>NW_024465520.1:13242500-15773553 GCF_017591425.1 Ochotona curzoniae | reverse complement strand
CTATTTTAGAATATGATTACATGTTTTGAAGAATAAAAAAATGAAAGTGAAGATGTGGACATAACTGCAAATTACTGTTATTCTTTTGATAGGTTTGGTTATCAAGGCAAGAAGAAAGATGAGGTGGTACTTCAGATCTTTTGGTTTCCTCATTTCATATAGGAGAGACATTTCAGCATGTATATATGCTTGGAGAATGATTTATCAAAGAAAATAAAAGATGAATCAAAGAACAGGCAATACATGAGTAAGATGTTAACGCCAACAGAATGACTTCAAACTAGATCCAGTCATCCCTTCGCTAAACATTTCCACAATCTACAAGACCCTACCGTACTTGGCTTTTTTATGCTATTCATTGTTTTTTCTGCTTCAGACACTCTGATCTCTTTGCTGTCTTCAAGCACGCCAGGCACACTCAGCCCCTAAGTGGATACACATGCTCATATTGCTCTTCAAAACCACTTTGCTGAGTATCTTTAAGCCTTGGTCCTCAATGTCCTTTAGGTCTCTGTCGAGGTGCCACCTTATCAGGGAAGCTTCACAGGAACACTCCAGTGTGTTTAGTAACAACTCCTTCGTTCCAAGGCTCTCATAGTCTCTCCCTACCTCTCAACATATTCTAACCCACTATAAATCTTCCTATTAGATTATATTTGCATTTCTTACATAAAAATGTAAAATATTTTCTCTAAAACAAAAGTTAACTTTATTTAAATATCATATTACTGTATCTAAACAGTGACTGAAAATCAATAGCTACTTAAGTGTTGGTTATGCAATTGAATGACTCAAGAAAAGGATGTATCAGAGGATAGATTTTAGATTACAAGAGTGAAACCCAGAAGGATGTCAGATGGGGAGAAAAGAAAGGTAGAGAGGGGCCTGAGAGCAGACTTATCAAGAAGTAAGAGTTAAGCCAATTAAGGGCCATGTGTTATGGCCACAATTCTGGAGTGCTCATGCTTGAGGTCTCTGTAGGCATTCTGACACCTTCCAGGATGAGCTCTGACAGATGAAGCTCTTTGGGGTTCAGAGACCCGGAAAGTGCTTATTGCCAAGGTGTTGGAGTTTACATGATAATACCTGTGGAAAATTCCGTAGGAAATTTTTATAGAAATGATTGGTAGTAGAATGAGCTCTTCAGTGGATTTGGACTGTCCAGGGAGGCAGTGTTGGTGGTAGGGAGTGAAGGTCAGGATGAGGGCAGAGATAGTAGACAGGCAGCCCTGTGATCATGGAAGGTCCACACCCTAAGAAGTTCAATAGCTACAGAGCTGGCAAAACTAACAATCACTGTTTCTTGCTTGTTTTTTCATTTGTTTACCATTTCCAGATGTCTAAAATTTTTCATAAAAGTTTCATGTAAAAATTATGAAGTAGTCTTTTTGATCCCTATTTAAAATGGAAGCCAAATATAAGGGAGTGTCTGGCTCTATTTTTTGACATTTGTTTGCTGACAGCCTTTAAATCCAAGCCCTCTATTTCCCTGTGACTCAGCTGAACAGGCTGACAAGCCTGGATGTCCCCAGCCTTAATCGCAACACGAGATTCAAACCACACACACCTGCGCAAATGCACGGGGCTCTCCGTTTTACCCTAATCCTGATCACAGTAGAACCCAACGCTCCTTTGATTGCTTTCAGAGGTTTTTGTCTGACAATTTGTATTGTGCCATTAGCTGTCACATTCTGACATACTATAAATATGCCTGTTTATCCTTCATCTCTGTTTCTCCCCTAAAGCAAGTTAAATTCTTTATTTCCAATACCACATTCCCAGTATCTAAACAAAAACTTGTACTCAACAGTCACTCACATAATGTTGGTTAAGTAAATGAATGAGAGATTTTGAAGGTCGGCCCCTACTCACTCAAAAGGGCCCAGCTAAGGTCTTCACCTTATACTCACCTGGATTCCAAATGGGCGCCAGTTCTAATCCCAGCAGCCCCACTTCCCACACAGCTCCCTGCTTGTGGCCTGGGAAAGCAGTCAAGGATAACCCAAAGCCTTGGGTCCCTGCAGCCACATGGGAGACCCAGAAAAAACTCCTGGCTCCTGGCTTCGAATCAACTCAGCTTCAGCTGTTGTGGTCACTTGGGGAGTGAATCATTGGATGAAAGATCTTCCTTTCTCTCCTCCTCTGTGTATCTGACTTTCCAATAAAAAAAAAAATCTTTTTTTAAAAAGGCCTTGGATAAATCATGTAGTTTACATACCCTCTGCGTGTATGTGTAACACCATTAGTTTCAAGGTATGATCCATCTTGTTTCTGAAAAATCCAAGATTTTTCAGCAAAGCTCTCACTGATTTTGTAAAGATGAATTAGTATGTGCTTACACCACAATTTCATCTCCTGTTTATAGTTTTAATATTCACTACAATTTAATATTTAACATAATGTATGTAGATTATCACTCTCCTCAACATCATTAAGGCTAAAAATGGTGTCTTAACTCTGTATTGCTTGGAATTTCATATAAGAAATTCCTGACAGATATTTAAACTTTTTAGGTGGTATCAGGACAAAATAGTAATTCCTTGTGCATTAAAAGTTTTTATTTTGATTGGAAGCCACGTCCTCTGTCTCCTGGGCTCTCAGGCTTCAGGGCGTTGCCCCCATTCCCAGATCAGACAGCAGATCACAATATAAAGTCCACATCTAAAAGACCAATTCCTGCTAAGCTTCTGCATCCCCCAATGAAATTAGCAAACAGAAAGCTTATGTGAAGATCTCTGCGAGTTCATTCATTTTCTGAAAGAGCCGTGAGAATGTTCATGAAACTGGCTTAGGACGGAACCCACCCATACGCTTTATGCTGTTTTTCAGGCAGTTAGTCTAATTAAGCCTCCCAGGCAGGTTAGAGTCCCCCTGTGGAAATTAAATTGAGTTTAAATACAGAATTATCTCAAAATCTGTGAGCTATTGATTGATGCCTCAGTTAATTTTGACATTTGAAGTGGCTTCCTGCTTCTCTTCACTTTAGAGAGATGGGTAATTATGGAAATGACCTCATTAACTCTTTGATGTCACTCATTGGAATTTATAGAGCTTATTATGCCTGAATTCAAAGCCTAGAAGGGAAAAAAAATCAGATTATTAGGAAATATTTGCTTCACATTTTTATCTAGTTCTATTTCACTGCCATACCCACAGGCATTGCCAGAAATTAATAAAAAATCTGTGTTCAGTCACACAAGAGGTAGCTAAGAAAAAAAAAATTCATTCAAATGGCAAAGACCCTCACCAGTATCAAAACCCCTTACATTTCAAATTTTCTTTTTTTGAAATTCAAGATTGGCAACAAATTTTATTTTTTGTGTCCCAATATCATCCCATATCATCCCTGAGCAGCAAAAATAATACTTTCTCTAGCTCATTTATCAGTCAGAAAAAGAGCAACCAGAATATGGATTTAATCTAAAGTTATAACTTAGGTTATTACCTTTATAACACTACACGTGTGCCCCAGGTTTATCAAGGCTAACTTTGTAAAACACTTTTTTCATGATGCAGTTCCATAGGCACAGTGATTTCCCCACTGAGTTCCCCCAAACTACTGCGATAGTGTGGTCCTTCAGCAACAGTCCAGTCCAGCATATTGGACTTAGGTGTATCATGGCATTGTTGCTATAGGCAACGGTAGAAAGTCCAACGTCCGATTGTTGGGATGTATTTACTAGTTTCACTGGCAGTCCTGTATCCGGGAGAAGAGATGCATGCTGGAACGTGTATTCACCTCCCAGCATGCTAGTCTCAGTTATACAGTTTACTTTTGAGAATATATGTATATATACGCCAATTTACATCTATTTAGTTGCCTTGAATGCACCAGGATCCCACATGGGGGCCGGTCCTAATCCAGACAGCCCCACTTCCCATCCAGCTACCTGCTCGTGGCCTGGGAAAGCAGTCGAGGATGGCCCAAAGCCTTGGGACCTGCATCCACATGGGAAAACCAAAAGAAGCTCCTGGCTCCTGGCTTCGGATCAGTTCAGCTCTGGCAGTTGCAGGTGCTTAGGGAGTGAATCAACAGATAGGGGATCTTCCTCTCTGTCTCTTGTCTCTGTATATCTGATTTTCCAATAAAAATAAATAAATCTTTAAAATAGATAAATAAATAAAATTTGTATTTAAAAATACATAGCTTTGCAGATGGTAGCAGTCTTAAACATGCTTAAACATCTACCTGCATAGTTATATCAGGATCTAACATATTTTCTTTCAGAAACTTAGTAACATAACTTTTTTAAAGTGAGTCTTAAAATGATTAGCTGAATTTCTACTGGCATAACCCTTCTAACTCTGTTTAACAGCTGCTGAGCTCTGCACCATCAGTTGGCTCTGCTTTCACTTTTACCATGCGAACAGAAATTCTAACATATAATTATTAACCTAGGGGGCTTTTCACATCCCCTCATATGATGACAATTTTTAGAAGACAGAGATGCAATATCACCAGTATCAGTTTGCTCTCAAAGATAAAGCTATGCCGACATAATCCGAAGCATCTTTCATACTTCATGCTGTTCGTTTTCTAAGGGCCACACTTACTGTGACAATTATGTGAATGAGATTCTTAAAATCAAAAAGGAAAAAAAAAAAGTCTATGTGGGTAGATACGCGCTGGTAATTTGCAAGGCATTTTGGAGCAATTGTGCTGTCCAAATACCAACACTTGAGCCTCCACACACACTCCCACTGTCAGTGAGGAGGGAAGTAGAGGGCTTTCCGCTCCTGCTCCACAACCGTACCTGCTTGTTTCCACTCCAAGAACCACTTTCCCACATGAGCCAAGACCTCTGTGAGAGAATCTGTTTAATGAAGACAAAGGAAGCGGAAGAACACGTCTTTGTTTTCGTTGCAGAGCATGAAGCCAGGTGGGCTCCAACAGAAACACGGGAAGCTACCGTGTTGATCTAGCTCTTCTTTGTAGTGAAGATTTCACTCTGCTGGTTAAATGACTTGCCTCACATACAAGTGGATAAGTCTACGAAATACTGGTGAGGATTATGTTTTCATAAAGATATTGAGCTTCCTTTGGGCGATAGTACAAGAATTCATACAAGTAGTAAAATTATGCTTTAATGAACCATGCAGAATATAAAAATTGCTTTATCACATTAGAATTCCACTTAAACAGAGAATTACATCTGCTCTTGTGTGGAAAGAGCTACTGCTCCAGAGCTTAGATTGTCTCCCCTCACTCCTTTTATTGTTGTTTGAAGGAGGGGTGCTTAAAAAAATAGAAAATATGTGTCTGCAGCCCCTTCTCATCTCCTTGCCACTTGAGGCATTTTAGGGGATCTTATTAAACCTACTCTGTTAAATGTCCTGTTAAAAATAGCAACATCGTGCTGGCTTCGGCAGCACATACACTAAAATTGGAAAAACAGCAAAGTCCATCTTAGCAGTACTCAGCATTCGTTGACCACATATATCTACCTCCACATTTCTGAGTCATTTCTTATGTCCCAAACCTCTGTTTTCAACTGTCTGCCTCTACCACTAAACCAATAAAGAACATTTATTTTTCTGAGATTTAGTTTCTTCATATGCAAAATGAAGGCCCTGAATGATGACAGAACTTTTAAGATCCTGTACAGATGCAGTAGTTTGTGATTCTAATACTACTTCGATGATCTAAAAGACACACTGTATCAAAAACAGCCAGAAATATGTTAATATCTTGCAAGATCCTGATTATTCTTAAGGATGTCCACTTTTTTTTAAAAGAGTTTTATGTTTGGACAGTCAGATATACAGAGAGGCGGAGAGACAAAGAGGAAGATCTTCCATCCTTGGCTGCTTTCCCAGGCCGCAAGCAAGGAGCTAGATGGGAAGCAAGGCTGCCAGGATTAGAACTGGTGCCCATATGGGATCCTGGCACATGTGAACTGAGGACTTTAGCCACTAGGCTATCATGCCAGGCCCAAGGATGTCCACTTTTAATAGCATCTGTAGAATTATGTAAGGTTAGTCTGGGAATTGAACTCAACACAATATTTTAGACAGCACTTGAAACAGCTGCAACTCACAAGAACAGCCTGAGTTTGATTCCAGATACCTACCAATGCACACACTGGAAGGCAGCAAACGGCAGCTCGCACATGGCCCACATCTCACCCTTTCAGATAAATTCATCAGTAAAAACTTAAAGATTTCAGAGTCATAGTTAATGTCTTATCCTTCTTTTAACTATATTGCCACAATGTCCCTCAAACATCAATTCTTTCTTTCCGTCTTTTGTAGAAAAGCCATATCCTCATTGTTTCTCGGATTTATGAAATAATTTCCTGAGTAATTATGTTTAAGATTTATTTCTTTTTATTTGAATGGCACAAATAGAGAGAGAGGCCTAGAATCCACCCGTGTGTCACCCAGAGTGTCCCGGGATCACGAACACAAACAAGTTCTGGGAACTTCCTAAAGATCTGTCATAGAAGCAATACGTAGTATTTTTGTAAACCATTTCAGTTTATAATTTACACAGCACTTTGACATGAACTACCTGGATTTTTATGATATTCATTCTGGATCCATTTCAGGATGATCAATTGACTTCATACCAAATTTCTTTAAAACAAATTGTTTAGTGCCAAATTGCTACCAACTGGATTTGAAACCCACTTTTCAGATGAGGAAATTCATGAACAAGAAAATTTAATGGGAAAAATTCAAACATGTCTTTAGAACTCAAGTCCAGCTCATGTAGACTAAAGCAGCTGTGACTAAGGTAGGCATTTGGCAGGAAAAAGCGGATGCAGCTACTGCGTCCTGAGCCCAGGCTGTTCCCCCGCAGGTGTCTGGGAACCTGGTTATTGGATGTGACAGCGTGCTAGGATTTGGCTGCTGGACTAGCTTGCTCAGGTGGTACTTTTATTATTATTATTATTACTATGATTATGAACATCTGTCTTCTGCGTTACGATCTGCAGTCTTCTGAGCAACGGTGTCTGTGTGATCAGAAAGCAGTGAAATGTCTCAACTCTGAATCTCAGTCTTCTCTCAGCACCCACATTGCATTCATGCGGGTGCATTTGTGCTACAAAACAGAGATCACGATGTGTGACCTCTCCCAGAAAAGAAAATGTGGAAGCAACACGCAGCTGAATTTCTCCAGGTTGCCCAGGAATGGTGCTACGTTGGCACTTGCTGTCCACACATAATATTCCACTATAATCCATTAGTGGAAAGTATTATGCAGAAATCACTAAATGCACTGCTGACCTTGGGGTTCCTAAAGGGTAAAACACAACAGTAAAATTATGGGAGCCCCTGACAAAGAAAACAGATGAGGCAAACTAAAGGCACCTCTTCTGATGGGCCTGTGTACCTGGGGTGTACATCAAGTCTGAGATGAGTCCCTGAGGCAAGAGCCAGCACCCTTAGCTACAAAATCTACTGACATACATAGCCAGGCTGCTGAGCCTATAAGAAAGGCAAAAAGGTTGAGGAGGTTACCTGAGCAACCAAAGTACAAACGCCAACATTTTCCAAGGGAGTTAAAATTATAGGAGAGAAATTGACTTTTCTGGGCTAAAACTCTGCATACTGATTTGTAGCCCAAAAAAGGCAAATTTATTCAAATCCACCTCCTTAAAACAAATGTCATTTTCCCCAGGGGGTAAAATTCTGTGGAACTGTATGTAGAGTACACCATTTAAAACTCCTTTTTCAGGAAGACTCTCCTCTGTACCCCTTTGCTGCAGATATATTTGTCACTGGGGAGCAGCTGAACTTGGTTTCAAAAGTGGTAGCTGTGCAACACCAGCTCCCCGTCACAGCAGGCCGTGCAGTCCACACATACACTGTACAGTTTGTGTGGAGCAATTTCTTAGTATGTGTCCACTTTGTAGAATTTAGTAATCAAGCTCATTTCTAGTCCAAGATACACCAACTCTAATGCTTTTCTCCATACTAAGGTTTTCAGAAAGAAGCTCATCTGTACACACACACACACACACACACACACACACACACACACGTACAAATATCCATTTGTTGGGAAAATTTAGAATCAGAAAACATTCAAATACATCTAGCAAAACCTATCCAAATTGGCTGAAAGACCCAATCAGAATGATCACTCTTAGAATTAAAAAAAAAAAAAAACAGTCTTGTTCATTGCTTCCATCATAGTATTTCCACAGTGTTATTTCACAAATGGCAGGGTTCAATTCGTACCGACAGGGTAAATATGCTTGTCACAGAGAGGATTGACTAGCTTTTCCTGGAAAAAGCCAATGAGAGTCAGATTGAAATCTGCTATCTTAGAGTTAGGAGTAAAAGTAGCTGTAATAAGGGCACAGCACTGCCTTCACCCGCAGAAATGAAGCTACTTGTTCCGCTCCACCCTGCCATTGCACAGATGAATCCTTGATCATCACAGGCATTTCAGCTATTAGAATGTTCAGAAAACGACAGAACCTTGTCCTTCAGTGAGAAGGGAAGCATCCTCAGAAGCAACATGAAACCAGACCCAGAGAGCAAAACTCAGCCATTATAGGAACAGAGGGAGACCTGAGAGTGAAGGGACTTCAAAACAGAGCATCCATGCAGATCAACCCTTTATATGAGTCCGGTTGAACGCTCCTGCTTCCCCATTACACACCTCTATCAGAGAGCAATGGGAGGAATTCCGGGCAAAGTGCATGAGGCGAAACCATTATGGCAAGCAAAGGTGGAGAATTTGCTGGCTGTCTTATGGAGAAGTACATAGGACTGGTGGAAGATTTTTGTCCCACTTGAGTATGAAGAACTAAAACAGCAAAAACATCCCTGCTGGAATGTAAGAGACAGTAAACTAAGTGAATAAATAAAATAAGTCAGCCCAAGATAAGTTTCCAAAAGTCATGCCTTTTAATGTTTGCTTTCCAAGAAGGGTAGAAGCCGAACAGTGTTTTGGAGCACTGAATGAGAGTTGATCCCCCAGTCTAAAGTTGCCATCTCCACATCTGTTTCAGCCTCGTAAGAATATACTCCATCCAATAAATCTTCTGCAAAGATTTTTCTCATTTTCCATCCATGTGTGATCTCTTCCTTCATGCCCGCTATAATCTGGTATCTTGGTTTAGTTATTTTGACCAAGATTTAAATAAGCATAGCTATTTATTTTATTCCTTTAAGGGTTTATTTAAAAGAGTGAATGACTTAGAGAATAAGACAGAGATCTAGACAGACACAGAGAGAGAGAGAGACATAGACAGACACACATCCACTACTGCTTCACAATACAAATACCTGTGACAGATGCTGCTGGCCAGGCAAAGCCAGGAGCGAAGAACTCCCATCAAGATCTCCTGCTTGTTTGACAGGAGCCCAAGCATCGGCGTCACCACTACTGTCTCCCAGAATCATTAGCTGGAAGCTGAAAAGTAGAAGCAGAGGTGGGACTGGGTCCCAGTCACGCTGATGCAGTTGCGGGCATCCCAAGCAGTGACATTAAAATGCTTACCCTGTTTAATTTATTCTTATCCATCTCCCGACCCCACTCCATCCTAACTTCACACACTATAAACTCTTTGAAAACCATACACATATTGCAATCTCTCGGCTCTGCTCTTAAGGTGAAGAACACAATGCCTTACATTCCAGTTTTGTACAGTTTCGTTTTATACTCCGGAACATGATCTGCAAGTTTTTTCTCCAGATTCTCATATGAATCTATTATCCTCATTTGTCCTTAAAGTAATTGCTGGCACATTTTCTGTGTACATTAAATACACAGAAAGTTAATGGAAATGTATACTAACAAAAATCTAAGCAAGATTTCAATTTTTGCACCAAAACTTTCAAGTCAATTTTTATCACAAATTTTCAAAAACTACTCTCACATTATACATATTTCCATTCTCTGACACTAACAAGTGAAAACCTCATTTATGAATACCTTTGCTGTTTTAGGAAAAATCTACCCCTCGCATCTGGGGCTGGATGGATATGGCCATCTTCTCACTGATGCTGTGTCTCGACTTGGACTGAACGCACTCCACAGGTATCCTGAGGATGAAAGTTCTCTCAGTGGCTGACTCGTTAATCCACAGCGGCCAAAGCACTCCTGACTTCTCATTTGTGAAATGAGATTTAAAAACCTTCATCATTATTTATTAAGCATCCAGTATACTCAGGGAACCTAATAAAAGGCATTACATTCAAAGAGCTTAAAAATAAGACTTCCATTTGCAGTAAAGGGACATGGTAGGAAGCCTCACCCAGGGTCATTCCATTTCAAGTGCTTTACATATTAAAAGGCATCAATCTTATAAGAACTTAGATGCACAATTATTCTAAGAGAAAGGTTGTACCCTGGTGGCAGAGCAGTTGAAAGAGAGACCCTAACATTGGGACGGTCTAATAAGAGAGGCAAAGAACAAGGTGGTATTAGAGGCCAGTTCAGAGTGTGAAAAGTTTATCAGGTTCTTTCCCTTCGCAAAGATATGGGCAAGTTTTGCACATCAGGATAAATGCTCTATACATATTTTGTATTCCCTGTAAGAAAAAATATTTATAATCGTGTCAAGTGCAATAATCGCCAACTCCTCATTCAAGTCACAAACTTTCACCCAAAACAAACCACAAGCAGACTCCTAAAAGGGTGTATTGGAGCACAGCTCTTTCTGTATGCACCTTTCACTCCAGCGGGGCAGACACCGTCTACCTTTAGCTTCCTCATCTTTAAATGCAGTCAGAGCATCAACCTTACTGATGGAATCAGTTCACTGAAAAATTTCTAAGTTGAGAATTCATTTTCACCTATGGCCTTACTCCCTTTATTCCTTTCATGTATCTGAGTGGAGTCATTCATGATAAAAAAATACATTTTAAAACTCATAATTCCTTTTTTAAGTTTTCTTTTTGAATTACAGCATAAAAATATTATAATTTTAATTATTTCTACTATGTTTGTTGCCTAGTCATAAAACGTAGAGTCCAAGGAAAACTTGGAGATCATGTAATGCCAATTCATTCATTTAACACTAGGCCTAGTCCTGTGGTCCCAAACCTGGGGTTCTAACCCTCTATCACTCTTCCCCTGGTACTTACTCTTCTTATAAGGAAATATCAAACTGGAAATCGCCTCCATTTGGAACGTAGTTGACTCATCCGACTCTGAGTCCTCATAAAATAAAATCTGTCTGCATGTTCCACAATGTGCTGCTGGAGTTTCCCACTCAACGGTTACCTATAGAGTCCAGGCTTCAGGTCCAGCTGTTAGCATTGTTTAGAAAAAATAACATGTAATAATATATATAATGCCAGGAAACTCACTACTCCTGGCTTATTTGCCACACATTTGGCTGAAGTGGTTCTTCGTTAGTTATTTCTTACATGAATCTGCATGTGTCTAGAAGAAAATAGTTATTTTTCAGTTTGAAATTGCACGAAAGCATGTAACTGTCTGCAAAACATAGCTTCTGGTGAAACACCATTTCCTATTTTGTCAAGCACAATTTGCAACACTGTATAAACAAGTTTTCCAATTACTATATAAAGTGTAGCATTTTTATTTCTGTAAGTAAAGTTTCTAGTTATAAAGAAAACAGTTTAAAAAATACATGTATTTACATTTTTTCTATATTCTCTTATGTTCTTGTATTCTCCTGAAATGAAACATCTTGTATCAAACTTAAAATTAGTAGCCGTTTTAAAAAATTGTTGGTTCACTACGAAGTGGTAAAACAGTGTGCCAGAGAAAACAAATGATCCAACAAGTACCAAGTAAACTAGCATTAAATAGTGTGTCGCAAAATGACCTGATAATGGAAGAGTTTTCCTTCTTGCTCTGCTTTCGGGTTTAGTTTTGTGTGGGTGTTAATGGAGCATCACTGTTGAGTGTCATAGAACAACAAAAAGACATTTTGGGTGAAGACAGGATGAGATTACCAAACTTTGATGGTACAACCTATTAATACGCATTAACTCTAAACACATAAATCTGCACAAGAAAGCATGCAAACATTAGGAGGCCAAGCCCCCAAAAATCAAAGGTCGTGGCTGTCATATGCATGTGTGCAGTTCCAGGATGTAACCCCACTGCCGGCATTTGATAAAAATGACTCAATGCGTGTAAAAGTATGAATAGGTTCTGTATTGGTCAAGATTTTCAACTGACAGCAAAATATACTGAAACAAGTTGAGTGTTATTTAGTAGGTGTCATTACATAACACTTCTAGAAATCCCAAGAAGCCCCAGGTTCGGCTCTGAGGCTCTCCAGCCAGAAACAAGTCCTACACAGGAGAGGAATTCTCCCAAAACTCCTTTGCCACACCCTGAAAGGCCCAGACTTTGTACTCACGCTGCTTGATGCTCGGTGGCACTGAATCTCAAACTTCTCTGGCAACACTGTCCTCTCTCCTTATCCACACGTGGATGCAATCAGCAGTCAGCAATGTGCACAGGGTATACTGCTTTCCCACTCTTCCTCAGGTCTGATCACCACTGAGTTCATGATCTGATTTCATTGTGAGGGTTTTACCACACACTTCTTTCCTGAACCGGGTATGTCATTGTTCTTTCAGCATCTACCATCAAACCAATGGTATAGAATTCAATTTTGCTAAAGTTCCAATGCTAGATCTAAACTTATGCACTGGTTTAGACAGACTAGAGTAAGTTGATATAACAACCACTAAAAAGGAAGAAAAGCCAAAAAAATACCATTCAACTAAGACAATAAAAATTTCTTTCTCAGGCCCAGGACAGTGGCCTAGCAGCTAAAGTCCTTGCCTTGAACACGCCCAGGATCCCCTATGGGCGCCAGTTCTAATCCCAGCAGCTCCACTTCCCATCCAGCTCCCTGCTTGTGCCCTGGGAAAGCAGTCAAGGACGGCCCAAAGCCTTGGGACCCTGCACCCATGTGGGATACCCGGAAGAAGTTCCTGGCTTCTGGCTTCGGATGGCGCAGCACTGGATCGTTGTGGTTACTTGGGGAGTGAATCATCAGACGAAAGATCTTCCTCTCTGTCTCTCCTCCTCTCTGTGTATCTGACTTTCCAATAAATAAATAAATCTTTAAAAAAATTCCTTTCTCATTCTTACACCATGTTCAATTTGGGTCATCCAAGAGGCTCTGCTCAGTGTAATCACTCAATGCTGACAGAAGCTCAGTTGAAACATGAATGCCATATATCACAAAGGATATTAAACCTTCTACCTGAATTTCAATGGCCTAAAAAGTACATAATGGTTCTTATAAGTCATACAATGTTCAACTCGAACGGAGTGGGGAAACAGAGTTCTGTCATTGCCCAAACCAGAAACCAGGATTGTTAGATGTGCAACGTGTAAGAGGGACTTTGGAAAGCAGAATTAATCATATAAACTATTTCTAAAGTACAGCAAATGTTCCAAAGATTTTGAATGGATGAAAAACAAATGATAAATCCTTCAGTATCTAAAATTTTTACTCTCAAATATAATCAATAGTTCTCAGAAAATCACTTTTTCATTTCCTAGCTTAGTCTGAATTGAAGATAGAAAATGATTCCAAATTGGATGAATCCTATTTGATGTAGTAATTTCATGCTGTGTTGGGCAAATGCAAGCATGTCCACCCATAACTTCCATTTCCTAGCGCCCACGCCTGTGTATAAGCCCCTCTCTTGGAGCATGGGGGAGGGGAGCCTGTAACTTACTGCTAATAAATAGACTGTGTCAAGAGATGAAGCGTCACCCTGATTATGTTGTACAATATATAAGGCTCTGTTTAAGAGAACCGAAGTGAGACATTTCCCTGTTAAACCTTCAGGAACTGAGCAGTCAGTTTGAATTATGTGTGCCCCAGGTCTCTGAAAAGCACCTTCAACTGACAGCTGGTGAGAAACAGAGACCCTCAGTCACACAGACTCGGTCAACAGTCTGAAACGAGACCAGAGCCTGCTCTTCCGCAGTCATACCTCCCAGTGGAAGTGCAGCACAGCCAGTATTTTGATTGCAAACCTGTAAGACACTGAGCTAAGCTGGCCCCAAATCCTGCTTTCTGAAGACAGTGAGATAATAAATGCACTCATCCTTTCGGTTGCTAAAATCTGTCATGATTTGTTTCACAGCAAGTGAAGATAATATAGCAGCTTATCACAATTCAACCTTACCATCCTTATTTGTCCTTTGCAAAATATATTCTTCACTTCTTTATTCGAAATTTTAAGTAATTTTGAACTTGCATAAAAGTTGTAGGAACAGTGCAATCAGTTATTCACATCTTGGTCATCTGACTTATCATTTTTCTCTCACATATAGCAATACTTTGCTTAATAATGTGTTCATAATTATTTCAGAATAAGTTGGAAAAATACACCTTTGTTCCTAAACAATTTATTTATTAAATTGTTAATAAATTTGTTTATTAAATTGTTAATAATACTGTTAATAATTTCAGTTATTTATTTTTCCCTAGAAATGACATTTTCTTGCATGGCAGTATAATTATTAAAATGTATTTTTTGTTTAATTTTCCAATCACAGTCAAACATTATAATTATAATTATACCAACTGAAGTGCCTCGGAACTAGTCTTTTATTTCCTCCAGGCCAGGGTTGTCATGGAACACAAAGTGTTTCATTTTAACTTTCTTTATACTGAACTACATCTTACGTCCATCTGTCATTCTTGACTTTTTTGACGAATATAGCTCAAGGTTTGTGTGAGATTTCCTCATGATCAAATTCATCATACACATTTTGGGCAGTAATATCAGGGCCGGGATGCTGTGTTAATTACAACGCACAGACTGCATTCATGTGAGTGGCTTCTCATATTGGATTGCAATGCACAAAACCCTAGAAAAATTCTTACAAAGATTTTTTGTTAATCTTTTTATTTCCCTTGGGAAAATATCTGGGGGTGTAAGTTTGAGGCAACAACACATGTATATGTTTAATCTGATAAGAAACAGATTTTAGGGGTAGACAATTTGAACTCTCACTCTGTACCAATTCCAAATGTCCATATCACCGTCAAGATTTCGTATCAGCCTTTTAAATATGAGCCAAGCTGTGTTGGATTTTAGTGCCACCCCACTTTCATTTTAATTAGCATTTTCTTAGTTCCTGATGATGCTGAGTGCTTTTACATGTGCTTACTGACCATTTGTACATTTTACATTATAAAGTGTCTGTTTAAACCTTTTTCCCATTTTTATATCGAAATGAGTTACAGGACATACTATTCTTAAATATTTGCTTGTTTGTTTGAAAGATTCAGTGTCAGAGAAATAGACGATGGAGTGAGAAAGACATTATCTCTCCACTGGTTCAGATGACCACAACAGCTAAAGCTGGGCTAAAGAGATATCAAGGAAAGGAACTCTGTTCTGATCTTCCACATGGGCAGAAAGGGCCCAAACGCTTGGACCATCACACACTGCCTTCCCAGGAAGCTGGTAGGAACACAGCAGCCAAGACTCAAAAGGGCCCTCTGCTGTGGAATGGTAGTATTACACATAGTGGCATGGCTGTCACAACACTGGTTCCTTGTTGTATTCTTCTTTGTTACTTCATTTTAATTGTTAAAAAGTCAGAGTCACAGAGAGAGAGGGAGAGAGAGAGAGAGAGAGAGAGAGAGAGAGAAATCCTTTATCCATTGGTCCGTTCCCTAATGGCCATAAAAACTAGGGCTGGGTCAGGCAGAAATCAGGAGCCAGGAGCATCAGACCATTCTTCCACTGCTTTTCCCAGATGCATTACCAGGGAACCAAGATGATAATGGAGCAGTTGAAACTCAAGCCATTGCCCACGTGGAATGCTGGCCCTGCAAGCAGCTGCTTCACCTGTTACACATTTCATACAGTCTTGCGACTAAGCCCGCAGGCAGTGCCTTGGGTGCAGATTCGAGATATGCTCATGTACTGCTCTCCCACAGGCTCACAGTGTCCCTTCCTTAGTTTAGACTTTCTTTTGCTAATTTTGTATCAATTTTGTACTAAAATTATCTTATTAAATAATCTGATTTATGAGGTCATTCGTCTCCCCCACAAATGACATCAAAATATTCTGTCTTACTTTGAAGAGTTATTTTCCAGGAATCTCAGACTCTTGAGCAAAAAATTATTATCATTTGCGCATAAACCCAAGATTAACTGTAACCCACTTTGCCATCATCCAAGTTCCCTAAAAGGAGACAATATCATTGGCCAAAGAGGTCACTGAAAGAGGGCCAGGAAAAGACAAGAGTTGAATATACACTCCTCAGCCCAACTTCTGTCCATAAGACTGTTTATCACAAATCCTTCTGGAACCCTGGAAAGAAATCAATAGTTGCCAGCCACGTGGTCTGCACTTCCCAATTAAGACCTCCTTTCTGCCACCGTCCTTCTGTCTCTTGACTGCCTTTCTGTACAGCAGGTGAGTGGAGCTACTATTTGAGGATGCTATAGCAACCTCTCCAAGCAGAAGTTTTAAATTTTGAAAAAACATCTAATTTTCAACTTCTTGAATTTTTTTTTAACTTTTAGTAAATTTTGATGATAAGCATGGAAATACTCTTTACCTATTTTAATTATTCTCTAAATAAAAAGTGTTGATATTATAACTAACTTATAATTTATAATTATTATATTCTAAATATATTGGCATATAACATCTTGACTATATTTACAATTTTATATATAAAATATAGTTAAAATATTTTAGGTTATAATTTTATATAACATGCATATATATAAGTACTATTTATATAATATATCTTAACTATAGCCATATTGTGTCATACATGGCTTTTTCCTTGCGTTTTGTCTAATCGAGTATTTCCCAAGCAGAGGCTATTTTGCCTCCAGGGCATATTAAATAATGTCTGGAGATATTTTCATTTGCCACAGCTGGAGAAAAGGTGTGCTGTTAGCATGGGTAGAGGACAGGGATGTTGCTAAACACACTGTATGAGGTAGTCCCTTACAACAAAGCATAACACATTCCCCATATCAGGAATGGCAGGGTTGAGTGAGGGACCCTTGTCAATGTGTAATCTGGTTGGATACCAACAGAGTAAGGGACGTTATGTGTAACCAAGGAGAGTACATGTCTGAAACAGTGAAAAGTAGATAACAGTGTGATAAAAACCTAGGTTGCTTTCAAATTGCTGGGACTTTTGGTCACAGGAATATAAGTGAAAACAAAAATAAGAGCAAATTTGCCCGTTACAGAAGTCACATTAGCAAAGGGTTACTGCTCAAGCTAAGTCAAAACAAACCAGTGACATTTCTCTCTTCGTTATGTGCACAAACCTCCTATAAAAATAAAAGCAAGCCACATCTGTGCAACCAAGATCAGAATGTAGCTAATACCAGCTCTCACTATGTCCTTTCAGGGCTCATAAACCGCACAGTAGTTGCCCAGGAGCAGAAGGACCCTGTGGCGAGCAGGGGCAGCTCAAGTCAAATCCGGGATGAATCATCCTCTGTGCTGTCCTCTGCTGAGGAATCCCAAGGCTCTGGATGTGTCACACTGCAGTCCCACCAGTGTCCCAGCAGGAGCCACAGCACTGCTGAAGAGATTCCATTATCATTCCACGTACTCTAGAAAATCTAGAAATATAGAAAAACTCTAGAGAAGTATGTGAATTTATCATCCAGAATCCATCACTATTCTTCATCTATGGACTTTCCCTTTAGAAGATTAAGGCCTAACTTTATATGAGATTTTGTACTCTGGCACTTTCACAGAATATTCACAAGTGGTTTTGTTTTAGAAATATTCTGTAAAAAAAAATATGATATTTGTACATTTTTATTATGAGGTACAGTGCAACATTTCAACACAAAAGTTTTAATCCAATTAAAGGCCATTTTTCTTTTCATTTCTTTGTATTTCCTTTCCACTTGGAGCCTACCATCTCATTACCAGTCACATACAAAGCCTAAATTTCTCTTAGTGAAAAATTTAACATTGCTGTCACTATGGAGCGATATTTTTTCTAAGATTTTTTTCCCCTGTTTCAATATTTCACAGAGAAGTCCTCAGCTATCATTACAGGCTCAAGGATAAATCATTTTAACAGACTTACCTGCTGGGATGCCTTCCTACTCCATAAACATTCCATAACTATTCATATAACTAACAGCCAGTAGAGGAACCCCCACTGAGTTGGTGCCCAGATTGGGGAGTGGTGCCAGAAGCTGTTGCCTGCAACACCTACATACTAGGCTGGCACCGATTCCTATCCTGGCAGCTCTACTTCCCATCCAGCTTCCTAGGGATGGTCTGAGAAACACAGCGTGCTTGGACTCTGAATGCACTGGGAGACCTAGAGGAGGCACCCGATCCCTGGCCTTGACCTGGCCTCACCCTCCTGACCATGGCAGTCATCTGGTGAAACACTGAGTGGAAGATGATGGCTCCCTCTGTGTCTCTGTCTCCCACCCTCTCTGTTTGTAAATCTGTTTTGCAAATAAATGAATAAGTCATGTATATATATATATATATAGAGAGAGAGAGAGAGAAAGAGAATTGATAGTGTGATAAGAGAGACTAAAGTACTCTGGAAAATTGCTGCAATGCTTTTTTAATAAAAATGCCAATATAATTTAAAAAATCTTAAAAGTTTGCAGATAATAAGTCTTCAAGTCCACTTTGGAGATTGTATACTATCAAAAAACACTATAAAATGTGGAAAACCATATGTACACAAAAGAGTCGCTGTGTGCTGTCTGAAAGTGAAAAAATAGGAAAAATATGGATGTTTTGCATAAAAATAAACATGTTGTGAAATGAAAATATAGCAAACATTATTCATTCAGTAATTTCCCAAACATTTATTGATCATTATTACACTTTTCAGTGCTACCTTAAGCTCAGTGCTTCTCAGAAGGCCATCACTGCCCTCACTGTAGTCCTTACTATTTTGAGTCACATCTCTGAGAAGTTGACAAAAATTATAAATGTTTCATTGTGAGTAGAAATTCCTTGGGGAATAATGTGTCAATACGTCTTTATAGACCACAAAGCCACAACAGTAACAACGCTAGCAGTTACTCATTTTTGCACAACTCAGGAACAAAGAAATATTTATCAAAGTGCTTACTTTTGTCAGGCCATATGCTAGAACTAATGACACAGCCATGAACCCATTAACACAGTTTCTGAAACATAATGTTGACAGTCTAATTACAGTCAAGGACAAGACATTAAATAAGGACAAAGCAGGGAAGTATTGGTACTAAGAAGTGCTCTAAAAAAAACCAAAACTGGATGATGGCATAACAGGTAGGAAGTTGGGCATGATTTTGACATTTACCCTAAGGAAATGTCCATTGAAACAAAACCTGAATGATAAATAAATAAAAGCAAAACAGTCAACCACTTGAGGAAATAAGACTCCACACAGAAGTAATACAAAGTACGAAGTTTGAAGTAGGAACAACTTTTGCTTTCCTCACAAATGGAACAGCCAATTCCAGAGAACGTGGGAAAGAACTTTCATTCTCATTTTGCTCAGACCTCATTTGTAGGATCATGAGAGCCTGCGAGAAACTTCAATTTTATTTCTCAGAGTTTGCTGGGAAGTCACTGAAAATCTTTATCCTAATTTTTACACAGGAAGACTTACATAAAATGTTTTGGACTGAAACAAGAAGCTGCTCGGAAACCTTGAGGTGATCCCCTTATAAAAAGATTGTGACTTGGATGTTACATTGCTGATAGTGAAAATGGAGCTAAGTGAACAAACTGTGGATAAACTTTACGGTATGCCCCACCAATAGACCGTTCTCTTGATTGACTCTCAGCTCCATCACTTACTAGGCAAATTGACAAAACCTCTTTATATCACATTTTTCTCATTATGAAGATGGGGCTTATAGGATCAGGTTTGTGGTGTAGTGGAAAAAGCCACTGCTGGTGAAACCAGCATCACGTAATGCCCCAGTCTTCCTGTCCTGGCAGTTCCAAGTCTGACTGGGCTAATGGCCTCGCTGAGCAGCAGAATATGCATCAAACACATGAGCCCATGCCACCCATGTGGGAGACCTGAAAGAAGCTGCTAACATTGTTTTGTGTTAGCCTCTGCCACTGTGGCCAACTTGGGGTGAAACAGAGAATGAGAGCTCTCTATCTCTCTCTCTCTGACTTTAAATAAATAAATAAATCTTTAAAAGAAAGATGAGGATAATAGTTGTGCCTCTTTCAAAAACTTGCAGTGCTCAAGTGAAGCCTGGAGGCATCCGTGTTTGTTCTTGAACAGCTGGTAGACAAGCTGAAAGGGAAGTCTGAGAAGATGCACAGCAGGCTAAGCCTCCAGCCATAATGCCAACATCCCTTATGGCTACTTGTTTGCTTGCATCCCATCTGCTCCACTTCTGATCCTGTTCCGTGATTATGGCGCTGGAACCCAGTACAGGATGGACCTAGTATTGAGCCCTTGCACACACAGGAAGCTCCTTCAATCTTTCTTTGCATGGGATCAGCTCCAGCCATTGTGAACTTTCAGTGAATGAGCCAGTGGACAAAAGATGTTTGTCTCTGTCTCTCATTCTCTCTGTAACTCTTTCAAATAAAAATAATTTTTCAAAAAGAATTTGTCAGTATCCAGATATATTTAAATCAGACTAGAATCAATCACCTAAAAAGGTAGGAGTGACAGAGAAGAGAAAATAAAAATGTCCTCTCTTTAAGGGAGTTAAATTTGCAATTGAGGAGAAAAGGGAGCTAGAAAAATAAACCAAAGACTGGCCATGGGACGGAGCAGGTAAGTAGTCTGTGATGGCCTGGAAACAAACCAAGACAGCTCCTGAAGTTTTCACTCACATGCATTACTTTATAATGAACAATTCTTCTTTTCTAATAAAATGAAAGCTAAAAGCATAGAAACAATTTCAACCTCCCTGTAACAATGCTCCACACCAATTTAAAAATGCTGCAATGAGAAAGTGGAGAGAACACCGTCTACTTTGGTTTGGGATACATCCTCTCTCCTAGCACAGAAAGAAATCTTCAGAACAATTTCTCCAATACTCTACAACCCGTGGGGAGAGAAGATAATGGATGCAATAAGTGGTAATTATCCTATAAGTGCCAAGTTCTATTACTATATATGAAATAAATTCCCCATGTGGCTACCAAGATATGAAAAAACAATGCATAATTTGTATCCAGTTTGGAAAGCTCAGTAGAGGAGATTGATAAAATTCTTATTGAAAGCTGTATTCCATATGATTGTTGGGCAATGGAAAGGATGTTTGGGGAATTTACATTATGGAAAAAGTAAATAAATTAAACTCATAAGCACATATCTAATACGTAATACACAGAAATAACCTTCACGTGCCTTTATTTTTACCATAGAAGAACAACCTGCATGCAAGAAGAATTCTTATTAAACTAGTGATAAAAATCAGAGAATAAGCAAGAAAAATGTCTATAGCTTCTTAAGAGTTCAATCAGTATTATTCATTTTCTCATGTTGAAAGGAACAGTTGGGCCCACAGCAGTAGCCCAGTGACTAAATCCTTACCTTGCATGCACCTTTATCCCATATGGGTGCTGTTTTGTGTCCCAGCTGCTCCACTTACCACCCACTTCCCTGCTGTGGCCTGGGAAAGCAGTAGAAGACAGCCCAAAGCCTTGCAACCCTGCACCCACATTGGAGACCCAAACAAAGTTTCTGACTTCTGGCATGGGAGAAGCTTAGTTCCAGCCATTACAGCCACTTGGAGAGTGAACCAGCAGTTGAAATATCTTTCTGTCTCTCTCTCTGTTGATCTAACTTTCCAGTTAAAATAAACAAATCTTTAGAAAAGAAAGAAAAAAGTATAGTTACCATATCTTCAGATAATATCATTTTCCTAATCAGATTATACTATATTTACATGTACCTTGTTTGTTTTATATACAGCGGACACACACACACGCACACACACGCACACACACATGCGCGCACACACACGGGCGCACACGCACGCGCACGCACACACTGATGTTGCTTAAAGTTGCAAAAAACACAAATGAATAAATTACCTGAGAGTATAGGAGTCAGAAATTAAGGAAAGAAAAATAATGAAGCCACTAACAAAACTTAAGCACAGATGCTCAAATTGGCTTTTAAAGACCTTTATTATTATTATTATTATTATTATTATTTATTTGAAAGAGTTATGGAGAGAAGAGAGATTCTTCCATTCAGCTTTTAACTACCCAAATGGCTGGTACATCCAGGGCTGGGCCATACTGAAAACAGGAATCAGGAGCTTCTTCCAAGTCTCCCGAGTGCAGGGCTCAAGTAACTGGGTCATTTTTTGCTGCCTTTCCTGGTGAATTATCAGGAAGCTGGATCAGAAGTGGAGCAACCAGGCAGGAGTTCATATGGAATGACAGGCAGAGGCTTAGCGTGCCATGCCACGATGACAATCCCTTATACTGTTTTATGGGCCCAAGTAGATAACAAGCTTGTTCTATATTTCCACATCATCACAACAAAAACAGAATGGTAAATTAGTAATCTTGATTTGAAGCAAAAGTGATGTCTAGTGTGTATTCTCATATTTCAATTCAATACAACCTTGTTATGGTAACAGCCCTGACTTAAAAAGAAGTTGCTACTCATTTTTCAGAACGCCACTTTATTTCTTCAAATCTCTTCAATGTTATTCCACTATTTTAAGATAAAATTCAAATCCCTCAATGTCATTTACACGTCCTCCACAACCTAAGTCCTACCGTTTTCCTCAGTTCTAATCCCCACCCTCCCACCCCCATCACATTTTAAATTCTAGGTCCCACAGGACATCAGCCTGTCTGATCTCACTCCTGACCCTTCCATGGTTCCTCTACTTCTAATAAAGAATTCACACTCACCTGGCTGACTCCTGCCCGGCACTTAGGACTCAGGGCGGTTTCTCTGGGGAACCTACTTTCACTTGCCTGCTGTCAGTTAAAGGACTAAATCGTGTCATGACCTTCCTTGTTCACGCAGTCACTCCACCTGTTACCCAGTTATCTGTCTCTACTGCCCTCTACTGTGGTTTATTTTTTTTCCAGGTCCTTAGATCATATCTGAGATGTTTATTAGAATCTTTCCCCCTCTGTCACTCTTTCAAATAAATATATTTTTAAAGATTTAGTTTTTTATTATTTTTTCATTGGAAAGGCGGATATACAGAGAGGAGAGACAGAGAGGAAGATCCTCCATCCGATGATTCACTCCCCAAGTGAGCACAACGGCCAATACTATGCAGATCCGAAGCCAGGAGCCCCCTCCGGGTCTCCCACGCGGGTGCAGGTTCCCAAAGCCTTGGGCCGTCCTCGACTGCTTTCCCAGGCCACAGGCAGGGAGCTGGAAGGGAAGCGGGGCTGCCGGGATTAGAACCGGCGCCCACATGGGATCCCGGGCGTGCAAGGCGAGGACCTTTAACCACTTGCGCCACCGCGCTGGGCCCCAAATAAATATATTTTTAAAGTTAGGCATTTTACATTTTTACATTAATTCTTTAAAACCCACAGTGTATTTTATACTTACAATATATCTCATTTCAGACTAGCTGTATTTCCAGGCTGCATCAACCACAAGAACCAAGTGCTATCATTTGGGGCATCATAGAAGTATTCAGTCACAAAAGACAAACTTCTGAACTCTGGTAAGAGACCATGACACCATGCTCATAATTTTCTCATACAGAATTGACAGGAACATAGCAGGCAGTCAATAAATCTTAGTTTTTTTCCTGAATGCTGATAGAATAGTATACATTTTGATAAAGTGGAGCACAAAAAGATCCTGAAAAATAATGGGAAACAGTCTTCAAGGGGGTGGCTTGAAGGCTATACTTCTGAATCATCAGAGTTAAAATAAAAATTTGCACATGTCCACAGCTATTTCCATCTTGGCTGCTATGCTGACCATACTGACTTACTATAATTATTATGAGTTCACATACAATAGCCCCTGGAAAACATCTCAAGTGGAAAAAAGTTGAAATAAGACATGGCAGGATGTAGAAGGAACAAACCCCTTATGTTCAAGTATGTATTTCAGCACGAGCCTTCTCCTGAAACCTCCAACTCCCAGTTTACTAGCTCATCCATGCCCTTTGTCACATATCCCTTCCTCAAGGTTGATGATTATTTTCCTAAAGAGAAAAGAATAATGAATTATGATCCCAACACTGAGCTGTTAATTGTCAGTGAATCTGCTAGCCTTCACTCACTCTAAGCTAGCACATTCCTGTTTTTTCACTTTCTTGGAGAAGAGGGGGGAAAAAAGCTGTGCTTGTATGATTTATAACAAAGAATGCCATTTTTTGTAAATGTCAGCAGATACTTTTCAAGTTTACCTTGAAAGAGTACCACAGCAACCTTGAAAGCAGGAAGGACTGAAGAATAGAAGCTCAGCTTGACCCCAACTTCACTCATCTCTATTGTTTTTAATGTGCAAAACAGCAGTAACTAGTAACAATAGATTTTCTGCATGCTGTTGAATGCGTTGTAAGAAGGAGGGAAAACCTGTCATTTCCCATATGGTAATCCAATTCATGTGTTGTTTATGCTATTTGGGGATGTGAAACACTTAACATTAACATTTCCAAAAGTTCCATCAACATTTCTGCATTCAGGTGGAGAAAAAATATATAAAAATGACCTCTGCAGCTTCAAGGATCATGAGAGAAGAGACAGAAATGAGAAATGCTTCTGTAAGCAAACTGAGAAACAGTGTGTGAAATTCTCTCTCCTTGCTCTACCGTCCTCCCTGCCACACAGTCTCTGTGCACATCTCCTTTCTGCCTAAACAAGGACACAGAAGCTGGCAGCTTGTTCGGAAATTTATTGAGGAATCAAGGGATTCCTTCATTACTGTGACCAATTAATTCGGCCTACATTTCCCCATCGTTTTCACTAAATGAATGTTTCTTGCAGTTGTGCCCAGACATATGACCTCCGTTTCGTCGCTTAACCCCCTCGTGCTGATCCTGGGCTTTAGGTCTTGCAGGCTATGCAGTGAGCCTCCAGCCTCACCCCAGGCCCCAAAACTTGGCTGCACAACACCTCAAGGCTAGAATTCCAGGAATTTGAGGAACTATCATGGAAACTGATGAACTGAAGATTCTTTGAATGGAGAAAGTCATGCCTGGAAGAACCAAATAGAGGCTAGCGCCTGTCCACAGAATCAAAAAGTCCAATGTTGTCTGTGGCTCCTACTGCCAATGTGACCCATAGAGGTGCAGAGGTACCAGAGGAGGCAACGTGACTTCACCTCCTCCCTGAAAACTGGAAAGTGCAACAAAAATTTTACAGTGACTTAGATTAAGTCTAGGAATTAAAACGTTCTTAAATAAGTCTCACCAAAAGGACATACATCCCTGGAGTGAACACATAATTATAAAGCTTGATCCTACAAAACGTAACTGCAAGTTGGGACCAAAAGGAGTAGGAGGGCCCCTGGTAATGCGAGGGCAGCTGCAGAGAGCTGAGGAATGAGTGGGGAGGACGGAGGCAGACCCCGCCTGGGCACACTCTTTCAAGAGCCTTCACAAGAAATAAAAACAGAAACAATTACTTACGAAAGCATCTCAAAGCCCTGGGAGAATTTTAAGAGCAAATATTTGTAGACTGAAACATGCCATCCCCCTCCAACTATGACTATTGGAGACAAGTGTATTATGCCCCAAGCATGTCTTTCTAGCGTCAGGCTACGTTGAGCTGATTCACTTGAGAAGCAGCATACGCAGAAGCTCTAAGAACAGTTGTGATTTCATGAGGGAAATTTACATCTATATATTTTAGGTTTGTGCCTGTATAGGAAGTACAGAGTGACTGTACACTGGAAGCTGTCTGTGCAGAATGCACTAAACTTCTCCCCAAGCCCTGCCCTGGCTCATCTTCCCTTCCCCGGTTCTCTTTGTAACTGTCCTCCCCACACGCTTTTTCTTTGCATTTAGCTGAAGATGCTACACAATGCTGAATTTTAAGCCATCTCTGTGAAACACAGTGATTTTTCTCTAGTCATCTCCAAAGTCTGCATGAGGCATTGCTGCTAAAAGACTAGTGTTGTTCTTCATCTAGTGAACATTCTCCTAAAGCAGTAATTCTTCACCAGAAACTTACATATGTAGAGGCAAATTGTTTTTAACATTTTCCCTACCCATTGCTGGGATCTCAATGGAAGGAGCACGTTAAATCATAGATTTTGACAGTAAAAGAATTTTTATAATACTCATATAATGCAGAACAATGAACACATACATGCAAGGACAATTTGAAACATGGAAATATAAAAAATTATTCAAATCTTATGCCCTGATTCAAGTGTAAGGTGTACTTTCCCTCCCACAAAATAGCTATTCATAAGGAAACCATCATGCAAATTTTAAATTCAATAACTCCTTCCAAAATGTTCTTTTTTGGCTTCATCCCATGTGTTTTGATGTTTTTTTTATTTCAGTTTCATTTCCTCCAAACACTTTCTTTTCTCTTGGATTACACAGTGGCATCACTTTTCCCAGGAGACTTTGGTGTTTCCTTTTTGTTACCCATGTGTTGGTTACTCAGTGGCACATTTTTCATGGTGCTGTAATTTGTTGTGATGGTTCTAATTCACACCAATTGTTGACCCAAAAAACATCTATTCATTATCAAATTATAAAATCTTGGTGAAAATCAAATTATGAGGTTTTTATGGATGAAAATGAAATATTTCATATCAACATCCATGGGATACAATTCTTCTAATACTCAGAAGATAAGTACACTAAAACATATTTAATAGAAAGCAAAGAACATAAAAAATTAATGCACTAAGCAGAATTCAATTATAGCAGCCAGATAAAATGAAAATCAAATAAGCATAAATAAAGCAGAAGAAAATTAACTTAGAGAAAACATCATATTTATTGGTGAAATATTAAAAGGAGCTGTATTAAATTCAGAAATAACATTACTTAACATTATGCTGGAGACTGTAGTCATTGCAAACTACTACAGAAGAAATATGAACATAAACTTGAAAAAGAATGCTTGCTGTTACTCAGGGTCTTAGCATAAAACAAGAGAGAGAGAAGTTAAAATAGCATATTGACTAGGGAAACATCTCTTTAAACACGGTAAAGGCAAAGCAAGCATGTGGCTACAGAATGTTAGGGACAGGTACCCAACCAGCCTTTGTTTCCTGCAACTCCCTTGAGCATTTAGTCAGAAAAGGAAACCAGCAAGTTGAACAGAAGCCTTAAGCACTCATGCAATCTGGAATAACCACAAAAGGCAATAGTTGCTAATGAAAGTTTGTGCATCCAGGTGAATTCACATATCATAAGTTCAGTGATGGAGAGGTCAAGTTGTGTGGGGCTGCTGAATAAAAGCCACTTACTGATTTGGGGACAAGGGAAATTTTGAAAGAAGAGATGAAAGGACATAGAATTCATAGTGAATTAAAACAAGTGCCATGATCATCAATTTCTTTAGTTGTTGCCAATCTAAGTGATTTGCCAAACCCAGAGTCATCTTTTCCATTTATTCTTTTATTTTTGCCTAATCTGAACTACAGATGATCTCTCAAAAATTTACTTAGAATATGGGCATTGTAAAACTGCTTGGAATTGCATAATGTGAGCCTCACACAGCAACAGAAATGATAAATTTAAATCCTTCTAATTTTACATATGACCCTAAATATTCAATTTTTCTAAAGCTCAAGGAAAACAATTTTCTTCTAAATGTGTAACTAGAATCTCTGTTTCTGTGAGACCATGGAGTAATTCTTTGAAAATTATCACTTGTTCTCCTAGATAGGGTTTGACTGACATTATCTGTGCACTCATGTGTTCATACCGTCACACACACTCACACATAGTCACATGCACACAATCACATGCAGTCACAGTCACACACAGTCACACACAGTCACAATCACAGTCACACACAGTCACACACACTCATATACACAGTCACATACACGCAGTCACATGCAGTCACAGTCACACACTCACACACAGTTACATTCAGTCACAATCACATACAGTCACAGTCACACACGGTCCCACACAGTCACTCACACACATAGTCACACATACCCACACACAGTCACACACACATACAGACTCACACATTCACTCACACACGCAGTCACACGTACCCATACATTGCATACACTCATGCACACACACACTCACACACGCCTCTCATCTTTGCGTATAAAAGGTAATGATACTGCTGCTCACAGCACAGTTAAATTCAGTCACTTTCTCTGTCTCATTAGGCCACTGAAGTTAGCTAACCAAGTCCAGTCCATTTCTGTCTCCTTGCAGCACATTGCAGTTCAATCCCCTTCTGGTGATAAGTGTAACAATAGTAGTCATGAGATTCTGTTTTATTTGAGGGTGGTAGTCGTATGGGTAAATTTACTGGGGCAATAATTTTAAAATTAGGATGAAGGATTTATGTGTCAAAAATTCTCATTTCTGTTAACTGGATTTGTGCATGTAACTTTTTCTAGACTTTCTGAAATCTAAAACATCTAAAATTGTCTTTTGTCAAATACCGACATACAGGTCGGTATGGATTTCTCAGACTCTCAAACACTGTAGGGACACAAGAGGGTATAGCTTCATTGGAATGCATCTGTGATTCAGTCATCTCCTGTGAAATATTATGCTGTAAATTCAAAAGTGTAGTCTGTTCTAGGATCAAGCTATACTGTAAATTCAATCTCATGCTCCCTAATGGGAATTTATCCTGGAGATGAGCATGGTATCTGCTGGCTGACTATGTAATTGAATGGGCAAGGTCTAGCTGGAAAAAGAAAAAATCTGCATTTAGATAGCCATACACATATAGGAAACCATGACAATATTGTATTTTTAGGGACAATATAAGTTTGCAGAGAAATGTTTAAATATTAATATTGTTTTTGATGTCATACTATGATGAACTATTCCTCACACCTGTTTTTAAGGTAACACGAAAACTAAACACAGGCCTTTGTTAAAAAAAAAAAAAATGTTAATATCCTTGCTTGGAAAACTTCTGGAAAAGCTGCAGCTGCTGAAATTTATTTTCACGATAGTATAGCATATAAGATAAATTCCTGTGCTGTATTGCTTGGCAACCTCAGTCCTCTCACAGACTGACTACCTATTATGAGATAGCCTTGAAAGCAGTCACCACTTTTTGTTGTGGTTGTTAATTTTACCTCCTGTGAACAAAGCTTTGAGTAAGCTATTCTTCCTCCCGACACTGTGGTGAGCATGGTCTGTGTGTTACAGAGCCAAGCAGCTTTGAAAATGTACAAAGCGATCAAACAGAACTGGCATCAGGTCATGAATTGCATAACCCCATGTCAGCTCGGGTCATCCTTGAGCTCTATCGAACACCAGCTTAAACCTTCATTCTCACTGAGTGTGGCCAGCAGCACCGACACTTTCTGGGGAAAAGTCAGGAAACTTGGAATCCACACCAGCATTATGGAATTGGATTCTGCATTATGACAAACACTGCCCAGAGAAGTCTGATGTGGGAAACTCCAGATCTGCAGCAAAGAGTCACCAACCCACACATGTATTTTCCTGGATTTATTGAAGCTGTCTTTGCCATCATCCAAATTCCCTAAAGAACACAGCATCACTGCCCAATCAGAGGGGGAGCATGAGTACCAATGACCAAGCAGGAACTCGGTAGGAGCAGATCATGAACCTCACAGCCCTGATTTCAATTCCCACGTGCCTTCACTCCTATCTCCTCCGGAAGTTTGGGGGCTGTGATGGATACCTACCTTCCTGTTCTGTGATCTACATTCTTCCACCACCCCAATGTCAGGGATTGGCTCTCAGTGTGTTGGCTGAGAAGACTCGGGTTTGGAGGGTGGGGAGACTCTAGCAGCACCAACAACTAGGTTTTGGGCATTCTTCTACAATATTGTTTTGAAGCCCTCTGTAAGATTTTAAGGAAAGTCCTCAAAGCTCATGATCAGTTCATTGTGACTTCTTTGTACTGACAAAACCCTCTCTCAAGCTTGCAGCTATTTTCAACTTGACTTACACAATGCATATGCATACTTAAAAACAAAAGGTGCTAAAGATTATTTTATTCAAGTTACTGCAATGAGAATATCCATTAAGGAGAAACATCCCTAACAGAAAGGAGAGTATATCATTACATAAACAAAGCAGTCCCACACAGACAGAGGTTTTCTAGGAATACTGCCAGGACAAAGTAGTAGTTTATGGTTAGACATTGCAAGAACTGTTGGGAGGGAAAAATGTAAAAGCTTTGATGAACCGTAGTCACATTTGAAGGAGACTGGTACAACTGGAAATTTGGTGATGAGTGGTAATCAGGGCAGAATAAACTGAATCTACCTCAAGTGTAGATTTGTCTCCAATTGGATCCTACTTCATAGAAGGGAAGCCAATTAAGACACTGACAGACTTGGATGGAATCAACCAATCTATCTAAGGTGATTAGCAATGTAGCTTTTGGATTTTCCTTTTCTTTTTCTTAAAAATTTTTTGTAACATTTAATTTGTTTAAAATGAACAAACCTCATATATTTCAAAACATAGGTTTAGTATCAGTAGTGATCTCCCCCAAAACTCACTTTTTATTTGTTTAAAACTGGATTAAAAGCCTTTCTTTGAGGAAAGATTTCCAATATGCTTTATAATTGTGATGCTGAAATTATTAGTCTGTTTATCAACCAGGTATAATTGATTTTGGACAGATCTCAGAGATGTTTTCAAAATGTTTATTTTTCTAGTAATTTTTATGTTTAATATCAAATAGTTGATTATGAAACAAACAAAAAGATTCTACCGAAAAAAAAAAGAGTCTGCATACCTATCATTGACTTGCGATAAAAAAGATGTATAAGGTGACTTCAAGAAAATGAATATAATATGGTAACTATGGTAACATGAATAGGTTTTATTGAAACAAAAACTTGTTCTCTATGATCACCCTGCTTAGTTCTTAATATAACCTACAAGGTTATTCTAAATCACAACCTAAGACTAATCTCGGAATACTCAGCCTGATTTCTTACATGGGCATAACTATAATAATTTACAATATGGACCGCCATTGATGATCTTGTTTTGCTAGGCATTTTCATATAGAATCTCAGACATGACTCCAGAAATCTGCTTCAGGTTAGTAAGATACGCCAAAAGCTCACCACCAGACATTACTTGCATAGAATTTTGAGAGAATTTATAAATTTGAGGGAGTTTCCTTTCCTCTCAAGGTTCCCAAAATATCCTGGGTGGTATGAAGGCTCCTACATCTCTTTCCAATTCTGACAATTCACTACAAGAATTCAAAGAACCAGAAAATACACTCTCTTTGCAGTCATAGCTTTTTACACTGCAAGGGTGCAGAGGAAAGAGGCACATATGGCAGAGTCCAACAGACAACAGGTACACGTTTCCAGAGATCTCCCAGGGAAGTCACAAGAAGTATGCTGATTTCCCCCAGGAATGATGCATTTGGCTACAAACAGGAGGGGTGCAAACTAAGAGACCCATCCAGCGCTTGTGGGTGACCGCCTCCCATCCCCACCCTGCCTCTCTATTCTTCTCCAACAAATGTTATTAAAAACATATGACTAGAAAAGACTAGCCTACCAGATTTACTTTGGGCTTCCACCAAATATGGAACTATATCATAAAACAAAATAAAATATTTTTAAATGTAAAAAATTTTTTGAAAACAAAATCATTTTCATCTATTTGTGACCTTCATGTCTATCTTTGCCCCAAGGAAAACAAATTGCCAAAAATTACATTTCTCTGCATAAATTTTAATTAGAAACTTCAACCTATAAATTAAGCTATTTGAAAGCTAATTTCTTGTTTACTATATAAGACTAAAATAAATGTACATTTCTCCTTTCATAGTATAAATTTCATAAAGAAAACATGCTAATCAAAGACTTTCATTAAAAATAAGGTTTTAATGTCACCTGCCCTATAACTGTAAGCCTAAATTCCTTAAACTCTTTCCAAGAGGAGTGAAATGAGGGTCCATATCCCAAAGAGGCCTATCCAGGCCTTGGTGTACACAGGTGGCAAAAAGAAAGAGTTGGGGCCTCATGCGGTAAACTAGTGCCTAGGTTTCCTAGTGGCTAGAATCGCCTTCCCAATGCCGGGACCCCATGTGGGTGCTGCTTCATGTCCTGGCTGCTCCAATTCCCACCCAGCTCCTTGCTCAATAAGTTTACTAGAGTGTATTTTCTGTCTCTCCAGTGGTTTGTTTTCATGAAACTATCACTTACTAAAAAGTAGTTTCTGAAGCTGGGGAGCCAGAGGGTCCTTTAACATTCCCAACTGTGCATGGTTTTAAAATTTTAAAAATCATTGTCCAAAAACATATCTATCAATTCCACCCTCTGTACACCTAGGTAAAATGTCCAGATTGGAAAAATATTAATTTTGTCATTAAAATTTCTCGAAGTAGGGTAGAATGTGTAGTCTAAGGAATTTCCTTTCACCATCATTCAAGTACTGCTCAACACTGCCATAACGTAAATCCTAAACTCAAATCACGTCTCTCTGGTTGGAGAAAGGTCAGAATACCTGAGAAAGCTTATCCATACTTTCCCTAAATGACTATCCATTCCCATTCTAAATACAGAGCTCTAGTCCTGTCCTTGCCAATAAGCTCCCAGCTCATGTACAACATGCCACTTGACATCTTCGTCTGAATGGTTAACACATCTCCCCAATACAGTACGCTTGAAAGAGAAATTCTGATAAAATATCTACCAACAAGCACACTCAAGTCCTTCCTCAGAATTGTTCGCCATTTCCACATGTCATTTCACTTGAAGCTCGATGCCAAAAACCTAGTATGAATCCTGGATTTCAGTCTCACGGTGATGTCCCTGTAGAGTCTGCAGCCGTCCCACACATTCTTGTAGTTCTATCTCCACAGGTGGCAAAACATATTTGAACTTTCCTTTCTTACGTGTGCACCCATGTCCCAGCAGCCATCTGCTGTTTCAAGGATTCTTCTGACTTTCCAGGTCCCATTCTTGAGTAACCTCAATCCAAGCACATCGTCTTCCTCCCCTGTCCTTTTCTCCAACACACACGACCTCACGCACAGTCTGTTCCAGGCACAGCTACCACAGACATTATTTTTTCAATAAGCAAATTCAACCATGTCAACTCTACCCACTTCTTTCTTACAAAGTCCCTAACCAAGCCTGTGTGACCTGACTCTGACTCTGACCACCCTCCAGACCTTCATTCAGTCATTAACCACCATCTCAGATCTTGCTTTTACTTGCTCTTCTTGCAGTATTTTGATCATAGCTAAGAAGACTGACTCCACTGTATCTTACATAACTGGCCCAAATGTCACAGGCTCAGTGAGGTCTTCTGTGACCACACCATGCATGTTATCTCTGCACTCTATTCAGTGGTGCACTGTTTGCTAACAGTGTACAGTCAGAGCCCGCAGCTCACTGTTGGGTTTGTGGGAATGGCAAGCATGATTTAAAAGACCATTTCCTGGGATCACATTGCTAACTTGGCATTCAAATGGAGTTAATGCCAAGTGTCATTTATAAAAAGTTTTAAGGCTTAGATGTACATTATGGTAAAGCCCTTATAAGGAGAACATTAACATGCAACATATACACTCATTATCAAAACCTCATCCTTCTGGGAACTGTTTAAGCAACTTTTTCAGCATTTGATAACAGCCTTTTGGTTCATAGTCCAATTGTTCTCCAAAGTTTGGCAACTACCTTCTTACAATGTTTTGATAAATTGAGATAGCTACATAAAAGGTAAGAAAATGGAAACATTCCTTTTTATTGTAACAAAAGTTCTTTAAAACTTGTTACACTGGAAGTGGAATGATTTTGAGAAATAAGATAGAAAATATCTAGATCACCTTGAAAAATCTCTTAGTGGAAATGTGAATATTAACCTTAAATATGAGAACATAGAGGTAAGGAGAACTACAAAGCAATTCCATATTATTCTTGAGAATATTTAAATTGTCAATAGAAATAATGGATGTTGAGGGCACTGCCAATGAGGTCTCTGAAAAAAGCAGTGGGTTTGGATGCCAGAGGCTAGGTCAGGCTTGTTATGACAGCATCAAGTTTAGCTGAATTATGCTCTACAATGACTTAGGAAGCAAAGCTGATATATGTTGAAATCGAATGTTAAGTTGGGGAGATTTCCAAGCAAAATGTTGAAGGCTTGGATTGATTTCTTGCTGTTCTTCATTGTAAAAGATAAAAGGAAAGAGATAAATTGAAAGAAGACCTTGATTATTTCTAAAATTCTCACCTTATTTACATTTTTTAGAGAATGTTAAATAGGAAAATTGCCTGTTATGGTCAACCTCTATCAAAAAAAAAATCATAAAGGAAAATCTTCAGAAATGAAGAGTTCACCCATTTCCCACTCGGTGCAATTCTGAGCATTGTGATGAAATGGCTCACTATCCCACACAGGGTGACATAAACGACCTTCTTTGTCCAGTGTAGGCATGCTGTAAATTCTGTGCTGTCCCCCCATGTTCTCCTTGTTCATTGTTCAGTAGTTATCTGAGTTAACAAATTGACTTTTTGAAATCACAATGATTGCATTTAGATAACCCTTATTGTACTTGGTATGGCCCCAAAGCACAGGAGTGAACACAGGAAATTTTACTATTGCATGTTATTTTCTGTTTTATTACTAGCTATTGCTGTTAATTCCTCTCCGTGACTAATTTATAATTTATAAATTGAATGTTACCACAGGCATGCTCAGGCTAGGGTTACTATCTATAGCCAAGGGTATTCATCAGGAGTCTTGGAAAGTATCCCCCATACATAAAAAGAATTTACTGTAGAGACAGTGTTATCCAGGAAGGATTTTGGAATAACCTTTGATCCAATGAAGTGAATTCCTGTGACATATACATGTTAGACTCACAAGGTTCTTGAGAATTTTGTATCAGCAGAAATGTTTGACACATGGTCCCGAAGGTATAGAGGAGTATACAACAAAAGAATGTCAGATTTCTGAAATCACAGGCTCATGAAAATATCCACTGAAAATATGTATTACTTATCATGAGGAGGAAAAAGATGAATGCAAAGAAAGAAGTATGCATCAGAGAGGAAAATTTCCAGGCTTTGTAACCTGGTGGAGTTCTCCCTGTTGTCTTTCAAAATGCCTTGAGACAAGTAACTCCTCACTTCTTTCACTTCCTGCCTTTTGAATGGAAATATTTATGTCTGTTCCATCACTGTATTTTGAGAGCAGATTGCTTGTTTTCTAGCTTTACATATTTAGAAATGCAGAGTAATTTTGACCCAGAGCGGATTTCACTCAGAGCTTCAGGCACTCCTAATTGAGATAAAATTTAGCTAATCAAACATAGGCCTTTTGAGTTGGTTAAATCTTGATCAGATTAGGGGTTTAGTGGCAAATGTGTTTGGACCTTGGGATGTCAAGATGACATAAACCTACTTTGGGAGGCTGCTGTGACTCTGAGTCCCGAGAGCAGACTCAGAGACTATTACACAATAGTGAGAACCTGCTAATATGTTTCTTTACATGTCACAATGACTTCATTAACAGGATTACATTAGGACCTTGAAATACAGAGATCATCTCCGATTATCAGGTGGATACAATGCCATCATCAGTGCCTGTGGAAGAGGAACAAAAGGAGATAGGCGACTTAAGCAAGGTGATGTGAGGACAGGGACTTGCAGATTTGCCTTTGTGTATGGAGGCAAAGGCCGTGAACCAAGACATCGGAGTGACCTCTAAAAGCCTTTGAAAAAGGAAAGAAAGCGGATAGACTCACACCATCTCCATTAGAAACCCACACCTGCCAAAACCTTTGACTCGTAGAAATGAGACCGATTTTGAACATTTAAACATCACACTGTGAAGTAATACATCTACAGTTTTTAAGGTTTTATTCATTAATTAATTTGAATGGTAGAGTGATGGAAACAGAGAGACTGCCTATCCAATGATGCAGTGCCTAAGAGCCCAGAACACCTGGGATTGAGTTAAACAGAAGCCAAGGCCCAGGAATCCCTTTTGAGTCTCCCACACGGAACCCAACTGCTATGGCATCACATGCAGCCACTGGTATCGGATGTGGAAGCACCAGTCATGGGCCAAAGCCTTCCACTATCTGTTCTGAAGCATGTTGTTGAAAGACTATGCAGTGACCCGAGAAAAAACGATGTGTTCCAAATAGATGTAAAGGCAAAATCATGGTCAATCTATTCAGAATTGTTTTTACATGTTACTGATTTATTTTGAAAGAATTACACAGCGGGGAAGACAAAACGATGGAGAGAGTTTGTATCTACTGGTTCACTAGTCAGATGGCCCCAGCAAGCAGTGCTAGGCAAGACTGAAGGCAGGAGCCAGGAGCTAATTCCAGGTTTCTCATGTGGGTGACAGAAGCCCAAATACTTGGGCCTTCCTCTACTGCTTTCCCCAGGCCATTGGAAGGAAGCTGGATCAGAGGCCAAGCAGCCAGAACACAAACCGGTGCCCATATGGCATACCACGATTGGAGGCAACAGTACCATCTGCTGTGCCACAATGCCAACTCCTCCACCCTTCAAGTCTAAAGCATTTTTAAGTATTTCAACTTAGGCTGCGAATCGGTACAAATACTTGACTTTCATTCTGTAATGAATATATTTTCTTTAGGTTAAACAACTCATAATGTTAAATTAATTCTTTAAAAATAACTATATCCTGAGCCCGGCACGGTGGCCTGGCAGCTAAAGTCCTTGCCTTGAAAGTGCTGGGATCCCATGTGATTGCCAATTCTAATCCTGACAGCTCCACTTTCCATCCAGCTCCCTGCTTGTGACCTGGGAAAGAAGTCGAGGATGGCCCAAAGCTTTGGGACCCTGCACCTGTGTGGGAGACCTGGAGGAAATTCCTGGCTCCTGGCTTCAGACGGCACAGCACTGGCTGTTGTGGTCACTTGGGGAGTGAATTATCGGACAGAAGATCTTCCTCTCTGTCTCTCCTCCTCTCTGTATATCTTACTTTGCAATAAAAATAATTTAAAAATCTTTAAAAAATGGAAACTCTGGGCCCGGCGGTATGGCCTAGCAGCTAAAGTCCTCACCTTGAACATACCCAGGATCCCATATGGGCGCCGGTTCTAATCCTGGCAGCTCCACTTCCCATCCAGCTCCCCACCTGTGTCCTGGGAAAGCAGTCGAGGATGGCCCAAAGCTTTGGGACCCTGAACCCGCATGGGAGACCCAGAAGAGGTTCCTGGCTCCTGGCTTCGGATCGGCTCAGCTCCAGCCGTTGCGCTCACTTGGGGAGTGAATCATCGGACGGAAGATCCTCCTCCATGTCTCTTCTCTTCTCTGTATATCTGACTCTCCAATAAAATAAAATAAAAAAATCTTTAAAAAAAAAAATGGAAACTCTATCCCAGGCCTGATGGGATAACCTAGCGGATAATTCTCAACTTGCAAGCACTGAGATCCCAAATGGGCACTGGTTTGTGTCTTGGCTGTTCCACTTCCCATCCAGATTGCTACTTGTAGCCTGGAAATGCAATTGAGGATGACCCAAAGCCGTGGGACCTGCACCTGTGTTGGAAACCCAGAGGAATTTTCTTGCTCCTGGCTTCAGATGGGTTCAACTTTGGCCATTGTGGCCACTCGTGCAGTGAACCAATAGACAGAAGGTCTCTCTATCTCTCCTCTGTGTAAGTCTGCCTTTCCAATAAGAATAAATAAACCTTTAAAAAAAATAGCTCGATGTTTTCATCAACATATTCCAATTTTAGAACATTGGCTAAATTATTGAAAGGTACCACATGCATGATTAAGCATCAACACTTTTCTCTTACTTGATACCAATGTATTTTTAGACCTAAGATTTATAAATACGAGAATAAAACAACTAAATCAGTAAAACAAGCAAATCACAAAGAAGTGCAGAATTTGCCAAAATTGTTTTCAGTAAACAGGTAAACATTTAAAGAGCAGACTTCTGAAAGAATGAAAAGCCCTGACTTTAAAAATTTCACAATTTCTGTAGTGAAATCGATTCACGCTTCCAATGTGATGTCAAGCAGCTTACAAAAATTGCTAAGAGCGGCTATGGATGCTTGGAGGTCAGAGGAAGCTATTGTCCTCACACTACTGGTGTATAGCACAGGACTGCCTAAGCCTCTACTGGTGAAGATGGCTTGTACGTCTGCTAAGAAGTCAGTGACGGCTCAGACTTGTTCCTTACCTCCAGGGTGGGAAAGACATTTATTCTACAAGAATTTTACTAAAGATGTAAAATTAGGTCTGTTCTTTCATTGCTGCTTTGTTTTTTCAAAGGCATAAAATAAACAAGCATTGTGTTGGGAATCTCAATATATGTCCAGTAACTCCACTAATTCTCACTGCAACTTGAGCTCACATAGCTCATATTCCCCATAATTAACTGTTAGCATATCTCAAATATCTTTTATTATTGCACACCAGCTTGTTTAATTTGCAATCATTCACTTTTTAAGCACACGAACTTAAAAATAGCTAACTGACACATTCTTTTAGCCATTTATAGTTTATACTTTGTCTTAAAGTTTCTTTTCATGAACAGAAAAAACAACAACCTTAGACGTTGCCAATATCCTTCCAATGTGTGAAAGAAACTATTCTATTTTACTTTTTCTTTTATTACCAGCTTGCTCAGAAATTTCAGGATTTTAGTAACCATTTTCCAAAAATGTATCAACTTCACGATTCCCACTAAACCCCACCTCCTGCTCCTGACAAGTAAGATCAGAACTCAGACTACTCAAGGAGAGATGTTCTTGACCAACGGTTAGGATCCTCTGTGTATTTTGAATTCTTAATACATCTTGTCTTTCTATAAATGTGGACCATCTGTGCACATGTCTGAACAATTCTTGTTAAAATCTCTTACTGAAAATTTATTTATCCACTAAGCACTTTACAAAATAACCTCTCTTCAGAGACACTGTTATAAATTTAGCAAACCCAGACAAATCTTAAAAATATGTCAAACTATTATTACCCATGCTTTTATCCAACCGAATCTCAGCCTCTCACTCACTGTTGAAATCAAGCCGTTTGAACACAACAGATTAAGTGACGCTGCGGACCAATTTTTTTTTTTTTTTTTTTTTTTTTTTAGTATGGCTGCTGGGTTTTGATCTAAAAAAAGGTACAGCCATTTCTTTCAAACAATAATTCCTATCACAGAATGTCACCTTTCAAACTGATGCTAAAACTGATCAAAAATTTTTTATAATATCTGTCTTTTACAATTCAAAATGCTTTTGATATTCTTCCTAGAAATATGTTTCTCTTAGTAGATTTTTTTCTTCAAAAATTTATGAATCACAAAATTGCTTTGAGAGTATTAGACCCACATATTTGTCATTTTGTTTTATAATGAAAGACCCAAGTCTTGAGTTCACTTATATTTCCATGATAAAAATCCCATATTTTTGAAATGGATTACACTTTTCTTTACATGACTTTTTGATTCTGTTAGTATAGCTACTATACTTACCAGTCTCAGGCTCACTGTGAGAATTTTAATAACAGAATCTGGTCTGTTTACCTTTGCTGATTTCTTGTTGCTATGAAATTACCCCTTTAGTTGTTTTATTTTAATGATCTTAACCTAGGCCTCAAAGTGTTGGTTTTCCAGCACCAAACGCAGTTACCAATGAACATTAATTTTAAACAACATATTTTAAGAAAATGAGCAAAGAATTACCATAGGGCAGGGCCTGGTGCAATAGCCTAATGGCTAAAGTTCTTGCCTTGCATGCACCGGGATCCCATATAGGTTCCAGTTCTTGTCCTGGATGCTCCACTTCCCATCCAACTCCCTGTTTGTGGCCTGGCAAAGCAGTTAAGGATGGCCCAAAACTTTGAGACCCTGCACCCACGTGGGAGATCAGGAGCAGGCTCCTGGCTCCTTGCTTTGGATTGTCGCAATTCTAGTTGTTGCAGCCACTTGGGGAGTGAAGCAGCATATGGAAGACCTTTCTCTCTGTTTCCCCTCTCTGTATATCTGACTTTGCAACAAAAATGTTTTAAAATAACAATTTTTTGGGGCCCGGCGAGGTGGCGCAGCGGTTAAAGGTCCTCGCCTTGCACGCTGGGGATCCCATATGGGCGCCGGTTCTACCCCAGCGGCCCCGCTTCCCATTCAGCTCCCCGCCTGTGGCCCGGGAAAGCAGTCGAGGATGGCCCAAAGCTTTAGGACCCTGCACCCGCCTGGGAGACCTGGAAGAGGCTCCTGGCTTAGGACCGGCATAGCATCGGCTGTTGCGAACACTTGGGGAGTGAATCATCGGACGGAAGATCTTCCTCTCTGTCTCTCCTCTCTGTATATCCACCTTTCCAATAAAAAAAAAAAAACAAATCTTTTAAAAAATAACAATTTTTTAAAAAACCATAATATACTCACAAATATTTGCATAAGATTTAGCATATAATGACATCCGTCAGGAATCACAAGGGAAAGAAGACCTTTCCATAAATAGCAACAAATTATTTGGATACAATTTCTTCAATGGAGGTTCAATCCATGAGAAAAGGATTATTATCACAAAATCAAAAGTATGAACACCCTTTGTTTTTTTTTTTTTTATTTTGACAATCCTTACATATTCAACTGAGGTAAAAGGGGATATAGAGAGAGAAGCCGCACCCAGTTTCCCACACACCCCAAGTCCCGGATGTGGGGCATGCTCTGAGATACTCAATCAAGTGGTTCCAATAGTTCCCCTTTCATGGGTCGCTACCAGTCTCGCCACTCCAAGCACGGTGTGGTCGTTGAAGAGTCCATTGATTGACACAGTCCCTTCTAGAGTCTCCTTTTGCCCAGCATTTTGCTGCCCACAGATAGCTGAGGTTGTTGATTGACTAGTTCTCTTTTCTTGGTTAGGACTCTGAGTCCAGTGTCTCGACTGGGGAGATCCTCAAAGAAGTTTTGAGGTATTCCCAGTCCAGATTTCTGTGTGTTCTAGCAAGCATAGGACCCGGCACAGTCCATCGCCTCGATCACCTGGTGGTTGTAGTTGCTGGATTGGTTCCGTCTCCATCCATGTCCTCCACTGGAACCGATGAGTGTTACAGTCTGGCCTGGTTCCACCCTGGACACACTTGGCCCTCACAAAAACCAGTAGGAGCTGCAGCCCAGTCAAGGCGCACACAGTAACCCCAACGGGGCCCACCCTCTACCCTGGCTTGCCAGTATGTATGACAGACTAGTCTAGTCTGTTCCATATTCCCCTCTGCTCATATACTTGCCAACAGGTGTTACGACCTAATTCCGTCCAACCATCTCATCCATCCAGCCCTAGCTGATGTTGTTGGGTGTCTGTCTAGCCACCCCAGCCCTTGTCCTAGTTCCCGTGCCCTCCCGTGGAAGGTGATGACCCAAGAGGGAGGAGCCCACTATTACCCTCCCAGGTCGCTCCCATTCCGGTTGTGCCCTCTCCAGTTGGCCCTGTGGCTCAACTCGACATGACTAGCCCCCTGTACCAGCTTTTGCCAGCAGATGCTACGACCAAGTCCCAACAGCCCTCACCCACTCTGATTATAGATTGCACTGGTGGAAATAGTCAGCCCAGCCTGGTTTTCACCCAATCTGGTCCACATGAGGTGGGCAGGTGCTGTGACCCTGCCTGGTCTGGTCTACCCCCTACCCAGCTCACACTCCTCAGTGGAAGTAGCTGTTCAGCTAGGGAACCACCCCTCATTCCCCTGCCAGCTCTGCCTCCTTCCTTCCTGATTCTCACGTGTGCTGGCTGGGCACTGCGGTCACATCTGGCTCAGGCTACCTCACCTTGGCATTCCAAATTGTGTATTGCTTTTGTCACGACCAGACCTGGTTTGACCCATACTCTGTTCTGGCGCTTGGATTTACCAGTGGACGACATGAACAGATTCAGCCTGGTCTGCCCCCGAACCATGCCAAATGCATGCCAGTGGGACACTTTCCATGGCCTCTTGGCTGTTGCCTTCCATGTTTCTTGCGCTGACCTGCAGGATCTGTGTCCTGCCAGAGGAGGCTCCTCCATCAGAACCCCTCCAGGTGTCAGGTTTCGTGCATACCAGTGGGTCCATGTGCCAGTTCGCCTCCTGTCCTAGCAGGAGCAGTGGCCTTTCCTAACTGGCCTTCATCCCATTCTGGTTCTTGCTGTAGGATGTTTCAGCCCAGCCACTGCTTGTCCACACCTCCATATAGCTCGTATATGGCTCAGTTAGGGTTGAGACCTTGCCTAGTCTGTTCTACATTTACCCTGGTCCTCCAAAGCACCAGAAGGTGTTGTGGTCTGGCCCGGCCCGGTACGCCTTATTCCAATCCACACTTGTGCCAAGGGAGATGACAATTGTATCCAGACCCAACCACAGCCCCATTCACCTGTCGCGACCCTTGCCTTAGACACCGTGGCTCAACTCTGTGGTTAATGTGGACCAGTTGGAGCCAAACCCTTGCTGGGCATGTCCTAAGCTCCACCCTGTGTTCCAATCATGCTTCTGGGCTAAGGTTTGCTTAGTCCAAACCCTTCAGGGTTCAGCCCCACACTTGCATTAAGGATTCATGTCTCCGTTCCTGGAAATAACCGGAATTTTGTGACTCACCTACACTAGCGCTGGTCTTATTTATGGGTGTCCCTAAGCAGCTATTTCATATCATAAACACTCCAGAGCTCGCCGCTGGGTGGCCAGCAGGCAGAGCCTGGCACCACTTGGTGCACTGGCCGCCCAAGACCAAGGTCTCTGCCCCCACCTTGCAGTGGGGGCTGTGGCCGAGACCACGGCGGAGTTCTGTCTGGCTGAACACTGTTTTTAAAAGGAAGAAAACTTTGCAAAAAAACAATGGAGATGGTAATTTTTCTCTTTCCCTTCCTCCAATGACGTGGACATGCAGCTCAGGCACCAGTTCAGCTGCAGGGTGCTGGTGCCTGCTTGCCGGTCTGTAGTACCCCCATCTCCAGGGTTCATCCTGGCTCTTGGGTGCTTTTTCTTGTCTCTTGGTTATTATGGCAACAGGAATCTGTTAGGTCTAGAATAAGCTGATCTGTTTTTGCTTGCAAAAAAAAAAAAGGCAGTAGAATTTTGAAGACTTTTTATATTAATTGTCAACCCCCACGCAGTGAAATTCTAGTACCAGCCATTAAAAATAAATAAATAAAATTCTACCCCTGGCAAAATAATGGTCCCTACTGGAAACTATTATGCTCAATGAAATAAACCAATTCCAATAGGAAAACGACTGTATGTTCTCTCTGATGCAAAGCAACATTCATGCAAAATATAAAACTAATAGATACATAGAGAAACATGTATGTACATGTATTCTTAAAGATTAACTGTATAATGGAGACTAGCATATCAGGAAGTGAGGTTATCCTGCAGTATGCATGTGTATGCCCAAATAAAAGATGAACATCCAATTAAACTCTTAAATATACCTTGACAATATAAAACTAGATTTTCTACCATTGCCATACCTACAGTATCATGACTCATTTAAATAGCAGAATTTGGACATGTGTCTATTGCTGAAAGATTGTACTATTGTAATAATATGGGGGGAAATGGTTGGGGGAGATAGGGAGGGAAGGAGAGGCAAGGCAGGAATCACTATACTTACAAACCTGTATCATGGAAAATAATAAAGACAGGTAAAAATACAAAAAAGGAAACAGGAATGCTTGATATAGAATATCATTTTCAACATCTTTTAGAAGATTTATTTATCAGAATAGCAGGATGACAGAGAGATCATAGCAAGGACAAGAGAGAAGAGAGGTGTCTTCCATGTGCTGACTCATTCTCAAAATGTCTGCAAAGGCTGGGGTTGTTCAAGACCGAAGCCAAGAATCAGAAATTCTGTCCTGGTTCCCCTGTGAGTGGTAGACGCACAAGTGCCTGGACTTTCACTCACTCATCTTCAGTCACAGCGCTGGAGACCTGGACCAGAAGAGATGCATCCCTTACTAGAATCAGCGTTCCGGTTTAGGCTGTAGGCTTTGAAGAAAGCTGCTTCACCTGAGTGGCCCAAAAAGTCCTCTGTTCTCCATTTTTAAAAATGTTTTTCATCTGAGAGGGAAAAAAATGTACCAAATCAATTTCATTTACACTTACATTGTCATGAGAGATGTTTAGCATATTTTAATATGTTATAAGCCAGTTCCTTTTCCTTGAAGAGTTAGTTTCTGCAGTTAAGTTTATGTTCCCCTGGAATTGACAAACAAATGCACATTTTGCTGTTGGAAGTTAAGTAGGTTGACACTCTCATCTCTGTCACTGTAGGGGATGGCTTCTGAGCTTCAGAAACAGGACACATTATCTTTTTACTCCCTGATGTGATTCGATTGCTAAGTAAAACACCTGTCTTGCGGTGACCTATATCCAGAAAGCTTCCAGAACTGATTCTTCAACTAAAAATTTATACAAATATCAAAATTTATGGGACATCTTTGCTTTAAAAACTCATTTTAGAAAAAAAAAATAAAACTAAGATTTTGTCAAGACAATTGTCCTGAAATTTTTATGACTCAGAAAAATTCCCAACAAATCTCACTAGAGGGAAGGGGGTGGCTGCCTGAACGAGCACTGAGGAGGCACTTGCCAAACCTCCTATGACAGGACTGGGCATTGGCTTCCTTCAGCAAACCCCCAAGCCTGAGCTGACCATCTGTTTAACCTTGTCATGAAAAAGTACACATAGCTAATTGGAATCAAAAAATTCATCACGGAGTTTCTTAACTCTTGATAATGCACTTATAGGACAAACACATGGAAGACGGGCTTAATCTTTACATAATCTTTGGTGGTCAAGTGAAAACATTTTTAAATAGTGATCAAACTTAGAGGCTGGTGAACATCTTACAGGCCCAGAGATTTTTTTTTTTTTTTGCATTAAAAGACATAGGTCCCTGTCACAACCACTCAATTCACCCAAACTTAGCAAATAAACAAAATATGAATGAAGTATAGTTGCTGAGCTCCTCTATAATCTTACAAAATCAAGCAGAAGCCTGATTCTGGCCAGAAAGCCAGAGCTACTGACCACTGATCTAAGCCTTTTCAATACTTGTCATAGATGAACTTTCCCTTCTGTAAAAACATGTAAATTCTACTAGTAAAGTGTGAGGGATATGCTAGTTATGATTTCACAAAAATAAATAACCCCTCAAGAAGAAACTATATATCAAATACAAAAAGATAGTTAGGCGTCACAAAGTCATTCCGATCTGATATGGTGTGCACAGCGTCCACCCCCAGGGAGGCCGTAAATTTAATGAAGAGTAGAGAGCAACAATAAACCGTTCATCTTTTATTGCAGCTCAGATTATAATTTAAAGACTTCATTGAAAGGTAATTGCATTAGAATAATGAAATATCAAAATAGTAAATATTGACACATAAAATCAGAAAAATTTATGAAACTATAGAATAAACTCATTCTTACCACAAACCCTAATACAGTATATTGAATAAATGATAAAATTTTGAGTAGATAATAAAAGGTAATGGTTTGGCTTAAATAACTTGTAAGCTACAAGTACTTGAAATGAGAAATATTTTCTATCAGCCTTAAATTCAGTTTTCTTGCTTATTAGTGGATTTTGTTTGATCATTATTTCAATGAAAACTGCTTCCTTCTACACAAAAACCACTATCAAGAGTTTCTATGCATCTCAATGGAGGGGAGAAAAATTGTGTACTTTGATTGACTTTGCAGGTTTGCAACACACACTGCAACAAGTTGTCAGAATCCAAGGCTCTCTATGGGTCACACAAAAACATCTAAACCATAACAGAAACTTAATAATGCTCATGTCTGAGAAAATCTCAAATGGCGAGCAGTGGGCACTCAAAATGTATTAAAATTTCAGGAAAAATACACGTTGCGTTTATGGAATAATTTAGGTAATGTTGTCCTCCAGAATTCTATATCAAAAAACGTGCCTGGTCTAAAGACAAAAAGCGTTTTCTCCGCAAAGAAGGAAAAAGTTGAACAGGGTAGTGTCAAGGTAACATTAAATAACTTAAAAACCAACTTGTCAAACACTTTGATGGACAAAGTGATAACAGGAAATCATTCTGGTCAACCATACTGTCCCAAAGATGCTCTCTAAAACAAAATGTATCATTACAGTGGCACCAAATGCTTCCATTCATAGCATCATTTTTGGCCAATGAAAAGTGACAGAAGAAAAAATCCACCTTCAGTGGCAAATTCTACTTTTAGTCTTTAACCTGAAGTTGGTGGTGAAGACCTAGACATCTGTCTTTAACAATCTGGAAAATTGTTTGACTGGGAGGCCGAAAAACCATCAAGGCTGTCAGCATATCTGTATTTCCTAACAGCCATGGGTTTTCTAAACACTTTTGGAACAAGTGTGCTTGAAATCAGGAAGTCGTGCCTTGCCTTCTGAAAGGCATAGTCATGACCTGCTGTGAGATTTGCCAAGGTGCATCTGTCAAGTGGCCTACCTTGAAGTTCTAAACTTCACACACTTCGTGTCTGCAACTGGAAAACATATCAGCTGTATTTCTCCGTAAAGCTCCTGCTAATAAAGAGATGAGAACTCTCCTCAGGCTGAACTTCAATTTCCAAGTTTGACTCTTCTATAAAGTAAAACATGCTTTTACAAAACATCAGCATAAGTGTTAATAGTGTAATCTCTGCAATATAAAGATACTGGAGACACTTAAAAAATAATTCAGTTGAGGTGATCCCTTGAAAGTCAGAAGAAGTACATGTCCACAAGTTGGCTTCAGAAAGTTGATCACAAATTCCACGAGAAGAATGTCTTATGATACAATGCATAATTTTATAATAGGCATGACATGGACCTTTGGAAGAATCTTCACACAAAATAAACAGAGAACAAACAAGCTAGAATATTAGTATGCATATACAGCACAGATCTACACGATATACACAAATATTTTGTTTTCCAAAATAGTCCATCTATAGCACTAAAACGAGGACAGGGACAGGGGTGGCTAGACAAAAAGGCACCTGCCAGTAGGTGTATGGGTTGGATAGTAGGTTGGTTGGGTTGAACTAGGCTTCAATGCCCATTGACATGTGCGAGAGCTAAATGGGATGTGGGACAGACTGGACAAGCTTGTGGTACATACTGGCAAGCATAAGAACCAGGATAGGGGACAGAACTGGTGGGGGTGATGGGGAGTCGCCCCAACTAGGCTGCAGCTCCCACTGGTTTGTGTGAGGGACCAAGTATGAAATGGGTAGGATCGAGCTGGACTACAACACCGTTGGTTCACAAGGAAGACAGAGCTGGAAACAGAACGGACCCAGTAATCGCAATGACCAGCATGTGCATAAGTTGATTGGTGTAGGGATGGTGTTGGAGTCTTTACTAGCAAACTCATGCAAGAATCAGGTCTGGGATCATCTCAGATGAAGTTTCTTTGGAGATCCCTCCAACTGAACTGCTGATCTTAGAACCCCAACCATGAAGAGACTATGTCAGCCAGTGGATTCTGAATAGACTTAATTGTGCTTGGAGCGGCGAGATTGGCAGCAATCCAGAACTGGTGAACTATCAAAACTGAGCAGGACCCTTGGGGATCTGGGATGGGTGGGAGGTTGGGTGGGGCTTTTCCCTGTGTTACTCCCCTAACCCCAGATACAGGGAAAAATGATAATATTATTGTGGAAACAATGCTATTACCCACTTTCACACTGTAGCCCTTGACCCTTTGTACCCTAATCAACTAAGTAAGATTATTAAAATAATAATAATAATAATAATAAAACAAAATAGTCCATCGAAACAACATGCACACTAATAAAGTAACATCAGAACAGTAAAGTCCACAAACATAAGTCTACAAGAAATTCAAATGCATTTAAAATTTTGATTAAAATAACAGTGAAATATCACAGATTAAAAGACACTGAAAATATCTTAGATGGGCACTAAAGTGAGAAAGTAAATACACTTTATGAGAATGTGAATTTTTAATATCTTATGAAAAATCTTCCAGATGAAGGAGGGAAGAACAAATTGATCAACTACCCCAGTGAATTATGACAGCAACTATGAGCAAACAGAGACTCAGACGCGGACTGGGTCAAGCTTTGGACCTTGTTCTGGTTATGCTAGACACGTGTACCCATACATAAAATAACCAAATGATTCAGAGGCATATGGTCTCTAAAATTAGTTCCTTTTCCAGTTCCATTAAAGCACAATTGATACACGCATGCATACATATCTAGACATATATACACATAACTTGCACATACGTGTATATAAATGGTGTACAAATGTTTGTCATATACATACACGTTGATGAAATAACAAAATAATTAATGCATCCATCACCTCATATAGTCACCATTTTTTAAAGATTTATTTACTTGTAATTGAAAGCATCACAGATTGAGACAGAGGGAGAAACGGAAGGAGACATTTTGCATATGCTGGCTCACTCTCCAAATGGCTGCAATGACCAGAGCTGAACCAGTCAAAAACTAGAAGGCAGAAGTTTATTCCAAGTCTCCCACGTGAGTGCATGAACTCAAGGACTTTTTCCATTGTCCCCCACTTCTCACAGGCCAGTAGCAGAGAGCTTGGTTGAAAGTAGAGGAAGGAAGGAAGGAAGGAAGGAAGGAAGGAAGGAAGGAAGGAAGGAAGGAAGGAAGGAAGGAAGGAAGGGAGGGAGGGAGGGAGGGAGGGAGGAAGGAAGGAAAGAGAGAAAGAGAGAAAGGAAGAAAAGAAAGAAAAGAAAAAGAGGAACAGCCAAGACTGCAAGCTACATTCGTGGCATCTCAGTTGGAGGATTAGCTTGCTACACCACCAAGTCAGCCCATCACCATTTTCTTCATGAACTGAGAACATTTAAGGTCTGCTAAGTTAACATTCCAAGTACCTCGTACAGTATTATGGAATGCTGTACTTGGGATCTCAGCCTGCAAAACTTGATACCCTTTGATGTATCTTCCTCTTTATCCAAACCTCTCTGCTCTTGGGAAACACCACTCCTTCTTCTGTAAGTCTGTTTTTTTCTTCTAGATTCCAAAAGTAAGTGAAATTAAGTAGTATTTGTCTTCCTCTTCCTGGATTGTCTTATGTAGCTTATGACCCTTCACATTTAAATATGCTGTTACATAAATTTGCCTTCTTTCTTATGTCTGATTAATACTTCTCCCTCATGTGTGTATTTGTGTGTGCTGGATCAGAAGTGGAACAGCCAGGACATGAACCAGTGCCCATATAGGACGCTGGTGCCACAAGGCAAAGGAAGTCTGTTGAGCCACAGTGCCACCCACCCCCCCAGTAGTTGCTACTAATAAATTTACATTTCTACCATCAATGTACAAGAGATCTTTTTCCAAAGCTATTCCAAAGCTGGGGAGCAGGATCTTCTTCCAGGTATCCCACATGTCTGAGTATTCAAGGATTGGCCATCCTCTACTGTTTCCCAGGCCATGAGCAGAGAGCTGGATCAGCAGTGGATCATCCAGGACAAAAATGGACAGCAAGGGCCCGGAGGCGTGGCCTAGCGGCTAAAGTTCTCACCTTGAACGTGCCCCAGGATCCCATAGGAGTACCGGTTCTAATCCCGGCAGCTCCACTTCCCTTCCAGCTCCCTGCTTGTGGCCTGGGAAAGCAGTCGAGGACGGACCAAAGCTTTGGGACCCTGCAACTGTGTGGGAGACCCAGAAGAAGTTCCTGGATTCTACTTTGGATTGGCATAGCATCAGCCGTTGCACTCACTTGGGGAGTGAATCATCGGATGGAAGATCTTCCTCTCTGTCTCTCCTCTTCTCTGTATATCTGACTTTGTAATGAAAATAAAATAAATCTTAAAAAAAAAATCGGCAGCCATATGAGATGCCACCACACACACATTCCTTTCTATGCCCATTTTTAAATATGGTAATTTGTTTCCTTGCTACAGAGTTTCTTTGAGTTAATTATATGTTTGGGTATGAATCGTTTATTAAAATTATGGTCTACAACTAGTTTTCTTTCATTCAGTAGGCAATTCCTTCATTCTACTGATTATTTCCATTTATTGTACAGAAGCTTTTATTTGAGACGTCTGCTTGTTTATTCTTGCTTTGGAACCAAATGCAAAATGTCACGTACCAGGGGTTTGGCATGGTAACTTAGTTGCTTAAATTCTCACCTTGCATGCACCAGGATCCATGAGGGGAAAAGTTCATATTCTGGCTGCTCCACTTCCCAGCCAGCTCCCTGCTTGTGGCCTGAGAAAACAGTAGAGGATGACCCAAAGCCTTGAGATTCTGCACCTGCCTGGGAGGCCCAGAAGAAGCTCCTGCCCTTTTGGCTTCAGATCAGCTCAGCTCCAGCCATTTGCAGCCAGTTGCAAAGTGAATCACTGGATGGAAGAACTTTTTGTATCTTTTTGTCCCTGTACATCTGCCTTTCCAATAAATAATAATAATAATAATAATAATTTTACAAAAAGAGAAAAAAATGCCATGTACCAGATCAATGTCAAGCTCTTTTCTAGGTTTCCTCCAGATGTTTGACTCGGTGGAGAATATTGCCAGTTGAGCCTCTTGCATCTCTGGCATCTGACATCACTATGGCTACATTTGGCCACATTTTGTACGCTAGCTTGCTGCCAATGCACACCTGTGGAGGTTAGGTCATCTGTCATCAATATGGAAGTCCCAGGTTAGATTCCTTGATTCACCTAACCCAGACCCTGCTATTTGTATTTAAAGAATGAGCCAGCAAGTCAAAGATTTCTTCTCCCTCACCTTCTCTCTCTCCCTCATCCTCTTCCTCACCCTCTTTCTCATCCTCTCCCTCCCCAATCTCTCATCTTTCAAGTAAATTAAAACTTAATTTTTAAAAGTTCTCTAATTCAATTTCTTCTAAACATAGCCAGAGCTCACGTGGGTAATTTTAGATTCAACTTGAATATAGTACAGTTGAAAAAAATAACACAATCAAAAATAATACAATTAAACCTGCATTAAAATCTCTAACATAATTTTTTTTAATTTAAAAATTATATATGAACGCATATGAACAGAACAACATTGGTAATGATAGAAGAAAAATACTCCAAAAAATGGAATAGTGGTAACTGATTTAATGGATTAGAAATAGCTACAACCTGAATTACCTGCAGAAGAAACAGCCTGAGAAAAACAGCCAAATTAGTCCTGAGACAGTTGTGACTTGGCACTTGGAAATAGAGGGCTACACTGAGGTCAAGAGTTGAAACGGGAAGCTGATTGACAGTGGTCTGTGCAGAAGACAGTCTTCTTCTGTCTCTTGTCATCCCTTGAGGGAGGGATGGAGGATGACACCTGCATCCAGAATAAGTTGCATATTATTCCCCATCTCAGAAAGCAACCAGGATGTGAAGATACACTGCAGTATACATCTCTACTTTCAAATCAAAGATGGACTCCCAATGAAACCTACAATGTCAAGATACATATAAACAGCAAAACTACGGACTTAGGACTATTTATGAAGAACTATACTATTGTAACGATACTGTTGTGGGGAGAAGGTAGTGGGAATTTGGGGGCAGAGGGAAGGGGGAGAAGGGAAACCCCAGAGTCTATGGAAATGTATCTCCAAATAATAAAATACATAAATTTTAAACGTAATAAATTTAAAAACAAAGAAATAAAAGATTCCTTATATAATTCCAGTTTTGAAGCCCAAGAAACTCAGTTTGCTATATGCTTTTTATCTATAAACGTGGAATTCCCTCTTGCTCATCTCAGTTTAATAATCCTGCTTTGTATGATCAAGTTTCATTGGTAGTCTCCATACAACTGAGGAGTTTTCAGCGTGCCAACGGTATAGAAGACAAGGAAATTGGATGAGAGGCCCCAAGAACACTGCAAATAAAAACATCAGGAAGCCTGAGGAGGGCGCACTGGAACAGCTCAGCAGGTAGAACTTCTTTCCAATGATGAGCAGGAATCCATAATAGGCACAACAGGGAGTCAGTTCTAGGGGTTGAAGGAGAAAGGAGACAGTCTGTCCTGGATGCTAAAAGAGAGGGAGAGGGAGAGAGGGATGGGGAGGGGGAGAGGGAGAGGAAGAGGGAGAAGGAAGGGAAGGGAAGGGAAGGGAAGGGAAGGGAAGGGAAGGGAAGGGAAGGGAAGGGAAGGGAAGGGAAGGGAAGGGAAGGGAAGGGAAGGGAGGGGGGGGAAGGGAAGGGAAGGGGAAGGGAAGGGAAGGGGAGGGGAGGGGAGGGAAGGGAAGGGGAGGGGAGGGGAGGGAAGGGAGGGGAAGGGAAGGGAAGGGAAGGGAAGGGGAGGGAAGGGGAGGGAAGGGAAGGGAAGGGAAGGGAAGGGAAGGGAAGGGAAGGGAAGGGAAGGGAAGGGAAGGGAAGGGAAGGGAAGGGAAGGGAAGGGAAGGGAAGGGAAGGGAAGGGAAGGGAAGGGAAGGGAAGGGAAGACATGTTTTAAAAATTAACAATTGCATATTTCAATATAAATGAATTGGTTGAAATGAGAGTAGACAAATTGCACTAAGATGTTACATGAGACACCAAATGAACCAAATACCTTTGGCCCCTGACCCTTGGCATTCAGAAATGGTCTGAAGAAATTCCTCAGTGCAGTTATGTCTAAATAAAGTGATAAAATGTCAAAGCATATAGCAAAATCCTCTGAATCAAAAGATATTTGAGGCTGTGCTGCTCAACCATCAGTCTCTGCTCTCTTGATTAACTATTCTCTCAGCTTCTACACATTCCTCTTGCTCTTCTTCAGCTGTATTCATCTCTCCCTTTAATCAATCTTCCTGCAGCCCAGCATGGCATGCTTCCATTCTCTTTATGAAGCCGTCAATGATAGAGTCGAATTTAAAATAGGCAGGCACAAAGCAAAGGGACAAATGGAAAACCAAATGGATACTTCAAAGCCTGTTACCACAAGGTCCTCCTCCTGCAGGCAGAGGACGAAGAATAATAAGGCTGAAAATCATAAAGTGTTAGAATTCAGGGGGCTTTTGTCTTATTCAATGACATCTGTACCATTTCAGAAATGAAGAATATAAATGACACAGAAATTAACCAACTAGCCAAAAGTCATAGAACCAATTGGTGGCAGATCTGTTGTAAGCCTAGAGTAATGCTTTTTCTCTAACCTATAATAGTATCATAAATATTTACTTCAGATATAATACACAATAAAACACTACTGAAAGTCCTTGCAAGTAAACTTCTTATACTAACAAAATGCATATTGAATTGTTTCAGTGTGTTTAATTTCATTTCACCAAGAGTCTTTTCAACAAATTCTAACAGCTCTATTCATTTCTAACGCAAGGGCAAAGAGCATCTCCTGCCTATTTTAATATCTTCAGGATGTATAAAGGACCCTGACTAAACATACAATTGTTTGAACATCTAAGTGAAAAAAATTTAAGAAATAAAACTACCAGTTTGCTATTCACTCCCTAATGAGTCATTAGTGATGGTAAGAAATATTCCTTATTTGATGTTTCAGTCACAAGCAGTTTAGTTTTTACATAACATGGAACATTTCTTTTAGGTTTGACTCCAGGTAAAAACCAGGTCCATGTCTGAATGTCAAAAATAATGTCAGAAAATGCACATTTCTAAATCATCTTTTATAATGAAACAGCATATTGTCTTTCTGCCATTGACTAATGTAACAACTTGATAACACAGAAATATCTCTAATGCTTTCTCTTTTATGAGTATCATCTCTTCGCTTATTCTTGAGTATAGAAATTGTTTCTGGATTGTCAAACCTTTAGAATATATTCATTAAAATACTTACTTTTCTTTTGTTAAACCTAACTACCTACTATGTGATATTTATAAAGTCTTAAGAAACAGAAATTTTCAGGCCATTTTAAAACATAAGATTAGTTAATGTAATTATAATGTCTTTGATACACTGGGTTTTTTTTTTTAAAGATAAACGTAACTTAGCAATCACTACTTTTAAAATAAAGAAAAACACAATAAAGCAAATGAAAAGGGATTAAAACAGATGTACATGCAGTGAGATTAATGTTTGCATGCATGTGGCTCTGAGATGTCTGCTAGTCAAAGGAAAAATAATAGATCTGAGTAGTGGCGAAAGCACACCATCCATTTCAAGAACCACACAGCAGTTGAGTTGCAAATGTTCCTACTACTAAAACCAGAAGCAAGTTCCACCATGAATCCTTGTAAAAGAGATTCTGCACAGCATAAGAATCATTTGCTTAGTATTCTTACAGTAAACCCACAAGCTTTGAAGTCCTTAAAGTTAAAATTAACAAATTAAAAACTTGGTAAACAATATACATAAAAGCAGAAATAGAGACATTAATAAGATATTGGAATTCTACTCAGATTTCACACATGAACAGTCACAAAATCTTCTAAATCCATTTGCGAATCTTTTTGAGAGGTGGTGGCTTCCTTTGTTTATCCTCAGGTCTCACCGGGTTTATTTTGTAGCTTCCTGATTCTCAGACGCCCAAACTATCCGCCATGTAGTTCCTAGACAGATCTTCCTCAAGCACTGCCTTGTTCTGTGTCTCTTTTTCTCAAAAATAGAAAAAAAAAATCACACATAAGGAGGTTAAATTTTCTAGCCATCTTATAACAGACCCTTCCTGGTCCTGTTATCACCAGGGGGTTGACGTCTCAAATACCAATAAATATGAGGCAGGGTAACACACAAGGCTGAATGATCTTGGGTAGAAAATAGAACAGAGCCAAAATACAAGAGAAATACAGCAACAGAGTAAACCCAGAGTCTCAGTAAACAAAACACAGAAAAGAACGTCTTTTTCCAATGAATCTCCTGATTTTTAAATGTAGATATCTAACCGAAATAAAAATGCTTAGATTTCTTCCAGACCATGGAAAGATATTTGCACACAGGCGATGGCCAAAGGATCACTGGGCTGACGCGTGTGACCTGTGCTCGTCACTCCTGTGCTTCACTCTTGCAGATGAATGTAAAAACCTCTGCTGCCTTCACCTGACAACTGCCTACACACACACACACGCACGCACCCTGCATGGTTGCCTCAATATGCCCAGATTTGTTGATGACCTTCAAGACTCATTTCAAATGCCATTTCTACTAAGCTTTTCGTGTAACCATTTGTCCACTGAAGTCCCCAAGTATTTGCATTATACCCTGTTTCTGGCAGGTTACAGCAGTAAACACTCTACTAAGTTCAGTAATTGTTTTCATGCATGGTGTTTCTCTCAATTGCACCACTCCATCGGCTTTGACTTCAAATACTAAACAGCAAACTGCACAATCTTTCACACAATCAACACACAGTTAAGAATGAATTCTGGTAGCATTTTTGATACCTTTGTTGTAACATGGACTTATACTCGTTGCAGACTAGACTTTGCCTTCAATACAGTAGTTGGAAGTCATGTGTTAGAGAGAGGGTGTTCTTTTCCTCGTCACAGTTTGTATACATATTCAGATAAGGAACCTTCCAGCATAACATCAATTTCCTTAGCACTTAGTTCCTTATTTTCCCATGAAATGAAGGTCTACACTCCCTCAAGCACATGCTTAAAATATCTTGACTCTGCTTTTAATGTTTAGATTGTTTTATAAACCAATTTTAGGCCTGTGATATATTTGTGCCATTTGTCTGTAAATACAATATTTTCAAATTGGTGCAAGTTGACCTGAATATTTTCACAAACTGAGCAATATCATCATTTCAAATTTACCCAGTAACTATTTTAGAGTCTTGAATATTTTCCTAAATTACATTAGTTTGTATTGAAATATACTTTTCAAAAGACTCATATGTTTTAATTCAGAGATGAAGAGGCTTTCCAGAAGTCGTTCTTGTGATCTAGCTTCCCTGCTGGCCACACAAGCGATGACATCTGTTTCTATTTACGTGTGAACTGTCTTTGTCCGGCAGTTCCATATCACCATCTCTTGAGAAATCCACAGCACATTAGCAATCCAAAATGGAGCCTAATCATAATCCAGACTTTGGAAATAAAGACTGAAAAATGACAACCCTCAGAATGATATAGACATTAAACTCCACTCTCCAGCCTGCTGACGAGCCAGAGTTCCCCGAAGGTGACATCAAAAAGTAGAGGTTTGAGCACAGATGAAATATCACAGGAGTTAAAGGGACTTTGGTTGGTATTTGAATTTGAGTATGTGAAGTTCAAACTGGCATTTTCACAATTTATGTTGCATATTTAAGAAGAGGGGAAAAAAGAAAAAGCCAAGTGCTGAAAATTGAAATCCTCTTATGAACAGTCATTCTATTTGAAAAATTAGAGACTTGTCAAAGAACAGCCATAACATTTACAAAAATCTAGGGACATAGCAAATTAAATGACAAAACCTGTTAGAAGTTTTTTTAGTGCTGCCTACTAAGTGGAATAGACATACAAATGGGTTGTCATGCACTTTTCAAGTATAAGACTTGCTTAAAGAGCTTGAGAGCTAACTCCAAGTCTCTGTGTGAAGGAGTTAACAGGAACTCTGTGATAACAGGCTTATACCGACTATGAAAAAGAATAACATTAGTAGCATTGCAATTTGTTCTGCGCTGTAGATTTCAGACCTTTTCTTACTGCATTGAATCTCTTAGTGAACTCCAAGTGTCTGACAGACCAACCTTGTCACAAGAGTTGGCAGTCAAGTCGTCAAATGATGAGAAAAAATTACAAGTCAAAGTTCATGAAGTACATGCACACATACAGACACACACAAGATGAACATAAATCTTCAAATTGACCATTCACCAGGACTGCAAAAGGATTTTAGTTATTGTCATCTACAATATCTTTCTATTAAGACTATGAATGGGCATTGAGCCAAGCAAGAAAGACAATGGTGAATGCACTCACTTCCCACAGCCGAGTGCCTGGATTCTACCCCAAGCTCAGATTCTGGCACCAGCGTTCCACCATTGCAGCTCCCGGCAGCAATATAAGGGCTCAGTGAGGACTACTGTCACCCCTGTGGGCAAGCTGGCTTCAGGACCCCAGCATCTCCTGGCTTCAGGTCCAACCCTGCACACCAACCCTGCTGTGGTGTGCATTTCAGAAGTAAACCAGCAGATACAACTCTCTCTTTCAGATTAATCATTTTTGAAAGATGGTGTTTGTACCAAAAAAAAAAAAAATCGAATAGTGAATAGAAACAATTTTTTGATGAGTTTCTCTTGTGAAGTAATAAAATGGCTGTGAAATGGGAGGCTAAAACCTTGAAAAGAAACTGTCAAGATGAGAAATGCTTTGACATAAAGATAATGCACAAATAAAAGGAAGGAATACTCAGGGAAAGGAAACAATTGAAAGAAGAACAATTTATGTGTAATATAGAAGTATCTGTACACATTAAAGGCATAACAGGGCTGGCAAAAGTTTCAGAAAATGATGAAATATTTTGCTGCTTTCATAGAGAAAAAAGAAAACCTCCCTGAAAAATCACTGTTCAGAATGCTAGATTCAAAACAGCTCTAAACTTTTACTGTTACATGAAACTCCTATAAAAATTTCAGTCTACACTGAACAATAGTGCTTCCTCTTATACAAGGCCATGCCTCCATTCTCAAAGTGAGTGGAAATGTTAATTTACAAGGCAAGAGAGAAATTCCTGACAAGGAGATTGAACAAACTACCTTGGGATGGGAAGACTATTGTGGCTCTTCAAAGGGAATTCAACCTAGTCACTTGGGTGTTTAAGAGCAGAGAATCACACCTACGGCAAAAGGGAAGTAAGACCACAGAAGAATGGCCAGAGAGAAGTCACATTGCCATTTCTGAAAATAAAGGAAGAGACTCATGAGCCATGGGATTCAAGTGGGCAACGAGAGGTAAGGAATGATTCCTACGGGGGCCTGGAAGAAAAGCCCAACTTTCCATTTCTGGCCTTAGACCCAGAAAACCCATGCCTTACTTCTTACAACTGTAAGAAAATAAATTTGTGTTCCTTTTGTTGTTTTATTTTATTGGTTTATATAAGGAGAAAAATGCCATGTTTTTCATATATAGAGTTTCAACAGCATAATAATTTAGTCAACTTTTGTACATACCCTTTCTTATTCCGTCCCATTCTATTTCCTCCATATTTTTGTCTTAGTACCTATAATGCCATACTTTCAATTTGCTTTCTAATCAGCAGTTTATCCCCTCACTAAATAAAGATTTGAGCAAGTAGTAAGAAGGAGAGCCAGTGTTCCTCGGGAGCATAGACAAGGGTTATTAACAATATCAGGTCTTAAAATGTCAGTTTCACTCATGTACCTTAGATGTTCTTGCACTCTGTAGTTTAGCTACCAGAAATCAGGAAAACCTGCTGTTTGTCTTTCTCAAACTAGCTTATTTCACTAAGCATAACGATCACCAATTGCACCCATTTTGTTGCAAAAGATAGGGCTTCATTTTTTTTTATTTCTGAGCAGCATTTCATCATGTATACATGCCACAATTCTTTTGTCCAGTCACCAGTTTGTAGAATGTGGAATAATTCCATGTTAGTTATCATACGTTGAGCTACTGTGAGGGTGCAGATAACCACATAACCCTTTCATATGCTGATTTCATTTGCTTTGGGTAAATTTCCAGAGATGGAATGGCTAAGAAATGACCATATCCTGGTTACCCTGGTTTACCCTGTTACCAACAGTGTATTAAAGTGCATTTTCTCCTACATCTTTGCCACTCAACTAAGAGGCAGCTGAGAAAATACTTGTAAACTACACATCTGGTAAAAGGTGAACATTCAGGATACTGAAGCAGCTCAAGCTAGTCAGCAACAACCAAACAAGCAATTGATCTAAGAAATAGACCAAGGACATACACAGGCATTTTTCATTGCATGAAGTATAAATGGCCAACAGACACATGAGAAGATGAATTCAAAGTTAGTAGTCATCAGAAAATGCAAATGGAAAACACACAGTGCTTTTCTTACCTATAAACAAGCAAGTCCAATCCTCAAGTCAAGTGTGGACCACTGCACTTACGTTTCTGTCTGTGAAGTGTGCAGAGCTTTGAATTAAGCTCCAGACTAGAGAGCCAGCACATGGCAACAGCTGGTATCAGTAACTCAAAGGTTGGTGGAAAACGTATTAGTTGTAAGATCTAATGACGTCTTTGAGAAACCATAGAGATAGTATAGTGGTTGCAAGTATAGGCTCTAATAATGGATACCTGAATTCCTAACTCCTGCCTTACCACTTCTGAATTCTCAGCTTGGCAGTGTTTGCTCTCCATCAATCACTGATCTCAAACAGCTGCAGACCCTCATCTGTAAACTAACAAGGAACAAGGCCACCTCATAGAGATCTCAAAATAAAAATTTTAACACACAGTACTAAGAAGCGTGCTTGGTCACGAGTGATACTAACTAAATGTTGGCCATTATTGATAAAAGCATCATGTGATCAGTCAGTCATCCTTTTATTGGGGTCTGATCCACTTTTAATGTAGTTTGGCTAGCATTTGAAAAATATTCCCTGGGTTATTTAAATATGCCTATTTTTATCTCTCAAAGATGTTCCATGAAATAAAATAAAAATTCATACCCTTCCCATCAGTTTTCAAATTCCTTGATCAATGAGTGGTTTTAAAGCATGCAGACTGTAATATCTTCACAATTGTTCAAAATGGTCAGTGCTTCTCTGCCAATAAGTCCTGGATTATCCAAAGCTACAGAGAAATGGAGACATAAAATATCAGTAACAGCCTCTATTTCTTTTTTCCAAGTTCCTTGCAGATTTTTCTCCTATTCCTATGGCTAAACTGAGAGGGCATAGGTACCAAGAAAACCCATTCATATTTATTCCCCAAAATAGCCTCTAAATTTAAATAAACTTTTCCCATTGCTGTTACACAAAACTTAGCAAAATGCATCAATTCTAAGGCTTTGGCCTCTGCCAATCTTCACACATCTAAAGATACATAAATGTTGAAGCCTCAAGATTGGAGACTAAAATGTTCATCCTCACCTAACAGACATAATGCTCAATGAGTCCAGCCATGGAATTCGGAAGATCTGAACACCAAAGTTTAGGAATTAGAGTGATCATCTGATTTCCACAGCATTTCAAAATATATCCTTTTCACAAGTTCTAACACAAGAGAACCAGACTGCAATGGAAGTGTGACATGACTAAATGGACAGAAGACAGACAGGAAATTGTCCTGCTCTGTCTGTCTCTAGTCTCAAACTCAGGTGTCCTCTCTCTTGCTCTCCTGCCCCTCCATGTCCTCCATTTTAATAGTGGAAATGGCCAAACACATTTTGGGGAGAACAGAAAATTTTCTTCAAAAGTTAATAGGATATATAATTAGTGGACCATAGGTAAAAGAATCACAAACTTGTTCTGCAATACAACATCTTGCTAGAAGCATAAGAAATCAAAACTAGCTACACATTGCACAATTAACTAAAATGCCTAATGAGCAGGGTAACTAAGAGTTGTGATGAGATAGGATCTGAATCAAAAACAGTCAGGATTCGGAAAAGCACACGTAACCCAATCTCCACGGTAGGTTCCTTGCACTAGTCATCAAGAGTGCTGGAAGGAAGGAGAAGGAGGCTCAGAAAGAGAGCTCTCTCCAAGAAAGAAGTATCTCCCACGTACTAACCTTAGCCATGTGTTCAGTGCATGAAAGTAGAAAAGTCAGGCATAAAGCTCTATCATTTCTTCCAACTCAGTCATTTAGTGACATGAAAGTTTCTCTCATGTTTTTATCTAGAACCAAGTATATAATAAAAGCACTTGGGAAATATGAAATCATCCCCCATGTAAGAAACTTAACTATCTGAATGACCAAACACGTTAATATTTCATTTCAAGGTGCTTGTGGAGTCATTATTCCACCAATTGGTCTAGATTTCCCTACTAATCTTTGTTTGATCCAGTATTCATCCATAAGGCAGGCAAAGATAAATGAGCCCTCACCGACCAGATCTCTTCAATTAAAGAATTAAATGCACGTGCTATTAACCAGCTTTTTCAACTGAACAGAAGGTTAAAGGAAGCCTTGCAGCTTACTTTGTATTTTCCTCCTGAACGTTAAAGTTTCCCTCTGGAAAAATAATAGGTGTTATTTATTTAGCTTAATAAAGACTTTCTGGAAGAGTAGCATTTCCAGTCTTAGCCAATTTGAAAACTGTAAATCCCCAGAGCTATTCCCCTTTAAGTCTTTTAATTCAGGAGAATCTAAGTCCCTTTTAAATCACAGAACGTGATTCCTGCTGATTTACTATAAACCCCAAAGCAGCTCAGAAGTGTTAATGCATTTTGTTCGATAAGAAATTTTTATGAATGCATAGCCATCATTTTCCTTATATATGATTCTGCTCACATCTGCTATAGGGTTTGGAGGAATGGTAGGCATTGGCAACATTGTAAAATGTTCTTGAAGCAATAGAAAAGCAAAAAAAAGTCATAATTTTCTATGGGGATAATTTCTACACCACACTGACACTTTTAAATGTTTTCAATAGTGTTGATTTATTGGAAAGCTTAGAAAGGCAGTGCTTAGAACCAGCTTTCCCCATAAAATCTCGGTGACAGAGAATAACTTTTACATCTTTCAAACTGTCCATTGTGAAAGATTTTTTCATTACGATGAAGGTGTTTAGAGGTTTTTGATTTAATGTAGAATGATAACTCCCTTGAGTCCCAGACTGCTGGAAAGAACAAACAATGAAACATACCAGTCCCCAGAGTGAGCTCAATAATGAAATACGTTTGACTATCCATGGCAACCAAGTACTTCCCTGACTTGCTGGAGCTCTGTAATATGAAATCCTGATTCTCACAAATTAAAATTTATTTATAAATATATTGTTTTGACCTTGTACTTTCAAAATAAGAAACTGTAGCTCCTCATTATTCATCCCTGTTATTGTGGTTAAACCAGTTTCCTCTTTAACTTGGAGCGGACACCAGGCAATGATAGCAGCTTCATATTCTATAAAAATACTGTGACTGGCTAGTTCTAGAATGATCCTCATGTTTTATAAAGTGGAAAATTAGAATATACTCTAGAAAGACCATGATATCTTAGGGGACGTCTTTTCTGCAGAGATTCATTAATGTTGAAAAAGTTATAAGCAGCGAGGGAAGAGTGGAGAGAGAGCCAGTTCCCATTCACTGGTTTACTACCTAGAAGGCTGCAAAAGCCAGGGTTGGACCAGCCTGAAGTCAGGAATCTAGCATTCCATCTGGATTTCCCACATGGGTGACAGGGGCCTAAACACCTGGGCAATCTCTTGCTGTTTCCCAGGCCATCAACAGAAAGCTGTTTCTTAAGTGAAGCAACCAGGACACAAACTAGCACCCTCATGGAATACCAGTGGTACGGGCTCAAGATCTTGTCTCAACTGTCTTTGTCATGGAAAGGATGTGATATTTGACAACAGGTATATGAAGAAAAGATGCTATGGAGGGGAGTTATCTTGGTATCTGACATGCTTCATTATTTCAGTCCTTCAGTTAGACTAACATGTTTGAAGCTTACTAATCCATGAGTTATCTTGTTGTCTACTGATAAACTATTTTTTCATGACTCTAGCCATTTTGTGTGGTTTATGGAACGGGAACAGATATAACCCTGGCTAAGACTAAAAATGTCCCAAAATAATGATAGACAACAGAGAAAATGATCTAACCATAATCAAACGCTATATTATCTCTGATAAACTTAGCTTTTCCTGATGTTATAAACTGAAAAACTTACTTTAATCATCCAGAGTGGGACAGAGTTTGAAAATCTAACATATTTCTTATTCAAATTCTCAGTTACACAAGAAAAAGTCTGTAAGGAAAGAAGAGAAGAAAAGGAAAAATCACTATTAAGAATGCCTGCAAATGAAAATGTCTGGCAACTCCTAAGACAATTCACATGTCTTGAGACTTGAACTTGGGAGTTACCAATACATTAGACTAAATGTATTTGCATTCCATGAAATTTTTCAGGGAAATATCACAGAAAATGAGAATTATTAGCTTTATCAATCAGAAGTGGAAACACGTTTTCTTGATGAAGAATACTATGGAAGTACAAAGCCTCTTAGAACCTGGAATTTTACTCTATCCTTCATTAATAACACAGAAAAATAGCCATTCTATTTTTAAAACCTCTTAAGACAATTTCTAAATCTACCTTAACAAAGCTGTTATAATAGTCTACAAAATTCACTGGCTAAAATGTCTTTATGGCTTTGCTAATCTCTTACATTGCATTTTGTTTGCTTAACATAAGGAACAACCAATTTAAAGCTCTGAGTGACAGATATAAGCTCTTGAAAGTCAGCGTTAATTTTACCCATTTTAATAGTCCCTTTGTTCTATGCTACTGCCATCCTGTGAAACTACTTCATATACCACGTTTGTTATTCAACCCATATCTATCAATTTCTGGATTTTATTAAGCACAGGACAGGAATTTATTTTTCTGGAATATGCCAGTATTTCACATATCTGTGCAAAATATGTATTATGAAAGACCCTGTACATGAGCTGAAAGCAGTTTCATTCCACGAACACCGTATCTTCTAATTCCACATTTCCATGAACTGTTGAAGTTCCTTCCCGCAGTAATTTCTGGTATGGGTCCCTGGTTACTTCCAACCTCCTTTGCATATTCAATATCTTTCTACAACGCTTCTCCTTCAGTGACCACTATGCTCATCTCTTTTAAAGCATTATGCCTGCTATTAACCACATGGACTATTCCCATTTTACTGTACCTCCTTGTGCTGTTATCCAACAAGCCATTCTCGTTTCCTGAGTCTGGTTTCCTAACAAATAGGCTTTGTTTCTCATTTTTCAGAAAGATACATTCTGATTTTAAAAAAAATAGTGGACTTATTATTGGTTCCTAAAATTTTATTTGTAACCAACGGCTCAGGATATCAGAGATCCAGATAATAAAATCCAAACATAGCGGTCTTATCAGAACAAGGAAAAGGGTTACCCTGGCTCTCAGTTAAGCTGAACTGCCTTCTTTAGCCTCTTATTTCTTCCTTTCCAATGGTGTTTATCAGAATAATCCTCATCCAGTTTCATTACATCCTCATTAGCACATGTCTGTTATCTACTTGCTGCTAAATCAGGAGTAAAGATCCTTTTTGTTTTATGATCCCTGTGGGCGAATGTCATTCTTGGCTGAACACATCCAGTGCCCATAAGGCTCTAAGAGTTGAAGTGCTTAAAGCACCTGCCATCTATCAAGGTTTATGATGTGGTTACCATAGCTACCAAAACCCCATGCATTCTGATTACATGGGATCTCTTCTGGGGGAAAAAAAAATGTCTTCCAGGTAATTGTTCCTATGAATTCAGGTTGAATTAAGCAACTAAATACTAGAAATTGATTAAAAGGTAAGTAAGTGCGGCAATAAACCTCGGACTGCGAGGAGGAGTTGAGGCCAAATGAAGGCTGTATTGGTTTAAAATAGATGAACTGAAATGAGTCCACATCTCTTCTCCTTTATGCTGCATCCTGTCAGCAGATGGCAAGGTGTACAATTTTCAGGACTTCCTTGGAGATCGCCTTTGGAAAAAAGCACTGGAGTACATAACTTTTAATCAAAAGTTACTGCGGAAGCCTTTTTTCTTTCCCCAAAGAAAGTTTGCTTTTAAATAACAATACTGGGGTTGTATTTTATAACAAACCTTTCATCCAAGAGGCACATAATGCTCTATAAATGTATTAATCTTCACAGCCTTCCTGTAAGGCACAGGGGTAGCAAACTCCCCAGATGTGCATATTGAATTTTTAAAAAGCAGGTTAACTTGAATCAATAGTCTATTCAGAAAGGAAGGTTAAAAAGGTAGGCCTTGCACTGTGTCTTAATAATCAAAGTCCACCAGGAATTTGTTAGACTATGACAAAAGGAAAAGAAAGAGAAAAAATAAGCTTTTATACATTGCTTAGGTGGCTCATATTGAATGCTACCATCTGTATTTTCAACAGCATTGGAAGAAGGAGAGTAATTTAATCTCACCAACCACATCCGTTTATAAATACAAACTGAACCATTACCAAACCCAAAAATAACTCTAGTAGTGCAATTGAACGAAGCTAAGATTTCACTGTTACTGCTTTAAAACCAAAAGCGTATTAAAATGTGGTTGAGGTAATATGTATCATGAAGATGTGAATTGTCCACACTCTTCATTACAGTAATTCCATTTCTGAAATTATTTTTATCCTTAGGAAAGTGCACAAAATTTAAATCAAGATTTATTCTATAGTTCACGATCTTAGCTATAGTGAGGTGGAAATATTTTAAATGTTAACTAAATTAAAAAGCTACTATAACAAAACCATCTGTTTATTCAGTTGTCACTTACATTGCCCATGTGCTAGGCAGAAGAAATATATAAATACAACATACTTTAAAAATCCTTGCAGTAGAATGGGTTATGGCCTATCACAGAAAAGGTATAATTACACATGATTCTAACTGCTGTGAGGTGGGTAAACACATATAATAAGGTGGATAGTTAGATAAGAAGAATTATTCAACATTACAGTGAGAAGATGGGGCCTAGTGATTAAATCCTCGCCTTGCATGCACGGGGATACCATGTAGGTGCTGGTTTGTGTCCCAGCTGTTCTACTTCCCATCCAGCTCCCTGCTGGTGGTCTGGAAAGCAGTCTAGCATGGCCCAAAGCCTTGGGACCCTGCACCTGCATGGGAGACCTGGAGGAGGCTCCTGACTCCTGACTTCAGAGTGGTTCAGCTTCAGCTATTGCAGCCACTTGAGGGGGGGGGGGGGGTGAACCAGCAGACCAAAGATCTTTGTCTCTCCTTCTCTCTGTAAAAATCTGTCTTTCCAAAAAAAATTAAACAAATCTTACAGTGAGGAGATGAACATCAAGGAAGTCTTCTTACAGGTTGATCTTTATCTCTGAGTCTGGAAATCTAGATCCAGGACCACTCCCACTTATATAAAGGATGGACAGAGCAGCCGGGGCTAGAGTCCTCAGGCTGTGTCCACTCCACTTGGGAAGGCGCAGAGGACACGGGAGGGGGAAGGAGCCTCTCTTCCAGGACCTCAAAATGTGCTAAGCAGAGGGGAAGAAGTGAGTGAGACAAGGAGCTAAGAGGACGCAGACTTGATTACTGTGCTAGATAAAGATGGAATACAAGAGGAAAAACAAAGATGAGGCAGAGAGAAAGGAGAGTAACATTTAGACAGGTTGACATTATCTAAGGAGTTGCTGAAAGAAGTGGATCCATGGGATGTAAGAGTCACAGAAGAGGACGAGAATGCAAAAATGGAAAGAAGCAAGGACAAAATCCTGCAGAGAAGACCAGAACGTTTAGGGATGGGCAGAGGAGCTGTCTGCCACCAGAAACCATCACATGGCAAGATTGCAAGTTACTAGTGAACTGAACAACCCAGCAGACAGTGATGCCATTTTTGTTTCTTTGGGTTTTTTTGTTTTGTATTGTTTTATCCAGGGCAGGTTGTACAGAATTATAGAAGTAAAAGTTAAAATAGAAAGATTATTAAAATAAGAATTTGACACCCAGGAAAGACAAGACAATAATTAGAATGGTAACTAGGGTTAGAAAATGTGTTTAAGGAAAGAGAGACTAATGTAAATTTATGGAGAAAAAATTAGAATACAAAAGAAAAACTGGAGTAATGCTGAAATGCTAAAGTCTTCGGTAAGCTGTTAAGAAATGGTGTATTGAGGGGGGCGGTAAATAATCTATGTGACACTTCAAAAATTAGTGACACAAGATATGTGAAAATTTTAAGTGAATAATGAAAGCAAGGAAATGGAGCACACAGTCATAATATGTCAACTTTTCAAAGCAAAGCTATTTGTTAAAAAAAATGGAAAAATATATTAAAATGTGTGGTTTTATAAATCATAATTAAAAAACAGTTTTTACATTATACTCTTCCATTTTGAGTAATTTTCCAAAATAAAAATTACTTTTAAATAATCTCTTAAATTATCTGTTTAAAAAAAAAAAAGCTGAAAAGGAGGAAAGTAAAAGGAACCTTTACAAAAGAAATTTTCAAAAAGAGGGAGAGGAGCCAGCACAATAGATCAATAGGCTAATCCTCCACCTCCAGCAATGAAACCCTGTGTGAGCGCTGGCTTAATTTGCTTCCAAGCCAGTGCCCTGCTTAGGAGAAAGCAATGGAGAATGGCTCAAGTCCATGGGTCCCTGCATCCACATGGGAGAAAACCCAGAAAAAGGTCCTGGTTCCCAGTTTTGGATAAGCTCAGCTCTGGCTGTTGCAGCCATTTGGAGAATGAATCAATGGATGGAGGATCTTTTTCTCCACCTCTCCTTCTCTCTGTGAATCTGTCTTCCCAATAAAAATAATTAAATCCGAAAAAGAAAAAGAGGGAGAAAAGGGGGAAAGATGGTACCAAGGAATGGAAATTTCATCTAAATTGAAACAGTGGGATGGCCTGATCAAATATCCAACCCATGCAGAGCCAGGTACTAAACCTAGATAACAGTCTGAGCACAATTTAAAGATGAATTTCTGACAGGATTTTGATTACAAAGAATTTCAATTATGTTTTTGAATTTATAAATGTAGAAAGGGCAGTTTAATATCTAAAAGAAAGGTATAGCATTATTGTAAGATATGATACTGTCTTGGAAGTTTTTACATTAGTTTTAGGCTGACATTATACAGAGACAATGAAAAATATTTCTCTGTGAGGAAACAGCAATCAGAACTTCTATTGCTAGAAAAGGAAAGTTTAGACACAAAAGCACTTGCAGATTGAACATACTGATAACAAAGTTTATTTGAAATAAATGTGATATTCATGAATAAAAGAAACAATAAAGCTATGCTGAATTTAGCCATTTATTCTACTTAGAAACTTTTCTAACATCTGCCAATATATTCATATAGTTGACATTTTGCAAACCAGAAGAATTAGAAGTCATTGATCCAGCCATATCATTACATATTGATCAGCATCTTCTAGGCCAGAATGTTCTGCCTTTCTTGTTTCTTGTCTTATTTTTCAGATTCTTTGACAGAAACATGGCCACACAAATAGTCATTCTCCAGAGGGCTTCACTGTTCAGCCTATAAACAGAGAAAGCATCCCAAGCAAAACAAAGCCAAAACAAGGCTTGTTTATATGCAGTGAAGCCAACTGCAACTCCACTGCACTCCTGAGTTATGAAAATACATTTAATTTTTATTATTTAGTACTGCAGCACAATGGGAGCTTGGAACTACAGTCAGCATCTTTAATTTTTCTAGAGAACACCTAAAATTAGACCCAAAAAATCATATTCAACTTAATATCTCACCATTTGCTTGGACTATTTTCATTTTTCCTTTGGAAAAGAAAAAAAAACAAATTGCATATTTAAATGCTGCAGCAACATCTTTAAAAGCACAATCACTCGGACAAAGCTGTGTGTTGCTCACAGTATTGAAGTCTAAGCCTCTTATTTCATCCACAGAGATGTGGGTTATTAACTGAAAATGTTCTCTCCCTGCTCAGCCTCAAATGGAAAAATACGAAGAAGTATACACATGTTTACTGTGTGACAGTGTAGCTGGAGAACAGCTGACATTGAAATGTTACTACTTTAAATAAAATCGATTAAAAAAAAAAATAAAGCCCAGGCAACATTTGTTTACAACCAGGATATTATTAAAATTTATCTTACTACATAAAGAAACTCTTTACAGGGAATTATCTACTCAGCTATATCTATTGTAAATTTTATTGTTATAATTATTTTCTATGGTGTGGTTTTGTAGGGATATGTATTCCTCCCTCCATTACTTTCCTCTGCATTACTACAGTAGTACAGTCCTTCTCAACAGTCACAAGCCCAACAATCTGCTGTTTAAATGTATCATGACACCACAGATACTACACAAAGGTAGTAAATCTAGTATCATAGTGTCAAGGAATATTTAATAGTTTAATTGGGAGTTCATATTTTATTTTAGAATAGAGAAACACAATGTGATATGTCTTCATTTCCCAGTGTGCTAGTTGCTATCACACTGTTCATCTTTGAGAATTTCTGTGTGTACACATCTATTTAACTCTGTATGTATTGCTCTTGTATTTTGCATGAAGTGTGCCTTCTATGAGAGAGAACATAGGATATTTGTCCTTTTGCAATTCGTTTAATACACTGAATCTAATGATTTCTAGCTGGGAAGCTTCTACTGCATTTCGACAAATGTTAAGCACAAATTTATGAGGAATTTCAATTCCACAGTGAAAAAGCTATAAACTTCTTCAAATTGGCATTAAAAAAATACTAAAGAACCCTCTTCTTCAGACCCAAGCATGATTCCGACTCATATTCGAAGGCCTGTAATTAGGTGAATACTAAAAATCTGTTGCTAAATTCAGTACCCTATGTCATATTGTTTAATATAAGAAATAATTTCTTCATGCTATCAATAAGAAACATAAGTCTTTTCCCCTTCAGTGCCAAAAGCTTGCCCATATCCAAGAATTTTAAGAATATTTAAATCTCAATAATTACATGGATTTTTGTTCCCCAAGAAATAATATTCTAGATTTGTAATATAGAAAATAATTCTAGATTTGCCTGCTTGTAATGTGTATCAGAGGGGAAGAGAAGAAAAAGCTTTTTATGTGTAGGCCAGTTTTTCAATTTGAGAGAAACAGAGAACTCCTGTCCGTTATTCAATCCCGAATTTCCACAACAATAAGGATGAGCTAGGTCAACCCATGTGGGAGGCTGGTGAAACAGGCAGAGGGTTCTCCCACAGCGCCACAATGCCAGTCCTTACATTTTAATTATTTTAAATGGCCGTCTATAAATTTGACTCAACTCATATGTATCATCTTTGTGCAAGTTTATTTACTCACAGTTCCACCTCTTTGAGACTTGGAAATGGATGCAAATGTTATTACTTTCCTCCAATGTTCCGAGTTCTTCTCTCCTCCCATGCATAGGCAAGATTATAATTCTCCACCTTCTCGAAGTTAGCTGCAGGTGGGTCACACACAGGCCTGAGGAAAAAAAAATCATTCTACTGCTCCAGAAGGAAGCATTTCGGAGCAGGTGCACAATTCTGCCTGCCCTCTCTTCCCTGCTTTAAACTGTGAGAGGAAGTATGCTTCTACAACATGATGGATTCACTAGGTTACAGCACAGAACAGTTGCTCTATAGTCAGACCTGCAAAAAACCGCAGCCTATGAAGCTTGGGTTTGTTAAGCCTTTAAAATTCATACTGTCTGGGCCCTGCGCGGTGGCGCAGGTGGTTAAAGGTCCTCGCCTTGCACGCCCGGGATCCCATATGGGCACCGGTTCTAATCCCGGCAGCCCCGCTTCCCTTCCAGCTCCCTGCCTGTGGCCTGGGAAAGCAGTTGAGGACGGCCCAGGGCTTTGGGACCCTGCACCTGCGTGGGAGACCCTGAAGAGGCTCCTGGCTTCGGATCGGCATAGTATCGGCCCGTTGCGCTCACTTGGGGAGTAAATCATCGGACGGAAGATCTTCCTCTCTGTCTCTCCTCTCTGTATATCCGCCTTTCCAATGAAAAAATAATAAAAAATAAATCTTTAAAATTCATACTGTCTGCAGAATTGTCTATGAGGTGAAAAATTTGTGCCATGTGATTCCTATGGTAATTTGTCACATCATATATCCTTTATACCATTTTAAAAGGGGGTGGGGGTTAAAGGTCCATGCATGTATGTTTTTCAGGAAATTGTTTCATATGTAACCATTAATGTTTATCCACTCTATATTAACCCATACCTCACCTCTCACCTTCAGGAATGTTGTGTCACTTGAGAACAGAGTACCGGGATCTCGGAGACACCTTTGACTTTCCCCAAAGTGAAGGCAACATATGATGCTGCTTTCGTATCATGAAATAATTAATCAACAGCACTTCAAGTAAATCAGAATGTATGGTTTAAAATACTTTGCTTTTTAAAAGACATTTATTTATATGAAAAGGAAAGTACAGAGAGGAGTCGCGTATCCATTGGATTCCTCCTCAAGTGCTCAAGATACCCAGGGCTGGGCCAAGCTGAAGTCAGGAGCCAGGAACTCCATCTGAGTCTTCCACATGGTTGGCAGGGCTTCAAATACTTGAGCGTCATGTGCTACCTCGCAGGTGCATTCACAGGAAGTGGCTGGAACTAGAGATGGGACTCGATCCCGGTCATTCTAAACAGGAGATTCGAGCATTCCCAGTGGCATCTTAACTCACTGCACCTCAATGCCCACCCCAAGGAGGCTTGCGTCCAAACAAGCTGTTTCATGTAGACGTGGGGATAGAAATTAAGATGCTGGTTGACGCAACCACAGCTCACGTGAGAATGCCTGGATTCAAGTCTTGGATTCCGCTCCTAACTGCAGCTCCCTGCTGATACAAACCCTGGGAGGCAACAAGTGATGGAGCCAGTGATCCGGTTCCTGCTTCAGCCTGGGCAACTTTCTGCTCTTACAGTCATTTGAGGTGTCATCCAGTGGATGGCGAAACTCTGTCTCTCTCTCTCTAACCCCTCTTTTTCTCTCTCCCTCTCTCTCATTCATGACTAAATAAAATAAAAATTTTAAATAAAACTACCCTTTTATACATGCCCCATAGCATGTAGAAAGCTGTTTATTATTAGATTGGTATTAAGCAATAATTCAAGCAGAATTTTCATAAACTGCAAGGCAAAAGTGATCTCATAGGTGCTAAACTTCAATTATCTTACATTATAAGTGGGAGCATTGAAATGCCAATAATGGGAACAGCTAACCCACAAGAAAGGAAGTCATCAATAATCCTCCAGAACACTGTAAAAGAAATGCCCTAAAACAATCTTTAAGGCTAGCAAGAACCAATGGTATAATCAGCTCAAAATGCTGCATTGTTAAGATCACCCTTGGTTACCTGAGTTCAGAGATACAGTTCACTGTTTTTTAAAGAAAAGCAAGAAGAAAAAAATTCAATCTCCTTTTTATAATTTAGCTAGCCAAGTTTTCCATGTGACAATAGAATTACCGAGCAGACTACACAGAATATTTTATTTCAGAAAAGATGGTAAACCACAAACAGCAAGAGTTAAGCCAGTTACCAGTACATCTGCCCAAGATGATTGGTGATACCGTATGTGCTGATAAAATCCACAAGTTTCAGGAGCATTTTATGAGACAGTTCTCATCTAGGTGTGACAGACTGAATCTTTGAACATCATCATTAAAATCAATGGGAGCTTTAACAAAGTCAGAAGTGTGGAATTGGGTGTACCAGCTCTGAGACTGTGATGTTCATTTAGGTACATTGTTCATTTCACAAGCAAAAGATTTATCCCATCTGACAGAACAATCCAAAGACTCTTCCCAGCCCAGATGATCCAGCCCTGAGCTGAAAATTACAAAAAGCTGATCACTGCAGGTTAAGCTGCATTTTTCCTGCACTTGTGTACTCTCTCCTATGGGAGAATTCTTGAAATAGGGATTCATTACCAAGAAATAACCCCAATGGACACTGGATATGAGACTCTTCAGACAGAGACAAGGATCTCTTGGTTCCAACGTGTGGATGACACTTGCATTTTTTTAAACATTCATTTTTTTTTTAGATTTATTTTATTTTTTATCAGAAAGGCAGATATACAGAGAGGAGGAGACAAAAAGAGGAAGATCTTCCGTCTGATGATTCACTCCCCAAGTGACCACAACGATCCAGTGCTGCGCTGATCCAAAGCCAGGAGCCAGGAACCTCCTCCAGGTCTCACATGCGGGTGCAGGTTCCCAAGGCTTTGGGCCGTCCTCAACTGTCTTCCCAGGCCGCAAGCAAGGAGCTGGATGGGAAGTGGAGCAGCTGGGATTAGAACCGGTGCCCACATGGGATCCTGGCGCATTCAAGGTGAGGACTTTAGCCACTAGGCCACCACGCCGGGTCCGACACTTACATTTTTAAAATGCAGATTTTTTTTAAAGATTTTTAACTGCAGATAGCTTGGGAATTAAGTATTGTCAGTGCTTGAGTGCTCTGCAGTACGATTTCTCATGTGATGAGTGCCAGAAGAACAGTTCCGCTATTTTTCCCATATATCACAGGCTGATATACATTTCAACAAAAATTAATTACTGAAAAAGTTAATTAAAACTACAGGCATATAAATAAACTCTTTCTTCTCGTTATTGGATAGGAAAGACAAAATTAACTCAAACGGCTGTTAAAGTTTTCTCAGTCCTCATTCTCTATGCACGCCCCGGTTCATCTGCAGATAACACTATGAGCAGGAACATTCCAAAGGATTTTGCTGGCTGTTGGAAGAGAATAGTTATAGCAGGTGTAAGTTTTGTTTTTTCCTTTTTATTTGTTTGATTTTCGTGAGTGTTGTATAAGCCTGATTCCACTGTCAGTCAAATTCAAGTCCCAAATCACTCACTTTCGATCCATTTTCCCCTAGAATATGCTCAAACACCAGCACATCTTTCCTAACTGTGCCTGGTGCTTCACTGAGCTGGTAATTCTCTCCTTCATTCGACACTGGCTGAACACAGCTCTCTAAGCATAGCAGTGGACAGCTCAGCACACCTGCCACCCTCAAGGAGCTGCCCTCTCATCATATCAACAGTGTCCAACTTCCATGTTTTCCCATCTCTTTGTTTTCTATATTTACTTACAGTGCAGTGACACAGCAAATGAACAAAAGACAGTGAGAGAGGGAAGAGAAAGAACTCAGTCCAGCTCTCCAATGTGGGTGGTAGCGACCCAAGTCGCTGGGTCACGGTCCACTGAATTCCCAAGTGGGACTCAATCCCAAGAAGTTACAAGAATGAAAGCATCCGAACAGTGGTTTAACCAACCTGCCACAACACCCACTCCACTTTTAACTGTTTTTGTCAGAAACGTTAGAATGCCAGGCTTGATGGATACAGAATTCAAATAAGCTGACCACGTACTAAATCTATGTCTGTTTTCTTGGGGCCTTACTATTTTGTCCAATTCCCCTTTTTTTTATGCTCCCACATGTTTGTTCCTCCTTATGTTGTCTGCCCAAAGAACTTGTCTACACAATGAAGTAAGGAATGTTGGTGATTCAGGAAGCCTTTTTGTATAGAGACTAGACAGCTACAGACTATCAGCCATGCCAGTTCTGTTACCATCCTTTCTTTGAAGTTCACTCAGGCAAGCCTTCTAGGCAATTAAAGTTGTCTCACTTTTTATTTTTCAACTTTAGGAGGCTGAAATTTTTCAAGAATTGTAGGTAAGGGCCCAACATGGTAGCCTGTGACTAGAATCCTCACCTTGCAACCACCAGGATCCCACGTGGGCACTGGTTCCTGTCCCAGCTGTTCCACTTGCCTTCCAGCTCCTTGCTTGTGGCCTGGGAAAACAATCAAGGATGGCATAGGGCCTTGGGACCTTGCAGCCATGTGGAGACCTGGAGGAGGCTCCTGGTTCCTGGCATCAGATCAGTTCAGCTTCAGCCATTGCGTCCACTTGAAGGGTGAACCAGTAAACGGAAGAACTTTCTTTCTCTCCTTCTCTATGTGAATTTGACTTTCCATAAAAATTTTTTAAAAAATTTAAAAAGAATTTTAGGTAAGCCTTTTATATTGTCTTAAAGAAAAGTAAACATCCAACATTCTGTAGGGGAAACTTAAAATTATGTGTTTATAGCTATGTACTTACAGAGCTCATTTTCTGCCTAAGTTTTACAAAACATTCATTAAGTTCAACAGTTATTTAGTCAAAGTGGCATCTCCAAATTTCTGCTAATTGAACCTTAACACATAGGATTAAAAATGGCTACAAAATATATTATAATTTTAACACTTGTTTTTCTGCAGAAACAAAGCATTCAAAGGAATCTTTTTTAAGTCCTATACGTAATCTTCAGCCTAAGATAAACACACAAGCACTCTGACTTTTCATAATTAATAGAAGAAAATATGAAGGGAAAAGGTGAATTATACACTTCCATAATCATGTAGTTGCTATAGATAACTTCATTTCTACCTTAAATTTACCTTCAAAGTAGATCATTTCAATATTTTTTTTCTTTTTAACTTTTTAATTAAGGCCAACTATAACCTCCACTGGAAGGCTTTCTTCCCTCATGTATAAACTCAACCACAAAGAATTAAGCCAACAGATCTTATATTATTCCAAGAAATGCTAATGTCTTCCTTAACACCCCATTCATGCTTTACACTACTTAACTTAATATAAGTCTACAAGTTTTCTTTTCTTTGTTGAAGTTACACATACATGACATATATTTTATCAGATTTAGTTACAGGTGCATCTAATAAGATGAATGAAGTTGAACCCAGTGCAATGGCTCAAGCCAAGCAGCTGACTTCCATCCTGGTCGGGCACATGGTAGAAGGAGCACTTGGGTCATCCTCTACTCCCTTCCCGATCACATTAGGATTACCATTTATCTCTCCTAGTGACCAGAGGACCATTGCTGCCTTTGAAAAACAAAGACACTTTGGGTGGCTCTAGTGGAGTAGCACATTCACCATCTCCTGTGACACTGCATTCCACACAGGCAATGCTTATGTTCTGCCTGACCTACTTCTAATCCAGTTCCCTGCTTATGGCCTGGGAAATGAAGCAGAAGAGAGTCCAAGTATCTGGGCCTCTGCCACCCCCGTGGGAGACACAGACGAAACACCTGGCTCTGGGCATCAGCCTGATCCAGCTCTGGTCATCGTGGCTATCTGAAGATAGTCTTTTACAATCAATAAATAAGTCTTCAAAAAGGAACAATAAAATAAATATTTTATATTCTTTCAGAATCCAACATATTCTAAAAATACTTTTTCCTCATAGACTATTATTAGTTTTAACAGGGCACTTACAATTTTCATTCTACAGGTTTTTCCTTCAGGTTTTTCAGAGGAAAAAACATGTTTGACTCCATACATTATCCTCTTTTAAATTTTAGATAGATGAACTCAAATCTTCGGGGAAACAGAATTGTTCTGGACTGCCCCAAGTCAGCCCCACTGAAGTCAGGTTCATATTCCTGAGGTCAGCAAGTCCACAGATATTTTAACTACCTTCCTCCCTTCTCCCTGTCTGCTCTCCCTTCTCATTTCCCTCTAGAACCCTTGACCTTCTCACAGGTGCTCATCGGAGCAGCCACCATAGAGCCCACCTGAGCTTGTGACCCATTCCTTGGAGCAAGAATTACATTGCAGGGCTTTAGAAATATATTCAAGAGCTTGGAATTACTTTCTAAGCTTCACCAGTGTGATCACAGACTGAGAAAATACCAATTTTCCCCAAGCAAAACCCTAATCCTCTTCAGGAAATCCTATTCATTTTTATAGCAATCCTTAAGTTGTCAACACTCAGATGTACCACTCTCGATTCCAAACACACAACCCAGTAATCATTCAGACATAAAAATTAGCCATGAAGTAAATAAACATTTAAGAAGCAAACAAAGCCAGGAGCAAAGCTGAACAATTAAGTCACATATTATTTAAATCTCTATGATTCTTTGAGTTATTGGGGTTCAATATGATATTTCTAGAAATATGAAATATTAATGTTATGTATGCTCATGAATACATTTTATAAATTGGAAAAGCATCATGTTGGGGTTGTATAAACATTTGGTGCTTGACTGAACTAATTGGTGTTTTGTAGTTTTTAAAAACGATAAAAATAAATAAATGGTTCCTTTTGCATGTGACTATTCTCTAAAATTACTGAAGGGCTGGCATTTTTTAAAAATTTGTTAATTGATTAATTTGAAAGGAAAGAGAAAAGAGATCTCAAAAGCCACAATGCGGCACCCACTTCTGGTCTTCACGGACTTTGCTTTAAGGCGGTTCTGTTCTGGACAGGCACGCAGACATGAGCATCAGTGTCTGCTTTGGAAAGCTAATTCAAGGAACATGAAGAAAAGCAAGCCAGCTTTTACCACAAGCATAAGATTCCATAGGCATACAATACAGTTGAAACAAATTTTCTCCAAGTTTAATACTAATTATTAGTCCCATTTCAGAAGTGTCAAAAAGAGTGAAATAAAAGCCACCGAAATTCACCTCTCATGCAGATGAAGATAATTACACCAATAGCATTACACCCAGGCTGACTCATATGTTTTTCCAGTTTACCCGTCATTGTCAGAGGTTTTTTTATTTGTTCCTTTTTCCTTCTCAGTGGTACCCACCACTGCAGAGCGCAGGTATACACTGCTAGTGAGCAAAGCTTAGGCTTGAAAGGTGGGTTTCAGCATTAAACTGTTTTGTATATTACTGAAGTATGGTAAAGTTACTTTAAAACTTTTTGTAGTAGACTCAACTAATGCACTTTAAAATGATTTAAAGTACATCAAAGAATGAAATTGGCTACATACACACAAGAAACAGTGTACGAATCAGTAAGCCATCACTGGAGTACAGTTTTATCATTCTTGCTCAGTTCTTTAATGGTTGTCAGATAAAGAACATTGGGTAGAATTTAATTCTGATGCAATTATAATGAAAGTCAGCTCTGTTTCATTGCTATTTCAAGTTATGGAGTAGGCCCTTAGTCAATTCTACTATGTTCTTTGTATCACCAAAACTGAAGCTACAACAACTTTTTTCTCTCCTGAAAAGTAGTTTACCTTTGAAGATTCGCTTTAAAGTTTCATTTGCCTGTTAATGAATGAATGTTCTGGAAATCTCTCTAATGCTGCATATGTGACAAATTGTATTCCAGATGAAAGTCATCTGTGAATCTACCCTGCCTCTTCCGAAGTGGGAGCCTCACTGGGAAATTCCCACTTTGTCTCCACTAATTAGCCGAATGCCAACCTAACAGCTAGCTTAAACAGGTAAAGAACAAGGAAGTTAAAGCAGGAGAGAGGCTAAGATAGACAGACCTTGAAGAAACAAGACATTCAATGCAGCTGCTGCCTTGCAATAATGCTGAAGTCAGCAATACTATGCATTTGTCTTGCCAGGAAATTACAAAATTTATACATTTTAATTAAATGAAGGTACATGGGGATTCTAAGTCATAGTTTTCTTTCCTAACTTAGTATCTCTCAGCAGTTAACACCCATAAAAGCAATGCCATTGCTGGAAAAAGCATTTAGCCTAGTACTTACACTGCACATCCCAGAACCTGGGTTTGGTTTTTGACTCCAGCTCCAGGTGCATGCTCCTGATCCCAGCTTTCCATCAAGCAGACCCTGAGAAGTAGTGGTGATGACTCACATGACTGAGCTCTTGGCTTCATATGGAAGTCCTTAAGGTTCTCAGCTCCCAGTTGTGGCCTGATCTCAGCCATTGCAGGTATTTGGGGACCGAACCAGTAGATTATCTCTCTCTCCCCTCTCTTTCCTTCAACTTAATTAATTAAGAGATTGAAAGAGTCCTAGTCATTCAACAGGAGTAAAGAATATCTCTGACAATGCTCACCCATGTATTTAAGGTCCCTGTGGGAACCATTGGGATTGGTGATGGCAATAACAGGAATTTAGAATTTCATAGAATCTTAATTTAAATGCTGTCTCTGAGATACGGATTCTCTGTATGTCTACAATAACATTTCACTGGTGTAATACACAACCATGGTGTTGTTAGGAGGATTAAATGAAGCCAGCTCGGACCACATGCTACATGGTAAATGTTCAAATATTATTTATGTTTCTGAGTCACAAAAGCTTCAGGTTACCCCTAGGGGTGAATGTGACACTGCATCAGTGGGAACACATGGCAGGACATATGAATATTACGAGCTAAATCCCATCTGAAAGAACTGTCATCACAAAAGTACAAGATAATGTAATCAAAAAGAAGCAAGATGGGCAAACCAATACCTGACTTAAACATCTCTTGGCCGTAGCATTGTGTGAGCATTTGTAGGAAGCTCTTCAGTAAAAGATGCACAATGCTCCCAACGTCTCACAAAATCTTATGCAGCGCATTCACCCATCAGCTGCCATTTCTACAGTTGTCTGCTGACATCAGAGCATCAGGAAGCTAGTCCAATCTTCAAGGTCTCTGTTCATGTTCTCAGTGACAAGCTCTTTGAGTCTGGTCCCAGTGTTTCCCAGGAAGTCCAGCCATGTCACATGGGAACCATGCAATGCTTCCAAGCTCACAGAGCAGAAGATCTCAGCCTTCCTGTGCAGCCCCCCTCAGTAGTACCCAAGGCCTTTCCCCTCCTGACAGGATATGAAAGCAGATTGGAACCAACTCGAAAACTCACTCTACCCTTCCTGCCTGCTTTACCTGGAATGAATGCCAAAAGCACTGTTGCAGGGAGACAAAGCAATAGTCACCCTTGACCACTGTCTGCTGACTGAATGAGCATCCTCCATGGACAATGGGATCAAATCCAACCAGTTGTGAATCATGGCCTGGCTTTTTACCATCTTGGAATTCTGTCAATGTAGACTAATCCAATTAGAGAATCAATATCCAGAAAATATCAGAGCTATTTTAGCCATGCTTTTTTTGTTCAAGGTTATTATTTTTGTGGCATTTCAATGCCTTTCAAATGACATGAAAACAACAGTAATGAAAAGAAACAACCTAAAATTAATGAACAGATTTATGTGACATAATACAGGACAAAGAAGCTTACAAAATAACAAAATTAATTTGAAAGTGACTTCTGATTTTTTGAATTGTAAACAATGTAAAGGGGACAAAAAGACCTTTAGAAAGGACAAGTTAGTTAAATATGATTTTGAAAATCCTGTTTCTGAGAGACTTAGTTTTTTTAATGAGATTTAAGTTAATGTTGAGTGTTGCTATAATACCAAAATAGCTTGAAAAATTATTATCTTGATTTGGATAAAATCAAGTGTGGTTATCTTGTGCCCTGGTGGACTCCTCTGTCTTTCACTGTGAGAAATCAATCTCCCTAATTGCCTTGGTCACTCTCACATGCCATTTGGACCAAAGTCTTGCTAAATAGCATCCAACGGCAACAAAGGTATGACATTGAAAGTACTCCAACCCTGTGACTCCTCCAAGGGCAGTGTGATGTGCAGGGCAGTGATCTGTTTTGTAAACTTGGAAGGAGTCGAGATTGCCAGAGAATATGACAATACTCCCAGACTTCTAGAATGTCAGAGGCGTATGTAACCTTGGAAGATCACTTGTCTCATACATTCATTCTCCAGGCAGTAATTCCGTTCAGTTAGGCTCCCTGTCTGTGCACTTGGAATACAATATTTTCACCTTTATGGCAGCAGTTATTGCTGTGCTGTAGATACTGCATTTAATATGCATAGATACTATGATATGCATAAAGCAGAGAGATAGTTGCATATTTCTATATACAACATGTTATAATTTACATATCCCCCCTTTGTCTGCCTCCTGCACACACACACACACACACACACACACAGCCATTGTTTTGAAATCATTTGACCATGTCATTCATGTACAAGTAAATCTAAACCTGTTAGGAATGCAACATAACTTGGTTGCATTAAATGATGGAAGATCCAAACGACCCCTGCATTTTCAGTTCACAGCAACCTCAATGATTCCTCAGAATTCTTCTTGGGCTCCTCTTGTCTCTCTCTTGGTTCTAGTTTTATGGCTACTGCTCTTACTGAGCTGAGAATATGATCTGCGTTTAAATGTTTGGTCAGTAGCATCTGCAGAGCAACACTGCCACCTGCTGTGACCAGTTCAAAGCAGGAAAAAAATTGCCTTATACTATTGGGTACCTTTGCTCTTCCAAACGAAAGCCAAACCCCAATTAATCAACATTTATTAAAATTCATTGTAACATGTTCATTAACTTTTAAGGGAATTACAAGATACATGGCATTATTGAATGTCTACATCAAGATTTATCTCCAGGAAGGAAAATAATATTAATATGGAAGGCACTGAATCCAGGATCCTCTGACATTGAAGTGCTAAGTCATATCCACACAAGCCTTAAGATGCCCTTTAGCCTAGTGTCTGGAGCCCCTGGACGAAACTTTGCCCATTCCATGGTAAATGCGCTGTTTTCTACTATTGTCAGCAGAAGTATGTGCCCCTGGCTTTCCCAGAAGCAACAGTTCTGTGCAAGACTTAGAACTGAAGGTATCTGAAACACTGCTAAAGAACGTGTCTTCAGTGAGCAGAACTGCCCAGCGTTGATCGGCTATGTCTTTTTACCAATTTAATTGCATCTCTTAAAAATTGATCAGTATGTTTTTTTAACTTCCCTTGAAGATTAATCCGCATGATGGCTTCAGTTCATTTAAAAGCAGAACAGTACTTCAGGCTTTTTTCCCACTACACATGAAATTCTATTTTCGTAGATTCACAGAACGAATTTTTATTGTTTCTACTAGGAAGTAAAATATTTAAGGATCTGAACATAAAAGACTAAACTGTTCAAGATGGACAGAACCGGAATAAGAAAAGCAAGTGGATTTTCCTGGCTTTAGGTTTTTGAGCATGGCTTTTGCAGCCTCAGAAGTTAGGCAAGAGCGCCACTCCAGGGCTCTGTGTGGAAGAGCAGGGCAGCTTTCACTCAGTGAATGGCTACTTAGGGAAATGCTGACTCTATCCACACAATCACCCTTGCACAGAAGATAATCGGGCTATAGCATTTACCTGGTTTTAACATAAGAAGTGTTTGAAATGCTAACACACCAAAAATGACCATTATATTAGTGAGAACTGACAATCGCTAAAGGTCCTGGATCAACTGCTAAACTATATGCTCCTGGACACATTCCCACAAGTCCTCTGCACTCTCTCATCCGCAAAAGAAATGGACTGGACTGTAGGTCTCAAACATCCAATGCACAAACCAGTACTCATATTGGCCATTCATAATCAAATGTAGATTATGTAAAAAATAGAATCTAATATTCAGTTCCTCAGTCATATGAGCCACATTTCAAATGCCCAATAGTCACACAGAATCCATGGCTGTCAAATTGGACAGAGCAAATTAGAACATTTGTGCCATACCAGAAAGTTTTCTTAAATAGCACTGATATAGCTAATATTCATGTTTCCTTCCGAACTGAACCTACATGTTTATAGCAAAAAAAAAAAAAAAAAAAAAATGGGGAACCAATTGGATCAAGGTGAACCCTATAAATGACAACCACTGCAAAACTAGATAGAGAGAAGAGAAAGAGGAGAGTGACACTCAAAGGCAAATACTTCCCTGGATACGTGGCTGTTAAAATAGAACACTAAAAAGTGCACATGAAGGAAATGGACATTTTGTGATGTGATCATGGTTTTTTAGTCTTTGTTTTATGTCCCTGTACAACTGTGGTCTTCCTGCTCTTTACCTGTTGGTCAGTGATGAATTAAGTTGGTGACTACAAATTTGAATTGGAATCATGTCTTTGCAAAAAAATAAAGAAAGAAAGAAGAAGAAAAAGAGGGGAAGGAGAGAGGAAGTGAGAACAAAAGGAAGAGAAACAGAAGTGTGAAGGTCTTCTTATAACTGTATCTATGCACTGCATGAAATCTGTCCTCTTTATATTAAGTTAAAAAAACAGTAAAATTGTGTTAAAATTCAAAAAACAATAAAAATTGGTTTTCTCATTGAAAAGAGAGAGAGGGAGGGAGACAGAAAAGGAACAGAGGAGATGAGGTCCCCATTCTAGGCCTCAGGCCACACTCATTGCCGCTATCTGATAAGCCACTCGTGTTTTAATCCCAGTCTTCAAATCAACTCATCTGCAAAATGAGGAGAAATCAAGTGCCTGCTTCCACAGTCAGCATTCCAAACAAGGGAGGACCTAATGTGCAGCATACATTTTCCATGGTGACAGCTCAGGAAAGAATTTGCTGACAATTTGGTGCTGGCTTGTGGAACTCAGCCCACACACCAGGCTGCCTGGTTGCCTTAAGGACATTTAGGTGATTTTCTACCATTACACCTCGAAGGTGTTACCTAACAAATCAGTTATGGTCTGGATACAACAATGACTCCGGCACCTGCTGGCCTGCACAGTGGACCTTGGCGACACTCCAGAGAGGATCAGACGGCACAATGCAGCAGTCCTGCTGATGTGTGCAAATCCTGAAATTGGAACCACAGCAAGATGCCTGGGCTGCACAGGGCTATACTATAATACCACTACTGGTCTTGCTGCCACACATAAGCATTTGATTCTGGCCAGTCCAGGTCTCCGCCAAGGTCTGGCTGTCTGTCAACGTTGCTACATTCAGTTTTTCTTAAAGTTCTCTCTTGTTAGAGTAAGAGGTGGGGTGAAAGGGAAAACTGTGACATTATTAAAATAGAATAATTCCCTCAGTTCTCTGCATCCTCTAGGAAGGCTAATGAAGAGTACTAGGCCATTTCTTGCTCTGTGTTAAAAATGTCATCAGGGCCCCCATCTCTGAGCATGATAATGGCCTCTTAAAAGATAGGGGTGAAGTCCACATCGCTTCAGTCTTTCCACATGTTGTCAAGTCATCAACTGTAAGGCCAGAGAGAACACAGAGAAAGACTCGGCAATCTTTTGGAAATGTAGCCAGGCCACACACAATGTTTCCTGCCATGCAGTGGCTGAATTTGGTCCATGCAAAGAATGGTACAAGCAAGGAGGTGGCTCACCGAGTCAAGTGTTGGTGAATGGAGCTGTCAGAGGTGAGAAAGACAGAAGACCTGCTCTAGGAACATGTGAGGCACAACCTCAACAACACTGAGTAGAATAACCCAGCGAGCTACAAGCAGCTCCATTACAGCAGAGGCAGCTGGTAAACTGCATTGCTTGCACAAGGAAAATGCAAACAAACAGATGTGCCTGAGCTCTCTACAGAACACCTGGGGGTCCCACGCCAGTGTTGGTGGTATAGGGACAGCCCTTCAGATACACAAGCACAACAAGAGTGATTCGGTCTATTAGTGCTGTGATGAACACAAAGGGCAACAATGGCCCTTTAAACCTGAAAATGTCATTCCCTTCTGATAGATGCAGCTGAGAGAAACAGACCTCTGGCTCTAACACCAGGTTTCCCAGATAATCTCAATTCTCCCCCAGAAATAACATTCAGGAACACACTGGTGCCTTAGAAATGGTGGACAGAAGAGAGAACTGCAAAGGAAAATAATAGCAAGTGAACTCAGGCAGGCTGCAATTGTGCATAGGACTAGGGAAAAAAAAAAAAACTAGATGTGTTCAAGGCTCACAAGTCCTGGGTTGGCACGCACCATGCTTCCTGCACACTGCAGGCTGATGTACGTGTTCCTGGCCCCATGGAAGGAGGACACGGGGGCACAGCCAGTGTACCAGGATAGCTACAAACACAGCTGTGCGGCATGGTTTGAAGCAGGAGCTTACCAGAGCATTTTCCCATCCAGACATCGGGTACTCAGGGTTTTAGTTTTCTATATAAAGGGTAAATGTGAGCTGAGAGAATAGGAACACAGAAAAACACACACAAAATTGTGTACCTCTTCATGATAAGAAATTATGTATGCCCTATCTCTGAAATAATGTGAGCATGGTGATCAAAGCTGTGCGAGTCATGCCTAAGGATTATGAGCTAAAGGCCTAGTGGTCACATTTGTTCAGGCCACAAATGAATTCCCCTCTCATGCCTGTGCCTTGACATAGTGTGCAAGGCCAACATCACACAGCTGAGAGATCATAAAAATTGCCTTTGCTCGTGGCTTAATTTCCTAATTCAGTGAAAAGCAGATAATGTGGGGAAGCTTCAAAAGAGTTTATCATTTGTTTCTACAACTAGTTTTGACAGGAAGTTCTCTTACAACCCCCAGATAGCTGAACACAGAGAAATTAGAACAGAACAGATAAATATTGATCTTACATAGCCGTGGAGCATTTGCTTTTGCTGGTTCTTTTTACTTGCCACAGCCACAGTATTCCTTCCTTATCTCTCTTCCCTTTAGCCTTTTATGATCTCTAAAATTATGTTACAAACTATTCTAAATGCTATTCTCTTTGAGGAAAGCATAATCCATTCATATGCTATTATAAGCATCTAATGGAACTAGAGGTAAAGCAGAATGGTGTCCTGTATCTCACCCCATCTTCTCTATGACTGGGTTTGCCCATAGCTGAGTATTATCTGAAATAAAATCCAATATTAGGTAATGATATCTACACGTGATATCTGCCCTAAAAAACATTCAAAATTGGGTTAATGGCCAGAAGATACATTATGTATGGAATAACAACTGACAGCAGGAAAGAATCAAATACAAATTTAACCAGACATCTCTCAACCCTGATTTCAATGGATTGTGCAAATTGGAAAGGCATTGTAAAATTAAGAATGGGATTAGGGATTTCTCAAGCCTAATAGAGAATCTGGGTTTGGAATCAAACCCAACTAAATAACACATAGTTAACTCAGTAAGTGCAAATCATACTTCTGTTGTCATTTATGGTCCCACTCTGGCTTCCGTCAGATACGGCCATCAGACAAAAGTTTGCCATTCAAGGTCTCTGCCCTGTGTCTGAGATTACTGAGTGAGATGCCCTGAGATCTCCATTAGAGAACGCTGCTCTGTATTGCAAAGAGAAAAAAGCATTTATCTTCCTCAAATAAATTTGTGGGTCTATGACAGTGACAATCTGGAACTGTTACTATTCAAATGCACACCAGTTTGGTAGAATGCTATGTTTCTCTTCAAAATATATTTAGGTGCTAATCTGACATTTCTCTGCATGGTCCCTTTGTAAACTCTTCTTTATCCAAGTGTAACACACACTCCTTGATGTAGTCCTTTCAAGTCAATCTTCATCTCTCAGCTGTTTATCCCTTCATTTTCCTTAGGCGGATAATCAGAGCACCTGTCAATCCACTACGCAGGAAATCACTCCGAAGAAACATTGAAAATAGAGGTGTTGTCTGATCTCCAGAGGGGTGTGAAGAACAAAGGTTAAACAACGCCACCCCTGCCAGCCGCGAGTCCTGTGCAGGGCTGTCTCCAAGGTGGAAGTACTGCAGCTTTGAATGGCATTTGCAAGGACTGAAATTGTAGAGTAGCAGTCCCCTGACAGGGCAAATCCAGAGGCCACTTTTTAACCACAGGGAATCTGTATTCACTTCTCAAAAGCTCTCATCTGCTAAATACAGGTGAACACTTAAAATGAATGTCATCTTCCTCATTAGAATAAATATCAGCAAAGAGATTCGTCCATCTGTTTTTATTCCTCAATGAATGATATTTATGTGCGTGTCCTTTTACTTCATTATGAATAGGCGTGATAGGAAGGATTGGAGGGGGTGGTGAAAAGCGTGCAGAAAAGCTGCAAAAACACTTGATGGAATACATTGCTTTCTGATTTGCACTGTCCTTCGTGGATTTAAAAATGCGACTTTGCACAGAGGATACAGGTGCATTAGCTGTGCCTGCGTGAACTGCTGAACCTTGACTCTTCCTCCTCCCGGATCTTCCCAATGAGTGAAAGTAGGGCAGCAGCCCAGTAAGAAGAGTGTTAAATTCCCCTCAAGGATAAGTTTGTTACACACTTTCCATTTTCCCCCTTGCATTGGGGGACCATGAGAAGACCCAGCACCCCCTTACTGACAATTGTTTTGTCGCACAATCCGGGGCCATGTATTCCATGAGGACTCAGTCATTTATCAGGATGCATCTGCAGAGGATGCAGCTGGGCTTGATCTGCCGCTAAGGAGAGACTCTGAAGGGGAAAATTCAGTGGGGGGCGTGCTGTGAAACTGCCAAGGACTCTCTTGTGCTCATTATTTGGATAAGAACCAGAGTGAAGTGAATAAAGACGAGGAAAATGTAACCTGTGTCTTTGTGGTGGCTTGTCTGAATGCTGTCCTCCATAGGCGGCTTGCTTTAGAACTCACTGCAGCTGGACCATTTCTCTCTTTTTCTGTTAGAATTAGGTTCCAAGAGGGTTCATTGTTGAGGTATTTTTTTTCTAGAGTACAGGCTTTTGAGAGCACTTAAAGCAACATTTTCCAATTTCTTTAAGTATAATGATCCATTCTATTAAAATCATTTTGAATAAACGTTACGTTAATTTCAATGAAAATAGAGCTATGTTACCTTCTTTCCTGTTACAAGCTCATTTATGTTTCAGGGATGTGTTGAGTAATCACAATGAGCACCAGCGTAACCAACAGTGTGAATTTGCCACCACATCTAACTACATGACCTGGTATAAGGGCGCTACATCTTCCCAGATGACAAAGCTGAGCCTTGCACAATTGATATTCTTAAGGTCTGAGAGCCAAAGTGATGAATTTGAATATTATCATCACGAATATGATCTACCCAACTAGATTTTCTCTCACTTCATATCACAAAGCAGGGTAGACCAAAACAAATGATGAGCTACTTCTAAGGTTCCTAACTCAAAACAATTTTTTTTTCAGAAATAACTACATCGACATTTGCTTTAAAAGAAAAACACACAATTCCTCCCATGCCATGACTGTGTATGTGTGTGTGTTAGGTACTTGCAGGAGGTTGTACACTAATTCCATCCTTTCACTCAGTGTCCACTCTGAGCCCAACCAAGAAATATTCAGAATACTGTTACTTTCCATTCCTTTCTTTAAATTCAAGTGGAAATAAAAAAAAAAAAAAAAGCTTATTACAAAGCGCCAGAAACGGGTAGATTACACACAATTCAACCCCAAGAGTCTGTCTAATCAATGTGCTGGCCCATATTTTTCACATTTTATGGAACAGCGGGGAAAATTGTTGAGAAGAGCCAATTTGCAGCTGTGTTCTTAATTACGCCTTCTATGTGAAAGGAGGCAAGTTTTACAGCAAGAGACTGCAGCTGCCTTCATAAGGCAAGAAGATTCAGTGTTTACACCAGATAATTGAATGCCATAAATGTCCCAGATCCCAAGGTGGACTGAGCAGCCACCTCTCTGTGAGGTCCAGGCAAGCCACTTGACTTCTTTGTGCCTTCGTCAAGCCTGCTGTCAAAGTGTATTCAAGCAGCAGGAGCAGACCACAAAACAGATGCTCTATGTGGGTAGAACTGTCCTGGGTGATTATATTCCCCCAAGGCATTGTCACTTACAAAATAGTGGAGTTGAAAAGTTCTGGCTGCAGTGAGTAGCTTTGAACTATTAGCATTGCGAGGCAGAACTGTCTCTTCTACACATGAGCAGTTTATTTAGAGCCATCTTGGAAAGAAAAGTGCAGATCCTGATGCATTCCTACTGAAGAATGCCAGATGCCCAGAGAAAGAACTACTGTCCATCAACTCAAGTAAGGCACCCCCACCCAGACGGCAGGGTGGATTGCAGACTGGGGCAGTCCAGGGGCTACCCAGACCCCGCGCTCTCCATAGGAGTAGTGGGTGGCATCACCGGCCCTACTAAAAGGTCCTTTTGCCCCCATCCAGATGGTGGCAGCAGTGTGGGCTCCAGGCTGGGCAGCCCGGGTGCCAATGGCACCCAGGTGCAACCCTTGGGCTAGTTGGCAGCGTACTCCAGGAACTTGTGCTTCAGGATGTGCAGGGAGATTGGGGGATCACACAGGTGAGGAAGAGCAATGCATGTGGATTCATGCTCCAGTGCGGAATTACTGCTGAGGGACACCCCTGGAAAAAGACACCATAAATGTAGGTGAGGCCTAACTCCAGAAGGACTCGAAAAGACAAGTCCACTGTACTTGTAGGAGAGCGAGAGGGCTGAGACCTGGTGGTTTGAATAGAGTGACTGGAAGACCTTTATGGATCAGACTAACACTCCAGCCCATATGGGTGTTCTGACGTGGGCTCGTTAACATGGAACATTGCTGGTTACCACATGCCTGCCCACATGAACACTAGGGCTAGGACCCTGTCTGGCAAGGCTATATTCCAGTACATGACAGTGATTGTCAGAACAGTGGGTCGGTCACATTATGATGGACCATTATGCCTGATTTTTAGGGAGTCACCCCAACTAGGCTGCAGCTCCCACTGGTTTACATGGCCAAGTGTGTGGTTGGTGGGACCGGTTGGGTTGCAACAACCATTGCTTTGCATAGAGGAGAGGGCTGGAGACAGAACTGACTGAGCAATTGCAACCACCAGTGTGTGTGTAGGCTCACTGGGGCGACAGACTGTGCCAGACAAGCACTGTATTGGCAAGCACACATAAGAATCGGATCTAGGGTTGCTGCCTCAGATGAGGTTTCCGTGGGGATTCCCCACTGAACTGCTGGAATAAAAACTTCAACCTTGGAGATAGTTGCAGGGTCTGTGGTCTAACTGTGGAATACTTGTGTCAGAGCTGGGCCTCCTCGGTGGTTTAGACAAAACAATGGACAACACGGCCAGTTGCATATGGAAGAAAAGATGGTATGTTAGAACCTGAGGAGGATACCCGGTACCAGAATAGAGGATGGAGGACAGAACAAATAGATCAACTACCCCAGCCAAGTGTTGGCAGTGAGAATCTAGGCAGATGGAGACTCTAAGCTGGACTATGTCAGCCAGTGGAGCCTGGAGAGATTTCATCGTGCTTGGAGTGGCAAGATTGGCAGCAATTCAGAACTGTTGAACTATCAAACCACTTGAACAGTGTCCTTGGAGCACCCTGGAATGGTTTGGTGGCTGGGTGTGGTTTCTCCCTTTGTCTCTCCCCTTCCTCAGATACAGAAAGGAAAAAAGAATGTGAAAACAATGGTCTTCTCCACTTTCCTCTAGCCCTTGACCCTTTGTGCCCTGATCAACTATGTAAAGATCATCAATAAAATAAAAATAAAGGAAAAATATCCTCATTTTTTTTAGAATTGAACTTAATTTCTGTTAAAGTCTCATGGAATTGCTAAAAGGGAGGTTAGATAACAGTTCCAAAATGACTCCCCCATCTTCCTTGTGACTGTATTTAATTGTCAAGTAGCTTAAATTGCTTGCAACAAAGATAGCCACTATGTTTAACTTGCCATTTAAACCTATTGATACACCCTAAGACATTGCCATTCCTACTTTAGGACATGGTGGTTGTCATTAATCTATTCTTTGCTCCCTGCATCCCGTTTGGGATCAGGTAATTCGCATGTCCCCTCTAGAGCTTGAAAATTACTTGAGAAGTGCACAGTTTGTGCAGCAGTTTAAGCTCCAGCTTCCGCACACCCTAAGAGGCAGCAATGATGGTTCAAATCACGTGTTCAGGATCCTGACTTCAACTTGACCCATCCTTGGTTCTTGTGAGGATTTAGGGAATAAACCAGCGGAGGGAGTTTCTCTCTCTCTCTCTCTCTCTCTCTCTCTCTCTCTCTCTCTCTCTCTCTCTCTCTCCCAATCCTGTCCAAAACCTTTTCTCTTCCTCTTGCTGAGTTTGAAAACAGCAAGGACAAAGCATAGAAATGATATTTCAGAAACACACTGAAGCTAATCTCTCCCCTGCATCTTCTTCAATATTCTCTCTCCTTCTAGAAATTTTTATCTGGGCTCAGTAAGAAGAAATATCTCAGAACATTTTTTAAGTGCAGCCCCCTCGGAGCACATGTATTCTTGCTTTCTCATTTTCTTCTGTGAAGCTGCCAACAGTGGATGTTTCCTGATTAAGAAGGGAAAGCGAGAGAAGCATTTCTAAAAACAGTGGTTAGTATTTCAAATGCTTTCATCCTAACATCAGGTATATTAGACTTGCATGGGTTTGTCCCCTCCATTCCAAAAACCCACAAACTGGAAAAAAAAAAAAGTAAATGTTTGCTTTAGTAACAAGGGCCTTACTTCCTATCAGTATGTACCAGGCAGGCATGGCACTGTTAAAACACTGAAATTGTTTCATCTTGATTGGAAGATCAGAGGGCTACAGGAATCCTATCATTGCACTAAAACCAGTGACCATTTGCATTAGTCCCAGTGCAGTTCTAGCTGTTGAACATTGTGAACTCCACTCCTGTATATGCCCATGGAAACTAGAAAGGGAACGTCATATAACTATCCTTGAGGTACAAAACTCCTCCAGCAAGCTTGTCTAGGCCTAGGGGTTACTGAAGAGCTGCCAGAGACCCTAGGGTTGGTACTTAACCTAGAGATTAAGCTGCCTGCATTACGCGTAAGAATTCCTGGGTTTGTGGCTGGCATCATAGCATCATGAGTTATTCCTCGGTGTACAATACCAGCCTCCCAAATGGGCACCAGTTTGCGTCTCAGCTGCTCCACTTCCCACCAGCTCCCTACTGATGACCTGGGAAAACAACGAGGCAGGGCCCAGCAATTGTGGCCATTTGGGAACAGAAACTGTGGATGGAAGATCTCTGTCTCTGCTCCTCTCTATAATTTTGCCTCTGAATTTAAAAAGAAAATAATAAAATTAAATAAAATTCCTGGAATCAGCCCCTGGCGTCCATTCCACCTGACTCCAGTTTCCTGCTAAGATAAATCTTGGAGACAGTGGTGATGACTTAAGCAGTGGACTCAATCACCCATGTGGGACACCTGGATTCAGTTCAAAGCTCCTGACTTCAGAGAAGCCACCCTCACTCCAAATGTTCCAGGCTTTTGAGTAAACCAATAGAGAGTAAGTTTCACTGTGTTTCTGTCTGCCTCTCAAATAAATAAGATTTTTAAAACCTGGAGATCCATGTGCAAATTTCTGGGCTGGTCCTAACTCAAAAGGTGTTAGATATGGAACATGAACAATGTAAGGTTAGCTTGGGCCTCCATTGATCTCCACTGCTATGGCTTCACTAAAGAGTTCATCTCCTCTGCCCGATGCAGTAGCCTGGTGGCTAAATCCTTGTTTGCACACCTGGGATCCCATATGAGTGCTGGTTCATGTCCCAGTTGCTCCACTTCCCATTCAGCTTCCTGCTTGTGACCCGGGAAAGCAGATAAGGACGGCTCAAAGCTTTGGGATCCTAAACTCCCATATGAAACCCAGAGGAAGCTCCTGGCTCCTGGTTCCTGGCTTCAGATTGACTCAGTTCCAGCTTTGTAGCTACTTGAGAATTAAACCAGCAGATGGAAGGTCCTTGTTTCTGCATCACCTTCTCTCTGTATATCTGCCTTACAAATAAAAGTAAATAAATCTCTGAATAATCTTATCTCTAAAAGAATCCTAGGAATCAAATACAAATATCAGAAATTCTAAAAGACTTCTTTTCTTCCTCAATAAATCAATAAAAAACAATGAGGCAGGACAGTGCGGGGGTGAGTGGAAGGGTAGTATCAGGTTGGTAGAGTCAACACCAACAGTCTGACACACTGTGGCCTGGCTCACTGTGGAAGAATGCCCTAGGTTATGTTGACACTGAGAGGCTTGGAGCCTGAGTGAGATGATCAAAATCACATTTATGCAGAGGCTTGGGGTAGAGCAGTTATTAGCTGGAGAAGTGTTGATGAAATAAAAATTATTCATTTAGAATAGAATAACGTAAGCATAAGTCTTCACCATTGAACAAGGCAGCTACAAATATGGAAAGAAAACAAAACTAGAATAAAGCACATAATGTTGGATTCGAACTGAAGGAATCAGTGTAACATCTGGCTTTTAATTACATTGGTAGATATATACGTAAATGCTTATGTATATATTTTCCCTGACACAAATCTTTGAAAGCTTTATACAGTGAGAGGATATGAAAATCGTAGATACTCAGTAAGAAAGAGGGTGCTAGTGCCAAATGCTGGTTTCTAAACCCAACTAAAAGAAAACAGATTTCCTTGGAGAAATAGCTGAAGTAAGGGAAACAAAAGGTAATTCTGAAATCCTGTGCCAAAACATAGAAAAAGATTTGAAGAAAATAACAACATATGTCAAGAGAACAAAGAAGCCAGCTTGAAGGATTCCCTTTGGCCAAACTAGACTCAATATGATTATCAAAATGCATGATAGTTACAGACTATAATTCAGTAAATTACAAGGGAAACCTTGAAACCAGCATTGTAGTGTATGGATTAAAACTGAGCTGATTCTGGACTGGCATCCCATATGAACACCAGTTGAAGTCCCAAGCACCCCACTTCCCATACAGCTTCCTACTAATGCCTGGGAAAGCAGATAATGACACAAGCGCTTGAGCCCCTGCCATCTGTGTGGGATACCCAGCTCGAGTTCTAGGTTCTTGTGGGATATCAGCTCAAGTTCTAGGTTCTTGTGGGATACCCAGCTCAAGTTCTAGGTTCTTGTGGGATACCAGCTTGAGTTCTAGGCTCTTGCGGGATACACAGCTCGAGTTCTAGGTTTTTATAGAATACCCAGCTTGAGTTCTAGGCTCTGTGGGATACCCAGCTTGAGTTCCAGATTCTTGCGGGATACCCAGCTCGAGTTCTAGGCTCTTGTGGGATACCCAGCTTGAGTTCTAGGTTCTTGGCTTTGGCCTGACCCAGGCCTGGCTGGGTCCCAGCCATTTGGGAGTGAACCAGCAAATGGAAGATATTTTTCTTCTCTCTCTCTCTCTCTCTTTCTCTCTCCCCCTCACCCCTCCCACTCCATTCCTTTATCCCCATCTCTTTTCTCTCTGTCTCTATATCTTCTTCACTCTGTATAACTTTTCCTATGAAATAAACAAAATTAAAACTTTTTAAAAATAACATGGGAAACCTGAAAACATGGGAATTAAATAATAAACCTGAAAACATGGGAATTAAATAATATCCTGATATTATTTAACTGATTAAGTGATAAGGTTATCTTATAATTGAATGGTAATTAATAAGAATAGATGTAATAGTGGAAATAGAAATAATCACCATTTGGCAACTGTCACAGTGTAATAAATTTAGCTTCCAATTAAATAAATGAATGATAAACTAGTGGGAAAATTAATACCAAGTGGGATATTTACAAAATCTCCAAGGAAAAAGTAAAATTTGTAAAGAGTAAATGTGCTAAGAGTAAACTTAGCACCATCTATAGAAGTGATTAAATTTAACATCATGAGTACAGGAGCAAACATAAGTTATGTCACAGCTAACAGGATGCAATGAAAAGAATCTAGAATCACTTCTGTGAAACTCATATCAAAAATATATAAACTGATTCTTTTCATAAGGAGACATCAGAGAAATCCAAAGGAAAAATGCTCTGAAAAGCTACCTGTGAGAAGTCTTAGAAATCTTGAAAAGTGTGAAGGTCAGGGATACCACAGGGATCCCAGATTAAAGATGGGTGGGTGGAATGACAAGTAACTGCAATGTCTGATTCTAAACTAGATTCCTCTGCTATGAAGGACATAATGGACGGCTGGTGAAGCCGTGAATGAGGTCAGAAGATTAGATGAGAGTAATACATCAATGTCAGTTTCCTGAGTTTGATGATAATATTGTGTTTATGGAGAATATCCTTCTCATAGAGACTATAAACTCAATGTGTTGAAGATTTGTGTCAGTCACTCGGAAATGGGCTAAGGAGAAAATGGGCTTTGATTGTACACTTTTTGTAAGTTTGAAATTACTATAAAGGATTTTTAGAGTGAAAGAAATAAGAGAATTATGTAACATTTTTCATATATAAGGAAATAGGATAAAACATATTATAATATATTGATTTAAGAGAAATCACCTATGCACAGAAAGCTGTAACTGTACCTGCAGTTACTCCACATGCAAATGTGTTGAGCCCTGTGGTATGTTATGCTGTCTGGATGAACGAGCCTCACATACTTTTTTTATACAACAGATATTAAAGAAAAAAAAAGAAATCTTGAGAACCAAAGAAATGATTATTTTTAGCACTCTACAGGATGCACTGTTGTATCATTATAAGATGCTTTTACGGACTTACTCAATGTTGTTCATTATTAGCACACAGCATAACGAAGACACAGCTTTAAATCTGGAATATGAAATCATGTCCAAAGTACCACCATTCTTAGTTCTCAATCAGAAACAAAATCAATTACAAATTATTTTAATATATCTTTCCTTTACCAAAGTAAAAGCTGCAAAGTTAGTCAGATTGGACCTAATAATCTTTTCACCAAAGTATTGACAGTGCAAACCTAATTCTACTTACTGTGGAAGCCCTGTATCTGAAAGATTCCTTAATTACACACATAGATTGTGCAAGGTAAAACCAAGCCCAGCTCTCGTACCTATTACCACAGAAAGAACTTCAAATTACTTTCCATGGCTCAGTACAGAAATTGCCTGGAAATGCTGACCCAAAACATTTTCCTTGCTAATGGTAAAGAAATTGAAACAGATCCAGTAGAATTGTCAAAAAGACAGGAAAATAAATCAACAAAGTGTGTTGTAGTGCTTAAAAGCACAGCGCTTGGCACCAGATAGCCCACTTACAATCCACTCTATCACTATAGAGGTTTGCAGTTTAGAGTAATTACTTAACCTTTCTTTGCTTCTGTCTTCACATCTGTAAAATGGAGACAATATTATCAACTCTGTGGAGCTGTTATTAGATTTAAGGGATTGTATAACATCTTGTACTCATACTTTAAAAAACTGACTCTCAGTATGTAATCAATGATGTCAGTTGTTGCTTAATTTGTTGTGATTTGTCCCTCATGTACGATAAAATCATTAACCCTAGGACACATTGTTAAATTTACTTCTCTAGAGTCACAAAATTAAACAACCACTCTACATTCTAATGTATTTTAATGCCTTGAAAACACTATAGTCAGCTATCCAAAATTTGTCATATCCTGTAAGAACAGTAAAAAATGAATTCTCATTTGGATAGTACAAGCAAAACTGAAACAAATGCATTTCAAAATTTGGTGTTAAAACTCTTGAATAATTATTTCAAGAAATTCATTCCCTTCATTTTTCAAACTGAGTCTTTATATCACCTATTCAGTAGACTGAAAAAATGATTTTTTTTCTTTTATGTGTATGGAAACCCAAATTAAATTCACTTAAGTGAGTTTCCCTCTGTCTCATGAAATGGAGTTAAAATTTGAAGCAGAAATAAAAACCCAAGTCAATGATCTCCCTAGTTAAAATGTGGGCCACAATGATTTGTTGGCCAAACACAACTTAGCATGACTTTATGATCATTCTTACACCATGTGTGTGTTTTAGATTTTTTTTCTCACCAGAAACATCATCTATTCCTAGAAATACAGTCTTTAGAAGATTTCATTCAGAATTTTTGTTAAAGAATTATTGAGATTCTTTACACTTTATAATAAGGTCAAATTCCACACAAAGCAAGTCAATTTTGTTGCTTTACATTATTGAACTGACTGTGTTAAAGCAAAGAAACCCAGTTAGTCTACCAAAAAACTTGTACCAATAGATAGAATGAATTATTCAAATTATTTGCATGTTTCTATTCATTCTGATGAACATTACTGGTTTGTACAATAGAGCTAGAAAAATTGAGCAATTCTGTTTGCACATAAAGTAGCAATAGTCAGTTTCCTAGAACACGTGACATTGATTTCAGAAGCTCCAAGATGCAATCATTGAAAATTCCACACCAAATTTGCTCTCCATCAATTACAAAATTTGGCTGTGACTTCAGGAGAGATTGAAAATAATGGTGAAAACTTTACAAAATTCTCTGAGAGCAAGTTTCCATCACTTCCTTCTAATAAACATGAACCTTAAGGTGAACCAGTGTAGTCAATCTCAAATGAAAAATAGGAGGGGAAAAAAGAAAAGGACAGGAAAAGAGGTACTTTTGATCTCAAAAAATAAGTTGGTTGTCTGGAAGAATAAAACTCTAGAAACAGTGTCAAGACAAAAATAGGGACCAGCATTATGCTGTGACGGATAAGGCTGCTACTGGGACAGAGCATCCCACTTGAGCAGCAGTTCTTGTCCTTGCTGTTGCACTTCTGATCCAGCACTCTGCTAAAGGCCAGGAAAAAGCAATGGAATATGGCCTTGTGGGATATTTCCCCTGGATCTCTGCCTGCCTAACCCATCTGGGAGGCCATATGTACATGGCACAACTGTGACCCCGAAGGGAACCCCTGACGTGAGTCTTGGCTAACTGAGACCCCAATGTGGCCTGTTCACTGGGCATGCAGCAAGAATGATGGATTGTACCCCAGTCCCTCTTCTCTCTCTCTTTAGTGAGCTGTGCTAGGACCTCCTTAGTAAAGAGCTCTAGGAAGTCAAATGTTGCATTCATCCTGATTTTCAGAAGGTAATGTGCTTGCCCTGAGACATAGCCTTAGCCCTAGCCTTTACAGCTAATCTGGAGTGAACCTGAATGAACCAGTTTCTTTTCTCTCGTTTTAGAACTCTGACTTTCAAATAAACAAATAACTTTTGGGAATGGGGGGATGGAGGGGGAAATCCTGAGCCTATGGAACTGTAATATAAAAAAATAAATAAATAAAATAAAATAATAAAAGTTAATACAGAAATAAAGAAAGGAATATTAGTTATCAATTTAGTGATGAGTTATATTTGTGAATTCAAAGACTCCTTTCCATTGCTTTTCAACCTTTTGGCTAAGACCAAGTGAAGATTCAAAGATTTATTAATTTGTAAGAAATGTATGACTAGTGGAAAAAAGGTGGAGGGAATTCTGAATATTCAAAGAAGAAATTCATGCGGCCCACAAAAATATAAAAAGATGCTATTTTACTAGTCATCAAGAATGTGCAAATTAAAGCTTTTTTGTTAGACCAGAAAAAGTAATTTAGGTGGAGGTGTTAATTGTCCCAGTTTTGGGAAGTCTTTCTGGAAATACTGATTAAAATAATAGACAATCAACAAAATCTTAGCAAACAGAAGTCAATACCACATCAAAATTTCTTTTTCAAAAAAAAAAGAAAGAAAGAAAAAGGGCATGGGATTTTAGCAATACAAAGCTTATTCCAAGTTTGCAAATCACAAATATGATAAATTGCAACAACAGTATAGTCATATCCATAAATACATGAAAAGCACTGATACCCTGACACATCATTTCACAATTGATGTCTCTTACAAATCAAATGTAGAAGGGACATACCTCAAAATTATAAAGGCTATATATAACAAGCAATCAACATGATACTGATCAAGAAAAATTTGAAAGTATTTCCTCTGAGGTTTGGAACAAGAGAAGATGGTTATACCTCTTATTTAATATAGTATTGGATAAATTAGCAAGAGTAATTGGGGAGCAGAAAGAAGCAATTGGGAAGAAAGAAGTCAAAATATCCACGACTGAAGACTTCTCTATTTACTTCCCTAATCTTTAATCACATCCTTCCTAATCAATGAAGCCTGTGCAAAGTCTCTATGGCTGTATTCCAACCCATCCTGAACGCCTTTCCATATTCCACTGACCCTTTCTACCATGTAATTTATCTCTTTCTGACAAACTCTATAATCCAATTTTATTGTGTTTATTGGTTATTAGCTCTGATGTAAACTCCATGAAAGCTGGAATTTTACTTCAAAGATGTTTCACAAAATCTAGTGTAATCCCTGGCCTTTAGTAAATCATTGAACATTTAGGAAATAGAGCAGAGAAACATTTTATGCAAACAGTAGGAAATAGAGAGAAGTCCTTATTATAGAAAATCATAAAGTTATTTTTAAAAGCATGAGTTGAGGCTGATTTCAAAGAGTTTCATGATGAAGAGATAAGAAGTACAATACTGTTTAAACTGCTGTAAGTAATCAAGAAAGAGATACATTTTAAAAATAATAATAGTATATTAATTACTCTTATGGTATTACCTTGAAATTTTCACCAATCTTCTTTAAAGGTGTTTAACTACTTTTTCATTTATTCTTTTGGTTGAAAACAATAGAGATGAATGTAAAGGTTTTCCTTCTTTGTTCATAAGAACTATGCAAGGAGAGCAGATCACTTCCAAGAATAGAAATAAAAGGAAAGAATACACAAAATGAATAAGTTAATGTAATTAGCAAGGTTCTGCCATGGTATAGTGCTGTCTTTAGTGAAAAACTGATCCACCCACTAGTCCTTTCAGTGATGTTTCCCTTTAGATGTGCTTGACTTGAGCTAATTGTTTATACTCTCATTTTTCACTGGAGAAGGGAAGCCTGCATTTGTAAGATGGATGACTTGTAGAGTCATGTCTTTGCCACACAAAGAATGAACAAATCTTCTCACAGGGAAAAAGTCTTCCTTATCAACTGACTTATTACTATTACATGTGCCTAAACCCACGACGTAAGAGAAGAGATAGAAAAGCTAGACAAAGATGAGAAGGGAGATTGAAATGCTAAGTTCTACCAAACTATCCACAAATAGTACCCAGGATTTCTCTGATAATATATTAAAATCAAGAAGAACCGAAGCTTATTTACCAACATAGATTAGTGAGGTACTCTCTCTCTCCCTCTCTCTCACACACACAAACAGAGATAGGGAGAGAGCGAGAGAAAACATATTCTCAATGGATGTTAGGTTAGGAAAGTTTGTGTTAAGCCTTTAAAGCCAAGGAATATGAAAGCAAAGAATAAGGTTGGCAAGCTCCCACTAATCAGGAACGATGAAGTGTCATATTTTAGTCCCCCCAAAAAAGGCCTAACTTTCACCACATAAACTCTCCACAATGGCTATAAAACTGAAAATCCCACCCTGCTTATCAACACCCCTTGCACCAAACCCAGGCACAGTCCCTAAGGAGCGTATAGCTGCTTGTAGATGATAGTAGGTGGTTACAGTGATTGCTTTAGTAGATTGGCTTGATCTGGTTTTACTCTAATTTTATACCCAGAATTGAACTTTAAAGTTCACTTCAAGTTACCCTTTGGATTTTTATGACAAGACATTTAGGTGGATACTTTAGAAATATATGAGTAGCCATGAAAATAAAACACATGGATTCTTGGGATATACTCTGGCAGCAATAAATATTTCACATCCTATGATACTACAATGTAATGAGAAATTATTCAAAAAGTGATGTGTTAAGGAAAGTAGGTTGTTCTGTAAAATTGATCCCTACTGGAAACAAAAACTGCCCTGAAAATTACTGTAAATGAAATCAAAATAAGAAATATAACATCTAGAAGAAAAAGTTGCTTCTTTGGAAAACTGCCCCTGCACATGCTGAGGCTGGGGCTCACAAGACCACAACCTAAGCCTACCCCAGAACCACCTCTGCCTGCCTCCTCCCACCTTACGCAGGGCCAAGATGCTATTCTCATCTGAATGTTAGATTCCTCCTTGATATAGTGAAAGAGTAGCAGATAGAACACCTAGGATGATAGTGAAGTAAAAACAAAACCAAGTTTTGTAAAAAGAAAAAAGTATTTACAAATATAAGGACAGTACTTAAAATGCACAGACTATTAATCACTAGAAGGAAAATAAAGCAAAGAGAACTGTTATCAGAGGTTATCCATATTCCCGTTTGTAAAATATTAACACAAAGCATCATTGAGTAAACTAGAATGCTTTGGGCAACATATAACAACAAGACTAATGCGCCTTGCTTCGACGTGCTGGTTCACACACTCAGTGTGGATTGTACTGCCCCTATTGTATTAACTAACCTTACCAGGAACTGAACTGCAGAGTCAACACTGAAATCCAATTTCTGACTTCTGCTAATATGCTCTTTTCAAGACACACTGTTTAGCAAGCAGATTTGCTAACGAATCTTGATTTTTCAATTAAATGGCCACATGTGAGTAATAAGCTCTTAACAGAAAAAAAAATAACAAGAATAGTTAGGATTGTAGAAAAACTGGAATTCTTATGAACTTCTGGTGAAAATAAAAAAGGTTGTAACAACTGGGGAAAATGATATGGCAATGAGTTTTTCAAAATTGTGTGAATCAGCAACTCTATGTGTGAGCATCTACATAAAATAAAAAGCAGTACTAAAATAACTATTTGCATACTCATATTTCCAGCAACATTATTTGCACTAATCACAAAGTGGAAGCAACCCAAGCGTCCATCAACTGTTACGTAAGCAGAATGTGATATTAATATAAAATAACATAATGGAATATAGACACAATGTGTATGTAAATGATTATTAAGCTTACAAAACAAGTAAATGGTGATATATGCTACAATATGGGTGAAACTTGAAGAAATCATCGTAAATGAAATCAGACAAGCGCTGAATGAGGTGCTCAGAATAGTGACAGTAAGTAGACTGGCAGAGATTATGGAAGGGGAATTTCAAAGATATTGCTCAAAGAATACAAATTTTTAATCATGCAAGATGGCTAAATGGAGATGGAATATTGTGAGAGTTTGCATATGAATGTGACTATAACTAATGACAGTGCACTGTACTTTAGAAAATGACTAAAATAATAACTTTCATTATGTACATTCTACCACAGTTTCTAAAATATAATAAAAAACTTTTAGAAGAAACATATCCAACTGATAAAAAGTAAATACACTGAGATGGTTCTTGCTGTTGAGTTTAATATGACCGTAAAGGTACTTTTTGGACATGGTTAACGCTGAAAATTAGTTGCCATTAAGCAAAACAAATGGCTGTCCTCACAGTGGATAGGCCCCGTCTGCCTCCTTACAACCTCTAAGAGCTATCCCGACATCTCCTGGAGGAGGGCTTCCACAGTCAGAGAACCTCTACCTGCACATTCTGTTGCTCTTTTCAGGTTTCAGACGCAAGACCTCAACGTTAGATCCCTTCAGCAGATGGAGGAGCTTTGTCTTTCCTTCTTTCTGTAGATCTGCCTTTCCAATAAAAATAAATAAACCTTAAAAGAAAAAAAATATGTCACATGGGATGCCTACATCCCAACACGTAGTGTCTGAGTTCCAGTCCCGGCTCCATTCTCAGATTCAGCTTGTCTTTAATGTGTGGTTTGCAGAAGATGTGGCTCAGATAGCTGGGTCCCTGATGCCCCATGGAAGACCTGGACTGAATTCTCTGCTCCTGATGTGGGCTGATGCTGCTATGACTATTGCAGACATGCAGGCATTTGATACATAAAACTGAGAATGGGGAGTCAATCCGTCCTTGTGTGCCTTCCTACCTTTAAATTCTCTCTCTCTCTCTCTCTCTCTCTCTCTACATATATATATATATATATGTATATATCAGATTGCAAGATTCTGTAGCAATCATGAAACATAAAACAATAGAGATGGACCACAGATTAACATTTACAGAGGTTAAGATTAGGAGAGAAGATGGTACATCCATGAAAGTGACACAAGCAGTCTTGTAGTAATGGTTCAAATGTGTGTCTTGATTGTGATTGTGTTCACATAGTTATACATGTGATAGCCCTTTATGGGCTCAGAGAGACAGACAGACATTATGTATTTCTAGTAAAATTGGAATCAAATTTATGGATCGTATCAACATAATTCTTGATATTGATGATGCTCCAATGATTTGTAGGATATTAGTGTTAAAGATTTGACAATGGATGCATAACATTTCTGTGTAGGTTTTTGAGAAGCTTTTTCCTTTTTAAAACATAATTTTAACTTTATTTGAGATGTAAAGAGAGGAGGAGAAAAAAAGGAAGAGATGGACAGAGAGATTTCCTGTCCACTGATTCACACCCCAAGGGCTCAAAACAGTAGGAAACGGACTGGCTGAAGTCAAGGGGTGGGAGCAAATACAGATCTAACATGTGAGTGGCAAGAATTCAACCAGCTGCCTCCCAACATGTATGCCAGCAGGAAGCTGGAATCAAGAACCAGAGGCAGGAATTGAACCCCAGTCTTCTGGCGTGGCATATCAACCATTAGACAAATGGACAACTACACTTGTTTCTTAAATATAAATTACCTCTTTATTGGAAAGTAGATCTTAATCTAAACAAAGAGTTCATTCCACAATTTCTTCAATAGACATACATTATTCCTGATCCCATTAAAGGCCAATTTTATGTTTATTTAATTTGCCAAAAATTTATTTCTGAAGCCATAAAGTTATCAGAAGGCAAACAAATCAACAAAAACTGTTCACAGGTTTGTGAAATGTAGCTACACGAAAGTTATAAAGTCTAATGAACAGTCATTCCACTCATACAAATAATGCGATTCTATGATTCTAACAGTTTATAGCCCCCTTTAAGGGAAGTAAGCACTGAGATGAGGAGCTCCATAGACAATTCCAGCACCAGACATTTTATCGACTGGGTTGGTGCCCTTTCAATGCCAAAGTGATGAGCAATCATAGCAGACAATCTGATGAAGCTGTTTTGCATATTTATGAAGAACCTGTAGCTTAATAAACTGTTATAGGGCAATGAAAGTTTATAGAGATCACAAGAAATGTCAACATTGTACTCCAAAGACACGATAAAACTTAGCAATTCTCTTTTAAATCTCAGCCTACCTAACATAAAAACAAGACTTTATTAGTCATGCCTGACTTACAGCAAAATCCAATTTTCATATGTAGTATCATGTTTCCCTAAAATTTAGTTGACTGTATTGAAATCTTGACATAGGTTAGGATGTAGACAATGAGTTTAATAAACTCGGGCTTAATTTTGTGAAAGTTGACTTCTACCCTCTCTGCTATACATAGTAATAGAAAACAGATATGGTAACTAAAGTTACAAACAATACACTACTCTAAAGATAAAGCATTATTCTATCACACTGGGCTTTGCTATTAAATGTGAATTGGATCCTCGGGTTAGAGTTCATCTCCATAGTGATGGCTGCTACTGTTCTACCCACAATTACAGTTATGCTGCTTTGCATGGTATAAATATGAACTAGCTGCTTCATACGACTAACATGCTTCCTGTGGTGCTGTCAGTTGAGGCAGGATTTTGGATGCTATTGTGGGGCCCCAGTTGTATCTTGGCCCTAGATTTTCCAGTGTATGCAGCATGAATCACAGACCATTAGCCCAATCTGGATCCCTCGTCAAGAAAAAGAAAGGACGAACAAAATGAAAACTACAGCTATACTGTAAGCACAGCCCATCAGGACATATAACACTATTACAATGACTCTGCAAGGATCAAAGAAAAATGGCTCTAAAAATGCATTGACTGTTCTTTTAAGTAGCTCACAAATACAGAGGTTGTACTTGAAAGAAAATCACAGCAGAGTTAAAATATGTGAGAGAAAAAAGTTTTAGACAGTTGAATTTTCTTATAACTTCTCAGCTAATTTTTTTCCAGAAGATTCTATACATCAATCAACTGGAAATATACTTTTGAAAAGGAACGTGCTAATATGAAGTAAGAAACACAAGCGTTCATGGCAGTCCAACTGCTTGCAGGATAATGTCCTCAATCTCCACCCCGTCTTCCCCATGCCAGCTTCTGGCTGAGTGTGACAATGTGTCAGGATTTTGGTCAAAGAAAAAATAAAGCCCATTGAGTGTCCATGCATTCTTCCTTCTTCCCACTGTACATGGAAAGGTAATTATTGCAGGTTTAGCAGCCGTATCTGATCACACACACATAAAAAAATAGTAGATAGTGACCACTGAACCCAGCAAACAACTAATGTAATGCCAATGACCACCACACAGCCTCCAAACTTTGGGTGTCAAAAGCAGACCCTGGTGATCCATGGAAGGCTGCACAGAGAAGCGAAATCAGAAGGAAGGTGACATGCTTTGGGGCCATTATAGGGGAGTTTTACATTTATTTATAACAGCTAAAAAAAGTGAATCAACGTTTTATTTTCTAAGTGGGAGATGCTAAAGAAAGTTGATATGCACAAACCAGATGTAAATGGTTAACTGATGACTATGTGTGGTCTGATTATATTTATGATCCAAATTTTTAATCCATTTCTATGTTCACCCCCTTTGACATGAGACTGAGCAGTTGGTGACTCTCAGTGGAGTGGCTAACATAGTTTCCTGTCCATTGCTTCTAAGTTCAACACGAATAGAAGCAGCATAGACAACAGGGAAAGGCTAGTGTAGTGTCTTGTCCTTTAGAGCCCCTTCCTACCGCTCAACAGACAGGATACTGGCAGTGGGGTTCACTTGATACGTTCTTAATTCAGAAGACAGAAGAAGCAAGGAAGCTGCTGCCCTGGCGTCTCTATTTTCTTAAGTTTCAGTGCAGCAAAACGATTAAGAGAGAAGAAAGCGAGGTAGGGCAGCAGCAGCAAAAGTGCAGGAGATTATGAAAACTCTCGGAAGGGGAGCAGCCTGCAGCTAACCCAAAGGATTCCTGAGTTATGCTGCAACGTGTTCTTATTTGTCTCAAAGGGGAACTTACTTTGAAAGGAATTTTGAAAAGCACTTTGAAGTGACAGCGAAGAAAACCTATGAAGAAACAATACTTCCATTATTTTTACTATTATTTCTGGAAATGTCATTCCTGAAAGTCCTCATTAAATTATTGAGGATTCAACACAAACTCTGTAAGACATGGAACTAAAGAATGAGGTATAAAGAATTAAAATACAAAGCAGAAGAACTCAGAGGAGAAAAATATCAAGTTATCTTCACGCACTCGTTTTTACAATTATAACTTTAATTAGAACATCTTCACTGCTCCATTACTTCATGTGGTTTTTTCCTAATTCTATTTTTGCTGCCTTAATAGTTTCTGCCCTAAAAGGCATTAAAAGATTCAATAGATGTAAATTTCTTAGTGTCACTCTGCGAATAAAATAACCCAAAGAATAGATCTAACCAAAAATACACATATAAGAAACAGTGACTTTCTTTCATCAAGAACATGGTTGAACTCCACCCCTACTATCATAATACTATTTATACAACCAGAGAAAAGATTTTTCTGAATGCATACTGAAAATTAAGATGATATAAATATTTTAATTTTGGAAATCAGAAAATTAAAAGTCCCACATTTTATGAAAACTAAGGAGCATGATCCAACATCATTGACACCTGGAATTCCTTGGACTTCACCAAGGCACATTGGAGCAAGCAATGTGATTCATTTGGAACCCGTATTGGGTTGTATCCTCAAGAAAATGCATGTTTATGTAGACCAACTTTGCATGTTTTTTCCCTAACCTGCTCGAAACTATAACTCTAATGAAAATGTATATTTACACACACACCATCATACTTTAAATGATAGCAAAGATTTTCAGATCCTGTAAAGTCCCCTGGAACCTCTTCTAGATTCCGTTTTTGAAATTTCTGACATGTAGATTCCTAAACCCAATAAACCACTTTTGTCCAGGCCGATACAATGGCTTAGTGACTAAATCCTCACCTTGCAAGCGCCAGGATCTCATATAGGCACAGTTGGTGTCCAGCTGCTTCTGTTCACATCCAGCTCCCTGTGCGTGACCTGGGAAAGCAATTGAGGACAGCCTAATGCCTTGGAGCCCTGCACTCAAGTGGAACACCCAGAAGAGGCTCCTGGCTCCTGTCTTCAGATAGGTTCAGCTCCTTGGGTAGTAAATCAGCAGATGGAAGATTCGTCTCTCCTTCTTTGTGTAAATCTGCCTTTCTAATGAAAATAAGTAAATCTTTTTTAAAAATCATTTTTGTTCTATTCAGTGCTGCCTCATTCTTACACAGCATGAAAGTTGAGTGTAACATCACATTAGAATTATGTTTTAATTGGATTTTATGTTTATTAATAAAATATAGTCAATATCAGATCAAAATGCTGAATTTGCAAAAGGTAATAAAAATAGATCCTTTTACTCTTACATTTGACCAAGCTAAGGGTTTTTCTTTCTTTTCATTTTTAAGACGCTGTATGTGTATGCTTGAACATTTTTAGCCCTCTGCCTCCTCAATTCTTCTCCCTCTTTCCTTCTCTTTCCATGTAGGAATAACAAAAGGCTGTGAGTTGTACAAAGATGTGGAAAAGAAACACCATGATTGGCTTTTTCACTGCGCAGGATCAGCTGAGGGAAAAGAGAAGATGCTGACTCAATTTTGAAATGTTGAAAATTCAAACTACTGAATTGAGATTGCTTTGGCTCAAGTTGATTGTCAACATGTCTTTTAGTTAGACATACGCAGAAAAGACTATCAACCTGCCAACAATTTCATCCTGCAGTAGAAGAAAAGCATCCTTCGCTAAATAAAATTTTAGAGATCAGCTAAACTGTGTGCCTAAAATCATTTGTTTAATCTGTCTGTTACAGTAGCATGAGAATTTAATAGCATTTAAGAGATTGTGAATTCTGCACATGTATGCCTGGTGGGGCTAAAGAATGAGTCAGTTTAACTGCCAAAAAATGTTTTCTCAATGTAATCTGAGTGTCTTTGGGCACATTCTGCACTCTTCAACCCAGCCACACTTGCTCTCCATCTGTTCCTATCTGCTCTTGAAGGTTGCTTGTCAATAGCCATGCTTCATCGTGCAGTCACTCAGTTTGGCACAAGAAAGGCTCACAGTGTGCAATACAGAAATAGTTTCTACTTGGTCCAGTATCCTGGATTCAGTACATCCTGATTTTGACCATGCATAAGATACGTAACAGAAGAGTATATATTCTTTCTATCAATCAGTCATCATCATTTATTGATACACCCACATTTTATACAAAATATACCAGATACCGTTGTGTTCATTTAGAAGTTAAACAAGACTCTAAGTGATAAGACCACACACAGATTAACAACCCAATGAATATTCGCTACTTTCCTCACGCTTATTTTACTACTAAATTCATTAGACAAGAAAATACAGTTCTTTGTGTGATTGCTCAGCGTGCATACTATCAGCTTTTCTTTTTGGTGTCTTGAAGGCTTTAGCAAAAATTACATTGAGGGGTATTCTACCTAATTATAAATAATAACCAAAAATTGAGTTGGCCTCAATTAAAATAATTTCATCCAAGACTCTTCAAAACATTAAAGTTAAAATATGTGGCAACAGCATAATTAAAAAGTCAAAAGTCTTGTAATTGCCTTGTTTTTGCAGCAAGTAAAGGTAAATGCATGAAATTTTTAATTCTCTCCATAAGGTGGTGTTTACCTTTCACTTGGCCTCATCAATTTTGATTTGTTTTTTTACTGTCATATTACGGTCCTTTTCAATGATTACTTCAATAATTGTAACTTCAGGGTAATTAAACTTAGTCTTTGAATAAATGGCTTTAATCACTACCTTATCCAAGGAATAGCATGTTGTCACTGGCGTTGACAATTCACCAAGGAAGAATTACAATGGCTTATTGATAGATTAATTTCTTAAAGAAGGCCATGTGTATGGAGAGAAGATTCGGAATTAAAAACAGACTCAAAGCATCACAAAAGCACCTGTAAAGCAAGCAGTTGCCCAGTTACAACCACGTGTTCTATTCATGAAGCCCTTGCTACTGTTGCTGATAAATGATTATCTGAAAATCCCCACTAACACAAAATTCATCATGACCATGATCTTCTAATCAAACTTTCAGAAAGGCACATTTTTTAGAAAAATTATTATCTCCTTATATTAGATGGAGTTCAACAGAATCATGAGTAGAGCCACTTCCGAAACCTGTCACCCAATGCCTAAATGTAGAAACTGACATTTTAATTATCTAGAGACCTTGGCTAACATATCACTTAGGCTGACTACTGCCCATTGTGCAGCACTCTGAAATTAAGCCATTGGGCAACTGATTCTAATGGTCCTAAACGTGTTCCCTTTCAAAGGTGTGGGCAGACTACAGCAGGCATCAGTGTGTGTGTTCATGTGTATATATATTATGTATGTTTAACTTTGTGAATGGAAATGTCTAAGTGCTGTCGAGGGCCAGTAAGTAGCTAATAAAATGGAGTTTCTCACGTAAGAGAGAAAAATACAATTGCTCCTCCCATGTTACCTGAATGTCTTTCAAAATTAGGAAACCAAGAGAGGTGTTTGTTGCAGAAGTTAAGATACTGTTTGAGTTGCCCAGATGGGAGTGCTTATGTTCAATTCCTAGCCATTCCCAGGTCTAGAGTCCTTCTGATTCACCTCATGGAAAACAGCAGGATATAGTTCAAGTAATGCCAGTTCCTGTCACCCACATCATGCAAGACCTCTATGGAGTCCCAGACCTCCTGTTTTGGCCCATCCCATCCACAGTTCCACGTGGAATCAGCAAGTGAAAGACTGGTATCCCTTTCCAGGTTTTTCACACAAGGAAAATAAACATTTCTAATGAGGAAACAGCTGGGAAAGAAGCCTGGAACTCATGACCTGCAGCAACTTGTGATTATAGATACAGTAATGGTTGAAATTCAAGCAACTAGTCAGTGGAAGATTCCTTTTTTAAAGATTTATTTGTATTTTAATGGAAAAACAGATTTACTGAGAGAAGGAGAAACAGAGGGAACGATCCCCCATCTGCCAGTTCCCCCCCCCCAGTAGCCACAGGTGGAGCTCAGCTGATCTGAAGCCAGGAGCCAGGAGTTTCTTTTGGGTCTCTCACACAGGTGCAGGGCCCCAAGGCTTTGAACCATCCTCCTCTGTTCTCCCAGGCCACAGCAGGGAGCTGGATGGGAAGTGGAGCAGCAGGGACACAAACCAGTGCCCAGATGGGATCCTTGTGCACACAAGGCAGGGACCCCAGCTGCCAGCCTTCCAAACACCAACATTTGGATTCCAGGGCTCAGACTCTCTGTTTCTGCACAATTAATGACTTTCTCAGTGTCTAATCATTAGTGTGGTGGGGGGTGGGGAGATGATGTAGTGTTTTAACTTATTTTCCATGTTTTCTTCGTCTTAAGTGACTATATGAGCAATCAATAACCTACATCAGCTTTTTTAGTCCTACCTTTCACAAATTATGCAAAATGTAAGATCTTGTTCTGGGGACTGTGACGCAGAAGAGTTGTTCTAATGAGTCCCAGCAGATTAGAGGTGCTGATGTCAGGTGAAATTACGAAAAACATTCATTCTGCAGTCCACACAGATAACTTCAGAAAGAAGGTAGTTAAGCAAATTTTCAAATCTTGAGCTATTTATCACATTGAACTGATTGTTAAAGAAAATATGTTTATATTTTTAAAGACTGGAGAAGGCAGATCCAATGAATTCTCAGCTAGTAAAGCAAGCTAATTGCCTTCTCAATTGGCAAGAGCTAGAGGAGAACAACCCTGCGTATCCCTCCCACAGCAACTCCCTCCACACCCACAGCAAACATTTACTCAGACACACCAATAGATATGCTCTATTTTATAATCCATCATCTGGCTATCTCTTCCAGTTCAGGGAATCTGAAAACCAAAGTGGACTAAATGTACTGATTAATTTTCTCAGCCCCACAGCCTGTTGAATAAGTCAATGAGTGGAATCATGCTTCTAATCATTCTAGCTTAGCTCCCAATAGAACCCTAAATATGGCAGAATCCCTGCTGACTCCACTGGGGCTTCACTTTAAAAGTGGGTCCTGATTAAATTGATCAATCATTGTAATTTTCTCCTTCTTTCCAGTGATAAGTTGAGAAATCCAGATATAAGCCAGTCAACATAAGCCTTGGCATCCTTTGGAGATCATTTCTAAATGCACGGCCTAATGTCACACAGAAAGTGCATTATTTTACTCCTCTTGCTTTATTTCAAAAAACTTATTTAGAAAGCTTGAAACTAAGACCCTCACTGGGGTGAAGCAGGATAATCCTGCACCTGTTTTAGCAGCATCCCGAATGGCCACCAGTTCAAGTCCTGGCTGTTCCACTTCCCATCCAGCTCCTTGTAAAGACCTGGGAGAACGATGGAGGATGGTCCAAACCCTTGGCCTCTTCACCCAGGTAGGAGACTTGGAAGAAGGTCCTAGCTCCCAGCTTCAGATCAGCCTAGCTCTGACCACTGCAACCATTTGGAAAGTAAACCAGCAGATGGAAGACAGAGCTCTCAGTCTCTCCCTCTTCCTCCCTTTAACTCTTACTTTCAAGTAAAATAAATAAATAAATCTTTTTAAAAGGGTTTGGAATTAAAAATTACAATTAAGAGGTGGGTATTTGGTCTGGTATCTCATTGTCTGTGTTCCCCGTTGAAATGACTATGTTGTGGACCAGAGTGCCTGGCTTAGATACCTACCTCTAGTTTCTAACCCCAGTTTTCTGCTGATGCACATGTGAGAGGTTGCAGCACTGGCTTAGGTAGTTATGGCCCTGCCACCCCTGTGGAAGGTGTGGGTTAAGCTCCTGTCTAACGGCTTCAGCTCCTCCACCCCTGTAGAAGGTGTGGGTTAAGTTCCTGGCTAATAGCTTCAGCCCCTCCAGTCCCCCATTGTAAGGATTTGGAAAGTGAACCAGTGGATGGGTGCACTCATCCAAATAAATCAATACATTTTTAGAATAATGTATGTAGTTTTAGAATAGTCAAATAAATGCTAGTTAATTGTTCTCATGTAAAATTCAAGCTGATATGTTAGCCCTGTTTCACAAAATTTTCAGAAGCCCCATTTATTCTGTATTATTATTCTTTCCATTTCCACAACAAACTTTCCACAACAAAAATTTATTCCATTCAGCTGCCTGAAACAAGGGGAAGACATTCTCCTTCCCTTTCAGAGCACAGCCAGAAGTTGACACCACTGTTTCCATTAGCTCTTAGTAACAAGAACCCAATTCTCCAGGCTACATCCGAAATACATCAGAAACTGAAGAATATCATCTCCAGTTGGAAGATTGTGCTTCTAATAAATCCAATTAGTATATAACAAGCAAGAAAAGAAATTAAATGACAACTGGAGTCTCTAAAACATTGGAAGAGAATTACTTTCTTTTGAATGTTACCAGGATTTCCTTAGATGTTGCTAAAAGCAATCTTAGTGAGAAAAGCCACCCAGAGATAATACAACAAAGAGGAAGAACCGAGAGAGAGAGAGAGAGAGAGAGAGAGAGAGAGAGAGAGAGAGAGAGAGAAATAAAAGCAGGCCTCTGGTCCCCTGTGGTGGGGTCCTTCACCTGTTGACTGGCAGTTGCATGGAATAATAAATCTCCTTGTTGGATGAACTCACTTTCTCACTGGCTGAGACTGAAAGCAGCAGTACCACAAGAAAAGCCAAATGCAAACACAAGGAGGAGGAATGTAGAGAAGCACTTAGACCTCAGAGGGTTCAATACAATTTCTTCATGAGGACTTTAACCTCTCTCATTCGGCAGATCAAACTTCTTCCTCAGCCTCTTCAACAAATGTTTAGCAGCTCAAGAACATTGATAACTAGATTTCTTAAAGATGCTTTACAACATCTGTATTTAAGAACAACTGCACATACAAGATGGGCTGCACTTTACTGATTCACAATTTTTTTTCTTTAAAGATTTACTTATTTTTATTGGAAAGCCAGATTTACAGAGAGAAGGAGAGACAAAGAGAATGATCTTCTGTCTGTTGGGTCACCCCCAAAGTGATTGCAATGGCCGGAGCTGAGCTGATCCAAAGCCTGGACCCTCCTCCAGGTCTCTGGTGCAAGTGCAGGGTCCAAAGGCTTTGAGCCATCCTCTTCTGTTTTCCCAGGCCACAGCAGGGAGCTGGATGGGAAGGGGAGTAGTCCTGACACAGGATCCCATGTCATATGAGACATTGCACCAGTCCCTGACACACTCTCTTTAAGCATTGTACACAGTGATGCAACTTTGTTAGAAAGGGTAATTGTAATCTCTCAATTTATTGAAATGTCTCATGGCTTTAAGTTGTACTCACTGAAGCTGCAGAAATGGGGTAACAACCAAAATGAGCCATATAAAATCTTAATATCAGTTTGAAGCATAGAAGTATAACAAAGAAACACATGGTGTTTTCACCATGTTATATGATGTTCTGCAATTATTAAAACCTATTAAAAAATCACACTACGCTTAAACTGTTCTAACTTTAACTTATAATTCAATAACCAAATTTAACTCAAAGACTTCATACCTCAGAAAGAACCGTATTTATACTCCCATTGGAAGGGGTTGATTTATGCTTTCCCACACACAGGGAAAATGACTACATCTGTCAGCTAGAGTAGAAATTGTAGCAATATACCACCTGGATTTTCAGGTGGAACTCAGTAAGAAGGCACATGCACCGTCCACCCAAACAAAGCATAAATATTGCAGCAGTAACGTAGCAATGACTTGTATCCAAACTGTAATGTTCAATATCCCTGCAACCTGCCCCAACCCTCCAAGTCACTGTGCTTCTGTATTTAAAGCACAATGATTCACTATAATCCCGCCTGAGTAGTATTTGTTATAGACTAAAACTGATTTTCCCCCATAGCAACTTTATTCTAAGTATTCAGATCTATTTACACAAGTTTCTCTAGTGTTTCATGAAAGAAAATGTTAGCCCCTTTCCTTTGAAATATAGCATCCTCTAGTAACTTCTGATTGCAACGTTTCTAAGGATACTTCAGTTTATGTGTATCATACTTTATGGTAGATTATATTTCACCTGTGAGCAGTTCTGCTACTTCCTTTTGTCAGCCCCATAGGAAAAAGTATACAACCCTCCCCTGGTATCCATGGGGGGGTTGAGTTAATAACCCATTCTCCTGACCACCATGCAGACTAAATTAAAATATATGCTCAAATTCTTCATCTAAAGCAAAATAGTATGTGTTACAACATGTTAGAGTGTAGAGATCTCACCATTCTATTCAGTGGCATGGAGAGTAAAGGAGAGTAAAAACAGAGAGGAAAGACTAACCAGGTTAGCTGCCAAATTTTTAGAAGCATCTACTTCACCCAGTTTGCATCAAAATTTGTGTTCCCAACTCTGTAATGCTGTTTGTGGGAGCTTCTGCTGAGACCAACCTTCCTCCCCTTCCTCACAAGTAAGCGTTGCTGGATCCTTGAAAACACACTCATCTACTGTGCTGTCCCACTAATCTTCCAGCACCATTACATCAAGGACACATCTTTTTTATTCCAACTTATATTGTTACCCCCAGGTGTAGGCAATGGCCTAGGTTGCGTAGTTCCTAGACATGTGTTACTATTGGGAGAAAGGCAGCTAATAACTGGTGGACATCCTGGGCCTGGTCAATGCCAAATTTATGTTAACTATACCTGTGTGTCAACGTAGGCACCTATTCCTTCTTTTTTTTTTTTTTAAGATATGTGGAGAGCAGATGCCAGTATGCCAACAGATGGGGCTTGGAGACTCATTCATGAATGTGCATGGACCCTGGGCCGGCAGGCAGGGCCCCAGGCTGGCATGTCACACCGACAGAGGACAGGGCATGGGGGCTGCGGATTGCTCAGGGAAGCATGTCTGCAGATGTGTGGGAGGGAGGACTGCTGAGAGAGAATGTGATGGGTGAGGAGTGACTTCTGGGGAACTTCCACCAACATGGCTACTGTACTTGTGCGTAAATGAGGGGACTGAAACCAGGTGGTTTACAGGAAGGAAATCAGAAGACCTTTTGAGGGAGACCTGAGCTGGGATTGTTGTTATCAATCACCACCATGAAAGCCATGGCTGGAGGAGCTTGCCTGGCAGAGCTTGACTGCAGTACCCACCAGTGAGTGTTGGAACAGGGGGTGAATCATGTTAGGCTGGGCCATGATACTAACCAGTTCACATGACAGCTGTGTCTGGGAGAACATTCTGTAGAAGACCATGGGTTCACCCTTCTGGGTCTGCCATTACAGCTGGTTTGCTTGATAGCTTGGAGTGGTTACAGGTTGAGCTAGGCATGACCATAAAATCCAACAATACTCATGGGCACTCAGGTTGGGAATAGGTCAGACTGTTCCAAGCTGTAGAACCCACAATTCTTTGGTGTGGGCAGGGCCAGAATGCAACATCTACCAGCATACACAAAGGCCAACACTGGCGGGGGCAGACTGCTTGCTAAGGGCCTAGAACTTGTAGAACTGGTACATGTGAGATCTTGGTCTGGGAGAGGGCTTCGTCGGGGAACTTGGGAAACTTCCCTGGTGAGCTGTATCTCCCAATGGTGAGCATGTGATTCAGGGCTGAGTACTGGTAAGGCTGGTTAGGACCATTTCACTGGTCACCAGGCAAGCAGGTTCAGTCTGTAGGGGGCAAACTGCTCAGAGCCAAGCCAAACCATAATACATTGGCATGTGTGTAAGCCAAGATGGGGTACAGGCCATCCTGGGCCAGCCTAGGCTATCACACCTACCTATTTGCATGAGAGCCAGGGATGGAATCAGACTGGACAGGGCTAGGCTGTAGCAACCACCAATGAGAGTTGGGATTGAGGGTGGGTCAGGCCAGGCCAGGCTGCAGCATCAGATGGCAAAGACCAGGCTAGGTGATGGATTATACTGGGCTATGTCAGAGCAACCACTGGTATGCACAAGCTCTGTGGCTGAGAGCAAACTTGGTCGAAGAGCTAAAGGAATGCCTCTGCTGGGCTGAGGATCCCACAAGTGAGGGCACATGCTGGAATGGGGGTAGCAAACTGGGCTTGACATAGCTGCCTCATCCCTCAGCATGGACGTGGACTAAGTCTGGGTTGTGCCTGATTTCTCTAGCTCCAACACCCACCTGTTGCTCAGTAGGTATAGGATAGGCTGAGCTATGTCTTGGTACCTCCGGAACCATGCAAGAGGTGAGAGTCTGGGTGTGGAACAGATGTGGCTGGACTGTAGTACCCAACTGTAAGAGCTAAAATGGGTGTGAGTTGGTGGGCAAAGACAGGAGCTGGACCAAGTTAACTGGGCAAAACCCACCAGTATATGAGAAATGTACCATTGGGTGATGTCCTAATAGAGAAGTTTTGGAAACTCCTCTGTCAGGATTCAATTCCTGCAGATAAGTGCAAACACCAAAACTGAGATCAGCCCAGACCAAGACAGGTACAGTACCCACCAGCATACATAAGGATCAGGTCTGGAGGTGGCCAGCTCAGAGCACATACTGACACATCTGAGAACCAAGACAGTGTGCAAGATGGGCTAGGTTGGTCCACAATGCTGGCTAATTCACATTAGGGCCAGGACTGGTGGATGGCTGGACTGGGCTAGCCTGTAGCACTCACCAGCATGAGCTGGAACTGGAGGAAGATCAAGCCAAGCCAGGCTGGATCACAGCTTCCACCACCACACATGAGACCCAGGATGGAGGCCAATACCAGCAGGGGAATCCCCTGCTGTGCCGCTGATCCTGCTGGTGAAACTTAGCACTGGAGGCACACCAGGCTGAGCAATGCTACACGACCTGTTGGCCTGCATGTGAGCTGAGTTAGAGAGAGAGTCAGGCTTGGCTAAGCAACCATATCCACTAGTGCAGGCATGAGCCACAGTAAGTGCAGTCTGCTTGGGCTGTGCTGTAGCATCAGCTGGCAATGCTGGGACATGGGGCAAGTCTTGTCAGGCTAGACCATACAACTACATAGAAAATGTAAGAACCTGGACAGGGAATAGGAAAATTTTGGGCACCTCTCTGATGGGCAGCAATACCCACTGGTGAGCATGAGAACCAGAGCTGAGGGCAGGCCTGACTCAACAGGCAGAGGTACCCACTGGCATGAGTGTGGGCTGGAGAGTGTTGTAGATTGGGTTGAGCTAGGTTTCAACAACCCATTGATGTGTATGAGAGTTAAATGGGATGTGGGACAGACTGGAACAGTCTGTTGCACATGCTGGCATGCACAAGAACCAGGGCTAGGTGCAAGTTTAGTGGAGGTTACTGAGTGTTGTTCTGACTAGGCTGAAATTCCTGCTAGTATATATGAGGGCAGAGTGTGTTGTCAGTGGGGTTAGGCTGTGCCACAGCATCCATTGGTATGTATATGAGATGCAGCTGGGGACAAAACTGACCAAGTGACTGGAACCATGAGTGTGTGTAGGGTGATGTGGGTGATAAGCTGAGCTGGATCCCACACTGGTTGGCATATACGGGTCTTGGAGGTCCTAAGCAGCAGGCCCCTGTTACCACCTAGCAGATGAGATGACAGTGTTCTTCAACAAGAACCTCAGCAAGAACCAGAGACAATCTGATCAAGCATGTCTGTTTATTGCAAATCAAACACAATTTTATATAGCCCAAGAAAAGGGGAAGGCAGAAGGGTGTCTCCCAACAATACTCCCACTCAACAACAGCACTTCAATTGTCTAGAAATGAGCTCTAACTCTCTGGACCCTCCAATCCTGCTGCAGATCACACACACCACATATGGCAGGCAGGTAATGTGGGACTGCACTGACTTCTCAGAGTTACTTATCAAGAAAGTCCCAGGACAGCTCTCCAAGGACAGAGAAGGGAAACTGGGTCACAGCCCACTGTATGTCCAGTGATCAGGTCAGGTTGAGGTCTCAGTTGCCAAGACAACTGCCAGAGAGCTCCCCCTGAGACACATGGTATGCCATGTCCTTATAATCTTTTACATAGGCCAAGAAAACAAAGATCCATGGGCAATCTCCCACACAGGTGTCATGTTGGGGTCACCTCTGGTGAGACCACAGCATAGGCTGATGTGAGTGACTGATAAGCCAGACCCTGTACTGGCTAACACATATAATAGTCAAGTCTGGAGCACTTCAGATGAGGATTCTTTGGGAACTTCCCCCTAATTGGATCCTGGACTCAGAACTCCAACCACAATAAAAATCACAGCATATGTGGTCTGTTCATAGAGTGCCTGTGTTATAACTGGGTATCCCCAGATACCAAAAGAGAAGAAGAGATTGAAGGCAGTTGTCTCATTCACTTTCCGCAATTCCTCAACATCCTCCACCCTAATTGGTGGTTCACATGGGCATGCATGTCTCTCAACTATATAAACATCATCAAAAATAAAATAACCTTATTTTTTTAAAAAATTATATCATCAGCATCTAACATGATGTCTAAGCATGACACAAGCATTCAAAAAATATTTAATGAGTGGGTAAAATTGCTTTCAACCTCTCTTTTGTTCTCCTATTATTAAGAAATAATTCAATCAAATAAATTACAAAATTATATGATGATTGCCAATCAGGGAGTTTGCCAGGAAAGTAATGAATAAATATCTAAGAGGTGGAATTATTTATAGCAGAAACAGACTGCGATTTACAAACTAAGCACTGGTTTGAATAAGAGTTAAATAGTCCGGTGTTCTTAGATTGAACATCTCAGAATCCATTTTTTGTCTCAATTGCGCATTACATAAATTGCCTTTATTGATATTTCTTCTTATTTTCTCTGGGAGTTTTTAGCCCTCATTTTCAAGGACATCGTAAATCATTACCCTGCCTGCTAGGTGTTAAATGTCACTTTCACATTTAATATCACTCATTAGCTTCTTAAGCTTCTTGTAATCTCCTGGCAAATAATTATTGCGAATCATGTCTAAGATAACAAGTCTCCCAGAACATCACACAGTGAGATTCCCAATATCAGTCCCTGGAAATAGCCCTGAAACCTGTGACCTATGCACATCCCAGACCTCTCAATCATTTCTTCTAAACATTAAAGTAATGAAATGTTGGTGAAATTTATTAAAAGGGCACCAATATGACCAATCAGTAGAGACAGTCCAATGAGCAATGCCTAAAGTACTAACGGTATGCAGCAATTTGGATGGACTCTCAGTCGGAGCTCTGATGAAAGAAAGCAGATACCTTGTCATTGGTAGGAAGTTTCAGAACATGCAAGATTAATCTGCAATAATGGAAATTGGACTAGTGGTTATGTTTGTGAGATGGCTAATTTGACTGGAAGTGGGTACAAAGACTTTTTCTAAGTACTAGGAATTTTCCTTTCATGATATAGTTGCATTTTCATGGCTAGGGCAATTTGTTAAAAACCATTGAACTGTGTAAGTACAATCTATGTATGCCTCTATAGATAAATCATATTCTATTTATTTCCTTTGTAAATGAAGAGCTTTGGGTTGCAATGGGAATGTTTGAATCTGTGGATCCTTAGTCCATACATTCTAGGTTACAGAATCCAGGTGTTGGATCCTGTTCTCCCAGGATGAGCTGGTGTTGTGACTATCAGGGTCCCTCCAGGCTCAGGAGAAGGGGCAGGGAAACTATGATAAGGCCTCTGCCAGGCTCCTGTTTCCACTTTCCCTGTAGGCTTCTGTAGCCTCTTCCCTCCCTTTCCATCCAAGGTCTCCAAGACAAGCTGGTAACTAACACCCAACTGTGAAAATGCTATTCTTGTTAATTTTTTGTTTAACATTTTTCTCTCTTTATAGCTGAACCTTTTGAAATAAACTGCTCACCCAGTACTCCTTGGAGTAGTTAAATAAGAACATCAATCAACCGAATTGCTGGATTAAGTGTTTTGCTTTGTTTTTTTTTTTTTTTCAATTTCTCCTAGAGTAGCCATGACATTTAGGTCTTCTGCCCTCCCAGCAACAAGAAAAGATGGAATAACCATTGGGTTTAGTTAGGCACCTCTTCCATTCGACTGTGACTTCCTTGAAGACAAGAAATTATCTCATTCATCTTTGTACTACTGGCATCGAGCCTACTGCCTGGTACATAGTAGGTTCTCATTAATTTTTCTTGAATTAAAATGAATGAGTAAGACCTTCACAAAATCTTTTGCCAAAGGCAATTTTATCTTACATTCAACATCCAAGGAGAGTGGGTGTGCTGCTCTGGCAAGAGCTCTGACATTGAATAATCTGGATGTTCCAAATTTTTTGTTGCTCATTTATCCTCAAGAAAGCAGAGGGAGGCAGGAGAGCATCGTGTTTTCAGGCTAGGCAGACACATCTCAGACTCATCACCCTGTGAGATGGATCAGATGAGGCAGCAGCAAGACCAAGGCCAACTGCCCTACTGCTGTCTTCTGACTGCTGATGTTGCCTTAATAATTGGTCTGATGCAATTTCCTGCAGCTAACCCTTGCTATGGTCCACTGGAAGGTCTCATTTGTCACTGTCATTACCTTCCGATCAGCAAATCATCCATCTTTAGGTGGGCTGTCTTTTAGTACCTTGTTTGGATGTACAAGTAACACATGACCAGTATTTAAGCCAGCATAGTGACCCTGGGTGCCTAAATATGAAGACAAATCCACACATCTTGGTATAGTAACTCTATTAGTGATGATGATTTTGAGGAAAGAATGAATTTCTATCTCATTTCCAAGGGGTAATACTTTATTTTTAAGTATCATTTATAACCACGTTATTTAATGTCTGTGTTGTTCAGATGTTTCATGGGAAGATCTTGATTAAATGCATAGCTTAAGTTCAACTAAACTTCTGATCCTACATTGAGCTGCAACCAGTCCAGACGTGACTATCCCATCCATTCATAAGCCCATCAGCTGAAAACATCATGCATCCTTGGGTGTGAAAATAAGTTGGACCCTATAGGAAATGCACAGTCACTTATATATAATCTAAATAGAACTAGTTTTCTTGTTTAACAAGCATTTGTGTCATATTTACTGTGTGCCAGTCATGGTTTTGAGTTTCGCAACTATAAATTGTGTACCACCAAAATTTCATCTCACAGTCGAGTAAACTAAGGCACAGATGGATTTAGTGCCTTGCCCAAGACCATATCACTAGCAAATGAGAACTGGATCGTGAGTCTCTACTCTTAACCACTACATTTAGCCATCAGAGCATCTTTGTACCTAAACGTCAGAACAAAAGCTTGCAATAGGGGCCAGCACATTGGCTCAACTGGCTAATCTTAATCATTCTAATGCCAAGTACTGGCATCTCATATGGGTGCCAGTTCGTGTCCTGGCTGCTCCACTTCACATACAGTTCCTGCTTGTGACCTGGAAAAGCTGTGGAGGATGGTCCAATGCCTTGGATCACTGTATCCACATATGAGGCTCAGAAGAAACACCAGGGTAGTGGCTTTGGATTGGCTCAACTTTGGACATTGTGGTCCTTTGGAGAGTAAACCAGCAGATAGAAGGTCTTTCCATCTCTGTCTCTCTTTCTCCCTGTAAATCTGCCTTTCCAATATCAATAAATTAAAATTAATCTATTTTTCCAAAAAGCTTTCAGTAATATTCTGACATAAATTCATTCATGTATTAATTCTTAAATACTGCACCATCCTCTTTCTCTCACACTTCATATTCCATTGTCATTACTAGATACCCAGAGCAGATGTAGAGATGGAATTTGACAGTCAGGATATTCATTAGTAATCAACTCTTGTGGAAGGAAAGGAAAGGAGGTAGAATTGAGCAGGGAAGAAACTGAGCTATAATATGACCCATCAAAACCCTGGCCAACCAAGCAAGAGTATGCAGCAAATATGGCTCGAAGTATGTCCTCAAAGGGCTGAACTGGTCAAGCCTTTATCAACCACTTACTTGACTACCTGATTCGGGCTGCCCTAAAAGACAGTTCTCATCTTGGGTATCCCCAACAGGGGCTGAAAATTGGAGCCAATTTGTGGAGCAGAGTTCCCAGAGCTGGACAGCTAGCTGTTCCTCCAAGGGCATCTGAGCGGCATGAATCCCATATTTACCAAATTCTGGTAAAAGCCCAAGTCTTTCCAGTACCTGAAAGTCCTGTGGTGCTGCTACACCATACAGATACACTGCCTTGCTTGCCACGCCAGCCCCTGTCTCCTTCTCGAACAGCCCTCTGACTTACTCCCCCTTCTTTATGTCTTGGCTCAAACCTCACACTCCCAGTGAGGTCCCTTCCCATCTCTCAGTCCCTGTTTCACTTCGTTTTTCTTGCAGTGTTTATCATCTTCAAGCATATATGTAATCTAAACTACTGGCTTTTGTTCTTTCTCTGTTTATAATCTCCATGGCAATGGAGAGGCTTCCTTTAATCTGTTTTCTCCCTGAATTATCCTCAGAATTAAGGACAGTACCTGGTATGCAGCACCCCCAAACAAGTGAGTGAATATGCAAAAGAGAAGAGAATAAGTGTCCACTCCTCAGCTCCCTCCATTAGGGTATTAGGACTGAGAAACTAGGTTACTAACATTCTGATTCTTGTTAGAGAGCTTTTAAATAAGCTCTACTCTGCTGTGTTAGTTAAGATTGTGCACTCTCAGGGTCTGAGCAGTGTTGTGGCAGGCTGACCCTCTGCCTACAAGTGCCAGCATCCCACATGAGCACAGATTCCTATCCTGGCTCCTCCACTTCCAATCATGCTCACTGCTTATGGCATGGGAAACATGGAAGAACGTCTCAAATCCTTTGGCCCTTGCACCCACATGAGAAACCTTGAAGAAGTCCCTGACTCCCACCTTCAGATCTGCTCAGGTCTGGCCTTTGCAAGCCATTTGAGGAGTGAACCAGCAGATGGAAGACCTCTCTTTCTGTCTCTCCTTCTCTCTCTGTAAAATCTGCCTTTTAAATAAAAATAAATAAATCTTACACATGTGCCAAAATAAATAAATAAAATGACTGTGCTCACTCTAGCCACAGATGAGCTGGGATAGATTCTGCTTAGGTGGCTGTTTCTTGGCACATCACTCACCCTCTCCAGTTGGTGCATGTCAGGCACCTAGGCATCACAGCCCTGTGCCTGGCACACGGTGAGGGCCCAGGAGAGTAGCCTACCAGTACATTGTAATTTCCTATGTCTCTCTTCTCCTTACCCCAGCCTGTTCTTGCCATTGGCAACTGTATTGTTCTCAGTTTTTCCTTCTCCCTAAATTCCTCCAAGACATTTAGCATTGTTAACCTGTAATATTTTTGATCCATTTAAGAACATTTCTATAAATAAAATATATCCTATTGCATGACTAAAATGGCTCACTTTGCGATGCAGTGGTAGGTAAGATTGGATTTGACCTCTACTCAGAAAGAGCATTGAATTCAGACCACAAGAGCCACATTTCTCCACTTTGTTGTTGTTGTTGCTGCTGTAAGTTTCTCTTTGCCATTCCTTAGAGCTGCTCAATAACTCTATGTTCTAACAGTAAAAACAAACAAACAAAAAAAATCTGTGTAGTTCTCCAGTACATAATAAAACACGAAGCGTGGTTTCTCATGAAGCCACATTCTGAATTGTAAAGTCAAAGATAATTTTACTTACTCTGCAACAGACTATGATTTGGGAAAGGTATTTTTGTTTTGAACTGAAAGGCAAAATCAGAAACAAAGACAATCTGTGAGCACCACCTTGTGGAGAGATCTGCAACTACCACACCAATTAGGATCGCATTATTCTTATTTGTTTATTTATTTAAGCCCTCATTTCCTTTTATTTTGCTGCCATAGATCCCAGGATTTTTTTAAATCTTACTCTTTTTATTATTATCATTTTTGATACACTTCCATAGGCCCTGGGATTTCTCTTATCCCCTCCACAATTCCTTCCCCCCTCACTGAGTTCCCCTACATCATTACTATAGTATAGTTCTTCATACACAGTCATATGTCCATCATTGCAGGCATGGACAATAGCAGAGAGCTCAGCATCCTATTGTCAAGATATAGTAAACAGTTTCATTAGGAGTCCCTCTTTGATCTGGAAGTAGAGATGCATACTGCATTGTATCCTCACATCTGGATATGATAGTCTCCATCACACAGTTACTATACACCCCCTTAAATGGAAAGCCACAATACTAAGTCAACAACAGGAAGAAAAAAAATTAACACCACCATGAAGTTAAATAACATGCTACTGAATGACTAATGTGTCGCTGAAGAAATGAAAATCAAGAACCTTCTTGAAGAAAATGATGCTACTGTATGATCTATGAGTCATTGAAGAATTTCATAAGAAAGTGTTTCGAAGAGATGAAACTAACAAAAAGAAAATCAAAATCCATGAGATATTGTCTCTGCTGATCTTTGTTGGTGAAATATGCCTCCTGTAGACAACAGAGTGGGTTTTGTTTTTCAATCCAGCCTACTAATCCATGATATTTGATTGATGAGTGTAAGCCATTTACATTCACGGTTAATACAAATAGGTGGTAATCTAGCAATGGGTTGTTCATTGATTTAGTCTTCTATTGTTATTTTACTGGGATGTTCTTCACATTTGCCTTTGGTTTTGGTGGGCACTATTCCTCTTCTCTGTCAAGAGAATATCTGTGGGCCCGGCAGCATAGCCTAGTGGCTAAAGTCCTCGCCTTGAACGTGCCAGGATCCCATATGGGCACCGGTTCTAATCCCAGCAGCTCCACTTCCCATTCACCTCCCTGCCTGTGGCCTGGGAAAGCAGTTAAGGACAGCCCAAAGCTTTGGGACCCTGCACCGATGTGGGAGACCCGGAAGAGGTTCCTGGTTCCCAGCTGCAGTCAGTTGGGGAGTGAATCATCAGATGGAAGATCTTCCTCTCTGTCTCTCCTCCTCTCTGTAATAAGAATAAATAAATCTTTTAAAAAGAGAGAGAGAACATCTGTAAGTATGTTTGTAGGGCAGGTTTGGAAGAGGCATATTCTTTTAACTATTCTTTACTGTGGAAGAATTTTATTTCATTTTCAAAACAAAGGAAAGTTTTGCTGGGTACATTATTCTGGGCCGACAATTTTTTTTTTCTTTTAGAATCTGGAATATGTCTCTCCACTCTTTTCTGGCCTATAGAGTTTCCTGTGAAAGGTCTCCTGTGAGTTTAACTGGCATCCCTTTATATGTCAGTTGATTTATTTCACATGCACATTTAAGGATTTTTTCCTTATCTTTGATTGAAGAGAGCTTGATTATCATGTGTCTTGGTGAAGATCGCTTTTGGTTAAGCCTGTTGGGAATTCTGTGCCCTTCCTGGATGTTGTTTCCTAATTCTTCCTCTAGCTTAGGGAAATTTTCCCTTATTATTTCATTAAATACATTTGTAAACCCAGCTTCTCTTTCTGCACCTTCTGGGACTCCCATATTTTGAACACATACTTAATATAACCATTTAATTCTAAAAACAGAATAACAAACAGGCAAAAATCTATGTCCTCATGAAATGTGCTTTCTTGGAAGATTACAAAAAATAAAGTAAATGTTTGATTATATAATATATGTAGACATCAGTAAATACTATAGAGAAAAAATAAACAGGAACTAGAACAAGACACAAGAACTGTAATTTGAAGCCAAATGCTCCAAATAAATGTTGGAATAAAGGTTTGATAAAGAGTATTGGAGCAGCCATGCAGTTGCCTGGGATCAAAGCCATCCCTAAGCATCACTCAGTCTTGAGTGGAAAGATGCTGGTGAACTGGAGGAACTACCAGCAGGACCATGTTCCAAAGAAGCCTGGAAATGGCCAAAGACCAAGGCAGAGGGTCCAGGATACGCACAGCCTCTCTGGTCGTAACAAGAATACGGAGGATCTGGTTTCTCACTGAATGAGGCTTTAAGCAGAGAGTTGATAAGTCAACTTACATTTCAGCAAATTGCTTTGATGGAAGAAATCAAAGTAATACGAAAAGGAGCCCTACCCTGGGTCTATGCTTTAGATAATTCTAGAGAAGACACACAACGTACAGGCTTGTTACAGTACCCAGGGAGACTTTATTGGTTATGAGGGCTCAATTATGGTATATCACAAGCTGCAAACTTAAACTTGTGTTCCAGGGACTAACATTTTTCAGGCGCTCAAAGAAACTTTATTCTTTCCTTAAGCCCATCAAATGAAAATACACTGCCTCCAATTCTATCCAAACTAGTGGGTTACACTGCTGCAAATGTGGGTAAGGTCACTGTTTGGAAGGTGGGAGTAGGAGGAGTTGATCCATGGGAATCTTGAATTAAGGGTAATGTAATTTATCCAGTCCGTCCTCTTAAAGAATACAAATATCATAAGTCACAAAGGATTATATCTCAGCTGTTCTGAAAACCCATTATTTTACTTTTCTTTGTATATAATTTTATTTGTTTTGATGTCTTTATAAATTTCATGGCATTTTCAATTGTAGCACACTTAATGGCTAAACAATATCATTCACTATTAATTCATATCACTCTTAAATTCATAATTATACAAGTCCAGGAAGAAAATGTGTATTAAATGATATTCTACAACATTAAGAAATGGTAAATTGGCAAGTAAGTGATCGCAGATTTTTATGGTGAAATTTAAATATTTTGCTATAATGTCTACACTAGGGGCTATGCTACCAATTCAGCTGATCAAAATTTTCCCTTGAAATCAATTCTTAAACATCGCCAAGAAGGTCCTGGTGTGACAGCTTGCTGGCTAAATCTTTGCCTTGCAAGCACTGGGATGCCATATGGGCACTGTTTCATATCCTGGCAGTTCCACTTTCCTTTCAATTCTCTGCTTGTATCCTGGGAAAGCAGCAGAGGATGGTCCAAGTCCTTGGGACCATGCACGCATGTGAGAGACCCAGAGGAGACTCCTGCTTTCAGATGGGCTCAGCTCTGACCCTTGCAGTCACCTAGGGAGTGAACCAACAGACAGATGATCCTCTGTGTTCTTCTTTCTCTCTATAAATATGCCTTTCCAATAAAAATAAATAAGCCTTTAAAAAAATCTCCAGGAAATATAATAATTCAAAAATGGTGGATCTAATGTGACAAACTAGATAGAAAAAAAATTGAGATACACAGAATAATTTATGAATTGGTGTCTTATCTTCATCAGCTGTTACCTTTCTATTAATAGAACACCCAGACATATGATATTTTTGATAATTTTTCCTTCATCAGGCTAGGTCAGTCAGTTAGCAGTCTCCACAGTTTGTTCTAAAGAAATGATGGAGATGACAAGATGCGGTAGGCATTTGATCTAACAATTAAGAAACCATTCAGGGTCAGGCTTTGTGATGTGGAAGATAAAGCCGCTGCCTCTGATATCAGCATCTCATGTGGGTACCAATTGGATTCTCATCTGCTCCACTTCCAATCCAGTTCCCTGTGAATGGCCTGAGAAAAGCAGCAGAAAATGGCCAGGTAGTTGGGCCTGTGCCACTCAGGCTGGAGACATGAAGGAAGCTCCTGGCATCAGCCTGACCCAGACCAACTCATTACAATCACCTGGGACATAAACCAGCAAATGGAAAATCACTTCCTAGGCTGGTATTGTGGGCAAATCCACCACGTGTAGCACCATATGTACACTGATTCAAATCCTGGCTGCTCCTCTGTTGATTTAGCTCCCTGATAAGGTGCCTGGGAAACTAGCCAAAGAAGACCTAATTGCCTGGATCCCTGCAGCCATATGAGAAACCTGGAAGAAGCTTCTGGATCCTTATTTTGGCCTGGCCCAGCACTGGCCAGCATGCACATCTGGAGCCTGAGCCAGTGGATGAAAGCCCTCTCTGTCTCCTCCCCTTTGTAACTCTGTCCTATGAATAAAATAAATCTTAAATAATCATTTGCACATTGTCTTATTTTCACTCTGACAAATATAAGCACAGTTACAGCTAAAGCAACATTGAAATGTAAACCAGGGAAGAACTGCTGAAGGGAGTGAGAAACGCTGGCAATGAAATTCTGCCCGGTCTGCTATGTGATCTTTGGGTGAGAAACTAATGCAACCTTTCCCAAATCAACATCCCACAGAAAGCTGTTTCAGGGAACATTTCTTGATGAGTTCTACACCCAAAATAACCTTTGGATTCTTGGATTAAACACCAAAGTAAAATGACTTCTTTTCTGTAGAAGCTTCAGAAGTTACACTAATGTACTTTATGACTAGTAACAAGGGAACTGTAGAATACGGCATGTCCCATATTTGCTTGATGCCAAAAACAATCTGTTTCTAGTGATTTGCAAATACTTCCAAAACTCACGCCTTGTACAGAGTTTGGGAGACACGTTTCTACTAAATAAATGGACAAGAAACTGAGAAGTGAAAATTTGTCAGAGTTGGTAGAACAAGACCACAAAGTTCCCCAATACCCACTTCCTTTCTTGGAACTCCCAGATGAGCAAATCTACTGAACTATCTTCATAGAACCAAACTCATTTTGGAGTCTACCAGCTTGCTTTTTAGAGAGTGCAGTCACTAAAGTATCAAATCTTCATAGTTGTTAAGCTCATTGTAAATGAGTTTCCAACCCCCACCACTACTAAAATGTTATCACAAAATAGCTGAAAGTATTTTAGAGATTGTAATAAGGATGGCTAAGCATTCATTCTAGTTACATAGTCTTCCTTGAAGAAAGGGCCAAAAATTAGATCAATGATCTCATTTTATTCTTGAAGCTTTCAGAAACTTTCATTCCTTCTAAGCACAGTGATTTGATGAATGGTTGTGTTTCCTGTGACCGAGCAGTATGTGGATCAACTTTTTTTTCCATTTTACCCAACACAAAACTCCACATTTCATAAATCAACATTACATACAGATTAACATACCATGAGAATATTTGTACTTTTCAAGAAAATACTCCCAGGAGAATGAGATCCTCCCGGGAACTTGGAGAGAGACCTGAGCTTGTGGTGTGTTCACAACTAGCCTTACACTCACAGACAGAAGCAACACATGTGCACGTGAGACGCAGAAGATTCTAGAAGAATATATTTATTATTTGTAAGACTCACTCATATTTTGTACACAAATATTATTGCCTAAATGGCATGGGTAGTATTTCAGTAACATAAACGAAGTTAGTTGCAGAGTTGATATACCAAAGTTCTCAAATACCCAAATACTTTTAAAGGAGATACCTTAAAATAGAAATAATGATTGTCTCCAGGGATATAATTGTCTCATTTTTCTATATCAGGCTTACAATCATCTAAAAATTGAAGTTTTTAATAGCACTACTCTATATTAATGGACTTACTCCAATCAAATCGCACTAAAATGTTCAAAATTCAAGCTTATGGTGGAACGCCAAGAGTTTCCTCTGGGTATAAAAGGAACCCAGTAAAAATGCAGTTGTCCTCAGCACTGGCGTACATCCCATTCCAGTCCTTCGACACTTCCAACCACACTTGGTCTCCCGCATTTAATTTCAGGACAATGAGGAGAGAGGCTTGGTCTATCTCCTGCCCGTAGAGGGTCTCCCTGGTCTTGAACTGCCTCTTGTTCCCAGCTACGAGGCAAATCCGGGCGGGACGACCCCGCACGGTGACGTGGTAAGAGAAAACATATGTTCCAGGAATACTGCAGTTAAATTTCCCAGTGATGGGGCTGTAATCCCCTTGGTCATTATACAGGACCTTGTTGAATTTGATAGGTGCATTGGGAGGAGGAAAAGGCTTGGATAAAGCCGCACTGAAGGCAGAGCGAGGAATTCTGCCCATCTCCCCCTTGGAGCCCTTGGAGCCCCGAGAGCCCTTCTTACCCACAGGGCCTCGGGTCCCTTTGCTCCCAAGGTCACCCTTTGGTCCAGCAGGGCCAAGGAGCCCAGGAGGTCCTGACTCCCCCTTTTCTCCTTTAACCCCTGGCTCACCTTTGGCCCCAGGCAGGCCGCTGGTGCCCCCTCTGCCTCTGTCTCCTTTCAGCCCCTCCTCTCCCTTTTGCCCTTTCCCTCCCTTCTCCCCAGATTCTCCACTGTGGCCCTTCTCTCCCCTCTCTCCCTTCTCACCCTTGGCTCCAGGCCTCCCCTCTGTGCCAGGGGAGCCCTGGGTCCCTGGCTCTCCTCTGTCGCCTTTGGTGCTGTTCCCACACGGGTCCCCCTTGGAGCCTTTTTGCCCTTTGACTCCTGCCAGGCCAGCATTTCCTTTCTCCCCCTTAGGACCGAGTCCACCTGAAATGGAAAATTAGAATGATGTTGAAGGATCATATGCACTGGAAACTGTATATGATTAGCCCAGTGTTCAAACAATAAAAAGGACCATCTTTGGGATGGGGTCAAGTATATCTGACTCCTGCCTTGGTAATGGCTGTGCCAACAGAGCTCTCTCCCAGGAGTCATTACTGGGATCCCACAGGCTCAAAAAGCTTCCAAGAAACAACAGCTGACTACTGGGAAACAAAGGAGGGCTCAGATCCTTGTACCTTATTTCCAAAATTCTGGGCAGGGCTAGTCACACTTCATTCAGTCAGGACACTGAATGGTTAAAAGGATGATGAAATTAATATTTCCCTCACCTTTCTGATAATTGCAAACACAAACAGGAAGGGATCGAGCACTCAAAACCCACACGACAATCCCCAGTGGACAGTCTGTATTTACCTTGTTCACCAGGTTTCCCGGGATATCCGGGAATTCCACTTGCTCCTTGGTCCCCACGTTCTCCTTTAAGTCCTAAAATGATACCAAAATTAACTTTTTTATCACTGTCTTTTTTTAAATTTATTTCTTTTTGTTGGAAAGGCAGATTTACAGAAAGAAGAACAGAGAGAAAAATCTTCCATCTGCTGATTTACTCCCCAAATGGCCATAAAACAGCCAGAGCTGAGCCGATCTGAAATCAGGAGGTCTCCCACCTAAATGTAGATGCTCAAGGCTTCGGGCATCCTCCTCTGCTTTCCCAGCCACAGTCAGGGAACTGGATGAGAAATGGAGCAGCCGGGACATCAAAGGGGATGCTGGCACTTGTTGGTAGAGGATTAGCCAATTAAGCCATAATGGGGTGCCAATGTATTTATTTTTGCTGTATCTAACATCTCTTTGGAAACCACTTTGCATTCCAGTATTTTCTTTAACCTAATTCTCTAAGGGCAAAATAATGTAAAAAAGAAAAATATACTGTACCAGCTTCTTCAAACAAAACTCCTCTTTGCTATCTACAGTCCCATGACTCCTCTAACGTCCCCACAGAATGCCTGTGACATCCTATTCACACTGTGTCTGATGTGTTCATGTTTTTCCTATTATGAATTTTGTATCACAGTTAGAAGACCATTTATCCACACATGTCCAATTTCAACACAAAACACAAAATTCTGCAATTGGCTAGACATGGTATTACATACACCCACCCAGGAAAGAGTGTCCTTAACATAAAGCAGCAGAAAAAGCTAATTTTCAGTTTACATTTGATAATTTTTTCACCTTTTGGACATATTATGGAATTGTGATAATTCATATTTAAAAGCATACTAAAAGAACCAGGTTTTTAGACACTTGCTATAATGTTATAAAATTTATTATTTTCAATGAGGCCTAACCCATCCTGTTACATTTGCAATTGTAAATAACAATGTTAATGGTTATAACAACTAACTAGTATGGAATGTTTACTTTGCTCCAAACTTTTATCATTTTTTAAATTTAATCCATCTTTTCTCAATACAATTTTATTTGGTATTAATAACACCTCTTACATAATCACAAGGGACTCATCTACCAGAACACATTACATCAAATAAACACTACAGTATTTCAATGCTAACATTTCCTGTTCTACTTCTTAAGTGAAGGAAAATCCAAAATCAAAAACACAGAACTTCCCTCAGTCCCCAAGACCAGCTAGGATATCCCACCACTGGCTCCTCGGTGGAGTTCTCCAAGTAGCTAGTTCCTCCTTTATCACTCTGTTGAAACACAAGACTTGGACATCAAGAAAATATCGAAATACAGAAAAATGAAACCTCAAGTGGACGTAAAGCACAAATCCAGTCCTCGTCAAATATCAAACTCTGACCTTCACCACACAGAGTTACTCCAGCTCTCAAGTTCTTTTGAGGAGTTCAAGCCTTACAACGGATTTACTCAGTCACGTAGTGTTTAACTGGAATTCAGTCATTCAGCTCATTTTTTAAGCGTTCAGTATTAACAGAGTCCAAGTCTGAAAGTAATAGGGAAGTGAAGTTGCCACTTTATAGACATTGGTTGAATGAGTTTCTACTTTTGATCTCATCAAAAGCATCAAAGCATATTCTTTAAGAACCTTATCTTACATTACTTTCCTGGTTTTCTTCTACTTCCTGAAGTCTAGCTCCCAAATGTACGACTCACTGGGGAGGTCCATCACTCATCTTTATTTCATAGAGTTTTTTGCTCACATAATTTAGTCACAAAAGGATTAAATGTTTCCAAGAATGAAAATCACATAACTGACAAGTGTGAAGTAGCTCTCTCCTACCTTAGCATCTTTTTTGAGTAATTACTTCACTGAATGTTCTACCAGCAATGAGTTAGGCAGTTCCCCAGCCATGTGGAGGGTGATGTATAGACAATATTAGGTCTTCTGACATGTGACATGGAGGCTAAAACATTTAATATGATCGATGGACGGTATTTCTACAGGCTGCCGATATTCACCGAGGGATTTCTAAATGTCCTGGTGAATCTGTAACCTTCCCCAATACTTTTAAGCACTTAAATAACCGGGGCTTTCCTGAGACAGAAAGTATTCTTTGCAGATGAATCTGTAGAATTGAAGAATTTCTAAACTGAAAAAAAAGATCTATAAGAGCATCTGTAACTCAAATTCTTCTCTGACAATGGCACAAGTAAATACCTAGTGCATTTCCTCAAGTTTCCAGACAAGCAGAAGTGAGTGTCCAAGATCATTTTTATCTGCTTTGTTACTTCAGGTTTAATTCATTTGCCTTCCCACTGTTGACACTGGCTCTGATTTTAGAATGGCCCAAAAAGATTTGTTGGAGTCTCCTTAGTGGAAAGATTATCCACCTACACTGAATGGAAATTGCTTGTTCTAGTTAAATAAGAATTATTTGTGTCATAAAAATTTACAGAAACAGACTCTCGACCAGAGAATACACCCTGAGGTTTCTCATCCTTTGCTAACAGGTAAGGAGATGAAAATGAGAAAGCTGTGAACATGCAAGCATGCATGTTCATGCATGGATGCGGTTTGTGTTCAAAATTTTGCTATTGGCTGCTTATGAAATTTATGTATCAAATTTAATTTAGTATGATTTAGAAAGTATTTAAATTTTCCAAAATTGATCTATCTACAAGTGTACTATTTATTCAACAATTTCAGGAAGTTCGAGACATTTCTTGAGTTTTAACATGAAATAAAATGACTTGCCTACCCTTCTCTCCTTTCTGGCCCCGTGAGCCTTGGGGTCCAATAACTCCAGGTGGTCCTTGGATCCCCACATCACCAGCCTCTCCTTTAGAACCTGGAAACAGCATTGATTTTAGAATTGTAGGAAAAGAAACCTTCTTTTTGAAATTCAGAAAGAAAAAAACACCATTTTATTAAGACAAATAACTATGAACGTTCTAATGATAAAGTCTAGATGAGGATAAACTATTACAGAGTTCTAAGGGCAAACTTTTTGTCTGATTTGCAATTCTGTCCTACCTGAATAGATAAATTGAGCCCATTAGTACTTGTCACTGCATTCATGGCAGTGACCAAATGATTCAGAGAGGCAGTACTATATCAAACAGTAAGAACAAAATGATTATCTGACACTTAACCTCATGTGGATCGCACTTTCAGATTGGAATTTCCCATTTATCCACATAATCACTCATTCAGGAGCTATTTCTGCAATCTCCTTTATACCAGGTACCCTGTTAAGTAGGGAAAAACACAGTCATCAGCTTTCCGGCACCCTACCTTCTTGAATCTGAGAATGTGTGAAAGGAAAATTTGAACCTATAGCCATCAAGATAAATAGGGATCGCCATGCTGCTGTTAATGATATAAGGGGGAAAGAAGATCTTGCTTTTAAGTTGTGCTAACAGAATCTAATTTATATTTGTGAGATCAGAGACTTCCGTGAGAAAATAGCAGTTGGCTAAGGCCCAATGAATGGACCTGGATTTTTGGAAGCAAAAAGTAGGTAGACAAGTATTTCGGGAAAAATACATATAGAAAAATGATGCTGTTTTAGGAAACTGAAGGAACAGCACCAAAAGTAGAGGTGAGGATCAACCAAAAGATTGAGGGGGAGGAAAGCAGCAGCTGAGGCAGGACTCCTTCCTCCTTCTTTGTTCTTGCCTACTGAGGAATTTCTGGGCCACGGGGACAACTGGGCTTGGGATCATCATCCTTCCTGTAACCTCAGTCCTGTACAAAGATTCTCAAGCTCTACAACCACCTTCAGAGTGTAGCAATTTACAAGTTAACTATGTTGATAAAGGCACTCAATTAAATTACAGCAATACTGCATTGTATGGTATTATATAATATTACTATAATTAAAATGGGAAATTTGCATTTAACAGAATTCTTCTTTGAAAGAAAATTGTATTTCTTTGGAAGAAAATTTTTAAGAAATGGTTGATAATGGAGATGAAGACTTATGAAGGTCCAAGTAACCAACAGTGTTTGTTAAATGTACCTGTCTAGAAAAGTAGGGCTTACATGAAGGCATGGAATGGAGAAATTATAAGCAGCTGTGATGGTGGCAAGCCATGTGGCCAACTGCATTTCATTGTGCATGGTTAAACTATCAAGGGAGATGAGAAGGCTCTACAAAGGTTGATGGCGGTCACACAAGGACACAAGGAAACAAAGGCTGTCCCTCACAGCTAAAATGCACCTGTAGGTTTGAATGGCAAGAATGAACACGATAGGAAGAGTTGGAGCTTGAAGGTTCACAGACCAAGCTGGACTTTCATCCAGGTAGTGTGGTCTCTGGGCCGAACAAAAACTTTAACATAAGATGCTTGAAATGCACTCATATTTTAACAGTTTCATAAAGATTAGAAGTTATTTAAAGTACCTAACCATTCTTAACACATAGTAGGTTTCTACTATCATAACTGAACTCCAAAAGAAACAGAGCGGAGTATTCATCATTGTTGGCCAGTAGGTAGACCTGAATATTTCAAAACATTTGCCTTCACAAGCAGTGTAAAGCTGGAGGCTTTTTAACAATGGTGATGCAAAATGTAATATGTGTGTTTTGTGTTTTCATTTAATCAAGGACCAAAAAACAACAAAGAAAAATTAAAATAAATGGCTTTGAGTATCTTTATTTTCCTTTTTCAAGTTTTCTCGATGTTGTTCTTACACTAGATTTCTAACTTAAAATAAAAAGAAAAGAAGTCGGGTTTGGCAAACACTGCTAAGGCTAGAAGAAACAGTTCTCTCTGAATCTTATAAACAGGATCCTATCATTACTAGCTTCAGAGTGTTGTGGAGACCAGTCTTATCCCACAGAGTAAAAATAGCATATTGTGCATTTATTCTACTCCAGGCACCACAATGAGTCGTCATGTGTCAGATCTCATTCAGCTGTCTTAATTCCATGAGTGTTATTCTTACCTCAATTTACTTTTTTAGACACTGAGACTTAAACAAGGAGAGTATCCTTACACAATGACAAACCAACATTCTGAGCTGTTACACAACATTCAGTCCTCCTAGCTGGCTAAACAAGTGGCATAACTTCAAAATATTTATCACCTGTGTTTAGAGGCCAGGCTGAGCGCCAAAAACAGCCGAACTGAATCCACCACTGGGATGTTACAGGCCCTGAAGTTACAGGCCACATGTCCCCGGACGATGGGCAGCAAACAGCTTTCTGCTTGACCATGCCCTTACGACTGTCACCCCCACCCAGCCTGCCAGGCTGCTGGGACAGGAAAAGTTCGGGTAGGCATGATTTCCTTAGTCTCATTATCTTTCCAATATTGTTTAACAACCCTGAAATGATGTTGTCATCGATGTTTGTACTGGGCGTAAATACTGAGCACATTTCTGAAAAGGTCACTGCCATGGCATGAAACAAATGAAAAGCTCAGTAAGGGTGCATAATCACTGATTTTATAACTTTAAAAACCACAGGTAAGACACAGTAAATGTTTATGTGTATTTGTTTTTCAAGCAATAGCAAGTTTGAAACTGACTTGCTAATCTTAATGTTACCTTTAGCTCTCTGCTGGATAATGTGTAGAAGTCAAAACGTTTTGTAATAAAGCTGAGAGTGTACTCATTGTGGATATATAAAAGTCATTTGAAATGTTGAAACGCATAACCACGGCGTTCAATGGAGATTCGTTCTGGGCAATGCCACAGTGCTGCCTCAGAATCTCAATGAAGCAGAGTGGATCCGGGGCTACTTTCTCACCTCACAGGCAGCGCATTCCTAACCTTAATGACAAATGGCACTGGAAAAAGCCATCAGCCAGCACACTCTCCCCAGCAGCAAAGCTGCCATCCACTCCACTTAAAATAAGCTATTAGTGAAAAGCATGTCCTGGCAATAAGCCTAAGCAGCACCAGGGCTGAAGCTGGCTGTCCTTGACACTGTTCTAGGCAGCATCATCCAACAAAAGACTCCATATCTGCACTGCCCAATATGGCACTCACTGGGCATTGTGGTTACAGCGCACCTGTGATGTGACGACTTTCATTAACTAAAGTTTTCAATTTATCTAATTTTAATGTTTATTGCTAGCCAAACGTTAGACAGTGACTGGTAACACTGAACAGTACAGCTCAGATGCATTTGTCACAGTATTACACGTCTACCTGCCACCACTTGCATGGTCATTTGACATGTCTTTGGGAACTTTCCACCCTCTCAACTTCATAAGTCTTCAAGTACCTGGCTTTCCCATCTCTCCGGGTTCTCCCTTCTGCCCTTCAACAAGTGAACAACAACCACAGCAATTCGGGAGAAAGTCATCCGTGTCAAGGGAGACGTTTTCAAAGGGCGAGAGGGTGGCAGTGCCCACGGCAGAATCCAGGGTCAAGGAGTCAGTGGCTGGTTTTGCTGCTGCAGCCATGTCAGCCGTTCCTGTGAAGGGACTCTCTTCTTCAGGAGGTGGGCTACTGGTCAGCTGCAGATGCTCTGGAATTTCTTTTCCCTCCGATTTCTTTGTAAATTTGCTATATGGAGTTGTCTTTGCTATTGTGTCGATATCAGGGATTGCCAAAATAATTAAAATGGCAGAGAAATAAGGAAAAATCCACATATTTGAAGCTGGAAAACAAACATAATAAGAATATATCACATTGAAATGAAATGTAATAGGGGAATATTACATGATCTAAATATATACTTATATGAAAGAAATAGACATACAAACCATAAGAATGAACAGTTTACCGAGTATATATTTTGACACTTTTATTTTTGTACTTTTATATGTACATATATGCTTGAATTTTTTATTTAAGATATTTATTATAAGTAACTATATTTCAATTTTCCTTTCTAGTTGATTTTTCTGGGTTGCATATCCTAAAATAGTGTTTCCAATCATTCAAATTATTTTGCCAAATAGCCAACATGATCTATAATAAATTCAATGGGACTTAATAGTTCATTTGCCCTGTGGAAAAGAAATATACATAATTTCCTGACTGACCTCACTCAGATTTATGGGAATCAAATACACTTGTATTAGAAGGAGATGAAAAATATTGAGCTGAAGAGTTTATTCCAACTAACTTTATTATTTCAAGAAAAAAAGCTGGTGAAATATTCCTTAAGTCTACATGGGATAATGGTCCTATTGTGAGAGCAGTCTTCTAGGATATATTGTACTAAATGGAGAGACAAGAAAAAAAATCAAAATTTGAATATACTATGTTCTTAAATTTTTTTTTGCGTGTCACTTCATTCTCTCCTTGTTTCATATTTTGGGAAGTTTTCAAAAAAACCACATTTATCTTTGCACAGTTTTAATAGAGTATAACTATTCTTACAATATGATGTAAGTTTCCCAGTAAAGTGAAATTTTGGTAGTTCACAGAATTCTGTTCCCTATAAGCTCCCAGTACTCATGTGGCTCTGCTTAATGAGGGGAAAATGTAGGAGTAACAAAACAAATGGCAAGAGCATAAGGAAAATAGAAATAGGGAAAGTAAAGATGCCTGCTATTTATGGAGTCCCCACCACCATGAGTTTCTAGAACAATCTTCTAAGTAGATGACACAGTATTTTCTCCTCCACAGTTTTCTTCTGGAAGAAACATTCAGGCAGCAAGGGGTTTCATATTTTGCCCAAGGTCACACAACTAGTAAGTTACGGACTCAGTACTTGAATCCAGATCTGTTTAATTTCAAAGCCTTTAAACTCTTTCACACAAATCACACAGCATTTATAAAGATGATATTAAAGAACGATAAATCCAAGTGCAGCTCAATGGAACAGAGCTATAGAGAAAAAAGACACAAATTAGGGCAGATGAGAAGGCACAGAGATAGGGTGCTATATTTCCAAAATCATACAAAAATTGCAAAATACTAACTTCTGAGTTCCTTTACTGCCATAATCATCTATCATAATCTAAAACACCAAAATTTACTAAATAGTGACAACATCCCAAACAGAGAGAGATTATACACTGAGTCTGGTCTCTGTCTTCATGGAGTTCATAACCAGATAGGAGAATCAGAGACAACCAAAGCAGGGAACAAAGTCCACAATGCATTTTTCCAAACATTGACCCACCTAAGTCCACACACACACACACACACACACACCCCTCCATGGGAAAGAGTAAACACAAAAACAACAGAAATATTCTGCTTGGATATATTCATTGTATTTTCATTAGTTCCTAAAACTGCCTGCAATAAAATATTCATCTGATCAGCAAATATTTATGCTGCAAATCCAGGACTGGGTCTTAGAACAGGAAGACAGTAACATGTAGTCCATTCTCGACAGCAACTGGCATCCAAATATAACCAGAGAAACGCAAGGTCTGACAGAAGGCTCAAAGTAGGATGTCAGTGGCTTTGAGTTCTTTATTCTACACTCTGTTATAAGAAGAAATGGGGTTTGCAGTATGTGGTGTGCTAATGCTCTCAGGTTTTTCTTAAATGTTTTCTTGAGTAAGTGAGCTCATGTGGAAAAACAACCCTTCCTTTTCCTTACTTATTCTTATCACTTATTTTGCTTTATTATTCCATGTATAAAAAAGTGTTTTTGACCTTGCAAACATGCAGTAATAGGTCAGTTCTCAAAGGGCAAGCAAAAGAGGACTAGAGAAAGGGGTAAGAAGGGAACAGACACCAAGTGAAACAACATTGCCTAGGCACTATGTAACTTTCACTGTATTTATACCACATAGGAACCATGCAATATGAGATTGACTAGGCCCATATAATGGGTTACAAAACTGAGGCAGAGAAATTAGTAAGTCATGAAGTTTGACTTAAAATTTTGGACCAGGTGTTAATGGGTGAACAGGTTACTATAGCCATAGACTGAGCTGGATCCTTCATGGAGCTCAACTTCAGGCCTGTCACTGAAGAAAAAAAAAAATATCATCCTATTGCCAGGAAATGGCATCCACATGAAAAAGGGGAAGATATGAAGTCCTGGCTCTGACAGTGAATACATCGTCGTGTGACAATCCAGGTTTCAGTAAGAAACACAATGTACACAACAGAGCAGCAAAGAGCTTCGAAAAACCAAGCAGAGTCAGCAAGCAAAAGGATGCAACTCAGTGTCCCTATTTGAGAGCGAAACATGTGTTCACGAAAATTGCTGCTTTACAGTGTGGGTTTCTGCTTCCTGTTTTAGATACAGAGAACAGATGACGGCATCACTAGCACTTTGCAACTACGACAAAGTTTGGAGACCAGGAAAATGTGAAATCCTTCAAGTGACTGATGATGTGGATATATCATTTCCTTTCCATTGGGGTTTTTCATTTTGGGCAAATGTGTAAATATACCGCCAAACAAAACTTCTACAATGAGTACGTCATAAGGGCTTCTGACCAAATTTTTAAGTCAAAAAAGTAATATAGTAAAATGCAAATCTAGGCCTGAAATTTAAAGCAGATACAAATATTAACAGAAAGGCTAGAAATAAAAGCCAAAATACGATATTGAGGTCTCCAAACAAACACCTAAATATAATAAACCCATTACTACTTTGCATATTGCTAACACAATGAACACCTCAAGAATAGAAAATGAAGCCCTTTTGTTTCTGTATTCCCAATGACTATGTAATGTTTGGTAAATAATGGATTTCCCAGAAATATTTGGAAGAGAAAAAACAAATAAATATGTCAAGTCTCATTATTATCTCTAATTTCCACCCCTCCCTGTACCATTTTCTTGGTGGATATTGTACTATCCTCCATAAAACATGAAAGAGGGGCTCTGCTCCAATCTCTGACTCTGAGTTAATCCACTGACCAATACAATAAGGTAGAATAGACAGCATACCAGTCTCAGACCTGTGCCTCAAGGCCCCTTATGTGTTTTTACTTTCTCTCTTGCACCATGTCTGTTGAAGTGAAAGTGATAGGAATAGCGTCATTTACTGCTCAGTGGGTTACAATTACCCAAACTAAGCTGTACTAACCAAACACAACTTGCCGCAAAATTTCCACTAGCCCAAGGACACATGGTTGAGCCCTAGTAAGACCAGGCAAAGCCAACCAAGCTTAGACTACTTTCTCCAAGCACATTTATAGGTTTCAGGACCATTGTTGAGCAACAAAATATCCCAAACTCGATGGCTGAAAACAACAGCCATTTTATTCTAGACAGAAGGTAAGACCTGAGTCGTCCAAGTGATTCTTCTGCCCTGTGAGACATCAACTAATGTCACTTAGAAGTGGTCAGCTGAGTCAGCTGGCTCCTGGGCTACAAGTCATGTTTCTTAATACAAATATGGAAAATATGGGCTCGGCTGGCACTGCTGATCACAGTCTATTGGGCATTCCAGTCTTGAAATAATTTATGCTAGCATGCCTCAGAGTTCCCATAGCATTCCAGGATCAAACCAGCTGCCAGTCTGTCAAGACTGTACCTGAAAACTGGAACAGTGACAACTTCACTGAACTCTGTTGCTCAAAGCAGAAGCTGAGGCGAGCCATACTTCTCTGGAAGTCACATGGACTTCATTTCCCATTGAAAGACTGCCAAAACAAAACTTTCTGGGACTCTTGCATCTACTGAAACACAAACTACAGTTCGTGAAATGGAGTTTCAGTAAGGTGACACAGCAAAATTTTACAGAAACCAGTAATTTCAGCCTAGCCTAACACTACACTTGCAAACATTGACAGGAAACTGACTAAGCAATCTCCAGGCAATGTCATCCTACTTTTACCCAGCAGCAGGCTCCATTTGAGTTCTTTGTCGTCTTCAATCACCTCACACACAAAGTTTCACTCTCAGAAAGTGTTCAAGCAGAGATTGAGCCACCCCTTCTTATGACGCTGTTAGAAAACTGCTTGAAGATTCCATGACTGTGAATATCCCTTCTAATCCTGTGGTACTGTCATGTGGCTTTGTAACAGGAGGAACTCTGCAATAAATCAAAATTAGCTCATTCCGAAGCATTTCATTCTAATGTAGGGGTAGTTGTAATTCTGGTGGAACACTCTTTTATCAGTTGGGTAGCCAAGATGAAAGATAATTTTTTGGAAATGTGTTTACACTGACTCAATACTGTACATTTGTAAGAAGATTAACAAACTTCATGTGGCTTTTATGTGGCTATGGCCACAGATTGTAGACAGATTTAATAACCATCATAATGTAGTATAAAGGAAATATTTACATTCTGAAAATTTTGCACAGACACACTAATACTATACTTTCTGCATTTCAAGGTGATAATAATTAAAACCACAACTCCAAGAAATCACCTATAGTCAGAAAGTAAAGTTCTAATTTAGCTTGGAAATGCACTTTTCATATAGAAAGTAAATAGTGGTGATTGTTTTCCATACTAGGCTGAGGTTTCCATCTGTGAAATAATTTCAACAAAGTGCTCTCCTGCTTGGTCTAGCACTGTAGCCTCTGAGTTGCTGCTATAGCATATTGCTTGGTATTAGACAAAAGCCAGGTTGCTAATAAAAGTCTGACTCTTTACTCAGAGCCATTAGAAAAGAAAAATCAAAGTGATACACACTGGAAAGGAGGAAGTCAATGAAGGCTCCTGTGTATAAAAGAACCAAAGGACACCACTGGGAACTAGCAAGACTCAGAAGAGTAAGTAATGTCACAGGATTTAAAAATCAACACACAAAAATTCATAGCCTTTGTATATATAAAAAAATCATGACTGATAAACAACTTATAAAATCAGTCCTATTCTAAGCAGCAACAAAAAATTAAATATCTTGAAATAAATTTATACGAAGATGTGAAACACCTCTACATTGAAAATTGCAAAACACTAAGGAAACAAATAGAAGATGCCAAAAGCATGGGGAAAATCTTCCATATTTGTAGATTGGAATAATGAGTATCATCAAAATGTCCATACTACCAAAAAGCAATATACATATTCAATGTTATCCCAATAAAAATGCCTAAGATATTCTTCCAAGCTTTAGAAAAAAAAAATATATATATACTAAAACCCTGATGGAAACAAAACCAACTCCAAATAGCTAAAGCAAATTTAAACAACAAAATAAAAGCTGGAGGTGTCATAATATCAGATTCCAAGACATTGTACAGAGCAGTTACCAGTAAGATTAAAACTGTCTGTTACTGGCACAAAGCAGATATGTAGACCAATGGAACAGAACAGAAACCCAAGAAATGACTCCATGCATACAAAAAAAGAAAAAAAACTCATCTTGAAAAATCTTGAAAGATGGAGCTAAAACCAATCCCTGAAGAAAGGACAGTCCCTTCAGCAAATGATCCTGGGGAATTAGGATCTGTGCATGCAAAAGAATAAAACAAGATCCTTATCTTATACCTTACATGGAAATCAAGATGTAGCAACAATTTGCATCTAAGGTCTGATGCCATCGAATTACTAGAGGAAAACATTAGGGGAAACTGTAAGACATTGGCATTGGCAAGGTCTTGGAAAAGACCCCCAAAAGTGCAGGCAATTAAAAGCAAATTAAAGCACACAAATGGCATTACATCAAGCTAACCTCCTGAACTGTAAATGATAAACTCAACAAAGTAGGCATGCAGTCAACAGGATGGGAGAAAATATTTGCAAGCTGTGCGACTGATAGAGAATTAATACCCAGAATCTATAAAGAGCTCAAGAAACTCTATAATAGCAAAGCAAACAATTAAGCAAGAAATGGACAAAGTGCATGAACATGCATTTTTCAAGGTTGAAATTCACATCATCAAAAACATGAAAAAATGTACAGGATCACTAGCCATTAAGGAGATGCAATTAGAAATCAAATAGAAGTTTTACCTCACTACAGTTCAAATGACTGTTATCTAAACATTAAAAAAAAATACAAAACAACAAATCTGGTGAGGAGGTACCTTAATACATGGTCACTTGGAATGTAAACTAGTACAGCATTATGGAAGACAGCATGAAAATTCCTCAAAAATATGAAAATAGAGTCATCATCTGATTCAACCATCCCACTTCCGGGAATTTACTCAAAGTAAATGAAATCAACATAAGAATTTTCTGCTTCCCCATGGTTACTGCAGCTTAATTCATGATAGCTAAGCTATGGAATCAACCTAGATGTTTAGCAACTAGTGCCAAGATAAAGAGCGTGTGTTCTATATACGTAATGAGATACTTCTCAGTCATCAAAAAAGAAGGGAATTCTGGCTGTGGCAATAAACAGGATGCAGCTAGAAATGATGCTTTGTGAAATAATCCAATCTCAAGGAGACAAATCCCATACTTTCTCAGATATGTAACAGCTAACTGTAGAATTAAAAAAATATATATGTATAGGAAAGAAATTGTCACATTGGGATATGGTTGCCCTTTCAAATTTGTATGTGTACCACAGTGTAACCTGGTCTTCCTCCTTGTTACTTGTTGAATATTATTGTTAATAATGAGTTAGCCTGTGATTATGGGATGAACTGAAAATATATCTTTGCAAAAATTAAAATAAAAAAAGAAAAGAAATGAAGATTAGGGAAAAGAGAGAGCGAAGGGAATGTGGCCATCTTTCTGGAATCATGTCAATAAAATACAAGAAGTTTGTTCTCTTTATATTAATAAAAACAAATGTAAAGCTCTAACCCAGGCCAGCATCTCCCTCCATCTCTCTCTCTCTCTCTCCCTGTCTCTCCCCCTTTTTCCCTCTCTTTCTCCTCCACTTTCACAGGGGATACTCTTTCTGTTAATGCTTTGCTGCCTTACCACTTGCCAAGCCACTGAATCCTTTTGATTTTGTCCTGTATACTAGGATCTGAGTATATTGATTGATTGATTCCTTTGTTTATTAGTTGGCCCTGGAAAAATCCACAGTCTATCACCAATTGTTATTGTATACTTAAGCTTAAAGCTTACATATGTCTATGGCACATTTTTGCTAAGCTTGGTGTTTTTAAAAATCTATAATGTTGCCAAATCATACTGCATGTTAAGAAGTTTCTCCATGAAGTAGAGATTTCACTGAGACTCGCTACTTCCTTGTTATGAATAATTTATATATCTGTTAGAATAAGTATAAGCAAATCTAAGCAAACCTCTTCATCGTTTTGAAGACCAAGCAAAATGCCATTGTAGAGAATTCCTCAATCAGAAATTACAGAAAAAAAAGCTGAAAATAACCTCACTTCTGATGCATCTCTTCCCTTCAAAGATTAGCCAGAGCTTGCCTGCAGGATAGATCTGGAAAAGCCTCAGGATGCAGAACCTAGCCCGGGGAGCTTTAAAGCACCAGAGTTTGTCTTTGAAGCAGAAGCTGTTTTTGGATAAGATGATAGATAAGACATTTTCATCAGGAGCAGCTTACCTTTTGTTGATAGCCTGGATTCTCAGTGTCTAAAGACCTGTGCTGCTCTCCTAATCAGCTTACTTGCTCAGGCATGTGTAAGGGGCTCAGGCACAAAGCACAAGTACTGAAAATGTGGCATGAAATAAATGCTTTAGCATAAAAATACTTCCATCACCATTTTTTTCTGCAATGAGAGATTAAGTTGATCTGCAAATGAAAAGATCTTCCACTTTTTTCAGTGCAGAGTATTCTATTCCAACACTTTGAAACATCTTGAAAACAAACATTAGGGAAGGCAAAGAAAGGGTTAAAGGTGTCAAGACTTATGATGTATCCCAAAACGTGTTATTTTTTTTTTCCACCCATCAGAATCTAAACTAGTGACAAGGACATTTAGCATCAAGGAAAAATTAAGCATAGACCCTATGGAAGCATTTTAATCAGAGATTGCTAAAGGAACATAATCTAGACCTATAAATACCAGAGCTTGTTCTTACCCTGTATCTCATTCTTGAAGAGCCCATTTTTATGCCTCACTTATAAAGTCATCATCACTGGCTCATACCATCAGCAAAAATGGACAAAAAATGAGAATTGGCACTTGGCAAGGGATTCAGACACTCCTTGGGACACCTGCATTCCCTAGGTTCAAGTCCCAGCTTGTCTCTGGATTCCATCTTCCTGAAAGCACAGTGGGACACCTGCATTCCCTAGGTTCAAGTCCCAGCTTGTCTCTGGATTCCATCTTCCTGAAAGCACAGTGGGACACCTGCATTCCCTAGGTTGGAGTCCCAGCTTGTCTCTGGATTCCATCTTCCTGAAAGCACAGTTATGGTTGCTTGAGCCTGTGCCACCACATGGGAGACCCTGACTGAGGCCCACCCTCCTGACTTCAGCTTGATCCAGCCCTGTTGGATGCAGCATTTGTGAAATAAAGCAGCAAAGTACATGTCTCTCTTTCTCTCTCAAATAAAGAAAACATTTTAAAAAAACATTTAGATGGATAGAAAACTTGAGAGAATCTAAACTGAGTAGATTTTTGATTGTGGTGTCATCCTGACCCTAGACCTTTACAGCTTTGCACTCACTCCATAATTGGCTCACCCTTCAAACCTTGGTCATGGAGACCAGAATCTGGGTCACTAAGTGATGCATGGGTCTGGCCTAAGCACTTTCACTTGTAGCACTTAGAATAATTATAGGAAAGCAATGAGTCTGAACCAGAGAATCATTCCTCAATGAATCCTGGCTAATGATATCAGCACTGCAGAAATAAACACCATTGCATCCTTATTCTGTCACCTGGTCCAAGACAACTGCTGAATTCAGAGTGAGCTCATTAAAAAAAAAATCTCTGCCCATGGCAGTGGCTCTGGAAGATCCTGTAGAGGTGAAGGGCTCTCGTGGGCAGACTTGAGATGTTAGAATAAAAGATTTCACTGATAAGTATCAGGTTAGGTATCAACCCTGAGAGGAACAGAAGGGAGTCTGTCCCTGAAAAATCTGCAAAGAGGTTAACGTCTCGCATGAGAAACAGCAGTCACTTCCTCTTTCAGGACAGCCTCGCTATTTAATACCCCAAAAGACCAAGGACACAGAATGGCATTGTATAAGCACTGTAGCTCACATAATTAGCCAGGTAATGGTCTGTGGGGTTCATTATAGCAGAATGTCAATTAAAACACTTTGAAGGAGATGATGCAAATCATATTTTGAGTGTTATAAGCTACCCCATAAGACTAAATTATAGGAGATGCCATGTTACTACAGCAATAGTAATCAAATAAATGAAAATCAAGAATCTTTTCTAACATGGACTCTTGTATAATACACATCCTAGGAAATGGAAGAAGCAGTCAAATGCTCAATATTTATTCAAAATTAAAGGAAATGGAATAAAGGATAGTATGATTTAATTTAATATTTTTTGGCTGCCTTTGGCTTCCTTAAATAATACCTTGTCAATTTCTCGTTCATTGTTTTGTAAAGATAGAAAAATGTACCAATTCAATTTGCTTGGTGTTTTGCATAAAACTTAAGGAAAAAGAAAATAAAAATGGACAAGAATTTCAGAAGAAGAACAGTTTCTTAGGAAGATTTCTTAATGGAATGTCTTCCAATTAAAGACTTGCCTGGTTTTGTTCTTACAGAGGAATAGCATCTCTTTTTATATTTTTAGTTCTGATGTGTTATTAGAAAAACTGACTTCTTCAAAATCGAAAATAAATGACAATTTATTCCACTCAGGTGTAAACCAACAACTAGCTTCTATTCATAAGCTATAAATTTTTTACAGGAAGGAATAAAAACAAATTGATCAACACCAGTGAAATTTAATGTTAGACTAATTTATCTTAGAAATTAAACACATAATAAATTTCTAATATTAATCAGAGTTATTCTATAAAACACCACCAACCTACAATATTTTAAGGGCAAAATATCATTTTCTCTTAGCAGATAACTTCAGATGTGTTAGGATACATTTGCTTTACAACAGCCTGTCACATTGACTAAAGATGTTCTATGCTATCATAGTCTTAGGACCTTCATGACATATCATATCTGAAATGCAGTTAATAATTACACCAAAAATATGTACTCCAACCTCAGTAATACTAACAACATATTATTATATTCTTCCTTTAAAATCACTTATCCTACTTTATCACAAGATATTCCTAAATGTCATAACTTTAACATTAAGAATGAATCTACACTCCATGCCAAAAACTTTCACATTTCCAAAACCAATACAAAAGATAGATTGAATACCAGAAAGGAGATTGTCTTTTGGCATTCTATATTTTCATCATTTCTATTTATATTCTTATTTCCTTGAGGCAGATTATATCAGCAGGGCCTCTTTAAGCCTAGGAACTTATCACACAAGGCTTGATAGAAGATAAAATAAATCAATGCTTATAATCATCTCCTACCTTATGATGTTGCCTTGTAAGCAATCCTGCTCCTAGAGAGCACATTAGAAAATTCAATCTCACTTACCATTAGACCGGGGTCTCTTTTATGTCCTTATTTGTCCTTACCCAATGAGAAGTGAACAGTCTGTGCTCAAGAGCGTGATCTCCATTTCAGAAAGGCCCTGAAATCTGATGAAATGCACACAGCTTGGGAAGGCTGAAGTCTTCGTCCCTCACTGACCTTTGTTTCCCTTTTGCCCTCGTTTGCAGGATGTTCTTTCACCCTGATGTGTTAAGGTCTTGGCACCCTACTGTCCCACAACTCCCCTGGTGAATCAATGATGCAATTTTCTGAAGTACGCCCACTGTAAACAGTTCTGTGGGCACCACTGGAATACGTAAGCGCATCTACCTCACTGTTGAGAGGGCATCCACTTCAGAAATGCCATACGGTGATATTTCTGAACACATCTGCCTTCAATCTCCCCTTTAATGGGGGAGCCTGGCCCCCTTCCCAAAACCACTACCGAGAATTGACCAAGACCTACAGACCCTTGGCCAGGTTCATTTCTAAGATATCTTTGTTGTTATTATTTGGGAGGTTATAAGAAATCATAAATTACATAAATGTCATTGCAGTCTTTGGATCATGCCTTCATAAGAATCTGCTAAATGCCAGACCCCGTGCCAAGCGCCAAACGGAGAGCAGAAGATAGATAGAGGAGATCCCTGCTTTTGTGTAGCTTTATCGTACAAGGAACACAACCAAAACTTAAAACACAAGTATGTAAATAGTAAATATCAGATACTAACAAACTGACAAGTATTATGAACAAACCAAAACGTGTGGAGCAATAGATAATGCCTGAGCTGCTATGTAGGAATGGCTGCATGGGGAAGTCCTTTCAAACAAACTGACCTTGAAAATGCAACAACCTGTATGACAAAAGAAACAGCTGGACAAAATCAGAGTAGATGGAAAGTGCAACCCATCTGTAGGGTCCCCAAAAAGGCAGCAAGCATTGGACTATAAATATAATACAAAATGGATCAGAGCAAAGATACAGAGGAAATCAAATTTAATCCCAGACCTGCAGAATGGTAAAATGATTGAACTTATGAGAAGATATCATACATTACCTATAGAAGAGCACTGATGAGGCCCAGCACGATAACATAATGGTTAAGGTCCTCGCCTTGAACGCACCAGGATCCCATATGGGTGCCAGTTCTAATCCCAGCAGCTCCACTTCCCATCCAGCTCCCTGCTTATGGCCTGGGAAAGCAATCGAGGAAAGCCCAAAGCCTTGGGACCCTGCACCTGTGTGGGAGACTGGGAAAGAAGTTCCTTGGCCGTTACGGCCACTTGGGGAGTGAATCATCAGACAGAAGATCTTCCTCTCTGCGTCTCCTCCTCTGTACATCTGACTTTCCAATAAAATAATAAATAAATCTTAAAAAAAAAAAAAGAAGAGGACTGATGCCCCATGAAAAAAGAAAAAAGGAAGGTATGAGGCTCAAACAGAATGACCACCCATTCAGACAGTCCTGAAGATCCTGGACCAGTGAGACCTTTAGTATCATGAGCTGAATGCAAATGAATACTTTAATCAGGTGGCATGAAATGTTTGATTAATGTAAAACTTCCCTTTCTGATTCTACACTCATCAGGTCATTTCTGATTTTGCTCTCTGAGAAAATAAGCTCATCATAAGACACCAAACGTTTTGGTGTAGTGATTGTTCATGATAAGTTACAGTGTTGGATTCAGTCATCATTTGACTTCTCATATGATGTATCCACTTAGACAGAATGCCATGCTCATGCCAATAAAACTATAGCAGTTGAGGTTACTACATTTTTCAAGGTAAACTAATGGGAATTCTAGGATCTATCTATCTCCTCCTCCTTTTCATAGTTTTGGTGATAAGATCACAGATGGACATGGACAAGTTCAAGTTTAATGTAACCACTGCCTTTAGCATCCCATCCCTGAACCAGCTGGCTTTTTCTTCACAGCCACTGCCACCCGAGGACACAGTCATGGCTGCTGCCGAGAAGTGTCTGAATGACTCCACTGAGAATTGAAGAAATAAGTTCCTGCTCTGGGACAAGCAATCAAGTCCATGCGCTCTACATTTAAATCTGAAATCCTTGGCAGGTAAGCATCAGCTCCTTTCTCTGCAAGATGAAAGTGCTAGGCTAGATCTTTACTCACACATGGAAGTCATAAATAAATACTTTCCCTATGCATACATAAAATATTACAGAGAATAATGTCCCAATTACTATCTGATTCTCCTATTGCCTTGAAACAAAGAGTAGCATCATGTATGAAAGCTTCCAAAGTCTTCCATTCTGGAATTTTGTGTATATATACATCTATATCCACATAAAAATATAGGTACTGGTGCTCCCTTTATGTCTAAAAATGCCAGATTGTACATATTATTCTGTAACTTCCTGTGACTAAGCAACACGTCTTAAAGATTTTTCCACCTCAGAACATATAACCCTCCCTTAGTTTCTTTAATTGCTGCATAGGACTCCATTATAGGAATACATTATACTTTATAAGCTAGCCATAAATTGAGGGTTACTTACATTCTTTCCAACTTTTTAACTTCTACCAAACATTGCAATAATTATCCTCATATATTTTTTACTGTACACAAAAATATGGTTCCTCCAGCATAGCTCCTGGAAAGGGAACTGCCATCAGATGGCAGCCTCTGGGTCTACTCTTGTAACTGCAGTGCATGAGAAAGGAGACCAGCTGAATCAATCATTAAAGTGACTGTTTAAAAAGAAAGATGGAGGTGGGAAAAATCAGCTTCCTTTATTCCATCTTAACCTTTCTGAGTTAAATTCTTGGATGTTGCAACCAGGAGCTATGTTGTATGTAAGAACGAGCACCAGGGACTGGTACTGTGGTATAACAGAGTAAACCATCCCTTGCCATCCTTGCATAGGGGCCATGTTAATCTCAATACTGTTTAAACTTCAGTATGTATGCTGCTGAAGCAAATACAAAAGCATCACTTGAAAAAACCAGTATCCTATATCAGAGAACTGATCTGAGTCCTGGTACTCTACCTCTGACCCAGATTCCGGTTAATACGCCTGGGATGGCAGCAGAAGATGGCCTAAGCAGACACCCACATCGGGGGGCCAGAATGGAATTCCTGCTTCTGCACTTCAACCTGGCCCAGATCTCAATGGTTTTAGCCATTTAGGGAATGAACCAAAGGATACAAGGTCTCTCTCTCTCTCTCTTTCTCTCTCTCTCTCTCTCTCTCTCTCTCTCTCTCTCTCTCTCTCTCTCTCTCCATTCTCTCTGTCACTGTGCCAGTTCAATAAATATTTTTAACGTAAAAGACAAGCATCTTAGATTATGTTCACAGTAAAAATGAGAGTATCAATACACTGTGTGGCTCTAAGGTGCCTCTGCCTCTAAGATTACAAGTGGAATGCCCATTTACAAGCTATTCCACATACAAACTCTGTGTTAGGAGCTTCACAAATGCTTCTGGATGAACCGCAACTTTCTTGAGGCAGAGTCATATCTGGCTTGTAACTAAACCTTAATTCTAATCCAGACATGTCTACTAAAATATGTAAGGACCATGGACACTGGGCTTTATTCCCACTCCTAGAAAAGTCCTTCTGCATCCCACCTACTGTGATGGTCCTACCCTCTCTCTCTCCTTTCCTCCCTGCTCTCTGCTTGGAAGCTCTTCCTAATGTGTGCTGTCTTCTACTGGAATATGATTGATCAGCCAGGCTATTTTTCTACTGTTATTATCAAATCTTCCCAAACAGCTTTTATCTTAGACGGAGATGAGGAGAAACTAAATGATCAAAGGTCCACATCTACTGTTAGCTGCAAAATTCACAGAATAAGCTTTAAAAATAACTTCTCTTTATCCTCATCATTTAGTTGAGAAAGCCAGGCACAGAGAAGTTTTTATCCAAGACACCTATCCAGGGAGGGATGTGCCCCAAATCCAGATTTATCAGCTCTGTCTGGTGGCAAAGTCCAGCTTGAAAGCCTGCATTACACTCCTACCACCTCTAAGGCATACATATCCATCATTTCTCAGCTTCCTCCTTTCTGAGAATTTGTACAGAGCTTTAGTGCTAAACCACAAGAAACAACCTTGAGCATGATGTTTAAAGGAGTGTGACTCACAGAACGCTTCATCAATTCATTTGAAGGTGTTCAGCAGGCATCGTACATTATGCTGAGTCACATTAGGAATTCATGTTGGCCTCTAATTTTTTTTGAACTGCCTGGCACACTGGCACTGGATGGATTTATGTACCACTAAACTCAGATAGCTTAAAACACCTCATTGCCTGAGCCCTCACAGTGCTGATAAAATATATGTACCTGCACTTATAAATCACTATCTTTCTTTATATTTAATAAAATAGAAAATAATGTTTTTCAAAAAGTTGTTGGACGGTTTCAATTCACTCTGGACCAGTTGTTTTTACGCACCGTATCCTCATAACAGTATCACATTTTCTGAAGTGTTCACTTTCATTTGATTATCTTTATGCATTTAAGATAAAAGTAAAAGAAAGCTTTGTCATTTCTTAGCTAATTCAAATTGATCTGAATGGGAAAATATCCTATAGATATAAAATGTATGTGTCTCCAAAACTTATATGTTGAAATCCTGATTTCCAATATGCTCATACCAGGGTTGAACCTGGGGTAGACAACCGGGCCTTTGTGAATGGCAGCAGTGGCCTCATAAAAAGAGGTATGAGAGAAATGATCTCTTTGTGTCTGCCACGTAAGGAAAGGGGACTTCATTAGGAGCCCACTTTGCCGTAATCCTGAGCGACCTCCTACTGCCCACAACTATGAGTGCATAGGAACCTTAACTAAGTGAAATTGACCTCATTTTCAGGTCTATAAACTAGAGAGTTTATGAAGAAACTTTCATGAAAACTACCTATTTTCAATGATGTTCAAAAAAACAGAGAGGCAAAACAAAAATGTCACATTAATAATCATTGAATGTAAGTGATATGCATGCAGATGTCAGTTCTATTCATCTTTCATTTGTCTGCAGATTCAGTTTTGAAAAATAAGGAATAGAATGTGGGAAGTGTATTAGATTCCACTGTAACATTGCAGGCATCTTTCATAAACTTCAGTAACTCTCAACAAAAATGTTCCTACTCTGGGTTGGTTTCTGTCCAGCAATAACTATTGGTTAATAGAGACAGCTGAGATCCAAAGCAGTGTATGTGTGGGTCAGCACTGTAACTCTTTGGAACCAAGGTTCTGCAAATGTACTATGCTCTTTTACAGTTGGGAGTAAGGCAGGACATTGCAGTTGCAAGGTGACTCATGCAAGTATGAGAGTGTTTACAACTGCATTTAAAAATCTCACTTAACAATTACAAAACAAAATAAATATCTTCATGCTCATTTAACTTCAGGTGCTGAGTAATATTTAACCTGGTAACAGAAGCAGCTAGGGCATAATGAAGCTTCTGAAACACATTCACTCATTCCCCAAGCACATACACATCACATTCATATACAAAAGCTGAAGCAGAGGCTGGGATTTCTGAGGTGAGCTGGATTTTCTTTTTGCCCTCTGGAGGCTTACAGCATTAAGGGAAATACACACATGCAGAGATGACCTGTAGCACATCATGATGCAAGGTGGTGGGTCTTTAGCCTGTGTTGGTGTTTGGCAAATGCTGATCTATCCTTTTGGTTAGACTCTTCTCATTTGTTAACTATTCCAGATTGATATTACTTTGTAATTTGATAAACTTGTGAAATAAATTAAGAAAAACCATGTCTTTAAAATAGTGCTCTCTGGTGGCTGACCTCCATCCCAGGGTGCAGAGGCATTTGGGAGGCTGGGTGTGGCTTTTCCTCTTGTTCCCTCATCTTTCCCCAAGATACAGGAAGGAAAAAAAACAGAATGTGGAAATGATGATCTCACCCACGTTCTTATAGCCCTTGACCCTTATCACCCTAATTATCTATCATCAAAAATAAATATAATTAACAAAAAAGACCAGGTTGTGTACCAGAAACAATAAAATATTACTCTCACAAAAAAAAAAAATGTCCATTTATTGCTCACTCACGGATCACAAGTTGGCTAGGCAGCTGCTTCCTAAAGCTATAGTCGAGTTTATTTCTGCTCTGTATGTCTCTCACACTGTGATCAGCAGCTGTCCACTGTACACTTAAATTGGATGGCAGCAGGTAGCAAGATGAAAGGGAACTGCAGTATTACCTCAGATTAAAATCTGTGCAGTCATTTCTTTCCATATGTAATTAGCCAAAGCAAGACACATGGTCAAATCCTCCATCCTTAGGTCTGGGAATCAATACTCCCCACAGTGGGTCATACAAGTATGGAAAGCAAAGGCAAAATCCTATACAGCACAGTCTATGTGGAAGAAAATGTTCCTTCATTATCAGAAAGGTGAATGGGGACAAGCTTGAAAGGAAGAGAGTGTTTGTTTGTATCAAACACAACCTAACATTGAAAGAAAAAAGTTATTTTAAACAGTCAAAGCAAAGTCTTGCTAAAGAAACCATGCTCTGAAGCACACAGTCTGATGGAGGCTCTGAGACATCCAAGCACCATGACCCACTGTGCTTCAAGATGCTAAGTGGGGCTTAACCACAGAGATACTTTGAAAACATCAGCTTTTCAACCACTCAAAATTCTACAGGAGATGGGACCCAAGAAAGCTGCCTAAGTCACCATTCCTAAAGTTAGAAACTTACCTGGAATTCTGAGCTAAAACTCCACCCTGAGCTGTGCCTCTGCCTTTTGTAAAAAAAAAAAAAAAAAAAAAAAAATCTGTACTGGATATGTTCACCTGAATATTGGCATTTTTTGCAAAAGTATAGTTTTTTTCTTAAATACTGCCCTTTTAATGACCTTCATAATAATCAAGTAAAGAAGTATTTTTAATATTATATTGTTTAGAAAAAGAAATGTATCAAGGTGAAATTCAAGTCAAGGGGAAGGAGAAAAAATATATGTATATATGTAGTAAACTTTATCAGAGTAAAGTTATTTAGGAGGAAAACAATGAAGACTCAGAAGAAGACTCCTTTGATAAAACACCTGCCATGTCATTAAGCAGTCCTGAGCCTGAAGTGAAGGACCCTGACAGCTTGCTTGCGTTCCAAGCCAAACAGTCCCATCGGGTCCCCGTCCAGAAAACTGTGCTCTACCACTCTCTCCCAGACCTCTGCTCCCCAGATGTGCATCTCAAGTAACAAATCTGCACACTTGACCTGTCTGCTTTGATCAAACACAAAAAAAGAAAGACGTGAAAGGACAAAGCTTCCCTTTCTGAGGGTATAACAATCTTCCTGTTGCAGAGCCTATTGTTTTTAAGAATATAATCCTTCCTTAAGCCTATTATTCAAAAATTAAAGTTTCACTGGCAACATGAAAATCTGAAAGTTTAAGCTTCTCTTTAATGAAATTCTTTATTGCAAACCAACAGCAACAACAAAATTCATTTGGTTTCAGCTCTAGTAAAATATAATGAAAAATGTAGAGTATCCTTGTATTTTATAATTTAATGTGTAAGTAAAGTCAGAATTTAGCAACTACACTTTTCACCCTACTTGCTCATCATTCAAGTTGACTGAAAAAAAAAAGAAAGATCATCTTTTTGGTTGCTTCAAACCTTTTTTAAAACCATTTAGCTTTCTTCCCATTGATTCAAGCAATAAGAGACCTAATGTTCCTTGAACAACTTATATTTGAAAACGCTTTTTGCTTCCTGAAAATGTATTCAAGTTTTATAACACTGAGGGTTTTTTTCAATAAAGTACAGTTCCAGAATATAGGCAAATCTCTCACCAGGGGCCTGTGAAATATTGCAATATATCAGCAATTCAATTTAAAGACTAAAAATGGTTTCTTTTATGTATTTTCTTAAATTCCAAAGTTCTATACTTTCCCTCTATAAAATCAATTAATACTTGCTAATCTGCATCCACCAATAATATACCATAACATTTACATATTTATTTTAAATGCATGGCAACATGCCAATTAAGATGAAAACTTTTCAGTTGTTTAAACTCGAGCAGTGACTGTGCATATGGAAATGGTTCCAGGCAGTTATAAAATAATGCCAACAGTGCAGTGACAGCTCAGCAACAAATACACATGTGGACTGATTTTTCTCTAGGTTCTATGTCACCATAAAGGTAATTACATAGACTTTGCTTGTTTTTTCTTTTTTATCAGTGTCCTACAACACTCACCCAAATATGTATAGGACTCCTGACAGGTGTCATTCCAACTGGTCTCCTAGACCTTGCATGGCCCACTGCACCCATCCTCCTTAAGTATCTGAAGACTCCATCTTCACTCTGACAGCAGTGGAGGGTCATTTTGCACTAGAAAGTTGGGGGTGATACTTTTCTTTTTTGTTTTAGGTCTTCTTGGAGGAGCCTGAAAATAAACAACATGTTCTCTTGATGTCTTGGAGAAGTTCACATAAGTGATCCATATACTGGCATAGCAGGTTAAATTTATGCCTTTGATGCCAGTATATGGATAGTAACTATATGGGTAATAAAACAGCAGATGGAGTCTTTCTCTCTCTCTCTTCCTTTCACTCTCTCTTTTTCCTCCCTCTCTACCTATCTCCCTATCTCGTTCTCTCTCAGTAACTCTACTCTTCAATAAATAAATATTTAAATAATAATAAATAACATTCTTTGATTCTCTATAAAACCCAAACACAGTACCACGGTGATGTAACCTAGGAGAAAAATCAAAAGAACATGTCACTTTCCAAGTGACAACTTACACACAAAGAATGAATTCCTCTCTGAGTCTTTCTGCTTTTAAACTTACTCTTCCTTAAAAATAACCCATCAGATTCAACCTAGGGGCTTGGGTGTACAGACCTCCCAGCAGCATGGTGGCTGCTGGGGAGACCTGAGTCAGGTCGGGCTCAATGCTTGGGGCCCTAGCCCCAGCCACCACTGCCAAGCTGTAGGCATATGCTGAGCTTGTGGGCAGCCAGAGCGACATCAGCAGCTCTGGGCTTTGCCCTCTAGCTACCTGGCTGTGAGCTCTTGGGTCTTGATCGTATGGAATTACTGCCTAGGGAATCCATGGATAAGGCCACTGTACATCTGGATGTGGAATGAATCTTGAGGGACTCCCAACAACAGAGCAACTGTACTTGCAAGTAAGTGAGGATACTGAGACCTGATGGTTTGGAGGAGAGAAACTGGAAGATCTGTAAGGGTGAGACTGATGCACCAGCTGAGGTGGGAGTCGTGAGTTGGACTTGTTAGAATAGCATATTGCTAATCACCGCACAACAGTTAACACAAACGCTAAGGCTAGCAGGGTTAGATCCCCATACCTGACATGTCACATTAGGCATGACCATGACACTAACCAGCATTCAAAAGAACCAGGTCTGGGGACAGATTCTGTGGGGAATATGTGGGCCAACCCTGCACAAATGCAAGTCCCACTGGTTAACTCAGGAGTTAGGATGGTGATGGGCTGAGCTAGGTGTGACGATGGAACCTGCCAACACTCATGAGTATGGGGACCAAGAATAGTCTGGGCAGGTCCAGGCTGCAGCACCTGCAGTGCATCATAAAACAGGGTATGGGGTGGCCAGGACACAACATTCACCAGTTCATACTAGGTCAACATGGAGGGGCAGGCTATGCCGGTAAGGGCCTAGCGCTCACTGGTGTGCAGGAGATCTGGGTCAGGGAGTGGGCCAAGTGGGGGAACATGGGAAACTCCCCTAATGGGTGAGGAGGAGGCTCTGCATGTGTTCAATGTGTTAACAATGCTTACAGTAGAACACTCTTGCTTTTGTAGTCTTAAACTATGTTGTGGTCTACACAACGTGAGAGGAATGTGTCACTCCCCAGTGCTTACTTCTGCAAACAAGATTCCATCATGCTCTGCTCCAAGAGGTCGGCTTGATGTTTTGAAATTGCTTTGCAAGAAGCAGCTATTCCTGTGTTTCCTACAGCCTTCCTGGATCACATGTGACTCAAACATGAGTCCAAAAGCAACCACAGTGTGTTCCAAGGGTCCCATTCTGATTGATGACTAACTGTTTTCACAAAAACTGGCCCATTCTTCCTTATATAAGACTCCTCAAGCTTCCTCCCAGTGAACATCTAAAAATCCGTTCCTTCTGAGCACCAGCTGGCAGATGCAGAGGATCCCCATGTTTTTCTCAGGGCTCTTCTGAGGTAGTCCAAAGGACCCTCGACATAGTTTATTTAACTTAAGGAATTAAACTCTGATTTTTGCTATTTTTGTCAGATTCTCCTCACACTGCCAGTGGGAGTCGGAGCCCTCCAGGCCAATTTGCTCGTGCAGTTATCTCAGCACTGGGCCAGAAAGTGCACGCATGAGCCTCACTCTGTGCCCAGAACCAGAATCCCTTACAAACTGCCCTAACCCTGGCTTAACTGTACAACCCTCTGACTTCACAAAAGCATGAATAAAAGCAAGCTCTCTACTGAAAACACCATCTCAAATTCTTATTCAGTCTTAAACTCAAGAAGAGGACATTGATAGTCCTGGATTAAATATCATTCAGCAGTGAAATGTGCCCATCTAATTCAGACTACCAGGTAGAACACAATGGAATGCATTGTGATTCAGGGGACCCTCACAGTTTTATCCAAAATACTAGGTGTGTATTTACTTATCTTACATACCTAGGATTAAAGAGCCTATTCTGAAAAAAAAAAAATCCTTAATAAAATGAGTCAGTGCTAAAGAAAACTTTCCATGAACCAAACTGCCCACAATCACAAAAGCAATAGTTTTCCATAAATATTTTAAAACGTAATATCCCTGCCATGTGAGTCACTTTTTCTCTTAAAGCAGTTAGTATTTTTAGATCTAAGTCTCATTTAATACTTTATTATTAAAATTTATACACTAATTTTTAATACTGCCTACAGGTGGTACAAATTTCAACATACATCAGCTAAATCTTGCCTTGCCCCCAATGATTCTTACTGGTAGTTTATAATTCCTTTGGGACATGATAGAATGCTCAATGCCATCAAGTGGTAATAATACTTCTTCAGAAGCTTCCTGATTCAACTTGTCCTTAAAATTAACCAAGTGATATAACTCGATTGTCTTCCACTTTCTGTTCTTCTTCCGTTTCCTGTTATTGTTTTGATCTGATGCTTTACAATTAGTTACACTCCTCTTGCTTCGATTGCTCTCCACTGCAAGATGGTAATTAATCCTAACACTGTTCTGTAGTGTGGAGATGCTGTGTTTTTCATTAAACTTCATTTAGTTATTTTACTTGTCTAACATACAATCACTTGTTTTGATTTGTTGAATTTATGTACTTTTGTGCAAAAGAGAAAGGAAGACAGAATCAGGAACTGTGAAAGATCTGAGGTTTTTAACATACTTGAAAACTAGTGCATTAGCTTCCCACTGTCTAAACGGATCCTGGTGGAAGAAATGAGATTCCTGGGTCAGAAACAAAGCACAATTTCTTGCTCAGAGCGATAACAATAAGCAGAGCATCAACATTTGTGCAGGTCCCCAGGTCTCAGATTCCACATCAAAAGGACCAAATGATACCTGTTCATATAGGGCAGGAAAGAATGAAAGAACTCCCAGCCTAACGATCCCAACTCTTTTATTATGAGAAGTTAATTTGTCAGATCTTGATTCCCCAAGGGAGACGTGTGTATTTTACTAGACAGTGAGCAAGCCTGCTCTTGGTTCTGGATATAGATACCAACTTTCTCTTCCAAGGCCATTTATTACACAAACATGCTTAGCAAGAAAATTGTCTTAACGAAATCTACTAATCCTTCTGCTCACAAAATGTGCAGAATGTGTGAGATAAATAGAGAATCACCCTAGATGCTGGTCAGAATTCTAATTCCTTCAAACAGCAAGCTTGTACTTTGCAGCCACTTTGTTCCAAGGATCACAGTAAGCTTCCATTATAGGAGATAATGTATGTGAAGAAATTTTCTGAACTGTGGGGAGACTAGAGTTAACTATTTTTCCCATTACCATCATTGATTTGTCTTTCTTTGGGGGATGCATTTGTTGTGTTTATTTTGAATATTTGGTTATCTTCCAGGACCTTTGCTGTTCTTTTTCCCTCTGCAAATAGACCTTAATTGGGGTGCCAGAGTACTCAGAACCCTGGTTTCTGTTGCACAAAACAGAGCTGACTTCTCTACCACAGCAAGCCTTCCCCAGGTCTTCAGTGCTCTCCTTTCATAAAGTAGAGAAGGGAGAAATGGATTAATTTAAAGATGCAAAATGTTTCTGTTGTGAAATTAGATCATATTTAAACACATGAAAAAATGTGAAGCCCAAGACTTTCCCTGTGGATCGCTTTCCAGTTTGAACTCATCTGTTTTGCATGCTCAGCCTTTAGTAGATATAGGATTATTACGGCTTGTAACATAATGAATGAGGAATTGTTGGTAACTGAATATTCTTAGCATAGAACAATTTAACAAAAATGTTCAATTTGCTGAAATCAAGTATTATAAAAATCAGGTATAATATATAATTTATAAAATAACAAATTTTAAAAGTTCTTTAGGCAAAAGAATGTAAGCATTTTGGGTTGTGTTTATTATTTTCCTTATCTTGCAGCTTATTGAGCCAGAAGTCCCAGATCGTACCTGATTAAAGTACAGAGTTAAAGACCTTCTAACATACAGATACGACCATTAAAAATTGCCACAATCAAGACAACGAATATTCACTCCAAAAAGTTTCCAAATATCTACCTGAAATCCTTTCTTCCCTTGAAACCATCTCCAGGCAGCCACTGCTTTACATTATGGCAATTAAGATATATTTCTATTTTCTAATTATAGTTAAATGAAATACATTACATGTACTATTTTTTATGTTTTCACTTATATGTTTGCATGTTTTTATTCTACATCAGGTTTATTTGTACAAGTAGCCCACACAGATGGCAAACCAGTGGTCAGACCCATCTTTTATCCCCATGTTGGTAGACAGAAGCTATTATATGAGACCTCATAGAACCTGTGCACTTTGGGGGCACCAGGCAACAGTAGATACCTGGGAGTCTTTGAGAGCCTGAGCCAAATGCAAGGTTGGAGCTATAAGGTGGCTCTCAGCCTGGGCTTGGTTTGACTCTTGGACATGGTCATTGGCTGGGACAGCCTACCATGTCTGCATTGCCAATGCAATGCAATGTAGATATGAGTAGGTTTCCTAAGCTTAGTGTGGGCTATGTAGGCAAGTTGATTGACCCTGCAGCTTATACCCTTGTTTGTGTTGGCTTGAATCACTTGGGCTGGGTGAGAGGGTCTTGACAGCATTAGTACATGCACTCCCAGCCTCGGCGTTGCTGACCTGCATTTTCTTCAGGCCCTTATTGTGATTCTTTTCAAAATGCATGCTTCTCTAGCATTTGGGGTCCAATCCTTTCAGAGATTCATATCTTTGTGATCAGGGTTTCTTTATGTGCTGTTTTCAGTCCTGGTGACATGTGGTCCCTGAAACACCTGGGAGTGGTCCCCAAAGCCCCTGGGAGTGGAAAAAGTCACACTATTATTTTGCCTACTTTCACAGGCATAATATTTTTTGAGGAGCATGCATACTGAAATCGGTATCAATGATCATTTATCAACTCAATAGTATTCCACTAAATGTATACGCCACAAATTATTTGTTCACCTGCTGGTGGATATTAGCACTTGCAATTTGGAGCCATAACAAGTTATTAATAGCATTCATATGTAATCTTTATGTGCACTGTTTTTCACAGAAAATAAATAGTAATATGCTACTTGAATATTAGAGGGATACACCTTACACTTTAGTGAATATGAAAGTCTTAGCTGCTCTTTCCACCTCTATAACAATACTTCACAGTTAGATAATCTATTATTAGCCATTAATTAATTATCAAATGGCACTGCATTATAGCTTGAGTTTATATATCCCTAATGATTGATAATGTTAAACATCTTATCATATGCTTACTGAATATTTGTTTGTCCTCTTCAGTGAGGAGCTGATTCAAATATCTTCCCTTTTTCATTCATAAGTACACATATATACATGCGTATAAGTGTATATACACTCATACATGTATACACATATATATATATATACACACATTTTATTCACAAATCATGCTTTTGATGTCTTAAAGTTTTCTCCATCTGTGATATCTAACATTTTATCCAGTAAATGTAGACATACATCCAGTATAAGTATAGGTTTAGATCTATAATTTATTTAGTTTATATCTAAATCTATCTCAAATTATTTCAAATATAAGATAAATGTATAGATAACCATTCCTATACATCTATTCTCGTAGAAGAACTATACAGGATACTGGGAAGTGAACAAGCATTGCACCATGCATCCCTACTCCTAAATAAAGGAAGGATTTCCATGAAACTGTTAAATATATCTTAACTATAAGATATCAGACTTTCTACCATTATCTATATTTACAATGTCAGTATACACTTAAATAACAGAATAATGCACTTGTGATTGTTGCTGAAGGACTATGCTATTGTAATAATAAGGAGAGAAAACAACAGGGTTGGAGAAATGGGGTCAGGGATGGAGGAGAGAACCCCTGTGCCTACGGAACTATATCATCAAAAATAGTAAGATTAGTAATTGATGCAGTTAATATAGCTTTGTTCATTGGTGGAAATATCTATAAAAAAAACTTACATGGCCTATCAGTAAAGAATAATTTGAAAAGGGAGAAAAAAGTTCCTGCAAAGGACTCAGTGCTGTGGCATATCCGGTTAATCCTCAGACTGCCACACCAGTATGCCATGAGACAGCTGATCCAAATACTAGCTGTCCCACTTTTAATCCAGCTCCCTGCTAATGGCCTGGGAAAGCAGCAGAGGACAGCTCAAGTCCTTGGGTCTCTGCAGCTAGGTGGAAGACCTGGAAGAAGTTCCTGTCTCCTGGCTTCGGAAGCCATTTCTGCCATTTAGGGAATGAACTACAAGATGGAGATACTTTGCTCTCTCTGTCTCTCCTTCTCTCTGCAATTCTGCCTTACCCTCCCTGCTTCCTGCATTCCCCACCCACTCTTCTCCTTCCTTATTTCCTTTTTTTACAATTAGTTTCTATTTTTACAGTGGCATACTTTCATTTTGTCTTGCAAACACAGATCTCACATTCAATTAGGTTAAGATTTCAACAAATTGGGGCCAAGCCAGCATAGTGCCTCAACAGGCTAATCCTCTTCCTGTGGCACTGGCATCCCATTAAAGGGCCAGTTCAAGCCCCAGCTCCTACATTTCCAATGTACCTCCCTGCTGGTGGCCTAGGAAAGCAGCAGAGGATGGCCCAAGACGTCGGGCCCTTGCACTCACCTGGGAGACATGGGAGAAGCTCCTGACTCCTGGTTCCTGGCTAGCTGACTCCTAGCTCCTGGCTTCAGATTGGACCATCTCTGGCCACTGCAGTCATTTGGGAAATGGATCAGCAAATGGAGGCTGTCTCTGTATATTTCTAGCTTTCTCTATCTAACGTCCAAGTAAAAAAAATAAACAAATCTTTTTAAAAAAAGGAATCAACACATAACAAATAGGAAAAAAAAAATCCCTACTATTCTTCAAGAGAGTAGACACAGGCTATGAACAACCATCATATCTGTAGATGCCCCTCTTGCTCATATAAATTACAATGACTTTTGTAGTCCGTGTATGAGTTAGGATAGATAAGGGAAAGCAAATGATATTTGTCTTTTCAGAGACTGGCTCATTTCATTAAGCATGACAATTTCCACATAAGGTGAGCACATCACAGAGCTCATTTACTTGCTCTAGTTCCTCAAAAATTGCTATTTTGTACTGCCTATTTCCCATATCTGAGTAAATGATTTAAGATAAAATTTGCCCCTGTTAATCCATCATGTACAGAAATAAAATCCAAGAATATAATGTCTTAATATTTATTTACATAAAGCTAAACATTGATTTAAATACAAGAAATTATTATAGTTTTCATAGTTTGTCTTTATACAATTTATATGAATCAAATTAGGCTCATGAATTATGCAAATAGGTGATGGCACAGAGGTAGAGCATGCTAATCCTTTGTATCGTGGTGCCAGGATCCCTCATGGATGCCAACTTGTGTCCTGTCTGCTTAAATTCCAATCCAGCCCTTGCATACAGCCTGGGAAAGCAGGAGAGCATGGCCCAAGTTCTAGAGACCCTGCACACATGTGGCAGGCCTGGAAAAGGTTTCTGACTCCTGGTTTCAGATCAGCTCAGTTCTGGCCACTGCAGCCATTTGGAGAGTGAACCAGCAGATGGAAGATCTTTTCTGTATCTCTCCTTCTCTGTGAAATGTGCCTTTCAAATTTAAAAAAAAAATGCTTTTAAAATATTAAATACCAGAATGATGGACTTATGACTGTGAAGGACTATATTATTGTAATAATATAGAAAAATCAGTGCAGGGAGAGAACTGAGGAGGAGATAAAATCCCAGAGCCTGTGGAACTGTATATAATATTTATAACTAAATAAATAGAATACTATTAAAAAATTACCCTGGAATAGCATTCCTTAAAATTTTGCCACATGTAAATATAAATTAAAATGTAGCTATTATTGAAGCAATACATTTATATTTAATTATAATTTTTTCTGAGAATAAAAATTATCAGAAATTAGAGTTAGTAATAAGGAACAAGATACAAGATATGCCTTGCTTAAGCATTATAGTTGAGATATATTTCCTTCAAAATGTTTTCAATGAAGGGTAATATTTTAAAAATATGATAACCAAAGAAACAAATTGAGAACAATAGCTATGTCTCGGACTTTAAGAAATTTAAATTTTAAAGGTAAGTTTCACTTGTCACGGATACAGAAAAGAACAACACCTATATCCTGCCTCACAGTGCGGGGTCCAACACCTGCCTCCAGGTCCTACCTCCAGGTCCAGCCTCCAGCTTTGTGCCAATGTGGTCTGTAGGAGGTGATAGCGACAGCTCAAAACATCAGCTTCCTGCAGCCACTGGGGGCCCTAGGTTGAATCCCAGGCTCCTAGCTTTGGCCCTGGCCCAACCTCAGTAGCTGTGGGCATTTGGGGAATAAAACAGAAGTTGGGGGTTTCTCTCTCTGTCTCAAATAAATATTTTTTCAATCTATAGCACTAATTTTTCCTATTATATTTTTCAGTTTTTTAATAGATAAAATAAATTCAATTCATATTATTCTTTAAGCTCCATTAGCTAATTATTTTTAATATCTGTCATGACTTCTTTCAGATTTTCGTTAGAATGTCAGTTATTCCAAATTACGTGCTCACAGTAATTTCAAGGTTTCTTCCTCTTTAAAACTTTTAACCTCCAGTGGTATTACCTTCCAGCAATTAGCTAAAATGTCTCTTCAAAGTTCTACATTAGCACCCAAATTACATTAGCAATAGCATTTCACCCATGAACTTCCAATAAAGCCTATTTTTAGAATTTAACCAACTCATCATTTCTCCTCTATTAATGGAAAAAAAAGCAATCCTACTGAAAAGAGTCTTTCATTAAAATGACACTCTCCTCATCTTGCTTCATTTTAAAAAATAAATCTAAGGGGGAAATTCTGAAAGGCCTCCTAAAGATCAAACATTGAAGATACCACTGTGGGTCTTAGAATAGGAATCATCATTGTCCAGACAGAGGGTTCTTTGGCCATTAGTGAGGTATAGAACACAGTAACACTGCTAGAAGGTATCGTGTAAACCACAATGGTCTTTCAAATGTATTCAGGCTTCCTTTTGTATTTTCCAATCAAGCAGCTTGTAGTATTATAGCATAATATCAAAAAGACTCAGTCAGGCATTTAGTGAAGACATGGATTAAGAGCCAGCATGATGGTGTAGCAAGTTAATCCCTCTGCCTGTGGTGCTAGCATCCCATGGACACTGGCTTGTATCCCACCTACTCTACCTTCAGATCCAGCTTCCTGTTTATGGACTGGGAAAGTTGCAGAGGATGGCCAAAATCTTTGGCCCTTGCACCCACGTGAGAGACCCTGCAGAAGCTTCTAGCTCCTAAATTTGGATCAACAGTTCTGGCCATTGCAGCCATTTGGGTAGTAAAACAACAAAGGAAGATGTGTGTGTGTGTGTGCGTGCGCGTGCATGCATGTTCTTCCTTCTGTACATAGCCTATCAAATAAAAATAAATAAATCTTAAAAAAGAAAAAACAGGAGGGCATGGATTAACAATGGCCCATATAAGAGTACCATGGTTTGGTTTCTGGCTTGGCCTCCTAAAGCCAGTTCCCACGTAGGCAGACCTTGGAGACAATGCTAATGGCTATGTAATGCCTTTCTGCCACCCTTACAAGAGATTTTGATTAAATTTCTGTTTCCAAGCTTTTCACCCCCAATATTCCTCACCATCATGGACATTCGGGAAGTGAACTCTTTCTCTAAGGGTGGGGGCTGGAGGGGTCTCTGTGTCTGTCTGCATAACTCACTGACACTACAAGACACAGTGTGAATCCGTGAAGTAGAATGTGAACCTTTTTTGTGCCAGTCATATATATATATATTTTTTTTTAAGGAAAATGAGTCACCTGTGTCACTTTCTGGACTTGGCTAATTTAAGGTGAGTTGAAAGTCCCTGGGTTTCCTGTATGCTTTTAAAATTTTAAACATGAATTGGCGTGCTATGGCCAGGAGTCCAAACATGCTGGTGGTTCCTAGAACAATGGTCACTGCCATCACCAAGCTTAACTAATAAGGACTCCACAGTACATCCTACACGTGTGTCTGGCATGATCTGCCTCACACCCCACAACAAAGTCAAGGCTCTCCAACCTTCAATTCATCTTCCTACTAATGTGCCTGGGAAGACAACATAAATGGGCCATGTACATTGCCGCCTGCCTTCCCATGTGGGAAACCAAGATGGAGTTCCTACGTTCTGGCTTTGGCCCGATCTCCACACTTGGCTATTGAATCAATCAATCAATCTCTCTCTCTATCTCTTTCTCTCCCTAACTTTCAAAGAAACGAATCTTTTTTCCAAGAAAATTGCAGCTAACTTCTTCAAAGCCATTGAGGCTTAGTCTTTTCAGGGTTCAATAATCAATCAGGCATACGCAGTGTAATTTTGCTTTTAATTAATTCAGTCAATTAATTGGGAACCTTAAGCACATCAAAGGAATTCTCTTACCTTTGGGGTATCATGCAACCTAATCCTCAGAGTAGCATCTTGTCAAAATTACAGATTCTGCTCAAACTCAAAAGGAGAAGTTTACACCAATCATACCCCAGAGATCAAGAGTCATCCCATCTTGGAATTCTTTCTACTTTGCTTGGCACATTAAATAATGTCACAATGAAGATTTCTGTGTGTGTGTTATTTTGTACTTTGACTAACGCCTCTTTAGAAATGGTTTCTCAAAGAAAATTATGTATGTGTAATTTTGCTATATATGAGACTTGGCAAAGTTTCTTCTACTGGGATTGCAAAATTTTGCATTTCTGTTGGCAGTGTAAGCTAGGGCTTCCTTTCCAGCAATTTGCCAAACTCCAGAAGCTTGTCAATATCGTTAGTAATAAATGGCTCCATATTGCGGTTTAAATTTGTGCTTTTCTTATTTTGAGAGAGATACTATTTTTTGTTTAAAAATATCTAATGGAGGCAGACATTCAGCTTGGGAGTTAAACATGTCATGTATTGGAGTACATCCGTTCTATATCTAGCTTCAACTCCTGATGTCAGCTGTTTGCAACTGCAGAACCTAAGAGGCCGCAGTGATGACTTGAGCAGTTAGACTCCTGCCAGCATGTGGGAGACCTGGACAGAGCTCCTGGCTTCCAGCTCAACCACTGTGGGGAATGAACCAGTGCCAGGAAGCCTGTCTCGGCTCTCTTCTCTGTCTTGAAGATGAATAAACTTAATTTTGAAAGATTGACTCATTTTGAGTTTTGCTTTCTTTGACTTCAAATGTCAAAGAATAAGAAATGAGGTTGACATGGGCCAGGGGTGTTAAGCCACTAACTTCCAGAGGTTCATGAAATCCATCCTCACAGGCTGTAGTCCAAAATTCTTATCCTGATTCCTACTCCCTAGTTTAATATCACTGTGTTTGCAGAGAGATGGAGGAAAGAAGAGAGAAACTCGAAGATTGATAGACAGAGACCAGGGTGACCCCTGCACCCATCATCTCTAGATGAGTCCTAGAAGGCCAGGGGCATGGTAAACAACCTACTTCTGTGAATGATATTGATGTCATGTGCTGCTCTTTTTCATCAAGATTTTTCTTTGCTATTACAACTGATCTAGGAAACAAGAATGCTATGCATCATGATGCAAAGTTTAATGTTTTCCATTGTCTTTATGAAACCTCAATTGAAGATAAATTAACACAATTAACTAATCCTACTTCTAAATGCCTCTCCTGAACCAATCATGAGAAATTCCATGCTTGCATCTATTAAAAGCCATAGACAATTAGCCTCAATTGTTCCCACCTTCAGGGCTCCCTCTTGTACATCCATGAGCTTTTCTTTTTGATTTTTTTATTTTAATTTTGCTGCATTTTTTTGGTTTTTTTTTCTTTTTTTGAAAACTACTTCTGATTTACACACTTTTTTGTCCATATTCCTAATTCTTCGTGGTCACCAGATAGAAATCTGAGCAGTCAGAACTATAAACTCCTACTATAATAGCATCCTTTCCAATACCAGATTTAACTGAGATTATATAGGCTCAGTGCTGTAGTAACAAAGCTAGCATCCTTACAAAAAAAAAAATCCTTACACACACACATACCACACATAAACCACACACACACATACCACACATAAACCACACACACACATATAGTGTACACACACCACATACATGCATACTGCACACACATACTGCATACACACATACACACACACATACACCACACATACACACATACACCACACACATACACACACCACTCAAGCAAAGACCATGCAGAGGCACAGGGGAGAGAGCAGCATCTACAAGCAAAGCAGGGAGGTTCTCAGAAACAGCCAACGCTGGGGACGCCTTGATTTTGGATTTCTAGTCTACATAACTCAGAGACAGTAATATCTTTTTCTCAAGAGCTCTGAGACAATCAGTTTCTCTCTTTTTGTTAAGATTGATTGATAAGTTTGAAAGGTACAGTGACCAAATATCCCAGGTAGGGGAACCACAAACCCAGATGCTTGTTTCCAAGAGTCCCTAAATGCAGCAGCCCAGTACCATGAATTTGGATAAGAAAACAGGATTGGTGGAGAATCTGTTACGGTGGTTGCAGCTGAGCATCTGGACCCAGCGCTCACTGCCTTTAGCAGCATGGGGAACAATGGGCTTCCCCAAGGTGGCGTCTTGGGTACAGTCTTGCCAATGACTCTGACAGCCACATTGCTCATTGACTCTGCTGGTTTCACCAGCCCTCCCAGAAACTCTGAGAGGAATTTCATTTTTCTCTCAATAAAATCATTTTCTGCTTCATCAACTCTGTCTGGCGCACTTTTTTTTTGTTCTTGTGGAAGTTAATAGCAGCTTCCCGAAAAATAAATCAAGATTGTTCAAATGAAACATAAATTAACCTGATGACTGCTCACAAATGAGAAGTCTGAAGATATCTGGAATGAATAAGAAGGTAAAACTGCAGTGATCTTTGACATAACATATTGTCAGCTTTAATATCCAGTTTATATTCACCTCTTGCTTCTAATATATGCTTAATCACCAAGATATGCATTATCATAACCTTTAACACAGAATCCTTGCCACCCTCTTGATCTTTAGGTGAAATGTGCTTGTGCTTAGCAATTTCTAGGTAAAACCGAAGTTCTTCTTCAAGGTTTTGGTAATCCTGCAACAACTAGAAATGTCTGGCCCCTTGACCTCTAAACTTTGGCATCTCTGTATGCTGTTCTGACCCAAAAATCCGCAACCCCATTCTAACCAGAGTAAACCTGCAGATGAAAGATACCTCTCTCTGTCTCTCTCTCTTTCCAAATAAATGAATAATCCTGTGTTTAAAAATAGATTTGAAAGAATCTTTAGGAGGTTTCCCACGCAGGAATCACATCAAGCAAGAGTCTGAGCATAATCAAATTTGGTGTTCTACCATTTGTCTGAGTCTAAACTTTTCCTACTAAACAGAGTAATTACGATCATTCTGTAAAGCTTAGGGACACAATACAACTGAAGTACCTATTGCCTACTTTTATTCAATAGTAACAATTGTGTTTTTGTTTTGGTTATGTCTTCCACAGGGAGCTAGATGGGAGCTGAGCCAATGCCTGCCCATTCCACGGTCACCCAGTAAGATTAAAGCAAGTTCAGTAACCACATTGCTAAGGGGAACTTCGCCACCCTGGACCAACAGGACACTCACCTGCCATATCCCATCCAATGTGCACGACATGGTCACTGTCGTTTTTTTTTAAAAGCAGCAAGTTTGTGAAAGTCCTCCAGAAACACTGCTTCTTAATGCCTGGTAGAAATGGGAGGTGCGAAAGACAAGTCACCAATTCTCATATTTAGGAGAAGCAGAGTAGTGACAAAAACTCTCAGTGACACATGTGTCAAAGCTTGAATCCCAACAAAGACAGTTCTCCTTAGGAGGAGATTTGAGTTTTTTCTACATTTTCCCTGCAGTAAGCAGTTATAACCATAGTCATTCAACTGGCTGGAGCAGAATACTCTTCTATCAAACAACCCCCACAATCCTTCTATTTTGTGCTCATATCAGTGTAGGTATCTCCAGCTGAGGAGAAAACATGGATGCTATATTGATTGCCAGAGAAGGAACTGCAAACTCAGATTTCTGTTTTACTCTGCAAAATTCTTTTAAAATAATTGTGCCATTATTACGAGAAATCTGTACAGCACTATCTCCTTAGCTTTTTCTTTTCCAGATTATAGAAGTCCATCTCCAGACAGCACCAAAATGTCACAAACTTGGTCATCTCCAGCAGTAATTTAATCAAAGTGCTTGTGACTATTAATAGTACCAATAATTGTCATTACTAGAAACTTTGATCAAAAGATTATCTCAGATATGCAACCAAAAACATGAACAGGTATATCAAGCAATAAATGAGCCACAGCCATACCAAAAATGCTCTTAGATTTACTTTCTCTTTCTTCCCAAAAAGGAAAGATTCCATGTGATATCTAACAACCTGTTACAAGCATTTCCTTTAAAAAAAATTATTTTTATTGGAAAGGCAGACCTATAGGGAGAAGGAGAGACAGAGAAAGATCTTTAGGCTGATGGTTCACTCCCCAAGTAGCCACAATGGCCAGAGCTGAGCTGATCTGAAATCAGGAGCCCAGAGCCTCTTACGGGACTCCCACATGGATGCAGAGTCTCAAGGCTTTGGGTCATCCTTGACTGCTTTCCCAGGCCACGTGCAGGGAGCTGGATGAGAAGCAGGGCTTCTGGGATAGAACTGGCTTAGAGTGATCTCGGCATGTGCAAGGCAAGGACTTTAGCCACTAGGCTCCCATGCCAGGCTTGGTTCCCATTTCTTGTCAAAATCTCTTGAAAAGATGGCATGGTATTAATTTAACACTTTCCAAATTAAGCACAGTTTCTTTCAGAATTTTATTTTAGGGTTGGGGTGGGTTTATACTAACAACATATCCCCATCAAAAACAGTGAGTCACTGTGACATGTAACCAAGCAGTCAAGCCAAGCATGGAAGCAAACCTTATGGGAGCCTGCTCATACTCATGGAATCTAGGTTTTTCTTTCAGCAAGTTTTGCTTGGCTAAGAAATAAGTATTATTTTGAAGCTGTCAACATCTTTTATAGTCTCCGAAAGAGACTGATGAAATGGGAAATCTTTGAGAGATTTAGCATGCACACAGTACACAAAACTAACTATGTGTTTTATTAGTTGTGTGAAAAAAAACTAGTATGTCAGCGTCATGATCAACCAGAAACATCAGGGGAAAATGGCAATGGTTTCACAGATAATCATAATTAGGAAAGACACTACTTCAACTGTTCTCTTGCTCCATGCTACTTCCAGCTTGATCATTTCGAGAGCACACGATTTCATCAAGATCTAAATAGAAGTGCTTCTTTCCTTTCAGCTGTGATCAGCACTCTAACAGATGTCAACACAAGGAGTAAAATCCAAGAATGCAAAGTTCTGCCAATTTCAAATCAATTCTTTCTCACAGGGAATATCCATGCCCATCACAGGGTTTCAGAATCAAACATGAAGATTTCCTTGGTGTGTTTGGGATTTAGGGTTCCATTGGCAAGGACTCAGGCACACAGGAAAGACACCAGCTTTTGTGTTACTGACAAAAAGGGAAATCAATAAGACATGTATTTCATTATTTTACCCATATGCCAATCTCAGTTTTAAATGTAGACTTCTTTTATTCATTTGAGGCTACTATTCTGGGCACACTTTCCTACTGAAGTTCCTATTATGGACAGGGGACTGAAGCTCACATTCCTCGTGCTTGTAACATGGCTCAGAGTAGGTGAGCATGTTCACTTTTACCTTGGATATTGTCACCTTCATCCACTCCCTGTACTCAGTTCTCCTGTAAAAAGGAAAGTCTAACCAGGAGACTAGTGATTGGCCTGCATTTTATTAGCATGTGAGTTTTTCTTGTCTCAAATGTTTGCAGTGAGGCCGGCGCTGTAGCATAGTCACTTAAGCAGCTGTGAGCTATGCTGGCATCTCATTTGGATGATTTAGTCCCAGCTGCTCCACTTTCAAGCTAGCTACCTGCTACTGCACCTAGAAAAAAAAAAAAGAGCAGAAGATGGCCCAAACGCTATGTTCCTGCACCTGTGTGGAGGACATAACTGAAGCTCTTGACATCTGGCTTCAGCCTGGCTCAACTTCAGCCATGGAAGCCATTCGGGGAGTACACCATCTCTGCCAGCACCCTGCCTTTTGAATAAACAAAATAATGAAGTGAACAGATCATTTTGATTCCAAGATGGTTGAATAAGGAAAAGTTATGCTGATTTAGACCAGGGGGAGCTTGTGATAAAAGAAGCAAAGGAAATGCTTTCCCAGGGCAGCATTGGAGAGAGGTTTACAGTGAAAACTCCACAGAGGTGGAGAGGCACCATGTAGAACTGTGGAAAATGTTGCACAGCAGTGAGTGGAGACAAGAGCAAGATGGGTGCAGACTGCCTCAGGAAGAATCACTGCTAACATTGTCTGGCATAGAAGTTCATGGACCACATTGATACTGGGTTTGGTGTGGTGCTAGAGCTGGGGGCAGAAAACCGAGAGCCACCAGGAGGGGCTAGAACATTTCTGCCCTACCATCAGCTAACAGAGGTGCTAGGACCAGCCAGGAGATAGCAAAGCATCTCAAAATTTGGAAAGGTTGCAGATGGCTGTAACACACACCTTCATCAGCATAGACACACATGACTGGGTGATTTTAATGAAGGGACATATCCAAAGTCACAAACTTTGAGTCTGCACTAGTAATCTGATATGAGGCTAGGCACTCATCTAGGAATCAGAGGTGTGCATAGCCCCACCCTACAACAGTACAACAGGTTCTGGGGAATGAGCTGCCAAGCTGGAAAACTCACAGGTAATCAGTGTTTGGAGTACCTCCGCTCCAACTTGCAGATCTCAGTGGATCCTCAATATGCCAAATAAAAATTACAGTGAAAAGCCACAACAACAGTTTTAGTGAGGCAGAAAGAATATCTAAGATAGAAGACCAGTTCTTGGAAATATCTGTCAGACACAGAGAAAAAAAAGAAAGATTAGAAAAACTGAAAGCAGTGTTTTTACTTTAGGGGACACTATGAAGCAACCAAACATATGCACAAAAGGGGTTCCTGAAGTTGTGGAAACAGATAATGGACTAGAAAGCTTATTAAGCAAAATAATAGCAGAAGTTTTTCCTAATGTAGAGAAAGAAAGAAGTATCAGAGCTTGGGAAGCACACAGAACTCTTAATAGGCATGATGGTAGAAAATCTTCTAGTAAAGTTAGAAAATAAATCCAAAGCAGACAACATGAATATTTATGGAAAACTGCTAAGACTAAACCACTACCTTCCAATAATAACTGTGAATATAAATGGCCTAAATTCTCCAATCAAAAGAGACTGGCTGAATGTATTAAAAACAAGACCTATTTATTTGTGATCCACAAGAAATCCATCTGAATTACAAAAATACAAACAGACTAAAAGTCAAAGATTTAAAAATACAATCCATGTCAAGGAGAAAGGAAAGAGGGCAGGTGTAAATATTCTAATCTCAGACAAAATAGATGTAACACAAACACTATCAAAGAGACAGATAAGGGCATCACATCATGGTTAAGGGATCAATTAAGCAAGATAATTTTAGTACAATAAATGTATATATTCACCAAGCACCAAGACATATGACTACTAAAAATAAATGGTAATGGATCTAAAAGGAGACACAAACTTCAATATGTAAACACATGGCGACTGAACAACATGCTATTAAATGAGCAGTGTGTCATAGAAGAAATTGAAAAGGAAATTTTAAAAACTCGTGGAAATAAAAGATGAAAGCACAGCACGTGAGAACTTGTGGAATACAGCAAAAGCACTGCCAAGAGGGAAGTTCATAGCAATCAATGTCTACATCTGGAAATTCACAAGGCATCAAATACAGAATCTAACCATGCATCTGAAGGACCTAGAAAAACAAACCCTAAAGTGATTATCAATAAGAAATAACTAAAATTATGGAAGAAATAAACAAAATTGAAACAAATCTACACAAAAGATCAGCAAATTGAAAAGCTGGATTTTTAAAAACATTAACAGGATTCATATATCATTGGCTCAACTAACCAACAAAAAAAAATGAGTACAAAGACCCAAATCAATAAAATCTGAGATGATAAAGAAATTATAACAGCAGAAACCACAGAAATACAGAGAATCATTAGAAATTACTACAGACATCTATATGCAAAAAAAAAAAAAAAACCTGGTAAATCTGGAAGAAATGTGTAGATTTCTGGAAAAATACAATCTATACACATTGAGTCATGGATCCTAAGAGCTTTCAGCCCTATGCGCAGAATCTCTGGATGTATGTCAGCATCAACCATAAACAGGCAACTGCTGAGGCAGTCTTGTTTTGATGCGAATCACCAGCCTGTCCTGGGCCTGGGACACAGCCTAAGATTGCACAAGGCCCAGCATCATGAGAACCAGGTGTGACTGTCTTAAGCTCTGCCTGAGTGGCTGAGAACTGTGTCTACTGACCATCCCTGAATTAAATTCAGTGTCCGGTCAAGTTTTGTGGTCATAGGTGCTCTTATACCCTTGAGGGCATCCCCAGGGGCTGACTGGGCAGTAAGGAGCAGTAAGCCCACTTAGCAGCAGATTAGCCATAAAACAATGAGCTGGCATTCCACTGATTCTGCAGCATCACCTACATTTTTCTAGAAGTAGAAGAAGCTAAGTTAGGAAACAAGTCAGAAGAGACCTGAAGGATAAGGTCAAAGTGTAAGGGAAGACACTGGGGCACCTGAGGTTCTCTTTCTGTTCCCCATGCCTATGCTTTGATTGTGCTTGTGAAAGTGAAAAGCTGCACCTGTAAGGAACTTAAGCTTTTTTCTCTCGTAAGCTCAAAAATTCCTCAAAGATCAGCAATGTGCTCTGGAAAGAAGCTGAATCATCTGCTGGGTTGGCAGAGTCTATCTTTCCCCAGGAGAAGTTTAAACCCCTTTGCTGATCCTCCTCCACTGCCATGTTCATGATACCTGGTTCATCTCACAGATGATCCCTAAGATCCCCCCGTGTGTGCAGAATTGAACAAGCCGAGCTGCTTCTCGGGCTTCTGAGGCCTGTGCTTGCACAGTCCCTTCACTTGAGGGTTTCTCCTACGAGATACCTACTCCTCTTTTGGCCACAAGCTCTTTATAGTGCTACAGCTGCTATCCCCCCAGTCACAGGACTTGGGACACACGCAAAGCAGGAAGACCACAAACTCACGATTCTCCAGCTGCCAGTTTCCAAAGACAAATATACCTCTTGTCTGTGTCTGCCTTTGGATGCTTTCTTGCTTTTTAAAACAGCTTTTTACAAGTACTTGGTCTGTATTTTAGCAGTATTACCTATGACAGGTCTCATATAATCCATTCACTTCAGTGCGATTACTCCAACCTCAAAACTGGAAAGTAGGCTATCTCAGGCCCTTCCAGTGTTCCAAACACAAAGGCATAAGGAGATAAGTAGGTAAAGAAAGATTGCCCACCCCCAGATAGCTGAAGAAGGAAACATCTTCAAGACAAAAACAACAAACCTGTCTTGAATTCATAACAAAAATCTCTGTTGGCATATGCTGCTGAGTTGTAATCCTGACACATTCTTTTCTCTCTGTTTTACCAAAGACCCATTTTGATAGCTGGGTACTGGTTACGATTCACCTCCAGTTAGGATGAGTCTATGGGGAAACTCACCCTGCCAAACAGCAGATAAAAAAATAAACAAATAAAAATCTGCAAGCTACATGCATAAAAGCATTTTTTAAGTAAACTCCTTTTTAAAAAGTAAATTCCCGTTAATATTGATTCTCGGGTATTGGAGCACACCAAAGATGATTCTACACTTGCTGAGATGAAGACACAGCAGGTAGAACTCTACACCCACCACCGAGTGTCCTCGTCACCTCCCAACACACTCAGCTCTACAGGGCAAGGTCCACCAGCCAACATGGATGCTGCACACACGGTGGGCTTCCATTTCTGCAGAGGGACCCTGATTCAGGAAACTCTCAAAGGCAGAATGGAGCTGCTAGCAAAGCCAATCTTCGTCCCGGAGGGAAGCACTATCTGACGTCAGAGAACTCGGCTTTCTGGCTGAGAGAGCCAGCACCTGCCCTGACTCAGGGCTGTCTGCCATACAAACACTCTTTCTTAAAAACAAAAATTGAGAATCAATGCTGATCCAAATCACAGCGAAGCACAGAAGCTTGTGAAGAGTGCATCCCGACAGTGAGCTTTGTGGAACCACTGGGGAAGTAGAAGGAAGGGTATCCTGTATGAAACAGGCTTTTTCTCCCCTGGAAACTCTGCCCTTTTACTGAATGAGCAGCTGCCAATCAATCAATCAGACTAATCAGCTCTGGGATGGCAGGTTGTGGGCCAAATCATACCACTGCTTGCAGCTGAATTATCACATAGCGTGCCATCTTTTATAATCATTAACAAACAGTAAAGGAAAGAGGGCAATTTAAAACACAAAAAGACAAAACAAACAAACAAAAAAAACCCTCCTGGACGCAAACAGGATTTCATCTGGAGAGAAACTCATTTGAAAAGGAATTATAACTGACAACATGACTTTAGAATCTCTAACAATTCATCCTGGGAAGTGGGTTTCTTGAAACTCCTGAGACAAAAGTAGCTTTGAAGATCTGCTGTCAGAACTTTTGTGTCAGCTGAACATATAAAGTTGCCAAGTATATATTTCTTCATCAATTAACCAAAAATGGGAGAGGGAAGTGATGTCCAAGCACTGAGTTCTGTGCGAGGTACTAAGAACAAAGTTAAATCAGGCAAGATCCCCGCCCTGGGAAACATTATCTTCCAGTGAGAGCAACATCAGGAAGCAAGGAAATAAATATAAAATTGCAGTAATTACAGGCTTCCAGACAGGTGGAAAGCAGGTACACAGAAGCCCCATAGAGGCACAGGCTTAAGCCAATAAGGTGGTAAGGAAATGCTCTGAGAAAACATTGGGAAAATCAAACAGTGAAAAAGGATCCATTCCGCCCAGCACAGCAAGCTGCCTGGGGAAGGCCTTGAGCCAGGAAACTTGTGGGAGCTGAGAGAGGCCTGTGCGATGTGCAGCCCAGTGTGAAACCCGAGGTGGATCTTAAATGTGACTCGACATGCACTGTACCACTTCCATTACTTCCCAAGAATGTGTCTGTTTCTATTTACAAGATACAATTGATCCTGACCACGAGCAGCACACCTGACTGTCATGTTTCCTGGGGATTTGGAAAAACTTTGGCTGTGCTTGCCCATCATCTCTCTTCTGCACAGCCTCCTCGCGCCTCCTCCCTTACGAAAGCAGTGTGGGAGTAGACAGCCCCTCTCTCCTCTGCAGGAAGTGGGCCATGGTGTCATCCAGCAGAGTTCACTCAGTCTGCTCCTTCAGTCTCCCCGGAGGATCATCCATGGCTGCTGTTGTGGAGTGGACTTGACAAACATCCCCATCCACCTCCCCCAAATCTCGTACAATCTCCTTAATATGCTGAGTTCTTCCATCTCAGTCAAGCAGACAGGATGATGACTCTGCCCTTCAAATAAGTAAACAAATGTAAAAAAAAATAAAAGTAGTGTACCTCCAAATATAGAAGAGGAGAAAGAGTTCTCTTCTGTTCTACCCCTGCAGGCAAATGAGCATCTGTCTTCCCACTCAGGGTCTCTTGAGAACAGTCTTACCCAGAAGAGGTGCAGACCTTCTGGCTCCTTAGCAGCTGACCTGTAATCTAGCATTGCCCACTAACCTAGCAGTTCTGAGATATACAGTGCCCATCCCATACTTTACTTTTTAAAAGTAGTCGGCCATCTGAGGCTGATCATGTGTGACTCTGGCCCTTGCAGACCAGTGCCATCTCCCATTCTGTCTCACTGTGGAGAACGGCGGATGATGTAGCAGTCTGGGGATGCTACTCAGACTCGACCATCTGCACCTGAATCAAGCCCAGGGCTCTTTTAAAGGGAAGCTGGGTAAACAGAGGAGATTTGCTTAAAATGCTTTGTTGTTCTGCAAGACCAGTGACTACTGAGGCAATGCTGAAGAGAGAAACAGGGTTATAGGTCTCTCGACAGCGTACTAGAGAACTCTGAATTGGTAAATTAGAACTCACACATTTGAAAGAAATAGATCAATAATTGCTTTAGTAAAAGCTATTAGAGAAACTCTTCCCCAGAGAGAACATTTTTTAATGGCTTCTCATGCTTACACACAGATGCATTTATGTAACAGAAATAAAAGAAAAATTATCTCAGGAGTCATGTCCTTAGGAAAAAATACAATCCACTCTCTCCCCCAAACAAGTGAGAGGTGGTTGTGAGTAAATTCAGGATACCGCTGTTTGGGTCTTAGCACACAGATGTGCTAGACTTTCTGTACCAGTGACTAAACTTCAAATTAAACTTCTGTGGGTCCTTTTTTACCTAACTTCCCACAGATAAAAAGCCAATAGATAACAAAATTAATTTAGAACAGGTAAAAGAAGATTAAAACATGAGGTTTTATTTGGTACTTAGAACAACAAGACTTTGAATTTAAATAAAATAGAGCATGTGTTAAAGTCAGAATCCAGACAAATTGTCCTTCATCTCTTGCAGGTGGACGGATAGGCCTACGGGGGACTGCTTCTTCTACTCTGCAAAATATGCATGAAGGGTTGAATGTCATACATGGAATGGTTTCACTTGTAAATTCTAACATTATATAATAATTGTGTATATACAGTAGAGTTTAAATTTGATTGCCAGCATGAAAGTCTTAGCACAAATTTCAGAATAACCCCAAAATTGTGCACAAGTGAATGGAAAGGGGAAAAGAATCCACTTGGTCTGATAAATTAACTTCAGTTTTCACTGAGGTTATCTTTAGATTGAAAAAAAAAAAACAGGGAATAAAACAGGGCTAAAACTCTCTGCTATAACATTTAGAATCTAAAACAAAAAAAAAAAACCCAAAATTTTTCAGGGATGATTTTTACTATACATTGACTATCACTATATGTTCTGCAATCGCATTTTCACACACACACTCAATGAGACTATTTTTATGTGGCCTACAAGTTGGAAAATAATTATACATCTTGAAATTACAGTTGATGGATTTGTAGTCTAGCAAATTCTAACCTGACAATGTCAAACTCAGCTCCAAATAACACACTCATAATTTATCAATATGCAGCTTCAGAGTCATCACTTACTCTTCTGGTACCTTGTCTATGAAAAGAGAACATACCAACCTTATACATTGCTATGGAAATAATCTAATTCAAGCATGAAGATCAGGCATGGGACACTCAGTTGGTGTTCCATCAATTATATCTGCTCGTCTTTGGTGATCTGGAACTGGATTGTCTCCATTTCACTTGCAAATGCAGTCTTCTTTCCCATGATTGGTGTTTTTACAAGAGCTAATACTTGAAACAGCACCTCCAACACCACCTGAGAAGCCGGCATCCCATATTGAATATTTGAGTTTGAGTCCTGGCTCTACTCCCCGTTCCAGCTTCCTGCTAATGTGTCCCGTGGCAGCTGCAAAGATGGCTGAAATAATTGGGTTCCTGCCACACATGAGAGAGACCCAGAATGGTCTCTGGATTCCTTATCTCAGCTGGCCCAAGACCCAGCTATTTCAGGGATTTAAGAAATGGACTAATAGATGGAAGATCTCCCTGTTTCTGACTCTCTGCCTTTCAAATTAACAAAAATAAATACATACAAAGATAAAAGCACACGAACTATGTAAAGAGGGCATGGTTGTGGTTTATCTGGCAAAGCCTCTCACTGGGATACTGGAATCTCATAGGGAGACTTGAGGCCCAGCAGTGCCACTTCCGAGCCATGCCCTGCTCATGCCTGGGCCTCAGCCCTACCCCTGCCCCTGGTGCTCCTGGCTTTGAACCGGCCCAGCCCTGGCCACTGTGGCCATTAGGGCAGTGAGTCAGAAGATGGAGGCTTCCCTTCCCTGTTCCCCCCCCCCCGCCCGCCTTTTTCTTTCAATGTTTTGACTACTTTAAATTCTTTCCATTTTCCATTTACATTTTTTCCAAATTTCATTGAAATACAGCATGCATACTAAGAAATACAGGTAAGAGTATAAGTAAATTAGCTTTTGTCGCCTAGCAATGTTTATAATCCATAACCAAGTAAAGAAGCCCTAAGATTTCAACTGTTCTTGCCACTTACACAATTCAGCTAAGCACTATTTATAACAAAATCCCAACAATTATACAGAATCATATAGAGTTAAATAGCTGGATGTTAATCCTTCATGCTTTGTATAAAATGTTTTCTGTCATTTTTCAATTGCCTCTTTACCTTGTTAACTTCTTCTCTTTATGCAGAAGCATCTTAGCTTCTAGTAATTTGATGGTTTTCAGTCTTAATTTTAGATTACTGACCCACTATGAGTTGATTTTTGTATAGTAAATAAGGCAGAGAGGAATCATCTCTCAAAATATCTGCATGTGGAAATCCAATTTTCTCAGCATAGTCCATTGAAAAAACTATCCTTTCTCCAAGGAATAATTTGAACTTGTTTGTCAAAAGTCAGTTGGCTATAAATTAGTGAATTTATTTCTGGTGTTTCTATTTTATTTAATTGATCTACAGATATACTTCTATTTTTGTGTCAGTACCAGGCTTTTTATTATTATTATTACAACAGCCCTGTACTAGGTTTTGAGATCTGATATTGTAATACCTTCATCTCTGTTCTTATTTTTTAAGGTTTATTTATTTATTTGAAAGTCAGAGTTACATACACACAAACACAAACACATAGAGAGAGAGAGAGGAAAAAAAAGAGAGAGATTCCATCTGGTGTTCTGTCCCCAAGCGGCCACAATGGCTGGGTCCAGCATAGGTCAGGAGTCTGAAGCTTATTCCATATCTCCCAGCTGGGAATAGCCCAAGTATTGGGGAGATCTGTTTTCCCAGGCTCATTAGCAGGGACATGGATCGGAAGTGGATTTGCCGGGTCTCAAGCCAGCACATGCATGGGACAAACATTTCCAGCCACACTATAACAGCAGCCCCAACTCTGCTCTCCCTGTGTGAGAGAAATTGTGTGCTTCCATGTGATTCTAGAATTGCTTTTTCTAAGTCTTCAAAAAAAAAAAAAAAGACCTTGTTATTTTAATTGGGACTGCACTTAATCTAAATTGCTTTAGGTATCGTGGACATTTTTGTGATATTAATTCTTGCATGAGAAGATATTGTATTTATCATGTGCTTTCTCTGTGTCTGTTAAGATAATTGTGTTTTAAATAGACAAACACTAGCCAGGGTCAAGCAGAGAGGGCACATTCCAGGAAATAGGAGAGGACAGACCAACAGCAGAGAGAAACTGACAGGCAATAAAAGCAGTGGAGACAACAACGTGATGTAGCAGTGACCAGACACCCCAGCAAGCAGGGATCTGAACTGCACAGGCAGCTAGAACTGTACCAGCAACCAAGCAGGAACAGGGAATGAACCCAAAGAACTGCCAGTCCTGCTGATTTATTTGATTTGACCAGGATCAGAGACAGAGCAGCATATTCCAAACAAATGGTGTGGGAACAGGGTGGATTTCACAGCTCAAGCCTCAAGTAGAGCCAAATTGGGTGCCATTGTGCATAGGAGGGCAAAGACAATGAATGGGTCAGGACTACTCATGCGCTAAGCTGGGAGTGAGCTCATTTCTGGCTCAGTGAATTGCAACAACGTGGCATCCTTCAGGTTCCGCCAAGAATAGATCCAGGTAGCCCCAAACCTAACGGCCAGCAGATCAAGAACTCAGATGCCATCTTGCACAGCGTGGCAAAGGCTCTGAGACTGCAAGGACAATAATGTGCTGAGCATGCGCTAAGCTGGGAGCAAACCCAGTGCATTGTACTTGTCCCTTATCGAGAATAATACTGACTTTGGCATCTTACGAGTCAAACAGGTCCAGGTGGCCCTCAGATCTAACAGTCAACAGGTTCTGGCAAGATCAGCATCGCCAGCAATCCAGCTATTCAGGCCACCTGGTATCACCCTAATCCTTGGAACTGCTTGACCTGGAAGTGGGAAGAAAGTTGTAGAGACAACAGTGCAGCCTCAGCAAGGTATCACAGCAGGTGGAGACTGCTGAGCCAGGAACTGGATCTACAGAGACCATGGTAGACATCTAACACAAAAGCCCAGATCTGAAACTCGCTGAATGGAGTGGCACAAGTGACTGCAAACAAAGAGTCATGTACCAACCATAATCAGTAAAATCAAGTTGCAGACCTGTGGGTGACACAGTTTGGAAACTTGCCCTACAGAGAAGAATCTGCCAACCAGAAGTACAATGACCAAGAGCAAAAGAGACAAAGGCATGATGAATATTACTGAAGACTCCCTCACAGGGGAGCAAGAGCCTTTGCCAACCTCAGAGTCAACTGAGGAACACATTGAAAACAGGGGGATACAGAATTCGGAAAACTCACTATAACGCTTCTTATCAACAATGACAAGTGTGTAATACAGGAGTTCAAGGAATTTGCGGAGTATGTTTCAAAAGAACAGTCATGTTGTATTTGAAAAAGAAAATTAATTGATTCGGAAGGCAGAGAGACTGAAAAGAAAGAAATATATCTTTCATCTATTGGTTCAATCCCTGAACCTCCACAACAGCTGAGACTGAAGCAGGCCCGAGCCAGGGTCTGACATTTTACCAAGAAGGGACCCAGGAAGTTACGGTATCATCTACTGCGTCCCAGGGTGCACATGAGCAGGGAGCTTGGTGAGAAGTGGAAGAGTCTAGCCTGGATGGGGGGACTTCACTGCTGTGCCAAAAGTCTGCTCCTGAAATAAGTTCACATTTTTCAACCCAGACTTGAAGGACACAGTTTAAGCCTTCACAGACAGCTTCTACAGCCTCATTACTTCCTGGGCTTTCTGGACTATAAACTCCGAAGGATACAAGTAAAACCTAATTATAGCTCCGGTTGTCAGCCTCCGACCTTGCAAGCAGTCTGCACTGGAGCGTGGATGAGAGCCCTTTGTATGAAGGACCTGACCCTCCAGCACAACAGCAAGCCTTGTTGCTAGGATTTTAGGTGAAATTTAAAGGTAGAAATATGACAATTAGTGTTCTAAGTGTATTGTTTACTTTTACCTATGACAATTATTACTTCAGCTAAAAAATATTATTGAAAAGATAGAATCTCAGAGATCCTGCCAGAAAAAATTAAAAATGACATCACTTGACCAAAATCCTATGGATGAGCTTTCCCTACATAGGTGAGCTTTGAGATAGTGGCCAAAACGTAGGGGCCAAACCCTGAGGCTAGGAAAGATTTTTATTGTCGCAAAAAGTTTTTTTGAGTAGGTTTATATTTGGAAGGGACTGGGGACTCAAAGGAGGTGTGTATGTGTGTGTGTGTGTGTGATATTTTCTTTTCAAGTCTTTGAAAAAGTGACCCATATGTGATTTTTTAAATAGAGCAGGGTACACAAAATGCTGTAAAAAGAAAGGACTGGACACATCTCTCTGTGCCCCCCAACAATCCAGCTCCCCTCCCCAGAGGCCACTCCTACAACTGCTGCACACCACAGCCAGCATGAAACGACTGCCCTGCACCTGGCGCCCTTGCTGGCTCGCTCTCTCTCCCTTTTACTTGGTCTCTCAAATATCACAGCAAATCAATACTTGTTTCATTTGCCCTAACAGCTACACTTATTGTCCCAAAGTCAGAGTTACTCTTGGTAAGACTTTTCTCAACACAAAGAATACACTGTTTCCACAATGTTGTAATGTGTCCAGCCTTACTTCCACTCTTGTAACTTCAGCTCTGTTGAGGAACCAGAGGCAGGGTCCATGTCCTCTACACAGTATCAAATGCAAAGTCAGATTTAATCAGAGTTTTCAATGGCACTATTTTACTGTAGAAACTCAGTTTGACCATTTATAGATAAGAAAAAAAGAAAGAAAATGAAATTTAGGATTGTTGCTTCCTTGCCCATCTTCCTTTTGTGGTTCTTTCACTCTTAAATTTTATGAAAGAAAAAGATACTAATTCTCTTCTAAAAAAAAAAAACAACAAAATGAACATTTGTATGGAAAGCTAAACTTTGATGACTGATTTTAACTGCAAATACTTACCTAACAGGTTTGTTTGAGGGGTGAACGGTTGGTGGAGGGTTACGCTGGTGCATCCCACTTCAGAGCACCTAGTGCAGGTCTTGGATCCTCCACTTCTGCTCCGGCTTCCTGCTAATGGCAGCCTCAGGTGACATTATATGCTACTCAACAACTAGGGCCCTGCAACCCACGACTCCTGGTTCAAAACAAACCGGGCACAAGTACTGAGGTGCCACAAGCTAATTCTTGTCCCTATGGTGCTGGCATAACATATGGGCTCCAGTTCATGACCTAGATGCTCCACTTCTGCTCCAACTCCCTGCGTATGGTCTGAGAAGGTAGCAGAGGATGGCCCAAGTCTTTGGGGCCCTGCTTCCACACACACAACTCAGGGGAAGCTGCTGGATTTCAGCTTCGGATCAGCTCAGCTGTGGTGAGTGCGACCATCTGGGAAGTCAACCAGCAGGTGGAAGAACTTCTCTTCACCCGGCCCTGACCTGGCTCTTGCAGATACCTGGAGAGTGAGTCAGCAGGAAGGTATTTGTGTCTGCGTGTCTCTGTGTGTGAAACGGACAGATGAGAACAGATAAGAAGGTTGAATTTAGAACCTCTGCCAGTGCCAGTACTTCTTCTACAAGTCCACTTGCTCTCAGACCTCTTGCTGTGCCCGTCATCTGTCCGCTTTAATAAGCTCAGACTCACACCACATATCCTAATAGCCAACTGCTGTTCCCTGCTTCTCTTTCATGGTAAACGTTTCTACACCAATAATTCTGCATTACAGCTGACAATATGGGGAGTCTTCAAAGAGCTCATGGGAAATTCACACTGTAAAAACCTGCACGTGGCTTTTATAAAAAATGATTGTGCTGAAAAAAATGAACTCATAGTAGCTTGCTATAATTTAAATCAAGATTTAGTTTGAGAACTAAATCCCAGAAGAAGGAGATACACATTTGGAAACAGCCCCCATCAGAACAACAATGAATTCTGCTAAAACAGAGGCAGGAACAAAGAGCTGACTCACAGTAAACAGCAGGTGGAAGAAAGATGAAATGACTGATGCTTATGGGCACAGTGTCTCAAAGAAATTGCGTGTTCAAAAGCAACTCCCATTTTAAGAAGCAAAGAGATGGTAGCAACAGCAAAGGGCACAGGGACAGTTAACCCAGGTCTCTCCATGGGGAAAAACTCATCTTGCTCCCACCGTCCCTGAAGAAAATGATCAACCAGCCCCCAAAACAGCAGGCAATGCCATGGACATCTCAGGTGGTTTAGAGAGAACAATTCCGACTAAGCAGGTAAGTGCAGCGAAAATGTTGCTCATGAATGCCAGAACGGCAGAGAGCAGAACTGCTAATACACGTCTGAAGTAAGAGATCGCACTCCTAATGCATTCCTTCAAAGGGATGGGAGGAAAAGCAGAGTGTTACCACTGCAGTCCTGACGCAAACACACACTCAGAGTGATGGATACGTCAAGAAGGGCAAGTGATTTGGTCAGAGTAAGACAGCCCAGTCGGGGCAAATGGCATGGCAGTAGTTTTTGGGGGTAATGAGCCATTTCCTTGTTATCTCCCTGGTGGGGCAAAGAAAAGTAACATCTGCTTCCTAGGAGAGTATTTTCAGAACATTTAAGCAAGTTTTACCAGAAATTTTCCACCAGGAAAGCTTCATCAGACAGTCCTTCCTCACCAAACACTCCTGCCCACTCCTCTCATCCTGAGTGTCCGTGGGCAGCCATGGAGCAGCCACTTCCCAGCCCTTGGTTGGTCACTGCATGGCCACTTCCCAGCCCTTGGTTGGTCACCGCATGGCCACTTCCCAGCCCTTGGGCGATCACAGGGCAGCCACCTGCCAGCCCTTGGTTAGCTTGTTCTAACTTACTTCTGTTTCTCAATCTTAGAAAAATAAAAATGGAAGAGCAAGCTAGCAGAATAAGGTGAGGCCATGTTAAACCGGACAGAGGAGGATTGGCAGAGCAGAAACAGAGCAGGTGCAGTCCTGGGAAACAGAAGTGGGCAAGCTGACAGCAGAGAGACAAAGAGAAGCAGTGGAGACCACAGAGTGGCACTGCAGTGATCAGATACTCCGGCAGCAAATGGAGATCCACTGGTGGTCAAGTGGAAAGGGGAGATGGCTGGGAACACAGGTGAGTCAAGACAAAATTGTAAGTCCCACTGGTCGCTTTAACTTGATCATGAGAAGAAGCAGGGTAGTGGATCCCCTCAGACAGGTATAGAAACAAGGTGGGTTTCATGACCCACATCCCGCCAACGTCACATTGGACAATATACTGACTTTTGCAGGGAGACCCCATGGATGGAAGAAACATTGAGCTGCACAAGCACTGATGGGAGAACTCCTTCCCTGCAAAACATATTTCACTGGGCCCACCAGGAAAATAACACCCACTTGGCATGCCACGTGTTCCATCCAAAATAGCCCCAGATTGCCCCTAGACCTAACAACTGACAGATTCTGGTAAGAAAGGGGCAGGAGGAGGAATCCGCACAGTGGGCATTGTTGACAGCCCTGTGATCTGGTTTAAAGTCACAGCTGGTGTCTCCCCAATCCCAAGTGCCGCTGGACCCATGAGCAGGAGAAAGGCTGAGCGGACGGTGGTGCGGCCATTGATACAGGATCACAGCCAGCAGAGTGGTGGCCCTATACAGGAGCACAGCACGGGATCCCAGGACTGAAACTCAGACAAGTGAGAGAGTGAGGATGACACAGCTTAAAAATTGGCCCAAGACAGGAGAATTTGCTATTCTGAGTTGCAGCGTGCAAGGGCCAACAAAGAAGCAAAGATGCAATGAATGAATGAATGCCTCTCCTCCAAAGGAGCAAAAACCATTTCAACTTCATAATTAGCTGATGAAGACATTAAGAAACTGTAGGATAAAGAATTTTTTATTGTTATAAAGCTCCTAAAAAAAGCAAGAATCAGATACAGAAGATCCAGGAATTTAAAGAATATATTATACAGGAAATAGCAGCATTGAAACAACCAAATGGAATTGTTAGAAATGAAGAAAACAACACAGAAAAATTGAAATACAATGAAACGTTTCAGTAATAGAGTGAATGAGGCAGCAGAGTTTCAGAGCTGGAAGATACAATATGCAAAATGTGTAACAATGAGAAATATGGAAAAGAAACTCAGCAAAGCTAAGAAAACCATCTAAAAATTCAGTGACACAATCAGAAGGCTAAACAAAAGGGTCATGGGAGTTCCTGAAGTCGTGGGAGGGGAAATTAAGTTGAAAGACATATTTAATGAAATAACAGATGAGAACTTCCCTAATAAGCAGAAAGAAAGGTAATTCCAAGTACTGGAAAGTAGAGATGGGAGTTGTCCGTGGCATGCAGGAATGGTTTAACACATGCAGATCAATAAATGTAATACACCACATCAACAACATGAAGAATAAAAACCTCAATCAGTACAGAGGAGGCATTTGATAAAATCCAGCCCCACTTCATGCTAAAAATCCTAAGCGAGATAGGTAAGGAAGGAACATTCTATACCACCATCAAACCGAACAGTGAAAGGCAGGAAGCTCTTCCTGGAAGATCTGGAACTCCAGTGACATGGATCTATATTTGCAATCTACTACCAACACCTGCTGGAGTGGATGTGCGGAAAAGGACACCCTCTCCACTGTTGGTGAGAAGGTAGGCTAATGCAGCCACTGTGAAGTCAGTACAGAGAGCGCTAAGACAACTGAAAATGGATCTATGTATGACTCCGCTATCTCACTCCCAGGAATGTTGGAACCTGTAACTGTTGCTGGAGGACTATACTGCTCTAATAATATGGGAGGAAGGGAATAATAAGTGGGAAGGGAAGAACTTGTATAATGCTTTCATATTTTAAATAGTAAGTGGAAAGTGTTGACACAACATCATTAAATCAGATGCTAAATTGGAAATGGATTTCTGCATATTCCCTGGACTGTGGAATGGAGTGCTTTATATATGATGCCAATATGTCATTCCTAATATTGCCCACCAGAGGGCACTACTGGCTCACACATTCTCTGGCTTTCCCTACATGGCTGATTTTCAGAATTAAAAATTACTTGTAAAGAGTAAGCTAATTCATTACGTATGTAACACATTATTATATGAAAATGATATTGTTATAAATTGTCTATTTAACTGATTTCAATGCATGAAGATACACACTTGAAAATCACGCCTTTATTAGCATGCATTATTCCATCAATTTACTTAAATGATAATTTCTTGTAGAATAGCATTTACAGTGCTGTTTATAAATGAGATTTTATAAACCATTAGCACAAACTGAAACAAAAAAAAGCAAATGATTTCTAATAAAACTGTTTTTCAAAAGGCACCCAACTAAGTCTTTATCCCAACTCTCGCCCCGTTGGCTCCTGGGTCTCTCTCTCCATTCAGAAAAGATTTGCAGGTGTCCTGCATAGCAGGGTACTGACAATGCAGAGCAGGGTACTGACAATGCAGAGCTGAGGAGGAAGTGGCAACGACAACGTGGTAACCGAGGCGCTCCCGTGTGGGGGTGAGGCAGGCAGGGTAAACCGCGTCACGGGCCTCCCCCACTTGTCAAGATGTGACACTAGAGCTGGGAAAGCAACACACACAGAGATGCGGAGACAGAGCTTTAAACAGAGAAGCCTAGGACCCTCCACCCATGGCTGACATCTGAGCAGAAAATGCAAGGATTTCAGAGTCCCACAGACCTGGAAAAAGACAGTCCCACCCAGGGAAGGAGGTTGACTGCTGAGCAGCAACAAGGAGACCGCCGTGGCTGCAGAGCAGTGAGCCAGGGGAGGGGAACAGGGACAGGCCAAAGCGTGAAGGACGTGAGGACTCTGAGCAAGGCTGAGACAAGTTGAGGATGAAGCAAAGACAAGCCCTGATGCGTTGACATGAAAGGAACCATGGTGATGAGGCTGTGCTAAGTGGACTCAGAGCAGGTGTAAGCTGCTGACGTCAGCCAGGTGAGGAGCCACGGTCTGTGTGACAATGATCACAGCAGGTGCGTGTGGAGACAAGGCCATGTGAGCTGCAGAGGAGTGACTGAGCAGGCAGCAGCAGGCAAGAGGTGGATAGTGAGGAGCGCTGGCCACGTGGAAAATACGTTTGGGAGATGTCAGTCTAGAAATGAAATGAAACCTTAATGACAGCAAGTGTCGGAAATGAAGAAAACAGATCTGAAAACCCAGCCCTGGAGTTAAAACTAGCACGGCATTTCAGAAACGGAGTCAAGAGAGGAAGGCGAGAAACCAAGAACGCAGTGTCTGGGACCCAAGTGCTGACCCATATCAAAAGCCAAGTGCAGGGACTGCCCCTCCACCACATCACAGGATGGAACCCACAGTGGGCCTGACAGCCTAATGCTCGGAAGTGGTGGGGCAGGGGTGGTTGGACAGGGGCTGGACGGCGGGCCTGGACACCAGACCACGGTGACCGCAGAGACGAGCAAGAGAAACAGTCACTCCACGGAATGTTGGGGGAACTGGACTTAACAACGAAGTAGTAGCTGGAGGGTGAATTCGGGTCACAGCAGCATCAACAGTGGAGGGAAAGTGGAGGTTGTAGACAAGGCTTTCCAAACCAGCACCCGTGAGCAGGCAAAGGGGATGGGGTTCATGAAGAAGTGGGGTACCCACCTCCAGGGCATGGGCAAGCTCTGGATAAAATGCCAGAAACTGGAGAACAATTTTTACTAAGAAAATAAGGGTTCTGGAGCATGTGCTGTGAGGAAACAGATTAAACTGCCACTTGGGATGCCCACGGCATGTATCAAACAGAGTGGGCTCAAGTGCTGTCTCTGCTTTCCATCCAGCAGATGGCAGCGCTGCTCAGGCACACAGACACCAGTTCCTGACTCCTGGCTACAGCCTGGCCCAGCCCTTGTGGGTAACCACATAGGTGCTTAAGCAACTATGTATTTATTTATTTATTTATTTAAGGGGAAAACAGATACAAAAAGATGGCTTAGTTCCTCCTAATGCTTGCCAATAGCCATTTCTCCAGGGCTGGGTCATGCCGAGCCAAGCATTCTTTAAGGACACCAGTTCAAGTCCCAGCTGCTTCACTCCTGATCCAGATCCCCACTAATGTAGCTGGGAAGGCAGAGGAACATGGTCTAAGTCCTTGGACCCCGGCACCCACATGGGAAACCTGGAAGAAGCTCCTGGCTGCCAGTTTCAGACCTGGCCAGCTCTGGCCATTGCAGTCATTTGGGGAGTAAATCAAGTGAATCAGTGGATGGGAGACCTCTCTCTCTCTGTCTCTCTCTCCCTCTAACTCTGCCTTTCAAATAAGTAAATAAATCTTTTAAAAAAAAACTTTTTCATGTGACAATTATTTGTCCAATCACTGCCCCGGCCGCACACAGGGCAGCACGCCAAGTGATTGCACAGTGAGAGAATCTCTCATTGCTTGCTTTTCCCTTCTACCATCTCAAACATGCCACCCATCCCTTCTTGCCCAGAACCATGAAAGAAATCCATTTGCTGTGAAAGCACAGTTGAGGATGACTCAAGGCAGGACTGATTCTCACGTGTCTTTTGCTGTCCCCACAGTCCCTGCAGATATTGTAGGAACAATGGCTCATGGCTGAGTGCCACTGCTAGGCCGTCCATTAGCCTCAATGTGATGGCTGCCAGCAGGTCCTGCGTGGCACACGCTGGTGACACGCCCCCCCCCCGAGTTCCTGCAGTGTTTCTGAATTCTCGATCTTGTTGAGGTTTTTAATTTATCGATTAGCAGCACTCAGTTCACCTGGAATGATCCTAGGCTCTCAAGCCCCTCACAGGGGACAGGGAAGGAGGGCAGGCTAGAGATATACAAATGCTAACATTAACAAGCTCTCCCCAGATGCCATACAGCTGGAAACCCTCCAGGAGTGGGCTACATGCTTTTTTTATGACATCTTTTAGAATCACTTTATATATACAGAAATGTAAGGCAAAGGGGCAGGTGTTTGGCACAGTGGTTGAGACGCTGCGTAGAACGATGTGCTTGGGTTCCAAACTCAGCTCCGTTTGATTCCAGCTCGTTGTGATTCCCCACAGAGGGAGCCTGATGGTTCAAGTGCCTGGGTTCCTGCGCCTCTGAAGGAGTCCCAGCTGTGTCCCCCGCTGTCTGTAGCCGGACCCAGAGAAGTGAACCAGAGGACGGGAGCTGTCTGTCTCTGCCACTGCTTTTGGAGGAAACATCACTTAGGCCTTGCTTCTGCCTGTGCAGTGCCTGGGTGGCCTTTGGGGGCCTAGCGGTTCATGTAGGGCATGGGTACGGGTCAGGTAGAGCAAAATGGGCATGGAGGTTTGTGGGGGTGGAGAGCCTGGGGCCTCCAGCACATATCTGAGTCCAAGGTGGGAGGTTGGGGGAATGGAATGCTAGGGCCCCAGGCTGGCATGCTGGTGTGCTGGTGGACTGGGCTGAGGGACTAGCCACACAGACACCTGCTCCCTCACAGCCACGCAGACACCTGCTCCCTCACAGCCACGCAGACACCTGCTCCCTCACAGCCACGCAGACACCTGCTCCCGCACAGCCACGCAGACACCTGCTCCCTCATAGCCACGCAGACACCTGCTCCCGCACAGCCACGCAGACACCTGCTCCCTCATAGCCACGCAGACACCTGCTCCCGCACAGCCACGCAGACACCTGCTCCCTCACAGCCACGCAGACACCTGCTCCCTCACAGCCACGCAGACACCTGCTCCCGCACAGCCACGCAGACACCTGCTCCCTCACAGCCACGCAGACACCTGCTCCCTCACAGCCACGCAGACACCTGCTCCCGCACAGCCACGCAGACACCTGCTCCCTCACAGCCACGCAGACACCTGCTCCCTCACAGCCACGCAGACACCTGCTCCCTCACAGCCACGCAGACACCTGCTCCCGCACAGCCACGCAGACACCTGCTCCCTCACAGCCACGCAGACACCTGCTCCCGCACAGCCACGCAGACACCTGCTCCCTCATAGCCACGCAGACACCTGCTCCCGCACAGCCACGCAGACACCTGCTCCCGCACAGCCACGCAGACACCTTTCCCCTCCCAATGCATTTGCCCCTCATCTCAGTCTGGGGGTGGAACTTACCCTCCCCTCCCATTTAGACTTCAAGGTTCAGGCTTGAAGGTGAAAGATGGGAAAAAAGAAAAAAAAACACACACACAACCCAACCAGTTTCCCTGAGTTTCAATGTCAAGCCAAAAGCAAGCCAACACTGCGAGACTAGTTGCCCATGAGACGCAGAACCTAAGAGTTTATTTCAGGGGCCAGCACAGTGGCACAGCATGCTGGTACTCCATTCTGTGGTGTCAGCACCTCATATGGGCACTACTTCCTGTCTCGGCTACTCCGCTTTCGGTGCAGCTCCCTGATGATGGCTTGGGAATGCAGTGGAGGATGGCTCCAGTCCTCAGGTCTCTCCACCCACGCGGAAGACCCAGAAGAAGCTCCTCACTCCCAGACTCAGATTAGCTTGGTTCTGGGTGGTGTGGCCATTTGGGAGTGAACCAGTGGATGGAAAGCCTTCTTTCTCCATCTCTCTCTCTCTCTCTGTAAAATCTGCCCTTCATACAAATAAGTAAAAACAAATAAATAGAATTCAATTTAGAAAGTAGCTATGCAATATGTGGCAAATAAAAGTAAATTTGGAAAATTCAACGCCAGGATTATTATTAAAGTGGACTTGGTTTTTATGATACTGAACACGATTTCATAATTACTCCAGCAGTCTTCAATATCAGCTGGTGAGGACACACCCCCTAGTGTCAGCAGATCACCCCCACCCCCATGAACTTACCACCTAAAGCCGGTTTAGTCCAGCTTGTTTTAAAAAAATGAATCAAATGCAATTGCCTAATGGAATAAGGTTTTAGTATGACTCAATTACAGTTGAATTTCTATAGGAACACATCCAAATACTGATGTAATTTTTGGCCCAAGTTATCATTCTGCAAGGTCACAGGATGTGGGCACGAGGACTCGCTTCCGGTCATTCGTCATTTGCAGATAGTATTTGTCCTTCGTCAGGGAAACACTGGAAGTCACTTCCAGAACCTTGTTAACGTCTCACTAGATGCCAGGTGAAGAAATTCACATGAGGACTCTTAAGGAACAATTTTTTAAAAGTTGCTCTGAATAAAATTGATTTTATTCAATTAAATTGACAAAATACCCATCACATATTGCCTTTAGCAGATTCTTTTAAATAATTAGCCCATTTCATTGTCTTCTGGATTTGACTTAGTTCGCAAGCAACAGGAATAAATCTCTGATTTGGTGTCACTGTGACTTTCAATGGGTGGGACACGCAAGTCATAGGATGAGATAAGAAAGCATAAAGAAATGTTCTGTAGCTGGAACAAGAGGGTGATTTAGTAAAAGCCTCCACAGATAGATCCTATGCCCAAAGACACCAACCTGAACAGCTGTTCACACAGCAATCTGCCTTTACAAGAACCAGGAGAGCCACATGACAGAGCAAAGTGCCTGGAAGAGTTGCCCATCTCACTGTTTCCCTAGCTCCAAGCAGGGCTGGACGGAGAGGGAATCGAGGCCAGTACGGTAAGCCACGCACCCGACAGAGTCCCAAGGTCCCTGCCTCTAGGCCAACAGCCTCAGACTGAGCCTCCGGAACCTCACTGCAGAGCTGGGAAAGGGACTCCTCCTGCAACAAGCCCCCACCCTCCAGACCCACAGCAAGGGGGAAGACCCCACCCATTGGAGACTGAGCCAAAAATAGAGCATGCTGGCCAGGCATTACAGAACACAAAGATATACAGGCCAAGCACAGAACACCTGCCCAAACCAAAAAGGATTTCACCCATTAAGGAAAGAGTTAAGGAAGACCCTGGAAATCTCAAGCCGCAGAGAACTGAGGCCTTCGCTGCTTGAAAACCCAGAGGCCCTCAAGGCCTGGAGTCCACCTTAGGGAGCACCTAGCAAATCTCACTATAGAAAAAGATCACAGTTCACACTGTGCATTTCCCTGGCCCCTTGCTGAACAGAGTCAAGTCATTTCCAGGAAAGTCTGATAATAAACCCTGTGTGGCCCAACTCGCAGGGTAGGGGGATAGTGGGGACTCCCATGCTGGGCCACTGCTCCTGCTGCTGAGCATGAGAACTGGGATTTGGGGCAGACCAGGCTATGCAGGGATATAATATCTGTTGGCCTACATCTGAACTGGGTTAGCAAGAGAGCCAAGCTGGGCTAACCAATTGTATCCACGTTACAAGCCTGAACCAGAGGAACGACAGTCAGGTTGGGCTTTGTCACAGCAGTAGCTGGCAAGAGCTGGGGCTGGGAGTAAGTGCTATCAGGCTAAACTGTAGAACCACCTGGAGATTGCAAGATCCAGGGCAGACAGTGAGTCCAGTGGGGAGACTGTGGGTCCTCTAGGATAGGCTGCAACTTCCACTGGTGATCATGAGAACCAGATCTGGGGGTGGCACTGGCTGGACAAGCAGTGGCACCTGCTGGCATGAGTGTGGGCTGAGGGGTGGAGTTGGTTGGGTGAGTTAGGCTTCAATTCCCCGTGATGTATACTAGATCTCGATGGCATGTGGGGCAGTCTGGACCAGTCCACTGCACATGCTGGCAGGCATAGGAACCAGAGCCTAAGAGAATTTTTCATCCTTTTACCACTGGTTTCATCTGCTTCTTTTTGTCACCTGCTTCTTCATGGGTGAAATAAAGTGTTTCTCAGACTTTGAACAAATGGTTGCTATTAATAAGGCATCCATCCTCTGCTATTCTTGGATCTGCTCAGGCAAGAAAGCAATTTATGGATCTGAAATTAACATTTTCTTAGGGATCTTCAGTACCTCACCAGTGTTAGAACTATCCTGTTTCCTCGTGAAGATGAGCTGCTTCTGTCTAGGAATTGACTGCAATAGTGTCACTGCTGAGTCTCAAACACAAATGCTTGGGCTTTAGAGTGTAGACAAGAGCTGAGCAAACAGAATGTCCCAGAGATGCCACACTTCTTTTTGCAGAACTGAATAAAATGGTTGTGTCCTTGAGTAGTAAGAGCAGGGAGAAGAGAACAGAGGAGGGGGATGGGAAGGAAGAGGAGAGGAGGGGAGGAAAGGAGTGATCTTTGGCCTAGTAGTTAAGATGCTGCTTGAGTTGCCCACATCTCTTATTGGAGGGCCTAGCATCAAGTCCCAGCTTACGCCAATTCCTGGTAATGCTCACCCTGGAGGCAACAGATAATGATTCAAATTCTTGGATCTCTGCCACTCTCTTGGGAGACTGGATTTAGCTTCTGGCTCAAAGCTTCAGCTTGCTGAACTAGTACACAGGACGTACTGGTTTGTTTTTGTGTGAACTAGTAAGCAGGATATCTCTCCTCTCCTCTCTCTCTCCCTCTTTCTTTTGAATGATTTCCAAATATAACAAAATAAAAGGAAGAAACAAAGAAGGAAAAATGGAGGAGAGAGAGAAGAAAGAAAGAAAGAAAGAAAGAAAGAAAGAAAGAAAGAAAGAAAGAAAGAAAAGGGAATCAGGAAAAAGAGGGAAGGAAGGAAGGTAGGAAGGAAGGAAGGAAATAAATAAATAATTATGGAAAAAATGCCACTCAAAAAAGTTGTAGTTTTATGAGAATATCAGCTTCTTAGACTTCACTGAGCCATAACACAGTTGCTAACCAGGATGTAACATGCCACTGAGAAAACCACACTTTCTTAGGCAGAGCATCCTTCCTAGCTGTTTATTTTTTGTTTGAAAAGCACTGTACCATAAGGGTTCAATATAAGCCGTGATTATTTCTCCATCAATTCCTGTAAATCTTTAGACAAATTATTTGCATAATCATTCAACAAACACACATCGCTAATTACAAACTAAGGTAAGTATTAATCTTCATCTTTCTAAAATCTTCCTCAATTCTTATTTCAGAATTTTACAAATAAGAAGTGTTTGGCAAACATTTATCAAGTTGAACTTAATTTCATTTTAATAATTTAAAATTTCAGCTCCTATTTTCTATACAGAGAAATGGATCCAACAGATGGTGAACCCATCAGAAGCAAAAGCTTTAAAAAAAAGAGAGAGAGAAATTTCCTACATAAAATTTCTAACAGGCTCCAGAATTTCACAATCAATTGGCTTGGTGTGCAGACTAAATTTTATTTTTAATCAATCCTATGATCAGACTTAGGTCCAGCAGAGATTTCGCTGAGGAATCAATATGGTAAATTTCCGGGGTTTTGGATTGCTGATTCAAAGCTGTGCTGACTAAAGGTACGCACCGAGAGACTGATTGCACAGGGCTCATCATTGAATTAGTATTGGACGAGCTTCAGTGCCTTGTAATATCTCGCCACCGAAGTTTCCACGTAAACAGGTGGGATTTAACTGTGTTATCAGCTTTCAGAAAATAGGATTTACCTTCCAGATCCACCACTTCTCCTCTGGATAATTTCCTTTAATTAAAGAGATATGTATTGTTGCTGTTGTTGCTGTCTTTGATCCAAAGAGACTCAAACACTTTAGAACAACAATGCATACAAATGTGTTAAAGATGAATGGACACAGGCTCAGAGACGCAGAGAAAGAAAGGAGGAAAGAGTGAGAAAAAGAGAAAGGCAATAAATAAATAAATAAATAAATGGTAGGCGCGAGTTTCTGCAAAATTAACATACTCCCTGAATTAAGCCAGTACTATTTTCTCTAGACTTGCATACCCCAGAACACCTGTCACTGTGTGTGGCCCCCCTCAGTTCTCATCCAGTGTTCTCAGAATTAACCATGCCTATAAGCTATCCGGGAAACTTGGAAAAACGCAGATTCTGGTCCAGCGTATCTGGACTGGGGTCTGAGGCTCTGTATTTCTCACAAACTTCCAGGTGCTGTTGAGGTCTGGGAACCCCACTTTGAGAAGTAAAGATGTCAGTTGATATGCTAAGCAAGGAACTGACCTTCTTATCCTTAAAAAAAAAATAGATTGGGAAATGAATGTGTTTTGGGAAGTAAAGCAGCAAACGGGAGCTGTCTAATCTCCTCTTCCATCCCCCTCCTTTTTCTCCCCTCTCTTTTCCTATTGTTGTTTTTTGTTTTGTTTTGTTTTGCCACAAACCCAAAAGCCAGATACAATAAGTCACTCAAGGAGGTCTTTATTTCAGTGGGAGAAAGTGGGAGCGGCGAGAGCAGAGAACAGAGAGCTGGGGGAGGAGAGAGAATAAAGGGAAGAGGCTCCTTAATGGCCTCGGGGCGGGTGTGGGGACTGCGGGGTCAGGTGAACCCCGGGGAAATGCCTGCGGGGATTAGCAGAGCACACAGTTTAAAGCTGTAGGTCTCTAAGCTTACTTAGGCAGGTGGGCCTTAAGGGGACGGCGCCACAGGGATTTACCATAAGCCGACGTTCAAGGCATCCCAGGCAGTGCTGAGTCCAGGAAGACCGGATGGGGGCTCAGTTTTCTGGGCCTCCGTAGGAATTGCTCCTTACTCCTGTCCCTTGAATTCCCCTCCTGCACCCCCTTTTCTTTCTTCTTCTTCTTTCTTCTATCTCCCAAATAAATAAGTAAATTAATTAATAAACTTTCCAAATGCCTCAGTTATTCCCTAAGAGGCAATATCACCTGCTGAGAACACTGAAGGGAAGACACGCTGCTAGATCATTTACAAGCAAAGACTTAATGCTTACCCGTGTTAAGTGACATTGATTCAGAATCCTGCGAATATCAAACGTGCCACCAGGGGGCGACATGGAGCCATCACAAAGGTAGACCTCATTTTTAATTTTCATTGGAAAGTCAGATATGCAGAGAGGAGGAGAGACAGAGAGGAAGGAAGAATTAAGGACTGAAGCTTCGTCTTGTGTGCATCCTTGGACGCTTTGGGTCTGTACTTGCACATCCGTGAAAGGAGATTAACCCCACTTCCACTGCCCACTACAGAGTGTGGCTGCCAACTCCCATTGCAATGCTATGTCTGCATGTGTAAGAATTCATTTACTTATTTCCCACTTTATTTGAAAGGCAGAGCAGAGTGGCACTGTCTTCCATGCATTGGTTTACTCCCCAAATTCCTGAAACAGCTGGGCTTGCACCAGGTCAAAACTAGGAACTCAGAATTCAATGCAGATCTCTCCTGTTGGTGGACGGCACCCAGGTAGTTCACCCATCACCTGGGGCCTCCTGGAGTGTGCATTAGCAAGGAGCTGGAGCAGAAGCAGGCAGCTGGGACCAGCATGACAGCATAGCAAGCCAATTCTCTGCCTGTTAGCCCTGGCATCCCACATGAGCATGCTGGAATCCCAGCCACTCCACTTCCCATGCAGCTCCCTGCTTGTGGCCTAGGAAAGCAGTGGAAGATAGCCGAAAGCCTTGGGACCCTGCACCCATGTGACAGACCTAGAAGAAGCTCCTGGTTCCCAGGTTCAGATCAGCTCAGCCATGGGCATTGAGGCCATTTGAGGAATAAACCAGCAGATGAAGCTCTCTCTGTAAAATCTGCCTTTAAAAATAAGTAAGTCTTTTTTAAAAAAAAAAAATAGTTTCTGAGGGCCCAGTGCAGTAGCCTAGCAGCTAAAGTCCTCGCCTTGAATGCGCCAGAATCTCTTATGAGCACCGGTTCTAATCCCAGCAGTCCCACTTCCCATCCAGCTCCTTGCTTGTGGCTAGGGAAAGCAGTCAAGAACGGTGCCAAACCGTGGGACTCTGCACCCACATGGGAGACCTGGAAGAGGCTCCTGACTTCAGATTGGTGCAGCACCAGCCTTTGTGGTCTTTTGGCGAGTGAATCATCAGATGGAAGATCTTCCTCTCTGTCTCGCCTCCTCTTTGTATATCTGTCTTTCCAATAAAAATAAATCTTTAAAAAATAGTTTTTGAAAAACAGAGGATCTGGGGCTCTAACAAGGCACTCCAATATGAGTTGCAGGCAACCTAAGCATTGCATTAAATGTTGCACTACACGGCTGGCCATGCCCATCTAAGATACTACATTTTGATTAAAAGCAATTAATTCAAATAGATTGCTGTGTTACCTATTTAACTCCAAGAGCTCTAGACAATATATACTTTAAAGTATAAATCAGAAGCAACAACATATAGCCTGAATCTTGAAGATCCAGGTGTACAAGAAAATCGTGGTCTCAGGTAAAAGGATTACTCAACTGCAGCTGTCCCTGGTGTGATTAGGGGGACACGTGGAGACTGCTCAAAACCAGTGGGGCCTGAGTGACAAGTTCTTTCAGGGAGTTTCATAAAGGTCTCAAGATGCGAGCAGCCTCAAGACACCCACGGTCAGTCACTGTAGTTACAGGAGAGACTAACTCATGCACTTAAAAATTCCTCATGAGCGTCTAGGTAATTTTACCCTCTGCAGCTAGCATCCCACTTTTGCTAGCTTGAGTCCTGGCTCCTCCATGTTGGATCCAGCTCCCTGCTAATGTGCCTGGGAAAACAGCAGATGACCCAAGTCCTTGGGACCCTGCAGCTATCTGGGAGACCTGGCAGAAGCTTCTGGCTCCTTGTTTCGAATTAGCCCAGCTCCAGCCATCGAGGCCATTTGAGAAGTAGCAAACAGAAGATCTCTCTATCTTATCACTCTGTGTCTTTCAAATAAGTAAATCTTTTTAAATGCCTCATGATGTGATAACTTTTTAAGATGATTTTACAGAATTTATGAAGTTATGTTATCGTTTTTTTTTTATTTCAAAGGCAGAAACTTAAGGTATTGTTAGACTACAGTGTTCCCCGACCATATGTATCTATGCAAATGACTCAGCCACACGGTTTGTTTTGCATGTAATGCATAGTCAACACAAGGTTTGCATACTGCTCTAAAGTTTGTGAGTTTACCAAAGTGTGCTAATAAGTCTAAGATTTCCTTTTTCTTGTTTGTGCCAGGACTAATTCTGAGAACAATTTGAAATTCCATCAATTCAAGATTCTCTGCTTATAAGGGAAAAATGTTTACATCTATCCAAAAATTTAAAAATACTGAAAATCAAATGAATACAAAAACCCGGAGAGTTTCATCAAATCCCCTACTGCTGTAATACAAGAGGTCATCAGGGCTTACAGTAAAGAAGCAATGGGACATAAGTTCTGGCTCTGAAACCAATGCATAACATAAACCAGGGGACACTGGACAATAAACTCTCTATGGTGTTTTGTTCAGAGTTTATATATTCAGGATGCAGTGGTGGGATACAAACCATTCTTCAGTTGGAGAAGGAGAAAAAAAAAAAAAAAGAAAACATAGCCCTTAGTAAGAGTCATAACAGGCCCAACCCTTGAAAAAACATAGCACATTAGACCTGGATTCATCCCATCTACTAAGTCAATATTTGCACATTCAAAATGTGTGAGTATCAAATGTACATATTTGCCTTGAAAAGAATTTTTGAAGCTGGGAAATATTCTTAGGACAATAAGTTCATGTCCCTTAGCTTTGTTTCACAATAAATGAAAATTCCCAGAGAGAAATTTGAATTCTGTTCATCTTAAAGGGTCATATTACTGACTTTAGGAAACACCTTACACCTCTGGTCACACACTCCTTCCCAAAGCTTTCCTTTTGATGTGAGCATGATGCTTGGCCCTACTGGTGAAGTGCAAAGAAAGTTCTTTAGAAGAAATTAAAGCAGTAAAAGAGAGAGAAAGTGAGACAGATAAAGGAAAAGGTTTCTATTTGTAGTCCAAGAAAAATCCACAACAATGACATCATGAAAGTTTTGGGCCCCAGAAATAAAGGACAAAGGGTGAAAACTACAAATATTATTTGGGAAAGAACCAACAGAAGTTTTGGAATCAGAGTTGTCCTATATCCAAGGAATGGCCCTGAAGATAAAGAGCTCTCCCACAAGGCTCTGTGGGGGGCCAGGAAGTCAGAGGACCACCTACTACTGTTCTTTACCCTTGGACTCCTCACACACACACACACACAACAATGGCCAGATTTCCTCGATGCCAGGATACATTAACCCAACGTGTAATGAAATCTCAAACTAGCATGGAAATGAGACCTTAGTCTCATGCGATCCCTGCCAAGCCCATCTTTGCCCTAGCCAGTCCTCTGTCATTGTTTGTTAATGCTACTGTATCAAGACAACTGAGACTGAGACATGAATAAGCCACAGGAATGTATTCTCGGTTCTGGAGTCCAGGAACAAGGCGCTGGCAGGCTCAGTGTCCTGGTGGAAGCCTACTCTCCACATGGTGTATTACAGACGTGGAAGGGTAGGATAAGCACTGTGTCCCTGCCCAGTGGAAGAGTGGAACAATGGATGGGGCCTGTGCAAGTTCCCTCTGGCGCTTGCACAGTGCCCTCTCTCCAGGCGACGGACCTCTCAGGACTTAATCACATCTGCCAAGGCCTCACCTCTGCTTCAATGGAGAAACATGGAGACCGAGTTTCAACTCATTAATTTTGGGGGACAGTGAGACCATGGTAGCACCCTCACCCTCAGCCAGGAAAGCTAGTTTCCAGCCTGCTTCATGCCTCCCAGCTCTCCACCTAGTGAGCTCTGTGCTGGTTTTCATGGCATTCCACCGCCTGAGCACTCGCTTTGACACTAATTTCAACCTGATTGGCACATGCCATTCTGCAGGACAAGTGTTCCACCAACCCAGAAACCATTGGAATTTCCCAGAGGGACCTGATCTTTTCAGAAAATTAAAACAGGGATAACACGCCGTTTTAGCTATCTCCACTATTTTCAGATCTCTTGTCGCATGCCCCAATATCAGGAATGGTCCCCCCATGCAAGTCCTGCATGCTACACCCCTCCTGTCACGTAACATTATGGAGGAGCTGAGATCAGTATCCGTGGTAGGCACCTGTCAGGTGTGTTGCTGTTCGGAGAGAAGTTCCCAAGTGTGTAAGATACACTTCCTACCCTCACGCTGATAACCAACCATTTCTCATTCCATTCCTTCAGGTATAAGGAAATGTGAAACAACGAGATTGCAAGAATGTGCGTTTTATGTCAGTGGCTTAGCAGAGAAGCCCAGAGACAGGGTAGATGACAGCAGGAAGGCTTTCAAAGCCAAAGAAATCTAACTGCATTCCAGCGTGTTAAAGTCCATCCATAAAGACGTTTGTGCCGATGCTGTTTGCTGAATGCTTTAGTCATGCTCTGCTGTAGACAGCCTGCAGGAATATTTGGAATAAAAAGTGTCTGAAAACAGAAAGATCAGCTGTGTCAAAAAATAACACTTCGACAACATGCATTTAACACACGAATCAGGTAGCATCCACATGCAAAAGAGGAAGGTGACCTGAGCAGAGGTGGGAGGGCTTTACAGACCGGAAAGACTGAAGAAGACAGAAATAAAAACAAAAGCAGATGGACAGTTTGCAAATTCATTTCCTTAGAGAGTTAAAGCAGAGCGACGTTCCTATCCTGTTACCTCAAATTGCCTGGGCCCTCTTCGATTGACTGCTATAAATCCCACGTGTTTGGGCCACCAGCTCTTTATTTTTTAAAAGACTTACTTACTGATTTTCATTGGAAATTCAGATTTACAGAAAGCAGAGACAGAGAAAGAGCTTCTATCAGCTGGTTTACTCGCCAAGTGGCCAAAAGGGTCAGAGCTGAGCTGATGATCTGAAGCCAAGAGCCAGTAGCTTCTTCCAGGTCTCCCACTTGGGTGTAGGGTCCCAAGGCTTTAGGCCATCCTCCACTGCTTTCCCAGGCCACAAGCAGGGAGTTGGATGGGAAGTGGAGCTGCCGGGATTAGAACCGGCACCCATATGGGATCCCAGCATGTGCAGCGTGAGGATTTAGGTTATTGCAACTCACCCCTACCAGTTCATGGAGCTTGGAATATGTAGAGCCCATTCTGGTTTAATCTAGGCTGCTGCTCTAGCTCAGGAGCTTAGTCTAAACCATGGCCTCCAGTGAGTTTTTTTTTTTTAAGAGGCACATATAATTCTCCAAGAAAAAAAAGAAAGAAAGAAAAAGAAACCACCAGGGAAAATCAGCAAGCTCAGAAATATGAACTATGTCACAGTGGAAGAAACTACAGGCACACACAATGCACAAAGACAGTAAACGGGAGGCTTCAGACACCGACCCCAGATTTAGCAGCGGTACCCGCAGCAGAAACCCTTCAGTGTAATGCGAATGTGCTCCAAAGAAGCTGAGAGCCACAGTACCCCAGATAGAAACAGCCACCGTCTGAAATGTGAAGCCTTGCTTCCCTGCTAGTTATTAAACAGATTTACAGCAGACAGCATCGTGCTGCAGTGGGTTAAGCCTTCATCTGTGATGCCAGAATCCCCATGTCGGAGGGTGATTCAAGTCCTGGCTACCTGCTTCCAAGCGACCTCCCCACTAAGGTCCTTGGAAAGGAGCAGAGGATAGCCCAAACACCTGGGTCCCTACCATGCACGTGGGAGACATGACCAGAGTCCTTGCTCTCCTGGCTTTAGTCTCGCCTTGCAGCCATGTGGGGAGTGAACCAGCAGACGGAAGATCTTTCTCTTTCCTTATCTTTCTCTCTGTATCTCTATCTCTAGAACACACAAGTTCTATTTCCTCCTACTGTGCTTCTCTGCCATTCAAATAAATAAAGCAAATCTTGGGAGAAAGTCATTTGCCCAGGTCTAGAAAGAAAAAAAAAAATAGACTAGATGAGGTCCGGGTCCTCCAAGAGCTCATCACCTACCCCAGGCCCAACAGGTAGGTATTTTTGTTTCTTCATCTCTACTACCTAGACCTGCCACTCAGTTTTCACTGATAATTTCATCCATTAGCAACTGTTGAGCAGCTACCATTATACCTGCTTGTGTTCTGCTTGAACCATCACTCACCACTGTTAAGGGAGGAACAATTTGTTCTGTTCCACTTTCTAGCTGCACCGCAAAGAGAATGTGGAGTTAAAGAACAGCATTTCAACCACTGGAATTTCAGACATCACAGAGGAGCCAATGCAAGCATACTTGCCAGCTTTGCTAACAGAATCACTCTCAGCTGTTTTGGAGAAGAAATTTTGCACGCTACCAGGAGTACAAGGCTGCAGGCTGAGTCCAGTATTCTGTGTGCCCGATCTACAAGCAATGTGGCAAGTACATTAGAGTATCTATTTTACTTGAATTTATTTGAATTTTACGCTCAGAGTTTGCCTTAAAGCATATCTCTATATACATAGTACAATATAAGTTTCTCATCCAGTTCCATTATACCAAGAGGGCTAAAAGTAAATGTCATGCTGGGATAATAGCGTCAGGTGAGAAAAGAGGAATTAGGTGTACGGATTCTCGAATGAACTCCAGAAGCAAAAAGCTCAGGAGCACTGAGGGATCCAGCCCAGCCTAACGTCTCTTTTGTCTCAGAATCATCCAGGCCCACTCGAGGAGATGCAAATGCAGTTGATGGGGATCAAGGCACTGCTGCCATGTCTCCTATTTGTTCTATAAGTGGAGTTCATATGTTCTTGGTAATTCTGAATCTGTTGGCAACAGCTATAAAACGAATAGAGCTCTGACATCAAAGGAAGAGCTGGGAATACAATGATGGCACAGGAGCTGACCTGGCATGTATAAGGTCAAAACCATTATTAAGAAGGGGTCACCATGTGCAGCATAGAGTCTGCCTCACTCCTGTCATCACCGATGGATCACCGACATGTCTCAGCCCAAAGCAGCCAATTTGGTCCCCCCCCCATCTCTCAAGCCCTTTCAGGAACTCACTAATTCAAGTTCTTTGCCTTTCTGGGATGCCCATGTAAACACAGACAGAAAGTGTCATCTCCATAGAAACCACAGATACAGCTTTAGAGTCCTTACAGTGAAATGAAAATCCTGGCTCAAATATGACCTTCTGGTGGTGATGAATTCAAACGAGTAAACAAAGTTATTCAAATCAATAGTCATTTCATTTTTCTTTAATCTAGATATTGAGCTTTGGCATTTCCGCAATCATCCTGAAGTTTCCTAAGGTGTCAAAGTCACTTTTCAGATAAAGTCATGCGGAAGTTTTGCAGTGACCCACAGTATAAGGGCCAAGACATATTTTTTAAGTATTACTGATATTTTTATTGATTCTTATTCCACTTTTCCCATTCCCACTCTAGTTTCTCAAATTCCATATTTATAAATCAACTTGTTTAACCTGGAATAAAAAACAACTTTTCTAATTAAAGTGTTTTGAAGATGTTTCAACACAAATTATTATAATCAAAACTCATACTTCACGATCATGAAGTCCCCTCCCAGAGGGATGGCGGTGACCCTGACAGTAAAACTTGAAGAGGATAACTTTTGTCATCTTCAACGGTCTTGGAATATGGATGAGAAATTTTACAAAACAAAATCCTAGTGAATATTAAGCATTAATCATAAACCAATACAAACCAAGAATACAAGTTAGGGTTCTCATTTCTAAGATGTTTATCTAGTTTATGACCAAATTGGAACTAAAGAAAAGCCTATAAATGATAATATACCAAACATTTCTCTACCCTTCTTTTGGCATTTTCGTCGCATGTTTAAACCAATAAACAAAATAAAATACTACAGTTATAGTCTTAGGATAGAAACAATCCTGTAAACCAGCATTGTTATAAATTACACAAAGGGGAATTTTTTTTAAGTTATCGATTCCCTTAATTTGTGCTGTTTTCCAACTTCATATAACTTAGCTCTTCTATCCTGCATAGCACTGGAGTTCTGATTTTAGAATGAGTGTTTATGGTAGAGATTTCATTCCCATTTTGAGACTGTAGTTGAATACAGAAGCAAAAAGTTAGGCCCTATACAGAACAAAGGATTTCTTGGTTGTCAACACAATTGTAAGCTTGTTTCATTGCAATAAGAAATAATGATCATCATGCTAAAACAACTGAAAATTGATACCATCTGACTCAGATATCCCACACATGGGAATATATCAAAGTGCAGTTTGTGAAATGCATATGAAAAAATGACCTACAACCCTATATTTAGATCAGCATGACACACAACAGTGAAGACTTGGAAACAACACAGATGCTCATCAAAAGAGAAATGGATAAAAGACACTGAGGTAAATCTACTCCATGGAATACTACTCAGCCAGTAAAAAGAATGGAATTCTACCACTTGCAACAAAATGGTCCCAACTGGAGACTATCATGTTCAGTGAAATAAGCCAAACCAAAGAGGACAAATATCATATGTTCTCTCTGATATAAGCCAACATTCATGCAAAATGCAAAACAAATAGATACATAGGTGAACAAATATGTGCATATTTTAGATAAGCTATGTAATGCAAACTAGCATCTCAGGAAGTGAAGATACATTGCAGTAGCTGTTTCTGCTCCCAAACAAAGGGAGGACTCCCAATGAAACAACGAGATATACCTTGTCAATATGATAGTGAATATTCTACTTTTGCCTATACCTACAATGCCATGATGCACTGGAGTAGCAGAGTATAAACTACTACAAAATGACAATACTTCCATCATAACATGGGTGGAAATCCCTATACCTACAGAACTACATTATGGAAATCATAAAAATAATTTTTTAAAAAAGAAAATTGAAACATTTTCCTAATTGGTTAAAGCACATTTACCTTCTTCACTTTTTTGTTTAACTTCCTGAATGATCCCTTTTTTTTTTAGTCAACCCTACCTGCTGTACATGTATACACCTTTTTCTAAAATTTGGGGGCTTTGTAATGTTTTATTTTTTTCTGATCACCTTTATGTTGGAATAAAATATTGAAGTTTAAAATAAAAAATAAAAAGAGAGAACGAATGATTTTCCACTCTATACCAAGCATCCAGATCACCAAGGAAAGGTCAGGTGTGCCCAGCATAGCAGGGAAACACCAAAACTAGAAATGCAGCAGAAGAGATATCTTCACATGAGACTTGGAAGCAAATGGAAAACAGTTAGATTTCTTCTAACTCATTACATTTCTGTGGGCCAGCTTGCATCAGGAAGGGATGCATTAGGCAGTATAAGACATGAGCATGGCAAAGACTGAGAAAGGAAGGAAACACGAGGTTAGCCCCTCTCCTTCTGTTGCTTCGGCAACTGCTCCTTTCCCAAAGTCTGAGGGAGCTGACTGCCCCTGGCCTACGTGATTCAGCTCTGCATCCTCTTTCTTCCCTATATGGCACTGCCCTGGCCACTGAGCAGTCATTCTGAATCATTTAGTGTGCATGTTACTACGAATGGGTGTTTCATGTTTTGTACATCTATGTTTGCCACTTTAATTCATATAAATGAAAAGGTATTTAGATTTATGTTTTCTTCGGTCTTGTGCTGTTTTCCTGAAGTATCAATGTGTTAAGATCCATTTATGTAACTACCTGTGCATGAATCTGTTATTTCCAATATTCTTCAGTGTGATTGTCCCCTTGAACAACTTGAAACACAAAGTCCTCACTACACCTAATAACACTAAAAGATTCGGACACCTGTTCTCTTATGGGTCTGTGTAAGAATACATATACACCCGGGAGGAGCCCAGCTGACTCTGAGCTGGAGGCACAGACCCTCCTAGCTGCTTGGCTGCAGCTGGGGCCAATGATGTCGGGCTCACAGGCTGCCCAGCGATGGTTCTTGGAATGTGGGGGTGTGGGCTTGCAGGAATTCTGGGAGATAGCACAGGTGGGAATTAACAGGAACCTTAGGGTTCATGTCCAGGTTAAGAATGACTGCTCTGGAACTTCCATTGACAAGGCCGCTCTACTTGGAAAGCTACAACATGAAACCCACCAGAAAAAATTAGAAAAGGGAACGGATTCTGTGAGCCTGGGCCATGAAGTTAGCAATACGTGAGTGAATCAGGTCTGGGGGTAGAATCTGCAGGGGAATATGTGGGCTCACCCATGTGGAATAAAAATCCCCACTGGCATGCGCAAGAACTGTGACTGGAAACAGGCATGGTTGGAAGCTAAGGGGACACCACTGCTGAGCTGGAATTGCCATTGGTAAACACAAGAGCCAAAATCAGTACATTGTTCTAGGCTGAGCACGGTGACAAGGATACTGTTCCTGCCAGGGCAACAAGAGGACAGAATCAACCTGGGCTAGGGACCCACCTGTATGTACAAAATCTGTCACTGAGAGGAGACCAGATAGAGGAGTTTGGTGAACTCCTTGTTAGGCTGCAGTCCCTGCAGGTAAGCACAAAAACCAAGGCAAGGAAAAGCCCAAACTAGACCAGGTTACAGTATCCGCTAGCATACATGTGGGTCAGGTCAGGTTGTGGGCTAGGCTGGACCAGTTTATAACATCCACTGGCAAATCTAAGAACCAGGATGGGGTACAGGAGGGGCCAAATTGGGCCGCATCACCAGCCGGTTCACACACAAGCCAGGACTGAGGGCTGACTGGGAAAAGCCAGGCTGCAGTTCTAACCAGCATAAGCTGTTACTGGGGGCAGGACAGACTGAACTAGGCTGAGTCACTCACTGGTGAATGCTGAGGAAAGATGAGCCATGTCAGTCTGGCGGTGGTGAGTGTCAGGGGTTGAGGGTATGGAGGACTCGGGGCCGCATGGCCAGGTTCTAGAACTCACCTACATGGTGGATGTTGAGTCCTGAGCCCTGGAGAGGGGGATTTGGTGGATCTCAGGCTGCATGGCCCAGGGCCTTGAGCCCACCTATGCAGTAGGTACTAGATTTGTGAGCCCCAGGAGTGGGGGGCACGGAGGGGCCTGGGTCTCCTGACCTAGGTCCTAGGACCCAACTACGTAGTGGATATTTGGTCCATGAGCCCCAGGGGTGGGGGTGGGGGTCCAGCAGGGCCTGGGTCTTTTGGCCCTGGTTACCAAACTTGCCTGCATGGTGGGAGCACGGACTACAATTTCCAAAAGTGAGGTATCCAGCTTGGCCCTGGGTCTTGTGGCCTAGGTCCTAGAGCCCCCCTATTAAGTGAGTGCCAGGTCCATGGGCCCTGAGGTGAAGAGTCCAGAGAAGCCTGGGTCTCCTGTCCCAGGTCACTGAACCTGCTTACCTGGGGGGCAGGGGGCGGTGGCAAGACCATGAGCCCTAGGATTGGGGGGTAGGGGGTCCAGTGGGTCCCGGGTCACATGGCCTTGTGCCATGGATCCACATGCGCCTTGGGCACTGGAACCATGAGCCCCAAGGGTGGGTGGTTCAGCTTGGCCCAGGTCACCTGGCTCAGGTCCATGAGCCCACCTAGGAGAACTAGTCCTTCTCAGTGTAGACGATGGAATGCTGGGCAGCAAACCATGGTAGAAGTGGAGTGCATTGTAGCTCAATGGGGCCTGTAGAAGATATCTGGTTCCATAGCAGAGAATGGAGAACAGAACAAATGGACAACTATCCCAACCAAAGGATAACAGCAAATATCTGGGCGAACCGAGACTCTAAGGTCGACTGTGTCAGACAATGGACATTGAAAGGGACTCCTCAGGCATAAATCAGTGAGATCAACAGCATTAGGGAAATATCACATCCATCCAGGCAGAACCTTCGTAGTGTGTGCTGCATGGTGACCCTGGGTTGATATTGGGTAGTTTTTTCCCATCCTCAGGTTGGGAGGAGTAGATGGTTGGGAGGACAGGTCTGGCCTATCCCCTTATCTCCCTTCTTCCCACAGAAATGGAAAAAAGAAATAGAAAGCTTGAAAACAAAGATCACACCCACCCTGACTAGGTAAACATCACCTAAAATTTTAAAAAGAGATACATATACATCCAAATAATACATAGACATCACAGAGAGAGAGAGATCAGCAACATTGTTAATACAAAGCAATGCTCCTTTTTTGCAATGTCCTTGAAGAGAAATCCTTAATTTCTACTTTATTAGTATTTGTCATAGATGCAAAACATTAGAAAAAACATTATTTGTATTGAACATGTACAGAATTGTATCCTGACTTTAATTCCCTGATAATGCCATCATTCCCTAAACTATACTTCATTGTGGCTGCTTACATGGCATTTCCTTTCTGCTAGCTACTACACAGAAGGTAAAGACAGTGTAAAGTACATAGCAGGAGGTACAAAGTTAGATGCAAAGTTTATGCCACTTATAAGGAAGCTGAGCCTCTGCAGACTTGCTATGCCCAAGGAGTCCTGGAACCAGTCCACCCGGACACCAAGAGACAAATGCACTTGGCACTGTGCCTAGCCCACAATAAATACTAGCCAAGGTTAACTACGGTCATAGTGGCAGGCCAGGAGGGTTACAGGGGTTCAGGAAGCAGTTCCTCAAGGAAGTGAAATTTAAAGTGAAGACACTTTTAAGAGAATAGAAGTTGGGTATTGGCATCACACTGGGATATGTGAAATTGCTGGCAGCCAGCATCCTATGCGGACACTGATTCAGGTCCCGCCTGTTCCACTTCTAATCCAGCTCCCTGAAAATGCCCCTGGGAAGGCATCCGAGAATGAGCCGAGTGCCAGTATGCCCTTGCTACACATGTGGGAGACCCAGAGGAGCTCCTGATGTCAGCCCGGCCTAGCTTTGGCTGCTACAGGCATTCATAGAGTGAACCGACGGATGGAAGAGCAAGCACACTTTCTCTCTGATCATCTCTTTGTAACTCTGCCTTTCAAATAATTAATGCATCAAAAAAAAAAAAAAGAGAGAGAGCACAGGAATTGGCTAAGGAAGTAAGGGATCAAGGCATGCGATGAGAAAGGGGGATTTCTCCCTTGTGAAAGTCAGGGAGGGGTCAAAGGGCAAAGGACCCTGGGAGTGGAAAGAAGGCATTCGCATAATTTCCAGCTGATTGAGGGCCATCTCCAAGATTCAAGAAGTTGCTTTTTCTGCCTTGTTCTAAAACGCTGCTGCCACTATTTTAGTATCTCCTAAAGTCAAGATTCATGTTCTGATCAAACGAGTGTGGCAGCAGCAGTTTTTCCTCAGTGATCGAAATTGTGCCTGTCTCCAAGCAGTGTCCTGAGAACAATAAAAAGACAAGGAAGGTCTAACAGTGGTGAGGAGCAGAGCAACAGATTTCTGCTCTTAAAAGGTTGCTCTGGTTTCATCACAGATGACAGATTGAGGATCTTTCCGGAAGCTACCATTTTTCAGAATGACATTGATAGCTCACATAATCATTTGATGGGCTGCAAAAGCAGGTTTAAGGTTAAACTTCTAGAAAATAGACTCAAATTTGTGCCGCAGAACTGGCCTCTGGAAGCAATGGTTCCTGCTGCCGCCACCACTGCATCAGAGCCAGTTGAGTGCCAGGAATCTTACTTTGCAAACATTGCCATCCCTGGGAATTGGGAGCCTTGGTCATCACCTTCCAGCAAAGCGGGGTCCATCTGGGTTCCCTTCCTGCCAGTTCCTACTTCTGAATCTAGTGTTTCCATCAGTGAAGAACTGTGACGGCAGCTAAGGGAGACAGTTATCTGCTTACAAACGCAGCCAGGGAGTTGAATGGGTGCTGTCCTATCACCCAAGAATCATCGTGGTTGTACAGCCAGATGACAGACATGGAAGCCCAAACAGAGGGCACCACCTGGAACGCAGTGAGAAGTTCCTGGGCTTGAAGCTGCCAACAGGCAGGGAAGAGGCTTGCCTTTGACAACCACAGCAATGGACGAGGAAGCTTGCAGAGGCGAAGAGGCAGGGATGGGCTCAGCCAACACCTCTGAGCTCACAGAATACAGGGAGTATTTGCATGTTAGCTGGATCTTTAATTATAAAGATCACACAAATATTAAATCTGTAAAGACAAAAACTGCTGAAAGCTTGAGTCTGAATTGAAATAGAAACCATTTGGTGACCTCTGGCATACATGGTGCTGGGTGGAAACCCATGCCATCGGCTACTGACTTGGTTAGCCGTAACAATTAACCCCTTCCCTTCCTTCCTTCCTTCTATATATTTTTTTCATTCCTTCCAGCTTAATTTACACACTAGACTACAAGCAAAACAGGAGTACTCTATTTTCGGTAAATCAGTAAAATATCTATAGCTGTTTGGGTAAATTATTTTCCCTAAGTATGTTTTACACATTAAATACGGATATTTACACATCAAGGCAGTATATGAAGAAATCAACTCTGAACATAGAAAGAGCTTTAATTTAACGCTCACTTTGCCAGCTGGGCAACTTTGGGCAAATCATTAAACCTTACAGAACTTCACTGGCAGTTTTCTTCCTTGTCAAACTGTCATAAAACCATCTGTGTGTGTTTCGTTGTGGAGATCAGCATGACTGGAAAGTGCTGGGGATGTGTGTGGTTGGTGCCCAGTGTTATCACAATCGATTACAGATGCCAACATCCCCGGTACTTCTGCAACGAGTCGGGTTCCTTGAGCAAAACCAGAATACATAATTCTGGATTTTAAAATCTTCGCATTGCTGTTTTCATGCATTTTTGTTGTAAATCCCTCCCTTTAATCTCAGCACTCATAGAAATAGTCAGCAGTTTAATGTTCAACCTTAAATGCTGGTCTATTGCTTTTGACTATAAAAGTTTGCCACATTCTTTCATGAGCTTCTGACTGATTATTTATTCAGAAGAATATTTTTCCAGAAGAATAAACTCACATAATTAGTACATACAAAATCCATCAGCTCTTATGCATTTAATTCTATGAGTAGAAAGGTAGGATATTTTTCTCTACCTAAAGTTAGGCTAAAGATTACCCCAGAGTAGGACTAAATTCCTAAATTCTGATGTTCTAGATCTTTTTCTATCAAAGATGAGCCAGGGTCTGGTAAAATGTTGGTGCTGGTCAGAAGGACTCCTAGCCAGAGTGAAAATCCGACTGGACTTGGAAAATGGGAAGTGAAGGAAAGAGTGGTTTGGGGATGCAGAGGACTGGAGTCTGCCAGTGGTGGCAACAGGAGCTGCTTCAGCTGTCTGAGCCCATTTCTGTATCTGTAAAGCAGAGATAGTAGAATCCATTGACCCTTTCATAGTATTGCAGTGAAGATCCAAAGAAGTAATGAAAACAACCCATGTGTGTCTCCACAGGAAAATGGATAAACTTTCAGTAATGCATTCATAAATGGAGTACAAGAGGACTTACGAAGTTCATAGAAATGGAGCAGAAATACAAGTTTAATTTGGGACATTTGAAGCATGTTCAAAAGGTCCTTGATAAACTCATGTGAGAAAAAAAACAGGCACAGGTTTCAAAATGTTATATACCGAAATGAATGTATATCTTTATTCTATTTTCTACAAACTTTTCAAAATGGCCTCTTGTACTCAGCGACAAAAACGAGCAAATTATCAATAAATGACACAACACAGATTAGTCTCAAAAGCACTATGCTAATCAAAGGACAGACATAAAGGATTGCAGGATTCTACTGTATGGAATTATATGGCAAGGAAAGCTGACTCATGTCATGGACACCAGGAAACTGGTTACATGGGAGGTGAAAGAAACTGACAAGGGACACAGAAAGTAGCCTATATCGCAATAAAAGCGTGTATTTCTCAAAGATGGGATACACAATTAAAATCTACTCATTTCACCATGACAGTATAAATTATGCTTTCATGAAACAGACATATATAGGGCAGACATTTGGGTTAACAGTAAGAACACTCATTATGACTCCCACTAATTAGGATCTTCTGGGTTTGATACCTGGCTCCACATCCTGATTCCAGGCTCTAGGAGGCAGTCGTGATGGCTCAAACCACTTGGTTCCAGTCGCCCAGCTGGGAGACCTTGCTTTCCCAGTTCCTGACTCCAGCCCAGGACTGTTGCAGGCATTTGTGAAAGGGAGTTTGTTCTCTCTGTTTTTTTTTTTTTTAAACCGATGTTAACATAGTTGATCAGAGTGTGATGGGTCAAGGATTAGGGGAAAGTGGGTGTGATCGTTGTTTCCAAATTATCTGTTTCTCCTTCTTGTTTCAGTGGGGAGGTAAGGGATAAGGGGAGAAGTCATACCCAGCTTCCCAACTGCTCCAGTACTTAGGGATGGAGAATGATCACCTAACATCAAGCCAGGGTTCTAATGTGGTACATACTCTGAGGGTTCTGCCTGGGAACCTTCAATAGTTTGGAAATGCTGTCAATCTCGCAGATCCAAGGATGCGGGAACACTTTTCAAAGTCCATTGGCTAACATGGTCAACCTCAGTGGCTCCATTCACCCAGATATTTGCTGTCATCTTTTGGTTGGGGAAGTTCCTCTGGGATGGTACACATGTTCCCTGCAGGGCTCAATGGGCTGCCATATCCTCCATGTGGATCTGGGACAGCTATCCAAAGCCCAGCTTTTCCGCTGAGGAGCACCAGTTCTCACAGGTGGGCCAAGGACCCTAGCCAGGTGACCTGGGCCTTGTTGAACCTCTCATCCCCAAGGCTCATGCACCCAGCACCCACCTTGTAGACAGGCCAAGAACAATCCAGGCAACCCAGACCCTGCCTGACTCCCCACCCCTGGGGTCCCCACCATGCTGGCAGGCCAAGGACCTGGGCTAGTGTACTCAGGTACCTCTGGGCCCTCTACCCATGAGACTCACAGACCCAACACCCGCCATGCAGTTGGGCCAAGGAACCAAGCCAGGTGATGGGAGCCCCAACGAACCCCCAGCTCCCAGGGCTCACAGACCTGGTTCCCACCAGACCCCTTGCCCCTGAGACTCAAAGGTCTGGTTCCCACCATGTAGGTGGGCCAAGGACCCAGGCCAGGTGACCTGGGCCCTACTGGATCCCCTGTCCCTGAGGATGACAGGCCGAGTACCCACTGCACAGGCAGGCCAAGGACCTGGGTCAGGCAACCCAGGCTCTGCCAGATCCCCTACCTCTGAAGCTCATGGGCCCAACACCCATCTCCCCCTGCTGTAATGGCTCACCTCACGTTGGCAGTCTGATTCAGTCCAATTTGCCCCCAGTTCCAGCTCATGATGGTGGGTGCTGCAGCCCAGCCAGGCCCAGCCAGCCCTTAATTCCAGCCCTGATATGAACTGGCTGCACTGAGACCTAACCTGGTCCCTGCGGATCCCGTCCTGGTTCTCAGATCTGCCAGTGGATGTTATGAGCTGGCCCAGCCTGGCCCACTCCTGGACCTGACCCACACATATGGCAGTGGGTATTGTAACCTGGCCTGGTCTGGGCTGCTCTCGCAAGGAACATCTGCAAGGACTGCATTCTGACAAAGGAGTTTCCCTAGCTCCTCTATCAGGTCTTCTTCCAATGGCAGATATTGCACACACCCAGATGATGATCAATGCTAACTATTCCAGCTCAGGCCTCCTAGGTGAACTGGTCTGACCCTTAAATGTCCTCCTGTTCCCTGCCCCAAACAACTCAGTCTCAGCACCCTTGCTTTACCTGCTAGAACAGTGACAATGTCCCTGGAAGTCCCTAACAAGTCATTCATCACCTGGACATGAACTCTCAGGTTCCCATGCGCCTATACCTGTGCCAATTACCAGACCCCTTTTAGGTCCACACCCTCAAGTCCCCAGGGCATTTAAGCAGCTGGAGGGGTAAAAGTCCTAAGCTGGGAAGCTAGGCTGAACTCCCTCCAATCAGCCTCAACTACATGTGGCTGGTGGGGTGGAAGCTCCCGTTTGCATGCCCAGCCCCTCTCTCTTTCTTTCTCTCAAATAAATAAAAGTTTAATATATAATGGCATAAATACTTGTCTGAAATAAATTTTCTACTTGAAATTTTTAAATATGTATAATAATTCGAAATTTGTGTAAATACACAAGTTCTGTAGAAATGTAAAATGCCACTCTTGGTCAGACAATGTTATTTGAGCGATTTGTGATAACTGAAAAAAAAATGCATTTAATTGGGTTGCTTTCTTTTACTTTCCGAAGGTTATGGTTTGAACTGAATATAGAAGTTTCTGGGAAAACCAAAGAGCATACAAATAAAGCAATGCTAAGTTTAGTAATAATGTGTCATATTCTAATAGCGTGTGGCATATGGACCATTCCACAGTATATACACTTCCTCTAAATCAGACTCCCTAGATTTCCAGAGGAAAGGGAAGTTGCTATTTAAAATTTAGTTCAAGAGAAGCAAGTGCTTTAGCAATAATAAAAAGAAAGAAAGAAAGAGGAGGGAGTGTTTGGCACAGCAGCTAAGAATTGGCTTGGGGTGCCCGTCCCTCATAGCAGGGGACCTGAGTTTGAATCCTGGATCTGCTTCCAATTCTGCCTTTCTTGTGTTGCTCACCCTGGGAGTCAAGAGTGATGGCTCCCGTATGAGTCTCTGCCCCCACCTGGGAGACCCAGATGGAATCCCTAAACTAATGAGTTCAGCTGACTCAAGTACTAGCAGGCATTTTTGGAAGTGAACCTGTGGTTGGAAGAGTTCTCTTTGTTTTCAAATAAAAGAACCTTCTTTAAAAAAAGAAAAAGTCAGAAGGACAGTAATGACTATACTTTACATTGGGTGTACCAGCTTCTTTTACAAGTTCATGCTTCTGTTCAAGGTAGCCCTGCAAAGCTGATAGCATTGCTCTGCTTCAAAAATAAAACCAAGGCTCAGAAATAGCCAAGTTACTTGCCATAACATATATACACTAAATAGTCAAACCTCTGTGTGTGTGTGTGTGTGTGTGTGTGTGTGTGTGTGTGTGTGTGTCTCACTGCATAGTTTCCTTATTCTATCCTGTATATAAGGAAACTTCAAAAAGTTTGTGGACAGGAATGGGTATTTTTTGAAAGATTTATTCATTTTTAATTGATTTTACATAGAGAAAGAAAAGCAGAGAGAAAAATCTTCCATCTGCTTGTTCATTCCCTAAATGGCCACAGTGGTCAGAGCCAAGCTGATTGAAAGCCGGGAGCCTGGAGCTTCTTCTAGGTCTCCCAGGTGGGTGCAGGGTTCCTAGGCTTTGGGCCATCCTCCTCTGCTTTCTCAGGTCACAGGCAGGGAGCTGGATGGAAAGTGGGGCAGCTGGGACACAAACCAACACACATATGATGGATTCTAGTGCATGCAAGGCAAGGGTCTAGCCGTTGAGCCAATGCGCTGAGCCTGAAGAACAGATATCGTGGCACAGCTGGTAAAGGTGCCCACATCCATATCAGAGTGCCGGTGTGACTCCTGAATGCTCTGCTTCGGATCTAACTTGCTGCTAGTAGAAGATGCCCGAGAGCTTGGGCCTCTGCCCCACGTGGGAGACCTGGATGGACTTCTCGGCTCCTGGCTTCAGCTTGGCCCAGCCTACCTATTTGGTCATTTGGCTAGTAACCCTGTGAATAGGAGCTCTCTTTCTCTCTCTCTCTCTCTCTCTCTCTCTCTCTCTCTCTCTGCTATTCTTCTTCCCTATCGCTCTACCTTTCAAATAAATAAAACAATAAATTAAAAATATTTGTGTAAAATTGAATTAAATGATGTTAATTTTGGATCTCCATTAAGTTTTCCATAATAAGCATTTTCCTTGAAATGTTTGAAAACCACTTCATATATAACATATATATTTTCCAGCCTCACTTATTGTTACATTAGTATCTTCACAATTGATCATCATTTAATCTCATTGCACAATCATCACTAGTAGCTAGCACTCATTGAGCCCTTGTCAAGGGTCAGATACTATGCAGAAGTTAAGTTCTTAAATGCTTAAAACAACCTAAGTAAGATGTAGAGGTTATCACTAGCCTGGTTTTACAAATGAAGAAATGGGTTAAGAGCAAAACAATTATAGGAACTTCTCCCAGACTCCATGAGTGGTACAGCACAGCCAGGATTTGTCTCCAGGCAGCCAATGCTCAAGAGCTGCATTGTGACCATCACATCTCTAGCTTAAAGATAAGACAATCAAGGCTCAGAAGCAGCCTGAAATATATACTAAATAGTCAAACCTGTGTGTGACGCTGTCTTCTCGGTGCTGGAGAGCGGCGGGTTGCGAAGTGAAACATTATGTAACACAACTAAAACCCTTATGAACATTTTCACATTTCCCAGGAAAGGTCTGCAGCCCTAGACTAGCTCTAGATGATAAAAATAACACTAGTGTTTCAGATCCAGCTCATCAGAGAAATTGGGAATATTGGTACACCTGTAACAGAGGCAGAAACGGCAGAAATCTAGCAACCTTTATTACCAAGTATCCTTAAAAGACCATAATGTCACAGCAGGACTCCATGATGATGAATCATGTCTTAAAAATGCCTTCTCCCGAATCCAGTGGTTCATCCCCACACTTGGAAGGATATGTCAGAGTCCCAGATCACTGGCTCGCTGTGTACAAATGGAGGAGAGAGGGACATAGGGAGACAGCAACCCCCACATTTCTCACACTCCCCATCTCTTTTCCTCCCAGAGAAGCAGAGAACCAGTCTTCAATGCCTACTACAGGGTGCTCAGTATTTGCATGCCTCAGAAACACTGGAGCCAGCACACCGACAACATACGCAAATACTAATCCCTACCAAAACTATAAACATCTCCAAACTTCAGGACACTGAAGTGAACACTGCATACTCCACAAAGCACATGGCTGCTATTTCACTTACTGACAATGAGGAAATTGCTGCGAAATGCTCAACAGAAAAAGTACTTTTTAACAAAAAGCAAAATACTAAATATTTTGAACAAACAGAAATAGTTATTCTTCATTAAATAAAGGGGGAAAAGACACTATTACCTTTTAGATTAAGAAAAAATTCAAAACTGTCCATATATGATGTTTATGCCTGATCAGAACAAAACTCCTGCAAGCCCAGAGTGAATGTACGGCTCTGCATAAACATGGCCGGCCCGTGTCACAGTGGAACTCACTGAGCTTAACAGATCTCCAGCTCCCATTCACAGTTAGAAACACAGATCAATAAAAAAACTCCATAATGGTTTCCACTAGTCGTCAGGCTTTCTGCAGGGCCAGCAGTGCGTGTCTGCCTTCTGGCCTGCTCAGCCAAGCTCACAGCAGTTTAAAAGCCAGGTGGCACTTTTTAGGGGATTTATGTGCTATTCTGGATTGCTTCAAAGAGCCCCCCAAGCCCTGCCTCAGCTTGTCACAAACTCACCAGAGTGTGTAGCTCTGAAAAATTCTCTTGGTTTTGTTTCTCATCACCACTTATCACAAGCATTTATTCTGTAACATTCCTAAGAGATGTCAGTGTGACAGCTTTCAAATCAGAGATGAAGAAAAACATCTCCAAGACATTTCTGTAAGAGCAGCGTTGTTTCCCAACCTATCCCTCGTGTTGGTGGAACTATTGTTCAAACTGCCTGCAGATGGAAGCAACAGTGCTCAAAACAAAAGCTCCATAAAGGAAAGATCACCGTGGCGTGCCAGAGACAACACAAATGGACCTGGTGAAGACGAGTTCTTTGGATGATTAATCTATGAATGAAACCACCATAGGTATTTGTAGCCCTAATAACTTTTTGTAACTTTCCAGAATTCCTGTAAGGGCCACTTGCAAAGGCTTTGCAGGGCTGCAATGTATGAGCTGTGGCTTTAGAACAAAAGAAATTGTTTCATACCTAAAATATCGCTAGTGATGTCAAAAGAATACTCCAAAGTAAAGGAGCCTTACAGCGTGTTAAGTCATAGATGCAAGTAAAAATTTAAATAATAGTGTCACCAGTTTATTTTTTTTTAGGTTTTTAATTTTAATTGGACCCTAGCAAAGCTCTATGTGTAAACATGAAATCAATCCTGAAAAAAAAAAAAAACTGGAATCTCAGTTAACTCATTTAATCCTAGATGGCAGTTTTACTCCTTCAAGAAGACCTTTCATTATCCACCTCACTATTAAGGAAGAAAGGAAAGCTAGCAACCACCTGCTCTATGCAAAGCAATGAAACTCTTGAACAGTCTTATCCATCACGTCAATAGATGCGATCAGGGCCCCAGACAACTCCTGTGCTAAACTGAAAGTAAATAATCAAACCTTTATTGAGTTGGAAAGTAAATTTCTATCACCTAATTTTGCCTTCATACCTGTGTTAAGTGTCTAGAACTAGAAAACAACCCAAACAGTGACTCTTAGCAAATTAAGAGTAGGAAAGGTATCTGCCAGGCAGGTCAGGAGTGCTGTTCGAGATCATGGGAAAGAATGGATATTTCATACTTTAAAGAATATTAATCACTTCCCCACAGACACTAAGCCAAAGAGTAGTGCTAGGGTTTCAATGTTCTCCCTCAAAATTCATAGGTTGTCAATTTAGTCCCCAAATTTTTATGTTATTTTTTATGTTATTTGGAAATGATATCGCTGGGAAATAACTAGATTAGATGAGATCATGAAGATGGGGCCCCATAATAATGCTAGGGACTTCATAAAAAGAGGAAGCAAGATCTCATGGTGACCTTTGTCTCCCAACAGCCCGTGTTGTCCCTCACTAGACGTCCTGCCAATGTCTGTGCCTTGCTCTTGGGGTTCCCAGCCTCTGGATCTCTGAGCTCAGTGAATGTGCCTCCTTTAGAAATTACTAGATTTTGGGTGTTTGATTGTAGCAAACAGAAAATAGAAGAAGACAGACTACAAGTGGTATGGGGTCATCTCCTCCTTCACAAGAGTCCAGGAGGCTAAAGCCACAGCAGAGCATACACCTCTAAGTTGAGTGGTTTCAAATTCGTGAGCACATTTGCACAAGCCCTCCCTCCCTCTCTCATTCCCTCTACTTCTCTCCCTGGCTGAGCCAGTTTTTATTCTCCTGGTCATTATGGAGAAATGTCCACTATTTTTCTGTCTTCTCAATATTCCCCATCTTCATTTCTCCTCACTTTCTCCTTCTCTCTCCCATGGTGACCATAACACAGAAATGAAGCCTTCAACTTTTTACTGCTTGATTGGAAAATTTTATAGCTCTCCCTTAAGAGTGCTTTTTCTTTTTCTTTTATGTTCTTCAATATTTTTTAAAAACTTTGCTGTTTTATTATTAATAAAATTGCTCTACAATCTGTTACATTCAGTAAATCTTGTTCTAGCTCTCTATGAAACAGAGCTTTGTATTGGACTTCACGGAAAGCATTACTTCAGCAGGCGTTGGAGGAGCACACTCTGTGAGAGGCTGTGGAGCCTGGAAAGCTCACCACCTATGAAACCTATCATTAATTTGCTTTAAAAAAAAGAGACATCATAAAAAGAAAAATCCCAGGATAGAATATTCAGTACAAAGAAAGTATGCAATCATTGAGATATAAAGTGACTCATAACTGGGACTATCACATGATTTCTGTAAAAATAATGAAAACCTGAAACAGAAAACCTTTGAAAGGAAAACAATACAGTTTATTTTAATATAGGACATCTTTCAAAGGTAAAGCAAAATCCTAACCTGAGCAGGCATTTTGTTTCAGCTATTGATCTACCTCCTAATTGATTCTTCCTTTTATTATTTATTATTATTAAAATCAGTCCTTCTGATTTTAAAATCAGTCTCACTATCTCTCCATTTAGTTATCCCTGTACTGCCTGAAGGAAGCTGAGGCTGATGGAGACGGATCGTATCTTCTAAACTTAGAGAAATCCTCAGAGCCAGATCCCTTAAAGAGGACACAATTGTTGATGCATTACCACCTACCACTGCTTGTCCTGCTCATCAACATCAAAGAAAGCAAATGGTACTCCAGTATTCCTCACAGTTTCAGAGTCACTGGCATGGGCCCTAGTGAACAGCGTGTTTTGTGATGCCCAACAGCAGGGACTTTATTCCCAGAGACAAGGACCCTCGCTCTTGTTCTGTTCTTCTGGGAAGGAAAATGCTCTGAATCCTCCTAAGAGCTCAAGTTGGGTTTACATGCTTACAGTCCCTGAATAACTCTCAAAGAACTGTCTGAGTGTGCCCTCCACAAAATTGTGTTCCATCTAAACAACCACTACAGAAAAATAGCTTTTGCTCTTGAAAAATTGAAAGCTGTTACCTGGAGTTGATCATATATTATTCAACAACTTTTTTTTTTAGAAAAGTGCCTGGGTTACTTATTATCCAAAATTGCGTATCAAGTTTTGCTTAACAACAAAACTCTAGTTATTACTTAAAAGCTAAACACCTACTGGAAACAAAATTGAAAAAATAAACCCTCCCAGTTTTTATTTAATTTTCTTCTGAATTAAATTCTGATGCTTACTAGGGAGATGCAGCTTCATAACTAAAGCTTCCCTTGCTACCATTTGCTACCACTAAGAAAATCCTAAACAGAAATGCAGAACCACGTCGTCTCCTCCAGACAAACTCAATTGTCAGTGTTAATAAGAGACAGCGGTAACATGAAAAACAGCCCAAGACATTCAGATATTTTACTATAAATATTCACATTACCGCCCAACTAATTTGGCCAAACCTGTTGGCAAATTAAAAACAAATGCAAAGCTTGTTTAAGATTATTTCTCTGTCACTAACAAGATACTTCCTGAATTAAGCAATTAGCATATCCCAATCTCAAGTTCAGAATTCAAGTTTATGATTCAGCAAAGCTGTAAGATTCATGGACCTTTAGATTGTTCTGAATATAGAATGTATTTATCCCCTTGGGCCAATGTTTACTTCATGGCCTTCAACCCTTCATCAGGTAGGTCACTGGTTTAATTTCACTCCCGTTTCAGACATATTCTGTTCCTTTACGTACATTTTCTTGTAGAGAAGAAATTAGCAAAGGTTTAAACTGGCTTCCTGGGGGAACACTTCCTGGAGGATAGGCTTGTTTCGTTTTTAACTGCTTATAACTGAACATTTCTTGGTACAGGCAACACCATTCATCCAGTTGAGATCTGAAAGGTATCTGTCAATCATAGTAGTTCCCCTAGGTTGCCATGTATGAGACCCTTAATAGCAATCATCTCTCTTACCACACCTCCTTTTCCATCATCAAGAAAGTATCAGTAAGGCCTCCTTTCTGCTTGTTAATTAGAGTTTAGTCATCAGTAGCATACAGCCAGTATCGTTTCTTTGGTTGCCTCACCTTAACAATGTCCTTAATGGATGGGAAGTGCTCTCAGTAATTGCTAAACTTCCATGTGCAGTTCTCTTTCAGTCATAGCAATTTAATTTCCATTTCACCCACAGGTTCTCTATGGAATGTTTAACCAGAAGTTCAACTGGATACTCAAGCTTAAATCCCTTAGCAGACAAATTCTAGGAGGTTTTACCTTCTTAAAGAGAGATTTATCGTCCAGAGACAAGTACAAAATAGAGTCTACAAAGTTTGTTACATCTTTTCTTTTCTTCGAGTTTTTCTTTTTAAAGGTTTACTTATTTAGGACCCAGCATGATGACCCATTGGCTTGCCTTGCAAGCACCAGGATCCCATATGGGCACCAATTCATGTCCCAACTGCTCCACTACCCACCCAGCTTCCTGCTTGTGGCCTAGGAAAGCAGTAGAAGATGACCACAAGTCTTAAGACCTTTCCCTGCTTGAGAGACCTGGAAGATGCTCCTGGTTCCTGCCTTCAGATCAGCTCAGCTCTAGCAATTGAGGCCCCTTGGGAGTGAACAAGCTGATAGAAAATCTTTCTGTCTCTCCTTCTCTCTACAAATCTGCCCTTCCAAGAGAAATAGATACTAAAATCTTTATAAAATATATATATATGTATATATATATATATATATTACTTATTTACTTGAATGTCAGAGTGAGAGAAAGGCTGGGTCAGGCCAAACGCCAGAGCCAGGAGCTTCCCCTGGGTCTCCCAAGTGAATAGCAGATTCTTGTATCCTCACGGCAATATCATTGAATCATGGTATTAAATAACCCCAAATATCCTTTCCAAACACTTCTATGAATGTGAGGTTGGAGGAAAAAAACACATCTAAATGAAACCTTTCTTTTAGTCCTAAAAGAGCTAGATGATGTGACAAAATACATTTTTAATATAATTCAATAAAAATACCTTAGTGCCACGCTTATCCTCTGATCATCTCCACCCTGTCCTCAGCTTAAAAGCTTTTAGAAATAATGCATTAAAGACAAATATGTTGAATTGTGCCATAATTTCTAATTTGACATTGACTGTCTTCAACTACGACAATTAACTTTCTGACTTTCAAGCACTATCAATCAGTTAGCTTTCTTAAAATGGATTTGGTTCTTGTTCTGTTTTATTAATGCTATGTTATAGAAAAAGAAAATGGTACCATAGCATTTTATAAATATGGAAAAAAATTTCTTCAATTCATTTAAACAAGCACAGAAATTGTCAAGCACAATTTAAGGTACTCAGCTAAGTAGGTCTAACAAGACACAATTTCCTGAATATTACTTAAGCTTTACTCACAATTGTGTTTAAAAATAAAAATTTAATTATGACCATCTTGAAAACTACAAAATATTATTAAAAACAGAGAAGTGCTAAACAAATAGAAGGCACTTTCATTTCCATGAATTAGAGCACTGATATTGGTACAATGGCACACTCTCCTGAAGGAAGGCAATGAGGAAAGAATAGCCTTTCCCACAAATGAATCAAGGACAACTGGATATTCACATGCAAAATTACTTCACATCACATGCAAAAATCAATTCAAAATGGATCATGAGCTAAAAGAGCTGAAATACTGAACTCTTAGAAACAAAAAAAGCAAATTCCCATGACCTTGGGTTAGGTAATTATGTCATTGTGTCATAAGTAAAACACAAAATGCACAAGAGACTGAAGAGAGAAATTAGTCATTATCAAAATGACCAACTTTCATTTCTCAAAGGACATCATCTAGAAAGTAAATATACAGCTTGCATCATAAAAGAAAATCTTCACAAATCATAAACTTGACAAAGGATTTGTACACACAACACATTTTTTAAAAACTAATAACTCAACCACTAAAAAAAGGGAGGGGGGACGGCATGGTAGCCTAGCAAAGTCCTTGCCTTACATGCACTGGGATCCCATTTAGCTATCTGCTGGTTCTAATCCTGGTGGGCCCCCATCCAGCCCCTGATTGTGGCCTGGGAAAGCAATCAAGGATGGGCTAAAGCCTTGGGACCCTGCACCTACATGGGAGACTTGGAAGAGGATCCAGGTTCCTGGCTTCAGATTGGCGCAGCTCCATCCGTTGCGGCCACTTAGGGAGTCAATCAACAGACAGAAGATCTTCCTCTCTGTCTCTTCTCCTCTCTGTTTATCTGACTTTCTAACAAAAGAAAAAATAAATCTTAAAAAAAAAAACCCTCAATTTTAAAATGGACAGATAGGAACAGGCATTTGGCCAAGTAAAGTTCAACATATCCTGCATCAGAGAACTCCTGGCTCTAGCTTCTCAGTCCAGTTTTCTGCAGGTGTAGATCCTGGGAACAAGGAGAGTTCCCTCTTTGCCCTCTCTGTCTTCCAGTTTTTCTGTTTCCAATCTTTCTGTTCCTCCGTGTCTGCCTGTCAAACTATGTCTTTCTGTCTCTCTTTCTCTCTCCTCTCTTCCCTGTCTTGCAACAAATACTTCTTTAAATGGACAAATAATTGGAGTAGCTATTTCTCCAAAGAGGTATAAATGACCAATACACACATGAAAAGGCAGTCAATATCTCATTGCAATAGAGAAATGCAAATCACCAGATGCCATTTTGCAACAACCAGTTTGCAAACCACAAAGAAAAACAAAAGCAAGCATTAGTCAGGATGTGATGAAATCAAGACTTTCATGCATTAATTGTTGGAATGTAAAATGGTATAATCATATTAGAAAATAAGTTGGCAACACCTCAGAAAGTTCAGCAGAGAGTAATCACATGACCTAGACATTCTACTAACACCTATAGACTTAAGAGAAATGAAAATGTGTGGCCACACAAAAATGTATTACTGTTGATATAAATAGCATTCTTATTCATAATAAACCCTGAGTGGAAACAATCCAAATGTAGCAAATGCAGGATAAAATCACAAATTCAACAGAATGTGGGATAGCTGCAGAACAGAAAATTGTCCAACAATAAAAAGGAATGAAGTACTGGTGAATACTACAACACAAGTGCACCTCAAAATTTTACTGGGCTCAGGAAAAACACACTGTCACAAATGGTCACATATTGAATCATACTGCTCACTTGAAATATGCAGACTGGACAAATCTACATGGACACAAAGTGGACTGAAGGTCACCTCGGTCAAGCATAGAAAATAAGGAGTGGAAAGTGCTACTGAGTACGGAGCTTCTTTAGGGGTATCATGAAAATGTTCTGAGATTAGATTATGATAGTTACAGAATTTTGTAAGCACACCAAAAACCAATGATCTGTAAGTCATAAATAGGTGAATTATATAGTATTTGAATGATGTTTCAATAACATCATCTTGAAAAGTTAACAGAATATGGCAGTCCTTTACAAAATAAAAAAGATGGAGTTAATACACGTGGTAAACTCCTGTTTTTATTTATACAGATGATGGTATGGTGTGTCCTGCCTGGTTTTGAGAAGTTGTGTCCTGATAGGAAGGACTCTTAGGTGACTTCCAAGTGGTTTGTGAGGTGCTTCATGCAATTCCCCTGATGCCACCGACCTGTTAGATAAATGTAAGGGACAGAGCACTGGCTCAGACAGGACTGCCAAAGAGGATCATGGCTTTAGTCCCCACTGCCACACTTACCCTCCTTTCCTTGTTTGAACGATCTCATTATCCCGTTTTTTCTTACTTTCATTCTGGGTTTGCTCTTTTCATCCCAATAGCAACACTGTCTCAAAATTGAGTTTGGCAGGAATTAAAAGAATACTTATACAGTGGAAGCCAAATTCTCCACAGGAAAGTATTAGAATGCTAGAGAAACTATGAATTTTCATGATAGGTAAGTCAGAGAAAACTGTTGTGTTGAAGATGAGTGACGACTCATTCAGAGGGTGACCAGATTCTTCCTGTCCTCATTCCTCGGCTATTCCTGAAAGACTCATTCCAGCTGACGGAGGATAAGGGGACACACCATACCATCATATGTTGGGCCAGAGGCTTGCTAAACCAAAAGCCTTCAGAGAAGCAGTGGATCTCACAGCTGAGAACAGAAGTACATTCATCTGTGCAGAGATCCAGTTACATGTCACACCCCAAGAAAAATAGTTGGGTCATTCAAGCTGTATCCTCTTTAGACTCAAGCTATGCTCAAGCAGTGAGCTTTCCCTCATGAACTCCACTCTCATGAAATGGAATATTTTTTCTTTTAATTCCCACTTTAAAGCCTGAAGGTCTTTGTTTTGTTTTACTTTTTTCATTCTCTATTGTTTTATTTTGCTTTTTTCATTCTCTATTGTTTTGATCAAGGTTGTTTAAGACATAGAATATGCAGTGTTTACTAAGTATGTGATGCTGAATCGAAGATCTATTCTGTTGGTATGAAACATTAGGGTAAAAAATGGGCTTCCCTAAAACAGTGGTTTGTAGAACACACAACTGAGTCAGTCATAGTTAAGGGGTACAAAATGGAGGCAAGAAAGAAGAAAGAGAGGAAGAGAAGAAAGGAAACGATGGCAGGGATGGTAGTGAGAAGGGACAGGAATCATACTCGGGGAAAGGCTGATTAAACACCATCCATGTTCTAGAAACAAAGCTTATTTCAAAGTGAAACAAATGTATGAAGTATTTCTTAAGGGACAGATACTTACCTAGCCAGTCTACATATACTATCTCAACTTTCAATAGTAGTGAATACTCTTGGGACACACACTCCTGCAGCAACAAATGTTCATCCTTCAGGACAGATGAGGAAATCGAGGCTAAATAGATTCCACATCAGTTTTCTTTCTACATTAAAGCTGGTATTCCAGTGTGAGAGGTCTGGCTCTAATATGTACTATCTTGACTAAGCATAGACAATCTCTCTAAGAGAAAATTGTTCAGGAGAAGCAATAAGGAATGTATCAACACCCAAAACTGCATCAGCTGGGAGGGCTTGCCACCTCTCTAATGTTTTGGTTGATGCGATTAAAGCTTTTTCCTCGCAAACCTGTGAGATGACTTGAGAAAATTCCAGTGACAGTCACTCAAAGATCGATAATCATTTTAATCATTGTTGTGTTATTCTTTTTTAGAATTCAGAGGCCCAAGCCACAACAACATCCCTGTGTTTTTTCCTCAATAGCAATAATTAATGAAGAAACAAAAATCAATGAAGATAGATGACAAGGAAAAACATTTGATAGTTTAGAGACTGAATCTTTGTAGCAAAAAAACAATGAAGGGAAAGCTGTTTTCCACCTTACAGAGAAGCAGTAATGTACTTAGTCTGAGAAAACAAGGATATGCATACAATTACTAAGGGAGCTTTTCCTATACTGGTCACATGGGATGATAACTGTAACATGTAATGGCAACTTACTCAAGATTCTTGGCTCAGCTGTATAGACACCTGGACCAACCTCGAGCTTCAGATAACCAGTTCACTTACTGACATCTCCAAACCTAAAACCACAATATGATACTAACCCCATTGATAGATGAACAGATAAGAAAACAAGAACTATGAAATACAATTTAATCTGAAAAAGGGAGGAAATTCTAACATGCGCGACAACGTAGATGGATTTTGAGAACATTCTCTTAAGTGAAATAAGAAGCAAAAAGACAAATGCTATGTGATTATGTTTATCTAAGTTAGAGTAGTCAAAATCATAAAGACAGAGAGTAGAAGGCTGGTTCCCAGGGGCTGTAGCGTATGGAGTTACTAATTAGTGGACACAAGATTTCAATTTTACAGAATGAAAAGAATGATAAAGATGGAATGCAGTTAAAGCCACACAATATTTTGAAGTTATCTAAAACCAATAAACTATATATTTTAAAATGGATTAGGTGAGAAATTTTATGTTGTGCACATTTTCCATAATAAAAAGACATTGTATGTAAAAGTACAACAGAGGGTGTGATTACCTTGACATAAGTATCATCATCAAAATCAATAATAATTTATGACATCATAATTTATAGTAGAAAAAAATGAGTACTGGTTTGCTGTTTACAACTAAATGAGAATGATTAATTATCATGACACTTTTACAGGATACAATGTAACTCCTAAAATGATTGTAAAGGGAAAAGGCAAAATTCAAAACTCTATGGTGTACTATGACCAAAATTGTGTTTAAAAAAGAGCACATCTAGGGGCCCGGCCCGGTGGTTAAAGTCCTCGCCTTGCACGCCCGGGATCCCACATGGTTCTATCCCAGTGGCCCTGCTTCCCTTCCAGCTCCCTGCCTGTGGCCTGGGAAAGCAGTCGAGGACGACCCAAGGCTTTGGGAACCTGCACCCGCGTGGGAGACCCGGAAGAGGCTCCTGGCTTTGGGTCGGCATAGTACCGACCCGTTGCGCTCACTTGGGGAGTGAATCATCGGACAGAAGATCTTCCTCTCTGTCTCTCCTCTCTGTATATCCACCTTTCCATAATAATAATAACAATAATAATAATAATAAATCTTTTAAAAAAAGAGCACATTTAAATATTAACTGATCATTTCTATGTATGGTCATTGTGAAATTATATTGTTCAAAAATGTTTCTACAATTTTCAAATTTGGTAATTTATTTTAATAGTAAAAATAAATAACTTCTACACATCCCCTTGACAGTGTAGCAATGGTGTTACTGTTCCAATAAAGAAAAATAAAATATAAAAAGAAATTATGGTTTTAAGATTTTTTGTTGCCAAGAGGGATATTCTACAGCACTGTAACTCAGTATGTTAAACTGAAATACAAAATTCCGAAACAGTGAAGAAATCTTCCTCATGGCATCCCCCTGCTGCAACATCGCAGTCTGCCCTGGTTGACTAGTAATCAATTCTAGTTATTACCACCAACTAAACCTTTGTGACAACTGGTAATGATGGGTATTATCAGGCAAACACTGAGGTGTAGTGCTTTCCAAATGGGAGCTTCCAAAAAGATAAGCACAGCACACTCCAAGCCTCTGCTCCAATCCCTGGTATGCACATGTGGGTCTTTCCCACCAGTCAAGGTATGAATTGTGTAACCACACTGCAGGAATGAGTGATGGAAAAGACAAGATAGAAGCTACAGACCACACTCCAGACCAGATGCAAGATAAAACATGGGTTTACATAAGGATCCTAGCTGCAGTGGGAAAATACATGTACAAATATTCAACTCTTCAGCCATGTTACCTTTGACATTTCATTAACCAAGTGTTTTTACTAAAATACAAAAGCAGACTTCTCACATCACTGTATTTTGTGTCCTAATATTTTACTCTAAGGATAATTACTAAGAATTATTACTCTCTCATTATAGTATAAGTCAGTATACTCTCTCAAAGTGACTAGCAATAAGCACAGTATATAGAAGGTGCTTACAATAGATGGCTACAGTAGATGAATGATTATCCATAATACGGCCATAATCATTCAATACAGGCAGATATTTTATATATCAAACAAATATAAAATAAATCTGATTTCAGCCTGCAAATCCAGCCTCGAGCTGCTAACAAAATATGACTTATCTCATGGTTTTATATACTCCGTTGTATCGTATATGTTCTATGGGTGATTTTAGATTAATGGGTAGAACTGTAGACACAATTGTATGCAACAGAACTATGAATAGGTGTGGTCGCATGGGGGAATTTCAGACAGTATTCAGTTCAATCATCATAAAGACTTGGAAAAATTAACCAGCTGCAATAGAGAAACTTAGCCAGCTGGTAACTCAGTGAAGACTAGAACATGCAAACTCCCTGACATGGGACAATCTGTTCAAATGTCTCTACAATTATTCCACAGCATGTTATGAAGAACTCTATGCCAGGAAACTAGTAGTATCTTTATGCCCTCATAAACACAGACAGTGCTAATATAACAAGATTTTAAAGAAATCAGAAAGGGTTGGATTGTGAATGCAAACCGTAAGTAGTACATAAAATTTACCTCAAATTTATGTTCTTATTTTGAAGTATCCATATTCATTACCAGTCTTTGTTTTCCCTCATGATAAGTTCAGTAGAAGGAGTACAAGTTAATAAGCAAGAGGAGCTGTTGCTGATTCATCAAGAGTCACATTCTTTCTCTTGACTCTGTTGACTTATCATTGTCTTCTTCATGTTGGTACACAAAATGGACATTGAATGTAAACACATTATTAGGGGCTACACTGGAAGTGTTGCAGATAAACTGGTTTTTGTTTTTGTTTTTGTTTTTACTTGCTGCTCCTTGAGTCTCTCTATTGTAAGACTGGGGTGGCTTAAAGGCTTGGCTCAGAACAATGGCTCAGTGAATTAAATCTTCACCTTATACATGCCAGCATCCCATTTGGGTGCCAGTTCATTTTTTTTAAAGGAAATTCTTTTCTTTTCTTTTTTTTTTTTTTAAGATTTATTTTATTTTTATTGGAAAGGCGGATATACAGAGAGGAGAGACAGAGAGGAAGATCTTCTGTCCGATGATTCACTCCCCAAGTGAGCGCAACGGGCCGATGCTATGCCGATCCGAAGCCAGGAGCCTCTTCTGGGTCTCCCATGCGGGTGCAGGGTCCCAAAGCTCCACTGCTTTCCTGGGCCACAGGCAGGGAGCAGGATGGGAATTGGGGCCACCGGGATTAGAACCAGAGGCCATATGGGATCCCGGGCGTGCGAAGACCTTAACCTCTGCACCACCGCGCCGTGCCCATGGGTGCCAGTTCATTTTATGCCTGCTGCACTTCCTATCCAACTCCCTGCTTGTGGCCTGAGGAAGCAGTAGAGGATGACCCAAAGCCTTGGGACCTTGTACCCATGAGGGAGACCCCAAAGAAGCTCCTGGATCTTGGGTTCAAATCAGCTCAGCTCCATCCACAGCCACTTGGGGAGTGAACCAGTGGATGGGGAATCTTTCTGTCTGTAAAGTCAGTTAAAAAAAAAAAATAGATAGATAGATAGATGTATATATGTTGGATCAGGTTTGGAAGACTGGAAAAAGACTGTCAGCTTTTGTGTGAACTTTGACCCCCTCCACAGATGCACATGAGACCGTGCGGTTGACCGTGGTTCATCACAAAAAGATGCTCACATTAGCTCCTTTCTCCTTCTGGTGTTCTGAACTCCAAAGTCGTTTCCGCCGTCCCTTCTGGGCCATACACTCCGCTTCAACAGGGTGCTTCCATTCCTTTCCCTGCTACGTCTGTCCCACGCCCTGGTTACCTGAGGGGATAGACTAGTAATTAGGACTTGGTCAAGTTTTCTACTCTGGTAGCGTAGGCCCTTTACTTATGCAATAACTACTTTATGCTAACGACGACGAGCCCTGTTTCAAATGTTCAGTTGACACAATTATCATGACTCTACATTCTTCAACTATTTTGCAGTGTTCTAAAGAATTCTACCTGGTTCTTCAGCTCTCATTCCCCTCTGCACATGCTGTGATGTTAGTCATTGTTTAGCTCATAAATTCTCACAATCCTCCAACAGGAGTGCCTCCTTCCGCAGCAAAGATAATTGAGGGTTTGTGTTTTGCTTTTTTATTAACTAACTACCTTACCTGTGGTTGCATATGCGCCATCTTCCACTGCTAATGTTACATGGATCTTCTCTGTCACTTCATCTCTTTGTCATTCTACTGTCTTCTGTTTTTATTGAAGTGCTTTTCTGTCTCATTCCTTCCACTATTATCTTTACTAGCTTACGATTCTTTCATCATTTTTGCGTAGTGTCTTGGTTTATACGTCATATTTCAACATTTAATCCTTTGTAATTTCAGCTTTTCTATACTCTCTAATTCCTTTGTGTTTCTAAAGAGCTTATAATTTCCCATTTGTGCTTCTCTCTGATTCAGCTTTAAAGCATCTTTAGATTTCCAGTGATCCGTCAATCACCAAAAATGACTTATTGTTAACCTTATCCTCATTGTCTTCTAATGGGTAGTGTGACCCTTTATACTCTTGGAATTTTAAAACTCTGCTGTCCTTTTCTTATGACTTGCTTAAGTTTTGAGAGCATTCTGCATATGGAAAATGTACAGAATCCATTCTTCAATTAGGAATACCAGGATCTAGGGGGCAGCCGGATAACGACCAGCAAGAGCTCCAGTACTGGCCTTCCCACAGACAGGCTGGGTGACCTAGACAAGTCACTTCTCTGGGTTTCTATTTCCCCATCCGCATGCTACCCAGCCACATTGCAAGGTGTGTCAAGGGAAGCCAAGAGATAAGGAAATTCCACTGCACGCAGAGATAAAAGAAAAACAAAAACCAAACAACAGCCATAGTGGCCAGTGTTCACTACAGGAGCAGCAGGAAAAAATAACTATCAGATGGCTAACCCAGGTTTCCAGCCCGTGCTTGGCTTCTATTGGTCCCCTGCCCTACCCCCACCACCTCCAGCTCCCTTCGGGGACGCCCTGCCCGCTGCATGGAGACAGGGCCATCCAATAACGCATTGCCCTCTGGTAACAGCCACAGCCTGGAAGCTGCTGAAAGTGTGTGGTGAGCGTCAGCAGAAACCTGGAGGCAGCTCAATTTCGCGCTTCGGCACAGTCAGGCCTGGTGGAGCATGTGCAGGGCCTCCTCCCCCCCCCCCCCGGCACCGGTGGGCCGGCCGGCAGATGCCGCCCAAATGCTCATTGACCAGGAGGCTGTCACCCCCAGACACCCCTGGGCCTTGGCTGGCAGGAGACTCGGCCACCGAGCCTGCCAGGTCCTCCGCGCTGTCAGCCCACAGCTACGAGGTCACATTTAAGAGCTCCCTGGGCAGAGAGGCGATCGATGGGGTTCTAGATGCGGTTTTTCCAGGGAAGATGAGCTTCCTCGGCCCGCTCCTCCAGGGAAAACCAGCGAGCGCGCGGCGACGCCCGCCAGTCTCTGCACCATCAGGCCGACTCCCAGCCGGTTCCCCAATTTGCCCACCTGCCGCAGTCCGTGCCCGCATTAATTCTGTGCACCTGTGAGTGAGCACGCACGAGTTCCCCGTGCATAATCCCTCCATCTGTTTCCCCCGTTGGGGGCGGGGGTGGAAGTCTCATTTCCCAACGATTAACCACCCGGCATCAGGAGGGTCGGTGGGGGAGGGAAGGGGAGAGTTGAACGAGGGCGGCTGGGGGAGGCAATTTGAGGGTTCAAAGGCACCAGAATTCGCCACCAGCGTTCAGAGGTTGCTCTCCTGGCGGGTTTGGCAAGCGGACGAAGCAGGCAGCCAGCCGGCCGGGCCACAACCCTGGGCTCACTTGGTTGCCAAAGCGGAGTTTCAGACTGCAGTCCTGCACGGCGGCACCGGGCTGCCAGGGCCCCTGGGGCCCAAGTCTGCAGCCAGATGGATGCTGTGCGCAGGCTCTCCCGGGTTTAGTCCATCTCGGCACCTCCGGTTCACCTGCTTGCCACTAGCCCACCACCATCGCTACCCCAGGACGTGCCCCCTGCCAGGGTCGGGGCTCCCAGCCCGGCAGGGGGAGGGCGGCTCCCTACCCCCTCCTCCCCATCCCCGCCTCGGTTCGCGCGGGGTTTTACTGCAGCAGCCGGAGGTGACAGCGACGCCCGAGCCTCCTCTGCTGTTCTGAGACCCGCAGCGCGTCAAGGAAGCACCGGCTCCCAAGAGGCCGGTCCCGGGAGACGCGCGAACCGCAGGACAGCTGCCGAAAGCCGGCATTTCAGAGCGGAGAAGTGCCTGGGCTGCGTTCCTGCGCGGACGACCCGCATCTCCCAGGACCCCGAGTGTGGCAGCCGCATCTGGGAAGTTGGGACCGGGGAGCCAGGGGGAGGGGAGCATTCTCTTCGGGAACCAGTCGCTGGGAGCAGTGCGGTTGGACACAAGTTGGCGTAGGTGTGCTTTCCTTCTGTCAATAATTAATCACCGGAATCGGTGTGGCCGAATTGGAGTTTTAGCAGGAGGGCAGAGGGCGGGGCCGCGCACCGAACCCGGGGAGGCTCCGAGGCGCCGAGCAGAGGGAAGCTGGCGGCCGCTGGGGAGGAGCCAAACATCGCTGCTCACCTAAGCCGCCGGGAGGACGCCCCGCCGGTAGGTAAGTCAGCATCCTGCGATACCCACCAACCTGCAAGTAGCTTTGAAATAACAGAACTCTTGTCTTGGTGGGGTGTGGGGGGCGGCTAACGCCGAGATTTAAGACAATTATCAGCTCTTTTTTTTTTTTTTAATAACTGCATTACAATTTTCAGAATTAAATGGATTTTTCCATTTGCCGGTTTACTCTGCTGGAAACAGAGATGTTTCGCTCTACAGAAGCCAAACTTTAATGGTGAAACTTTCCCAGGCAAAAGAAAAAGACTTTGCTAAATGTCTTAATATTTATTTGTGGGTGGTTTGTAACTGACCGCTCAGGGCCATGTCATAGGCATGTACTAGCTTTCTTCTTAAATCTTCATATTCATCCGGTTTCATCCACTTACACAATAGTGTTTTGCCCGTGATCTACTTTAGGCACCAGCATGCACAAGTAGATGGCCAAAAAAACGCATAAATTTCCAACAAAGAATGCATTTTAACATTTTCTCTTTATTATTAAGCAGTTTGTATTTTCCAAAGACAGTCATTTACAAGCAGCAAAACTTCTGCACGTCAGGGGAATTACATAGTTAACTTTATTGGAACGGAGTGTTGTGCATGGAAGGTGGGGAGTGGACAGAGAAGTGCTTAGATATGGGTGACATTCCATACTAACATGTCATTCAACTGGTGACAGTCCGCAGAAGCACCCAGGCTGAGATCTGGTAAAGGACTGTTACATGTAAACCTGAGCCCCCAATAGCTTGAATAAATGTATCGGAGTAGTTGACAAAGTTGCTTTTCTAAAAGACCTTGTGGTGAAATAGTTATTTTGAGTTAAACACTGGCAATTTTTGCCAGTGACATTTAAAAATCCATCCATAAAGTTTTAATAACATGATTCGCACTTCTGCATTAACCCTGCCTTTCTGAAGGTAGCCATTATTTTCGTGACTTCTTGATGCATAGATTACTAGACCAACAACAAATTGTGGTGTGAGAATGCACTGTCATTCTTGTTATCTAATTATTTCTATATGACTAATGACAATAAATCAGTTCAAATGAAGGAACAATCTAGAATTTGACTGGATATCAGATTGGAAGTAAACACGTGTTCTCAACTCCCAACAATTTTCTTAATCCACTGTTCCTAAATACTTTTTTAAAAACCTGTTCTCCATATCTGTAAGGCCGATTTGATATTTACCTGTCAGTATAAATCGTTTTACCATCAAAGTATAAGAAGCAAAAAAAATCTTTATTTAAAAAAAGTCCTAAGGGGACTCAACTTCCAAAATTGTGGTGTAAAGGGCTCCTTGAGCCCATTCCTAGAAAAACAACAATAACTGATTAAAAAAAAATCCTAAGAAGATTTTCCTTAAAAAATACAGAAACTTAAAAAAGAAAAAAAGTTATTGAAGGGGCAGGCATTTAGCCTAGCGGTTAAGACGGGATTTAAAATACACACGTCCCAGCTGGGTTCAGTACCTGGTTCTGCCTCTTGTCTGCCCCTTCCTGCAAATGCAGACTCAGTAACCCAGTCGCCAGCACCCCTGTAGGAGACTTGTAGTGGGTACCTGCTTCCTGGCTGCACGCTGGCATTTAGAGTGAACTAACAGAGCTCTCCCTCCCTTCTTCCCTTCCTCCTTCTCTCTTCTTTCTTCTTCATCTTCTTCTTCCTTTCTCTATCCTCTGCAAATAAAGCAAAAATTTGAAAAATGTATTCAAAACAAGTACAATTCAGTGAAATAGCAAAAGCTTATGACATTCGAACCACCACCTACTTTTCTGCCCCTCCAGTTGGCTGTGATGTTGCTCCACTCCAGCTGACTGCCAAGAACACAGGACCCCCCCAATTCCCCTGACCCAGAGCTGGAGCAGGTACCCTTCAAGAGGAGGCACCACACTAACCCCAGCACTGTGCTGCAGAAGCTCCACTGCAAGCAAGAGCAACGGAGATGTCTCAGACTTCCTTCCTTCCTTTACTTTCCACTGTTAAGACAGAAGATGAAGAACTCAGTCACAAAAAGATAATCCTCCTCTTCATTAGCCAAAGGGTTGGAATAGATGTTTCTCCAAAAAGATGTAGTAGTGATCAGTAAATCACCCCTAATAAGTGTTCATTATCATTAGCTGTTAGGGAAATGAAAACCCCAAACCAGTGACTATTGCTTCACACTGGCTGGAATGGCTAAAAGCAGGAAAATGACATGTGTTGGAGAAAATGCAGAGAAATGAGAGTGAACCATCACTACTGGTGGGCATGTTAAAATGGTGCAGCTGCTATAGAAGATAGTTTGGTAGTTCCTCAAAAAACTTGGGGAGTTATCAAGTAGCAGAAATTACATTCCTGTGTATATATTCAACAGAACTGAAAACACATATCCATATAAGAATTTGTTCACATGTTTGTGATAGCATTGTTCATAATGTCCAAAAAGTAGAAACAAGCCAAGTTTCCATTGAGCGATCAATGGATTATAAAACATACTACGGAATGTAACAATGGGGTATTATTTAGCAATGAGAAGATGGGCAGTTGATACTGCAAAATGTGATTAACTTTTGAAAACATCCTGCTAAGTTAAAAAGGCCATACATTATATGATTTAATTTATGTGACATATCTGCAATGGGTGAATCTATGGAGACGGAAGTAAATTTGGGCTAGAGTGAAAGGTGAGTTTGGGGAAAAGTGAGGCATGTTTGTTGAAGGGTCCATGGTGTATTTTAGGGTCATGACAATGGTTTCATAATTGTGCAAGCACAAAAGAACTGAAGTTAAGTCCTTTAAGTGGGTGAATTTTTCAGTATAAGAATAATCTCTCAATAAATCTATTTTTAAAATAATAAAGAAATCATTAAAAGAACAAATAGATTTTCAACTTCAAATTAATATATTCCCATTTGCCACTCGGCCTTTCCCAAGGTCCACATTGAAATGCCAGAGCTACGAATGGCACAGGTGTTACACAGCTCCGTGATTTACCTATGCATGTACACCTGCTAGGCTTGCTTTCTTTTTTTTTTTTTTTTTCAGTTTAGAAATGCCAAATGTCATGAATACAGCATGATGGAGAATTTGCTTACAATGCCACGGCGTTTGAGACTCACCCACTCACTCTATTCTTCCAGGACTCGTGAAGCCGGCTGTTTCTCTGGCTTCCGGTTAAGCCTACTCCTTTATCAGGAAAATTGTTGCATTTATTATGGCCCACACTGGGGAAAAAACTAAGGTGACTATTTCAGCCACAAATGCCATTGTCTTCTGCTCAGATGAGCCATTTCACTTATCTAGAATGATCCCAAGAGCCAGAATCTCCGGGGAACAGCAAGCAGTAGTGACCACTGTGGTCCCTGCAGCACGCTGACATGTCCTGCCTGGAAAACATCAGCTGTGATCATGACAACCCCAAATTCAAGAGAAGCTCCAAAACAATAGATACATCCCTGGATTCTGCTTTTATGTTTTGCACTCCAACAAGCTTTCTGATCCTGTGCTAAATACCATGTGATTGGATAATAACGCATTGTTTGGAAATAGGAGTGTAAAGTTATTGAGTCTCAGAGGGTCATGGAAGTGGAGGCCAACATCTGAACTTGTTCTAGAACAGGTATGAGTTCATTGAGCCAAAGCAGCTTTAGGGGTTCAAGCCTAACCACTTTAGGAAACCACAACAGTTTTTCCACTCTCAAGAACGTAAGCATGGCACGCCATACCTATGCTTTGAAGAACACAACATGTTGACAGAAATAGGTCAGGTTACAGATGATTTTTAAGCATCAAATCTTTTGTAGGGGTTCTACAAAAAAAAATTTTCTACTAAAAATTTTCCATAAAGTTAATATTTAATGCTCAAGCATTTGTCTGTAAATTAAATACGTGTTAGAAAGGTTAGTATGTGGCATAGCCAGTAAAGCCGCCACTTGAAACAGCAATATACCATACAGGTTCCGAGTCAGGTGTGGCTTCTGCACTTCCAGTTCAGCTCCCTAATACTAGTCTGAGAAAACGGTGAAAGATGGCTCAAGTGTTTGGATCCCTGACACTTAGTGGAAGTCTAGAATGAAGCTCCTGGCTCCTGGCTTCGTCCTGGTCCAGCCCTGAACTTTGTGGCCATCTGATGAATAAATCAGTGGATGGAAGATTTCAATCTTTTCCTTCCCCCCTCTCTTTGTAACTCTCACTTTCCAATAAATAAAATAAATCTTTAAATATATGTTAGAAAAACTTGACTATAGTTATTGTGATTTAATGTTGCTTTTGTTAGGATGAATAATTCATTAACTCCATGGATAGTTATTGCACATCTACCTTGTACCAAGGGACTTCTACACTCTGGATAAACAACACACAAAACAGACAAAAACTGCTGTCCTCAAGGAGTTAACTGTAGCAGAAATTAGTAATAGTGAGTAAGTGCATCGTGTATCAGAAGGAGACAATGACTCTGGGAAAAAATAAAAGAAAGACGTGAATGAGATATGATTTGACATTGTGAGATCAGGCTAGGAAGTAAGGTCATGTAATTAGATAATGCAAAGATCACATACAGATTTGCCTGCTGTGACTCTGGCGGAGTCCACGAAGATTACAGCTCCAACTTTGACTTCACTCTTCCCCTGGAAGCTTTACTCTCCCCTACATATTAACTTCAACCAACCAAGGATTATTTTATTGCCTAGAATTGCCATTCTTTCATTAAAGAAATTATTACATTACAGGCCTGGCACTGCAGCCTAGTGGCTAAAGTCCACTTGTATGCACCAGAATCCCATATGGGTGCCAGTTCATTCCTAGCTGCTCCACTTCCCTTCCAGCTCCCTGCTTGTGGCCTGGGTGAGCAGTAGAGGACGGCCCAAACCTTGGGACCCTGCACCCGCACAAGAGATCTGGAATAATCTCCTGGTTCCTGCCTTCAGATCAGCTCTGCTCATGCCCTTGTGGCTACTTGGGGAGTGAACCAGCAGACACAAGATCTTTCTCTCCTTCTCTCTGTAAATCTGACTTTCCAATAAAAATAAATAAACCTTAAAAAAAGATCATAAAAAATGATCACATTGTGCTCAATACATCTCAAATAGACATAAGAAGGACACAGTCCAAAACATGCTCCAAAGAATCACAACCTGAATAAACTACGGCCATATGATAACGACACTCCCACTCAGGGAAACCGTTAGTCAGGGAGTCGTGCTCCTTCTGGCTTTCTTCTAGCTTTGCTCGGGGTTCTTGCAGTCTCCCAGGAAACTGTGTGGTGAATAATTAAGAACTAGTTCTCCAAAGTTAATACCTTTGACAAGTAAAGGGGTGGGAGAGAAGTTGAGTAGAAAATCATTCCCAGGCCACCCCAGAAAAGCGAAATTAGAATAAATCTTTCAGAACTACAGAAAGCAAACAGAGTACCAGACTTCAGAGAGCAACCAGAACTAAGAGGGAAAAGGCAACCAAAAGGAACCCACTTTACCAGCCAGTCCTAACAACTTGTAGGCAGGACACGTGGTTTAAAAGATACCTGGGGAGGCTTTGTCCTAGCAAAATACATGGGTGTGGCAGCTTTCTTGGGATGGATAATGGTTTAACAGGAGCAAGGACTAAATACTGAAAAGTGAAGGGGGGACATTTTATTTCAAGCTCAAAGTAGAAGTGTTTAAGTATTTTTAGAATAGAGATAGAAATAAAAGACCTTCTGTTATCATGGTGCTATTGGCGGGGCCATACAATTCTCACTTATCCAATACATTTTACTGGGTCCCAGACACTGGGGAAACAATGCCAAAAAAAGCTTTGCTTCAAAGATCGTTTCTTCTAAAAGTTATATTATAAACTTTTGTTATAAGATAGCTGAAGAACACAGGAATAAAGACTTAACCTTGCTGACCTGCTATCCTGAAACCTCCTTCAGGCTAGGTTAGCACCTCCTTCTCCATCTTAGTATGCGCTGTTTTCCTGCCAGAATGCTTACCACACTGGGAGGGTGCTTGCTTCGTCCCGGACATGCCCTCACACCAGACAGGTGGCTGCATGCTGACAGTCATGTCTACCTCACTGATAGCTTGTATCTCTCCATGCTTGCTTGTTAAACATTTGATTGGGTGGTTTTCTGACTGGCTGATAGCATGGAGGATGATGGATGGATGGATGGATGGATGGATGGATGGATGGATGGATGGATGGGTGGATGAGTGGATAGATGAATGGCTGGCTGGCTTAAACAACAATGGATGGACAAGTATGAATGTATGCATGGAATTCTGTATGGATTGATGAGTGGACGGTTGGATGCACAGATATGATTAGAACTTTGCAGAAAGAAGCAGCCTGTGGGAGAGGTTAAGAATGTTCTCTGTATTCATTGTGAAATTCTGTGCCTGTTTTAAATTTCTCAGTTTCCTCATTTGAAAAAGAATTTTAAAATGGTGTTTTTATAATATTATTATTTATTTAAGATTTTTTAAAATTTTTTGTTGGAAAGACAGATATACAGAGAGAAGGAGAGACAGAAAGAAAGATCTTCCATCCAATGGTTCATTCCCCAAGTGGCTGCCATGGCTGGAGCTGAGCCAATCTGCAGCCAGGAGCCTCTTCTGAGTCTCCCATGCAGGTGCAGTGTCCCAGAGCTTTGGGCCGTCCTCGACTGCTTTCCCAGGCCACAAGCAAGGAGCTGGATGGGAAGCGTGGACACCAGGATTAAAACTGGTGCCCATATGGGATCCCAGCATGTTCAAGGCGAGGACTTTAACCACTACACTATTGCACCAGGCCCAATAATATTGTTAAATAAGGAAAAGCCTATAAAGTGATTGGAAAAGTTTTGAAACATAAATTGTCCAATAAATATCCACAATTATAACCAGTCCTGAATGGGAATATCCAGGCTTTGTTATTCAAGTATTATATTCTGTTCTTTTAGTTTCATTATGATGTTAAAGTAAACCAGTTAGTAATTCTGAACTAGCATTATTGCTCTGAGTTTCAATGAAAATATTTAGAAGAGAATCTGTGAAGAAATAAAATAATAAATTGAACAAGAAAATTAAAAGGACTACAACAAGTAAAAGGAGAGAGATGGCACATCCAAAGCAAATTTTCTGGGGCAATAATACCTCTAGTGCGGCCACACCTACATTCTCCCATAAATAATTGGAATACCAGTTCCTGTTTCTGTTCTAGAACTTTCTGGTTGTGCCTCACAAAATGTCATGTCCAATAAGCATCAGTGGAGTGCACACTGGTGCAGAAGAAAGAAAAATGGGGGTGATCTTTCTGGAAGATTAATCTTGTCTAAACTTAGGGATATTGTTTTTTTAAATCCAATATTTTCTGCGAAAGACTTTTAATCAAAATTCTCACAAAGCCTCCTCATATAGAGTTCTGTACTACCCTCTGACAAGATTAAACAGACTGATCTTTGGAAACCACAACTTTTTATTTTTTACTTGATAAATATCATATTCAATGAAGTACTAAGTCTTTTTAATGTAGCATAAATTTAAGTTATTTTACCTTGAAACTTAAAAAGAAAAAGAAGAGGAAGGTGAGTAGGAGGGAAGGAGAAGAGAAAAAGAATGCCAATATATTTTTGCACATGAACGTATAAATCATATTGAATCTGTTAAAAACTAGTTAGAAAAAGAAAAAATACAAATATAGAATTGAATACTTGCTATGATTACAACCAAATTTTTAAAATACAATGAAAAAAATCCCAAATGGGCCACAAAATGTGGATTTTTTAAAATAAGATGATGATGTTACAAGTGTCTATATTTTTCATAATATTTTATAATTTTTATTCTGTTATGTGTGGGGAATATTTTATTTCCAAAATGGCAAGTGTTGGTTTTAAATAAACACATTATTCCCTTGTGCTTAAAAGCAGATTATTTGTGTAACACCAATATTTTTCTGAAAGTTGTTAAGGGATTCTTCTGGCTTGCTTGCTGCTTTATTTCATCTGCCTTTACTGACGACACACACACACAAAGTGAATATTGGACACTGACACTATTAACCAAGGGACACTATTTGTCACATGACGCAGGACCAACTCTTTAATCAGGTTAAAAAAAAGAGAAACCTGGCCTACGAATTTTACATATACTATTCTCCAAAAGCCTTTAGGTTAAATGTCTGCCTATTGACACAATGAAAACAAAAAGCCTTTAAATCTAGTATTTAGCAAATGTAAATTCTGAGAAATATAATTGCTTCCTTTTTTAAAGTATAAAATAATTTGGCTACTTTAAAATATCCTAAATATATGATATACTAGTAAATACTTGCACATACATATGTTTGTAAATAATACCAAAAGGTCTATATTTATACAAATTATTAGTAATGTTATATTGCACAAAGCTGCAATAGAAAATTCAATATCTTAGAAATGTAACCAAAGCTTTAAATTCATGATAAAAAAAATCATATCACCACTATCACTAAATTATAGGCTAGGGAATATGCTCTTCAGGTTTCATGGGCTTTGTAAATAATAGGCAGTAAGTAAGTAGCCCCCATTCCTGTTATAATGTTTTAAATAACTTATTGCACAGTCTGACCAGCTAATGCAATCATCTAAATGTCTATAATCAATCACAAGGAAACTCTTATAAGATATGATTTAATCTTCCCACCCTAACATTTATCACTTTTGATTATCTATAGATTCCAGTTTGTTTCTTGTTTACATTCTAATATGTGTGAGTTCTGTGGAAGAGCCTCAACTTACAAGTTAATGCTGTGCAGATTAAATTTGCTTTTTATAGATAAATAGCAGAAGTAGCTAAGGAACAAAGTGAGCAACACAGAATATGATGCACGCTATTTACCACAGGCCCATCACGGCTGGGTGATGGTTGAAGGGCAGCAGGGCAGTTTCTTTGTGTTATTTTCCTAGTTCAGTACGTCTGAGCTGGAAGGTGTTACTGGCAAACCTCAGCTTCGTGTGGGCGTAAAAAGCCAGGAATGGGTTGCAGACAGAGAAGTTCTATTTGCAAAGTGAGCAGGTGAACAAGAAAGGAAGAGGGAAGGGGAAAGCACCTCCAGGGAAGGAGCAAGAGAAACCAGGGGTTTCAGGAAGGGTCTTGGGTTTTTAAGGGTTCTTAACCCCTCACTGTGTTGCCCAACTTGCAAGGTCCCACTGTTGGATGCCCATCTGGGAGAGAGTCCTAATCAGTTAGGAAATAGTGAGCAGTTCCTGAGCTTCTCACTTGCAAGCTGTTATTTTCCTTGCTACCTGGCCTGAGGACCTGATAGATTTTAGCGGACTTGGATGGTCTCCAAAGGTGCCCACTAAGTGTCTGGGGCAAATGCTTGACCTACGGGAGCTCGTGTGCTGGTCTGCTGCTCACAATGCTATATGTGATCTTTCTTCCTAACTCAGCCATTGAACACTAGTTTTTAAGTGTATTGATTTAGAGACAGCTTGTTGATTGAGAAATTGGCCATAGAAAGAACACATAGCTGACGCTTCACATTCCTCCAGGCTGCTGGCAGCACATCCACTTCACATGGAAATTTTTATGGAGTTTGTTACTGCCTAAAACTTCAAACGAAGAATAATAAATAAATTGGGCTGACCTAGTTCTAGTTTTGATGGGCAGGAAAGTCAAGTTATAATTTAGGACCAAAAAAAACGTTGTTCCACAGGTTTCCTCCACTTGAGAGGAAACAAACATGCATGCAAAACTAAACAGGGAATACTGAACCACAGTGACCCAGTAACTTCCTTCTGGGTGAACTCGTTCTCCCAGACACGGGAGTCACTATTTTATCCACCTATATCATGCATCTCTAAAGGCCTTAATACAGTCACCTGAAAGGAATCTCCTAGATAAGAGGTGATAAAGCCACAGAGAAAACAGGAGGAACCGATCATAATGGGGATAAAGGCCACTCTTTGAACCTTTACTAGGGCTGGGCACAACTAAACATTCTTAACCAATATTGTGCTGTTTAATCTTCTCAATACCACAGCAGTTATTAATCACCTCGACATTACTGAGGACAAAACTGATATTCAGATAGGTGCCGGTTTGTGCCCCAGCTGTTCCACTTCCCATCCAGCTCCCTGCCTATGACATGGGAAAGTGGTTGAGGATGGCCCAAAGCTTTGGGACTTTGCACCCATGTGGGAGACCCAGAAGAGGCTCTTGGTTCCTGATTTGGACCGGCTCAGCTCCAGTCATTGTGGCCACTTGGGCAGTGAACCAGCAGATAGAAAATCTTTCTCTGTCTCTTCTCACCGTATGTATGACTCTCCAATAAAAATAAAATAAAATAAATATTTTAAAAGAGAGAGAGTCTGTCTTGGTATTAGTACAGGCAGACACTAATCCCATGCAGGTGGCAGTGGGAGTCACCCAAGTCCGTGCATCGATACGGTAGCAGGTAGAGGCTGTTAGTGTGAGGGCTTCATGGGACCAGAAGCTGCAGGTACAGCCTAGGCCTGGGAACTTGGGCTTCATTTTCTCCTACGCCTTGACTTTATTTGAGCCTGGGACCAGGCCTTGATTTGAGTTTTGCCCTTGCCTTTGATGTGAGCATCAGCCTTGAGCTTTGGCTGGGACAAGTCAAAGACCCTTGGCAACGCAGGCATAGTGTACATTTCAAGGTTACAGCTGGCAATATAGACAAGCTTATTGATCTTGTAGCTGACACCTTTTGGGATTGGGGATTAACTTCCTGGTACTTGACAAGGGTCTTGGCAGTCTGAGCCCATTCAGTCACAGCCTTGATATGGTTGTTTCGCACCTTGTTCAGGCCATTTGTACTCTGCTTACTGGAAAAGCACATGTCCCTCAGAACTTGGGGTTCACACTATTCAAAGGTTTGGACCTTTTCATCAGGGTTCTTGATGAGATTCTTGGCTGTGCTTGCACCATAACCATGGATCCCGAAACATTTAGGACTGGAACAAGAGGCAACTCTTTTCTTTTGCAGATTAGGGTATTTATTTAAAAGGCAGAGTGAGACAAAGACACAGAGAGCAAGTACTAGCTTCTATCCAGTGGCTCCCCAAAGGGACACAATAGCCAAAGCTGGGCCAGACACTCTCATTTAACCAAATCTCTTTTTCTTCTAGCTCCTCCCCACTCATGGATATGAACAGAGAGACTCACTGAAATCAATTTCTACAAACAAAATCTCACCTGAGACCCAATGTGTAAATTAGATTAAAAGAAGTCTTCCCTGATAGAAACTAAATGGTGGGCTAGAAATCTTTCTTGTCCAACCTCAAGTTCTCCTTGATTCCGGCACCTGTGCCCCTTCCAGTCCACAGATGACAGCTGGGATATCACCAGGCAATGCCAGGTCCTCAAACCAAACTTTAGTAACCATTTTTTACGGGACAGAACTGCTTTAAAATGTTAAGCCATCATTGAATCTATCTAATTCAAATCGCTATTCTACAGATGAAGAAACAGTGACCTGAAGGAAGTTACCCACACAGAATCATTCCACAGAGAAACTAGGCCAGGAGCCCAGACTGAACCCTCGTGGGAAGGTAAGCTTTTCTGACTATATCATGAAGTCTTGCTTTTAGATAATTGACTATTTTATTGCAAGATGAAGTTCCTAGTTGTCTCTTAAGCAACCAACAAACATGCATTATATAGTGGATACATGTTTGTTGGTTGCTTAAAAGACAACTAGGAACTTCATCTTGCAATTAATGCATAAATGTTTAATTCAGTTTATCCTATTTTTAAAAATTGATTTATTTTTATTTATTTGAAAAGCAAAGAGACATGGAGAGAGGATGAGCTTCCATCCACGGGCTTACTTCCCAAAAAAACTTCATCCTTAAACTAGAGATAATTTGGAGGAGCCTTTTAGTACAACAGTTAAGACACCCTTGGGATGCCTGGATTCAAATTCCAGCTCTCAGACCAACTTCAGTTTTTTGCTGATGTATCTCTGAGACAGCAGAAGATGGGTCTGCCACCTGTACCAGAGATATGCATTGAATTTTGACTTCTGGCTTTGCATTATCTATAACATTGGGAATCAAAAATGCTGTTTCTTTTCCCCCAACGAGAGCTCCACATTATCAGAACAAACACATTGTCTGTGTTTGTTTCCTAGAGAGTGTTAGTGAATTTCCAAAGATTTTATGGCTTAAAGTAGCATACATTTGTTCTGAAGGCCAGAATTTTGAAATCATATTGTTGTAGGGTCATACTGTCTCCAAGACTCTTCCTCACCTTTTCAGCTGCAAGCAACTCCTCTGGTTCCTCTGGTATGTCCCCTAACTCCAACTTCTGCCTCTGTCACATGGTCTTCCCCAAATCTCTCTTCTTTCTGTATTTATTTCTTAAAAGACTTACTTAGTTATTTGAAAGGCAAAGTTAGAACCTGAGAAAGAGAGAGAGAGAGAGAATTTTCTATTCACTGGTTCATTCTCCAAATGCCACAACAGCCAAAGATAGGCCAGGCTGAAACTCTCTTGGCAATTCTAAAAGCTTCGTCCAAGTTTCCCACATGGGAGGCAGGGGCCCAAGTATTTGGGCCATCCTCTGATACTTTCTCAGAAGCATCAGCAGAAATGCTGGATCCGAAGTATACTTGAATTTGTTCCCTTTTGGGATGCCTGCATCATAGGTTTCAGCTTAAGCCACGAAGTCATGATGCTGGCCTCATGTCTTTCTCTTTCAAGATTGAGAATGTGTCTGGGTAGTTTAGGGTCTTTTCTTGTCAATGTCTTTGACTTAATTATATTAACACAGATCCTTCTTCCAAGTAAGATCCAGGACATGGGAGACTATCATCTAACCTACGGTGATACTGCTGCTTTCCTAGGCCATAAATAGAGAGATGAATCGCAAGTGGAGTGGCTGATACATGAACCTGTACCCACATAGCATGCCAATGCTTGTAGGTAGAGAATTAATCTGTTAAGCCACTCCACCAGCCCTGGTTATTTCTTTTTAAAGGATCTGAGTCTTGGATTTTACAGTCCCTTTATTAATCTTTTTTCCAAAGAGATAAGCATGTGTGGGTGGGTTTCAGAAAGTTTGTAGGAAATATGTATTATGAAAATACTACGTATGGATTCCAGATTTTCTGCACTGAAGTCAACTTATATTTTAGTACCATTTTCCATGAACTTTTCAGGATGCCCTCATATAGAATTCATTATTCCTAAATGGTCTCCTACACAGGCTGCTAGAATTTCACTGCTGCCAGAAGGGAGCATAAACACATCGCCGCTCCTCTGGAGTCCGGCAGTTCTGAGCTTGCCTCTTCCATCATCCCAGTCAAGAAGGAGGAATCTCAATCTGGACCTGAAAGTTTCACATAGATATTTGGAGCTGTATACTGAGCTTTGATAGCACATCCATTTGAGATTTCACTTGTTACTTCCAAAAACTACTTGGCAGCCTTTGACAATAATAACATCTTCAGTAGGAAAATAAACACGCAGAAGCTATATACTTTCCTTTGTTGTGGGTGATAGTTTCTTTCCTTCAAAAAAAGAAGAAGAAAGTTCATCCTAAGAAATGAAATGGTGGCTAAAAACCTTGACCCTGAAGCCCGACTTTCCATTGTAGTACTTACAGAAATGCTGCTGTTTTTATGTTAGGAAGTAAAGGGACAGAGGAACCAGACAAAGATGTAACATCTATCCCTATCCCTTAGCACATTCCTCTTCATGTTGGCAATATCTGCCAAATGCTAATGTACTTGCCACTGATTTTAGTTTCCAAATACATCATCTTGCTGACAGCAATGCAAAATTGAGATTGATCTAATTCACATTTAACATTCCCTAAATTATTGTGAAACATTTTATTAGACCCAAATTCCAAATTTTCCCATCCCAATGTCATTCATTCAGCAATTCCTTAGTCATCTGTCAGGATATGGCAAAAAAAAAAAAAAAAAAAAGGCCCACTTGAAACTTGGTTGCTCAACATAGTGTTACACAATAGCATCACTTCACAGTTGGACTGGAAATACATGCTCTGTATTGTTTTGCCTTTCCTGGCCCTCATAAAAACTGGAGGCAATGACATTAGTTTGGGCAATCATGAAACACTCCACAGTTGTATATAATACAAACAACACTAGAACCAATAAGTTGGCTAAACTGTTGATGAAGTCTTTTTTTTTCTTTCAGTACATTATTTAAGTAGTTCACTTCTAAGTACAAGATTGTAAGTTTCATTAGAGGAACTTAGTTGCCTTCAAGCAATAACACTCCCTGACTTTAATATTCTTTAATTGTCCCACAGTTATTTGATTTTCTTTCCTATGAATCTTTGAAAACATTTAAGGAGGTTTTTAAACTCTGTCTAAACACTTGGCCTGTAATTATGCCCTCTCTCTTGAGTTGACTTCTGTATCAATTATGCTACAATATAGGGAACTGGCTGTCAAAGGGAGGCTGGCAATTATACTAAGGTCAAAAGGAAATTCCCAGGAAGGCTTTAAGCAAGAATGGAACTTGCTATCGAACATAGAAAATATTGGGATCACCCAAAGTAAACTTAGAGCAAGACACCTGAAAACTGAGAAGTCAGAAAATTTTATTGCTGTGCCTAATTCCTACATAGATACAATATGAAGTTGAATAATTTATCATAATGAAACCACATTCATGTCTCTTGTGCAATAAGGAGTTATGTGTCTTTGTGTCTGTGTTCACATGAAGAAGCAGCTTGTGATTAAGCCTCAAGAACTATTGCATAAAGTTGTGCAGTGCACAGCCCACACAATAGTATGAGGTGGCTCTGCTTGAGACATATTTGAAAATTACTTCAGAGACTGTAATGCCTTTCAGGTATTGATTTGAGGTGATGCAAACGCATCTCAATTAACCAACAAGGGCTGGAATTTTTTCCTGAAAAAGAAAACACTTCATTGTTGAAATACCAATTATAGAATATTATGCAAATACTTTTTGAATCAATAATTTAGTAACATCTTGGACATTTTTAAAATATGTACCAATCCACTAGTAACCACAAGTGCTACTATCACCATTAGTCCTCAGGAGTAGTAGTCTTGCTGTGTCACTGAGACAGGTCTAGAGGCAGTTATCAATCTTTTGCAAGCACACCATGTAAGACAAAGAGAAAGGAGATGGGGTCAAGGTAATGAAAGGCAAGGAACAGGAAGGAACAGGAAAGGAAGAGAAGGAGCGCTAAAGCAGAACTGAGAATTCAGATTTCCAGATTTTTCCAGCCTGAAATTTTCTGCCATTACAGCCACTTTTCTATGTACCAACCTACCAATGATTACTGACCTAAAGTAAACATTTGCAAAAGTCAATTTAGTGGGATTTTAAAGCACTTCAAAAATGTTTCTAACTCCTCACAAAGTCCGTGAACTTTTAACATTATGAGAAAATGAAAAGGGACTTGATACCCAGAATCTGGTTTCCACACATATCCAGTATTCAAAGACTTCAGTCTAGTAGGAAAACAGGTTATCATGACCAATTATAATACAGTGTAAATAAATGTTGTTTCGATGGTAACACTAGGAAGAAAGCCTTGGGACCCTGCACTCACGTGGGAGACCTGGAAGAAGCTCTTGGCTCCTGCCTTGGGATTGGCTCAGCTCTGGCCATTGCAGCCTTTGCAGAGTGAATTAATGGATGGAAGATCTTTCTCTAAATGCTTTTTTCCCCCCTCTGACCCTTAAAAAAAAGAAGAAGAAGAGAGAATATAGAACTAGGTCTTGAAAGTAAATGGAATTTTACCTGGCAAAAAACATTTACAAGAGAATGCTTAAGATAATAAAATGATGTGAACCAAAACACATGTGCTTAATAATCAACAGTAATTAGCAATGTTGAGAAGCAAAGCTGGAGTCAGGGAAGCTAAACGGTGCAGGCCTTTAAAAGAATGTTTCATTATATTGTGAGTGTAGGACCATGGAAGGTTTTCAAGCTGAGAAATGAGCTTATGTTTCAAAAATTAATTCTAGCAACAGTTTGAATGGTTGTAAGGAAGAAGAAAGACAAGTTGTTCAACAGTTTCATTCATCCAAGAAAGAGAAGTAGTTGCGGCACTGTCCAGGTATTGTTCCATGATGGAGACAGCCTTCATCTATGATGTTGAATATGATGGCCACCAGCCCTAGAAGGATTGAATTAGAAATTCAGATGGCCCCATGGGATTGCTGGCTGCCATATTACATGGCACAGAGAGATGTAAGCACTTCATTGAAGCTTTGAAGAGGGTTTTTCCAACTGCATGTTGCAATCAGTGGGTTAAGAAATCAATGTGTTAGTTCACTACTGGGATATCTGTTAGGGTGGGCTGGACTTACAGGGTATACTAGACAAGAACGAACTTAACAGAGCAGGAAATAGGAGCATGAAACACAAAGTATCATTTTAAGAGATATTTATCTCAATTGTATCACTACATGTCTGTGTCTGCCCTGGATCACAATGTTAATTGTATTTTTCCTGTATTGTGTTTAAAAGTGTTTAAAGCCAGTCCATTACATAAATTTGGTTACATATGTACAGAGTTATTGGGGAAAGTTTCCCAGAAAGGAAGAATTGCACAAGCAAGGTTCACTGCAGTTCAGAACCAGGATAATTCTATACTTCTCTAGATTTTTCTCAATAATTACCTTCCCTTTCAGTTTTTAATCTTTGTTTATTTTTAACTTTTTGAAGGGCGTAAAGACAGAGATTCTTTTCCACCCACTTTTTCACTCTGCCGGATGCTTAAAAACAGCTGGGCTAAACCAAAAACCAGGAGCACAGAAAGGCACCCAGGTCTCCCACAGGAATGATAGGGGCCCAGGTACTTGCACCATCGTCTGCTGTCTCCCAGGATGCACACAGGCTGGAAGCTGTGTCTGAAGCAGAGGAGCTGTTCCTCAAATCTGGGCATGCCAATGTTGTGTGCAGGCACCCAGACAGTGATGACCGCAGCCTCAAATGTCTGCCCCCATTTTGACCTCTTAAGCAGACTTTGTCTTTTAGAACAATCTTAGATTTACAGAAAAGTCTAAGAAATACTACAGAGTGTTCTTATATATCTTGCATTCTATTTTTCCTTTTAAATTATTATATTACTATGACATCTATTGCAATTAGCAAGATACATTGTTACTGACTGAATTATTATTACCAACTGAATTCCTCACCTTATTTATATTTCCTTAGTTTTCACTTGCAGAATTCCATCTGAGATACTACATCACATTTAGTCATCATGTCTCCTTGGCCTCCTCTGAGCTATGGTCGTATGTCCACACATTGCTTATTTTTCAATGACCTTGAAATCTTGGACTAGTACTCCTTATGTGCTATGTAGAATATACCTCCACTGGGATTTGAATATTATCCTTAATTAGACTGATGCTATGGGGATGCCATTTTCTTAGGTCATATCATGCACACATCTTCATAACTTTCATATTGATGGGGTAGTAATGGTCAGTCTACTCCATTGGGAAGTTACTCTGTTTTTTTACCTCCCTTTTCATGCCATATTTTTGTAGGTAAATCACAATGCTCCTAATTTTTTAAAAATGGATCACTTAACGAAAAGAAGTCCCTGAGTTCTTTCCAGAGAAAGCTACTTCTGAATGCAGACAAGTCTCTTTTGAGACACATCATCTCTCCGATAAGGGCAGAAGACTTTCATCACTTCTCATATTTTCAGATTCCAATTATGAAGCATAAAATCATCAAATGATTAAGGTAGAATTCCAAAATGAGATGGAATGCGTTGTCCCAGAATCAGTTGTGAGAGTCCGTGTGCCTTTCTAGCCCTGGAAGCTGATGTTTCAGGAGTATAACCCAAACTGTAGTAGGCCTTTCCCCCCACAACTCATAGCAAGCTGATCTTTACAGCAGGAAAGAAATCCCCTTACTGAGAAATTCCAGAAATTTGGAATGAGTTTAATTTGTACATAGGGGAGGATTGCATGTTAACATTTTCTGCAATATTCCCATGGAAAATGCTGTGTACTTCTCCTGCGGCCCTACCTCCCATCACTCCCCTTCCCAAAGACAGATGACATCATCACAGAACCTCCTCAGCGAGCCAGCTGCTGCTCGTGCACACACTCCTCACGGTGTTCTCATCTTGTGACTCACACACGTGTTAATACATGTATTTTTAAAAACTGTTGCATTTATTCACTCTCTTATCCATTCAGACTGGAATAAAGTTCTGCCCTGAGAAACGTGGACTGTAAACTGAACCCTCTCCCTCTTAGCCTAATAGAGGAGCTGCGCTTAGTCTCTGCCCCCACTGCACACAAATCTAGTTGAAGTAGTTGCCTTCAGATAAAAGGATGACAAAGACATATGAAGAGAGACAAACTCTTCATTCAAGTATGAACTCATTTTTAGGGTCTTCTTCAGTATCCCTATCTATCAATGGGTTCTCTCTGATCTCCACAATTCTAATAATTCTGTGGCTTCTTTCTGTCTCCCCCTCCATTCCAACCAGCAATCCTGAGCAAAACTCGGCTTTGATCCACTCTAGAATGTATACTATCGACAAGCACTTTAGGTTTGGGAAGTTCCCAACAGTATTTCTAATAAATAGGCATCCTAACTTTTAGTTGCACTGCAAGAATCTAGAGAATCTCAGACGAAAGACCTTGAATAAAGGAGGAATAGAGAAACAGAAGATGGAAGGCTGTGGCCTTCCAGACCTTCCTCCCACTCAATATTTTTGTCCTTGTTTGGCTTTAAAACCATGACCAATGCTATATTGAAAGGTCACAGAAGACTTCCATTGAATTTTGTTTGTTCACAGAATACCAAGCCACAGTTGTTCCCTACCTGGCCAGTTATTCTAACTTGGTTTAATAAACCAATTTAACAGTAATTGATGTTAACTTGTAGGCTTGGTTCTTTTCTTTTAGAATCAGTGATTAGGTGTAAGGGACCTTTGCAATCCATTCAGCCATCAACATTATGAGTCTAGTTACCTGATGGAGGTGATGTTTAAAATGTGTATTAACTCATCTGAATCATAATCCTTGAAGACAGTGATCATGACTGTCTTGGGCACAATGGACTCTCCAGTTCCCAGTGCACTCCCAGTTGATGCCTTCCATCTGTCTAAGCAGTCACGTCATGCGTATGCAAGCCCCTGAGACTGAGACCTCGGCTTTATGAGTGTTGTTCTTCACAGCCATGCAGCATGGTAGGAATTATTATCTCTGTGTTACAGAAGGGGACATTGAGGACAAAGACACTTAAGTAACTGGCCCAGGAAGTAAAAGAGCCAGGATTTGAACCTAGGTCTAGTTTTATTTACAAATCCATATTCTGCAATACATAAGTACAATAACAATAATACTATAGCAGTAAAATGCTGAGTAATTATTCCAGGGGGTGGGGTGACTCAAACCCATCAGGCATGTGAGAATATGGTGCTTTAGTGTTCTCCCTGAAGGAGGTTTTTGTATTTTTAAAACAATGGTTCAGAGAAGATCATTCCTCTGATGTGAAAGTCTACTCCTGCAGGTGGCCATGCTGACCTTTGTCCCACATCCCACTTCTTAGTGGAACTTGAACTGCTTTCCACAGGCCCTCCTGAGAAGCACAGGGTCATGGGTTCCTTTAAACAATCCTCAATTTTCACATTCACCAGGAAATATTGCCTTGATTTGTTCCAGTGGCTATAAAACTACCTGAGACTGGGTGGCTTTCTCACAATATTCAAGACTGGAAAATCCAGATAGCGTCATAGCATAGCAGGTTAAGTCACTGCTTGCAATACCAGCATCCCTTATCTGAGAATTGGAATGATTCTCTGCTGAGCATTCCCTGCTGATGTGCTCAGACTGCAGCAGATGATGGTCCAGGTGCCTGCACTCCTGCCACACCCATGAGAGACCTGCATGAAGGTCCTGGATCATGGCTGTGGCCTAACTGATGCCCAGCGGTTGCAGATACATAGAGTGTGAAGCAGCAGGCAGAAAATCTCTATGTATGTGTCTCTGCCTCTCTCTCCTCGTTTTTCTTTATGTGCCTCCCCCCCCCCTTTTTTTTTTTCAAATAAACACACAGATTTTATTTTTAAAAGGCTGGAAAATCCAAACTCAAAGGGCCAAAATACTCAGCATCTTTGGGGGCCCACTTCCTGGCTCACTTCGACCACAGCCTCCTGACTGTGCCCTAAACACACTGTGTGCTCGTGGCGGAAGGGGCAAGGGAACTCTCGGGAGTCTCGAATGTAGGAGCACTAACCTCACTCCTGAGTCCTGGGCCAGCGTGATCTAAGCCCTCTGTAGGCCCTGGCCTCCTGATGTTATGGGCTTGCAGCTAAGATTTCCAGACAGAAATGTGGAGGGGATATGAAATTCTGTAGCAGGATCGTCACACAAGTTTTCAGTGTGTGAGAGTCAGTTGTGTTTGATGAAGCAGGGACACAAGTCTCAGCCATTCTAGTTCCCAGACCATAAACAGAGCCAATACCCCAAGGGACTCTTGCCCTGCTTTTCAAAAGACCAGTCTAACCAGAGCGTTGGATTGTTCCACACTCCACCCTCTGTATTCTCTCCAACCACCCAGCCCGAGAGAAGAAGCCCGGCAAAGCTTCCCCCTCATCCCTGGGAACTCCCCACCCCTCCAAGACGCCTAAGCCAGAGAAGACCTGGCCTGCTGACGGATCAGGCGCTTTGTGCCACATGCTTGCTTCATAGGCATGCTGGCACCTAGCCAGGTCTAATTTATTTCTCTTTAAAAATAAATCAGGTTTTGGCTGTGAATCTGTACCTCACTTCCTCTCTGCTCTGTGCCTCCCCCTAACAATATTAGGGTGGTACTTCTTGCCTGTCATGTCTCTGGGCAGTCAGTCTGGGCCATTGCTGGTCGGAAACTACATGGTCCTCAGTGTATTCTCTCGATGAATGAGTGAAATCTCCCACACACATTGCTCATCAAGTTACCTGAAGGTTTTTTTTTTTTAATGTCACATGTAGTACGGTAGAAGATATTAGAATGAACCCACAGAAAGGAGAACATATTACCTGAGAAAATCTGAAACATAAAATTGTGCATATTTTAATAAGCTACAGCAGCTTGCTTACCAATAATAACCAACTCTCACCACTCTTACCTTTACATAGGAAACAACAAATTATCTTTTTTATTTTATAAAATGTATATTTATTGTTATTGGAAAAACGGATTTACCGAGAGGAGAGACAAAGAGAAAGGTTTTCCATCCTCTGGTTGACTCCCAAATGGCCGCAGTGGCCAGACATGAGCTAATCTGAAGCCAGGAGCCAGGAGCTTCTACTTGGTCTCCCTTGTGGGCACAGGGTCCCAAAGCTTTGACTCATCCTCCACTGCTTTCTCAGTCCACAAGTGGGGAGCTAGGTGGGAAGTGGAATAGCCAGGAAACTAATTAGCATCCATATGGAATCCTGCCACTTGCAAGGGGAAGATGCAGTTGAGCTATTGCACCAGACCTAGCAAATTATCTTTTTAAAAAGGTTTATTTCTAATTTGAAAGGCAAGGTTGCAGAGAGAAAAGAGAGAGACTTTCCATATCTTCCATCCACTGGTTCTCTCCCCAAATGGTTGTAATGGTTTAAGCTAAAGTGATCTGAAGCCAGAATCCAGGAGCTTCTTCCAAGTGTCCCTCATTGGTATATGGGCTCAAGCACTTAAGCCATCCTTTGCTGCCTCTCCAGAAACATTAGCAAGGAATTGGATCAGAAATGGAGCACTTGGGACTTAAACCGACACCCATATGGGATGTTAAAACAACAGACAGAGGATTAGCCTGCCATACCATGGTGCCAACCCCACAAATAATCTTTAACATAGCACCCATCAATAAAGTAGATAAACAGATGATAGATAGATAGATAGATAGATAGATAGATAGATAGATAGATAGATAAAAGATAAATTTCTGAGCCAGTGATTTAGCATATCAGGCTAAACCTCCACGTGTGGAGCCAGCAGCCCATATGAGCACCAGTTCAGTTGGAGTAGCAGTGACTCCACTTCTGGTCCAGCTCCCTGCTTATGGCCTAGGAAGGCAGTAGAGCAGGGCACGAGTCCTTGAGCCTCTACTCCCATATAGGAAAGCTGGAAGAAGCTCCTGGCTCGTGGCTTTGGGCGAGTCCAGCTCCAACCATTACAGTCACTTAGGGATTAATCAGTGAATGAATGATCTCTGTATCTCCCTCCTTCTCTATGAATAAAAATAAAACAAATCTTTTTAAAAAATTAGTTAAATTTGTTTTGGTACAAAATATTTTTGAAGGCTGCATATAGTCTATTCATACTTCGGACTTTCCTTAAAAGTCCCCATCTATTTGCCAACATGATTATTTTGTCTGTGGTCCCCTCAGGTGAATGAGCAGCTTAGAACAAAGAGTGTGGATTAGCTCGCTTCCTAAAGGTCAGACCCTCCAGCTCAGAGTCTCTTAAAAAGCTGGAATCAAGATGTCTGCTGGGGCTGCCCAAGCAAGATATTTAATTTTAAAAGAGAAATAAATGTCCAGGAGATTAACTAGTGCATTTTCAAATCTGCAGTGTATAGGGAGAAGGTCAATTATATTTCCAAGTGAGCGTTATTACCTCATTTGTAAAAATGAAGAATGTTAAACATATTTTAAACAGATTCTCAACACATAGTTGATTCTGGATAAGAAATAGCCATGGGAAGACTGTCTGAATCACCTGATATTCAAAATCATTTCAAGCTGGCTATAGAAAACAGCTCATTATGACAGCATAAAGCTTACTCCTCTTAAACCCACCACAACACTCCCTATGAATAACCTCTGGGCCTCCCCAACTCACAGGGAAATGCTAAAAAGGCAGTTTGTCCAGCTCAGCAGCTGGCCTCACTCTGGCCATTCCCATTTCAAACTTATTCCACTCCCTGTTGCCTGGGCCCCATTCCCTGATCTTGTTGATTACCTTCCAAATTCCTCCCCATCTCTAACCCTTCCATAAGCTCGTCCTTCTTGCTTAGCTGTTCTCATCTCTGTTCATTTTCTCAGTTTGGCTCACAATCAGCCCTTGAATTGTACTTCAAATATCTCTTCCTGACACTGAATCACACTTCCTCACACCTCCTCTCCAAGCTCACACTAGATCAGGTTTCCCACAAACCCTCATACAATGTTCTTTTCCATTACAAATTTACATATATAATTTGTTTCCTATCCATTTTCTCATCTGTTCCACACTCCCTTAGGGGAAAGACTGTGTCTGCACCATCATTAAGTCACCTTCACCCAGCATAGCTCGGGCCCAGACATCTAATGACTGGATCCCACATACCTGTTCAGTTATGCGGCTCTGCCCCAGTAACCATGAAAATGATTTTTTTAGATTAAGCATAGCTCAAATGTACTATTGTCTAGTGAGTAGTCTAAAAGTTCAAGTGGTGTTAAGGTCTATTTGTGTTAGTCTCTCTGTGGGGAATCTTGTTTGCTTGGATAATATAACTCACTGAACTTATCATCTTGCTATGGCTTGAATGTTCACATCCTTTCCAAAGTCTGATGAAACTTAATCTAGAGTGCAGGAGTATGGAAAGAAGAGGTCCCAGGAGGTGGTTAGGTCACAAGGGTTCTTCCCTAGGAAATAGGATCTAGACTATTACAAAAGAGACCTCACAAACTTGGGGCCTTTTTGTCTTTCTGTCTTTCCGCTGTTGTAAGGACACAGAATTCAGAGCACCATCTTGGAAGCAGAGACTGGACCTGCAACCAGACACTGAGTCTGATGTCACTTTGACCTTGAGCTTTCTAGTCCCCAGAACTGTTAAAAGCACATTCCCATTGCTTATGAATGACACAGTCCCATTATTATGTTGTAGTGCCACAAGCAGATGGACACTTAACATCATTTTCTTCCAGATCCTTTCCACTTGTCTCTTTCTGTGTAACCAGATGTGGAAGAAAAAAAAAAATGGAGTTAGCTTCTCCCTGAAACCCGCTTACCAAGACCAGACATTTAAATGCAGTTGTTTAGTTCCTACTGTTTTCTGGGAGACCTGGCAGGCTGATTTTTTGTTTCATAGGAAAGTAAAAGTGCTTTGTCGTTGCATTATGCTTTTATAATAAATGATTCGGCCATAATTGCAGAAAACTTTCACCTGCTGACATGGACTTTCCATCTTAAATTTTGATGGAAGTGACCCTAACCAAATGGATTTGTTTCTATCAAAGCTAAATTGCATTAAAATTAATAATAGTTCAATATATTGCACTTTGGGGTCATGGATGCTCTGTAATTCTTTCTCTGAGTTGGTTACTTGGCATTCATTCAATGACAGTATGTAGGCCAGGCATTGTCCTGGAATATAGAGTGCAAGGATCAGTGGGGGTCCTCCCATATTCCAAGTAGTCCACAGATTTTTATAGAGCAAAAGTATCTCTCTTTCAACACAAAGAATATTAACAAATAAAAAAGACACCTTTCGAGGTCAGAAAATAGAATTGCTGTTCTAAACGTTTTAGCTGGAACTGGAGTAGTGAGAGGTCTCAAAGCCGACTGAGCATATGATTTCACTGTGTCCTTAAGGGCAGAAGAGGCACAAAGGCAATTTTATGTTCTTTTCTGTCTATGGAAGCTGCAAGCTCTTCCCAGGGATGTCTTTAAAAGATGGCAGAAACTCTTCCTTCCAAGAAAAATTCTATGTGGTTATAAATGTTAGTCCATATGAAGGCCAATAAACTACATTTATATGATGTTCAGTGATTCACTGGAATGAGTTGCGGAATTGAATATGCATTTATACTCACAGCTAAGGGATATTTTACTGAAAGAATATGCAACAGGATCAACAAGGAAGGGGTAGAATCCAGAGCAATCATGTTCAGGCTTCTGATGTTCACATGAGTGGAACTAGCAACAGATGTGGTAATATATGAGGTTGCACAGTGTATCTGCCAAGGGAAGTCCATCAGAAATTTAGCATCCAACTTTCATATTGGTGCTGGCCACCCTTTAACCAGCCATTACCAAAATTCCAGACTATCAGAAGACAGTAATGTTCACTGTATATTATATGGCCTGTACTGTGTGAATTACACTTATCTGTAACATTAAAAAACAAAGTAACCAGAAGCCTGCCAGGCAAGCTTGCCAGTACTCCCTCTGTAAATGGCAACCTCAAGCTTAGTACAGCATGTGGTAAATGTACCAGAATGTAGCAGCAAACAGAAAAGTTCGCATTTGAACTCTTCTATACATGGCTAAAGAAACATTATTCGCCTCAGGTTAAGACTTATTTGTGTTTATTTGGAAAGCAGACTTGCAGAGAGCAGAGAAAGAGAAAAATGGATCTCCCATCTACTAGTTCACTCCCCAGATAGCTGCAACAGCCAGAGCTGAGCTGATCCAAAGCCAGGAGCTTCTTCTAGCTCTCCCACATGTGTATAGGGGCCCAAGAACTTCAGTCACCCTCTGCTGCTTTCCTAGTTTGTAAGCAGGGAGCTGAATCAGAATGGAGCAGCCAAGACTAGAACCAGTACCCATATGGGATGCAGGCACTGCAGGTGGCAGAAGATTAGCCTGTTAAACCACCACTCTGGCCACTGGACTCAGTATCTAGGTGCTGCTATTATTAGAGTTACTGAAAAGTATTTTCAGATCGAAATGATCATTACCATAATGTCACTGTTAATAATTTTAGTAGTAGTTATCGGTAGTGACAATGTTATTCATTTTATGATTGATATATTCTGTATCATTTCTATATAACATTCAAATTAATAATCCCTTCGATGACATTTAACATTCCTTAAGAGATTTTAACATGATGAGACCATGATAATTTAAAGAGATTCTGTGTTTGGTTCTTTACTTGTTTCCTGCTAACCTGTTTCTTTCTCGAACACAACAGACTTTCTGCAACTTGATGCCGACGATGGATTTCAAACGTGTGAAGGACTACTTCTCCTGGCTCTACTATCAATACCAGATTATTAGCTGCTGTGCCGTCTTGGAGCCCTGGGAGCGCTCTATGTTCAACACCATTTTACTAACCATTTTTGCCATGGTGGTGTACACTGCCTATGTCTTCATCCCAATCCACATTCGCCTGGCTTGGGAATTTTTCTCAAAAATATGTGGCTATCACAGTTCAATTTCCAGTTGATCTCATTTGCATTCTGTAAAACAGCACTCCATATTTATACATTGCTGATGACTGATTGATTTAGGAGACTCCCGGGTCATTCTTCCACTATCTGATCTTAAAGACCCTCTTGTGCACAAACTGTAACCCACTGCTTGGAATCTGAGGTCAATGTGTCTTTGGGTTCTGTTGTGCATCAGATCATAGATATGACAAAGATGTAACTTCACATACCATCTACGCTCACCACAAGGTTTTTTCTACCAGAACAAATTCATACAAATCCCGCCCCTCCCCCCCCCCAAAGTCTCATAACAGACCTACCAGGTCATATTTAAAATGTTCTCCAGGTAGATATCGTGTACCAAACAATGTATTATATACACACACACACCTATAGGCTACGGTCGAAGTGTTCTATACTTGTTTACACTATATGAAAAGATGTGAGTACATCAAATATACTCTATCAAGTCTGATTTTATAATGAACTGATGATACCTGAAATTCTTTTACTTCAAATGCAGAAAAGAAGTTGGAGGCAATTATTTCCTTTCAAACACGATTCCTGAATGGTTTCCATGGCCTCTAAAATTCTGACTCTGTAAGAGTTTAAAATTAATCAGGTTGATTTTTAGATAACCAAGTAGGTATTATAATACAAAATAATTTTAAGTAAGAATCAAAATACAAAGTAAACTCAGATATCGTGACTTGTGAGGTTGCTCGGCTTGCACGATGCAGGGGAAGAAAAGGGAAATTGGTTTTTTCTGTGCTTTCACTAAGCAGAAGGGGAGAAAAAGAGCATATAGTGGGCTACAGAAGGAAACGCTGATAAACAGCCTGGAAGTAATACCTGCCAGCAGGAACTCTTCAGATCGAGCTAAGTGCACTGATATAGGGGTTTCTTAGCAAAACAGAAGCAAAATCTATTAATTTTTCTTCCAAATGTTTCTCTTAAAAACAAATATAAGTTTTTAATTATATTGCTGAATCAAATGTAAATGCCAAAGACTAAGCCTTGCAGCTTTTCTTTTTTCAATGATAAAATGCTAGTGATTCTGAGTGATGATGTAAATCGATTCTGAACAGTATTTGCACCTTTGTGTTATGCAAAAAAAAAAAAATCCAAGGAAAAGATGTTTGGCATGCCAAATTAACTTGTGCATCTATGAAAAAAAAATGTTTTGGAGAGAAGCTAGACATGAATATGTATTTGTTGACTTTTGGAAATAAAATTAAAGTCAATTTTTAAGTAAAATATTTGTTTTCAGCTTTGTTTTTCCTCACATTGTGTAAATATCCAGGTAGTATATCATATTTCTCCACAAACTTATCGTTTCTTAGTGATCCACTGTGACAGTTGATTTTTTTTTAAGATTTTTTTTTTTTTTATTACAAAGTCACATATACAGAGAGGAGAGACAGAGAGGAAGATCTTCTGCCCGATGATTCACTCCCCAAGTGACCACAACGGCCGGTGCTCCGCTGATCTGAAGATGGGAACCTGGAACCTCTTCCGGGTCTCCCACGCAGGTGCAGGGTCCCAAGGCTTTCCCAGGCCACCAGCAGGGAGCTGGATGGGAAGTGGAGTTGCCGGGATTAGAACCAGTGTTCATTTGGGATCCTGGCACGTTCAAGACGAGGACTTTAGCCGCTAGGCCACAGTGCTGGGTCTGACAGTTGATCTTAAAATGTTACTGCCACGTGTCAAAGGACTGCTCATCATGAATGCATTTTACATGTTGAAATACTTGCTGAGATCTCCCATTTAGAGCTATAAAGCCTTGAACTTGAAAAAGTTGCATTGCTTATTCAAGGTCAATTAGCTATAAGCAGTATAACAAGAATGCAAATCCAGGTCAGGATTACAATGGGTCTTGCAAATATTTGTCACAGAGAAGCCCATGGGAGGATTGCATGAGCTCATGAGCACTGATGGAGTAGTACCACTGATAGGACAGAAGGCAAAACCATCAAATCAAAGGAGAGAGTATGAGGACAAGCCAGCCTTGGAGGACAACAAACCCAGGTCCCGGCTGTCACCTTTGCTGCTATATTTCCATACTGAAACATTTGGGATTCACCATGCCTAATCTGAAACAATGCTTTCACTTTTAAATATTTAGCAGTGGATTCTCAGTTAAGCGTGGACTTGGATGCACTCCCAGTTCACAATGATCCAACATCCTTAGATACATGGACCCCTGCTAAGTACTCTTGGAATTCAATCACAAAGATGCTGCTTTGACCTTCTCAAAATCTTCCTTCTAAAAATAAGGGAGTTAAAATAAACATGAATAGACACAGTAGGGCTTAATAATAGATTAGTGGAAGCACTGCCCCAGAATGTCACTTCAAAGGCAAGCATTACCTCCAAAGCATTCAAATAATAAACACAGGCTCCAAAAGACATAATCAAGCTTAGTCTGGAAAAATCAGTCTGTGTGCAGTGGAGAAGAAAAGAGAGCTCCATCTGCCCCGCCTGCTGCATTAATTTTCTAGGTTTGGCAAAGACATTCTTTACCTTGACTAGAGTTAGCCTAGATTACAAACACTTGTTACATGCTTTTCTTTTGCTTCTGTTACTTTGATATTGCAATGGCATGGGCAGTGTTTTAAAGGGCACAGGGGTGAGGTTCCCACAGTTCCAATGGGCTTGCATTTGTGACTCACTGAAATAAAAATCATGAACTCTTCCTTCCCTGGTCAGGTGAGCAATTGTTCTTTTCTGCTTGTGCAACAACAACAAAAAAAAAAAACCACAAGAAACCAGGCATTTACAACAGCCAGCATACAGCTACAATCAGTCTCTTTATTGTTTGTGAAAACCCAAATCACTGTACACATTTTCTGCTTGTCTCTTCTTCCATCACAAACGTATTTATGTCCTGTCACCAGTATATTCCTGAAAGGCAGGAGACTCGTCTTAATTTCTGAATACCCAGTATCTGAGCCGATGCCTGGCTCAGAGTTTAGCAGACCCACACCCTAGAGAATTTTACACAGTTTTGCAAACCCTACATTCATACAAAAACAAAGGTTGTGTTGAGCCAATCTCAGAATAAACCATTTTCATCCATTCAACAAGTTTTCTGATTCAGCCATATACTGTTAGAGATGTAGGGATGTAACAATGAATAAGCATAGGATGAATAAAATGTAATAGATACTAAGTGCTGGATATTTAGGAGTTCGTTGTGATATTCTCATTGCTGCATGTTTGCAATTTTTACTTAAGAGACAATAAAGGTAGAAGTCTGCTGTATGCCAATTGTTAAGTTTGACACTGAGAAGCAGAGACCAATGAGACATAAAGAGAGCCCCCTGAACTTTTGTGGTGTATGATCTGGTAGGTAAGATAACAAAAAATAAGTAATACATTTAAAAGATGTATGTATTATGATAAGAGTTTAATACATTTAAAAGATGTATGTATTCTGATAAGAGTTTAAGAGTACTGGAAAGAAAGTGACAAGTGTTTATGGGTGGTAGAATATTTGGGTTAAAGGTTATATTCAAGTCAGATCCAAACTTCTCTCAAGCAGAACTGTAAGCAGGAAATAGACAGAGAAGCACTGTGATGTCACATACACAGTGGAAGGTGACACTGGCTACTGCCTGGAGGTCATAGGATACAGACATGAGTCTGGGTAGAAGGGCCTGATGCAGCTTTTACAAACAACAGCTGGATTAAGGTGGTGGCCTCAGAATCAGAATCAGATGAACAGTTTGATTTGACATACGTTTGAGGTCACACAGCCAACAGATTTTTGCACTGAAGTAATTCCATTCACATTGTGTGTGTGTGTGTGTGTGTGTGTGTGTGTGTGTGTGTGTGTGTGTGTGTGTGTAGTTTCAGAGGTATTTAGCCCATTTTAGTTCCAGAGCTCAGAAATGCACAAGTGTAATTTTTTAATCCACTCAAAGTAACTTCCTTCTCACTCAGGGAAGAGCATTTTCAAAGCTGATTCGGCTACCTTTAAGAAGCTACCTTTAAGAAGTGTTTTTTGAGAGTTTGAAATTAATCTTGGGTGTTTTTCCTATTGTTCCAGATTTTAAAGGTTTACTCTAACTCATCAAGAGTTCTCATAGATCTGTTTGGGAGAAAGATTCCAAGTTTCCATTACAAATTTAATGCCTTAGGTACTGCCTGACTAAGCAGATAAGCAGGTTCCTCCGAATCCAGTCCTAAAGCTTGGAAAGGCTCTGTGAACAAACTCTGGAGTTCAAGTTCTCTGAGTCATTCCTGGACTATTATACCAACCATAACCAGGGTAATGACATTGAGAATATGGAATGATAGAGATTGGTGGGAAATTTTTAGTTATTTACTTAGCAGGAGCCAACTCACAATAAAACTATAACTGCTGTCACTGCGATTACAAAAGATTTCTGCAGCCTTTTGTGAGCTTCGGTGAGCAATTGCAAGAAATCCCATTGACAATATTCACACTTTGCTTCTTAAAGGTTTATTTGTTTTTATTGGAAAGGCAGATTTACAGAGAGAAGGAGAAACAGAAAGATCTTCTATCCATTAATTCACTCTCCAAATGGCCTCAACGACTAGAGCTGAGCCAATCTGAAGCCAGGAGACAGAAGTTTCTTCTGGGTTGCCCATGCAGGTGCAGAGTTCCAAGGACTTGGGCCATCCTCTACTACTTTCTCAGGCCACAAAATTGGAGCTGGATGGGGAATGGAGCAGCCAGGACATGAATTGGTGACCACATGGGATGTTGAGGCTTCCAGGTGGAGGGTTAGCCGACTGAGCCATCACAACAGCCCCAACATTCACACTTCTATTAACTTTTCTATGTAAGTCAAAATTTGAATCATTCACTTTTACTGTTGTGTGAAGAATACTATGTCAGTGGGGAAGGGCAGGGAAATGCAATAATCTCTATAGACTGCAAAATCAATAGCCTTGAAGAGCCACGCCCCTACACAAAGCAGGTATACATCCCTGGTGATATAGCCACAATGGACAGGGATGCAGTAAGCACTGTCAGATCTAGATAAAAAGACAAGGCGGGATGGGTAGAGAGAGAGAGAGAGTGATTGCAGGGAAGAGGAGAAAAGAAAAAGAAATAGTAAAAGAAAAAAAAAATTTCCTTTTGCTTTCTAAGTTTAAACTGCGGATATCTGGCACATGTCAAAAATAAAATTAAAACACACTTTCTTTAAGGACTGAATTATCTTCAGCTGTTCTAGAAATGGGCGATATCTCATTTTGTATAAGTGTCCTGGTCTAGAAAGGTGTCCTGATAAGCTGAGCAGAGGGATGGGGCTTCACAGACACAAAAGTGTTGAGGAAACAAAAGTAAGGACAGAAAGGGCCTGTTTCACAGTTACCCTCCTTAAACGGTTACAGCAGAACCAACCTCTTTATCACACCTACACAGACAAGGCCTGACTGCTATGAATTCCCTGCTTTGGTTCTTATTTGCTTTGGTTTTGGTTTTGAAAGCTGACCCAGTTCACAGCTCTCATACTGAGGCCTAGTGCAAAAAAATTGGTCCAATAACAATGACCTCTTAAGAATTTTATTTAATGCAAGAAAATGGCAATTCTTCTCCATCCTTGTTCCTCAAAGAGCTTCCTTGATCTTATATATTTTTTCCTAACAAAAATTGTATCTAAGTGCTTTACAACCTTGTTCCTATTACTATTTCGGTTTCTTTTGCTAAAATAGTTCACTGTTGTCTGAAGTTCAAATGAATCTTCTGAATAACCAAGCAGTCAATCTTCAGTCCCTGCTCCAGTGGTTCTTAAGTTTTTCCTCACTCTGCGCCCTGGCATATGAGGTTCTGGTTTGTCTCATTCCAACTCCAAACCCCTTCCATCACTGCATCACTGACTGCATCACTGGAAACTCAACAGCTTTGTCTAGAAAAATGAGGTGAAAAAAATACAAAGTCAAATCTCTCCAGACATTCTTTCAATTTAAAAAAATCTATATTTATGGAGGCCGACATGGTGGAATAACAGGTTAATGCCCCACTTTCCGACACTGGCATCCCATACGGGTGTCAGTTTGTATGCCGGTTGTGCTTCTTCTGACCCAACTGCCTGCTGATAGAGAAATCAGCAGAGAGTGACGCGAGACCTTGGGGCCCTGCATCCATGTGGGAGACCCAGAAAAATGCCCTGGTTTCTTAGCATTCCAACTCTAGCCATTGCACCCATTCAGGGAGTGAGCCAGTGAATGGAAGATTTCTGTCTTTCTCTATCTCTCTGTGAAGTCTGCATTTCAAATAAAATTGAACAAATCTTTTAAAAACTTATGTTCATGATGTTCTAGAGATTCCTAGTATTTCAGCTTCCTGCAGCTTTCCTTGGTTGTTAGTGGATAGGAACCTGGTCTATGCATTATAGGAGAACTTGCACTTGTGGGGAAGACAAAACAGATGTGTAAGCATATAAATACACCAAATCCCAGAGTGAGCAGTCTTTGCTATGAGATTCAGATGACAAAATCCACTTCATTGAAGGGGTGTAGGAACCATGAGACAGCCATCTGGAGGGATCAGCTTCACCAGCTGCCCCCATACTATACCAACTCTCCTTTTGAGCAATGGCAGGGCCCCCTCACCCCCTGCCTCATCAGCTCACTGACTTTTCTCCACACCCTCAGTTTTCACGCACGGATGAGGGAAAAAGGCATAAGGAATTAGAAGTGACCTGAAGATTTGGGGGACAGCTCTCTGAACAAAAGTAAAAAAAAGGAAAAAAAAGCAGTTCATGTTATGGTCTAGCCAGTAAGTAAAATATCCAAAACTATAAAAGAGTAATTTGGCAGCTGCCCCCTTGTACCTTCTGAAGCAAAACCAGTGCCTTCCTCCTAGCCCTAGTTACATTTACTTGAACCAGAGAGAACCCTCAGCTCTGAAGGGCAAGCGGGGGTAAAGAGAACTCTATAACCCAGCAGAGCATGCCCTGTCCCTCTGCGTCAGCTTCCACAGAGGCAGGTGTTTTATGTGGGGAGCACAGGCCACGGATTTTGCAACATGCATCCTTGTGAATGAGACGAAGTGGATGAGCTGATGTATTAATTCCCTTTTACAATTCTAGGTCAGAAGTATTGAGCCACATTCCAGCCATGATTTATCACTGGAATTTGTATGAAGTGACTCACCTGCAAGTTGAGTGTCTAAGTCTCCGAGCAGCTAGGAAAGGGTTTAAGAAACTGCTGTTCCTCTTTTCTATTCTCTTACCAATGGTTTTTTTCTCTTCTGTCTCCTGCGATTACTCTCCCAGCCATCTCCTTGGGAGCAAGTTTTTAAGGAAGAGCCTCCCAAGCAGAAAGGCTACTTGGATGTGTCTACAAGCACCGACAACAGTCTAGCTCCTCAGCACAGGTTAGACATTAGAGTCGTCTGAGAGCCTGGCGGCCTATCAATGTCTGACTCTGCCTAGACAGCATCAACTGAAATCTCTGGAAGGGGCCTCCCACACATGCTGCTTTGACATGCTGCAGTTGATTTTAATGTTCAGCCAAGAATGGTAACCATGAAGGCTGATTAAGTTACTACACAGCACCACAACATCTACTGCACTCCTCTCTCCCACATGCTCCCATGGGCCCCATTCACTGCCCATGAACTTGAAGTACTGAAGAGTTAACATCACACTCCCCACTGGACTATGTTCCACATAATGATGTCTTCAATCATTTCATCACGCATCATTTAAAAGCAATAAAATTTCACAGTTGCTGCTTTCAGGCCTGGAGCTCTGAGTACACTCAGCCTTCAGCTGATTAGTGTGGTGGAGCTTTTCCATTTGCAACCTGAGGACAAGATCAGGTCACAATAATTTGGCTAAGCCAGACAAAGAATGTCATCAGCATTTTTCGTGGAGCATGCAAATCTTACACATTTCATCATCATCATCATGAGGTGAATTCTTGCACCTTGCTTCCTTTTGCTTTTAATTACTTGAAGTTGTATGACTTTATTACAAACTATTGTTATTATATGTACACGTAATATAATACATGTGCTCACACATACACATTTCTTAACCAACCAAGGCTATAAAAACCATTCAAATTAGACACATGGTATGTCTGATGGAGAGATAATTACCGATGTGAGAGTGGAAGTACCCATGTTGTACCTCGAAGTTCTGGCTCCCTGGACAGGTCACTTGGCTTCTCTGGGCATCAGCTTCTCTGCTGTAAAACAAGACTCTCTTGGTACGGCACATGTATTTTTCTCTTGCTGGTTCTTGCAATCACTTGCAAGGTCTCCTTACAAGACCCTTTTGCAAAGAGTCTTGAGGCTGCATCTGGTCAGAGAGGAGAATGCCACAATCAGACCTTAAGTTGGGAGAAAGTAGGGCTAAAGTGCCAGTGGGCCAAAGACCACACAATTATTTTCCCAACCCAATGCCATAGCCAGAGATCAACAGAATTAAATGGAAAGATCTATTTACGATTCCATAACTGATCTTTACAGCTAATCTTTACAGCTGTATAATAAGCCTGCACACACTGACGGATTGTCTCGGTCTGCAGGTTACAGTTCTACCTTTTCTAAGTGGTCAGCCACATGCTGCAACAATAAACAGCTAATATTTACATTGTGCAGGTTAGATGTCAGGCACTGTTTTAAGCATTTTGTATATGTAACTCCTTTAATTCTCACAACCATCTAATTAGGTAAATAAATGCTATTGTTATCTACAGAAGGGAAATCCAAAGTACAAACTATTTAAGGGATTGCTCAGCCTTTACAGTGAGTCTGAGAACTGGGATTTGAATAAAGCGATCTGCTCCAGGGTCATTGGACAAAATGACCACTTCATTAGAACAACCCAAACAGCTGTCTGCTATGTCATACTTGTCTGTTGTTTGTTATAAGAGATAAATCATTGTGGAAAGGGACTTTTAGAGTATCTAGAACATTATTCAGTGTGATCAGACATCATGATTTGCTCACCTAACACCTTCAAGTGCAGGTGGGGAAACTGAGAGATGGCTTCCAACAAGAGATGCTTGACTGGCTGGTTGGACAGGCGGTGGCACCTACTGGCATGAGTGTGTGCTAGAGGGTGGAGTCGGTTGGGTTGAGTCAGATTTAAGTGCCCAATGAGGTACAGAAGATCTCATTGGGAAGTGGGGCAGACCAGACCAGTCCACTGTACATGCTGGCAAGCACAGGAACCAGAGCTGGGCTAGGCTGGTCCAGTGGGGGTTATTGGTGGTCACTCTGACTGAGCTGCTGCTCCCCCTTTGGTACTTGAGTGCTGAGCATGTGCTGGGCAGGGCTGGGCTAGGCTGGACCATCGGAGATTCAAAGGAGAACTATGACAGCCAATAGACCTCGGAAGCGGCACTATTAGCAGAATCTCAGAACTATCAAAAACACAGAAGCGTAACCCTCAGAACGTGCTTCACATTGGGAACCTGGGATGACATTGGGTGGCAGTTCCCCATCCCCCAGGTAATGTGGTGGTTGGGAGGCTGGGTGTGTTTCTTTTCTTGTATTTCCCTCTCCTCCATACACAAGAAGAATAAAAAGGAAATGTGTAAACAAGGGTCTTTGACCCTTTCCTCCCTGATCAACTATGTAAACATCATCACTGATAAAATTTTTAAAAAACAGCAAAAGGGGATGGGAGTTCGGGGGATGCCTGAATTAAACTGTAAAAGATGAATAGAACTTAATTACATTAAAATCAGATGTTTTTTCTTTTACTATAAAAATAACCTCTAGCCAATTGGCTATAATACTTTGACCCACAAATACAGCCTTTTGTAAATGGGGCCAAGTATCTCTGCGCAAAATCAAAAGAAAATCTCACATTACATGCACAAATAAGATTTGGTCCTATTGGAACTGAAGCATCATGTCTTTTATATATATGAAATTCTTAAAATGTCCATTCCAGGTGATATACTTGGGTTTTTAGAAAAGTATTAAAAGATTTAATAGAATTCTCAGAAGAGACATTATTTCAGGGCAAGAGTGATAGAATTGGTTCCCTCAGTCAAGAGCTTTAGTGTCTCCAGCAAATTAAAGGTACCTACAAGAGTGGCAAAAGATGTTCTATCTTGGTGAATTCTAGACAAGGAAAAGCTCGTTCCCTTTTGATGACCCAGTACTGAGCACATGCTATGCATGTGAGAGACCCAAAAGAAGGTTCTGGCTCCTGGCTTCAGCCTGGGCCAGACCTGACTATTTCAACCATTTGGAGAATGAAACAGCTTTCTTGCTCTCTCATTCTCTACCTTTCAAAAAATAGAATCCTTAAATATTTTTTAAGACTTGTCCCATTTATACACTCTGAAACCCAGATGACAGATGGTGAGGCCAAGAGGAAAGCACAGTGGCCAGTATGGGAATAGGAAGACTAGACACTGATTTTTGTTTTGGTGAGCTTGTTTTCTATTTAATATTTGCAAGTTTATTATAATGATGGCTATTTTAACCTAATCATGATGGCTACTTTATTCCCCAGATGGGCAAAGCCACAAGTCACGTAGGACACATTTACGCATAACCTGAAAACACTGAGGAGCTCAGAAACGACACGTAAGGAAGCACATGACCGTTTCTCATTTCATCAAAGCTATACCAGAATGGCTGAGCGAATGACCACAACCGTGTATCAAACCAAGCCCAAGCACCAGCCTGCTTTGAAGACAATTGTATATCCTTGTATATGAGGATATCTGCCTCCCAGAGGAGGGGCAGAAAGTAGGTGATGAAACTTAGCAGGATGATGAGAGCTTCAGTGTTCTAGAAACCAAGTCAGAAGCAAGAAATGAGTCAGAGGTGTTTTCAATTCATCAGACTCAGTTAAAGCCAAGATCAGCATCTGGGACAAAAAGCAAAATACCAGTGACAGCAGCCCCTGAGGGCAGCAATTGGATGCCAAGACCATGTGAGAAACTCAGAAGACAGGAATGAAAGGCTTGGAATCCCCCTGCTTTGCAGATCTGGTAAAGAATGTTTGCAGATTCCAAATTTCTGGTTGCTCCTGAGTGGTTAGAAAAAAAGGCGACATTCGGTCAACCTAACCAGATCCCCAAGTTCATTGCTAAACACCAGCTCTACACACTTTCCGAGCAGGCTCCTGGTGCTATTCTCAATGTCAGAAAAGTGCTTTTTGTTGAGCTGAAAGGCACAGGGAAGTATCTGAACAGCTTTCCACCTAAAATTTCCTAAAGTCAATGTCCACAACATAGTTCACTGCAAGATACAGCGAGTCCAGCATGCTGTCGGACAAGGGTCTACAAACGAAAAGACTTTGTATAGAAGTGCCATAACCTTTCTTTCCCTTAATTTGTTTAGCAAACCGTCCCTCCCCCCACCCCCAGCAGAACAAAGATTTTGAGGACAACTTTGTTTGAGTAACTCCTCATTATGGAGTACATTCTTCCTTTTGTAATTTTTCATTTCTTGTGCCCTTGTAAGTTGAATGTTAAATCTCATTTCAGGAAATAGTGCAAAGAGCACAGAAATTTTTTACAGGGGAGGGGGTCAGGTGTTGCATAACTTGAGATGAAATCTACCAATAGGCCCCTGATACATGTTTGCTGAGGATGTGATACAATCAAAAAAAAAAAAAAAAAAAAACAAACCACAAGGATTAACTGAGAAAATATTGCAGAGCCTGGCAACTGAACCAGTGCTTGTTGAATTGAGGAAATGAAGGGAAAAGGTTCTGTTTCACACACTTCCAACAGCCCTCCAGCTGCCTTTCTTCTGTTGCTTTCTTTGATTATTATACTGTTCAAATAGTACTCAATGCTCTCATTTCGTCTCTACTTACTCTCTAATTCCTACCCTTGCCACTCTACTGAACCAACCCCACCCATTTGAAAAAGGTCTATTTTTAATTATTTGTAAAGCAGAGTGACAGAGACAGATGGAAGAAAGAAAGAGAGAGAAAGTGAGAGACACATAGAGAGAAAGTTGCAGTTCACTTCCTGAAATGCGAGCAATAGTCTAGGCTGGTCTTTCATGTGGATGGCATGAGCCCAGATATTTGGACAACTTCTGCGCAGAATCCTACAATAATCTTTAAAATTCAACACAATTTTCAAATCTCATCTGTCAAGAAAAAGAAAATTCTTTTGGCAGAAAGTGACAAAGGCATTGCAAAATAACATCAACTTAATCCCTCACACAGATTACAATATACACATGTTCTCAGATGTTTATCATGTCAAAACGCTGATGACCTAAAGATGTCCTGATAAGATCATTCCTTCTCAACAAGAGGAAATCTGTTCTGTTTTTCTCACTTTTTAAAAATAATATCTTATGCTTACAGAAAAGCTCCCAAAGTAGTTCAGAGAGCTTACAAGTACTCTTCATCCTGCTTCTTCTAAAGTCTGTATGTTGTGTAAGTATCAAAACCAGGAAATAACTGTTGGTACAAAACTTGACTTACAGCAGATCTGATGCCCCGTTCTCCAGCTCTCCCTTAGTGTCTTGATGCTGTTGTTGTTCCAGGATCCCACACTATTTGATTATGCCCTAAGTCTCCTGCAATCTGTGACTGTTCTCTGTCTTTAATCCCTCAACACTTTCAATGTGTGTTTGTCAGATATTTTGTAGAATTTTCCTCAGTTTGGATTTTCACATAAAATAGAGGTATCTCATAAATGAGATGGTTTGACTTTTGGACTTGATTACTGTAGAAGCGGTGTTATTAGTGCATAATATCAGAAGTTAAGTGAAGTTGATAAGTGTCAACACCAATGGCATTGGCCTTATCTCTTCGGTTACTGTGATATCTGATGATTGTCTCATCCCACAGTTATTATTCTTCCTGTTAAAACTGATAAGTAGCTTGGAACAGAAACGTTGAGACTAATAGTCTTATATTTCCTTATATTTCCTTCATTCTACATTTATTAATTGGAATTCTGTGAGGCTGTGTGCTTCTTTATGTATTATTGATTTATGCTCTTCAGTATGTGTCTAAAGTGGTGAGCATGAACCTGCAGACCTTGGAGAAAGCAGTCTAGTCACAGCTCTGCCTGTTTGATGGTTTTATGGATTCAGGAATATGTCTATATTATGTTTTCAATTCCAGGGAGGCGTCCTAAAGGATATCTGAAAGAAATAGGAAGGAACATGGAAAAGAGATAAAGGGAGGAAGAATTGATGGATAAAGGAAGTACAAAAAAAAAAAAAAAAGAAAACATCGTGGTTTTTTGTTGTTGCTGCTGTTGTTTTTCTTAACAGTTACTTGGAAAGCAAATAGTATTTTAAGGGAATATTTTCTTTTTAATATAGTATACATTCATAATAAGTTTCAAGAAAGGGTCTAGAAACACATTTTTGGCAAATTATGCCATCTTAGTGAGCTATACAGCAGGGTTATGCATTTATGAGCCCATTACCTGGCCATATAACTACCATTATGGCTTTCCGTCTTCTCTTTTACAGTGAGTGAGTATATGTTAGAACAGGAAATAAAATTTCAAGCCATAGTGCAAACTAAGGGAAGGGTAACTTAGAAAGTTGACAGTCTGGTGGGGCCTGAATTATCTGGAAATAATTGAGCCTAAGCTTATCTGTAGAAAGGAGAAATAGCTCTCTGCTTTTAGCACTGAGAGGATATGAGCCCACACAGACACAGTATCCCATTCGTAGCACTAACTACCCTGCCAATAGCAGACAGAAAAGAGTAGAAGCCATTTTCTTTCCACTCCACCAGCTCTCTGCTTTACATACCCCAATCATGATGACTTTTGGCACCCTGTACCCAGCGATCCCCAAACTGGAAAAATTCTTATTTATCCAGAGTTAGATTTGGTGGGGCTGAGAAGCCATAATGTCACAGATACCTTGAAGATATTTTAATGTTTTGTTCTCGTATGATTTATAGTCATTAAACAAAATAAGCATATTCTGAGTGATTCTGAATGACCACCTAATACAAATAGTTAGCTCATTCCAATGTTTGAATTTTCACACTGTTGCCTGTGATCAGATTATAATCAATTCATCACTTGAAGGGACAGCATTTATTTAGTTATTAGCATTTATTTTAAGTGTAAAGTTTCTTATATACAGTAAAATTTTACATACATACCGTTAAAACTGCAAAAGTAAACCTTTTGTTTTAAAGATTTACTTTTTTTTTCCTGGAAATGCAGACTTACAAAGAGAAGTAGAGATAGAAAAAGATAATCCATTCACTGGTTCACTCTCCAAATGACTGCAACGGCCAGAGCTAACCTGAACTGAAGCAAGGAGCCAGGAGCTTTTTCTAGGTCTCCCATGTGGATACAGTGTCCCAAGGACTTGGGCCATCCTGCTTTATCAGTCCATACACAGAGAACTGGGTTGGAAGCGGAGCAGCCAAGACACAAACCAGGTCCCATATGGAATGCCAGCACTTACAGGTAGAGGGTTAAGCAATTGAGCCATTACACAGGCCCCAGTACTGAATTAGAAATTTGTTTGACAGTGGCAAGCATCCGTGCCAGTAGTTGGTAAACATTTAGATTGCAGCCATATCTTACCTACTGCAATGATGCTACAATAAAGATATGAGCACAATGTCTCTTTAACAGACTGACTTCGTTTCTCTTGTTTATTTATATTTCCAGCTCATATAGTAACTTCTATTTTAAGTTTTTTGAGGGATTTTTATATTATTTGCCACAATAGCTGTATTAGCTTATATTCCCACAAGCAGTGTAAAGAGTACCCTTCTGCATGTCTTTGCCGTAACTTGTTATAACGTATTTTTCTGATGATAACTAATTTTGATGGAGTAATTTAGGTATAACAGTAAGTGCCATTCAGTAAATAGGCTTTGTGTATATCCACCTCTGTACTAATCAGCTTGCAAACGTTCATTGACAGTCCAAACCAGCAGAGGCAGCCAGCAGCTGGGGCAGCTGCAGCCTATACCCTCCTCTCCCACCTGCTCACATACGACTCCCACGCCACCTGGGTCACCAGGGTCATTTTCCCTCTTTTTCTTCTTCCTCCTCCGTCCTGTTATGGGAGACCTCCCTCACCTTCAGCTTTATTGTTCCTCCTCCAAGCCCTGCCTTTTCCCTTACTGTACACTCCTCCGTTTCCCTCAGTCACTCTAGAGTCTGTAGTTTCGACTTTCACCTTGATCAGTGACCCGTGATTTGGCCACCCACAGTCCTGCTCCCAAGAACACTGCTAGACATGAGCACTGGTGTGACTGAAGGTGGATTAAATGTCACTCTCATCATCCATTTACTTATGCATGGCAAGGAAGTTGGCAGTATCATCAGAAAGAAAAGAGAATCTGTTAGGAAGACGGAAGAGAATAGTGCACAAGTCAGCATCTCAGAAGGGAACTACCGCGAGAGAATTATAATTTTGGCTGGACCCACTAATACCATCTTTAAAGCTTTTCTACGCCCATCAGCAAACTGAAAGAGGACATCAAAAGTGCTCCAGTCAATAGCACAGCTGCCTCTGGTTATCTTGAGGCTGGTGATTGCTGCAAGTCAGCATGGCTCTCTCATTGGAAAGGGTACAAGAACTCAGGTGCAGGTGGTAGGGGATATGCTCCTCAACTCAACTTCCGAAGTCCATCGCTGCATGCGTCAAACAGATCTGCCTGGCCAGGTCGGACATTCTCCTAATCCCCACAGCAGGGCATGATCATCCCATACCAGCCCAAACATCCAGTTCTCCAGTGGGCAAGACAGGTATAGCACAGGCAGTGAAAATGTGAGCTTTCGCCACACAACCTTGTCCATGTTCTTCAACCCTGCCTGGGAGGCTTTTACCATTCAAGGGCAGTATGCCATTCCACAGCCAGATTTGATCGTGCTAAACCAGTTGGCAATGCAACACTCTCATTTTCCTATGATGCATGGCAACGCCAGATTCAGTGCAAGTCTGAGTGCATCTGCTCAGACTACTTCTCATAAACCCACCATTCCAAATGATATGATTGGTTGCATAATTAGGCATCAAAAAAGCCAAAATCCAGGAGAGTTGTCAGATGTCTGGGACACAGATCAAAACTGTGACCCCATCAGAATGTACTGATGGGTAGGTTACCATCACCAATCTGCTGCCAGCATTAACCTGGCTCAGCATCTGATCAATGCCAGGCTTTCCTTGGAGATAGTGTACAGAGAGCAGCTAAAACAATGCAGATTTATTCATAATCCTTTCTGATGTTCACCATCACCCAGGATCCATCTGTGTAGTTCCTGAACAGTAATTCCAGATTTTAGTTAACAAATGTTCAGTTTCTACATTCTTTGTCATCTACTCATAATTTCTTAAAATTTTTATTTACTTGTTTTAATTTCTTTCTCTGTTCAGCTGTTAATGCTAAAATATATATTTATTTGTATTAGCTGCTTCCCATTCCATTTTTAAAAATGAGTGGAATGTTAATGCATCTCATTTTGATTTTACAATGTCAGGAATTTTTCAAAAAAAATTAAAAGATGGACTGGAACTTTTTCTTTGTGAATAGAAACTGGATGCCAAGTTTCTATTCCTGGTGAGGGTGGGAGTTGGGGGAGAAGGAAGCTCATTACCAGAACTGCAATGTAGAATCACATGAAAAATATTTTTATTTTAATTAAATACCTTTTTTTTAAATGGGGGTGGTGCAGTTGGAGTAAAGGCATTGTTGTATAGCATATTATGTTATTGCTGGTGGAACTGATGTCCCACTTAATACTGGTTCAAGTAGCAGTTGCTTCCTTTCCATCTGAGAAAACAGTGCTTGGTTCCCTATACTGATCTGGATTTCCTGTCTCCTGGCTTTGGTCTGGCCCAACTCTGGCCATTGTGGCCATTTAGGAAGTGAATCAATAGATGGAGAATTTCCCTGTCTCTCCCTCTCTTTCTGTAACTCTGTTTCAAATAAATAAATCTTTATTAAAGGGTGATTTAGAGTAACTGTTAAACCGCCATGCCCATTCTCCATGCTGGGACACTTGGGACATGGGTTGAATACATGGGTTGCAGATCCTGACTCTGGGCAGTGCCAACACCAGCAGGTAGCAATGATGACGCGAGAAAGCTGGGTTCCTGCCACCTACACAGGAGACACTGGCTGAATTCCTAGGTCTTGGCTCTGGCCCCAGACCAGTCCCAGCCATTGTGGGCATTTAGAAAGTGAACCAAGTAATGGGCGACTTCACTGTGTGCCTCTCCTTGTTCCTGGTCCCCTCAGATAGGAGAAATTAAAAGTCTTTTCAAACATCAATAATATCGGAGCATTCTTTTATTATATTAATCATAGGATCAATGTGAGTATATCATTTTTTATTTAAAAGGAAAATTAATGATACTTCTGATGAGTTAAGATGTGCAGACTATTATGTTCAAAATCAAATGGATCAGGAAAACAAGAGCAAAATGTCTTGTTAATAAACCCGATCTCTGACAATTACGTTTCAATGACATTCAATTACATCATTACTTTAAAATCACAATTTAATCTTGCTTTTAACATTTTGTAAATTCATAAGGAGAAAGGGGGTTGGAAAGAGATTCAACACTATTAACACTGCTAGCTTCTGGGGAAGATGTGGTTTGGCGGATAGGAAGTAGGAAGGATAAAATTTAACTTTTTTTACACTATAATGCCTGTATTTCATTATAGTGATGAAATCTAATATAATTTAAAAAGAAAAAAAAAGTGAGTGTTGTTCATTTAACCCAACGGTTAAAGCATCCTGCTGGGTTCTATTTTCAGCCTGGCCTCCTGACTAATGCAGAAGCTGGGACAGTGGTGATGGCTCAAGTGTTTGGGCTCAGACCAGCCACCTGGTAAATCTGAACTCAGTTTTTGACCCCTGGCATCAGGCCTGCCAGCACTAGTCAGTATAAGTACTTGGAGAGTAAAGCAGACATAAATGCTCTCTCACTCTTGTTCTCCCCACACTTGTAGTGTGTGTGTGTGTGTGTGTGTCTACCTCCAAAATACTTTTATAAATAAAGTAATTAGGGCTGGCATTATGCTGTAGCAAGTTAAGGCTCCAACTGAGATGCCAGCTTCTCATAAATTCATCATCCCAAACAATACGTTTGGTTGCAATAATTATGCGAGTTTGAGTCCCATTGGTCTACTTCCAGTTCAATTCCTTATTGATACATCTGAAAGTGAAAGATGGTGCTAGTGCATGGTCCCCTCCACCCATGTCAGAGATCAGACTGAGTTCTAGTCTCCTGGCTTTGGTCTGGCCCAGCTTCAGCTATTGAGATCACTTGGAAAGTGAACTAGCAAATGGAAGACCTGTCTCTGTTTCAGGTAAGTAGGTAAACAAAACATTTTAAGTGATTGCATAAATAAAAGGAGTCAGTAGATTATCCAAGTAGAAAGAAAGGAAGGAAGGAAGGAAGGAAGGAAGGAAGGAAGGAAGGAAGGAAGGAAGGAAGGAAGGAAGGAAGGAAGAAAGAAAGAAAGAAAGAAAGAAAGAAAGAAAGAAAGAAAGAAAGAAAGAAAGAAAGAAAGAAAGAAAGAAAGAAAGAAAGAAAGAAAGAAAGAAAGGAAGAAGGAAGAAAGGAAAAAGAAAAACAGATGAGGGGGCATGGATTTTGGCTTCAGAAAACTTGGGAGTTTATTTTGATTCCTATGAGTGATGAGATGTTGAGCAATTCACTTGAATTCTCTGAGTTTTGGTTTTCATGACCTGAAACACAGTAGTGATCCTAGGTATGTCAATACTGCAAAAATCAAATGGGCAATGTGGTAAGGACAGTGTCTAGTTCATAGAGAATGTTCAATAAAAGGCCACAATTTTTACTATGCTACTTTTAACATTAATTACAGCTATTCTATAAGATTAGCGTTAGTTTGGAAATAGCCAAATTGGCAGCCTGATCTAAGTCCCAGCCACCTGTTCCCACTAGGCATATCCACCAGGCCACTCAGGACAGCACCCCTCCTCCTGCTCTGTGCTTAGGGATGCACCAAGAGATGTCTTCACCTTTCCCCACTGGCAAGACTGAAGAGTGGTGTGAGAGAAGAGTCAGGTATTTGTTCCCACAGCTCTCTCCTTACCATAAAAACATGGCTTGGAGGCATCCTCTTTCACAGTTCACAGCTGCAGCCCCGGCCCTCTATGGGTTTTGGACGGTCTTCCCTCCCACTGCCCCTTAAAACCTGTAGTGGTCTATTCTCCCACTGGATGGATGTAGCCTTGTGTGCTGCACTCTCTCTTGTTTTGCCTGATTGGTTAAATGGTCCCTAAATCCTCAAATTGCCCAGCTGTACCATGGGGCGTCTCCCCATGAGGTAACAGACACAGCATCACACAGGAAACTTTCAGTGGCAATTGCTGCCATTTCAATGGATCAGCTTTATGCTTGGGCAACACGGGCTGAACTTCATGTTGTGTCATTCCAGTGTGTGGAAAGTATCCTTCTCCTGCTGTTTTGACATTCACACCGCTCTGATAACTGTAGATCACACACTGATGGTTATAAAAAACAAAACTTTCCTAAGGATAGTTTACAATTCTAAACTGGCCATCCACAACTTGTCTGCAAAAGCAATGGCTGCAACGTAAAAATGTAATTTTCTCATCCCCATTGCCAAACTTTCTTCTCTTCCTGTGAGTCACTCAGCAGTGCTTCTCAGAGTCAGTGAACCTTGGGTCAATAAGAAGCAGGTCCTCAGTGGAACAGCAGCTAAAGCTGAATCACTCTCAAATTGCTCCAAGAATGTCACTTCCATGCTCAAAAGTCTTTGCCAGAAAACTATTTTGTCTATCAAACACTGCTGTGAAATTTATTCTGTGCTGGATACTAATCTATGCAATTATAAACATTAGCTTAATTTTCACATTGCTCCTCTGATACCCATATTTTTAGATGAAGATATGAAGGCACGGAGGTAAGATCCCCTACTGTTCCTAGCTGTGTAGGACTTGCAGGCAAAGCCACCCAGGCTTTCTCCTAACCCTGCTTTCAACCACTGTGTTCAGAAGCCTCATTGCATAACTAGTTCATGTAAACCTCCTACGAGACTTTAAGATTTCCCTTCAAGAGAGGGGCTCAATTACCTTTTCTAGCATTTTCTCACATCACTACCCCTTCACATCGCCTATTCAATTCTCTTTATCCAATAAAAATCTATGAAACACCCGGTAGAGGCTCAGCCCCATGAAAACAGACAGAACAAAGAATCTGTGCCCAGTAGAGCAGGCGGGTTTACACAGCTGGATGACAGATAGCATTCCTAGTGAGCAAGCCAGACCACAGCCAGCCGCAAGGTGCAGCCACCTGTCTGAGGCCTTGAACACAGATCAGCTGAAGGCAAGGGCCTTTCCAAGGACAGCCAGATCACCAGCAAGCACAGTAGGTGCCATCGTGGTCTGCACCAAGCTCACCCAGAGTCCCAGTGGCTCCCCTTGCTGCCTTTCCTTGCCTCCACACATCCAGAGGCACTGCCAAGACTCGTACAGAGGGGCAGCCTGCTCCATGTCAGAATTTAAAACAAGAAAAAGCCTGAGATAGTGAATAAAACACACGTTGAGGTCCCATGCCTGTTTGAAGCAACTAAGAACAGATGTTGACTTTTCACAGCCAGTCCTGTCTAAACGTTCTCATCCCAACAGCAGTGACTGACAGGAGATAATGAGGGCCCACTGTTACTAAGAAAAGTAGAAAGTGGGAACAGAGATGGATTAGGAACAAATGCTTTAGAATGCTGCAAAAATGTTATAACAATAGTTTCCAATTCATATCCAGGATCCTTTAAAAGTGGTCTGGATTATTGCTCCGGATTAAATAATGATTTATGCCCATTTTCTTGCTACATTACTGCTCGTGTGTGATAACTTTTTTTTATCATTTGCATATGAATTAAGTCTTTAATACATAAAAGAATAAAAACTTGCAACAATAAAACCAATACTTCTGATCTTAATTGACAGATAAAAAAAATCCTAATCTTAATTGTTTAAGAAAGGTCCAAAATCATTTGAGTATCAGCATCTTCAACAGAATTTACCTGTTAAAAATTTTCCTTGGGTCCAGTGCAATAGCCTAATAGCTAAAGCCTTGCCTTGCATGCACCGGGATCCTATAAGGGTGCCAGTTCGTATCCCAACTGTTCCACTTCCCCTCCCACTTCCTGCTTGTGCCCTGGGAAAACAACAGACGATGACTCAAAACCTTGGGACCCTTTACCCACACAGAAGGCCCAGAAGAAGCTTCAGGCTCCTGGATTCAGACCAGCTCAGCTCTGGACATTGTGGCCTCTTAGGCAGTGAGCTAGTGGATGGAGAGCTTTATTTCTGTCTCTCCTCTCTGTAAATCTGTCCAGTAAGAATAAATAAATCTTAATTTTTTTTCTCAACTACTATTTCCAGGAGAAAGAAAATCACATAAAGAAGTATATACTTTGTGACTTCACTTACAACGCATTTAAAAGACACAAAATTATTGAATCCACTTAAAGGTCAAAATAATAGTTACACTTGAGCTTGGGAATTGACTAAAATTAAGTGTAATGGGGCTTTGAAGATCCTAGTAAGATTTGTCCTTGCCCTCAGTGCTGGTAAAGTGTGTACATTTCACTTGTAAAAACGCATCAAGCTACACATTTTTAAAGCTATTTTCTAAACTTATTTATTCATTATTTATTTATTTATTTATTCATTCATTCATTCATTCATTCATTCTGGAAGGGAGGGAAGGAGTGCTCCTTGCTGCTGGTTCACTACTCAACTGCCCACAACAGCAGAGGTTGAGCTGGAGCCCAGACTAGGAACCAGCACTGCAATCCAAATCTTGCTTGTGGGTGGCAGGAAGCCAGTGACCTGAACTGGCAGTGCTGCCCACCTGAGTCCATGGGAAGCTGGAGCAGAGCCGGGTGTTGAACTCAGGTACTCTGATATAGCACTTGGGTACCAATAGTCAGGCCACTCCTCATCTCTTGCTGGGTACTTCTTCTCATTCATGCTCTCCTGGCATTTCCATGAAGCATTTACTTAGAAACTGTATACTTATTGATTCTGTAGTGATTTTATAATTGTAAGTCTGTAATTACTAATATTGAAGGCTTTATATATCATACATTAATATCATCTTTTTGTCATCTTCATTGTTGCAAAGTCCTCTAAAGTATACATGATTATACTTTACCTATCCTGTCCACCACCACGTTTACCTAGGCCTAAATGCTTTTATTTAGACAGCGTCTAAAACAATAGGAAACAACTTTACTTGGTATTTGTGTTCATTTATTGTTGTCCCCCTACCCGAATATTTGAGCAACTTGGCATTTTTATTCGTCATTACAGCTTCAAGTGCTAGCCTGATCGCTGAAAAACATTTCTTGAGTTGCCAGATATGTACACATAAAATGTCATATGAGCAAAGAATCTGTTCAAGAGAAAGGATCGCAGGTGGAACCTACCTGAGCTTGGCTACTCAGAAAAACCTTGTCTAGGAAAACGGCTTTCCGGGATGAGTGGTGGACTGGAAAAGAGAAGGAAATCGTTGTAGCAGGAGGAGATCGCATGCAGGTCCAGAGGCTGCAATGCACTTGCTCTAAAGGAGAGAGAGGGCCTGAGGGCCTGGAATACGGGAGCAAGGAGCAGAAGAACAAGTCCTCCCTGCAGTGCTCTGTGCCTGGCCTCCTGCTAGGGCTCTTCCTAGCTGGCAATTGTCTAAAAGTCTACGCAGCATCCAAGACTCATCTCTCCTCACAACTCCAACCCAGAAGTAGGTACAACAGCACAACGGCACACACAAAGGGACTTTTAAAAAACTCTGTGCAAAAAGCGAGTTAAAAATATGTGTTGGGGTGGGTGTTTGGCGAAGAGGTTAAGCTGCCAGTTGGGATGTGCACATTTCTTATCAGAGTGTTTCGGTTCAAGTCCCAGCTCCATTCCAATGCTAGGTTGGTGCTGCTGTGAACTCTGGAGGTATCAGACAATGCTTTGGGTGGCTGGGAGCCTGCCACCTACGCACAAGACTGGGGTTGAGTTCTCAGCTCCACACACAGCTGCTGAGAACAATTAGGGAGTGAGCCGACAGATTCTCTCTCTCTCTCTCTCTCTCTCTCTCTCTCTCTCTCTTCCTCCCTCCCTCTCTCTCTCTCTGTCTCCTTCTCTCCCCCCCGCCCTTTCTTCTCTTCCTCCTTCCCTTGGTGTCTGTTCCAATAAATTTTGTTTTAAAAGACAGTTTATCAGTGTTCATGCAGTGGTGTAACAAGCTAATTCTCTGCCTTCGAGTGCTAGTATCCTAAATGAGCACCAGTTCATGTCCCAGCTGCTCCATTTCTGATCCAGCTTCCTGCTTATGGACAAAGAAAGCAAGGGAGGATGGTTCACATGAGAGACCAGAAAGAAGCTCCTGGCTCTTGGCTTCAGATCGGCTCAGCTCTGGCCACTGCCACCATTTAGGGAGTGAACTAACAGATGGAAGACTTCTCTGTCTCTCTTTCTCTGTCCGTAAAATTTGCCTTTCCAATAAAAATAAATATATCTTTCTTTTTAAAAAGACTATTTCTCTTGTTCAACTTTGTAGGACCTTTATTCCAGGGTTTTAGCAGCACAATGTTTTGCAAATATTTATCAATATGAACTGACATGGGGTCTCTCATTTGGCAGATGTCAGTAGTACAGAAATAGAAAATGCAGTACTCTGTAGCAGAGTCGAGAAAAAGGAAGGGGGTGCTTTAGGCTTCAACTAGCAGGAAACTGGAGAACTGTGGCTTAAACAAGGAAAGATTTATTTTTATCATGTAACCAAACCTAGGCAATTATTAGCAAGTGCTTTAAATGCACAACTGCACCCAAGGGTTCAGGCACTTGCTGTGTCTCTGCTCAGCCTCCTTCCAAGCTGGCTCTCATGCTTGTGTGCGAGCTGACTTTGGCACCTCTGAAAAATTTGTTCATTTCAAAAGAGAAAAATCAAAGAGGGGTGGACATATGGCCAAACTGACTACACACATGTCTCCTGCAGCAAATTTTTAAGTCTTTAATTCATTAGCATGTTTTATCTATATCTATTGATCAGAACTGGGCTACGATGACGGAACAATAGAGGTTAAGAAATAAGGTAGCATGCTTATAAATTTTGGCAAAAACCTCTCTCTGGGCACACTGCCACCACAGAAAACTCAGATTTTCGTTGGAAAGAAAGAAAGATTAACTGTTTATTGGGAAAGAAAACATTACTTCAGCTACAGGGATAATCTGTGCAAGTATTCAGACCAGAGTGCAACCAGATATTAAACCCCAAAATCTACAAGAAGGTAAGTGAATAAACAGGTAGATGATTCTGGAGAGATACCTCTTATATGTATATAATCCTTAGGATATTCTTCACTTCCACAAGGAATAAGCTTTCTCTCGGTGTTCTTGCTTCACACGGCATCTTGTTCTATCTTTATCACAGCTTTGGAAGAAGCAAAAAGGTACAAGAAATGTTAGAGTATCCCATTAGTCTACCTTAAGACAGCTGTGTAATCACATTAATAGACAGCAATTTACACCCACCTTCCATCAAGAGTGCTGGGGACAGGGACAAAGGAGCAGCTTGTATTCCACTATGACTGACAGTTGCTGTGGTAAAATGTCACAAGAATTTTTCAGAGAACAGAGATGCAAATTTTTATGTGATACTTCATTATTAAATATGCATCTTGAACTTGGGAAGTCCCAAACGCAATGAAAGTTCAATAGGCATTTTGGCATAGCACCCACATCCATACTGAAGCACCTGGGTTCCAGTCCTGATGCTGCTCTCAATCCCTGCTCCCTGTCAATGCACACTCCGAGGCAAATGTGCCAGTTAAGTCACTGAGTACCTTTCACTCATGGGGAACAGACAGTTGGGTTGTGTTCCTGACTCCCAGTTTTGGTCTGGCACATCTTTGGCTGTTGCAAAAATTTGGAGAGTGAACCACCCTGTGGAAGATCCATGTGAGTATCTTTCAAATAAAAATTAAAATAAACAGACATTATTAATGCCAATGTGACCTCTGAAATAAGCTGCCAGGCCAAGCCAATCACCTCTGAGTCTCCTCTTCCACAACATGTTCCAGAACTTTCCCCTATCTAAATGTTTTCATCAAGTGCAACAAACAGGAAGATTTAAATGAGGACATTCAAAACCTGGATCTTATTTCTAACAGCAAACCTTTTATCTCTCTCTTTCTCCTGTTGTTTTATAGATTTATTTATTTCACTTAGAGTTATAGAGAGAAAAGGAGAGACAGAAATACAGATCTTCCATCTACTAGTTCACACTCCAAATGGCCACAACTCCCAGAACTGAGCTAATCCAAAGCCAGGAGCAAGAAGCCTTTTCTGGGTCTCCCAAGGACTTGGGCCATCCTCCACTGCTTCAACAGCTGGGTCAAGAACTGCAGTCCCCAGGACATGAACCGGTGCCCATATGGGATACCTGTGCTGGCAGGCAAAGGATTAGCTTATTACGCCACCACACTAACCCAAAAGTAAACCTTTTCTATGATTAGGAAGTACATTCTAGTTTTTTTCTGAGGGTTGAAAACTCTTGTCACTGAAATTTATAACAACAAGATGAAAAAAACAAAGCCAGATATTTCTAGTTACCATGAAAAGCAAATATTGACTGTGTGATCAGATTGTTATTTGCATTATAAGGACCAGTGATGTTTTCAACTCAAGAAAAGGCTGAACTTTATTTTTTCAACTTTTCCAAATATGTGCAGCCTTCATCAAGCAAGTTGATTTTCTTTTCTCTCCTTATGTTTCGTGCTTTCTCGTTTTTGCTCCAGCCTTGGCCTTTTGGTATGTCTGTAGCAAGACCAAGAGTAATTTGACAAAGAATGACCTTGTCACGTCTCAAAATATTTCTCTTGATTTATCTCAAATCTCATACTGCTTTCCTCTCTCAGCGATAGAGACGCACCTTTCAGGCTCTGCCACCTGACCCTGCACCTCTTGCATACCTGACTCAACTGAGCCATTGTTCAGCCTTCCACTTGCCTTGGGTACTCCCTTTCCTCTGAGAAATCCTCTGGATTTCCATGCAACAATTCTAAGTCTAGGGGGACAGACAGACATAAGGAAAGGCAATGGCATGAGTTAAATTTAGCAACCGAAATATACAAAGCATGGTATGGGGACACTTGGCTGGGGTCAAGATGGTTACTTCCCCTCAAGAAGAAACAGGTGATGTTTTGGGACTGAATTCCCAGACAAGGGTTTTCATGTGCTGGCTGCTCAAAATCATGTTCCCCGTGCACAAAATGCTTGGAGTTTCAGCTAAGATTAGTGTCATTTTCATTAAACAAATACCATCAATTTGAACAAATTTTCAATTGTTTCCTCTTTGGGGTGTGACGTGGTATTTACTTTTTCAAAAGCAGATATCCACTAAATCAGAAATGATTAGATACATACCTTTAAGACTATATACTCTAGACAATTTAAAATAGTAAACATAGGCTACATTACTTTTCAATAATTTCAAGACTGTGCTTTACTAATTGACTTCACTCAGTCTGACTCATGAGGAAATTTGATCGATTTAGCAATGCTTAGGAGGGGTGCCTACTTTATAGATGATGAGAAATTAGCCTAGCCACAGCCTGTCCTTTGGGAAAGGAGAATGTGGGCACACACACAAGGGAAGCAGCTGAGAGCAGCATTACTCGACAGTGAGTACAAGACAAACAGGTACATGGAGTTTTTGCTGCTTCACAATGTGTGTGTGGGCTGCTGGCCCATCAACACCGACGGGTGTTACTGCAGCAGTCCTGAGGAACATCAGAAGGTGCTATGGTCGGGTCTGTGTTCCCTCCGAAGCAGGTATATTGAAATCTAATCCCAATGTGTTTGTATTAAGAGGTGGGACTTTGGAGGAGCCATTGGATGATGAGGGTTCTTCCCTTAAGAACAAAATATGTCTTGTTCAAGATGCTTAAGGAATCTATTCGCTTCTCTGTCTCATGTGAGAATGAAAGAAAATACCATCTATAAGGCACCCTAATCTTGCATTTCTCAAGCCTCTGGTATTTTTAATAAGTTTGTGATTTATAAATTACCCTAAGTTATTTTGCTGCAGCAGCCCAAGCCATCCAAGACACCAGCCCATGGCATATCGAGTGCTGGAAGCATCTGTAGGTTTGCCAGATTCACTCAACTGTAGCAGAAAAAAATAAGGGTTCCCCAAACATCAACATTCTAATCCCAGAACTCTAGAAGGCATGTGAACCTTCTAGAGTAAAAGGGACTTTTTAGATGTGATTAAGTCAAGGACATTGAGAAAGAAGAATATTCTAGATGATCTAGGTGGGCAAAATGTAAATGCAATGGTCACTCCTGGAGATGGGCAGGAGGAGTCGGAGTCAAAGGAAGGCAAGATGACGTCAGAGCACAAGCTAAAACCATGTGCTGGAGCGGAGGAGGAAGGGGCCGCGAGCCATAGAAGACAGGCAGCCGCCAGAAAGAGAAGAGACAAGGAAAAGATGCCAGAACCAAACAACCAAGCTAACACTGTATTCAGTCCAGGGGAACTGGCATGGGATCACTGACCCACCAGAGCTGTAAAAGGTAAATTCCCATTGTCTTAAGGCACTAACTTTGTAGTGATGTAACAGAGCAGAAATGGATAACAGCTTTCTGGTCTTCCAACCTCCTGTGACACTGTGTCTTGGTCCATTTTGGAAGCAAGGAAGAGGCAAGCCATGGAGTGAGTTTCTGTATGGGCACAGGTGGGGAAGAGCAAGCTGTCCTTTCAGCACCTGTGACATGAGCTGGACTGGGAATACAGAAAGTCAGAAGTGATGCGAGTGCTGAAAGCAGAAAACAGTTTCAGTAACCTGGTCCTCAAATACAAGAGAAGAAAGATAAAGACGGTCAGTGAGTGTGGACCACACTGGCTCACTGCTCGTCATCAAAGGAAGCCAGTAAGCAGCAGTATATTCAGATCTTCCCTTTAAGGAAAATGTATAAGGTAGCAATTATATCTTCAAACATCAGTTTTATTAAGACATTCTTAAAATATCAAGAAAAACAAGAGCATACTATTCAATGATAGGGTGTAGAAAGTAATTTTTATAAAAGCCAGACAGATTGAGTCAATATATACTATTCAGAGTAATTCAAATTGATTTTTAAAGTGTCACTTTAGGGGGGGCAACATTGTGGTATTGGTGCTGGCTTGTGTTCCACCTCCAGTTCAGCTCCCCGCTAATGACCTGCGAAAAGCAGCAGGAGATAACCATGTGTGAGGCCTACGTGCAGCTCTGGGCTACAGGCCTAGGTCTGGCTGTTGCAGCCACCTAAAGAATTGAGCAGTGGCTAGAAAATTTTCTCTCCCCCTCCCCCTGTCTCTCTCTCACACACACATTCTCTTCATTCTCTCTCCCTCCCTCTGCCTCTCTCTCTCTTTCTGTCTTTGTAAGTCTTTCAAAATAACTAAATCTTTTTTTTTTAATGTAGTTTAGAGCACTTGATGAACTGCTTAAAATAATTTGAAGGAAACAGACTCCTGCCCAAAGCAGAATTAACTTTAAAAACAACTGAAGTAGCAGGGATTTCTGATCTTCCAACAGAGAGCTTGAACAGCTCTTCACCTGCATGGGTGGGAGCATTTGATTCAAGTATTAAGTATTTTGATTACAAGCAGGACAGGTTTGAAAATCTTGTGTAAGGAATTCAGGGCACCAACTCCGTAAAGTTCAGTTCTAAGCCTCTTACTACAATATTTACATCCTTCTGTAGATTCTGGTTTGGATTTAGTAAAGAGGCCAGATAATACGGTAATGTTTGTCCTAATTAGCATAACTTTACTTGCGTGTTGTGCATTTCTTTTTACGTGGAATGTTAGTCACACAGAGTTCATTGTTCTCATGTAGAATTCTAATAACTAACTTCTGTGCAAAATTACTTAATTTAGGATTTCATCATTAGCAACTTTGAAATCTTAGGTTCTTATTTTTCTTTTTAAGATTTATTTATTCTAAAGGCAGAGTGACAGAGAGAGAGCAAGGGACACCTTGCATCCCCTGGTTCATCTTCCCAATTGGCCCTAAGAGCCAAGTATGGCTCAGACTCAAGGTGGGAATCAAGAATTACTCTTTTTAAAAATGACTTATTACATTTTTATTGTAAAGATTTACAGAGAGAAGAAGAAACAGAAAGAAAGATCTTCCACCCACTGGTTCACTTGCAAATGGCCACAACAGCTAGAGCTGAGCTGATCTGAAGCCAGTAGCTTCTTCCAGGTCTCCCATGCAGGTGCAGGATCCCAAGGCTTTGGGCCATCCTTTTCCCCAGGCCACAAACAGGAAGCTGAATGGAAAGTGGAGCAGCTGGGACATGAACCGGCTTTAATATAGGATCCTGGCACTTGCAAGGGAAGGATTAGCCAATTGAGCCATCTCACCAAGCCCCAGAAACTACTCCTTTTCTCCCACATGAACAGCAGGAACTCAAGAACATTGGCCATCAGCCACAGCCTTCCCAGGTATATTTATGGGAAGCAGGATTGGAAGAGGGGACGCAAGTAGCATTGTGATATGGAATGCCAGCATTACAAACAGCACTTTAACTTGCTCCGTTGCTCTGCCACAGTACCTGTGCCTGTGGATCCTTCTTTACAATCTCTACACCAGAACAGCAACGTGATGGGAGCTTCTCCTTCAGGTCACACTGCGTTCTCATTTGCCCTATGAATCCCAGAGTCTCCATTGGATGTTTGTCCTTGAACTCGAGTTGCAAAAGGTATTCAATATCTTCTTATTTTGTTTACACTCTGTTTTCATAACTATTCTTTTAACTTAATTTCTGCTTCAAGTTTCCATGCTGCTGGGCAAGGAGGAAACCTGAGCTCGGACGTCAGAACTTTCCACTTTGAGCTGTCACACCAGAATCTTAGGCAACAAAAGGCAGTCACAGCAGAAGGATTCACAGACATCGTCCCAGCAGAGACTCCTAGAATGTCATGGTCTTCCCACCACTTTCCCTAATCTATCTTGGAAGTAAAAGTCTACTCAATTCGACTGTCTTTCCATTCTCCCAAAGCAGTTCTTTGGAATTAAGCAACTGTGGATGACAGCAGTTAAGAAAAATTAAACAAGTTTATCTGAGTTCAAATTCCAGCTCTGTTACCTACTAACTGTGAGACCAGCAAATTGCACAACTTCCTTAGGTGGAGCTTAGTCCCACTATAAGCCGGGAAAACAATAGCTAACTCAAGGAGTTGAAGTAATAAGCAAATGCTTGCAATACATTTAGTGTGCAGCCTTTAAGATTCACATATGCTTCAGTGGTCACTAAATTTCTCTGTGAAGGCAGGAATCTTTACCTATTTGTAGACTGCACATAACAGTTACTGGCATAAAAGCAGTTGAATGGATGAATCAATATTGAAAGATTCAGAGACTATTTCCTCTCTGTCCGAGGGCTTTGGAGATTGCCCTATCCTCAAGCCCTTTCCTTTTAACACTAAAAAATCTCTCTAGCCTTAAATAAATATTTTTCCTTTGGGGATTTGGGGCAACATGTTTCAATAAAGTAAAAGGGAGGAGGGAATACAGCAGTAAAATACTATTCCACTCCAAGACCTCTAACTCATTGTTACTTTTTCTTCTCAGTTTTGAGTAAATGACTCTGAGGACTGTACAAAATTACAGGGATTTTATTGTAATGATTATATGAAATGCAACTCACAGTTACTCACAGGTCAGATAAATCCAATCTAATCAGCAGGTGACTCATGCCTTGCTCACCATGTTGGCCAGGCTGGTCAGACAGGAGTTTCCTCCTGGTTCCCTTGGAAAGGATGGCATAGCCTTTAGGTAGCCATGTTATTGGTGTCATATCAGGAAATAACTTACCTTTTTTGATAAAAGTTCTATTCTGGTTTTTACATTGCACACAGTCCACACCCTAGCATATCATGTTCACTTTCTGAACAGAGGTGGGGCAAGAAAATCTAGGAACAGTTTCTTGCCAAGTCAGAACTCCACTATAAACCTCTTCACCCTCCCTCCCACTCCTCCAGCTGGTTGCCAGCTTTCTACCCATTAGCCAAAACCTGCTGGATTTATTTGCCAAAACACACACTCATGGGAAGAGTTTTTGCCCTCTACCCAGTTAAAGAAATCCTGCTGCCAATTAGAGGCCTCTTCATTCTTCACTTCCATGAATAACCTAAAATCTGACCCAAGTTAATCTGGCTTCTCTGGGACACATAATGTTGGCCCCTGTTCTGGAATTTTAAGTAAGATGTTATTTTCTTCTTTTTGGCTTGTCTAGTTTATGCTTGAGTTTATAGATGATTCTAGCCTGCTCAGACTAAAGAGAAAAGTGGTGAACTATCTTCTGGCAAAGACATAGCTTCTGTAGTCTAAAAATTCTTCAGGACTCGATATTATACTCTCATGATAAAGATCAATAATTGATAAATATTGATAACAACAAAATTCTTCAAAAAATTCATGGAAATTTGTTTTGATATAAAAGAATTTTGAGATCCATGCATACAGGAGAAATCTCCACAAAGTCCACACACAGGATGGTTTCAAAAACTTGTACAAAATAAGCTTATCTTTTAATGCCATATTTTGCAAACCCTTTGAAATACTCTCATAATGTACAAGTAAGAATTCTGGGCAGAAGTTCAAATATTTACGTTCCAAATTATGCTCATGGAGTAGGGTTTGGTGGAACGGCTGACATCACTAAGGATGTCCACAGCGCCTGTCAGAGGATCTGCTTCTAGCCCAAGCTACTCTCTCAGTCTAGCTACTTGTTAATGAGCATCCTGAGAGATAAGCGATGATGACTCCAGTATCTGATTTGGCCCCCTATGTGGGAGAACCAGGTTGGGCTTGGGGCTTATGGTCTCAAACTAACTGAGCCCCAGAATTGCAGGAACTGGGGTAGTGAACTATTGAGTGGAAGATCTCTATCTCTTGTCTCTGTTCCTTTCAAATAGAGGGAAGATTTAAACAATTACTTAATAATGATTTTTTTAAGATTCATTTTCATATTGGAAAGGCAGATTTACAGAGAGAAGAAAAGACAGAGAAAGAACCTCCATCTGCTGGTTCACTTTCTAAAGGCCACAACATCTAGAACTGAGCCAATCCAAAGCCAGGAGCCAGGAACTTCTTGGTCTCCCGCTTGGGTGCAGGTCCCCACTTGGGCCATCCTCTTTGCTTTCCCAAGCCACAGGCATGCAGCTGAGTGAAAAGTGGAGCAGCCAGAACATGAGTTGGTGCCCTTCAAGGGCACTTCAAGGGGAAGGCTTAGTCAATTAAGCCATCATACCAGGCCCTAAATTATGATTTTGTCACTGTTTGCTCTTGAGCAAATAAGTGACCTTGTCTAGGTCCAGTTTAACTATCTGTACATTAACAAATCTTTTTGAGATACTTTAAAATATGCTTACATATCCTGTAATTATCTTTGACTGTGGCTAACCCTTCATTGACTGTAACATCCATCTATTTAAAAGGGCAGATACTGCCTGGAACAAAGGGCCAACTTCCACTCCCAAAGCTACTGCTTTTTGAAATTCAGATTGAAGCAGTAATTCTGAAATCACTGTACTCTCTCAGCTACCTTGATATAACAAAAGCAGCTTATGTTTATTAACCCAAGAATTTCCCAGGTTTATTCCTTAAACACCCACACTCCAAGACCTCTCTCAGTCTCTAGTGAATCAGAGTGGTTGGCTACCCCCTAGTTGGAATTTTTATGATCAGCCATAGAGTAGAGGCAAAACTTAGAAGAAGTGAATGCTCCAGTCAAACATTAACAAACCACTTCAGCATAGTAAAGGAAAACAAGAGCAAGATTTTATTTTGCTCATGAACCTCAATACTTACTGGCTCGGCCAAGCAGGCTCAGACAAGGTATCTTGAGGTTACAGTGAAAACCAGCAGCATCCCGAACACTTCTTAGTTCACTTCAGCACCGGAGCTGGGAACACCTGAACAGCTCATAGTCACTCCATGTGGTCTCCCAGATGGAGGTTTCAGGATAGCTGGACTCTAACATGGGACTGAGGATTCCAGGGCAAGTCATAAAAAAGTCAGCAGAAACAGCAAAACCTTTCCAGTTTAGCCTCATACTACAACAGCATTGCTTATAGTTTTTTTCTTTTATTTCTAACCAAAAATTGTAGGCAGGACCCATATAAATATGTTTTTACTATTACAATGATGTTGATTTTAACATATACCAAATCATTGAAAACTTTCCTAAATTTGACACAACTCTAAGTTCCACTTCATGGAGATGATCGGATGATTTGCCAATGGAAGTTCTTCCATTGAGACTGATTGGTCAAATTATACCAAGCATTCTTTTCATCTTTTTTCAATCTATAAATCTTTTTTCATTTTTTTTATTTTAATGTTGTTTACATAGTTTAGAGGGATGCACGTCCTTGTAGGCCTCCAACTAGGGTGGGGAGAGTTGAGGTATGGCGGTAGGTGGTAGGACAAATGTTTCCAATTTTTTTCTGCTGTGTTCACAGCAGGAGGAGGGGAGGAGGCCTCTCCTTGCTGTCAAATCACATCAGCACCTGGAGATGGGTGACGGTTATTTGATAATGTTTTGAGACGCCCAGGTGGGGAAGAATGCTCTGGGAGTGTTGCTTGAAAGGTTTTGATAGTTCTGAGATATCATCAGCTTCATCGCACCAAGGTTAAGAAAATCTTTCTAAGGTCTATTAGCTGACCACATCCTGCTTAGGCCATCTACAATTCCAGGAACACGCTGCAAATCTTGGCCAGGAGATTTGTCCAAACAGTTGTTCTTTCCATCCTCTGAAAATGTATTCAATGTCCTCTGTTGATCGAGATGAACTGGCTGTGACATCCCCCATGTGCATCTGGGCATGCTGCACACTGCACAGGTATCAGCAACTGAGGATGGCCAGTCCAATACAAGTGCTCCAAATTCTGACCACATATATCTTATAGTTTTCCCTGTGGTCAGGATTTGAAACCAGCGATCTAGTTGAGAGTCCCCAAAGAAACCTCTCCTGGAGTGATCTCAGGCTTGTCTCATGTGTGCACCAGCTAGTGCAGGTCAGGTTCACTTTGTCACCTACATCAGTCAAGACACATAGTGGTAAATGCAGCTATTTGATCAGTTCCACCTCCTACTCCATCTCTCATGCAAAACGGATGGATGCTGTAGCCTAACCCAGCACAGCCTGATACAGGCCTGGTCTTCATTCACACCAGTGGGTACCGTGGCTTAGTCAGGGCAATCCCCAACAACCCATATTAGGCACACCTCCCTGGCTTTTGCATATGCTGGATATGCTGCAGCCTAGACCAGCCCATCCTGCATCCCATCTGGCTCTCATGCATGTTCATGGGTGCTGCAACTTCGCTCAGCCTGACCTTCCTGCAGTCCCATCCCACCATATGCCAATGGGTACTACCACCTTGATCAGACTAGCCTGCCCCCAGCCCTGGCTCTCATGCTCACTAATAGGAACTGTAGCCCAGCAGGGAAATGCCCACAATTCCCTACCAGGCCCACTCCCAACCACAGATCTTGTGCCTGCCAGGGAGTATTGCAGTCCAGCCTGGCATAACTCATACCCAGTCCTGGCACATGCCAGTGGGTCCTGTGGCCTAGCCTGGCTGACCCACATGTATTTTGGCTTCCCTGCAGTGGCTGCTGCCTAGCAGAGGTGTCCCCAAGTTCCTCTACCATGTCTACTCTTAGCCCCAGAGTCCTGGTGGGTGCCGTAGTCCTGCTTAGCATGATATACCCTCAATTTCAGACTTTGTGTGTGCCAACAGGTGCTACTGCCTGACCCAGACTGGCCTCCTCCCAACCCCAGCTCCCATGAGTATCAAATAGTCCCACAGTTCAACCAGGACCAGCCCATCACCAACCACAGCTCTTACACAGACAGGAAGGTACAGCAGTCCCACAGAGGCAAACCCACAGGTCCCCTACAAAATCTGCTCCAGATCCAGTTCTCTTGCATTCTGGTGGGTGCTGTGGCCCAGCCTGACATGGCCAAACCCCTACCGCGACACTCATGGGTAGATATTCAACCAGGCATGCTACTCTGCCCTACTTTTTGTGTGCTCCAGTGGGCAGCATTAGCCAAGCCCAGGTCTTCCTTACGGACGGATGCCTTGGCCTGACTCAGATATGCCCTCTGGTTTTTCCCCCTCTAAACTACCCAATCTCATCTCCCTGGCCTATCTGTGAGTACAGTGGTTTCATCTATAGAAGCCCCCAGAAGTTATCCTCCATTGTCAAACATCCCTCAAGCCACTCCTCCAACACATTCCCAGAACCCCTTCCCTGGGTAATCTTCAGCACCCCTTTGCCTAGGGGCCAAGGTGGCGTGCCCTGACCCAGCATTTCCTGCCTTCCCCATTTATCTTTTAAAAAGAAGATGATGAAGGAGGAGGAGAAGAAAAGCAACTATGTGGGCATACTGGTATAGTTAGCACAAATTTGGCACTAACCAGGCCCAGAATGCCCATCAGCTGCTGGCTGCTTTTCTCCCAGCAGTGTGGCACTTGCATAGATACAAGGCAATCTAGGCAGTTGTCTACAGCTGGAGTACTGTATTCTTTTCATGGAGGAAGTCTCAGAAATTCATTCAGGGTCAGTAGAAGTGACATAACTTCATCTCTTGATGGCAAAAGTATCAAAGAATACTTCTGCAAACTTATTCTCAACTCACCATAAGGGAGAAAGGGGACATGCACACCTTATGGCTCAAGAAGCTTTCTAGAAAGAGAAGAGGCATAAGGAAAGCAAGTTGTCTGATATGTATATTCTGGACCACACCTCCCCAGACTCATAAGATTGGATGGCCTGGTTACATATGGTAAAGGATCAAGAGGAAAGCCAAGAGTATAGGAGATATTGCCTTTTCCCATTTGTACTCTGAGAAGATGTCACACAGGACAGAAACGATGATTGCCTACAGCAACATTCAAATGGACATCATGGAACAGGTAGACAGTGATGAGCCAAAGATTTCCTTGGCTCCCAAGCAGAACAGAAGGGACCTACCAACTCCTCATGAAGGATGAAGAAAGATGATGTTTCTGTTGATAGATGGCACACAGCATTGGTGATGTGAGAGCCTCATGCAGGGAGTTTAGGAAAGAGGAACATGAGCTTCGGAGAACACCGAGAAGACAGTGAGTTTCCAGGGAGTTCCTCCAGACTGTCTGAGCCCAGAGAAAGAGTTCTCCTGAGACAGAGCAGTCAAGGCTCTCAACCCCACTGCCCAACAAGAGCAGACAAGGAGTGCCACCACAGGGACAGGGTGAACCAGATGGCAGCACACCTGGTCACCTCTTCATTCTCATCTTGTGTCACATGCACCTCCCAACATCATCTTACAGAGAGGCAAATGAGGAGGAAAAAATACGAAATTATCTTTTTAAAAAAAAGCAAACCAAGGAGGGACCCTGAGAATTGGGAAGGACCATTTCTCAGGACATGGGCAAGTCTAGGGAAAAACAGGTTAGGGTAAACATTGGCAAGGGGAGGAGCAATCATTAGAAAAAAACAATTAGATTGAGAAAAAGGGAAGAGACCAACTTTAGTAGACAAGGATTTTTTGCTCAGACATGAAGAGCCAAGGGAGAACATTCCGGAGACAGATAATTTAATGGAGTTGAGGCAGGTATTGTGGCATAGAGGATAAAGCTATCGACTGCAACACTGGCATCCCATGTGGAGCACTGGTTCATGTCCCCACAGTTCCACTTCCAACCCAGCTCCCTGATAACGACCTAGAAAAATCAGCAGATGATGACCCAGATGCTTGGTCCCCTTCCACCCACATGGGAGATCCACCTGAAATTTCTGGTTCCTGGCTGCAACCTGGCCCAGTCCTGGCTGTTATAGTCATCTAAGGAGTGAGCCAATAGATGGAATCAATCTCTCTCTCTCTCTCTCATTGTAACTCTGACTTTCAAATACATTGGTCAATATTTTTAATTGATGGAGTCATCTGAAAAAGATAAATTAATTGACATGTTTAAAGCCCTACTTCTTTCCCTCAGAGAAACTTGTGAAAAAAAAATCACTTATAGAAAGAAAAAAGGCAACATTTCTTTCTATACATCTAAGTTATAGTATGAAAACTAGAAGCTATCACCTCTCTGGCTGCAGCCACATGTCTCCTTTGGGCCCCCCTGACTTGTCAGGCATTTCTCCCTCTGAGCCTTCATAACCTTGTGATTCCCTCTGTCTAAAATACTCACACCTCTAAGATCTCACCTTAGAACTCATCTCCTGGGTGTTGACTTCACATACTACCCTATCAAAATGTGTTCAGCTTTCTGTCAGTGTGGGCCTGGGAGTCTGCTGTGGAGCTGGATTCCTGCCACCCATGAGACAGACTGTGCCTGAGTTCCAAGTTCCCAGCTTTCCCTAGCCTCAGCTGATGTGGGCATTTGAACAGACACTCTTTGTATCCATCTGACTCTGTTCCTCTGCCTTTCAAACAAAAGTAAACAAACACATAGAATTATTTTAAAAATACATCTACTCTTGCTTCTAAAGTCTTCCCAACTTTCTCAAGGTTTCCCCATCATCCTGGGAAATGATTCAACCAACTTATTTCAGTCAAATCTCGGTCTTTCTTGCAGCACAATCTGCCTGCCTAGCACTCTAAATCTACTCACCTGTCCTGTCCACCTTCAGCCTATTCTGGCCCGTGTTCTTCTGGCCTCTCTACGCACCACTCCACACCATTATTGGCAAATCTTTTTGAAATGCAAGTCACATTTCTCAACTCCTCTGTTAATTCTTCAGCCACCCTCAGAAGGCTTCACACTGGCCATCATGTTCTGCATGATTCCAGCCCTGAACAGCTCTCCATGTAACAGCACACCTCCCTCCTTATACCAGGGCTATTACCTATTCTGAACCCATCACTCTTCGTCCCATGTCAGGGCCTTGGCTCTCCTCCATCTGTGACAACCTCTCCTACTATCTTAATGCACATGCCTTTTCCCATCATACAGGACTCAATAGAAAATCACTCCTTCCCTAACCCTTTACGGTGATGCCACTGTGAGGAAATAGTCAATCTGTGTAGCTCTTATTATCTACTCCCTCCTCCACTTACACACATATAAAGCTCCCGGGAGTGGGTCCCTGAACTCCCAGCACTCAAAATAATTTCTGGTTCATACCTTAAGTAACTCGAGAAAGACTTACTCTGTGAGGAAGTATGAGCCTCTTCTGGTGTCAGTTTTCTCAACTATGAAATAGAGCTATCGAATAAGGTGATATCCAGAGCTCCTTTGAGCCGAAACGTCTGGGAATATCTTGGTAATTAAACATGTACTGTAAATTGACTTGATGAGCACATCTTAACTCCATAGGCAGTTTAAAGAGCCATTTCAATCTGCTCTCAGAGTATCAATTAGTGTCTGCAAAGATAGAGTAAAACCCCATTAGCTAGTGATACAGTTAACACTTTCCAATAAAATAAAGCAAGACCAAGTTAAGCATTAAGTCCCTCATTACAGCAAATGTTGGGATAAATTGCCTGTGCTCAGGGTCTATTTATATTTGACACTTAAGTTTTCCTTTTATTCAGCTCCCCTAGGCTACAGCTCAATAAGCAAATGCAAAGAAAATACAGAATCAAGACTATTACTGCAAATGGCATTTGTGTTCCTACTGGGGGCAACATTCTTCATTGTCAGTAATATTTGGCTTTCAGTTTCAATTCATTTTCCTGCCTGTGTAGGAAAAACTACACAGGTAGAATAAAAACTCTTATTTTGTCAGGGTTCTCAGCTGTATGACTTTAGCTTAGCATCTTCTAGAAAATGGCAGTAAGTACCAGGAGCCGAATTAAAACTCTCCCATTTGAAGAGGAACTTCCCCAATGAAATAACTCTAATCTTGCTTTGATATCCAGAACAAATATATTTCAAGTCAGTTCCCTGATACAGTTTTACCGTGTATAAGCTTTAGAAGCTAAGAGCATTGAAAGCATAAACCTTGGGGAAAGTAGATGTAAACATCTTCATTAGAGAAATGAAAGAAAAAACAGGCATCTGTTACAGGCATAATGTTCCCATATAGAAATCCCCAGGTTCAAGTCCTGGCTTCTTATCCCACTTCCACTCCAGAAGGCAGCCCATGATGACTTAAGTGCCTGGGTCCCAAGTCCCTATAGGGGTTCCTGCCTCAGTGTGGCCCACACCTGGCTGTGGCACGGATTTGGGGAGTGAACCAGTGGATGAAAGATCTCTCTTCACTCTTGCTCTGATCTTGCTCTTATTCTGTTTGTGTGCCTTTCAGATAAGACGAAAATAAATAAAACTTTTTTTAAAAAAAACTAAAGCGTCCATGGAAAATTCTTTTCTTTCTCTTATCTCAATTAAATCTACCTTTGGAAGTGAAACTTTCAAAGTCACTTCCTCCGAGAAAATTTTTCCCCTGTCTCTGAGGCCACTTTAGTTTCTTTTATTGTAAATTCCTGCAAACTTTGCTCAAAATTATCTCAACTCATTTGATTCCAGGAGCATGGGCGTTCATTTACATGAGCTTACTTTCCCGTCCAGAATGTGTCACTGAACTATTCTCCATCACCTGTCAGCACCTAGGGGACAGGGGCTCCTTACTCACTTGAAAATTATCTGTATATATGTAACTAGTTAACAAAAATACAGATGCTTCCAAGTATGAGCACCTTTACTCCTTTTTTACTCCTTACTTATACTCCTCACAGATTAACGTGTTATTCTGACATAATTATAGGTCTGCAGGAAGTTTCAACACAGTACAGTCTTTATACCCTGCACCCAGCCCTGCTAATTAATGGTAATTATCTTGTATATGAGGTCAAAACAAGAAGTTGCCATTGCTATAACAGTGCTAACTAGGCCATGAACCTTATTCAACTTCCACCCATTTCTGCATGAATTCATGCACTTATGTATATACATGTATGTGTAGCTTTATTAGTTGGATCCCATGTTTATATTTATGTAAGCATCATAGCAAGCAAGATTCAGAACCGTGCCATTTCCACTGTTACATATCTCTCCCGTTATCTTTACACTCAGTCCCTATGCATGCTCTCCATTCAAGCACTCTAGTCTATTCGCTCTAGTTTTACTGTTTTTTGAAGACTCTTATATAAGTGCAGTTACACAGTAAGTACATTTCAGGGATTGGATTTTCATCTGTATAGAGCCCTTCATCCATCCATTTTGTTGTCTGTACCAAGAGCTCAATCCTTGTCATTGTCGAGTAGTACTCCATTATAAAGGTGTACTAGGATTTAGCTATTTCGAGTTTTAGGCTTTTACAACTGAAGCAGCTATAAATATAAGTTTTCATTTTTTTAGAACAAATACCCAACGTTGTGACTACAGGGTCATTATGGTAAGTCTGTTTAAAAACATAAGGAACTGCAAAACAACCTTTCCAGAGTGTGCCGACATACAGTTCCAGGGATGTATGAGAAAGTCAGCTTTTCTGCATTCCCTTGAGGTTTTGATATTATTGTGATTTTATCTATCTGAAAGGTGACTTGTGATATCTTGTCCTTTGTTTGTTTCTTCATGATACAGTTCTATAGGCCTAGGGACCCTGGGATGACAGCAGGTGGCTGTTCCCCCATCCCTGGGTAATGATGCAGTTAGGCTACTAGGAGTGGCTCGCTCCTCTTCTCTCCCCACATTTCTCAGATACAAGAAGAAAAAATGAGATTGGAAGCAGTTGTCTCATCCATTTCCCCCATCCGTTGACCCTCCCCACCCTAATCAGTGGTTCACATGGGCATGCATCCCTCTCAACTATGTAAACATCATAAAAAAGAAAATGGACTTAATATTTTTAAAAAAGAATTAAACTTGAAAAAAAAAACCTGACCTTCTTTTCCAATAAAATAAATATTAAAAAAATAAGTTAAATATTTTAAATAGCATATTTTATATATAAATAAGACATTGTAGATATTTTAGCTTCTTGCAGTATATTTACATTATATAGATCCTTACAAAATGTTGCAATTTTTTGAACTTCAAATTTAATCTGGGGCCCAGCATGGTGTCCTAGCGGCTAAAGCCCTCACCTTGAACGCGCCGGGATCTCATATAGATACCAGTTCTAATCCCAGAGGCACCACTTCCCACTCAGCTCTCTGCTTGTGGCCTGGAGAAGCAGTCAAGGATGGCCCAAAGTCTTGGGATCCTGTGAGAGGCCTGGAAGAGACTCCTGGCTCCTGGCTTCGGATCAGCACAGCTCCAGCTGTTGCGGCCGACTGAACCAACAGATGGAAGATCTTCCTCTCTTTCTCTCCTCCTCTCTATAACTGATTTTGCGATAAAATGTTAAATTAATTTAATCTGGCTATTCTTTATATGCTATATTGAAAAGAGACATTTACTTTCCTCCTCTTAGAGGTTGAAGTTCGAGGAGGTTGGTCCGTAACCTTCTGGATGTCTAGTCAGGGTGCCTGGTTTGTGGGGATGGTGGGGACAATGGCAGGCTCCACATCGATCACCATGAGCATGCCTTGATAGGTGATTACATACATTATACACTTATACACTCATGTGCATTATGACACAGCTGCATAGAAGTCACATGTGTGTACGTTACAGGTAACACACAGCATTTATAAGTGTACAGGTCCTTCAGCAAACACAGACTTTCACAAAAATGCAACTCAACGATAGGATGGCATGTGGTGCGTGTCAATCGAGTGGTAATGTGGGGTCAGGGGACTGGAGGTGCAGGGCAGTTAACACAAGTGGGAAATCAGCACAGATTTGCAGAGCAGCGGGACTTGCATTAGTGGCATGTGATTCAGATACAAGAAGAGGAGGAAGATGCTTCCAGAAACATGATAAGCCCTAGAGATAGTACCCATGGAAAATGTTTAGACAGCATTGTATGAAATAAGGTAACTTAAACCCAGAGCAAACCTGAAGTGGAAGCTTTATTTAGAATGAAGGGTGGAAAGTGTTCAATCACAGAAAAAGCTCAAGGATTTGTGTAAAAGGATGTTTACAGTTATATTATTGACAAAAAACAAAATAAGAGACCTGACATGAAAGCTTAGTGGCAAATTCCTTGTCTTGCATGCACCGAGATCCCATATGGTACCAGTTCTTGTCCTGGCTGCTCCACTTCCTATCCAGCTCCCTGCTTGAGGCCTGGGAAAGCAGTAGAGACCCTGCACCTGTGTGTGAGACCTGGAAAAAGCTCCTGGCTCCTGGTCCAGGCTGGCTTAGTTCCAGTCATTGCAGCCACTTGGGGAGTGAATCAGCAGACCAAAGATCTTTCTCTCTGCCTCACCCACTCTCTGAAAAATCTACTCTTCCAATAAAAATAAATAAATCTTTGAAATAAAAAAAAAGAAAACAGTTTTACACTCAGAACTGTTCATAAACAATAGCGCCTCCACTTATGGAACCATTGTAATCATGAAAGCAAGTGTTAGGATTCCTAAAGAGAAGCAAAACCAAATGAAAATAAGGTGAAGAAAGCAAATAACAGTTTTGTTCACTATGATTCAAAAATTTTAAAGGTATATTAGATGGCCAAAGGATACTTAAGAGCCATTACTGGGTTTTTTTTTTTTTTAATCTGCAAGCAATCAATACTGTCATTTGGTCACCCAGGGCCAATGTGTTAAAATGGGATAAAGTGTCCACATCAGTGAAGGAGCGTCTCTCCTATGGAAGGTGCTTCTCTCACTCTGAGAGCCACGGAAGCAAGAAACTGGGGCTAAGCACGGTGAACATCCAGTAACACAGACATGTTGATCAGATCCAATAAGAAAGAGAGCTTGAGTCAGTGTGCTTGCTTACCTGGGTGCCAAGATGATTTTGTTTAACTCCCCAACAGCACAATGTGTTCCATTGATGCTATTCTCCTTTATGAATGGAGTAACTGAGGCACAGAGAGGCTAAGTAACTTACGACTGTAACACACGGCTGGCAAATAATAGAAGCAGGATCCAGACAAGGACGATGACTCCAGAGTCTGTACTGATGACTCCACTCGGAACAAGTTCACCCCGTCTCCTCACTGTGGAGCACCCATTCACAGTGTCCCTGGGGGAATACTTAGCACACAATCCGATAGAACAATCCAGAATGGGACAGATAGAAAGCGCTGGGAAACTGGCCTGGAACTTACTGCCTTTGTAACACTGGGCAAGGTGTAACCCCTTCAAGCCTTGAATTCATAAAAGGAAATAACTGGGCACCCCACCACATGGTGACAGTGAAGATCAAAGCAGACCAAACTCCTGCAAAGCCCTGTGAAAACTGTCACATGCCCTGGGAGAGGGAAAGGCGTTATTAGCCATAATGCTAGTGTGAGGTTGCACGGATGCTAAAATGGGCTGTTGTGAGAAGTTCCCTGAGGGCCATTCCCAAGGGGTGTGTCACGTGGTCCCACAGACACGTGCTCCAGCTGTGGCCTGTCAAGAGTGATGTGACAATGGAACAAGGGACTTATTTTGGGTTGGTATGTAAGCAAATACTGTGTGTCATGGACACTGAGGTGAGTTAAACATCAGAACTTACACAGCCTAAAACCCCACCTGGAATGCCACTCACAACTTACTTGAATAATCTGAAGTAAGGCCTTTCTACACTCATGCACAGTGACAGTGCCCACTGATGTGCAAAAGAAACCTTTAACAAAATATTTCTCAATTGTGATAGACTCATTAGGGTCACAACCTCTTTTCATCTGCCCAGAATGAGGGGTTCTTCTACTGCTATCTATCTAGTCTGTGACTACTTTGACCAATGGCACTCGAGGGGAGACATCGACCCAGAGATGGGCCTTGTCTTAGAAAGAACTGGCAGCCTCCACCTCTCTCCTGTAGTCCATTGAAGAAGTCCACCCTGAAAAGCACCCAAGAACCAGAACCAAGCTGTTGACAGTGCTGGTGATTTCCAGTTAACTCACCTCAGCCAACATCATGTGGGGCAGGCAAACTGCCAGTCTTTTCCAAACTGCAAATAAATGTTGTTATAAGTGACTACGTTTTAAGGTTTTTATTACACAATACACATCTGTTTGTTTACTTCTGCGAATTTATTTTTTACTGCTAGAATTTAAATTTTACTTCTAGGAATTTAAGTTCAGGCAAATTAAACACAAACTAAGGTTTACATTCAAAAGCATTTCTTGTGGAAAGACTACAGAGAGCCTTTGTACATATTTTAGGAAAATGACCCCTGGATGGACATTATGAAATTGCCTTAAAAGCTAACAATATGAAAGAATACTTAAGATGTACTTTCACCAAGTAATTTGACATAATTGGTCATTTTAGGGCAATAGAATTAAGAGTTATTTTATTATCCTGATCTTCACTTTTTTGTGTTAACTGGATAATCAAAAAACCCTTAAAAATGAAAAATGATCAGCTTATGTAATTGGTCTGTAGATAGCATTTAAAAACTAAAGCTTTAAGTGTGATTTCAATGCCTTGATCTGTTTTCTGCTACTCTAACAGATTACCTAAGACTGAAGGAGGCTGGGAAATTCAGGGGACTCTGAAGTCCCAAGGGGGCATCTCGTATCAGAGACCCACTCTCGTGACAACTCCCCAATAACTCATTAATTCACTAACTCATGAACAGAGCAGTCCATACAGAGAGTCCATACATAGAGACCTCATGACCCAAAAATCAACTCCAAAAGTTTCTACCTCCAAAATCATTTACATGACTTTGGGATGAACTTTTCAACATATGAAGTTTGTGGGACAAATATTCAAACCATAACACTAAAATCTATTTCCACAAAACCATGTTAAAGGCATTCAGAAATACTGTTGCGGAATCAGCTACCATTTCTTGTCATTGACAAGCTGATTGCAATCTAAAAAGTCAACAGAACAGTGACCTATTAGCCAAGGGATGTTTTAAATCCATAAAATGGATATAACATTTTCACACAAGTAAGCCATTCTTACGATGTGGCAAGAGTGATATCATTGAAGAAAACGCTTCAAAAAACATTTCTCATCGGTTCTGGTGCTGTAGCCTAGTGGTTAAAGTCCTTGCCTTGCACTCACCAGGATCCCACATGGGTGCTGGTTCTAATCCCGACAGCTCCACTTCCCATCCAGCTTCCTGCTTGTGGCCTGGGAAAACAGTCAAGGACAACCCAAAGCCCTGGGACCCTGCACCTGCGTGGGAGACCAGGAAGACCTCCTGGCTTCAGATCAGCATAGCTCCGGCTGTTGCAGTCGCTTAAGGAGTGAACCAGCAGATGGAAAATCTTCCTCTCTGTCTCTCCTCCTCTCTGTATATCTGACTTTGCAACAAAAATAAATAGATTTATTTAAAAATTAGACATCACTGAGGAACTAGTGTGTGCTAGGAGTCTTCATACCCATCCTCCCCTCTCAACAGTCTTGAGGGATCACCCGATTTTACCAATGGGGATCCTGCGGCTCCAAGGTTCACAGCCTGCCATTCCTGTCCTCCACCACATCACCCCTCTCCACAGGCGTGAGTGGTTCCAGGGTGCGTGGTCAAGCTGCTTAGAGTGAAAAAACATGCTGGCTGCTTGAAGAAGTTTTTATTATTATTACTTATTATTGTTATTAGTATTATTATCATTCAACACTAAACTTTAAGTTCCTGGGCTTCCGGTGTTTGGCAGCAACACCAGCAATGTTGATGTACTGTGTATTTCTCTATTAAAAAAAAATACTGGAAGACAGGATGCTGGATGTGATCATCACAAAGAAATCCTCACTGTTTGAAGAGACAGAAATGTTCACCTCGCTTGGCCATGACACAAAGCACACGTGTATTGAAACATGACATGGTAATCCAGAAGTATACACGGTTTCTGTGTCTGCCAATAATTTTTTTTTAATTAAAACATTGGGAACAGGAATTGTGACACAGTGAGTTAATGTACCACTTGGTGTGTACGTGCCTCGTACTGCAGTGCCTAAGTTCAGTTCTTACCTACACTTCCTCTCCGGCTACTTTTGGCAACAAGCGACGGCCCAAGATTCTGGGGTCCTGCCACTCATGGGAGATCTGAAAGGAGTCCTCAGTTTCTCTGCTGTTTGCCCCAGCACTGGCTTTGTAGTCAACTGGAAAGTGGACCAGCAGATGGAAAATCTCTCTAGCGCTCCGTCACTCTGCTTTCAAATACATAAATATGTATATATATATATATTTATATAACACATCATACATCTTTATATATATTACATATATGTACAGATAGATCTTTAAAAAATAAATTTCTAAAAGCCTTAATAAAACCTATTTAACTGAACTTTCAAGGCCTCTTTAACTTGATCATTTTCTTTCTGCAGCTTCAGTCTTTAAAGGGTAAATGCCAGCTTTTCCAAGAAGTCTATAGACTCTTCTTGAGCAGCGGAGAGCCCCGGTGGGGGGATCAACTGCCGGATTAGGGGCAGTCTGCAGGTGACAGCCTGCTCAGTCTCCTCTGGCACGCATTACTGAGCAGCTCACAGCCTTGCAGCTGCTCTGTGGTTTTGGTTTGGTTTCCTTTCTAAAGGGCCATATCCATCGGTGAAGCCAAGGTGAGAAGTTGCCACCATAGAGAAGCCCCACAGGGCATTCAGCCAATACACTGGGAGACAACCAACAGCCCCCTCCCTGCCCAGCCCAGAGGGTTTCTCTCTCATTTTAAATAAAAGAACACTAAATAATGACAGCTATGATTCCCACAGTTCTGTAAGTGTCGGCTCTGTGCTGCACACATTTATATGTGACTGTTATCCTACCTAATCCTTGTGACTCTAAGAAACAGGTAGTATTGTTTACTGTCACTGTATAGTCGGAGATAGCAGCTGGTGAGGATATGACTGTTTGTGCCAGCCCCCTGGCCACACCAACTGTGGTTTCTGAGAGAATCCAGTTTCTTTCCTCTTCTCCCAGCTCCAGGGGTCTGGGGAGCCTGAGTGTGAGCAAGAGGAGCGGGGCTGCAGATGGGACATGGAGAGATGGGAGTTGTCTTCCTACAAAGCCAAGCTGCAGGGGTTTCCTCCCAGCACTTAGGCACTCTGTCCTTTTTGTTAAAAACGCATTTCTAGGCATTCATCATTCACTATGTCTAAAAGGATACAAAGTTGTTATAATGAGATCCAAAACACAGCATGAAAACAAAAAAAAAATAAAAGGGGACTTCAAAACATACAGTGACCAAGCTAAAACATAATTGCTAATCATTATCACAGGTCACAATGCTCTTTAGATTGAAATAATCCAGTGTCTCAAGACAAACCTGATATTAACGGGAAGCTCAGAAAAATGTTTTCTCCTACAAGCAAGGTGGCACGTCCAATGTCATGAGCAAAGTTCTCCAAATCTCCAAAATATGAAGCAGCAGAGCTCAAGGGTCAAGTGCATGGAGTGCACTCCAAACTGCCTGGCTTCCACCACTTTCTAGCTGACAGCCTTGATCAAGTAACGCAATCCACCCTCAGTTTCTTCCTTTGCACGTGGAGAGAAGTGGGGACGGGGAAGGAGAAGTAGACGAGGTGATGGAGTAAAGCTTTGTCCATTCTTCCCATATGATATACATGGATGGCGTCTTCCCTTCCTTCAAATCTCTACTTCGCACTTTCTCAAGAAGGCCTTCCCATGCCATGTTTTTTTTTGGTTTTGCTTTTTTTCTCATTTCATCTGGAAGGCACACACACACAGAGGTTCTGCAAGGGCTAGTTTCCTCCCCGAATGCCTGCCCCTAGCCAAGGCTAGACCAGGCCAAAGCCTTGGGCTGGGAACTCCATCGGGGTCTTCCACATGGGTGGCAGGAACCTAAGCCCTTGAGCTACAATGGTTGTTTTCCCAGGGTATACACTAGCGAGCAGCTAGTTCAGAAGCAGAGCCAGGACCAGAACTGTGGGATGTGGGTGTCGTGTCCCAAGTAGCACCCTAACCACTGAGCCACATGTTCACCTCCCCCATACAAGTGTTTAAAACTGAGATGTTCTTCTATGTGTCTCCCCAGATTAGCAGCCCACACCCTCTGGCCTGGCTTACTTTACTCCACAGTACTTTTCATGCTCAAATAACTCATTGCTCCACTTTCTTTGTTTTTGACTATCCTCTACAACCAAAGCAAGTTTCTCTTTTATTCACTGCTTTAATCCCAGCATCAAAAACAGAGCATGACAAAATACTCAATAACACATGTTAAATGAGTGAATCAGTCAACCAAACAATAAATTCACCACTTAACACTGAGTCACACAATTTCATTTAAAATATCTTGTAAAAGTGAGTCGGTCAAAAGGTAAGCTGATAAGTTGTCAGGACTTTTCAACCAATTCAAAAACAACTTTTAAAGAATTAAAAAATGTTGTGGTGACAAAGGTAATTCCATGGAGATTTTCAGTGATGTGTATGTTTTTATATTTTTTAAGCAAGTTTAGATTAGTGGGTAACTGTCACAGCAAGGGCACAACTAGAAAGAACCACTAAAATGATGGAGTAAGGCAGAAAACATTATGGGATCAAATCTCACCGCCCATTCTTAGTGCAGCTGGCCCGAATAAATCACAGATTACCTTCCACTTGTTTCCTGGGAGCAAAGCAAAGCAGGGAGAGACAATCATCGGTGCCCTACTTATTTCATGTCTTGGAGAAACTCAGAACTCCATGTTTCCTAAAATAAGTGCAAATGAAAAATGTGCAGAATTTGGGAAGATATGTATTCTGGAGGGAAACACCAAAAGATGTGGCCTCTCACTTGGTGTTAAAAGTTGCAGGCTTACTTAGGACTCAGTATGGGGAGGTTGTCTTCAACCAGCAGAAAGCAATCTAGCAGAGCAAAAACTATGCTGCACAGGGTGAGCCAGGCTCCAGGAGGGACCAGGGAATCTGCCCAGTCCACCATCATCCAAACATGGGGAAGCACAGACTGGCCATCCACAATGGCTTCTTCTGTCTCCTGTGACAAACAACAGTCTCTAGGGAACACTTGGCTTTCTCAGGCTTGAGTATGGATGCTGGAAATACTTGCATGATAAATGAGATGTCTTCATAAAGCTTTGAGGGAGAAAGTTAAATGGACTAGGGCCGAGGCTGCGTTCTACTACCGTTTGCCACTGAGAAGACTTCGCTGTGGTTTCCAGCACCTCAGAGATCCCAGAATGCAGTCTGCGCTTGTAGGCCCCAGAAAGCCTTTCTGTGTCTTCAGCCCACACTGATCCAACCCATTTCTACATGTTTTCATTCTAGTCTTCAAGTTCTTAATTCAATCTCATCTTACTCCATTCTCTCTTTAAAAAAAAAATATTTGTTCATTTGAGAGTTAGAGTTACAGAAAGAAAGAGGAAGACACATACTTACAGAAAGAAAGAGGAAGACAGAGAAAGAGAGGGAAATCTTCCCTGTACACATCCACTTCCAAAATGACCGAAACAGCCAGTGCTCGACTAGGTCAAAGTCAGAGAATCAGGAATCTGGAGCTTCATGGCTCGTTCAGGTCTCCACCATGGATGCAGGGGCTCACGCACTTGAAGCACCTTATACTTTTTTCAGGTCATTGGCAGAGAGCTGGGTTAGAAGTGGGCAGCTGGGGCTGATACGGTGGCTTAGCATGCTAATCTTCAGCCCTGTGGCATTGGCACCCCACATGGGCGCCGGTTTGTGTCCCAGCTACTTCACTCCAATACAGCTCTCTGCTTATGGCCTAGGAAAGCAGCAGAGGATGGCCCAAATTTGGGGGAATCCCACACCCACAAGAGAGTCTCAGAGAAAGCTCTGGCTACTGGCTTGAGATCAGCTCAGCTCTGACCACTGCTGCCATTTGGGCAGTGAGCCAGTGGATGGAGGCCTTCTCTCTGTCCAATCTGTCTTACAAATAAAAATAGATACATCTTAAAAAAAAAAGTGGGGCAGTCAGGACACAAGCTGCTACCCAGAGTCAACAACTACACTTTTTATACATTCCAGAATTTGGTACCATTTCCTGGGTTCAGTCCCACATACAGAAGCAAGCCAGGAAGTTCAAGAACAGAGGGTTGTAGCCCCCAGACCCCACAAAACATTTGGCTTCAGTGACTACCTAACTCTTGACCTCTAACTCCATTCCTACAATTCCAAGCTTCACCTCTACCCAATATCAAAATAGATCTGAACTTTCAACGTTGTCCTCTATTGTCCACCGCATGCTTATCTGTTGACTCTGAAATGACTTGGCCTCTTTGCTGTTTTACCTCCTCGCTCTGTCCATCCTGGGTACCCATACCAGGAGGTCAAGCCTGGATTTTCAGGACCACGTGATTAGCCAGACCACTGTGCTGCCAGGATTCTCCTGTTAGATATGCTACAGTTACTATGAGTACATATTGACAGGCATGCTTTAGATGCTTGTGCGTGAAGTTTCACTAGAAATACAGATAAAATGTTATGGCACAAAATAGCACTTCATGGAGTCATTTATTTTGCTCAAAATGGGCAAGTTCAGGAAAAAAAAAGTGGCCTTGAGACTGGCAGCAGTATTTCAAGGAAATCTGTAAGAAGAGGGCATTAACTGCACAATGAGAGGCCTACTGGGGACAGCCTCAACCCCTATCAACCTCAGTCCCTAATTCCTGACTGTGTGTTGACTCACAGAAGGCCCACAATCCATCAAACATGCCTCATAAGAACTCCAGGAACACATATGAGGAGCTGGAGGTTTAAGACTATTACAGCTCTCTCCTCAAGTACCACCAACAACCACACAGCCTAGCTGGGGAGAGGTTTCAGGATACCAATCATTTCTAGGACTCCATTAGTAAGCAGTTCTGGATTGTTCTGGAGCATCTTGGGAATATGTGTGATTTAGAACCCTGGAATTGAAGTCTGCTGCCTCAAATAAGAGTTGCACCTGAGGCTGCAGATGGAGACTTCCCTGCGGCCATTTGGAGCAGGCAGCCCTCCTCACCTGCCCCCCAGCGAGTTCCCCAGTTCCTGAGGCCATTAGAGAACTGAACGTTCCTGGAGATGCAGGCTGCACTGCACATACAGGTAAAGGCACCAACTAGGAGATATCTCTTACCTCAAGTCTCCTACAGAATCCTTAGGAGACAGGCCGGGACCCAGACACCAACGTCCAGGTGGAAAAGTCCATGACCAATAAGGAAGCTACAGGAACATAACAAAGCTGAAAAATCACCTCTTGAATATTTTGAAGAGAAAATAGCAACTTCACTGAATGACAAGTTAGTTGTGCAAAGTCAAAGAGGAGCGAGGCCCCAAGCACCATGCAACACAGGTGAGCAGAGGATTCTGGGAAAGCAGGCTGCCTGTGCTCCAGTAATGGCACTACTACTTGTTTGTGTAGAGAAATCATGAGATTTCTGTTCATTATTATCAAAAGAATACTTTTAGTGAAAGTCAGATTTACAGATGGAGGAGACACAGAAAGATCTTCCTTCACTGGTTCACTCTCCAAGTGGCTACAATGGCTAGAGCAGAGCTGATCTGAAGCCAGGAGCCAGGAATTTCTTCCAGGTCTCCCACACAGGTGTAGGGTCTCAAGGCTTTTGGCTACCCTCGACTGCTTTTCTAGACCACAAGCCGGGAGCTGAAAGGGAAGTGGAGCAGCCGGAACATGAACTGGCACCCATATGGGATCCCAGCACATGCAAGGCAAGGACTTTAGCCACTAGGCTACTGGGCCGGGCCCTCAAAAGAGTACTATTTAAACAGAAGAAGAGAGTAATTTGCTAGGGAACAATGAACTCCTGCATCATGAATCAGAATTAGTTAGAAACTACAATATCTTAAATGCCACAAGATTGCTCCATTTTCAAGATACCTTCCCCTCCATCACTGCATATCATGCTCATTACCTCTGGTGAAGTAGACAGGCAGCACATCAACAGAGAGGTTAACTACCTTTCTAGGTTTCACAGCAAAGTAGTGCTCAAACCCAACAAGGTTGATTTCTGTGGTCTCTGAAAAAGCCCCGCAACCCACTGCATTTATTTCGCCCCCTGTGCCTCTATTGACAAATTCCAATAGCTGTTTGGCATTCAGGCCCCTAGATTCTTAGTATTTGCTACATATATTTCATGAAAACGGTTTGTGAAAGCATTGAAATAAATCATCCTTTTATTTCCTTATGATGTGTTCCTTTTGCACGTGGTAAGAGGAATACAAAGCAAACCATCCTTACTATCAGACTTTAAACTGTCAGGAAGCACAATTCAGAAAACCATATGAACCATTCATCACAACGAAGGCTTTTTAAAATTCTCTGTATTCCCCTACGTTAAGGGAGCAGAGAAGATGCCAACTAAGTTATACCGGGAGGGCTTACCACCCAGCCCTAATTAGGCCATAGACCCTGTTATACTCAATCAACGCCCCCCAGACTTTCCAGCCTGGTCTCATTACATGCTGTTTTTATTCACCCACACTCACCCATGTCTCCAGACAGGATGTGTGCCACTTGCAGCCTCGCCTTGCTCAAGTTCAACTTTGTCTGTTATTAATCACCACAAGCTTAAAAAGAAACCTAAGTCCACATGTTAGATGGTTAATAAATGTACATTAAAATCCAAAGGACAAATGGAAACCTAGAAAATACCTTAATGAAATCTGACAGCAGGAATCAAACAAAATGTCCTGTTTATAAACAAAATTAGCTAGGAACATTCTCCAGACTTCTTTAGGATCATAGTTCCCAACCCTAATAAGACAACAAGACCCAACAATGTGCCTTTATTTAGGTCCTATATCATTTCCAGAAAAGCCAGCCACAAAACATGTAATCTACCTTGCAACATGTCAACAGCCAAGTCTCATTAGTATTTCAGGAAATATGATTTTTCTTAAAGTCACATTTGGAGTCCAGGCTACTGAACTGAAATCGCTGTATGCTCCTAGCATTAATTCATCTGTATTTAAAAACTTATCTTTCAAGATCCCTAAGTATCTATAACCATTTCTCCACAGAAAATGGGATTTCTATGTTACCACAGTGAATGAAAGAAATAATACTGGCTTATCTTTTCATTATCAATTAAGTATCAGGAAGGAGAAAAGGAAGGAAGGGAGCGAGGAAAGAAGGAAGGGAGGGAGGGAGGGAAGGGGGGAAGAGAGAGAGGAAAGGTTAGTATTCTGCAAATTTAAAAATACTTTTTGTATAAGTATGGGAATAATGCCTCTGATTTGGGGGAACATTTATCAGGCACTGGTGCCACCTGGTGGCCATTTCAACTATTGTTTAAAAGAATCTAAGGCTTTTTCTTGATTGAAAAAAAAGATAGGAAAACACATTTTACAAACCATTTGTGACATACTTTGTTATTTTACTATTTCTGGGACTTTGAGGGAGAGGGCTCAAAGCATATTTGCTCTTAGTAGGATCTCTAATTAAATTGACTCAGGTCATTTAATAGCTGTACACCTCATCATTATCCAGGTTTTGAGAACAGTGTGTTACCACATTATTTGGAAAACAAGTACTTCACAATGATAATGCAAACAGCATCTAAATGAAATGGATAGTAAGAGGTTATTAGTGTTTTAATTCATTCAGCCATTTTTAGTGCAATGACCTTCACTCTTTTACATATCTAAACTGCAGCTATTTGTCTTAACAAGCACAAGCCTAAAGGAAAAAGAACTTACGATTATACCAAAGTTAAGCATTTCTTTAAACGAAGAATATCACATACAGATTTAACAGACAAAGATGTTTTCAATGCCTAAAGCCATCAAGGGTTATTTACATGAGAAATTTTTCAAATCAGAATGCTAAAGAAAAATCAAAGGCTTCAAGCAAACATGGACCATGAAAGAAACGCCAAATAACCAGCAGGCATCACAAAAGGGTCCTTGGCTTATCATCAAATAAATGAAATAAATGTAATCAGTGTGGCCATTCCTGTGTACTTATAACAATTATAAAAGTTACAGGGAGAAATGCGACATTAGCAAACGTTACTAAAAGTATGAGGAAACAGAAATCTTTGCATCATGCTGGCAGGAAACAAATCCTTGGTCAAAATGTACATATCCCACAACTCCATAATCCCATTCCCAGGTAGGTAATCACATATTGCTGTGTAAGAAATTACTCCAAGGTAGAATGACTTAACACAACCACCACTTATTATTCTCATGTATTTGTGGGTCAAGAATCTAGAAGGGGGTTTATCTGAGTGTTTCTGAGACGGGATCCCTCAAAACACCACAACCCAGGGCCTCCTGGAACTGGAGGCATCTCAAGGGGCAAGATGTCTGCTGGGCACCTCAAAAGACCCACTGCCAGAAACCCTCACATCACCACTGGCAGGCCTGAGCGCCTTGCTGGCTGCTGGCCACCTTGAAAGACCCACCGCCAGGAACCCTCACATCACCACTGACTGGCAGGCCAGAGTGCCTTGCTGGCTGCTGGCCACCTCGAAAGACCCACTCCCAGAAACCCTCACATCACCGCTGGCAGGCCTGAGCCCCTTGCTGACTGCTGACCACAAACACCGGGGCTTGATGGTCTGTTGGTGCTAGGATTTTTGTGCCATGTGGACCTCTCTGTAGGGCTAGTTTATCACGTGGTATCTTGCTTCCTCTGGAGCAAGGGTTGCAAAAACAAGGAGAATGGAAATGGCAAGAAAAATAAGTCACAATATTTTTGCATACAAATCTCAGAAGTGATCTCCCACTGTGTCTATCACAGTGTGTTTGTTATGAATCACTACATCTGGCTCACATTAAAAGAAAGGAGATTAAAAGGGGGCGTGAAAATCAGTAGGCCGGAATCACTAGCACTGACTTAGAGGTCACCTACCACATTGAAGATTCACCCTGGAAACTCCCCATCAATGCACCAGAAAGTAGGAACGCGACTGTTCATTTCAGCACCGTACACAAGATGGGTGCCGACAACCAGATGACTAGTGATGGTGGAAAGACAGGTAAGAGAAAATGCATCACATGCATAGAGAATACTACATAACAAAAAACTAAGGCAGATTTATATACAACACCACAGGTCCATCTCAGAAGATTAACTTCTAGTATAATTAAGAGTAAGATTTTTAGCATCATTATCCATAGTTAAACTGAATCCATAAACATTACAAGGTATATTAGTTAGCACTTCATTACTGTAACAAAATTCCTGGGACGAACTGCTTACGAATGAAGGAAGTTGACGATTTATTTTTTCTAGGTTCACTGTACAAGGCCAGAGTGACCCTGCCATCTCAGCCTCCGGCTGAAGGCATTTTTACTAGCAGAATCCAAAGTCAGCACAGAGCCCAGAAAGACGCAGCACATGTACTGCGTGGTAAGCAAGACAGCAGAAGTAGATCCAACCCAGCTTTTATAACCAGCCCTCGCAGCGGAAGTACCCTGAAAGCACACGCATTCAATGACCTAAGGCTATGAGGCTTACCTCCTATAATGGGAGTAAGTTCACAACCCCTTAACTAGACAGGACCACAGTCCATTGCACACAAAGACAACCTATAATATACTTCTAGTCTTTTGCAAAGAGAAAGGTTTTATTACTTGCTAGCAAGAAGGCAGGAGATAGTAATTTAAACCTGTCTCTATTGTGGGGGTCTGGAGAAAGTTTAGTGCGTTAAGTAGTAAAGGCCAGTATGCACAAACTCTGGCCATGCACATTGTGATTGGATTAGCCTGTGATAAGGCCAGTTCCAGATTTCTGTATTCAAAATTTTTCCCTCCTTAAAGTATTCCAGTACTTTCAAAATCTGGTTCTTTGGTTCTACCAGCTACTTTCCTTCTTCTGGGCATGCCCAGGTTGATGTGCGGTCACAGCTCTGGGTTCCTTTGAGTGTGTGCTATCAAAACTCTACCTACCCTGAAAAGTGGGGGGTCATGTGAGGACCAGCAGCACAGGCCATCATCCGCAATGCCAACCAAGTGCTTGGACTTCTCCCAGGCATCTGGGAAACCTGCACGGAGCTTCCAGTTCCTGCCTTCAGACTTCCCCAGACTATTGGTGCAATGAATCAGGGGATAGAGAATGTTCCCTCTTCCAGTTTAAAAATAAATAAATAAAACAAAAACCACAGGAACCTCACATCCATCATTAAATCACATCAAATCACAAAATAAGGGAGGGTCTCAGGGAAAGAATGAGGAAACACAATTCTGAAAGGCAAAGACGGTCACAGGCATCTTCCACGTACTGGGGTTCACTCGCAAAACGCTTCCAACAGCAAGCGAGGCCAGGCACAAACCAGGAGCCTGCGACTCAATCCCAGTGTTCTTCGTGCATAGGGAGAGCTATGGACTTGAGCCATCACTCTTCACCTCCCAGGGTGCAAAACAAGCTGAGACTTGAAGCAAGTTAGGATTTAAACCCACACTCTGGCATGGCAATGAACTGCTGTGCCAAACACCACTTTGACACTCAATGTTTTCAGTAAGGTAGCAGCAAGTGACCTCAAGCGCTACGGTCATGGCAATTGCAGCTTCTGATACGTTGGGATCGCCCCCTCTTCTTTTTCACTGGTCAGTTCTATTTGCTTTCCTTTACAGCACTTCCAGCCCTTTTACGTCAGATCATCTGATGACTACTGCTTTTCCATTAACCCTACAAAAACTGGACTCCACAATCTTAAACAACAGAACTCTCATTTTACTGATGAACACACTGAGTCTCGGAGAAGGTACTTGCCTAAAGGTCACAGCCATAAAGCAGGAGCTGGGATGTCAAAGTGGGAATTCTGACTCGAGCCTTGGCACTTCTTATACTCCCTTCATACATATACATTTCCCCATGACACCATATTACAAGAAATGTGATTTTATGATTGAAACAGATAATGTTACGTCCTTGTTGCTTAGAAAATGGAAAATGATTTGTGACAATGGAAAATTTCATTTGTGAAATAAAGTGAACTGACAGGTCTTTTCTTCTGGGACAATCCATTCCTATGCTTACAGTAACTTTAAGCACAGATCTGCTAATGTGTACATGGGTTAGTCAGTAGGAAGTTCCAGAGAAGGTCACAATCCTGTTGGACCATTTCCCCACATTAGACTGTCTCTCATTATAGAGGACTTTAACATCATCCTTTGCTAGCATGAGCACTAACAACTAAAAGGGAGCAAGGAGGCTCCTCACGCTCTTCTGAACAAATTCCATTAGGAATTTATGAGGAACAAAAACACCCATCTCACCTATTTCTCTAGACAAACAATGCTTGCTTAATAAAATGAATTTCAAAGATACAGAATATGAGCTACCTATTAACTATGCTGCACATGAAACCACCCCCAAAGATGATGAATATTCTCTCATACTCATGGGTCTATGAGTTAAGATGACACAGCTTCAGATGTCCCATTCTGAACCCAAATGGGAGACATAGCTACCCAAGGCATGTTTTTGTGGTGGTAACAGGATGTGGAATTAAGCAAAGCCTGTCTTCTCATAGTAGCATCTCATTGTCAAACCAAGTCACACATTCATGCCTAGAGCTGAGGCAAAGATGCACATTCCACCGCTCAAGGGAGATGTGTGGTTTTGTTCACTATGGAACTGAAAACTAACAATTTAGTCCACCATACAGAAGACTTGTAAATCTCTCCAAATAGTTCCCCTATCTGAAAACACCCCTTGGTTTAAATGGCCCCAGCAAAAAGAACAATACTCTCAGAAATAACACTTTATTTTCTAATTTCTTACTAGCTACCCCTTACTGTGAACCCATTTCCTATGGAAGAACAGGGCCTGGGCTTGGTGGAGATGGAGTCGCTCTCTTCCTTGAGCTCTGAGATCTGGGAACTCGCAGTGGGGGCTGTAGGAGCAGGCCTGAGATCACGCACATGTTTCAGTCCCAAGGGCAGATGGGGAGGAGGAAGGGAAAGACCCCCAAGCTAGAAGAGTGTGCCTGTGGACTGTGCCTGGGGTCTTGCACACACACTTGTGTCCAGAGGACCAGTTCTGGGGACCTGGCCATAATCTCGGGTCTGTGGTGGGCAGGCAGAGCTCTAGGTCAGCTTGTCACTTCATCAGAAGACTGGGCTTGGGAAAACCATCTCCGAGCCAGCTTCCTGTCCTTGTTCTGAGAAAGCATTGGAAAAGGCCTAAGCACTTACGTCTCTGACACCCATGTAGAAGACCAGATAGAGTCCCGGGTTCCTGGCTATGGCCTGGCCCAGTCCTAGCCATTGCATCTATTTTAGGAGTAAACTAGCAGATGGAAGCTCTCTCTCTCTCTCTCCCTGTCAGTCTTTAAATTGGAAAAAGAAAATTTAATATATTAAATAAATTTAATAATTTTTAGGGTCAGCACAGTGGCATAACACTTTAATCCTCCACCCTGTGATACCACAATCCTTTTTGGGCTCCAGTTTGCATCCCAGCTGCTCCACTTCTGATACAGCTCTCTGTTTGTGGCCTGGGAAGATGGCAGAGGACAGCCCAAGGCGTTAGGACTCAGCATCCAAGTGGCAGAGTTAGAAAAAGGTCCTGCTGCCCAGCTACAGATCACCTTGGCTCTGGCCGTTAGAGGGAACCAGTGGATGGATGTAAAACCTACCTTTCAACATAAATGAAAAACTTTGAAGAAAGTTTTGTTTGTTTGTTTTCAGGAAAGAAAAATGGTACTAAAATATAACAATTCCACCTTGGAAAACTGCATGAGAAACCCCCTGTTGTAAATACGATACTAAAGCATCCACTTCAAGGACACAAAACGAGGAAAGATGTTTTATTTTGATCATTTCAAAATTCTCACTATAGAATAAACAGACACAGACTACCTGTGAGCACCTGCTGTGTGGCCACGCTTACCTTGGAAAAACTAGACAAAGCAGCCGTACTAGGTTAACAGCATGGACCGCATGTGCTTTTTAGATCCAAAAATTATGCAGACAAAAAGGGAGCCACTAAACAAAGTTCAAGTCTTTACTCAACTTCCAAATTAGGGAATCTAATTTTTTTTAAAGGAAATTTACCCATTTATTAAGTGTGGATTTTAGTTATCTCTTAGTTCTTACATACTAAGTAATCCTGATCTCACTTATAAAAACAGAATCTTAGCATTCGATTCTCAGGACTCCTGAGAATCCAAGCCAAGGCTTGTCTTTCAGGGTGGATGTGAAAGGCATTTTTCATTCAAATCTGACTCGTGGTTTTATAAAACATGTATCTTACTTTCATTACTACCACCTAAATACTGGAATCCACTTTTTTTTTAATGGCGTTGTACTCAATGATAGCAACTAATAGAGAAAGTTACTTTCAATTCATAAACTAAAATCATTGAGATCACAGGAGGACATTTTTAGGACATAAAGCAACTACTGTCCAGGAAAAAAACACAAAGCAACAGGTTTTTATTTAACCTTTCAGTAACTGCAAAAATCTAGAAACTTCAAATTTCTTCTTTCTACTATAATAAAGATAATCTTGAATGTAAAAGCATTTGAAGATGCTAATTTTATTTAGTTTCTCCGATTGTCCAATATTAAGCTGAGACAAATCTCTCTAGCCTGAGAACATATAAAATGATGAAAAGTCGATCAAAATGGATAGCAAGTTCATATTAAATTATTCTGCAAATGCTCATAAAACAATAAAAATAATATAAGCACTTTTTTTGGCTTGAGATTTAATGTTCAAACAATAGCAGTTTTCCAGCTTTTAAATCTAACAGTGTGATATATGAAAATATAATAATACCTCAATACTAAAAAAAGATAAAGATCCCATATATCAAATGGCCTAACATTAGTACTTATACTCTAACATTTCATTAAACTTCACAGCTATCAAACCTTTGCAGTTTGAGTGAGCAAACAAATTTCAATATTTACTTAGCTTTAAAATTAAACTTCTCATCTGAGATTATTGAGGCAAAAATAGAGTATACAGTGAAGGCTATTTTGTCCAATTTCCTGAGTCCAGATACCGAAGCAGAATACAACATGATCTATTATGTCATCATTGATGCACCTTCTTCACCAGTGGCATCATGGGAAATATGGAGGTCTTCAAGCATCTCGGCCAGACTAATCCGAGGTGCTCCCTCATCATCTGTGTCACTTTCCACAGGAATGGTTGAATCTAAGAAAAACAAAGGTAAGGCAGATTTCAAACAAACTACAGTAACATGCAAATATCTGACCCAACCCTTCTCATCATTAGTATTAATAAACTAACTTAATAAATGTACAAATAAATTACACAGACCAGTAACTTGAAGGATCACACTAGGGTAAAAAGTGGGTGTGGTGGCAGAGTTGGTTAAGCTAATCCTTGGGACAGCCACACTCGTATCAGAGTGCTGGTTCAGGCCCTGCCTACTCCATGTCTGACCCAGAACTCTGACAACATGCTTGGGAAGCAGAGACCGAAGCCCCTGCCCCATCCCAGAGAGCCAGTGAAGCTCCTGGCTCCTCGCTTTAACCTGACCCATCCCTGGCTGCTGTGCCATTCGGGGAGTGGACCAGCAATGGGATCCCTCTTCTCTCCCTGCCTTTAAAACAAGCATTTCTTTAAAAGATATCAAATGTGGTAAACCAATAACAATCTGATAAACTTTATTTTATACTTTCTTTTTTTAAAGGTATAATTATAGTGGATTAAAAAGCAAGAAATAAATGTGAGTTATGGAAACCAAGTATAACAAACAAAATACTAATCCTGGATATTATTTATAATAAGATTCAAATCAAACACTCCTAAAATACTAACCTCTGTAAATGTTGACATTTTTCCTAATTGCCTCATCTTCTTCAAGATCTTCAAGAAAATCTTGGTATTGCCTATAGAAGAAAGAAAAACTATTTTATCTTCTCCAAGAAATAAGAAATTATGTTTTCTCCATTTTCAGCACTATAAGATAAACGTGTTCCAATTATTGTAATATTTATAAAAGGTAAACTATGGATGTTGCTAAATATCTTCATCGGCTTAAGAATCATTTTCTTTCAAAATTATGACAAAAATAGATGAACAGAAGATGATATTAAATACAAATATGATAATTCCTCCTCCTCCCTCACTAAAACAGTTTTAATGACCAATCTGAAATGCATGAACTTTAAAACTACATAGTCCAACAAAAATTATTATGATTAACTTTAACATGGTAAATATTAAGACATCTTCACTTTAAATTACAAGATACATTTTAGAAGTAGTGTTGCTTTGCAATTTACATTTCATGAAACACTTTTACATGCTCATTATTTAGATCAGTCTCTTAACCAACACTAAAACCACTTCTTGAATGGTCCAACAAACTTTTTTAGAGTATATTACCTTCATTTCTGCTTAAGTTATATAAGAAATATCAATGAGCTGCTTTTTTTTCTAATCTCAAACTGTAATTACTCAGCTGATATTTGTGACATCACAAGGTTGTTATTTTTTGCTATATCTTACCTTTCAACTAAAATGCTTACATTAACAATGCAATTATCAGGAACTAATTACTTAATCCAGGTTAAATGTTATTATGACATCTTATATCAATTACAGCAAAACACAGTATTAACACTGATAAAAACACAAAAACTAACACTGAATGTAAGGATCAATACTCTGATATCTACTTCTTTATAACATAAAAACTATTAGAATATTCTCTGAGACAAGTGTAAGCGTAATATTCTCTGAGACCAGTGGGACCTTTCATCATCTGTGTCCATGTTTTCTCTATCCTTCGTCAGCTCTCTCAGCTTCCAGTTCCTGCGCCGCTGGCGTTTGGTACGATCGTAGCTCTTCTTGATTAGCACCTGTATCAAATATTTGCAAAATTACAGACTGGAACCACACAGTAGGACCATAAAATTCAATAACATTAATAAGTGAAAGTTACAGGAATACCAGAAACGTCAGCAAACTGATTAGAGTGGTTATACCCCACAAGAAAGAAATAAGAAACAAAAGACATCAGAAGAGCTTTTAAAATTGTTCTACATATTTATATAAAAATATACTTGGGCATAACTTCATAATTGTTAAAGTTTACAAAGTACAATTTCCACTGGCTCTAATTACCAAAAACTGCAATTTTTTAAAATCAAACTTCAGTTTTTTTCAATATTCACAAAATTCTGAAACATCACAGGATAACAATCCCAATAGCAATCACTTAATACTATATATACTATTCATAGCAGAATATCTTGGAGAACAGTATCAACCAATTTGTGCAATGAATAACTGAAAATTTTACACTATATAAAAATCTTAGAAGATAGTGGTGATCCTGAAATTCCCAATTCGTACTTCACTCAAACCATGTCCTCATTTATTAATCATATCTTTATTAACTAACAAACCATTTCTTTATTAACTTATCAATAAAAGAAAATGGTGGTATGCAGGAAAATGAGGGATCTTACTCTTACCATTACTTTATTATTTTCTCCAATAAATAAAGAAATATTCATTTGAAAACATTAAACAGATACAAAGTAGGTCTTTCACAATGTCAATCATTGTTGTACATGATCTTAAAGTCATCATGTTAAACCTTAAAGGTTTCTCAGTAGTCTTTAAGACTTGAAACCATGAAGATTATTGCCAACTTTAATTACACTCAATGTTTATTAATGTGTCTTCACTCTAATGCATTTTTCCCCATTGGAAAGTCAGATATATATAGAGGAGAGACAGAGAAAAGATCTTCTGTCCAATGATTCACTCCCCAAGTGACGACAACGGCCAGAGCAGCACCAAATCAAAGCCAGGAGCCTGGAGCCTCTTCTGGGTCTCCCACAGGGGTGCTGGATCCCAAGGCTTTGGGCCGCCTTGAACTGCTTTCCCAGGCCACAAGCAGGGAGCTGGATGGGAAGTGGGGCTGCCAGGATTAGAACCAGCACCCATATGGGATCCCAGAGTGTGCAAGGCAGGGACTTCAGCTGTTAGGCTATAGCACCAAGCCCCCTAACAGATTTTTAAACTGAACAATACATTTAAAATAAACATCCTAAATAGAATGAACTTGAATAATTTATACAAGATCATCAACTATAGTTCCAAATACAAACAGTATCATGTCTTTTGACAGAAAATAAAATTTTGACTACAAAAGCAATAAAAGAATCAAGAAATCCTGGGCTTACCACAGGACCTCAAGATTGAGGTGTAATTTTTGAAAGTGTGAGCTCACACGTCTGACTCATGTTAGAAATTACAATCAATCGCTGCTTAGACAGAAAAAAAAGAGAAAAATGGCTTACCACATCTGGAACTTTATCTGAGTTCATTTTGTTAACATGCTCATCATTTAAATTACAGTTGGCCAAATCAAATCTGAAATGCAAACATTCAAAATTTATTTATCACAGCTATCACAAAATGCTTCACACTTTAAAAGTTTTAGCAATTTACAGAAAACATGGTTCTATAGATATTAGTAAAGATAACCTCTGAGGGTCATATATTACCACTATGCCCACCTCACCAAGTATGAGGGACTTTAAAAAGTTAATAAAGGACCAGCACTGTGGTACAGTGTGTTAAGCTGCCACCTGCCACATCATCATCCCATATGACCACCAGTTCAAGTCCAGGATGCTCACTTCTGATCCCGCTCCTTGCTAATGTGCCTGGGAAAGCAGATGGTCCAGCTGCTGGGACCAGGCCCAGGTTCCTGGCTCTGGCTTGGCCCACTCCTGGCCATGGAGGTCATTTGGGGAGTGAGACAGTGGATGGAAGATATCTAACTATGCCTTTCAAACAAATAAAACAAATCTTTAAAAAAAATGCATGAAAAAAGCACACTATGGAAAAACTATGAATTTTAACCTTTTGTTGCAAAGCATCTTTTAACCCATCTTCCAGGAAATCTTTGAAGTACCCTCATAACCTGCCAATTCAAAAGGAAACACTAATGTACCAATCTAACTTAAAGATTTAGTAGAATGGCTTCACCTACTTTATAACACAAATCAAAATCCTTCATTTTCCCAATAAAAGAATCCTAGACCCCAGTAACAACATTAAGATGTAGGGAAAATTGGTAAGCTTCAATTCTTAAAGGACTATTCATATCTTTAAACATCCTTATGGTATGAGTACTGCATCTTAAAAGTGAATACTGAGTAGCACAATACACTAATTCAAAAAATTATTTATTCTTCCATAAAAGCTGTAAATATGGACCTAACTGCACAACTTCATGATTCAATTCTCAAAATTTTAGAACACATGACTCTTTTAAGATGACTACAATGAAATAATCACAGGCTTCCATCCAATCCAGTTTAATCTGCTAACAACAAAAAAATGGCACAGCAAGTTAAACCACTACCTCTGACACTAGCATATCCCATGTGTCAGTTCAGGTACCAGCTGCTCCACTTCTGACATATCTCCTGCTAACAATCCTAGGAAAACAGAGGAAGATACTCAAGTGGGGAGACTCCTTCAGCCACAAGGGTAACGAGATGGCACCCCAGGCTCCAGCTTCAGCCTAGCCCCGACCAGGGCACTACAGCCACCTAGGGAGTAACACAATAGATGGGACACTGCTCTCTAACTCCGACAAACAAAATAAGTAAATCTTTTAAAAAAAAAATAGTAATAACAAAATTAGATATAAACTATCTCAAAACTCATCCTTTTGGAATAAACAACTTAAACATTTTAGATATTTTAGATAGATTTGCTGACTCCCAAAGAAAACGCACAAGGCTAACTGGCAATTTAAAATATTTAAAAGTAATACAAACCCCAACACGAGGTCTCCAGGATTTAAAAGATGTCCCAAATGAGTGCGACAAAAATACTGTTTATCTGTATCCATTTCAGATGTTTTCTGTACCCAGACTTCCCCAAGTGTATGCTTAAAAGAAAAGAAAATATACTCTTCAATAATCATAATTCAAAAAGCATATCGCAGAAAAATACAGAAAATTAAGCACAGGAATTATTTTTAAGAACTCTGAGATACTGTCAAAACTAATAAGTTAACAAATTAGGAGTATGGAAAGCAAGTCACAGGTATTCTAAACCAGTGATTTCTTTTAAAGGCTTATGTAATATGCCTTTCATAAAACACTGAGTAACACCTAAAAACAGATATACATAAAAAGGAAGGATTTCACAGGAAGACAGCCCAATACAGACTATGTAAACGGGCAAAGAAAAAAAAGGGTAGGATAATTTTAGACCAAGAAAATACTCCATACAATGCTGTTGTGACAGAGTTCAGGAGAAAAAAGTGGAAATTCCAGTAAGGCACTAATAGAGAACCCAAATATCAAATTAAATCTTTTGGACATTTATTAGTCTGAGGTGTAATCTCTTATTTTTGAAATTATTCGTTGCAGAAACAAGATCTTAATTTTAAACTAGAAAATATCCCTTTTCGACAAGCACCTAATACTGAATTCAAATTTCGTGCTAAATTAATTCTAACAAATGCCACTGTGTTTAGTTACAAGGACAGAACACATAAAGTGAAAGCATATAATATTAAATCATAGGTAAAATTAAGGAATCTGAAAAAAAGATGAAAAGGTAAAGGATGAGTCTCTTATTTAAGAAAAAAAAGAAAACAAATTCTCAATGAGAGATAAATTCTATGCAACAGAATTTACTTTTTAAATACTGGACTGTCCTTATTTGCAAGACTATGAACCTGCCCTACCTAAGTACGTGTTTTTGAAAATCAGGAAAACACATTATTTTTGTGTTACCTATCAGAGGAAATGAACTATTCTTCAAAACTTACTATAAATGGAAAGTTTGCTCTTGAAATAGGAAAGTATCCTGGCTTCCATTTACACTGATTTTCCCCAAACTATCAAAAGTTATTTTTGTCTCAAACATATTACCTCAAAAGAAATGAGAATCCTTATTAGAATTTAAGTGCCATTTCACAATGTCATTTCTGTATGGTTAACAGCATACAGAGGAAACTCCTGAATGCTATACTGTTTTACCAGAAAGTAATCAAGAGGCTCTGGAAGACAAAGTCATGTCAAAAGGACACGGGACCATCCAGAAGGGTCTCCTCCCCTTGGCTAACCGTGGGCAATCTGAGATTCAAAACAAGAAGGAAAGACAAGGGAGTGTGGCAGGAAGAGAGAGAGGGAAGTGGAGAGCTAAGGAATTCGGCCCATCATTACCTCTCCTGAGATCACAACGACCTCACAGAAGGCCAGACACTGCCGGACACAAATGGAAACTGGCTTCACCGGCACAAGTGAACTGACTGAAAATCCGTGCTTAAGAGAAGAAAGGAAGCATTCTCACAGCAGAGTATTTCAGGAAACCAGCAGCCTTAGCTAATGACACAAAGCTCCTCCTTCATAAATAATAATAGCTAACAGAAAAAAAACAATAGAAATACTACAAACCTACCCTTTAGTTACCTTAAATAATTGATAATTTAGGCAACTGTCAAAGGATGCTAAAGCTACACAGAAACAGGAAGATCTGATATCTGCGTATCATCACTCCATAAACTGCAGGTCAAAAGGAGAAAGAAACCCAGCATCACAACGATGGGATCTGGTCATCTCCACAGCAGTGAGAAATCACTTGTTTGTTGATAGGTCAGGAAAACAGCATCTCTTTTACATATTCTGTCCAAAAATATGTAAGCTAAATTTAGTCAAGCCTTTAGATTCACTTTCCAATTGAGAGACACTACAAAAGAAGCAAGTTAAACCCTAGGAGAACACAGTCAGACAGATCCAACGCACAGGGTCCTTTACAGTCACATGGCCCAGCTGTCTCAGCAAAACAAAAACGGGGGATACAGAAAAGGGTGAGACCTAGTAGTAAATAAATGGTTTAAGGGGTAGAATATTTACATTTAATGTGCAATATTTTAATGTCCACTATTCTGAACCTATAATCAAAGACATTTGGGGAGCAAAAGAGGAAATCTAAACGCAGATTATCTGGTTTATGGGCATGATACTATATGTAGAAAAATACCCCTGATGTTGGCGTGGTGCTGTAGATTAGGGGTCCGCCTATAGCCTCAGCACTCTACAGTCTCAACTGTTCCACTTCCCATCCAGCCATGTGCCACCATGCCCAGCAAAGCAAACAAGGCCCAAGTCCTTGGTTCCCTATACCCTGCTGGAAGACCAGAAAGAAGCTCCAGGCTCCTGGCATCAGAAGGGCACAGCTTTGGCTGTTGTGGCCATTTGGAGAAGTGAACTAGCTGAGGAAAGACCCTCTGTCTCTCCTCTCTTTCAAATAATAAAAAAAAATCATAATCTTCAATAAAAGTCCCATGTTAAGCAACGCATACTGCATTTATATTTAGTGATGAGTTTTAACCAGTCAAGAGGTTGACTGATCACTTGGTCCTCCTCTACAAGCAAATGCTTTTTTACAACAGAAATTGTTTTTATAAAATAAACAATTTTCCAACACAAATAAGAAAAAAATGATTTTACCAGGAAGTATCAGTATTAAATGATAATTTTAATGATTATATAAAAGCATATGAAATGCAATTTTTTAACCTAATATGGTGCAACCTTAATTTGGATTCCACAATTTGAAAATACCAACAAATAAGAAAAAAGCAACTGAAACCAAAAGTCAGCCACAAAAACAAAAAACAAAAAACAAAACAAAAAAACAAACCCGAAAAGAAAAGTGGGGAGGATGTAGTTCACCTTTTTTGATATCATTCCAGCGCCAGCACTACGTTTCAGATCTCGAACTATGCTGCATTCCATCACGATAAACTCCTCGAGCTGTTTGGGATGGCACAAGCTATTGAAAGGATGACTCCAGAAAGTGCTGCCATCAACATCTGCAACTGAGAATAAGCACAGAGCAATGAGGAGCAGTAACAAGGACAAACACAAAGAGATGTCACCTGAAGGAATTCATCAAGTGTGCCAACCAGGAGCAAGCTGGTATGTATCACCTGACCAGTATTAGGTCAACAGCAACCACTGTGACCACTGACTCTCCAGGTATTACTGAACTTCTAGGAGTACAGGAAAAATACCAGCTATTAAACATACTTTAGTAGGTGCCACAATTAGATCTAAATGCCTTTTAATGACAACAGCTCCAGTTATCTCATGTCCTAGCATTTTCTTTTAGAAACATGTACCAATGCATCCATCTTAATTTTGCAGAAAGGACTTTTCAAAGCATTTGTTCATTTATCCATCTGAAAGGCAGAGCCACTGAGAGGGGGAAGCAGAGAGAGAGGAAGAGGGAGAAGAAGAGATGGAAAGAAAGGAGGGATGGAGTGGGACATTTGCAGGTTCACTCTCCAAAGGCCTCAAAGGCTAGGCTGAATCCAGGAGCCTGGGAACTTCACCTGGGTGGAGGACGGCCCAAAGCCTGGGGACCCTATTCTGCATGGGACACCTGGAAGAGCCTCCAGGCTCCTGGCTTCAGATCAGCATAGCTCTGGCTGTGTGGTCACTGGGGAGCGAATCATCGGATAGAAGATCTTCCTCTGTCTTTTCTCCTCTCTGTATATCTGACTTTCTAATAAAAATAAATCTTTTTTTAAAAAAGCACTGAATAATACAAACTTGAAAACAATATCACTGAGAATGTGTGACAAAATGAACACAGTAATTATTGCTTGCCATATAAAACAAGATTCTCAAAGCATAGTTTTCAAAACTTACCTTGTAGAGTGTTTGGATCTATGAGATGGATGGCACTAGTTACTCGCACACACACACAGATTTGGCTCATGTTTCCCAGACTTTGTGCCAACTTTGGAGACAGGCAGACAACATTATCCTAGACACAGGAAAATTTAAGAAGAAGAAAATCCTAAATAACACTCAGCAATGTAAACCTGATCTGTGCAACCAAAACGTTACTTTTCATTCTTTCAATAACAAAAGCTCAAAAGAAAGATTTAGACCTTAAAGAAATTGAAAATAAGCTAATCATCTTATGACAGGCAAATTTGTCCTAATAAAAGTACTTTAAAAATCTTTCTAGGGTCTATTCATCAAACCACTGTAAACAAATGTCAAATTTACTGCAATTTGAATGTTTATCACTCTCTAACAATATAGTGTGCAATCTAAGCAAAGAATTAACTTGAGCAGCACAATTTTCTAAATCTACTTATAAGTACTTTCAATATTCATAGAAAACAAATTTCAAAGAAAGTTTGTTACATTACCATACCAACTGTAATCAAAGGTTTAGTAAGTTACACAATATACAACATATAATATTTACACAATACAAGGTATTTAATATGTAATACTAAAATTTCATGCTTAATAAAGTCACATATGCTTGAATACAAACAGAAAAGATAATGTAACGATGCTTTCACATTATATTAAAATACAAAAATATTAAAATACAAAAAGTGTGATGGCTCAACTGGCCAATCCTCAGTCCACAAGCACCAGCATCCCGTATGGGTGCTGGTCATGTCTCCGCTGTTCCACCTCCCATTTAGCTCCCTGCTTGTGGCCTAGGAAAGCACAAGAGGATGGTGTTGGGACTGTGTACTCGGGTCAGAGACCCAGAAGAGGCTCCTGGCTCCGGAAAGGCCCAGCTCTGACTGTTGTGGCCATTGGGGGAAGAAGCCAGTGGGTGGAGGATCTTTCTCTGTCTTTCCTTCTCTCCGTAAGTCTGATCTACCTTTCCAATAAAAATAAATCTTTTTTAAAAAAAAAACCTGTTTACATTTTTTACAAAGCAACTCACCAATACTTATTTTAATATCATTCCTTCATTTAAAGTTTCATACAACTGTCCCGTCTGCTAGATCCACAAGTTTAAAGAAAAATAATATCTAAAACAGTTGCAATGAGGTCATTTCACCTTAAAACACAAGATAAAGGGCATTTCAATTCATAATTATCAATATGATTACTTCTACGGAACATGTCCAAAAGTTTTTACAAACCATTTAAGCTGGATATTCTAAACCTTAAGCCAATCTCAGAAGAAAACCAGGAGACACAAATTACACTCAAATTAATTAATTACTTGCATTCTTTTACAGTTAAGATTAAATGAGAATAATTACCTTGCATATTGGAACAATTTCCACAGAAAAAGTGCTTTTGTAATTGTATGTATTACTATGGATGTCCTGAGATATCAATCTTTGCGATGCTTTGTATCTATTAACAAAAAGTAACAAGAAATATAAAAACAAAGGCCCTTCTATAGACACAGGCTATCAATTTTCACCAAGCAGATCATCACTGTCAACACCTTGACACCTGCTGTACTAGAGCTAATCTCATCCGCTTTTAATTTAAAACCTTCAGTCTAATTACATTCTACCTATTTTCAACCTTATCCACTAAAAACCTACAAAATTTGCGCCTGGTCACAGTTCAGTATGTTCTCTGTACACTATCCATTAAACCTACCCCAATGCCTGTTACTCCAATATCTTTTTTACTTCAATTTCCACCTTTAAAAAGTTCCCCACTTTGAATCGTAAGTCCTATTTCCTCCCTGAAGTTTCTTCACAAAGCTCTCTTACACCTCTATTCTTCCTGTTTCTTATTTATTAAATGCATTCAATCAATGGTTTAGCACAAAAGTACTTAGTATCATGGAGCTCTAGTCCCCAAGGAGATAGTTAGATGCTCTTCAGTTAAGTTACATCTTAAAACACTTAAATCTGATTATTTAAGACCTCCTATAATTTTTATTAATTTTTAAACAATATTGTCAAAGCCTAAACAAGAAATGTGACTCGGGACCCAGCAGCGTGGCCTAGCGGCTAAAGTCCTCGCCTTAAATGCGCCAGGATCCCATATGGGCGCCGGTTCTAATCCCGGCAGCTCCACTTTCCATCCAGCTCCCTGCCTGTGGCCCGGGAAAGCAGTCGAGGATGGCCCAAACCTTTGGGACCCTGCACCTGTGTGGGAGACCCGGAAGAAGTTCCTGGCTCCTGGCTTCGGATCGGCATAGCATCGGCTGTTACGCTCACTTTGGGAGTGAAGATCTTCCTCTCTGTCTCTCCTTTCTGTATATCTGACTTTCCAATAAATAAATAAATCTTTAAAAAAAGGAAAGAAAAGAAAAGAAAAGAAAGAAAGAAAGAAAGAAATGTGACCCTTTATTTCTTCCAGGTCCCCAGACTTGTCACATTCAGGTTCAGAACATACCTACAGGGAACTGTACACTGAAGAAACTCTACCATCTTCTGAGCGTGCTGTTTGGAGGAGTAATAGAAATCCAGACCATCTTGGAAAAAAATACATGAAAGTAATTACGTAAAACAAGTCTTTCCACACAAATTAGATTCATTCGAAATAAAGTCAAATTAGAAAACATAAAGATTATATTGTAGCAATAACAGATGAGGAATACCACTTAGCATTTGCTTGATAAAAGGACAAAACAAAAGGGAGAAAAAGTAGTATTTACATAACATTTGTGATATTTATGTGATATTTTATGTGAATGGAGTAATCTATCAAGAAAATAATAGAAATCCAACTAATTAAACACAGAAAGTAAAAATTATTTTAAAAAAGAATAAACAAATTCTAATACATGCATAATCATAATGGAGGCACAGAATTAAGACTCTCTCAAAACCAAAATTGTCAAACTGACAGAAAATAGAAATAACACATATAACTCAAGTAACTATAAAGGTTGATTTAAATGAAATGATAAAACCTAGTCCCAAGAAAGAATGATTATTATTTTTGAAGCATTCACATAACATTAAAAAAATCACATATTAAGATTTTTCACAAAGTGTGTAAACCTCAAGCAGTAGAAAGCATTAGACATCATCATCTAATTACAAAGCGGTGCCACTAAGAGTGACCTTCCCAGGGACAGCAAACCTACTTGTTAATAAGGACTTTTCTTGCAATTAATGCTAAGAGGAAACTAAAATTCCTCATAATAACCAAAACAATTTTGAAGAAAATAAATACTACTAGGAAATCCAAATCAACAAAGTACACAAGCATATATAATTGATAGTTTCAAAATGTATACTTCAGTTAAATGACAGGACACTGTGATACTGGCACTGAGATCAGGAATACAGGGGCTGGTGTTCTGGCCTAACGAGCTAAAGTAAGCCCCTCTCTGGGTATCAGTTCAAGTTCGGGACACTTCAATCCAGCTGCCTGCTAGTTCCCATCTGAATCCTGGTACCCGGCTTCTGCCTGGTCCAGCCTCAGCTGATGTGTGCTAATCTAGGAACTGAATCAGCAGGTGGAAGGTCTCTTCATTTCTCTTTATCTCTAACTCTCTCAAATAAATAAAAAAAATTTAAAAGAAACAGCAGTGTATAGATCATTGGAACAAGCTGATACTGCAGGAAAAAAACCAAAAACAGCATTTAGAGCCAACAGATCTTTGACAAAGAATTCATGGCATTCACTGGGGGAGAGCAACCTTTTTATCAGAACAAAGTATCAGCATAGAAAAAAAAGATGAGCCGGGTCTGGCGCGATAGCCTTTCAAGTATTTTTATTTTAAAAAATATAAGTTATCAATAAACTAGCAAGGAAACAAAAGATCCATTCATATGAAACCAAGAGCGAGTAGGAAAAAATCAGATTAAATACTCTGGATCAAAGAAGCGTGCTGTTAAAAATTGTAACCCATCTGATTTTGAAAGAGACCACAAAATCTATTCCAGTCTTTCCTTACATCAAAAGATTGTATGTGAAGATTATTTCTACCACAATGAACAATGATAATGATGTTCTGCTTCCTTGGCTAAAATATTTAGGTCTTCTTATATCCCACAAAATTACTCAAAAGGAAGCTGTGTAAAACAAAGATGTATCTTTCCTGGTGGCTAGCCACAAATAATCAAGCACTATGCTAGACAGTAAGATGCCTTATTCACAATAACTAGTCAATAAATTTGTTTTCACCGACAGAACGAACAATCTTGTATCTACTGGTAATACATTCAAGTCAGATGCAAAACTTTAAAAGATTTTCTAGAGGTGACAAACTGATACTAATTTTTTCCCTCCATTTAATGACAAAAAAATGGTACCATCACACATTTTTCTCAACACACGTAAGACAAATGAATGAAAGAAACATTAATTCAATGCAGGGCTTCAAATACGGAGTATAAAAACGTAGTCATCCTTTAGGAAACAGCTATCTCAAAACAACAGAGGCGAGCATACGGCTCCTGTCAGCAGCAGCAAGCACCACCCACTCTCCTTAAGCCAGGGACTTTAACGTAGTAAAAACTCGTGCTTCACAATCATTTCAGAAATACTCATTCATTATCCAACACATATAAGTTTGTAACATCAAAGCAGTAAGTACTCAAGATTATCCAGAAAATATAAACAAGCTCCAACGTTCCATCTTCCAGAAATCTGTATTACTATTATTACTGAATTTAGACTTTTGAATTTTATATCTATCAAAAATCCCCTCTGCATAAGAAAAACATAAACAGTGCAAAAGAACTTAAAGATATCATAAGTTGGTCTCTACTACATAAAATTAACTTTTGATGAATTTTCTACTGCAGCACTGTAATTTTTATCAATGTGGTTACTGACAAGCAATCCGCTGAGGGAAGGAGTACTGGCTCATCTCCATGCTCTAAAGCCACAGCAGGACACCTAGCACCAACCAGATGCTCAGTAAGTATTCTTAATTCGGGTACAGGCCATAATCAAAGACAAAGAAAAATTTTATTTCTAGGTCTTTGTTATATAACTGAGTAGCCATATGTAACCTGAATAATCTTAAGCCAAAACAAAGAAAATAAAAATTCAGTTCCCAGGTTGCACTAGGTACATATCATATAAGTGACGGCCACAAATGATTAACTGTAACGATATCACACTGGACAGAGCAGACACAGATCTAAGGCTTTTATTCCTTCTCCCAGAATGTTCTTTTGGATATTACTAATTCAGATATTATCAATAAAGATTATTTATATAAGCTGAAATAAAACTATGACACTTTGAAACTCTTTCCAATTTTAACTCACCATGAATCTCTTTGATACGAAGTGTATTTTGATGCATTCCATATTTAAGGATCAACTGTTCCAGATAGTAGAAAGTTTTCTTGTGCAAAGTCTAATAATGCAATAATTTTTCAACAATTATCATTTGATAAATGTAAAAAAGCCATTTATAAATCTAGCACACTCACATACCTTCTACAGATATGGTACAGTAACTTTAAAAAACAAAAACCGTATTTAAAAATTATATATAGGGCCTGGTGAAGGCAGCTAAAGTCCTCGCCTTGCATGCACCAGGACCCCATATGGCATCAGTTCTAATCCTGGTGCCCTGCTTCCCATCCAGCTCCCTGCTTGTGAAGGACGGCCCAAAGCCTTAGGATCCTGCACCCCTGTGGAAGACCCGGAAGAGGCTCCAGGCTCCTGGCTTCAGATTGGCACAGCTCCAGCCATTGTGGTCACTTGGGGAGTAAATCAACAGATGTAAGATCTTCCTCTCTGTCTCTCCTCCTCTATATATATCTGAATTTCCAATAATAAATAAATAAATTCATTTTCAATAAAATAAATAAGCAAAAAATTTTAAAAATCTATAACACAGGGCCCAGTGTGATGGCACAGTGGTTAAGGTCCTCGCCTTGCACGCCCGGGATCACATATAGGCACGGGTTCTATCCCAGCGGCCCTGCTTCCCAGCCAGCTCCCTGCCTACGGCCTGGGAAAGCAGTCGAGGACGGCCCAAAGCTTTGGGACCCTGCACCCGTGTGGGAGACCTGGAAGAGGCTCCTGGCTTTGGACTGGCTCAGCTCTAGCCGTTGTGGCCACCTGGGGGGGTGAATCATCGGACGGAAGATCTTCCTCTCTGTCTCTCCTCTCTGTATATCTGCCTTTCCAATAAAAATAAAATAAATCTTAAAAAAAAAAATCTATAACACAGCAGTACTTATTTCCAGTGCTAATCAGTCTGAACAGTGCAAAGGTGAGACTGGACGAGCTGTTTCTAACTGACAGAGCTAAGCTATAGACGCAGTCTCACTCAGAATCTCTCCATTACCTTCTGCCTGACTTGAATCACAGCCTTCCAGAAGTCCTTGGCTTCTACTCTGTGGCAATCTCCACACATCTGGGACTGAACAACATAATCCACCACAAACACTTGTTGAAGGATGGCACCATTCATCACCTGATGAAACAAAATAATCATATCCTCTCAATTTTACATCACTCAACAATTTTATTAAAATGTTCTAATAATTTAAAATATTTTTCTATGAATGCTTTGAAGATACCAATCAGGCAAAGTTAAAGTTATTTGTTACACTATTTCAAAAATGACATACAAGTTTAATTTCTAAGACTGAGTAAGCATTCCAAATTTACCTAGTTAAACTGGTTGTGAGGCTATTTTCTGAATAAGCTGTACACAAAACATTTTTTATCAGAAACCACCTGGGATGCCTCTGAAGCACAGATCCTAGGGCATCAGGTACTAATGACAGCAACTGAGTTAGACTCACAAATCTGATCCAATTTCTGTACGTCATCAGGGCGATCAGCCTAACTGGACAACCACTGCGTTAGTCCATGTTTTACTTCAATTTTTTTCCTAATGAAAATAACTGAAAAGACTATTCATTACAAATCGTCACCATTGGCTGCTCTTACCAGTGACCTAATCATCTGTACAGATCATCAAGGGTAAGCAAAGCGCAAACATTGACAATACAATCTTCTCTAAATAAACTATCAAAGTCATCCTATAACTCATCACCACATCTCCATTCCACCACCCGCATTTTAACTGAGAAAACCATGCACAGCTCACCTCTTTCTGAATAGTCAATTTAACTTTAAGTCTCTTAGAATGGGGCTCAGTCCAAACAAAGCCTGCATCTACAAGCCGTACCTTCAATAAAACACAAAGAAACATAAATTGTCACCGGAGACAAGAGAAAGGATAAAAAGTCAACTCATTTTAAAAATCAGATGTCATCTTCACTTAAAAACTTCTTTTTCATACATGTTAAAACAATCTGTGATTAGCCATTCCCACAAAAAATCCCCATCAAATGTATGTTAGTACCAGTGAACAGTAGAACAATGCAGTAACTACAGAAACACAACTGGTAAAATTTCAGCTACTGCTCCATTCACTTCCCTCAGAAACAACAGACCTCAAAACACCTATCGTTGCTCCACAGTCCAGATGTGAGACTGGGTACAGCCCAACCCCCCACCAACAGACACCAAAACTCCTTACACAAAATGGCACAGTTATTGCACAGAACTATAATCTCTACTATAACATTAATAGCTGTTATACCATACTGTTTAAGGAATAAGAAAAGAGTCTACATATTCAAGTGATGAAATTCTTTTCCAAATAGTTTTGATCCAAGGCTGGCCCACAGATGATCAGCTGTACTTACTAGCTCCAATTCCTTCTTCCAACTTTTTATTTTCATTCAAACTGTATCTTTACTGCCATCACTGAACAGCTCATCAGAGCATCTAATGAGCTCCACACTGCTATATCTACAGAACTACTTGAACCCACATGGCCAATCACTCTGCTCAAGATGCTTCCTCGGCCTTGCAGGACACTCCACTCACCTAACGCTCCTCCCCCCCCTTACCTGCTCCTGTCTGTCTGTTTTGTCGGGGTTGCTTCTCCAAAATTCTACCACTGAATGACTCCACAACTGAGTTCTTCAATTTCTCCCTTCTCTCTTATTGGTCCTATCCAAGTCAAAGCTTTAAATGGCATCTATAACCCAAACTCCTTTATTCTAGACTACTTCCCTTCTGACTACCCAGCTACCTACTCAGCATTTCCATTTTTGTCTACTGAATATCTCTGAATCACTGAGGTGTGTCCTAACTGCCCCACACCGAGCTGTTCCTCTTCGAGTCTTTATTAAGATTCATTTATTTTTATTGGAAAGGCAGATATACAGAGAGGAGGAGAGACAGAGAGGAAGATCTTCCATCCCTTGATTCATTCCCCAAGTGACTGTAACAGCTGGTGCTGTGCCAATCCAAAGCAAGGAGTCAGGAACTTCTTCCGGGTCTCCCAAGTGGGCGCAGGGCCCCAAGGCTGCTTTCCCAGGCCACAAGCAGGAAGCTAATGGGAAGTGGAGCTGCCGGCATTAGAATCGGTGCCCATGGGATCCTGGTGTGTGAAAGGTGAGGACTTTAGCTGTTAGGTTACCACACTGGGCCCTTGAAGTCTTTCTTAATCCACTAACCCAGCTCCCTCCTTCTGACTGCTCAGTGAAGAACAGTGATGAGTCAAGCAGCATCTGAAAATGCTCCTGGCCTCCAGATCCAGAAGCTATCCACTTTTCACAACCTCCAATGCTAGCTCCGTATCATCATTTCTCATTATCACAAGCAGTCTTCAAGGAGTCCTATGACAAATGCGTCCTCTGAAAAGTGCTATGCATGGCTTTCAAAAATTTCTTTAGCAAAAAAAAAAGTGTCTCCAATTGCATTTTTCCAAGAACTTCCAGAAGTAGCCTCATACTAGGATCACTTCCCATGTCCTGCCTCTATCTTTGCCTCCTTCACAACTGTACTAAACACAGCACCCACATGGTTCTTTACAAACCATTACACTCCAAAAATAAACCAATTCTGGAGCCAGGGCTGTGGCATAGTGGTTAGTCACCACCCCATACTGCATACCAGTTAAAGTCCCAGCAGCTACACTTCCAATTCCGGCTCCGTCTAATATGCCTGGAAAAGCAGCACAAATCGGCCAAGTACTTCAGTCCCTGCAACCATGAGGGAGACCCAGAAGCTCATGGATCCAGACTGGTCCAGCTCCAGTGGTTGTATCCTGCTGGGGAGTAAACCAGGATGGAATTTCTCTCTGGCTCTCTGACTCTGCCTTTTGAATAGATAAGTAAATTTTAAGTATATATTTGTAAATATATTTATCAGTCCTTCCTCCCAAAAGCCTGCCAGATCACGAATCGGATGCACTCCCTGAGCCCCCTCACTTCATCTCCACTCCAGCACACAGGTGGCTCTGGGCCTCTGTCCTCCACACTGATGCTCTTCTCTCCCTTACCATCTGTTATCTTTGCTCAAGCAGTACTTCTCAGTGAGACGCCCAGCAGCAACTCCCATCAGTCTGAAATCACAACTCTCCTCTGAACAGTTCTTTTTCCCTTCCTAGATTTCCTGCAGAGAATTTATGCCTCTTAATGTACTATACAATAGATCTACCTATTTTGTTCACTGCATTCTCTCTACACCTGACTCCCTAAGCCAGAACGCTGTCAGTTAGGGATTGTCCTCCTTATTCACTGTCATACTGTAACACCAAAAGCAGTTTGCCAGTAGTACATGATGAACATGTGATGAATGATCTGTTCAGAAATTTGACAAAATCCTGAAGTATAAAAGCAAAAATATCAGGAGAGAATAAAAACAACTGTTTAAAAGGCAAATCAGAGAACAATAAATGTTTAAACTATATCATTAAAATCCTCAGAAAAAAATCAAGAACACAATGTAACATGAACATGAAAGTCTACGCAACTCAAAAATATTACTGCTGGGGAAAAAAAAACTGCAGAAATACTGGAAGACAAAATAAAGAAAATTGCCAAGAACACAGAGGTAAAAAAGATTCTAAAAAATATGCATAAAAATTAAAAATGAAAGGATCAACACCTTTCTAAAAGAAATTGCTGTGGTAAGCAAAAGGGAGAGGAAAACAAAGAGAACAGTTGGATTTTGTCAGAGCTTAAAAGATAATCAAAAAAAGATTCAGATTCTAAAACCAAAAGAATCCTTTTCAATTAAAACAGAGTAGAACAGAGTCATAAAATTTAGTACAAACAAAATTGAAATTATTAGCTGAAGAAGTAAACTATACTCTAAACAAACCTGATTTGTTTTAGAGACATCTATACATTGACTTTAAGTGCCAAGATCAAATATTTCCTTTGGAAAATAAAAATAAAAAGAATCAAGTAACATAGACCTAACACTATAATCTCTTGAGTTATGCTTAGCAATAACTTCATACTGCTCATGTTAACAACAGTGATATTTAACAGTCATCTGGGAATGCCATTTCTGGAAGTCTGCACTTTCGCAAACGCACAGCTCTGAACAATGCATTCAGTGTTTGACCTACCTTACTCAAAGGGGCTTTGATTTTTTTTAAACACAAAGCAAGAAGTTCCCTGGATTCTAAACCACACTGTATCCAGGTTCCCGGTGGCTGAAAATATCTGAAATAAGACAATAAATCCGAAATCTCTTAGGAAAGCCAGATATTAGCAACAATAAGTTAGTAGCAAATATGCAACCATGATGCTGATTATTAACCAGGCACAATACCAAGGTTGACCTGAAGCACTTGGCTTGAGCGAATTCCAAGTTTAGAAAACTCAGACGAGCAGCTTTATTTAGAAAATAAAAATCTGGCTGAGAAGCCAAAAATCATCTACCAAAACAGTCTTATTACTACTTGCAGTCACTATCAAAAACTGCTGTGAGGATGACACAACACCCAAGAATCCCTTGAAGCCTGATTACAAAAAACAAATTTAAAATGGTGTAAAATGGTATTAAAACGCTTTATTATATATTCCAACATGCTAACATAAAGGTCAATCAGCGCCTCAACACCATCAGCACCAAATCAAGCCACTCATTCATAGTCCAAGAGCCTTTTCAAACTTTATAAAACTGAACGTTTAAATTCTTAAGTAAAACCCGACTAAATAAAAATGTAAATCCCTTATATATGTGCTTCATGTTTTTTATTCCCACCTACAAAGGAATTAATGCAGAATATAGCACCAACTATGCAATAAATGCTGTTAAGTAAATATGGGTACTTAAAAAAGTATGTAATGAAGAATTATAAAAGATTAATGCTTGATAATATACATTTTCAATAAACTGTCTGAAGACCCCTTGTGGGTACTCTAAGTGCCCACAGGCTTTCCCTTTACTATTATTGGCAGCTTTCCCACACACGTCAGCTCTGAGTGACGTAACACCGTAATGCACCATACCTTTGACACTGCTTGCAGAAAGAAATGGAAACTTGTTTCGGAATACCTTGGCTGATGTCCACTTTACTTCGCAAACAAGCCACACAAATATTGGCAGGATTTGGACTAATCGGGACACCGCATTCACAGCACAAGCTTAAATAACAAAGGATATTTTTTCCAATTAGACACACTAAATTTAAGAAACCTATTAATAAAAGTTTCCAAGTTAGGCCATAACATTTTTGCTTTATTAAAACATGTGTTACAAATAGTTACTCAAAGATGTAATAAAGAACAACCTTGAAATACTGGGGCAACCAAACAAGCATGGGTACAATTCTGAAAATCCACTAACCATAAGGCAATTGTTACGTTAAAGCAAATAGAGGCAGACATACTGATGAAGAAACCAAAGATTATTCATTTTAATTGTAAATAATTAAAAGGCAATAAAAAAATATTAAAGTACTCTTATCCACACCCAGCCAAGACCATGAAGAGGTAATCATTGTTAATCATTTGCATATATCCTTCTAGACAGTTCCAGGTAAACACAACATCTACATTATTACCAGTGAACAAGCATAATAAATTTCCTAACAGCAAGAATAGAAAAGCATAAGGATAGGAAAGAATAAGAAGCACTGTTACTCAACATACTCTCTAAAACTGAAAGACAATAAAGGCAATAGTCAATAATAAGTCAGTGGCAAAAACTAAGGAGAAAACTCAAGAGTGCCCGGGTTCCAGCGCAGGCAGGGAGCTAGGACAGCCCTGGGCGACACCGCACTAGGTCCCGACGCCTGGATCTCCCACTCAGCTTCCGGCCTCCAGGACCGAGTTCTTAGCTCCGATTCAGCCCAGCCAGAGGATGCGATGGGCAATTAAGGAAAGAACCAAAGGGGGGGCATTGAAGCTCAAGCTCAACGTCCCTCTGAATCTCTGCCGCAAAAATTAAAACAATGAACATGTAAAGTCAGTTTATCCCTTCAACTTTTCTTAAAAATGTTCCCGACTGACACACAGTAATTGCATATGTTTATGTAGGTCAGTTCATGTATACACTGTACAATGATCGGTGTAATTAGCAGATTCCTTATCTTACACTTCAATCATTTCTTTATGTTCAGTCCATGTTAAAATCCACCCAGTGATTTTGAAATATACATTATATATTCATCCTTCTACGCAATAGAATACAATTTATCCCTGCTAGCCACCTGAACTCACTCACCATTTCCCTTCTCTTTAATGCTACCACTGGATGTCAAGCCTTTAAAACTTGTAACTTCATTTGTTCTGTGCACTCTCTCTGCTGCTACATTGAGAACTCTGCCCATTTACATGGTGCATACACAAGACCTCACAGTACAGGGAGCATTACAGCTGCCTGGCTAACTCTAAGAAACATTCCTTAAAACAGCTCTGAAAAACGCAAACACTTCTCAACGGTAGCAATAGAATGATATCCAAGTCATTTCTAATAGCGATGGCAATATATTCTAACGCCCATACTCTGGACAATGCCAACATATAAACATTCACCCAGTGCAGGTAAAGCAATCAAGTCAATTCAGTATAAATGATGGCAGTATATTATAATTTGAACTGCACTGGGGACAGGTGCATTTACTATAAGTGTGAGGAGTATCATAATTCCAAATGCAATGGAGACTGCAAAAATCTAAAAGCACCGATGCAGAACAACACTGTCCAAAAAGTCTTCCCATGTCCAAGGGAAGGCATTGGCCAGCCACAAGTGGTTACTGGATATACGAAATGTGACTTAGTGAAACAGAGTAATTATATTTAATTTTAGTACATTCAAAGTAAATTTAACGGTGTAGCTAGTGGCTACATCTTGGACAAAGTCAATAGTCTGCATGCATGCAGTACCTTAACCCTCTTCAAGCATGCATTTGTTACAGAGAACTTACTAACTAGAAAGGAATCTGATTTTCTACAGGAATGAAGTTTGGGTTATCCCACCCCCCATTTATGACTAAATAACGATTCCCTCTGCAAAGTCGTCCCCCTGCTCTGCGAGCTTAGAGGCTCCCTTTGGGCCTCCGGAGGTAAGGGGTCACTCACATGTGTCCGGGGCTGCGCTCAGCGGACTCCGTCAGGTACTCCATCGTCGTCCGGACCTTACCTTAAAACACACACACACACACACACATCAAAATGACAGTGGTGACAGGTAAAAGGCCCGGCGTCCCCTCCTCACGTCTTGCTCCGACTCCCTGAATAAGACAACGGTTTCTTAGACGACTTAGCAAAGAAGCCACTTGCTCAGGACCAGGCCGAGGAACGTCAGGGGTTTCCACGCGCGGCCGGTCCCCCCGACCCGGGGCCGGCACGAGGTGTGCGTGGCCAGCAGGCTGGTCGCCCTGCCAGCCCCGCGGCGCCCCCGCACGCAGTCCCCCCGGCCCGGGGCCCCGGCCAGCGAGGTGTGCGTGGCCAGGGCCTCCCTCACCCTGCCAGCCCCGCGGCGCCCCCGCCCTCTCAGGTCCCGCACCCCGCCGGGGCGGCCACGCACGCCGACTGAGGCCGGCCCGAGCCCGGCAGCCCGCCCCGAGCCCGGCAGCCCGCCCGGCCCCACGTCACAGACCCCGGCTCGCGGCCCTGCGGCCTGCTCAGCACCTCCACTCTAAACCCACGCTGCCGGGAACACGCGAGACGAACTCACCTCACTCCCAGCGGCCACCACAGGTGGGCTCCCCGCACCGCGCTTCCGCACAGCCAGGGTCTCGCGAGACGACTCGCCGGGGAGGGCGGGGCGAGCAGGCAGCAGAGGCCTCTGGGAAGCCGGCGGGACCGCCCAGCTGGCACTGGCCTTCCTGTAGTTACCGGGCAACCAACATGGCCGCGTGTACGCTTCCGGTCAGCCCTCACGACTAGGCGCTTGCTTCTGGGTTAAATCATTATTTGATATAAATGCTACCTGTAAACATTCTACAGAGAAATTGAGTTAATGCTTGCTTGCCGTGTCCTAATTGCTCAAATGATTATTAGTGAATAAAACAATAAAATATAAGGCACGATTATTTGTAGAAGTCTGTGACATTTTTAGACTGTCAGGAGTTGCTTCCTGATACTAAATATTTTCTTAAGAAAATATACATTTTACATTAGCACAGACTCCAATTGTCTTTTTTTCCTGAGTTTCAAATATTGAAGGGTGCAGCCATTCGTCACACCACAAATTTCAAGAAATACGAGCAAACTTTCTGAAGAGTGACCAAAGAAAGTCTCTCGTCATTTCTGACCAGAATACTAAAGTCTTCCATCTGTCCTCCTTAATTGCAGACTCTAATCCACCCATCCTAAACGCGGTTTTGATTTTGTCACACTCCCTGGCTCTGAACCTTTCAGTGGTTTCTAAACACCCTGGGAATGAGTTCTGTTTTCTCTGCATGGACATGTGGTTGGGACTCTTGTCACATCCCCAGGCACACAGCCATACAGACCGACCAGCAGTCCCTCACGGGAAACAGTCTACTTCTGTTGATGCCTGGTACACTCTGCCTTAAAGTCAGGCCTGCAATTCATTTCGTAGCACTGCTGTAATGAATTACCACATACTTAGTTGGCATAAAATCCACAAGCTTAAGCTTCTGTTTGGGACTCTGGCATCCCATATGGGCCTCGGTTTGAGACCTGACTGCTCTACTTCCTGTCTAGCTGCCTGCTATTGCACCAAAGCAGCAGCAGATGGACAATGCTTGCACCCTGTTGTCCATCTGAGGGACCAGGGTGCAGTTTCAGCTCCTGCCTGCAGGCTGGACCAACCCTGCTTGGGTTAGTGAACTAGGGGATGAAAATGACCGAGAGATGAAAGATATTCTCTCTTTTTAAATAAGTAAATAAATGTAGATTTTTGACACACATCATTTGTCATCTTTACAATTCCCAAGTCTAAATGACTTGACAGAGCTGCATTTCCCTTTGTGGCTGTAGGAAAAAATTTGTTGTCTTGCCTGTTTGAATTCTTAAAGCGACCTACATCCTTGGCTTGTGATCTACGTCATCTCTGACTTCACCAGACCCAACATGGTAATCCAGATCATTGATTAAATTACATCTGTGAAATCCTTTCCACCACATTTAAGGAATATTTTTACAGATGTGGGGAAGTATAACATAGGCATCTCTAAAGAGACATCATTGCCCACCACCCTCCTCTTCCCTTGTGACCCCCAACTTCCCTGAGGAGCTGGGGAGTTCAATGCCTCTCCTTCACATGTGGTCCTGTGTAATTATGTGTAAGAGATGCATGCCACTGTGGAGAAATGGAAGCTAAGATTTCTATCTTGCATGCTCTGCAGTTCCAAATCCTTGCACAGTAATTTAGGCCTTGTTCTTCAAATCACCTTACACTGAGTACAATCATTGCTTGGCACAAAACATATCTCCAAATACACACTGGTCAGTTAATTATCCATTTGAGCCACAACAACTCTGAAGACGTTTTTCTCCATCAAAGTGTTTACTTAGTCTCTCTATGCCACAATCCCAAACCATCAGGTACACAGCTGTGAAAACTGTAAATAAGTTGTGTTTACCCCTCATTGGAATGAGGATGTATTACCATATGGGTGTAGTTTTTCCCTCCAAAACTCACGTTAAAATTTTGTTCCCAGTGGATTGGAAGGTGATGGGCTCTTTGGGGCTTGAAGAAGCACTAATGCCACTCTCAGGAGACCAAGTTAATTCTTCAGAAACTGAGTTCTTGATCTCATGGGTCTGGGTTAGGTTACTGAAAGCAAGACTTCCCCACCCCCTCACATTTTGTTTCTTTTGTGAGTGCCTGAATGTCACTGTATTACCACGCAACATGAGTTCCTCTCCAGATTTGTTCACCTGCTCTTGGTTTTCCAGCCTCCATATCATGAGCCAAAATAAATCTCACTCTATGAATTACTGAGTCTTGGGTATTTTTCTGTAGCAACAGAATGCAGAAAATTTACATGGAAGAATAAACGTTTCCTAGGTTCTGTGCTTTGGTGGGGGTTTGGGGGTAGGCTCTGAGGAAGCAAAGGTTTGCTTTAGACTGGATGCTATCAATATGAGAGAGTTCTTTAAGGTTAGACTAGCTCAAGGAATCCTGTTTGTAGGAAACAGGGCTGGAGGAGAAGCTGCACCTGCCAAAGCCATTCATTTGACAGAGAGGGAATGATTAGCGTTTTGTGACTGGCATAGTGAGCTTGTATTTGGTCTGTGCTTAGGTGAAATTATGAAATAGCACTGGTCTTTTTTTTTTTTTTTCATTGTTTCAGAGTAACTTTGTCTATGGGTGAATTCTTTGAAACTGGTTAGGAAAGTAATATGACCTAGCATCAGGTCAGCTTGTTCTTCACTCTTGTTTAACACGTTTCTTCAACAATTATTGATTTGACCACCATTGCTAAAGAGCCAGGCTTGCTAAGCACTGCATATGTATTAATAGGCGATGCAGACATAGTCACCATTCTCATGGAGCACATATTTTACAGGTAAACTGATATTCTAAAAGAGTAGAGCAGGTAAAATCCTGCAGAAAATAAATGGCCAAACTGGGACCTGAGCTACACTTTGTCTCTGTACCCATTCCAGACTGCCTGCTCCTCTGAGGTCTGGGTCATTCATGCCTATTTACAGGCCATTAATAAATGACATAAAAAGTAAATTGATCTAAATTGATCTTTTCTTCTGCCCAAACTCTACCAGCAAGAGTTCCATATGTCACAAAAAAAATTGTTTGATGTTTCTTATTATTAAAGCAATTTTATTTATAATTATTTGAGAGACAGAGAGATAGACAAAAATATTACAAAGGAGCTGGCTTACTCCCGCAATATATATAACACTGATTCTGGGCCATGCCTCAATGCTGGACCTCAGTCCTGGAGACAGCATTTGCTCCTCCGTGAGTATATATTAACAGGAAACCAAAGCTGAAAGTGAAGTTGTACCCAACCACCTGCCACGTCTTGATTTCACCCATTTGCAGTAAGCCTAGGATGAGCTGGCAGGGATTGATCTGAGTAGAATGACGCTGGCCAGGCATGCTTGAGAGAAACTCCCATTGCACTTGATTTATTTATTTTAAAGGTTTATTTATGTTTATTTGAAAGGCTGATTTTTACTAGAGTGGAGAGACAGTGACAGGTCTTCCATCCACTGGTGCACTCCCAAATGGCTGTGATGGCCAGGGCAGAAACAACCTGAAGTCAGGAGCTGGGAGCTCTTCCGAGTGTCCCACATGGGAGCAGGGACCCAAGGACTCGAGCCATCCTCTTCTGCCTTCCTGGGTCATAAGTCGGGAGCAGGATCAGAAAGGTGGTGGCCAAGGTTAGAACCAGTGCCCATATGGGATGTGGGCACCACAGACAGAGGATTAATTCACAATACCACCTTGCCAGCCCCTGCACCTCTTCTATTTAATTTTCAAACCTTTCCTGAAAAACACTAGGTTCTCTTGGCCCACAGTCTTTATATTCAATATTCATCCTTACTCAAATTAAAGCTTAATGTATCTTTATAAAATTAGCTTCTGTATGTTTGATCTTCTGTTTAGATAAGAGAAATTATTTGTCTATTTATTTGGAAGGCAGAATGGCGAACACTGAGAGACAGAGTGAGAGAGATCTTCTACTGACTGATTCACTCCTCCGGTGGGTACGCCAGCTTAGGCAGGACCAGACCAAAGTCAGCAGCCAGGAGCTCCATCTGGGTCTTATACGCATGGTTCGCAGGGGCCAATATCCTTGAACCATCTTTCATTGCCTTTGCAGCAGCAATAGCAGGGAGCTGTCTAGGAATGTGAGCAGCAGAGGCCCAAACCAACACTCAGCTACAGGATCGAGCTTTGCAAGCCAAGGCTTATCATACTGCACCACGACACCAGTCCTGACCTTGATTTTAGAATGAAATTTTTAGATACAGTGTTGTGTACATCTCTACTTCTAAATCAAATATGGACTCCCATTGAAACTGTTAAATATTTCTTGATAGGATACACTTAAATAGCAGAATGATGGACTTATGCTGGCTTATATAGGACTACATTCTTGAAATAATATGGGGGAAGTCAGTGGGAGGGGAGGGAATTTGGGAAGGGATTAAGGGAAATCCCAGAGCCTACATAATTGTATCATTTTTAAAAATGTAAAGAAAAAAAATCTCTTATTCGTTTTTGTCTGGAAAGGCAAATTTTACAGAGAGGAAGAGACAGAGAGAAAATTTTTCCATCAAGTTCACTTCTCAAATAGCTGCAAAGGCTGGAGCTAAACTGAACCGAAGCCAGGAGCCAGGAGCTTCTTTCTCGTCTCCCATGTGGGTGCATAGCCCCAAGGTTCAACCTCGGCTATTTTCTTAGGCCATAAGCAGAGAGCAGGATGGGAAGTGGAGCAACTGGGACACAAATGGTGCGCATATGGTATGCCAGTACTTACAGGTAGAGTATTAGCCTATTGAGCCATTGCACCTGCCCCTGGAATGGAATTATTGGAAGGACTAGTTAACATAGGCTCCTGGCCAGCTAGAAGTTAATACTCCATTCTCATCATCCATGGAGTTATCAACATGGATGTTATTTTATAGTAAAATCCAAACAATTTATTTCCTAATCAATTAAATAGAATACAAACACATTTCTCAATTTCTTTTATAGTAAGACATAAATGGATTGAAGGAGTGCTTGAAAAGGAGTAGTGTCTTATTAATTTCAAAGATCTTCGGTGCATAGCAAGAGATGATAGCTATTAATTTATAAAATTCTACACAAAACTTTCAAAAGTGCAACATTTTTTATACAATGACTTGTGTTAGCACACTTAGGAAAAGCAGAATGACACTGAAAATGAGTGAAGGCTTACTAGGATATACTCTTAGAAGCAACAACTGTAGAGGGGAAGGCACAGAAGCACTGCTGAGCAGAGAGGGGAGTTGTGCATCAATCAGGCAGAAAGGAGCCTCTGCCAAGCCCACGGGGAGGCCTGAAGCTGAGACGAACAGTCAGTTTGCCCCAGCGACCTGGCCTCTTTTCACCCATCAGCTGTAAGGTGTGACTGCCTCAGACAAGGCACACAGCCCAGGGTGCCATTAGTTCAGGCAGCCCCAGCAGTGGAAGAAAGTGAGGGCTTTCTGCCAGCAGCATTCCCCGCAATAGAGAGCTAAGCTCTTTCCTGATTGGGCACCTGGATGGGATCCCACAAGCATGCTCCATGAGGAGACCAGTGTGTCTAACAGATTTGATAGAAAACATGTACTAAAGTCCTGGTGTCAAGTGCAAGATTTGTGGCTGATGGATTCCGTGGCTCTTAGGAGATGCTCTGCCTCTCAGACTCTTCCTAAAGTCTACTTCCTTCCTCTCTAAGACTGTAATAATCTCTGCTTCACAAACTTGCTAGGAGAATTGACTGAAATTAGGTACATTGAGTGCAGTGAACTGCAGCAGCTATTGTGGATGTAGGTACTGTTCTTCCAGTAAATATTCTTTTTTATTTTGATAATTATTATTACCATTGATGATTTTTACATAGTTGATTAGGGTGATAAGGGTCAAGGGCTACAGGAAGGTGGGTGACACCATTGTTTTCACATTCTCTTTTTCCTTCTTGTATCTGAGGGAGGTAGGAGGTATGGGGAGAAGCCACACCCAGCCACCCAAGCCTCTGCACCCTGGGATGGAAGACAGCTACCCAACACCACCCAAGGGTCACTGATGTAGAGCATGTTCTGAGGGTCCTGCTTAAGAGATTTTGATAGTTCAACAGTTCTGAATTGTTGCCAATCTCACCACTCCAAACATGATGAAATCTCTCCAGAATCCATACTGGTTGACACAGTCCTACGTTTGCCCAGATACTCACTACAAATGCTTAACTGAGCTAGTTGATGAATTTGTTCTATCCTCTGTCCTCTATTAGGGTACTAGGTGTCCTATTCAGGCTCCAATGTAATGCCGTATACTCTATGTGCACCTGGATATGCTGTCCATTGCTCCATCTAAACTACTGAGGAGGCCCAGTTCTGATACATGCACTCCACAGTCAGATCATGGATCCTACAGTTCTTTTCATGGCTGGGGTTCTGTGCAGCAATTCAGGTGAGGATATCCCCATAGAAACTTCATCTGAGGTGATCCCATTCCTGATTCTTGTGTGAGCTTGCCAATGCAGGGTGTAGCACAGTGCATCACTCCAATCAGCTTATGCCTATGCTGATGGTTGCAATTGCTGGTTCAATTCTGTCTCCAGCCCTGTCTTTCACACAAACCAAAGGGTGTTGAAGCCTGGTCCGATCCTGCCCAACACACACTCAGCCTTCACATACACTAGTGGAAGCTACAGCCTAGTCAGAGCGACCCACAATAACCCCCCACCAGGCCAGCCCCCTGCCATGGGTTCCCGTGCTTGCCAGTATGTACAGCAGACTGCTCCAGTCTGTTCCATGTCCCATTCAGCTCTCAAACTTGTCAATGGGCATTGAAGCTTAGTTCAACCCAACCATCCCCACTATCCAGCCCACACACCTGCTGACAGGTGCAACTTTCTGTCTAGTCATACCTGCCTCAGTCCTGGTTCTCATGCCCACCAGTGGGAGTGGCAACCAAAGAGGGGGGTGCCCACTGTTTCCCTCCTAGACCCATTCCCACTCACGGATCTTGCATTCTCCAAGTGGTTCTACAGTTTAACTTGATAGAACTTGTCCCCTGCGCCAGCATCTGCCATCTGATGTTGCGGCAAAGCCCAACCCACCCACACTCACTCTGACTTATGCATGTACCAGTAGGAACAGTTAACCCAGCATGACTTTCCCCTGTCAGCCCACATGAGGTCAACATGTATTGTAGCCCTGCTAGGCTTGGTCTGCCCCCATTCCTATTCACACTCTCTAATGGGAGTGGTGGTGTAGCAGGGAAGCCCTCCATATCCCCCCTACCGGGTTCATTCACATGTGCTGGTTGGGTACTACAGCCCTGTCTGGCATGGCTTGATTCACCTCGACGTTTGCCAGTGGGTGTTGTAGCCTGGCTGGGCCCAGAACACCCCCAATTCCAACTCACTCTGGTTGATGCCAACCTAGCCCAGCTGGTACCCAATCCTGGCCCTCATGTGAACTGGCTTGTGTTGTGACCCAACCCAGCCTAACCCATACTCCATTCTGGTGCTCAGATTCACCAGAGGGTGATATGAATTGGCCCAGCCTGGTGCATGCCCAACCTGTGCCAAATGTATGTTGGTGGATAACATTCCCTGGCCTGATTGGGGCTGCTACCTATCATTGTTCTTGTATTCATCTGCAGGGGCCGTGTCCTGACAGAGAAGTTCCCCAAGTTCCTCCATCAGAACCTCTCCCAAAGCTAGTTCTCATGCACACCACTGGATCCATGGGCCAGCCCTACTCAATCTACCTCCTGTCCTAGCAGGAACAGTGGCCTTTCCTGACTGGCCTACACCCATTCCAATTCTTACTGTCAGATGTTACAGCCCACCCAAGCCTGTTCCACACCTAGGCATAGCTCACACATGGCTTAGCAAGGACAGAGACCTAGCCTAGCCCTTCCTACACCTACCCTGGTTCTCACGAGCACCAGTGGGTGCTGCAGTCTAGCCCAGTCTGGTGCACCCCAGACCCAGCCCACAATTGTGCTGAGGAACACTGCAGCCATGCCCAGACCAGACAGCAGCCACTACTCTGACCTTCACACTCACCAGTAGGAACCACAACCTAGCCAGGGCATTCCCTTAGCTCCCCAACCAGGCCTGTTCCAGCCACAGATCTCACGCGTGCCAGTGGTTGCTCTGTCCAGCATGGTGTAACTATTCCCCTGTCTTGGCTTTTCAGATCCCACCCCCCAACTCCAGATACCTGTAATGAGAGAGACTGAAGAAGAGAGGGAGCCCCATTGGATGTAAAAAGGGGCTCAGCTCAAAAGGCTAGTAGCTCTCAACCAGCACCTTGAAGGAGGAGACCGTTTCAAGTGCTTGAGCCAAACTGAAGAAGTAAGTCCAGCACTGCTCCAACACTGAGATGATCTACCTCTCCTTTTCTCCAGCCAGAAACCATAAAGTAAGCATGAGGGTCTGGGAGGGCCCTCCTTCCTGAGACTTAGACATTCGCAGGACCTTGGGACAGGGAGGATGAGAGGAGACTTGGTACTGAAAGTGAGTGTGTGAGTTTGGTGACACTGCAGAATCTGAATTAGTACAAAGAATAAAGCATCACAAGGCAAGTGCTGCAAGTCTCTTGATCATGCTGGAAGGTGATAAAACTGCTCCCGACAGTGTTATTCTCAGAACTGCCTTCGAATCAAATATTATCTCACAACTTGTTCGGTTTTGAAGGTTTATTTATTTATTTGAAGAGGAAGGATCTTACATCAGTGGGTTTACTCCTCAAATGGCCACAGCAACTGGGGTTAGTCCAGGTTAATGGGAGGAATCCAGAATTCTGCCCAGATTGTCCACATATGTACAGCGGCCTTATTCCTTAGGCCATTTTTGCTTTCCCAGGCATTTTATCAGGGAGCTACATCAGCAGTTTAAGATGAGGGGCTTGAATTATGGTGTGGCAAGCTAAACTGCAGCTTGTAGTAAAAGAATCCAGGTGAGCACTGGTTCAGGTCTCAGCTGTTCCACTTCTTTTTATTTTAAAAAAAATGCATGCAAGTTCCAGAGAATTATCTCACTATTTGTTTTTGTTTGTTTGTTTTTTGAAACAGATTTACAGAGAGAAGAGAGAGAGATCTTCCAACCATTCATAGTTCACTCTCCAGATGGCCACAATAGCTGGAGCTGAACTGATCCAAAGCCAAGAACCAGGGGCCTCTTTCAGTTCTTTCATATGGGTGTAGGGTCCAAGGACTTGAGCCTCTCTGCTGCTTTTTCAGACCATAAACAGAGAGCTGCACAGGATGTGGAGCAGCCAGGACTAGAACCCATGCCCAAGTGAGAAACCAGCACAAGTGGAAAAGTAGCTTGCTATACCACTGTGGTGACCCCAGGAGAGGAACCAGCTGGTACTCAAACTAGTCCCCATATGGGATGCCAACACTGCAGGCCTGCTGCGCCACTGCCCCTCCCTACATTCCTCCCTTGCTGCTCCATTTCCAATCTAGTTTCCTGCTAAAGTATCTGGGAAGATAACGGAAGGTGACCCCTGACACCTATCCACCTCGATTGAGCTCCAGGCTTTTGGTTTCCAACCTGGACCACTCCTGAATGTTCCTGGGAGTAAATCAGTAAAGGAAAAATTGATAACTGCTCTGCCTGTATCTCTGTGCCTTCCGAGTAAATAATAAAATATTTTTAAATGTGTGAAAAATTTTAAAACAATGTGAGAATTTCTGATTACAGGAAGAATCCCTCTGTTTACATATTAAGGTCATTGTTTATACAAGGCACAGACACTTGTCTGCGCTGTTGCTTGGCTTCGAGCACCATCCACATTCCCCTTCCCTCACAAGGAGCCACCGTGACACACATGGTACACGCACTTGGGCAGCAGGAAATTACAAGAGAAAGCCTGGGGGGCAATCTTCCAGTAAAAAGATTCCGCTTGAGCGGCTATGTCGTTTTGCCCTAACTCTTGACTCTGTCTCCTTTGACTTTGGAATACAAATGTACCCAGAGATGTGAAAGCCATCAAATGACCATCAGGCAAGGAGCAATAAGGGCAAGTGCGTCCTTCTAAAGATGGTGAGGCAGGGCGAGGAAGAACCTGTGTCTTGACAGTGTCATTGTGCAGAGGCACACGTGCTTGGCTGTCCACATTTAGATTCTTTCTATGTAAGGGAAAAAGACTATATTTGTTTAAGCCACTGTTGGCTGGCTGTTCTATTATTCGCTGCCAAACACATTTCTCGCAGATTCTGATACTCTAAGGAGATTCTCAGCAAGGTTAATATACTTTGCCTACATTACAAGGCTGTTGTAAGAATGAAAGGCATGGTAGCTGCTTAATATTCATTGTGGGTTTCAGAAAGTACAAGTTGCTGATACTGCCTTTTCCTCCTTCCTTTCTTGCCAGCATTTAATGTTTCTCATTCCCCTCAGCTTGGCTTGATTTTGTATTATAATCAGGCTTTGGCCAGCCACTCTCCTAATTGAATTGGGCATTTGTTGTATCTCAAACAGCTCAGAATTTTTTTACCAGTCCTCTTAAAGCATTCCAGCCCAAGGCAACTGCTCCCTCCATGACCTGATGGCACTCACTGTCTGCACTTCCCAATTGCCAATTCATCATGCAGTGCCCCACGACACTTCTCACACAGCTGTCCTGGAATAACCAATGTTTAGAGCTGGAAGGGACGTTACAGATCATCTCCGGCCACCTCAGTGCATCTGAAATGCGCCTTCACTCTTGAATCTTTTTTTTTTTTAACTGCCTCACGGGTTTACAGCTAGATCTTAGGCTCCTAATGAGATAAAAAATAAAAAGCAACATAAGGAATTTTTTTTTTTAGTAGTTTTCTGTATGCCAGAAACCTTACACACACAATTCAGTTTTTCACAACTTTAGAAATGGGTGTTAATCCCACTTGACAGGTAAAGAACTGATGTTCAGAGAAGTTGTTACTCACAATATATTTCTGTATCGCTGGATTGGACTTTGTTTTTAGGGTGCTTCAACCCTAAAAACTTGCAATGCTCACATCAACATTTAGAATGTTTCAGAAGAAAATTAAAAGTTTATTGAATGGAATCAAAAGTTTGTAAAAATCAGTTGAAGCTTGGAACGACTAAGAATCTGAAATCTCTCCATTGAAACAAACTGGTAATGTGTTTTACAAAGAAGCTCCTGGCGCCTAGCTTTGGATCAGATCAGCTCTAGCTACAGTGGCCATTTGGGGAATGAACCAGCGGATGGAAGAATTGCCTCTCTGTCCCTCCTTCTCTGTAAATCTGCCTTTCAAATAAAAATAAGCAAATCTTTTTTTTTAAAAAAAAAGCCTTCAATTGCTTTACATTTTGGCAAATTTCTTTAATGTGAGATTATTGATTAAAACTCAAGTACAGGTTTATGTTAATGAACGTAATTTTATTGCTTGAAAACTCAGAAAAATCTTTCTTAGATGTCACAATTTTTCTCCTAAATTCTTTTTTTTCTGCTAATTTTCAAAATATCTATTTTATTTATTTAAAAGATTGATGGAGGGAGAGACAGAGACGATTCCTAAATGGTTGCAACAATGAGGCCAAAGCCAGGAACTCCACTCAGGTCAGGGCTCCCTCATGGGCGGCAGGGGTCGAAGAGCTTGGACCATATCCCACGCTTTGCAGGCGCATGAGTAGGAAGCAGAATCAGAAGCAGAGAAGCCAGGATTTGAACCAGCCTTCTGATATAGGATTCTAACCTTACAGCGGCTTGCCTGCTGTGCCAAAATGCCCACCCTTCTTCCAAATTCTTGCTGAATTTCTTTCACATTTTTTCAGTTAATGTGATTTTTAACTGCTTAATATATTTTCAATTTTGTTTTAGAACGCTTATTCTCTTTAATCAAGGCACTTCATAATGGTCACTCGTAGCTGATTTGTCATATTTTATTTATGAATTTTGTAAGTATTGCTTCATATTTTAATTATGTAATTTTACATTTCTGTACTTCAAAAAGTGTAGTCATAATTTTAGATATATACTTTTAATTAACTTATCACCAAAAGTCACCTTTGAAAACATGACTCTACCTATACAGTCTAAATTTATAACTGAGCTAATTTCTAACTTTCAGATGATACACTATTTATATGTGTAGACTCAAGATAAAGTTGACATCAGTTTTTGTTTAAAAAAAAAAAGCAATTTCATGGACTACGGTAATTGGTTATACCATAGAGTTTCTTCGCCAGTCATCAACTATCCAATTATTCAGCCACTTGAAATTGAAAACAGTTCTACATACTGATTTGTATTCAGTTATTTTTCTATTTTTGTTCTCTACACAATGCACAAATATGAAGACTTCTACCTAGCTATCTTCTGTAATTTCAAGTACTATTTTCAGTTAGTGAAACACCCATTTGCTTTGGCCATGTCCTTCCTTTAAATCCTAGTTTGAATGACAGGATGCCAAGTTGCAGTGTTTCAGTGAAAGCCCAGCACTTTGGCTAAACCACTGGCTTAATACAGAGTACTGAGCTCACACAATAATGCTAGAAGATGCCCGATTCTCCCTGAAGCCTGATTTAATCAACCTTCAGTAATCCTTCAGAGAACTCTTACTCATTCTGGATTATTCTCGGTCTGGCTAATTTGGATCAGGAGCCAGATTCTAACCCTGGCTTTTCCACTTGATGGCTGAATTCTTTGGAGTCTTATAGACCTTGAGTTTTGATTTCGCCTTTAGTAAAGTGAGATTAAATCTACTTGGAGGGTTTTAGGTGATTGTAAAGACCATGTTTGTGATATTTGCAGTGACAATTAAGACACCTTTAATGTTTGTAAATATAAATGTGCCTAGACTAGTGCTTGACACCTACTTTAACTTCAATTAAGAACAATCCAGTCTAACTTTGACAAACTTGGTCTTTTGGAATTTAGCATGCATAAAAATGTCTTATTTTCTATCATCTTTATTGCCTATCATTCACAGGTTTTATTTTTCAAAACCTCTAAATTTTCAAACTTCGAAATGAATCAATTGCCAGGATTTTAGCGAATGGGTTTGTTATGTCCTGAACAGACAAAAATTCTTGCAGCTAGAAGTGTTTCCTCATAGGTAAAATTAAGGCTTGTGACCACATGCCAAGGAACTCAAGAATATATCATATTCTGGCCTGCCAATTACCCTCTTGGAAGCTTTCTGGGGAAATTAATGAGTTTCTCCAAGAAATTGTTAAGCTCAAGTAAATTATCAGTGATCTATGTTTAGTAGATTATAAGGTTATTGGAGAGTGGCCATAGCTATAATGGACAGTGCAGTTGATGGGCCTGGAACAGTGAGCCTACTCAAGACGGCAGGGAAGGAAAATTGCTCCAGGCAGGCATTAAGGCCTTAACTGGCTTCTCAAGGCCCTTTCAGACTTTATTTAGGAACTAATTCTGAATTTGAAAGAAATGCTGCAAGGGTGCAGTCATGACCAGTTAGTTTTCTATTTTACACTCAAAAATTTAATTGGATATCTTAATACTGCCAAAAATGGTCTAATAAATATTTATCCAAAATATCCAGCTATTAGAATGCTTAACTTAGTGCTGCCAACCGCGACGATTTTGGTGATGGATGTGCAAATTGCTAAACTTACTTATAGAGACTTTGAAGTTGGAAAGGGCAAAGGTGGGAGAATAGGAGGTCATTATTTGACAATTAGCATGAAGGAGACAGGCCTACATGTTCAGTCTCCTATCTTGGACCTGGCCTAACTCCAGCCATGGTGATCTCTCTCTGTCTGTCCCTTCTCACTTCCCTCTTGTCACTCTGCCTTTCAAATGAATAAGTAAACCTTTTTAAAAACATGGTACAGGTACAAAATGAAATGTCTGCAGGAATTCCATGCCCCCAGATTGCTGAGCTCTGTTGCCAAACTGATGCAAGTGGGGGCGCTCATCCTTAACTGAAGGCTGAGGCTCACGGGGCCTTAAAGGAAAGCTCTCTTCCTTTCATATCCATCTGAAATGATCACACTCTCAGACATTTCCATGTATTCTGAAATTAAGTATTGCTAAATAATTCACATAGAAAGGAAAGTGTAGGGCAAAACAGCCATAAAAATTTATGAAATGTGAAATGTGCTGTAGCAGTCAAGTTTCTGCAAGGAGACCTCACTGTAAAGCAACAGCACCTAGTGTCTGTTTATTTGTAAAATATTGATATCTGCATATGGGAGGAGAAAACCTTCAGAAGTCATCTAATACTAGCTTAAAGATCTAGCTATAGTCTTATGGAAATTAACAATTTCTGGAAAACATTTTTATGAGCAACACATAAGCTTTTAAATGAACTCCTGCTCAGCAGAAATGCAGTTACTTTCCATTGTGTTTATGGCTGATGGGTCCCTAACTCCATTTCCACCACTCATTTAACCACTTGCCCATATCTTTTACTAGGAAGCACTTCTTTCTACTCCATTTTATTAGCCTTTCCTTCTATGGCTCTGGACCAAATTGGGGGATGCAGGGAAAGAAGGTTATTAAATCTTTGAAAACTTTTTAAAAAGCTGTTTCATTCTTATCATTAAAGTCATATCAGAATAATTTAGAATTTTATCTGATGCATTATCTTCTGATATGGTTTAGCTTCATGAAGGGTTTAGTTTCTTTGTTAAAAAAAAAAAAACAACTATATTTTCTTTGAAAGCCATAGTTAGATGATTGATCTTCCATTCACTGGTTCATTTCCCAAATGGCTGCAACGGCAAGAGCTGGGTCGGACAGAAGTCAGTCACTTCATCAGGGTCTCCTGTGAGACTTCAGGGGTCCAAGCACTTGAGCTGTCCTCTGCTGCTTCCCTAGGGGTTGGGATCAGCTAGGATTCAAACCGGCATCCACATGGCCGTACTTTACCCACTATGCCACAATGTGAGTCCCAAGGGCTTACTTATACTTAAGATTATTATGGGTATTTTTATAGCTTTTCTTTTAACCTTTTTGTACCCCAGTCATACTGCAATTTCACAAGAGAAATCAAATGTTTGCAGAATTTTATGGTAAGATAATGGAACTCCATTATTTAACCTACTGGTCTAAACTCTGCTCCTCCACCAGACAGAATTAAATTAGACAACTTGGGGGGTGGCATAGTGGCTTAGCAAGTACTCCTGCATCTGCAGCACTGGCATTCCATATGGGTGCTGGTTCCTATCCCAGATGCTCCACTTCCAATCTAGCTTCCTTTCTATAAAATGGGAAAGCAGCATAAAATGATCCAAGTCCTTAAGCTCCTGAACTCACATGGGAGATGGGAGGAGGCTTCTGGCTCCTTGCTTCAGATGGGTTCCGTTTTGGCAATTGCAGTCATTTGGAGAGTGAACAAACAGATGGAGGACCTCTCTCTGTGAGTGTATCTCCTTCTCTTTGTAAATATGAGATCTTCAATCCACTGGTTTACTCTTTTAAATGGTCAAGACAGCCTGAGCTGGGCCCATCCAAAGCCAGTAGCCATGAACTTCTTCATCATCTCCCACTGTGGGTTCAGGGTCCGAGGGACTTACGTCATCCTCCCCTGGTTTCCCAAGCCATCAGCTTGGAGCTGGATAGGAAGCAGGGCAGCTGGGACATGAACCGATGCCCGTCTGGGATGCCAGCGCCGCAGGCAGAGGATTAGTTTGCAAAGTCACCACATAGGCTCTCAGGAAGTGAAGATCTTCTAATCTCTTTTTACACTTTATTTTTAATATTGCTTACATAGTTGAGAGGGATGCACACATATGTGGGTCTCTGTTTAGATTTCCCCGTCTAAACCATCCAGTGTAAGCTCTCTTACCTGCCTGTGAGTGCACTGGCCTGGTCCATGGAAGCCATCAGAAGTCATCTCTTCCAGGTCAAACATGCTCTCAGCCGCTCCCACTACAACATGTTCCCTGGCAATCTGCATCCATGGTGGATGGGTGGGTGGCATTTCCCGGGCCCAGTGCACATGTAGGATGCTGGTACCACAGCTGGTGGCTTCACCTGCTGTCCCCTTCTCCTGCCTTTTATGGCTAGACCACTTTTACTTGTTTTGAAATATAAACAAATGGAAACATTTGAATCTGACTTTTGTCACACATTTGTGAGATTCATCTGCACTGGTATATATATCAATAATTTGTTTATGTTTGCAACTGAGTACAGTGTAATTTATTTATCCGTTCTATTATTGATGAACATTTAGGTTGCTTTTGCTTGGAGGTTAATACAAACAGTATGCCTCTCAATATTTTTGTACATTTCTTTAGTGATCACATGTGTATACCTCAGGTGGGCAAATATCCAGGAACTAAACTGTAATGGTATTGGCTGTCTTTTCACTATGTCCGTCAGGGGCATGCTGGAGTTGGCTTTTAGGAGCTAATTTGCAGGAATTCTGTGAGTTGATTGTTAAACATAACAAATATTGCAAATTAAATTATAGGGTCATCATTGTAGCATAGAGGGTTAAGCCTCAGCCTGTAATGCCAACATGCCATATAGGTGACAGTTTGAGTCCTAGCTGTTCCACTTATGATCCAATCCCTTACTAATGTGCCTGGGAAAGCAGCTGAAGCTGGATCAAGTGCCTGGGCCCCTGTACCCACACAGGAGACACAGATGGAACTCAAAGCTCCTGCTTTTGGCCTGGCCTGCCATGGCTGTTGTAGCCATTTGGGGAGTGAACCAATAAATGTAGGATCTCTCCATCTCCCCCTGTAACTCTGCCTTTCAAATAAATTTAAACTAAATAAATCCTTTATAATTAAATTAGATAAGATCAAGTTATTTTAAAGCAAAAGTAATAAATAGCACTAATGAGTATATCACCTTTTTTCTATATTTGATTCTCAGTTATACTCTTAAGGTTATTTGTACCAAGGGCATCTATGGGGTGGAAATACTGCTGTAATTGGGAGCTCCTGTATATTTTTTCAGAAATATCAGGTAGGCAACTTGAAACTGATCACACTAGAGTCTTTACATATGAAAACTAGGAAATGCTATTAATTGGGGTCTTCTTCTGTTGACCGAAAAAAATATCAGAGAAGATGTTAAGATTGCAGATTACACTCAAAAGTGTCATGCTTGTAGCTGACATGTTGTGAGTAGAACCAAACACTGTCAAAACATGGTTAAACTGTAAAGTTAGACATGAATATGAGAGTTTAGCAACAAGAGCATTCTCAAAGAATCAAAGAGCTACATGGAATGAGCAATGAAGAACATTATACATTTTTCTAATATTATAAATTTGTGAGACATACATGTGCACACACATTTTTTTTTTTTCTCAGAAAGCCTCTGTTAAACTTTTGCTGACTTATCTTTGGTAGTCTTTCTGTCACATTAAGACTTGAGTGTACTCTCCCTGATGACTAAGGAAGCTGAATATTCTTCCTATGTTGATTGGTTGGTTGATTCATTACTCTAATGGCCACACTGGCTGGAGCTGGGCCAGTACAAAGCCAGGAACAGGAACAGGAATTTCTTATGGGTCTGCCATGCAGGTGCAGTGGTCCAAGCACTCAGGTCTGCTTTCCTAGGTACATTAGCAGGGAGCTCAATGGGCAGTGGAATGAGAGTCGAAGTGTTGCCTACTTGGCATGCTGGCACCACAGGCGGTGATTATCCCTGCTATGGTTCAGTGCAGGTGTCCCATATTCCTTTTGTAAAATACTTATCTGTTTCAATATTTCAAAAGCAGAGCCATAGAAGTCTGGGGATGAGGGAGAGACAAAGGCATTCTCCATTTTTCATTTTACTTTCAAAAGACGGGGCTGGGCCAAAGCAGGCAGCCTGGAACCCTATCTAGGTCTGGAAACATTCTCGAAAGCCAAAGTACTCAAGCCACCATGAACTGCTTTCCCAGAGGCATTAGCAAGTTCCTGGCTGGAAGTGGAGTGGCCAGGACTTGAACTGCCATTCCAGTACGGGATACTGGCATCTCAAGCAACAGCTCAAAAGTCTGTGCTGCAACAGTGGGCCGCGTCTTTACATATTCTTGAGAAAATTTCTTTATTAAGTTTCTATGCTGTAAATGTCTTCTTTTGTTGCTTGATTTGCCTTTGCACTCTCCCAAAGGTGATTTCAATACAGACAAGTCCTTGATTTTCATTCAACGCTAAGTATTAAATATTCCCTTTTATTGTTAGTTAGTGCTGCTTTGTACTATTTAAGAAATATTTTCTTCCTCCTGGTGCCTATGTTTTCTTCCAAAAGTTTTGTCTTTACCTTTTACATTTAAGTCTATACTCCACCAGGTGTTGGTACTTGCACACACAGCTTGGGTAAGAAGCTATGGCTTACTTTTATACATATGGGTACAACTGGCCCAGACCATTTATCAGAAACATTGTTCTCTTGTTACTGTGTCTCAGCATGTCTGCGGTGGCACCAAGGGCCTGTCTGTGTAGGACTCTCCTAGGATAGGTTTAATCAATAAGCTAACACATTTTAGCATTTCACAGATGTTATGTCACATCAAGCACCTTAATAATTCATCCATAAAAGGTTTTATTTTAGATGTCTAAGGAATAAATTGTCTCACCTCTTATCAGCAGTATTTATCCCCACTATGAAAAGGCCCTGGGTTAGCTTCTCAGAGTACTGAAAAAAACTAAATTTTATGCACATAATCCCTTTAGCTGTGTATATATTTTTCAGGCACACTGACTCTGAAAATCAATAAAATAAGCATTCATGTCTTCATTTTCTAGATATTTATCATTGCATCCACTGATAGCTTTGTAAACTGTTTCATAATACTATTTTGTTTTATAAAATCAAAAGCAAATTTTGATAACACATGCAGATTATGGAACATGCCAATATTTGCTTGCAAAAGCTTACAAAAAACAACAGATCAAACAATATTATTGAATAATCTAACTTAATATTCTAATCTTTCAAAAAAAGATTTATTTATTTTCATTGTGAAGGCAGATTTACAGAGAAAAAGAGAGACAGAGGGAGAGGTCCTCCATCTGCTGGCTCATCCCCCAGATGGCCAAAACAGCTGGAGCCAATCTAAAGACAGCAGCATCTTCTAGGTCTCTCTTATGGGTGTAAGGCTCCAAGCCCGTGGGCCAATCTTCATGGCCTTTCCAGGCCATAAGCACAAAGCTGACTGGCCCTCATATAGGATGCCACTGCTTACAGGTGGAGGATTAGCCTGTTGTACCATTGCCCCAGCCCATATTCTAACCTTTCTTGAACAGTTTTGTGATGATAATTTGTTCCTATTTACAAGGTAATGCATCTTGGATCAATCAAAATAAATAAAAATCTATTTAAGAAGAACATTTGAGCTGTGAAATAAGTAATTCATTAACTCTACTATCTAGTCCATTGTTCAGAGAAAAACAATAAAATTCCCCCATGTCATAACTGCCTACATGCAGCATTTTATAACATGAAAGTAGACTTTCTATTATTTCAGTGTTACAGCAGAGAAAACCTAGCCTTCCACTAGAGGGCCTCTTCAGCCATTTTGTTTTCCTTTCCAAAAAATAAATAACAGTCTTCATGTTCTTTTACCTTGTACCTATGCCTGTCCCTGTGGAGAAAGCTGAGAAATGACCACGTACACCAGCTTTCACGAACAGTTCCTGTATTCTTAATCATTACTACTGTGAAATGCTCTTTAACGTCAATCAGCATTCTTCCAGAACTTTTTTTCTACATACAGAAAAATCCTTTTCAATTTGGCTAACATGAATATGGACAGTATTAAAACATTTGTTATGTATTTTACAGAAACGGATTCTAAGCACTACAGCAATGAAAAATAATCACAATGGAAAAGATGGATGGGTTTGTTTGAATACAAATATCAAATATTTGAATGTAAAGTAAAAACAGAAATAAAATTAAAACGTATATAACTTTCTAGGCAAATGATAAACTAGAAAATTTATTGTCACAGGTATGAGACTATGCAAATACATGGGATGCTCCTATATGTCCTGATGAAATAAGCAGAATATGAAAAAATTAATGAAAACATATAAATAAATAAACCACAACAACCTCAGAAACAAAAATTGGATTTCTTCTAAAAACTAGGAAACAGATAATAGATGTTAATCAGCATAGATAGACAATTGTATTGTTATGCATTAAAAGAAGAGGCATAGAACAATGTATCTCTAGAAAACCATCTAATGAAATATATTAGGAATTTTAGAAATTACATTATTAGACCAAAACATTAACATTCATTTATTTATTTGAAAGGTAAAACAATGCAGAAAAGGGAGGGGCAGAAAAAGATCTTCATCTGTTGGCTCACTCACCAAATGACTGCAATAGATATTATTAGTACAAGCTGAAACTAGGAGCCAGGGGCTCTGTCCTAGTTCCCCACTTTGGTGGCACTTTGGCCATCTTCTACTGCCTTCCTAGGCATGTTGGCAGGAAGCTGGATCTGAAGTGGAGCATTGGAACTTGAACTGGCATTCCAGTAGGGGATGCCAGTAACCAAAACAAAGGGTTAACCATTGCCCCTCAGTGCTGCCACCCTCTATCTCCATCCCCCCAAATTTTGATCATAAAAGTCTATCCTTAAACCATTAACATATGGGCCTAGTGACTAAAGTCCTTGCCTTGAACGTGCCAGGACCCCATATGGGCGCCGGTTCTAATCCCAGCAGTTCTATTTCCCATCCAGCTCCCTGCTTGTGGCCTGGGAAAGCAGTCGAGGGCAGCTTAAAGCCTTGGGACCTTGCGGCCGCGTGGGAGACCTGGAGGAAATTCCTGGCTCCTGGCTTCGGATCAGCACAACACAGGCCGTTGTAGTCACTTGTGGAGTGAATCATCAGAGGTAAGATCTTCCTCTCTGAGACTACTCTCTGTATATCCACTTTTCCAATAAAAATAAATAAATCTTTAAAAAAAAACCCATTAACATACAGGAGTTGAAGAGCCAGCCCTGTGCACATTGAGGTAAGCTGCTTCTTTCAAATAAATACACAAACTAAATAAATAACAAGTTAGTAAAGATTTTTGTTTTTATAGGACCAGAGAAACTAAAAGCATAGTAATTAGCTAGTAGTAGTTAAGAGTGAATTTAACCCAAGTTTGGATCTTAATTTTACTTTATCTAAAAGATTGTGCACATAAAGTATACAGAGAGAACACTGACTAAATATTAGTCAATAAAAGGATGATTACATACAGATACAGCTGTCTTTTTTCCTGTCACTAGGACAAGTATGAAATGACTGCCTGTCACACACTGGGACATGCTGTCAGAGAGCTGCAGGAATTATCAGATGTATGGAAATAGATCACAGAATTTTCAAGGCGAGGGGAGGTTGTTTGAACTCACTCATGCTTCATGAAGGACTCTTTCTAGATGCTGATCATCAAACTGCCAAAACTTGCTGACTTTAAGGAGTATTTATCTTCCTTCAGAATGGAATGCAGTTCAAGAAAGCAGTAAAACCTTTGGGCATAACTAGGTAGAAAATACATTCAAAAACTGTGAATTTCTTCAATAAGCTTCAAAATCCTGATACAAGTGGAATCACCTGTGCATCTCACAGGCACACTCAGAGATCATGTTCAGCTAACTATGTGAGTACGCTGTGATCCAGTCAAGCTGACACATCTTTTTCAGATTTTGTTCTTTAAACAACTTACCTCTATTTTTCAAAATTTTCATAATAAATATGTATGGATTCTATAACAATAAACAGTTCCTTTTTAAATGAAATTTGCATAAGATCTGCTCTTTGGGAAAAGGGATAGCTAAATTGTAACTAGTCCCTGTCTCTTCCATTCAGCCCACTACCAATAGAAGAGACAGAGGCAAAATGAATATTACTGAAAACTCCCCTGCAAAGGAGCAAAATCCTATGCTATCCTCAGAGTTCACCGAGGAAGATATCAAGAAAATGGGGATACAGAATTCAAAACACTTGTTTTAAAACTTCTTTTCAACAACGAGAAAAACTGGAAGCAGGCGTTCAAGGAGTTCAAGGAATATGTCACACTGGAAATGAATCAAATGAAAGCTGATATATCAGAAACGAAGAATACAGTGGAGTAAATTAAAAGTACAGTGGAGAGTCTCCAAAACAGAATGAAGGAGGCAGAAGAAAGAATCTCAGAATTGGAGATATTTCCTGTCACCAGGGGGAAACAAACAAAAAGCTAGAAGCAGAGATGGATCAGGCTAAAAAACTATTCAAGAATTGAAAGACACTATTAAAAGGCCAAATATAGAAGTTATGGGTGTCCCAGAAGGTGCAGAAAAAGAAGCTGGGCTTACAAATGTATTTAATGAAATAATAAAGGAAAATTTCCCTAATCTGGAGAAAGAATTGGGAAACAAGATCCAGGAAGGGCACAGAACTCCCAACAGGGTTGACCAAAAGAGATCTTCACCACAACACATGATAATCAAGGTCTCTTCAATCGAACAGAAGGAAAAGATCCTTAAATGTACATGTGAAAAACATCAATTGACATATAAAGGAATGCCAATTAAACTCACAGGAGACCTCTCACAGGAAACTCTACAGGCAAGAAGAGAATGGAGTGACATATTCCAGATTCTAGAAGCAAAGAATTGTCAGCCCAGGATAATGTACCCAGCAAAACTTTTCTTTGTATTTGAAAATGAAATAAAATTCTTCCACAGTAAAGAAAAGCTAAAAGAATTTGCCTCTTCCAAACCTGCCCTACAAAGGATACTGAAAAATGTTCTCTTGACAGAGAAGAGGAATAGCACCCACCAAAACCAAAGACAAATGTGAAGAACATCCCTGTAAAGTAACAATACAAGACAAAATCAATGAACAACCCATTGAGAAATGACAGGACCAAATTACCACACATTCATATTAACCCTGAATGTAAAGGGCTTAAGCTCAACCAAAGGTCATGGATTAGTAGACTGGATTAAAGAAACAAAACCCATTTCTTTGTTGTCTACAGGAGACACATTTCACCAACAAAGATCAGCAGAAACTATACCTCATGGATTTTGATTTTTTTTTGTTAGTTTCAGTTCTTCAAAACACTTTCTTCTGATTAAATTCTTCAATGACTCATAGATCATATAGCAGCAGCATTTTCTTCAAGAAGATTCTTGATTTTCTTTTTCATTTCTTCAGCAACACCTTAGTCATTCAGTAACATGTTATTTCACTTCATGTTGTTATTTTTTTCTTCCTATTGTTGATTTTGTTTTGTGGGTTTTCATTTAAGCAATGTATAGTAACTGTGTAATGGAGACTATCATATCTGGCAGCATGTTATTTAACTTCATGGCATTGTAAATTTTTATTTTTCTTCCTGCTGTTGATTTTGTATTGTGGCTTTTCATTTAAGGGAATGTATAGTAACTGTAATGGAGACCATCATATGCAGATGTGAGGATATGCATCTCTATTTCCAGACAAAAATGGACTGTTTACTATGTTTTGACAATAGGAAGCCATTGTCCATGCCCGCAATGAAGGACATATGACTGTTTATGAAAAACTATACTATAGGGCCCGGCGCGGTGGCGCAAGTGGTTAAAGGTCCTCGCCTTGCACGCCCGGGATCCCATGTGGGCACCGGTTCTAATCCCGGCAGCCCCGCTTCCCTTCCAGCTCCCTGCCTGTGGCCTGGGAAAGCAGTCGAGGACGGCCCAACGCTTTGGGAACCTGCACCCGTGTGGGAGACCCGGAAGAGGCTCCTGGCTTCGGATCGGCATAGTATCGGCCCGTTGCGCTCACTTGGGGAGTGAATCATCGGACGGAAGATCTTCCTCTCTGTCTCTCCTCTCTGTATATCCGCCTTTCCAATGAAAAAATAATAAAAATAAATCTTTAAAAAAAAAAAAAAAAAAGAAAAACTATACTATAGTAATGATACAGGAAACTCAGTGAGTGGGGAGGGGTTTGGGGAGGGGTAAAGAAAATCCCAGGGCCTATGGAACTATATCATAAAATAACAATAATTAAAAGAAATAAAATTTTAAAAACAGTTTCTGCCAGTACCAGTGGGAAATATAATTGAAAATTTCTGTGAAGCTCAACTTATAAATGACACTGCTTAATATTCTAATTATTTCAAGGAAGGAATAAAAAACAAGATTGACACAATTTTTCTAATCAATACACATAGAAAAGATGTATATGCAGAATGTTTGCAAAATAAAAATACTAAGCTGATAGACTAAGTGCATTATGAAAATGTCATTTTTCTTTTAGTTCTTACATAGGAAACCATAGACTAGAGTTAAGCAGGGGTGATAGAAAATCCAGTGATGTGCAGATCTGAAGACTTCATGAATTTAGTGTGTTCACTGTTTGATAATTTTAGGTGATTAACTTGTATTCATTTTTCCTGAAAATCTACAGCACATTTTGACTTCCTCTCTATTGCCACTTGATAGTGCCCTCACTCTGGGCTTCATGATCTCCTGTGGAGTTAACTTTTATTTTAGTAAAATAAGACATTTTATTCATTTTAACAATATGTTCATACCATGTTAAAAAAATCAAATGTGCCATCCTGCTTTTATGTCATATTGCTAAATGTCACCATCAATTAGGCATTATGTATCAGTGGAGGATAAGATTACCACACCATTACCCCCTGCCTTATTCGTCATCCTCTGCAACCTGCCCTTTAATATATGATATGTAGTTATGATGACATAATTTCTAATTAAATTGATATTCAGTTATTACTTGGATGGTATAATTAGTGTTCACTGCAGGGCCCAGAAGATTTCTATGACTTTTTCTTTTGGATAGCCTTATGTTTTTCCCATAACAAAGAACTGCTCCATTGATTTCCCTTTCCTTTCATTGCATTTCTCCCCCTCACAGACCTCCTCTCAGCACCCTGCTTATTCCTGCCTCAATTGGCCTGGCTGCTCTGTAGCCTGTTGGCATAGCTGTCACCCTGGCATCCCTCCCCTACCCCCTCAGTTCTTTTAATACCATATTCTGGGTTCAATTACAGTAGTAGCATAGAAAACAAGTGTTTGTTTTAGTCCTTAGTTCTAAGCAGAGAGCTCTTAAAATCCTTGGGATTTCCTGAATAATAAGAATGCTTCATTACTGACAAAAAAAAACCCCTTCATTTTGCCATATGTTGAGTTTATATTAGTCAGGTATTTTGGAGTGGGGGCCACATAGTCTCTGTGACTGGTCACTAGAAAGCTACAAATTGATTAGTGATTGGGCTCCATAAAATCTCATGTTGGGTAACCTGTTGAGTTGCAGGGAGTGTGGTGCCGCCCCATGCCAAACTTTCAGTCCTTCCATTTGGCTGTTTTGTCTTTGTATCCTTTTAAATAGTGGTGGTAAACAAGTAAAGTGTTTTCCTTCTGAAGTTCTGAGAGTCATTCTAGCAAATCATTAAACTTGGGTAAGGAATTGCATGAACACTGAGTTTGTAGCTGGAAGAATACAAGTGTGATTACATGGGAGATCCCATTTGTGGTTGATTTCTAAAGAGAGGCCAGTCCCCTGGCAGGGAGCTCTTACTTAACCTCTGAGGCCTGATAAAAGAAAAATTCTGAGATATATTAAAGTAAATCACAGGCAAGAGCGTGGAATAGAAGATAGACAAGCTGTTCAGCAAATAGCTTCAATCCAAACCAACGCCCAAACTGCTCCACATTTCTAAATGTGTATGAACCAATAAGAGATCAACTATCAAGGTACTTTCGCATTTTGTTTGTAGAAGTCCTGGTCAACCAAGAAGCACTAAGCACTTCTCTCTCAAACTTTACCTATTTCTCATAATCTGCTCCTCTTATCTGAGGCCAATGCAGATCACAGTGTTTTCCTGACCCGCTCTTGACTCTAGAGGAGAAGTAACAGACGTTTAGCCTCTACCTAATCCAGTTGATAGTTGAGGGAACTTGCCCAGCACCCAGTCCTTTCTTTTTCTGGGAAGCACCTTTTGTAACTCAATAAACCTTATTTTATTTTAAAATCTCTTGGTCTCTAGACTTCTGGTTTAACAGATCTGATGCTTACTTCAGGATTAAATGTCAGAATTAACAAATGGAGACTCTAAAGTGAACTATGTTGGCCAATGGATTCTGGAGAGATTTCATAGCACTTTGAATGGAGAGATGGGCAGCAATTCAGAACTGTTGAACTATCAAAACCACTTGAGCAGTGCCCTAGGAGCATGCCCCATGTCGGGGACCCTGGGATGGGTGGTAGGCTAGTTGGGGCTTCTCCCTTTATCTCCACTGCCCCCGCTTACCCCAGATAGAGAAAGAGAGAGAGAGAGAGAGAGAGAGAGAGAGAGAGAGAGAATGTGGAAACCACGCTATTAGCCACTTTCCTGTAGCCTTTGACACTTTGTGCCCTAATCAACTATGTAAAAATTATCAAAATAAAATAACTTTTTAAAAACGAATTGAAACTGTGGGAACCTTCCTTCCCCTAGAATGCACACACTCACATTTGGTGACAAAATTATTTATTTTCTACATTCCAGGCTTTTCTCTTGTTTGGCTTACCCTGTTCATATTCTAGAGCATATTCTTCCCACAGAAAGAACACATAAGAAGGAAACTGTGGAGTTCTGAATGTCTTTATTTTATCCTCAATGTGACTGCGAGTTTAACTGGATTCAATAGAATTGCTGAAGTTAGCTGTAGAGACTAAGTACCACAAAACTCTAGAGGGAAAGAGTCATTAAAGTGTTCTGAAAATGAGAACAAAAATGAAAAACTAGAAGATACTGTTCACTGTTAGCTTGGATCCTCTCAGAACTTTCCAGACAATTTCTTATTCTCACTTTTAATTTTATGTATAGAAATCTGATCATTGTGGTCTTCAAATTCTTTTTCCTTTTTTGTTTAATATGCCCTGTTTTCTCATCTCTCTTTTTTCTCCTTTTTCCAAGATACAGAAAAATTCTCTTTTATCCATCTGCTGATTTACTCCCTAAGCAGCTGCAATGGCTGGTGCTGAGCCTATCCAAAGCCAGGAGCCAGGAGCTTTTTCTGGGTCTCCCACGTGGGTGCAGCGTCCCAAGGCTTTGGGCCTTCCTGATTGTTTTCCCAGGTCACAAACAGGGAGCTGGATGGGAAGCAGGGCAACCGAGACACAAATTAGTGTCCCTATGGAATCCCAATGCATGTAAGGCAAGGGTTTAGCCACTAGGCTACTGTGCAGGGCCCTCAATCCTTCTTTTAATATTATTTTTTAAAATTTGCAACAAGAAATATCCTTGTTTGTATATCTGTATCTATTTATATAGAGAGAGTGCCCATCTCATTCACTCCTCAGATGCCTACAACAGCTGGTGCTGAGCTAAACCTGGAACTTTATCTTCATCTTCCCCATGGGCAGTGAAGACTTAACTTCTTTAACCATCATCTGCTGCTGCCTCCCAGGGTACACAGTCGCAAGAAGCTGGAACTGAGGGCAGAAAACAGGACTCAAATCCAGACAAAACGATAAAGGATACAGGCATCCTAATCAGGGTTTTAACTACTAGGGCAAATGCCTATCTCCTTTCTTAATGTTTCTGCAAGAAGTTGCTTGGCTTTTTCAATCTGGATGAAGTGACAACCAGAATAGATAGGGGCTTAGGGGACAATAAACTGGAAGATTGTCCCACAATTTCTGCCTCAGCCCTGCATTTTTGCTCCACCACTTACAGGTCACCCAGTGTGCCCTATTCCCCAGAATCTGATGTCTCCTCAAGGATGGGAAGGAGATTCCAAATGAACATCTCTGTAAGTTGAGCTCCATGTGGAGATGCCACAAAACTTCCAGAAAACCTCGTGTACACTGAACTCACTCCAAGTTCCATCCATCCATATATTCAATTAGGAAACCACCTCTAGCCCCTAAAGGAGGCTTTCGGGAGTGGGAGGGACCTCGGTCCTCTCCTCTCTGTCCTTCTTCCCAATTTTTTCCCCATGGGCAGCTCCCGGCTAGATCATGACAAGTGTATCTCCTCATGGGGTTGCCTGCCCTCACATCTGAATAGACTCATTCTCCCACTTGAAATAAATCTGAATTTCATGTATGGACCTTAAGTATATCTCTGCTTTCATTCTTACTTCACATTGGGGCAAAGACTTGGAAAAAACCAGACAGCCTTCTCTGAGACATGAAGGTTAATCACTTTTTACTTTGGAAATTTCTTTCACTTGATTTTCTCCATAACCTTCTTCTGGATATTCAGGTAACTGGAAAGGAAGCCTCTTGCATTTAACCTCTTCTCCTTTTTTGTTAGTGGTCTCTCCCATTTTTCTTTTCTTTTCTTTTTTTTTTAAATTCGCTTCCCAGGAGATTTCTTCAACTACCACTTCCCTATTCAATTCTTCATATCAATCAGTAATCATCAAAATGCTTAACTGCCTAGAGAAATTTTTTTCTAATGTTTTCCTTTCCATGGTTGTTTAACTGTCCCATGCTAAAAAGGGTCCAGCCCAAATGGTTTCGCAAGTTTTGAAATGTTCTCCATTTTACCGATCCAACAATGAGGAACCCCTTCCGATGTCCATTGGTTGACTTAGAGTCTGTATTTGCCCAGATATCTGCTGTCATCATTTTGCTGAAGAAGTTGTCCAATTTGTTCTGTCCTCCTTCCTCTGCTATGGCATCAGACATCCTCTGCAGGCCCCAATGGGCTGCCGTATTTTCTGGGCCAGCCATTTTTACTTTAAATGCCCAATTACACAGAGAAAAGGATAGAGTTCTTGTATCTGCTAGCTCACTCTCCAAATGGCCAGAGCCGGGCTGCTCATATGCAGAAGCCAGAAGCCTCTGCCAGGTTTCTCATGTGGGTGCAGGGACCAGCCTCTGTTGCTTTTGCAGGCATATTAGCAGGGACCTGGATTGAAATTGGAGCAGCTGGGACTTAAACTGAAATCCATATGGGATATTGGTACCATAGAAGGAGACTTTTGTGCCATGCCACAGTGCCAACCAGGTATCTGTCTATTCTTTGTCATTGCAAGTTGTCCACTCTTCAACCCTGCTCAAAGCTTTCTGAATGCAGCACACAGGAGAAGTAAGGGCCCAGTCTATTACTGACTTTAGCAGACACCCCTGCCTCCTACCATCAGTTCCAAGCCTTGATTCACTCTCCCTCCACGTCCTCCTGGATGTCCTCCACTTTCTCTGGTACTTGAGTTCTTCATATTCTGTAGGGGAAAATGTTTCATGTTTTGAATCCCAAATATTCTTACTTGAGTTGGACAGGAAAATGTGGTACCAATGAGGCTGTGAGATGTCCGAACTATAACCTCATGAAATGTTGCAGCTCTGCTTTCGCCGTCTTGCAACGCTGACTGCCAGGGAAGACGCTCAATGTAACCTACTGGGAAAATCAGAGACTGTGTGGAACAGAACTGGGGCCCTAACCAACAGCCAGCCATACCCAAGAGACTGCAGCACCAGCCACCCCTCAGCAAAACTCTCAAATGAACACTAACGTATGTTTAGGACCAGCCAAATCCACAGGGAGCAGGAGAAAAGTATCACTTAAATCAGCAACCTGCAGAAATCATAAGTATGTAAGTAAGCAAACAGCTTTCAATCTAAAACACAAAATAATTTGTTTTACAGCAAAAGCCAACTGGCACGGTGGTAAAACATAATGATATCTGTAATTCACCTTCAAATGTTCAGAAAATTCATAATGTTTTCTTGGAGGAAGGCAAAGCAAATGTGTCAAATAATAATATTTAGCCTAAGAATGAAATATGGGTCTCTACCACACTGTATCTTCCATTTTCCTTTGCATTTGAAATTATTAAAAATGAAAGTTGAAGGATTTTAAGGTACTCATATTCTATGGAGAGTTCCTGGGTTTGGTTCTGGACTCTTACTTCTGACTCCAGTTTCTTGTTAGCACAGACCATAGAAGGCAGCAGTAAGGGCTCAAGAAATTGGATTTCTGCCACTCATGTGGGAGGCCTGGATTTTGTTCCTGGTTCCTGGCTTCTGACTCCAGCCATTGCAGGAGAGGAAAGCAGGAGATGGGAGCTCTCTCTCTCTAATTGATTGACTAATTTAAAAAGATTGAAAACAGTATTAGCCAATTTTGATAACTGCTGAAGGCAAATATTAAGAACTTGAGAATTTATTACATCAATTGTTATCTATAACTCTTTCAAAATGAAAGCTTTTAAAACATGTAACAGGAAAGACTATTACATTAGAAGGCTAGGCTAACTCAACACACTTGTTTGTGTTGACCAACACCTAATGTGATCTTTAGCTGAGCCACTTGCTTTCCAACTCCTTGCTTCTTGCCTGACCAAACCTGTTTCCCACTGAAAAGACTGAAAACAGCAAATCATAATTTTCTAGCTCACCTGCATTCAGAACATGAGCATGTAATCCCCATTTATCTGAAAAATAATGATTTATTGATGTTGTGTTATTGTAACAGGCAATGTACTTGAGAGTGAGGTAAAAAGTATCATTGTGCTCTTAAATATTCATTGTCAAATGCATGAACTTTGTTCACTTTATATAAATAAAATATATTTTTTAAAGATTTATTTTTATTGGAAAGTTGGATACTCAGAGAGGAGATATAGAAAGATCTGACTGCTAGTTTGCTCCCCAAGAGGCTGCAACAGCCTGTACTGAGCCAATTCAGCCTGTACAAGAGCCAGGAGCTTCTTCTGTGTCCCATGCGGGTACAGGGTCCCAAGGCTTTGGGCCATCCTTGACTGCTTTCCCAGACCATAACCAGGATGCTAGATGGGAAGTGAAGCAGCCGGGACACAAACTGGCACATATGGGATCCCGGCATGTGCAAGGCAACTTTAGCCACTAGATTACCTCGCTGGGCACAATAAAATACTTTTTAAAAAGAAAAAAATACAAATATCAGACAAGTATATGAAAAAATGTTCAATATCACTAGCCATCAAGGAATGCAAATCAAAGCCACAATTAAAGATCACCTCACCCCTTCAGAATGGCTAAAACCCAAAAACACATAACAAATTATGGCAAGGATATAGTTTAAGAGGGACACATATAAACTGCTCACTGGGATGTGAAATAGTGTAACCACTGTAGAAGACAGAGTGATGATTTCTTACAAAAAGAAATTAGAAATAGACTTTCCACATGATCTAGCAATCACACTACTGGGTAGATACCCGGAAGACACAGTGGAACAGAGAGACGCCTGCACCGGCACAGCTATACTGTTCACAGCAGTCCAGACTTGGACTCCACCAGGGTGTCTATCCCCAGACGAATGCTAGAGCAAATGTGGCCTATGCACACAGTTGGATATTATTCAACTAGATAAATGAGATTCTACCATCTGCAACAGAAAGGGTGCAACTGGAGCAATCATGCTGAGTAAAATCAACTTGACATAGAAAGACAAATACCACATGTTCTCCCTTGCCTAGGCTTAATGATCTTTGAGAGTCAGGCTCAAACGAGGGACATTAGAGGAGTAACTTCTCGATCAGATGCTGACAGAGTATGCATGCTTTGTTAATATAACTTTTCAGCAACCCAGGCTTGTCTTTCTGCTGTTGGCTTTTTGTTGGTGCAGTAGCAATCCTGAGAAGCTGCTTTTGATGCAACAAGGTTGGTAGGATTCACGGTTTGGGAGATTCACAGACCAGGTAGGCTCATCAGCCTGGTGTCCAGTGCAGGAACTGGATGGTGGTATGTTTGAACTGGGAGGATCAGATGGTGATCCAGGAGTCAGAGACAGGGAACACTGTCATAGTTCACGTTCATGTGTCTTTTTATATAAAGTCACCAGGATCCCATTTTTGGGGATTCTACACTTCACACAGGCCCTATCTTCAGGCACCTCAATTGGATTAAGCCTCTATCCATAATCTGCCCATACACATGCCAATACACATGCCTGTACAGAATACCCAAACAAATACTCAAACCATATCATGGGTCAAAATTATTTTTTTCTGTGCTTATCTATTTGCAAATGTATTTAGAGAATACTCACATCATTTTTAAATATAATGCTTTTGCTTATTTCTTTATAGAGTGCAGGAGTTAATTTTTTTTTTGCCAACCATATATTCCCAATATGAACTGAGCATGAAAATATTTATGATATTTAATTTAGGAGGGATGGGAGAAGGGTTAATTTGGTGGCCTAGCCATGTAATCCTCTGCCTACACTGTCATCTCATATGGGAGCCAGTTTGTGTCCCAGTTTCTCCACTTCCAGTCCAGTTCCCTGCGTATGGCCTGGGAAGGCAGCACAGGTAGTTTAGGTCTGTGGGATTCTGCAACCACATGGAAGAACTGGAGAAGGCTCCTGACTCCTGGCTGCTGGCTTTGGATCAGCTCAGCCCTGGCTGCTGCACCTATTTGGGAATTGAACCAGCATCTGGAAGATCTCTGTGTCTTGCTGGTTCATGTCCTGACTGCTCCACATCGCTTCCAACTCCCTGTTTATGGCCTGGGAAAGCAGTAGAGAATGGCCCAAAGCCTTGGGGCCTTGCACCTGTGTGAGAAACCCAGAAGAGGCTCCTAGCTCCTGGTTTTGAATTCACTTAGCTCTGGCCATTGTGGCCTTTGTGGAGTCAGCAGACAAAAGATTTTTCTCTCTGTCTCTCTTCTCTCTGTAATCTGCCTTTCCAATAAAAATAAATCAATCTTTTTTAAAAAAAAAAAAAAGCTCTGCCTCTCTTTCCCTCTGTACATCTCCCTTTCAAGTACAAAATAAATAAATCTTTAAAAAATTTATTGGGAAAATTTGGGAAAACTAAACATGAGAAGCAAAAATTATTAAAACACTAAAGATTGAACTCTACAGAATACATATAACCAGAGTACTTTTCTTACTGAAGTTCTAATAGGTCAAATTCATAATGGCAACATTCTGCATTACTTGATATTACTAATAAAAAAAATTTCATGGGGTACATTGTATTTCAGTTATCTATTGTATAAAAAATTATCTGCAAAACTACTAGCTTTTCTAATTAATTGGAAATACAAGTTGAGAACTTACATGATTATGAAAGTTAAATATTGCTAGAACATTCCAAGTCATTTATATAAACCGTGCCTTGTGCAAAACTCCTATTATATATATTAATATACACATGTCCATGAAAGAAAGCATGATATATATAAATTTTTGAATAGCGCCATTATACTAGAAATATTTTCTGTGTGAATTATTTCTCGCATTCACCACCACCTGTTCTCACAGCAGAGATGGATCTTTAGCAAATTGAGAGTCTCATTATTCAGTTTACACTTCTTTCCTTTACTTTTTTTTTCCTGTTTCTCTCATTCCCCCTCAAACAAAATTAACTTTAAAATATAGCTTGAATTTTACAATGTTCTGGGGATGTTTTGCTCAGATAATAAAATGCATCCTATTTTTATTGTAACGTTTTGAAGGAAATTAAAACCACAGTATAACATAAAATGATAAATTGTTATTACAGGTTCTTCCATAATGCAAATTAAAGAGTTGACTGCAATACACATAAAACATCTGCTAATCCAAGTTAGAATGAATGAGGACGCAAATTAGAATTGCTTTTGCCATTTAATCATATAGAAGACTAAACATATTATGAGCCAGGCATCCTCAGTGAGTTTAGTACAGTAAACTGAAGTAATAGTCAAACAGTATCCTGGGGACTGAAGAAGTTAGTAACTGGTTTTCTGTTTAACTAACAGCTGGCTAGAGTAACAAGCAATTCTAACTCAGTAATAGCAACAAAAGGTACAGATTATCTTTTTAAGTCCCATGCCAATATTTTTCTGCTCCTGCCAGCAGAGTCAGTAACATGGACATGGAGAGGGTCAGGGGATGAAGCACCGACAGGAGACCAGTGATGGTAGAAGTCTCTGCGGAGTCTCCCTTTATGGCGCCTTCATCTCTCCTTATGTACTCTTCCCCCGACATCCTCATTTAGCAGGATATTGGGTACAGATGAGTCCAATTAGTCTAGGTGTTCTTAGCCACAAGTCCAGTTCCTGTTCCCACTCAGGCCAACAAGCACTAATCAACTCCTCAGCCCACAATATTTTTCCACATTTCTTCTTGAGTTGAATGATTTCATGTTTTCTTGCTTTAATTACCATGTTATCAGAGTTGTTGCTTTCATATACACAATGTCAAGGTAACTTAAACTTATTTTTAAATTCTGGATCCTACACTCTGTATTATTCCACATAAAAACACTAGAAAATAGAAAAGAATTTTTAAAAGAACTCACTGTCAGAAATTTGAAAGAGTGGCAGAAAGATAAAAAACTCGGCACCCATTTCTTGTCTGGTGAGAAACATGTGCTGGTAGCAGCCTCTCCCTGCCTCCCTGTGATTGTTCCCGGGATGACGATTTGCTTGTTCTTGGTGATCTGACATCCTTTTTAAAAAATATATATATTTTTTGTCCTTTAAGGAAAAAAATACCTTGTTTTGTTTAGGTGCTCATAAATCAAATTTAGTTGCACATACATCAAGTCTGAAAAGTTAGGTTAGTATAAGTCTAACTGACATAAAAAGTTAAAAATAAAATTAATAATGCTAAAAGCCAAATGAATGCTCCGTGCCAATAGCTTTTCTGTTTTATACAATAGAAAACCTAACTAAACTATTTTTAAACAAAAACAAGTTATTTTACTCAGTTCTTCAAGAAAGCTATCAGAGATCCAGATAGGTTTCTGTGTTCATACTGTGCAGTATGTGGCTTTCAGCGTATCACCTGCACCTTGGGGCTATAATGTGAAGGAAGAAATGTAACTGTGTCAGTTTAGATCATTCTGTAAGTATCCCACATGATGAACTTATATCTCGTTAGCCACAACTGTCAGATGCCAATCTTTAGCTTTGACAGACACAAAGATGTCCAGTTTTAAACTATGTACACAGCTGTGAGCACCCAAATGGATTTTTGCTAATAAGAAAGAAGACAGAAGTTTACATTAAGTGGGCACTACCACATAAGGGAAGCATGAGATTTGAGGATATCATGACGCATATGCAGGGGACAAGCACCAAGAGATTAGAGCAATTCAGGACATGAGAGTAAAACACAGCAAAACATAGCCCAATAGAACAATTGTTGAGGTAAAACTCAATGTACAGATCAGAAAAAAAAAATGAATGGCTGCAACCACCGGAGCTGAGCTGATCCGAAGCCAGGAGCCAGGAGCTTTTTCCAGGTCTCTCACATGGGTGCAGGGAACCAAGGACTTGGCCTATCCTCTACTGCTTTCCCAGACCACAAGCAGAGAGCTGCATGGAAGCGGAGCAGCCAGTACTAATTTAATAGGCCAAATCCTTGTTGATGTTACAAACATGTTAACACTAAATACACACAGATTCCTTAGCAAAAGGAAATATTAATGTGACATTGTGTTTTCTATTTCAATCCTAGCTTTCAAAGTTGTTCTGCTAATTTTCCTGCAAGCTTTTTTTTTTTTTTTAAATATATCTATTTATTTGAGAGGCAGAGTCCCAGAGTGAGAGATGTAGACAAAGAGGGTGAGAAAGAGAGCTCCTCTATCAGCTGGTTCACTTGTCTCTCTGCTACAATGGCTGGAGCTGAACCAATCAGAAGTCAGGAGCCAGGAAATCCACCCATGCCTCACCTAGGTGGGTGGCAGGAGCCACAGAATTCAGATAATTTGCTGCTTTCCTAGGCACATTAGCAGCGAACTGGCTCAGAAGTGGAGCAGCCAGGACTCAAACTGGCATTCATGTGGGATCAGGGTCACAGATGGCAGCTTATACCATTTTTCCACCATGTCTACCCCTAGTTCTTTTGTTTAATGCAAGTAAAATTACACACTTCTTAATAGGCTTTGCTTCCTTGGCCTGGCATGATAGATCAGTGGCTAAATCTTAACCTCACAGGCCTGGGATCCCATATGGTCGCTGGTTCTAATCCGGGTGGTCCTGCTTCCCATCCAGCTCTCTGCTTCTGGCCTGGGTAAGCAATCGATGACAGCCCAAAGCCTTGGGATCGTGCATTCACATGGGAGACCCAAAAGAAGCTCCTGGCTCCTGGCTTCAGATTGGCTTGGCTCTGTTGCAACCACTGGGGAATGAATCAGTGCGTGGAAGATCTTTCTTTCTGTAAAATTTGTCTTCCCAATAAAACATATAAATCTTAAAAAAAAAACACCAGATTTTATTTCCCACAGCTATTTCTCAGTTTGTCTTTTCCATATAAGTAGATATGGGTATTGTATAATATTTGTGTTTGTGTGTTGACTATACTTGAGTATGCATTTGTGTATGTGGTCCTTTGTGTTTTCTGTATTTATATGCGCTTTTGTATATTTATATGTGTGCATTCACACATACATGCAAGTAGTAGGGGTGAGAAAAATGTCTATTATATTCAGAGCAGTGGTATGAATAATGTTTATCAATAACAATAGCAGTAGTTATCTCACAATAGTATGATTTAGGGGTGTATGTTACTGTTTTCTTTCATTTTTGTTATTTGAATAAGCAAACACTCCTTTTACAAATAAAAGATCTTTTTTGTAAAACAGTATTTTTTAAAGTATAAGATTTATGTATTGAGATATATAATGTTAAGTTAAAATGAAGATTTAAAGCAATACATGCAGTATTATTTTACCTTTGAAAAAACTACTTAAACTTTTATGTGGTATGAATTTAGATAGGTATAAAAGAAGGACTCTAAATATTACGAATGTTTGCCTCTGGAGAGGGGCTGGAGTTGAGGATTGGAAATATGTACATAATTTATAGCTCTCTGCAGCAGAAACATCGATATAAACAAGAAAAGGACCTGCGTCCCCTCACACCATGAGTCCAGAGGTAGCTTGTCTAGATGGAGACACCTCAAGCTCTAGACTCTCTGATCTCTGGTGCCACCATCTTCACACAAGTTTTCCATCTTTGCAATCACAAAGTTATTGTTCCTCCAGCAGTCATGGTCTGCAAATTCCAGTCAGGAAGAAGGAAAAAGAGAAACAGATGTGAACCACATGAATTTCTCTTTTTTTTTTCTCAAGGAAAAGGCAGCTTTGCCAGAAGCCCCTCTGAATGGACTTAAAATTCAGCTCTCACTGGCCAGAACTAGGTCCATCATGTGACCACACAGGAGTACAAGGGAGCTTCTGAGGCATAGGCTTGCAGCTGATACATGGGTGCTTCCACTACGGTCAGCATTTTATTATGTAAAGGGGGAAAAGATACCGTATGTGTGTGTGTGTTGTGTGTGTATATATATATATATGTATATATATGCAAAATAGACTATATATAGTGCCCATTTTTATAATACAAAAGCATGAGTACTTATGTAGTATGTGTGTGTACAAGGGGCACTCTAAATATATTTGTAGCTCAGTGGTAGCAAAATATGCTTATTGTAGTGAAAAACATTTTGAGACCCGTGTGCAGCATTTTTTTCATAATACATATTTGCCATAAACTTTTTGAAGAACATTTGCACCTTTTCTAATTTTAGAAGGAAATTTTGTGTATGCCATGTATGAGAATGGGGACATTCCAGGTGGAAAAAAACAGCCCGAATGATGTAAAAATCCAAACATGTGAAAATATTTCTACTATAAATATATGCCATTGTGCGTACCCTCAAGTAAAAGATTGATGGCTAAAATGATTAAACAATTATTATGAAGTTCCTATACGACATGATCACTGTGTCCAAGATACAATGCTTGGAATAAGCAGAGGGCTAGAATACAGACAAATCCTCATAAAGGAGAAAAATGGAGCTGGGTGTTCTTAAGGCATTCATTCATGTCCAAGTGGATGAAAAATTCACTGGAGAGAATCCTGCTCCAATGTCAGTGAAAAAGAAACCTGAATTCTGCTCTAAATTCAAATCTCATTTTCAAAAACTATTATTTGTTTTCATTCTAAACTAGGAGCACCAGAGCATAATTTTGGAAACAGCAAATACTTTTAATCACCCCACAACTGTTTTTGATTTTGAAAGAATTCCATCCTTCTAGCCGTTAGTTTTCTGCACAAGTTCTGCTTATTTGAAATTTCAAATTATTTCTTATTTTATAAACTGGAAACCAATTATTACCAAGGGTAGTTCATGCAAACATTTTTAATTTGCATAAACAAATGAAGTTGTGAGGTGCAAAGCGGTGAGACCTGAGAGAAAAAAATAACAATGTGTTTTCTCAGTGTGTTTTTTTCCCCAAAAAAAATTTTGTTAGGAGAGCTGGAAGTGTTTGAAAAATGTTACCTTTTTAATAAATTGTTTACTTATGTGAAAGTCGGAAAGACAGAAATGGAGATCGAGGCAGAGAGACTCCTGTTGGCAAAGGTCAAATCTGGCATGAAGCCTGGAACTGGAATGCAGTCTAGGTCTGCCCTGGTGGGTGGCAGGGCGCCAGCCATTTGAGCCGTCACAGCTGCTTCCCAGGATCTGTCTTCGCAGGAAGCGGGAGTCAGGAGTGGGAGTCGGGACTTGAACCCAGGCATTCCAATGGGATGTTTAAGCATCTCAACCTCTAGGCCAAATGTCCAACTCTGGATAATTTTCTTTTTGTTGAAGAATACTTTTGATGCATTGAAAGAGGGCAGAGTTGGGGAGGCAAATCTCCCCACACAGACTGTGGGTTCTGATCGCAGGAAGTCATCACCCAAGCACTAATAGCATGGTTTACAAAAAGCCTCAATGGCCTGGGAGAGACCAGAACCAAGAGTTAACGGAATGAATGAGGAGTCACCAATGACAAGAGGGAGAGATCTCAAAGACACAGGAATAGAAAAAGTTGTCATCTCAACTGCTGGTTCAGAAGAAAGTATCTTGTCCCTTTTGTGTTTGGGGAAAGCAAACAACTTAAGAATACACCACAAGTAAGAAAGGAATCAGTATTGTGATTGGACTAAGAGAAATTCCTACTAATTATAGCTAACTTTAGAAGGTTTTACAGGGTTTTTCTTTAAAAGATTATTAAATAATGTTTGCACATAACAGGTCCTCAAAAACTACTTGAACTTCCTCCACTGGTTTGATAGGTCCTTTCGTGTTAGTATAAAAGTGCCTTGGAGTTAATATGTGCTCACTAAGGACGTGTTCCAGGACTGAGAACAGGTTGAATGCTCAGCGCAAGAGATGACATTTACATAGCACCTCTTTCCATTTTACGGTTTAGGGATTGTCTATATCATAATTCCCCTCCAGCATCCTCCAAATCAATTTTTACATTTTCAACATTTTCTAGGGAACTGAGATTCTATTGTTTTATGGAAATCCCTAAACAATGGTCCCAGAGATCACTCTGTCAGCATTTAAATACAGAACTTAGAATTTGTCTCTCCTGCACTGACACTTGCATGGTACCAACCTTTATCACTAGCTGCTGCTTCTCATCCTCCTCTTAGACACCTGCTACCATTCTTTGTCAAACAAGGCTTAGTAAAACCTACCACTGACTTGGAGACCACAACTTTCTGAGATGTCAAAAAGTTGTGTGTGTTCCTTTTAAACAAAACAAAACAAACAAAAAATAAGTAATAAATGACTTAATGATTACCCAGTGATATTTTCTCTTTCCTTCCTCCTCTTAAAAGTTAACTAATTTTAAGCCATGTCAGATTGTACCAGGAACTCTTTCTATTTTGCCAACTTTTAAAACTCCAGCTATTGTTCATTCACACCACAGCAATAACATACCATCTTTGTTCAATGCAGTGATTATTCATATGCACACTTTTTTCTGGATTTTCTCTTAATTTGGATCATTAGCATGCTTTGCATGGACTCGTTGACCTGCCTGGCTCCTGAAGGAAGGATTTCCAGCCTCCATGTCACACTCACTGTATCTGACTACCTTGTCCAAAAACTCCTGCACAAAGTGCGGATTGGACTGTGTGACTCACCTGATCAAAACACTCGATGGCTTCTCATTGCAGAACACATACCACATATAGACAATGCCCACTTCTATAACCTGTCAGCTCTTCTACCACCACAAAATCTTGGAATTCATTCCATACTCTTGATCATTGTTCAAGGTATTCCTCTACCCCGTCTGAATCTATACACACTTCATACTTCAGGGGCCCTTATCACAATCTGTCTTAAGGTAAAAATGTATCAATCTATCTATTACATAATCCTATTAACAAGAATCACTTCCTCTCCATCCCAGCTTCTTGTATAACTTATTATCATTCCATAGTATTGAAGGGATATTCCCAGCTATACAGGAACATTCACCCATCTACTCATGGTGGCAGCTGAGTGGAGCAGGAATGGATACTGACCCTAGTACAATTCTCTCAGTATATGCACATCCTACAGCATGGAAACTTAGATTCCCAAGCTACCATTTGAGAGTACTCCTGATGGATTATGAACAAACAGGTAAAACAAATGAAGAGGAGCTTACATACATAAGAATGAAGCAAATATTGAAGAAAAACATCATGCAGTCAAAGAGAAAATGGAAAACAAAAACCATATGGTTCATGGGAAGTGAAGGAAGATGTCTGACCACTTTTCAGCTTCTGTGAGATCTGTCTTCCTGGCATGGGTTCTATGAGCCATCTCTGTACTATTGCTTTTCACATGCATGAATCTAAAAACTATCACTATTCCTGACCAAGTGATTCCTTATTAAGAGCAATCTACTGTTGTGATTTGTTCTTTAAGTGTGTATAAAATTGGAGTGTTAATGTTAGGCTGGACAGAATTTCTTTGATTTGAATAGGGCCTGGGCAGCCTCTGGAGTACAAGACGCAGGTGGATCAAGCATCTGGTGTACAAGATATCAGTGTCCTGTGTATGATGGTTGCTAGTTGATCCTGCTGAGCTGTCCAAAGGAAAGACAACACATCTCCCCTGTGCTGTGAAATGCCCCATAAATTTTACATTAAGAAATCAAGAGTCATTTTCCCAGAGTAATATGCAATTACTACCTATGCATTAAAATGGATGCTCAATATTTTATCTTATTCTATATCTTCAGTAATGTTGGGGTTAGCTTGGAATTGCTTTAAAGAATGAGCACTATTACCAGAAAGGTTCACATGAAACATTTACAAGAACAATTCTAGGAACTGAATTAGTCACAAGAGATTTGAATAAGATGTATAGAATTTTATCTTTGCTGACCTTAAGAAGGTGAAAGTGCTGCTCTTATTACAATCACAGTCTGTATACTGAATCTGAATTAACCTACAGGAAAATCTGACCATTATTTAGTCATTCTCATTGTAAAACCCTTTCCTAAATTGCAATAAATAAGACACATCATATTAATCAATGCTAACAAACAAAATACGGTAAACCTGAAATGTAGCTTGCATACAACATAGAGGCTGTGTTACCAGAAGCAAATTTCAAGAACCCAAAGTCATTACATATATTATCATAGTTTACAACATTTTCTCCTTTTGTGGGTAATGAAATGTACACATGTGGCCAGAAATGTGATGTGTGATGTGTGCCCTTTAACAGTCAGAGCTTTTAGACATGAACTTCATTGCTTCATAAGATAAAGACAGTATTTCATGTGTTCCTGCTCCTCTAAAATTTTATTTTTTATATCCACATCTTTGTGACTTGTTATACAGAGCAGGGTGAGATGCAGAATCCTGGTCATTTAGGCCAAAGATGCAGAGAACCGCAGCTATTTTCCCCGCTTGGGTTCACCTCTGGCAGGCAAAATGTGTCATGCAAGAAACTTGATACTACCAAAGATTGAAGCAATTATTGTTGGGCAAGACATTCAGAATTGCTATTCATTTATGGAACTTGGCCTGGAAAGATTGTGCTTTTAAAACCAGGATTCAAACTGGCACGCAGTTATGGGATGCCAGTGTCACAAGCAGAGGACCTCTTCAAATTTTAAAACATCAATCGTATATATGGAGACAAAGAATCATAATTTTATATCATATTAAATAAAATATCACATTTAAAATATAATTTTGACTATGTAGTAAAAATTTATTTCTAGAAAAACTTGCAAATTCTTTTCAACAAACACACATTATTTAATGATGAAAAAATAAGTAACAGTATGTTTTTCTGCGTTCAGATTCAGACATGCAAGGGAAATCATGATTTTAAATATTTTTCCCATAATTTGTCTTTTCTTTTCAATAAACCACTAACACAACAGGTAATAAAAAGTGAAATTCTGTTCCAGTATGGTAAATGCAATCCAACCCAGTTAACTTTACTTTTTCTTTTAAAAAAGCATTTATTTATTTATTTTTAATTTAAAAGCCAGAGTCCAGAGAGGAAGAAATAAAGAGATGTTCCAACTGCTGCCTCACTTTCCAAATGGCCACAAAACCCAGAGGGGGTCAATCTGAAGCCAGGAGCTTCTTCTAGGTATCACATGCGGGTACAAAGCCCCAAGAGCTGGGCCATTATCCGTTGCCTTCTCAGGCAATTAGCAGGGAGCTGCAGCCGTCAAGACTTGAACTGGTGCCCATACGAGATATTGGTGTCGTAGGTGGAGGCATAGCCTGCTATACCATGCTGCCATTCCCTGCCATACCTATTTTTTTTTTCTTTTCTTTTTGATATAAATCAGTTTCTGTCTGAATGGGTCAAGTCAATATTGCCTTTTAGGACTCTACACCTATTCACAGATCCTCCAAAATGGGCCGCTGAGTCCTCAGCTAAGAAATAAGGCTGAAATGACTGTGACCAGGAGGTAGAGCCAAGGTACTGTTGGGATTCCCATGGATTCCCATGGATTCCTCTTCATTCTTATGGACTAAGGTGAGGTGGCCAGTGTTTGCTGCTCCTTGTATTGACTCCCCAGGAAGGCACCAGGGGTGTCCTACTGCTTTGGAGTCTCAGTTCTGCAGCTGACAGCTCACTCTAAAACAGGAAAGAAGTTAGCTAGAGTTTTCCAGGCCTCTCTGCTGCCCCATCTACACTGCTCAAACTTCACCCTCTTTTCGTGCAGCAGAAAATGACAGCTTCCACAAAACTGTTACTCAAAATTGGTACTGACCAAAGGTACTGACATAGCAGACAGCCGCATCCCTGTGATGACATTTAACTAACTGTAATTCCACTGTAATATAATAAAAAGACTGACAAACCTACTTCTGTTATGCACCTGACACCGTGACACTCAGATTTAAAAAAAAAAAAAGGGAAAAGAAAGGAAATGGGTGGTATTTAAAACTTGTCCGAGATGTACTTCCTATGGTTTTCCAATTAACCTCTAACCTGACACTACTTCATGCTTCCAGATCATAAAGGAATGGCTCTAAACTTCATTGAGCACAGCCTCACTCCTTTCTGACTAAATACTTGCATGGAAATAAGGATTGCTTTTCTGCTGAACCTTCCTACATACTGTCCCAGGAGTCTTTCTTTCATTGGAGATAAGAACTCAAGCCCAGTCATCCTGAAAGAATTCAGGGCAGTGAAATGCTCCTTCCTAGAGTCAGCTGTTAGTGACGTAATCAAGCATTTGGGTCAAGCCTCACCTACAGCTGGCATTGCCTCCAGATTTTCCAATTAAGAAATCATTAACTTTCTTTTATTGTTTAACCCAGTTTAGGTTTATGTGCTTTGAAGCATGAAGACTTGGAATTGCTTTTGATTTCTATGTTTTATCCACTTAGTTAGCATTGTTAAAATAATCCAGAATGTTTACAAATATTTTACAGACTTCTCACAGAAGATCAAAAAGGAAATATGACAGTTTGGTGTCTTGGATTGTTTTCTGTTGATTGAACAAATTATCTGAGATTGGTGATTTATACAGAACAGAAGCTTTTCTGGCTCAAAGCTCAAGAGAGTAGGAAGCCTAAAAACATGGAAGTGGCATCAAGTTGGCATTGGATGAGGGACTTTGGGCCACATAATCACATGCTGTTACATCAAGCTGGCATTGGATGAGGGACTTTGGGCCGCATAATCACATGCTGTTACATCGAGTGAGACAGAACAAACTGCAAGTTCAGACCTCCCTTCTCACAGTGCCATCCGCATTACCTTATCCATTCCTAATGATGTCCTAGCCAAAGATTCGACCTCTAAATGGCATTAATATAGGAATTTGAGGATTCCAATTCCAACACATGAATTTTGGAGGAAGGTGAGCACAAACCATACAGGAAATGAAAGGGCATCATATAAGGAAATCCTCTTCTAAAGACTTTTTCCTCTTTCCTGCTATTCCCAAAGAATCAAATAGCCAGAACTTTTTCACATTCTTTGCAGAGAATGAAATATTGGATTAGATCTAGTATTAGCTATTCAACTCCTCCAGTGGTTTTTTTTTAAAGATTTATTTTTTTCTATTACAAAGTCGGATATATAGAGAGGAGGAGAAACAGAGAAGAAGATCTTCCATCTGATGATTCACTCCCCAAGTGAGCACAACAGCTGGTGCTGTGCCGATCCGGAGCCAGGAGCAAGGAACGTCCTCCAGGTCTCCCACACCAATGCAGAGTCCCAAGGCTTTGGGCCATCCTCGACTGCTTTCCCAGGCCACAAGCACGGAGCTGGATGGGAAGTGGAGCTGCCGGGATTAGAACTGGCACCCAAATGGAATCCCGGCACATTCGAGGTGAGGACTTTTAGCCACTAGGCCACGCTGCCGGGCCCCTCCAGTGGTTTTTAAGAGTCGATTTCAAAGGAGATTACTCTACTCTGGAATTCTTTGTTGACGGGTCTGTGGGTAGTGGCTAGGGCCCACAGCAGTGACAGGGCACAAAGCAGCAACTTCCAGCAGTAAAGCAACAAACCAGAGGCTGTGGCCAGAGAAGAAACAGCCTTGACAGCCGAGGGGCAGGCAAATTCTTTAATGAATTACAATGGATGATCCAAGATAGTGGAGAGAAGAGTAGGGTAGGTGGTACTCCAGACATGATGTTCAACATCAATAGGGCGGCATCACAACCAAAGCATGGAGACAGTGTCCCACTGACCTGGACACAAGTGTGTCAAGTGGAGAGCTACCAAAAGTATTTGCAGATCACATGAAAAGTTTCAAATCAGCATGATGACCATGCTTTGTCGGTGTGTGGCAAAGCTAGAGCATGCACCTTCCCTTTCTCCAGTGAGTGTTTGCAGGGATCTAGCAACCATCTTCCAGAACAGGGATGGTTTGTGGAGGGGAAAGTGAAGAGGCATGTAAGCCACCTTTCTTTCACAATGGAATACTTAAGCTATTGACTAAGCAGAGAGGTTACTGTGTCGAGATTCATACTCCACTATCAGGTGGGTCCCACTGGTGTTGCTACCTGATGAGACCAGAAGATGGCAAGGGTGGAGTATGTACAGAAAAATACATGGTGAACCAGGGGACCCCACTCAGCTATTAAAACCAACAACTTCCGAGTTTACATAATTGGAGAACTGAGGACTTCTCACTAGGCCCACCCCATAGACATTAATTGGATTAGGTTTCTACCCTCTTAGCAGCATCAACTTGTGAGTTCAGGTGCTGCTGCATCATATTAAAATCAAACCAGCATGTTTCCACAAAGGTGCTGATAACCATGCACAGCAGCACCCCTCCAACCCCAAGAGAGTAGGGAAGTAGAAAGAGCAGATACACAAAGAAATAACAAAATAATGGCTGTTTGATGAATGCCTGTTAGTTGGATATGGTGTTATTTACACATGAAAAAGTGGGGAGGTCAGAAAAGGGACATGGTTCTTGTGATGAAGACCCTGGCCAAACAGGCTTAGGATTTTTAATTTTATGCTACAGCTGTCAAGATATTATCAGAAGTTTTTAGAAAGTGAATTTGAAAGGCAAAGTTCAGAAATCTGCCATCTGCTGTCTCACCTGAGCTTCGTCAGCTGTCTCCCACAATCAGCATTAGCAAGAAGCTGGAATAAGGGACAGAGCTGGAACTCAATCCCCGGAACTCTGACATGGGACACCACTGTGCCAGGTGGCATCTCAACTCAGCAGTGGACTGTAAGCAAAGAGATGAATACTATAAGATTTGTACCTTGTGAAGATCCCTTGAATAAAAACAGAGAAGAACTAGAGAGAAGAACAACTGACAAATGATCTAGGGAGCAGGGGTGGGTGATGGAACAGGGAGGGCAGAGAGAAAAGACAGGTAAGGTTCAGAATTAGGAGGCAGGGTGAGTAGGAACTAGAACTGACCAGCTGTGGAGAGGAGGAGGGGGGCGTCTGATCAACTGGTGAATAGTTGGACAGAAGATGAAAAAAAGAGGTGTGTCTTGGGAGCCAGTGTTAGAGGAAGCTATTATACAGTTTCTTTTATAGTTTCAAGTCATCCAGATGACGTGTCTAGTGTTAGCAGGAGGGTTAGATGCTGAGCTTAGGAGAAGCTGCAGATTAAGAGAGTTTAACATGATTGAAATAATAGGAAAGGCAACCCTCCCTAGAACAAAGAAGTTGTGCCTTGAACCTAAAAATGTTCTGAACTGACAACAGAAAATAAGGGTGTTTACTGTAAATATATGGGCAGTACCTTCCTTATTAACGTTTCATAGTTTCATAGACTTCTCCGAGCAGTTAAGGCTTCTCTTGTGTACTGGTTTGCCAGGATGACAATAATGAAATGTCACTAGGATTTATTTCCTCCCACTTCTGGAGCCAAGGCCAAGGTCAGGTTTGGTTTCCTCTAAAGTCTTTTTCCTCTAGGTGGTAATGGCCATCTTCATTCAGTGTATTCACAAGCCAGCCTGTCTGTGAGAACATGTGCGTGCCTTCTCTGTCCACCTGCTATTCTGTTTACGTGGATACAATGTCCTTAGTGCCTGCCTAAAATACTCCGTTTTAACTTAATTGCTTATTTAAAGGCTCTTCCCAAATAGAATCACACTGTGAGACCTGAGGGGCTACGGATTCAGCATACAGATTTTAAGGGGACACATACTGATGTCATCACACTGCAGCTGGGCTGACATGCATGTCTACCTGCTGCTCTTGCATGGACTTGTGTCTTCAAAACCCTCAGCTACACACCCGTCCCCAGACTGGCAACGCATCACTTCTCTCTGTGCCTGTGGACAGCAAAGGATCACTGCTCCATGCACAAGTTAGTTGAAATCTTCAACACATTCTAAATTTGGAGAGAAACACTTCACTAACCAAACAAATTTTTCTCCAAGAACAGGAACAGATGGCTCAAAGAAAAATTCCAGCCCACAGATGTGTTTTGTTTAGCCACATTGTTTTTGTTTTATACAATTAGGAGATTTCACTTTTGAAAAATCTAGGGAATTGACTTCTCTGAAAATATGGGGTTATCTGTAGACTTAAGACATGTTCCTGCATGGCAACAAACAACTTGGGCTTATTTCAGACTAACACCTTTTTAAAAAATTTTTCAAATTAATTATAACTTTTATATGAAATTTATATGTGCCTATCATATAATTGTAGCAATTATTAAGATTTTGCAAATCTCATTTCATCTATTCCACCATTTTTTGCATAAATATTTTAACACAAGTCCCAGGCATCTTAGCATACCTTTGAAACTGAAAGAGATTTCATTTTTCATTATGGCATTATTATATCTTTATAAATAAATAATAACCCATTAATATAAAATGAAATGATAATATTTCAATGCAAAAATCTATAAGTTATGCCAGGATGATTTTTCTGGTCTTTTATCTTCCAATCATACATTCAATTTATAACTAAGGAGGATACCTTTTGCAATTCACTTCCTTCTGTTGCATTTTAAAGTGTTGTAAACAGCTGCTTTCTAAAGTTTAGAGAAGTTCTGGCATTGTGGCTAGCCAAAAACTGGAATTAAGGGTCTGTTGCAACAACTATGACCAAAAACTTAATCTAGGCTTTTTTTCTTCCCTTTTATTTCCTTTTTTAAACTGTTACTTTCCTTTCCTAAAGAAAAAAAAATTTGGCTTAAAAACCACAAGAAGGCTGTGCTGTGGTGCCACAGCTGAAGCTGCTGCCTGTGACGCTGGCTTCCCATGTGAGAGTAAGGTACTTGGCTGCTCCACTTGCATACAGTTCCAGGCTAAAGTGCCTGGGAAAGCAGCAAAGGACAGTCTGATCCCTTGGGCTCTTGCCACCAATGTGGGAGACCTAGTGGAGGCTCCTGGCTTTGGCATGGCCCAGCCCTGGCCTCATGGCCATTTGGGGAGCAAAGCAGTAGATCTCTCTCTGTGTTTCGCCTTTTCTCTGTGTAACTCTTTCAAATAAGTAAATACATCTTTAAAAGAAAGTTATTTGGGGCCAGAGCATAAGGAAGGCACAACTTCCACAGCTTCAGGAAGTGTACAGGTTCCACTGGAGCAGAAACACATGTGGTGTAGGTCGGGGGGAGGTTCCCAGTGGGTGAGGAAAGGACTGACCTTCGAGCACCTCTGGGCAGAGGGCTCACTCCCATTGATTCCGGAAGTAACTTGTATGTATATTCTTAAGATTTGGCTGCTGAACTCTCTATCCTGCGTGGTCCTTACACACAGCTACCTTCAGACTATGTGGAAGATGATAATCTAATCTTTGCTGGTAATCTTTGCTCCTGCTTTTCTAAATGAAGAGTCCTGGTACCTGTTGGGGCACATTCTTGTATGAAACTGCTGCCTCACAGCCAACAAGAATATAAAACGGATTCAGTCTGGGATATGGAAGTGGCTGGCATTTACAAGCTTCAAAATTATGGGTTTAGTAATTTGAATTGTATGCAGCAACAGAGTACCATCTTCTTGCATCTGCAAACTAGATCTCAGACTTTTGCTTCTTATTTAAGATTTATTTATTTATTTATTGCAAAGTCAGATATACAGAAAGGAGAGAGACAGAAAAGAAGATCTTCTATCCACTGATTCACTCCCCAAGTGGGCACAACAGCTGGTGCTGCGCCCATCTGAAGCCAAGAGCCAGGAACTTCCTCCAGGTCTCCCACAAGGGTGGGCTGGATGGGAAATGGGGCTGCCGGGATTAGAATTGATGCCCCTAAGGGATCCTGGCATGTTCAAGGCAAGGACCTGAGCCATTGGCCGCTGTGCCAGGGCCCCATTTAAGTTTTTAAAATTTATTTTATTTTCAAGGAAGAGAGAGAGTCAGAAAGGCCAGAGATAACACTTTTCTATGCATTGGCTCATAGCCCCAATGTCTGTAACAGCCCAGTCTGAGTCTTCTATGTGGGTAGCATGGATCCAAGTACTTGAGTCACCAACGACTCCCTCCCAGAATGCATATTAACAGAAATCTGAAATCGGCACAAAGCCAAAATGTGAGCCCCAAACACTCTGATAATAGCATACAGCTAATCCAAGGAGTATCCTAACCACTCCACAAAAGACGCACTCTCACATTCAAGTCTGATAGCAACTTTTGGTGTGACTGCTTAACACATACTGCAGCACATTTCCAGGCATAAAATCTCTGCTTTTCTGTGTGTGTGTGTGTGTGTGTGTGTGTGTGTGTGTGTGTGTGTGTGTTGTTAGCAGCCATCAAAATTTAATGCTTAGATTCAATCATTTACTTGCTAATATAAAAATTGTTAATATCGATTTTATCGTTTCTTTTTAGTTGTTGGATGAAATGCTTTCATGAAAAAAAGCTTCACTTCATTTATTATCTGATTAACTAGGGGCACAGTATAAATATGAAAGGCAGAATGAGTGATTGTTTTCTTGATTTACCAGTTTTCAAAACAGAGTGATTGCTACCATGCTCTAGTGAAAGTTGTACTTGCATTAGTTAGGATTCTCCAGAAAAATGGAACCAAGTGGAGAAAGAGAGATAGGAAGGAAGGAAAAAGAGGATGTATTGTGAGAATTGGATCATATCCTTACAGAGGCTGGAAACAAGTGAGCTGTCCTCTGGAAGCTGGGAGACCAGGAAGACAGGTGCTGTGATTAGGGACCGCCTGGAGATGTAAGGTCCTTGAGGTAGGGGACAACATTTTAAATCAGGAGGTCTGGAACTCTGACAGCAAGAACCAGACAGAATGAACGATCTAGCTCAATAACATGCAGAAAACACTCCTTATCCTTTTGTTCCCTTTAGAAGTTTGACTGGCTGGTGCTCATGTTGACAAGGGCAGACTTCCCTTACTCAGACTGTTGACAGATTCACCCAGAAATATTGTCTCATTTTTATTATCCCTTAGTCTAATAAAGTTGACACAATTAACCAGCATGTTGACCAATTAGTTTTCCTTTAATATCAGAATGAAACCATAAATTTAAATTTAACTATATTTCGTGTGTTTTGATCCATGGATCTCATCATCTTCTGTGGTGCCTCAAATTTTTATGTCTTTAGTCTGGGAGCTAACAACAGTATCAACATCACCACATGATTACTGAACGAAGCTGAAGAATCTTTTGTGTATCGTCTCCTAATTCTCACCTGATTATTTTTATAACTGTGCTACACCTGTTCTGTCAAAGCATTCTGCCATTACATTATATTCCCTTCCTTACATCTGACATTTCTTAGTTTTATTAGAAATGGTGTTTGATCATTTTGTCAACATCTCTTTCCATATTTTGATTCTTAATCTCCTTCTGTAAATTAATAAAGAATAATATTCAGAGTTATTAAATGTTAATGATAGCTTGAATGTGTACGAAATCCTTGCCTCGTTTTCCTACTTGGAATATCTCAAATACACTAGTTAAACACACACTCAGTTTCCTGCAGGCATAAAAGTGTTGATGTTGAAGATTTTTTTCTTCCCCAAATAAATGCCTGATATTTTCCCCTGGGTACCTGGAAGATTTTTATTTTTTTCCTGTTATAGTATAATGATTTCACCAGATTGTATCTCAGTAATGGTCAGTTTTGGTCAGTTTAATCCAAAAACCTCAATGCCCATTCAATATTTAGTTTCAATTCTCATTTTATTTTAGCTTCTCAAATGACTGAATTTGGTTTTTTTTTTCATTTGTCAATAATTGCTTCAGGTATTCCTATTCTCTTATGTTTTTTTTTTTTCCTTTTTCTTGTTTTTTTTAAGTTCTCAGACATTTTATTACAAAGCAGAACAATGCAATGTAAGGTTTTCTTTTTCCTTCCTGTTTTCTTTGTATCATAACTTTGCATTTTTACTTGCTCTTGTAATTTAGAAAAGAAAGCTTGAGATGACTTGAAAGCTTTGTCTTTCCCTTCACCCTTGAGCAAGGCAGCTCTGCTGGTGTTGGGCAGCTCTGGCCTTGGTATGCTTCCCCACTTGGTGCCAGCTGCTCTACTCAAGCTGCTTTCTCCACTTCTTCTTTCTTAGTTTCATATGCTTCCCATACTTCTTTTTCCTACGTTCTTGTTTCCTGTCTGTGGCTGTTTTCTCAGCAGCTGTTTTTTTTTTTTTTTTATTTCCAGCTTTATTTTTCTCCCTCACGTCCTCTGGGCACAGCAGGGTCGCACTGCCAGCACTCACAGGGGCTACTTCATCCATTGTGATCCTCAGGTTAGACACAAAGTTGCTCTCCCGGGCAGCTGGTTTAGGGGTGATGCGGAAGCTTGGCAGAGCATCTGATTTTAGAAATAGGGACTACATCATCTTCTGAATTTCCACGTGCACCGGATTTTTTTTCTTTTCTTCTGCTTTTTGCTGGTTGAACTTGATGCATTCCTGTTCACAAATCTCAATCAGGTTCTTGTGGCCCAAGGTTAAACACCTCTTACACTCATGCATCTTTCCTGGGTTTCTCTTTCCTTAATTACATCACCCGAAGCCTGATCTCTTATTCTCTGCTTAATGATATCTTCCAGTTGAAGGGTCACTTCCTCCGTGATCACAGGCGCCATCCGGACAGCGTGGTCGCAGTGCAGAGGATCCTCCTGCAGGCTGTTCTCTGCGGCTTCTACGCAGTCACTTCACCTTGAAATTGCCATGACTTTTTCCCTCCCAATAATTGTTTTTCCAAAGATGCAATCTTTTCATTCATTTTCTCCTATTTTTTTTTTCAAAAGAGGATTTAACTTCCTCTGAATCTTTTTTTTTTACATTTAAAACATCTGCATCTTCAGTCTCCTCGTCATCTGGGAAAGCAGACACCACTCTTTTTGTTTACTGTCTTCACTTTCAAGCTTGTTATCTTCATCTCTTCATTAGAAGCAGAAAGAAAGTGCTTCTTTCTTCTGCTTCCTCAGCAGCTTCTTCGTCTGTTTGATTCCAGCTCATTATGCTGAGTCCGTGCCACCTGTACTTCGTCACTTTCAACTGCATCAAAGAAGAAGTCCTTGTATTTCAGGTTTCTGGAACTTAAGCTGACTTCTGATTTCCAAACAGTCCTCCCTCCTCTTCATCAGAATCAATATCTTCAAAAAGATCAATATCATCTTCCTCCTCTTCATCATCATTGCCATTTCCCCCCCCCCCCATGTTTTCTAGAAAAGTCTCCATTTCGGGCAGTTTGAAGAATTTCTCATCCACTGCGGCCTTCTCTCTGGTTTCGCAGGTGCTTGGTTTTGCCCCTTGCTCTGCGGTCCCTGTTCCGCTGCTCCAGCTTGCTGATATCAAAGCTGAGATCCGAATCCGCATTGCTGAACACTGGGCTTTTCCGGGCACTTCTGCTGGACTCTCATGTGACCTCCCGTCCTTCAGAATCGCCACCGTCCAGGCCGGACATTCCTTCCTCCTCGGAATCTCGCTTGGCCTCCTCTTGCCGTCCAGCCTCAACCTCCATCTCTGAGCCACCCTCCTCGCACTCCTGGTCTCCAGCCTCAGGCAAGAGGCTGATGTCTTCGTGTTCAACCACGACACCAACTGCACTTAGGAAGCACTGGAGGATCTTGTGTTTTTTCCAGTTCCACTCTTATTTCAGTTACCTCTTAATCATTTCTGCATTTCCCCACAACATAAAAACTCTGATTTATCTACTCTTTTATTTCTTATTTCGACTTTTTAAAGTCTATCAGATAGTTTTGAAAAATGAGATTATGCCTGGTGCAGTAGCCTAGTGGTAAAAGCCCTTGTCTTGCATGCACTGGGGTTCCCATCTGGGCGCAAGTTTGTGTCCGGTTGCTCCACTTCCCATCCAGCTTCCTCTGTAGCCTGGGAATGCTTTCAAGGATATCCCAAAGCCTTGGGACCCTGCACCCTCATGGGAGACTGGGAGACAGAGAGAGAGAGAGAGAGAGAGAGAGAGAGAGAGAGAGAGAGAGAGAGAGAGAGAGAAAGACCGAGACCTAACACACCATCATTTTGATTATTCCAGTGGCTGGCAGTCACTGAGTCCAACGCACATTCATTTACGTAACAGAGGAACATAACTTTGAGGGCTACCCAGTGAGTCCATGGTGGTCTCCAGACTACAGTAGAGTTTAAATGTTGGGAGATCAAATGGGGCGTAAAACATTGGGAAAGGAATGGTGTTAGCAAGGGCTTTCACATTTCAATATCCTAGCATTGCTCTAATTGTTTTTCCTGAACATATTAAACTGCTTCTTCTGTGATTGAAAATAAATAAATACAAATTAAAAAACATCCTCACTAAAATCAAGAAAACATTCCAATTGTACCAAAAAAAAACCATTTTGAAATGAATGAAATTATAAAACTATGAGTTCTTGCACTATTCTAAGCCCCTTCAGAATATCCTTGGCTTATATCATAGGTTACATCTAAGAAAGACTAAAACAAAGCAGTGACCTTTTAGTTTGGAATTGATTCTTTTAGCCTGGAATTCATCGCTTTAGTTTAGTGGAGATACAGCAGCAGCATTTAACTGTGTTGACAGAGCCAGGGGCACGGCTGTGGGTTGTCAGTGGGAACTAGTAAGGCAAACTGCTGGCATTACTTAGGAGCCTGCTTCAGGGGCTAAGTTTAGAGAAAGATTTTTTTTGCATACTTCTGAGAGGGAACATAATTTTTCATTGATAAGTCTAGTGGCTCTTGAGAAAGAAAATGGTTTTTTTTTTGCACGGGAAACAACAATAGAACTGAATAACTACTGGTGCAACTACTGGATACTCAGCATGTTACAGACTCTATGCTAAGGTTTTGATGATGACATACTCAAGAAAAATAATCATTGGGCCATGTTTCACATGATACCAAGTCTAGGAGAGGTGAAGTATGTGGTTCAAGGCCACACAGACAAGGTTCAGAATTTTAATCCATTCCTTATATATATTTCTTTATATATCCATTCATTATTATATTAGTTCCTGGAGGATTTAAAAATTTTAAAAAACTTCTTTTTTCAAAATGTACTACATAGACAGTAACGTGACTTATGAACAAGAATAGCTTTACTTTTTTCTTCCCAACTGGATATTTTCAATTTCATTTTCTTAATACATTCTGTAGAATTTCTAGTATCATGTTAAAAAGCAACAGTTAAGAGAGGATATTCTTGCCTTATTCTTGATTCTAGTGGGAGAACTAGTTTCTCACAATTAAGTATGACATTTTCTTCATCAAGTTGAGAAAATTCTCCACTACTTCAAGCTTCATGAAATTCTTTCAAAAGTTAATTTTTTAAAATAAAGAATATGTGTTCGCTTTTTATGTATCTTCTGATATGATCACATGATTTTTCTTTTTTAGTATACTGTTGTGATTAAATTCCCTGATATTTTTTAGTCTTTTAAAACTTTTTTCAAGATTTATTTATTTTTATTGGAGAGGCACATTTACAGAGAGAAGAAAGATGTTCCCTCCACTGGTTCAGTCCTCAATGAACCAATCCAAACCCAGAGCAAGCAGCCTCTTCTAGGATCTCAATGCTTTGGACCTTGACCATAAACGGAGAGTTGGATCAGAAGCGGAGCAGCTGGGACATGAACTGGTGCCCTACCCTTGTGGGCAGAGGATTGACCAGTCGAGCTATTGTGCCAGCAACCTGGTTTCTGAATTTTAAACTAGGCTTCTGTGCTGAGGGTAAATTCCTATTATTTTGAACACTGTTGGATTCAATTAGCACATATGTATTTAGATATATCTGCATTTGCTTTCATGAGAAATATTGCTGTATAATTTTCTTTTAGTATCTTGTCTGATATTGGTACATACATTATTACCTTTCAGTCTGCCTTGTAATTTTTTCTTGATAACTGGACTTTGACCTATAAGGTAAATAGGCCTTTGGTAATACACTGGTGAAGTGGGTGAATATGGAAAACATTCCACTGGTCTATGACCAAATTTCAGTCCTTTAGTGAGCCTGTGCCACCAGTGTGGACTTCATATGTTTCCCTTCTACTCCTTCCTCCCTAAAATACACACCTCGCATGGAAAAGGACTGTACGGGCACTTGGGGTTGGTATCTCTCTTCTTTCATGTGCAAGGCAGCTGCCAGTTGGAGCTGAGTAGTTCCCTGATCCCGGGTCAGTCAAATTCTAGTAAAATTTCTAAACTCTGCTTAACCAATGTCTGTTGAGAACAAATTGTGTTAAGAAGAACAGAAGGCTCTATGGTTCCTTTTCCCTCCATTAGTACATTCACTGTATGAAACCTGATAGGACTCCAGGAGATAAAAGTCACCAAATGCAGGGACTTCCTTAAGATTAAATATCCTGGAATTTTTAAGTCTCAGACTTGCCTACACCAAGCCATAGGCAAGGAATCCTTCCTTTCACAGCATTGGCTCTGCAGCTTCAGCTTTGGGCTTCTGCACAACTGGTTATACATTCCCCTGTCTATTTCCTCATCGTGGTGGGTGGTGGCTTTGCCCTGTGACCTCACTTCCCTTCCAGATGTCAGAGTGACGCTGGTTTTTCAGTTTGGATTTTGCCTGTAATGATAGCGCGGCAGCTTCTACATTTTTTACACAATAGGCTGGAAACTGGGAAACACTCATCATAGATCTGAATTACTCAATACAGTGGATACTTAGCCACATGGGGCTATTAAAATTCTAACTAAGTTAAAATTTAGTTGCTCAGTCTCAACTACATTTCAAGTGCACAGCAACTGCTATGATTAGCACCTACTATATAGGAAAATGCAGGGAACATTTTAGCATTGAAGAGATTTCTAGCAGATTGTGCAGTTGCAGTCTCTTGCCACTCAACAGGTACTCTGACCAGCAGCAGTGTTCTATCACAAAGAATTAAAGTACAGACACTCAGATACTCCAGATATCCTTATGCATATTTACTTTCCCAGTGGGGAGGGGATCAGAGAATAAAACTGCTTTCTGAGGAAACAGTATGCAAATCCAAGTGGAACAAAACATGGTGCATATCAGGAGCGGAAGAGTAAGAGTTGGTAGGCTGAGGTAGGCTGAAAAGTTTTGTGGCTCTTTGGATTGTGACCCCTAGCAAACTAGCTACTGACCAATCTAAAACACGGATTGAGATAGAAAAGCATAGTGATTAAAGTCACTTTCTGTGGTGCCAGCATCCCATGTAGGCACTGGTTCAAGTTCCAGCTGGTCTACTTCTAATCCAACTCCCTGCTAATGTGTCTGGGAAAGCAGTGAGAAGTGCTCAAGCACTTGGGCTCTCATATCTTTGTGGGAGACCTAGAAGAAGCTCCTGACTCCTGTCTTCATTACTGGCCCAGCTTTGGCCTTATGGTCATTTGTGGAATCAACAGTAGATGGAAGATATCTATCTCTGTCTCTCCCTCTTCTCTGTAATTCTGCCTTCCAATTAAAGGAAATGAAATCTTTAAAAATAAACAAATAAGTGAAACAGGGGTGCCTGAAAACGTGGATTGGAGGAACACAACCCTAGCGGCAATGTGAAGGCTCCAATCAGTAAGTCGGAAGCCTATGTAGCAGACAGAAGTTTCTGACACCCTCCTTGATGGCTGAACAATATTCTATTGTGTTTATACACCATGTTTTCTTCACACATCCATTCATACACTGTTGGGTACCTATGTTGATTCTATACCTTGAATACTCTAACTAGTGCTGTAGTAAACATGAGACTTCAAATAACTTTTGATACCAAACATAAAGAATGAAAATAATGTCATTTGAAGCAGAATGAATGAAACTGGAGGATATCATGTTAAACAAAGTGAATTATATAGAGACACAACTATCACATGCTTTCCTCTCATCCAAGAAAGCTTTACAAAATGTAGATTTGAACACAGAGTAGTGATTACCAGAGATTGCAGAAAGAGGGAGGCTGTAGAATGGTACTATAAACAGTTACACAGAAGAAATACGCTCTTGTGTTCCACCTCTTAGAAGAGTAGAGTTCCCAGAAAACTATCAACGTATTTTATGAAGAACCAGAAGAGAGGAGCTCAAAGGTTCCAAACATAAAGAATGAAAAGGTTATGGAAATCCTAATTACCATGATACAATCAGTGCATGCTGTGTGAAACGCCTGGAAATCTCACAATGTACTAACAAATATGAACAATTACTAGGAGCTAATAAAAACCTTTGTGAAATCTAAAAAAAAATAAAATTATAGAAAGTTCCACGCAGACCTAGATGCAGTGAGAATTTCTTAGGAGCAGGAATTAGAGAGAGAGAGAGATGCAGAGAGAGAGCAAGGCAACGCAACAGGACCTTACTGACTGACTGCTCATGTGTGCTAGAAACAAGGAAGGTTTAAGTGTCAAATATGGAGGACTGAAAAAATGGGCTGCTTTACCAAATTAAGCAATTCTGGAAAATATGTGGATTTAATGGGAAGTAACTGAGGCTGGCTTCAGCCTGCTAAGTTTAATATTTCTGGAACATTAGTTGCTAAGTGACCTGCTAAATGTCAGTTATGTTAGAATCCATTCCATATAATTGATATATTAATAGTCAACTGACACAGTGAATATGAACACACTTTGCTAGTGTGCCAGTGACATATATAGGTTATCTGGTTTCACTTCTGCATGTATGTGTAACCCAAAGTTAGCAGGCAAATAAGGCTGAAGATATTGCCTACGTGGGTACAAAAGCAGCCCCATCATTCAAATTCAATAACACAGAAGGTGTTAAAGGAAAATGCTGAAGAAAATGAGAGATGTAGAGAATCAAGAAATACAGGATAACAAATCATCATTTAAATATACACCTCAGCTGCTCCTAAACATAATAAATTGTTAGAACTTTCCATCAAGTGGAAGAAAATAGATGTTGCTGTTTTGGAAAAAGCACTTATCAAAAAACTCAACTAAGCAATTATTAGCTGTGTTTATTTTAGATGAGGAGGCATCTTCGGGACTATCTTTATCTTGTAAATATCACATGTTACATTTCAATTTTCATCTACGGAGAAATTTAGGGTTGAAATATAATACATCTTAATGGTGAGTACCAGTGCATATATTCCCTGATGACACTTGATTATTTGTTTGGAAAACTGCTAAAAATTTTAACCATTTGCTTAATTTGACAATATTTGAATGTGAAATTTAACATGTTGATATGTATATTTTTTTCAGAATTTATGTTATGTTGGATTCTTAAATTTGCCCACTCTGACTTGTAAGGTTTTAGTAAGAATACTCAATTAATACTCATGCATACCTGTGGAAGATTTGGCGCAGTGTGGCAAAGTGATAAGGCCCTGGTGGTCCCTTCTCTGAGGGAGCTAATCTCCTGGCAGAGACAAGTGTAAACAAAGAAATTCAAAATAACAGCTGCCATTTGGGATAAAAAGCTCAGTTCTGACTCAGTGTGAAGTTTTCCGAATACTGCTCTGATAGCTGATGTAGTCTTGAAGTGAGCATCACCCCAAATCTCCCTTGGAGGTGTACACAGAAGGAATCTGCCACTTAGTTCATCTAGCTGTGGCCAGAATACCTGCAGCTCACCCCAGCTGCAGACAGTCTGTTTGCCTGTCCCTACATCTGGATTTGCCTTGTGGTTTGCTTTGATCCAGAGTATGGCAATATGACTTTCAGGGCTGGGCTTTAAGGAGCCTTGCAAATTCTGCCTCCACTCTCCTGGGCACTGCCCACAGTCTGACAATGCAGTATGCTGGGGGATGGGAGGCCCCAGGGCCTCAGTGCAGCTGACCCTGGTGAAGAGATTGCAGACTACAAGCTGGGCCATGTTTGTTTTTGCAGGACTCCTGGGGTTTTTATATATATATATGAATATGTATAAGTATATATATTTATACTTTAATTTATATATTTATATATAAATATAAAGAATATATTTGTGTTTATATATTTTTATATAAATATAAATAAAGAATATATATGTGTATATATATATTCTTATATATATATGCAATATGCAATAGAATATGCATATTGAATATGCAATAGAATAGAATATGCAATAGGAACAGTCTAAGCTGTTAACTATCGGGTCCTTTACAGAAATTTTGCTGACCTTTGCTATAGCTGATGTAATCTTGGGAGTGAGCCCAGAGAAAACCAGAGAGGAACCACCCAACCAGCTCTCAGGATTGTGAGAAATATGAAACTAATATTTTTTTTTTCAGGTAACTATATTTTGAGCATGGCTTGCCCTGCAGCAACCAATAACTAAATTACAACCTGATAAATGCTACACAAAATAAAAAGTGACCGCCTCAGAAGAAATCATTTCAACACTTTTGGATGTTTTATTTTACTTGCTTCATTCAGGAGAACTGTTATCCCCAATCTGCTGACCAAGGCAGTTCTGCATTCTGGGGAAGCTGTAGCATCTAGGAGTACTACACTTGCTAGTTATTCAAGATATAATGATTTTAAAACCAGGCAATAGAATATAACTTCTCTAAAATTAAAAAAAAAATAGAATTTGTACAATGTCATATTAATGTCTTCAAGCACCCCTGAAACTACTGGGACTATCTCTTACTACAGCAACCCATCTGCAATGGAACCCACTGCTTTTGTTATTAATAGATTTCTTTTGCACAGGTGTGAGCTGTCAGTCCATGGGAGGGAAAGAATGGCTGTGATCAAGGCATACGAGACAAGGCAGCAAACACTTTACCCTCAGCAAAGGGCATTGCAAACTGCCAGGGCTGGAGCAAGAGCAGATTCATGACCGTGATTTAGATAGGAATATTTATACTGTGCCTACTAAGTCCTGGACATAGAGTGTTTAAACATGCTTTTATCATGTGCCACTTTTGACCTTATATTCACCTCTATTATCTTCATATAACCTTCAAGTTACCACAATTGATTTCTGAGTTTGTTTTGTTTTTTTTTTTTTAAATAAAAATGCCTCTTTTTAAGTTAACTAAATAATTTCATTGCATTGAAAGTCAAGGACATTTGGATGTTCCAAATGCTGGTTTAGTCTCCAAATGCCTTCAACAACTGAGGCCAGGCCAACCCAAACCCACCAGCCAGGAATTCAATCCAGTCTCACATAGGTACAAGGGACCCAATCACCCCATCCATGCTACTGCCTCTCAGGGTATACATCAGTGGAAAGCTGCAATTTATACCGGAGCCAGAACTTGAACCCAAGGACTCTAATTTAGGATGAAAGTGTGAGAAGCAGCACCTTAACCATATGATTTTTAAATGCTATGTTACTTAAAAAAATTTGTGGAAAAAGGAATGAAAATATAATGCAGTTTTCCACCAACTGTCGAAAGGCTGCTGCTATGTTTTACTCTCCTACTTTTCCCCCATTTACAGCAAAAGGTATGATAAGGAATAAGTTGTGCTAAGGGATTTGTCAACAAACACAAAAAGTGGTCATGTAACAGTCTTGATGAAACTGTGTGTGTCACATTGGGGATAGTGGTTAAACTTCGCTAGTGGTTAAATAATCAGGTATGAGGAATTCTTTCTGCCAAGAACCGTGTGGAGATTTATCGCATCATTCACAGGCCACGCAAAACTATCAACTTAAAAATCAGCTTGCTAGTTCAAAGAATTTAAGGAAGCAGTAAAGCAAATCAAGGCTGATATATCAGAAATTAAGAACACAGTAGAGCAAATTAAAAGTACAGTGGAGAGCCTCCAAAATAGAATGAAGCAAGCAGAAGAAAAAATCTTAGAATTGGCAGATATCTCCTGTCACCAGGGGGAAGCAAACAAAAAGCTGGAAGCAGAGATGGATCAGGCCAAAAAAAGTATTCAAGAATTGAAAGACACTATTAAGAGGCCAAATATAAGAGTTATGGGAGTCCCGGAAGGTGCAGAAAGAGAAGCTGAGTTTGCAAGTGTATTTAATGAAATAATAAAGGAAAATTTCCCTAATCTGGTGAAAGAATTGGGAAACAAGATCCAGGAGAGTCACAGAACTCCCAACAGGGTTGATCAAAAGCGATCTTCACCAAGACATATGATTATCAAGCTCTCTTCAATTGAACAGAAGGAAAAGATCCTTAAATGTGCATGTGAAAAACATCAATTGACATATAAAGGAATGCCAATTAAGCTCACAGGAGACCTCTCACAGGAAACTCTACAGGCAAGAAGAGAATGGAGTGACATATTCCAGATTCTAAAAGAAAAAAATTGTCGGCCTAGGATAACATACCCAGCAAAGCTTTCTTTCATCTTTGAAAATGAAATAAAATTCTTCCAGAGTAAAGAAAAGCTAAAAGAATTTGCCTCTTCCAAACCTGTCCTACCAATGATACTTCAAGATGTTCTCTTGACAAAGAAAAGGAATAGCACCTACCAAAACCAAAGGCAAACGGGAAGAACATCCCAGTAGAATGACAACAGAAGACTAAATCAATGAACAACCCATTGCTAAAATGACAGGACCAAAGTACCACCTATGTATATTTAACTCTGAATATAAATTGCTTAAGCTCAATCAAACATCATAGATTAGTAGACTGGATTAAAAAACAAAACCCATTTGTTTATTGTCTGGAGGAGACACACTCCAACAAAGATCAGCGGAGACTCTATCACATGGATTTTGTTTTCTGTTGGTTTTATCTCTTCAAAACACTTTCTTCTGATTAAATCATTCAATGACTCGTAGATCATACAGTGGCATCATTTTCTTCAAGAAGGTTCTTGATTTTCACTTCTTCAGCTACACGTTGGACATTTAATAGCATGTTGTTTAACTTCTTGGTGTTGTTAATTTCTTTTTTCCCTCGGATGTTGATTTTGTTTTGTGGCTCTTCATTTAAGGGAAGGTATAGTAGTTGTGTAATGGAGATTGTCACATCTGGTAACATGTCATTTAACTTCATGGCATTGTGAATTTCTATTTTTCTTTCTATTGTTGATTTTGTATCATAACTTTTCATTTAAGGGAATGTACAGTAGTGTGGTATGCATTTCTATTTCCAGACAAAGATGGACTTACAGTGAAACTGTTTATATTATATTTTGACAATAGGATTCTGAACTCTCTGCCATTGTCCATGCCCGCAATGATGAACATATGACTGAGTATGAAGAGCTATGTGTTAGTGATGATATGGAGGAACTGGGGGGGGGGAGGAATTGGGGAGGGGATAAGGGAATATTGAACTGTATCATAAAATGATTGCAATAATAATAAAATGTGGGAAAAATCAGCTTGCTAGAGATGTATTGAATTTCAAGTCCTTCCTATAGTTGTCTAGCCAGGGCAGAGCAGATGAATTCATGGGCCTTATGTGGCCTGCAGGCCAATGTTCCCCACCTCTGAAATGCCTCATTCACACACACTTACTTTTCAGCAAAGGGAGCAGCAGTACAATGATACACAACTGATTTTGCCATGGGGCTTGGAGCAGTGTGGTAGCTCCTTTACAAATGCTGCCTCCCAGCTCCCAGTCTCTCCCAGTAATCATGCTGGTGCCTAATCCTCTGCCCCTTGAGTCCTGAGCAGTTTTATGCTGACTCTTAAACAACAGAATGTGGCAAAAATGACGCTATACAATTTTGGAGACTAGCTCCTGTTCATCGGATTGTGTTTTCGACTCTTATTTACAATACTCTCTCTGATGAAGTCCAGACCAAGAGTAGAAACAAATTCACCTACGCAAACAAAAGCCTGCAGTGTAATCCACTGAGTAGAACTGATTTACCTAACATTGTCATTCTTTTAAAAATTGGAGACATAGGCTATTTGTGTGTGGATGGAGGATGCCCTTTGAGAACTCTCTTGTAGATGATGAGACAATCATTGTTAAATGTTTGCGCCCAGTGGAAGTTAATGATAAATTCATACTCACAGATATTCATGTGTCCAAGACTAACTGACCACAGGCAGAGATTAAATGTGCACATAGCATACATACTCTTGATTTATTTGTTATGAGACCGGATTTGGGGGTTTACATTAAAATACCATCTAAATACAGTAAAGTCTTCCTGAGTTCATCAAATCATCTTGAAACGTATCACAATTGCTTTTTAGAAGCATGGTTAGCTTTGGCAGAATCATCCACAGCTACTCAAACTTCAGAGCTTAGAGCTTTACCAATCTTGGAATTCAGCTCAATTCAGTTCAGTTCCATTTGCCACACACTGTAACACATCTACTGCTGTCGCCCAAAGTACTAAATGTCAGAATAATCCAGATTATTATTATTCTAGCTATCTAGCTGAATTTGTCCATAAAGCCATGATAATTGACGGCATAACACCTTGCACTGAAAGCTAACAGCCACCCAATGGACTAGAAAGGACAAATGATGCTAATGATGTCTTCTTTAACAATGTTAATGGTTCCCCAGAAGCATCAACACTAACCTGTTTGTAGAGTCATTCTTTTTCACATTCTCCTATTACCTCCCCAGCACTTAAGATCTTTAAGAATGATCTCAACCACTTGTTTATCTCCCTCTTGGAGTAGCAATAGTGCAGGGCCCTTATCTGACTGATTCACTGATCTGTCTGGTGCCACCTGGTAAACCAATGACTTGTATAGTTAACTGATTCAAAGATACACTCTCATGGACTGTTGTTCATACTCGATGTTTGGCTCTGTTAGTCCCTCCACCCCCTTGGGAGATGCTCCAGCACAAGTGACCTCTCCTGAGAGTGTCATTTTTCTTGTCTGCATCATCATGCTTATGTGCTCCTTGCAGGGAGGGGAGACTTTTTCCTGCAAGATTTTCAGTCTCCACCTAGCATGTCACCCATTATCCACACAATGGGAACATTTTCGTGATTCTTAGTGGAGAAACCTGGAGCATGCCTCCTTATCCTATTACATATTCAATATTTTATACTTCCCCTGATGGAAAACAGTATTGAAGAGCCCCATGGGATCTACAAGGAAGTTACATCATCAACTAAGTCTCTAAACATGGTAACCAAAAGAGACAGATTTGAACCCAGAAATTTTGCAAGTTACTGCCATGAAAACAGAAAAGGTAAGTGTGTGTCCAATATTAAAACAGACCAATAGGGCCTAGTGCAATGGCTCAGTGGCTAAATTCTTACCTTGCATGTGCCGGGATCCGATACGGCATCGGTTCATGTCCTGGCTGTTCCACTTCCAATCCAGCTCCCTGCTCGTGGCCTGGGAAAGCAGTTGAGGACGGCCCAAAGCCTTGGGACCCTGCACCCTCATAGGAGACCCAGAAGAAACTCCTGGCTCCTGGCTTCAGATTGGCTCAGCTCTGTTGCAGTCATTTGAGGAGTCAGCTAGCAGAAGGAAGATCTTACTGTCTCTCCTCTCCATAAATCTGATTTGCCTTTCTAATAAAAAAGAAAAAAAAATTTACAAAAATACTAATAAATATAGGGGACAGCGTTATAGCATAACACATAAAGCAGCCCCCTTTAGCATTCCATATGGGCCTCAGTCAGTGTCCTGGCTGCTCCACTTCGGATCCAGCTCCCTGTGGACAGCCTGGGAAGGCAGTGGCAGGTCTAAGCATGTGACCCCTGCTACTCAGGAGAGAGGCCTCGATGAAGTTCCTGGCTCCTGGCTTTGGTCTGTTGCTGCCATCCGGGCAGTGAACCAGGTGATGAATGCTCTCTTGCTCCCTCAGTTTCTCCTTCCTTCCCTCTCTGTCCTTCAAATAAATAAACAAATAAATCTTGAGAAAGACAATCAGAACAAATGCAGTGATGAATCTTGACTGGATAAATTCTACAAAACCAGTATATCAGACTTGTTTTGACAAGTGGATCTGAATATATACCAAATATTTGATAAGCTATCTATTTCTTTGTTGTGATCCTGGTTTGGCTGCTGTGCAAAATAGCATCTTGATTTGGTAAGAAGAGGGGGCGCAGTTCTGGTAAATTGCTGACCGTGTTGGGTTTGGGAGACAGGTAGAAAGTGGTCATTGTGCTGTTTGAATTTTTCATGAGGTGGTGTGGGGCCCAGGCCGTTCACAACCCCACAGCGAAGTGACCAGAATGAGGATCTGTTCCAGACGGTGACCACACGGAACGGTGTCACTGCTGAGGAAACCCACCGCCACCAACCAAAGACCAGCGTGTCCCCAGCAAGGTCCAGCTGCGGCGAGCAACGCCACTGCGCTCCTCGGGCAGCACTAGCCGGCAGTGACTCAGGGTGAGGTAGACTTTAACTGCCCAGGTCACGGGACACGTTTCCTGAGGAAGCCTGACGCCTTCTTACCCTTCACTCCCCATTTCTTCTGAGAGCGCCAAGAACTGCCCTCCAGATTGCTTCTTTCCCTGCTTGCTCTCGGTGGAGTTCACCAGAGAAATCACTCCGGGGCTGCGCCAGTCCAAACTGTGCGTTTGTACCGCTCAGAAAGGCAGCCGGGAAGAAGGTCCCTCGCCCTGTCAGCGAAGGCGCCCAGAGCCCGGGCGCGGTGGTCGCGGCGACAGGCGGGGGCGAGAGCGCGGCCCCGCCGAGCCGTGGGCCTCCCGGGCGCGCGCATGCTGGCGAGGGGCGCCGACTGCTGCCCCGGCGCGTGGTCTGCGCGCGCCGGCCGTGCGTGCGACCGCGGGCAGCCTGCGTGTGCGTGGGGCCGAGCGCCGCCCGCCGCCCGCCTCCGAGCTGGTGCGCGCCGCGCCGGAGGTGAGTGAGGGGCAGGGGCCTGGTGCGGCCCGGAGGCGGCGGGAGCCCCGGGGTCCGCGGGGCGGGCGCGGCGCGGGGACCGGCCTTTCCTGGGAACACCCTCCTGCGGGGGAAGCGGAGCCGCCCGGCCGGCCCGCCAGGCGCCGCCCTCTCCCCTAACGGCCCTTCTGGAGGCGCGGGGGCCCTGCGCTGCGGGGCTCCGGCGACCTGCAGCTCCGGGCGCCGGTAAGCGTGCGGGACGCGGGCCGGGGGCGCGTGGCGGAGCCCGGGGGCGCGTGGCGGGCCAGGCCGCGGGCGCACGTTGTCCACTCGGCCCCGCCCCTCTCGGCCCCGCCCCGGGTGCCGGCCTTACTTTCGTCACCCCAAGAGGGGCCCCGGGGTGCTCGTCGCGGGTGCCACTGGAGACGGGACCAGGACAAGGGCGTGGGCCGAGTGGTGGGACACTGCCTCCCCGGGCGGGGGGGCTTGGAAGGAAAGAGGGAGTAAAAAAAAAAAGCTGTGAGTGGGGCCCAAGGAGCACGCAACCCTGGTTGGTCAAGGGAGAGGCAACTGATTAGAAAAATCTGGAAGGAAATCTTAAAGGTCTATGTAGTGGAGTCTCACTTTTCCAAGCAGCGAGTTATCGGGAAAGCATCCTTCTTTCTAATGGCTTGGGAAGAAAAGACTTGCAGGGCAAAAGCGGGTTTATGCTTTCGCCGGGAACTGGTCTGCTTTGTGAAGGTAAAGCAGTACTGAGGAGGAGAACCGGACACCTGGAGGCACTGAGGTGTTATTGAGCAAAACTAAGAAAGTTAAGGTAGATGAGGAGAAGTTGCCAGCTCGTATGTTTTTAAACATGAAGCCAAGCAAAACAAGGCCTTTTTGCCCTGGGTAGAGCATCCCTAGGCAGCTGTCGTGTGTGTCGGTCCTGCCTGCCCTCCCGCAGCTGCATGAAGGGCACCTGTTACCAGCACTGGCATTCGCTTCCGTAGCGTGGCCCTTTGAGGTCGTAGGGAACAAAGGTTAGACAGTAGATTTTGTTGATGTACGTTGGTGGTATTTTGTGGGACCAGACCACACATTTCTAAAGTATGTTTCTGTTGTGTTAATAACTTTATTGGGCACATCACAATTATTTAATATTGCCTTCATTTTCTATACAGAGGCAGAATTGAGTTGCTAGAGTACAGTAGCTAAGCTGGAGACTGTGTATGGCTTGCAGAGAAAATATTATTAGATGGTCCTTTTGAGGAAAAAGTTTTGTCTGTCTCAGGGATTGAACATGGATTTCTATTTTTTTTAAGATTTGTTTATTTTTATTAGAAAATCAGATTTGCAGAGAGGAGACAGAAAGAAAGAGCTTCCATCTGTTGGTTCACTCCCCAAGTGCCACAGTGGAGCTGAGCTGAGCTGAAGCCAGGAGCTTCTTCTAGATCTCCCATGTGAGTGCAGGGTCCCAAGGCTTTGGGCCGTCCTCAACTGCTTTCCCAAGCCACAGGCAGGGAGCTGGAAGGGAAATGGAGCAACTGGAATATGAAGCAGCACCCATATGGGATCCCAGTGCATGCAAGGCAAGGACTTTAGTTGTGAAGCTACCACGCTGGACCCTGAACATGGATTTCTACTGAACAAACTCTTCACTGTGACTTGTGCCAGTGTGGCACAGCATGTCATACTGCCACCTGTGACACAGCATCCGACATTGGAAATCTGGTTCAGGTCACAGCTGCTGTGTGTTCAGTCCAGCTCCCTGCTAACAGCACTGGAGCAGGGGCATGGACGATGCTGCAGTGGGCCCCTGGCACCCTGGATCGAGTTCTGGCTCCTAACTCCAGTGCATCCCAACCTTAACCGTTGCGACTAATTGCATAGTCAGTCAGAGGATGGAAGATCTTTTTTTTCTCCCTCAACAAAAACCCCCAAAAAGTTAGAACCGGGAAGTCCAGCTTGTTAAAAAAAAAAAAAAAGTCAGAAGTCAGCTGTCTGATAATGAGCTCTTAAACTATATATTAGCTGGAACTGTATTTGACTACTGTTTTCATTATAGACTTTGTATTTGAAAAATAAAGGTGCTGTCTTTCTAGGAGAAAATAAAATTGATTTCATCTCATGCTGTTAACTAGTTGCCTCGTGTGTATTGATGCAAATTCAGTGCATGCTTGCTGGGCATCAACACATTCTGAGTGCACACAGTTCCTGCAGTGGGCTGGGGTCCCTGATTTGGAGTTGAGCTGGAGGTTGCCTGGCACAGCCGCCCCATCCTCAGATGGTCTGTTAAGCATGAGGTTCAGTCTTGGAATCTTGAACCTTCTACCATGTTCTGCACGGCATGTCACCATCTTGAGGGCAGAACTTCTTCCCCACTTCTGCCTCAGCCTCTAACAAAGATCTAACATAGCAGATACGTGAATGAATGAAATAGGGCTACAGAGCTAAAAGGAAGGTGACCGGTGACATTTTAGTGAACGACAAGGATGGCAGACATTAGTAATATTGCTAACGTAGAGGAGTAGTGGGAAGAATTGTTAACCAGAACAGTGGTCCCTGTCCCCTTGGTTCCCGAGGTAGCTGTGTGTGGTGACAGGGCTGGTTGGAAACAGTCTTCAGGTCCTTCTTGCTCGTCTACCTGACTCGCATGGTCTGCGAGGTCTCCTAGATTGCCTGACCTGATTATCCTGGTGTTGCTTCCTGCTGCTGCTCGGTGCCTGCTGCTCCAGACTGCCCATACTTGGGTACAGAGGGGTAGCCATTTCCAGCTCACTCTTGGTTACCCCAGGAGTCTTAAGGCGGTGAGGTGGTGTGTGAGGTTACATTCTCATGCAGGCCCTGGGCTGTGGGAATAGAATGCTGGATCCAGAGTGAGGACCTTGTGTGGAGTGGTGAGTGGGTCCATACCTGGTCTGCACAAGTTTGATCATAGTGTTGCTGGTAGCATGCGTGTTATGGGCTTGAACAGTGCACTTTGTAAATCGCCATAGGTGTAGTATTGACAGTTATAGCATCTCGAATTTCACTTTTCTTTAAAAAAATAATTTCCTAAGATTTATTGTACATTATTAATGGTGATTTTCTTAGTTGTGTTATACAAATGCTGTTGAAGCATTACTGCTTTGGATTGTTTCTCATTTTTCTTAGCTCAAAAACTCTGCAAACAAGCTACCAGTCAGATATCTTTAAAAGCGTAACATAGACAAAGATTGTTTTACTCATAAGAAAGTACTTTGTAAACAATATATGTCTTGTTAAAATTTATATAAAGTGGACAAATTTCACTTGCTTTGCAATGCAGATATATTTTGCTTGGAAGAGTTGCAGAGGGAATGACAGAGGGAGCGTTCATCCTCTGGTTCACTCCTCAGATGGCTGCAGCAGTCATGGCTGCACTGATCTGAAGCCGGGAGCCAGGAGCTTCTTCTAAGGCATTGCCGCATGTGCGAATGGGCTTCCGCTGTCTTCCCAGGCCATAAGTGGGAGTTGGGTCAGAAGTGGTGTAGCGAGAACCAGAACTGGTGCCTGTATAGGATGCTGGCAATGCAGGCAGATTATTAACGGGCTGTGCCACTACTCCAAACCCTGTATTACAGATTAAGGAGCTTACCAACAGTTCCTATTTATACCCTCTGCTGCCCTTATTCCCCACTCATTATCTCCTTTTCCCCCTGGTTTTTGCAATAGTGTAATTTAGTTTTATTTTGCACTCATGGGTTTAAGATTAGGTAAAGATCTCAGTATCTGGCAAGTAGAAACTAATAATAACAAAAAATTAAGACCCAAACCAAACCAAGGCCCCCCAAAACCTGCTATTCCTTGGGTGTATAAACTAAGGCTATAAGAAGTAGTCAGCTCCCAAAATGTCAGGCTTGAGCCTGTGAATTACATTTTTGTCCCTCTGTGTATTATCATATATGAGGGAAAACATATGGTGTTTGTCTTTTGGGAACTAGCTTATTTCACTAAGCCTAATGGTTTCCAGTGGTCCCCATTTAGTTGCAAAGGACAAGCTTTTGTTCTTTTTATGGCTGAGTTAGTATTCCGATATATATATATATAGTTTTTGTATTTATATATGCAATATATGATCCGTTGTGATCAGGTGACAGGAAGGGATTGCACATGAGTGAGTCTCCTAGCTGTTGGGTAGATCACCAATAGCAGAAATTTAGTTCTCATAGTTCTCGGGGTTCAAAGTTCTAGCAAAGCTGTATGATTGGGTTCTGGTAAAAGCCTGCTCTGAATTGTAATTTGCCAGCTTCTGACTGCACCATCACATGGCAGAAGACAAAGTTCTCTGAGGTTACTTTTATACAAGCACTACCCCATTCATGAGGACTCTGCCCTCACAACCTGTTATCTGTGAGAGGACCCAAGTTTTAACATCACAGTAAGAATTAGGATTTAAGGCCTGGCATTGTAGCCCAGTGGCTAATGTCCTTGCCTTACACGTGCCAAGATCCCATATGGGCACCAGTTCTAATCCTGGTGCCCTGCTTCCCATCCAGCTCGCTGCTTTGTGGCCTGGGAAAGCCGTGGAAGATGGCTCAAAGTCTTGGGACCCTGTATCCATGTGGGAGACCTGGAAGAAGCTCCTGGCTCCTGGCTCCAGATTGGCTCAGCTCCAGCCATTGCGGCTGTTTGGGTCGTGAACCAGTGGATAAAAGCTCTTTCTCTCTGTCTCTGCTCGCTGTATATCTGACTTTCTAATAAAAATAAGTAAGTCTTTAAAAATATGCTTATTCTGGCAATCTATGAAGATGGAAGGTTTTTCTGGGTTTTGGAGTTTTCTTGTTTTGGTGGGGTTTTTGTGGGTTTTTTTTAAAGATTTATTTATTTATTTATTGGAAAGTCAGATATACAGAGAAGAGGAGAGACAGAGAGGAAGATCTTCCGTTCGATGATTCACTCCTCAAGTGAGCACAACAGCTGGTGCTATGTCAGTCTGAAGCCAGGATCCAGGAACTTCTTCTGGTTCTCCCACACGGGTGCAGGGTCCTAAAGCTTTAGGCCATCCTCAACTGCTTTCCCAGGCCACAAGCACGGAGCTGGATGGGAAGTGGAGCTGCTGGGATTAGAACCGGCGCCCACCTGGGATCCTGGGGCATTCAAGGCGAGGACTTCAGTCGCTAGGCCATGCCGCTGGGCCCGGATTTTTGAATGTTTTGGAGGTTTCATTGTGGAGATTGTTCACATCCTTAGTTAAGTTTATTCCAAGGTATTTGAATTTTTTAGTAACTGCTGTGAATGGGGCTGGATTTACTAGTTCTTTCTCAACCACAGTATGGTTGTGTATAAAAAGGTTGTTGATGTCTGTGTGTTGGTTTTGTATCTTGCAGCTTTACCAAACTCTCTAATGAGTTCCAAAAGTCTGTTAGTAGAGTCTTTTGGTTCCTCTAAATTAGTAGAGGATCTACGTGTGATCTACAGGCAGGGCTAGCTTGAGTTCCTGCTTTCCAGTTTGCATCCCTGTGATTTCTTTTTCTTGCCTAACGGCTCTTGCTAGAACTCCCAGGACTTTGTTGAGTAGCATGGTGAGAGTGGGCCTGGATCTGGATCTTATGGAACAGCCTTCAGCTTTTCCCCACTCACTATGATGCTGCCTGTGGGTTTTTCAAATATTGTCTTGATCGTGTTGAGAATATCTGTATATCTAATTTGTTTAAGGTTTTGAACAGGAAAGATTGTGTTTTATCAAATGCTTTCTCTGCATCTGTTGAGCTCATCTTGGTTTTTATTCTTCAGCTAGTTAATGCGCTGTGTCATGTTTAATGATTTGCTGATGTGGAACCATCCCAGTATACCAGGATTATATCCCACTTGGTTCTGGTAAATGATTTTTATGATACGTTGTTGGATTCTGTTCACTAGTGTTTGTTGAGGACATTTGTGTCTGTTTTGACCAGGGATATTGGTCTTTAGTTTTCTTTGTTGTATCTTTTACTGGTTTTAGAATTCAGGTGATGCTGGCCTCATATGAGTTTTGGAGAATTCCCTCCCTTTCAATGGAGTTAGCTTTTTTTGAACAGTTGGTGGAATTCAGCAGTGAAGCTGTGTGGTCTTGGTTTGCTCTGATTCAGTCTTCATTTTAGTTATTGGTCTATTTAGGTTTTCTATTTAGGTTTTGTCACCATGATTCAATTTAGATTGTATGGATCCAGAAATCTATCCATTTCTTCTAGATTTTTTAGTTTGTTGGGCATATACTTGTTTTTAATAATTCCTGATGATTCTTTGCATATCTGAGGTGTCTGTTGTTATATTTCCCTTTCTTTTCATCTCTGATTTTATTGATTGGAGTGATTTTGTTTGTTTTAAAATCAGCTCTTCAGTTCACTTAGTTTATATGTTGTTTCAGTTTTGTGTATTTGTTCCTTAATTTTAATTATTTGTTTCTTTCTACTAACTTTGGATTTGGTTTGTTGTTTTTCTCGCTCCTTGAGATGCGTTGATGTTATTTGATGACTTTCTGATTGACTGACACAGGCGCTTTTTCTATGAAGTTTCCTCTTAGACCTGCTTTTGCCGTACCTCATAAGTTTTTGGTATGTTGTTCTATCATCCTCATTTTTTGAAAAATTAAATAGACTATTATTTTAAGATTAGGATAGGCAGATTTGCAAAAGAAGGAGTGACTGAAAGATCTTCCATCTGCTGTTTCACTACCCAATTGTCTGTAACAGCTGGAGCTGAGCTGACGTGAAGCCAGAGCCAGGAAGCTCTACTGGGTTTCCAGTGTAGGTTCAGGTTTCCAAGGCTTTGAGCTATCCTTCACTGCTGTCCCAAGACATTCACAGGGAACTGGATCAGAAGTGGAGCAGCTCTAATACAAACTAGCACCCACATAGGATGCTGGTGCTTGAAGGTGGAGAATTAGCCTATTAAGCCATGGCGCCAGCCCCTGTCGTCTTCGTTTGATTTCAGGAATTTTTTAATTTACCTACTCTGGCCCCTTTTTGTTTTTTTCTTTGACTTGTTGTTCAATTGGTAACGTGTTGTTCAATCTCATGTGCTTGCATGATTTTTAGAATTCTTGAGTTGTTGATTTCTGGCTTCATTCCCTGGTGATCAGGAAAGGCACATGGTATGATTTCACCTGTTTGGAATTTGCTGCGGCTTTTGTATGACCTGGCATGGAGTTCATTATAGAGTGAGTTCCATGATTTTTTTAAAAAACAATTTGTTTTTTTATTGCAAAGTCAGATATACAGAGAGGAGGAGAGGCAGAGAGGAAGATCTTCCATCCAAAGATTCACTCCCCAAGTGGCCGCAACGGCTGGAGCTGTGGGGCTGCCAGGACTTGAACCGGTGCCCATGTGGGATCCCAGGGCTTGGAGGTAGAGCATTAGCTAAGATAGTTAGTGTCTCAGCCTGACAAGGCCAGTCCCTAGTTACCAGCAGGTATTGTGGCCTCACCAGACTAGGCTGCACACATTCTACCTCTCACTGGTGGGTACTGCAGCCTGGCACAGCCTGGCTCATCCCTAGACCTGGTTGTCATATGACCTGGTGGGTGCCACTGCCTAGGCTGACCTTATGAGTGTCTAGCGCAGTCTGGCCTTTCCAGCAACCCAGTCCACACCCCTGTTGACGGGTGCTGTGTCTTGCTCAGCTCTCGCACTAACCAATAGGAGCTGAAGCCTAGCAGAGGAATTACCCCAAGTTTCCCTACCATGCCCATCTCCAGCGCTAGATCTTGCCTGTGCTGGTGGGTGGTTCAGCCCAGCCTGGCATGGCCTGCCCAGTTTCAGTGCTTACTAGCATTATTGCAGCTTCACCCAGGCTGGTGTTGCCCACATCCTGCCCTGGCTCTTGTGTATGACAGCAGGTCCTGCGGCCTGGCCCGGCCCAGCCCGCCCCAAGACTCAGTTCACGCAAATGCTGAGGAGTGTTGCAGTCTAGCCCTGCCTCTTCTGCTCTGCAGCAGAGCAGTGGCCTAGCAGGGGGAGTCCTTGAAGTTCCTGTTCCAGGCATGTTCCCAGCCTCGGATCTCTTGCCTGCTGGCAGCCCCTACAGCCCTGCTTGGCATGATCTGCCCTCAGTTTTGGCCTTTACATGTGTTGGCAAGTGCTGTAACCTTGCCCAGCCTGGACTCCTCCCAGCCCAGACTTCTGTGAGTGTAGCTTATGTCTAAAGACAATGAAGTTCAGCTGTAAGAAGGCTATGGGACAATGTAGCATTAAAAAGCTGATTTAAGATATGGCCTCAGAATTTAGCAGGACCAAATCCATGCACCACAAAGCACTCTCAACACACAATAAACAGAAAGTTGTTTGCAATTAAAGAGAAAGAAAAACAGTTAAGATTTGAACACCAGCCATCAAGGGAAAGACATCAGTACCTGGAGTAGTAAAGGTTGGGAGTCTTGGAACAGCTGCTTCAGTGTTCCAATTAGGGCATCTGGCCAAGGTTTCTTTTCCCCAAGTGAGATTCCAAATCTCTCCTTCCACAGTTCCCCTAAAAATTATTCTGAACCAAGGTAGCATTCATCCAGAAGTGCTTATGTGACTGGACACAGTGGCTGCTTTCCCAGGAATTGGTTGGCTAGGAACCTGGGGGAACCCACATCCATCCTTGTTTCATATTGCCAATAGAATAAAATAAATAGGTTTTCCTTGTAAGGAAGTCAAAGCCACAAGGAGAAAAGCACTTGCAGCTCTAGGCTTTTAAATTTATGACACAAACAAGGACATGGAAGATTTTTTTATTTTACTTTCAAGCCTTCTTCAGATGGGAAGAGGAATTGTCTGCCTTAGGCACACAGGCGATGTTATCAGAAGTGCTGGCAGCTCGCACCTGCAGGCGCCGGAAATGGAGACCAAGGAAGGCTTCCTTAGTGACAGGGAGAAAGTGGACTCGCTAGGATTTCATTTTCAGCTGCATTGTGAAGTCCGTAGTTACATGGAAGACACATTTGGGAACTAGTAGCAGAGTTTGCATGAAGAATGGGTGTAAGCAAACCAGAACAAGTTAGAGGAAGTGTGTAGTGTGATCTTGAATAATAACTGCAATATCATCTGCTTGGTTCCTTCTGCATACCAGCCTGCTCTTAAATGTTTGGTACCAATTATTTCGTGTGGCCCTCAGTATATGAAGGTAGTATTATTCCCATTTTACTAAAGAAACTAAAAGTCAAAAATGTTCATGCCCAAGTGGATATGCAACTTGGATTTGCCCACAAATCTCCTTGGGCTTTAGCTAAAATCATCATTTCTGATCGATTTGCCTGTTCCAAAAGTGCTCAGGCACTACGCTTTTGGTCTGGGGCAGCACACTCAGTCATTTCAGAACCTGCAAAGACTGCCTTAATTGATCTGACATAAAACCAGTGGCTTTCACATTCTCCGTATCGTAATATACAGCAAAGTGAATTAAAGAGGAGAACAAAGGCAAGCAATGGTCAGATGTCCCTGGTTGTGCTCATTCTGATATCAAACCTCGGGCAGTGGTGCATTGTGAAAATAATTAGGTACTTAATGAATCTAATTGAATACTGCATTTTTACGTAGATTTGTTTGTGAATTAATGTGCTCTAGTTTGCGAAGGTACTACTAGGGAAATTTCCCTTAAAGATGTAGGGTTCCCCGCTTTATAAGGGATTGGATATAGGACTTGATTGACATCTATAATTGTGAGTTGTAATCAACTTATTATATGCACAGGACATTTTCTAGGCAATTAGAATTTCACCTGCTTTGGAGTGTTTTTTTTTTTTTCTTTTAACAGTACTTTTTTCTTTTTTGGTAATTAACAACACTTTTTTTTTTCCTCTTTGGTAATTAACAGTATCTTTCCCCCTTTGGCTGACCTGAGTATAGCATACTTAGACTTAAAATTAAATTTTAAATTTGTGTTTTCCTTTCTGGCACTTTTATAGTGCCCATGATTGGAAGCAGTGTAGCTTATTACAGTAGGAAAGCTGATTTTAAAAAGCAACAAAATCTAACAAACTCAGGAGTTTGTGTTTGGATTCAGTTTATTTTTGGGACCATTAAGTGAATATAGGTCCATTGGCACAGTAATAATATACCATGGGGAAACCTGCCAAGTGCTGCATATGGGGGTGTTGGTCATGAACGAGAGAGGCCCTCTCCAGCCCTGCCTTTCGTGACGGAGACAGCAAACAGGCATATTTTTAAAAGAAACTCCAGATAGGGTCAGTTGCTGAGAAGAGAATAATGAGGAGTATAGTAGAAAACCAGACGTGAGGACTACTTGCTCGAAGGGTCAGGGAAGTGCTGTGTGGGACGCTTTGCTGTCGGTAAAGCGTGAGAGGAAGCCAGGCTTTCCAAGAATCTGGCTTCTAGTTAGAGGGGTTCGCAGAACAGCCTCACAGACTCAGGGATTGGAAGGTCAGCCAGCTTGGCTGCAGTGGGTGTGGGATGGGGTCCTGAGAGCAGCTGGAACAGGGGCAGGTGTACAGAGGCTTGACCAGTTTGCACCAAAGAGTTAAACTTTGATTGTCTCTTAGGTTTTCTTGTATTCACTGAATTTTTTTTCTAATGAACATACATTTTCAATTATAAAATTTTTGTATGTGTATTTAAAGGATTATATTTGATTTCCTTTCATAAAAAATAGCCAGCATTTTTTACCCTGGGAAAGAATTTTATATCATTTTTGCTCCAATAATTGTACCATTATAGAATCCCTTTTTTTGTTTCTCTGGAGTCTTGGCTTTGGAACAGATTCTTTCCACACCCCCATGTGTTTTCTAGTTCCAAGCATGTTGTTGATATTTTTAAAGAGGCATGTATCTACATGACTAGCTATTTGTCTTCTTTGTAATACCTTTATTTTGGGTTTTCATCAAGGGATTCTTGACTCTCTATAAAGGACTATGGGGCTGGACACTGTGTGATTGTTGTGAGGTGGTCTCACTTGCGGGTGTTGTTCTTAGATGCTGCCTGTGAGTGAAGGGGGTCGTGGGAAGAGGACAGCATTTTCTGCTGCAGTAAAGCTCCCACTATTGAAAGGGCTATTGATCTTGTGTTCTGCATGAAGGCTGCCTTATATCAGAGAGAACATATGGTGTTTGTTCTTTTAGGATTGTGTAGTCAGTTTTTCTTTTTTTTTCTCATCATATATTACTTTTTTATTGCATGGTTGGTATCGTGAATGACACATTGCAAAAATTATGTTCTATCTGAAATTCATGCTTTCCTGAAGTGGAAATCAGTTGAAACTTTGCAGTTATCTCAGTTTTCCAGATGTTGTTTTAATATGAGATGTTGGTCTCCAGCTTTACTCTGTGATAGTCTGAGATGATGCATGATATAATTTTGTTTTTTTTTAATTTGCTGATACTTGTATTATGGTCCCTAATATGGTCAGTGTTGAAGAAAGTTCCATATAATAATGAAAAAAAAAGTCTTATTATCTGTCTGTGAGCTGAAAGATTTAGTGGATATCAGTTAAGTCCATTTGCCCTAGTGACTGGGTGAGTTCTGTTGTTTCCTTGCTGAGTTTCTGTCCTGTTGATCTGTCTGTTGATGTTAATGGAGTGTTAAGGTCCCACAGTATTATTGTATTGGAGTATATTTCTCCCGTTAAATCCATTAATATTTGTTTCACATAGTTAGGTGACCTGGTATTTGGTGTGTATACATGTATTCCCTCAGTTAACTCAGGTTGGCAGAGGCTTTTGCTGTTTTGCGAGGGAAGCATCATTAGTATTCATTGTGCCTCTGTCTCTTGTACCACTCCCTCCAGTTTGTCTCAGTCCTGGCCTTTTGTGCTGGGCTTCTACCATGGCCTCCATAGCCCTAGCTCCTGGCTCACCACTCTCCCCCCCACCCCCCGTGATCCTGTGCTGTGGCCACACCATTGCCTCTACAGGCTTTCTCCCACTCCTAGTTTGAGCAGTTTCCAGAAACAGCGAGACACCAGTCCATTAGATCTGAGAACCACCTGAACCTGTTTTGATTGAAAAGCCTGTTTTGCTATTAAGTCATTACTGTTTTCTCTGTGGCACTAGTGCACTTTTGTGCTGAGCTGTGATTTTGCTCCCGGCTTATTATATGCGCAGCTCTCTGTTGTTCCTCCAGTCCCACAGCCTTTGCCCCAGTATACAAAATGGTGCCCGGCATGGCATTGGTGGGGTTCTGGAACTGCTGGCTGCTAGGTCTGGGGGCCGCCTAACCTATTTGAGTGAAACCTGTAGGATACCAAGACGGCACTGTTTTCTCCATGGGACCAGTGCAATGTGCTGAGCTGTAAGTAATTATGCTTTCGGCTCAGTGCATGCATGGCTCACTGTTGTCCCTCCAGTCCCATAGCCTTTGCCACAGTATACAGAATAGTGTCCAGTGTGGCAGTGGTGGGGGTCTGGGCCATCAGACCCACCCTATTCCTGCACTGCCTAGTTGAGGTCTGCCACTCTGTCTCTTACTTGAGGTCAGATCCAATAAATCAGCAGCATGGGCAGTTCTTGTCTGGGTTCACTCTTGAGCTCCTGGTGACCTTCCCCTTCCCTCCTGGCCACTGGTGGAGCTTTGGCTGCTGATGAAGCCATGGTCACCTCATGCTGCCCCCTGGTGGCTTATCTGATCACTGCAACACTGCTCCGTGATCTGCACCGCTTCCTGTGTCCATGAGCCTCCAAGTGCCCCGCTGCCATCAGCCTGTTCTCTCCCATCTCCTGGAATCTGCCCTCTCTGCTGCACTCTGGCGATTCTCTGTGCGTTTAAACCTGTCTCACCCTGTACCGCCGTCTTGCTCCCCGTACTGCAATTCTTGAGTGCCCATGAGTTCTTTATCAAGAAATATGGAATGGTGGTTGAATGACCTAAGATATCAGAAGAATAAAGAACATAAGATGCGTGTTTTGAGTTTTTGCCCATACTGATTTTGAATATCAATGTCCTTTGCAGACAAGGCATAAATATTTAATATTTATTGTAATGTATATCCTTAGTTCAGAAATGAATCAGGAATGAAGAGTCTTTTTCCCTTCCTCTTTGGAATATTATTTTCACACTATAATTGAGCAAATATTATGTTTTCTATGTCTTACTATTTTCTATGTGTGTTTCTTATATGTCTTACAGACATTCAAAGCATTATTACTGCTGAATGTTCAGTTGGTGAAATCGAAAGTCTTTCAGAAGAAATAAATCAAGAGGGTAAGAAATAGATAAATATATATTTGAAATGTGCCTTTCCTCAAGTAGTAAGGAATCATCAGGACTTAAGATTATCCCTTTTGAAAATAAAAATCAATTTAGAAGGTCATATGTGTGGCTCAGTGGCCAAGTTGTTGCTTGGTACACCCATACCTGTGATCACGTATGGCCCACTTTCCTGTTAGCTCAGCTCATCCTGGAAGGCAGCAGGTAATTTAAAAAAACCCTGTCAAAGTGCAGTGTCAATATCACTGTTTTTGTGCCCTCCTTCTGTCTAACAGTAAATTGTATTTGCCAATAAAGGCATAGAATATAAGTGGAGAAGCAAAACATATATACATATGGAACTGGAGTGCAGAGTATTTGCTAAAACGTCACATTGTGTTGTGTGATTTAAAATATAGAAATCAAGGCTGGCACTGTAGCAAAGCAGACTTAGCCTCCACCTGTGGCACTGGCATCCCATGTGGGCACCAGTTCAAATCCCAGTGGCTCCCCTGTGGATCCAGTTCCACACTAATGTCCTGGGAAGGCAGCAGAGGAGGCCCCAGATTCTTGGGCCCCTGCATCTACATGAGAAACTGGAAGAAGCTCCTAGCTTTGGACTGACCCAGCCCGAGCCATTATGGCCATTTGGGGAGTAAAACCAGCAATGGAAGATCTTTCTAACTCTCTGTGTAACTTTGCCTTTCAAACAAATGCTTTTGCATTAAAGTTACATGTGTGCAAGCAGTTGGTCAGAGGAGAAACCTTCTGTAGTGGTTCCCTGCAAATGCTTACAGCAGATGGAGTTGGCCGTGCTGAAGCCAGAAGCCAGCAATTGGATTCTGATGTCCCTTTGCCACATTTACACAGTGCCTTGGGGTTTGGTTTTGGTCCTTTCCTCTTCTTTCTTAGTAGCCCTGTGCTTGTAGAAGATGCCCAGGCATCACTAATGCCTGAATATCTATATTGAGTGCAGTGCTCATTGTGCCAGGGAAGCTCCGGACTTCTGAATTGTAAGTCTCCACCTTGGACCCTGGAGTGCAGCCAACACTTCCCTGTCGTGCTCTGAGTGCTCTGTGTTGCACAGCTCCAATGCCTTGTCTCGGCCGGAGGTTTAATGCAAAAGCAAGTGTCCCAGGAGACTGTGTCTGTGATGGGGGGTTGACATGTGTTTACCAAATAGACTGGAATAGGAACAAAGCTCAGCGTTAGAGAATTTTAAGTGCTTGCTCTACATACTGAGCTTTGATTAAGTCGGTGGGGCAAAATTGGAGCTTGGGATGTTTGGGGCAAGTAAAAGCCATTTCATGGTCTCAAGAGATGGTTGTGCTGTTTGTCTCCAGAGGACTCACTCTCTTTCATCTTGCCCAATGTCACCAGCCACTGTGAGTAATTATAGTTACAGAGATTTTTTTACTCCAGATTTTCTAGAATCTGTATCATAGAGCTAAAAAGACTCCTGGGTTGTCTGAACCTGTTATTAGTAATGCCTTTTTTTTTATTAAATCCCTTTTTTTTTGAAGAAAGAAGATTTCTTTGCTTATTTGAAAGTCTATGTGCCGCCGAAGTAAGCACGCTTATTTGAAAGTCATAATTACACAAATAGAGAGATTACTTTCATCTGTTGGTTCACTTACCAGGTGGCCACAACGGCCAGGGAAGAACTAGGCTGAAGCAAGGAACTGCCTCTGGATCCCCCTTATGGGACACTTAAGGGCCAAAGTTCTTGGGCTGTCCTTTGCTGTTTTCTTAAGCCATTAGCGGGGAGCAGGTTCGTTCCTGCTATGTGAAATGCCAGTGTTATTGGTGGCAGCTTTGCCCATTGTGCCACAATGCTCACTCTTTTTCTTCTTTTTTTTTTTTTTTAAGATTTATTTATTTGTTTATTTGAAAGACAGAATTACAGAAAAAGAAATATCATCCATCCACAAGTTTACTCCCCAAATGGCCACTATAACCTGGCCAGGGGCAGGATGAAGCCATGAGCTGGGAGTTCTATGCAGATCTCCTTGTCCATCTCCTACTGCCTTACCAAGCACATGAACAGGGAGCTGTTGGGTTGGAAGTGGAGCAGCTGAGACTCAAACTGGGGCTCATATGGGACACCTGAGTCACGGGCCATGGCCTGTCCTGCTGCAGCATTACGCTAGCCCAGTTTCCCTTACATGCTTTTCACATGGTAAATAAAACACATGCTTTTGTATGTTTTTGTGGTAGATTTATATTGTAGCTTACAATTACATATCTCTTCATTCTGGCATTAGGACAAAATCTTGTCTTGTAGGAAATTGTTTAGAACAAGAATTGTTTTTCCTGATCTAAGACATGTTTCAACCTTAGTGTTGATGTGAGATGCTAAAATATAGTTTTGATAGTCTGGTTTTGCTTTGGAGCTTTTTGTTGTTGTTGTTGTTCTTTGTCCTCACGTAGATAAATGAGGTGTTATTTGAAAAAATGTGTTTGAGTTGCTAGAGCATGGACTTGATATCGTGTCGGTCCTGCAGAGTCTACGTGCGTGCGTTCCCGAGCTGCTGTGGATGGCCCTGGCTCTCCTGACCACCCTTCCGAGTAGGATGTCACTGAGATCTCTCCAATGGAGCCTGCTGCTGCTGTCACTCTTGAGTTTCCTGGTGATGTGGTACCTCAGCCTGCCCCACTACAATGTGATCGAACGTGTAAACTTGATGTATTTCTATGAGTATGAGCCGATTTACAGACAAAACTTCCGCTTCACTCTCCGAGAGCATTCAAACTGCTCTCATCAAAACCCATTTCTGGTCATCCTGGTGACTTCTCATCCCTCAGATGTGAAAGCCAGGCAGGCCATTAGAGTTACTTGGGGTGAAAAAAAGTCCTGGTGGGGCTATGAGGTTCTTACATTTTTCTTATTGGGTCACCAGGCTGAAAGGGAAGACAAAACGTTAGCATTGTCCTTAGAGGATGAACACCTTCTTTATGGTGACATAATAAGACAAGATTTTTTAGACACTTACAATAACCTGACCTTGAAAACCATTATGGCATTCAGATGGGTCACTGAGTTTTGCCCCAATGCCAAGTACGTCATGAAGACAGATACTGATGTTTTCATCAATACTGGCAATTTAGTGAAGTATCTTCTAAGCTTAAACAACCCAGAGGAATTTTTTACAGGTTATCCTTTAATTGAGAACTATTCCTATAGAGGATTTTACCAAAAGACTCATATTTCATACCAAGAGTATCCTTTTAAAGTGTTTCCACCCTACTGCAGTGGCTTGGGCTATATAATGTCCAGAGATTTGGTACCAAGAATCTATGACATGATGGGTCATGTAAAACCCATCAAGTTTGAAGATGTGTATGTTGGGATCTGTTTGAATTTGTTAAAGGTGGACATTCATTTTCCGGAGGATGTAAACCTTTTCTTTTTGTATCGAATCCACTTGGATGTCTGTCAGCTCAGACGTGTGATTGCAGCCCATGGCTTTTCTTCTAAGGAAATTATCACTTTTTGGCAGGTTATGCTCAGAAACACGACATGCCATTACTAGCCTGACAGTGTCACAGCAGCCTAGTACAGGACAGGAAACTGGGAAATGCTGAAGCTGGCACTGTGGGAAACTCACAGGAAAGTCACTGAACCAAACGCACGGCAAACCCAGACTGGCAGTGGGAGCTTATGCCGGATTCATTGTGACATAAATGAAGTCGGGCTCTTTAAAGATAATATTCAGAGCAATTAAAAATCTCACCAAGGAATTTACTTTGATTTTTTTGACTAGGACCAAATAATTTAAACTCCATTCTCTAGATTAGATTTTCTTAAAAGGATTTTGCTGAATTCCAAACATTAGTTGTTTATAACAAACAGCATAGAGTTCTTTATATTGAGCAATCCAGACACTTAATGGATTTCCACTTTACAAAAATCTATGGTTCTCTGTGAGAAATTTCCCTGATGTTATACTGAGTACAATTTTATGTTTTGGTCATTCAGAAGGTACTTCTAGATAGTGCTATATTTCAGTTATGAATGATTATTTATTACTCTGAATGTTTTATGTGTTTAAATGCTATGGTGACTTTCCATACTGCATAAATAGAAATGAATCACTTTTTACCACTGAACTTTGTTCCACTTACTTTAATGGTCAATTTATTATCAGTATACCAATTAATGTGAAGTCATAAGGTTATTATTGCATAAAAGTAATCTCTTGGAATTTGTTATGTATTTTACTGTGGTAATATAGAGAGAATGATTAAAATAAGAAAATCTGTGTTACTGTGTTTAAAAAAATATATAGTTCCTAATGTTTTTGTATATCACTTCATCTGTCTCATTTTTATACGTGAAAATTAGGAATAATGTAGACTGCCGGGCAGTGTGTTCCCTTTTGGAAACAACTCTGGATGGAAAGGAAGGGTGAGAATCTGCTGATTCAGAGTATTCTAAAACGAGTGTCTTATCCCAGCGGTGGAACTGCAAGGAGGAGAGTGATATTCAGTTTGTGCTGTTATTCTGTTACGTGTGTTTTCTTGTTAATAATCAGTTTTTGAATAAAGAGGAAAAAATGTTGTTGTTACTTTCTGACCGAAGTGAAGTCCCTGCGGTGTGTAAAGGTCAGCTTGGACTCCAATCTCACGTGCTTTCCTGGAAGCAAGTGTCTTGTACAAGTGGTAGTTATCTTGTTGGATTAGCTACTGGCTAGTGAAAGTGGAGGACATACTTCTCTCATAATCCAGGGATTATGTAGTTTCCTAATACAGTTGTTTTGGGATCAGAAGCGTTCTTCTTCTCCTTTTTAATTACACAATGGCAAAGATCAAATATTGAAACTAGGTGTTGAAATAATCAGATTTTCATAATTCTGTAGGAGAAACTCAACTGAAATTGAGATTACTTGAAATACATGATTCTGTATAACAAGGCTGTTTCTGTTTTCCTAGAATCACACCCAAACCAGTCACAGTAAAGAGAGGTAGCTCTATGTGGAGTGGATCTGTTTCCTTGCTGATTTTTAGCAATGTAGGAATTTCTTTGCTCCTTTCACTTTTTTAAAGATTTATTTATTTTTATTGGAAAGCAGATTACATTTACATAGAGAAAAAGAGACAGGGAGAAGATCTTCCATCCACAGGTTCACTCCTTAGATAGCATCAACAGCCAGAGCTGAGCTGATCTGAGGCTGGGAGCTTCCTCTAGATCTCTGACGTGGGTGCAGAGTGCCAAGGCTTTGGGCTGTTTTCTGGCATAAGCAGGGCAGCGGGATAGGAAGAGGAGCAACCAGAACACAAACCGGCATCTGTGTTCCTGACACGTGCAAGGTGAAGATTCAGCCATTGAGCCATCATGCCTCACCCAAGATTTACTTTCTTTTCTTTCACTTTTTAAAAAAAAATTTAAAGATGCACTTGTTTTTCAAAGAACAGGCTGAGTTAGGGCCCAGTGTGGTAGCTTGGTGACTCAAGTCCCTGACTTGTGTGAGCCAGGATCCCACACAGGTACTGGTTCATGTCCCAGCAGCTCCACTTCCTATCCAGTTCCCTGCTTGTGGCCTGGGAAAGCAGTTGAGGACAGCCCAAAGCCTTGGGACTCTGCTGCTGTGTGGAGACCCTGAAGAAGCTCCTGGCTCCTGGCTCCTGGCTTTGGTCAGTTCAGCTCCGGCTGTTGCGGCCACCTACGTAGTGAGCCAGTGGACGAGAAGATCTTTCTGTCTCTCCTTCTCTCTGTATTTCTGACTTTCCAGTAAAAATAAATAAATATTTAAAAAGAAAAAGGAAAGGCAGAGTTACAGAGAAAGGGGAAAGGCATTAAAAAAAAAAGGATCTTTTATCTACTGGTTCACACCCTCCAGTTGGAGTCGCAGCCAGGAGTGGGCCAGTCTGAAGCCAGGAACTTCCCTTCCCAGTTGCAGCAGCACACCAGCCCCAGGCGTCACTTCCCTTAAGACAGATTACGGTGGTTGTACAGATTGCATTGATGTTAGGGATGGTAGCTCAAAGGACTTTGAAAGTTTTTAAGATAACAGTAGCTTCCTTCACTTTAATAACACACAGTGGTAGGTGTTTATTATAGTGATTAAGGCACCCCGCGTGTCTCCTCGATCAGGTTGCCTGGTTTCATCGCCCAGTGCTGCTCCTGCTTGTAGCTTCCTGCTAGTGCAGACCCCAGGAGGTAGTGATGGCTCAGGTCGCTGAACTGCCACTCTCATGGGAGACTTGGGTTGCATTTCTTGCCCATGGCTTTGGCCCAGCTAGCCCTGTCTGTTGTGGGCCTGTGAGAAGTAAACCACTGCATGTGAGCTTTTTCTCTTGCTCTCTGCCTTTCTGCATCTCAAAGAATTAAAAACAATTTTAAATAATAAAAAGATAAAAAAAGTGAATGATTACAAAATTTCAGATTTTTTTTTTTGTGAACTAGTGATTTGTGGCTAAAAGATCTCTAAAACTTTTGGTAATTATAAATTAAGAGTCTATCATTGGACCCGGTGCAGTAGCCTAGCAGCTAAAGTCCTTGCCTTGCACATACCAGGAACCCATATGGGCACCAGCTCTAATCCCAGCAGCCCTGCTTCCCATCCAGCTCCCTGCTTGTGGCTTGGAAAAGCAGTTGAGGACAGCCCAAAGCCTTGGACCCTGCACCCACGTGGGAGACCCGGAAGAGGCTCCTGGACACGGTGACACTCCTGGGGTGTTGAGGTCACAGGCAGCATGCCCCACCACACTGGACTCAAGTGGGTCAGAGTTTCCTTTTTTCACTTGAGGCTGGTACTTTGGGATTTTATTGCTTTCCTGAGAAATCTGCTCTTCACCCTCCTTAACCTTTCTAGACTAAACCCTAAATGGTCTTGGTATCATGTTCCAGTCAATCCCCCCTCAGCCCCTGGTGCAGAACAACCAGAACTGAACTGATAAAAAATGTATTTATGGGCATGAGTTAGAAGTCAAGTCCTTTTATTTGGGGCTTGGTGGAAAGTTGCTGCAAAATATAGAGGAAGAGGAGTCAAAAGGGGCTAACTGGACCCAGCACAATAGCGTAGTGGTTAAAGTCCTCGCCTTGAACGTGTCTATCATTGGACCCGGTGCAGTAGCCTAGCAGCTAAAGTCCTTGCCTTGCACATACCAGGAACCCATGTGGGCACCAGTTCTAATCCTGGTAGCCCTGCTTCCTTTCCAGCTCCCTGCCTGTGGCCCGGGAAAGCAATTGAGGACGGCCCAAAGCCTTGGGACGGACCCTGCACCCACATGGGAGACCTGGAAGAGTTCCTGGTTTCGGCTTGGCTCAGCTCCAGCCGTTGGGGTCAGTAGGGGAGTGAACCATTGGACGGAAGATCTTCCTTTCTGTCTCTCCTTCTCTCTGTATATCTGGCTTTCCAATAAAAAAAAAAAAATAAAAGAGGAGGCTAACTTTTGGAGAGGAGTATTATGGCAAGTCTGCCATATTCAGGATTGCACATCATCTCATCCACTAAGACTTGATCCTTTTATTAGATCAGCTCCTCTGGATTTTGTGTGAGCTGGCTCACTCTCAGTAGGCTTCCTCCCACTGTCAGCTCCCTGATTATCTGACATGTGCTTCGTATGAGAGCAGATCTTTCAAAGTAGCGGGCATAGGCTGATGTTTTTGTGTGATTGCCATGAGCCTAAACATGTTTAAAATAAAACACGTGAGGGTGTGTGAGTGTGTGTGTGTGTTACGATCTGACCTGTGTGTCCAGATACACATCCTTGGCCCTCCTCTCTCCCACAGTGCCCACGCAGGATAGCCAGCATCCCCGTATACTAACCTAGTTGCCAGGCCCTGCTGTCCCCTGGTGGAGACAAAGACTGCTGCCCCTGAGTCCAGCTCCTGCTTCTCCACACTGTGCCATCTCTTCCTATACTTCTTGTGGATGATGCCATCCACTGTTTCCCTCCCAAAAGCCCCTAACACACTTATTTGAACTGCAGAACTTGAGTTCGTTTCCCTGGCAGATGTTGCATTGTGGCTTGTTAGGCTGCAGTTTGGGATGCCCACATGCCATATCGGAGTGCGGGTTCGAGTTGTAGCTGCTCCTGATCCTCTTCCTGCTAGTGTGCCTGGAAAACAGCGGGTGATAGAATGCTTGAGTTCTGAAAGGTGAACCGGAATTGTCTCTTGAGGACTGTTTTCTGCTGTTAAAGTACTGCTTAGTGCATCATTCTCAACACTGAGGGTCAATTACTATGACAACTTTAACAAATCAAAGCAGAGTCAAAATAATGGCAGGGGGAGAAGCCAGCCTGGGACAGTTGGGTGCTGTGTTTGCCGCTGAGTCACCTGTCTGCCCTCCAGCCACGCCTTCCATGGACCACCAGGGATCTGCTGTGCGGGCAGCCGCTGCCTTCTGCCAGGTTTCCTCAGTGTAGCTGAGTGCAGTCGCTGGGATCACAAGGTCGTCTACTTGTGTGTTCTAGGAAGGTTTCTCCCTAGTCAGAAGAGACATAGCAAAGAGCTTTTTATGTTCAGATAGAGATGAGTCTGTAATGGCAGGATCTGTGGCAGCTGTGTGGGCTCCCCGAGGAGAAGGAGTGCGGCCCGAAGGCCAGAGAAGCTTTTACGTTTCAGATTTTCCTTTTAAATGTTCCATTTCCTGGCCAGGGTTCCCTCTCCATTTTCCCATTAAGGCCACAGTTCCCTTTAACTTTCTGAGTGTATTTATGGCAGATACTGCAAAGCATGTCAGCCTTGATTGCTGTTGATTGGTATTTTTTTTTTTTTTATGATTTGATCACATTTTCCCATTTCTGTCCATGTCTGGTAATTTTCCCTGGAAAATGGGAGGGGTACGTTGCAAATAGACAATTTGTTTCGATTCTGTTGTCTTTCTCTGAACAGTTCTGATGATTCTTCTAGGTAGCGGCTCAGTTACTCGTTGATCGTCTTGATCTCAGGGTATTTTGAAGGTAGAGGGGGGCTGGAGGAGCAAGGTCATGGTTTGTTGGGGTCACTCAGTGAAACCCAGCAAGCTGTATCTCAGACCCCTCTAAATTGTTGGATCTCAACTCCCAGTTCCGTGAATCTGGTCAGCCCCAGGCTTTAGGCTCGTTCAAAAGTAAGCTTGAATCCAGACAGCGACCTGACTTCCTAGAAACAGCCATTGCGAGTGTCTCAGCTGGATGTCTGTTTTTTAAAAATTTAATTTATTTTTAAAGTCTTACTTGTATTTGAAAGATTCACAGAGAGGAGACAGTGAGAAAGATCTTCCTTCTGCCGATTCACTCCCCACATAGCTCCAAGTGGCTGGAGCGGAGCTAATCCTCCCACCCGAATGTCTAGCTTACCAAGGAGTATGTTGGTAAAGTTGCTTCATTCTGCTTGTGCCAGACTTGCTGTTTCTTAGCCATGTGCAAACTCGAGTATTTCAGTTCTGCTTTTAGCACTACAGCAATCACTGTGAAGCCGTGGGTGGTTTCACCTTGAACCATGCAGGAAAGCCCTCAGCTCTCAACTCATGAGGGACCTATATAGAGACATTTTTTAAGTGTTTATTTGTTTGTTTAAAAAGCCAGAGTTACAGAGAAAGAAAAGAAGAAACCTTGGGTTAGGAATGCTCAACTGGTAAAGTCTAAGCAATTATGGAATCCGAAACTCTGAAATCTGAGGCCTGCTTGATTCCTGATTCCGTGCATTTTTGTTGAGCCATTCAGCCCATCACCCCTCCTTGGAAGTGAAGGGAGCGTATGTAGCCCTTGATTCCTGTGTGTCTGGTTTTGTGGCTGGTGTTGGTGAAGTCCATTTTCTTGGGGCCAGTAGTGTGGCAGAGTAGGTTAAGCTGCTGCTCACAACACTGACATCCCATATGAACACTGGTTTGAGTTCCTGTTGCTCTACTTTCAGTCTAGCTCCTTGCTAATGTGCATGAGCAATCAGTGGAGAATGGCTAACATAGAGACCCAGATGGCATCTCAGCTGCCAGCTTCAACCTTACCTGGCTCTAGCTGTTGCAGCTATGAGGGGGGTGATACACAAGATAGATCCCCCCCACCAGCTCTCTTTCTCTGCCTCTATAACTCTTTCAAATAAACAAACAATTCTAAAAAAACAAAAACAAAACCTTTCATATTGTTATCCTAACCCATATGACAAATACTCAGCCTAAAAATTTTAATTACTCTACGTTTTCTATGCTGGAAATTTTCTACAAAGAAAGAGAAGATCGGAATTTGTAAGATATAGTTTCTACTCTTCCAACTAATGTGTTTTTTTCTGTTTTGTTATACCCAATTTCAAATTCAGTCATCTGGTGAAGTCACTTTTTTGCATGATCAAGATCCCAGGCCCTGCTTACATCTAAGCAGGTCACTTTCAGAATATCAGAATGTCTCCAAATTCTGCAGGGTTTATTCCTACAGCTTGTGAAAATCTTTGTAGATGATATTTTATTCTGAACACTTTTCTCAAGGTGGGTCATGCTCCTGGAGTCTACATGTATGCATAGCTAATCTCTTTAATACTGAATTCTGATTATACTTTATGAACTTGGCCAGTGTATTTCTATAAAGTAGGAGTTGTGTTAACAATAAACATGCTAATTGCACACATTTATAAAATTTATTTTTTAAAAAAAGGTTTATTTTTTACTGGAAAGGCAAAGAGAAGAAGAGACAGAGAGAAAGATATTCCATCCACTGGTTCACTTCCAAAGTGGCTGCCACAGCCAGTACTGAGCCAGTCCAAAGCCAGGAGCCAGGAGCAGCTTCTCTGTCTCCCATGTGGGTGCAGGGTCCCAACACTTTGGGCCATCCTCCATTGCTTTCCCAGGAAACAAGCAGGGAGCTAAATGGGAAGTAGAATAAGTGGGACACGAATGGGCTCCCATATGGGATCCCAGCATGTGCATGTGAGGGTTTAGCCACTAGACTATGGCATCGGACCCAAAATTTCTTGCCTTTAACCAGAGCCAGGCTTATTCATATCTCCAATGAAAGCACCCAAAATTTCAGTATCTCCTACTTTTTTGTTATGGTTTGATCTTGGCCCCCACTCACAAATTGCTCTTCTGGTTTCTACATAGAAACTCAACTGTTACCAACTCGCCAACATGGGGAAAGTATGAATCAATGTTTGAACAGAGAAAAAATAGCAGCAGCTCCATGTGTAAAGTACAACTTTAATGTGTTTGTTTTTGCTTAAATCATGTCATCCAGGGTGAATTTTTAGCTGTTCATTTTGAATACAGTAACACAGAATCAGAGATTACATGAACACATCAGTCTCTACAAGGCTAACTCTACCCCAACACATGTCAAAGGTACCCAAATGGTACACGTTGCATCTCTGTACATTACCACATACTCTGAGCTCAACAACAGGTAATGCTGTTTACCTAACTGACATTGCGTTTTGTGTTAAATGTCTTTTAGAAATAATTATAGACTAGCAGATATAATATAAATCTCCAAAGAAAACCAAGATAATAAAGTTTTACCATTTTAAAACTTACTATAGGTTTCAAGGACTACCCAATGAGAAAGCCCGATTGAACAGTGATTTTGAACAGTATTTAATATGAGGTGAAGATTCCTCAAAGAACCGTTGCTAATAAGTTATAGATCCTGGAATCTTTTTAATACACAACTTGCTGTAATTTTTAAAGTAGCAAGAAAATGCTCATGGAGAAACTTCCTGGCTGAAATGGCTGTACATAAAGCTTACCAGCTATTTCAACATCCACCAGAGTTCAGAGATCAGAACTTTTGAGATCCACCATTCACAAAAAGGTAGTTTTTTTTTTCTTCCTCTTCTCTCCTCATCCCATCTTTCTTCCTTTCCTTCTTTACTAAGTAGGTTCTACCTAATATTTTAACCTCACTAAGTCAGAAATATACCTGTCTTAATTTGAATTCCTTCTGATAAGGAATTCAAAACAATAGAAGTCCCAATTCTGATCACAATGAGATATTCTTAATCTCTTATCATTTACTATTATGTGTCTGCAGGAACTATTCTAACATGATTCTCATGAATGTGGTACTAGCTGATGTTACTGACATAAAGAAGCTATTGTCATCCACAGAAAAAGATACTTAAGTAAAATCAGCAGGCAGGCGAAGAGTTTGGAAAGAAATGGAGGGCTTCTGAGTTTGCAATTTAAAGTCTGCTATTTAGATTTTTAATTTCTCTTTACTCATACAGAAAATAGAAGCTACTACTCTTGTTCAACATACAAAATTGAAATTCCATCTCTAGATTGTGGAATGTATAAAGAGACCATGGATACAAATATCCAGCACTTAATCTCTTCAGATTTGAAGGCCAGAAATAATTGTGCCCTAAAATTGCTAACATCCTATGTAATGGATTACCATTAACTTGTAGTCTCAGGAACACTGATGATAAATACTTCCGATTCTGGGTCTTCTTTGGGGGGGTAATGAGCTTGTTAAAATCTACGGTCTCTTGGGAACAAAGCTAACAGTAGGCGACGGACGGCCATCCTCTTTCCTCCTCATTCACCTGGGCCTTGCCCAGGCTGACTCCTGCTACTCCAGCCTGCTGCTTGGCTGGGGGCTTTGCTCATCCTGTTCACATATTCTTGTATCAGCTTTTGTTGTGAGGCAATTCAGAAGTCAAAAGATATCATGCATTGTCTCAAGATATTTCTAGTCCATAATTTAAAATGTGTTCATGCCTAAGGAAAGACAGAGGGCACAGACAGTCATGGAACTAAGGGGGACAATACCCTTTGGGTTAACCAAATGCAAAAGCAGGTTATCAGAAAGTTGGATTAGCAGGCATTTACCATATATAGTTGCGCTGTCCCTCTGGTGGGGTCAGCAGTCCTACCGTCCAGCCTCCCCAATTCTCTTAGGAAACTAGGAGTGACTATCAGTAGTAATTTGCAAGATGTCCCCTATCTCCTCTATTATGTTTAGGAAAAAAATCTACTTCTGACATGTCCTTATACATCTAAGCCTACTGGAAAAAACCACAAAGGATATTTTTACATTGTTCAGCCAACACTGAACCATACATCTGTGAGGCCCCACACAAGACTGTCGGCCCCCAAGAAGGTAGCCACAAATAGCAGCTGAGAGCTCACTCCTGGATCTTTTCGTTTATACAGTCACTGGTATATGTTGAATCCTCTGGAAGAAAAATTAATAAAGAGTAAAGGCAGGGACAGGTTATACCCGTGTACCAGCCTGGGGTGCCAGGGAGCAGTTCCTAGCATGGGCTTTCTCTTCAGGCTTCCTGTTAGTGAGGATTCTGTGGGGGCAGTTCTGATGGTTCAGATAACTGGGCTCTTATCACCCACAGGGAAAGTTGGACTGTGTTCCAGCTCCTGACGCATGGTCCTAGTCACTGCAAGCAGTTGGGGCGTACACCTTTTTGTCCCAAGTCAGTAGTGACATTTTTAATGCCATCTCTTCATAAGGTAGATTAATTTGTTGAAGATACAATGATGCTTCCTTTTTTGTTGTTGTTGTTGTTTTTTTTAACCAACCTGGGGAGAGAGTCAGAATGAGAGAGGGAGAAAGCATGGGTGCCTGAGTCCTCTTTCATCTGCTGCTTCATTCCCCAGATGGCTACTGCTGCCAGGATTGACTTGGGCTAAAGCCAGAATCGAGGACCGCTGTCTGGGTCTCCAACATGGGGGACTTCGGTCCACTTCCCTCCCATGGGTGGCAGGAACTCAGTCATCTGACTCAGTACCACTGCATCCCTGAGTCATGGTTAACAGGAAGCTGGAGTCAAGGGCTGGGACCAGGTGTCAATTCAGTTACTTGTGATACACAACGTGAGCATCTTCACCACGGTAACAGATGCTTGCTCCATTTAATTTTTTTCTTCTGGGTTCCCATTAGGATGTTGGGGAAATTTCATTTTCAACTAGATTTCAACTCTGAGACATGAAATTATGTAGTTCTATACATCACACTCATTTGCTTTGATGATTAAAGGATACACAAATCGATGTTTAGAGATTAGTGATTCGGTGTCAATATGCCTTTCAGGCAAATTAACTAAGATGAATTACTTTGTAGAATAGAAGAAAAAATGCCCAGGTTTTCTTTACTATTCTGTTTTTTCTGTTTTCTGGATCTATGCCTGGGGTAAAAAGCTAATCAAGATGACAAACATATACACTAGCTGTACTCCTGAGGCTAAATCAGAGGAGTGTTCCTTCTTAATGTCTCAAAGTCCTAGCTTTCCTACACATAGTGGGATTTATATATTTGTATCTTTGCATTACTACACCAGTCACCATTTGTCCTTACATACATAAAGATAGTGACATTTTAAAATTTAACATCATTCTCTTGGGTTAGAGATGCCTAATACCTCATTTCAATAATTTTTGAAAATTATATTAGTAACATGAGTTAAATGAATTGGAACACTTTCTAAGAAGCAAGAGCATTAAAGTACACATTAAATTAGATGGCTGTAGTTTGATTCCTGCCACCCATGTGGGAGACCTGAATGGAGATCTGGTTTTAGACTTGTCTCGCTCTGACTGCTAAGTCCATTGGATGAGTGAGTCAGTGGATGGAAGTGCACATTCTGTGTCATTTGTATTTCAGAAAAATAAATAAATCCTTAGAAAATTTGAGTGTTCACTAGTCTTCATGTTGAGCTTTAGAAAATTATCAGTATGTTAAAACTTGTTATCTCTAACTTTATATTTTAATTTCTTAAGATTGTGAAAAAAGTGAAAGTTATTTGAAAAGCAAAGAGAAATTCTCCATTTACTGGTTCAACTATCTTTTAAAAATCCAAAAAGAGATATTTAATCTTTGAAAATAGAAAAAATTGTAAAGATTCATGGTAAGATGTCCAGAAAAAGTGATAATAGCAAAACTAAGACAATAAAAGTGTTTAGAACAGCAGTAAATAAAGCCACACCTGTGCATCTCCAGTGAGAAAGAAACAGGGACTGTAATTGACCAACTGTGAATATTCATTCTCTCATTTCAGTCTTGTTTCCTTACTTCCATAGAAGACATGAAATCATGGTGTACTAAAATTAATGCCTGGTTTTCTTAAATTAAAATACTCCCCTTATAATATTCTCCTTTGATTTTACCTTCTGTATCCCGTTTTTTTTTCAGTTTTTTACCTTTTGTATTTGTTAAAAGCATTTATTTTATATTCTTTGCACTGAAAATTAACTTTACAGTTTTTTAATGAAAAAGTGCTCCAAACAGTTGTTCTTAAATTTGATTCTGCCTGTACCATCAAAGGCAGCTTTAATTGCTTTCTGGGGGTGGTGTCTCCTGTAGCAGTTCCATCTTTGGGTCGCCCACGTCCCATGTGGGTGCGAGTTGCAGTTCACATGGCCCACGTGGCTGTACCCCTTCCACCAACGTGGGAGACCTGGATTGTTCCCATGTCCCAGGCACGTGGGGAGTGAACCAGAGGATAGAATCTCTATCTGTGTCTCACTGCCTTTCAAATCAATTAAATACCGTTAAAAATTTACATTCTTAGAAAATGCAAAACATGCTGTTTACAGTGACACACTGGCGAAGCATTAGCCAGTATAACGAAGAGTGATAACAACCGTCTTCTACTGATCCATATACACCTTTATTCAAAGATGAAATAGCCTTTGAATAAAATCTGGTCTCAGTTTTAGAGTCCTGATAATTAAATTTCTGATAGCCTCCTACTTTTTAATATGTTTAATATCAGGTTCCAAAATATTTCTCTCCATTCCCAGTTCCTTAACTCTCACTTTTAGCTTTGCTTCTGCATGCATACATTTTAAATTATGAATTGTTTGAAGTGGAAATAGCTTGAGACAGTGCATGGCATCACGTGGAGCTTCTGAATTGTCTCATGACAAGAGCTGACAGGAGCACATCTTATTGATGCTCTCTTTCCTGAAGAGGTGATGAACAGCCCAGGTTACTTCCCTGCCTTCCCCTCTCCTCCAGCCCCTCTCTGCCTCCAGGGAACTTCCTTGGCAGCCATCTGCTTGTGCTCCAAGCTAGGGCTGCGCATCCCTGGAGGATTAGGAGATTAATTTGGATTTGGCAAATATGAGATGAACTCTTGTGGTTAAGTATTGCCGGATTATGAGCCTTAGGGAATAAATGGGACATCTGTAAATATAATGTACACTTTCTGCTAATTTAATGGAACTTCAGATAGTAAAATTGCCTATGCTTTGCTAAAATGAACAGTTACTAAGTACTTCTTCTCAAAGTCCTTAACTTGGATTTATTAAAGTAATTGTATATATGATGATGTTATTACTAAACACATAAAAATGATCACAGTCAACCCTTGGCTTAACAGTTTGCAGTTTAACAGTGATAAGAACAAATAATAGAAAAAGCATTATAACATTACTAAGACGTAGCAAAAAAAAAAAAAGTACATATTAGGACATACAACATTCCTTCATGGGAAGGACGCCATCTTGCCCTCTGCAAAGAACTATCTAGCTTAAGGAGTCTTGTTCATTAATGATTTACTTACTTAGTTACTACTTTGGTTAATGTCCAAAGGGAGTTATTTTGCTAAATAATTTAATGTGATTTCATATCAGTGGCTTTAAAAACAATAAATTCAATGTATACCATGCTTTGACTGGGTTGATTTCAACCATTTTTTTGGAGGCAAGCTCTCATAATTTCCCAAACACATTTCTCAGGCCAAGGGTGACTCTTCTGGAACCATAAGACTTCCATTTGAGAAAAGAAGTAACTTGGCTGTCAACTATTTACAAAAATTAAGAAAAGTGAGATGTCATAGCGCAAAAATTTTAGAACACATGAGCTCTGATTGATTTTAACTATTAAATCTGGAGAGAATAAACTTAAAAAGTAAATACATGTTAATAGGTTACATTTCCATTATTAGACAAAAAATTTAAAAATCTCATTAAAAATTTAAAAAATGAGTTAAAACCAAACATACATTTTTTCCTGTTCTATTATTTTGTGTATTTTTTTTTTTTACTATGTAGTGATGAAATGTAAAAAATGCCTATCTTGATTCCAAGTGGAAAGCTAAGTGCAAAAAGGCACCTGCAAGCTCAGCAAGTCTGAGAAACACCTCCCTCTGCAAGCTCTTCCCTGGTAGTGACACGGGGTCAGGAGACAGTGTTCAGAGTTTCAGGTATGAGTATTGGCCTGCTGTGATCAACGTGAGGTTGCTAATGGGCATCTGAAATCATGCTTCTTAATACTGATTTCATTAATGTTAGCCTAGTCCATGAAAGGATTACTGCCTCTAAATTGTAAACTGTACCGGTACTACATGGTGAATAAGGAAACACATCAACATCCAGACTTGCCCAAAGTGGGTTCTGTGGAACTCGAGTTCCATGGAATATCACTAGATGTAAAATTTCTTTGGTCACATTATTATGGAAAATACTGAGCTAAACTGAAACTGTGTGATATGTTTCCCTGTCTCTTACAGGATACTTAACCCATAACCTTTAATGTGTCTACATGTGCTAACTTTAGTGTTTTTCCAAATTCATTTAGAATCTTGTCCTTTGAAAAGTATCTGATATTTATGTCTTGGGGAATACACTTTAGGGAACATTGAATTTGTTTATTCCCACAGTGTGCAGCTGTAGAATCTTGATATCAATTATTTAATCCAAATGTAATTAATCTGGCCCCCACTGTGAAATTCTAACAGCCATTCCATTTCTCTGCAAGTGGAGCAGGAATGCTGCTAAGAGATGTTACGGCAATTTTAGACATTAAGGGAAGATTATAAAAGGAGGAGAGAAATGTCTGAAATTATTGGAAAATAAAGTTGTATAACAAAGTATGTATTCCTATACAAAACTTTCAAATACAGTAAAATGTTTCCCTTTCTAAATTTAGATCTGGCAACAAGTCAGGGGAAGATGAAGGTACATCTGGAAAAAGAAATGATGACTCCTTTTCTGAGTCTCTCATGTAGTTCTAGACACCTTGTTATCTAATCCAATAGTGTGATCAGTTTCTTGGAATCCCTTCAGGTTGGATTGAAGTCATAACATCATGACTCACATATCCTGCTTGCGACCTGCACAAAAGGTTGGAATTACTATATTTGTACAAAAAAATCCTTTTTTTATACTACCCAGCTTGCATATATTCTTTCACTGTAACATTCTCTGTATCCTATTCCGATCCCATGTACAAAATCAGGAGGTCAGCCCATTCAATCATCAGCAATAAACAGTGCAGCACAGGTTTCCAGCATGGATGTGGTAGGTGTGTAGTCACGCTGCATTAGAACAGTGGCTCAGAGTTAGTTCTCTTGGGCAAGGTGGTCACACAAAATAAACTCACATCTCAGAACTAGCTTTGGAATTTTCTATCTAAGCATCATTTATTCCTAAGATTAAAGATTTTCAAATACAATGCATTTTAAAAACATCTTCCTTGCTCTCTCTCACCTCCCCTTCCCCACCCCCCACCCCCCACCATGCCCAATCCACCTGTAGAGTACAAATTGCCAGTGGAGCCATGGCAGAGCAGTGCGTTAAAGTGGACCTGGCTGGGCAGCTTGCTGGGGGCTCATAAGCACGTGATCATGCCCAGCTTAATTTCTACAGGATTGTAAAACCATTCCAAAATTTGGCACGATGGGGACTGTTGGCAATTGAACTTGGGCTAGCAAGAGTCCATGCGGCCTCAGGTCACATTCCAAAGCTTTGGCAGTGCTGTGCACAGAAGCTTCACATGCAGACATTCTGCCAACTTCCCTAGCAGCAAGAGTCACCTCCGTGGGCCTTGGGAGAAGGGCAGCAGCCGGTGTATCCCTCGGCAGCCCAGGAGAGAGGCCGTAGATTCCCAAGACTGAACAGAGTCAAGATGACAGAGTTCCCAGAGGATGTGGGAGAAGGGAACAAAGTCTTATGATTTTAGACTTAACTACTCATCAAATACTATGATTTTTGCCTATAGGTTCTTTTAAAAAATCTATGAGCCATTTCGGGGTGGGGGAGGTGGAAAGGGAGCAGGAATTCTAACTTCTGTTTTATTAAAATTGTAAATGAATGAGTTAGGCAAGCACAAACTCACAAGATGCTTTGTGAACCTCAATTAGAGAAACGTTGGGTCACTTGTGCACTCAGCACCATTCAGTAAGACTTTTTTTTAGGATAAGTAAAACACTTAATTTTCTAATTTAGTAATTTTTCTTTCTCATCTTCACCAAAAACCTAACTATTTTCACTTTAGACAATACAAATGATTGTTGGATTTAAAAACTGTATGAAGCATTTTTTTAATGTTAACAATAAAAAAACAAGCTGGATGTGGTGTGGCTGGGACTTCTGTTAGATGGCAGGGTGGTGGGGGTGGCAGTGCAGCCACTCTCCGTGTCAGAATGTCCTGCATCGCAAAGCAACTCACACCAGGACTGCTTTCCCAGAGCCCCCTCCCCAGCCTTCCTGTGTTCAGATTTGCAATAGGCAGATGCTAAAAGAGTGGCAAATACTTTTTACTAGAACATCCTGTGGGCTAAAAAACTACCAAGATTCTCATTTTGCTGTTGGAAAGTACAGCATACAAAAGGAACTAAATCTTTTGGGAAACCACTAATTCTCACTGTAATCAAAGCAAGGTAAGACAGATGGCACTCCTCGGCAGCCACAAGACAATCTCCCGAGTTCCCAGTTCTCCTCCTGGCAACTGATTCGGAAAAGTCCATGACTGATGGAAGGCAGAGGTGGAGCACAGCTGGCAGGAGGTGGCCAGGGAAGGGGATCTGCAAGAAGCTGTGACAAGTGTTCACACAGAAGGAACAAAATCAGGTGAGCACAAGACAGGCAGGAATGCTACAGAAGTCTCACTTGACTATTGGGCCACCCTGGCCAGGCAAAGATGATGACCCAGTGTTTTCTATAAATTTATAAAATGCCAAGGTTGGGAAAATGTGGCTTTGGTGTCAGGGAAGCAGAGCAGCAGCTTTGTTGTCACTGCACACAGGTCCTGTGGGCCCTTGCCTCCTCCCAAGCTGGCTGTGTGGTGTAAGTTGTGTGTCTGAGGAAAGTTACCCAGTGGAGATGGAGATTTGCAATCAAATGTGAAAAGGTTGTGGCTTCTCCCTTGTGGAGGGGCAGTGTGTCTCACTAGTTTATCAACAGATTCCACATTGTGGTGGCTGGGAAATGTGTGTGGCTTTGGGAAATGCATGTGCACTCGAGGCTGCTGCTTCTCAGAAGGCTGCTGGAAAGGTACTTGGAGAGAGCTACTAAGACAGGAGGACGGGGAACTCCCCCAGACCGGCAGCTGGAGCTCAGATCTGGGTGGTACTGCCCAGCCCCTGCCTTCCGCCACTGTGAGGAGCTGACTTCCCAAGGGGAGCTGTGGCATTGTTTTCCTCTGTCTACCCATTTAGATGGGTATTGTGATTGGCTTTTTAAAATGTTCCCTGTTGTGGTTTCTTGGTAACAAAAGATGAAAACCCGTGGGTGTTTGGTGGTGTTATTAAGAGCTGCCTATTACATACGATAAGGTTAAGGTCATGCACAATCAGGATAAAGCACACAGGCAGGTCAGGTGGTATATGAAGTCTATTGAACGAACAAAGAGGACCAGGGAAAAGGGATGCTCTCCTCTGTGCAGGTGCCTGTCCCTGATCTCCTAGCCTCCTTTCAGTCTCCGACATCAGGCACTGAAAAACAGACCATTCCAAAACCAGCATTGGGCTGCCACTGAGCAGGAAACCTACGCTCAAGGCAGCTCTGCCTCTCAGCAGAGGGCACAGCCACGTCAGCCCCAATGCACAGGGGATGTAGCAGCTTGCTTCCTGCATCCTGGGAGGCCTGCCTTGCCCCTGTTCCAAAGAGAGACACAAGGCTGATGCCTGCAGGACCCGACAGGGTCTTCAGAGGGAGAACTGAGATGCCGCTCAGCTCACACACGTGAATCTACAACTATCTATTTATGTATTTTGGACATTGGATGAAAGAGTTGGGAAAACCTGGAAAAGCCATCTCCAGCCTCTCAACTCCTCAGCCAAGAGGACCCTCTGTTCACCACTGAATGGAGAACAAAAATCAGGGAGGAGGGATTCCTAATTACAACTCCCACACCTTCACTACAGTAAAAGAGACCGGTGTGTTGGTAGTCCTTTAGTGAAAGGCAGCTGAGACCCCTGAAGGGCTCACTACTCTTCTATTTTGTTGCTATTCCTGAACTTTACCACCATGACTGTTATATTGTCAGGACAGCCCCTGTAAAATGACTGTAAAACTATGCTCTTTGCCCCAAAATGAGGTTCATCCAAGCGCTCCTTGATGAATCGAACTGCTTCTTCGTTGCTGAAAGCATCCCAGAGGCCATCTGATGCCAAGATCATGAACTCAGGTTGGAGCTTGTCCAGGTCAAAGGTCAGGATGTCTGGGTCTGGGATGACCACGTTGAGATTTTTCAGTGGATAATCTCCTAGGGATCGAGACATGGCCAGAATCCCTTGGACCCTCCAGGAGCCGTTAAAACTGATGAAACCACCTGGAAAGACAGAAGGAGCCATTAGCTGGCTTAGCTTACTCAGCTGCGTTCTTTCCCCTGCCTGGCACAGTCTAGGTGCCCGTGCAGCCGGCTGACCTGCGGCACGAGAGCCAGACCACAGGCACGCCCCGACCCATCACATGCATGATCAAGCAGGATCCTGAGGCATGGCTTGCAGATTGACTCTGCCCATAGAGCCTCATGTTACCGCTCCTTGAATACCGCATTAGTCAGGAATGGGGAGGGGGCACCACGGCAGCTCAGTGACAGCAGAGAGCACTAGGGTGGGGAACCTCGAAGAAATGCTGAAAGGCAGTTGAGTGGGCACCAGAGACTGGAATATAGGCCACCCTTGGGTGTGCATCAACAGATCTGAGAGTAGCCTCCCATGGTAGGCTTAAGGAAAGGCACATCCTAGTATCATCAGACGCAGGTCAGACTGCTTGGATGGGATTCCCGACTCTCACTTCTGCCTAGGTGTGTCTTTGGATGAGAAGCCCTTAACTCTATCCCTTTGGCTGCAAAATGGAGACAATCTTTATTCCATTGGCTTGTTATAAGAAATAAAGGACCATTTTGTATAGATCATGTAGCACAGATCCTGGGCATAATGTGCACTCAATAATATTACCTATTTTTTAAAGGAGCCAGAACTCAATTCATTCTAATGTCCATCCGATATTAAATACTTGTTCTGTGCAAAGCAATGCATAGGATATGAAGTTATACAAATTCCAGATATCTTTCCCCAAAGCAGTAGATCATTTGGGCCCAGTGTGATAGCCTATTGGCTAAAGTCGTTGCCTTGTAAGCACCGGAATCCCATATGGGCGCTGGATCTAATCCTCACAGTTCTTCTTCCTATCCAAATCCCTGCTTGTGGCCTGGGAAAGCAGAGGAGGATGGCCCAAAGCCTTGGGACAATGCACCCGCAAGGGAGACCATGAAGAGGCTCCTGGCTTCATATCAGAGCATCTCTGACCATTGTGGCTGTCTTAGGGAGTGAATCATTGGATGGAAGATCTTCCTCTCTGTCTCTCCTCCTCTTTGTACATCTGACTTTCCGATAAAAAATAAAGTGCAGATTTTTTTTAAAAAGAAGTAGATCATTTGGTGGGAGAGAGAAATCACTGCACTGAATGGTATAAGCAGAGTGCAGTGTTCTTTCAGGGGAGACAAGGATTTGCTAAATCCTGAAGACATGGTGGCTGGAGGAGTGATTTCTGGTCCTGATGATCTGGGAGGACAGGGCATTAAAGCTGGAGCCCAGATGGCACATAGAATTTCTATGGGCCCGAATGTAGGGACTGTTCCAGCAAGTATAGTAATAGTGGACAAAAGCATGGGCTTTGGGGTCAGTTTGGTTTTAATTCTGGTTTCCTCACTTATTAGCCGTGTGCCCTTGGGCATGTAAGTTTCTTTGGGGTTCTAATTCCAAACCCTTGTTAAATGCTAACACTCTTAACAGACTCAAAAGACAACAGCAAGTGTCTGTGAAGCACGAGGCTAAGCTCCTGGCACTCAGTGTACAAACACTGACTGACAGCTGATGTTACGGCAAACACTGGAGCAGACACAGAAAGACTGCCATGCATAATACTTGGTCCGGAGTGGTTTGAGCTTATTCCTATGCTAAGCAGGAGGGAGGAAGATGTCATAAAAGGAAGCCTGGGCTCAGAGAATGACACACATAAAGAAGGCAAAGCTGATCCCTGTTCCTTGAACTCTGTTGTGAAATAGATCCTTGACCAAAAATTATGTAAAAGAATGACAGGTTTGAGAGGCTCCTTTGGAGATGGTGTCCAAATTTGCTTCAGTGAAGAATCATGGTGCAGGGGTACAGGTGGGAGGTCTGGCATGGAAGAAGGTGGAGGATGACACAGCAGGGACATCTTGTAAGAGCACTGGATGCTGCAGTGGCAGTTCTAGGTCTGTCAGGGACCTTGCTATCATGAAGGAGTAGGTGAGTGTACCTGAAGGCCAGGATCACAGCAGACTCTTGATGAGCACTTACTGTCCTTGTAAGTAAGGAGATCAGAATATTTTGCTCCTGCTGTCTGGAGCTCATCAAAGACAGATGCTCCTAAACTATTGTTTGCTTCATCCCGTCAGCAGAAAACCTGACCAAAGCTGCTGCTCAGAATTATTCTGTATCTCAAGCAGTCTCTGCAGCAGGGAGTTGTAAAGCAAGTGACCACTTTTGGACTTGACAGTATAGCTTCCTCTTGTGAAAGCTCAAATGTTGATGAGATTTGCTTCATTTATTCAGTGAGCCAAAGCTGACCTGTAGACACCGGGAGTCAGTGTGCAGATTACGCTGACAGCAGGGGCAATCCTGGTTGGAGACCAGTGTACTGGGGCATCCCACTGGCCCCCTGCCGGCAGCTGGCCTGCTGCCTGGCATAGCGCGCAGAGCCTACAAGCCACAGTTGTCAGCCAGGGGAGTGAATCTAATTATGAAAGTATAATAATTGATAATCCTGCTACAAGGTGTTTTGATGTGATGCCTACTGGCATACCCAACGTAAACTGCAACTCCTTTTTTTTTTTTTTGTGCAAAGGAATGCCGTTTATTTGAACTTGGCCTGCCTTTTTATAGTCTGCCTAGTTCCTTCCAGTATTTTTCCAATGCTCAAGCAACTCCTAAGATCCCCCAGGGGCATCCTGACAAATGGGAAGCAGGGAAGCAAGAACTTGCAGTCAAGCCAGTGGCTGAATGTATCAGGCCAACAAGACTGCACATCCTGTTACCCCTTGAGAAACAAACTAAGCTGTGGAGTTAACCCTTGGGAAACCAGGCCGTGCATGTCCCCCCCCCCTTTTTTTTAATGGAAGCCTGTCTTAGGTTGTCCAGCAGTCACTTGACGTCTTACCCGTCATGGGGAGCCCCACCCAGGGCTCATGAGATCCCTGTCTTAGGCTGGTCATCAGCTCTGCCAGATCTTACCGGTTTCTGGCTGCCCATTACGCATCATGCTCAACCAGACTTGAGCACTAGGGTTTCCCACAGCCAAGGCCATCATGGCTTGTCAAATAATGACCCGGTCCCAGGCTTGTTGCCTGCATAGGAGGCAGAGAAGAGGAAACAGTACTGCAATCATGGCCATGACCATCAGTCCCAAACCTAAGACTCCACTCCATTGCTTAAACATCCATGCTGCCAGTCTAATGCCATTTAGAATAACTTCCTCGACATGAGGGGCACCCGGGTCTCATTGACCTTAATAATGATGGCAGCAAGCTGGTTGGTGAGATTCAAAAGGACATACTTAACAATGTACAAGTACTTGCAACTCCTTTCTTTACTCTCCTCATTTTCTTACCCACTTAATGTCTCTCCATAGCAGTTATCACATTGTAATACACTATATAATTTATTTTTCAATTCTTCTCTTGTTAATGTCTAGATACTCTATTCCCTACCTCCTTGCCAGTTTCAGAATGTAAGTTTCACAGGAGGCTTATTTGGGGGATGAGACATTTGGAATCAAAATGTGAGTAAATTGGCTTGGACTAGGCACTGAGCTAGTGTTGGGGATATGGAGATGATCAAGAATGAGTTCTTTCCCTCAAGGGGTTCATAGTTAAGAAGACTCGCCACCTAACAAAGACCAGTATGTCCATAAACTGTGAGATGGCCTAAGAGGCCCACATAGGATGGAGGGAAAGATAAAAGAGACAATCTATTTACAATAGGTTGTGCCACCATGTGATAAGAAGGTTCCTAAAGGGAACTCTTGAACCTAATCTTCAAGTAACTATCATGTACTGGACAGTAGGAACAGCACATGGAAAAGCCTAAAGCTGTTAGAAATCAGGTTGGTGAGCAGTGAGCAGGAATCTAGGTATGAGTATGAGAATGAAAATGAGGTGGGAAGCAGAGGGCTAAGCTGGAGGAGGGATTTGAGGGGTCCTTTTTAAAGTCTTTGATCATGAAGTAGGGGACACTCAGTGGTTATGAATCTGTTAGAAGACATGAAGCCTAAACTGCCAGTCGCAGCCTCCGCTCTGATGGACCACTTGCTGGGTAAGCAGTCAGTCTGATCCCGCAGAAGTTCTCCAAGCAAGCACCTAGCTCATCAAAGGGGCAGGTTTCTTAGAGGCCCCAAAATCTCACCAGCTCGCTTTATCCTCTTCCTTTCCTTCAGTTGGTAAGGCTTGTGGTCATGAGACAAAGGAATGGCATTGCCATCTTTGTCACACAGCACACCACGGGAGTCTCCCACGTTGGCCACCGTGAGATCTTTATCTGACAGGAGAGCAATCAAACATGTTGTGCCTGAAAAACAGAAGAGGCAATGAGGGAGGTGAGGAATGCAGTAAGATTCAGTTGCTTCTCATGGTAACTGGGTTTTCTCACTAAAACTGCCTCTCCTGCCAGAATTTGCCTCTACCCACCTTGAGTACAATGTCTATTCACTTAACAACACCGGTCAAATTTGACAGTCAATTTTGTTAACCATGTTATCATGAGAATGAAAAGGTTAGGATAACATTATCATTCTCCTAAATCACTTTGTCTCTGCTGTGCTTAATTTAAACTCATATGGGATTAGCAGAGAATCAAAATCAGTTTGAGGCTCCTGATGATGGATATGCACTTTGACTTCTCTTTGATGTTGTTTTCATGAAGACCCCACTGAAAGTGGAGAGGTTGGGGATGGGGTGGGTTCTCAGGTTGGGGGTATGGGAGAACTAGGCAAAGATGATCCCACAGCAGATCCTTGGAGCCAGGAGGGGGCTGCTGATGTCAAGAAAGGCTGCAAAGACCTGTAGTGAAAACTAGACCAGTCCCAGGGTATACTTGGGGCAGACTGTAAAGGCAGAAGCAGAAACCCTCATGGCGATGACAGAAATAAGGTCTACGTAGACAGGAAGTAGGATGGGGCTGTCAGAATAGGAAGGAAGATGAAACTGGAGAGCTGCTGGTCTGAGATCCACACAGCGCAGGACAGTCTTTCTTCAGCCCCATTTGGAAAGGAGAATGGATGCTCTCCTCCCACCCTGCCCCCTCCTGACGGCATCACTGTCAACACGCAGACACCTGCTGCTATGTACAACCTATTCATATCCTGCCCCAAACCGACAGCATCTCCACTTGCCAAAATTATTCATTAATTAGTCTTCATTAACATTTCCCTCCTCATTAGAAAGGTCATATTCCAGAACAAGAACGTAAACTGCATATAAATAGCTCTCTAGTCTTCATAGAAGTGCAGAATGAATAGACACACAAGAAAAACAGCTTGGTTATCAAGACGAGAGAATAATTAGATTAATAAGCATACTCATTTGTTGCAATTCTGCTGATATTCCATTCTTGAAACCAAAACTGCCTCATTCAGAAATGAAAATGCATGTAATGTTGGCTAACTCAGGATTTCTAATACAAAAATTATTGTAGAGAGAGGGATGCTAATTTCAAGTACTACCACTTTCTCATTTACTATTTTTGAGAAAGCAACTATAAGAATGAAAATCATTCTTATACATACATAATTTGTATAATCAGAAATTCTTATTCTTATCACTACTGGCTACATTTGGTTTCCTTACTTTGTCCTTAAGCATGGGTTGGGTCAACTCACTAGACACAGAACATAACCTGCTCTATAAGAGTCTGAAAGGTAAATGCCGGTTTGCTTTACTGGATATTACATGCTTTGCAGGCACTACACCAATGTAGCACTTGGGGCCATCTCTGCAGAGTCCTCTTCTCAGTGCTCGCTGGGTGAGCAGGTCCCTGCCCTCAGCCTCCACACCAGCCAAGCCTGTGCTGTGAACCTGGCCGACAATCCTGACACCCATTCCCACTGCCTTGTTGGCATTGCCATTTGCCTCCTGCAGCAAGGAATCCAGGAGAAAGCTTTGGGGCCTCTTGTGAAGGAAGAAAGAGCTTTGCCTGGCTGAATTAGGTGTTCCTTCCCCACTCCCTCTCACCAGAGAAGCAATATATTAATCTGCTGATTGCACTGAACTGTTGTGTAAGACTTGCTTTTTAAAATAGGAGAAGGACTAATTCTTGTAGCTAAAAAAAAAAAAATTGGAATTCAATCACATGTGTGATTAAGACTCACTAAAGGATTTCCAGCAGAATGGCAACATAATTAGATTTGTTTAAAAAAGAACATTCTAGTGGATGTAGAATTCAGATAAAGCAGAACCAGTTAGAACAGGTGGAATCAATGAGGATCAGAATTAGCACAGTAAACATGAGAACACACACACACACACACACACACACACACACACACACACACACACACACACACACACACACCCAGAATAGACAGATCATTGAGAATGAGGGAGAGAAAGGCAAAAGGATGAGGTTTAGGATAATGAAATGCCTTATAATCCAGATGGGGAATACTGGGCACCCAACAGACAAGAACCCAGGGGGACGTATGCTGGGGGCTTCTGGGAAAGTCATTCTCCTTCAAAGACACAAAGCAGAAAATGATTCATTTCTTTGGCTCAATGTGGACCTCTGTGTGTTCCAGACCTGTGGCAGCATTTGCAGTTATAAGGGGTCAGGCCTTCAGGAGCCACAGATGATGGGAGAGTAGAGAGATGCAGTGCCCAAGGCACAGAGCACATCGGGCACCTGCTGTTGAGGCAGCCTGGCACCACTCACTCTTGTTTTGTGGGAAAGTGTCTTTCCTGGGAGTTGCGGTTAGACTTTGATTTTGTTGGAAGAACAAATAAACTCCTAATTTACTCAGGGGCTTGTAACTGCAGTCCAGGAAGGGATGTACAGCTGAGAGATTTTGTGTAGCTGTTGCTTTATTTATATCCCTTTGGATATCACTAAGATATATAATCTGCCTTTGTGAAGAACACAGTCTCACCATTTCTGTGAGATGAAGATCATATGATAGGTGCTGGCTCTAGTCCTGGCTGCTTCACTTTGACCAGTTCCCTGCTTCTGGCATGGGGAAGCAGTGGAGGATGGCTGGAGTCCTTGGGAGAGACGCAGAGGAAGCACCTGGCTCCCAGCTTCAAATCAGCTCAACTCCAACTATTGTGGCCATTTGGGGAATGAACCGGTGGACGGAAGACCTCTCTCTCTCTGTTGCTCATTGTCTGTCTGTAAAATCTGCCTTTCAAGTAAAAATGAATAAATCTTTTTAAAAAGAAATGTCTTCATATTAAAAAAAAATAAGAGAGAAAAATGATCGACCTGATACTGCAGACTGCAGGAATGTTGGCTGACACACAGGCTGCCCGTGTGTGCTGCCCATGTCAGAAACAGAATTGCAGATCAGGACAAAAAGGATGTGCCCAAAAAGAGCATTAGAGTTATAGGCACACAGAGTATTCTAGATCACTGCGGTGTTTCCATTTCCATTTTTACAGAGAAAATTTGTCTGTTCCCTGGTCGGGCCTGTGAATTGGCACAGTAACTTGCGCGGAGCAATGGCAGCACCTGTTGGAAGGCTCGTGAGCTCCTGAAGCAAGCCTGGTGCCTCTCCACCAGCGCCTCACTGTCTGGCTTTGCAATCTTTGTGTGGGATCTTAAGAGACACAGAACAAACTGTTTTATTACTGAGAAACTGCAGAAAAATATTATGGCCTCTAGAAAAATGCACAGAGCCACCCTGTCTTTTGTGTACTTGAGAAAAATAACTCCATGATTCTGGCTACTAGATTTTTTTAAAAAAAAGTTATCTATTTTCACCTCCTTCAAAGACAGGGAGAAGGGAGAGGAAAAAGGAGAGTCTGTCATCCACTGGTCCACTCCCCTTAATGTCTGCAGGTTGAAGACAAGAGCAGGACCTCCAGGTACACCTTCCATGTGGGCAGCAGGCCTCAAGGTCATTGAGCATCACGTGCTGCTCCCAGGCACAGGAGCAGGAAGTGGAACGCAAGTGGAGTGGGATGCTGGCAGCTTAGGGGCAGCTTAGCTCACAACACTCATCTTTGGCTACTGGTTTTGGGAGAAAAATATTGTTCCTCACAGCACCACCTATAAAAAATATCAAGACCTGATAATATTAATTAATTCTGAACTACAGAATATTTTTATATAAGTAATCTGGCCCAGATGAAAATTTAATACCAAATTTGGAGGAGATATTGGAAGTCCAACTCACTGAGCTAATGTCAGAGATTAAAAAAATGAATTAACACAGGCTAGCCTTCAGTGTTCCAGATGAGTCAGCCCTGGAAGTTATTTCACTAGTAAGTCTCAGAAAATGACACCATTATCCACCTAGTTGCTCAGGACAGAAATTTAGGATTCATATCCCTTATTTTGCTCTTTTCCTCATTCCTGATTCAATCCATCATCAAGTTCTGTACTCTCACCTCTAAAACAGAAAATGGGCTTCTTAATTCCACTAAACTGTCCAAGGTCATGCCGCACCACTGTCACTTGGTCAAGACCTCGTTTCTGTTGCCCAATCTGCCAAGCTTTGGGCAGTTTTTAAGATCTTTGCAATTCATGGTTCCCTCTGCCTTGTAAGTTCCCAGTGTGATTAGTGCATCTGGTGATGTCCCAGCCAGACCTTCTTCAACAGAGATCTCCACTCTAGTTCCTTCATCGTCCTCACAGAACAGTTATGTAGCATCTTGCCTGTTTTAAAAAAGCATTTAGTGTTAACCTTCCTCCTGTAGATGACAAGCATCACAATGGTAGGGATATTGCTTGCTTCTTTCCCTACAGGAAAGGAAAAGCACTATTTGTGGAATGAATGAATGAATAGCTGAATGAATAAGCTATGACACCTGATGTCCTGACCTAACATTATTCTAAACTCTTGACGTCTTGCTCCGACAGGTCTAATTCAACACTGCATGAACACCATCATCCAGATAATTGCCAAACAGAGTGCGAGCTAGCTGTAGCAAAACACTTCTTGCACACTGAACAAAAAATTCCTGTACGTGTTTAACACAAGGTCCCACACAGAACTGCCAACCACGAGTTTCCCTAATTCTTTTCTCCACTCAGAGATCCTGTCCCAGAGCAAATGAAACATGGGGTGGGGCTTCCACTCTCGCCACACTTGCCAAGCTGCAGTATCTTGTGAAGCACTCACAGTGGTGACCATTGTCAACAGCTCAACAAAATGGGGCTGCTTCCAACCTTAAATGACCTCTCAGAAGAATGGGTGCAGCTTTGTATGGTCCTGATCATTTCCATTTTCTTTAGGGAAAACACATGTGCAAATTATTCATCATTTTTTTTCCTTTGATTTATTTCCTGGAATTCAGACAAAGTAAATCATACAAGAAAAGTTCTTCTGGATTTCTCCAAATGTTTTGGTTGGATGATAGTAGGAACTTAATTTATGTGAGGAGTCAGCTTGAGAAAAACGTAAATCCCAATGAACGTGGAGCAATAATTGGATTCACCAGGATCTTTTCAGACTCTAGTTATGAATACTTTAAAAACCTCCTCAGCTTGGTTCAGAACCAAGAACCAAGCAGTTGTGATAATTTGGGTAGTCCTAGCAACCCAGTAAGTGGGTCATTATGACAACTGCAGGTGATTTTTTTTTTTTTAAGATATGAAGGGTGGGGGGGGGCAATTTTATTTTCTGTTAAACAGATGAGAACAACGGGACTCCAAAACCCCAAGAGTCTAATCCATGATTATAGGTACATATGGGCTGAATGCCTTAAAGACTAAAACTTCTAGGAACCTGGAATTATTACCCTAATAACAAAAGTGACAGGTCCTATTGCTTAAGCATTCTAATGCTAGACAATTTATTTTAACTTCTTTGAAACTGTAAAACAAGGAGCTTCAATAAACTCACTTTCATGACCCTCTCAGTTTGGATATTTTGCTGGTCTTGTGGATATAAGAAAAGTCTTGTGGCCTTCTTGGAGTAGCTGTACTTGACTACTGTTGAAAGAACATAAGTTTTGAAACAATTTCCTAATCTCAGAAGGGTATACCAACATTACGTGTCAGTGCTAGGGCTACGAATGGGAGGGGGGACTGTTACAAACTGGGGTACACATGCCAAGGGATGATAGCTGCTTAGCACAGAAGAATGGCTGCCATTTGAGGAGGCAGCTCTATTGTAAATAGTTTTTCAGATTTACAAGGAAGTCATATTTATGTGACCTCTTCTGAATTTGGGCAAGCAGTTGGTGACCTTGTCCTCCTGAGCTTTCTAAAAATGATTCTTCATGGCACACCTTTGCACATCAATAGTGATGACAATGAAACTTCTATTGGCCCATCTTAGAAGTTACCAGGTTTTAAAATCCTATTTTGGGATTTAATTTTCAAAACTCATCACATAGAATTATGCCCATTTTATGGATGCCTTAGCTGGGTAGAGATCTTAGCTACTTGTTTCAGATCATGTGTTTAACTGGGCAGGGTGAAGGAAAGAGCAATGGCTTGGATTCCATAGGTAACTGGGATGTTTGTATCATGTTTTTGTGGCTGTCCAGCTGCTGGCTGAGTGCATGTCAACTATGATTCCATGTACATGTCTTGTTTATGATTTTCTGACCACTAGACTCAAAATCCCTGCATTAATCAGCTTGTCATTACCGTAAGTTTATAAAGAGAAAAGACGGATTTAGGCTCAGGCTTCTAGAACCAATCCACTGCTAAGAACCATCTTCTGGAGGGTGCATTCAGAATCACTGAATCAACTCCCACTACAGCCACTTCCTAAACACTGGAAATGGGAATTCCTGTGTGAGTTCAGCAGCCAAATCATATTCAAACTACAGTTGTCCCTTTTAAGTCCAGAATATTGCCTCATTCATTGCTGTACTATTTTTCCCCTACACTTTTTCTATAGTTCATTTGTATAGTTTTAGTTCATTACCTTTTTGGGTTTAAATGTTGCCCTCCTGTAACTTTGCTGTACATACTGCATAGACTCACAATGCTGGAGGAGACTCAGACTCAGGGTGGGATGAAGGATGTAAATAGTTTGCTCTCTGTAAATACTCTTAATGGTCTCAAAAAAAAATCCCAGGTTTATCTAGTTGTGGGATTATGGATCTCTGCTGTCTTCTATATACTTTTAAAAAAATTTAAATGAATTTAGCTGATTATTTAAAACTACAGTTTAGTTGCTAGTGCTTCACTAGCATATTTACTCTAAAAACCAAAGTGTATGAGACATAGCATTACAAAAACTGAGAATTGATCACCTTGATCACAAAGAAAAAGACTTAGAGAAAGAGCAGTGACAATGACAGCAGACTTGGAATAACTCAAGTTCAGATTCAACTGTCAGTGTCTGGCTATCCATCAGTGTGTGAGTGACAGGCAGGTGAGCCTCAGCTCCTTCAAGCTTCTCTGCACTGCTTGTCACATTGGAGCACCACCACCTAGTATTCCCACTCAGTGAGGACACTGCCCTAGTTGCCAATCAAAACACTCCACCTCATTCCCTTGCACTCAGCCTTCCCTCCCCTCCCTTTGTGAAGGCATGTAACTATGATTTACATATCAGCCAGAAAATCCTCAATTTATGAAAGCACATCTTTAACATTTTCTTAAATGAGTGCCATCCCATTTTTGCTTGTTTTAAAAATACACATGGACTCACCCATGCAACACGAGATTGTTAGTGTTAACATTGTTTTCCTTGTATTTCACAGTGTTTTGTACAAGAATAACAGAAAATGCATTTTTCTTCTTTCAGAAGCAAAAAAAAATTTGAGGAGAGAGAGAAAGGGGCATCAAAGGATGACAAAGAGGAGGAGAAAGGGGGTCGAGGGAGATAAAAAAAGACAGACATAATAAATGCACTTTACGAATTTCAGTGGAAATGTTGCAATAGCCAGAAGGTCATGAATTAAGTGCACAACATGGGAAAATCTGCACACACATTTGCAGAATAAGGAGAAATAAACCAGACTTATCTGGTGCAGGTTTGACAATGAATGCTGGTTCCATAACACAACTTTGGGGCCCAGATGACATGAAGGCCTGATAACTGACATAAGTTACATTGGTGTGCCACATAGTGGAAAACAAACAGGTGAATCCAGTCATTAATGAAGCTATCCTGTGAGGATGATAGGATCACTGTCAACTGAGACTCCCAGTCCAACTCCCCAAGCCAGTACTGTGATCAGTCATGTCCTGAAAGGCAGATAAAGCGCCAGGTGGCTCTCTGATAAAGACTTCTAACCCCCCCCCCCCCACTCCACTGTCGGTGTAATTTTCAGTCCGCCAAAGTTTGACCTGCTCACAGCTTCTCATCAGTCTTATCATAACTGATGCTGTGCCAGAGACACACTTTCAGGCATGATGCCCTGCTTGGAAAACTGAACAGTGAGCTAGAAATGTTCTCCTTTCCCCTGCATCCGGTCTCTATACTCCCCAGCTGTAAATTTTATTCAGAGTTCTACTGTGTGTGTGTGGCTGGGCCAAGATGATCACCTGACTCATTTGATTAACTGTGTGAGAGGCTGTTAAATTAATGCTAGTCAATGATTCACACTACAAACAAGCAGCTGCAGCATAACAACTCCTGCCGTAATGAGTTTAAATGTCATTCTGTGTTGGGAGAACCTGATGGAAAGTGGCTGGGGGGAGTTCTATCTGCATGGAAAGGTATTTAGGGGCCAGACTGCCAGAGCTGTCATGTAGTGAGCATTCACTGCATTGGCTATATGCTCAGTCTGTGAGATAATATATATAACTATACACACATCCATGACACACACACACATATGAATGTATGTGTATATATGTGATAGAAATATAACCATATATATATACACACACATTTTTATTTCTTCTTCCTAATAGTCTATGTAGCAGTGCATTTATCCCTATTTTACAGATGATTAAATTGGAATGAAGCAATTAGCCAAAGGTCACACAGCTAGTACTGTACAGAACTCAACAAGTTGGTTGCTAGTGTTGAGTGCATCCTTAAGGCAGACGACTGGTAACCCATAGCTAATGTTTTTGCAAACCAGAAGAAAATATCTCTTCCTCAACATACCTTAGTAATACCTTCATGAAATATGCTCAGATTGACAATGAGCACCTTGTGTAGGCTGCCTCTCAGAACTGCACAGAAGTCCCAACACACACAATGATGTGGGTAGCCTTCGTTGTAGGCTCAGGAAGTGAGACAGCACGGGCTAAAGCCAGCACTGACGGCACATTACGGAGTTTCTGTTTCACACAGAGGCTGGCAGCAGCACTGAGATGCTGACAAAGGACATCACTGTGAACACTGAGTCATTCCTGCATTGACCTGAAATGCTGACATGGCAGACATTTGTGTGGGCTTCCAAACAGAGGAGGAACCATCACTATATGCAGCCTGGACATAAGCCACAGGTTCCCTCAGTGGTACCTCTTTGAGATCTACTTTGCAACTAAGGATACCCCAGCTGCCCCTCATGACATCTAAATAACTGAGAGGCAAAAAGGACATTTTATGAGAAACAGATTTATTACAAATTAGAACTTTCTTTATGACAGTGTTGTATAAGCAATAACATCCACTACTCAGTTCAATAGTGGCTGAATGTGAGGCAGTTAATGGCAAATTTTGCCTTCTTAAAACAGTGCTATATACATTATTTTTTTAAAATAAGATGTATCTATTTTTATTGAAAAAGGCAGATTTAAAGAAAGAGTTTTAAAAAATTATTCCATGATATGATTATGCAGGTATTCTATGCAGGGATTCTACCCTCCGACTCCTATCCTTCCCTTCCCATTTTCCCCACCCCAGCACACAGTTTGCTTCCATTTCATTACAATATTCTAGTCCTTCAGCAAGTCACAAGTCCATTTTTCTGCCATTTAAGCGTATCATGGCATTGCAGGTATAAGTAATGGTAAGAAGTTTAATATCATATTGTCAAGGTACATTTAACACTTTCATTCAGAGTCCATCTCTTATTAGGAGTAAAGAGGCATACAGTAATGTATCTTCCACATATGCTAGTCTCAATTATACATTTCATCTATGAGAACAAAATATACATATATACATGTTTAGCTATATATTTTTTGTTTTGTATTTTGCATAATGCTTGTCTTAGAATACATGATATTTGTTCTTCTGGGACTGATTTATTTCACTGAACATAATGGTCTCCCATTGGGACCATTTTATTGTAAATGGTAGAACTTCATTCTTTTTAACACTTTTGTAGAATTCCATGGAGTAAGGCTAACAGTTTCTTTATCCATTCCTCTTTCAACAGGCATCTAAGTCGTTTCATGTCTTCACTGCTGTGGATTGTGGTGCTATACATATAGGGTTGCAGATCACTTTGTCTTATGCAGATTTCACTTGCTTTGGATATATTCCCAGAGTGGGATAGCAAGGTTACATGGCAGATCAATTTTCAGTTGTCTTAGCATTCTTCATACTGATTTCCATAGTGACTACACTAGTCTACACTTCCACTAACATGAGAGTAGAGCAACTTTTTCTCCAGATCCATGCCATCAGGTGTTGTTAGTAGAGTTCTGAATATAGACCAGACTCACTGGAGTTAAGTGGAACCTCAGTGTTGTTTTTATTTGCATTTTCCTAATAGGTAGGGAACCCGAGCATTTTTCATGTCTATTAGCCATCTGAAGACTGCTCATTTCCTTCACCCGTTTCTTCACAGGGCTGTTTGAATTTCTGAAGCTCTTTGTAAATCCTGGATAGTAGTGCCCTATTGGTTATATAGTGTGCAAAGATTTTCTACCATTCTGTTACTTGCTTCTTCATTGTGTTGATCATATCATTGGCTGTACAGAAGCTTCTTAGTTTGATGTATTCCCACTTTATTTTGGGTTTCATTAACTGCTTTTGGTGACTTTTCTAAGAAATCTTCACCAATGCCCATATTTTGTGGAGTGTTTCTTGTGTTTCCTCTAACAGTGTGATGGTTTCTGGGTACAATTTTAGGTCCATGACCCATTTGGAGCTAGTGATCAGGATGGGAAGGATCCAGGGTTAGAGATTAGTGGATGTGATCACTGTTTCTAGGTTTTCTATTTCTTCTTCCTGTATCAGGGGGCAGGGGCAGACAAAGGGAGAAGCCATACCCAGCTTCCCACTTGCCCCAGCACCCAGGGATGGGGAACAGCCACCCAGTATTGATCCAGGTCCTGATGTGGTGTACGCTCCTAGAGTTAGTTCTGAAATGTCGATCTCGCAGGTCCTCTATGTGGATCTGGGCCAGCTGTTTGAGGAGAACCAGTTCTCACAAGTGAGCCCAAGGGTTTGGGCCAGGTGACCCAGACTCTACCGGATCCCCTAACCCCTCTGCCCCAGAGGCTCACAGACCTAACACCCACAGAGCAGGCAGGCCCAAGGCCCCAAGCCCCAGACCCCGAGCCAAGCAATCTGGGCCACGCTGGAACCCCCATTCCCCAGGTCTCACAAACCCAGCATCTACCACACTGGCAGGCCCAAGGACCCAGGCCAGGCAATCTGGGCTCCATCAGACTCCCCTCCCTGGTGCTCACAGACCCAGTAACTGCAGCGCAGGTGGGCCCAAGGATCTGGGCCAGGTCACCTGAGCCCCATTGGACCCCTACCCCTGGCACCCACTGTGCAGGTGGGCCCAAGGATCCAGGCCAGGCGACCAGGCTCCATCAGACTTCCTTCCCCCAGGGCTCACAGACCCAGCATCTACTGTGCAGGCAGTCCCAAGGACCTGGACTAGGCCGCATGAGCCCCATCAGACCTCCCTTCCCTGGGTTCATGGACCCAGCACCCACCATGCAGATAGGAACAAGGACTTGGGCCCCACTGGATCCCCACCCTTGGTACCCAGAGTACAGGTGGGCACAAGGATCTGGGCCAGGCAACCCAGGCCCTTCTGGACCCTTCATGCTCCTGGGGCTCATGCTGGAATGTTTTTAAGCTGTATCATACACAGGTCCCCAGGTCGATGTTACTGGTCCCCTTCATTGGGTGATTGTCTGTGTAGCATTCCATCCAGTGCATTTGAGCCCTGGGATCCCATGCTATGCTTCACTCATGGCCACTGCAGCTGGGGCTCCTGGATCACCAATCTCCACTCCTCTGAGCCCATGTTGTGGTCGCACTTATGTCTGCTCAGTGTTTCTTCTCCTCATGGGTTCAGCAGAATCCGGGATTAGGGAGACACCAGCTGGGACTTACTCTGGATGGAACTTTGTGTCATGTTATTTTCTCAGTAGCACCAGTGCAATGCTTTGAGTTGGAATTCAGTTCCCTGGCTTAGTGCATGTGCAACTCATTGTTGCCCCCCAGCCCCAAGGGGCTTTGCTGCCAAAATCAAAACAGTGCCTCATGTGGAACTGGGGGCAAGGTATTTGGGCCATGAAATCCATCCTGTTCCCACTAATGTCTGATATACACTCTGCCTCTGCTCATGATCAGATTAACAAAATAAGCGAGACCCACAATTCTACGGCTGGATTCACCCCCTGTGTTCCTAGGGATCTGCCCTTCCCACCTGACCACAGGGCGCAGTGCCACTCCGCTGTCTCTGCTGCCTCTGCTGCTTCCAGGCGTCCCTCTCCCGTGGGCCTGCCCAGTCCGATTTCCCAGGTTCACACCCTGTTTCTGCTCCATTAATCCTTCTCCATTCATTTTCCTCCCCTCTTCTGCTGTCTTGCTCTCCTCTGGGCTATGCACTTTAATTCTTAGATTAGGTATGCTTGGAAAATACAGAAAATACAATAATTGATAAGATGATTGGAAGAAAGAGGAAACCGCTGAAGTGCCAGGAAGGCCTTTGACGCAAAGGAGGTATGTTGCTGTACACATGGAGACAGGAGAGAGGAGCCACAATGCAGTCCGTCATCATCTGATGACATATTCCTGGATGTTGACTCCTCAACATTCAGATGCCATCTGATGCTCATGAACACCACTCTGAAACTGAGATGTTCTCCACATTCCAATTGCTGCAACCGTACTGTTTATTTCTCTCTTCTCTGGATGTGGCCTGTAGGCCTCCTTCTTGTCTGTTTTCAGTGAAGTATGCATGTGTTAAAGACAGCTGCTTCTAACTGGTGTGCTGTGGGGGAAGTCCTAGAACTTCACAGCAGAGCCACCTGCTGCAGGATCTGTTGTCTGGGAATGCATATTTCCAGGTGTAAGCAAGCAGACAGGCTCTGGTGCTGCGTGTTAGCATACATCTCATAATGAATGCTGGCACTTAGTCCCAATTATACCATGCTATTGAAATTAATTTACAATTCCATAATTACAACTTGCATTTTAAGCCCATTAGCTTTTAATGATAAATAAAATTAATTTCATGGTTGCCAAGATTGTTTCAACATAAGGTAAAAAGGCACAGGCTATATCTTCTTCACGTCCTCATGCTATTTAAGGATTATTCAAGGGATGTCTCACTTCTCTTGAGAGTTACCTGCAAATTACAATTACTTCCTCTGTTTCTTTATGAATGCTAGGGGAGTGGTGTAACAGAGACTTCTGAAAATGAACTTTAATAAAAGGGGTATTTGCCTTTCAGTAGAAGGCAGGGAGAGAAAAGGAGAGAAGCCAAGAAACAAGAAGTGCAGTCTGATTTCTTCGGTGTTTGAAAGAACATTACATTTTCTGTGACCTTTTTTCTCTTGTGTGGAATCAACGCTTCCCTAGAGTTTCAATTGAAAATAAACCTGGCTTTTGAGGTTATTAAGTCACCCTTACTTAACTTATTGCATGGCTGTAAATATATCATATCTATGTCTATATTTATCTATCTATATATGTTGGCAGGGTGGATATTTGTAGATTTTAATGATTTTTCCGCTTGCTTTCTTTTCTGTTAAGCCCAAGAAACTTACTGAGTCAGGAGGTCTAGGGTTGTTGTAGTTGAAATGCAAAGAGAATGCAGTAGCTATGCTCTGAGTTTCAAGGAAACTCTGAACGTTCATAAAGGGATAATATTCCCAAGAGAAAAGTCTTTTTGATGGGGTGGGCACTGCAGCACAGTGACTTAAGCCACTGCTTGGGATACATGCATTTCCTATTTAGGTGCCAGTTCCATTACCCAGCACCTGACTTCTGACCTAACGTCCTCTAATCAATACCAGGGAGGTAGCAGATGATGACTCAGGCAGTCGGGCCCCTGTCACTCAAGTGGGAAACACAGATACAGTTCTGAGCTCCTGGCTTGGATCTGGTCTGTCCCTGGCTCTTGTGGAAATCTGGGCAATGAACCAGCAGATGGAAGAGCTCTCTCTCTCTCTCCCTCTCTCTCTCTGCTTTCCAACAAGATGGTATTAAGAAAATAAACACATACTTAGTAAAAAATTCTATATATGGAGTTACAGAGTGGGGAAAACAGAGATCTCCTGTTTGCAGGTTCATTCTCTAGATGGGTGCGATGGCCAATGTTGGGTCAAGTAAGGGCCAGAGACAGGGCATTCATCTGCATCTGTCATTTGGATGGCAGGAGCCCAGACTCTTGCTATTTGCCAGGAGCTGGATCACAGGGGAGAAGATGGGATTCAAACCATTTGAATGCACATACAGAATGGTGTCACAAACAGTGGCTCTATTTACTATACCACAATGAAAATTCTAATAAATGTTTTAAAATTCTGAGTATCCATCAGCGAAGTTTCTAGAACAATAGGATTGTTAAGACTGAGCAAACATCTTGTTTTCCAACCTGTGATCTCTCTTCCTGCTTCCCCTAACTAGTAAGACTGGCCAGACAGGAAGGTGGTAGAGAAGGGGAGATGGAAGAAATAAAAATGGAAACTGAGGGCATGAATCTCCCAGAATCACATGGTGCTCAAGGCATAGAAGACTTAAGTCTTGCTTCCCAGGGCAAAGCTCAGGAAATCATAAACCTTTGTCCCAGTGTGAAGAAGCAATGTGTGAGCATGAATCTAACTTGGACATCTACTGTGAAGCAGAGAGAGTTTTCCATTATTTCTGGTCTCCCATTGAGGAAGGAAGGCTATACTCCAGGAGCTTCAGAGCTGGACTGCAACATCCAACCACTGAGCATAGCAGCCTCAGGTCATCCTAGCATACACCAGTGCAATAACAACATCCAGGCATCCACATAACCTTTACAGGGAAGGGGTGGCAAAAACCATGAACTCAATTTGGAACTTAAAAGAACCTGAAAAAAAAAGTCCAGGCTATTAAGGAATATACTCAGAAGTAAATGCACAAGATTTTAGCATCAGAATCTTACGGACTTTAAAGATAAGTTACTTTCAGTTCTAGACAGAGAAACTAAGAGTTCTACCTATGCTTATTTTATAGATGAGTAATATCTACATCTCTCTCTTACTGATCTATACGTGTATATATGTATACTCACAGATGAACACTTAAATGTAGACTATATTTCTACATGATTTCTTGTCTAGAAATCATGAAATGCAATTTAAAAGATGCAATAGCCAATAGCAACAACATTTGGCATCTTAATGTGACTTCCTTGGCACTGAGTTAATTAGCACAGACCAATTATTAAAGAATTCCAAAGAATTCTGGCAGGCAGAAGTTTCCCTAGCTGAGTTTGCCCTTGTGAAACACACCATTGACAGGTCCTACAGGCACATCAAGTACTTCCAGATGATGTTTCCATCCAAACAGAATACAGACACTGACATCTCCATTTAACCAGATGAAATGAAAGGCAGTTACACACATGTAGGAAAAAAACATTCTTAAGTCAGATTGTTGGCCAATTTAATCCAGTAATTACTGCTTTCCTAGCTTGTTTCAGGCTCAGTTGGCAGTAACTCTGCTCTAAAGCCATGTCTCCAGGAAGTTTCCTGTCCCCAAGACATGATAAAATTCTGAATTTAATTGTATCTGGTCATATCCCATCTAAACAGTTTTTTTTTTATATATGAAAAACCCACCCTGTTACCATGAAGATGGCGCTCCTTCTCGCTGACATCTCTTCTTCACCTCACAATAATGCAGGGGTGGATGTGTGTTCGTGTGTGCACACCCACGCACTGGTAAGAATCACATGTCTCTCCTCTTAGTAATTACCTACTGTTTACAAAGAACTAGGCTAGTGCCAAGACACCCAAGGTGGATGAGATACAACCGCGCAAAATAAAAACAGAGACTTAGAACCCAGCGTGGTAAGCGGTATGAGAGTGCCGTGAGAGCCTGAGTCTGCGGAGACAGGTGATGGAAGGGAGGAGGCCTTGACCCAGAACGAGAAGAGGTATGTGTGCTGGGGAGGGATGTGGCTAGGAAGAGCTGTGAGGAGAAAGGTGGAAGTGAGAGCCTCACTCTCAAAGACTCAACATAGTAAGGAATTCACATCGTTTAAAACAGTTCTTGGCACACACACACACACGCACAAATGAGACAGAGAAAGAAGTTGTAAGATAAAAATAAAAGGAGTAGATTTTAAAAAGGGATTTTTAAATAACTCATTTTCAAAACAAAGAACAGGAACACATACGCATTTATACTCTGACCAAAAAATGCAAATTCTTGAATTATTTTCAAGGAAAATAATTAGTGAGGTGAAGTGAGCTTTTCAAATAATGATTAATTCATATTATTATTTTAAATAGCATAACAATAAAAATAAGTACATACAGGATGAGAAAACATGCTACAAAATTTCCAAAAAAATGAAACTCAATAAAGACATTCAGAAATTAGTACATTTGAAGCATACATATTTTCATGAGAATGTACTTACATGAAAAACAAAATGGAACATATAATTAATATATAATGACACTGTTACTTAAAAACCATACAGAATATTCTAATTTCCTTTATTTAAGAACTTCATGTATGTGCATATGAAAAAAGCAGGAAACAACACAGTAACAATCCTATATTTTTAAATTCTAAATATTTTTCTGAATTAAAAATATGGTGTATGTATATAATGTGACTCAACTGTAGATACTACTTCACTTTTGCCAAAATAGGTGATTTTCTTCCTGTTCCTTGGTGGTAAGCTCTTTTCCCCTTCCACTGAGGGTCTGCTTCCATGATAGTAAAGACTTGTCTGACATTTCTGTTTAATTGTTCATTTATCTCCTAGGACCAAACTGCATCTCAGAAATGAAGACTGTGGCAATGCAAGCGAAATCAAGACAAGCCCATCTGCTTCCATTTGCTGATTTCCCTTCATTTCAGAGAAGGAAGGATCAGCATCTGGAGGACAGCGAATGCCAGGATCCAGACTCATCGTGGGCAGCTTGAGAGAGCTGTAGGTTTGGTGGCACCATGCTTCTGTCATGCCATGACACCACTTGGTTAAACACTGCCATCCAGGAAGGGGCGGGATGCAGAAAGGGGCAGCGAGCAGCAGCAATGCGCTGCACAGAAAGGCTTGATCAGAGTGAAGCAGCTGCCACCTCCCACATCAATGCCATGTCTCAACAGAAAATGGACATTGACTACACAGCAGCAGCATGCCAGGAACTCCACTTGCTGATCACATACCTGACTTCATTCACTTCCACAATAATACTGCAAAGTACATCTGATTATTTTTATCTTTCTTCCTCATTTTAGACGATGGAAAAAGAAGTTAATTCACCCAAATCACAGAGGTTTTGAACATATGTGCAGGATTCTTAACACAGGTATGCCACCCTAAACTTATCAGGAGTGTACTGAGGAGGCAGTGGGTTGGGACAGCAATTAGCTTTATTGAAAGAATCTTTAAAGTTTGTATTTGCTTCCACTAAGTGGTTCAACCACGTATGTGCCCTGGAACCCAGACACAGCCAACATCACACTCAGCTCTGTGGCCTGAGCCAGAACTCCCATAGCCACAGGGGTGCAGCGTCTGCCCTCCTGCCGTCAGCTGTCCTGCCCCTGCACAAGCTGCCTGCTGCAGACTGGGCTGCAGATCCACCTCTGCAAACTGAGTCTGGCGCCTGGTCAGGGGAGGCCAAGGGAAACAACATGGGCTCCCTTCACAGAGCACTTGTCCAGCCCCTAGAGGGACTCAAAGCCCGTGGGACAGTGGAGTTCCCTTCAGTCTAAGCCCCGCTTTTTGGGGACCTTGGCAACCTCCTATTATCTTGCCCAGGGAAGACGGTGCTTCCCAGCCACTGCTGGTTATGTTTATACAGGAATCACTGGTGATATAATACCTTTCTGGTACTGGATACAAATACTATATAAAATAATTGTGCTTTAATTCATGGCTGAGTAGGAATCATACAAGGCAAAACCAAAAAGACAAAAACTCCAAGGGTGAGTGAAGAAGATCAATTTGGAAACAACAGCAGATATGCCCTCAACAAGTCCCTAAGACTAAGTCAGTGCAGAAAGGGTTCATGGGGGCATTTAGAATGCAGAGCCTGTGCATCAGACAGTACTGGACAATATCTAGAGTTTACAAAGTGATATCAGATACTTCCTCCATGTACCCAAGTGATGTTACTAACTTCCCCTTTCAAATGAGGCATTTAGGCTCAGAGACTAAGAAACTATTTCAAATTTGGTGGCTGGTTTATAAGGGGGTCAATGTGGGCTGCATTTTGGCTGCTGACTCCTGACAACTCCCTGAACCTGAAGTATACCCCAGGCTGTTAGCTTGAGCCTCTGCTGAACATAACTTAATGGTTCATATTTTCTAAGAGTGAATTATGGTCTCAAGAGTTTAAACAGACACTTAAGGCAAGAGCTGCATGAATATAACTGATATGGGAGCTGGCCAGTTAAGAACAAAGAGATATCATAATTAAATAGGGATGACTGCTCTAAACAGCTCTACATTCCCTCTTCACCAGCACTGCTTAATATGTGCAAAGGATAAAGCATCTTTGAACTGAAAAACAAGAGAACTTCAAGGGACTCAACCTTCCTTTATCTGGTCTCCTCTTGGGATTCCTCCAAGTCCTCCTCTGGTTGACAGCTAAGAAATGGACCATGTCACAGCCACAATCGCTTTTGGATCCACCTTTGTTTTTATTTTCTCTCTGTTTTTTTCCACTTACCACTAGTCTGTTTTTTAGGACTATGTAATGAAGCCAACCTCCGACTTAAATAAAAAACATTAAGCATGATTCATGTAATTGTATTTTGCGTAGGAGTCTACAACAGAAAATCTATTTTGTTTTTTGAAGTTCTTAATGAAGTAGAACTTTTTCAAGGGTCTCCCACTTACTGGACTGGACCAGGATCACTGCCAGGGAAAGCGTGCATGGCAACAGGAGTGTTGGAAGGCAGGGCATTCCACAGTGAGGTTTCGTGAGCTGGTCTGGCCTTCTCCTGCCATTGGGAATCGTAAGCTCTGGGTGGCACTGTCCCTGACTTGCTAGGCTTTGGCTGCTCTGGCGAGCTTATGAATGATGTTTATACAGCCTCTGAACTCATCCGCTAGCTGGTCTGTCAGTTAAATTTATTCAGTCAGTGGCATTTAACAAGCCCTTTCTGCTATGTCAGGAATTCTGGAAGATTCTGGGGACTCTGAAACAAAAGATGTGGTCCCTAGGTGAATAAATCATTTTATTTAATGAGGCGCCAAAGGCAATGGAAGGTAGAACAGAAAAACAAGAATAGCTTTTACGGTTGAAGCTGACAGAGGAAAGCACAGAAGCCATCCTGGAGTGGTATGAGGAAGAATTGTCTGAGGTGAGTTTTAACTGGGAAATTAGGGGGTCAGCTGAACAAAGATGGTGGGATGGAAGCTTGAGTTGTGTACTTGTATGGAGTTGTGTATCTGCCTGCGCGTATGAACGCAGGGGCTGCTGGTGAGGGGCTGAATTCACACGTGAATGAGAGTGATTTCCCTTTCCAGACAGGAAAAGGGATTCTGAAAATGTTTTCAAGTAATGAGGATGACTAGGATATCTGAGTTAATACATCTCAATTCTCAATATGAAAATCACCAACATTAAGAAACACTGGGAGACAGGGTTTAGAATGTTGTGAGATTGAAGATTGGCTGAATAGTGAGGAGCTGCACTGCCCTCGGTCACAGCCAGCCATCAGGAAGAACACAGGGACTCAGGGACTGGCGGAGAGAAGCTTTTAGTGGAGAATAGAAAGGGAGCAAGAAGAGAGGACAGACACGCAGCCACTGGAGTGCACTACCAGTGACTCACCAGTGATTCCTGTATAAGCACAACCAGCAGTGGCTGAGAAGCACCATCTTCCCTGGGCAAGGTAATAGGAGGTTGCCAAAGTCCCCACCAAGAGGGGCTTAGACTGAAGGGAACTCCACTGTCCCCACAGGCTTTGAGTCCCCCTAGGGGCTGGATGACTGCTCTGTCAGTCATCTCACAGATTAACTAGTAAAGGAGGTTCTTCCAGGCTCTTTTGTGTGGCTTTCTGCAAAAGCTCCTCAGCACACAAGTTTTTCCAGTGACTGCCCCAAATTCTCATCACCTAACAGGTGGGTTTCCCCAGAGAAAGTAATCCCAGAGCCACAGATAAAAAAGATCACATACCCAGGATAGGAGCCATGATCTTTCTATATCCGAATATCAAATGTATCATTCCATCACTCCTACTAAGTTCATTTACTGCAAGAGAATCGTTCAGTCTAGACCACACTAAAGGGGAGAAGAATGAATGTCCATCTCTTAAGAAGAACTGTATCAAAGAGTTGTGGCCATTCCATGAGAATTGTGATAACCCACACATATCATAGTGTCTGACAAAAAGAAAGATCTGGGCTAGCAAAGTACGGATCAGAATGTCAAAGATGTTTTAAAAGGACTTTTACTTTGAATTCTGACCTCTTCAGATTAAAACTGAGCTGTTTGGTAGAGAAATTAATCTTCATTAGATCAAGAAATAAATTTCATAGAATTCTATGGAAGTCACTTCTATTTTTGGCAGGAATAACAGACTTGCCATGTATCTTTTTAATCTTCATGGGAATCATTTAGAATTATGGATCTCTACTCTGGAAAATCCCAGCAAGAAGACGGAGAATAACATTAAAAGGGTGAAAGAATCCCTAGATAATCATGACGGTACATATGCTGTCCAACAGAACTCTTCCCTGGCTCAGCAACACCTTGAATGGCACACAGCCTTGCTTAGGAACAAAAGTCTACTGTAAATATACCATTTGCCATTCATAATTTATTGAAGAGCAATAATAACAGTTCACATTCATTGAGTGCCTTCTCTATAATAAGCATCATTCCATTTGTTTTACACAAGCCCCACTGTATTACTCATAATCTTATTACCCCCCATTTCATATATGGAGGAACTAAGACACAAAAAGCATAAGCACTTTGCCCCTGGTCAAAGGTGGAATATGAACTCAGTCACTCTGGCTCCAAGTTATATGCCATTACCTATGGTAGCACACAATCTTCTATATGCCCCCTGAAATCTTTTGGTTCTAGAAATCAGCTATATCACTATTCCATATACATCCAGAATAAGCCATTTCCCCACAGGAGCAATAAGGAGGTGTCAACACAGTAGGTACTTCATAAGAACAGGATGATCAGGGCAGATACGCTCTTCACTTACACCGACTGGGAGAAGTAACACTGCCCCCAAAGTGAGAGTTTACAAAGAGTAGGCCACAGTGGAGTCTGATCTGGTCTTTCTTAGAAAATCTGAGTCATAGTTTCATTTGGAGTTGCTGGTATCCCATTACTCTTTTATGTCTGTGGTTTCTGGTAATGAAAATAGAAGAGGACATTGCATGCACAGTTCATTAACTGTAGATGACAACAAATGTTGAAACCAGCTGGCTGAACTGACCATGACCCTTCTTGAGTATGTTCCACCATGAACTGAAAAGCACTACAAAAAGACATAACCTGTTCAAAACCCAAGAATGTACTGAATATTTTTTAAACATTCATCTAATAAGAATGTCTAGAAACTGAGAAAACCAGAACAACCTATGAAGTTACTTTAACTCAGGTCTTCCTTGCAAGAATTGTCTTTTACATTCATATACAACTTGATTTTATTTAGCTACAAAAGAAACCAATCATTCTGATATGGGGTTAAGTTTTAATCTTGTACAATAGGACTCCCCAATACTCATGCAAACAGAAGATAGTGTAAATTTTTCATGAACCTTTAAGTTTATTTTTTAAATTATTATTATTGGAAAGACTGCTTTACAAAGAGGAAACAAAGATCTTCCATCAGTTGGTTCATTCCCCAAATAGCTGCAAGGGCTGGAGCTGAGCTGATCTGAAGCCAGGAGCCTGAAGCTTCTTCCAAAGTGGGTCCCAAAGCTTTGGGTCATTCTTCACTGTTTTTCCAGGTTACAGTTGGAGAACCTGATAGAAAGTAGAGCAGCTTGGACACAAATTAGTGCCCTTGTGGGTTGCTGGCCTTTGAAAGTGGAAGATTATCCATTTAAGCCATCGTGCTGGCCCCTTTCATGGAAGCTCTGAAAGTCTTCTCATTCCATCTTTCACATCTGTGCCGTTTTAATCTTGCATCTCCTACTTTTTATTCCTTCTTTCAGGAAGTTTTTCTACATCACCAACAAAGTGTATTTGTAAGGCTAGCTAAATGCCCTCAAATAGCGTAGCCTCCGTTGGCTTCAGCAGTAGATATCAAGGCACATCCTTGCTGCCCAATGACAGCATTCCCCAGGCTCTTCTTTCCAAGTTACTGGAATCTACAAGGCCACTGTAACCTCTGTTGTTAACTTGAACCTGTGGTGGTTTCCTGAATTTCTGCTTTAACTGTATCTGACTTCTTGCCTTATCAACAGGCAAAGGACATCTGATTATTCCAGCTCTTGGTATTCAGATTCACGATTCCTGACCTTTTTGAGCTTCTGCCAGAAGGAAACACATTTGTTATCTTCCTTCTTAAGGCAGTACAGCAGATGGTGCTAAACCATTCTGGGTCCCTTTCAGGAGGGGGTGGGTGGGTAGGATTAAACTTACTTTTCTAAAATGTCTTTTTCCTTCCATTCTCTTGTTTGTAAGTGTTCTTCTACATTTTCTGCCTGTTCTAGATTTGTTGGATTACAATCATAGGACATCTAGAAATAATTTTGGTCAAAGGAAGTTTGGTCAAAGTGTAATGGTTTATCTTCTGCCAAAATATCTGAATTGCCACTCTGACATTCCTTGATAACAGATATGAGAACAAGCAGGATGTTGCTGTCTCAGTCACTTGGTCCTGCTGCAACAAAGTACCCGAGACAAGGCAATTCATAAGAAATTTGTGTCTGTTGGGCTGGCATGGTAGCTCAATAGGCTATCTGCAAGCACCAGCATTCTGTAAAGGTACCAGTTTGTATCCCAGCTACTCCATTTCCAACCCAGCTCTCCTGCTACGGCCTGCAAAGGCAGTGGATGGTGACCCAAAACTTTGAGACCCTGCACTCAATGGGAGATCCAGAAGAAGCTCCTGGCTCCTGGCTTCACCATCAGCTCAGTTCAGGCCACTGCAGGCAAATGGGGAGTAAACCAGTGGATGAAAGATATTTCTTTGTCTTTCCTTTTGAGAATAGATGGGAAGTCCAAAGGTACCAGGGTCTCATTTTAACCACTTAAAAAAAGATTTTAGTTGAAAGTTACAAAGAGAGGGAAGAGGTCTTCCATCTGCAGGTTCACTTCCCAAAGGGCTATTACCACTGAGATTAGATCACACAGAAGCTAGTGTGGGTCTCCCATGTGGGTGGTAGGGCTTGAACACATCTTCAGCTGCTTTTCCCAGGCCATTAGCAGGGAACCAGATCCAAAGTAGAACAGCCATATATGACTTGGCACCCATATGGGATGCAGGCACACTAGATAGAGGCCTTACTTGCTATGACACAATGCAGGCACCTTGAGCAATTTTATAAGATCTCTAATTTCATTCTCAATGAACTCTGAGGTGTTCTATTCCTTAGACTAACATATTAGTGATTAGACTTCATCATGAGATTTGAGGGGAACTTTGAGACTGGAACAGATGCTCACTAGGATATGATAGAAGCTATTATGAAACAAAGGAAGATTCTGTCCTGTTTGGTCCAAGCATGGATCTACTCCTGTAGTACTTGAAGGTATGACCTCAAGAAAGTGTCCCCAGGCTACATGGGACATTGCAGGTTCCATCTTTCCCCTGTATTTACCTAGAATCTCAGGGAAGCCAATGAGTAGTACCTGTCCTGATACAAAGGAAAAAAAATCAATGGGCGACCGGGGGTATAGATTCAGCATGATAGTAAAGGGGAACATGTTTCCCATAATAGGGTAAATAGGAAAATGGGCTGCCAGGGGTGGTGATAAAAATGGCAATATATTAAGATTGTCTTTTGAAAGGTTGCTCATGAGAATATCATATATTTTTATATGTTCATATAGTTTTTATTAAAATGTAGAAGTTCTTTCTCTTATTTATTTGAATTTCATGATACTCTCATAGCATAGCAGATCCAGGCTTATTTAACACTGACTCTGGGTTAGCATCGTGAATGGAAATAACATATGCTTTGAAGGAAGATGGGCAGGTTTTCAGATTTTAGCTCTCTCTATACTATACTATACTATTTATATGAGTGGCAGGTCAAGAACTCTTGTTCACAAATTTGCTTTTTTGTTTTATAACTTCCTTAGAGGGTGATTGAGAGAATAAATGAAATAAGCTCTGTATGTTGGAGGCAACAAGCACTCAGTAAAGGTGATTTCTTTATGTGTGAGCTTTCAAATCCACATCTGCACTTTCATCCCTGAGCTGCTGGCTCTGATAGCAAACTTCAGGTGAGAAACAATATGCAGAATAACCACGATAGCTGTACAAAGGCGTTCGAGTGTAGTATACAACCCCACGTCTATTAACTGTGACAAGTGATACTTCTACTAGTACAGATGACCTTCCTGAATTCACACTGACCACAGTTTATCAAGATTACTACTGTTACACTGTGATGCATGTTAAGGAGTACTATCTCACTAATTAAAATTTCATAGGGCACGTGCAGTGGCATTCTAGAAGTCAGCATCATGATAAGCTCTTATTAATGACCGCTCAGGCCTAGGATACTGTCTTCCTAACATTCGGCCACCTGGGACAGCCCTTTCGTCTTTGGTGTCATGTATTCTGTTTACTCATGTGGGGGCCCGGTGATGGCAAAAAGCCTGATAATAAGATTCTGCCTTGCAGCATGGCCAAGATTCTCAGCAGTAGCTGACACTGGCCCAGCTTCTATTTGAGCAGATTTCGAGTCTGATTCTCCCTTCTTTTCCTTTTCTCCTTTTCTCTGCTTAATATCTTTTTTCCAATCTACTTTGTAGAGGCTCCCCTCTACCACTTGTTTCCCAAGATTCTTGCTTGGTCCCCTTTCTTGTACCCTCCTACTTAGGATAGTCTCAATGTCACATCCTAAGTCAACCCTACCTGTACACGCCCTAAGCCTGCCAAGCCTACTATTTAGGCTTAGTGTGCAACCAATGGGGTCTCTGCACTCCACTTTCTTATAGGAGACTCAGACTCAACATGTAAAAAAAATGTTTTGCTTTAAGCTTCTTTATTCATGCAGCCTGCATCAGAGAATGGCATTGACATTAATCTGAATCCAGCGATGTGGAAATCAGCATTTATACCTCTCTATGTGTGTAGCTATTCACCTAATAACACTTGATATTTCTATCAATCTAAAATCTCTAAAACTCCTCTTCCAGGGTTATGTGTGTCTGACTCGTAGTGTCACTCCTTTCCAGCTGTGTGGCTGAGCCAGAACATCTGCCTTTTCAAGCATCTGCAACATGGCTGTGAATCTGATTGGCAGTTAATGTTGAGTACCTGGGTCCTGGAGAGCCCACCCTAAGGTTATGTTTTATTCAGTTTTTCATTTCTATCAGTCAAATGTGTGCTTTGTGAGCCTGCACCTAAGATTCCCCTGGAGAATTTGCTGAACTCCAGGGTTACTCCCAGAAAACACACATTTCCCATAACTTACCAAGTGGAGCTGATGGCAGCCCTTACAACTTGTCAGCAGTGAGTCAGTATTACCCCTTACCCTGACCAGTCCCTCTCTACCATGCTGCCAAAGTCATCTTCCTAAAACATTATCCAACCTTTATATGAAAATTGCTTTACTTTCTAGTCACTGCTAAGCACTTACTGTATAGTTCAAAAGAGTTCTAAGTGCTTAATATGAAAACAACTTCAGAACAACTCTGTTGAGGCAATAACTGTTTTACAAATGAGGACACTAAAGCACAGGAGCTAAAAGCTTGTTCATGGTTACAAAGGTAAGTTTTAGGACCAGAGCAGAGACCAGATCCTGACCTTCAGCTTGGGAGCCCAGGAGCTCAACCATTGTACTTTTCCTTTCTGTCTTGTCATTTCACAATCTTGAAATTTCCAAGCAACAAAATCCCTATGATTTCAACCCAGGGTGTAGCATAGCCTATGCAACTTTTGAACATCCTTTCTCATCACTTATCACTTTGTGTCCTGAGTTCCAGCCATTAAAAATTGATTTGGCAAATAAAATCCCCCCCTGCATGAAGGGGGGGGGGATTCTTCCCTTGCCAGCTTTGATTTCTCCTTTATAAGACTAGGCTCACATGCTATCCCCCATTAAGGTTTCCCCAACTCTGTTCCACGAACTGTGAATTAAGAGCCTTCCTTTTGTGAAAGGTTGCTTGATTGTGTCTTGGAAGTACACCATGTGTTTCAAGTTCCCTGTCCAACCCTTCACTGAACAGTGAGCATCTTCTGCAGGGAAACAGGGACTCTGTTCTTTGCAACTGGGAGGCAGTTAGCAGCATCCACTAATGTATGAAAATCAACTATATGCAATGGCACTTTCAGGTCCCGAGTAGTCCTTATTTTCCACCTCCTCTTTGGGTACCTCCTCTGGCCTCTCTCAGAGATGTTTATAGACCTCTTTAAAAGAGGTCTTATCTATCTTTGTTATTGAGCATTTCCCTGAAAACGTAAAATATAACAAAGTCCACAAACCTATCACCCAATTTAATAAAGGTTAGCATTTTGCTTCATTTTCTTTAGATCTGTAAAATACTGTCACAGAGGAATACATGGTACTACTAATTTCCAGGTGAATTCAGAATTTAATCTAAATTAAAAAAAAAATTTTATTTGAGATTTTCCCCTCCAAACTCTCACTCCTGACAGGTTTTCCCCACATTGCTACAACAGCATAGTTCTTCGTAAGAAGTCATAATTCCACGTCTCTTATTTAAGTGTACCCCGACATTGCTGGTACAGACAGTGTCAGACAGTCCAGCATTCCATTGTCTACACATGTCCAACAGTTTCATCTTTCGTCTGGAAGCAGGAATACATGTTGCATTGCATCCCGACATCTGGATATGGTAGACCTCAGTACTCCATCACTATACATTTCCATAAATGAGAAACCATGAAACAGAGTCCACAACTGGTACGGTCCTTTTCTAAACATGAGCCAGGGCACAAGCGTAAACCCCTCTAATGATACAACTCTGGAAGCATCAGCCGCAGAAACAGCTCCTGCATTAGAGACGAATGGTGGTTTTGTACTCCTGCCACTTTCAGTGTTTCAGGATAGTATTTCTGAAGCCATATTCAACTATTCGGACAAACAAATATGACACTTGGAAAATAAAAACACAAAGGAAATCCTAAGGTCTGGCTCAAACTTCCAAGAAAACGCAGACCTGAAAACTGAATCAGCTCCATCTCCTACCTGCTTACCCTAGGAGTGGTGATTCACAAGCTAGTTTATCAGCTCTTAACCATTGCTGAATGGCCACTGAGTGATTTAAATAGATAATCAACCTCCACTGAAACCTAAGATTTTATTTATAAAAGGATGCTGATGAGTGCATATGAGAAAACAGAGGGTGTGCACCACAGGAAAGGGAGTGACTCCAGCATAATTACCTTCCCCCTCCTGCCTTTTCAGTTGTTGTCCAAGAGTGATTACCACGCAGTAATTTAAATAGTGGAGTCTTCAAAGAAAAGCATTGCATTTTCTTTATCTCTGTAGGCAGGTGACAAATCACAGTTGCTACTCATAAATGGGAAGGAAGGAAAGGAGGGAGAGACCTAAGAGGGGAGGATTGGGGAGAGAGGGAGCAAGAAGGCAAGCCAGAGCCCAGGCTTGTCCTTGCTCCTGATAGCGCCATCTCAGCCCCTGTCTCCAGCACCTGCTGGGCTCTTCCTGGGGACAAGGGAGGCCTGTTCAGGGTGCAGGTTTAAACTGCAGCAAACTTTCTTTTCATGATGAAAAAGGACAGTAGCTGTAGCCTGGACCCTGAAACTGACGACCCTATGGAGATGTGAGAAAGGGAAGAAAGGAGGGGCTCAGACAGGTTTCTAGCTAGGGCTTCTCCTCCACCCCCACCCCCAGCACTGGGATATAATAATTGGTATTCAACTTTCTGCAAATTTAGCAGCTTCAAACAACACGTAAGTTTCTTGTCATAGGCTCTGCCTGGGTCCCAGGAGTGTCGGCATTGCTCTGCTGGATCCTCTCCTCTGTCTGCTAAGGGGGGATTGTCAGAGAGCTGTGCTTCCTTGTGGACTGTGAGTTCCCCTTCCAAGGCGTTCAGGTCCCTGTTTTTTGCTGCATTTGGAAAGCGTTCCTCTCAGCCACCAGAAGCCACCCTTTGTTCCTAGGCACAAGGTCACAATATGGCAGCTCCAAAGCTTGCAGGAATAGCAGTGCTTTATAGACAGACACCGTCCAAATAACTACCTCATCACCTTGTTCAGTCATCATCCTTGCACGACCCTAGCTGTGACCACCAAGAATAGATTTGGACCACGTGTCCTGGGGGCTGTCCTGAGTTCTGACTACCACTGGAGGTTTTGGCTCATGCCAAGCAAGGGCTGACTCACTCATCCCTTCAAAAGAAAAGTCTTTCTAATAAATATTTTTTAAATGGTATAGCTCTTGGGCCCAACTGCCGGGATCCCATATGGCTGCCAGTTCTAATCCCAATGTTCCCACTTCCCAACCAGCTCCCTGCTTGTGGCCTGGGAAAACAATCGAGGCTGGCCTAAAAGCCTTGGGACCCTGCAACTGCATAGGAGACCCGGAAGAGGCTCCGGCCTCCTGGCTTTGGATGAGAGCAGCTCCAGCCATTGCGGCTGCTTGGGGAGTGAATCAACAGGTGGAAGATCTTCCTCTCTGTATATATGATTTTCCAATAAAAATAAAAATAAATCTTAAAAAAAAATGACATAGTCCTTGTTTTCTTGTGATGACTTCATATCATTATTACTAATAATCATTAAAAAAGTCTGTGCAGCACGAATCCATAAAAATTCCCAGGAAATGGGAAACCGGAGCAATGGAACTCCAGGATGGTACCTGGAGATTGTGGGGCATGAAATGCCTCTTTCCACCCTATAAAAGGAAAGTCCACCTTTTGGAGGGGAGCTATAAGAGAATCTAAGGTGTTTTAAAAAATATCAGCTTTTCAGCTTTAAAGCTGCACAGAGGAAAGCTGAATGCTGTCTGAGCGCAGGGTAGCAGCCCAGGCACCAGTCAGGACACAAGCCAGCAGGACTAGCAGACCTCAGCTACGCCCTTCTCGGACCTTTTCCGTCTCTTTCCCAACCTACAGATGGTGTTGATCATTGTCTTGCTTATCATTAGTTTAATCATATCCAGATAGCTCCCCGGGCAATATATTATTTGATTTTGTCATCTGCAAAATATTTACTTTTTATTTCTATTCAAAAGGTGGAGTGATAGAGCTTTCATCCACTGTTCACTTCCCAAATAGCCATAACAGCCTGAGCTGAGCCAATTTGAAGCCAGGAGCTTCTTCTGACTCTCCCACGTGGGTGCAAGGACCCAAGGACTGCTCTCCCAGACCATAAGCAGGGAGCTGGACTGGCAGTGGAGTTGCTGGGACTTGAACTGGTATCCATATGGCATGCTGGCCATATGGGCAGAAGATTAGCTTACGACATCACAGTACCCATTTTTTTAGGTTTTAAAACTTTACAAAAGTAGATTTTTTTGGTACAAATTCTTCAATCTACATTTTTCACTTTATATCCTAGAGATATATCCATGTTGATACATGGAAATACAAATCATTCATTTTCACTGATGCCTAAGAGTCCATTCCTTTTTTGTCCATACACTATATCTATTTAAATCTATTTAAAATGCAGAGGGGAAAGGGCCAGCAATCTTCACATTCCCCAAATGAATCATTACCTGTTTCCTGCCATGGTCTACGTCAGCAGGAAGCCAGATTGGAAGCATGAGCAGGACTGGATACCAGACCTTTGATAAGGGATGTGAATGGACCTGGTGGAGGTTTAACCCACTGTGCCACAGTGTCTACCCTCCATAATTTGTTCGTTTTCTTGCTGATGAATATTTTTCATCCTGCCAAATCACAAGCTCAGCCACAAAGCCCCTCTTGTTCCACACAATGCTTTATAAAAGACTTTAAACTTCTGACTTCTTCATTTTGCTAATCTGATGCAGGCGGAATGATATCTTACGGTGATTTTAATTTGCATTTCCCTGATTAGTTTATAAGGTCTAGTAGCTTTTGAACAGAAATTTCTTCCTCTTCTTTGAAGTGTGTGCTCATGTTCAAGTCAGATTCTGCAATCAGTTTTATCATAAATAGTTATTATTGTGATTACTGCTTGAGTGTTTCCTATGTCTTTTCTCTCAATTGCTATAGACTTAAGAGGGGAAACAGGTTATTATTTCAGATATCCTGCTGCAGAAAGAAATGATGAACAGATTTGACTACATAAGCAGCTCAGGTCTTAAATATATGTTCAAATATTTTGAAGTGCCAGAATATATTAGAATATAAAATTGAGTCACGGGATGGCTTCCTTTTCTTTTTTTTAAAAAAAGATTTATTTTTATTATTTTTTATTGGAAAGGCAGATATACAGAGAGGAGAGACAGAGAGGAAGATCCTCCATCCGATGATTCACTCCCCAAGTGAGCGCAACGGCCGATGCTATGCCAGTCCGAAGCCAGGAGCCTCTTCCAGGTCTCCCACGCGGGTGCAGGGTCCCAAAGCTTTGGTCTGTCCTGGACTGCTTTCCCAGGCCACAGGCAGGGAGCTGGATGGGAAGTGGGGCCGCCGAGATTAAAACTGGCACCCATATGGGATCCCGGGCGTGCAAGGTGAGGACCTTAGCCACTGCGCCACTGCGCCGGGCCCAATGGCTTCCTTTTCTAACAGCGCCACAACATTTCAGACTTGGCTTGACTTATGCTTTAAGAGATCAAGGCCAGTGTGTTATATGACATTATCTTGATCCCAGTGGACATACATCACTCAGCAAACACAAGCTGAAATGATGTGGCAGTGGCTTATCACAAAAACCTCCTCAGGCTTGAAAATTTGCCTTACATACAAAATTACTGCTAAATAGTGCTTTGAGTCCATTCGAATCTAAAAACAAACTACTGACTAAATTTGGAATCAGATTTTGAGCACCACGAAAAGGGTACTTCAAAAAAGTTCATGGAAAACGGAATTTAAAGACAAGTTTCTTTTTGCGGGGAAAAAAAATCCTGAAATCCATACAACAAGTAGAGTTTCATCTAAAACAGATAATCAGTTGACTGTATTCATTAGAAAAAATCCTGTCCTCTGTTTCGGTGTTTCCCTAGGTGCTTTTCATAGTGTGCTAATTCAATTGTGTAAAAATAGGGGTTGTTCACCAACAGGATTCATACTTCAATAAGTTTTGGAAACAGCAGCTCATCAAAATTAAACCAGTACGTACAGAGCCTTCAATGCATTGCTAACTGGAACAACCCAAGAGGAGCTACAAGATGCAGCATACCGCAGTGCTTCACCCTCCACGATATCTGCAGTGCAGGTGTGATGGGAGCTAGGCTGGAGACGGTGCTGCTCTGCCTCGATTCTCCTGTCATCAGCAAAAGGATACGGTTCTTCGATTTCTTGCTTTTTTTTTTCTATTAAGTAACATTGAGAGATTCTCTTCTTGGATTTAAACTTTATGTCGGTTTTATCGTAATTGACATTTTTAGTAAATATTTATACTACGAGAAAAACTATTCACAATCCGGAAACTACAAAATTCCTTTTTAAAAAGATACAGTTGGGGGCCAGTGTCATGGCACAGTAGGGTTAAACCAGAACTTGTGGCATCCACCATCCAATATGAGTGCAAGTTCAAGTCCCCGCTGCTCCACTGCCTTCCTGCTTCCCCAGTGAGCTCGCTCTTCCTTTCACTCTATCTTGTTTGTGTTCTATGGGTTAGTGAAGAAGAATTCATAATGAATTGAGATATCTTCTTCTAGGGGGAAAGGGTTATGGTTCAGCAGGTGCAGCCACTGCTTTTGATACCAGCATCCATCATCACAGCTTTGGCTGCTTTACTTCTGACTCAGCCTCCTAATAATGTGCTTCAGAAGGCAACGGATAATGGCTGCTCATCAGATCCACATGGAGCCCCATTTGCTTGCTTCAGCCTGGTCCAGACGTGACTGCTATGGACATCCAGGGAGTGAACCAGTGGATGCAAGGACAGTTTACAAACTCAATGCAATCCCAATCAAACACTAACAGCATTCTTCTGGGATACAGAAAAAACAAAATGATGCTCCACTTTCAGTCCAGCTCCCTAATAATGTGTCTGTGAAAGCAGCAGAACAATTGGTCTGCATGCTTAAATCCTTGCCACCAATGTGGGAAACCTGGAAGCAGTTCTAAGCTCGTGGCTCCTGCTTGGACCAGCCCTAGCTGTTGTGGCCATCTGAGAGCTGAATCATTAGGAAAAAAACTGTTTCTCCCTGCGCAACTCCTTACTTCTCCCTCTCTAACGCTGCCTTTCAAATCAATAAATATTAAAAAGATAAAGGTAAAAGATAAATTCCTTAAAACACTAATCAAATCTAATTCTGAAAGGATTAATCTTGGTATCAGCTGTAGTTTGATCTTTCACATGATATAGTATCTTAAACCAAGATTTAAAAAATGATCTGAGAGCAATCATATTGGAATTCTATTTAGAAAAATATCTGTTTCCTTTCATGTTAACAGAAAGATTAGAAAGGATATGAAAATCATTTGATACTATTGCTGTTGCATAAACAACACATTTGAAGGTTTTTATCTGAAATACTCTTATTTAAGATAAATTTATTTGTAAAATAAAAAGAGTTCTTTAAAAAATTGACTTATTATGCTCTTTTATGTGTAAATCCGTATCTGGTATTTGATCTGCTATGGAGAGCTCTTTTATAAAATGCCAATCCTGGTGAACAGCTGCACAGAATGGGTTCCCAGCGTGTGATCTGTGAGGCAGCTAACAGTCACCGACAGTCAGGATGCAAATTTCTCTTAGTTTCTAATCTGCTGTTTACAACTGACAGATGAGTTAAATAAAACTGTATGGCCTTCTTCTCTTTCTTTTTTTCTTATATCTTTTCTTTTTTTCTTTCTCTTCTTTTTTTTCCTTCCTTCCTCCCTCCCTTGTTCACTTCTGGGTGAATTTCTAGGTTATTCTTTGGAGTAAAACACATTCTTCACTGCTTATGAATATTTCTGAGTGGCAAAAATTCTCTATCCATGTTATCCTCTGTTCAATCTTGCCTGCCACAATGAGACAGCAAGTGGGAGGACATTTTTCTTCTGGCATCTCGGATGGAAATCTTAGCTGCAGACAGTAACTGCTCCAAAAGGATGTAACCCATTTATTGTTGTAAACACAGCCTTGCACCTCTACAGCATGGACAGAAGGAGACATTGAAAAGAGTTAAAATGAGTCATTGCCCTCTTTCTTTGTCCACTGAAATGCTTGCAAAGTCCTAGGAAATGTGGGCTTAGCCAAGTTGTAATTCTATAGACATAAAGGGTAGTTACTTCTGAAATCAGCATTTACTTTTCGGATGTCACGTTGTGGACTTCCATTAAAGCACCAAAATAAAGGCAGTTAATTGAGCTAAGCTACTGGACACTGGAAGAGCCAACCAACATAACCAGATGCGTATGGATGCTGATTCCATAATTGGCCTAAGAGAAAATGTCTTTATTTTTAATGTAAATCATCCAAGCTCTTTAGAATTCTGATTTACTGTGTTCCGTGACATCCTCTTCAAATTTTGTCACGGCTCTGATTTTACAGTGTTCTTTAGCTTGGGATTATTTGCAAGATTTCATCCTTGGTCATCCTCAACTCTTTCTAAGAACTCACATGCAAAAAACTAGTTACAAACCACCTCCATGCACACTTCTGCTTCATAAACAATGATGTACTTCCAGCTAGAGTTAGCACTGAAAATATTTTCAACTAGTTCTGTCATGATTTAGCAGGAAAGCATAACAATAACCCATGATAATTACTTGGTTAAGACGACATTCCAAGTATCATCTTCTAGGAAACTGGAAGAGAATAACCTCTTCCAAATGAATAACCAATTCATAAAAAGTGCTATTCTTTTAAACACTCATTCACTGCTTATTTTCTTTAAAAATGTATAAACAATGTACATATTGTCAAAATCAGAGCCTACTCTAAAATGAACTAGTAAGGTGTTTGAAAATTTGCTTTTCCCCTGCGATTCTACCATGTGACCTCTGTTCTGAACTCTTCATCTCTCCTTCTCTCCTATCAAAACCTATTTGTATTATGCCTTGCTCTTTAATAGCAATACAATGAAAAATCATTTTCCTGCAAAAAGTAGGCTCTCATCTATCTTGTGTGCCCTGTTTACAACTGTCCACTTGACCCTTGAATCTGAGTGCCCTATGAGCACCTGAATGTCAGTTAATCATCCCTCTCCATCTCCTTCCTCATCCTGTCCCTTCTTCAGATCTATGTATCTTGGTGTGAGCAGCAGCATCCACACACTTATCTGGGAGAGACTTTCTCACAATGCAGTAGGATCACTGCGTATCTGTTTTCTCTACAAAAATGTGAGTTCTTTAGGAGAATATGATGGGCCTGTCCTTGAAAACAGCACCACACAATACTGCATAAGTGAATATATGTTATGCCAATGGGAATCAAACCAGTCCAGTTATCCATCTGAAGCAATAAATTTTTCCCAACTAACTAAAGTGCCTCCACATACTTTTAGGAACAATTCCCTAACCGCTTACCCACATTGCATGCACTCACTCTTGATAAAAAGGCCTGATTTCCAAAGTGTCTCATTGGTCCAAAGCTGTAAACCTGTATGTTACAATCTTATTTCCCGACGAGACCTTGCCACCTAGGAAGTTGTCAACACGTCTGTTTTCAGAAACACTCACACCTTATGTCTGCTTTAGGGGATACAACTAAAGACTGGGACTTCGGACACTTCCCACTGTCCAAGGTGGGATATATGTTATTTTCACAGTTAAAAAGCAAACACTGAAGTCAGGCTAGTTGAGGGAAGCTCATCACACCCATCTGTGCCACACTGTGGTTCAGGTTCTGCACGGGGCAGTGTTTGGCCTGGAGGCTGCTGTGCACACTGGCTTTAATTAGTCCAAACAACAGCTAGCTTGGGGAACTGATGTGTGCTGAAGAACTAAAGCAAACCAAGGCAACCCCTGAATCCAGTCAGATAAAAACTCTCAGGGCTGAAATGTTTATTCTGACACACAGCAGAAGGGTCCAGACCTGACTCAGCTGTGTGCCACAAGAAAGCCTTTGTGTAGAAGCGAGTCCCAGGTGGTAGGTGCTGGGACTAACGCAGGGGATTTAATTAGTGGCTGCAGCTGAAGCACATGAGTAATGAGCAGTTTAGAGACGTGTCTGGCATCTTCTGATGGACTCAGCAACAGCACTAACACAATTCAGCTGCTAGAAAGCACCCCGCAGGATTTCAAATCACAGTTGACAGATCGTTTGTACTACAATTATACTGTCTCCAGGCCCTGGCAATGAGGTTTCACGAACTTGCGCCTTCTTGGTTCCATCTGTTGATTTCACTGAGTTGCCCTTCACTTTCCAGCTGGTAGGGACACTGAAGTGAAGGAAAAATCAGCAGATTATCTCACAGATGACCAGGGGTTTCCAGTGGAACACGATAGTGAAACTGCTAAGACTTGGAAAGCAGACACTAAAACACTGCATGGGATTTAATTAAAAATAGTAAATTGTCAAGTGAAAAATGTAAATTATGATGCTTTTCATGTGTGTTTGTTGGGAAGGAGGGAGTGTTAGAAAATCCATTAACATTTTTTCCTAATCACTCACCCCTGTGCCTGCCTCTCCCAACCACCCTCAGCACACGTCTAAAAGAATTCATGCCCTTGATTTATAGCTATGCCCTTAGCCTGTACAGCAGCTCTCTGCCAGTTCCTGTCCATGGCAGTGGAGCTGTCTGTACTCAGCACCAGGGAAGCCCAGGGACTCGGATCTGGTGGGATGCAGCTGCTTGGAGGCAGCACAATGTAACCCCCCAAAACTCTGTGAGTTTAGGCTTGTGCTGTTCCTGTTAGAATCTTGACCTGACAAGCACAGTGTCCATCTGTTCCCTACAGGAGAGACTAGAAACATAGAACAAGTAACATGGCTGTTTTACAAATAAATACTTGTGGTGCAGGCATTGTGGTGCCACAGGTGAAGCCAATGCTTGTGGCACCAGCATCCCGCATCTGCGTGCCTGGTTCTAGCCCCAGCTGCTCAGTTGTTGATTCCGCTACCTGCTAGTGTGCATGAGAAGCAGGGGAAGATGACCCACACACCTGTTACCTGTTACCCATGTAAAAAACCTAGATGGAGTTCTTGGTCTCTAGATTTGACCTGGGCCAGCCTTGACTATCGTGCCCATTTGGGGAGCAATTGCACAGAAAAAGGATTCATTCATTCTTTCTCACTCCACCCCTTTCATCTCTGATGCTCTGCCTCTCAAATACACAAATTCGTACACCTCCCTTTTCTTGAAAAGAAAGTAACTTCTGAACATGACACACTGAATTTGAATATCTGCTGTAATATGCTTATTGGAAAACATGAATCATGTAAGTATTACTGTGTACACTTCACAGGCTATAGCAAGCCAAATTGGTTTTAAAGTACTAAGGATTTGCATGGACATACACTTACACAATAGCAGATTCTGAGATTTGCTTTTATCATACTCTAGTTACATAAAGAAAATCAAGCTTTTCTGTAAAAATAGAAAGGGAAGGCTATATATAGTCTTATTATTTCACTATCTTTTCTGACTCAGAGTAATTTGTCCGCCAGAGGCAAGGAAGGGAGGTGTAGTAACCAGTGAATCAATAGAGGCTTCAGAAAGGCTACTGCCTACTGAGGAGGAGAGTTGAATGAAAGGAGAGATTAGCTAACACGTAATAGTAGACTAGGATTTTAAAACATTGATTGAGATGAAGAAAGTTTTAAATAATAAAATTGTGTATATGTCTGTATATAGATGAATGCAACTGGCACGGTGTAACAGCAAGTTGATTCTCTACAGGAGCAGAGCCAGCATCCCAGTGGGCACCAGTGCCAGTCCCTGCGGATCCACTCCCGATCCAGCTCCTGCTAATGGCCTGGGAAGGCAGGCAAGGAGAATCTAAGTTCTGTGGGCCCCTGCAAGAGGGAGTGCTGGAAGAAGGTCCAGGCTTTGGACCCTCCCAGCTCTAGCAATTGCAACCATTTGGGAAGTAAACTAAAAGATGGAAAATCTCATTCATTCTCTCTCTCTCTTTCTCTCTCTCATTTACACACACTCTCTCTTCTTCTAACTCTTTCCAATAAAAACAAATAAATCTTTAAAAAATGTCCCTGAGTGATGTATTTCTAAATGGTATGAGTAATCACATTCTTTCTATAGTTTTGGATAAATTTATTTTAAATTTCCATATGTACACTCTATATAATAGCAGGTGTCCCGTTTCAAAATGAATATATCCATTAAAATACATGGTGGGAATATCCAGTACATTTTTCCTATTGTTCAAGAGAAATCAAAGATCAATATGACTCACATAACACTGGTGGGTATCATCACAACATCTCAAACTCCTACCTTAGTATACAACAACTCCCTCCCTAAAGCTGCTTGGACCAAAAACCTTAGTGATACTTTATTTTTAAATTAAATTTGCTTAATGTTTATTTATTGGAAAGGTGACAGATACTTTCTATCTGCTGGTTCACTGCCCTGCCTGCAGTAGCTGGGACTCAGCCAAGCTAAAGTCAGGAGCATCAGACTCCATTTGGGTCTCCCTTATGGGTGGCAGGGACTCAACTTCTTAAGCCATCACCTGCTGTTTTCCAGGACGGCTGTAGCAGGAGCCTGGAATTGAACTGGAGCCAGGCCTTGAACCCAAGCACTCTGACGATGGGATGTGTGCCAAACAACCATACTTACAATCATTCTTCACTCTATCTTCCTCCCACACTTCTGAAATCCCCACTGGCTTTCGCCAGTCCGCACACCTCCACTGCTACCTTGGGCCTCAGACAGCATCCTCTCATCTAAGTCATAAGATAGATATTTTTCAGGTCAACCCAAACAGTTCTGAGCTTACACCTGCAGTGGTTCACAACCGATGCCTGTGCGACAGTGATTGAACCACATGGTAAGTATCCTTGCTTCACAGAAAATTACACGTCAGAAATGACTTCTAACCGTTTAATACTACCAATAAGTTTACCTATTCGTGCTTAGTTTCCTATAATAGTATCCAGTAGCTCCCAGCCTCCTTAGACACAGCTTCAAAGATGCCTGTCAAAAATGTCCCTGAGTGGAATGTCCTTTTATCATGACCTTGATGCAAGGGATGGTAAAAGTCACCTTTATGATTTGCTACAAAGAAAACATGGGAATGAAGGGGAGACAGGTACAAGAATGACAATGATGAGAACCATATAAGATTCTATGTTTTAAAATTCTGTCCCTATTCTATTAACTTTTATGGTTTGTTTTGCTTTGTTTGCTACTTGGCAAATAAGTACGTACCCTGGCAGATGATAACGGCAATGTTAACAGCTAAAACCTTAGCATAGAATGGCACAGATGCTAAAAAAAAAAAATTGGAACAGATGCTGGCTGGAAACAACTGGAAGATTGAGTCCCAGGTGAAAATCAATCCAGCTGTGCCTACGTGTAGTGTTTGTGTCATTTCAGTACAATTTTGGACACTTTCAGTATGTGTTAATGTGGAAAATGGAACGTGGAAATGTCTTCTGACAGACAGACATCTTCCCAGTAATGTCGTTTTGTTTGGAAATGAAATACCTACTTGCATATTCAAAGTAGCTTTTATAACAAGAGTTTTTAGTTTCACGTTGTTCTCCGCCTACTGTATTTTCCCAGTAGGTTCTGTGATATAGTCCTCAGAAGGCTTTTCATCACAACCCTTTCCTTGTGAATGAGCTTCAGATCCTGATCCTCAATCCTGGTAAATTCCTTGGGACATTTATAATTCTATTTGAGATAGTCAGCAATAGGCTGGCCATATTTAACTAGAGGAAAGAAATTTATAATACCCAAACCTTAAAATTGTAAAACATATCTGTTTCTTTGCCTCTTGCTTATCCAACTGACTTTATAATCTTTCTGTCAAAAGCATTTTAGAGCCAGAAAGGCCAGCTTCTGAGACCTGCCATTTTCTCAGTCCTGTCCAGGCTTATCGAAGGGTTGCCCTTAGCCATTAAACAAGCTTGCTCAGCATCTGACAATATGACTGCCCCAAACTGCTGAAATTTCTTTTGTCATACATAAGTAGCCATAACTGATATTCATAAAAGAAGACAACATCTGGCTTCCTGATCTGGCTCTCCCTGTCACAGCCACATTTCTGCCAACATTATTGTCTTTCACTTAAGATAAAACAACAACAAATAGAACACTCAAAAGCCACCTCCAATAGATATATAACATACCTGAAGATACCCTTATCATTTTCACAACTGTTGGGAGGAAGAGGTTTCTCCTATAGAAACTGAAATGTTCAGTACTCATTTTCTGAGCCTGGGAAATGGACCAAAGCCTGGCCCATCAGATCACTGGCCCCAGCCTCTGAGCACGGAGCTCAGGATAAGAAGTTGCAGAATGGCCAGTTCCCAGGAGAAAAACAGCAGTGACAGTGTCTAACACCCAGTGTTGGTGGGACAAACAACAGGAGCAGTGTCCTCAGTGGACTAGTTCAGGGTGATATTTTAGCTGTGGTTCTTGTATGTAGCCTCCTCTTTCCCTGCACTTTTTCCAAGCCTGGTTCTCTGACCTCCACAGAAAATTTTCAACATTTCCAGTTACCTGCCAGTATATTACTCTCCTGCTTAGCGACAGTTTCTGTTGCTTGGAACAAAAGCCAATGCTAGTTCCACGTATCATCCGTTTTCTGCGACACAGTCTCCCACACCTGATCGAATTAGAAACAACCTCAGCCAGCACATTTGAGACTGGCGGTTTTTCAGGATTTTCTCTTTGTCATCAGTTATTACCTGAAACTTATCTCCCAAAGTGTGCACACTGGGCTAATAGCATGAATATCCTGTTATTAGAAAAACACATTTTCAGTGCCTACTCCAGATTCACTGATTCAGAAACTGAGAATCCCCAAAGTGGCTTACTCCCCAAATGTCTACAGCAGCCGGGGCCAGGCCAGGCCAAAGCCAGGAGCTAGGCACTCTGGCTGAATCTCCCAGGTGTGTGGCAGAAATTCAGTGACCTCACATATCACCTTTTTCTTCCCAGGCACGTGAACTAAGAGCTTCATGGGAAGTAGCTGGGACCAAAACCAGCATTCTGATTGCAGAAGCAAGCACTCCAAGTGCCTGTTTGACTCGCTGCACCACACCGGCCCCATAGGATTATTGTTTTTATAATACACTTCTCCATGAACTGTTTGAATATATCTTGCATCTAACAATAACCTACATCTCTCCAAAATTTGAGATTATGGGACATTCATTTTGTGTTTCCTATTTTAAGCATTTTCCGCTTTATTTTAAGACAAATATGTTTGCTTGTCCTGCTTTCTATGAATAAAGTTAAGATACATGTAGGTTATTCTTATTTTGATATTTTACATTTCCAGTTCCTCTCTAATTTTGAAGCATTTGAATTGTTTCAATTCATCTCAATGGGTCATTGCAGGTTGTTTTAGACCTTTGTTTTTCTATTATCTTATACTGGTGAGTGGACAGACTGTTGGACTTTATATTACAATCAGCCCCAGTACTCTTGTTCACTGCCTCCCTCGGCAGCTCAGCTCATCTTGCTCCTTTGCCAGTAGCTGGCAATCAGATGAATCTCCTTAAACTTGCACAGCGAGCCGCGATGCAGGGTTCCACAGAGGAACAATGGCTATAAGCCACATATATATATAAGCTATTAGGATGGGTGACCAACAGTCTGCAGCTTGGGGAGCAATCCCTAAGAAGGGATTACACTCACATTCCCCCACAGATCATCACTTTGTCTGCCCCTGTTTGCCTCAAGCCCTGGATTCGTCTGTTTCCCTCAGTACACTCCTTTACCCCTCATCTCCCTTTCCTCCCTTCTGATACTCACAACCTTTCCACTGTGTCCACAAAAACTCATTAGCACAGCATTTGATGGAGCATTTCCAACATTTCCTTTATCTGGTTCTCGGCTGTGGACACTGCTTTCCGCATCCCTTCTAAATGACGACTATTTTCTCTTCCGCAGCCCTCATTTCAAAGGCTCTCCAGGCAGAGTTGTGCTCCTCCTTGCTCCTCAGTGTAATGCCCTCCCTGCAAATGCCCAGCTCTAACCCCTGCCCCTGCCCCTGTCCTCCTCATCTCACCTCTTCCTTCACTCGAAGACTAGCAGCCTTCTCTGTCACCTTCTCTACCATTATCATCATTACAATCCTCAAGGATCATCTGTTTGACTGCCTGCCAGTCATTTCCTTCAACCACCATGGAAATCTTACTTGAAGCATCTGCAGTCCAATTATTGTGACCTCTGCACTCTCCAGCTCCCTCTCACCTGGCCTTTGATGATTCCTTAGCCCCACAGGACTTCTAATCCATTGGTCCCACCACTCCGTCACTGAGGTTCTTACACCCCTTCCTTCCTCTGACTGCAGCACCTGGGAAAGCTCCAACTCTAGTTAGAAACTACTCTCCTTCGCCTTGATGTCTGTGATTTATAAACACAGTTTTCCTGATTGTGCTTGCCTGCAGTTTGTGACCATGAACCTCAAGTGGACACTCATCACTATATTTTACTACATTTCCCTAGTTAATTCAGACCTAGCTTCTGAGAGGACTATTTACATCTTTCCTTTTTAAATTTTCAGCACCATTTCCCTGTTGTCACTGTAAACTCACGATCTTAGCTATTTTACTAAAAAATACAATCAAAGGAATCTCAGGTGTTTTTCAAAAATCAACAGGCCAAAACCAACAGAAACAATAAAACCCTGTGTTCCTTTTCCCTATTTCCATCTCTCTCATATATTCAAGTTTTGACCTTGTAATTCTCTCTCCAAAATCATCAATTTCTCCATTTAACAAATCACTGTGTTATCATATTAATATAATATTATCTCTCCCATTAAAAATATTTATTTGAAAGGCTGAGTAACAAGCAAGGTGAAGGAAAGGGGCAGGGAGAGGGAGAGGGAGAGATATCTTCTGCCTGCAGTTCCAGTTCCCAAATAACTGGGAAACCTGAAGCTGAACCAGGAGCCAGCACTTCATCCAGGTCTCCCATGCGGGTAGCAGGGACCCCAGTACTTGAGCAATCATCTGGTGCCTTCCTGGGAGAAAATCTCTCTTTACTTCAAATATCTATTTCGTGATCTCCAGTTTCCCCTACGTCACTTCTAGAGCTAATGCAGCTAATGCTGCTGCTGTTGTGGACAATGACAGCTTCAATCTGCCAACCCGACTGCCAGCCTTCACTTTTCATCTGCTAGAACTGTTTAACAGCATTTGAAACAGTGCCCTGCAATTGTCCTCATCACTTCTGCCGTTTCATATCCTGTCCCCTCTGCTCAGCCCGTCTTCCTATTCCTCACACTGACCAATCCATTCCTGCCTCAGGGCCCTGGCATTTGCTGCTCATCTTAGAAGACCTCATTCTCTACTTCATTCAAACCTCCATCACAGTCTTCCCTTAACGACCCCTTCAGCCCCTTCCACTTCTACCATCAAGATCCAATCTCTTATCTTGCTTCATTCTCCAAACCATGTGGTGCACTCTGGCATCTCTCACTCGTTTATTTGCTTCTTGTTCAGTTTATGATACTTTAAGCTTGGCATCTTACAGTTTAATTTCTAGGACCTAAAACTGGGCCTGGCCAGAATAGGTACCCTCTCCCCAACTATATTTTGAGTGAATGAATAAAATTTATCAGTTATATTTAAGGTTATCTTATTCCCAAATAGGAACAGCGATGTTTTTCTCTGAAAATAAATCTTGAGTAAAATCTGCAAGAGATTAGAAAAGGTGTCATGATGAATTTGTTTAGATGCTTCAGAGTGAAATCAACTGAGCAGTAGAACAAAAACCAGGGGAAATGGCGGCCGAGGGAAGGCAGGCTTTGTGTGGCAGCCCCTCACGAAGAAACATGAGAAACTGCTGCAGAAGCCCGTCTTCATGTGTTACTGATTACCAACCCGTGTCCTTTACCAAGAATTGTTTCTCAAATACGCCTGACAAAAGGTTGACACAGATTGCCTGAATTCAAGTTTTGGCGTGGTTACTTATTTATATAGACCTAGGCAACTTCTCTGTGCTTCAGTTTCTCCACGCAAGATAGGGATGAGAACAATGTTGGGAGAGTTGAACCTGCTCATACCCGTGATCAGCTTGGAACAACATCCACAACCCAGAAGTGCTCACTAGCTGTTACTTATCATTGCTATTATCACATTACTCAGGGGAACATGGAGATCGAGCTGCCTTTATGAGTTTATGATCAAGCCTCATACAAAAGTAGAATGCAGTGTAAATGAGATGAATAACAAAAATGTGGCTGGTCAACTTCCAGTTACATATATTTAGTTCTTATTGGTACATGGATTGCTTTTATGCTTTCTGTGAATTAGTCTCTCTTAAGACCATAGCCCTGGGGAATGTAATTAATTAAGGCCTGCATCTCATGGACTCCACAGTGAAAGACAGTGTGATACTCAGGAGATTCAAATAGATCAAATGGAGATCTATATTAATAATAGGATAAATGGCATTCATTTTATAAAAAGCTATACAATTTCTCAAAGATCGACTGATTGACCCCAATTTCTAGGTTTGTTGAAATGGCACTTAAACCAGCAACTGCAGGCCCGGCGCAGTGGCGCAGTGGTTAAGGTCCTCGCCTTGCACACCCGGGATCCCATATGGGCGCCGGTTCTAATCCCAGCAGCCCCGCTTCCCTTCCAGCTCCCTGCCTGTGGCCCGGGAAAGCAGTCGAGGACGGCCCAAAGCTTTGGGATCCTGCACCCGCGTGGGAGCCTCGGAAGAGGCTCCTGGCTTAGGATCGGCATAGCATCGGCCGTTGCAGCCACTTGGGGAGTGAATCATCGGACGGAAGATCTTCCTCTCTGTCTCTCCTCTCTGTATATCCGCCTTTCCAATGAAAAAATAATAAAAATAAATCTTTAAAAAAAAAAAACCAGCAACTGCACCTGGGAGCTTTTTCTGTGTCACAGTTGTTCTCAGGAATTACGAAGTAGGCTTATGTGGCTCCTATGGGGGGAAGCAGTACCTTTAGTGTATTATATCTATGCCATCACCACCTTTCTTTCTCCTGAGAAAATGCCAGGACTTTAAGGTTCAAGATTTGAAAATAAAACGGTGACTCTCAGCATTTCAAAATCAAAGGGAACAAGCCAAAAGCATTAAGGAGACCCAGAAAGACTCATATCTGCTTAACCTTTTTATCTTTGTTCCAAATTTGAGAGAAACTGTTCTAAATCTGGGTTTTTTTGAATACCCATGGGTGCATTTTTGGTTGTCAAGTGATGTCAGGGACACTAGAGATTCTGTGTATGTCAGATCTATAAGTCAACAACTTCCCACACCCCACACAAAATTCACATAATAAAGGTGAAAAATCTGTTCAAAATCACATGAACCTGACCTTCTCCTTTACAGCTGAACAAAGAGTATTTTTAATATACATGAGATTTCCCAGGAACACAATCACTTTAGACATTAAGGAGAACCCGTACTACATTTTGCTTCAAACTTTAGAAGGTTTATCTGCATATGAAAAAAACACTTCTCCTAGAATAACAGCATTCAATGTGTTTGAATTGTCAAAATCATCCACTGTCCGTGTGTGTCTGCAGCTGTGGTACTCACACAGGTAGTGTGAGCATCTGACAAGGCCGTGAAGGCATCCAGTGTCCTGGAGCATCCCTGTCTGAGAACTGCAACATCTAACATTACTACACAGTCCTATCCCCTTGTTTTGCTCTATCTTGTAAGGCATTTCATTGAATTTTAATAACATGATGCATACTGGTAGTTTATATTATCTATGAATTTCATTCCAGGATGTTACAATGTCAAAAAAATGTTTTTGTTATAAGAAGAAAGTATTGGTCTCGGAAGAATGAGAATTATTCCTTCAGAATACTAATAGAGTGACTGCTACTGTGCTGCAGTGAGCTAAGCCTGCTTCCACAATACCGTCCCATATGGGCATGGGCTTGTGCACCAGCTTCTGTACCTCCTGTCAAGCTCCCTGCAAAGGGTCCCTGCACCCACACGGGAGACCCAGAAGTCCCTGGCTTCAGCTGTTGCAGCCATTTGGAAAGTAAGCAAGCAAATGGAACATCTCTCCCTCTCTCTCTTTTTCTGTAACTCTGCTTTTCAAATAAACATATATTTAAAAATAAATACAGACTATTAATAGAGAGGAAGGACTCAAATTGTTTTTCCTTAAGCATTCCCACCACAGAGGGGTTTGTTAACTAGTAAAGCAACACAGTGATTTTGCCCTACTGGATTTGGTGCTCTAATAATTAAAGGGAAAAAAAGGGAGAAAATCAAAGTAAACAGATTAAGAAATATTGACAGGAAAGTGGGATTTCAATATGAAGTACTAAAGTCCTGAATGCTCTAAAGCTTTCAGATTTCCCTAAGGAATTTCAGTCTGTTCGGACTGTTCTCTCCTGCCTTCCTCCTGACAAGAAATAATGACACTCACTGTAGTCAGTCCATCAGCCTTTGTTTCAGGTGGCTACGGTCTGACCTTTGCTACAACAGCAGCATAGCTTTCCCCTGTCAAGAGCAAATATTTTTTTTAGTGAAGGTCCTGATGACAAAGGTGTTAAAGCCCTAAAATACGCTACTTGTGAGATCCACAGAACTCGTTGATGATATGGCAGACATTCCCTGGCCACTTCTCACGCACAAAGAATCACACAGACATCTTTGGCTAACTGCGCAACCTCTGTCAGTTCTGAGCAGAGGAGGCAGGTTAACAGAACACACATGGTACGTGTTTGGAAGTTCAGACTAGCTGTTCTAGTAAGTTGTCCTGAGACCCTAACAAAGTCACTTAACTTTTCCGTCAGTTGGTTCCTCTGCATCAAAGATGACAGGAAGCCCATTCATTGCTTTTGTAGTGCCTGATCCCAGAGCACAGACACCCACAGTGCAGCCACACTTTGCTTTTGCTTACTGCTTCAGGATGCTCAGCTAAGCTAAGCCAATCAGTTAAGCAGCTTGAGGATCTCAGAGGAAAGCTGCTTCATCTCGTGCTGTTAATTATTGACTGGGAATGACAGACTAAAAGCCAAGAAAATCTGATATTTAACATCTGCTTCTAAAAGGAGGAAATATATAGCAGCTGTGAGCTGGTTTTATCATTCTTTGACTTTACTCAAGGACAAATCTGTTCTCCCTTCAAGAGCAAAGCTGATTGTTCTCATATAATTCCCCAGAATCTAACCTGCATGTTTCCAGACATGATCTTCTTGTGGCTGTTATATAAGCATCAATAACTCAAGTGTGATGCTCTTGAGAGCCTGTGTTTGTGTGAGCTGACAAAGGGTACCTCTCGGAAACTACACACATCCATGGCATCTGCCTTCACACTTGCCTGGGTCCCCCATGTTCACCAAATCGTTCTGGGATATAGCAGTATGGCTTCCACTCTTGGCAGTCTCTACATTACAGATTCCACTATTTCCTTCCCAATCTTAGAGAAACTGCCTGTTCCAGAATCTGGAAAAGGAAAACCAACTAAGTGTGTGAAACCTCTCCCCTGGCCACAGCTGATGGGACTGGCAAAACCAATCCCCTGAATGAGCTAAGCCAATCCAGTTATTTAAGATTTGATAACAAGAAACAGTCAACCTGGAAGCTCGGTCTGACATTTTTTTTCTAATGCTTTGATATCCTCCTATAAAAAGGTGGTCTCTGTTTCCTCTCTGTGAATCTAGGTGGGGCTTTGACTGCTCCCATTCCAGGTTTAAATGGGCCATGCAACATTCACCAGGTCTCCTGAGTGACCATGCTGGTTATTTCTTCGAACACTCTTGAAACCTGCGTTGCTACATAAACACACACACACACACACACACACACACACACCACCACCACCACCACCACCACCACCACCACCACCCCCCCCCAAACAAAAAGCTCCTCTGGCCATCAGGTCCTAGGCAGGCCCAGCCTTTTAGGCATTTTCATCAAGGTGCTAGAAATACACATGCAGAAGCCACCTTGGAAGTGGATTTTCCAGTCTCAGCTGTTCTAATTCTCAGCCACTTATGCCTCCCCAGATGAGACCCACACATCAAGGAGTAAATGGTTCCTGGCCCAAATCTCTGCTCTCATTAGGCCTTAAATACAATCTACCAGTTAAATAAGGACAGATGATATCTGAAATTGGAGAAGCAGCATTATCTACAAGTGAAGCTGAGTGTCACTGTAAGTTTATGGATAATGAGACAGGATTAAGGATTCTCCCAGCAAGAGCAGTTGACCCAAACTCAGTCACCAACAGAACATGCAATTTCTTTATGAGGCAGAGGGACTATAGCTACCCACAACCCAAGACCTCCAGTGGCCGGGAAGCTGTATCTCCAGCTAAGAAGTATAAATGAATAAAACCTAAGTGTGCAGTGTTTGGACTCTGCATAGTTAATGTGTCGCTGCACTAAGAATATTCTCACCCTTGCCTTATAAACAAGGAAAATGGCCTGGATTATAAATACATTCTTTCATCTAGCTGACACACCTTTGGCAAGGAGTTATCTGAGCATGTTCTGTCTATTTATCTTTCTTCTTCCCTTCCTCTAGCCATCCACCCGGCTATCTATCTTAGAATTTGCATCCAGACCTAAGATGATTTTATGGGCAATATTTCAGCACTTTTACTTAGAGTTGAAAAATGAAAATATATATATACACACACACATATAGATATGTATGCATATTCTGATATCTGTTCCTTTTGCTTGACATTGAAGACTGACACAAATAGGCTAAACAATATCTATGTCTCCCAAATTTAATGATTTAAGCATAGTGCTTTAAGATTTTGACTAAAATATTTAAATCTTACATCTATTTAAATCTCATGTAATATACCAGAAAGGTATGCCTTTGTAACTGTTTCAACTAGTCTTTTTATTTATTTTTTTAGAGCTACAGAGCAAGAGGGATAAATAGAGTGAGTGAGAGTGAGAAAGAGATTGTCTGTCTGTTGTTTCAGTCTCCAAACAGCCATAATGGGTAGAGCTGGGTGAGGCTGAAGCCAGGAGCCTTGTGCTGCACCTGCATCTTGCCTGTGGGTGGCATGGTTTGGCTTCTCAGGTGCATTAGCAGGGAGCTGAATTGGAAGTGGTGCAGTCAGGACTGAAACTGATGTCAATATGGGATGCCTGGTGTTGGAGTTGGTGGCTTAACCCACCCTGCCACAATGCTGGCCACTAGCTATTTAAATTTATGATTTAAGGCTTTGTACATGTGCAAAACAGTCTATGCTTCTCAAAATTCTTTCTGAGTAAACACAAACTTTCTTTTATGAGGGCTAGGATAAAGCACTCATCAGTCCGTTTGTCCGGCTTCTGCTCCCTTTGGGCACATCCACTGAAGTTCACAGTCATAAGTGCAGTCTAGGTTCGGATGCCAGGCCTGTGGTAGGTAGAATTTCTACTCACCTCCCAGACAGCCTTGGGACTGTTTACAAGGCTCCAGCATTTCCTCAGAGTCTCCCTTAGAGCTTACAGTGTACCCATGTGTCTGCTTTTCCAGGGAGTCGCTCCAGCTTTAGATCTATGCTTTGCCTTGCTTGGACCAGACTCCCTCTTTAGTATTAGAGCTTTTCAGTGACATCCCAGCCAGTAGGATGGGCCAAGTTCAGTTATAGCAGACTTCTCAGAAAGGTGTATAACCTGAGGGATTCAGAACTAAGCATTATTGTCTAGGTCCCTAATTGCTAATGACTGCCTACGCATACAATTCTGCTTTGTTGTAGAAACATCAAGATGCACTGCTACTTAAATTACAGTGTACTTGTTGCACCATTTAGGCTTTTATTGACCATCAACTCTCACTTTTGGATTGCAAGAGGTGATTGATTATGTTATGATTGGCACTATACTGAGGCCAGGCTGTGCGACCATGAATAACCATCTTGCATTTGGCCTAGTCTTGAAATCAAATATCATATTCCTTTGCATGGGTTCTACACCCTTCTCCAAAATGTAAGCATGTAATCAAAATAGATCCTCCTTACAATACTATCATAAATGACAATAACGGCCTAAGTAATTACATCAAAATTGACCTATCTGATGTAAAGTCATACATAGTAAGAGGAAGAAGAGGTCCTAGATCAGGGACAGATTTCTTTGAAGTTCTTGAAGCTTAAATTTGCGGGTCATTTTGTGCACAAATGAATCAAGTGAGAACTACTGTACCCTCACTCTGACCTCTGGTCATTTCCCTGGTGTACAGTGTTGCTACATTGGTTTCTGGTTGGGATCCAGTTAAAAGAAACTGAACTCAAGGATATATCAAGTCCAGGCACAGTGAAATGTACTAATGTAGATGGCTGTTGCTTCCATCCGTGTTCTTGGCAGCAAGGTTTCACTGGCCTGTCAGGAATTCAGCTGGTCCTAAGGTCAATAATGCTAGAACCAATCCACGCTGCCTTTCCTATTCTTGGTGGCCCAGATGGCCTTGAGCTTCTTAACTTAAAGGTACAGCAGGCTATTGGTTGTGATCCACCCACCTACTTTTGACTCTTATTCAATCGCCTCAATGGAGTTCAGCAAACCTTCCTGGTCCTGCTGTCTGCTGCTGTGCTATTTGTACACAAAACTTGACCCCAACTGGACAAAGTCACTTGCCAGATATTGAGCTGAAATGCCCTCCTGTGTTATAGTTTAACAGATTCTTACAGATAATCTGATATTCAGTGACAATAAATAAAGTCCTGAATGTATCACCATAGTGCAGATTATAACAAAAGAGTTAATGAGTGTTGTAAATGCAACTTTTATTCAAGATTTGTGACTGCATAAGAAATCTTCCAATGACTTAAATGTTACATTTCAATGTATAAAAACTTACACAAGATTTTTCCAAATTTGGCAGCCATCCTAAAAATGTCCATGACATTGCAAAAAACAATTGGAAACCTGAAAGAGTTCATGAAGTATAAGTTAAACAGCAAAAGTTCACAACTTTCATTTAACCATGTTAAAGATTAAATGATATTTCTAGTTGCTCTATAGAAAATGATGTTACGCTCTTGTTACCTGAAGAATATGCTACAAACCGATGGGGGGGAGACTACAGTACATGTCAGACTACAGCATACACCAGGCAATTAGCTAATGAAAACATTTTTATTTTATTTGGTTCTAGGGTATCCATGTATTTGTTAGTTACTGTCTCATTCTATATAAATCTTCTTTGTGCATCCAGCTTTTAATCCCTTTTCAAGATCAGGGTCCTCCAAATTGTCTAACAGTCTGGCTCCAGGGACAGGCAGGCCATTCTCCATCCTGCCTAAGGAAACACGCTGACCTTGTTCCCAGCCCAGGAGCTTCTGGACTCTAATCACTGCTACTTCTCTCCTTACTCTGTTTCCTTTTGGCTGCTGTCTTAGTCTGTTTGATCCTGAGGTTGGACTCTTCATAAAGATTAGAGGTTTATTTGGGTCACAATTCTGGTAGCTACAGAGTACAAAGAGCTCAGGGCTGCATCCCGGCTAGCGGGCCCCGTTCGGTCAGAGCAGCACATGGCAGAGAATCAAAGAGGGAGCCAGGGGCTTGGAGAAGGAACCAAGGCATGCTTGGGAGGCAAAGGAGTTGACCCAACAACAGGCTCCTCAGAGAACTAGTCCAGTCACAGAAAACCTGACAGGCTCCCAAGAGACAGTACTAATCCATTCATGAAGGTAGAGCCCTTTGGCCCAATTCCTCTCCACCAAGTCCTACCTCTTGATGTTTTCACCACCCCCACACCGATACACAAGGATCAAGCATTCAGCAGGTGAACCTCCTGGGAACATATCATTCCCAAACCATAGCAGTTACTCTGCAACATCTAAGGACGAGGCTTGGCGCACATGGCAAACAAGAGCAGATTAATGACCCGAAGGCTCTGCGTTCTTCAGAGAAGCTGAGTGCTTTCTAGCCTCTTCGGCAACTTGATCTCCACAGAAGCTTTGAGACAAATGGGGAAGAAGATTGCTTCACTGTTTTCTAGGCAGGCATGTGCTGGTTTTAATAAACGAAGTGGTTTTTCCTATAAAGCACATTGCTTAGAATTGCTCAATAGACCCTGTCAAAAGCTTTGACCTGCATCTATAATTTTGAGGGGATTCCCTGAGAATCTGTATCATCAGCATAGTTATCTAAATAGAATAAAAAGTCAGAGGAGTAGGTGCTATGTGCTGCAGCATATTAAACCACTCCTTGGGCAGTCACACATGACACTGAAGTGCTTGGTTCAAATCCCACCTACTCCATGCTTGTGATCCAGCTTCCTGCTGATGTGCCTGGGAGGCAGCAGATGAAGGGCCAACATGTGGGAGACCCTGATTAAGTTTCTGGCTTCTGGTATTCATCTGACCTGGACTACCCCATGCTGTTGCATGCGTAGACTGAACCATAAGAAGTAACATCTGTCTCTTTGTTTCTTCCACTGACTTTACCTTTCAATCAATAAATAAATCTTTAGAAAATTACATACTAATATAATGGGAGAATATTTACCTAAATAGAGTTAGAGTGACTTTCCATGAATTTCAAGATTTGATTTTTGGTGAGATGGAAAGAATAAGCAAAGCGTGAAAGAGCAAAGCCTTGAATAAAATAGGAATCTGCACCAATTTCAAAAAAACTTGTGTAGCAAAATAAAATGATCTTCCAATTCCATTTTACACAAACTTTTTGAAATAACCACGTACTCTCAGAAAGGATGTGTTCATTCTGCATATATCTTATCAATATAAGTAAGCAAGTAATAACATAAATACTTAAACCTTCAGGAAAAACAAGTCACCAATGATGAAATATCCCGAATGTTACTTGAGAGAACTTCACTGACTGAATCTACCAGAAAATAATTTCTGTTGCCAAAAAGACGAGCAGGAGTGAGCGTGGGAGGCCGGGTGGGGTGGAAGGATCATGATGCTGTTACACTCTACATATGAAATACATTTTTAATAAAAACCAAGTCAAGGGGAAACAAGCTTCCAACATGGCAGTGAGAAATAGCCTTTTCTCAGTTTTACTGTTTTTAATTTTTTTAAAAATGATTTATTTTTACTAGAAACATAGATTTCCAGAGAGAAGGAGAAAGAGAAAGATCTTCCATCTGCAGGTTCACTTCCCAAATTGCCACAATGGCCGGAGCTGAGCCAAAGTGAAGCCAGGAGCCAGGAGCTTCTTAGAGCCAGGAGCTTCTTCTGGGTCTCCCACATGGGAGCCAGCAGGGTCCCAAGGCTTTGGGGGCATCCTCCACTGCCTTCCCAGACAATAAGCAGGAAGCAGCACAGGAAGTGGAACAGCTTGGACATGAACTGAAACCCACGTGAGGTATCAGTACTTGCAGACAGATTAGTCAGTGAGCCATCATGCCAGACCTCCATTTCTTAGATGCTAAGTACTTGCTTTTGAGAATATATACACACATTAAAAATGCATTTGCATCTCATAATGGGACACTACCCAATATTTGGCAACACCTCTTCATGCCCACTCTCCTTCCTCAGTTACACTATTCAGACATTGCCAAATGTTCTGGGAGGGTGGGGGCGGAAATCACCCAGGGAAGAGAACCAGTGCCATACAATGCATAATTTTATTATTGTGGGCAATTACAAAGCAAGTCCTGAAGGAAAAAAGGCAGACCATTTAAAACAGACCTTCTCTTGGAATTCTAGTCAGCAGGACCCAGCGGCCAGCAGTGAGCAGTGTGCTGACTGCCAACCCACAGAATGCCATCGTGCCTAGAGATGCAGGAAATTCAGAGAACACCATAAACTCAGTATGACTGGCAAGTATCCATTAAAGATGTCCACAGCTGCAGGCAGCTTGAGCATTTACAGCTCAGAAGGGGATCTGATCACATCTGTCATGCTTGACCTCATTTCGTTTCATAAGGCTTTCATATTAAACACACACACACACACACACACACAGTTGCCCAAATCCTGCCAACAGACAAGTATTTTTAGAGTCGCCACCCGTGTGGTTGTGAATTACTGATTTTCCCTCCAGGAGAGGATTTACAAGGAGGCAGAGTCAACTGAAGAGACCTGAAATTACTGACATTACAGCAAAACAGGAAAATTAGCATGCCTCGCTGTACTGTGAGCCCTAGACCTTCCTGCATTTTATTTGCAAATGTAATTATACTAAGTCCATAATACATTCAGGTGTGATTTTAAAAAATAACTACAATTGCAGACTGGAAGACAAATTTGGCTCTGTGTGTGTGTGTGTGTGTGTGTTCATGCACACTGTCTATGTGGTCCAATACTTTTCACAAGCTAAGTCTTGAGTGCAAGAATCAAATTGTATCTCTAATTCTGTGAGAAGCTTTCCATTTTCTCCAGTTCCTTAATCCTTAATCTCAGATTGACTCTCTTACAGATTAGAAAGCAATTTACAAGGAGAAGTAAAAGGGTCGGCATCCCACTTGCAAAGCAGTTATCCCATTTAGGCACTGATTTGAATCCCAGTTGCTCCATTTCTGATCCGTTTCCCTGCTAAAGCCCCTGGGAAGGCAGTGGAAGATGGCCCAAGTGCTTGGGTTTCTGCATCCATGTGGAAAGACCTGGAATCTGGAAAAAAATTCTGCCTTCTGGCATCTGCCTGACAGATCCAGCTGTTGTGGCCATTGGGGAAGTGATCCATCAGATGAAAGATCTCTCTCTCTCTCTCTGCATTCTCCCCACTCCTCCCCTCCACAAAACCAGGACAACTATATCTTTCAAGTAAAAAAAAAAAACCTAAATCTTCAAAAGAAAAATAAAAATGGAAGAGGACAGATGTCCAGCCTAGCAGTTAAGATGCTGGCGAGGACATCAGTGACTGACATCAGAGCACCTGGTCGACTCTAGCTCCGGCTCCTGATTCCGGCTCCCTGCTAATGCCGCTGCTGCTGGGCCACTGGGGCAGCTCCCATGGCGGAGGAGACCTGGACTGGATTCCTGGCTCCTGGCTTCACCTGGCCCAGCCCACCACTGCCTGCACTAGCAGTCTAGCAGAAGAGAGTCTGCATCTCTCTCTCTCAAGTAAAAACATAAGTAAATAACCAGAAGTAGGTTAAAAAGTCTCTTGATTCTTTCAAAGCCAATATTTTCTCAGATGTAAAAAAAAGAATGAAATACTGTTTTTCACAATCAAATGGATGCAATCAGAAACCATTATGCTTAATGAAATAAACTGGTCCCTAAAAGACAAATAAAAAATGTTTTCCCTGGGCCTGGCATGATAGCCTGGTGGCTAAAGTCCTTGCCTTGCATGTGCAAGGATCGTGTAGGGGCACCGGTTCGTATCCCAGCAGCCATGTTTCCATCCAGCTCCCTGCTTGTGGCCTGGGAAAGCAGACAAGGATAACCCAAAACCTTGAGACCCTGTACCCACGTGGGAAGACCTGGAGGAGACTTCTGCCTCCTGGCTTCAGATCAGCTCAGCTCTGGCCACTGCGACTACTTCGGGAGTGAACCAGTGGATGAAAGATCTTTCTCTTTGTCTCTTCTCCTCTCTGTATATCTGACTTTCCAATAAAAATACATGAATCTTAGAAAAAATATAAAATGGCTTCCCTGATGTGCAATAAAGAATATAGAGAACAAAACATGAAATGTATATAACCAAATTGCCATTTTAAGACTTGATTATCATTTACGGCCCGTTCCTCTTGAGGAAGAACGTTTTTTCTTCTTATTCCTCATTAAAGTTTTTATTCAGTGGAGGGTTAAGTCTGTGATTATATAGTAAATTAAATGTGTGTCATTATAAAAATTCAAAGAAAAATAAGAAAGAGAAAAAGCGTGAGACGGAAGGGTTGGAGCATAACTAGGCTTTTAAAACTACATAGATGAAATATTTGAAGTTTGTTCTTTCTATATAAATTTAAAAAAAAAATTTTAAAGAACAACCTACCACTCAAATCAAAAAAGTTTCCTCAAAATAGCTGCTTAAAAAGAAGGTCTCAGAAAATGAAAGAAGGCTGCTTACTAGTTCAGTCACATTCCTTTCCATTAACCATGACACAGCAACAGATACACCTGTTATTGTCATTTTCTTTGGGAACAACAAGATGGAGAGTTGGCAGACGAGGACGTGACCTCAGATAAAAGAAATTTCATGCTGTAGTAAGTGGAAGAGACAGACAAGACATTCAGTGACTTCCTCATCTTCGTGCCTTCTCTACATGAGAAAATAGGGAGCTGACAAGCAATGAAGGATAGGAACCTGCTACTGAGAGCTGCCGCTGGGGCAGATGCTGAAAGACAGATACAAAAACAACTTATCTACTTTACTCATCCCTCCTAAGACTCAGAGGCAGAACAAGCCATGAAGAAACTTAAGATGAAAGGTTCAGGGGGCTGCCATGGCCTGGCAGGTTCATCCTTATCTGCTATGTGCCAGCATTCCATATGGATGCCTGTTCATGTCCTGGCTGCTCCACTTCCAATCCAGCTCCCTGCTTGTGTTTAGGAAAGTAGAGAAGGAAGGCCCAGGTCTTAACTACCCTACACCCATGAGGGAGACGGAGAAGAGGCTCCTGGCTTCAGAGTAGTTAAACTCCAGCCATTGCAGCCATTTGCAGAGTGAACCAGTGGATGGAAGACCTTTCTCTCTGCCTTTCCAATAAAAATAAATAAATCTTTTTTTAAAAAAAAGATTAAAAGTTTATACATTTTAGAATGTAGTAAAAGGAAGAAAATTGGGGAGGGAGGAGAGAGGGAGACAGACTTCAACATCATTTGAAGAGCAACACCTAGAACCTGAGGCAGTCAGGAAACTGCTGTGATAATGGTACCCAGCACTGTGTTACGAGCTCCAGGAAGTGCTACTGCCATGAGAGGAGGAATCAGAAGTGATATTCAGAATATAAGCTGACATATGGAGGCATTGGCACTGTCCAAATGGAGTTTAGGTAACAATTATTGCAAAGGATACTGAGACTTCATGTTTAATAACCCCATGCTTACAGCAGTGCAACTCACAATAGTTAAGACATGGAACCAACCTAGATGCTCATAAACTGATGACCGGATAAAAGAAAATGTGGTGCATGTACATTATGGAATACTACTCAGTCATATCAAAGAATGAAATCTTATCTTTTGCAACTAAATGGGTACAACTAGAAAGTATATGCTTAGTAAAATAAGCCAGTTACCAAAAGAAAGACCAATACCATATGTTCTCTCTGATCTGTGACAACTAAGACATAAAGCACACACACACACACACAAAATCTCCATAAGTGGGATTAGCATAATGGGAAGCAAGTGCTGTTTGCAGCTTGTGTCTGTCCTGAGTAATAGTAGGATTTGTATCTCATTTCATTTTATTTGTTTAGCATTTTCTTTTTCCTCTACTTGCTACATCATGATATCTTTAGATATTAGAAAGTTTAGCTTGTTATTATGAAGCAAATGAAGACTCTATTATAATAATCTAGGCAAAAACAAGGGGGAGGGTAGAAAGTGAGAAAGTGAGAAAGAGAGGAGGGTAGGGAGGACCCTTATGCACCTAAATCATTATCATGAGATATGTGAACTCTACTGATTTTATATAAATAATAATCACAATAAAGAAAAGATTCTGAGACTTAACAATCCTAGTCTTCCAGTTGCTGGATGTGGGATTGAACACTCCAGCTTTGGGCTTAAGGGGAGAGGGATGCAGGAGGTGATCAGGAAATGAGAGGAAAGGGGATGGAATCCTGAGGGAGGGGAAGGGGTCTGCAGAGTCACACTAACGATTTCTGCAACGCAGCCTGTGGCAGCCAGTCTCCACAGGCCTCAGTGATGACCAGCTGTAAGCACACCTGCTAGTCTCTCCCACTGCAGGTGATGGTCAATCTGTCCACACAACAGCACGTGGCAGAAATCAGGGTATGCCAGCCCCCGATCTGCATGCTCCCTTGCTCTTTGTCCTAGATCTTAGATCTTAGAGCAAAGTCCTACAGCAAGTAGCCCAGTAGACAGGAAAAGCTTCCTAGCAAAGCCACAGGAGCCAGCCTGGAAGCAGAACTCAGAGCTTCACTCATCCTCAACGACAGTTTCCCTGGCTGACAGCTTGACCCCCCGAGATTGTGTACATGCAGCTGTGAAGTTTTGGGTTGATTTGTCAATAGATTAAGTAATACATAGCATCAGAAAAGGTTACCAAAAAAACCCATGCAAACTTCATGAATTAAGAAACGGTTTCTCCATCTAGGGCAGAACAAGAAAGGGAAGTAGAGGCTGGTGAAGGCAGGAGAGCATTTTGCTGGTTTCTGTCAAGAGCAGAAGCTCGTTTATGCGAAACACAATATCGGTAACCCTCCCCTCCACGAAAAGGGCTTGGAAAAGTTCCACTGTATACAACACAAACTACATGCTAAACTGGGAGACGTCAAAGACAGTAACAGAGAGGCCACGTGGCCAGTGTCTACTGCATCTGTTGTTCTCTTTGACATTTCTCTTTAATCCTCATCAAATGCCTCAGCAGCATCCTGCCGCAGGCTCTATCCTGAAGTCAGTCGGGCTTTTCTCACCATGCTACACTGCTCCCACTACCAGCAGTTCAGGAGAGAGAGCATCTGACTGGAAGGCCTGGAAAGCAGCAAGCCAGGTAACTGTTGGGCAAAGGAAGAGTAAACTCAGGAGTGAAGCAGACGTGACCCACAGGAACAGAAATAAGACTCTGCCAAGTCACCACTGGCTTGTTGGCATGAATCCTGTTTTCTTTCAGTGATCTTGTTTTATTTTTTCTGCAGTGAGGCCAGCTTTGCCTACGACTCAGGGACTAGGGTTAGTCCAAGGCATCATGGCTGGGAAACACCTGATGGCGGGGGCCCTGGAACCCAGGCACACACTGCACAGCAACAGCGGATTTTACCTCTGATGTTCTTCAGCTTTTGCTCTGCAGTGCCATGGTGGCTGGCTGTGATGCCTAGTTCCTGCTTTAACTTACTGAAAGGTTCCACAAGAGTGAAATGAAATGAAATCTGCATATAAGAAGGAGGTCTGCAACCTAGTATTTATAACGGCACAGTCCATGACTGTGTAAGGAAACAACCCAGAAGCCTGCTGAAAGAGGAATGCATAAAGAAACTGTGTTAGCTTTACTCCATGGAATACAACTCAGCCATTAAAAAGAATGAAACTATATTCCAAAGATTAGCAGGAAAAAGGAATTAATCAAAATGAAGGAGGAAATAACTCCTCTGTCATTCCCTACTTCTCAGCACCCAGCCCAAAATTGGTGCACAGCAAAAGTTTGTGTTGAATGGATGGTGCTTGTTCCACTTCCAGAACTTCTAAAGGTTTTGTGCTACAGAAACATTATGAAATCAGCCACCTCAAAAACGGCCTGAGTCATACATTCTTAACACAAGGGAATTAATTAAAGAAAGAAACAGATACACAGAGAATGGGACACTGGAAGGTAATTTGAAAATAGTACTTTTCGGGAGGCATTTTGCCAGAGTTGCAAGTGGCTAGTAGATCCTCCAAACTGAACTTTACATCTTGCAAAATGGCATTCTGGCAGTTGCCTGGTCTGCCTCCTCTGATTTTAGATCTTCAGAGTCTGAAATTTAACGAAAGGCTGCTTTTTGCTCATCTTTCACTACTGCAAGTGGAGAGCCATGGCATATTAGAAACCCTGGCACTTTAAAAAGCAATCTAACTTTTCCCTATAAACTGAAGGTCTTACCATTAATTTAGATCTCATTAAGATTTATTACAAGCATTCCAACAAGAGCCACAGAATCCTGATTACAAAAATTCCGACAGTAAAGAAAAGAAGATATATAGATAGCATTGAAATCCTGTCTCGGGCTGGCCAATGCATCTAAATTGTGACCACCTGGTACAATTATTCTCTTTGAAGAGCACACTATTTTTTCAGTCCTTGTAATCAACTACTATTTCAGAGACAGGTAGTAAGGTTATTTCCCTCGTGACAAAGACAACTTGATTAGTAAGATAAACACAGCTCTAGTTGCCATGTTTTCATCACTCTCTGATTCTAAATTTCAGTGTTAAAGCTTGTGCCTTCCAATATTCTCAGCAAAGTTCTTTAAAAGACTTTATTGTGCCCACTGTAAAACTTGGATCGGTATATTTTCAGAGTGGAGATGAGGCCATCCATTCTGAAGGTGGAAATATATATATCACAACATGTTTTAAGATTCAGTCTGAATTATAATTTTTTCTATTTTTCAGCTGTCATAAGAAACAGAAAATGCCAATAATATACTAATGTAAGATAATTAAAGTTCAAGATGACCACTTCAGGAGGCTTATGGATTTCATGATTCATTCAGGAGCTCCCAATTGCAAACCTAGTTTCCTCTCTTCAGCACATCTACTGTCCCCTCTGGCAGCAAATCCACTGTAGTTAATTCATATGCCTTTATCATCTGTCCCTTCCCACCACCAACTACACACACAGACAGGTACGCACACCCACGCAGACACACAAACACAATCTGTCTGGAATTTTGGTGTTAGGCACCATGCCTACCTCACAGGTGCCTATGCTGTGCTTACAAGGTGAATAAACCAGGAAGCCAATGAGTATGGCACCAGTTGAAGAAGGAATTGTATACTGGTGAAACCATGAGAGCCTTAATACCCAAGCGAATGCCCTGATTTTACAACTAAAGGCCTCACAGAAAGGTCAGTGGCCACAAGAGCCCACAACCCTGCCCCAGGGCTGTGAACCACTGTGTGGGGACATGCCCTGCCCCGGCACAGGGATTCCTATGTTGAGGATCGCAAGTCACGTGTTTAGACACTGTTCCTCACCACCACAAGATAATTTGGTTTTTAAAACCCATGAGTGGAAGACTTATAATGAAATTCAAATCAGCTTAATAGACTGCCATTACTGGCCAGAGAGAAGTTCTCAGTTTATCAGCACATTTCCCGTTACTGATTTTATATCTGTCTCCCCACAGTTACATGGCCAATAATTGGCTACGCTACAAAGTCATTATTGTCTTTTTGTCAATAATACTGTCATTCTCCTGCTTTTATAAATAAGAAACAGACCTTAAAAATTCAGGTGTCCTATGTGGTGAAGAAAACTGAAACATGGATAAAAATAATAGACTAGGCTAAAAACCAAAAATCAAACCCAAGAAACTAAACAGAGGTAGCAGGAATGGGAACTGTGGCATATCTACTCAATAAGAATACTGCAGCCATTACAAACCACTCTTGTGCATAGTTAATAAGAACCTGGAGAGATAAGATTATACTTCAGCATTAAATGGAACAAATGCAAAATTTGTCATAAAACTAGAATTCAGCAGAGAAAAATGACTGACTATAAGCAAATTAGGTTTTAGTGATACAATTATCCTCTCTCTCTCCCCCTCTCTCTCCTTCTCTTCCTCTCTCCCTCTGTGTGTGCATGTATATCTTTTGCGATGCTTAAAAAAATTCTAAAATGTATTTGCATTAGCCTCAATATGGACAAATGATTTAATATTTCACAGAAATTCAGAAGGTTTCACAGGTTCACAGAATTTCGTAGAAATTCAGAAGGTTTCATAGGTTTCATAGAAGGTCTCAGTGATTTCATAGAATATATTTTGAGCCCAGAAATGGGTCTTGATGAAAGATTTAAAGTAAGGAAAACTTAGTGTCACTTTTGCCTCATAGGATCGATTCAGGAAGCACACTGAGAAATTCACTCTACTTGTCAGAGTGGAGAACTTCCTGCAAAGCCTTTTTCTTAGAAAACCTGCAAGGTTCTAAGCAATCACAGTTTGTACCGAGTTTGGTTTATAGACACGTGCTCAGTTTTTCCCCATGACAGTAAATGACTTTCTGAAGTCACTGATAACCATGACACGAATGGCTCAATTAAAATCAAGATGTAACTTTCAGATACCATTCATTTTTAAAGCTGCTCAATAGGAAGTAACACTCCAGCTACTTTGCAATTTTCCCACCTTTTTTTTAAAGATTTTATTTTTATTGAGAAGTAAATATTCAGAGAGCAGATACAGAAAGATCTTCCGTCCGAAGATTCACTGACCCCCCCAAGTTGTATCACTGAAACTTAATTTGTGATCAGAGATGAGCCAATCTGAAGCCAGGAGCCTGAAGCCTCTTCCAGGTCTCCCACGTGGGTGCAGGGTCCCAAGGCTTTGGGTCAACCTTCACTACTGTCTAGGCCACAGGCAGGGAACTGGATGGGAAGTGAAACAGCTAGGACATGAACTGGCACCTGTATGGGATCCTGGCACATGCAAGGCAAGGACTTTAGCCACTAGGCTATCCCTCTGGGTGCTTTCCCCAGAAGTACACTAAAACGCTTGGTGTGTCTTCATGGCAGGAAGCAGTGCTTGGGCTCAGCTCGCAAGAATCTCTAACACAGAGCTACACGACAACTCACAGAGCAAAGGCTGAAGAATGAATGCTACTGTTTCTGTAAGTGACCACCTGGTATCCATAAATGGATCTGCAGGTCCTAGCTTTAACCGCTGCTCAAAAGAACACAGTAAAACAAGACCCATTTCCTCACCTGTGCTATCTAGTTCACTCCCTGTTTCTAAGTACTTTTTCTATGCAGAAGAAATACGTGTTCATTGGAAAGCTTTATGAGTTTCTTCTGAACTCTGAGAAATAATGCTGTCACTGATCTGAGAAGCAGGAAATCAACCCAGCAAGTTAGGGAACCACCGTGGGTGGATGCTACCATGGGGCACTCTACCCACTACAAGCAGAGAAAAGCAGTCTGTGACAAAGCAAAGAATATCACTCAAAGATAGCTGCGCCTACTTGCTTCAGAAAACGTTCACACACAAGGCATTACAACCCGTACTACTTTATTCTTAACAAAGGGATATGTAAGTTATCTGTTAACACTCAACTTTAAAAAGAATCAAGAATATAATGAGAGACTACATTAACATCACATCTATTTCTGCACAAAAATAAACAATGCAAGGATAGATTGCCTCTTCTCAAATGTCTTCTTCTTTTTTAAAGATTTGGTTTTTTTGAAAGGCAGCATTACCAAGAGGGAAAGACAGACCTTTAACTTCAGTCTACTCTGACAAATCACATGTATTTACAATCACAATGCCCTCTGAGACAATGGGAAATGTAATTTTGATCTCTTCTCAAATCATGTCACCGTTTTCCTTGGAAACTTCTTTGTGCTAAGCCTAATCTATTGAAATATGTATGAACTCATACTTCAATCAAATAAAAATATTAATACATCAAATGCAAATCATACCTTATGCCTTACTCTGGATTTTGCTTAGCATTAATCAATGCTAATAAGGATCTAAGCTATCTTAATGCTATGCATGAAGGACAGCACAGAACTACTTTGCTTGACTCATATCGTCTCATTCCTCATCCCACTAATCAAAGTATGCCTGAGCATACACATGTGCAGATGCCAGGAAAGCTGAGTGATGATATCAGGTCCAGATTGTGTGGGCTGTGTGCAGAGAGAGGGAGGAGACAGGGGAGAGAGCGAGCAGCAACTGCCTGGCTCCGTGCAGTCTGGCAGGGACCACAGCCGCTTGCGTGTTCCGCTGTCAAGGGACCGAAGCATCATTTCAGAATGGGAGGGCACCTATTTTTATATTCACTTTACAGACAAATGTACCTTAGGAATGTTTGGTGACATACTCAAGGTCAGATATCTGGCTGACAGCAAAGCAAGAGACAGAACATAGGTCTCTTACTTTCAGATTCTTTCAGTGACATCACACAATGTCTTTAGTCCTACAGTTGTCAAACCTAAAAACAAACCATTTGGAAGAAAAAAATATTTATAAAATCTTTATTTTAGGGTCTAAGAATTTGTGTTCCCTCTTCCACATCCCATGTGCCACATTTATACACTGAAACCTCATTCACAATGATAGTAGTATTAGGAGGCAGGGTCTTCGTAAGCAGCATAGGTCATAAGAGCAGAGCCTTCAAGATGGGATCTGTGCCCTTGTAAAACAGACTTCAGGGAGGTTCCCCCCAACCTCTTGGGCCACGTGAGGTCACAGAGGAAGCAGGTCCTCATCAACCTGTCCTGGCGCCTGCATCCGGGAGTGCCAGCCTCCAGTGCCGTGAGACCTCAGCTTCTGGGGTTTTTAAGCAATTCTTCATCAACAGGACCTGGCACCTGGATCCGGGAGCGCCAGCCTCCAGAGCTGTGAGACCTCAACCTCTGGGATTCATAGGCCCTGCAGTTGTTGATATTTTGTTATTCAGTCAGAATGGACTTGAACACAGGTCTACACAACACATAGGATATAATAAGCCTTTCTGAAGACCCTGAAGAAGCTTCTGCCTTCAGATCGGCTCAGCTCTGGCTCCTGGGGTCCCAGCTGCCCTACTTCTACAACCAGTAGTCTAACTGGCTAGAGTTAGCTCTACGTGACCTGCTAGTCCCCTACAGGGATGTTTACCATCTCCCTCTTTACTCTGAAGCAGACTTCGTACCTTCCTCACTTGGCAAATTAATTGAAATTTCTCTGCTCAACTACTTAAAGATTCTTGTGTTCTTCAATTGTGAGTACATGGCTTGTTAGACTATAAATTAGTAGATTGTTTGCCTCTGCCTTAACACATAATCTTGTCAGAATACTGTAAACTGGTGGGTTATTGTAAATGAAAACTAGTTTAAATCTTTTGCCATCTACAATGTAACTAGTAGGTCTTACAACAGAATGTTTTCAGTACTGTGCTTTATGTTCAAGGCTAGATTTTTTCCTGAAACTCCTAGGACTTAGAACAAATGACTTCAGCAAAGAAAACCCTTGCAGCACCAGGTGGTAGTCCAGGCCAGAGGACTTCTACCTTCTCTCAGGAACCTTGGGATTGAGCCCTGCTGCTGTTCCTCAACGCTCCCCTTCAGCAGAAGCTGATGAGAAAGATTTCTCATGTATAAAACAGAAAAGTGGGGAATGTGGAATTGGGGGTGTAAGGCTGGGTGGCAGGGATTTACACGTAACAACAGTAGTGTTAAAAGGTTATTAGGGATAATAGTAAATTAATGTCTAGAGTTGAGACTAGTTAAACATATAACAGTAGCAGGAATACAAGAATGCTGAGTAGTGATAAGGGAGTTTCTTAACTGTTAGCACAGCTGCTATATTTGGCCTCTGTAACGCTGCTTGGCTTTGCTGCATAAAGAACAGGACTGACACCATGATGGGCCTAAGGTTGGGGAGTAGGCCTAAGTTTCACTTCACTTCAAAGTTCCATTTTCCCCAGAGTGATGGAGTGGGCAGGGGGCAGCGACCTTGGAGACGGGCCGGTCAAGGGCATCTGCAAATCCGCAAGTGGAATGTGGTCTGAACTAGTACAGGTTGCACAGGAATGTGACCTACACAAATACGAACTATACGTGACCAAGATAAGGACTACACAGCTTGCTAGAGACATGTTGTACGTGACTAAGAGGGGATAAAATGGTTTGTAAGAGACAAGCGGGGTCCTTGTCAAGACTCCACTGCGATGGATGAGACATGGATTCTAGCTCGAGCTAGCAATAAACTTTCTTTGCTTTTGCATTGTTGTGGAGCTTGTCTGTCCGTAGTTCAGGGATATTTTGGATCTAACAAAAGCAGTTGAGGATGGTCCAAAGCTTTGAGACCCTGAACTCACATGCAAGACCTGGAAGAAGTTCCTGGCTCCTGGCTTCAGATCGGCACAGCACCGGCCGCTGCGGTCACTTGGGGAGTGAAATGTCGGACGGAAGATCTTCCTCTCTGTCTCTCCTCCTCTCTGTATATCTGACTTTACAATAAAAATAAAATAAATCTTTAAAACAAACAAAAAAGCTCCCTGGTTGTGGCCTGGAAAAGCAGTTGAAGACGGCCCAAAGCCTTGGGACCCTGCACCTGTGTGGGAGACCCAGAAGAAGCTTCTGGCTCCTGGCTTTGGATTAGCTTAGCTCAGGTCTGGCCATCCATTGTGGCCACTTGGTGAGTGAATCAGTGGACAGAAGACCTTTCCCTCTGTATCTCCTCCTGTATATCTGCCTTTCCAATAAAAAATAAGACATATATTTAAAAAAAAAAAAAGACATGAGAGAGAAAGTATTCCAAGCCAAGACTTTTAGATAAATGTCTAAGGATTCATTTTTCATTTTTTCAAGAAGTTTTAGAAGCCACAGATGGTGGTAACTGTTATTAAGTCACTCGGGATAATTTATCAGTGAGTGAGTGTTAAAGACAAATCAACCTCTCTTGAGACCAGGATATCATTTAACAACTAACTTCCTAAACTGAACAGTGAACTAGAAAAGTGAGAGAGGCAAACTGGACTTGCAAGGGAAAGAGCTGAGCAAACAATACTGAAACAAATGCTGTCTTGATAAGGATGTTTCTATGGAAGTTACACCAATAACAGCAATGTCCTGTCCTAATCCCATATATCATGATGAGGTATTCTCTGTTAAATACTAACGTTACTTTCTGCTCTTCCTTTCATAGAAATCACCTAGTATATGTGTTATGTGGAACCACGTGATGACCATCTGATTTTACAACACAATGTACCTGCCCACACAACTGCCCCGAACAACTCTGCCATCAGCATCACCCATGCAGGGATGAGCAAAGGCAACTTCTGCTACACCGAGAGCGCGGGACTGAACCGGGTGCCTAACTCTTGGGAAGAATGACCTTCAGGAGCTTTAAACTGTCCTCTGCCTTTCCAAACACTACGAGCACTTTACAACAAATTGAAAGAAAAAACAAATTATGTTTGCATTTCTATTATTGGCAAAAATTATCAATTGGATAATTGATTGTAGAAGATTTTATTCATTTCTTTGAAAGGTAGGCTATGTGAGAAAGAGAGGGAGAGTTGGAAGGAAGGAAGGGCTAAGGGAGGGAAGGAGAGAGTGTGGGAGCGAGATAGAAATTCTCTACTTTCTGGTTCACTCCCCAAATAGCCGCAAGGACCGGGACAGGACCATGTTGAAGCCACCAGCCAGGAACAAAATCTGTAGCCTCTGATACAGGCATTAGGGACCAAATACTTGGGTCACCCTTTGCTGCTTTCCCAAGCACAATAGCAAGGAGCAGGATGGATAACAAAGCAGCTGGGACTTGAACCAGCATTCTGATATAGGACACCATCAAAGAAGCAGCAGCTTAACTTGCTGTGCTACTGGCCTCTGCAATATGACTTCAAAGAACTCCCCCAAAGATGCCATATCTTATTATCATAATAATGCTGTGAGTTATTACTCTAACTTTATAGATAAAGAAATAGATGTTCTAATAGGTTAATTTGCATTAAGCTTTAGGGAAACTCAGAGCCTATAATTCTCAATCCTGTATTTACTCCTACTGTTTCAGGCTGTAGAGTTCACCAATAGATTGATTTTGTGCCAAAGGATTTACCCTTAGGTTACATCAAGTGCACCTCTGCAGATCAGCAGTTGCTCAAGAGCAGCAGAGCGGAAAGGGATCCCACATGGGGTGGAGGCTGTGGCTGGTGTTTACCCTCTGCTTAGGACTCACTTTTGTCCCCCACATGCACTGGAGTGTGTCCTTTCTTTTCTCCACATTTCCAATTTGTCCATGGTAAGAAAGGCCAGGAAAAACCTGAGCCGCCTTCACTACTACTTGGCTTTCCATCTCAGACTCACTTTATTAGCTTGGTCATAGTACATACATCTATATTCCTCAAGCATTTTCTGTGATGTTTTCTATGCCTCAGATGCCTCCTTATATCTTCAACACTCTTCCCATTTTCTTTTAATTGCCTACATTCAACAAATGTTATTGAACAAGTAAGTCTGCATCAGTTGGTGAAAGCATAGCTTGATTACTAATTAGGTCCAGCTTTCAACTAACCAACTGGGTTATTTCAGGCAAGTCTATGGCCATCGATTTTCTTATCTTAAAACGGGCATGGAGGTGAGCAGGAAGTGAGGAGAATTATGAGTTTCATGATCTCCAAGATGTTATTTTGATCAAGGCTGTCCCAACTTGCTTCAAGTCATTATGATGAGAGGAAATTAAGAATTCCAAAGAGAAAAAAAATATTAAAAGCAGTACAGGGCGTGGTATTGGTGCCCAGTGGGCTTAACAACTGCTTGCGATGTCATCACCAGCTCAAAGCACTGGTTCAAGCTCCCTGTTAATGAACCAGGGAAGGCAGCAGGAGATGGCCTGAGTGGCTGGTCCTCACCACCCACATGGAGATCATGACAGACTCGTAGACTCCTGACTTCAGTCTTGGCCACTCTTGCTGTATCACCTGGGGAATGATGCAGCAGATGGACGACCTCTCTCTCTCTCTCCTCTCTCTCCCTCCTTCTCTCTCCTCTCTCTCTCCTTTATTCCCTCTCCCTACCATGGTCCTCCAAATAAACAAATAGGTCTTTAAGAAAGAAAACAAGGCAAATACAGAGACCAAACACCTAACCTAAGAGACAAAAACAGCCGCTGTGCTTGGAAAATTAACAAAGCAAGGAAGAAAAATGAGAGGGAGTAGAGTGGTACTGGGCCAGGCTAGAACCGCCTGAGAGGAATACAAAGGAGCTAAAGGGCACGATGAAAAACAGGCCATAAAATAGCCAGAAAAACGACATTAGGAGTTAGGCAAAAGCAGCTTCGCACACACACACACACACACTCACTCACTCACACATACTTGTTCTTTGTTATCCAACATTTCAGAATTAAAACTGCTTAGATTATGATGAAGAAAACTGACACATTCTAAAAACATTACTATGGGAATAAAAATTGAATTTCCTGATGTTGGAATAGAGATTAAGTTCTGAGAAGCAGCAGATGATAACTCAGGTGCTGGGGCCTCCTGCTATCCACGAGAGAAAGCTGCATTATGCTCCTAACCCAGACCCAGTGGTTGTTGCCACTGGAGAGTGAACCAGTACACTTTCTCTCTCTCCATATAGATACAGATGTAAATATCTGCATATCTCCCCCTCTGTCACTCTGCTTTCAAATGCCCTTCGATGGGAGCCTCACAGCTAATATCTCTGGTGTAGCTTTAAAATTAGATTTCATCTGTGATATTAAGGAAAAGAAAGTCTAGTTCAACTTAAAACTTCAAAAAAAAAAACTGATTTAGAACTATTTCAAATTAAGAAAAAAGAATATGCTTGAACCAAATTACAGTTTTTGCACTGTTAGATGCAGACGCTTTCAGTCGTATTCCAAAATGAAGTGATAAGACTATAAAACATTAGGCCAATAGTACACAATGGATATAAGACCAGAAAAAAATCCAATTAAAAAAGAGCAAAAAAAGTAAAGAGAATTGATCCTGAAGAGCCATTTTTAGGACTCTGACAAAGTTCTGATACTAAATTGAACCAAGGCTTATAAAAACTATTTCACTATGTGTGTATGCATATTGAAGCCAAGCCTACCTGCTTCATCATAGGAGATAGTCAATTTTTCCAGCATTTCTCGGTCAATGGACAGAATCTGCTGCTCAAGGATGGTCTGGTAGGACAACACACTGTTTTCTTTGTCTTTCTCGTAGTCCTGAAGATGCCGTTTCAGAGCTTCTGGGAGTCGAGATTTTACATATTCAGCTGCAGTCTGCAGATAAAACAGTGGAAGAGCCCCATTAGTCCTTCTCAGGTCAGACTTGTCCCTTACCCTGAGGTGCTTAGAGAGCTCAAAGCCGCTCAACCCTCCAGGCAAGCCCGTCCTTATCATTATGATTCCAGACTCCACTGCAGCCAGACAGTTAGATCTTCAAACACAGAGAATCCCACACCTTTGAGAGTTTTCTACTGAGTTTGAAGGTATAAAAGTTTGGCTTGATATTCAGACTGACTTCTCAGTTTCAGCTATTCTGGTGACCTGAAGGCCTTAGCATAGCAATTCTGTGAGATGTCAACTTGACCTGCCCTTGTTTGGCATCCAGAAGACAGTTCTAGCACTCATCTCAGCAGGGGGTTCACTCACTCTAAGGAGTCCATATCCTTAGTTTGCTTTGCTGTTCTCCACTCACTGATGCTTGCACAGCAACTCTGAACTACAGCGAAATAATGAAGAGATGAAAGACAGTAATGGCCTTTAGCCCAGAAAAAAAAAAAAACACTTTTCATCACTTAAATGTCTTGTTTTTTTCACATGTTATACTTAACTTGGTTTTTCTTATTTTTTGATTTGTGTGGGTGTTGGGGCAGGTATTTTATTTCAACTCTATTTGTAGAACAAACTCCCACTACTAACATCTGAAATTATATGCAGTGGTTTCCCATCAGGTAGACACATTTCTACACATAGGTGTAGAAAGAAATACTTGTATTTTGAAAAAGACAATCCCAGATTGTAAAATGTTCTTCTAGTAGGCTGGTAAACTTCTTTATTACACCTTGTAGGGTGGTCCACATTTGCATGACAATGTGCATTTATTCCATCAATACCAAATAAATTGTTCCTATTTGCATAACACAACCAGTCTCCATTTAGTATTTCTATCTCTACAGAGAATAATAACTTGGATTGAAAAAAATAATATTCATTGCATACATCAATACTTTTAAAAAGCATAATCAACAAAAGCAGAAATGTGTTGCAGGCCCAGCCTCCATAGTGGGAGCAGCCACCATGCAGCTGACTGCCCATCGGTGGTGCAGACCTGGCCCCACACTCCTGGGGCCATAGAGGATGTGGGCTTGTGTGGGGAATGAGGGATGCAGCAGGCAGGGGTGTGGAGAGACCTAGGGCCTCACGTCCAGGCGAGTGGAGTGAAGCTGGGGATTTTCCCACATGTGTGGTCCGTGGATTGATCAGGGAAAAGGGTAAGGAGATGTGTGGTAGGGAAGACTGCTGAGGGAATACGTTGCAGGTGAGGAATCACCTCTGTGGGATCCCCATCGACAAGGCCAGTGTACTTGTAAATGAGGGGGTTGAGATCAAGCAGTTTGAAGGGTGGAAGCTACAGGACTTCTATGGGTCAGACAGATGCACCAGTCCACGTGGGCAATCTCAGCTGTGCTAGTTAGCATAGATCAAGGCTGACTATGACTAAGCTAGGGCTGGGAGACTGCCTGGCAGGGCTAGATCCCAGTACATGCCAGTGAGAATCGAACAGGGTACAGGTCATGTTAGGCTGGGCCATGACACTAACCAGCATGCAGGAGAACCAGGTCTGGGGGCAGATTCCGTGGGAGACATGTAGACCCACCCCCGTGGAACTGCGATTTTTGCTGCTTTGCTAGGAGCTGGGGTGTTGACAGGCTGAACTAGGCATTAGCATGGAACCCTTCAACACTCCAACAACTGGGGTGGGACTAGGACAGGCTAATCCAGGTTGCAACACCTACCAGGCATACCCAATAGTAGGGTGTTGGGGAGGCAGGGCCACAACAGCCACCAGCTCATATAAAGCCTGGGATGAGGGGGGGCGGGTAGATTACGTCAGGTAAGGGCCTACTACCCACTGGCACATGTGAGATCTGGTGGGGGAACTTGGTAAATTCCATTGATGGGCATAGCTCCTGCTGGTGAGCACTTGAGTTAGGCCTGGGTGTTGGTTGGGTCAGGAAAGGTAGCTCCACTTCTCAGGAAGTGTATGGGTTGATTCTGGAAAGGGGCAGGCTGGGCAGAGTCAAGCCAACCTTAACTCTCCAGCATATGTAGGAACCAGGCTGGAGTGTGGGTCATGCCAGGCTAGGCTATCACACCTATCAGTTTGCATGAGCCAAGTATGGGAGCTATCTGGGCAGGGCGAGGCTGCAGTACCCAAAATGAGTTTGGGACTGGGGGTGGGCTGGGGCAGGGCAGGCTGAAATATTCCATGGCAAAGGCCAAGCGGGGGATGGGCTATTCCGAGCTGGGTCAGAGCAACCACTAGCACACACATGACCTGTGGCTGGGAGCAGGTCTGGTTAGAGAGCTAAGGAGAGGCCCTGGCTGGGTTGTGGGAGCATGAGAGCTGGAATGGGGGCAGTGTTCTGGGTTGGACATGACTGCAGTAACCCTTGGCATAGGTGTGGACTGGGTCTGGGGTATGCCAGACTGGGCTAGACTCCATCACCCACTGGTGCTCGTGAGTGCCAGGATGGGAGTAAGGAGGTTGGACTAGGTCTTGGCATCTGCTGAATCACATGAAAGCTGTATCTGGCTATGGACCAGGTGTGGCTGATCTGTAACACCCAAAAGTAAGAACCGGAACTGGTTTGGACCTACTGGGAATGGCCACCGTTCCTGCAGGATAGGAGGTGGACTAAGTCAGTGTGGGTCAAGGACCCACCAGTGTGTGCAAGATCTGGGATGAGACCTGATAGAAGAACTTGGGTAACTCCCTTGTCAGGATGCAGTCCCTGCAGGTGAGTACAAGAACCAAGGCTGGGAGCAGCCCAGACCAGGACAGGTTATGATACCTGCCAGCATAACTGTGGGTCAGATCTGGGGCAGGCCAAGTTGGGCCAGTTCATAACACCCATGGCAGATCAGAGAACCAGGATGAGGTACAGGATGGCCTGGTTGGGCTACAGCACCAGCCAGTTCACATTAAGGCCAAGCTGGGAGCAGACTGGACTGGGCTAGGCTACAGAACTCACCAGCATGAGCTAGAACTGGGGCAGACTGGGCCAGGCCATTCTGCAGCACTGGCTGGCTACAGTATCCACCAATATACATTAGAGCCATCTGCAGGGGGTCTGTTAGGGGATAGAAGGAGGAGTTCCCTGTTGTGCCTCTGCTCCCGCTGGTGAGTGTGAGTACTGGAACTGAGTGTGAGGTCAGGCAGGGATACAATGCCTCTTGGCCTGCATGTGAGTTGGGTTATGGCAAGAACCAGGCTGAGCTAACCGACCATATCCACTGGTGCATGCATGAGACAGACTAAATGCAGGCTGGTTGAGCTTTGCCTCAGCATAAGCTGGCAAAGCTGTAACCAGGGCAAGTCATGTCAGGCAAAACTGCAGAACCATCTGATGAGTGTGAGATCTGGGATTTAGAATGGGTCTGTTAGGGAAACTGTGGACACCTCTCTGATGGCCTGTAACTCCCTCTGGTAAGCATGAATATCAGGACAGATGATGGCACCTGCTGGTATGAGTGTGCATTGGATAGTGGAGTCGGATGGGTTGAACTAGGTTTCAATGCCCATTGAGAGCTGAATGTGATGCAGCACAAACTGGACCAGCCTGCTGCACATTCTGGCAAGCATAGGAACCAGGATTGGGAGCAGGCTTGGTGGGGGTTACTGGGGAGTCGCCCTGACTAGACTGCAGCTCCTGCTGCTGAATGTGAGGGATGAGTGTGTGGTGGGCAGGGTTGGGCTGGACCACAGCATCCACTTGTTTATGGAGATAGAACTGACCCAGCAATCCAATTACCAGTGTGTGTGTAGACTGACATAGGTGATGAACTGAACCGGATAAATTACTGGCACACACGCACAAGAATCAGGTCTCGGATCACCTCAGATGAGATTTCTTTGAGGATATCCACACTGCCCCCAACCCCAACTGAACCGCTGGACTCAGAACTCCAACTATAGGAAGACTCATAGGATCTGTGGACTGACCATAGAGTACATGTGTCACACTGGGCCTGGGCTCTGCAGAGGACATTTGGCACCATAGTAGAGGAAGGAGAGCAGATCCAATTGCTCAACTACCCCAGCCAAATGTTGACTGCAAATATCTGGGTGAATGGAGACTCTGGGGTAGACTGCATCAGTAGGTGGACCTTGGAAGGATTTCCTCATCATTGGAACAGTGAGATCAACAACATTTCAGAACTATTGCCCTCAGAGTAGGTCCTAGATTGGGCCATTCCCCATCCCCAGGTACTGAGACGGCAGAGGGGCTGGGTCCAGCTTCTTGCCTAATTTCTCCCCTTCCCCCAGATACAGGAGGAAGAGGGCGGAAGATTTGGAAATAATGATCTCACCCACACTCCCCTAGTCCTTAACTCTTCCCACCCTCACCAACTATGCAAACATTATCAAAAATGAAATTATAAAAAAAGAAACAAGCAGAAAAATGACTACTCTATATAGCTACTGCACGACAAAAAAAACAGTCAACATAATAAACAGGATGGATGAAATTCTTTGCAAGTTATGTATCTGCTAATGAGGTTGAAAGCAAGAATAGATTAGGAACTCAAGAGCAGAAAGAAAAGGAAGGAAAAAGAAAGAGAAAGAAAAAGAGAGAGAGAGAGGAGAGAGAAAGAGAGAAAGGAATGAAGAAAGCCTTGATTTTAAAATGGCAAAAGGCCTGTATACACTTTTCTCTACAGAAAACATCTGTCCAACATGACAAACTGCTCAACATAATTAACCAACAGGGAAATGTAAATGAAAAGCAAAGTAAGATATTACTTTTTCCTAGTTAGAATTATGGTTATTCTCAAAAAGATGAAAGATAAATGCTGGCAAGAATGTAGAGAAAAGAGTCAGTGTACACTGTTGGTGAGAAGGACTACTCATTCATAATTCATTAATACATTATATAATTATGTATTAATATAATACATAATGCAATTCATTAAGTCATTACATGGAAGCATCTCAAAAAAATTTAAGATGTGACTACTATATAATCTAGCTAGAGGTATAGATGCAAAGGAAATGATATCAGTACACTGGAGAGATACCTGTATTTCAATGTTTACTGAAGTAACTTTCTTACCGGTTAAGATATGAAATGTCTGTCAAAGAATGAAATAAAGGAAAAGTGTCATACAAAAGCAATAGAGTATCAGTCCTAACAAGAATAAAAGCCCTTCACTCTTGACGGCATAACTGGATCCGAAGGTTATTATGTCAAGTGAAATAGGCCAGACACAGAAAAATGATCTCACTCACCCGTAGGCCTTAAACAGAACAAAACAAAAACAAAACAAAACAAAACCCTCATAAATATAAAGTATAATGGTATTATCAGCAGTTGGGGTAGTTAGTGAGAAGGGACAGAAAGATGAGTCACTGTATGTGTAACTATGTGAGATAGTAGAAATAAATGTCAAGGGATCTATTGCACAACAAGGTGACTGGCTACAGTTGATGACAATAGACTGTATCCTTCAAAACATACAAATAATTATTCTAGGTGCCATCCCCAAGAAGTGGTAACTACATGAGGTAGTACCTTTGGTGAATATAAGATAGGACTTGCAAAAAATAACTATGTAAGTTACATATAATTGCACATGTATATTTATACATATAAATTTTCCATGCTTCCTGTGTTGTTCCAATGTTCTTATCAAAGTAATTTTTTTCAAAACATTTCTTTATTTATTTGAGTTTCACGGAGCAGATCTTCCATCTGCTGGTTCATTCCCCACATGGTCACAGCAACCTGGGTTGGGCTGGGCTGAAGCCAAGAGCTCGTCCCTTGGGTCTCTCACATGGTCTCTGTGGCTCTGGGGTATCTGAGCGTCTGTCACTGGTGTTTAGCTGGACTAGAAGTGCAGCAGCTGGCACAGATGCCAGTGCCCTTATGAGATGTCAACATTGCAGGTCACAGTTTAACCCGCTGTGCTACAACATCAGCCTTCAAAGTAACTTTTAAAAATTATTTTCAGAATGTTGTTTTGTAACCCTCACAGCTTTAGCTCCAAACATTAGCAACATCTGGGGGAAAAAGAAACTTGCTAGGACAATGACATTGATGTCACTGGGAAGGAGCGAGGTACAATTAAATCTCAGGCCTTAAAGTAGCCAAGGATAGCATATAATACTTCTTAGTTCCAGATACGTGTGTGAGTTGCTGATGAAATTACAACTTTAAACTATCAAACATTGCTCAATTTATCTGCCATTCAGCAGTGCAGAATAAAATCATTCCATAAAATGCAAATGGACTTAGCACATTAGCACAATATACTTAATTCCAGAGTTTAATAACAATTTTCTCCTGACACTGGAAATGAAGAGACATACTGCAGAATAACCATTTTTACTTTATTTTTGAATGGATCTTTTAAAAAGATTTATTTATTTCTATTTGAAAGGCAAATTTAAAGAGAAGGAGAGACAGAGAAACATTTTCCAACTGCTGGCTCATGCCTCAAATTGTTGTAATGGCCAAAGCTAGGCTGATCCAAAGCCAGGAGCCAGGCACCAAGAACCTCTTCTCGGTCTCTCATTTGAATTCAGGGGCCCAAGGACTTGAGCCATCTTCCACTGCCTTCCCAGGTCACAAGCAGAGAGCTGGATTAGAAGTGGAGCAGTCAGAACATAAACTACGCCTATATGGGAAGCTGATACTGCAGGCATAGGCCTAGTGTGCCAGACCCAAAAGAACCATTTTCAATCTTGCCTTGCTTATGAAGTGTAACATCAGTTACTTTATTACTCAGCGTAATGTAAGTCTTTAGCTTTTTCCCCCTTGGCGCACCCATGGGGTACAGAAAACAGTTCTACAAACACAAATGTTGATACTCTATTTAATTGAAAGTGCACTGCATATTTCCCTCCGATTGTACAAACTGCATAAAATAAAATTGACTTTTCTTTTCTTTTGAATTTTATGGTACAACTCCATAGTGTTTGAAATGCCACACCACCAAATTCCCACCCCTTCGACTGATTTTCTCCATATCATAACACTAGTATAGTCCTTCACAAGGAGTCATGATTCCGTCAGTCTGTTATTTAAGTGTGCCCCGACATTGCCAGTACAAACAATGTCCAATAGTCCGGCATCCCATTGTCTAGACACGTCCAACAGTTTTACTGGGAGTCCATACTCGATTTGGAAGTAGGGATGCATACTGCATTGTATCTTCACATCCGGATATGATAGTCTCTATTACACCATTACTATACAGCCCCTTAAATGAGAAGCCATGAAACAAAAGCAACAACAGGTATGAAGTTAAGACAAATAACTGCCCCCTCCAGAAAAAATTTAGGCAAAAAACTGCGTGCTGTGAAAAATTTTTCTCCAGAGACCATCCCAAAGTATCCAAACTCTTGCATACTGTCACGGAGTTGAAAAAACATGCCCCCGAATAACCAACGCACAGGTGACGAAAAGAAAACACAAAAGCTTCTTGTGTAAAATGATGCCACCATGCGATCCGTGAGCCAGCCATAATTCAACAAGAGAAAAGAATCTATTTAGAAGAAATGAAAATGAAATTAAAAAAACACCAGAGCACAAGGGATGCAGTAAAAATCATGACAATAGTTTTTTGAACAAAGCTTCCATCCTTGACTATAACAGAGTTATATTATGACATACTTTTACACTCATCTGTGAAACATAACTTACGTAGAGCATTCTTTCTGTGGATAAGTATTCTTAAGAGGAACAGAAAGAAAAAATCCAAATAAAGTATTAGGTTCTGTTAAGATATTTTAGGAAAGCACCTTTACACTGAGGTGACATTCTAAATGTGCTCAAATGGCAGTTAAGCCTTATGTTCAAGTATATGTTCAAGTATTAGTTATGTTCAAAAAGATATTGCTGAGATTGAAATCATTCCACAATAGACAATACAAAGAACACTTTGAAAATTCCACTGAAAGTCTGAGATGGAATGAAAAAGTGAAAGTATGGGTTTGCATACCCATTCTTTATTCTATAATAAATATGACTAAGAGCTGGAATCCTAAATTGCATGTTCTCATAACCTAATTATTCCAAAAGCAATAATATTGTCATTTTCAGTCTTGGGCATTTGTACTTTATCCTTTTCCAAACAACTAAGGTTTTTATCAGTCTACATCTTCAGGAAAAAAAAAAAAACAAACCGACTTCTGAGTTAAACTAGACAAACAACGAGGCCATCACAAGGTGGGTGCTAGAGTTAACTGATTTCTATGCACACCTAACATTCTTTCAATGACGCGCACAGGCAGGACATTTTTGCTTCTCAGTTTGGTGGAAATAAGGAAGAGATCTTACACATCATTCATTGTGTTCCCCCAGGATCTGGTTTAACGAGTTGTATCATAGAAGCTTAATACGTTGACAGTATGCAAGAGTTTGGATACTTTGGGATGGTCTCTGGAGAAAATTTTTTCACAGCACACAGGTTTTTTTTTTTTTTTTGCCTGCAAACACAACTTTCTTTCATGGTTCCAGACAGATAATAAGAGTCTGATTTTATCCTGACAGATGAAACTATGGCTGTCTTTAATGATTACGGATGCTATTATTTTAGAAAAGCAAACAGTTCAAATCCAAATGATGATTCGTATTTCCAAACGTGGAATTTATGCATAAAGGTGTACATTTAATGGCCCCATCCATAATCTTTTTAGATTCTTCAATTTTGCCTTTATTGCTGCATTTTTCTTCCAGCTTGGTTCCACTAGAGACCCTTGCAGGAGGCACAAGGAAACACTACTGCAGAACTGCACGCCTGTGTTCAGGGTGCCTCGTGGTGAGCTCGCTCATTCCCTCACGGTGTCCAGGCCTCTGTTTATCAGAACTGATGAGGAAGTTCCTGAACATGAACATACTCTACAGAGAAGCCTCTGGGAAGAAAGTAGAAGAAAGGTCACAGGTTTCCTCTGCTTATACCTGAAAATTGGTGAATTTCTGTAACAGCCGAAATGAAAAAGATAAACTGAAGCTTATGAGTTCATGTATAGCTTTATGAGTTTATACACATTTATGTCACCCACACTAACCAGTCTGAAAGACAATGAAGAGCTAGCATAGTCTCAATAGATTTAAACAAAAATCAGAATGATTAAGAATCTAAATTCTGGGAACCTAGCAAGTAGGATGTTGATACTAGTCATTAGGCTAAAAGGCTATTTCCTAATTATGGTGGCATGTTATTTAATAAACAAGTGATGCTTATTACAGAAATTGGCAGTGAGGTACGAAAGTATATTTGAAGAGCAGCTAAATGCTTCACAACAAGCTTAAAGCGGAAACCTGTCTGTCAGCCGACTCTAATTCAGTGACTGTCTGCTGAGTAAAGCTCATCAGACTTGACACTTTGGAGAGAATAAGTCTCCCATCACAAGGAACCTGCGATTTCAATACACAAACCACACACATACATGAAATACTGGAAAAACACATTGCACCATGCAACACAATAATAATCTTGATATAAATCAATTTATATAGCTTATGGGCTACGTCAAGTGCCGAGAAGCTCCTGGGGGAGAAAAGGGGAGAGGGATGAAGATAGGACGCAGAAACACCCTCAAGGGATCAGTCTGGCAGAGTTTCAAGATCAATTCTGAGGAATGACGCACTGGTTGGATGATCAAAACATAATCTAAAAAACAGTGCAAGCTCGTAGAGAATAATAATAAGAAATGATTTTGATAAAAGCATGAGTATGAAAGAATTGGAAGTGGGAGAAGGATCAATTCTATTCAGCAGGTGTGTGTGTTATTGTGGGGGGTGGATTTACAGCAGTTATTGACAACTCTAACTTATCAGAGTGAAATAAACAGAGTTTAACCTGCACTGAAAACAGAATGAGATCAAAGCAAGATAAGTAAGAAATCTGAAGAAAAGGGCAAGTGGTCTATGCCAGTTGGAGAATAATCAGGGACAGAAAAGACTTGTGCAAACATGTATTTAAAAGTGTTATGTATGATAATGAAAAATGTCTTGAAGTTGGCTGAACTGTAGGATATGTATGCCATGGACTACAATGAAGCTATTTAAAATCATGTCTGTTGGGAATATGTCTAGTGGGTAAAATATCAGTTCAGACGTCTACATCCGCGTGCCTGACTTGAGTAACAGGCTTCAGCTGCCACTTCCACCTTCCTGCTGATGTGTACATTGGGGGGAAGTGGTGATACCTAAGGACCTGGGCTGCTGACACCCACAGAAGGGACCTGGTTTGGGTTCCCAGTTCCTGGCTTTGGCCCTAGTCATGGCAAGCACCTGAAGAGTGAACCAGTCATGGGAGCTCTCTCTTGCTCTAGCTCTCTGCCTCTCAAATAAAGAAATACATTTTTTTAAAAAAAGCATGCTATAATATAATAGCAAATGATGTAAAAATTATGTGTTTACAATTTTAAAACACATTATAAAGCAGCTATGTGGTATACACATAAGGAAAATGCTATAATATTAATATGAGTGAATTATTTTTATTTTTTATGAAGCTTCTTTTATTTCCCAAATTTGATAAACATAGCATTTCTCTGAGCTTGCACTTGGTAAACATTTGACATGTGTTGGTTCATTTAATCTTCATGGCAACCCTAACAGTTTTTGGTAAAGTAACTTATCCTTACTTGGGTAGTATATAGTGGAGCACAAACAATCACTTTTGATATTGAAAAAAATGCATTTAAAGGAAGACTGCAATGTCTGCTGTTGTCATTTCTGTGCAAGGAAAAGCATCCCCAACCTGGAACAACGTCCCTACGAGGAGAACAAGCTAGCACACCAGCAACACTGATGAACAGAGAGAAAAACAGGGAAACGGGACTCACTGTTGCAAAACCCGAAGCTGAAGATGCAAGTGGAGCTAGAGAGTGATGGTGAAACTTAGGAACATTTCCACTGTAAAGCTGAAAGCCAGTCATCTCTTCTGATTCTAAGGAGTATCCACTACCATCACTATTGCCTCAAAAAACAGAGAAACAAACAAAAACCTCCCATCTGCCTAAGGAAAGGGTGTTAGATTTATTTTGTAGAACTGCAAAGAAAGATACCAAACCAGTGATTTGGGTGGCAAAAAGGCATATCAAAAGATATTAAGTAATATTTAATTAAATTCTAATACAGAATTAATTAGAACAAGATCACAAACAAATTAGGCTTATACTCAAATCTCTTTTAGTTTTTTCCCTCTGGGAATTTACAAGGGTCAAGCTACTGCTCATTTGCAGCATTAGTGGACTTCAAAAACATGCTTTCAATGTTCTTAACTATGAAAATATGCCTTGGCATACTGTATGTAAAATATTCTATATGTCATAGTTTTTCTTTTGCTCCTGTTTTAATCAAATGTTTTATTTTATAGCCATTTAAAAATTTAGCATCTAGCATACAATTTTATAAAGTTTTAGGTGTGGTATTCAAAAGAAAGCAAGATCCCTTATGTTCAATAAATTCTTACTTGGAAGATACTTTTAAAGCCAAGAAATAGATTTTATCATTGATTGTAACGTTACATTGTAAATGTTGGCTTTAATACAGAGACTCAATTTTAAAGTAACTCTGAAAAACCGATAGAATTTTAAGATTTCAAAACCTGAGAAATACATCTTAAAACAGATCCGTTTTTGCCGTAGGATGGTCTGTACTTTGCTAAGATAAAAAGTTTCAGAATTTTCACATATTTCAAATCTATGGTTTCATAAATTACCTTAACTCCTCCATATTCGTTCCCACACACGCACACATACACACACCATTTGAACAGAAATACAGTCTCGAGCTCAGTTCAAGTGGATAAAACAGTAGCTTTCAGTTTCTATCCATACCACCCGTAGGCCAAACCTGGAACACACACTGCTATTCAGAATGTGTGTACTGACTGCAAAGGGATGCAAGCTTCTAAAGCTGGATCCAACACCGAGGCTGGCGTTTGAACCATGCTAAGGGTAAATTTAACACTCATCTCACACCGTGAGAAGCTGGCTCTGCTCTGCAGGGCATCCAGTCCTGGAGTCTCAGGGGGACCTGCCTTTAAGGAAGCTGTCATACAAGGGAGGTAAGATGGAAACTTGGTTCTAAGAGTACTGGGTGGGAAAAGGGTTGGGTTTGGGGAACTGGTAACTCAGACCTTGCCACTGCATATTCACAACTTCAATGAGAACTCATCAGGGGAAGCCTTCTCAGTCTATGTCAGCGCATGAGAGAGGAAGGAGCAATCCATCATTGCAGGTTCCTCTGCCCTTGTGCGGGCCCACTTGTAGCAGTCAGCACACACACTGCACGGTAATTTACTTGGAATCCATTTCTACTACGGTAACGTATCATTAATTTCTGACAGATGTTCTTTGGCTCCAGCACGAAGTCAGAGCAGGTGCCCTTGGCCACCAGGAAGAGGACACAGAGGAAACTGCTCTTCCATGCCTGCCAGAGTGTTATGTCTCGCCGTGTTCAATCATTGCCATTCCCTAACGGCAGAGACTGTTTAAATAAGAAAAGCACCTTCCACATGATCATTTAGCCTTTGTGAAGGCATCATTCTGCATCAGGAGGGCAAACTTGATTCCTTCAAGACAAAGAACATCATACACATCAGGCTTAAAGCAGAAGTGCACAAGTGAAATCTAATGCCTATTTTGGGGATTTCGATTGTACTGGAAAAGCAAAGCAACAGACATGCGAAGACCACCACAGAGGGCAGACTTCAAAACATGCAACTCACATAAAAAGAAACTGAAGCTCTCATTGACTTTAAATATGAAGTGGCAACTGCCAAACCACAGACCAGTCAAGGCAGTTCCCTGGGATTCAACGAGTGACAAAGCTTTGACACCTTTGTCATCTAGTTCATAGTTAATCTGAGGTTTTATTCACGTGGTGGCAGCAAGCATAGTAGAGTGTGAATATAAAACTCAAATTCCACTTTCTGTGATGGCTGCCTTTAAATATATATACAACTAAACAGTAAAAACACTATTGTAGTGAGCTGTAACTAGCCAAAGTTTCAAATCCTGACATTTTGGTCAAAGTCTATATAAAATTCTATATAGAATTATATATATATATATATATATGTGTGTGTGTGTGTGTGTGTGTGTATGTGTATGTCTACTGTTGTATATATACATATATATACATACATATACATATATTTATTTACATAGTTTGAAATTTTTATATGGTTACAGACTGGATTACATTTCAGAGTAGACATCTACCAAAGCAATGATGAATGAAATCTCTGTTCCTTAATTACCATATGAATTCCAGTGAAAATGAGGGATCTGAGGAAGAAGGCAATATTAGTGCCACTGTACTTCTCTCAGGTTTGCTGCAAACAACAAACTTACATTTTCCTAAGAGATGACAATATAAAAACAGCCTTCTACTAGATTATTTCATAAATCTGCTGAGAAGACAAACAGCACTCAGCCAAAGCAGCCTAACTAAATTTTTGTGATGGACAAATTCCTTTCTTTTTAGCAGGTTACAGGAAAGACCTCATAGTTCCAAGAAAATTAAAGTTAAGGCCTGACAAAAAATTCCCTTCTATTCCTGACCCTTGGGCTATAGAGCTTGGGAAATATTGACCTCCATGAATGTTATTGAGATACTTTCTAGAAAGTTCCATGCAGAATACTAACTGAAAATATCCCTGGGGTCTCAAAAATCCAATATGGCCAACTGCTATAAATGAATTATAGTAAGTACTCATGAGTAATTAATCAACAAGAAGGGACTTCACAGCTATGAGAATAGAGTGACTCCTCAGGGAAGTAGTCAGAAGAGTTAGATAAAATGTTTCTTGGCTGGCTGCTTCCCTTCACAGAGGAACAGTACCAGAGGATGTCTTCTGGGCTTCATTTGGCTCCACTCACTCCCCATGGACCCACTGCTACCTGTCGCATTCCTTAAGGTGTCCTCCAAGACAGGGTGGGAGGGAAACTCAGACCTGGTCACTGGACTGACATCCTCACCATGACATGTCTTTAACAAGCACCTTCAAACCAGTATCAGGCTCCTTGTAGGGTGTGGAGAGGACTGGCCTTTCTGTCCACCAAATGGACCTCCAACCTGCAGGTCACTTTCCCCTTTGGTTTTCTTAGAAGCCTGAACTTGTATCATATTGATTCATTCTTTAGGGAACTTCAGCACCTTCTCTATCAAAAGAAGAGAAGTAGCAGTAAATAATATTTACTACATAATATTCGGTTTCGGTGTGGGAAAGTGGATTGAACTTTAACTCTAGGGTGGGAGACTGAGAAGCAGTAAGGCATCCAAAGAAACTCCTAGGAATGGGGCAGAGGGTGGGAAAGTGAAGGTCAGAAAGAAGAAATTGCCTACTCTGAAATTTAACTCCCTGTTTTAAGTACATACTGCATGAAAGTTACCTCTCTCCATCTCTCCCTTTAAGACATGAAGGCTCATTTCAGGTTTGTTGCACTCCAGCATGGGTAAACAAACAATGCACTCAGCAGCATCTATGCATAGACACAGCTGTAAAACCTCTCCTGTTCAGTAGGAGTCCTTTGTTGAAACTTATCATAATCAAAGCAACTTCAAAGCATTATAAATTTCCATTTTTCTTCCTGTTGTTTTGTGACTTTTCATTTGAGGGGGTATTACAGTAACTGTAGAGACTACCCTATCCAGATATGAGAATACAATGCAATATGCATTTCTACTTCCAGAACAAAGATGGACTCCCAGTGAAACTGTTAACTATATCTTGACAATAGGACACTGGACTCTGCCATTGTCCACACCTACAATGTCAGGATACACTTAAATAGCAGAATGATGGACTCTGACTATTTATTAAGAACCACACTATTGTTATAATACAGGGGAAATTAGTGGGGATGAGGGCAAGGCACTGGGGAGGGGGTAGGGGAAATCCCAAAGCCTATGAAACTATATCATAATTTAAAAAGTAAAGAGAAAAAAAGATAGTAATAAAAGCTATTGCTTCCTTCCCTTCCCTGTGCACGACTGCCCTAGGTTTAGAACTCTAGGACTGCTCCCCACCGCTTCACAGTGTCACTAGTTTCTAAGCTTGAGAAGACATGTGCAAAGCTTTTCAAATACACGAGGGTCCCTAACACCCAACACAATGTGTGTATACGCAACAAGGACAGCTTGGGAAACAGGTCTGAGAAATAATTCTGTATGGCCCCAAAGCAAGATGCTCCATCATGCTGACATTTGTCTTAACATCACATCTTAGTTAAACCACCTGAGACTCTGGCCAGGACTGCTGGTTAGGCACAGGTACAGACCATTTTATCTCATACTTACTATGCTGCCCAATATTTTTATATCATTCTGAACTTGACTAAGTCTCTGAGTGATGCATGATTTTCCCAGGAAAACAAACACATACAGTATTTAATTCCCCATTTTGGCAATTCAGGTAGCAATTCCATGAACCCGGTTACGATGAAGACAGACTGGGTCAACGCATAAAAGGCACCATGGAACAGGGTTCCAAGCCCTATTTGATCAGAATAGTCTTCTAACCAATCACTTCTGAATCACCTAGGGTGGTAAGAGGGGGTTGGCTTCTTCCAAAACTCAGATTCATAGAACTGAGGTGTCCTTGATGGGCAGGAAAAGGATCACACAGCAAACAGCTGTCAGTAAAAATGCAGCTGACCTTAAAATTGTAGATTCACAAGTCCTGCTCCATTTTCAATAAAGACTTGTTTTTTTTAAAAAAAGAATGAGGATCCAGAAATCTTTTTAAATTTATACTTTACTTTAACAGAGTCACTGAATTATGAAAAGGGCCAGATCTACCTCCTAGAGAATCTGATCTTGCAAGCTCTAGGCATATGTGCTTTTACAAAGCTTTGTAAAAAATTCTGATGTGCACTCACAGTTGCACCAGATCTTCCACAATTAATAGTCTTTTTGCATCTTCTAAGACAAAGCTCCACAAGGAAATAGTTTTAATTGTTGCAAAAGCCTTGACTGCATGCAGCGATACTGCCTCACAACCTGTCTTGATGCCACAGGCTTTATTATCTTTTTAAATCATCATTTAAAATTGCCATTCAGTTCAGCCTTAGCAAAGCTGAGTCCTTCCCTGAAGCAAGATAACGAAACTCGAGTACTTTTGATGCCAGCAGGCACCTGGAGTCCGTTTCCAACAGCTTGTGGGCAATGAAGCAAGTCTTGGCATGCTGCATAAACCAGGCTACACAATGACCTGTAGCAAAACTCCTTGAGAACATCATGATTTCTTTTTGACCAGGCCCAGGCATGATCAGAACACAGACCTGGCCTCTGCCGGGGACTGTGGAGGGAGTTTTGAGTCTCAGGGAGCTGCAGCAAAATGAAGCAGAAGAAAAAACAAATCAGCCTTGCCAGCAGTATTGCGTAACTTTGCACAGTGGATTTTGAAGGTATCTCATTTCAGCCCGGGAAAAATGGGATACTTAATTGCGTGTAGAAAAGCTGAAATTTCAGCATTGAAAGTACCTGCTTCTGTAAATATAAAATGACACATTTAAACAATTGAATGGACAAGTAGTTCAGTACAAGGATATTTCAAAAGTTCACATATAAAATAATAAAATTTAAAAATAAATAGTCTATTTTGGTATAAAAAATATTTGAAATTCATGCATTTTGAAGGAGTCTTCAAAAACTTCATGGAAAATGTGTGGTATTAAAAAATTAACCATGGATTTCAAAATCTTTATATATATTTAATTTGAAAGGCAGATTTACAGATAAACCAAGAGAGAGAGATATCTTCCGCCCACTGGTCCATTCCCCCAAATGGTCAGAACAGCCAGAGCTGAGCTGGTCTGCCAGGAGCCAGGGGCCAGGAGCCTTCCCTGGTCTCCCATATTGGTGCAGAGCCTCAAGCACTCAAGTCATCCAATGCTGCTTTTCCAGACAAAAGGATCTAGATTGGAAGCAGAGTATCTGGGATTCAAACTGGGGCCCATGTGGGATGCCAGTGCCACAGGCAGAAGCTAGCCTACTACACCATGGCACTGACCAAAATGTCTTTTTCCCACTCTTTACCAACTTCTTGAAGTACCTTTGTAAGAAGGAAGACAGTATATTTTCATGTGAATTGTAAACAGGTGAGTGAATCAGAGCTGTGGGTGAATGAAAGCTGTAACCTTACAGAAAGGAAACTTTCCAGACTGATTTGTGGTCTGAGTGCTGCCCAGCAGCCAACGGGAGCAAAGGAACATGAAGGAAGACACGCACTCTACTTCCCAAAGTAGACTACCCTGAGAATCGTTCCTGTATTTCTTTTCACTAAAATGGGTCTTTTATAAAGAATCTGAATGAAGCACAGTGTTAGGCCCCCAGCAGTGCTGGGCTGCCCAGGGACTGCCTACATGGTTCTCACCCTTTCTCTATTTCTACCCACCCTGTTACCTTTACTGCAGATAATCAGAGGGGCTCAGGCCTCTTGTCCATTTCTCCGAATCATGCAGAGTCATAACATATCTTGGTATATCTGATTTTAGTTGTTTTTTTAAGTCAGAGAAGTCGGGTCCAGTGCAATAGTCTGTCAGCTAAAGTCCTTGTCTTGCACGCACATGCTGCCAGGATGCCATATGGGTGCTCATTCTAATCCCGGCAGCCCTGCTTCCCATCCAGCTCCTTGCTTGTGGCCTGGGAAAGCTGTAGACAACAGTTCAAAGCCTTGGGACCCTGCACTGGTGTGGGAGACCTGGCAGAGGCTCCAGGTTCCTGGCTTCAGGTCAATACAGCTGCAGTCACTGTAGCCACTTGGGGAGTGAATCAGCTGACAGTAGATCTTGCTCTCTGTCTCTCCTCTTCTGTGTATATATGGCTTTCCAACAAAACTTTTTTAAAAAGCCAGAGAAGTTATTCTTTTATGAAAGGAACTGTGGGCTACAGCAGTGTCACATATCAAGTATCAACAAGCTCAGAGTCATTCATCTCAAGTTGTAAAACCATTGTGCCAAAACCCAATGGAATAACACAGATTATTGTCTTTCTGTTAGCAGTCTCATGATTAGAAAGTGGTACTTTACAAAACAGTTTCTTCCCCATTCTAAGCCCCACCACAGAATCCTCCTGTGTGGACATATGGTCCTATTCCCCACAAATGGAAGGAAGACAGACAAATACACACGTGGCCCACTATTTCTCATATGGAAACGATGAACTCTGGATAATCCAAAGATATCACTGACCTCTCCACAATCTTCCCTCCTTCCGTTTGAGGTGAGCTGGCTGAATTTCTTGAGAAGAAATGCACTGAACATCTGTCATTTTCTCATGTCTTACTCTGTGTGAGGGGCTGCATTTGGTAGATTATACAAATCACTCCATTCAATTTGCGGTTCTGCAAAGTAGGTGTGACTACCAAAGTTATACAAGTGCATCCTTGCACACTTTCAATAATCCTTTGCTCTTCAGTACTCTATGGTTTCATAAGTATTTTTTATGAGCAAGTTTTAGGAATATAAAACTAAGAACAACCAAGGTAGTCAAATTTTAAATGACACTAGTAGTAAACTAGAACACAAAACGCAAGCTTTATTATCCGTTAGAGATGAAAGTTGAGTTTCTTGGCATCCAATGCAAAGAAATAAATCAAAGCCACCGTACATGTTAAAATAAATCAGGAGGAGGATCAAAGCAACAATGCCTATGACAAACATCCTTAGTCACTTAGAGAATGACTCGCAACGGAGTGCTCCGCTTGGAGGAGCTCACAATCGAACTGCAGAGATGACTACTTAAAGCAGGCGGATCAATACTGTAACAACCGCACAGTTGACTGTGTGGAGAACCATCTGAGCAGCCTTCCTTCAGTACTCGATCGCTTTCTACTTGACGACAAAACAGAACAAGTTAGGAGTCTTGGATAGTATAGCTTAGTGGAAAACCTCAGGGGAAAAATGGATGAGCAAAAATGCGGCCATGCGTTAGAACAGGAGACGCTTTATCTAAGGTAAGATTAAAAAATGGAGAGGTTACGGAACATCCTAAAAACAATGGGCAATTGTTGCTGCTCCTCAGAAAGCCAGTGTACACAACTTCTGATTTTTTAGAACTGTCATTTGTTAGCAACCACAAAACCATGAGGAAGCAGGCAGGGTTCCAAACAGAGATGTGCAGTGGTAATTGGCACTCACAGTATTGGCAGCCATGAAGCAGGTCTGTATCGTAACCCAACCTTAGAAAGCAATAAGCTGCTTAGTGAAGGCTAGTGTCTCTGAAGCAGTAAAACAGTACTTAGAGGGAAGAGGCACCTGGGTCCGTCTTTGAAGCCTGATACCCAGAGAGTCCAGGGAACTGAAAATGTCACTGACCATTACGAAAATGGTTGAACTATAAAATACATACACTTTGCCATCTACAAAATTCAATTATTCTCCAAGGTGTACCCATGATTCTCTTTCAAAACAATGTTTTAGTGCTCTAGGACAAATAAGCCACTAAATAAAGATGGCTGATGAAACATGCAACAAGGTCCAGCACAGTAGTCTTGTGGCTAAATCCTCGCCTTGCACCTGCTGGGATCCCATATGGGCACTGGTTCATGTCCCGGCTGCTCCACTTCCCATCAGCTCCCTGCTTGTGTCCTGGGAAAGCAGCAGAGGACGGCCTTGAGACCCAGTGCCCTTGTGGGAGACCCACAGAAAGCTCCTGGCTCCTGACTCCTGACTACACTCTGGCCATTGCGCACAGAAGATCTTTCTGTCTCTCCTTCTCTCTGTAACACCTAGCTTTCCAATAAACATAAACAAATCTTTAAAAAAAAAAAAGGAGCAAGTGCAACAAGCCAGACCCTCTTGTGTAAGCAGATCATGTGCCCACCATCAGACAAATAAGTATTAAAGATACAAAAGCGAGGCACTGAATACCTATTCCTAAATTAATGTTCTGTCAACTCTGCTTGAAACCTCTGCTCTAAGAGCAGTGCAAAGACGTTTCACATGTAACATACAGTTAGTGGAAACAATTAACGCTGGACATGTATGTGAACATCCTCTGGAAATTTTCAGACAGTCTGTGAATGTCAGTTCACGTCCACGCTACCTCATTTAATCTGGGCCTCAGGAATGAAGTGTTCCCTCGAAGTGAGTGTTCCACTTAACTCAATCTTCTGACTCTACATGATTAAAAAACATTTGAGCTTTTTTAATGGAAGTGTTTCCAAGTGAAACTAACATATATAGTTTATCAATTTATGTCACTTACTTATTGATGTGAATTAGAGATTATGTATACATTACTATATATGTAATCCATTTAAGTACATTATAAAGATACATTTTAATTTCTTTTTACTTAAAATCAACAATTCAGACTGCACGTATCTGTGGGGTACTGTGTGAGGTATCTGTGCATATAATTTGCAATGTCTGAATAAGGTAAATATGTTCATTCTCTCAAGCATTTAGCATTTCTTTATGATGATAATATCCAAAAATCTTATTTTCCAAACTTCTTAATAGAAAAAAGATAGAAAACATAACATTATCTTTACCCTATTGCACACCAGAAGCCCAGAGCACTTTATTCCATGCAGCCATAACCATCCCTCAGTGTCCGCCTTACCTCCTCCGGTCTCTGCAAACCACAGGTACATGTGACTTCTATTAAATCACCTATTCCCTCAGACTCCATGTATGAGCTATTATGTGATATTCATCTTCCTCTGCTTGCCTTATCTCAACACAATAACCTCCGGTTATATCCATATTGTTTCAAATGACAAGAATTCACCACTTTGTACAGCGGAGTAATATTCCATTGCAAATACGCACCACATTTCCTTTTCTCAGCGGGTAGACACTAGGTTGTTTCTATTCCTTATTGTGAACAGTGCAATAATAAACACAGGAGCGCTGATGTGTCTGACAAATTTCCTTTCCCTTAGTGCGCCCAGTTTTTCAGAGAATATTTTGATAAAATCTGTAGTTCTGATTATTTGAGGTCATCCATGGACCACAAAGGGAGGGTTGTAATATGCATGCCTCTGTGTATGACTTTGGTGCCAACATCAAGTCACCCAGACCGTTAGAAGCAGCTTCCGTAAGCAGTGGCTTGCTTCTTAGAGGCCACTGGATGTGTGTTCTCCAGCCTAAAGACCCAGAGAAAGACACAGACCAGGTGATGTCAACTCTCCCCTGGTCCTTTTCTGTTTTCTTACACCTGGTTCCTGACTGACCCTCCTCTTCCCAGCTTACCTAGGGATGCTAGAGGAAAGAGTCCATTCAGGTTAAGTGGAGTGTAACAAGCGCAGAAATGCAGAAACTGAGTGAATATTTGTTTTATAAAGAAGTCATAAAGACTTTCCCTTCAGACATATAATCAAAAATCCACTTAAGCTACACGAATAAAACTTTATAAAAAAAACCCACCATGGGCCCGGCACAATGGCACAGTGGTTAAGGTCCTTGCCTTGCACACCCGGGGATCCCATATGGGCGCCGGTTCTAATCCTGGCAGCCCCGCTTCCCTTCCAGCTCCCTGCCTGTGGCCCAAAGCTTTGGGACCCTGCACCCGCGAGGGAGACCCAGAAGAGGCTCCTGGCTTCTGATCGGCATAACATCGACCGTTGCGCTCACTTGGGGAGTGAATCATCGTCGGACGGAAGATCTTCCTCTCTGTCTCTCCTCTCTGTATATCCGCCTTTCCAATAAAAATAAATCTTTAAAAAAAAAAACCACCTTGATGATGTTTATGATGTATGTGAATGGCTCAATGAACATTAAAAAAGTCTTTTAAAAATGTAAATAGTGTTTGTATGATTTGTCTTAAAGTTACATAGCTTTATATTCATGCCTAAGTATTTAATGTCTTTCCCCTCTGGTTCCTTAGCACTTTGTACAATGCCAAACATTATGTAAGCATCTCAAATGAATGTTTGGGAATCAGTAAATCAAAAGATTCCAGTGTCACAGAAACACTTTAAAAATTCAGTATCTAAAACTTTAATCCAGTTTATCTTAAATCACCTATGGTTACTAAACTAATCGGGGAAACAAAACAAACATACTGAAAACTACGCATCCTATTGGCCAGTAACATTTTCAAATATTTAACTTAGCTGATTGATTTCCTATTGATCACCTTATAAAATATTAAGGATCCAGTGCACAGAATGAGAGAACAATTACAAAAGTGTTTCCCCTGATTACGCTTCTGGAAATCCCTATGAAAGAGTGGAAACTTTCATATAAACAAACAGCAGTCTTTTATGCAATTTTAAGCATCTGCTGTAGTTAGCTTTTGCTCCGCCAGATGGCGTCTATGAATCAAGCGCCATGCCTACTTCTATTTTCAAGAGCATACCAATGGTAGTGCAATGACTGCCTTGTATACCAGAGGAATGATTGTAAAACTACAGTGTTATGAGAAGCAGAAGGTGGACTGCACTGAGCTGCAAAGCAAGCCTGATCATTCGTCCAAGTGTTCATTCTACCAACATTTACTAGTTTCTGATTCTCCAAACATTATGCTGAATGCTGAGAGCTAAAAGAAAAAGTCCTTGCCCTCAAAAAGCTTGCGATTTATGGAAGTAGACAACTTGCAAAGGAATAGCTATAAAAGAGAGCATTAAGTTTTCTATTTGAGAAGCCTTGGCAACACCATTTTATAAAGGATACATGTGTCAGCTCTTCAAGGGGTGTCAGTGTGTTGGGTAGCAATCCACGTGGACGGGCCAGGCCACACAGACGTAGAGGCAAGACAAACACACGGCGTTGTGGAGGCCGAAATAGAGTTACAGGGCTGGCCGTGTGTGTGTGTGTGTGTGTGTGTGTGTGTGTGTGTGTGTGTGTGTGTGTGTGTGTGCTAATAGATAGCAGAGGAGATAGGACAGTTCCTAAGTCCCGAACTTGACTATCTTCCAGCTATCACAGTAAACTAACTTGGAGAAGCCAGGCCAGCAAAAGGCATATTGATTATACAGATGGTTAAAAATACTCATATTTTCATGTGTCACTAGAATCAAAGTTTCTCAGAAACCTCCAGGATGGATGTAGTGGCTTAGTGGCCATCGGCTGCCAGTGTGGAGTGACCGAATTAACAGAACCACCTTAGAAATCAGGTAGCTTCAAATTCCTGCTGCCGCATTAGTGACAATGAACAAATCCAGGTATTAACAATGAACAGCAATTCTCTTGCTGAGCCTTAAATAAAGCAGCAACAAACTGGGATCTAGTACGACTGATTTTTAACATTACAGGGGTGGTGATCACAAACAGGCATGGTATAAAAATGAAGTAGAAAAATGCTTGAACGGAATCACTAGAAAGTTTTAAACCTACGGTTATTATAAGGCAAACACTCTTCAAGTCAGGCTTTAAAAAAAAGGTTTAAATACTATCAAAATTAAACTATATACTCTTAATTCTACACTGATGATATCTGCAAAAAACAGCTGGATAGTAATTTAAATATTAAAATACATGTCCTTGCAGAGTATTTTGAGTTTGTAGCAAGATAGTTTCTATTATTCGGTGATTCTTCATGCTAACTCATTGCACTTTGAGACACAAAACATTTGGGACCTAGATGAATACAGAATTTTTAGAAACAGTACAAAGTGTTGAAAGGCTTTAACCAGAGAGCAGGCATTTTATTCCTCTGTGTCAACAATTTCCCTTATGTGATTTTTTTTATTCTTTCATCATTAAATGAAATGGATGGTGGATGAGAAGAGTTTTAATTCAGAGATGACTATGAAATGAATTTAAATCATTTTACTAACTCCCGGGAAACATACTGTATTGAAATACATGCATTGAGTTTACTCTTCTTTAAATTCTATGACTGTGTTAATACTCAGATTTAATTATTTAAGTTTCATTGAAATGAAAATAGATCGGGTACTACTGGCAGTTAAAAAAAAAACTGGAAATATTTTCTTGAATGTAATGAAACATTTTCTAAGTGCTAAACTTTGCTGAGCAGTTACTATAGGCCAGGCACTGAGCTAGGAACTCTAAATATATCAAATATATATCATTTCAATTAAACTAAACTTGGGAGGAAAAAAGAAATCTACTTGGCCATCACAAAATTTACATTAGATTGTTTCAGGTGAAATTCACTCAGCTTTAGAAGTACTCTATCAAATGTTGTCTAATTAATAAATACGGGCCCCAACCACCCATAATGATGAAAATGTCAAAGAAAATTATTTTAAAAGACAAACTCCACTGGATAACTATAATGGACACAACTGCATTAAATTCTGCTACATTGGGCCCGGCGCAATAGCATAGCAGCTAAAGTCCTCACCTTGAACATGCCAGGATCCCATAAGGGTGGCAGTTCTATTCCTGGCAGCCCCGTTTCCCATCCAGCTCCCTGTTTGTGGTCTGGGAATGCAGCCGAGGATGGCCCAAAGCCTTGGGACTGTGCACCTGCATGGGGGACCCAGAAGAGGCTCCTGGCTTCGGACTGACTCAGCTCCAGCCATCGTGGCCGCTTGGGGAGTGAGCCATCGGATGGATGATATTCCTCTCTGTCTCTCCTTCTCTTTGTATATCTACCTTCCCAATTAAAAATTTTTTTTTAATCTTTTAAAAGATTATTCTAAGTAAATACAATATCAGGTAGAATTTATTAATAACTTTTGAGCAATAAATCTCACAACTATACTTTAAAAGGCATATTTTTTATTGGAAAGGCAGATACAGAGAGAGTGGACACAGAGAGCAAGATCTTCATCTGCTAGTTCACTCCCCAGATGGCCATAACGGCCGGAGCGGAGCTGTTCCAATCCAAAGCCAGGAGCAAGCAGCTCTGCCGGGTCTCCCACGCGGGTGCAAGGTTCCACCCTCCACTGCCTTCCCAGGTCATCACCAGGAAGCTGGATGGGAAGTGGAACTGCCAAGACACAAACTGGCGCCCTTACGTGATGCCAGAGCCTACAGGTGGGGCATTAGCCTACCAGATCCACAACTATCTTCTAAATGTTTATTTCCCTCTCTCTGAAAGGCAGAGCGACGAGGAGAGATGGAAACTGAGACAAAGCCTGAGACCCTCCCCCGCGCTCACTCCTCAACGCCTGCAACAAATGCAGCCAGGCCAGGCAGAGTGCAGATCAGGACTCAGCCAAAGTCTGCCTTGTGAGTGGCAGGAGCTCAAGCCCCGAGACACCTGCTCCTGCATCACAGGATGCCTTAGCAGGAGGCAAGATGGGAAATGCAGTGTGGACCTCAACCAGCACTCTCATATAGGTTGTGAGCGTCCCAAGTGGAGACTTGACCGACTGCACCACAACACCAGCCCTTCACAATGATTCTGTTGTGCTTCATATATGTATTTTAAATAGTATCACATTAGATCATTTCTCCTACTAAGTAACTGATATAATGACAGAAGTAAAATAGCATTTTAAGAAACATTTCTGTTGATGCTGAAATACGCCCCGGAGATACTTAAAGCCCCTTAAGCTTCCAGGAAACTATCCATGCACAGCTGTTTCAAGACACTGCACACCATCCTCACAGGTCATGCGACCGATACCTAGCGTTAAATGAATCTTACGTTATACTCAGTTTAAAACTCTCCTCCGACTTCCCATACAGTATTCATTATTGCTCAGGAGGTAAGGAAGAGGAGACCGTAACAGACAAAACACCTAGGCCGAGGATCGACCTCCAAGGTGTCCCACAGAGGTGACCCAGGTGAGTCTTACTTTATTGCTACATCTTCAAATAAATCTGTAAAATCTGACAACAGTCAGACACAGGCCTCGGGGAGCAGTCACAGCTGAGGACCCAGCAGCTGGCATCCCCAGCTTTCCTCACTTGTCAATTTTCTGGTTTTCCTACAGTTCATTCAAAGCTGAGATGCATTTCCATAGCAGCAGATGTAGTAAAAAGGGGCCTGATGACACTTCAGCAGTGGAACAGCTAGTGATTAAATATCAAGGAATTAACGACCCGACTGACTCAATGAGCTTTGGCTGGGTGCAGTTAGGAGTCCATCACAGGAGTCTACCTGCCTCGTGTCATGTTTCTGAGGTGCACAGTTTCAGGCACCAGGACAAAGTCAGCTGGGGAAAACAAACAAGGGAGCGCCAGCCTCCACTGTTTATGCAGCCTGCTTCCGCCCGAGCACGTGCTGCCTTGGCATGCTGCACTGCAGCATTTCTGTCCCAGCACACCTCAACAAATGGATCCTGGCTTCTTTCGACTAAACCAAAGCAAACCCAGGAAAGGGGTGTGGGTATATTGGAGTAAGACACCTCGCATCACCTCTCAGTCCTCTCCCCTCCCGAAAGGCCAGCCTAGCTGCTGCAAATTACACCACGTTTAAAGAAGCCAGTGCAGAAACATGATTAATAGATCAGAATCTAAACTACATCCTGCAGGATGAGAGAATTAAATAACTGCCAACGCTACATTCACAAGAGTTGTCATTTATAATTAAAAGGAGTTGAAGAGTCCCTGCTGATTACAAGTTCTTAGGCCTTTTAAAGAAAAATAAATGCACTGTGTATGAATTTCCCTGTTTGCTTTCAGCAGTGGGAGCTGAAGCAGAAAAGCCTTTCCAAGGTGACCTGTGTGGAGAGGTAGACAGGGAGCAGCCCCAGCGCCCCCGGTTCCCGGGAGATCCCAGGTGAGCCTTGCGTGGGCATTCATTCAGGCACAGAGCCCACAGATTCTGTCTTACCTTCAGGCTTTGGGTATGAAAGCTTTTATCCTCAGACAGCTATGACCTGTTGCCATGCAGATATGTGTATATAACAAGGAGCCTACTACATAGTCATTAAAAATAACAAAATCAACAAACAACTGCCAGGAAGCATGTGGGAAAGTGGTACCCTAACCCACTGCTGATAGAGTGTAGACCAGTGTAGTCATTATGGAAGTCAGTACGGAGAGTGCTCAGACAACTAAAAGTTAATATGTTATATGACCCAGCTGTCCTACTCCCAGGAATACATATCCAAATGAACGCTGTAGATGAAAAAGCAACCTGAAACGCTACGTGTATAGCTGCACAATTCACAAAGAAATGGAAACAACCCAAGATGCCTGTCAACAGATGAACAGTGAAACTGAGGCATCTATTCTGAAGAATATCACCCAGTCATAAAACAATGAAATTCTACCATTTGCAACAAAATGGTCCCAACTGGAGGTCATCATTAATGCTTAGTGGAGTGAGTCAATTCCAAAAGAACAAATATCATACGCTGTCTCTATATGAGATGGCCTTTATACAAAGTGTGCAAAATAAATATAAATATAACTAATAAATATATACATTTATTCTCATAGATGAATTGTGTAATAGAGACCAGCATAGTCGGAAGTAAAGACATCTTGAGATACACATCTCTACTGCCAAATTTGAACAGGACTCCCAATGAAACATTTAAATATGTCTCTACAGTATAATGATGGATCTTATACCTTTGATGATAATACCTACCATGATGTACAAATACCATGACATATTTCAATAGAAGGAAGTTAAACTTGTAGCTGTTACTAAGGGACTATTCTACTAGGATAATTCAGGGGGAAATGGTGGGAGGAGAAAATGAAATGGGAGAAAGGAGAGAGGGAAGAAGAATCCCCGTAGCTGCAAAACTATATCGAGGAAAACTTTAAATAAAAAAAAAATGATGTAGAGGCAACTAAGATGGCTGTGTCCCACATTGGCACACCCATCTCCCATGCCACACTTCGGCTTCTGATGCTGCCATGCTGCTAACGCAGACCCTTTAAGGCAAGCAGCCATGGCTCCGGTGCTACCACCCGGACTGAGTTCTCAGCTTAGCCCGCCCCAACTCCAGCCATTGAGGGTAAGTAAGGAGCAAACCAGCACACGAGAAGCCCTGCACACACTGGTTCCTTTGTTTTGTTTGTTTGTTTTTTGCTTTCCTTCTCTCTTTGCCTCTCAAACGAATACATGATTTTTAAAAATATAATGTAAAACAAGTTTTTAAAAAGATTGTATTTATTTGAAAGTTAGATTACCTGGAGTAAGGGAAGACAGAGAACATCTAGCCTCTGATTCACTCTCCATTGACCATGATGGCCAATACCAGGAGATGAGGAACAGGTATCCCATCTCAGCTTCCCGCATGGGTTCAGGGGCCCCAGCACTAGGGCCTGTTGCTTTTTCAGGACCATTAGCACAGACTCCAACCAGTGTTTGGAGACGGGCTGCTAACTTAACACAGTGTACCACAACACTGGCCCGAAACTTCATTGATGTGAAATAGTGATAGTATAATGGTGACTGCACAAATTCCTTTTTCTAAATCAAGTTATCCTAGAATGTGAATCAACATATGTAAGAGACCAGGATATATATCACTACACAGAACCATTGTAAACCAGGGCTCTCTCAGGGACCATTACAGAACCTTTCCCTGTTAGGTTTTTTCTTTTTTTTTTTTTTTTAGGATTTCTACGATAAATGTCTACTACCTTCACAAAAGAAGGGAATCAAAGGCAGAAACAACAGATCTTCCCACCTTTTTGTCCCATGGAAGAAGAACGAGCAAGGGAATGTGCAATATGTAATTAGCTCCTAAATTTACCTTTCCTGCCTTGCAGTCACTCGACTCTGATCACAGCAGGATACCTAACAAAATCCTATTTGGGGTGGAGAGGAACAGTGCAGGTGAAGATGCACCCACAGGAAATCAAAAGCTAAAAATCAGCGGTGCTGCACAAGTTGCGCCATCCAATACAGACACAGAGAGTGACGCCACGAGGCATGCTTCTCAACAAAGCTTAATGGCCTTCCATTAAAAAAAAAAAACTGATCTAGAGTTCTTATTTTTCATATTCACAATGTGTCAACTTACATTTAAAATGAATAATGTGCTTGAAGTTGGAAACATTTCCTCTTGTTATATTCTGGCTTTAAGTAAAAAAAAAATAAGAAAGGTGGTAGAGAGAGAGAAAAATGGATTCCCTGCAGAAAGAGGATTAATGACATATGGTAATTACACCATTAGGTTGGAAGATCCATGACAGTCTAAACCGCCACCAAACACATTCCTCGAGAGACCCTTTTATTAAAAAGAAGTGCAGTCATCTCAAATTCATAAACAAAAAGGTTTGTCTCAAAATCCTTTGTGCGTGTGTGTCATCAGATTGTCTAAGTCATTTGTTCCACCGTTCCTGGCCCAGAACCATTTCAGATAAAGACAGAGTGAGTTTATATCCCAGGCCAGAGACAACACGTTTGCAGATGTAATGTTGGGAATGTTCAACTCAGGAAACATTTGTCAAAGCAACAAAAAAGGAATGCACACTCTCTACTTGTTGCTGCACATTCTTGGTCAGCTGGAGGTCCTTTCCCCACCAACCTCCCAAGTCCCCTTGTCTGCGATTCCTCCAAGAAAGCAGGGAGCCAGGAAGAGCAGGTGTGGGAGGCGCACAGAGCAAGACAATGAAAAATGATGGCAGAACAGCAACGATGCAGCAAAGCAGGCCAGCGCTTGCGCTTGCTCTCCGCATCCCTGAGCAGTGCTACCCCCACTCAAGATCAGGTGCGTGCCGGGCCTCGCCTCCTCACTCTATTCTTCCGCTTCAATTTCATTTTTATGCCTTGTCTTCTGCTTGGCATAATTTTGTAAACCAATTAAATGTTTCTCTAGAAATGGAGGAATATAAATCCCACATAAGTAATCATTTACTCAGGTTATACCATTTTAATGAAACAAAACACTAAGGTGCTTCCTGTGATGCAGCTATCAAAAACAGTTGTACTCGGCTCTCCACAAACAATGGTCAGACAATAGAAAGACAATTGCGTTCAAACAGTTTCATTAGAAAGCAGAGACGTGTCTCTCCTCTTCAAGTGCAGCAAAATTTGAACAAAGACTTATTTTGTGTTAATTATACTCCCTTGCAGATCTCTTATAAATAAGGTTTTTTCTTTTTCTTTTTTTCTTTTCTTTTTTTTTTTTTTTTGCAAATAGCAGGTATCAATCTATTTGTTTTAAAAAGGAAGAGATGCTGACATCCCAAATCAATGCACTGCTTTAGGTCTGGGCTGCTCTGCTTCCAATCCTGCTCCCTGCTAGTTCTTGGGTCCTTGGCTCCCTGCACCCACATGGGGAACCAGATGAACCATAGGCTCCTGACTTGGGCCTGGCACAGCCCGAGCTTTTGCAATTAGTTGTGGAGTGAACCAACATACGGGAGGTATCTTGATCTCAATCTCTTTCATGTTTTGCTTTTCAAAAAAACATCTTGAAAAAAAAAAAGGCTAGCATTTATCTAAAGCCTACCATCACACCTTCACAACTGTCACCATTTAATCCTCAGCACCTTTCACAGATGAGAACACTCAGGCACGGACAAATTCCTTCAGGGTCAGTTGGTGGGAATGATGGGGCTGAAATTTAAAATTCTGTTCTCTCCACCTTCGAAAGACACATTTTTTTTTCCTAATATCTTTGTACATAATGGCCAGGAATAGCTCTATTTTGGCAGCTGTGTTGTAAAGGTCTCCCCAAGCAGACACCAGTAAGATTTTCTATTTGTTTAATTTTGGCCTAAGGATAAGATTAAGGAAAACGGTTGGACAGGGTGAGACCAGTCACAAATACCAAACTCAAAACAGACAAATGGCAGTAATAACCATGCAGTAAACGTGAAGACTTTGATTATTTTTTTAAAGTCTTATTATTGAGATGACTTCATTGATCTCCCCAACAATCCCGAGAAGTAACAAAGCAAGCATTCCCATCAACCCCATGTGCTAACTGCAGAACGTGAGGCTGAGAACAAGAAAGCGGCTCACCCAAGGATGGTCACTGGTGGCAGAAGAGAAGTCAGGCTGCTCGTGCGTTTCTTCTTTCTTTTCTTTTTTCTTTCTTTTTTTCAGATTTATATATTTATTTGAAAGACAAAGTGACACAGAGAAAAAGACACAGAGAGAATGCATCTGGTGCGGTAGCCCAGCTGCTAAAGTCCTTGCCTTTTATGCTCCAGGGTCCCATTTGGGCGCCAGTCCTAATCCCAGCTGCTCCACTTCCCATCCAGCTCCCTGCTTGTGGCCTGGGAAATCAATGGAGGACGGCCCAAAGCCTTGGGTTCCTGTACCCACATGGGAGAGCTGGAGGAGGTTCCTGGCTCCTGGCTCCGGATCGGCTTAGCTCCGGCCATTGTGGCCGTTTGGAGATTGAATCATCGGACAGAAGGTCTTCCTCTCTGTATATCTGGCTTTCCAATAAAAGAAAATAAATTTGTGTGTGTGTGTCAGAGAGAGAGAGAGAGAGAGAGAGAGAGAGAGAAAGAGAAACAGTAAGAGAAAGAGAGAGAGACAGAAAGAGAGAAAGAGAGAAAAAGAGAAAGAAAGAGAGCGAGAGAATGAATCTTCCTTCTACCGATTCACTCCCCAAACATCTACAACAGCTGAGTTTGGGCAGGCCAAAGGCCGGAAGCCGGAACTCCGCCCTCACCTCCCAGCTGGGTAGCAAGACCCAGGTAACTGGGCTATCATTAGTTACTGTGCCGGGTGTGTTAGCAGGGAGCAGTTGCTCAGACACGGACACGGCATTGCACGTTCGAGGCAACAGTGTAACTTGCAGTGCCAAAATGCCTGCCCTGAGAAAGCAAATTTCCTAATGCATTATTCAGTGCAGCCTCTCCTATGTCATGCAATATTCAGGAAATAATTTTTATCAAAATAAAACTGATACAGCTGGAACAAATGTCCAGCATTCCCCTGTAGCCAGCACTTTGAGCAGGTATTCTACTGCAAAGGAAATGGTTTTTATTTTTTGTTTCTTCAACCCATCCTGTTCTGACAGGCCGACGTGTTCTGTGTTCACAACTCGTTCCCGACCATATTCCGTCTGCTTCTTGAAGGCAATCCTCAGGAAATTTGTTTTTGAGACAACATTCTTAGTAGTAAACTACTCACAGCCCCACAGTCTTTTCTCACTCAACATTTTTTATTCCCTCCACTCTCGTACATCCCTGCTTTGAAACAGAATCAGAAAACAGAAAGAACGTCCACAGAGAACAAAAAAAGAGTGCAAAAAAAAAAATCTGTTCTCCGAGAGCTCTTCAGATCCGGGCTAGCAAGTACCCTGGCCTCCCGGAGAACACACCAAGCACGGATCTCTAGTCCAATGAGCAACGAGATGTTTCCCAAAGCAGTCTTTTTTTTTCTTTTTTAATGTGTGTTTGTTTCAGAAGAAGAATGGGAGAGAGGGGAGAGAATGTGTGAGAGAGATTCTATCTCCAAATGTCCAAAATAGTCAGTATTGGCCTGCTCGAGGGCAGGAGCCAGGAGCTCGGGCCAGGTCTCCTACGCGAGTGACGGGTCCTGCAAGTGCGACAGGGACCTGTTAGACCCATCACCTGCTGCCGCCAAGGTCTGCATCAGCAGCAAAGCTGGAGTCAGCAGCAGGAGCTAGGCCCTGAATCCAGACCTACTGATACACGGGACATGGGCATTTCAACCGACAAGCCCACCACAAAGTCCACCTTTGGTGTTTCTTCTGTCAAGAATGCCTTCTCAGGGCTGGCATTGTGGCAAAGCCAGTGAAGCCACTCACTATCTGTGACACCTGAATCCCAGATGAACACAGGTTGAACTTCCAGCTGTTCTGTTTGGGATCCAGCTCCTTGCTATGTCCTGGAAAAAACAGTGGAGGAATGACCAAGTGTTTGTACCCTGCACCTATGTGAGAGACCCAGAAGAATCTCTTGACTCCTGGCTCCAGCTGGCCCAGCCCCATCTGTTGCAATCATCTGGTTCCCCAGGAATGAACCAATGGATGAAGATTCCCCCATCCTCCCGTGTCGTATGTGTGTGTGTGTGTGTGTGTGTGTGTGTGTGTAAGATGCCTGACCTGACCCATTTTGCTTGTTTTTTTTCTTGCCACTTAGGAATTTTCAACTGGATAGTAAAATGTTTGTCTCCCCCATGAGTTTACAAACTCCACATAGTTCACCTCTGGAAAATAATAGGTGTTTAGTACATAATTGCTGGATAAATGAGGAACTGTGAATTCTAGGTAATAAATAGTGTCCCATTTGATCTTCTTCTTTGTCTTTGTCTCTCTCTTGGTTATTTCTTTTTCCCTGGAATGAAGAAAGTGCTTCCTTGAGTGGGAGTCAAGATGATCAATCAATTCATACACAGTCGCACACTGATCACAGTTACCAAAAACCATTCTGACTGTATGGACAAGATGTGTGTCTGCACAAATGTAGGCTGCCTAAGCTAACAAGAAAAAAACATGGACTTCCTGTGCAGCTCTCATTTCTCATTTCAAATGATTATCCCCTACTGTCTTGATTATGCCCACTTTTACGTTTAGTTAGAAGAGCAGCACAAATCGGAGCTGTGTATAATTAATAACTCTACCTTAACTAACACAAGTATACACTAACTAGACAGAAAGCAAAGTCACGCAGCCTGGCCCACATAAAGCTCTTACAAATGTCTGCTGCTTCAGGAACTGCTAAGCTGCATTTTCAGCGCTTTCTCAGTGGGTCCTGTACCTCTTCAGGACAATGGGAGTCAATGCTTTACACCTGCGTCGCACTTCACAAGTTCTCAAAGCGTTGTTACAGATCTATTAAATTGGAAACTTCCACAGAGATACCAAGACACAGTTATGAAATTCCAATTTGAAGTTCCAGGCTCATATGCAAATTTGTAAAAGAAGCATTTTGTAACCTGTTCTGTGAGTCTAAAAATGTCATAACCCACATTCAAAACAAAAAATCAAACAAACGGAAAGCAGGTGAGGGTATGTGAGAAAGCGTTCCAGGGAGGGCACCATTTTGTGAAAACAGATCAGCAGTGGGACACAGATACAACTTTAAAGGAAACGAGGAAAACAAAATTTTATACAGGTGATTTTGTAGGCCCTTATATGTGGTTGTTCAAATACTTTCATGCTATCATTTTATGGCTGTTCCCTATTTTAAAAATATCCACAGTATATATTAAACACCTAGCATATCACACCAGGCAACTTCAAAGACACTACTGGAAATTACTTGGCTTTCCCTCTGTACAACCCTGAGAGAGCTCTGGTTAGAAGAGATAACAGAATCCAGCTTTGATTCTGGACTTCTGCTGATGTTAGTGTATCAAAGTAACACAGGTTAGGGTTTGCTCCTCCACTTTTACACATCCCTTATACATATCTGGCAGGGACAGAAATACAGCAACAGGCCTCCTGGCCCATCGTCCTTCAGAGCAATGGTGTGCACAATGACAATACATTTGCCTTAGGTAGAAAACCTGACAGCTCTGGCTCTCAGGATTCTTCTGCAAAACAGAAATAATACATGCTGTGAGGCATCCTGGGAAGATCAATGGTTATTTATAGGGCTGTAACAAGCTACTTGAAATATACTTGAAATAGAACAAGCACAACTGCTTTACTGCTTTTAAAAGGCCTATCAATTCATGCTGTACGTATTCAACAATCTCTGGCGGGCTCAGGAAATGCTGACGTAATGACTGCCTATTTGGGTCAGAATGCATCCTGTGACACTATGACTTTGTACCCACCACCCACAAGCATGGCCAACACATCCCATTCATAGCAGAGGCCAGAACGGTTGTGCAAACTGAGGGAGCCCTAGTCAGCACAGCAACAGGAATTCATTTGCTCTGTGGATATTTTCCTCCAGGCACTTGTGTGATCCTAGAACGTGTGCAGTATTGTGAAGCTAGGTGGGGAGATCTAAGAAGTCCTTGTCTTCCAAGAGCTACACTCTTGGTGTGGAGACTGCGTTTTGGAAATGAGACTGCAGAGTAGTGAAAAGAAATCTGAGCTAGTTACAGTTCCACAGCAGTCTTCTCACACCACTCATCTTTGCTAGCTAGCTGTTCTGTAAGCTTCAGTTCCCATGTCTAGAGTTCTCATTGGCATTAAAGTGTATGATTTAACTTGTTAAAAGTTCAGAAAGTCTAAAGAGAGAGCTAGCAAATGTTCTACAAATGCCAGCTACAGTGAGGATGGTGTGCTTTCCATTTTCTTAAGCTCCAGTGATTTATCCCCCTATTTTATATTATCCTAAAATACAGAGGTGGGCAGGAACTGGCTTTCATATCTGGAATATGTCCTATTTATTATCAGGCAATGTTTGAGTGCCTAGTTCTATTTCATTTTGTTCTCATTGCGGAACCTATCGAAATTAGGGATGATGATCTTTCTGGACTAAATTACCTTCTCCTTCTTTTTAATCTAAAGATAGAGGGAGAGAAGGTGGTGGGGAAGGGGGACGACACTGATCCCCAGCTCACCACCCAAACGTCTGCAATGGTGGGTGTCAGGAACCCAACTACTCCAGCCCTAACTTGTAGCCTCTCAGAGGCATATTGACAGGCAGTTGGAATCAGGAGAAGCTCTTTTGTTGTTAAAGTAGCTCATCTTCTCAAAAAGGGGCACAAAAATTATGGTTTATTGTCTAAGAATAGAAAAAAAAACTAGACAAAGGTTGCTGGTTCCGTCTGCTACCCCAGAAATAACAATGGCCTTCATCATCATCTTGCAGAAGTTTCAGGAATCCTAGACACCAAGAAAGGGACTTTCTGAAATTGTATTACTTTCGTGGTTACCTCCACATACTTTGTTCAAAAAGACTTTTACGTGCTGCAGAGTCATTCACAGGCCATATTTGCATGCTACTACCCTATACCGTCCATATTTCCAGCCAAGCCTCAAAATTCATGTCAAGGCAAGGGCTGACAGAAGATGATCTGATATCTTCCTGTGGACAATGGCTTTGCTGCTTAATGTTCTTGCACTCATTTCAATTTTCCTTGATGTGATCTCATTTGAGAACAGTAACAAAAGAATAGACCTATTTCCAAAATGCCACTAAGTTGAGTCCATTTAAGCAGCCTATTGCATAAGCTGTTCAATGACCTACAACTTGCTGAAATAAGGCATATTTTCTAAGTTATCTTGACTGACTAGAACAACTTCTAAAGCCCTTTCTTGAGAACCAGGAATTAAAACATATGGTTTTCATGAGGTCTTTCAGGATGATGAAATGTTCATTCAAAAATATCTTCAAATGGAAAAAAGGCAGAAATCAGCCTAACTCATTTCTTCAATGTGTGACTCATTCCGGTTTCCTGACCGGCTCCAACGGGATCAAGTTCATGATCAAGCTTTATTGTCATATCTATACAGAGATCTTAAAAGGCAGAGCAGCTTCATTTTTAAATAAACCCCATTAGTGAACAGAAAGAACTTGCTGCTTTTAGAAGTGAACTTTTTCTTTGTTCTCTGATGTCATTCAATGCAACTTGCCACAATTTCTAGTTCTTTGTAATAGCCTCCAAGTTAAAGGTAAAGAAACTCCAACTGAACCAGCATTTATTTTGCTCCAGAATAAAGGGAACATTAGTACTTTTAGTGGCTTGTCAGTTAGAGAAATGAGGCCCAATGTTTATTTTTAATTTATTTGAGAGACAGAGAGACAAAGAGATGCAGAACACAGACTCCACATACCTACAATGGTCACAGCTGAGCAGAGGTGAAGCCGGGACCAGGAGCCCAGGACACACTCAGGGCTCCCACACGGCTGGCAGGCACCCAGTCACTTGTACCATGACTGTCACCTCCCAGGGCTGCATTAGCAGGAAGCTGGAGTCAGGAGCCAGAACTAGGAATACAACCAACTTCCATGTAGGACCCTCCACAGCATCTCAACTGTTAGACTACACTCCCACCACCAGGTCTACTGTTTAGATACCCAAATGTCATTAATGGGATATGGTCAACTTCTCTGGATCACATACCTTACAAAGAGTCCAGAAAGAATCTGTCTTAGCTACTACTTTATTCCTTTTGTATATCATAGTGTCTGACACACACATGATCTTAAAGAAAGAAAAAAGACTATTATATAATTTTGCTGATCTGCAAATACCTAGAATGCATAAATCTTTTTATTTCTTACTGCTGGGGGAATTATGGAATCATGAGAGGTGACTTAAAAGTCAGTAAGTTAAATTCAATCTGTCTCATGTTAGAATCAGTTAATTTTGTATGTTCCTAAGAATATAAAAGCATATAAGATCTCTCCCAGTTCAAGTCTTTAGACTGACATGAAAGAGTCAGCTGTATAACTTGGGGACCAACAGCATGTAAGTAAACATGCTGCTGACTAGTCAGAAGAACTTGGCAATTTATACATAGTCTAAATCATGGAAAACTAAATGCCTGAAATCCTTGGCAGAGTTACTCAAAGAGCAAGTCATATGAGTGCCTCCCAGGTAGACTAGAATCTAACCACTGTGAATCTGAGCGGCACAGGAAGGCATCTCTGGTCATTAATAACCTACATATACTGAGCAATAGCCTTGAATACCTTGACATTCAGTGCTTTGCTGGGAAAAAATAAGTGCTTTAGGTGTCTGTAATTTTAGGTCATGGACTCAAAGCCCTGTCAGCAGTGCCTTAGTTACTTCTGAGATGCCTTCCTTAACAAGCTGTGTTTTACATACATCAGAAGTGGGACAAGTAAGTCTAAGAATGTAGAGGTTTTGTTGTGTTTTTAAATAATTTCCTTTATCACAAATCCATTCATTTTGGGGATATTACATATCTGGAGCATTAAAAAAAACTTGAGGATCACTAGGAATCTTTGAGAAGTTCATGAGAAATGCATATTATAAAATAACTGTACATAGATGTTAAGATATTCCTTGTACAAAGATAAGTAGATGCTTTTATTTTATTTTTCCACACATTCTTAAAGCTACTTTCCTAGAGGCCAGAGTTGGGATGCAACAAATGAAGCTACTGCTGTGACACCAGCATACAATCTGGCTATCAGTGACTGCCCCGGCTTTTCCACTGTAGATCCAACTCCTTGAACCAGCCTGGAAAAACAGCAGGTGACGGCCTAACTGTTGGGGTCTCTCTGCCCAAGTGGGAGCTCTAGAAGAAGCTCTTGGCTCCTGGCTCCTGGCTTTGGGTCAGCTCTTCTCTGGCCATTACAGCCACTTGGAAAAGGAACCAGAAGATGGAATACCCTCTCTCTACACATTTTCTTCTCTTTCTATAAAATCTGCCTTTCAAATAAAAATACATGAATCTTTTAAAAAGTACCTTCATATGTATTACCTTCTGACATTTTCAATTGGAGGAATTGATTATATTAAGTTTATAAGCACAGTTTAAGAAGTTAATTAACTAACCTTGCAAATGAGACCCAATATTATCCAAAGTTCCCATAAAATTTTCCGGAATTTTGTCTGACCTAGCAATAGAGGAAAAAACAGACTTGGAAGTTGAATTTAAAACTCTAAAGCTTATCTGGACAACAAGATGCTGGGCTCTATGCTAGGTATATGCTTGCAATGAAGGAATCTCAACTGAACTTGAATTGTGGTTATGCAGCAAGGTGGAGGAATCCACCATGGAGGGAGGGTTGTGGGAGAGATGGGAGGAATCCCAGTACCTATAAAACTGTTTCACATAATACAATGTTATTAACAATAAAAAAAAACTCTAAAAAAGTAGACTTCTTGATTTATAATTTTTAAAACTGAATCATTTGAAAATAAAAATCGGGTCTTCTGAAGAATCCTTTTGTCACTCTCAAATATCCCCCTAAGAACACCAAATAATAATACAAACCTCATGCCCCCAACTTCCAGCCTGCTGACCAGCAAGTCTTTACAGCAAGGCTTCAACCCAAGGGTCGGCCAACACTCAAAGCAAAACCGTAGGCACTACATTTAAGTATAATGGTGCAGGAAGGAACACACACACACACACACACACACACACACACACGTACACAGGTACACACACATACATATACCCAACCCCCATACACATATAGCTGGTTTTGATTTTTAACATTCTTTACAAAAATCCATTATTGTGAAAGGGATTGTCTATATTAATTTCAGGGAGTTTCAGTAAGTTTTGACGGGTGACATTGCATGAGATTTCTGGCTTTAGCAGAGCTGGAGCAAGGTAAGTGTTTTATAAATTTCTCATTTATGTCAAAAAAGATAAGGGCAGGTGGCTGGATGAAAACATGAGGACAACGACATCCTGATCATTACAATGCTGAGATCTCCTGGATGTGGCTATCTTATAACGCAGGTCTCTTGGTGAACACAGCATCTCACCTGTTGAGGAGACCTGGACATACTTAAAAAACTAAAATGAGATCTTGTTATAGTCTTCTCAGTGTATGAAGAATATCTGGGGAATGAGCAAAATCACTTTGCATTTTAAAATCATATTTGCATTTTAAGATAAATTTCCCTCTTTACAATTCCTTTCATTATTAAGAGATTCTTGCATTTTAAAAAGTGTGTATTTTTGTGTGTGTAAGAGATATCTCTAAGAAAGAGCAAGGAAGCTTTTGTTAAAATTGTGCAGTAGCCACACATTTGCAAGATGTATAGAAACTGAAACTTTAAGGTGCAGAGCATGTTATGATAACCTTGCAAAAACTTGAAGGAGAAAAAGAAGCAGGTGACTGAGAACTTAATGTGGCAGAATATGGAAATGAAATGGATAAATGCAATTGCTGAGTTCCAGCTGCCTCGAGGAAATACGCAGTCCATCCTGGGGGAATGAGAAATTTTATACTGCATTTCTAAAATCTAAGTCTGTCTCTCTCCTCTCTCTCTCTCTTTCCCTCTCCTCGTTCTTCCTACCCCCCATAGTTTAAAACCACTTGTTGCTAAACTCATCCTTGAAGCTCTCAAGGTGAACAGGATGCTGCAGCAGCTGCCTTCTTGGGTTTAGGTGATGTTCCTTCACGAAATCCACACTGATCTGTACTACACAATTCTTAGTCTCCTCCTTCAATCAGCCCTAACTGTAGTTTGTATTTTAGTCTAATGTACAGGAATGGTAAACATGCTTTTGTGATCCTTGGGAATCACTCCCCTTTCTTTTTAAAAGGAATGGCTTCATTTCTTCAAGCTTTTTTTTTTTCTTTTGGACAAGCAGAGACAGAAAGAAAGGTCTTCCGTCTGCTGGCTCACCTCCCAACCCCCAATTGTCCACAAAGGTCAGAGCCAAGCCAATACAGAGCCAAGAGCCAGGAGCCAGGAGCTTCTTCTTGGCCTCCCATGTGGGTGCAGGGGTTCGAGGACTTGAGTTCCTCTGCTGCTTTCCCAGGGCATAACCACAGAGCTGGACCAGAACTGGAATATCCAGGACTGGAACCAGTGTCTACATGGGATGCTGACACTGCAGGTGGAAGTTTAGCCCGTAAAACGAAAGTCTGTTTAGAAGACTGGGAAGGTAAGGACAGTTAGAAGTGGGCTGGGTGACCAAGCTTTGGGACACTTGCCTTTATGGCTATGCAGCTCTCAGAGGTGGCAGACTTCTGGACATGTCTGCTTCTAAGAGGACACCGAAAGCTCCTAAACCACCAGGAGCAGAGTTGGGACCATTTCAGCCTCACCAAAACAGACAGAAGGAGCCTCAGTGATTCAAGACCAGGCTTCTCCCCATCTTTCCAGGACCCATCTAAGCCTCAAGAGACCAAGATGTGTGTGTGTGTGCTCGCACACGCGCGGGCACGCATGCTTATGTGTGTCTGTGTCCAGGAAGGGGATTAATAGTGACTTATATCACATTCCTCATCAGCTAGAAAGGCTCAAAATTGATTTGAATGATTACCAACAAAGAAATATTTCCTTAAGCTTAAGTCTCTGAGCAATTTATACCAGATGCTTGCTTGTTAACTTTCTATTGCAAAATTAGAGAAAGTTGGCATGTAGCATGTTAATGAAGTTTTTTCTGAAAGGAGTGTGTTTTCCTTCCTGAAAAACCAAATATCAAGCTTGTAGTTTAAGTAGAAGATGCAGTCCAGTATGGACAACACACTCCTACTCTTTCAAGAGCCCACCTTCATCCATGCACCCATCAGTTGATGTATTGAGTTGATGCCCACTGGACATTCTTTTTCATAGTATGCCATTTTATCATTCAGATGACACTGTTTAAAATAGCCACAAGAAAATACCCTGTTTTTTGAAAGAAATCCCAGTTATTATTTAGCCCAACTATAATCTCAGATAAATGAGAAAGCAGAACTCTGTGGACAGAGGCCAGATGGAGGTATAAGGCAGAAAAGGTTGGGAGGGTAGTCTGCCGAATCAAGGTTGGCAGAGCCGGCCCTGGGAACAGAGTCCAACCCAATTCTTCATGTACTTACAAGTTTCATCCATTTACTTTAAACAGTATTAATGGTTATGATTCCCACTTGTACAAATAAAATGAATGTCAAAGGTGTTCTCCTTGTTTGAGGTGATTTTGCAATCTTTTTCATTACACATGTCAGTGTTGAAATAACCCTTCTCTTCAAAGTGTTTTATTCCTGGTACTGTACTTTAAATCCAGCTGCCTCAACATTGGTATGTATCACTGCACTTCCAAACTTAATGACTTAGAACAGGGCATATTGAAATTTAATGCTATTGCCTAATATAATTGATCTAATTTTTAATCATTAGCAAACCTGTCAGTAATGAGCATTTTTCTCTTTCAGATACTCCGAATTATACCATAGCATTTCATCAGTTATCAGAGCTATGAAATAACACGCTCTTTATTGTTTTATTTTAGAATTAATGGTGACTTATTAATGACTCTTAAATTCATTTTCCAAAATAATTTTTTAAATTACAGAAATACATAGTCTAACCAGTTTTTCAATTTGATGTAACCATTTCTATTTCAAATAACTCTTTTTTTAAGATTTATTAATTTTTATTGCAAAGTCAGTCCAATGATTCACTCTCCAAGTGACCACAACGGTCGAAGCTGAGCTGATCCGAAGCCAGGAGCCAGGAACTTTCCTCCAGGTTTCCCATGTGGGTGCAGGGTCCCAAAGTTTTGGGCCATCCTTGAGTGCTTTCTCAGGCTACAAGCAGGGAGCTGGATGGGAAGTGGAGCTGCCTGGATACAAACTGGTGCCTATATGGGATCCTAGTGCATTCAAGGCAAGGACTCTAGTCGCCAGGCTAGACACATTTAAGCCATGTCTTCCCATCTTTTTAGAATAATTATGCATGTTTTCGCTTTTTAGATTTAGTTTTGATTTTCACAGCTCAAAGACATTCCTGACCCTATTCTGAAATCTTACCCACTGCTGATGCTCTCTAAAGAGATTACACATTTTCAGAAGATTTTGATGTGTTACTTTTCTGAAGTACTATAAAGACAAATACTGCCTACCCAAAAGTTATTCTGAAACATGTATTTAACCATCCATTTGAGAGCTTATAACTGAGTTCACCATATGCCAGGTACCGCTATGTTAAGTGTTATAAATGTATCATAGTGAATGAGAAAAAGGTTCTTTTAAAAAAACATTTATTTAACAGGCAGAGTCACAAACACACACAGGCACCTGCACACACACTCACACTCACACACACACACACACATATACAGTTGCAAAAGGATCCTCATTTGTTAAGTTTGCTTTCTAAATGATTATAACAGTGGAGCTGGGTCAAGGCTGAGGCCTGGAGCCTCAAACTCCATCCAGGTCTCCTGGGAAGTGGCAAGGAGCCAAGAACTCAGACCATCAGTTGCCGTTCGTCAGGTATGTCTGCATCTACTGGGAAGTAGAGCGTTGAGCTTCAGACCAGCCTCCTGTGGAATATACCAATACACACAACGCCTGCCCTGAGATAGGGCTCTTGCCTTCAAATAGCTTCCACTCTGGTGACAAAGATGAGCAAGGAGACCAATGCCCAAACTTTGTGAGTACAAGCAAAGGAGGCATAAAGGAGGAACAACAAAATCCAATTTTTCCAAGACAAAACTGCTTAGAGATGAGACAGGTTAGTCAAGAAGCACGCCATGTCTCAGTGGGAAAGAGGGCAGCAAGGCCTCAGAACAAAGTAAGGAAAAAGAAAAAGGTTTCCAGGTGGTCAAGGCCTTAAATATTGATGCACGACCAGTCTGATTTGCCTAATCATTCTGGTTTGATATCTGCAGTTTTATTACAAAGGAAAAAAGAAACATTACCCAGAAGTCAGTGTGTTCTTTATAATAAAGGGCCGCCACAGCGTTGGCATATCCTCAAAGCACACGGACAGTCTCTCGGTCCTCTGGGATTTGCTTCATTGATACTAAATGGTCCATATTTGGCCTCCTTTGAAATTATGGCAATTTTTTTTCATATGGTGCTCTCCCTTTCTAATCAACATTTCTGCAAACCTGCCTGCTTGCTTTTAGGGTGTTGATATGGACAACATAAGCAGCCTACAAATACATAAATTCTGGAGAAACTCTGCTGTGTCTGCTATGCCTGTAACATGTAACAGGAAGAAAGGACCTTACTGTGGCTGATCTGCAGATCATTTGGGTATCAGCTCACTGATTAACTATATTGAAATAATTAAATTCAGAAATGTAAGTTTGACAAAAGTGGACAGCAGCAGGTGTCTGGCCCAGCAGTAAGCTGCACTTGTACGCTGGTATTCCATGTTGGAGTCCCTGGGTTTGAGTTCTGGCTTCACTTCTGATACAACTTCCTGACAGTGCACATTGTGAGGCAGTTAGTGATGGCACAGGCCATCGTGTCCCTGCCATCCACACAGAAAACCCACATCAATCTAGCCAAAATCCTAGCCTTGGCTATTGTGGACATTAGGGAGTGTACAAGTAAATTAAAGCTCTCTCTTTCTACTTTTCAAATGAAATGAAAATATTTTTCAAAAATTTGTAAAAGGTGAACATTTTCTAAAAACAGAAACACTCTAGGGGCCCCATTGTGGCATCGAAAGCTAAGCTGCCACCTGTGATGCAAGCATAAGGGTGACTGTTAAAGTTCTGGTGTTTCTCCATTCTCCATTCCTGCTAGTGGCCTGGGAAAACAATGGGAGAAGGCCAAGTCCTTGGGCACCTGCACCCATGTGGGAAAGCCAGATTGAGCCCAATGCTCCTGATTTCAGCAGGGTCCACGTCTGGCTGTTTGGTCATTCGGGATTTGAGAAGTGAACCAGCAAATGGAAGATTCTCTCGCTCTCTCTCCCCTTTCCCTTCACCCCTGCCCACCAGCTCCTATAACTCTGAGTTTCAAATAAATGTTTACAAAAACCTAGCAACATACTCACTGTCACTCCACAGTTTACATAACAATGTAAGTTTAGTGAAGCTATACAACAGACTAGAACCAGCATGTTTATTAGATTGGATGATCTATTTAATAGTTTTGAGCAATAGTGGGATTGTGAGGCCAAATTTTTCCCACTCATTCATTTTCAGAATGCCTGCTCATCAATATCACTGAACCAAATACAATCAGGCAAGTCTCTATGTCAATAACAGTCAATGACAAACTACATGAAGTTGTGAAAGATCAGAAACAAATGGTATTGGAAGCATTCAGGAGTCCTAATCCCCTCTTGTCTTCAGCACCTGTTCTCTAAGTGCTTCAGAAAAATGCCGGTGTTCAACTTGAACACTGAACAAAGATGACACCTCCCACCTCCAAGTTACTGACAAGTGTTTCTACAGATTAAAAATTAAATCACTTGCACAAGAGTTTGTATTCTATATTTCAAAGTTACTTTTACATTAGTAGTGGTCAGGTCATCCTTTCTCTTCCTTTTGCAGGGCCAGCCTCTAGTGATCAGCCCCAGGTCCTTAATCATGGATAATTCAAAACAGATGCCTCTGTGATAGTTAGAAATGGAAAAAGAAGCATATGGAAGAAGAGGCAGTAACTCAAGTTAGAACCATATGTTTCTCAAGGGAGTTGCCAGAAAGAAAAAAATTGGAACACGATGCTGGCACTCAATTGGCAGCTGTCTAAAAAAGAAAAAGTTTTTAAGCATATAGCAGAATATACTGAAAAGAAAGATGTAGGCAGGCCCCTTCACTGAAATCAGAGATCATGAACGTTTAGGATACAAAAAGAATATTTTTAGTTGATAATTTTCTATCATAGTCAAATGAGTTTTATCATAGCAGACATGTTATAGTTTAGCATCCACGCCATTACTTTTATTTTAACTACATGTTGAAACTACCTATGGCATTATCAGTTATTTCTTGTGGTTAAACATTATATACATAAGATATAATTATTTTATTATCATTATTTTCCGTTATTTAGTTTACATAAATAACTCTCACAGCAATAACAAGGTACAACATATACAAAAAAAAAAATACTTTCCCTGCCCCCGCTTGCCCCAAAATAATGATCAGTAAATACATTATTAATAATAAGGAAAAATGCAAACTACAGCAAAACTATATGGCACTATATACCCATCAGAATAACTAAGCTAAAAAGAATGACTATACCAGGTGTTGGCAAAGATGTGGAGAAACTTGAACTCTGGTATATTGGTAGAAATAAAAATTGGTACGTTTTGGAAAGTAGCTTGTGCATTCCTTAGAAAGATAAATGCCAACTTAAGAGCAATTCTACCCCTAAGTATTCACTTAACCAAAATGAAAAGATATTTCCATTTAAAAATTTGTACATGCAGGTTCATAGCAACTTTATCAATGGTAGCCCAAAAATCCATTAATGGCCAAACAGATACACAAATTATAATATTTCATCCAGTGGAATACTACTAAACAACAACAAAAAAAGTACGAACTGCTGACTGATTCAACATGAATACATTCCTGAAACACTGTGTTGAGCAACACCAGTGCATATTATAGACTAAACTGCAGAAATGCTGAAAATCAAATTAATCTGCCGTAACAGAAAGATCAGTAATTACTGGGGACAGGAGTTAGGGTGGGCAATGATAGGCCCGAATGACGGTGAAATGTGCTATACCTTGAAATATGGTGATTACACAGATACATGAATTTATCAAAACTCACTTAAACTGGTTGAACTACAAATAAATGATATCTAAATAAATTTGATATTTAAAAAGCAGTTCCAAAATAAGATTTTGTTCAACGTATAACATCATGTGTTGCTGTATGCTCCACATGGTTTAAGTTCTCTGCATGTTGTCCAAAATATACAACTTATTTTGCAACTTTTTAATTTACTTTCTGTGAATTATCTGCTTTAAGACACATTATTCTATTGGTTGTTGAGATTACAACTCTGTTTCACTATTAGAACCTCTTTTCTTTTAAATATGGATAGCACCAGGAATATTCATCTGTTTCCAAATATTCATGTGACATCTGAATGGATTTTATCCACAGAACAACCTATAAAATATTTTATTTATCTTCCTAGAGCTAGCATCATATTCAACATAACCCCTTTACAATATTTAATGGTACCAAATAAACAACTAGAGTGACTATCAAATCCAACTGTTTAAAAGTTTTAAAAAGTTAGGGTTATTTATATTCCAATTTGTCACTTCCCATAGCTACTCTGTTTTCAAAATTTCCACCTTTTCACTGGTGGATCCCCTATCATCCTGTTAAACATTTAAAGAAAAGAATCATTTTAAAGTATGTATGTACATACATGTGTATATATATATATATATGTTTTTAATTTTTTAGCTTTCACAGTAATGATAGCAGTGCCCTGAATTTTGCAAATTCTTAATTTATCTGTCAAATAAATTAGCACATAAAATTATCTACCAATATGCTAAAATCACATTCTTGATTAATTTCTAAATGACACATTTCAATTTGAGCAAATAACTGTCTTGCATGGATTTTTACATTTTAACAGACTTAAGAAGCTTAGCGATTTAATGAAATGTGGGGCCTTATTAGGGAAAGGGAACATCTTCAGAATCCCTCAGACAGCTGCATCCTAGTACGTTCATCCCTACTTTTAGAGATTTGCTCTCCTATTACATACTCTTCTTAACAGAAGCAGGTTTACGATTATATGATGTGTCCAACCCTGGAAAATAGGCTTTACTCTGATGATGTTCCAATTTATTTCTCTCTCTAATTCTGAAAACGAAATTAAGAAAATAATACTGTTTCCAATACCTATAGGTAAATGTAAGAATTTAAAAACTCTCTATATTCCAAACCATGACATGTTAATGAAAGAAATTAAACAGTACACACACACACACACACACACACACACACACACACACACAAATGAAGACATTCTGTCTTCACTGAATAGAAGGATCCATATTGTTGTAACATCCTTAAATATCCAAAGCAATTAATAGATTCAATGCATTTCCCCTCAAGTTATTAATGACATTTTTACAGAAAAAAAATAAAAACAAGTAAGTTTTACATGGAACCACCAAGGACTCTAAACAACCAACGCAACCTTGAGCAGAAAGAACATGAGCATCACACTACCTGGCTTTCAAGTATAATACAGAGCTACAGTAAGTAAAGAAGCATGGTAAGTTCAGCATATTGGCACACTGGGTTAAGCCACTGCCTGCAATGCCAGCATTCCATAAGGGCAATGGTTTGAGTTCCAGCTGCTTCACTTCCCATCAAGCTCCCTGCTAACATGCCTGGGAGAACAGCAAAGGAAAGTTCCAGTCCTCAAGTCCCTGCATTCCTGTGGGAAAACAGAATGAAGTTCCTGGTTCCTGACTTTGGCCCAAGCCAGCCCCAGCCATTGTAGCCTTCTAGGAAATGAACCCACAGATAGAAGGTCTCTTTGTCTCTATCTCTCCACCTCTCTCTCTGTGTAATTCTTTCAAATTAAAAAAATAAATCTTGGGAAAAAAAAACATGACATTGACAAAACAGGCAGAAAGCTCATTGGAGAAGAATGGAAATCTAGAGTAAGCTCACACATCTCCTGGCAAATGATCTTTCACACAGGTACTAACAACACATATGGGAGGAAAGCAACATTCAATAAATGGTGCTGAGAAAAGTGGAAATCAACATGTAAAAGAATAAAATTAAACTCTCCTCTCTCATCAGGTATTATTATTTTTACCCCAAAGTGGACTATGCTCTCACTGGCTCTGTCTTTTAGGCAGTATTTAATGGAAGTGTAGCAGAGACTGATCTGTTCAGATATGGAGACAACAGTATGAGCACCAGTTTGAGTCCCAGTTGCTCCACATCCAATCCAGGTCTCTTCCTGTGGCCTGTGAAAGCAGTAAAGAATGGCCCAAAGCCTTGGGACCCTGCACCCATGTGGGAGACACACAAGAAGCTCCTGCTCCTGACTTCGGATCGGCTCAGCTCTGGCCATTGTGACCACTTGGGGAGTAAAAAGTGGACAGAGGTCTTGCTGTATCTCTTTCTCTCTGTAAAATATGCCTTTACAATAAAATAAACAAATCTTAAACCTTAGTGCTTTATATATTCCATTACCATAACTTTCAGGTGATTTCAATCCCAGTTTCTCCTTTTCATTACTTTTCTTCATTTAATAGAAATTAATCTCATAAACTAGAAGGTATTTTTATCAATTTCTCTGCTTTCCCTTTTACATGCAGAGATACAACTTATTCTCAAGGATTCAAAAAGAAGAAGTCGATGCCAAATGGTCCACACATGAGCAGGAAAAATAGATAAAGTTCTTGACACCATTCTGTATACTAGATTTCTACACCAGTAGAAGTCACTGGTATACCTTTGAAGTGTCCCCTCTAGTGTGTGGAAAATCTGCCTCTTGCTTGGGAAGGCCCATGCCCAGTCAAAGTTCAGATTGAGAAGCAATAACAGGACACTCTTTCTCCACCAGGGGTTTGAATGCAGAGATAAAAACCAAAGTTTGGACTTCATGGAAGGATTTCTTTCAGTGTAGGTCATATAGCGAAGCCTTAAAGCAAAATCTGAAAGTAGTTAGGGCCAGCCGTTTGGAGCTGGTACTTGCACAGCAGGCTCTGGCGCCAAGTAGCTGCAGCAGCAACAAGATGCGTCTGTTTGCTAAGGTCTGTCCTCCAGAACTGTCTGGGAAACCAATGGCAGTGCAAGATTACTATGGTTCTTGTTTGGGGTCCTTCCTGCTCAAACCTCTTATTCTCTGCTGGAGTCACATGAAATCTCACTCAAAATCTTTGCTCTGACAGTGAAGGACTCCAATTGAAAACACACTCAACAAAATTAATCTTTACTATGTTTTCTTAGTTATATTCTACAAAAGCTAACAGATGCAAAGGATGAAGCTATTGTTACCAATATGCATATCTATGATAGGAAAATATCAATAAAAAGCATAAGTGGCCACAAAGTTATGCTTAACCCTGTTACCCAAACCATCACTAACAGAACTTCAGTTTTCACTGATTACAGGTCGTGAACCCTTGAGTTCAAGGAATGTTCCTGAATCCCGAAAGAAATGACTAACCATGGTATATATCACCAGGATCATCAGCTACAGCCAGCAACCAAGAGGAGAAATTTTAAATGTGCTATTTCAGTTTCTCTGAAAAAATAAAAGCACAAAAGCTAAAAGAAACACTTCAGAAAAAGCCCATTTAGCATGTAAGGGGTTCATAAGGAGCTCATGGAAATGCACACCAATAAAGAAATATGCAAGAATTCCAAAAGTTTCTACACCAAAAATACTTAGCTTCTAATTCCATTTCCTACACAGTTTTAGAACTCCCTTCATGAAAAGTTGCTAAGAAAACTTTTAAACACACACAAATAAATAAATTAGATTTTGGAAATAACTCAGTCTTACAAGGAAGAAATAAAAACATGGGTACAAACTGCAAAGGTTAAATTTCAAGATTAAGAAACCATAATAGTGATCATTGGCATTCTGTGTTCAGTATTTCAGCAGAAGTGCCAGGATCTTCTTTCATCTATAATTTGATTGGGGAAATGGTTAATATTCATGACAAGATCTGACACAATGATACATGGACAAGACAATAAATAGACTCTAGAGCTGTGGCTTCTCCTTTCCTCCCTGGGTTAAGAGCTGTAAACTAGATTTAAGCATTATGTCATCCGTAGGAATCACCTTCACATATTTTAGAGTCCCAGATTTACTTTTGAGAATGAGAGTGTCTCCTTAAATCCACACATGTGGGCAGAATTTAAAGCTTCTTGGAAAGGGAACTAATTTACAAATTGCCATAAACAGTCCCTAATGTTGTACTTCACATTATTCTGAGCGTCCTTCACCCTTGCCATTACTTGTCTATGTTGGAATCCACCAAGCTTGTGCACCCAATGATTCTTGTCCACCATCATCACATTTGTATTTTCACTGAGTTGTACCTTGCCCTGCATTCCCTGGGCACCCTGCGAATTCCCTCCTTTTCCATGCTGCACTCAACATTAAAGGTTCAGCTCAAACATGAGCCCCTTTGAGATCATTCTGCATACTACTGCTGCTACTTCTTCCCTTAACAGGTTATTTCTGGAGCTCTGTTCATCACTGCCATTAGTTGTTTATGCATTTAACTGCCCTACATGGAGGTAAACTGCTTCAGAGCATGGAGTCTATCTTGGTAATCTATGCTGACACTATTTATCTCTGTGCATTCCAATTAAGTAGATGGGCTTCCATAAATATTTGGCAAATACAATTCATCAATCCTCTTTGCTTCTGTGTTATGATATCTGTTTCTAAATATAAGATACACTTTCTCAGAGTGAAAGCAGATTACACACAGCCTCAACTTCTCTCAAGTAGAGGTTTTTCCTTCAAGGTCATATGCACTAATAAAACAGGCTTAAGGAAACTGATAACTATTCAACAAAAAAGTGGAGGAACAAAATTGTATCCATTTCATTTCATTCCAAATTTAGCAGGGATACATATTTTATAGGTCACTTCAAGGTCATTAAATAGAATCTAAAAGAACTATTATTTAAAAAGAGAAAACAGCTATGTTTCTTAATAAGTTGACTATGACCATCTTCAAGTCACTGAATTAGAAAACTAGCAAACACACATAGTGTTTCATAGTGGGTAAATTCAAACAGGCTCATATTTAAACACAGAAAATATAAAGAAATCTAAACAGCATTCTTGTTGAATGTTCTCTTTTTGCCCTTCCAGAGTCATTGTGTGTGCCCCCATTCTCTCTCTGCTCTATCCTGGCAAATTGACCTGCCTCAACCAGGCTTGTTTGTCTTCTGGTTTTTCACCTGATTTGGCCAATACATAGCAAGAGATGAGAGGGCTGGGGGAAAGCAAAGTCAGGACATTTATCTCCTTGGGTTCCTCCCTTCCATGCCACAAGCAGTAGCTATATTTTTGCTGTGGTTGGCAGTGCATCTCTCATATCTTTAGTTCTTGCCAAATTCCAGGAACATGATTTCCTCCCATTACTACCTCATGCCTGAAGCAGTGAAGGCTTCCCACTGCTGCTACCCCAGGAGTGCCTCCCTACTCCTTTTTGAATTCCCTTAACTCTGCAACACCTTTCCAAATAACCATTCATTAAACACAGTGACAACACTTAAAAAGAAATCTGGCAAGACAGTTAATGATGAAGAAATGTTGCATATCAGTGATTAACTGTACTGTACTTATATGTCCCAGAGGAAAAACATTACATTGCCATTTTAGAAAAATGAAGTAAACATATTAAAATACTAACTTGGTGAAAAAAAGAAAAGTGTATGCAGATGTTTTCCTAAAGTAATGTCATACAAATTCTTGCGCAAAAAACAATTATTCTCAATTTTTAATGTGATATCTCTTTATTGCTATTTTAAAACATTTATATACTTACTTGGAAGTCAGAACAGTAGAAAGAAGGAAGAGACAGAGAGAGAAAGATCTTCCATTTACTGTTTCACGGCCCCAAATGGCTACAACAGTCAAGTCTGGGCCAGACAGAAGCCAAGAACCAGGAACTCCATCTTGGCCTCCCCACATGAGGCGGTAGGGTGCTATCCATACGGGCTCTCAACTGCTGCCTTCTGGGATACATAAGCAGGAAGCTGGACTGGAAGCAGAACAGGTGGGACTTTAACTGGCATTCCCATATGGGATGCTACCATCACAAGCACCAGCTTAACACACTGAGTTACAAAACCAGTCCCTTAACTATCTTTTAAAGAGCTAAGGAATGGGCCTGGCACAATCACTCAAATGGCTAATTCTCCCCTCAGGAGCTCTGTGATCCCATATGGGTACTGGTTCGTGTCCTAGCTGCTCCACTTCCCATCAAGCTCCCTGCTTGCAGCTAGGGAAAGCAGCGGAGGATGGCCCAAAGCTTTGGGAACCTGTACCTGCATAGGAGACCCCCAAGAACTCCTGGCTCTTAGCTTCAGATCAGCTCAGTTATGGCTGTTGCAGCCATTTAAGGAGTGCATCAGTGGGTGAAAGACCTCTGTCTGCCTCTCCTTCTCTCTGCAACTGTGCCTTTCAAATGAAAGTAGAATAAATCTTTTTTAAAGGAGCTAGGTATTTTCAATGAACAGAAGTTAAATTAAGGTAAGTAGACTCCAATTAATATTGATAAAGTTTTCTTTCACTTTCATCTTAAACTGCTGAGTTCTCATTGTCTACATTCTTTTATAAAGTTGTGCATTGTTCTACTGTTGTCATCCGCACTTTTACTGCCATCCATGTTCCAAAGAAGCTATGCTGCTGCTGATTCCAAAGATGCATTATATTCTGTTCACACACACACACACACACACACACACACATACACACACACACACACACACACACACACACACTGATAAGCATCCCCTGAACTATTCTTTACAAATCCCTTGATCTTGGCAGTTATGCAATTAAGTAAACCCTCCCTTGAATATGAGCTGGACCAATATAAGCAGTAACATGCTTCTTCTAAATAGGACATAACCAAAGTGATAATTCTGGAGTCGCACAGAGACTATGATTTCTACCTTAGATACACTGTTTTGATCTCTTATTTGTTTGCTCTGAGGTGTTAAATCCACCTGCCAGGTTGCGTCCCTAGAGGGTGCTCCCACAAACAGAGTGCAAGAAAGTGTAGCCCTACAAGGAATCAATTCCAATGACCATAGGAGTGAACTTAGAGGGAGTCCTCCCCAGTCAAGGTGGCATATAAGCCTACATGCACACCAACACTCGCCTATAACCACATGAGGCATCTTAGCCAGGAGGCACCCTAAATTTTGGATCCCCCACCCACCAAAACTGTGAGATAACAGGTCTTTGCTGCTTGAGGCTGTTTCTAGAGCAAATTTTTATGTAGCAACAAATAACTGATATATGATTACATACTGACCTGGATATCTCAAATATACTTAAGAAAACATATTCTCCAGAAACCAACAGAAGAGAGCAAAGGGAAGGATTTGCTTTTTTTTTTTTTTTAGATTTACTTATTTTTTATTGGAAAGGCAGATTTACAGAGAAAAGAATAGACAGAGAAAGATCTTCCATCCACTGATTTACTCCCCAAGTGGCCACAATGGTCAGCCATAACTGAGTTGATCTGTAGCCAGGAGCCAGTAGCTTCTTCTGGGTATTCCACATGGGTGCAGGGTCCCAAGTCTTTGGGTCAACCTCTACTGCTTTCCCAGGCCACAAGCAGGGAGTTGGACAGGAACAGGAGCAGTCAGGACACAAAGCAGCGCTCATATGGGATCCTGGTGCATGGTAAAGATTTAGGCATTGAGCCAAAGCACCAATCCACTTAAAATAAAAATTTTAAGACATCAATAGCATGTCTTAAAAAAAATTAAAATTAGGGCCCCGGTGCAGTGGCCTAGCGGCTAAAGTCCTCACCTTGAACGCACCGGGATCCCATGTGGGCGCTGGTTCTAATCCCCGCAGCTCTACTTCCCATCCAGCTCCCTGCTTGTGGCCCGGGAAAGCAGTCAAGGACAGCCCAAAGCTTTGGGACCCTGCACACATGTGGGAGACATGGAAGAGGTTCCTGGTTCCCAGCTTCGGATTGGCGCAGCACCAGCCGTTGCGCTCACTTGGGGGGTGAATCATCGGACGGAAGATCTTCCTCTCTGTCTCTTCTCTTCTCTTCTCTGTATATCTGACTTTCCAATAAAAATAAATAAATCTTTAAAAAATAAATAAATAAATAAATAAATAAAGTTTAGAATGAGCAAGAAAAATATCTAAGTAAAATTTGGAATTATTCATTGACTAGAAGCTCAAAAGAAAAAAACAGAGGAATGAGAGACTAAAGCTGATTAATAAAGAAAAATAGAACAATTTTTTAATGCAAATGAAAAATTAAATTGTAAAGAAACAAAAATAAAGAGAAAATTACTTTGAGAAAAAAGAAACACAAAAGTTTCTGAAAGATTTCCAGCAAAAATCAAATGGGAAGAGCATTAGCCAATACTAGAACATTTCTAAATTATTTATTTACTCCCACATTTGAAAGGCAGAGAAACAAAAATGGAAAGATAAAGTGAACTCTCATCTCTCCTGGTTTACTCCTCAAATGCTGACAACACCCAGAGCTAGACAGAAACTCAATTCAGACCTTCCAAAGGAATGACACTTGAGCCATAAGCACTTGAACCATGATCATTGTCTTAAGGAATTTGCTTTAACAGGAAGTTGGAGTAAGGAACCAGAGACAAGAATTGAGTCCATGTACCATGACGTGGGGGATCCAATTCAGCAAGTCTTTCTTTTGGCTCTGGAATAGATCTTTAAATTCAATACTTTCAACATCAAAGTGACACCCAGGATGGCAAGAGGCTCACAACACAGAAACACATGGCAACTGCAGTGACTAAGAAGAGCAAGTTCACAATGCACTTCCCAGTCTGCTACCAAAAAGAGGGCTGGGAATTAATCCTCTCATGAGACGTTGCCTCCCACCATCATCATTCTCACTCTTGCCTCTCCTTTTCTCTCCTCTTTTCAGTTTCTCCCTCTCCACTCTTATAATACAACATGTACATGATAAACCGTCGCTTCCACTGAACTTGGTGGGAAACATCTAATTATGAGGAATCCACAAAGCGGAACTGACACTTTGAAAAGACAAGGTCAGTAACAACTTGGATCCATTGGTTTCAGCTCATTTTCCCAAGACAGTACGTTAGGGTGACTCCTTTATTGTCTTGTTCCTCTTGCCTTGTTGGCTTACTCACAAGTACTCACTTGTCACAGAGCACAGACATCACAAGAGATGGAGATGGCACTGCTTTAAAAAACAGGGATCCACATCAACTTTATTCTCTGTTAGATGTGTGAACACAAGAATGTTCCATAATGCTTCCATGATTCAGATTTCCCTTTAAAAAAATACATCGCAAAAAGCAATTTCTCTAAGGTAATTTTCAGCTCTGGATTATGTCTCAATTTTCAACTATATCATGTTTAGAAATTTTGGGGGGTACTCAATTTTCTACTATATCATGTTTTGAAATCTTATTTTCTGGTCCATTATGAATCTCTTGTTCGAAGAATTACAGCCTACTGCTTAATGGCTTAGACTCTCAAGTTCTACAGACCAGTGTTCAATTCTAACAGCTTTCATTTGCTAACTGTGATACTGAGCATGTTTCTAACTTTTCGGGATCCTATTTCCCCCTTTCAAAATGGGGACATTAATAGGCATTTTCAATAAAGTTGCTATGAAAGTAAATATGATTACACACATAAATTGCCTAGCACACTGTGCAGCACATTACAAGCTCTAAGAAATACTTATTCTTAATGATGACAGTACAATTAAAATGTATTAAATCTCTAAAAATAGTAAAGCCCAAGCCTGATCAACAGAACAGCAATAGAATAGGAAGTAAAGATGGCTAGGATTTCATACTGACATCATCACTACCTCTCTGTACCAGGCCATGTCATTCTCTAAGCAAAATTCTATCAGAATATCACAAACATGTGAAGCCTTACAGGATATAAGAGTCTTCTAAAGTTTGCACAGTGGTACATGTTTACAGAGAAGGAAAATGTTTAAAATTGAAATTATCTGCTTCAATGAACAAAAAGGTCAGAGCAGTTACCCAATGTTTATTCTACATAAAAAAAATCATACACACACACACCTTCTCATCACAATTTTTAAAATAATAAAGTTTAAAATGCAAACCTGAAAGTATAGGGAGAGGAAAAATAGGGCGAAAGGTCCAGAATTAACATTCCCTCTTTTAGAAAGGTTAAAATTTATATGCCACCCTGGAAAGTTAAGCAAAAACAAATTATTTGAAATGGTATTATGAAAAAAACACAACTGGCCTTTGTTTTGGGTTTGAGCACGGTTTGAGTGTTCTCCACGGGTTCATGTGTGCGAGGCTGACTCCTTAGTGCACTGAGGATGGAAGCTGATACGGACTTCTAAAATGTGGGGCTAACAGCCCACAATAGCCTAGTGGCTAACATCCTCTCACATGTGATGGGATCCCATATGGATGCTGATTCATATCTCACCTGTTCCACTCTCCTTCCTTCTCTCTGCTTGCAGCCTGGGAAAGTAGTACAGCATGGCCAAAAACTTTGGAACCTTGTACCTGAATGGGAAGCCCAGAGGAAGCTCCTGGCTCCTGGCGTTGGGTGGGCTTAGCTCCCACTATTGTGGCCACTTGGGGAGTGAATCAGAGGATGGAAGATGTTTCTCTCTGCATATCTGCTTTTCCAATGAAAATAAATAAATCATTTTTAATGTTTATTTTTGATGATGATTACATTGTTGACCAGAGTAGAAAGGAAGGAGAGAAGGATTTGAACTTTCAGTCTCCAAAACTGTGGGTTAAATAAACTCCTTTTCTTCATTAATAGTCTGTCACAGGTATTTGTTATAACAAAAATACATAGTTTTTAATCCCTCAATGGGACAACTTAATCCCAAAATATGAAATCAATTCAAATCTGTAAAATACAACTTAGTGATAATGGAATCAGTGTCCATTTAAAAAAAGAAAAACCATTCTAATAGATATTAACCCATAACAGTTCATGTGATATACCCATTTTGTATAAGGAAATACGTTCAATTTTTTAAGTAAACTGAATTCATTGATGAGTTTTCCATTCAGTTCAGCTTCTGGAACAGTCTGAGTTCACACTGTCTCATGTTACCTATTGGCTCAATGTGGCTTACATTTCAGCAGTTTCTTAAAACATATAATGTGCTACTCTAGGTCTCAAAAATGTTTGCCTCAAACATACCATATTCTAGCTGTTTTATTAGCTTTCCCTTTACCTCAGATACTGGGGAATAAACATAATTTCAAAGGAAAATGAAGAAGAATCCAAATCTCAAAGCACTAACCTTAATTTGCTTTAACTTTCAAAAACTAATTTATTTACTTATTTAAGAAACAGAGACTCCCCCCAAGACTTCTAATGCACTTGCAAACCTCCATATTGTATTTTGACTTATGAGTTAGATGACTTTTAAAGGTTTTGGCTTATTCAACTAGAATGTTAGGGTTCACACTTAAATGGAAAGATCAGGTTTTAATGGAGACATTAGGGCTTCACTATGAGACATGGTAAGTCTCAGATAACAAGTGTACAATTGGATAAATTCATCTGCAGGGGTCTGAGCTAAAGCTGTTTACTTTGGATTTATACAGATCCCAACTTCAAAAGACATGAACTGAATGAGAAGAAGAAAAGAGGGTAAATCCATAAGCCTTTGAATGTCCAAACATAAAGGAACTAGAGAGATGCATAGAAAGTAATAGACAAATATTGCTCAGTGACCTACAAACAACTGATTTCTCTGAAATGAAATGTAGACAACAGAACACAGTCATCTGTCAACCAGCTCAGACAGCTAGAACGAGCTGAAGGCAAAGAACTCATCATTAGGTAGAGCAATGTAGAAGTCATTTGGCGATATCAATGATACTGTCCATCTATCCTTTCTAAAAGATTTACTTGAGTAAAAGCGCCAGTAAAATGAGGAGTTAATCCAAATAAAAAATAGTTATTTAGTAGCAGGCATGAATTCATGGCGAACGATGAAACCAGTAAACATTGAAGTCAAGTGCATGTGTTACACAGTGGCTATTAATGTCATATAGTCATTAAGATAGGATTTTAGGCAGCAAAATATACCGGTAAAATATACCTATTCGGATATTGATGTGGGAAAAATTTCAGATCATTATTATAAATATTTGAAGTACTGAAGGAAGGAGAAGCAAGGATCTATTAAATCACACTAAATATATTTTCCTGTTCATTTATAGCTTTCAGATACTTTCAGTTTCGATGTTGATAAAGTGCATAGATACTTATTAAAAGACAATCAATAGAAACAAAATTATGCATAATATTTGTAAATTTTAAATTTCTAAAGCTAAAGAAAAGAGATTAAAGTAAAAGAAAGAACCATCGAAAACACAAAATAAAATGGTAAAATGACACCAATTTCAGAATCAAAATAAATATGGTAGTTGGTTAAATTTTGTTAAAAGTTTTAAATTCTTAATATAAAACATGGTTCAAATGATGATACAAAGAAGGGTCAGCAACAATGTACCTGGTTTATAAACAGAAGTAACTATGACAATATTCATGTCAGCATAAACTTAAAGCAAAACAATGAAATAAGCAAGAATATGTATTTTATGTTGATAAGCAGAATAGCAGAAGACATAATAAGCACAAACCACTATAAACCAAAATATACAAACCAATTACATAAAGGTAAAAGTAAGAAATATGAAAAACAAATCCTGAATAGAACATTCCATGGCAAGCTTCTGCTTTTAGAATTTAACTCATTAGAGAAAAAAGAGAGAGACAAGTATGGATGAGAATAATAATTTTTAAGCAAGTTTATATTTTTAAACTCTTTAGAAAAAATTCATGTAGATTTAAATATTCATTTGAAATATCCAGGAAACACATAAAAACATAATAGGCCAAGAAAAAAATTTAGAATTTTAAGACGTCATGAACTAGGAATGACTATTTTCATTGACCCAAACCAATAAAACATAAATTATAATAAATAACAACAACACATCCAGCAAAAACTAAGGTAGGCAGGGTGATGTGGTAGGTCTAAGCCACCACTTCCCATACTAGAGTGCCTGGGACACAATACCGCCTCCGCTTCCAATACGACTTTGTGGTGAAATACACCCTGAGAGGTAGCCAGTAATGGCTCAAGTACTGGGTCCTGCCCACATGGAAAGCACTGGCTCATGGCCCAAGCCTGCTCTAGTACCAGCTATTGTGACCATCATGGAATGGACCAGCAGATGGAAGATTTCACTCTGTTTCTTGCCTCTTTCTCCCCTCCTTCCTACTCTTCACCTCCTTTTCATTCTTTCAAATAAATAAATGAATAAAATTAAGACATACAACCAATTAGAGATACTGACAAGTTCAAGAAGATGTGAACCAATGAGAAAATAAAAACTACAGTTATAAACGATTACCACTTAATGGAATTCTAGACCCTCAGATCTAAAGAATGTAGCCAAAACTCAACTCAGAGGGAAGCTGGTTGCTCAGCCGCAAATGTGTTTCTTTTTGTTGGTGGGATTCTGAAATCTGTTCACTAAATGCCTCCATGTTGGCAAAACCATTCGATATCTTCTTTTTTGACGTTAGTAATTCTCCTTTCTGTACTTCCGAAGAACCTCTTAAAAACCTCTCCACTATATATTTGCATCTTTCTGCCTAACTTGACTGATGCTTGAGTTTCATCTCAACGCCCTACAGTCGATTACCAGAGTACAGGGGCCATTGCTATAGCATCTTCATACCAACTCAAGGCACAGTACTGTGAAGTTCCCTCTGGGGCACGTTGCTTCACCTTCTAGTTCTCCTTCCTCATTTGCGAGAAGGCTGACTATCTACTCACCAGTTTCACGTAGCAAAACACCAAGCATAGCACCTGGAATATAGCAGGTACTGGGCTAAGAGAAGGAACTGTGCCCATGCAAGGGGCGGATGAGTAAAGGAAAAAGACCTGAGTGACAGGTCAAGAGTGGGGAACAATTAGTGTCAGAGTCAATTAGACCACGTGCTTGTCTATATAACATTGAGAAACGGTGACATTCCTTTGCTTCCTTCTCCACATCTGTAATGCTGGGAAGTCGTACTGAGGTCCATGAAACACTGAGTAGGGAATCGGGGACACAGTAAGTGCTTCGTATTTGGGAACTCTCTTTTGCCATTCGCTTTGGCTCAAACACAGGTTTTCATGAATGCATGCTGAACTGTATTATAACTGCTGTGAGACTCTCACTTGGGCTGAATTAGTCCCCTACAAGGAAGGGCAGTAATTAACAACATGTTTTCAATTCAGCAAGCTGAGTCCTCAAACAGCCCTAATATGTGAGTGCGGTTCATCGGGGTCAGAATAACTGAGGCTTCACCACTAAAAAGCAAACCGGTATAACATTGCCTTACTGGATAATTCGTTGGGATTGCTTTTCATGACATTACATCATTAAAATCTGACACCAGAGCAATCTCCGGAAGAGCCCTAAGCAGGCCTCACTTCTCATTAATATAAATTAAATTTCTCAGGAGATGTGACGCTCCCTATCTGCAAAAAAATGTGTTGACATTTATTGAATTTCCTTTTGACCTTGCTGAAATTAAGAAGCACCTCAGAATATTAGCTATGTATGAGCTCTTAGTTCAGTTTTCACTTCACAGCTACCCTTGAGAGTAATGCCTTTTGTCTATTCTTCACTTAATCTGTCACACAAGAGGTTCTGCATATCATAAGCGGACTAAGTGTGGAGTGAATCACAATCCTGGTGCATTATTGTTCACTGGATGTCTTTTTTCCTCCCTATTATAAAAAGTTACTTCTTAAAAAATCACAGCCAAAGATATTGCATTTGGTATTTCAAATACTAGAACTGGAGCCTGGTGCAGTGGCCTAGCAGCTCAAGTCCTCACCTTGAACAGACCGGGATCCCATATGGGCACCAGTTCTAATTCTGGCAGCCCTGCTTCCCATCTAGCTCCCTGTTTGTGACCTGGGAAAGCAGCCACATACGGCCCAAAGCCTTGGGACCCTGCACCTGAGTGGGAGACCCAGAAGAAGCTCCCAGTCCTGGCTTCGGATTCATTCAGCAACAGCTGCTGTGGCCACTTGGGAAATGAACCATCGGATGGAAGATCTTCCTTTCTGTCTCTCCTTCTCTCTGTAAACCTACCTTCTCAACAAAAACAAGTAAATCTTAAAAAAAAAAAAATACCAGAACTGAGATGAAAGGCACATTTCCTGTATTAAAATATCACTGTTACCCCATCTTGTTGGTATGGTATTAATGAGTTTCCCTAAATTATACATTTGTAAAATGTGAAGGGGAGATAAATGTAAAAAATGAAAGGGGAAAAACGTTCTTGCCACTGAGTGACTGTGTTGGAATGGTGGAGAGGAGCTTTTAGCTCTGCCATTTCCCTGCAGCCAGCTGTCAGTCTATTTAATTATTACAGTGCCATTCTATCAAGATGAATTTTGATGAGTTACAAAAATCTTACCGTCATAGATATGTTTCAGATCCCTTAATACAAAGCACATATTACAAACTGGGAAAATAAAGCAAGAGAGAAGTCAATTGCTCCAAGCCATAACAGGGCCCATGCTAGCATTGAGCCTTATTCTTCATTCCTTTGCACCAGAACTAAGGGTGAAGACCAGCTTATCACCTCCATTTTATAGGAAGTGTCAAGGCAGAAGATTAACCAGAAGCTGCTGGCTTCCAAGGCTCAGTTCCAGCACTTGTGTCCATCTAGGGAGTGAACCAGCAGAGGGAAGGGCTTTCTCTCTGTCTCTCCTTCTCTCTGTATATCTGCCTTTCAAAATAAATAAAACCTAAAAAAAAAAAAAACAAAAAAAATTTAAGAAAATCCAAAGGAGTCATCCATTCAGACTTCAGGAGCATTGTCACCACCGAGTAATGACTCAGTCAACATTAGCATCGTCCATTCACTGTGGCTAGGCAGCAACCATCGCTGTAAGAGGTGGCAACCGTTAAAAAAGGGTCTATACTATGTAGTTCTTACTGGAACACCCAAAGATTAAACACAAAAGGTAAAGCACAATTTCGGCTTGATCACAGATCCATCTGAATAAACTTTTCAGATGATATTGGGCAATACAACATCATAATGAAGTGGTTCCCATTAATGCTAACCTGAGTTACGATTCTGTCAAGATTTCCATCATAACTCCAGGCAAAGCTATCAGAATACAAGCCTTCCAGTCAACAAATGCCTTTCTTTTTGATCACGACATGGAAAAGCATGATTGTTATCATGTTAATACACGCTTGTGGAGCAAAATAAATAAATAAATAAATAAATAAATAAATAAATAAATAAAAGTGAAACATCATTACTCACACTGGCTTCTGAATTTACTTTTTAAAAAAATGGGAAACTCTCGGTTACCATTTTCCATTTTCAAAATGTCATCCATCTTTCAGACAGCTCATATTTATCCTAAACAATTGTTGTTCTGTGAGTAAATAGCAGACTTCATTTTAAAAATGATTTTTAAAAAATTCAGGAGGTATTTATCCAAAAATCAACCATTAACTTTATAGGCTGATTAAATACAGTTTATGTAAAGTTAAATACAATTATACAAATTATACAGGGAAAAAAAGAAAAACATGAATAAGAAATTATATTTTCTAAACATTATGCTGTTGATTAACAATGTGCAGCTGAATTAAGTTATAAAATAAATGGCAATCCCATAAATATCACTTTTTTCAATTTATTAAATTGCAGTAAATAAAAAAGGCATTTGAAATAAAAATATTGCTCTTTCACACTGTCGTTTAAAATTCTAAGTAAATTAAGAAAGAAAAAATTATAAGAAGAAAACAAAAAACAACACTTAAAATGCATTTTCTCCAAAAATAATAAACATTCCTAAGACATTATAACGCACAAGCCCTTTTAAATACAGCATGACAGCCGTCGCTGAAGTGGCTTTCACTCTAGCTCTGGGCTAAGCAAAAACACAAGCATGACATCCAACCTAACGTCACAGAGGAAAGGCCATGCAGAGAAGCCTAAAGCAGAAGCAGCATCTCAGATGGCTCCTTAGGGGAGAGTAAAATGTTCAAAAGAAACAAATTGTCATAGAGTGGAGCAGCCTCTTGCTCCTCAAGAACCAGTTAACAAACTGCAGCAGCAGAGAACAAGCATTCCCGCTAACAACCTTGTATTACTTCATTTTCTTCATAACAGATACTGGGAATTTAGGGTGACACACTTGATATCCCCATGGAAAGGACACATTCAAATATCAAGGATTTCAAAGTACTCCTTTATTAATTTCTCAGACCTGCTATGAGCACAGCATTCCAAGAGACAGAAGAGGTGAGTATTAATCAATGGTATATTCCAAGAAAAGGTTCAGAGGGATTGTGATGCTCCAAATAAAAAAGGTGTTTGAAAAACAGCACTGCTGGAATTCAGACAGGTCTTCAAATGGCATATTAAGAGCTTTCCCCATTAGCTCACCAATGAGGATGAATTCAAACTGAGAGGCTGGCACAGTGGCTCAACTGTCTAATCTGCTGCTTGGAAGCGTCAATATACAAATAGGCTCTGGTTAGTGTTCCAGCTGCTCCACTTCCCATCCAGCTTCCTGGCTGTGGCCTGGGAATGCAGTGGAGGATGGCCCAAAGCCTTGGAACCTGCACCCACAGGGGTGATCTGGAAGAAGCTCCTGGCTACGGTTGAGTTCAGCTCAGCTCCAGCTGTTGCAGCCATTTGGAGAGTGAACCAGCAATGAAAGGAACTTTCCTCCTCTCCGTGAAGCCAGCCTTTTCAGTAAAAATAAATGAATCTTAAAAAAAAAATTTCAATGTTAGGTAAAATCCTAAGTTATATCTAACCCTTGCTCTTAAGCAATGACAACACTATAAATATATAATATAAACTATGAAAAATTTCTTTTCTTTCCCAAGGCATATTTTAAAAAATCATTGGAGAAAAAGTAAAGGAGGTACAATTTACTAAAAGGAATAAAAACAGCTAAAGTGCATTAAAATAAGAGTGTCAAATCAAATAGACACACACTTCAAAACCGATCAGGATGCCTGATCATGGGAAAACGCCATAGGTAGGTTTGTTACTAAGCATATTTTTATGGAACATCCCTCCCCACTCCCCCAAGAATATACTAACAAATGAGCCAGCTTTCTGGCTGCTGGCATTATGGCCTAGCAAGATCCCACATCTGCTGAACTGAAGAATGAACACTAAGCTGGGGTCCCGGAGGTTGGTAAGTTCTGACCTCAGCTCCATTGCAAACTGGCTTTGTGATCTTGAGCAAAGCAGCTTATCCATTTAGGTCTCCCTTTCTGACTAGTGAAGCAACTCAGATCAGCAATATTAACAAGCCCTTCTTTTCTAACAATAATTTAGTCTGCTAATAGCCATACCTTTAAGTGTATATGAGGCAATTCAAAAGATAACCTGTTTTAACTTTTCCCACCAAGAAATAACATGCACATTTGAAAACTGAAAAATGCACAGAGACACTGTTAAGTCAAGATCCAGGAAACTAACAGAATAGCCAACACTTCGACGGCACTTTGGTTTTTCTCAGTGCACTTTCATACATTTGCTCCCTAATCTGGAGCCAGACTAAACAGTCACGTGCTTCACAACATTGCACTGACAGTAGATCACATATGCTACAGGGACACCATGAGATTATCACGAGGAGCTGGCACTGAGGCATAGCAGGTAGAGCTGCAGCTGCCTGTGATGCTAGCATCTACTATGGGCACCACTTGGGAGTCCAGGCTGCTCCACTTCCAATCCAGCTCCCAAGTGTTTGGGCCCCTGAAACCCACGTGGGAGACCCAGCAGAATCTCTTTGCTCCTGGCTTCAGAGTGGCCTAGCTCTGACTGCTCTGATCACTTGGGAATGAACCTGCAAACGAAAGATTTCTTCCTTTCTCTTCCTTTGTGTGTGTGTGTGTGTGTGAGAGAGTGTGTGTGTGTGTGCGAGTATGTGTGTAAATTCCACTTTCCAATAAAATAAAACTTGTTGAAAAACTTCTTAAAATATAATGAACTTGATAAATTCCTATTGTCTAATACTTTTATTCTACACTTTCTATGTTTAGATACACAAATACTGATATTGTCTTAGAAGTTTCTATAGTACTCAGTATGGCACCATGCTGCACAGCTTGGTAGCTTAAGAACACCACCAGGTTAAATGTGCAATAGTCTGTACCAAGTAGGTTTGAGTAGCACACCACATCATGCTCCCACAGATGAAGGAATCTGCCTATTAATGTCACTCTTAAGAAGCATCTGTGTTAGTAAACAATGACTGTGTTGTTCCAACAAGAGCAGAAACCAATGGTCTAAATCTAACTTATAAAAACACAAAGCTGGGGACACTAAAAGACTAACAGTTTCAGGGTAGATTTTTTACGATGACTGCCCAAGACCCATTATAAATTTACACTGGAAAAATTATTTAAAAAGCAATTTGTATGGCTCAGATAAATGACAGCCAACGTATCATATGTTTTTCTTTACCATGAAGGTTGAATATTGTTTAGAAACTTAATATGTCTAGTTTGGGGGAACACTGATTACTGATGTAGGCTTGGTGTATCTGATTTAGGCCATGCACATCTAAGAACAATGTCATCCACATTCACTTTTATGTCTTGACGGCTGGTGATTGGTCTGCAGAATCAGGAAAAGTGCAGCTGGGACTGAACAGGAAGTGCTATCCGGTTCATGTCCCAGGGATGCTATGTAAGAAAAGAGCTCCACCAGTGGGAAGGCAATCACTAGATACTACTTATGATGCTTTTAAAAACATCTCAGGAGGTATAAATGTTGGCAAGTTGTATATACAATTTAGGGCGTTTCCCTTTTTTGGCTTCCTGCCCTCTATGTAGAGAAAATGGTTGCCTCTTATAAAAAATATGGAGAGATGTTATCATTCTCAAAGCCAATTATTTACATTTTGATGATAGGAGAGCAAGTTCAATGTATTTTGAGGTACTCAATCAGGAAGTTAAGACATCCTGCTTGCTTCTATGAATTACTACATATAGCCTTTTCTGTTCTACTATATGATACTATATTTGATATGCAATGATTATATAATAAAGTATCATAATGAAATCATATAGCAATATATTGTTACAAGATGACCACAGTATATGTATATAGCACCTTATATATGTATATACCGTTCTTTCTCAAAACTATCAAGAAACAATAGCATGAGGATTTTCATCAAAATATGAAAAACATTTCAAGGAGAAAAATTCCCTTTATTAATGAATTCCAGAAATCTAATAATTAACTCTACCCTTGCAAGAGACCCCCCCGAAGTGACAACATGTAATACAAATTTGAATATTATCTTCTCTCTGGTCTCCTAAAATGTGCAAAGACTCTGATACACAAAGGAAAACATGCAGCGTTTGTAATATTGGTCACAGGGCAGAATCTTGATAACTCTGAGCTGAAGTCTACATTTTATTCATAATATCAGAAATTTATGAGCAAAAAAGTAAAAACAAACTATGAGTGACAATGTGGTTTGAGGTTTATTCTTGTGGAGCAGCAGGTTTTGATGCTGGCATCCCATTTGAGTGCTATTATGAGTCCCAGCTGCTCTGTTTCCCTGCTCCCTGCTAACACAGCTGGGAAGGCAAAGCATGACTGTCGAAGCACTTGGGCCCTTGTTACACACGATGCTGGCTTCAGCTGGGGCAAGCCCAGCCTTTAAAGCCAGTTAGGGAGTGAATCAGCAGACTGAACACTCTCTCTCTCTCTCTCTCTCTCTCTCTCTCTCTCTCTCTCTCTCTCTCTCTCTCTCTCTCTCTCTCTCTCTTTCCCTATCTATCAGATTTTTACAAAAAAAAAAAATTAGCTGTTCTACTTCATTTGATAGTACTTCTTATCTCTGAAGCTTTCCTGCACATTATTTTCTTGGAAAATAGTTTAAAATCCTGACATATTTATGAAAACGGCCCAATTCCTTTGTATGGTGACATTGTACCAGTTTTTATTATGTACCTTGGTACAATTACATTTTCAAAATCATCAAGCAAAAGCCAAATTCTTTTCAAGTAAAAGGATGTTTACTTGACAAACAGTGTCACCGTGTTTATTAAAGCCACCACCAGTACTGCTAACACTTTTAGTACCATTGGGTCCCTTACATCCCACAGGTCACAGAGTTTCAATGGATGCTTTAATCTCTGCTGTCTGGAGAAATTAAGCCACTTGCTGTTCCTGTGAATGTCTGCCTTTTGCCAACTCCACATCATCATTCTTGCTTGCTTGTTACACCTGGAAGGTGGTTCTCCCTAGCAGGACTCCAAATGTCCAAGTCTCCTTAGCTCATGTAGACCCACCCACCTAGATGCCAGCCTCTGCACAATCCTCTCTTCTCCATCCACATCTCCCCTACTCCTCATTCCTTCAAAATTCCCATCCACTGTACATCTCTTAAAGCAATAATTTTCCCATTTTATAATACCCTTAGGACCTGTAATCTTACCCTCCAATTAGATAGTAAATTACTTAGGAACAGACACTATGTTTTCGCTCTACTTAGACAAAGAAAAAAATAGGCATGAAAAATAAAGTAACGTGTTAAAGGTTTTCTCTGGCAAGTGGCCATGCCAGCATTCACACCAGATCCACCTCACCTCTAACTCGGGCCTCAAAAAGCCAGGCTTCTCTCTCTAGTTCTACCCTCCTCATTTCTTGGACAGCAAATCAATGGTTCCTACGGCAACCAAAATGACATAAGTCACAACCTATTGGAAGCAGAAAGCATAAAGATCTATTTTTTTTTTTTTTGCCTTAACTCAAAGTTCTAGCTTTGAATTTGCCTTGAAGAGCCTCATTTCTCAAAGTGTATTGTGTGGAGTAATAATAATGTAAGGTTTATTTTTTTTAACTTATGAAAATCTGTGAGCAAAACTACCTTAAGGAGCTGTCACTTACTACAGGACTACCTTAGATTTAATGAGCCATTCTGCAGCATCACCTATAGATTTCTGTATATGTCTATATATGTCTCATATATATCTAGTTTTATGTATATCTACATTTTTAAAAAGTTTAAGATAATAACACCTTTTTTGTTAAGTATCATGGAACCAAAAACTATCTTTTATGAGTTTCACCAAATTCAAAATAATAGTGTCTCAAAGTTTTATGCTAACTATAATTTTTGGCATACATACATGGCAACAAATTCATTTTGAAACCATTTAAAACATGCATTTAAATAGGAAATCTCACAACCAAATGCTACAGGGTTTCATGTTAGTGGGATGCAGCAGTAACAACAATGGGCTTGGAGCCAGGCAGTGAATGATTAAGCCTACCCACACAGTGGCTGACATTTAATAAATGAGTTACAGGCACAGAGTGCACCTCACTCAGTGACTAAAATAGGCTCACTATATTTAGTTCTTAGTTGAACGGTTCACCTTCTCCACCACCACTCCCATTCCTGAACCCAGGCAAACACGTGGGGTAAATCTGAAGACTAAAAGTAAGAAAGTTTTGATGAATGAAACAGAAGACTGACTCATGCAGGAGAAAATGAGACTATACCCCAGTTATATCATTTTAGGACTAGTTGCAATGATCTAAAGTGAATTAAAAGAACATATGGGTGATTTCTGAGGAGCGCATCTAGATGACCCAGGAACAGCCACAAGAAGGAAATTTTTTAATTATACCCTCAGGTCCATAGTGGATAGAACTGGATAAAAGGGATTTATTCAAGCCTCAGCCCTATAACTGTGAATTGATCTTATTTAGAATTTAGGCCTTTACTGATGTGATTAAATGGAAGTGACTATAGCAGGTTCAGATGAGCCTAATTATAGCAATGTTAGGAAATTAATATATCTTTCTAATTTCACACAATATGTTTATATACCTATTCAAAAATAAAATATTTAAGCTGTACATCTTTTAAAATTATAATTTCTTTACCATCAACTAAAATACACATGATTTCGTTCAAAGTTTTGCATTTTCCTCTATTTGTTTCTTCCTTTATTGAAACTTCGACAAAGTCTTTGCTCTGTGCCAGATATGGTAGCCTGGACAGGTTTTATAGAATCCAGAAATCAAACGTTCCTATCTTCTAGAGAAGGATCTCTGCATATAAATAAATATTAAAAATTGTGCAAAAGGTAGATTATCACAGCCAGTAATGGAAGCACATTCATGGATACTGGGGGATTAAGATAAGATCAAAATTTTAAGTGGTATCCAACCACTTAAAAACCACTTCTACCTCATATAGGAGTATCTTAGAAATTATTCTGAAATTAAACTGCCCGTGAAAGCGTCATGTATAAACCAGACCTTTCAGACTTTCTCACACTGACATCTCTCCTAGTCACTTTCTCTTATTCTGAGTTAACAAAATATGAATGTCTCAAGTTTCTAGACATTAACATCATAATTCAATCATATGTCCCCACCCTGAAAAATATAAAACTTTTTAAAGACATACTAACTTCTCTTGATCTGAAGTCTTCATTCATCTTAGAAATGAAGACAGAATAGGGCCCGGCCCGGTGGCACAAGTGGTTAAAGGTCCTCGCCTTGCACACCCGGGATCCCATATGGGCGCCGGTTCTAATCCCGGAAGCCCCGCTTCCCTTCCAGCTCCCTGCCTGTGGCCTGGGAAAGCAGTCGAGGACGGCCCAAAGCTTGGGAACCTGCACCCGCGTGGGAGACCCGGAAGAGGCTCCTGGCTTCGGATTGGCATAGTATTGGCCCGTTGCGCTCACTTGGGGAGTTAATCATCGGACGGAAGATCTTCCTCTCTGTCTCTCCTCTCTGTATATCCGCCTTTCCAATAAGAAAATAATAATAAAAAAATAAATCTAGAAATGAAGACAGAATAACAGGAAGAGATGTCATGTAGCATGTCTTCACATAAAAGAAGAATTATTACCTGTTGCTAAAATCCTTGCAGTGTAATAGTATGCATGCACTGATATTTTGGAGGACAGGAAAACATTAGGGAGATATATTTTGACAGAATGTATCATGAGATGCACTGATCTCAGCCACAGACAGGTATTAGAAAATGAAAGGCAGGACCATGCTCTCAGGGAAATACCTGAGAGAAACTTTCAGGGGAGAACGGACAGAACATTCCAGGGACTCCCAGGATGGGCCGTTGACAGTTTTGACTGAGGGAGAACTCCACAGTTCCCACTGACTTCTAGTCTGGACTACAGAGCAGGCATGGGACAGAGGGTCCAACTTGGTCCATGAAAGGAAGCCAGTTTGCCTTCCTCCTTTCCCCCTACCAAAACACAAGACTCAATTTCCAGAGGCGGAGCTCTGAGCAATCTGTATCAGATATGAGAACAGTGGCAAGCCTGCCCAGGGATGAACAAGCATTCAGGGTAGAGAGGAGACCCCCGCTCTCCATGGCTGTAGAAGGTATGGGCAGCGGCCATGGAGCTGAGAGGTGTGCAGGTTCCTGGGACCTGCCCAGTCTGACTCAAGATTCTAAGAGTGCTGGGGACAGATCTTGTAGAGACCTTGGTGGTTATACTGCAGGACCCACCCAAGGTTCTATATGCTGATGCCTTGCAAAGGTACCATGAACTCACTTTAGGCAGTGAATCAGTTGGTTCAACTCAGCACAAAGAACAGCTGGGTCTGTGAACATACCAGCCAGCATCAAAACCATTGTAGTGAGAAACGCTCCACCATGCACAACTTGGGTGTCACTCTGGGCTCTTGCTCTACCCATAAACAGTGGCCAGAGCTCCCTGGTCTCACCCAGCACACACCTCTGAAACGCAGGCAATTCCCCAAGCCACAGAGGCATTCTTCCAAGAATAAAACATTCAGAACAGAGAGCAACAAACAAGGAAGGGAGTATAACTCCCCAAAAAGAATACCATAATGCATTAAAACCGGGGCATAAAGACGGGAAAACAGTGAAATGTCTGCGAGAAAATTTTTTAAATGAGTGTGAAATTATACAAAAGCACAAAGAAACAATTACATGAAATAAGGAAATTCACACATGATATGGATGAGAAATTCAGCAGACAGGATATTAAAGAAAATCTAAACAAATATTAGCTATGAAGAATTCCACAACTCTAATAAAGATATAGTGGACAGGCTTAACAAGAAGCAGAAAAAGAAATAGCAGATCTAGAAGGTCTTTTACAACGTGTCAGATAAAAAAAAATAGAAGAAAAAATTAGGCTGAAAACAGTGTTTGGTACCTAAGGAGTAATAATAAATGACAAAATGTATGAGTCTTAGGAATTTCTGATGGTATGGGGGAAAAAAGAATGGCTTAGAAAACTTATTCAGATGGCTGTCCTGTGGGAAAGAAGGTTAAGCTCCTGCCAGCAGCACCAGCATCCCATATGGGTGCCAGTTCAATTCCCAGCTGCTACACTTCTGATCCAGCACCCTACAAACGGCCAGGGGAAACAAAGCATAAGACAGCCCAACCACTTGGCAGACACTTCTGGGACTCCAAGAACAAAACTTTCAGAGCACACCTTCCAGGAGGTGGACAATCTGTCCCTGACTCTTCCACTCTAATCAAATCAAATCAATTTTTAGAAAGAAAAGGAAAAAAGAAAAGAAATGTGTTTAGTGAAATAGTAGCAGAAATTTTCCCCAATCTGCAGAAAGATATTGACTTCCAAATACAATAAGTACCTAGAATCCTAATAGGCCCAATCAGAAAAGATGTTCACTAAGACACATCATAATCCAACTTTCAAAAGTAAAGCATAAACACAATATCCTAAAATATGAAAGAGACAAAATTTCCAGTCAGACTGACAGCGGGTTTCTCAACAGAAATCCAGGAGAGAATGGATATAGTTCAGGATCTAAAAGGAAAAAGTTGTTAACCCAGAACACCCTCCCTAGCCAAACTCTTGTTTAAAATGAAGGTGAAATATAAAGACCTTCCAAGACAAGCAAAAATTCAGAGAATTTATCATCACCTGGCCAGTCTTATAAAATGATATGTTAGGATATTTTACACACAGAAACAGAGAAAGATAATTAGCATCATGACCTAGTAAAAGAACAAAGGTGATTCAAAACAAATAAGAATGTTTATGGAAAATGGCAGGACCAAGTCATTACCTATCAATAATATAGCCTTGAACATAAATGGACTAAATTCTCCAATTAAAAGATACAGACTGGCTAAATGAGTTAAAGAAAAACAATCTACAGGAACTAGTTATGTGGTATAGGGAGCAAAGCCATCCCCCGCCACAATGGCACATCACATGAGCACCAGTTCATATGTCAGCTATTCCACATCAAATACAGCTCCCTGAAAATGGCCTAGAAAGGCAAAAGAGAAGTAGCCAAGTACCTTGGAGCCTGCACCCCTGTAGCCGACCCAGATGAAGCCTCTGGTTTTAGCTTGGCACAGTCCTGGCCATTGTAGCCACTTCAGAGGCGAATCAGAGGATGGGATCAATCTCTCTGTGTCCCTCTCTGTAACTCTTTCAAATACAGAAATACATCCTTTTTAAACATCTATATGCAGTCTACAAGAAACACACTGCCCCAACTAAGACATTCACAGACTTAAAGTGAAAGGATTAAAAATGATATTCTCAGCAAATGAAAATAAAAAATGAGCATGTGTAGCAATACTCAAAGAAAATAGACTTTAAGACAAAATTCGTTTTAAAAAGTTGTATCTTTTTAAAATTATCATTGTTCTCTTTTTCATTTTACTTATTATTATTAGCATCATTTTATGATACGATTCCAAAGACCTTGGGATTTCCCTTATCCCCTTCCCAATTCCCTCCTCCCTCACTGAGCTCCCCTAAAGTATTACTATAGAACAGTTCTTCACAGTCATATGTCCATCATTGTGGGCACAGACAATAGCAGAGAGTCCAGCATCCTATTGTTAAGATATAGTAAACAGTTTCATTGGGAGTCCATCTTCAGTCTGGAAGCAGAGATGCATACTGCATTATATCCTCACATCTTTTAAATGCTGAGAGAAACTGTGGGAAACAACAAACTGCCCTATTAAACAAGATTTTTTTATAAAGATTTATTTTTATTATTTTTTTATTGGAAAGGCGGATATACAGAGAGGAGAGACAGAGAGGAAGATCTTCCGTCCGATGATTCACTCCCTAAGTGAGCACAACAGCTGATGCTATGCCTATCCGAAGCCAGGAGCCTCTTCCGGGTCTCCCACGCGGGTGCAGGGTCCCAAAGCTTTGGGCTGTCCTCAACTGCTTTCCCGGGCCACAGGCAGGGAGCTGGAAGGGAAGCGGGGCTGCCGGGATAGAACTGGCGCCCATATGGGATCCCGGGCGTGCAAGGCAAGGACCTTAACCACTTGCGCCACCGCGCCGGGCCCTAAACAAGATTTTTTAATCAAGCATTTTAAAATTACCCGGTAATAAAATTCTAAAATCCCAATGTCACTTTATTCAGAAGCAGATTAAATATAGATATGTAAAAATGGGGGAAGATTGATAAAAATGCAAAATCTTGGTGGGAGTAGAGGTGGACAGGAGACAATTGCAATTTGCTTTTGCTCAAAATGTTTGGTCCATTTGATTAAGCCAGTGTTGAATTACTCGCATAATAGGAACTGGTTTTAGCAAGGGACAGAAAGACTAGAAAAGGTGCTTACACTTTAAATAACTTTAAATAGCATGAATTTATGTAAGAATTTCTTTCCTTTAAGAAATAAGGCAAGCAAATCTGCAGAATGCTATTTTCCTAGTAATATGAAGTGGTAAAAACACACATTTAGGAGTAAAATAACATGGATTGCTGCTAATTCAGTAGTACTGAAACCACTCATTTCACCGCAGTAAAACATTATGACAGAGCCCCATCCAGAGGATGTGAAGATGTTATTACAGTTCTACTCCAGAAATGTATACATTTAATCAACAAGTACACTTCTCAAAAGCACCAAGTAACCCTTTCCCCAAACAAATCTGTTTTCTGAACTCTTCACCCAACATCATCTCTGAAAATCTCTCCACCCCATTTCCCTAACTTTAACTTAACTGACAGTAAATCAGAAAGCTGGTGTTCCTATTTGCATTAGACTTCAGAAGAAACTCTTAACGAATTCTAGGGAATGCAAAAAGTGTGGTGGAGATAGAAGAATGGTAAAAGATAAAATAAGAATGAGCAAAGCAGAAACAAAAATATTGTTCCTCTCTTCCTACTGTTGCCAAGAAGATGGCATAAGTTTCCTTTACCTGTGAAGTAATCATTTAAAGGAAAAAGCATGCTCTCTGCTTATAATCTCAGAAGTGGGTATTTCCACAAATGCTGTAAGCTGCCCCCTTTAAGTGGGGCAGAAAAGAGAAGTTCAGGTAATGACAGCAGGCAGGTGAAGACAGCACCATCTCAGTGTGCAGGAACCATGCCATTTGGCAACCTGTCAGAGAGTCAAACAATCGGGCCCTATCCTAAACCTAAGTGATTAGAAAGCCTATGGACAGGATCAAGCAATCTGCTTTAACAGCATTCCATGGGATTCTGATGGGATTTTCCAATATCCTAGACAAATTTACTCTCTACCAATTCAAAATTGTTTTGGAATATTTTCAGATATATGTATGAATATCTGTACATATCTGATATATACACACATTTTCCAACTACTTTACAGAATCCTTGGTGCAAAAATCATCTCCTTGTCTTCTTTACTTTCCCTCACCCACCAGCAACTTATATAAAATCAATCAGTAAAATGTTATCCAATGGGCATTCATATTGACAGGAACCAGCAGAGGAGCCTTCACTGGAGTTCTTTCTTTGAGATATGATATTCCTACCAACCTGAGAGATTTATTATTGATCATAATCGTGATCCCAAAGTAAAAGGTGTTAACACTCTAATCTACACTTTTTAGGGAATTTTATCTCTAAGGAAAGAACTGCTCAGCTTCAGAATTTGAGGAGCACACCCAGAAACAAACGCAAATATTCTCCCTAAATGTTGGACAACCTTGAATAGGGAAATGGTGGAGAAATCCCCATTTCCCTCTTAGAAGCTTACAGCAGGGCTTCTGAATCTGCACAAAGTTTCAACAGAAAGGTTATATTTATCTTCTCTTTGTTACTCTTAAAGCAAAGAACGTATTCTCGTATTCTCATATTCTCGCATATAGGGTGTCCTCACTATTCCTTAAGCAAGGTGAAAGTAGCTGCTGTTACTATTGACTTGGGTTCTGATCTTCATAAATGTTGGAGTGGTGGGGAGGACCTAACCAAAGAGACATCCTTAAACCCAAAGTAAACTATTTAAATGTATTCAGATATGTTCTGTAAAGACTGAGAATGAACCCTATCAAACTGGGTGTGAAAATGTGTTTTACATTATGACAGAAAGGATCACCCATGCCTTCAACCTCCTGGGTCTCATCTTTTCTAAATTGGGTGTGCACTCAAGAGAAAGGTTTCTGCTGGGTTCTTCTGTTTCTACAATTAACACATCTGTAGGCTCTTCAAATCAGTGTAAAGGATGCCCTGTTAGGGCCCTCCTTGGACTCAGAGATGAAACCCTAACCCCGCAATTCAACAGCATTTGGAGAAGGGCCTTTGAGTGCATGCTGTGCAGGTTAATCCATGAAGCGATGCCTACCCACATCTCATGAAAGTATTGCTTGGAGTCCCCGCTGCAACACTTTTGATCCAGCTTCCACCCAATGCATCCTGTGAGGCATTGATTCCAGCTCAGTGCTTGGGCCGCTGCACCTGAATGGAATGCAGGGCTTCTGGTTTCAGCCTGCCCAAGCCCTAAATGCTACAGGCTTTTGGTGAGTGATCCAGCAGATGGTCGTAGAGTTGAGTATCTCAGCCAGGGAGTAAATAAAAACATACTCATTAATTGAAAGATGGGGTTTTTTGGGAGCTAGTTAGGTTTACATGAGGTCATGACAATGTAGCTCTCTTTGTGATATAAGTTCTCTTATAAGACAAGAAACCTGAAGGGTGGACATTGTGGCAGAGCAGGTTAAATCACCTCTTAGGTCAGCTACATCCTACAGTGGAATTTCTCAGAGTCACCCCTCCACTTCCAAGCCAGCTTTCTTCTAATGCACATTTGAGAAGAAGCAGATGATGCCTCACATAGGAAAAAAACTGGATGGAGTTGTGGGCTCCTGGCATTTGTGGACATTTGGAGAGCAAACCATCAAAGACAAGATCTCTCTCATTTCTTTCTCTTTCTTTCTTCCCTCCCACCACTAGCCCATCATCCAGCATTTCAAATAATAAACATTAGCTATGCTTTTCAAAAAGAAGAGGAGATACTTGAGCACTTGCTCTCATGCTATTATCACCCCCAAACCAAGGAGGGACACAACCAAAATATAGCACATCAGTTAGTCCTTGATGCAAGATATCCCAGCCTCTAGCACCATGAGAGATGTCTGTTGTTCACACTGCCCTGTCTATGATATTTTGTGAACATAACCCAAGCAGACTAATGCAGGTCCTGATTCTAAGCCTCACTTCAACACCCTCTCACCACAACTCTGGACCCAGATCCTTATGACAGCTAAGAAAATCTTTTGTTTTTGTTGCTGAACACCAATGTATGTGTGAGCTGAATTATCTGTAATCAGCTAACTCACTCAGTGAGTGGTGGTCTGCAGAGAGGAATTGCCAGGCACCAGGTGCCCGTCCTCGGAAAATAAAATTGTTTCAGTAAAGCAGGCATAATTGTAAAGCAACAGAGAGTTGCCAGATCTGAATAGGATGTGCAGACTGAAAGAAAAGGGCATTGTCACTGAAATAAATGCCATCAGTTGCTTTCCATGACCTTGGGGACAGGAAAAAACTCTAAGCATGGTAAAAGTCAAGTTTCTGCCTAGTCTGGTAAAAATGGGAAAGGTATTCTGCTAAAAATTAAGCTATCCATAATAATTTGACCATAAATGTTTCTTGCAGACCTGAGTTTAAAGACCTATTTATATCCAAGATACACATGGCTAATGATAAATAGCCTTCCGAGATGTAGCCAAATTAAATGTGGGTCTCTCGGGTGAAAGACCAGAGCAAATATTAAACTTAACAACAACAACAACGAAAAAAAAAAAAAGCAAAGCTTTGTCCATGGCTGTATTCCTACAAACCTAGACTCTATAATGTAGCGATGCTCTTTTCTCTGTGGCTAATTAGTAAAACTATCCTCCTTTGTGGGTAGAGGGTTTTCAGCCTATGATTGGTTGCCTAGGTACACAATTTTTTCTCAAACAACATAAAAACAGCAAAGGTATTTTATCATATGCTAGACAGAAGCAGCCCTGTGTACAACTCAGAAATAGCATGAATCCTTTTTTTCTTTTATTCCTTTCTTTCGCATTATGAAAAAGAGGACCCCTTGCCCAACATGATGCTCCAACCATTGCAGGTGAGCTCACGCAGACTTTGTATTATAAGGGTTCTGGTTACTTGATGCAGAGTACATGGAATTGCTGAGTTTCTGGAGCCTGTTGCTAGCAGAAAATACTTTTCTATATAAAATTCAATGGTGCTGATGAATGGTGATAGTGCAGTGTCCGTTGTGTCTTTCTGACTTTCAAAGAGGAGATCTGGATTTTGGTGAGGAACACAGAGAATTTCTTTCAACATCTCATTCATTGATTTTCTCCTTTATATAATCAATGTGGATGAAGTGAGGAATGCTATACATGTAAAAGACTCATTGGGGTCACATCTAACATCAATATAATCCTTTGCTCTCTTTCCACCCTAGAGAAATGGTCTATAAACATTTCGTGTTCCAAGTGTATCAAGGAGAATGCAAACAGCAAACACATGCAAACACTAGAACAGTCTCCAGGTTCTCCTTTCAGAAGCCCTCAGCCACTGAATTACTGTCACAAGCCACTCAGATCTGAAGTGCTAGAGTATCTGGCTTCTATTTTACGCCATGAACAACTGATGTCATTTCAAATACACACTATTTTGTACTGTTTGTATACAACTTACATACTTAATACAAAGAGTTTATGAACAAGGTGGTACTGGAGCTGTCAGAATTTCCCATGCAGCTTATGTTCCCACATTCGTCCTAACAGATTAAGTATAGTCCCTTAAAACACTTCATAACAAGATTTCATAGCAAGTGGGAAAAGATTTGAAAAACACCATGCCTGACTCTGGAAGGAAAGGGGATGAAAAAAGACTAGAATTTGTATGTGCAGTCTTGAATATCAAAAGTCTTAAAGATAGACCAAGACAAGTAAGAAGACAGAAGTAACAATTTTTAAGTTCCAGTCATAGCCATCTGGCTGCATAGCATGGTGGTTACAAACACACCGAACCTGAAGTCAAGTACAGTCCAAGATTCAAATTCCAACTATTAGAAATAGCCTGGACAAGTTCTACTTAAAGCAGATATGACTCGTCACCCAAGAGAGAAAGAGACACACAGAGAGAGAGAGAAATAAAATCTCACAGGATTGATATGATTATTAAATGATAAGCTTGAAGGCACTTAATGTGGTACCTGGAACACAGTAAAAAATTACTTTCAGCTTTCTTCATTTAATTTCTAAAATTTCTTCTACAGTACCCTGGTCACAGAGACTATTCAACCTAAAGAAAAGCAGCATTTCCATCTTATGCCTTAAAATATGTACTTAAGGTCTCAATACAGAGAATAAAATTATACTCAGAGACATATTTGCAGACTGTCAACATCTTGTCACAGTCATAATGGAATCAGCTGTAACGCTGCTATAAATATCCAAAACCTAGTATAGCACTTTTTAACATCTCAATATAGAAGATAACGTTGAAATTTAGTATTTCTAATGACAATAAAGCTCTCCATGACTTCAGTTAAGTAATTCTGTGTGCACCAGTACCACTCTTTCATACTGTAACAAGCAAGTCCATATCATATTAACAGTAGGACTTTATTTTATTGAGATTAATTTATTGGAAACATTGTATACAGAGACCGAGAGAACACATTACAGAAAAAGAGATTTTTGATTCACTTCTCAAATGGCTGTTAACAGCTCAAGGCTGGTAAATAGAGAAGCCAGGAGTCTGGAACTACTTCCAGGTCACCCAGACAGGTGCAGCAGCCCAAGTGCTTGGCCCATCTTTTCCTGCTTTCCCAGCCACATTAGTAGGGAGTGGTATCTGAAGCAGAGCAGCTTAGACTCAAATTGGTACACCCATATGGGATACCAGTAATGCAAGTAGCAGGCTAAGCTGGCCCCAATGGTAAGATTATTTTCTAAAAACCCTGTCTGAATGCACCTTCATAATCTGAAAGCACAAATTCTATCCTAGAGATACAACTTCAGTACTCCAGTCAACTGTTTCCAATAGTCATTGCTCCAGGTACTTAATGCCAGGTAAGACCATATTGCAGTGCCAGTTCAAGTCCCATCCACTCTGCCCCAAATCCAGCTCATGCCAATGAGCCTGGGAAGGTTTGGAAAACAGACTAAGTACTTTGGCCCCTGACATACAAATGAGAGGCAAGGATGCAGTTCTTGGCTTCTGGGGGTTCATCCTAGTTCATCCTAGTCCACACCCAGCTCTTATGGCCATTTGGGGAATGAATCTGTATATCGAAGAATCTCTCTCTGTGCCTTTAAAATAAATAAGAGGGAGTTGTCAAGATACCTGCATCCCATATTACAGCAATTCCTGGCTCTGTCTCTCAACTACAGTTTCCTGCTAATACAGGCAATACAGAGCATGCAAGGCAATGGTGAAGGCTCGCTGAACTGGATTAATGACTCACCAGAGACCTGGATTGAGTTCCCAGCTCCCAGCTTGGTCCAGTCCAGGCTTTGTCACAGAATTCTTACAGTAACAATACAATTAATTAATGAAAAAAATAAAAGTTGCCAGATTTAAATAGCAAAACAAAAGTTTATTAAAAGGACATTGAGAACAAGCCTGACGTGGACACGAGCCAGAACAACAGGCAGCTGGAGACAGCCTGAGAAAGAGGAGGTGCAGCTGCAGAAAAGTCTCATTAACACACCTTTTTCATCCCCACTGCTGCCTGGAAAAGGACGCTGGACTCTCAAAACCACCACTACACTAAAATCTCAATTTTTCTGAGTCCCAGCTTGAAGATTCACAGTTGTGCTTGAGTTATTCTGACTGACTTCCCCTAACGGGGATGCCTGAGGCCCAGCTATAAGGGAAAAGGAAGTTCAACCTTTTCTGCAGAAATCCTGCCTTCCACAAAGACCCCTGGCAGTCAATATTTCATCACAAATAAGAACAGAGGTGCAGATGCTGGGTGAAAACTGAGCTGAGCAAATGCCTCCGATACACAGAAAACTAATATCCGCCTTACATGGTACGACTTTTACCTGAAACACTATACCATTTTCCGGCACCAAAGGATGAGAACAGGACCTAGTTACTGACAAGGTTCTAACCTAGAGTAAAGGCCAAATCCTGACTCCATCTTGCAAGTTCATTTCCTCGCAGTGATGACCTTACAGGAGCAAGGTCAGTTCTAAGATTAGAAACATTCCACACGAAGAAATGTGCTTGTTCTCTTCACAGGGAATAGTCTCACAAAAACCCAGTGCAAAGTTAGGTCATATTCCAAAGTCTACCAGTTACTCTGAACTTAGGATAAAATCTTCCAAGCAATGATTAAATTGCCAGATTAAGACACTGGCCTCTAACTAGCTAAAACTTCCTACAGTTCACTCTAGTTAGTAATATATTCATTCTGTTTGCCAAATAGAAGCAATATTTTTAATATGATTTTTCAGGGCGGAAGGCCCATGTGCTTGCTGGCACCTAAAACACCATGTCAGCACTGGCAATGCAAGGCAACACCTCCTTGCGTTGGCTTACTGGGAGCAGGAAGGCAGGTAAGCTGAAAGCAAAGAACCCTTGCCAAGATATCTGTGTATCTGGGAGCAAATTTTGCACAGGTTACTTTTGAGTCACCTTACATATTACCTGCATATTAGGATAAGGAATCTATCTAAATCCTTCATAAAGCTTTTTTTTTTAATTTTTTAAATTTGATTTTTCATGGTACAGTTAGTTCCCCTTCTACTATTCCCATTTTGTGCCCCCCCCACTGTTTTCCCCTCCGTTATTATAATAGTATAGTCCTCAGCAACAGTCACAAGTCCATTATTCTGTTATTTAAGTGTATCATGACATTGTAGGTATAGACAAAGGTAGACAATCCAGCCTCCTGCTGTCAAGATATATTTAACAGTTTCATTTGGAGTCCATCATTTATTCAGGAGTAGAGATGAATACTTTAACGCAGCCTCATTTCTCAGTATGTTAGTCTCCCATATACACTTCCTCTAGATGAATAGATGAATGTACATGTTTATCTAAGCTTTGAATGCAAATATTATTAGACAAGTAATTCATATTTTCAAAATCCTAAATACCCTAGCTAATATATGTAGATATATTTCAGATGTGTGAGACTAGTAGTATAATTGCTAGGTTTTTTTTTTTTTACATTATTCAATGATACATTTAAATTCAGTGAAACTGTTCACTATGTTCTACATCTCCAGCCCCTATTCTTGTTCCCTGTCATCTAATGCGTGCAGAGCACGATGGGGGAAATGCAGCCTCCATCAGGGCAGCAAGGGACATGACTGTCTTGTGTAGCACATTGCTCCTTTTGCAGCTCCCAGCTTGGGGTGTCTGGTACGAGGGATAGAAGAGGGAAAGGCGAGAAAACAGCAAAAACAAGAAACAAATCTGTAACAGATTATTTTTCAAAAAGACATTTGAGCCAATGCTGATCTTAGGATTGCTCATTCATTTCCCCCCTGAAGAGCTCAATGCTATAAATAACTTCCAAAATCCTTCAAAATGTAAGTGCTTCGTCTCTTTGTCCACCAAAACTGACAGCAAACGGCCAATATACAGTTCTTACACCGCTGAGTGACTGCGGGCTGTTAGCTTCAGTTCACACTGAAAGCCCCTATCAGTTTCACTGCTGCTGGAGCATCTTGGCTTTGCACAGACTTATTTCTGGGAGAAATAATGTTCTGACTACCACGAGAAAAGATCTGTGTTGCATAGAACTTTGGTTTAGTGTTCACAAACTGCTCAGAAAATAACAGGGAAGAAGGATGTTTTAAAACACAGAAGCAGTCATTTTTGTTCAGTGATAGTGTTTCATTTCTGCTGCAGGAATATACAATGTGAATCACAATTTTTAAAAATGCTTTCAATAACAAAGAATGCTTTAAGGGACTTCTAAAGGAGTCTTTGTTAGGAGGTTCCAGTGTAGTGGTTTGGTGGGTTAAGTTGCTAACTACAGTGAGGACATTCCTTACGGTGGTGCTCCGGGCTCCTGGCTGCAGTCTGGCCCAGCCGATTGGAGAGTGAACCACCAGTGAGAAATACACAAGCAGTCTCTTTCTCTCTGTGATGCCTTCAAATAAATAAATCTTTTTAAACACATTCTCTTTGCTTTGATACTATGTAAAATAAGATAAGGAAAGGAAGGACTAAAGGGATGGAAAAAATCCATAAAGGTTTCAGTTTGCTGAAATGAAGTAATCACTACATTTTAATATTGGAAATAATCTTGAGGCATTCCTAATATTCCCCACAAGATCCCAAAACCGAATTAGACCCATAGAGCAGAATTACTGGTCTTGTTGAGATTGGTTAAGCATCTTTTAAGGTTTTTAGTTACCAAATTTATATTTTTCAATGACTCCATCTCTAATCGTAACCTTTTCATGTTTCGCTGCTAAAATCGTTTCTTTTTTATTTTTGCCTAATAGAGAGGGAAAAGAGTTACTCCCCGCAGGTGGGAACAGAACTTCTTATGTGTGTGAGAACCTTTCTGGAAATAATCACTTTGCTGTTTTACTCCTCTGAAACGGATCAGAACTGTCACTTTAAGTTCTTTTTGGTTTTTAGGTCCCACTGCTATATACTTCCTGATTTCTACAAACCATCTTCTCTTCCCACCCAAGTTCAAATCATATTCCAAAAAAGATTTAACAGTGCCAATTATAAGAAAATGGCTTAGGAAAGTGTAACAGCAGACTTTGAAACTGAAGCCCTGACGTTTATATATATTTTAAACTTGGGGTGAAAAGGGAATAAGAATTTCTGAAGCATCCCAAAATAGCACCTTGGATTTCAAGCCAATTACTTTGAAGTTATCTATTTAAATTTCCAGCTTTGGATCCCAATCAAAGGGTCATGCTATTAATTTCTGAGAAATTACAGAGGTGTGCTCAATAGACAAGTAGACACGTCCCACTTGTCTACCAAGACGTAAAAATAGCCACTCTTTCTCACAGCCGTCTTCACTCATTTTTTATTATTATTTCAGGATTTGCCAAAAGCTAACAGCATGCTATAATATTGTTGGAATATCACAGAATAAAATTTTAAAGAATTATTTAGTAATTATTATATTTTCATAAGCCATGTATGAGGACATGTCTAATGAGGAAGACCTTAGAAAATCTGATATCTGCTTGCACAATTTGAAGGTTTTAGAGTCAATTGTTTCAAAGCCACAATCATCTGCCCCAGGCGGGAAATAACTAACAGCTGTACCCATTCATCAATCACCACGGAGACACGGCAAACCCGCTGAGTGCTCCTCTCAGTTCCCTCCACCTTGCTGTATTCTGCATCCTAACTTTCTGTGACATCATCACAAATGACCTGCTAGTGAATAACTACGCCTTACCTCAGAGGAAGAGGCTCTTAATTACTGCAGGGGCATGATTTTTTTTGCATGCAAAAAAATTCCTAAGTATCACTAGCCTTTTTATTAAAACAAAGAATTTTCACCAAAAATAAATGAATCCCTATCCCTCAGTCTAAATTGTAGGCAGAAATAAATCAGGGAAAGAAATCCCATTTATTGAAATGTAGCCACTGAACATGAAGCAGTGCAATGAGTGATCCTGCCCCGACGGACAAATAGAAAGGGGGATTAATAGCAGGGTGCTGGAGTTAAAGTTATGGCCTTGGCTGAAGTCTCACCCCATTGTTTCCTGCTCTGGAAATGATGAGACCTTGGCAGAGTTCTGGGAAGACAAGACCAGTAGTTGAAGTCACCAACCCAAAGTGCATCTACTGCCAGCCAGCAACATCTCCAAGTGAAAAATGCCAGCACCCTTTTCCCCTGAGATCACTGGAGAATGAATTCAGGGAAACAGGCAGTAGATTTCACTTCCATGAGTGTCCACAGGAAAACATACCTCTTACATAAAATAGGGAGCCACCTGCAGCGCCAACATCCCATATGTATGCCAGTTAAAAATCCCAGCTGCTCCATTTCTGCTCCACACCCCACTAATATACTAGGAAAAGCAACAGAAGATGGCCCAAGTGCATGGGTCCCTGCACCCATGTTGCAGACCCAGATGAAACTCCAGGTATTTGCTTTCAGCCTGGCCCGACCTGGGCTGTCGTGGCCATTTGGGTAGGAAATCAGCTGTTGCTAGATTTCTCTCTCTCTTCCTTAGCTCTATCCTCTCTGTAACTCTGCACTTCAAATGAATAAATAAATCTTCAAAAATAAATTAAAATGCCAAATATTAAGAGTGTTTAGTTAGGGGCTGGCACAGTGGCATAACAGGCTAATCCTTCATCTTACAGCACTGGCATGTCATAGGGGCACTAATTCTTCTCCTAGCCACCCTGCTTCCCATCCAGCTCCCTGCCTGTGGCCTGGGAAAGCAGCAGAAGATGGCCCAAGGCCTTGGTTCTTGCACACATGGGGAAGACCTACAAGAAGCTACCAGATCCCAGCTTCTGAAAGGCCCAGCTATGGCCATCGTAGCTATTTGGGGAGTGAAGCAATGGATGAAAGAATGCTCTTTTTCTGTCTCTCCCTCACTCTGTAACTCTGTCCAAGTAAAATAACTCAATCTTTTTTTTTCTGTTTCATTTAATGCATGTGACTTGGGTTACATGGGATTAGAACAGGTGTCTTCATATTCCCTTGTCTTAGAAACCACACAACAGCATCAACCTAAAGTTTCTGGGACACAGGTCAACTTTCATCAAAAATGGGGAGATTTCTTCATTGCCTTTTATAGACCAGCTTCTTTTGGAAATCAATTGAATGCTTTTCTCATGAACTAAAAGGTAATCCAGGATGAAGTCATGTGATTCAGTTATTGAACCTGAATCCTGATGCTTTTGTGAAAATGTTAAATATGTTAAAACGCACTAGACAGTCTGTTCACTCAGCCTCTAAGAGTTCCAGTTTTGACAAATCAAAGCCAACATGACTCTTCAGCACAGCTGCTAAAAATGACAGCATGCCACCAACTGCACCGTGGCAGTGCCATTTCCTCAGCCATTCATCAAAACGTTATCACTATGTCCTAGCCAGAAGAGCAAAGGAGAAAAGAGTCCTATTTTCAAGTAGTTCATCAACAAAGGTTTGAGGCTTACATGTTTGCAATATGGGTTAAAAAATATCTTATTCAGATCAAAATTTTCTTCTAAAGTCAAAGGAAGACAGAAAGCCAGGAAATGTGACATGCCAGAGACTGTTGCCTATCATAAAAAAAAAATCAGTAACATTATAGCAGCATGGGAAGGTGCATAGGAAACCTCAGAAGGACACACAGATTACGTGTCCTCAAACTCTGAAATGGACATTCATAGTCCAGCAGTTCAGACACTCACATCCCAGTTCTGGGTTCAATTCCTGGCTCCAGCTTCCCATCTGTGTAGACCCTGGGGTCTGCGGCAATGACACCAGGAACAGGGTTCCTGCCAAGCACATGGAAGGCAGGGAAGGAGTTCCTGACTCAGCCGAAGCCCCAGTCACTGTGGGGTTTGGGAAGGAACGAGAAGGCAAGTGCTCTCTCGCACTGCACTCTTTCTTTCTCTTTTTCTTTCTTTCTCTTTCAAATAAACAAATCAATGTGAAATAAAAGGAGATAAGTACAAATAACAAGTCCTTTTGTCTTAATGCAAGAAACAAAACTGATATTGGGCCAAAATAGTAAATACAAATCTGATTTTAAGAGTACTGCCTATCAATGAATGGTATAGGTACTTTTAAAACTTCATTAAAGATTAAAAACAAATTCATGGTAACTGCATATTATTTGCTGATCACCTTTCTTCTCAGTTCTTTTAAAAAGACAGATTGATTCTAGGAGTATAAAAGAGGAATGATTTTGTTTGAATCTAAAAATTAGTCTGAAAGATTATAAATCAAAAAAAAGATTAGATGTTTTATTAGTCACCAAACACCATACCAATACAAATAAAGCCTGAAAATAAATACTGAAAACAAGAGAGAAAATAAGTTCCTTGTTTTGAAAGTTTACTGTTATCACACACTAGTACATTACTGTGAAAATCACATTTGACTTTTCTAAAATCCATCAAGATGACTCTAAACCAAAAATCATAAAATTCAAAGGCAGTTGGTGCTCAGATTATGTGCAGATACATGTCATTATTTCCATTTAATTATTTTTATAATAAACACATAATCATCTGAAATAGTAGGAATTAAGCATTAAATGCTGAATATTTCTGAATATCATACACGTCATAAAGTATACCTGGGACACATCTCTTTACAACAAAGCAGAACGAAATATCTTGGCCACACTAACTTGAACGTACAGCAAAATCTATCAAATAACTCTGATGGCCTTTATAATTTATAAAAACCAGTAAATTGGAACCATCTGACTGATCTGAATATTCCAAAGGGAATACTATTTGGCCATTCTGCATAATGCTAAATAGAAGGCAGTTACATACAAAATTGGAGGCTTTACTCTTTTGGAACTCATAAGAATTTCATATAGAAAAGAAATTTCTAGGTACTGCGAGAAGAAAACCTGCAGGTGTTTAATAGGGAGCAAAGAAAGTTACAACAGCTCTGATAGTTCAGGAAAACCTAACAGATGCTTCACAAAGATCAACTGTTGCTTTGGCACTTGATCTCTGACAGACATACCCAATCACATGTGTTCTAGGCTAGGTTTACTTATTTATTCTCCAGGCAGAGACAGACAGATGGATTGAGTTTCACTTCTTACTGATTCTCTCCCCAAATGTCCATAAACGCAGGGGGTGAGGGGGCACTCCAGGCTAAATCCAGCAGTCTCTCACATGGATAACAGAACCTCAGAACTGGAACCATCACCTTCTACTTCCCAGGGTGCACTTTAGCAGGAGGCTAGAATTTGGGGCAGGGGCAGAATATGAACCCAAACATTCCAATATGGACATAGATTTTGTAACCCATTTCTTAACCAACAGACCAAATGCCCACTGTGCAAAATAAAATTTATAAGAAAACTACCATTGCCCTCCATGACAACTTCTAATGCTAAGGGATAAATCTTTAATATTATCTATTTCTGTAATAAACTACTATGAATCTGTCACATGCTACTTAATAGGTATTATCAATTAGTATTAATTTGATGAGTCTGTATCACTCACTGAAATTAATTTCCAACTTATCTGATGCTAAAAGACCAATTGCCTTAAAATAAATCGGAAAAGACAAAAAAATTTGAAACTAATCCAACAGGATTAATTGCATCACAATTAAATTCTTAAATATACCTTGACAATACGACACTAGATTTTCCACCACTGCCTTTACCTACAATGTCATGATACACTTAGCCAGCAGAGTGTGGGACTTGTCACTGTTTGCTGAAGGACTATATTACTGTAACAATATGGGAGAAAATGGTTGGAGAGGGAGAATGGGGAGGGAGGAAGGGAAGGCAAAGGGGGAAATCCCTATACTTACACAAAGCCACATCATGGAAAATGATAATAATAAAAATTAAAAATTACAGTATATATATTTTAAAGTGGCTTTATATCTGGCAATCTTATAACCATGACATTCCATCTGCCCTAAAGTTACTTTTTCAAAGCATTACAAATTTCTAGGATTTGATTAAACCATTTCACATTTGCCCTACTCTCATACTTCATGATTTCATAAACCCAGAGGGTGCTTCCTTTGAGACTTTGTCTTTCTGGAAATTCAGTCATCCTGGCTTGCCGTTATTTTGGCACCACTTTAGAGAAAATGCATTGTCTTAATCTGTAGACACTTGGTAGATTATGATGTTGGACTTTTACCAACATAGGTTATATCTCATCTTTTTACAAATATAATTGAATTTCTACTATATACATTTCATTTACAACTCTGATTTCATTGCTAATTGTTCTACTCACTCGTAAAGATATAGGCTTCCCAGAAAATCTTGGTTACTGTTTTATCCAGAAGTTTATACAGCCATCTATCCTTTTACTCTTGTTGTACATAAGACATTCTAACACTCCAGTGACAGCCATACCTTCTGCCCTACTCTGGGGACAGGGAGAAACTCTTGGCTAAATGATACCTTCTTAGTTGCAATTGCCTAGTAGGAAGAGAGTCACATCTTATTTAGCCATTCACATTTGGTACCTGACAAACAAGACAGCCACTCCATCTCCCAAAAAGACAAAATGATTAAAAAAAAAAAAAAGATTTTAAGCCAACCATGGCTAAACAAAAACTCACATTTTTTAAAAATTATTTATACTACGTTGAATCTGCTCATATTTATCCATAGTTTCTTTAAAAACTAAGGGCTTACATGCATTTTGCAGTATTAGTTTCAGTACTGTGTGTGTGTGAGTGTGTGTGTAAAAGAGAACAGAGACAGAGAGAGAGAAACCAGGGACGCACACTGAAGCGCTCTGTGCATCCTTTGTGTAAAGCCACCCTTCCCCAGGATCAAAGCCAAGCAGACTCTACTCTGAGCAATTCTTCATGTCCTCCTAAATCAACTCACCTGTCCCGTTTCACGTCCCTCACATCCCCGCTTGACTTCTAGCATTCTACTTGTGAGAGATTGCAAGTTGGCTCCGTTCCGGGAAACATAATTGTATTTTGCTAGCCTTTCAACGCCTGAAATCCGGAGGGACTTGTGTGAACATTCCAGGGACTTCAGGCAGCTCTGTGAAGGAAGCCACTTTCAACTGCAGGGCCAACAAGTTTGATCAGATCAGAAGTTTATTCGCTTAGTAAGCCAGTAGTGCGCTTCTTACATGTTTTCAGGTACAAGAGCTTATTTTCTACTCTAAAACTCCGGAAGTAGTTTTGAGAGCAAGTGAAATATTGACAGTAGCTGCTCTTCTTCATAACTTGCATCATAATCAGTGTGGTAGATGGCATAATGCCCCCGCCCTTCCCAAAGATGTTCACATCCTAATCCCTACAGATTGTGGATCGGTTACCTAACATGTATGCAAGGAAGTGAAGGATCTTGACTTGAGAATATTCTCTTGGGTCATCTATTTGAGCACCAAATGCATTTAGAAAGACACAAGAATCATTTAAGAAACAGGAATGTGAGAGTCAAAAGAAACTTGACCTTGGAAACACAAATCGGAGTGATGCCATTTCTGGAAAAGGGCTGTAAGCCAAGGAAGGTGGGTAGCCACCAGAAGCCAAAAAAGGCAAGTAGGGATTTGTCCCCAAAACTCTAAGAATACAGCCCTGCTGATAATCTGATGAGCCCCCAAAGAAATATTTTCCTAACTCTGATCTTCCGAATGGTTACAATAAATGTGCTGTTTTAAACCACAATCTGGAATCTATTTCACAGCATTGGAACCTAACTGCAATCACCACAATCCTGTGAGGAAGCTGTCACTGTTCCCACTTTGCAGAATAAGAAACTGATGATCAAAGGTGTCTCAGAGAGCAAGTAGCAACACCAGAAATGAAACACAGGACTCTTTGACATCATAATTCATGCCCTGTATAGTTGTAATATAGTGGTTCTAAGAACAATAAAAAGGAAAATAAGAGTGATTTGTTTCTTTAAGAATTTATTTATTTTTATTGGAAAGGCAGATATATAGGGAGGAGGACAGAGAGAGAGAAAGATCTTCCATCCGATGATCCACTCCCCAGGCGGCAGCAATGACGGGAGCTGCACTGATCCGAAGCCAGAAGTCCAGAGTCTCTTCCAGATCTCCCACATGGGTGCAGCATCCTAGGGCTTTTGGGTCATCCTCAACTGCTTTCTCAGGCCACAAGCAGGGAGATGGACAGAAAGTGGGGCCACCAGGATTAGAACTGGCACCCATATGGGATCCAGGAGCATGCAAGGTGAGGACTTCAGCTGCTAGGCTACCACACCAGGTCCAAGAGTGATTTCTTTTTTATGTCAACTGTCAAGCACTTGATATTCCATATTTTCTCTACAGTTGACCACTGTCAAAGCTACTAGTATCTTCAGAGATGTCCGACCAATACAATTTCATTAAGGTTTGCCTTGTACAAAGTTGCTCTTCACTGTCATCTTCATTCAATCGCTAGAGCTTCTACTGTAATCTTTGAGTCAATGCCACAGGGCGAGGGGTGGGGAGGTGAGGTGGAGAGGTTAGTAAAAATTAAAAGTATACTAATCTTGGAATAAGCAAATGAGGATTCTATTCTTAGTTGTTCTACTAGCTAGCTACAAGTGACCTTCCACTGTGAACCTTACAGTCTCATCTGAAAAGTCATACCCTTTTCTATGGAGAAAAAAAAAAATCCAAATGTCTTTAGGATCTGTTATGAACTGAGTGTTTGTAACCCCAGCACCACCACCTCTGCAATCAAAATGTTGAATCTCTAATCCCAAGTATAATAACACTTGGTTGGTGGGCACTTTGCAAGGTAATTTGGTCATGAGGGTGGAACCCTTATGAACAAATTGTATTGCTATCGTTATCTCTCCTCTCTTCCACGTATGAAAACATCAAGAAGGCAGCCCTCACTCACTCTGGGATCTGCCTCCAAGCCCACGAAGAAAGAAAAAATGTGCTTTGTTTCATGCATGCAGTCTATGGTGTTTTGTTATTGCAACTCAACGTGACAAGACCCACTGTTCCACTGTAAGAATGCAATGCCTTTATATCCAGGACCAAATGCTAAGTCCCAATTTTGCAACTTCCTGTGCAATGACGCCTGAAGGTTCAACAAACGCCTGCCACCAACAGAGAAAATCCTGGCTTTTACTGGCCTGTCACTGTCTGGTAAAAACTCCCTTAAGCCTCGTAATTTTCACTCAAAAGTTAACAAGAATGAAAGGGAGAAATTGACCCTCTGGTTTCTTCAAGGATAATCAATGTTCATTCATTATAAAAGCAAAAGCAAAAAATTAGGGAAATAAGACTACTGGGATTCACCACATATGAAGCTGCTTCTCAAATTTTCTTTCTTAAAATGGAAGTACTGTTTTATGTAGAGCATAGATATTTACAAATGCACACACCCTGACTTTATATTCTACAAACTGTTCAGAGCACACAGCGTAAGCACTTTTCCTTTTGGGGCAATAGGCTCTACCATTTTACAACCGGAACACTCTAACGTTTCAGGAGTAGTCAGATAAACAGTATTTCTCTCAGTGTGTTAATGTTTAAAAGACAAAGCTGGAATGCAGAAAGGGGGCAAACTACAGAGACAGCAAAGAAAGCAGAGGATGCCAAGACATTTCACTACAAAAATAGGGAAACCTGGAAGCAGAAAAGAGCAAACAAACAAACAAAACAAAGTTGAGGGGACGTAGGCTAAAGAGCTCAGGCAGCCACAAGGAGAACTCTTACAGCAACAGTAGCATTTATGATTTTAGGTTATAATAATTAATTCACAGGCCTGACTCTCCCACAAGCTTTGGGGCTGCAAGAGCAGAGATGGTGTGTTTCCTTTCAGTATTCACAATTCTGGCATTGAATAGATACATGATATGGAAGAATGAATAGACAGAAGAATATAAATGAATGCACACCACACAGAAGGAGACTTCTATAAAGAAATTAAAAAACTATATGGTACCAGTTGCGAGACAAAAAGTCAGGTGATGGCTGTGTTTTTGCACTTTATTTAAAGGCACCTTACTCATAGAGTCTGATTTGGACAATACAAACACAACCAAAACAAATGTAGTTGTGTATCAAGGCATTAGTTCTGCTTTGTTATTCTAAACCTATAAAACTTCTGAGTAATGGCTTAAGTCCTACGCTGTGTTGGGTTACAGATAAATGCATTGAATTTTCTGAAAAGCACAGTAAAGAATTAGAGTAGTATGACTTTTAGGGCCTATTCTGTCAGAATTTTAAAGAATGCAATCAGAAAGAAGAAACCATGACCTTTTAGAAGCATAATTTCTATATTTTGCCTGGAAACAAAAGACATTTATATATATATATATATATATAAAGAAGTGCAGCATTGGGAATATTAACCTCATCCTTTTAAAGTGCTAGAAATTTAAACTTCAAAACCCACATTTGTTTTATTTGTTTGGTTCTTTATTTTATTTTTGGTTTTGAGCTTTTTTGGTGTGTGTGGGGAGGGGGTAGGGGGTTGCTTTTGGCCAAGCAAAGGGCAGAAAATTAAGAACCAAAAATAGATTTTTGGAAAGTAGTTTCAGAAATTTGCTTACAGCTATAAAGACAATGCTCTTTAACAACCCACTACAGAAACAATTTTAGCTCATCACCTGCCATCAAACATGAAAAAAAGGGGGAGAGGGAAGGGACTAAATGAGAGAATATCAGAGAAAGAAGAAAATTCCAACTTTTAGGCCTTGTATTCCAGGTATCCCATGAGTGGGATTTAAGGAATGGGTCTGCCTTTATCTTTTGCTATTTCCTGCCCATGTCTTTAGAGGAACCCAGCCAGATAAATCCTAAAAAACACTGATCTTTTATATTCCTTTCCTGAAGAACTGGAAAAATACCACCAAGCTAACAGTTAAGAAAGTTTTCAGAGATAACCAACTGGCTCAACTCCTTCAAGACATGTTCCCTCAATCTCAGGTAAATATGGGCAACAGTGGTGACCCTCAAGTCCTCTTTGTAAAGTAGCTAAAGCACATCAAGGCATCATACTGATCAAATATTTAAAAACATCCCTAAGGTCTGAAAGGGGAGATTGTTTTAAAAATCTTGGCACATGGCCAGTATATCAAGACCATCTGAGAATCTAGTAAAATCTAGCACCTGGGTGCACACGAATCTGACAGTACTAGCAGCGACTATATATTCATGACTACAACATAAACACACAATGTGCAAGAAGCCCACTTATATGCTTTTGTCTCCCAGCATGCACTAAAAAGCAGGAACATTTTGTAGAGATGAGTTCAATAGGAAACAAATCCAGTGCAAACTATTCTTCTTTCACAAATATTTTACATAAAAATGTTCCTGTTAACATGTACGAAACAAATTATTCAAGCAACAAAACTTCAATTTCAATAAATGATTCTCACATACCTCATTGATTTTCAACACTCAATCAATTCATAAACGTACTCTTTATGGGTTAATTTGCAATTAGACAAATGATGGAAGATATTTCAATATTTTAATGATTTTTAGCATTTATACTCACATTGAGGTTATCTTCTCATATCCTACTTCTCATTTGACAGGTATAGTCCATAGCAGAAATGATTAAATTCAGGTTGACCTTGTAAGAGGTCAAAAAGCGTACTTTCAGTTCTATCTAAATCTACTCTAGGTTTAAAATGATATAATTCCAATATAGGTAGAATAGGTATAATGAATATTCTAAATCTTATTGACTAATAAAAAATTGGCAGAGTATTATAGTAAACTGAGTGATAGTCACCCAAAAGACACATTTATGTCCTAATTCCCAAAAACTATGCATAGAAGGGGTCTTCCAAAACTTCATGAATTGCATTTTTTTGCACCAAAATAAGCTAATTTTTCAAGTCTATTTTTCCATGAAATTCTAGAATCATCCTTTAAGATTCATCTTTTTTAAAAAGATTTATTTATCTTTATTAGAAAGCCAGATATGCAGAGAGGAGGAGAGACAGAAAGAAAAGATGTTCCATCCAGTGATTCACTCCCCAAGTAGCAACAATGGCCAAAGCTGCGTTGTCCAAAGGCAGGAACAAGCAGCTTATTCCGGGTCTCCCACCCAAAAGCAGGGTCCCAAGGTTTTTGGATCATCCTCTACTGCTTTCCCAGGTCACAAGCAGGGCGCTGGATGGAAAGTGAGGCTGCTGGGAGTAGAATTGTCACCCACCTAGCAGCTGAAGTCCTTGCCTTGAAAGTGCTGGGATTCTATATGTTTAGCCACTAGGCTACTATACCAGGGCCCCCTTTTTAAGAGTCCCAGAGATGAAGAGACGGAAAGATGGAAAGCTTCAATCTGCTGGTTTACCGCCCAGCTGGTTACAATCGCCAAAGCCAGGAGCCAGGAGCTTCATTAAGGTTTTCCATTAGGTTAGTAGGGGCCCAAACACTTGACTCATCTTCTGCTGCTTTCCCAGGACATCAGCAGGTAGGTGGAATGGAAGTAGAGAAGCCAGGACATGAGCCAGCACCCATATGGGATGCCAGCACCGCAGGAGGTGGCTTAACCCGCTATGCCACAAAAAAAGTCCTTCATTTTATCTTTTGGTAGCCAGAAAAGAACGATCCAAGAAAGCATACTGAGATCAGGCAGGTACCCTGTATTCAGGACGTCAACTCCAAAAGCAATCAGACAAAAGGGAGGCAGAGATCTGAGCCCTGTAGCCACAGGCCAAGGAATGCTGGAAGTAGCAAAAACAGCCCTTCCTTGTCACTTACATATGGAGTGCGGCTCTGCCAACACCTTAATTTCAGATGTCTGGCCTCCAAACCTAAGAGAATATATTTCTGTTGTTTTAAGCCATTACACGTTGATGATAATTAGTAACAGGCAAACAGGAAAATCATACCCTAAGGAGTATCTGCTATCAATGAATTGGAGAAACAGCCACACTTTTGGTAAAGCTCAAAGGAAATAGAAGGTAGTATTGTACAACAAACAAATTTACAGTAAGATTCCAAGGGTATTTTTAGAGACAACCAACTGCACAAAGAATTGAATTGGAAAAGTACAATATTACAAGAAGAGTTGCTGACTGGACAGTCAGAGAATTTGGGAATCTTCCAATCAGTTTGCTTAAAATAAATAAATAAACTCCATCTGCTTTAGCCGCATTGGTTTTGCAGTGTGAGCACATTACATTTTGCATTTGGGTTGCATGCTTTTTCAGATGAATGAGGTCAACATATAACTGTCAACCTGTACTGCTTCGACTCAGATTATTCCAATGCAAAGATTTTATCTATTTCTTTGAAAGGCAGGATAAGAAGAAGGAATATGGGTCCTCCCTGCTGTGCCTTCTTGTTGACATGCTTCATTACACGGAGTATTACTTTTTCATGCATAAATGTCTCCCTTAATCGCTTTCAGAGTGTGGCTAAACAAAGGTGTGATTCTGTGTTTTCTGAAGCTGTCCCAGTTTCCCTGATCGGCCCGGATGCTCAGCTACCCAGCACCTCGAGCCTTTGAGGCTGCCGTAAAATCTTATTTCTCAAAACAGTTTCTTATTAACTACCTCATTCCAAGGAAGGATAACAACCAGCATTCTCTTTTATAAAATACTAGGCATGAACACTAAATTCAGTTTAATAAGTTCTAACTAATGTTCATTTGCACTGAAATTGAAATTGGATTACACTTGATGGCTCAGAAAATAATTATCAATAAAACAAAACACAGGACCTTTTCTTCATCAGAGGGTATTAATTATCAATCCTTTGAGGGGGGGAAAACATCCACTTTCCACATGGAAAATAAAACACTGATATTTGAAAGAGAATCAAAGATCTCGTAGAATACAAGTTCCAGGATGTCGTACTCTTTACGTAACAAAAGGCAGAGTGTATTTTGAGTAAAGTTGCATTCCTCCCTCCTTCCCATTTCAGGATTTGCCTCCCCTCATTCTCCAATTATGTGATCTTTTCTAACAGTCCCACTGTCTAGTATACCCAAGCTATTCTCTGTAAAATGGCACGTTTTCTAATATATATCCTTCCCCCCATCAAAGCTTCAGGTTGGATGTTCAACAAACATTCTCAATATTTCGATAAGCTATTCTTCTCAAAGATAAAATGTTCTAACTTCCCAAAAGAAATTATTTACTTCAATTTGGGAAGCAGTTGTACTAGGGAAAATTACCTCTGCCAAACAAGCCATGGAACCCACTGACAGAAGTAATTTATTTCTAACAACAAAATGTGGCATTTAAATTACCTATCTCACCATAGTTTGGCCTCAACTTTGGATATAGCTCTCAACTTTTTCAAAGGATGGAAATCCTTGATATCCTTACCTTGATATCTTTTATAATCCCAGGATATAATCCATCAAAAATACATTCACTTAAATAAACACAGATGACTCAAACAGGCTCTTTCTTTCATTTTTTAATCATATCTGATAGCAGAAACTATTCCTCTTTTTCTCTAAGCAATACCATTCTCTTAATAGAAAAATTCCTTCTCTACCAAGAGAGTCAACTGTTTCTTGGCCTTTTGGTTAAGATCAAGTGTAGTACCAGGTAAGTGAAATTTAACATCTGTCAGTTCTCTGTGACAAAAAATACATAAAAATAAATGTGTAAAACAATATTACAAGGCTATCTTAGAAGAAAGTGGTGAGCACTGAGGCAGGAAAGGGAGAAGTTACATGGATATGCTGGCAGGAATAAATGGGGGAATTTACTCCCCAATCTGTACGGTAAAGGACTGAGGGAGAACAGTACAGAAAAAAGAAAAAAAGAAGTCACTTCCTACGTGAAAAAAGCTCCCTCCCTCCCACAGGAGCAGTAGTGCAGAGCCAGACAGAGGCAGAGCCTCTGCCTCAGTTTCCTGGCAAACAGCTTCTAAGGCCCATGGACTCTCCAAAGTAGTAAGTGTCTCCTTGTACATTAATGAGATGACAAATAGACAACCTCTTGGTGGGGGCTGTATGCCAAGTGATTAGAGGGTAATGACTTTCAACTCTAACATTCCAAAGTAGAGGGAGGAATAAGAGGCTGAAGGCTGACTTAAGCATAGAAACCCAGTGATTTCATCAATCCTAGCTGTATGAAGAAGCCTCAACAGAAACCAAAAGGATAGTGTTGGCAGAGCAGCTACGTTGGTGGATACACAGAGATGCTGGGAAGGAGGTCTGGGATCACATGGAAGATTCCCACATGCCTTGCCCGGTGGTTCTCTTCCTTTTGGCTGTCCCATGTAACATGCTTTATAGTAAGCAGGTAAATATAAGAAAGTGTTTCCCTGAGTTCTGTAAGCCATTCCACCAAACGACCATTTACAACAAGGTCATCACAAACACTCCTGATTTACTGCCAATTAGAAATACAGATAAGAGACTGGCATATACTGTAGCAGGTAAAGGTACCATTTGCAATGCCAACATCAAATGTGGGTACCAGTTCAAGTCCCAGCTGCTCTACTTCTGATCCAGCTCCCAGCAGATGGAAGACCCTTCTCTTTGTCTTTCCTTCTCTCTGTAAAACTGACTTTCCAATATACATATTTAAAAAAAAAATAATGTTTTGAAGTTCATATAAAATATTGCATTTTCTCTAAAAATTGCAGGGAAACTGATACTTCTTGGTTACCCCGAATATACTTCTGCAACTCACCAGCTTCAGTAGTTATGACCTGATACATTACTGTGAAACATGATTTTTGCCTTTGAGAATCAGCTCTAACACTCCATACTGACAGCAGCATGATTTAGCTTGGAAAAATAATTTTGGCACCATGATATAAAGTGAACCACCATATGGGTCAGTTTCAGATTTACATGTCCTGCTGAATAGCAGTACTGTACAAATGTCAGTTTCGTCCTATCCTAATGTTTTTCAGCTGTTATCGTATCTGTTATCATGAACATTAAATGCATTTTTAAAGTAAGTTAGACATATAAAAGTAGTAAAAAATTATAAGGAATTGACAAATAGTCAACGTCATAACATTCTAGAATTAACAATAGTGACACTTGCACAACTTTGTCAGCATTATAAATCTATTACATTACATAATTTAAAAGATAAGTTTTATGGAATATAAATTACAAAATTACATGCTAATTTTAAAAATCTTTAAAGGACATTGTGAAGCACAATGCACACTGTCAAAATTTATATCTACTCTCTATATAATATAGTTTCATAGCTAGCCAGTTCATTTAATAGGAGATAGGTGATCTATCACAATATATAATAATTCTATTATACGGCTAATCTGGATAACAGGTGACTGTTCTGCTGTTCCATTTTTCTTTCTTTTTTTTTTTTTTTAGTTAACACATAATAGTTACCAATAATTATACATACTTTTGAGGTACAATGAGAAGCTTCAAAACATGTATAGTAATTTCTTTTGAGATATGTGTTTCAAATTGAGCCAAAAATAATACAAATTTTTCTAAGAATCCAATAATTTATATAGCATGATTACAAAACCTGAGATAAGATATAATCTTAAACAAGCTATCTGCAGTGATGTTCCTCAAATAGAAGGGTCAAACTTTCATAGAACAGAAGTTTGGATTAAAGCAAAATAACTGCAAAGAGGCAACAAAGTCACACGGAAGATGACAGTCTGTTGATGAGATGTGACTACAAAGCAAATTCATCAACTTTCCTAATCTAATAAAAACCATCAATGAAAGAAATTCCTGAAAAAAAAGAACAGAATAGAAACAGGAAAAATTTGTTCACTTTTCGCTGTGATTTATTATTTAAAGATTTCAGAACTTTAAAAATAATATGCATTCACCTTCAAGAAAGAAGTATCTTTTCTTAAGTAAAATATGACCATACTCTATTTCATCTCCAAGTCATTTATATATAAGTGCTTTACAACAATGAATTGATGTTTCTGGTTTTAATCTTCATATCTTCTTGTAGGAATAAATACTACATACTTTTTGCAGAAACACTGAGGTTTATACATGGTTGATTTCCTGATGTTTCAACTTCCCACTTCTCTTTCTGCTGTAAAGGATAATAAGGTAGAATTTTCCTTCTCAAATGCATTTCTTTCTCAGATAGAAAACCAGCCTGAAGTCCAACTGCATATAGAGCACATAAATTTTTAATCCAAAAATTCAATTTAAGTTCAACAAATGTTACCAGCAAAATTGACACATCTTTCACAAAAATTAATTCAAGTGGATCACAGGCTTACAAGTAAAATATAAAGCTATGCAACTATCAGAAAGAAGCATAACAAAACTTTACATGCATATCCAAATCAAATCAAAGAGAGCCTACAAGAAACAAAACAAAACAAAAAGTATTAAACTCTTAAATAAAGTTGCCACTGTGGGATAGGCGATGGGTTCCTAAAACAATATCAAAACCATAGAAGAGATAATAGTACTAATAATAATAATAAACAAACTAGGCTTCATCAAAACAAAAAAAAAAGTCATAAAATGATACAGTCAAGAAAATGAAAGGATAATCCAAAGCATGGGAGAAAATATTTGCAGAGCATTTATAATGTGATGACTTATATCCAGAATATACAAGGGACTCTTCTAACTCAATAATTAAAAAAAGGTTAAAATTCAAATTAAAAATGAGCAAAGGAGGAAAGAGTTTGATTTAGCAGTTAAGACACTGATTACATGGCCATACCCCACTAAGTAGCTGGATTTAACAAATAACTGCAGCTCCTGGTACAGAACCCGGGAGACACCAGTGAAAGCTCAGACAGGTGGGTTCCAACCAACTAGACATAAACTTAGACCCAGCTCAGCTCCAGACACTGCAAGGAGTGAATCAGCAGATGAGAATATCATAATGGGTTTTGTTTCCATAGGGACACTGGCCTAAGTCACAGAACCCAATTTTAAAGGCCTTGATAGAGACTGTGGTTACTAATCAAAATCTGACTTTCCTTCTCTAACATTGGTCACCCAAAGATTGGACTGTATCTCCCAGCCTCCACCACAGTCAAGCAAGTAAGTGCAAGTATCATGTGGTGGTTACTGTGCACCTTAAAGGACTCCTCTGAATCCTAAAATTTATTTGCAGTATTTTGTTTTATTTTGTTGTGTTCTTTCTCTGAGCTGAAGAATCCTAGGCTCTGAATACTTCCACAACATCTAGGTGATAAGAAAATAAAGTGGCACAGTTGGGAAAAATAAAACATAGAAATGATGCCACACAACAAGCACACTCTATTTGTCTGAGTTTACTGAATACTACCATTTATTTATATATACGTTGCTGCGATAAAATGGATATTGCTTCATAACAAATCTAAATAATATTCTCCAGTTTAAAAGTGAAGAAGCTAAGGTTTAGAGAGGCTAACAACCAAGACCCTAAGAAACCATATCCCTTAACTCCCTAGGGTTCTTGGCCAGAGACTCCATTTTCCTCCACCTGTGTAGTAACAAATTTCAGAGGTCTAAAGGCTAAGGAATACCCTGAAAAGTTTAATTGTGTTTCTATTCATTCTCCGCCACTGTAAGTCTTAGAATAATGTACACATTACAGAAAAGAACCTGTTTTGAGTTCTCTCCACAGAACAAAAATATGAGATAGCGTCATGGCAATACACTCCAATCTCCAAGGTACTGAGTGGCAGAGAGAAACAAGTTACTTTTTTTTACTCTAAAACTTGTTCTCTGCTTTATTTTCCTATAAGCATGATGTTTAGAACTTAATTTTAGATATTGAAAAGCCTAAGTTCTACCAATTCACACTTCAAAATATAAATGAAATTCTGTTCCAGTTATTTCCAAGACATAGGATATGAAAGGGGTCATGATTTTAAAATTAAAAAAAATTTTGGAAAGTCATATTTATAGAGACAGAGAAAGTGAGATGAAAGAGAGAGAAAAGGAGAGGGAGAGAGAGGTTCACTCCCCAAATGGACACAACAGCCAGGGTTGGGCCAGGCTGAAGCAAGAAGCCAGGAACTTCTTCCAGGTCTCTCATGGGAGTAGCAGGGCCCCAAACATCCGGGACATCGGCTGCTGCTTCCCTGGGCCATTAGCAGGAACCTGGGTTAGAAGCAGAACGGCAACCAGAACATAAACCATCGCCTTAACGGAACAGCATTGAGGAGAACGGCTTTGCCTGTCCACCACAATGCTGGTGAAGAACTCCTTTATAATTTTAAGAACATAGAGTAAAAGCTAAAAACCACCTGGGGGTAAAAAGATGAAGACACAAAGGGGAGTTTATATATTCTTGGCTCTGAGTACATGTCTTTCAGGTCTGAAAGAGCCAGATAAATATTTAGGCAAAGAAGCAAAACACATATACTTTCAGCTAAATGGTGAGTTAGAACTAGGCCACATCTCATTTTTCTGCCCCAAAGTGCTTAATTTAGAATCAGATTTTAAAAACAATCCTCCACAGGCCAGGTTTAGCCCTTCCAGTTGGCACTTGAACATCAAATTCTTCCAACAATCTGGAACAACTGAAAATAGCTTTGGGTATTCAAACGATCATACAGTAAGGAAGGTCATATTTGAATTAATGCAGTCTAAGACTTTTTAAAAATTTTTCTATAAGAGTTAAAAGAGAAAAGGAGAAATTAAGGAAAGAATGAAAAGCAAGTAATTCTACCTACATCTTCAAAGGACTGCCATTCATTTTGCTCATAAGCCACTTTTGAGTTCAGAGTTGTATAATGCAAAGCCACCTCTTACAATTTTATTTGTTCTTTGTCCAAGAACCCTTACTAGTCATATATTTTGTACAGAATGAATTCTAAATTCCTTTGCATGACATGAAAACCTCTATGCCATTTGAATCTCTCTCTCTCCCTCTCTCTCTCGATTTCCCACTACACATTATTCTGCTTCCTGAGTCCTCTGTTAGAACCAAACAGGTCTGTGGACTACTGAAGTAGTAAGCACATTCTCACCTAGCCACCTGTGATAATGCCATCAGCTACCCTCCTCTCCCTGGCTCCCTCCTTCCCTCCTTCCCATTTTCAGGGACAAGTCAAGTCTCAGCTCTTCCAGGAGACCACCTCAACAGCCTTATGTTGCACAAAAAAAAAAAAAAATGTCTCTCCCTCTAAACTCTGGTGCCAGTTATAAAATATTCTAAACCACTCATTTAGGGCTCATCATAAACTCTGATATTAGTATTTGTTTATCATATTGTCAAGTCTTAACTCCTTATGTATGTAAGTTCTCTGCTGGCCCGTGTTCTCTGAGACCCATCATATTTGCCACTGCATTTTATGTAGTATCTAGCCAGAACAAATCAATGTTTCCCAAGCTGTAGGTAATAGGATTTTAAAGCACTCATGCAAGGACTGTAAATAAATTGCTATTATCATAAGTCAAATACAGGAATATATATAATAAGAACATTTCAATATTTTGGTTCTTTCCACATTTCATATAAGATTATAGTCTCTTTAATCAAAATGAAACAAAAGAGGTCCTGGTGTGATATCAAGCCAGGAAAGCCTAACTACTGAAGACAAAGCTATTTGCACATGCTGAAAACAAAAATAGCAGTAAGTTCAACCATGACAAGTAGGCTTCTCTGCTTGATTCTGCATAAAACACGACTGTGCTGCTCCCTGCAGTCTAGTGAAGAAATGGAGTATAAGAAAGCCCATCCAAATACTAATCAATGTTTGGGCAGAAATAATTTGTCTGCTGTTTTAAAAACACTAATCAATTTTCCTTCTCAACACTGTTACTATACAGGGACTATACCAAGAGCTGTCTTGGCAAACACTATTTCATATTCAGAAATACAGTCTGCATTCATTTTCCTTATCCTAACATTAGAAAAAATGACACAGTACTCTATAATCTGATCTTTGACCCTATGAAAAGAATGTCGGCGCAGATTTAACCACTCTGCTTCCCGAGTCACCTATTCACCTGGCAGGCTCGCTCCTTTTGGTGTGTTTCTTTGGAGAAGTCTGACTAACACAGATAATGGTCATATGAGATCTTCTTGAGGAATCTAGAACACTTAGCTCTTACATAATCCATTGCTAACTTGGGATTCAGCAACAAGGGCCCCAAATTGAAAAGATACAACTCCCAGACCAAGGAGAATGCCAAAAATATCACGTTTCATTGCATTTTTAAGACCATACTTTCCACATATTTCCTGGCATTTCCAAAAGTATTGCCAAGGAAATATTTTAAAGGTATCATTAGTAAATGAAGTTAAAGAATACTGCTTACCATGTGTCCCTCCTGGGTCACTCATTGGAACATTAGTCTAGTAACATCATCTTATATTTATTACTTTTTATTGATTTCTATAAAGTGAAAGATTTCGTCTATTTCACAATGCAGATTTAGGAGCACAATGATACTTCTCACCTGGTCCTATGCTCCTTCCTTATTTCCTCTCTTTTCCCCCTAAGCTTTAAAATGGCATGTTTCAATTTCATTGTACAATCACAGGCTCAACAGTCTGTTGGGTAAAAGATTCCAACACACAGCAAGCAAAAAATTTCCAAAATGTAAAAAACAAAACAAAACAAAAAAACCACTACTATCCTTCAGGAGTATATACAAAGGCTCTAAGCAAGCATCAAGTCCCAGAATGTCAATCTCACTCATATGATTACATTTTTCACTCCGTGCACTAGTTATCTTCCTAAAAAATAAACCAATTTATCTTCACTCAAGTCAGCATTTCCCAAGCTTATCTGAAGTCCTATTAGCATTTCCACAGAGCTTCCCTGTTCTACTCCAACTATATATATATATATAATCTGTATTACTAAAAAATAGGAAAGATAAATATAAATAAATATATATAAATTTTACATCACCTAGGGAAAAAATGCTCAAGTGGACACTCACAGTAATGATCACTATTTGGCTGATTTTTGCCATAATTTAGGATCTGTTCCTGAGCTTCCCAAGTTCAAAATGAACTGTCAGCATATCAAAGAGATTCTAAATTTCACTGGCAGATTCACAGTAAGCAGAGTCACCTGACTTATTGTACAAACCCAAACCGTCAATTTAAGAGATTCCAGGTAATACTCAGTAGTCACAGTAATACCTACATACTAACCTGCAGGGCTTACCCATTCCCTCCAGCTGTCAGATCCACTTGAGGATCGAATCACCTTCAGAAGGTGCTGAAGTGGGAAGAGTTAAATGTACTGAACATTCAGTGGATTCTATTCTAAAAGCACGAGTATGCTCATTTCATAATAGTGAGGATGTATCGTTAGGAATAAGCCGTAAAAGTAGTGAGGGAAAAAATGGCCTGGGAGTTTGAGGAGCTTTTATTCCCCCTTTTAAATTCTAGCAGCACTAAGACTTCCAAACCATTCCAAAAGATGAATACTATTGGTTTGCTAGTTTTATTTTTTTTCTTCCAATCAAGGAAAGGATGGGTTAAGAAAGCTTGAGTATTTCTTACTATCTAGGACACATAATCAAAATGAAAGCAGTGAGCATGCTATGCAAAACATCTCCAAAATAATCTCACAAAATTAACACCACCCCCTTTTAACTTAAAAGCTCCTCCACTACAGAAAATCTACAGCAATCTTTCTCTACGATAATTCTCAACAGCCAGCAGCAGCTCTTACCCTGAGTTCACCCCCTTACAAGTGATGCTTCCTTTCTCTCTTCTAAAACAGGACTTCAAATGGTCACTTTGTATGTTTACCTTGAGAAAATTATATTCTTTATAAAGTCTGCTAAAAGATTAAAATGAACTTAAACATGTTTAAGTTAGTCCCCACAGCCTTTTCTTTTTTCAATTGGACAGTGAGAAAAATACAATTCTCCAGCTACTGCTTATAAACCTGGAAGGTTTTTAGTCACATGAGACAACACTGCTGAGCATAATTTACCAATGACGGACTGCAACTGAATATCACTTTCCCTCAAATAGGCCATGCTTCCTCTAGTACCCACAATCATCCCTATTGCCCAACATCTCCTGTTGTCTTTCGCCCACATTCCTGCTGGACATTTACACGCTACTCCCTATGTGCTTCATGTGGACTGATACTACAATTTAACTCAACAATCTTGCCACTTAATGTTTAAAACAAAATTCTTAAGTGTCAGTCTACTGCATTGCTGAAGTCTTCCTTCCCATAATTTGTCATTTCCCCTACAACTTTAAGCAAGGAGAAAGGAAGCGAACTATCCTAAGAGTTAAAGGCAAAAGGAATCCTGGAGTTCAATGTTGGGAAAAGTTGTATCTAAGAGCTGGAGTCAATTAGAGGAGATACCAGTTAGTGGTTGAAACCTTCTGCCTCAGGCCACTCATTATCTAGTTCTCAGTTTTCCATAAGCAGCTCCCTATCACACCAATCAATGGCTGACCACATAATTTGCAAGGCTAGGTATTAAATTTAAATGTCAGGGTCCTTTGATTAAAAAAAACTGTTAAGAATGTCAAGACAGTGACATCAAAACATTAAACCAAGTGCATGGCACTAAGTGTGGGAATATACAGGTCACATGCCAGTGAAGTCAGCCTTACTCAGTCCCTTCCTTTCAACCAAATGCCACCAACAGCAGACATCTTCTTTCTGGTATCCAATGCCCTTCCCTTGGCTTAGAAATCTGAATCTGATCTCATTTGTTTCTGTCTTTGCCTCACCTTCCTGCAACAAGTACAAGCATTTCTTTTCCTGACAAAAAGACTATAATTTCTGACAAGATGTACAGCAAAGCATTTACATCTATATGATCTTATGACATATATGCTAGTCAATAATGCATGAGTCATCAGAAAAGGAATGACAGATTTTTTTCAGAATGTGTTTCTTTAACATGTGCAACTTTCCCTTGAAAAACAGATTCTTGAAGTCAAGGGAATTCATTTATCTGCCTTTAAAAACTCACACTTCTATTCTCATTTATTACTCATATAACTTACATATTTATGACTATACCTTTTTTCTTATCTTTTTTATTTCTCCTGTCTCCAGTCATTTAACCAATAGTCTCTATTGGTCTTAGGTAAGATTTTACAAAGCATAATCTATACACATGATGTTTTAGATTGCATGGGGTGTGTTTTATGTACATAGTTACTTAGTTTAAACAAGTTAAAGTAATATAATGAAATAAATTATGTATGAGTTCACAGTTGCTAAAATTTCAAGCGTATTTAAGTCAAATACAGTAAGACTACTTTAAGAATAAACAGAGGTGGCACTCAGGAGAAAATGTCAAGATGGAACTCAAATAACTTAATATCTAAAATACTGCATTGGATTGGAAACCATGATAATTGGTTTTTTAGATGAAATAAATTGTGTGTCTTCTTTCCTCTAGTGGAGTAACTGTATCTTTATGAAAAAAAAAAGTAGAATACCAATTTGTGCTGGAATTCTACAGAACATTACTGAGTACTTCAACAATCATTATTATTACATGAGACTGGCAGAATTCCACTGACAGGCCAAAGAAGGAAAACACCAAGTTCAAGGAACCTTTAAAAATGCACACAATATACATGTAAATAAATAAGCATCTCTGATTGAACACAGAGGAATTAATGAAATGTTTTGTTCAGAAAACACAAGGGTCCAACATCTACTTCACTCATCGACTATCTGTACAGGTGCTAGAGGAACCCAGATGAGCATGGGGGATGGGGTCAAGGTAGAGAGACATGGAGTGTGGAATGCACTGGGTGCAAGAGCTGGCTCTGCCACAAGTGAGTGGAGATATCTGAATCCTCAAATGGTAGCTGGCCCGGAAAAAAAGGGGACAAATTTATCTATGGCCAGAACAGAGACTAATAATAAATCAAGGAATGTACTCAAAAGCAAATTCAAGTTTGCCTACATAAATATCCCCTAGATAATTCTGCAGTGATTTTGAGTAAGGACAGGAATGAATTATGATGAAGTCTGGAAGAAATAATGTGCCAGTTGTTGGCTCTAGTGCTCCAGTTTCCATTACCCACGTGGGAGACGAAGATGCAGTTCTAGGCTTCAGCTACGTCTTGGCCAAGCCTTGGCAGTGGCAGGCACTTCACAGTGAATCAGAGCTTAGAAATTCTCTGTCTCTCTGTCACTCTCTCTCTCTCACACACTCTCTCTCTCTCTCTCTCTCTGTGTCTCACTCTTTACCTTTCAAATAATTAAAAACAAATACATGCATTTGAATGTTTTTTCTAAAGAGATTATAAAGATCTTGATCACATTATTTACATAAATAGAAATATATCCACAAGCAACATCAGCAACTGGCTTCTGGCCACAGGTCCAGTGGTGGGGCTAGAGAAGGAGAAACAGTAGAGAATAAAGGCAAAATTGAGAAGAAACACATGAGAGGAGATTATAGTGAAGGGAAACAGGAGAGTGTTTTAGAAGTTCAGTGAGTAACACAGGGTACAAGAGGTAGGAGAATTAAAATGTTTAGATGCTAGAGAAAGGAAATGAAAGGGCCATGAGTGTCACCATAGCTAAGTAGAGAACAAAAAGAGGAATCTTTGTGAAACATTAATGTGGCCTGTGTGAGTCTTTTATGCTAATTTTGAAATACAGGCAGGAAATATGGATTATTCTGAAAGCATTTTTGCAGCTTTTGATGTGCATTTCATTGACCATACCAATGCCCAAGACTGGCCCTTACAAATTACAACCAAAAGTTACTATGGAGAATACTAAGAAATCATGAGATATAGATAACATGCTGGTTCATGGAATAAAAAACTGACCACTGTACCCTCTACTGTCAGAACCAAAAATTAACTATAAACAGTTACTCATCATGGATTCAGGATTCTTCCCAAACACCCAAAATCCCACTCTGGATGAATCCAGCAACGTCATATAAAACTAAATATTTACTTGCCCTATGACCTGACAATTGTTATTTTATGGATTTATCCCAGAGAAATGAAAATTCACATTCACATACAAAAAATTCACATACAAACCTAGTACATGAATGTCCATGATAGTAGTATTCACAGTATTTCATATCAGAAATATCTCAAATGTCCCTTAACAGGTAAATGGTTAAGCCTACTCTGACATATCCTACAACAGAGCAGTACTCAGAAATAAAAAGGAACAAACAAGCAATACATGAAAAATTTCTGATGGATCTTAAGGACATTATATTTGGTGAAAAAAGCCAATCTCATGATGACATCCTCAAAATGACAAAGCCCTAAAGATGGAGAACAGTGGCCAGGGAACAGAAAGGGTATGAACACACATGAATATAAAGAAGTTCCTTTGGGCTGGCTGAACTTTGCAGGCACACATACAAGTACAGGCAGGTGAAAACTGAATGCAAATTCTGTAGTCAGTTAACACTGTGTCAAGCTAATTTTTTTAATTTTAATATTTCACATCAAAAGGGAAAACTTAGTGAACAGTTCATTATTTTTGAAACTTTCTATGAATCATTTCAAAATAAAGAGTTTTTTGAAGACTAATTTTTAGTTGAACAATTCTACAGAGAGGGAAAAAAATGAGAAAATCTTCCATCCACTGCCACATGTCTCCCACATGGGTGTAGGACTTGGGCTATCCTTCGCTGCTTTCCCAAGCCATAAGCAGGGAGCTAGATGGGAAATAGAGCAGCTGAGACACAAATTGGTGCCCATAGGAGCTGAGAATTACCCTAGTAAGCTACCACACAGGCCCTCAAACTATGTTTTAAAATAAACCAGGTTTAGAATTCAAAATTTTTTTTTAAAAAAAGGTATGCATCAAGTTTTATAATGTTTTGCCTGAACAATCCCAGTAATTTCTAATCCAACTACACTGGAGTCCTCATATTCCAAGAATACAACTGTACCTGCCTAGCTCCACATCTTGCCTCAGGCTGACTCTTACTCCCAGAGAGCCTTTCACACCATCCTTTCCTTCTCAGCTCTCTGAAATTCATCATATCCCAAGAGCCAGTTCATTGAAATCTCTATGAAGCCTTACATGGCCTGACTCTCTTGCCTCATTAGGCAGAGTATCAAACACATTCAAAATAATACATAGCAGAATATACATTTCAAGAGTAAAACATTGCACAATGGTAGACGGTATTTAGGAAGTACATGTATATTGCATTTACCCCGATCTATTTATTTTTATTTCAATTTTGATTAATTTTAACAGGTTCAATACAATTTGTACATAAAATTTGAAGAATATGATGACATTCCCTTCCTACCTTCATATTTATCTACCCTTATGTTCCTCTCCTTTTTTGTTTTTTTTGAGATAATAGCTTTAAATTTACATTACAGTAAAAAGGCTTACAAGTTAGCAAATAAAAAGCAAAAAGACCCTAATTTAGTAGAAATATAGACAACTGTTATAAACAATGGTTGAATGGAAAAACAACCATTTCACCCATATACCACATGCTTTCTCCTTTAAATGGGAGCCAAAATTTTTTTAAAAGCCCTAAATTATAACAAAAACATTATGTTGCACCTCCAAACACCAATCATTATAAAATCTAACCGCATAAATAATACTTGCAGGACGCTACAGATTTCCTGCTCTGAAACCATTTCTCACCTACAAAACACTAGGGATTGAGTAAAGACAGCCAACAATGCCTGGAATGGTTCAGGCATTTTGCTAGCTGCTTTGGGTTGAATGTTAACAGCCAAGTACTATCACAACCATTTCACTGATGACATAAACCAAAACTCAGAATTTATGCTTCCTTAAGATTACACAGATGACAAATAAAAGGATTCTAGATTTCTTTGCTCAATGCTGTACACAGATACTGAAATATCTCACAAACGGCGTTCCTGCCACAGAGGGTGACATAGCAGACGGTTATAGGGGGCAGTTCTAATGTACTAACAATGCAGAGAACTCTCCACCTGCCTTTTGCCCAATTTGTGCCAGCTTTGTGTAGCAGGGGTCAGTCTACCTGGCATGGGTTAGTCCCCAACTCACTACTGATCTTTTCTTAAAAAATTATTTATTATTCCATGATACAGTTCCATAGGCTCCAGGATTTTACTTCCCCCTTCGCCAAGTCCCCACCCTCTCACTAATTTCCCCATGTCTTTACAATAGTATAGTCCTTCACAATCAGTCGTAAGTCCATCATTCTGCTGCTTAAGTGTATCCTGACATTATAAGTATGGACAATGGCAGAGAGTCCAACATCCTTTTGTCAAGATACATTCCAGTTTCATTGGGAGTACATCTTTGATCTGGATGTAGAGACACATACTGCATTGTATCTTCACATCTGGATATATAAGTCTCTATTACACAGTTACTATACATTCCCTTAAATGAAAAGCCATAAAACAAAATGAACAACATGAGAAAAAATGGGAAGTTTACAACAACATGAAGTTAAATAACATACTATTGAATGACAAATGTCACTGAAGAAATGAAAAAGAAAATCAAAGTCCTTCCTGAAGCAAACAATGCTATTATGTGACCTAGAATCGATGAGAAAATTATTAAGAAAAACAAAAACTTTTTTTGAATGAATGAAAATAAAAACAAAAATATCTACTACCCTGAGATATAGCAAAAACAATATTGAAAGGACTATTGGTCTCATATATTGCATGAAGGCTGCTTTATGCAAAGCATAAAGAGAGAACATAGGCTATTTGTCCTTTTGGGACTGACTTGTTTCATTGAGCATAATGGTCTCTAGTAGAGAGATCCTTTTCTCACACTCAGATTTCATCTCTTTTGGATATATTCCCAGCAATGGGATAGCTGAGTCATATGGCAGGTCAATTTTCAGTTCTCTTAGCATTCTCCACACTGATTTCCATAGTGGTTGTACTAGTGAAGGAGGGTAATGTTCTCCCCCATCAACGCCAGCTGGTGTCATTAGCAGATCTTCATTAAAAAGTTCATTCAAACCACACTAAGTTGACTTCAGTCACATTATCACTAAGGAAAAACCTGGGTTCTCCCCGGAAATCGTGTTCAAACAAAGGCATTGCCACGCATCCAATACTTAGTTCTCTGAGTTCCCAGTTAAGTACAGGCTTCCATCCGGGCTATTCAATGGAACCTCATGGTCAACACCTAATATTCCTGGTTTGGAAGAGGAATTCTAAAAATGTTTGTTGATTTGCCGACGGTGCTAAAGAGGGCAATTAGGAAGCTGTTTTAAATCGTTCTTAAATACTCTTAAGTCTACTAGTATTGTAAACTTACGCATACTTACAAGTAGTGAACCTAAGGCTCTTTTTAAACCATTTGAGCTAATACTGAAGTTACACTGAAAAAATACAATATCAAGAATCACCAGATTTCTAAAAAGGCTTTGAGTATAATTCACAAGGTCTGCACTTTCCCCCATGCAGCATGTGCACTATAAAAGCAGACAACATTGAACCTATTATTTCCCATGGAATTTTGCGACCACAAATTTCACTGATAAATAGAAAAACCTTTAGACTTTCATTTTTAGAACAACAAAGTATGATTATGATTTGACTTGCTTATCTTCTGTGTAAATCCAAACCCCTCTATTTCAGTTAGAAAACTACATATAAACTTTTTAGGGTGGGGTGAAAATAATACTAAACACTTCAGCTTACAAATGAATTCCTTTCATGGCTTAACCTTACCCTAGAACTTATTCCTCCATCATAAAAATGCATATGGTTCTTTCTAACGTAGAAGTAGATTCTTCTTAAAAGCTCATGCCCAACCCTTTTTTGGTAAGGCTCTAAAGGCATTCAATGAGCTACTCCATGGAAAGCTCAAGGACCTTAGCTAGATCAGAGCTGATATCCAATAACCACAGATACAATGATGACAACAAAGAAAATAATGATACCAACAGAAGTACTTAAATTTTTGTTTGAAAGTAAAATAAGAATCATTACATCCAAGGCACAGTCTGAGTAGAAAACCAAGTCAGCTCAACAAATCCAAGATTTACCATGCCAGTCTTGTGGGGTATGGCTCTTCTTTCGTTCTTGTTCTCTCAAGTGCTCAAAGGGTTTCAGCCTGGCATGTGCAGGGCAGATCCACTCGAGTTTCCCAAGGCTGTGAAGCAGCTGGCATGCTGTACCTTTGCAGGCAGAGTGCAGTGTGCTTGAAGGTCACTCTTACGTATCAGGGAACAGGCCAGGGAAAGCAAGTCAACAGACCCAAGGCTGGGGACGTCCACTCTCTTTAACGAATTAGAAAGGATCTGTGTATTCATCCCATATCCAGTAAACCAAAGCAGCTGCTTCCTTACTAACTCTACCTCCCAAACCTCTCTAAATGCTCACCCCATCTCTGCTAGCTGACAAGCAGAGCTGACAAGATACAAATGAAATCCTGTTCCAACATGTCTGCCTGCAGAAGGGAGTTAGTGAGGCAAGAGAGAAACAAAAGATCTGGTAAGGGACAATCAGCTAGTTGTACAATTATGTGTGATGTCCACTCAGAAACAGGAAAGCGAAAAAGCCCCTTCTTTAGTGGTTGAGTCATCTTGTAGCCTCCCTGGTCGTGGTTTAGCTCTGTTTGAATTAGAGGGACGTGCAAGGCAGGAAAGGCTAAATCAAGTCAGAGCTGGCACAGACCCTGCAAACACCACTTCTAACAGCTGTGCACAAATGAAGCAGGGAGGCATTATGCTAAATGTACACATCTCTTTCATCCTATGTACCTGGGTTCATTACTACCTACCTATGTAAACATGAATTATGCCACATACCAAAGAAGCAAAAAGCTGAGTTTCTGTCCTCCAGGAGGGGAGGGGAGTGTTGATAAACAAGGAGGCCCTTCCATGCAAAGCAAAGCCCCATAACAGGCAGGTGAAACCAGACAGGCACAAGAGCAGGGTAGATTTTGAGCAGACTGAACTCTTTCACTGCTTGCCACTCCTGGACCAATAGATGCACCTACTCTGGGACTTTCCTGCCCTGGAATCACTGTCACTTCCTAATCCATGCTCTCCTTACCTAAACTAAGCATGACGGGCCTTGTAGAGGTCCAAAGATCCAGGCTCTCAGGTTTAAATTAGGAGTTCTGCTTTCCTTTGCCTTTTAAATTATGTATCTTTCTGAAAATACCTGGACATCTGCTAGTTCGTTGTTTTCAGCTGATTTGAGAACTGCAAAAAAGCAACAGGTTTTGGGAACCAAGAGGGGGCCGAGGGGAGGCTTTGGTCTTAATTTCTAGTGGTTCTAGCTATGTCTATGCTGAAAGGTTTCTTGAGGTCGAAATAAGTTAACACACGATCTGCTAGCCATCTGTTTGCAGGGCATTGAGTTGGTGACGTATTTTCATACTTTAGGAAGTATTTTCTTTAGAAGTAGAAGCCTGAAGCTGGCACTTTGGCATAATGAGTTAAGCTACCATCTGAAGTGCCAGCATCCCACATAGGTACCAGTTCATACCTGGCTGCCCCAGTTCCATGCTAATGTACCTAGAAAACAGCAGAGGACGGCCCAAGTCTTTGGTCCATGCACCCATGTGGGAAACCTGGGAGAAGCTCCTGGCTTATGACTAATAGCTTCTGACAGGCCTAGCTCTGGTCATTGCAGCCATTTGAAGAGCGAACTAGCAGATGCAATCTCTCTAACTTTGGCTTTCAAGAAAATAAGTAAATACTTTTTTAAAGATTTATTTATATTGCAAAGTCAGATATACAGTGAGAATGAGAGATAGAAAGGAAGATATTCCTTCTGATTATTTACTCCCCAGGGGCCACAATGGCCATAGCTGAGCCGATACGAAGCCAGGAGCCAGGAGCCTCTTCCAGGTCTCCCACATGGGTACAGGGTCCCAAGGCTTTGAGCCATCCTCCGCTGCTTTCCCAGGCCACCAGCAGGGAACTGGATGGGAAATGGAGCTGCCGGGATAAGAACCTGTGCCTACATGAGATCCCGGTGCATGCAAGGCAGGGACTTCAGCCGCTAGGCTACTGTGCTGGGCCCAATCCTTTTTGTTTTGTTTTTTTCCAAGTAGAAGCCTTTATGAATGCCACGGCACACATGAATTATTTTTTTCTCATTTCTGCAACTTCTATGCTTAGGATTTAAAATACATATATACATACACACCTTATACCCCTTTTACCCTCAAACTGAAATGTTTCTCCAGTGTCCATTCTGTACACCAAAGCATGCACATCCCCTAAAGAGGGGAGGGGAAAAAGAGTAACAGAAAAGAGTGTATGTGCTCTACTTTTAAAAGCCTCATTAAACATGAATTTTAGAAAGTATTAGTCCAAAAAAATTCCAGAATACAACAGGAGGATTTCTGCTGCAAGCCAACTTTCCAAATGCAACATTTGATTATGTCCCTAACAGTCTCAACAACATGAGTCTTTGGTCAAAGGACCAGGAGAGGGCAGAGATGTCCTGCTTCTTAATGGAAAAGGAAAGCAGCCAAGCAAAAAATGTTTAAGAACAAACAATGGCGTCCTAGTGAGAAAGCAGGTTAACTAAGTCTGTATTAGAATTGCATTTTGTTGCACACAAATCCACCATTGTTCCATTATATTTCCTTTTCTTCCCCTTATTTCTCTCCTCTGCCCTATTCATTATTACTGTCGTCTCATGTGAGTTTTTTTAAAACATGATATATTTGTTCAATTATCTGTAGACCTACAGACTCTTCATCAAATTAGCTGATCTCTATTTATAGCTGATACTTCTGTGCAAAAGATGTAATGAAAATTCCTAAGAGTGAAAAAAACTAAGTCAAGTTTTGCAGTGTTATTTTCAACCCAAAAACAGCTTCTGTTAACCAACAAACTTGTTTCAATGTGTGTTGCAAATACAAATTTTCTTTTAAATGTAGTATTTTAAAATTAAAAAAGAAAAACTGAGTAGTTTCAGGAGATAACATTGCTATGATTTACTTCATTTCCTCCTGAAAAGTCCCATTACCTTAAAAACATGAACTTGAAAACACAAAAAGAATAAATCTAAATAGACTTTGAGTAAAGATTACATCAAGAATGGAGTTCATTTGTATGTCATAAGAATAATCACTTAATATGTACTGATTTGTTTTTAGCAATTGACAGAAAAAACAGCTGAAGAAATCTTCATAACTCATCTGTGATTTTTTTGTTGCTATCAATATATTTTCATTTATTTTACAAGACACAATATTTCATTTGTTACACTCAATTTAGCAAGTATTTTAATGGCCTCCAAGGATATTTTAAAGTACAATAACATTTTTAAAATATTATCATTAGAATGTAACAAAAACACGCCCCTACAACCCATCCCCAACCATACTCAGCCAAGGACCAAATTCTGCATTAAAGCTCAGATCACAATTCATCACATTATTTTAACAATTAAGGCTTGAACATCCAAGAGTCAACGCACTTTCATCATAAAAATCTTGTGACTTGACTCCTTTCAGAAACAATACAATCATTTTAGCTCTGGTTTAAAAAAAAAAAAAAAGTATGTCTTTAAAAAACAGAATCCTGACAGTCATGCCAAAACTCAGCAGTCAGGCCAACCAACAGGGCAACACTACTATTCTCCTGAAGCACAGGATTTGGCTGGTGCCACATGTCAAGGCAGAACATGAGGGGATCCATGCAGATCAACCAGGCAGGAAGCAGCAACCATGTGTCAACAGTTGAAGCAGAAAGACAAGCTCCCAACTAAAAAATTCAGAGGCTGAAAAAGCAACCAAAATAGGCGGGATGATGATCTCTGTTCATATTCTAGAAGTTGGGGGCACTCTGTCCTGCTTCATGGCAGCTATGGAGCAAGGGTGCCGAGTGTTCACAGACATTAACCAGGGATTCAAAGAAGCTGGGCGCCCTCTGATAACAAGATTTAATATCACTGGCTCAAAACAAAAAAAGTGCCAGATCTGATAATCATTTAAAGTAGCTTTTAAAAATGCTATTTCTCAGAGATTTAACAATTTTCAAGCACTTTGCCATATTCACTCGTGTTATTACATACTTATCCATTTAATTTTTCCTCAAATAAGGGAACTAATATCACATAACACAGGGCTAATGCAAAAATGATAAAGTGAGAAGAATAATTTGCTATTGTATAATTTAGGGACAACAACACTTATAACTATCTATATACCAATTCATATGATGTCCACACATTTCTGTGGAGTCAATCAGCACTACCAAGATAAATAACAACAATTAAATGTTAAGATGGCTGCTTTAAATGACTTTTGAAACATCATTATTCTAACCCATCTCACTAGCTACAACGCGGGGAAAGTAATCATGCTTGTCGCATGGGGCTGAAGGATTCCGTGGCACAGAGCAGCATTTGGCATGATCAACACAAGGCAGCTCCTTCTTGTTGCCAGAATTTCAGGTTAATCTTAGGTAATGGTTTACATTAAAATTTCTATAAGTTAAAATGAACCAGCACTAGCAATTTCACATGAGTCAACCTAAAATGTATATCAATCACCACCAAGAGTGATTCATTAATGTTAGCAATAGTAGTACCACTGGAAAAGAGCTTCATGTCTTAAGGTCCTACTTTAGGATCCTAAATGCTCTGATATCAACTGGGAAACATAAACGTAAGAAATCGTAAGTCTAGGGCCCAGGGCATTAGCCTAACAGTCCTCACCTTGTGCAAGTCCTTTCCTTGCACACACTCGGAATCCCATATGGGCGCTGGTTCTAATCCTGGTGGTTCTGCTTCCCATCCAGCTCCCTGCTTGTGGCCTGGAAACACAATAGAGGACCACCCAAAGTCTTGGGATCCTGCACCCACGAGGGAAGCCCAGAAGAAGCTGTGTACTCCTGGCTTTGGATCAGCATAGCTCCGGTCGTTGCGACCAGTTGGGGAGTAAATAATCAGATGGAAGATCTTCATCTCTGTCTCTCCTCCTCTCTGTATATCTGACTTTCCAATAATAACAAATTCTTAAAAAAAAAAAAAAAGAAATTTTAAAGTCTAACTTTCTGTAAAGATCAGTCAGGAATAAGGACAATCAGCCAACACTGGGATTCAAGCATGGTACAAGTGGATGAACTGACCAAGCGATTTTTTTTGCTGCATCATTTAACCAGTTGAGCCACTAACACATTTATGGCAATATCCTGGGCCATGAAGCAGAAAATGGAATTCCAAACCAATGAAGATCAAAACATAGATGTTTAAGAACTACAAAAGGATCATTTAAAAAGTAGAAAGCTACTGAGCCAGAGCAGTGGTATAGTCAGCTAATCTATTGCCTACAGTGCCAGCGCCCTCTGTGAGTACCAGTTCATGTCCTGGCTGCTCCACTTCTGATCCAGCTTCCTACTTACGACCTGGCAAAGCGGCAGAGAACGGCACAAGTCTTTGGGACTCTGCACTCATGTGGGAGATCTGGAAAGTAGCTCTTGTCTCCTGGCTTCAGATGAGCTCAACTCCAACTGAGTGTGGCCATTTGGGGAGTTGAATAAAGATGTTCCCCCTTATCTCTCTATAAAATCTATAAACATATGGTTGCAGGTCACTCTCTCAAATGCAGGCTTCCTTTTCTTCGGAACATCCCCAGGAGTGGGATGGCTGGCTTACATGATGGATCTCTCACTTTCACCCTCCTACTCCCCAGATAGAATTAAATCACCCAACCTGTGCCCAGTGGCAGGTTAGTCTGCTCTCTGTGTTTCTCCTTCTTCCTCTATAAAACTCTGCTTTTTATCTTTAATAAGTAAGTAATTTTAAAAAATGAAAAGCTGAACTCAAAAAGTAAAATAAGGGCCAAAACAGGAAGCAGAGTGTAAAAGCATACTTTAAAAATATTATCTTTCTCTCTTTGTCTCTCTCTCTCTCCTGGGGTATTCAGAAAGTTCATGGAAAATTAATAACAAACTTATTATGGTACAAATTCTTTCAAAAACCATGAACATGAGTGTTTTTCAAAGATCCCAAGAAAATATGCACTACATGGATTTCAATTTTTGTGCATGCAGTTTCTTTTGATTCTATTTTCTATGAATTTCTTAATGTATATACATATTTTATAGATAGCCTTATATACATACTTTATATATAGCCCTATTATATATAGCTTTGTTTACATATATATACTTATATAACATGCATCTTAAGAGATACAGTTTCTCAAAGAAAAAATTAAGCTTATAATACTAGAATGAAACTACCTCTTGCTCACTTTTTCTGAAAGACAAATCAATACACCCAGTACATGCAGATCCAGTATATAGTATACAGTATAGTACATAGTATGTAGCATATACTATTTAGCATATAGTGTATAGTACAGGCAGATCCTGAGTGACTGAACAGCTGTCCACAAGGCTTTCAGTAATAGGCTTGATTTCTGCCTTGATCTTAGCAATCTGATCCGTCAACACCTTTTCCTCTGACATCTCATATGTACATGGGCCTACCATTACCAGAAAGGGCACATGGTTAAAGGAGTAGACTTAGGCAATAGAATGTAAGTGCTAATACAGGATTCCACGCCATGACCTTTCCTTCACTAGGAATTCTCTGTCCTAATCACACCCTAACAGTGCTAAAACAAACATTTAAAACATCCATCAACCATATGATTCAGTACTTCAATAAGCACTTTTAGTTTAGGATACCTCAACAAAGTTATCATAGACTGAATGGACCAGAGACTGTAAACAACACTAATTTCCCACCATTCTGGAGGTTGGAAGTTCAACAACAGAATGCCAGCATAGTCAGGCTCTTGTTGGGCCCACTTTGAGGATGAAGACTGCTAATTGCTTATTACATATGCACATGGCACAAGGAAATCTAACTGGTTAAGTTCTCTTCTTATGAGGTCACTAATTCCAATCCAAACAACACCTCTCTTGTGATCAATAATTTCATAGCCCCTACATACAAATATTCTCATGCTGAAGGATCAGGATAGATAAAAGCACCTTTTATACATACCTCTGAGTTTGAACATTAGGTTATACCAATATATTACAGATAAACTATTTTAGAACATTTTCTCATTATTTAGCCACTTGTAATCAAGAAGAATATTACAGAGGAAAAAATGGAAGGGAGTAAACAAGTAAAGAACTGAAAATAACATTAACTAGTTCATACACATGAGAGCTGCCTCAAAGAACTGCTTTTAGTCTCTCCAAAAACTTCCCTGGTAACCATCCAAGAGTCCACTGACTATACACATTATGTATGGCATTTTATATAAAGCAAGTTTACTTTCTTTTAAGAGAAATTTCCAAGGCCAGATTATAGCATAGCAGATAAACCCACCATCTACAATGCCTGTATCCCATACCCACAACTTCTCATATCCTGTCAGCTCTACTTCTGATCTGGGTCCATGCTGATGGCCTAGACAAAACAGCAGAAGCTGGCCCAAGAGCTTGGATCTGTGAAACCCAGATGGGTGATCTGGAAGAAACTCATGGTCCCCGGCTTTGGGCTTGCTTATCCCCAGCCATTGAAGCCATTTAGGAAGTGAGCAGACAGAAAATCTTTCACTCTATCTCTCCCCCTCTCTGTGAAATTCTGACTTTAAAATAAATCCTTAAAGAAAAAAGAGATGATAGTACCATCTTATTTGAACAGTGACTTCTTTTTTTGTCTTCTAGGATTCATTGTTTATATTCCATTTTTGTATGTTTTTCCCCTATCACTCAATTTTCCTTAAATATAGTCCTTCTTTAAAAAGTCCTTCCCTTTAGATATTCTTGTTCAACATTTTTACACTTTGCATTCAATTTTACAGACCAGGATTTATGACAGTGCCTTGAACATTATAGACACCAAGTTGTTTATTTAATAGACAGAACAAAGATCTATAGCCAGCTTAGCCATTTATGACATTCTTGGATTTAGATGTAACTAGTTTTCATTACCACTAACACATTTCATAGAACTACATAAATTACCATTTGCAGTTGGGTAATTTCTATTTGACAACATTTCAAAATTGAAATATGCCTTCCAGTCTTTATTGATCATAATTACTAACATCATAAAGTCAGGAAGAAAGCTTATTTATGGAGATTAAAAAGATCATTTTTCAACAGAATTTTAAAGAACCTAGATTATGGCATACTATTAAAAATACAATGCACAACTTAAAATGTTAAGGCACGGAAACACTTCTATTACACATTTTTAAAATTATGATATGTACAAAATATCCCAAAGAACCTATTCTCTTCAGCGCCCTAATTATAGCCAAGTATCCTATGAGAACCTGAAGGAGCAAAGATGAGAGAAAATAAGAAATTTTTATTTATTTAGAGGATGGTATTAGAGTCTTCTTCAGAACCAGCTGGAATAACTTCATATTTTCACTAAAAGAACTCCTCAATGCATATCTCATGTGAAGGGTGAGTTCAACAAGTTAAGCTGCCATGTTAAACATCTGCATCAGAGTGGCAGTTGAGTCCTAGCTACACTGGTGATTCAACATCTTATTAACATGTCTGGAAGCAGCAGAAGACAGCATAAGTTCTTAAGTCCCAATCACCTACATGAGAGATCCAGAGGGAATTCCAGGTTCCTAGCTTTGGCATGGTCCAATCCTGGCCTTAGCCAACTAGGGAGTGAATTGGCAGATGAAAGATTTTGGTCTTGAGCTCTCGCTCTGTTTCCCTTTCTCTCCCCTATTCAAATTAAGATCATCTATCTTTATTTAAAAAAAAAAAGTCTAGGGACCAATGAGATGGCTCAACTGCCTAATCCTCCACCAGCCAGTGCCAGCATTCCATATGGGCACTGATTCCTGTCCCAGGTGCTACACTTCTGATCCAGATCCCTGCTTGTGGCCTGGGAAAGCAGCAGAGAATGTGGGAGTCCTGGAAGAAGTTCCTAGCTCTTGACTTCGGATCTGCTAAGATCCAGCTGCTCTGGCTATGTGGAAAATGAACCATGAGTTGAAGGACCTCTCTCCTTCTCTTTGTAAATCTTTCAAATAAAAAATAGATCTTTTAAAAACTTTTTAAAGCATACACAATATGAACTTTTCAAGCACATTTGTTTCAAGAAGCCTAGCAGCCATTTTTACAGTATTAAAATATGCATTTTGCAACCATAAATCTTTCGCTCTATTTCCACCTTTCCTCTTTACTCCTAAGACTATCAAAAAAGCTAAAAAAAAGTATAGAGATAAAATACTAGCGTAATATCTGATACACATTAAGTGCTCAATACATAATAACATCATCACTATTCTAAAAAGGTAAAGTGAGCATCTGTTTAGTTTTGCAACCTCCCAAAATTCTGCTAGGATGTAATGGAATTAGATGAAAAAACCCACAATACAAGGGCACCCCAAAAAGCTCATGGGAAATGGAATTTGTTGCTGAAGGACTATACTATTGTACTAGTAATGCAGGGAGGGCCCGGCACAATAGCCTAATGGCTAAAGTCCTCACCTTGAACATGCCAAGATCCCATATGGGCGCCAGTTCTAATCCCAGCAGCTCCACTTCCCATCCAGTTCCCTGCTTGTGGCCTGAGAAAGCAGCCAAGGACGGCCCAAGGCCTTGGGACCCTGCACCCATATGGGAGAACAGAAAGAGCTCCTGGGTCCTGGCTTCAGCTTGGTGCAGCACGGGCTGTTGCGGTCACTTGGGGAGTGAACCATCAGATGGAAGATTTTCCTCTCTGTTTCTTGTCCCCTCTCTATATATCTGCTTTTCCAACAAAAATGAATAAATCTTTGAAAAAACTAGTAATGAAAACAAATAGTGGAGTAGGGGATTGGAGAGGGGAAAAGGGAAAGGGAGAAGGGAGGAAGGAATGGGAAAATCTCTATACCTACAAAACTTTATCATGGAAAATAATGAAAAAAAAGGTAAAATTTAAATTTTAAAAAAGAAGTACAAACAATTAAGGTTGTTTTGGTACAAAAAAAAGTTGAAATCCATGTGTTTTTTTTTTTTTCATTATATATGTATTCTCTGCAGACTTCGGGAACCTCACCTAGGACTATCAGTACGGGCACCAAGGGCTATATCCCAACTGCCAAGAAGACCACGGGGAATTGGAGGGCCTTCAGAGGCCAAAAACTCTGAGGTCATCTCTTTCCTATCGGATCTCCCACATGGGGTAGAAGAAGCCCAATTCCTTCCTCACAGGATCTAATGTCATCACAACAATAGCCAGGAGCCCTGAGCAGTCCTCAGAAACAGAAGAGTAAACTTCTTTCGGGACTTGGGAGAGGCGCCTTCTCTGGTCCTAACTTAGTTCCAACTTTGGCTCCCCACCCTCTCTTGCAGTGACCATGATGGTTCTCTGGAACCCCCCCCCCCCAAAAGGATCAGATAGACAGAGACCAATAAGGAAAGCTTAGAACCAGACAGGAATTGGTCAGCTTGGACTCACATATACCTTACTAGGTAGGACACAAAGATTAGTTACTGCTCACTAAAACTGTTTTGCGCCTCAGTTATTAACATATGGCTTGCTTGAGGTATAGGCCTGTTTGGACTATCCTAAATTTCGTGTAGTTCAGTAGAAATCACGCTGGAATACTTTAAGTTGCTTAATACATAAGTGAAAAGAAACACAAGACAGCTGAATAGTACCATATAACTATTTTAAGGTGTATAGCAGCCGGTTGTGTATAAACTATAATTGAGATGTCAATGAAGTAGTTATAGGATGTGGTTAAGGACTTGCATTTTCTAACATACTGGTTGCTCAATACCATGTCAATTAACTTAATGTTGTTGTAAATTGTTGTTGATGCTATGCTGTGGCTTTTCAGTGGATGGGATGATATTCTGCCAGCTCTACTTTTAGACCAGGGAATTTATCTGGACAGTAAGATGCTGGATTCCTGCATGCATGGTACATGCTTGCAATGAAGGAATCATGACTGGATTTGAACTGTCCTACTTCAACAGTGTAAAGGAATCCATCTTGGGGGGAGCGCATGGGGAAGGGTTGGGGGAATCCCAGAGCTTATGAAAATGTGCCATAAAATGAAATTTAAATAATAATAATAATAAAACAAAATAAACCATTTTAAAACTTAAAAAAAGAAAATAAGTGGATACAAGGGCTATAGATATGGTAATAAGTCAGCAAATCAGTTAACCACTAAGTTGACAGTTTCCAAAAAGTAAGTTAGGCTCACCCACCAAAACTTCATCATTAAACTCCCCAAATACCAATATTAGTAACACACACACACACACACACGTCAGAGGTAATAATAACACATCACATCCTGTCTTGCCCTTATTAAGAAGTACTGCTTCACAACATAAGCTCTCTTCCTGAGTATGAAATTCAGGAACATTCTCTGTAATGCACTACAAATGGGAGTGTATATTCTAATTCAACCAATTGGGAAACAATTCAGTAACAGCTACTAAAGGTTATGGTGTATATCCTATCACCTAGCAGTTGACTCTTATAAATGTGTTAGAAAGCTTACTGGAGGGCATGAAAACCAGGACAGGGGCTGGGGTGGCTAGACAGAAAGGCACCCAACAATATCTGTGTGGGCTGGATAGTGGAGCTGGTTAGATGGAACTAGGGTTCAATGCCCATTTACATGTATGAGAGCTGAATGGGATGTAGGACAGACTGGACTAGTATGCTGCACGTGCTGGCAAGCCAGGGCCTGGTTGGGGTTATTGTGGTCGCTCCAATTAGACTGTAGCTCCCACTGGTTTAAGTGAGGGCTGAGTATGTGTTGGGCAGAACCAGGCAGGAATGTAACACGCATTGGTTCCGGTGGAAACAGGGCTGGAAACAGAACCAACCCAGCAATTGCAACCTCCAGCTGATTGGGGCAATGGACTGTACAGGGACCTGTACTTGCTAGTACATACAAGAATCTGGTCTGGGAACACCTCAGACAAGGTTTCTTTTGGGATCTCCCCAATTGAACTGCCAGACTCAGAACACCAACCATGAAAAGACAGAGGACAGAACATGTTAATCAACTACCCTAGCCACATGTTGGCAGTGAAAAACTGGGCAAACGGAGACTATATGATGGACTATGTCAGTCAGTGGATTCTTCAATGACCTCATCGTGCTTGGAGTGGCGAGATTGGCAGCAATTCAGAACTGTTGAACTATCAAAACCACTTGAGCAAGATCCTTAGAGCATGCCCCACATCAGAGACCTGGGATGGGTGGGCGACTGGGTGGGGCTTCTCCCTTAAAATCCCACTTTACCTCACATACATAAAGGAAGCAATGTGGAAATAATAGTCTTTCTCACTTTCCTGTAGCCTTTGAACCTTTTTACCCGAATTAACTATGTAAAGATTGTCAAAAATATAATAAAAAATGAAAAAAGTTTAAAAAATGTATTAGAAAGCTCTTGTACATGTACACAAGTACGTATGCACAGAAATGCTCACAGCAACATTGTAGAACCTAAAACATGAAAAACACTGAAATGACCATTAATGGAAAAAAATGGAATAAACAAATGAGGGCACTTTGACACAATGAGCAGCTTGGAAAGCGAGTGAATGGATGCCACTCTTATCAATACGAACGAATCTCACAAACAACTCTGGGCAGAAAAGCTGTCAAGGAATACAAACAGTGTAACACCATTTATATAAATAAAAGACAATACAAAACAATACTATAAATTTCATTGAAATTTGTTCTACAAACATAGAAAAAGTTGTTTTAATGCAACGAAATGAAAAGCAGCATTTAAATAGTGGAGCCATTTGGGCTGAAGAGAAAGAAATGAAATTACATCAGGTAGTGGGAATATGGGGTTCCATGCATTGCACTTTGAACTTTTGTACATATGTTTAGGTTTTAAATATTCCATAATAAATTTCATACCTAAAATTAAAATGTTGAGATTCTCTAGCTTGGTGTCACAAAACCAAAGAAAGCAAGAAAGACTTCTTCATTATACATTCTAAATACAGGAAGAATGTTAGTGAATAATGTTACTCTACCACAAAAACAATGTAATTATATATCCTTTCCTTTTTAAATATTATTTATTTGAAAGGGACAGCAATATAGAAAGGGGAGATACAGAGGGGCAGAGACAGACATACAGAGAATGAGAGATCTTCATCTGCTGGTTCAACTGCTATAGCGAAACTGCTAGGGCCAGTGCAGACTGAAGCCAGGAGCCAGGAATTCCATTCATGTCTCCAACATGGATAGCAGAGGCCTAAATGCTTGAGGTATTTTCCACTGCTTTCAAGGTACATTAGTAGGCACAAGATTTTTTTCATGCCTCTATCCTCAACACCTAAAATAATATCCAACATACAGTAAGTAATCAATAAATAGTTACTGAATTAATAAGTAAGCAATATTTGGAAAATTGAGTGCTCAATTAATACTAATTGTTCCATTAATTATCATTGTATCTGTAGTACAGACTTCACATTTCTTCTCTTCAACAATATTGAAATCCAAATAACAACTTGAGTCTAGTACAATCTAGACCTCAACTGCATTATGTCTTTTTTTGGGGGGGGAGGGAAACAGGGAGGATTATTTATTTTCTTAAGAGATAGAGAAATGAGAGTGAGCTCCCATCTTCTGGTTCACTCCGCAAACGTATACAGTGGCCCCCAAGTGGGGCTGAAGCCAAAAGCCAATGACTCAGTCCAGATCTCCCACAAGAGTGGTGTGACCCAGTCACATAAGCCATCACGCCAATCATCTCCCAGAGTCTACCCGAGGAAGAAGCTGGAGTCAGGAGTGAATCCAAGTAGAAAACACTGGCACTCTGATACATGCATGGGGGTCTTAACTGGAATCTTTCTTAGTGGAAGGCCATTCACCCACTCACAGGTGACACTTACATAACATGAAAAGACATGAGGCAATGTAACTAACCCACAAAGTTCAATGTATTTAATATGCTTGTGAAAATTTTTCTTTACTGTTATAATTTAAATGAAGAAATACAGTAAAAATAATCAAGTAAAAATAATTTGCCCTTTAGTCTGATGCCAGAAATTCTTAGAATCATATTCTTTTAGGCTCAATGCCTACCCTGCACCATTATCATAATAATCAGTTAATATTATTGTATGTTTTCTAATTTACTGTTTAAGCTTTGCCACAGCTTGGTTAGATAACAACACTTCAACCACTTTTGGCCAAATTTTTAGTACCAAGACTTCTAACAGCTCAACAAAAGAGGGCAACAGAAGAACCATGCCCAAGGAAAACAAAGGAAGTCTTGTTTTTGCTTGTACCAGAACCTATCAGATGACACCAGAAAATGATAACAAGAAGAAAAGCAGCTTGGCAAAATCGATGGAATTTGGAAGACAAGCCTAGCAAGTAGAATCGGATTATTAACAGTACAATTGCTGCATTTTTCTGAGAACATACTGTTTTTCAGAGTTTTTCGAAGTTACTATTTGGATGCACTACTATGTAGTGTAAGGAACTAAAAGAAATGTAGGGCAGTGAACTCAGTAACTCAGTTGAGTATCAGATCAAAGTCATTCCAATTTACCAGGACTATGCTGTAAACATCAAACAAATCAGATACCCCAACAATCTGAATGAGGAGCTAATTTGATACAAAACACATCCTAGACATCCCATCTAGCTAACCTTGGACTGGTTTCAAATTTACCACTAACCTTTCTTAGTTTTAGGCCCGGTACAATAGCCTAGTGGCTAAAGTCCCCACCTTGCATACATCAGGATCCCAGAGGGGTGCCAGATCATATCCCTGCTACTCCACTTCCCTTCCAGCTCCCTGTCTGTGGCCTGAGAAAGCAAGCAAGGGCGCCCCAAAGCCTTGAGACCCTGCACCTACATGAGAGACCCAGAAGAAGCTCCTGGCTACTGGCTTAAGGTAAGTTCAGTTCTGGCCATTGTGGCCACTTGGGCAGTAAGCCAGCAGATGGAAGCTCTTCCTCTCTGTCTTTCCTCCTATGTATATCTGACCTTCCAACAAAAATAAATAAATCTTTAATATATAGGTATATATAAATAAAATAATTTTTTAAAAAAACCTGTACTTTTGCCTAAGCTCTTTAACTTTTCCTTTGTGTTTGATTTTGCTCTTGAAGATTTCCAAACTTCTTGCCAAATCTAGCACATTTATTTCACTTTGATGTCTTTCCAGCATCTGGCAATGTTGAACTTTTTCTTCAAACTCTTTTCTTCTTTGAGCATCCCTGACCTAGACAACATTTCTGCTTTTGTCACAACTCCCTTTTTAAATTCCCCTTCACATTTTATGTGACCGTTTTCTCCAAACACAATCCTTGATTCATACTTTATCCTGTACCCACATAATTCAAAGCATGAGAGGGTCTTCAAAACAATTGAAACAACGCAAAAATTACAAATTTCAAAAACCTGTGCTTGGATTTCAAGATTTTATGCGCCAAAATAAATTTATCTTTCAATTCCACTTTTCCATGAGTTTTTAAAATACCCACAAAAAAGGAACACAATTTGTTTCATGGCCACTTCCCAGATTTTTCCCTGTTTCTCAACAGAGGCAAAATAAGCCTCATGGGTTTTCTCCTAATGCAGATAAACATTAGATGGAAAAGAACTTTATTAGTCAATGTCTTTAATATAAGAGTGAGGAATTTGGGGAGGGGGGATTCCTAACATCAAACATAAAACATCCTTCCAAAGCCTATATTTAATTTGGTTAAAAAAAAAACAGATTATCTGATCTTTCTTAATTTACATTTTGACTATGCTTTCTTAGGCTACATCTACACCTTCAAAAATGTATTTTATTCTCTGCTTCATAAATTTTCCTGTTTTTCACAGAAAATAAATATAACAATTCTCACCGCACTCATAAATATTTACAACCTCACTCTTAGGTCCATGAGCTTCACAAAAAAGAAAATAAATAAAGAAAGAAAAATTGCTGCTGATGACATATACACTCACACATACATACAATCCAATCCTTCTCCTTGTGCCAACACATTTACTCTTAAGAGAATATAATCAGCTTAACTGAAATCTAGATACTTCTAAACCTCTCCCTCTTTCTAGTTCTAGTTCTTCCTTCACGGAAGAAAAGGGGACTGTGAAATAATTTTCAAGTAACTGAATGGAACTTCCACTTAGGATTTTTCTTCCCTTTCGTTTTTTGCCATCTAAGCTACACCCAGAGAAAGAAGAAATCAGAGCACTTCTAAGTTCCCACTGCTGTAGTAGCCCTCCACACAATCAGATTAACAGGCCTGCCCTGAACAAAATGTAGAAAGTTTGGTTTCCTCAGATAAAAGTTTATTTTCTCATTGTGTATTCTTTATCCTCCCTCTTCTCTTTGATGACAACTACGCCCCTGAAATCCAGTGCTCTGCACAGCCCCTGGGCATAATTTCTAATGATTCAATGTCAGATATTATATGATGAGTAAGGAGAGTTATTCCTCAGAAGAACATTTATTAAGCTTTATATGTTCAAGACATCCTCAAAATTCAAATCATTGTGCCTGGGGGAAAAATTTTTCTATAATCAAAGTCTTAGGGGACAGACATTCAGCACAGCAGTCGACATGTCTGCATCATATCAGAGTGCCTGGGCTGCAGTCCTAACTCCACCTCTGACTCTACCCTCCTGCTAATGCATACCCTGGGAGGCAGGAGAGACAGACAAGTGCTTGAGTCCCTTGCGTCCATGCAGGAGATGCACATGGAGTTCTGGGCAGAGTGACACAGCCCAGCCCAGACCAACCCCATTGTGGGCTTTCAAGGAACGAACCTAACAGACAAAACAGCTATCAATCTGCCTCTGTCTCTGATCTTTCAAATAAACAAAGCTCGAAGTCATTTTAAGCAAGTTTCTCGGAATATTTAGATGCCAATGAGCACTTGAAACTCTAAGAGGCAACTCTGATATGCATTTATTCCCATATTTACCTGAATAGACTCATTTCTGGGCCCTCACGATGGCTCAGTGGCTAAATCTTTGCCTTGCACTCGCCAGGATCCCATATGGGCACTGGTTCATATCTCACCTGCTCCACTTCCCACCCAACTCCCTGCTTGTGGTCTGGGAAAGCAGTTGATGATGGTCCAAGGCCTTGGGACCCTGCACCTGCATGGGATACCTGGAGGAGGCTCCTGGCTTCGGAATGGCTCAGCTACAGCCACTGTGGCCCTTGTGAAGTAAGGGCCACAGTGTCTCTGTCTCTGCTTCTCTCTATAAATCTGCAGCTGCAATAACAAATAAAGCTTTAAAAAAATTACTTCTGGAGAACATATGTAATACAATTTGGGGAAAGTTGTTCTTGGAGAATTCAGAGAGGTCAAGAGCACCAATGGTAGTGTAGAACAATTAACTCCACCATCCAGAAAAGCATGTGAGCCAAAGCTGAAGACCAAGTAGATATGAGTGCTCAGTGAGCCAGGCCTGAGACCAGGTAGATATGAGTGCTCAGAAATGCTAAGAAATGTGCAAAGAAAGCAAGTGTAGGCAGCGTGGACAAGGCCTCCCACTTCCCCATCTTTGGGCTACCCCCTTATTCCACCAAGGGTAGTCCACTCTACATGTGCTTCTGCCCCTATCCAGACTGCAGAGGTACCTACAGTGCAGACCTCATCAGCACACATCTGCACAGAAAGACCAGAAGTCACAACTCCACAGAGGAGGGCCAATGTGATCAAATGTGAGACAAAACATTATGGTCCCTTTGCGGATATTCCTAACTCAGAACGAAAAAGGCCTTATTCCACTGTGTATCCACAGACCAAGCTTCTCAAATGTATAAACATCCTTGTCACTTGCTTCAGGTGCAAAGCTCTGTAGAGCCAACCTGTCAGACACCATCATTTTCTAGCAAAGAACACTTGCAGCCTCTGCGCATCATCCATTACAGTCAAATTCCATTCTTTCACTTCGAACCACTGAGCATTTAAAAAGTAAAAAATTATGACTTAAATGCTACCATGAAGCTAAACCAATACCTAACTTTTTTACAAAAGTATGAGAAGGTGGAGAGTATTATTTGTTTTGTTCATGAGGCAATCCTAATTTCACCTAGTTATATAAGCTATGCATTTAGCATTAATGAAAAAAAAAACTCAGAAAATGTAAAAAGGCCAAAAAAGAAAATTAAAACTACAAAAATATAACTGCTGTTGAGTAATTATTCTAAGTTGAGTCTACTGCCACTCCATAACTTTGGAAATTGTAACAACTCTTTTATATTGTATCTTCTTTTACTTTTTAAGGGACAAACATCCAGGATTTACAAAGAGCTTCAGAAGTCCAGGGACAGCTAGAAAAAAAAAAGCCCTGTGAAGAACAGATTCAAATGGCTAACAGACATATGAAAAGATGCTAAAACTTCCTAACCATCAATGGGATACAAATGAAAACCACATTGAGGTACCACTTAACTCCAGTGAGGTTGGCCTACATTCAGGACTCTACTAACAACACCTGCTGGCGTGGATATGGAGAGAAAGGTACCCTGCTTCACTGCTGGTGAGAGTGTAGGCTGGTACAACCACTACGCAAATCAGTATGGAGAGTGTTTAGAGAATTGCAAATAAACCTGCCATATGACCCAGCTAACCTGCTCCTAGGAATATATCCAAAGGAATGAAAATTGCACATGAGACGGGGATATGTAATCCTGTATTTACAGCAGCACAATCTACAATAGCAAAGACATGGAAATAATCCAGATGCCTGTCCAAAGAGGAGTGGTTAAAGAAACTGTGGTGCATCTACTCCGTGGACTACTACTCAGCCATTAAAAAGAATGAAATCATACTATTTGCAACTAGATGGTCCCAACTAGAGACCATTATGCTCAATGAAATAAGTCAATCCCAATAGGACAAATACCATATGTTCTCTCTAATATAAGGAAATCATCATGCAAATTAGGCTTTTGTGTTTTCTTTACATCACCCATGCACTGGTTATTCAGTGGTATGTTTTTTCAACCCCATGGTGCTCCATTTTCTTTCTTTTGGTTTCAGTTTTAGCTTCATATCTGTTGTTGACCTTATTTCATGGCCTCTCATATAAGGGAATATATAGTAATAGAGTAATAGAGACTATCATATCTAGATATGAAGATACAATGCAATATGTATCCCTACTCCCAAATCAAAGATGGACTCCCAGTGAAACTGTCGGACATACTAGACAAGGGGAGGTTGAGCTGTCTGACATTGTCTGTACCAGCAATGTCGGGACACACTTAAACAACAGACTGATGGAATTATAACCTGTTATGAAAGACTATACTACTGTAACAATATGGGGAAAATTAGTTGGTGGATGGGAATTTTGGTGGGGGGGAATCCAAGACCCTATATAATTTTACCAAAAAATTCAAAATAAAGAATTTTTTTTAAAATAAGTTAAATGATGCCATCTGTAAAAAAAAAAATAAGAAAATTCTCAAATGAAATGAGACAATAATTGATACGAAAAGTAAACATAGAAAGTTAAATTTTTTAAAAAATCATTGCACTAAAATACAATATACTATAACATTTTAATTATTCAATAAATGATTATTTTAATTATTTATATTTCAATTATTCACTAATATTTTTAAATATTCACTAAATATGAAAAAGAAAGCTAGTGTGAACAGTTTAAAAGAGGAATTGGTGAATACAGAACAAAAGCAAAGAATTCCCACGGAATCCGACTAAGAAAACAAGGGGCTTAAGGGGCACTTTGTTTTCTAGTTTTTTAATGAAAGTGTAGTTAGGAGGCAGAGGCCAGGAGATGGAGATGCTCAAAAACTTCTAAAGGGAATTCTGGATTCAGAGAAAGGAGTAATGGATGAAAATGTTTAAAAGCTAAGATTTAACCATTTTCCAGGACAAAAAAAAAAAAAAAGAAGGATTCCCTATCTCAAAAGTGTATGTGAAAAGTTTATCAAGACAAATGTAACTAAAATATTCAAAGGGATAGAGAATACGATGGAACCCATGGAACAAAACTTCGTTTTTAAAAAAAAATCAAGTTTAAAAAAAGGACAAAAATGAAAGTATTCTCCCTTTCAAGTTGACTTCATTTTATGTGGCAGTTTTAAGTTCACAGCAACATGGAGCAGAGGGGTAAGGATTCCCCATGTACCCCTGGCCCATGCATACATAATATCCCCTATTATCTATGATGCCACTATGGTAATTTACTTGTTACAATTCATGAACCCACACTGACTCATAATTATCATTCCAAATCCATACCATAGGGCTGGCTCTCAGTTCTGTACACTCTATGGATCATGACAAATGCACAATAGCATATATCCAACCTTATGGTGCTAAGCGGAATAATCACAGTACTCTAGACCCCCCCACCCCCCGTCGCCACCTGCTCATGTCTCTCCAACCTAACCCATGGCAACTGCTGATCATTTCAGTGTTTGCATCATTTCACCTTGCACAGCATGGCAGTTGATTTCTTTCAATATGTATTGCTTCAATCATTTTTCGTATCAAGATAACCTTGTTTTAATTCAACATTCCATGGGACTTTTTAAAGTACCTTTGAACAAATACCAGAAAATCACATGACAAGGTGTTTTACCGCATTATGACATTAGGGAAATGCTATTATCAGAAGTTGAAAAAATGCAATAGAAATATTTTCTTCCAAATGATTATCAGTTTTTCTAACACTGTATATTGATTTATATTCCTAATAAAGGTAAAATGTCATGTCCACAATATTTATTTTTGATTTCTATTATCTTTCCAGTGAGAGATTTGCCTTTTACCAGATCAACATCATACTATTATGATTTTATTTACACAGCTCTATTATTTAAAATTTTGTTTTAACACTGACATTTTCTATTTTTTCTTACAGTTTTCATGCTATAAAATGGGTCAACACACTTTCTTTATAAGAGATGGTAAATATTTTATAATTCAGTGATTTGTACTTTTTTGCAACTGCTCAACCATATCACTGTAAAGAAGTTGTAAATGATATGTAATGAATGAGCATGCCTGTGTTCCAATAAAGCTCTATTATAAATTTTTTAAAAGATTTTTTATTATTATTGGGAAGGCAAATATACAGAGAGAATGAGATACAGAAAGATCTTCAATCTACTGGTTCACTCCTCAAGGGGCCACAATGGTCAGAGTTGAGCTGATCAGAAGTCATGAATCAGTAACTCTCTGGTCTTCCATGTGGGTGCAGGGTCCCTAGGCTTTGGGCAGTCCTGGATGGGAAGTGGAGCCATCAGGACACGAACCTGTGCCCATAGGGATCCTGGTGGATGCAAGGCAAGGATTTAGCCACTAGGCTACCATGCTGGGCCCTTTTATGTGATATCTTACACATTTTTAGATATTCAGTGGCATGAAGTACAGAAACATAGTGATATCCAGAAAACTTCCAAAGACAATTCATAAACAAAAACAAAAACCAAAAAACTCCCATTGGGTCTTAAAAGACCAAATTGTTTAAACAATTGTTTAAAGACCAATTATTTAAACAATTTTCTCCCCCAAAAAATGCTAATTAAGAGAATTAAAAAACAAAGAAACAGGGACTATGGCTACAGCATATTGAAGTAACATCTCAACAAAAACATTTTGTCTTGGAAGAAAAAATGTGACATCAACAAAAGGCATTATGAATATCAACCACTTGCATATACAGTTGGCAGGGACTCCCTGACATACTTGCTAAACGCAACTACGTGCTAGGGTGCAGAACTCGGATTTAGCATGTGCCACCTGTAATCACACCGTTATAAACCCTGGCCAGCAGCGCCCTCCTATCCCCTTCTCCCCGGTGTCACCACACTCCCTCTACCCCCACCCTGCCGGGAAGACAGCCTTCCTGGGCGAGGGCGAGCAGCCCTGGTGCTCACATTCCCTCTGACTGATGCCTCCTCTCGGTCTCACAGGCTGAAAGCAGGATTCCAACGGCATCAGGCTCCCAAAGCTTTTCTTGGAAAATCAAGCAGTGATAACTACACAACCAGAGACCTTCCTGGCTCTGGTCATTTCATTTCAAAACGGCAAGCTCATAGACATTTCTTACCATCACAACCACAACTTCTGTTCCCATTGACAAGTAACTAGATGTTCTCATCCCAGCAAGCCACACTTTTGAGTCTTCTTGTTATGAGGCAGAAATATTGTCACTAGAAAAGGAACAAGAGTTCAAATCTCCTGCCTAAAGTTACTTGAAAATCACAGTGACAATTTGGGAAAAGGACAAACTATTTTGACCTAATTAATGTATTGTCTTTAAGAAAAGAGCAAGGAAGTTAAAAGATGATTAATATTTCTTAACAAGGCTAAATATTAACATTCAGATAAAGACACATCTTCAGGAAGCGGAAGGGCATGGAAAGCATCAAGGTGGTAAGCTAAGAGAACAGGGCCCTCATCAAGGTCTGACACAGTAGCCAGCTTTGGAGAAACAACATCTATGCCAATCCGGGGGAGCCTGCTTTGGGACTGCAATGGCCGACACGCTTCTGGGGACCACACCACATGGCTGCCAAGTCCTGAGCCATCTCAGAAGCTTCCTGCTCCTTGGGCCTGTTTCCAGGCTGGTTTCAGTCTTCTCACAGCTATCTATGAACTCTACAGGTGACCTACTATTATTTTAACTGTAGTGTTACCTTGTTCTGTTAAGCACAAGGCCCTGAGTTACAACAACCCCAAGGAAGTTGACGCTTAGAAAACTCAAGCTAGTTTCCTAAGTTTCTCTAGGATTCGGAGCCAAATGAGTTCATTTTCGGAGCCCACCCCTTTGCTCTCTTCACCTGTGCTGACTTCAGAGCGAGCTCAGATGACACAAAGAGAAAGAGCACATTCATTGCATATTAAGGCAGGAGCTAGCACCAGATAGTGAATATTTCAGACTTTTCAGGCCACATAGGTTTCCTGCTAAGTATTTATTTTTGTTTCCCTTTAAACTGTGAAAGTCATCCCTAGCTTATAAAATTATAAGAAAACTGACCACAGACCACAATTTGCAGACAGACGTCTGTGTTGGAAAAGAAGGTCCATCAAGGCTCCCTGATTTTTCTTAATATTTATTCTATTTTTATTGGAAAGGCAGACATACACAAAGAAAAAGAGACACAGAGAAGATCTGTCCATTGATTCACTTCCCAAGGGGCCACAATGGCCGGAGCTGTGCTGATCCAAAGCTAGGAGCCAGGAGCCTCCTCCAGATCACTCACATGGGTGCAGTAACCCAAGGCTTTGAGCTGTGCTCAGCTGCTTTCACAGGCCACAAACAGGGAGCTAGATGGGAAGTGGGACCACTGGGATTAGAAATGGCGCCCATATGGGATCCTGGTGATTGCAAGATGAGGACTTTAGCTGCTAGGCTACTGTGTCGGGCCCAAGGTTCCCTGATTCTGTTGGGTGAAATCTGTAATACTGATTCAATGTCTTGATTTACTACAGTGCTTTTTATTACAGAATGGGAAGAAAATAGCACGGCAGAACAGGACCAGTATTCAGTCTAATCATTTCATACCCATACCATTATTAGAGGCCACGTTAGAGTAGACTAAGAAGCTATCGTGCATTTATTTCATTTATTTTCTCTATTTCCATGCATTTGTATATCGCAACATAAGCATTAACCTATCACTGAAAATCAGTGCTTTCCGCAGTCTAATTAAAACTACTTCAGAGGGCCACAGCATAACACAAAAGTCAGGGAAACTTTAAGCTTACCATGAGCTCTTTCAATATGACCAAAGGCCACATGAGTTCTATTATTTGAAAGCGTCAAAAACATTTTCTATTCGCTTTATAACTCCTGGAAAATAGGCTTTGGAATACTCCCTGAAACTTGCACTCAGTCAACCCAACAGCTGTTACACACTGCATTCACTGTATCACCAGCAGAACACATAATGAAATGCATTTTACATGACTTTCCAATTTTGCTATACAAGGCAAAATAATCTACAATTTATGAGCTCCCTAATTCTCTCTTTATACACTGAATTTGCATCTGGTATTTGCCCTTAGGCCATCTGTAAACAAATGCTTGCCATGTGCTGTGTCAGTTGCCTGGCTGACATCTGCCTGGTGTGGGCAATAATACAACTTCAGTGTCAAGTCCAAGTGTCTCAGGTTAAAATATTTTCAACTTTGCTGATTCATGCCCAGCTGCTTGGTAGCTACAGAGCAGAAAAAAGATGGCCCCTTGGGGCCAATTTAATAGCAACAAATGTTATTTTCATTGCTGAGCTAAACAAGTTGGAAACTAGAAGACTCCTGGTTCCAAAGGCCAGTAAGAGATTTCACTAGACTCCATGGAAACCATATGGCCTATTTCATTGGTAAATACATTCAGGCTGACTTTTTTCAAGGAACAGACAGAAAATTTGGGCAGGAGTGAGAAGAAGGAAAGCAGCTCCTTCTTGGAATGTGTTCCTTTCATCCAAATGCATAATATCCTCTTTAGGAAACGCAGGAGAGAGTCAAGAAGACTTGGTCTGAGACTTACCAAAACACTAAGTGGAGACTGCAAAAGTGACCAGTTACAAAAGAGCAAAAACCAGTTACAAAGGAGCAGTTGTGCAGCGGAGAACCTTCCTGTGAAGCAAGCTCAGTCATGACATAAGAGATGAAGCCAAAGTAGCAGAAAAAAAGAAAGGAGTTAAGACGGTAAGTGCTCAAGGCTTGGAGGTGCGCTATGTATGTGCCATATCTATATGTATGTGTCATATATATATATGTATTCATCATATAAGAGATCTTCAAAACGTTCATGGAAAATGATACTAAACCTAAATAAATTTTTTATTCCATTTCCCATGAACATTTTGAAGAATCTTCATACAGCTGTCGCCAAGTTCTGAGCTAGGAAATAGGACTCATTTCACAAATGAAGAGCTCGGGCCCAGAAAGAAACTTACCAAAACCATCTAGTGTAAAGTGCCAGGCCCGGCATTTAAACGACATCTGAGACCAAGCCTGTCCTTTTCATTTACCAGACTTCATTCCAAAGATAAAGGTACAAAGCAGCACATTGCAGTGGGCAACATTCAGGAGTTAGACACATGGTTCGTGCACGGGATAGTAGCAGGAAACTACCTACAGACAAAGACTCTACCACCCAATGGCAGAACTGACAAGAGTAACCCAGAATACAGTGCCAGTACTGCTAAAACCGTCACACGTGGCACCAATGTTCTTCAGAAAATCAGTGCCGAGAGATCAGCACTGTCAATCTGAGGCTAGACACAATGGCACAAAGTGGAGAGCTGGAAGGTGACACTCACTTGTCCCCACTCGGGTCCTAGAGGCCACCTGTCAGGAAAGGTAATCTGGTGATCACCGGCTGAGGGGTTGAAGTTGTTTAACTATGATATGTCTTGATTCTGGATTTCCCTGGAAAGTGAATTTCATCCTTCAAGTGAGAAACTCGAAGTGGAGAAGATGAAGTAGACGTAGCTATTGTAAGAAACAGACAGGAATTCTTTTAAGAACTTATTCATTTATTTGAAAGGCAAGTTATAGATAAAGAGAGGCAGAGAGAGAAAAGGGCCTTCTGTTCTCTGGTTCACTCCCCAGATGGCTGCAACTACCGCAGCTAGAGCAGAAAAGGCAGGAGCCTAAACTCCATCCGGGTCTCCCACCTGAGTGCAGAAATACAAACACGTGGGCCACCCTCTTCTGCTTTGTGCCTTACAGGTAGCTGGATAGGAAATAAAGAAGCTGGGACATCAAACAGGATCCCTTTCGGATGCTGGTGCTGTAGTGACCCACTTGGCCACAATGCCCCATGGACTGGACATATTTTACTTCAGGGTCATGGCAAATGCAATCAGCTTTCTTTTCCAGCTATTCATTTACCAGATGAATCTTGCTAGAACTATTTCAGAACTTTACTTAGAACTTTATTTTTCTAAAAGCAGCTCCATGCTGGCAGAGCTGGTCCTCTGGGGCACATTCTGGAGAAACATGGGAATCAGTTAACCTGGACATCCTTCCCTGTCCCTGTTGCCAACACTTGTACCCTTTTGTGGGCAACTACACTCTCTCTGCTCAAGACATCTGATCAAACCTATGCTAAAATTTCCCAATCACATGAGAGAAGAATGAAGCTGCTGCGCAGGATGGGTACAGAGTCCCCTACTCCACCACACACACACATACATACACACACACACACACGGGAGGCTGCCTTCCCTCTAAGAAGGGAGCTAATTCAACTCCTACCTCAGCAGAGGCAGCAGGCAGCCCCTCAGAGGACCCTAGCACTTAAGGAGACTTCACAGCTGTCTTGAAACCTCAGGAGGCTGGGAATCCTGGCCAGGAAAGCTGGACCAAGCACATCCACCATTGCTACTCTCAAAAAGGAAAACAGAGCAGAAAATTTCTAGAAAAATCTAAATTTACTACATTGGCAAAGTACTACTGAATTCACTGTAGATAAACAAGCTTTTTCAGCAAGATAAATGAGTATTTATTCCAGATACAAAGGATTAATTGGAAGAGATTTCCCAACTACAGAGATAAATCTCAAGATGTCACTCCTCTTCATAAAGCTCTCCAGAAAGAAAATCACAGTTATCCTGGGAGTCTTCATAATGATTTTGTTTTTATTACCTTTTTATTCATTTATGCGAACAAACTTAATGTATTTCATATAAGCCACTGTAACAGCTTCATGAAACTTCCTACTCTACTCTCCCTCTTTCCTTACCCTCTATGGTCTCCTTCTCTTATTTTTATTTTAGTTTTTATAATGACATACTTTTAATTTATTTTATAATCACAACCTTAACCACCTACTAAAGAAAGAAACTAACAAGCAGTAAATAGAAAAACCATTGCTTCTCTAAAGATAAGGCTATATTACCCACTAGCAGACAATTGGCAGGGGTCGGGGGGAAGACCAGGCTGAATATGTCCACGTCATCCACTGGCAAATTCAAGCACCAGAACAGTGTGGGTCGAGCCAGGTTTGGTCGCAACAAAGACTAGTACACAATACAGAATGCCAAGGTGAGGTTGCCTGTACCAGAAGGGACCACAGCGCCCAACCAGCAAGCGTCAGAACAAGGAAGGAAGGGGGCAGAGTCAGCAGGGGAATAAGGGAGGGTTCCTTTGCTGAACAGCTACTCCTACTAGAGAGTGTGGGCTGGGATGGAGGCAGACCAGACTAGACAGGGCTATAACACCTGTACACCTCATCTGGACTAGATCAGGGAAAAGCCAGGCTGGGCTGATTATTCCTACTGGTGCAATCTACAATTACAGTAGGTGAGGTTGTTGGGGCTTAGCCACAGCATCAGCTGGCAGAAGCTGGCACTGGGGGCTAGTTCTGTCAAGTCAAACCACAGAACTACCTGGAGAGTGCATAATCTGGGAGTGGGAGAGGCCTGGGAGGGAAATAGTGGGCTCCTCCCTCTTGGGTTACCACTTCCACGGGAGGGCACGAAAACCAGGACAGCGGCTGGGGTGGAATGGGGTGTGGGACAGACTGGACTAGTCTGCCACACATACTGGCAAACCAGGGTAGGGGGCGGGCCTGGTGGGGGTTATTGCAGGTCGCTCCAACTAGGCTGCAGCTCCCACTGGTTTATGCGAGGTCCAAAGTATGTGCTGGGTAGAAACCAGGCTGGACTGCAACACCCATTGGTTCCAGCGGAAGTCGGGACTGAAAACAGAACCAACCCAGCAATTGCAACCACCAGCTGATCTGGGCGATGGACTGTACTTGCTAGCACATGCAAGAATCTGGCTTGAGAACACCTCAGACAAAGTTTCTTTGGGGATCTCCCCAATCAAAATGCTGGACTCAGAACCCTAACCAAGAAAAGAGAGAAGACAGAACAGGTCAAACAACCAGCTCAGCTGTATCTTGGCAGTGAAATACTGGGCAAACAGAGACTCTATGATGGACTATGTCAGTCAGTGGATTCTTCAAGGACCTCATAGTGCTTGGAGTGGCAAGATGGACAGCGATTCATAACTGTTGAAATATCAAAACCATTTGAGCAAGAACCTCAGAGCATACCCTACATCCGGGACCTGGGGAGGGTGGGAAATTGGGTGGGCCTTCTCCCTTAATACCCCCTTTTAAACATGAAGGAAACAATATGAAAAAAATAATAGTCTTACCCACTTTCCTATAGCCCTTGAACCTTTTTACCCTAATTAACTATGTAAAGATTGTCAAAATATGAACATGCCAGGATCCCATATGGGCACTGGTTCTGATACTGGCGGCCCTGCTTTCCTCCAGCTCCCTGCCTGCAGCATGGGAAAGCAGTGAGGACGGCCCAAGGCCTTGAGACCCTGCACCCACATGGAAAACCCAGAAGAAGCTCCTGGCTTTGGATCAGCGCAGCCCCTACCATTGTGGTCACCTGGGGAGTGGATCATCAGATGGAAGATCTTCCTCTCTGTCTCTTCTCCTCTCTGCATATCTGCCTTTCCAATAAAAATAAATAAATCTTTAAAACAAAAAAAAAAATAAAGAAAAGGCTATAAACAATAATCAACAATTTGAGATTGTACTGTTGTTTATAATCATTATTTAGACACATTAAATCTCAAAAACTTACTTCATAGTAAGTCAAAAGCCTAAGCCCCAACTCTCAGCAGAAATACAAAAACAGAAGAGAGGTGAGGACTCAGAAATCTTTTAATCTCAGTCTACTATTTTCCAAACTAAAGACAATCCCAATCTATACATGCCTCCTGCAGTCGTTCACTGTTTTCAGTTTTCAGGAATTCTTTCCAAACAAAGCAGGAGCTCAGGACCGAAAAATTATTTAATAGTGCAACTGGGAATAGCTTTCACTAAGTAAGAATGGCTTTCATGCCAAGGCTGTGTTCCACAACAGGCATCAATTAATGTTTTGTTTTTGTTTGTCTTAACTAACAGCCAATATAAAGCAAGGAGGACTATGCCAGAAAGAGAAGTGGTTAGCAGAACAAATTGAATAAATACCCAAGCTATTTGGTCAAGTTCCTGAAAAACATACTCCAGCTGAAATTTAAATCAAAATGTAGCGATCCAGAAAATGCCACATTGTTACACAACATAAACTGCAGAACTTACAAAAAGCTCTTAGTGTACTGCAGATGGTATCATTGCACAGCTTCCAGAGTTGTTTCCTGTGAGGAAAAAGTGATTTCTTGAAGACAGATACTTGTTTAACTGTATGTATGTATGTATGTTTGTATGCTACCAAAGTAAAAATGCTCATACCGGTTGGATTTTCCTAAAATCATCACCAACTTACTTTTCTTTAGGTGATCCTAGTTATATGCCCTAGAACATGGTTTTCCACCATGCTTCACACTGGACTCAACAGAGCAGTTCCCAAAATCCAGGAAGCCTGGGCCCCTCCCTCAGAGAGTCTGATATAATGGGTCTGCAGTGCATCCCGGACAAGACTGTTAAAGCTGTCCAAGGTAGAGGATCACTACCTTGAACAACACCAGGACAATACCAGGAAATGTATTAACGTTGTAATGTAGGCCATACCGTAAGGCCTTCAATCAGAAGCAGACAAAGATACACAACTCAACGGTTAAATGCAGAGAGCACTAAAGCATGCCATGCAGAGGGTCATCCCACACAAGTGGGTGGAGAGTGAGGTAGATTATAGAGGGCTTCCCAAATACCTTCTCCAAGCTGGGTCTCGTAAGCTAAGAGTCCAACAACAGGAAGAAGCAAGAAAATGGCATTTCAATAAAAGGGATTAAAATGTGCTGGGAATTCCTAACCAGCTAATCCTCTGCCTGCAATGCCAACATTCCGTATCAGTGGTTCATGTCCCAGCTACTCCACTTTCAATATAGCTCTCTACTTATGATCTGGAAAAGCAGTGGAGGGTTACCCAAGTCCTTGGGACCCTGCACACACATGAGAGATTCAGAAAAAAATTCCTGGCTCCTGACCTCAGATCAGTCAGCCCATTGTGGACATATAGGGAGTAAACCAGTAGATGGAAAAACTCTGTCTCTCATTCTCTCTGTAAAATCTGCCAGTACCAGCTGCTGTGAGCTTTGGGGAAGAGATCAACAAGAGAAAACCACTCCCTGCCTCTATGTCTTCCATGATGAATAAATAAACAAATAACATTGGAAAAAAAAATATTCAAAAGCTCAGAGACTAGAAAATATGGCTCTGTTCTGACAGGTGAGGGAGAAGACAGATCCAGGCAGAAAAAGGAAATAAGCCAGGAGAGCTTTGCCAAGGTGTCTAGAGAGCCAAGACTACTGGTCATATGAATAACCAAGTAGGTTGAGTATAAGGCATTAGTCGCTATGGCAAACTGCCCAAACCAACATGGAGAGTGGAGAGAGTCGGTGCTTTTTAACTCCAGTCCTTGCAAAAAAGGATCAATATTGACATACTTTCCAAATTGTCAAGGGACACTGAAACTTAGTCACTATGTGAAACATACTGGTTTAAAATGCTAAGCAGGGGGTTGGCACACTAGCAAAGGGCTAATCTAGCTGCAAGCTCCAGCACCACATGTGGGCTCTGGCTCATGTCCCAGCTGCTCCACTTGCAATCCAGCTCCCTGCTTAGGCCCTGGAAAAGCAGTGGAGGATGACCCAAGGTCTGGGAAGAAACTCCTGGTTCCTGGCTTCGGATCAGCTCAGCCTTCCATTACAGCTGCTTAGGCAGTGAACCAGAAAATGAAAGATCGTTCCTTCTCTGTGTAAATCCACCTTTCCAACAAAAAATAAACAAATCGTTTTTAAAATGCTAATCAGGACAAAGAGGTTTGCAGACCAGATTCTGTCAATGAACTGCAGGTATGGGCTACACTTTTTCACTACATGACAGAAAACTACTGAGGAATTTAAGGAAAAATGAGATAGAATTCAATTTGAATTCAAGGACATTCTTCATGGTGAAATTCAAACCCAATGTAGCACACAGCACTATGACAAGTCCAACAGTGTAAAGCTTTTCCTATCCCACATGCTGGCTGAAGAACCATTTTTCTGAAATTAGTCTTCCACTTTTTCATTTCTCAGAGATCATACCAGATGTTCTTACTTCTAACTATAGGGGGAAAGCCTTTTGGCAAATATTAAGATGCAGGTAAAGACCACATTTATTAGGCTTCAAGGAGATATAAATTACAGTTGGTTCTGAATTACATATACCAGTGGAATACAGAGGCAGCAATCAAAAATCACAAATGACCTGCCAGGCTGGGCTATTGCTAGGCCTGGAACAGCAATCCTCTGCAGACTGGGATCACAGCCAGGTACCAAATAGGGCAGCCTGACAGCAGGAGGTAGAGAACCCAGATGCCAGGAGAAGGTCACCCTCTTTCCAGAGAGGAAACTACTGCCTCCATTTATAATCTGCCTCTATCTCCCCAAGGTCAATTTCCCATGTGTAAAAGGAAGACAGGTTCCTTACATACAATGGCCAGTTGTCAAATAACATAGAAAACAAGTATAAATGTGAATCCTTTTCACACTCTAAGTTAACATCCATCCAAACTCACAAGGCATAGCTGGAGTGTACATGGGGCGCAAGTATGACAAAAAGAGCACTCAGAAAAAGCACTTGCTTACATGGGTGACAGCCTGGGGCTGGCTGGGCAGGTTAACCTGACACCTGGGGCGCAGGCATACCACTGGGGCACTTATTTGACTCCTGGCTGTTCCTCCACTTCCTACCCAGCTCCCTGTTAATGCACCTGGGAAAGCAGAGGAAAATGAGGCAAGTACTTGCGCCGCAGCCTACTTGGCTGAAGTTTCCGGCTCCTGGCATGGGCTTGGCCCAGCCCCAGATGTTGTGGCCAGTTAGGAAATGAACCAAGGATAGGAGACCTCTCTTTCTCCCATTCTCATTCTGTCTGTCTGTCTGTCTCTCTCTACCCTGCCTCTCTAACTCTGCCTTTCAAACACATAAATCTAAACAAATTAAAAGGCAATGGTTTATTTCACAAGCATTGTTATCCACAAACTACAAAATCAGAGTATATAACCTCATAAATCTTAATTAGTGAAAAAAATAAAATGCTAAATAAAAAAGGGAATGGGGACAACAGTAAGAAAAAAAAATAGATGCAGGCTACAACTAACTCCAAAATCGAATCAATGGTCAGACACACTGTCCGGAGAGGACTGTCTATTACATAAAAAGCTAACTTCTTGGATATTTTCAGGTTTGCTCCAAAATGGAAAATACATAATTACTCTGTCTGGTAAAATGCCTCTAGTCTCAGCATTCATTTCTAATTTTAGATATGGAAATGGGATTTTTTCAGGCATTCTGACTTTCAAAGATAGGTTGTTAAATTTATATAGTACAATTTCTGGAAGCTTGAAACTATTCAAAAAAATATAATTCAGTGGAAACAGTGGTCTTTTTGTTGACAAGGAAGCGGCAGTTTCAGTTAAAGTTAACAATTCCTATTCAAAAGGTCTCCCAAATGTATCTTAAATACTAAAGATTACATAAAACAAAAAAAGCAAAGAAAAAATAGTAATAAAGGCGGGTGTAAGGGTTAAACAGGATTGGACTCCACAAATTCACACAGATGTTTAAATATCAAGGTCTTAAGTTAATGGTTAATGGAATACTAGTGGATTCAGCATGGAGGTACCTTGGAGGTCTTTGGATCCCTGGGGACCTGCTCCAAGGAAGGCGGTTCTCCCAGAGTGTGCTTCCTGCCTCATAAGTGATTGTTTTCCCACACATGCCCCAAAAATGCCAGCTTCCGTCAGATGCCACATCCTGGACTGTGAACCTCCAAACTGTGAGGCAAAATAAATCTTCTTTTGTAAGTAACTTCTATCAGCTATTTTAAAATCAGAAAAAGCTGACAGAGAGAGGAAAAGAGCTTGAATATGCAGGTGCAAGGCTTGACTTAAAAAATTATTCACCATCTGGACTGCAACACCCATTGGTTCCAGTGGAAGACAGGGCTAGAAACAGAATCAACCCAGCAATTGCAACCCCCAACTTGGGGCAATGGACTGCATTGGGACCTCTACTTGCTAGTACGTACAAGAATCTGGTCTGGTATCACCTCAGACAAAGTTTCTTGTGGGATCTCCCCAATCAAACTGCTGGACCCAGAACTCATGGTCTGCCATGGAGTACAAGTGCCAGAGCCGAGCCTCCTCAGAGGCTCGGATGGAGCAGTGGACAGCATAACCAGGTGCACATGGAGGATATGGCAGTCCATCAGAACCTGCAGAGGATACCTGGTACCACAACAGAGGACAGAACAAATCAATCAACTACCCCAGCCACATGTTGGCAGTGAAAAACTGGGCAAATGGAGACTATATGATGGATTATGTCAATCAGTGGATTCTTCAGCGACCTCAACGTGCTTGGAGTGGCAAGATTGGCAGCAATTCAGAACTGTTGAACTATCAAAACCACTTGAGCAAGACCCTAGGAGCATGCCCCACATCAGAGACCTGGGATGGGTGGGCGACTGGGTGGGGCTTCTCCCTTAAAATCCCACTTTACCTCACATACATAAAGGAAACAATGTGAAAATAATAGTCTTACTCACTTTCCTGTAGCCCTTGAACCTTTTTACCCAAATTAACTATGTAAAGATTGTCAAAAATAAAGAAAAAAATGAAAAAAAATATTCACCATCAATTGCCAAGCATGATTAAATGGTTAAGTAAATAAATACTAGCATAAACAGTCAGTAGAAGAAGTTGTTTATCAGCAACACTGGACCCATGAAGCATACATACATTAGAATGCATGCCTCAGTAAGTGAACATTTTTCATTAGGACTGACCTGAAACTGCCTGACATGTTGTTTCAAATTCTTATTAATACTGAAGTTAATATTTGTGCAAAATCATGAGTGCTTTCTTTAAAATATGGCATGAGTGGATAATTTCTGCAGTCTCACTTGAAGATAGCATCATTTTGATTAAGTAAATAGCCGGATGCTGGAATAGAAATAATTCTGCCGAGCAGAGAGGCCTACGTTAATGACACCACAAAGGGAGGAATGAACTACATGAACACGTGACTGTCTACCGGGAAAAATGCACACCTACCTCTTTCTGCTACTCTTGGACTATCTTTTGAGTATCACCTGAAATTCTCCCCATCATGTTTCACACTGGGGTGCTGAGAGTCCAGAAGCACATAAAGGGAATTCTGTCATTTCCTATCATAATCAAGTCCATGTTCAACCTCCAAAGAGCCTATACTGCAATTACAGAAGCAACAGTAGTGAGATTTCTTAATTTTAAAAACAGAACAATCTTTTTAATTATGCCATTTTCTTTGTAAAAAAAAAAATATATATGTGTGTGTGTATGAGATTTCACAATTAACCTTTAAAAAGCTTGCCTTTAGTTGGGACTAACTAGAGATCATTTTGCTCAGTGAAATAAGTCAATCCCAAAAGGACAAATACCATTTCTTCTCTCTGATATAAAGCAAGCTTCATGCAAATACAAGATCTATTGCCCTTTCAATAGTATTTGTGCTACATCTCAGGGGTTTTGATATTTTTATTTTCACTCATTCAAAAAAGTTTTTTCCTTAATAATTTCCTCATTGATTCATAGGTCAAAAGTAGCATCATTTACTTCAAGAATGTCTTTGATTTTCATTTTTTCAGCGACACTGGGCATTCAGTAGCATGCTATTTAACTTCGTGTTGTTAATCTTCTATTTTTTCTTCCTATTGTTGATTTTGTTTTATAGCTTTTTATTTAAGAGGATGTATAGTACCTGTGACGGAGACTAAAATATCCAGATGTGAGGATACAATGTAGTGTGCATCTCTACTTCCAAATAAAAGATGCACTGCCAACGGAACTGTTGAACATATCTTGACAATAGGATGTTGGATGCTCTGCCATTGTCCACACTTACCATGTCAGGATGTACTTAAATAGTAGAAGGATGGACTTGTAACTGTTTATGAAGGATTATACTTTTGTAATGATATAGGAGAAATCAGCGGGGGCTGGGGTTTTGGGGGGGAGAGGAATCTCAAGGCCTATGGAAATGTATCAAAAATAATAAAAATAAATAAATGCAATTCTTTAAAAAAAAAAAAAACAGATTATCCCAAGAGTTCTATTGCTTTTGCTGCAATAAAAGTAAAGTTTAAACTCAGGAATACTTAAGTTACATAACATGCTACTCCACATGGGAGACCTGAATGAAGCTCCTGACTTACTTAGCTCCTGCTTGGCCCAGCTCCAGACATTGCAGCCATACAGAGAATCAACCAGCAAATGGAAGATTCTCTCTCTCTCCGTCTCTCCTACTTTTTCTGTAACTCTGTCTTTCAAATAAATGAATAAATTTTTCAGTAATATAAATAACATCTACTTGTATATTTTGCTAAATGCATCTGTCACACACCTGTACTGCGGAAATGCTCTGAAATCTTAAAAGAACATGAAAATGATAAGCGTCTAACACCAGGCACTTAAACCCCAGAGAAGACACTGACATCAGAATGCCTAGGTTCGAGTCCTAGTTCCACTCTGAATACCAGCTTTCTGCTAATGCAGCCACTGGGAGTCCTGAGCAGGTGGTGGCTCAGTGTGTTGGGTTTATGTCAGCTCCAGGAACTTTGGCCTTAGCCCAGCCTCGGCTGATGTGGGCATTTGGGGAGTGAAAAGATTGAAGTGTTCACTCACTCTCACTTTCTCTGTCTCGCCAATACAAAAAAGAAATATATAAAAACAATTAGTCATCTTCCTAATGATCATAACAGACCAGCTGCCCACCTTTTGCAAATGAGAGAATTCTAAACAGAGGGACTGCTGACAGAGGAATACACAAGCATCTTGAAACCTTCATTTTGAACTCTAGCTTCCTTGTTGCTCACTGCTTGTTTAGATAGCAAACAGCCTAGTCATATAATGACCAGACCACTCTCTCCTAACTGCATCACCATGCACAATCACAGATCCCAGAGAACATCTCGTGAGAGATACCATAAAACCATGAGGGCAGAGTTGCATGAAGACTAGAGATGACCTGCACTGTGATTTAGCAGGCAAAACCATAGCCACAGTGCAGAATATCATATATGCAGCTGGCTGCTCAATTTCTCATCCAGCTCCTTGCTAATTTGACTTGGAAAGCAGCAGCACAAGGCTAAGTGTTAGAATGCCTGCACGTGCATGGGAAATCCTGAAGAAGCTCCTGACTCTTGGCTCCAACTGACCCAGCTCTGCTAACTTCGGCCATTTCGGATTGAAGCAGCAGATCCATGACCCTTTTTCTCTCCCTCTCACTCTCTCTGTAACTGCCTTTCAAATACACAGAATAACTCTGTTTTTTAAAAATTGCAGTTTTCTGAAAGTATATGGAACTAAAGAAACTAGGATGAGCCTTTTTAACATAAGGAAGTACTTGGAGGAAGTGTTTTGGAGGGCTCACTCATAGGACATAATACCTACATAAAGGATGCTGAATTAGCTACCAATATTCCTCTATTAAGTCATAAGGAAGTATTTCTGAAGCTGAGGATTCTGAGAACAAAGGGGAGCATTACTTTACAAGCCACCAAAGCAGCGCCCTAGCCCAGATTAGACAGTGGGTGAAAGTAAAGAGAAACTGGAAGGAAAGTTAGAAGCCTCTATGTAAATCCAAACTATGTGTGACACTGAGCCAACAAGATTGGACAACATGGACCTGCATAGCCTATCTCATCTGAAGATAACACAAAGCCCCCAAACTCCTAAACATTATAGAGAGCCAAATTATCTCAGGCTAAGACACTGGGAAAGCAAAAGTCCAAAAGAGCATTTCCATTTGCAAAGGAAAAATACAGAAACTTCAACTGCAGAGGTCCCCTGAGTAAAGTGGAGAGAGTGCAGATTCCCTGGGCACAAACAAGCTGCCCTGCTGCAGAACTGTACTCATTGCCAAATTTTCTTGCACAAGAAGCTATGGGAGCATGGGAATAAACATACTTTGAATCATTTGCTGATATATATAAAACCTATAAAATATAGATGATTCTGCTTACATATTCTTCACCAAATGAACAACTGTGGACTAGTTGTCTTAAATTGGACAGTGGTCTCTCCCAGGTGGCCAGAATTGAAGCATTACTCCTTCTCTAGTCCAGCACCATATAAAATCCATTTACTTAATAAATTTTGCTTTGTTCCATGTTCAAAATGGCTTTCAAAGCAAAGCTTTTCTGTCCCTATTCAGAAAATGCTGCTTTGTCATAAAATGGATAATTCTCTCAGATAAAGATTATCAGTGTGTGGGACAGTCTAAGTAGGTACTATAAATAAGCTGGTAAATGACCTAGGAGATATTGTTTTTTCTCTGTTTCACTATTGAAAGGACAAAAAAGGGCGGGGGGATGCTATGAGTATCAGTAAATTCACCATTCCCACAGTGAAAAATGAACCTACTTATAACACTAGGTTTTCAAAAATAAATCATGATCGTTCCTCTACAACAAAGCTTAATACTCTCTGAACAGGCTTTCTACACAAAAATTAATAGAAAATGAAAATTTGAGCATTTTTATTTTAAAAAGGAAAAAAAACACAAGCCATGTGAGCTAATTCACATTGGAAAAAAAAAGGACCTTACCAAATTTGTTAAAACTGCTCATCACTGCTTCCTGTCTATATAAAAAATATAGAAAATATGTGATAAATATAGAATTATTAGGCTAGTAAACACTTTGGTTCTGAAAAAGTACTTTATTCATCTAAGGACATTTAGGTACAGAATCACAGGTGAAGAATCAAACAGAGCACAAATAAAACAGTATTGTACATGAGACTTTTTAAGGTATCTGGCAAGTCAGCTGGAAAACAAGTATAATTATCATAAAGATTACTACAATTAAGTAGCCACAACTCTGGTTATTTAAATATGGCATTCTATTCTCAAAGAGAAAGTAAAGAAATTTTTAAAGATGGATGGATGGATGAATGGATGCAAGGAAGGATGGATGGATGGATGGATGGAAGGAAGGAAGGAAGGAAGGAAGGAAGGGCAAAGAAGGAAACTTCAGAAAGATTTTCGCCACATCAATCAACTAGCTTTTGGCCAGAAACATTTTTTTAATATCATTTTAGATTATTGAGAAAGTCCACCTCAATATATCATATGTTTCAATTTTTCCATTAAAAAATAGATATGTACTGGACACTTGATACTCAGCTGGAGGTGACAAGGAATTGACCTAAGTAGAACATGCATCCTCCTCACTTTTCCAATCCACCACCAGTGTCCTACAGATAGGAATGTTAATGACACATTTAAAACTTCTCTAAAATTAAAACTGGATAAAGGAAAAGGGCCTCAGAAGAAATCCCATTTTAAGATAAAACACTCAAGGTTAACAATGGTCATCTCTAAACTGAGTAATACTGAATTGGTAACAATAAGAGACCATTTAAATAACTTTCAAATCAGTACTTTTAAAACTCAAGGAAAATGTTGCATGGACAAAAATAATAATCATTTATTCATGCAGTCAATATCTGGTTGTTTTTGTTTTGTTTTTACTTGAAAATCAGAGTTACAGAGAGAGGGAAAGACAGAGATATCCCATCTGCTAGTTCACTCCCCAAAAGGCCACAGTGGTCAGAGCTGGATCAATCCAAACGAGAAGCCAGGAGCTTCTTCCAGGTGTCCCATGTGGGTACAGGGGTCCAAGCTTTGGGCCATGCTTTGCTGCTTTCCCAGGCCATTAGCATGGAGCTGGTTGGAAGTGGGCAGCTGCAACTCGAATCAACTCACTGCTGGGACTCACTGTTGGTGGAGCCGGCCCCAGTATTTATCATTGACTACCAAGTACAAACACTGTCCTAGGCACAGGGAATACAGCGATTAACAGGGACTGCCTGTGCTTATGAGATTTCTTTGTACAAGTTGGGGGGGACTGAGAATACACAAATAACTAACAGACCAAAAACTGCTGAATGGCTTGGAGAAAAGCATAACCAAACAGGAGGAAGTGCCGGGAAACAGAGGGCAAATCCTACCATGGCCAGAGAGGTTTCTCTTACAGCCACCCAACTGGAAGTGTTGAGGCAAATCTTATGGATACCTGGGACCACTTGCTCTAAGCAAAAGGAAAGAAATGGTTGGAGCAGGAAAAGGAGTAGCAGGAATGCAGCCCAAGAATACCTGCTACAGAATCCTGGCAGTTCATTCCACACCTTCTCCGATTCCAGACCACTGCAGCAGAAATCACCTCCAAGAAAAGACTGGCAAATAATATTCTGAAAGGAAAAGGTGATGGAAGCCTGTAGGTTTTATTTCCCTTTACTTCATTTTTATTTAAGGGCCACAGAGCAAAAGTGTGTGAGATGCTCAAAGAAAGTAACAGAAGGTAATCCCTTCTGCATTACCAGCCCTAGGCTCTCAGCTTTCAGTTAGGACGGAGGATGACAAAGGAACATATTTGTTACTCCTTGGAAACAAAGTACAAGAAGATAACAAAGTACAAGAAGATGTCGTGAAGTGCATGGATAGTTTGCTTTGGTGCAAAACAGAATGTTGAAATCCATGCATATTTTTTTTGACAATATTCATTTTTCCATGGACTTTCAAAGCTTTCCCTTTCCCCTTTTAAGGTCAGATTTCAGAGGTTCATTAGAGGGATTTTCCTGTGGGCAGCCCTCTAGTCTTTCTCTGGCTAAGTAACTACTTCAGGTCACTAGCCCTGAGTACTGGCTGGTTAGCAAAGTCACTGTGACATCAAAGTGCTACAGACCAACCTGCTGCAGGAATTCTGCAACTTCAAAAAGAGAAGTGGGGAAAAACTTACTATCTTCCTAAAAGGTAAATAAAAAAGATAAACAAGGATAAAATGCAGCAGAAAGTAAGGATGGTTTCAATTCACCACAGGGAAAAACTACTTGACTGATAAATATGGTTTGAATTACTTTAAAATTGTTTAATATTATTGTCTCAAGACAAATCTTTTTAAATTTTTAAATTTTTTTATATTGTTCATGTAGTTGAGAAGGATGCATGCCCATGTAGGTCTCTGATTAGGGGGCAAGGCTCAGGTAGCCAGGAAAGTGGGCGGGACAAACATTTCCGTTTCCTTCATTCTTTCCCCTGTGTTTGCAGGGCAGGAGGGAGAGGAGGCCAGGCCTTGCTGTTAAACCACTTCAGCACCCAACGACAGGGAACAGTCACAGACAACGCCTTAGAGACCCCGATGTGGGGAAGAGTGCTCTAAGGGTGCCACTTGAGTGGTTCTGATAGTTTTGAAAAGTTGTTGGTTTCACTGCTCCAGGACTGAGAAAATCTTTCCAAAATCGACTGGTTGACAAAGTCCACCCTAGCGCATTCACACATTCAGGAACATTCTGCAAAGCTTGAACAGGAGAATTGTCCAACCTGTTCTGCTTTCCACCCTCTGAAGAGGCAGCTGATATCACCTACTGGTCTACAGGAGCTGGCCATCATATCTCTCATGTGCATCAGGACATGCTGTTCACCACACAGACATCAGCAACCAAGGAAGCCCAGTCCTAATACTTGCCCTCCAAGATCAGACCACACATCCTGTGAATTCTCCCTGTGGCTATGGTCTGAGTCCAGCGGTCCAGCTGGGAAGTCCCACAAATCTCTTCTGGGTTGACCTCAGACTTGACTCTTGTGTGTACCAGCCAGTGCAGGGTCAAATCTGGTCACCTGCATCAGCCAATAAACACCAGTGGATGCAGCTGCCTGCTCAGTTCTGTCCTAACCCCATCTCTCATGGGGTTACTGCAGCCCAACTCAGCCCAACTCAGCCAGCTACCAACTCAGCCAGCTTACCACAGACCTGGCCCTCACACATAAGAGTGCCATGGCCCAACGTAATGCCACAGCCCAGTCAGGGCAACCCCTAATAATGCCCACCAGACCTACCTGCAGCCTAAGTATCTGAGGATACAAGCTTCTACTATGACCCAGTCGTGCCAGGAACATATCCATCTGGTTCTTGTGCATACCATTGGTGCTATGGCGTGGCTCAGCCTAACCCATGACAAGACCCAGTCTTCAAGTATGCCAACAGATGCCATTGCCTTATCCATCCAGACCCTGCTTTTTGTGCTTACCAGCAATAGGCATAGCCTAACAGGGGAGTGCCCACAGTTCCCCTGGCAGGCATGTTCCCACCACAGATTTGAACCTGCCTACTGTATACTGTGGTCCAGCCTGATATGACTCACTCCCAGTTCCAAAACTTGCCAGTTGGTGCTAGAAGGAAGGGAGGGCGGGAGGAAGAAAGGGAGGGAGAAAGGGAGGGAGAGAGGGAGGGGAACGGTGGGGAAAAGGAAAAGGAAAAAAGAAAGGAAAGTAAGGAAAGTAAGGAGAGGAAGGAAGAAAGGAAGGAAGGAAGGAAGGAAGGAAGGAAAGAAGGAAGGAAAGGAAGGAAGGAAGGAAAATGATATTAGTATGGAAACAACTTTCCTGTAATCCTTGAGCCTTTGTGCCCTAATCAACTATGTAAGATTATCAAAATAAAAAATATATAAAGAAAAAAAAAGATTGTGAAATCTGGTCTACCAGAGTATTTTTGCTAACAAAACAAACAAAAAAATCAGTAAACTAGAAAAAATTTTGAGGTGGAAGTGACATTGATGGATCTAAATTTCAGAAAGTCATGCCAATATATGACATCTTCCTCTACCTGGGTGGTACTCCCACTGTTCATCTGACTTTTACAGTGAATTAGTCATATGTCTTCCTCCCAGGATGTGTTATTCCCTACTTTAACTTAGGTGCCACCTGCTGCTGCTAAAGAAGCAACTTTCCCTTTCTTCATGCACATAAGGATCCAGTCAAGCCAACTGCAGCAAGTCTTCCACATTCAGTTGTGACCTCAAATCAGATGACTGCACCAATGTTCCCTGGTACTTCTTTCCATGCAGTCAGGATTATCTTGCTGTCCATGAGTGTCATTGGACTAATCAGCCCACTCAGAACACCATGCTTTATAATGAGGCAGAACTAAATGTTCTGAGATGCTACAAAGGATGCTTACTTGCACGCTTAGGGCACTTACAGGAATAATAACAGAAAGAGGCAGACCAGGGTGAAGAGCATGTCTACCCCTCTTCCAGCCAAGTACTTTTCAGTTAATAGTCTGCCCTAAAATGTTCTTATCATTTACATGGGACCAAAATGTACAATTTTATTATGACCAGAGCTATGGACATGGGATGCCTGTCACAGCAGAATCCTCAGCTTCTTCAGCCAATTCAGCATGCACTTTCACACACTCAGTGCCTGATCACCTTTTAATACAGTGACTCTACCATTCAAAAAACACCCTACAACATTGAAGAAGACCTGTCTATCCAAAAATGCCAGTGGTGTTAAGATTGAGATTCTCTAGTATGGTTACTTAATATAGTAATCTTTTGCTCTAAGCAATCATTTGACATCCCAGACCTCAGAACCTGAATATATATTATATACTAAAGCAATTCTCCCATAAACCAAAAACAGATGCTGTGTGGATAAAAATAACAAAAGCAAAACCTCCAAAATTCAACTTCTAAAAGTCAACCCATGGAAGAATTACATTTCATTGAATTCAACATGCATACCACTTTATTGGGCTGAAATTAAATAATATGTACACAATTAACTAAAGTAGGAGCAGCTCTTATAATTTCTACCCAAAAGCATAGAAAGTTTAGGGGTGGGGCTGGTTTTTTACTCAGCAGGGTCACCACAGGTAACTTATGTGCCACAGGGTCTAACAATTAGATATAAACATATAGATGCAACTCATCAATCATCAAAGCCCATCTCCCCTTTAATTGTATGACTACTCCAAGATTGCTTATTAGAAAGGGCCCAGCCAGCTCTACAAATCTGGTATTTGGAAAGGTTAGCAGATTGTTGATGACCTATGAATTTCAAATCGCTTTACTTTCTCCTTTTGACTAGCTAAATTTTCAAGGAAATAGATCATTAACCCCCTTAAGTGTGGGTTGCACGTAGTGACTTCATTCCAAATAGTGCACTAGGACCACTGTAAGAGGCAGGGAAGTAGGAGAGTAAATCCAGAGTAAAGATATTGAACAACATAGGCAGGCAACAAGCATCACAAATTGAGGAGCAAACTACACTGCACTACCCTGGGTGACAGTCACATGTCAAGGTGATGGGAGGGGGACACATTCTGAGGACAAGGTGGCTCTATAGTTCAAACACCACCAGTCCTTTCCCTGTGCGCCTCTATTCCTTGGCTGGGCCAACTTTGCATCCTCTGTAGTAAAACTGTAAGCTCTAAGAGCCCATCTAGCAAACTATTGCATCCAAAAGGAGAGTAGAAAGCCCTGGGTTTTCACTACCTGATCTTTAACCCTGGAGTTTATAAATACTGTCTGAAACATGAAGATTCTTATGCAGGGCTGGGAAACCAACCGTGAATGCTGCTCAAGGGATTCAACATACTCCAGGGAGTCAACATAAGAATTGCACTGCAAACACGGCCTTTGGTTAATAATATAGTATATTGGTTCCTTAATTTTACAAGTATACCAATGTACAATGTTAATAATAAGGGAAACTGGGTATGCAATACTGTACTATCTTTAAAACTTCTCCACAAACTTAAAACAATTCTTCAGCTCGAAGTATATCTTTAAAAATATATCTATATATTAATTCTAAGCAACTATTAATTATGAGTGATATTCAGTAACATTAATTACTTCAGTGGGTATAACTTTTCATATGACACAATATCATAAGAATTATGAACTACATGGCACTAGGAAAAATGATTAAAATGTAATTACAGGAACACATTAATTTAATCACCTTTCATTAGCTAATCCAAAAATTACTTATGTGTATTACGCCTCACATGGAATTTTAATCCACTTCACTATATTAAGATAAGGTTTCATTCTGATTTTCCACTAAAGCATAGGATTAGGAATGCTATCCATGGACATGCTGACATCAGACCGTTACAATAGTGCATCCATAATTAACAGACACTCCTGCATGTTAGACCTATAACAAACTGCAAATGGCTCATGCACCAAGAGTAGCCTGTGAAACTCCTCAAGATCTGGCCGTTGTATGAAAAGCTCCAGGTAGCTCCCTTTTTCCTGTTCAGGATTAAAACAAACTCACTGTCACTCTTTCCCAGCTAGTCCCCTGTGTGGCATAGACTTCCTCCATCTTGCCATTTGAGACTCAGTAAAATGTCACCTTAGCCAGGAGGTCATTTCTGTCCACCAAATTTTTAAAAACACGCCTAATTTTCTCCATGTTGATACTATTTTTTATCACATTGCTAATCACCACCTGATTATTGAACTATTTTTTAGTTCAATCCAGCTTTTTAAAATCTTTCTACAGAGCACTGGAATGCAAATTTCATAAGCTGAGGATCCTTGCCTGTCAAGATCAGCGTTCTAATTCCAGCCCCTTGAAAGTGCCTATCACAGAAGTAGCACTCAGTTAACTAGTTTCCAATGGATGAAAAGGAAACAGATGTAAAAAAAAAAAATCATGGAATAAAACTTAAACAAAAGCTATTAAGAGAAAGAGCAATGAATTTATTAAGAACCTTATGAAGTAAACAACTACAGTCCAGGATCTTGGATATATTATCTCTTTTATGTCTGCATAAAACACTGTAAAGTACTTATTATTATCCCTATTAAGTATTTACAGACAAGAAGATAGAAGTTGAAAGCAGTCTAATAAATAGTTCACATCTGACTGACTCTAAACCTGTCTATTCTCCTCCTTTGATGTATAAGCCCAATTGTTCATTTTATGACTCTCTTAAATAGTCTCATGACCACTGGGAATGCAGTACAAAGTCAAGTGCAACTGTGGTCATGACCTTAACCTGACAAAACTGGTGAGACCAAAAGACAGAGTAAACAGCAAGAAAAAACAACAAAACTATGAACCAGCTAGATACAATAAATGGAAAACATAGAAGCCAATGAGTACTTTACAACTCAAAGAGGATTTCTGAAACCTCAAAACCCAAAACACCTGGATTTAATTCTTAGCAAAGATGACTTAAAACTCCTAGAATCCTACATGAACATTGTACAAATTCAACCTGCATATTTCAGAATAAAAATGATTCTAAAAGGATGTTTAAAATCTGACTAAAAAACAATCCTCAACTACCTTTCTATCTCAAACATACACACTTTGACAAGAACGTGGCTGAGAAATGAAGGTATTATTACAAATAGACAGCTAAATGAAAAAAAAAGAGAAAAAAATTAAAAACACATCTGACAAAATACCAGACAAATTCCTAATTTTAAAAAGTATCACTAAAACAAAGTATATACATATATTTTCTTAACATCATTAACATATGCACATACACATATTCAATGTCTGTATCTTAACTGTTGGACAAATTCTATAAACAGCCCTGCTAAACTCAAGAAAAAAACAGGGATATTCATCACTAACAATATTATTTTATTAAACTACATTTATTTCATTTTATTATAGTTTCACAGGTTCTGGGATCCCCCCAACCCTTCCCCAATCCCTCCCTCCACACTGAATTCCTCCACATGGTTATAATAGTACAGATCATAACCAGTCATGATTCCTTCATTGTGGGCATGGAACATGCAGGAGACCATTCCTGGTCTAAAAGTAGGGCTGGTAGAATATCATCCCATCCACTGAAAAGTCACAGCATAACATCAACAACAGTTTACAACATCATGAAGTTAATTGACATGGTATTGAGCAACCAGTATGTTAGAAAATGCAAGTCCTTAACCACATCCTATAACTACTTCATTGACATCTCAATTACAGTTTATACACAACCGGCTGCTATACACCTTAAAATAGTTATATGGTACTATTCAGCTGTCTTGTGTTTCTTTTCACTTATATATTAAGCAACTTAAAGTATTCAAGCGTGATTTCTACTGAACTACACAAAATTTAGGATAGTCCAAACAGGCCTATACCTCAAACAAGCCATATGGTAACAACTGAGGCACAGAACAGTTTTAGGAGGGGTGTGCAGAGAAATCGTCAACACCTTAGTGAGGAGTAACTAATCTTTGTGTCCTACCTAGTAAGGTATATGTGAGTCCAAGCTGACCAATTCCTGTCTGGTTCTAAGCTTTCCTTATTGGTCTCTGTCTATCTGATCCTTTTTTTTTTGGGGGGGGGGAGGGGTTCCAGAGATCATGGTCACTGCAAGAGAGGGTGGGGAGCCAAAGTTGGAACTAAGTTAGGACCAGAGAAGGCGCCTCTCCCAAGTCCCGAAAGAAGTTTACTCTTCTGTTTCTGAGGACTGCTCAGAGCTCCTGGCTATTGTTGTGATGACATAAGATCCTGTGAGGAAGGATGTGGGCTTCTTCTACCCCATGTGGGAGATCTGATAGGGAATGGATGATCTCAGAGTTCTCAGCCAGCAAAGGCCCTCCAATTCCCTGTGGTCTCCTTGGCAGTTGGGATATAGTCCTTGGCACCCATACTGATAGTCCTTGGTGAAGATCCAGAAGTCTCCAGGATTAGGATACAAGCCTCCTCCTGTTCACCTGCTCCACTCTGAGGTCCATCCCTGCTCTGTGCATATGAACACCTGGTAATGGGCTATCAGGATCGCTCTTGGAACCTACTGTATGCCTTTATAGTTTTTGTTAATGTCTGATGCAGATTCAAGTCTGCTGTCTGTAAGTTACCTGTTACAATCTTGATAGGTTATACTTAAGGTCTTCCTCACACAATCTAATAAGGTGGAAGATTTCTCTGCTCTCTTGACCCATTATGAAATAACATAGGGTATTAAAAGCATATCAGACTTTTCATTTCTTTTATGCAGATTACAGGTAATCTGTCTCTCAATGATTGCTGACTCAATGGTTACATCACAATATCTTATTGCACATGATACAGGTTGTTTGAGGTTGAGATAATATTACATTTTACAGGTACTATTTTTCATATTGACATCATTTCATCTTAAATTAAGGCAAACATGTGGTATCTAACCTTCTGGGATTGGCTCATTTCCCATAGCATAATGGTTTCCAGTTGGACCCATTTGGCCACAAAGAACTGCTTTTCTTTTTTTTTTTTTTTTTTTTAATAGCTGAGTAGTATTCCATGGAGTAGATTTTTTTTATTACTATTATTGTTGCTTACATTGTATTATGTAGTACAGCTCCATAGGCGCTGGGGATTCCCCCCACCCCTCCCACACCCCTCCCCCCATGGTGGATTCCTCCACCTTGTTGCATAACCATAGATCAAGTTCAGTTGAGATTCATTGCTTGCAAACACATGCCTAGCATAAAGTTCAGCGTCTTATTGTCCAGATAAGTTCAGTGGCCTCTTGGGGAGACCTTCTATGGTCTGAAGATAGGTCTAACAGAGTAAAGATCCGGTCAGTTAAAAGCCCCAACAAGGCCTCAGTATCAATATACAACATTATGGAATTAATTGACATAGTATTGGGTAAACAATATGTTAAAAATAATGCAAGTTCCATTCTTCAAAACATCTGGGTTGAGACAGTATCAATGACAGGTTCAAAAAATAACAAACAACCAAACAAAAATTACACGTTAAATCAAGGCAAACATGTGGTATCTAATCTTTTGGGATTCACTCATTTCCCTTAGCATTATAGTTTCCAGTTGTGCCCATTTAGCCACAAAGAACTGCATTTTGTTTTTTTTAATAGCTGAGTAGTATTCCATGGAGTAGATGAACCAAAGCTTTCTTATCCAATCTTCTGCTGATGGGCATTTCGGTTGCTTCCATGTTTTTGCAATTACTGATTGTGCTGCAATGAACATAGGGATGCATGTTGGTTTGTCGTAAAACAGGTGTTTTGGATATATTCCTAGGAGTGCTATTGCTGGGTCATATGGTATGCAGATTTTGAGTTGTTTGAGTGTTCTCCAGACTGATTTCCATAGAGGCTGTACCAATTTGCAGCTCCACCAGCAGTGGAGTAGGGTTCCCTTTTCCCTGCATCCTCGCCAGCAGGCGTCGTTGGTGTTCTTGTTTATGTGGGCCAATCTTGCTGGTGTTAGGTGGTACCTCATCGATGTTTTAATTTGGATTTCCCTTATTGCTAGGGAGCTGGAACATTTTTTCATATGTTTGTTTGCCATTTGGATTTGTTCCTTTGTGAAATGTTTGCCCATTTCCCGTGCCCATTTCTTGAGTGGCTTGTTCGTTTTGGTTTTTTGGTTGTTTTGAAGTTCTTTGTATATCCTGGAAATTAGCCCCCTATCGCCTATATCGTGTGCAAAGATCTTCTCCCACTCTGTGGGTTGCTTTTTTACTTTGTTGATTGTTTCCCTTGCTGTACAGAAGCTTCTTAGTTTGATGAGGTCCCATTTGTTTATTCTGTTCTCAACTGCTATTGCTTTTGGTGTCCTTCTTAGAAAGTTGGGACCTACTCCTAGGTCTTGCAGGGTATTTCCTACATTTTCTTGCAAGAGTTTGAAGGTTTCTGGATGTAGGTTTAGGTCTTTTATCCATGTAGATTGGATCTTGGTGTATGGTGATAGATGTGGGTCTATCTTTTTGTTTCTACAGGCTATCAGCCAGTTGTCCCAACAACATTTACTAAAGAGGCCTTCCCACTTGCTTGAGTTGTCATTGGTCTTTTTGTCAAAGATTAATTGGTTGTATTTGTGTGGGTTCCCTTTTGGAGCTTCTATTCTATTCCATTGATCTTCCTTTCTGTCTTTGTGCCAGTACCAGGCTGTTTTGATAACCACTGCTCTATAGTATGTCCAGAGGTCCGGGATTGTGATTCCCCCTGCTAACTTCTTATTTTTCAGGATGGTTCTAGCTATTCGTGGTTTTTTGTGTTTCCAGATGAACTTTTGAATCATTGTATCCAGTTCCGTGAAGAATGTTTTGGGCAATTTGATTGGAATTGCATTGAAAATGTATATTGCTTGTGGCAGTATAGACATTTTAATGATATTGATTTTGCCTATCCAGGAGCACGGGATGTTATTCCATCTTTTGAGGTTTTGTTCAATTTCCTTTTTAAATAGTTTGTAGTTTTCTTCGAATAGGTCTCCTACGCTTTTGGTTAGATTTATTCCCAAATACTTCATACTTCTCTCAGCTATTTTGAATGGTATCCTGTTGGTTAGATTTTCTTCCATCTTGGTGTTATTTGCGTACACTATGGCTGTTGATTTTCGTTCGTTAATTTTGTACCCCGCCACTCTGCCAAACTCTCGTATAAGTTGTAGCAGTTTCTGTATTGAGTCTCCTGGTTTTTCTATGTATAGGATTATGTCATCTGCATATAGTGAAAGCTTGACTTCTTCGTTTCCTATACGTATGCCTTTGATTTCTTTTTCTTGTCTTATGGCCTCTGCAAGTACCTCTAGGACTATGTTGAATAGCAGTGGTGATAGCGGGCACCCTTGTCTTGTTCCAGATCGCAGTGGGAAGGGTTCTAGCTTTTCTCCATTCAGTATGATACTGGCGTTGGGTTTTTCATAAATTGCTTTGATTATGTTGTGGATTTTCCCATCTATGCCTACTTTGGCTAGAGTTTTTAGCATGAAGAGGTGTTGGATTTTGTCGAAGGCTTTTTCTGCATCTATTGAAACTATTATGTGGTTCTTGTTTTGCAGTTTTTGGATATGGTTTATAACATTTATGGATTTCCAAATGTTGAACCATCCCTGCATTCCAGGGATGAATCCTACTTGATCCGGATGAATGATCTGTCTGATGATTTTTTGAATTCTATTGGCTAGGATTTTGTTGAGAATTTTAGCATCAATGTTCATCAGAGAAATAGGTCTGTAGTTTTCCTTCTCTGATGGTTCTCTGTCCGGTTTTGGGATTAAGGTGATGTTGACTTCATAGAATGAGTTTGGGAGGGTTGCTTCCTCCTCTATTGTTTTGAAGAGCTTGTAGAGGATTGGGGTTAGTTCTGTTCGGAATGTTTTGTAGAATTCTGTAGTGAAGCCGTCTGGGCCTGGGCTTTTTTTCGTTGGGAGATCCTTGATGACTGTTTCAATCTCTACCTCGGTTATGGGTTTATTTAATTCTTCAGTTGCCTCCGGACTGAGTTTTGGTAGGTGGTGGGAGTCCAAGAACTTTTCTATTTCTTGGTGGTCCTCAAATTTGTGGGAGTACAGTTCTTTGTAGTAATTTCTAATTATTTTCTTAATGATTGCAGTGTCTGTTGTTATGTTGCCTTTGTCATCTTTAATGCTATTGATTCTCACTTTCTCTTGTTTTTTTTTTTTTTTTGGTCAATCGGGCCAGTGGAGTGTCTATTTTGTTTATTTTCTCAAAAAACCAACTTTTTGATTTGTTGATTTTATGTATAGTTTTTTTGATTTCTATTTGGTTTATCTCCTCCCTTGTTTTGATGATTTCTTGTTTCCTATTGTGCGTGGGACTCTTCTGCTGCTGTTTTTCCAGATCCTGGAGGTGTGAGGTTAGTTCCTGTATTTGGCGTCTTTCTTGGGCCTTGACATGCGCTCCGATTGCGATGAATCTACCTCGTAGCACTGCTTTGGCAGTGTCCCACAAGTTTTGGAATGTTGTATCAGAGTTTTCATTGGTTTCCATAAATTTTTTTATCTCATCTTTAATTTCTTCTCTGACCCATTGTTCGTTTAATAGCATATTGTTCAATTTCCAAGAGTGCCTATACTTCCTGGGGAGTTTTGAGTTGTTGATTTCCAGTTTCATCCCATGGTGGTCTGAGAGGGTACATGGTATGATACTAATGTTTTGGAAGTTGTTTAGATTCGCTTTATGTCCTATCATGTGGTCGATTCTGGAGAAGGTGTCATGCACCGCTGAGAAGAATGTATAGTCTGTGGCCTTAGGATAAAAAGTTCTATATATGTCTACTAAGTCTAAGTCCAGTTGTTCTATTGTTTGTGTGAGCTCTGTTGTTTCTTTGTTGAGTTTTTGTTTCGTAGACCGGTCCATTGTTGTTAGAGGTGTGTTGAGATCGCCTACAAGAATTGTGCGGGTGTCTATGTCTTCCCTTAAGTCTGTAAGTAATTGCTTTACGTAAGTAGGTGCATTAAGATTCGGTGCATAAACATTAATGATGGTGATTGCTTTTTGATGGATCTTTCCTTTCACCAGTATAAAATGGCCTTCCCTGTCTCTTTTGATGTTAGTTAGAATGAAATCTATCTCGTCTGAAATTAGGATAGCTACCCCAGCTTTTTTTTCTCGTCTATTGGCGTGAAATATCTTTTTCCATCCCTTCACTTTCAGTTTCTTTGCATCCTTTCTGGTTAGATGCGTTTCTTGTAGGCAACAGATGGTTGGGTCTTGTTTGATGATCCATTCTATTAATCTCTGTCTTTTGATTGGTGAATTTAGACCATTTGTGTTGAGAGTTAAAATTGAGAGGTTGCAATTTTGTCCTGCCATGTGATTGTGTTGTGTGTGTGTTGTTGCCTATGTAATTGTCTTGTTCGTGAGGCCTTTAGTTTGGAGACCTTCTTATTTGCCAACTTTGTTTGTGATTTGCCTCCTTTTTGTCCGGGACTAGCGCATTTCTAAGGAGACTTTGCAGAGCTGGTTTTGTGTAGACATATTCTTCTAGTTTTTCTTTGCTATTGAAGTATCTGATTTCGTTCTCATATACAAATGAGATCTTTGCTGGGTAGATTATTTTTGGTTGACAGTTGTTTTGTTTCAGGACTTGGAAGATCTTTGTCCATTCTCTCCTTGCTTGTAGGGTCTCTTTGGAGAAGTCAGCAGTGATTCTGATGGGTTTTCCCCTGTATGTGATCTTTTCTCTACTTCGTACTTGTCTCAGGATTCCTTCTTTGTCTTCATTGGAGTAGAACTTGAGCACCGTGTGTCTGGGTGAAGATCTCTTTGGATCATATCTGTTGGGAGTTCTCTGTCCATCCTGTATGCGGGGTGGATTCGTGTTCCAAGTGTTTTGGAAGTTTTCCTGTATAATTTCATCAAGCACTGCTTGCATCCCAGATTCTCTTTCTACTCCCTCGGGGAGGCCGATGATCCGAATATTCAATTTTCTAAGGTAATCTTTCATCTCTTGCATCATTTTATTAGTTTTGCTGAGGTTTGTCTCCAGCTGTTTAATTCGCTGGGCACCTTCATTTTGTGTGTCTTCTGTGTCAGAGATCCTTTCCTCTGCCGCATTTATTCTGTTGATGAGGCTTTCAATCTTATTATCTTGGGCATCCAGTTTGGTTTTGATTTGTTGTATTTCGGTGATTATGCGGTTCTGGAAGTCTTCCAGCTTTGTGTCCACGTCTCTGAGAAATTTTAGCATTATTTTCATCAATTCCTTTGCTGGTAACACGTCCATGTCTTCATCTCGTATCGTCGATATTGATAATGGCTTTTGGCCCTTGTTTGGTGGGTTGCTGGCTCTTTCATCTGGAGCACAACTCTTTCTGGTGGTTTTTCCCATTGCGTTGGTGTATTCTGGTGGGGCAAATGGACCCGTGTGTTGAGGGGCCGTCAGGTGCTTTCCTGTAGAGATTGGAGCCTGCAGGCGTGGTGTTGCCAGGCGTGGTAGTTTTCAAGGCACCGTTGGTGCGTTCTCAGGGCCCGGGGCTGTAGAGCACCACCTTGGGGGCCCAGTGGATTCCAGGCACACTCTGGGCACCTCTTCTACATGTGTGACACCCCAGGGCGTGGAGGGATGGAGGCGCTCTCTGGGTGTGCCCCCTGCACGGGAATTCACAGGGCTTAGAAGGTTTTATGTGCTTTCTCCCTGCGTTCTCCGTGTCAGGGACTGCAGGGTCTTTCAGAGCCCACCTGGTGCGTCTCCCACACACGGGACTGTGGGTGAGGCACTTTCCAGGCGTGGCTCTTGTGCAGTGAATCCACCACTCGTGGTGTGTGGGTGTTCAGAGCCCCTGCTCCCGTGTGGCTCCCCCACACAGGCCCTTAGCGGAGGAGTGGCCCAGGCGCCCTGTTATAATGACTTCACGGCAGGTTCGCACCGTGTGAGTATGGTGCTGGAGTTTTCAGAGCTCTCCTGGTGGGTCGCCCACACTCAGAACTGCGGGATGGTAGGCGAGGAGTGAGCAGTTCACTCTATGGGAGTGGTACCTGCGTGTCAGGGACACACAGCGCTACACTTCCCAAATCTCAGAGGTCTCCTGACACCTGACACCTGCGCTGCGGAGGCGGCTGCTGCAGGCGGGGCCGCCCAGTCCGCTCGGTGCAGCGTTCAGAGTCCTCCCGGTCCTCCACCAGGCGGGGTGTGGGGGACTCCAGACCCTTGCCAGCTGTCTCTGCGCACCGAGCCGCACTGGCCCCCTCAGCGCAAGAACAACCGAGGCGCCTTCCCAGGGCCCCTTCAGCCACCAACACCGCTGAGCGTAGTTCCCAAGGCCAAGACCCGACAGTTTCAGGCTGCCTGCCCCGCGATCTCAGAGGCTGTAACCTCAGCAGGGGTCGAGGAATGCGAAGGCTGCCACGTCAACCCCCCCCCCCCCCCCCCGCTCACCAAATGTCCGGCCGCTGCAGTCTGCCTCCGCCACTGTTGAGGGCCTCCCGCCGGGGACGATCCCCCTGATCTCCCCGCCTCCGAGCTGGCCGCGTCTCCCGTCAGGCCGTTTTCAAAAGTGACTCAGCAGGTCTGGCGTGGGATGTCGGTTTCTCTGCCTTTGCCCTGCTCCGTTCTCGTTGTTCTTCCGAGTTGTGTGGATCTTTTGGGCTCCACACTGTCCCAGGGAGCTTCACGGACCTCTCCCTGCGGTTCCCTGCTGTTCCTCTTTGCTGCTTCTGTAGCGTTCTATCCCTCTCTCACTAGACGCTCACTCACAGCCTTCCTCCTACATCGGCCATCTTCCTCCTCCATGGAGTAGATTAAACATAGCTTTCTTATCCAATCTTCTGTTGATGGGCAGTTCGGTTGCTTTCAAGTTTTTGCAATTATTGATTATGCTGCTATGAACATGGGGGTACATGTTGGTTTCTGGTGTAACAGGTGTTTTGGATATAGTCCTAGAAGTACTATTGCTGGATCAAATGGTATGCAGATTTTCAGCTGTTTGACTGTTCTCCATACTGATCTCCATAGAGGCTGTACCAACCTGCAGCCCCACCAACAGTGGAGTAGGGTTCCCTTTTCCCCACATCTTGCCAGCAAGTGTTGTTGTTGGTTTTTTTCTATGTGAGCTATTCTTATTGGCATTAGGTGGTACCTCATTGATGTCTTAATTTGGATTTCCCTTATTGCCAGAGAGCTTGAGCAATTTTTCATATGTTTGTTAGCCATTTGGGTTTGTTCCTTGTAAAGTGTCTGCCCATTTCCCGTGCCCATTTTTGGGTGATTTGTTTGTTTTGGTTGTTCTGGAGATCTTTGTATATTCTGGAGATTAGCCCCCTATCACCTGTGTAGTGTGCAGTGCTCTTCTCCCATTCTGTGAGTTGCTTTTTTACTTTGTTGACTGTTTCCTTTGCTGCACAGAAGCTTCTTCGTTTGATGTAGTCCTATTTGTTCATTTGTTTATTTTGGTCTTGATTGCTAGAGCTTTTGGTGGTTTTTTTTTTTTTTTTTTTACTTTTTTTCAGGAAATTCAGGGCCTACACCTAAATGTTTCAGAGTGCTTCCAACATTTTCTTCTAAAAGTTTGAAGGATTCTGGATGTAGGTTTAGGCTCTTTATCCATTTAGATTTGATCTTAGCGTGTGGTGAAAGATGTGGGCCTAACTTCTTGTTTCGGCAGGCTATTAACCAATTGTCCCAACTGTCGCCACCCCAGCAGTGACACTAAAACAACAAGGCACGCTCTTGAGGGTCCGGGAAAAGCTGGAACCGCAACCAGTCCCCTCACTGCCAAAAGCAGCTGCATTTAAATCCTTATCTCCGTTGCTCCTGTCCCATTGGTCTAAGCTTTCCTCCCCCCTTCTCCAGCCCTCTTTCCGCCATTCTTCTTCGTTCTTGTCCCCATTTTTCCGTACTGCTCTTACTGCTTCTATACTGCTTTTGTATCCCTCTGCCCACTTTTGTCCATTCTTGTATGCTTTAGCTTTTCCACCCGAAGATCTTAACCCATCTTCCCCTCTCTGCAGCCCCATTCTTCCCGTTCTGCCCATCATTCTTTCCCCAGTCTTTCTCCTCATCGCCCCCCAGTCTTTCTCCTCGTTGCCCCCCATTCTTTCTCTGTCTGTGTCTCTTAGTCGTCCGTCCATTCCATTCTGTCCTAGTCTGTTCATCCATAGTCGTCCATCCGTCTGTCTCTCTTAGTCGTCCCTCTATCCATTCTGCCCATCCGTCTGTCTGTCTGTCTGCCCCGTAGCTTATACCGGTTACTTTTATATTGTTCTCCATCAATCATTTCTCCCCATGGGTCCACTTGGTACTATCTGATAGGCCAGTAGCAATGACATAATTGCAGCGAGGGCATCAGCCTATCCCTGTGACTTCCTGTTCACCTACTGGCAAGACCAACTCTGCCTCCTGGCCCTGGGCCAGCCGCCATCTTGCGACAGCCCCTCTCAATCCCAGAGCGGCTTCAGCACCCCGCTCCCCACACTCAACAACATTTATTAAAGAGACCTTCCCATTTGCCTCGATTGTCATCTGTTTTTTTGTCAAAGATTATTTGGCTGTATTTGTGTGGATTCACTCCTGCTGCTTCTATTCTACCCCACTGATAATAGGATTTCCTTCAAAATTCCTTTAGTTTTTTGCTTGTTTTTGCTTTGGGGCCTTCAAAACATCTTACTACTAGAGCCATCTCTCATATCTATAAGAAACTTCTTCAGTCCAACACCTGACTCCCCAGAATGCAAAGTCAAATTTCTGAAATCGAGCATCCTCACAGTTACAAAGCTTTAGAAAAACTCCAGGGAACAACATGGAAAGTCAGGACTCATGAGAGAAAAGAGAGAGAGGCATTTGATATCCAAAGAAGGAGGCCATGAAAACTGTTTACCTTTGCTAGTAAATTCATTTAACCACAGAATTTCTTCATCACAGAACCTTGATGCCATCACTAGTTAATTTCTGTATACACTTCCTGATAAAAGTCACAGTCTTTCTGAGAACTTCTCTTCAAAATGTGCAACTATAACAGCTGGCAGCATCCCTTGATGAAACCTTGTGCTGGAAAAGACGCAGATGAGAATTTGGAAGTCATCTGAGCCTTAAATTTTCCTATAAGTGCTGCTCTGGAGGGAGAAGGCCATTTAAGCGTTCTAGATTCCTGTGACCTTCTTTGGCAATAAACAGACCAAGTTCTTGAAGTGTGTACATTTCCACAGTTGCTCAGAAATTCCACTGACCCATGCAGAAGCCAAAGAAGTTTTCAAGAAAGATTACTAGAAAATATCGTCGGCAATTACCATCTTGACAGGCAGAAATGGGAAAGCTTCCCATCAACTCTGAACAGCAATAAATTATAGAATAATGTAATTAAGTAAACAAGCATTGCTGAAGTATGTTTTAAAGTAAATATTAAACAGGCTATGAAATTAGACATAGAATAACTTGAAACAAACTCTACAAAGTGAGAAGATGGCAAAAAAACATTTTCTGCTCAATAATTATTCAAAGTTCTATGCATTTAAAATCTTGACTTTTTTGAAATAATAAAAATACATATTGAAAAGCTTTTTAAAATTGAAATAGTTCTTGTTAAGAAAGTCAATCATATTAGTTTGGGAAACAACACTAGTTCCTTCAGAAATGAATTGTAAATATAAATACAACGTATGCACGTCAAGAAAACACTGGTTAGTTTAAGAAACAAATCTTTCCATATAGGCCAGAAAAACTAACCACTCAATCACTTAATCTTAAGCACAAACCATGCTTGGTGCATAGTTAGAAATATTCACCATGCGCAGTTTTGAGTAAACTACCCTGCTTTAGATACTGAAACTTCCATAAGCAATTGTAAGTAACATACCATTATTTTATGTCCTATAACAGTTGCAATCAAAATAAATGTGATATAATGTTGGTTGCTAGAAAATGCAACTCCAAAATAACCATAGAAGGTGAGACAGACATCCAAGTAAACAGTGTTACTCTATATTCTCCAAAAACAGAGCTTTTGTTTTTCTATTTGTTATTCATTAAATTCTTTGCCTGTGATTATTAAAAGAACTGAAAGTATCCCACTGTGAAAATTAAATTATAGTAATGACAATAAGGAAGGAGGAAGGGTGGGGACAGTGGACAAAGAGGAGGGTAGGGTAGGAAGTGACACCTCACTGCTAAATGTGTATTGTGAAATATAAAAAAGGTTAACCTTTAAAAATAAAAATGAAAAATAAAGGAAGGAAGGAAAGAAGGAAGGAAGGAAGGGAGAGAGAGAAAAGAAAAAAGAAAAGAAAAGAAGGGAGAGATCCTGGAGGAAAGTAGAACAGGAAATTCAAAGAAGCATTATCTGTGAACTTCACGTTCAAGTATTATCTGTACTAATGTTGCCTTAAACATGAGACTTGATGAAAACAGAACTGCAACAATTCACATGCATTTGTTGTCATGCTGAGAATGTCCCTGTATTAATAAATTCCTGTAAAATAAAAAATAGGGCCTGGCACGATAGCATAGTGGTTAAAGTCCTCACCTTGAACACGTCAGGATCCCATACAGGTGCTGGTTCTAATTTCAGTGGCCCTGCTTCCCATCCAGCTCCCTGCTTGTGGCCTGGGAAAGCAGTGGAGGATGGCCAAAAGCCTTGGGACTATGCACCCGCGTGGGAGACCTAGAAGAGCTCCTGGCTCCTGGCTTCGGATTGGCTCAGCTCCAGCCATTGCAGTCACTTGGGGAGTGAATCATGGGACAAAAGATCTTCCTCTCTGTCTCTCCTGATCTCTGTATATCCGCCTTTCCAATAAAAATAAATACATCTTCAAAAAATAAAATAAAATTCAGTAAAACAAACTAAAAAATTGTCAAGCTGCCATGAAATCCTGCAGAAGAAAGATACTTTTTGCGTGATGTGGTTCCACAGGCACAGGGATTTCCCTTCAATCCTCCAATATTCCCTTACTGTTTTCCCCCGTATTAACTTACAATAATACAGTCCTTCAGCAAGTCACAAGTCAAACATTCTGCTACTTAAGCATATCATGACATTGCAGATAAAGATAATACTAGAAAGTCCAGCATCCTATTGTCCAGATGCGTTAAACAGTTCCTTGGCAACTCCATGGAGTAGAGATGCTTACTGTAACATATCTTCACTTCCTGGTATGCTAATCTCCGTCAGTTCATCTATGAGAACATATATACACACGTTTACCTATACAGCTATGTATCTTGGATTTTGCATGAGTGTTGCTTTATATCAGAGAAAACATATGATATTTGCTCTTTAGAGATTGCATTATTTCATTATGCATAATAATCTCTAGTTGGGACCATTTTGACATTTATTTGACCAAATTACACAAATAGAATAGGGAGAATTACTGTTAATGGCCATGGGGTTTCAACTTAGTACGAAATCAGAATTAGGAAAGTGATTATGGTTGTATAACTTTAAAAACTTACCCAAAAAAAATACAACTATACATCTTAAGAGACTGAAATTCACAGGACATGAATTATAGTTCAAATAAAATAAAATGAAACAAAGCAATGAATCTCAAGAAACAAAAGAATCTCAAATCTTTTTTTAAAGATTTCTTTATTTTTATTGTAAAGTCAGATTTACAGAGAGGAGGAGAGACAGAGAGAAAGATCTTCCATCTGCTGCTTCACTCCCCAAGTGGCTGCAATGGCTGGAACTGTATCGATCTGGCAGCCAGGAGCCAGGAACCTCTTCTGGGTGTCTACATGGATGCAGAGTCCCAAGGCTTTGGGCCATCCTCGACTGCTTTCCCAGGCCACAAGCAGGAAGCTGGATGGGAAGTGGGGCTGCCAGGATTAGAACTGCCACCTATATGGGATCCTGGCATGTGTAAGGTGAGGACTTTTGCAGCTAGGCTACCAGGATGGGCTCCAATCCTCAAATTTTTATTCTTCCTTTGAGAAATTGTATGAAAAATGCTACTGGTTTTCTAAGAATGTCCAGACAAAACCAGGGTAAACACACTGCAGACAATGGCTTCCAGAAGGTGCCTTCCACAGGCCTCAGCACCTCATCCTACTGCAGAACAGTGCACCCAGCACTGTGCAGCCTTCTCCCCCTACAGGACTTCTTCCACGTGCCTGAGTTCTCTTGAAGGCAGAATGCTTTTAGAGCAAACATTCAAGAGCTCTGTACTTGTGGAGCACTCTCCTTTTCTCTCAGTACAACGGATAACATTTGGGTTTCAATGGACTGCTACAGCAGGGACAAACAACAGAAAGAATACATCACTCATTTGGAGACGAAATACAGCGTCACTGGGTCTGTGCAACTACAGCAGCCTACAGGACTGAAATCCCCTTCCAGGAAACATGCTTGTGAAAGCGAAAGAAAACGAAAGCGTAGAACATCTTCCCTGAGGCCTTATGTGTCGCCTGTGAGTAGCTCTGGTTGTCACCAAACAAAAATAATAACAATAACAATATAATAGTTTTCTTTCCCTAAAACATAAGGGATGGCAACCAGAAGGAACCTGAATGGAGGAACATTTTGGTTCTCTTGATGGACATGGTTTGCACAAGTATATTCAGTTTCTGAAAATTCACCAAGGTGTAGGAAAATATATACATTTTAGAGTATGTGTACTTTGAGAGAAAGTAAAAATTAAGTAAATGAATAAATAGAACACAAAGGCTGGCACTGTGGTGTGACAGATTAGCCCCAAGATGGGACACTGGTACCCTGCATCAGAGCATCAGCTGGGAGTTCTGGCAGCTCTGTTTCAGATCCTGCTTCCTGCCAATGTGCTTGGGAAGGCAGCAGAAAACAGTATGACACCCATGTAGGAGACCAGGGAGAGTTCCAGACTCTTGATCTCATCCTTGCCCAACCCCACCTCTTCCAAGGTAGAATAGAGATTCTCTCTCCCTCTCTCTCTCTCTCCTCTCTCCCTCCTGCTAACCCTCCCTCTCTCTTTTTCCTTCTCTCCCTGCCCCCACCATCTCTATCACTCAGCCTTTCAAATAAATAAATATTCTTAAAAATAAATTTTAAAAAGGAAAAATGTTTGCAGAATGAATAGTAAAAACTCCATTAAGTGCCTTAAGCAAAGTAAAACATCAAATTTCAAAGTAATGATGACAGCTAATATTAATAAAGGACTATAAGGGTAAGCACCACGCTAGATCCTTCAAACACGCTTTATCTTAAAATAAGATATTCTTGTGCATGTGCCCTATAAATCTGTCTACAACTCAATCCCTGGCAGAAGCTGGTACAAACTGATACGCAGTTCCACCATAAGCTACATTTGGCCAAATCTAAATCCTCTACACTATAAAGAAGGAAAGAGAGACCCTCTCACTCCCTGACATGCATCCGCACCCCAGGGTAAATGTAGACTTTGGAAAGAAGTTAGCTCCAAGGTTTCTCCTGCCATTTCTCTACTTTCCCTCCATGGAAGGTGTTTCAGCAAACCTGGACTAAAGGAATACCTTTTTCCAGCCCAACCTCCCTCACCATTCCATGCATTCACGAGGCTGTTCTAGAAGCCTCTTAAGATTCCACAGAGGTCTGGCTAGGACCCAAAATTTTTTAAGTACATTTCTGAGCAAAGAGCCAAAACAGTCTTTTCCAGGTACAAGCAGGAGGCAAGAAAATGGTAGTTTTCCCCCCTGACCTATATCCCAAATAGATTTTTTTCATAACTTATATTTGTTTATATTTATGTGAAAGGCACAATAAAGCGATGGCGGTGGCAGGGGAGATGGCAACGAGAAACAATCAGGCGGAGAGAGAACTCTACTGATTCATTGCCTAAATGTCTGCAGCACCTGCAGCTAGACCTGCTCAAAGACAGCAGACTGGAACCGAAAGGGAGTCTCCCACCGGGAGACTCCTGCTGCTTCTCAAAGTGTGCAACCCCAGGAAGCTGCAGTTAGATGTGGAACCAGGACTCAGAGCCAAGCACTCCGGTGGGAGGTGCAGGCGTCCCAAGCAGCGTCAACCGCTGTACGCCCACCCCTCCTCAATGCTTTCTAAACATCACGCTCCCCAAGTTAACTTCAGGGGATGAATGAAATTTTTATAAAATTGCATTATTAAAAATTGTGGGCAACCACAATTTAATTTTTTACTGATCATTTATGAAATATCTTCACTAGATCCTGACACTGAGTAGTTCCTCACATTTCATTATCTCAAATTATTCCTAAAAACAGTTAACATTTACTGAGTGCCTAGCTAATACACGAGAGGCATAACTTTTAAGTGCTTTTCCTATATAAATCCATTTGATTTCTTAGTAACCATGGTAAGTATTATTATAATCATTCTCACTTTTCATAAGAAGAAACCAAGCCCTAGAAAGGCTGAGAAATCTATCAAAGAGTGCATAACTAGAAAGAAGCAAGTATGAAGACTTGGAGCCATGAAATTGGGTGTAATCATTCATATCATCAACCATTACCTGGGTTTGAATCCTGGTCTATACAATTTCAAAGTCATGTGACTGATACCTACCCAGGCTATGCAAATTCATGATGTATTAGTACTAAAACCAAACCTCTCCCTAGTGAATTCAGAATGGAAAGAAATCAGGCCCGGGCAATAACGTAATGGTTAAAGTCCTCACCTTGCACGCACCTGAATCCCATACAGATGCTGGTTCTAATCGCAGCAGCCCCGCTTCCCATCCAGCTCCCTGCTTGTGGCCTGGGAAAGCAGTTGAGAATGGCCCAAAGCTTTGGGACCCTGCTCCCACATTGGAGACCTGGAAGAGCTCCTGGCTGCCAGCTTTGGATCAGCACAGTACCAGCCATTGCACTCACTTGCAGAGTGAATCATGGGACAGAAGATCTTTCTCTCTGTCTCTGTATATCTCTCTCCTATCTGTATATCCGCCTTTCAAACAAAAATAAATCTTTAAAAAAAAGGAAAGAAGTGTCACATTGTCTTACCATTTTTCTTTCTCTACACTTCAAGATCTTCTGTATAATGACATTTGCTCTTTTCAGAATCTAAGGAGTATGTCTCAGAGCAGGAAGTAGCACAGACAACCTAATAATATTAACATTAACTACATTAATAGGAATGTATGATATACATACATCAGCTGTAAGCGACTGTAAAAAGAAAACCAGGGAAAGCATTTGGGGACAGCTTACTATAGAAAATGCACTGTAAACAGAACAACAACCTTCTTACTATGGGTCATATAAATAGAATAAAATAAAACATATTTTCTTTTTTTAAAAAAAGATTTATTTATTTTTATTGGAAAGGCGAATATACAGAGAGGAGGAGAGACAGAGAGGAAGATCTTCTGGCCACTGATTCATTTCCCAAGTGATTCTGATGGCCAGAGCTGAGCAAATCTGAAGCCAGGAACCAGGAACTTCTTCCGGGGTCCCACACAGGTCTCCCACACGGGTGCAGGGTCCCAAGGCTTTGGGTCGTCCTCGACTGCTTTCCCAAGCCACAAACAGGGAGCTGGATGGGAAGTGGGGCCACAGGGACATAAAACAGCACCCATACGAGATCCCAGCGCATGCAAGGCGAGAACTTTAGCCTCTAGGCTACCATGCTGGGCCCAAGAAAACGTATTTTCAAGACTTATTATTTAACAAGAATACTCTTCACCATCTTATCCAAATGCTTTGAATGAATTTCAATGAACTTCCAGGTGCAAAACTTTTGTCATTCTCCAAAGATTTTCTGCAGTCTGGTTCTTGAGAAAGGGCATGTTTCTCATACTTGGCTCTGCTGGCATTTGGGATGACTCTATGCACTGGGAGACATTAAGCAGCATCACTGCACCTGCCTACCGGCAGCAAATAGCACAACTTTTCCTGGCGCCAGGGCTTGACAACCAGCATACTTCCTGGGAGAGGTGGGGAGGGGAAATAAGAACCTCCATGATGAAGGTAATAGGAACAAAGCCATTGTTCTTGGTGGCCCCATCTCACTTCCTTCTTATCTGTATTCTTCTCCTTATACTTCTTGTTGTGTAAACAGTCTTACTTGTTTTGCATCTTCAGATGGGGAAGATGTTTATACTTTGATCCTTCCCACAGCCACAATAATTCACTGTGCTTAGACTGCCTCAAAATAACATCCAGCAATCCAGGTTGTCCTTAAAGAAAACTAGGGATCCTGAATGCAGGGTCCCCAGAACTTCCTTATAACAGGTTTACAGGGTTTTTTTTTTCCCCAAGCTTGAAACTACATATATATTAAAAACTGCAAACAAAGGACTCAGTGCAGTAGCCTGGTGGCTAAAGTCCTCACCTTGCATGCCCAGGATCCCATATGGACGCTGGTTCTAACCCCATCCAGCTCCCTGCTTGTGGCCTGGGAAAGCAGTTGAGGATGGCCTAAGGCCTTGGGACCCTGCTCCTACATGGGAGTCTTGGAAGAGCTCCTGGTTCCTGGCTTTGGATCGGCTCAGCTCTGGCCGTCGCAGCCACTTAGGGAGTGAATCAATGGATGGAAGATATTCCTCTCCTCCTCCTCTCTGACTTTCCAATAAAAATAAAATCTTTTTTAAAAATTGCAAAAGTAGAACTATGAAAAGATATTTGCAAAGCATATATCCAATAAGGTATTAATATAAAGGACATGCAAAGAATTTCTGCAACCCAACAACAAAATCAAATTTCCTAATTTAAAAATAAGCAAAGAATTTGAAAAGCATTTCCCCAAAGATGATATAGAGAGCCAATAAGCATATGAAAACTAAACTGCACTAATTATTAATAAAAATGCAAATCAAAAGCAAAGTAAGACATCATCTCATACCCAGTAAGACAGTTACACTCAAAAAATAGAAAATGACAAGTATGCCCCCAAATATGTAAAGACTAGAGCCCTTATGCACTGCTGGTGGGAATGTAAAATGGTATAATTACTAAGGAAAACAGTACAACAGTTCCTCATAAATTAAAAATACAAAGTTGCCATACGGTCCACTGTCCTACTTTTAAGGTATATGGCCAAAAGAACTGAAAATAGCATCTGAGGGAAATATTTGCAAAACCATGTTCACAGCAGTTTTATTCACAATAGCCAAGAGCTGGAAGCAGCCCATATATCCATCTGTGAATGAAAGGATAAACAAAATGGGAAAAAATATTACTCACCCTTGAAGGGAAATGAAATTGTTACATTCTACAACACAGATGATTTGATAAATTCTAACTGAAACAAACCAGTCACAAAAGGCAAATAGTAAATCATTCCATTTATATATGCATGGTATTTAAAGTAGTCTGAGCAAGGGCTTTGGGTAGTGAGGGATGAGATTTTTGTTTAACAGATATACAGTTTAAGTTTTCCAAGATTAGTAAGAAAGCTCTGGAATCTGGAGTGTGACAGCATCAATACACTTAACACTACTGAGCTGCACACTAAAAATGGCTGAGACAGTACAGTGCTGTGTGAGCTTTACAGCAACTGAAAATTTAAGAACATGATATATCGGAAAGCACTTAGATTAAATCCTCAGACTAGAAGAAATGGAAAGACCCTTCACAACACTAATCCTGTCTGATTCCCTGATGAGGAAAAAGAAGGAGACTAAGACAACGGAAGCACCATGAAAGCAACAGACAACCCTGGAGAGGAAATTAATCAAGAAGTAATATAGGCAAATAAGTTTTAAGACAGGCTGTTATCAATGTGAGACCTAGAAAGAAACGTAGGTCAGGTCAACACATAAAGAGTGGGCTCTATGCTGAAATGCGAAGAAAGTTCTAAGCTCACTTGGTAAGAGAACTCTGTGCTCACAAAAACCGGCTAATTCGACAGAATCTGGAGGGATTTTGATGCAAGCCATTAAGTGGTCCCATTATAGCCAAAGAGGTAAGTGCCTGAAAGATAGAGATGGTGAAGAAAGGCAGACCCTTAGGCAAATCAAAGGGGATGAGGGATAAAACCTGGCCATCACACACAGCAATTCTAAGGACCCTGGAAGTCATCAAAGACTTGAATTCAAAACAGTGAGATGGCAAAAGGAAAAGCAATAAGCAGAAAGAAAGCAGTAGAGTACACAGTGTGTGCTTCCGGAGAGATGCACTTCTAAGAGATGCCTCATTCACACAGTGTTTATGCAGTCCAAGAAAATTAGTTTAAAAAAAATCTGGTAACACAAACTATTTTATGCTTACAAACTGTCATCTCTCTTTCCTCTTTGCTTCATTTGATTTCTTGGCTTACCTTACATAATCCCTTGACATTTATTTCTAGGTTGTTTTTCTGGGACTCCTGTTTGGAATCATGTTCAATGACACCTTTCCCTTTCATCCCCTTTTCTCTTTTCATTCACACTATAGAGGCAAGGACAAAAGTCACATTTCAAAAAACAACCAAGATTGCTAACTGTTCCTCTCTGTGTCTTCAACAGAGGGCCACTTTCCAAAAAGATCACAAAAACATGCTCAACACCATAGTCAGGAGAAAAACACAAACCAAAATTACGATCAGAGACCCTGTCAAATCTACTGGAATACTAACACTACAAAGACTGGGGAGGATACAGGGCACAAGGAACTCAGCCGCACTGCGAACGGAAATGCAAGGGAGCACAGCCACTTCGAGAAACACTTCAGCAGTTTCTCAAAGTTAACCTCCCCTATCAAGTGTTCCATTCATTTCCCTCCTGGGTGTTTATCCAAGAGAAATGAAAGCTTATGCTTATACAAAGACTCACACCTGAAAGTTCAGAACCAAAAATTTAAACAATTCAAATGTGTAACAACTGAATTGAAAAATTTTCACAGATCCATACAATACTACTTGGCAACAAAAAAATAATGAACTATTGATAAATGGACAACATGAATGAACTTCAAAATGATTTTGATGGGAGTAGAAAACCCAAAAGAAAGAATATATACTATATAATTCCATTTATAGAAAATGTTATAAAATTATAAGCTAATCTCTGATTACTGAAACAGATTGGAGATGGAGAGAAGGGAGAAAGATAAAGAAAGGAATTTACCAAGGTGCATGACACAAGTCTTGAGGAGAGTGGATATGTTCATTATGTAAATTGTGGTTGACACTTTATTAGGTATAAACAAAACTAACCAAATTCATTATGCACAGTATACCACATCCGTCATTCCTCTGTAAAACTAATTTAAAAATAGTTAGGCCTATGGAACTGCATCATAAAACAAAAATAAATTTTAAAAAAAGAATAGTTAGGACAACAGCAAAATATGAAAAAGAATTATGTGTTAGACATTAATATTTTATCAGTGTTTTTTATCAGATTTTTTAAATGAAAAAAAAAATTTTTTTTAAAGATTTATTTTTATTATTTTTTCATTGGAAAGGCGGATATACAGAGAGGAAGATCTTCCGTCCGATGATTCACTCCCCAAGTGAGTGCAACAGGCCGATACTATGCCGATCCCAAGCCAGGAGACTCTTCCGGGTCTCCCACGCGGGTGCAGGGTCCCTTGACTGCTTTCCCAGGCCACAGGCAGGGATCTGGAAGGGAAGCGGGGCTGCCGGGATTAGAACCTGCGCCCATATGGGATCCCGGGCGTGCAAGGCGAGGACCTTTAACCACTTGCGCCACCGCACCGGGCCCAAAAAAAAGGTTTTATCAGAATTTTTTTTTCTCTATTTCCAATTCATTCATTACTTAATTTGAATGTGCTTCGGATGTGGTCAGAATCTTAATGGAGTGAACAATACAAATAACAGAATTTTTTAAATGAAAATAGTGAGATGTGGGCCCAACAAGGTGGCCAAGTGGCTAAAACCTCACCTTGCATATCCCAGGATCCCATATGGGCACCAGTTCATGTCCTGGCTGCTCCACTTCCCTTCCAGCTCACTGCTTATGACTTGCAAAGGCAGTGGAGGATGGCCCAAAGCCTTGGGGCCTGTCCCCTATATGGGAGACCCAGAAGAAGCTCCTAGCTTCTACCTTCAGATCGGGAAAGCTCCGGTCATGTCAGCCATTTGGGGAATGAACCAGCAATCTTTAAAAAAGAAAAAGAAAGCAAATGGTGAGACCAGTTTTGTCACGCAGTGTGTTAAGCCACTGATTGAGACATCCACACTCTCACATCCTTCTAGGAGTGCTGGTTAGGATTCTGGTGTCTCTTCTTCATATCCAGCCAGTGTGCCCTGGGAGGCAGTGGATGCGGACAACAACTGAAGTACAGGGGCCCTGCCACCCACCTGCAAGATTCAGATAGGGTTTTAGCCTGCCAGCTTTGCCTGGTTCAGCCCTAGTCATCGCAGGCATTTGGGTAGTAAACCAGCAGGTAAAATCTCTCTCTGTCTCTCTATCTCATAGTTGAGAATAAACATACACTTTTAAAATAAAGAAATAACTCAGAAGAAACTGGATATCTTTTATTTCTTTAACATAAACTCACCATGGAAGAGGATAGAACTTCTGTCTAGTAAATAGAAAGGTAATTTAGGCACTCCCACTGTTATCCTATTTTTGAGAGAGGGGAAAAAAGAAAACTAGCTGTCTTTTCATCGGAGAATTCCCTCTTAGGCAATGATTCCAAAGTGCACGCCTCCTGTACTTTCATGTCTAAATCTGTTTGCATTACATAATCTTTTAGGGATAAACAAGTTCTGTGTCTGCACAGCTCCATGGATGAGAGCTGGGCACAGAGCTCTAAGAGCAAGGTGGAGAGATCTTCTCTGGCCATAGGATCTCAGCAGCAATCACTTGCATTCTCAGAGCCTCAGGAAGGAGCTCTTAGCACAACAATACCCACATGCCATGTGGGGGATCTGGGCTGGGCTTCACCCTCCAACTCCAAATTAGCTACCTGACAACTCTGGGAAGCAGCAGTGATGCTCCACCCACATGGAAAACCTGGAGTGGGTACCTGGCACTGGCTCCAGCCTCAACCCAGCACGGGTCCCCACTACCTGCACTTCGAAAATGAACTGGCAGATGGGAGCTCCCACTCTCCTGCTCAGACTGTCTCTGTCTCTCACCAATAAATACAGTCGTGACAAACAATAAAATAAAAGGCCCAATTTGATGCCTCACTGGCTGAATCCTCACCTTGCATCCACCGGTATCTCATATGGGCACCAGTTCATTTCCTGGCTGTTCCACTTCCCAATCAGCTTCCTGATTGTGGCCTAGGAAAGCAGTCGACGACAGCCCAAAGCCTTGGGTCCCTACACCTGATGGAGGACCTGGAAGAAGTTCCTGGCTCCTGGCTTCGGATTGGTTTAGTTCTGACCATTGAGGCTATATGGGAGTGAACCAGTACATGGACGATTTTTCTCTCTGCATCTCCTTCTCTCTGTATATATGCCTTTCCAATAATAGTAGATAAATATAAAAATGATAGTAATAAAAATATATGCTTTATATGCTTATTCATATATTCATATATATACTGACAGAACTATTTGCTGCTCTCAGAGTCTCGCTCTTAGACACACGAGAATCAGATGCCTTCCCAAACAGGTTAGGCCTGAACATCCGCTGAGTGTTGCCAAGAAAGCAGAGGGAAGATCAGAAGCCCAATGTGATCACTTCTGAAATCAATAGACAACAAAATCTGCCCCCATCTACCGCCCAGGATTTTAAGCCAAGAGCAAATAAGAAATAGGAAATAAAAACTTTTCCTATGCACCTGTGAGGATCAGTTACCAGGCTCAGTGTCCAACTCTTACATTCCCATCAAAGTTGAGGCAGGCACACAGATTAAAACATTCAACATTGCATTATGATCATCTTCTTAAAATTGATTGTAACAGGAATCAGGTTAAGTTAATTTTACTGTTAACTTGAAAAAAAATCACAAGTTTACTCAGCTTTGTATCTTTTATCACTGAACAATGCTGAGCACCACACACCAGTCCATGCAAAAGCTAAGGCTGGGGTCTGTCTAGCAAGGCTAGATCCAAGTGCCTGACAGAATGTCAAATCAGGGGACAGATTACATTAGGCAGGGCCATGACACTAACCATCACGTGAAAGAACCAGGTCCAGTGGTAGACTCTGTGGAGGATGTGTGGGCCCAACCCTGTGGAAATACAAGTCCCGCTGATTAGCTCAAGAGCTGGGGCGGTGATGGGCTGAGTTAGGTGTGACCATGGAATCTGCCATCACTCACTCACAGTCTGGACAAATCTAGGCTACAGCACCCACATGTGCATCCTACAACAGGGTAGGGGGCAACCCTGCCACAACATTCACCAGCTCATACAAGGTCAAGATGGAAGGGCAGATTATCCCATGCACTTACTTAACAACTGCTGCCATCTATGAGATTTGGGTCTGGGAGTGGGTCAACTGGGGGAATCTGGGAAACTTCCTTAGTTGGTCATAATTCTCACTGATGATCACATGGTCCAGGCCTGGATTTTGGGCAAGCTGGGCAAAGTAGCTCCAACTGTTGGCTAATGTGTGGGTTGGTTATGGAAGGAAGAGGACTGGGCAGGGCCGAGTAAACCTTAGCTCACCAGGAAGAACAGAAATCAGGCTGAAGCACAGGTCATGCACAGGTTAGGCTAGGTCTCTGTCCCTACTGAGCTGAATGGGATATGAGACAGACTGAACAAGACTGCGGTACATACTGGCAAGCATGGGAACCAGGGTAGGGAGTAGGCCTGATGGGGGTTATAGGGAGTCACCTCAACTAGGCTGCAGATCCCATGGTTTGTGTGAGGGTGGAGTGTGTGGTGGGCAGGATCAGGCTGGACTGCAACAACCACTGGTTCATGTAGAAGACAGGGCTGGAATCAGAACTGACCCAGCAATTGCAACCACTAGCATGTGCATAAGCTAACTGGGGAGACAGACTGTGCAGGACCCTGTACTGGCAAGCACACACACAAATCAGGTCTGGGATCACCTCAGATGAAGTTTCTTTGGGGAGCCCTCCAACTGAACTAACTGATCTCAGAACCGTGACCATGAAAAGAAGTACAGGTTCCATGGCCTGACCATGGAGCCCATGTGTCAAAGCTAAGCCTCCTCAGAGGCTCAGATGGAGCATTGGATAGCATATCCAGGTGCACATGGAGGATATGACAGTCCATCATAACCTGCAGAGGACACCTGGTACCACAACAGATGACAGAGGACAGAACAAATCTATCAACTACCACAGCCATGTATTGGCAGTGAAAAACTGGGCAAACAGGGACTCTAATGTAGACTATGTCAACCAGTTGATTCTGGAGAGATTTCATAATGCTGGGAACAGCAAGATTGGCAGCAATTCAGAACTGTTGAACTATCAGAACTACTTGAGCAGGACCCTCGGAGTATGCCTCAGATTGGGGACCTGGGATGGGTGAGAGGCTGCATGGGGCTTCTCCTTTATCTCCCCTCTTCCCCCAGATACAGAAAAGAAAAAAAAGAGAGAGAATGTGGAAAAAAATTAAGATTGCAAATTAAGACTGTAAATTTTTTCAAGGTATTCACACACAGAAATATGTAATACATGCTTCATTAAAATAAAAATATTTTATCACTGCCTTTGAAATCTCATATTAATCACATATTACTCTACGGGGCAAGATGTGAAACTCACGCGTATTGTTCTTCACAGCAATTCAAGTGATCTTCTAAGAGAGATTTTGACAAAACATGATTCTGTCTGCTACACTGACTTCAACCTAACCCCCAATCAGGAGACTCTTCTGTGGGCAGTCCACTTCCTTACAGGACAGGTAGTACAAACTGGGACAAAGATTTTATGCACAGGAATCTTCTGGATAAAGTAAGGAAAACCTTCATCAAAACCTGCCAGAACAGGAGAACTCCACAGCACCCCTTCCAAAGCTTCTCCCCTTCCCGACCTAGGAGAAAGAATAGCTGCATTCATCCTGCTAGGCTGTCCCCAACTTACAGAACCAACCGTGGATACTGTGATCCCAACACACCTGGAATGACTAAAGCTCCTTAAGCATTTCCTTGAGAAAGATCTAGTGATGATGATTTCCCAAGTCGTGCAAATAACTTATTCTGGTTTTCAGCATCAAATCCCTATTACGTTCTAGTCTACCTTCTGGCTTAATTCTCAGTTACTACACCTTCAATTATCTTTCTTCTTAAGCTCTTGTTATGCACTGGTTTTCATCTTTCATTACACCAGTACAGAAACTTTAGCCTTATTACCCACAAATCGAAGTCTTTTTGCATTCCCTCAATCATAAGTATTTTTAAGTAATCTCAAATTGAAGAAAATGATAATATCACCTATATTATGGAATATTGTTCTGCCAGTTCTAGTTAATGCAACAACACAGGAAACAAAAATAAAAAGCATAAGTACCTGGAAAGTAGAAGATAAAATTACATTATTTTTGGACAATATAAACGTACTGTGTCTAAAAAAAGAAGAAAAAAGAAAACAAACTAAACAAATCACCAGAAAAATGACGAGGAAGTTATTAAGCATTTTTAGGAACTAACAATAACCAGACAAGGAAACACAATGAAAATATGGCTTCATTTTAATCAATTTTTAGCAGGAGTATGAGCACTTTATCCTTACCTAACAAAATTTACTCCAGGTGCACATATTTGGCCGTTAGAAAAAAATGAAGGCTTTAACGTCCTCTCCATCACTGTAGCCTAAACCACTGCTAAGCTCCACAACCATCCATAACAATATAAAAACTTTCAACATTTTTTAGATTTATTTTATTGTTGTTGTTGTTATTGTGAGAAACACAGATATACAGTGAGAAGGAGAAATAGAGACGGAACCCTCCATGCACTGGTCCAGTCTCCAGGTAGCCGCAACAGCCAGAGCTGTGCCAAAGCCAGGAGCTTCCTCTTCCTCTGGGTCTCTCCTGCAGGTGCAGGGTCCCAAGGCTTTGGGCTGTCCTCCACTGTTTTCCCAGGCCACAAGCAGGGAGCTGGGTGGGAAGTGGAGCTGCAGGGACAAGAACCAGCACACATATGGGATCCTGCTGGATGCAAGGCAAAGATTTAGGCACTAGGTTATTGTGCCAGGCCCAAAACTGTGAACTTCTTTGGAATTATCTTTGATCAGCAGATTAGATATTTTAAAAATTAAATACCAGACTTGGCGTGGTGGCATAGCAGCTGAGGTCCTCGCCTTGTATGCAGCAGGATCCCATATGGGTGCTGATTCTAATCACTTCATGTAAATAAGTAGGTTGTTTTAAAGTGAGTTTTCTCCATCTCAATGTTGTGTACTTTATCGCAGCACTCTCTCTCTGAAATCAGTAAGGTGCAGAACAAGAAACATTCCATGCCATCCATCTTCAAACTCCCTTCCCACCAACAACCATTTCTGCTTCCCCTCTTCCTCATTTAGGAAACCACCTAAACTGTCAGGAACTCCAGGAGTCTGGGCTCCTCCCAGACCCAGGGTGAATTACGATGAATCTGATAATCACTGATCATATTTGCATAGTCAAGTTTAGGCATGGACATGGGCAAACTTCTGCCCTATGACACGTGAGGAATATTTTCTAAAAAGGATTCTCCTCGGGTTAAAAGAACAGCACAGAGGGGCTGGCACAGTGGAACTGCAGTCTAATTTTGCGCCTTTGGTACCAGCAGTCCATATATGTGCCGGCTGCTCCACTTCTGACCCAGCTCCCTGTGGGGGGCCTGGGAAAGCAGCAGAGGATGGTCCCAATCCTTGGGCTCCCAAACCCATGTGGGAGACCCAGAAGACACTCGGGGCTCCTGCTTCTGGATCAGCTTGGCTCTGGCCTTTAACAACATTTGGACAGTGAACTAGAGGATGGATGACCTGTCTATGTCTCTTTATATATAACTGCCTTTCAAATAAAAATAAATCTTTAATTTTTTTAAATCCTACAGTTCCTTTTTCACATTTGCAGATATTACACAATAATGGCTGCAGCAGATTTAGGGATCACATCTTGCAACTTCTGATTTCTGAGACACTGACCTCCAGCCTTGAAGTCACTGAGCTGCTAAATCAAAAAATATCTCCAAGCCCTTTGTTAAGTAAGACAACAAATGTCCCTCAAGCTCAAATGATTTCCACTTGACTTTTCTGTTACTTACAAGTGAAAACTATAAATAATACACCACCAAAAATGTATTCTGCTATAGCGTAAACTTTGGCCAATGAACATAAAATACAAGATTAAAAACAGCATTGCCTTTATTGGAAAGCCAGCTCTTCACAAAGAGGAGCTACTGCTGACCACTTGGAAAACATGTCTATGGCAGACATTACTTTTCATCTTCCTTTTTTTGAGATGAGTACTTCTCCCATAAACTTTATATAAAGATTTAAAGTGGGAGGAGGAGAGGAAACTTTAAATTATAGTTGTCTTACTGACTTAAAAATAGGAACAGACTAATCTCAATTTATGTCTCTGTGCTAAGGCCAGACAAGGAAAAATGGGCTTTAACCAAAGATATCTAGTTCGCATATCAAGATGAATTTCCTAAGAGCGGATTACAGAGAAAAAATTCCGGGGGCAATGTGGAATCCCTCTGATGAAAGTCTTTAACAATAGATATTTTATGGAGCTATGAAGCTACAGGCACTATATTTGGATTACGCGACAATTCAAGTCCCTGACCCATCTACAGAGAAAATTCATATTCTTTCTAAATAATAGTTTAGTAAATCATTTATGTAGTAAAATGAAAAATAAAACTTCTGAATCATAAACCATGGAACAATCATGTTTATTATATACCTATGCAAACCAACTGTTACACAAAATTTACTTCATTATGCAAAGTGATACAAAGATGAACAGTATAAACAAAGATTTTATTATGCTTCACTTTTCATTAAACCTCAATGGTATCAACATGAGACTTATTTGACCAGAAAATTTCCAATGACTAATTTAACTGAAAGTTTATTTATTTAATTAAAAGGATAAGTGAAAGCAGTTGCTACCTTAAAAAGAAGCAATGTATATCTAGTAAAAATAAAAGTTTCTGCCCCATGGCAATTCTATAACTAAAACAATAATTTTTAAAAATTTAGATTAAAAACGTTGTGGTCTAAGAGTAATGCTTAATTCAGGCTTTCTTGTTAAAAATACAATATGAAATATGTAAGATTTACTGCCAGAGAGTGCTAAATCCCCACTTACATCATTAATGATCCAAACCTAGAATATTAAAGCTAAAAAGCAAATGCAAATAAGTATCCACTCCTCCAGAAAAGCCACAGTGTTTGGTGACACAGTGTGCGTAAGTCTTTGATTTAGCAATTAAGACACATTGATCACCTGCCAGCTACTTACATGAGATAGGACAATAATGACGGACGGTAAGGTAAAAAGACTGAGCTTCCAATACAGGTCACTGACATATGGCCCTACACCTTCACACAAACCAGAGAAGTTTCCAAGTGATTATAAATATACAGATTCCTTGAGTAGAATCTCTATAGGGAATAGGCAGTTCTTTCATACACATTAGAAAATGTCATCTCTCTGCTAGGTTTACATTTTGCACTCTTGTAGGCAATGGTCCCAGATTTTCCTTTCGGTAGCATATCTACTAGCAAGCAGGAATTTCCTGGTCTTTTAGGAATGAAGGAATGTAGACTACATCTCATTTTATTTTTTATGTTTACCTATTTGTTTGGGTTTACTTCCCAAGTAGAGAGAGAGAGTAAATGAGCAAGAGAGGGAATCTTTCATGTGCAGGTTTACCCCCCAAATGCTCATAACAAGCATGGCCATACAAGGCCAAAGCCAACCGGCTCGGACACAGGTAATGGGTTCCAAACACTTGATCTGTGGCCTTCCAGAATGCATTGACAGGAAACTGGATCAGAAACAGAACAGTTAACTGATCCTCTGATATGGGATGCAAGCCTCTCAAGGGTGCCTTAATCCACTGTCTCATAATCTCTGCTCTTTAAATAGCTTTCTTAACAGAGTCAACTTCCAAAGCCCTCCCTCATTCTAGACAAAGTGGAAACACCAAAGGCTGAATTAAACTAGACCTTATTCTCAAGAAACAAAAAAAGAAAGAAAAATCATCCCCAGAAAGTTCAAGTGATCAAATTTTGTAGATAAATGTTTCAGAAGCATTTATCTTCAGTTTTTAAGCATAGCTCTTACAGCACATACTTTATTTTTACTGAAGGGATATCAATTTACCAGTATGCATAAGTTCCATCTACATGAATATTTACTAAAAATTCTTTGTACATTTCAAAGGAGAGCCTAAAACCATAAAAGAAAGCTATTAAAGGTATTATAGCTCCATTAGCCTATTTAGAAAATTGTGGCTCCCTTTATTTAAAATTTCCTTCTGAATATTTATATTAAAATTGGATTATGAGTAGCCATCAAAAAAGCTTGGACCTGACTTAGAGTTGCTAAGAGCATAATTTATTAAATAGCTTTCTGAAACGAAAATATACAGACCTAACATCTACTCAAAGTAAACAGACTCAGTTTTTATAAGCAAATGAGAAAATCACACTTTGTTGTTTAAAATTAACAACCGCTTATGTATCAGGAAATTACTTTAGTTCTGAAAAAAAACGGTGTTTTAGTACAAATAGAATCCACACAAACATACACCACCAATCCATAATTGCCCTAAGGTCAAGTTCTTACTACTGGGTCATCTTTGTTTACTTCAAGTGCCTGACTAATGTCACTCTGACCTCCGTGTAAGCCCTTCATGAACCAACAGACAAAAACATGAAGGATACTCTGCAGCAGAGAGAGGGATTGGATAGGAACACTGCTTGAATATAAGGCGTCACCAGCTCTAAGCCTTTTCCAACCATAGGACTCGCCTGGGTAACAAAACCCACCATTCAGCAACAATTGCAGCATTTGGTTTGCAAGAACAACCCCACATGTCACAGGGACATGACCTCAGGATCACATGAGAAACCGTAAGTCTTACTGAGCAAAGTCAAAGGGCCAGGCAACATCCATATAACAACACTGGAGCATCTTATCATCCCAATTACTGAAGAACTTCAACTAGAAACTGGTAAGACAGGCTTTGCAAACAGCTCCAAGTCCCAATCCCAGTTCCAAATGCTAGCTTAACCCTTCAAAAAGCTGTGAGAGACCATGGGTAAATTAAACTTTCAGCTCCTTAATTTCTACATCTATAAAATAGTGGTGGTGCAGCTTACCTCTCAAGCCATTATGAAAATTCAAATTAGATAAACATGCACTGGCATATTACACATACTTAACAAATGTTGGCCAGTATTATCATTATTATTATTACCAATAATGTTGATTTGCTTCTTCTTCGATCCAGAAACATCACTCTCGAGAAATAATACCAACTATAACAGAAGCACAAAGTATTTGTAAAAAAATATTTACAGTGAGGAACCTAATTTTTTGCCAAAAAAAAAAAAAAAGCAGTTAAGGGATTCCTATCTTGGGGCTGAGGGCAGCTTGAAACCCCCCACAGGGTGGCAGCTGTGGGAGGTGCCCCTGCTGGGCAGAATCCAAGACTAAGGATTCAAGCTAAAGCCACAGCCACAAGGCGATGGCTGAGTCCTTGGCTTTGGGCGACCAGTGCACCAAATGGTGCCAGGCTCTGCCTACTGGCCGCCCAGCAGTGAGCTCTGGGGTTTTTATGATATGAAATAGCTGCTTAGGGACACCCATGAATATGGCCAGCTTTAGTGTAGGTGAGACATGAATTCCTTGTGACTCCCAGTAATAGGGACATGAAACTTTAGGGCAAGAGTGGGACTGAGACCTAAAGGTTTGAAGGGGAGTGCCCTTAAGATCTATTTGAGCCAGACTGAAACACCAGCCACATTAGAAATCCTGAGAATGGCTATTAGCATAAAGTTCACTTACTGCCACACACCGGTCCACACCAAAGCTATGCATGGGGGCCTGTCTAGCTGGGCACCAAAACTTGACTGGGTGGTGGAACAGTGGGCTGGTCACATTCGGCAGGGTCAGGAAACTTACCAGCATGCAAGAGAATTTGGTCCAGGGGTAAACTGTATGGGGGAAGTGTAGGCCTAACCCTGTGGAAATACAAGTCCCACAGGTTAGCTCACAGACTGGGGTGGTGAGGGACTAACCTAGGAGTGACCATGGCACCTGCCATCACTTATGGGTAAAGGAACCAATGGCATTCTAGGCAAGTCAAGGCAGCATCACCCGAAAGAGCATCCTAAAACAGGATGTGGAGTGGGCAAGCTGCAACTGGAAGGGGGCAGACTGGGCAGGGCCAAACAAATGTCAACTCAAAAAGAATAGAAATCAGGATGGAGCACATGTCATTCCAACCTAGGCTCTTACAACAACTGGTCTACAGGAGGCAGGGATACTATGCCACAGCATTGAAGGTAAAAGCTGAGACAGGTGAGGGGAACACCTGTGGACCTCATGTGAGCTAGATCGGGGAAGGGCCTGATTTGGCTGACTGTTCCAAATGGTGCAAGCAAAATTAGAGTAGGCAAGTGTTGGTAGGGCTTTGCTACATCATCAGATGGCAGAGACTGGCACTGGGGGCAAATTCTGTTAAGTTAAATGCCAGAACCACCTGGAAAATGCGCAATCCAGAAGTTGGAGTGGCCTAGCAGGGAGATAGTGGGCACCTTCCTCGTGGGTAACTACTACTGGAGAGCACGAAAACCAGGACAGGGGCAGGGTTGCTAAACAGGAAGGCACCTGCCAGTATGTATGTGGGCTGGATAGTAGGCTGGTTGGGTTGAACTAGGCTTCAATGCTCAATGACAAGTACCACAGCTTAATGGGAGGTGGGACAGACTGAACAAGCCTGCGGTACATACTCATATGCATGGGAACTAGGGAAGGAAACAGGCCTGGTGGGGATTATGGGGAGTTGCCCCAGCTGGGCTGCAGCTCCCACTGGTTTGCATGAGGACCGAGTATGAAGTGGATAGGATCGAGCTGGACCACAATACCCATTGGTCCAAGTGGATGACAAGGCTGGAAACAGAACTGACCCAACAGAGACCAGTCACATTAAGCAAGGTCATGAGATTAACAAACACATTAGAGAACCATATCCAGGGGAAGCTTCTGTGGGGGATGTGTGGGCCAAACCTTATGGAAATTCTAGCCTTACAGGTTACTTCAAGAGATGGAGTCGTGGTGGACTAAGCTAGGTGTAACCGGACAGCCTGCCATTGACCACAGATTGGAGAATAGACGGCAGTCTGGACTAGTCGGGGCATCGGCGCTTGAGTGTGCATACTGAGTGGGGTGTGGGGTGGGCCGGACTGCAATGTTCACCAGCTCATGCAAACTCAAAGGGAGGGCCAGACTGTGCCCGGCACTTGCCTAAAGCCCAGTGGCATGTAAGAGAACTGGGTCTGGAGGGGATCAGGGGGAGAAACTTGGGAAGCTCCTCTGGCGAGTTATAGTTATAGCTCCTACTGGTGAATAGGTGGTCCAGACCTGGGGGTCGGAGAGGCTGAACAAAGCAGCACCAACGGCGCATCAATGTATGAAAAGGTGATGGAACGGGTGCACCGGGCAGTACTGAGCAAACCTTAGCCCACAAGTAAGATTGGAAACCAGGTTGGAGCACAGGACATGCCCAGATAGGTTTTTGCACCAACTGGTCTGCGTGAGCCACGGATGCTGGGCCACAGTGTCTAAGGCAGGGGTCACGACAGGTGAAGGGCTGTGCCAAACTGAGTCACAGCAACCACTGGCATGTGTGCAATCTATGGGAACAGGCCCGGTTGGGGGCCTAAGGGGACACCCTAGCTGAGTGGAGGTTCCCACCAAGGGGCGCACAGGCTGGAATGGGGCTGCATTCTGGTCAGGAAACGGTTGTAGTCTTCCTTGGCACAAGTGTGGACTGGGACAAAATGCACCAGGCCAAGCCAGACTACAATACCTTCTGGTGTTCTGGAGGATCAGGGTAGATGTGGGATGGACTAGGCTAGGTCTCAACCCCAACTGAGCCATATATGAACTATATGTGGGTATGGACAAGCCATGGCTGGGCTGAAACATCCTACAGCAAGAACCAGAATGGGTTTAAGGCCAGTTAGGAAAAGCCACTGTTCCCTGCTAGGACAAGAGGCAAACTGAGTAGTACTGGCTCATGGACCCACTGGTATGCGCGAAATCTGGCACTTAGAGGGGTTCTGATGGAGGAGCCCAGGCAACTCCTCTGGCAGGACACAGACCCTGCAGGTAAGCACAAGAAGCATAGAAGGAAACAGCCAAGAGGCCTTGGAAAGTGTCCCACTGGCATATATTTTGCATGGATCGGGGGCAGACCAGGCTGAATCAGTTCACATCATCCACTAACAAATCCGAACACCAGAACAGAGTGTGGGTCGAGCCAGGTTTGGTCGCGACAAAAGCAGTACACAACACAGAATGCCAAGGTGAGGTTGCCTGTGCCAGAAGGGACCGCAGCACCCAACCAGCACATGTGAGAACCAGGAAGGAAGGGGGCAGAACCGGCAAGAGAATAAGGGGTGGTTTCCTTGCTGAACAGCTATTCCCACTGGAGAGCGTGAGCTTGGATGGGGGTAGACCAAACCAGGCAGGGCTACGGCACCTGTGTGCCTCATGTGGACCAGATCAGGGAAAAGCCAGGCTGGGCTGATTATTCCTACTGGTGCAATCTACAATTACAGTGGGTGAGGTTGTTGGGGCTTAGCCACAGTATCAGCTGGCAGAAGCTGGCACTGGGGGCTAGTTCTGTCAAGTCAAACCACAGAACTACCTGGAGAGTGCATAATCTGGGAGTGGGAGTGGCCTGGGAGGGAAATAATGGGCTCCTCCCTCTTGGGTTACCACTTCTACAGGAGAGCAGGAAAACTAAGACAGGGACTGGAGTAGCTAGACAGAGACACCCAACAACATCCATGAAGGCTGGACAGTTGGGCTGGTTAGATGGAACAAGGTTTTAATACCCATTGACATGTATGAGAGCAGAAGGGTATTTGGGACAGACTGGACTAGTCTGCCACACATATTGGCAAACCAGGGTAGGGGGCAGGCCTGGTTGGGGTTATTGTGGGTCGCTCCAGGTAGGCTGCAGCTCCCACTGGTTTATGTGAGGGCCGAGTATGTGCTGGGTAGAACCAGGTTGGACTGCAAACACCCATTGGTTCCAGTGGAAGATAGGGATGCAAACAGAACCAACCCAGCAACTGCAATCACCAGTTGATCGGGGCAATAGACCGTACCAGGCCCTGTGCTTGCTAGTACATACAAGAATCTGGTCTGGGATCACCTCAGACAAAATTTCTTTGGGGATCGCCCCAATGAAGCTTTCAGACTCAGAACGCTAATCATCAAATGACAGAGGACAGAACAAGTCAATCAACCACCTCAGTTGTATGTTGGCAATGAAAATACTGGGCAAACGGAGACGCTATGATGGACTATGTCGATCAGTGGAATCTCCAACAACCGCATCGTGCTTGGAGTGGTGAGATTGGCAGCAATTCAGAACTGTTGAACTGTCAGAACCGCTTGAGCAAGACCCTCGGAGCACGCCCCACATCTGGGACCTGGGGTGGGTGGGAGACTGGGTGGGAGACTGGGTGGAGCTTCTCCCTTAAAATCTCCTTTTACACCAGATATATTAAGGAAACAATACGGAACTGATTGTCTTACCCATCTTCCTGTAGTGCTTGAAACTTTTTACCCTAATTATGTCAAGATTGTCAAAAATAATAATAAAAAATTATTTTTAAAAAAAGCAGTTAAGTAATTCATCAAATCCCTATTCACTATAATACTCCATCACTATTCAAAATACACAATGGGGCAGGGGTTTGGCACTTTAGTACTCTTATAACCCATATCAAAGTGCCCATTCTAATCCCAGCTACTCTACTTCCAACCCAACTTCCTGCTAATGCCCACTCTGGGAGGCAGCAGATGACGGTTCAGGTACGTGGAGCCCTGACAATTACAAGGAAAACCTGGACTGAGTTCCAGGCTCTGGCTGCAACCTGACGGAGCCCGGGTATTTGTGCAGTATGTGTGCAGTAAACCAGGGATGAAAGACTGCTCTGTCCATCTCTGTCTCTCTGCCTTACAAATGATAAATAGATAGATACATACATACATAGAATATATAGATAGAAAAAATAACAAAAATTACCTAAGCGAGCTGGTAAAAAGGAGCACTATGCACTGACTAACATTTGAAAGTCCTTCACTGCCAACAGTAAAGCGTAGGCTCATGGCCAGAAGACCTCGTGACCCTGAACTACAGAGCAGCAGTGTTTATAATGGCAAAACCCACACACCGAGAGGGGATCGAGGGACTGAGCTAATGCAGAACTAGCTTAGGAATGAAAACTTACTAACCACTCATTTGTAGCCTTTGTGGATGTACCCTTTATTGTTGAAGCAAGTGAAACTCATTTTTTTCCCTGGTCATGTATGAACAGCTCAGTGACGGTTTCAAGCATCCTTGACAGGCAGAATGCAACTTTCTCAGCCGCGTTACAACCTCACAGGTCAGCTGGTGGCATTTCCTTACCCAAGACAAAATCCAGTTCAACATGGAATCCTTCATGTCAAGCCTATTATTTCATATACACAGTGAGAAAAGAAAGATTACAAATTACACATACATTTTTATAAGAACATAAAATATATTTAATTATATTTCTTTATAAATTTTAAAATGTAACATACCAGAAACATACTAGTAGTTATGACAGGGTAATAAGATTTAGAGTGATCATTTTTTTCTATACTATTATTCCTGGTAATAAAATGATAAATGCTTTTAACTTTGAATAGAGCAAACACTGTATATAATATGTGTTCATTTTTAAATGTATCTGTTTAGATAAGGAATAATAGAAACAATTTTTATAAATTAGCCAGCTAAATGAACACTGGATATTTTAAGAATTTCAGAAAATGCCTAAATATATGGGAGAAAGTAAGCAATTGTGTAAGCCAGCTCACTTCCAGCCAAGAGCCCTCTCTCAGGCTGATGGTGCCACACTGGGAAGCCTGGCAGCAGTCTGACCAGCACAGGAGGTCTTCAGGCCACCACCCCCTCCCTTCTGCAATGGCCCAACTTCACAGGGTTATCCTTACTGGGTGAGCCCAAGCTTCTCAACAGCCACCCCCACTCCATCTCTCCATCTTGCTCATTCACATTAAATCCTCTAAAGAGATTCATTAAATCCTCTAAAGAGATTTATTAAAGCATGGATCTTGTGCTATTCTTTACTCAAAATATCAACTCACTCTCCTGGCCTGGGCTTCTCGGTGTTGCTTTCAATATCAGCACCACAAACAGTTACAGCAGCCTCTCCTACTGACCTGGGTGCACCCCAAAACTATAGGCCAGACTCCTCAACTAGAGTCCTCGAAAACTGCTTCATGCTGTCATTGTAAATACGTAACAATGTAGTTACAGTTGTAAATTGCATTTTTTTAAAGCAAAGCTAGAAAGAATTTAGATTTTTCTTACATTTCAAATTCTTCTCATCTACTTTCCTCAGAAATGAGGATAGAATTTACATGAGAACTGCCACGACTCTAGATGGAGGGGTGTTACACCTGAAATCTTTCCTGTAACAGGAGTGACAGTGGAAAGATGCTCCAGACCAGGGTTCCTCCAAGAGCAGCACAGGGGTGCCCTTTACCTGCAAAGGCTCCAGCAGCACAGCTGATAGCCAGCAACAGGATTCTAGAACCCTACTTTCTGCTCATAAACAGCAAGGGGTGGGGGCTTGGAGAAGGATACACGGACTCTAGAGGCAACCAGCACCAAGCCGGAAACTTTCAAACTTATTCTTCTCTGAGGGACCACTCCCGGAATTCCATATGAGTGCCAGTTCATTTCCTGGCTGTTCCACTTCCTATTCAGCTGCCTGCACTCATGTGCAAAGACCTGGAAAAATCTTCTGGCTTCTGATTTCAGACAGGCTCAGCCTTGACCACTGCAGCCATGTGGAGAATGAACCAGTACATGGATGATCCACCCTCCAACCACCCTTCACCCCAGTGTCCCCTCTCTCTATAATTCTATTTTTCAAATAAATAAACACATCTTTAAAAAGGGGAGGATTCTTGGACATTTTTAAAAGGAAAATACAAGAACTATTCTATTCTCAAAAATGGAAACAACTTCTTAGCAGGCTAAAGGCCAGGAATTTTGTTTCCAGGATTTTCATTCACAATGCTTCCTTCAATTCACAACACTTAACTTCAAAAGAGTTCATCTAAAAAGCAACAATCAGTCTTTCAAAACACAGAGGGTATTTGAATATGGAAAACTGTAAGGATTGGGCTTCTATAATGACATGAACACATGGCAATAACTGCCTCTCTAGGAATTACACTTATATTTAACATTTATCATTTCCACACTTTTTCTTCCACCAGTAATGTCATCTTCTCCTCCCTCCAGCCAATCTTTGCCTACTGAAACACTGGACACAATATCAATTCTGCTTCAAAATCTTCTCAAGTTTCCCCAAGCTCCCTCAGGCAGACCATGAAAGTGATACACATCCGTACAGTTCTGCTAGATATAAACGCATCTCTGCAGCTCTCCTGGTAGACAGGGTGGGGCTGGACCACAGCATCCATTGGTTTACATAAGAGACAGGGTTGGAGACAGAAATGACCCAGCAATTGCAATTACTAGTGTGTGCACAGGCTGACATGGGTGATGGATTTAGCCAAACCCCGTACTGTCAAGCACACACAAAAGTCAGGTCTCAGATCACCTCACATGAGGTTTCTTTGGTTATCCCAACTGAACTGCTGGTCTCAGAACTCCAACCATGAAGAGAAGCACAGGCTCTGTGGACTGACTGTGGAGTGCATGTGTCAAAACTGGGCCTCTTCAGTGGCTAAGCTAGAGCAGTGGAAAGCATGTCCCTATGCACACAGAGTATATGGCTGTCCACTGAAGCCTGCAGAAGACATCTGGTACCACAACAGAGGAAGAAGGGCAGGACAACCTGGTCAACTACCCCAGCCAAGCACTGACAGCAAATATCTGGGTGAAGGGAGACTCTAAGGTGGACTAATTCGGCCAACGCACCTTGGAAGCTTCCCTCACCCTTGGATGGCTGAGAGCTACAGCATTTCAGAACTATCGAAACCACCTGTGCAGACTCCTTGGCGCATGCTCCACTTAGGAACCCCAGACCATCTGGTGGCCATTCCCCATTCCTAGGTACTGAGGCAGCTGGGAAGCTGGGTGCAGTTTTTCTCCTTATCTTCCCCCTTCCCACTCCCCCCCAGCTCCCCACCTCCCGCCATATGGGAAGAAGAAAAAAAAATGGGGAAACAATGGTCTTTCCCCTAATCCTTGACCCTTCCAACCCTAATTAACTACATAAACATCATCAAAAGTAAAATTTAAACAAATAAACACAATCTCATCCCTCTGAGTAAGTGCGATGCTCCCTGAGGGCAGAGTGCACTGATCCATCTTTGGACATCACAACACAGAACATGTCACTATTTTTCACGCGTGTTAGGCTACACAGAAAACACCGGCTTAATCAGACGAATTTCTGAACCACCTGTAAAGAAGACGCGCCAAGGCCAGCTGTGAGCCTCCTGCATTCGCCTACAAGCTGCTACGTCCACCAGTGCACAGGAGGGGTCTTCGTGGTTGGGAAAAATGTATTTGCTTTTTCATTCATTTTAATACATCATTATAAATGAGCATAATTAGAATTTCCTCTTAAATCATAAAGCATTTGTCCATACTAACCTCCTAAGCCTCTTGTACATCATAACAAGAATCAAATATTTACTAATAGCAGCTGTAATATTTGAAAATCATACCATTAACTGAACCACTCCTATTTATTCAGAATTATATCTGATTTCATAAGAATCAATGAAATTGGGCCAGGCGCAATAGCATAGTGGTTAAAGTCCTCGCCATGCATGCCCAGAATCCCCTATGGTCGCAGGTTCTAATCCTAGCAGCCCTGCTTCCCATCCAGCTCCCTGCTTTGGCCTGGGAAAGCAGTTGAGGACGGCCCAAAGCCTTGGGACCTTGCACCCGCATGGGAGACCCAGAAAAGCTTCTGGCTCCTGGCTTCGGATTGGCTTAGCTCCAGCCGTTGCGGTCACTTGGGGAGTGAACCATCAGATGGAAGATCTTCCTCTCTGTCTCTCCTCCTCTCTATATATTCACCTTTCCAATAAAAATAAATAAATCTTAAAAACATCAATGAAATTTACAAACACATATATAATTCAACAAGACACATACATATAAGAAGAGAAAGAGAACAATGACTCAGAGGAAAATTGAATATAAGAAGATTCCAAATGTACCAAAGGAATGTATTCTACAAAATTCCGTATATTTGCCAGGGTAAGTCAGACATTTGGCCCTTAATAGTTCTTTTTTTAAAAGATTTATTTTTATTATTATTATTTTTTATTGGAAAGGCGGACATACAGAGAGGAGAGACAGAGAGGAAGATCTTCCATCCGATGATTCACTCCCCAAGTGAGCTCAACGCTGATGCTATGCCGGTCCGAAGCCAGGAGCCTCTTCTGGGTCTCCCACGTGGGTGCAGGGTCCCAAAACTTTGGGTGGTCCTTGACTGCTTTCCCGGGCCACAGGCTGGATGGGAAGTGGGGCTGCCGGGATTAGAACCGGTGCCCATATGGGATCCCGGGCGTGCAAGGCGAGAACCTTAACCACTGCACCACTGCGCCACTGCGCTACCACGCTGGGCCCCCTTAATAGTTCTTGAAACTAACAAACACTGGGCAACCGGATCAGCTCCTGATTCTCCATCCTTAAGTTAAAAATAAAAAGTTTTCAGAGTGTTTCAGAGTGTTACTCCTCCCGTCATCTCCATAAAGAAGATGCTATGTAGCACTACCAGGTCCTCAACATCCTTACCCCTCATTCGACCCGGAGCTTTGGGAGAGCATTCTTCCCCACACTCACTGTGGGCAACAGGAGCACATAGCCCACCGTGGGAGTGCTGGAGACAGGCGAGATCGCCAAGGAAGAGCTCGGGCACACAGCTCCTCGCAGGGCCAGCTTCCTGTGAAACACATTGCTATTCTATTAGTGGGGGGAAAATCGGGCCCAAGAGTTCAAAAAGACCCATAAAATTATCTGGCCCAGTTCCAGCAATGCAACTTCAGGTGGGACTCAAAATTCAATAAATCTACAGGAGGCTAATTTTTAAGCTCGCCAGTGTTTTTGGCTATCAAACGATATCATAAATACAAGTGCCCCCGGAGGGGGAAAAAAAAATAAAGTGCCCTATCCTTGCTTCTGTAATCTTCATGTATTTATTCATCTATGAAATTGCAAACAAAATTTGTTGTACATGTCCATTTTTTTGAGGGGTATGTCTGCAGTTTCACAGCACTGCTCGGAAGAGCCAAGCTGTCCATGTATATCGTTTGTGTGTCAATCCTAAGCAGTTTCCCTCCTAAATGTTGGACCTCAAGACTGCCTCCCTTGACAAGCACCTGAAGTAAGACTCTTCTCAGATGCAAAATCAGTGCCACTAAGCTTTAACCAGCGGTCAAGGTCTGTGTCAACTGTCAGAGAGACCTGACCTTTAATACAGAAGTGCCCATAGCATAGGGAGTACAGAATAATCCCTTCTTCTACACAGTGAGTGGGGACAAAACTCTCTCAAGAGAGAGGAGATATTTCTTCCAGATAGTGTAACAGAAACGCACCAAGAGATTCCCCTTGCCTGTGATGGAAATTACAAATAAGCACCACCACAACATTTTCCTCTATATTAATTCTGAACTTTAAAAATAACAACCTTCCATTTCCATATAAAGTCATATCATCTAAGGGTTTATTCACCTTTCTGTTGTTTTCTGCTATATAACAAAACCATCACCGCCCCCCCCCTTTAGACACCTGAATGAATTTCACAAACGGATGCAAAAATACTTCAAAATTTTTTCCTAACACCCATTTCTATGAACTTTGTGAAGAGCCCCTGACAAGCACAGACTTCAATATTTTTGCACCAAAACAAACATCTTTTATTTTTCCTAAGAATTTTTGAAGTCCCCTTATTCACACACACATACAATCCACCTACAGTTATAGTGCCATAACTGTGCTATAGTTAGGCTGTCCCCAGGGTCCCAGAGTCCTTAAGGGAGGAAGCTGGCCTGCAAGACCACTGAGATGGAACTCTTAAATAACGCATCTAGAAGTCACCAGCATCCCAACGCCAATCCTCAGCAAAACAGGTCTAGCAATCTTTCTTTGTCAAAGAATCTGCAGCTGGAAATGGTCTGGAAAGCTAACTCTTGCTAATCCAACTCTTAAGGGACCAAAGTACAAATCAGAATACCAATTTATTAACTATCATAAGAATATCCCTTTTGGGCCCGGCACGGTGGCGCAAGTGGTTAAAGGTCCTCGCCTTGCACGCCCGGGATCCCATATGGGCACCGGTTCTAATCCCGGCAGCCCCGCTTCCCTTCCAGCTCCCTGCCTGTGGTCCAGGAAAGCAGTCAAGGACGGCCCAAAGCTTTGGGACCCTGCACCCGCGTGGGAGACCTGGAAGAGGCTCCTGGCTTCGGATCGGCATAGCATCGGCCGTTGCGCTCACTTGGGGAGTGAATCATCGGACGGAAGATCTTCCTCTCTGTCTCTCCTCTCTGTATATCCGCCTTTCCAATGAAAAAAATAATAAAAATAAATCTTTAAAAAAAAAAAGAATATCCCTTTTATTAGTCAGAAATGTGCATCTGATGCCAGGATACCGCTTTTGTACTGCCCCATTACCTAGAATACTAGATTAATAAAAGCTCACCAGAGGTTAGAATGAGAGCATTATTCCTGCCCGGCCGACATCTTTCTAGCTGTCAAAGCTGAAGCTTCCCCAGACAGACTCTCTCTCCCTTGAATGTTCCTGCCCTTGCACTGCAGACTTCTTGGTCCCGCGAGCTTCCATCCTCCACACCTTTCTCTCCATCAACTGCTTCCCTAGACAGGGCACGATAAAACTGATACGGGTGAACCTTACACAGATTATCCCTATTTTTTAGATAAGAAACTCCCAGATAACCTAAACAAAAACCCTAAAGTCACAGCTTAGCAAAAGACAGAGCAGAGATTCAAAGCTAGATCTTGGGCTTTTAATCTTGCAGTAAATAACGCCTTTAAGGAGTTTCCCTCTGATTTAAATGCCCACTTATGTGTTTCCATAGCACCCTTTGCATTAAGCACACTATGACTGTAACTCTTTGGTACAGTTCTCTCTCTCTCTCTCTCTCTCTCTCTCTCTCTGCCTAGACTGAAACTTTGAGAATATAGATGCTTTTTCTTCCTTTAAAATATTGGAAAGTTAGATATACAGAAAGGAGGAGAGACAGAGAGGAAGATCTTCCGTCCATTGATTCACTCCCCAAGTGCCTACAACGGCCAGAGCTTCACCCGATCCAAAGCCAGTAGTCTCTTTCAGATCTCCACATGAGTGCAGGGTCCCAAGGCTATGGGCCGTCCTCGACTGCTTTCCCAGACTACAAGCAGGGCACTGGATGGGAAGTAGGGCTGCCAAGATTAGAACCAGCACCCATAAGGGTTCTGGTGCATTCAAGGCAAGGACTTCAACCATTAGGCTACCGCACTTGGCCCAAGAATATAGATTCTATCTCAGGCCTTCTTAAATCCCCTAGATGCCCTAAATGCCATCTACCAAAGTAAATACACAAAGCAGTTTGTCCCGTAGATAAATATAAAGATGAACACACGAAAAGTCTCAAACTAGCCAAGTAGCCTTAGGAAAGTCTCAATTTCTCCAGCAATCAACACCTCATCTAAACAAATAGGATGAAATGGATTGTTAGGGATACGCATGGTCCCCCGTGGATCTGATAAGCACCATATTGTAGATGGGTTACATTTTCTTATATTCCATCTTGTTTGCATGAATTACTTAACATAAGATTAAATCTTTTGTGTATCTTTGCATCACTCTTAATAAGCATCTAGATAAACAAGAGAGACTTCAGAAAGATTTCTGTTTTCTGAGTAACTCCCATCTATACCGGAATCAAACAGTGGCACCCTCCTCTGGTGAATGAGACGAGGAGCTGAACAACACAAAAGTCCACAATTAGGTGGTAAGATGTTCTTTGGTGAGTATATAAAGAAAAAACAAGAGAGAAATAACCCAGTAATCCTGGTTACTGTCACAGTCCAAACAACAATCTAATAATAATGCATGTCAGAGCACACATTTTGACCTAAAACAAAGGTATAATAAGTGAACTGGCTACACACAGCAGGTTACAGGGAAAATTATTTTTAAAGAAAATATTAACTACTTTACAAATAGAAAAAAATTTTTAATGAAAAGCATCATTCAGGTTTCAGAATACCAATATTAAAAAATTATTAACCCATTTACTTCGGCGGGCTCAAAACACAATAGCTCACACTCAGAAAGCACAGCCCTAAGTTTGACAGAATGTATTATCCAGACTTTCAAACTAAAACTAGTTATCAGCCATCCATTTTAATAAAAGTGGTTTTTAAAAACACAAGGCTTCAAAAAGTTCATGTAAATTTTGCATCTTCCAATTTCATTTTTCCACGAACTTTTTGAAACCACCTTGTAGAAGCATATATGAATCTAGGCACATAACATGAAAATACAGACTTTTCTAACTCAAGCCAAGAAAACAAATCAGCTATTATACCGGCAACCTTGTCATTCTGTATGTTTGTATCCAAGTACGCAGTGTCACGTTCCTCAATTAACTTTCCATCTCTAAACTGCCCTTTAACCAAAGGCAAAAAGAACCCAACTGCACAAGAAGTACAAAACTAAACCCAGAGAGAAAAAGATTAGGTGGGGGATGGGGGGGTGAGGCTAGCATGGGTGGGGATGAATAGAAACTGATGTCAGTTCCACCAAATAAGTTATTTACCACAGAGTTAATCCTCTTGGCAAAGCCAGTACTGCAAAACCGGCGGACCAGGATGCTGGAAATACTAGCAGGTGAAGGGTGGAGAACGCAGATAAGCCAACCAATTGACAGCTTTCTCCGTGTTTACCCAAAACAAAAGCCAAAGAACAAGCAAAGGCTTCAGGGAGAGTGGCATTCCCTGCAATTCTCTTCAGCCCACTCTGAGAGTTAGGGAGAAAGTTGCACAGAGATGGGGGCAGGGTAGGGGCCGGGTCAGAGAAGGGCAAGAAAGCCAGCTACCACAAAAGAACAAAACGAACCAAGGGCGGAGGAGGGGAGAGGAGAAAGCAACTTTGCTAGACCTGCGAGTGGAGAAGATGGGGTGATGGGCCTGGTGCTCTTAAGAGCGGAAGCTGAATTCGCCACTCACTCAGTCTGGGCTGAGAGTCAAGAACGGTAGCCAAGCGGCCCTCGACCTCCAGGAAACCTGACTCTCTGAGCACAAGCCAGTGTTGCAGAAATCTAGGTGAGGGACTTGAAGGCGCGCTCCAGGAGGAACCCCAAACAAAGCAGTCTAGAAGGAGAGGGCCCGCCTGCGCCCCAAGGGCTGAGGTCAGCGCACCGCCTCCTCTGCAGGCGCTGCCACTGCAAAGGCCAGCCGCAGGGTCCCGCTCAGGCACCCAGCTGAACCCGCAGCCAGCGAGCCGCTGTGGCAAGCGGCAGGATGGATTCTGCAAAGTTGATGGAGTTGGGGCGAAGCGCAGAGCTGCCCCCTTGGGTTCCTCCCCAGAAGGGAAACAAGGAAGAATCACGCCTTGATGCTCACTGAGCCCGACGCTATTCTGCAGCCTCTCTTCCCTGCTGGAACATCCAGGATACGGTCTCTGCGCCTCCAACCCTAAGCCAGGGGCCGCTGGCACCCCGGCCAGAGTTCACTGGCAATATTACTAATCGCCCTCCCCCCGAAAAAAAGCAGAACTAGCACAGTCATTTGCTGGGTTCCGGCCTTGGGAACCTTGCAGTAAAAGCATGACTACGTCTCTCCGCTAAGTCGGACCCTCAGTCCCAATCCTGCAACTCCAGTAGCATTCCTCCAACCCAAAAGCAGGTCATCGCCACGCCTCTTGCACCAGGGTCCTTCCCATAGCGCACACCACGTCCTGTTGTTTACAGCCACGAGCGCGTAGCAACAAACACGGATGTGCCCCAAAACAAAGCCCCCGCGGGAGCACCTACCTCGCCCCCGTGCCCGTCGAAGATCCCGAAGATGGAAGGGTGCGTCTTGTTGGCCAGATCCGTCAGAACTTCGAAGCGGTCCTCCATGTGGTCTCTCCGGCCCTGAATGGAGTACACCGCCACATTGTGGCTCTTGAACTCCCAGGTCTTGGAGAACTCGGCTTCCAGGACGTCAAGCCCCCCAAGTCGATCGTTCTGCATGATCTCCGCCACCTTGCCCTTCACCATCTTCACGGCGTCCCGGCTGGACTTGACGATGGTCTTCACCTCGTCGGTGTGGAAGAAGTAACTCCACAACGCCAAGCTGATGCACAACAGGAAGAGCGTCTCCGGTCTCAGCAAGAAGTAGCGCATGATGCGACCCAGCAGAGACAGCAAAGTCATTGTATCCTCTATCATTTATCAGCCCTGGAGCCCCAACCACCAGCAGCAACGCGCGCCCCGGAGGCTCGCCGGGTCCTGGAGCACTGCGGCCGCGGAGCGCGAGGAGGGAGGCGGAGCGGCGCCCAGGGGTGGGGGCAGGAGGCGGGCGGGCAGCCGGCCCGAACGGGCACCGCGGGCACGGGCACTGTCCCTTTTGTCTCTGCCTCGGCGAGCCGGAGGCCCGCGCCCGCCTGCGCCGCCTCTCTCCCTCCCCGCGCCCCCTTTGTGAGCCCGCGGCGACGGCCACGGCAGTGGTGACGGCCGCGGCAGCAGCCTCGGGAGCCTCGCTCCGGGGACAGGAATCAAGTTCAAGTTGCGCCGGGCCGGTCCGCCGCCGCGAGCTGCAGAGTTTGGGGGCGCCGGCGCCCGCGCGGCCCCTCCAGGGGTGCCCTCTCGCCGCTCCGGAGCGCGAGCGGCAGGTGAAGAGCCGGCGGGCGAGGGATGCACGTCCCCCTCAGCCGCCGCCGCCGCCGCCGGGCGAGCGCCGAGGCACCCGCGAGCTCCGATCCCTTCACACACACACACACACACGCCCGGGGGACCCCCCAGAGGATGAAAGTTTCTGCCGGAACCTGGGCAACGAGCGCGGTGGGCGCTGAGCCGCAGCGGCCGGCCCGGCTCTGCCCGACTCCCTCCCGGCCCGGCTCGCCTCGGCAGGCACGCTCCCTCCCCGCGCCCCGCTCGCTCGCCCCGCCCCTGCGCTCGCCCCGCCCCTGCGCTCGCCCCGCCCCCCGAGCGGGGATTCGCGAGCGAGAGGTGTTCCCACAGCGCCGGCGGGCTGAGGGAGCGTGAGGCTGAGGGAGCGTGAGGCTGAGGGAGCGTGAGGCTGAGGGAGCGTGAGGCGAGCGTGAGGCTGAGGGAGCGTGAGGCTGAGGGAGCGGCGGACTGAGGGAGCGGCGGGCTGAGGGAGCGGCGGGGCTGAGGGAGCGGCGGGCTGAGGGAGCGGCGGGCTGAGGGAGCGCGGGGCTGAGGGAGCGGGGCTGAGGGAGCGGCGGTCTGAGGCAGCGGCGGGCTGAGGGAGCGGCGGGCTGAGGGAGCGCGGGGCTGAGGGAGCGGCGGGCTGAGGGAGCGGCGGGCTGAGGCAGCGGCGTGCTGAGGGCGCGAGCCTGAGGGAGCGGCGGGCTGAGGGAGCGCGGGGCTGAGGGAGCGGCGGGCTAAGGGAGCGTGAGGCTGAGGGAGCGTGAGGCTGAGGGAGCGTGAGGCTGAGGGAGCGTGAGGCTGAGGGAGCGGCGGACTGAGGGAGCGGCGGGCTGAGGGAGCGTGAGGCTGAGGGAGCGGCGGACTGAGGCAGCGGCAAGCTGAGGGAGCGGCGGACTGAGGGAGCGGCGGGCTGAGGGAGCGTGAGGCTGAGGGAGCGGCGGACTGAGGCAGCGGCAAGCTGAGGGAGCGGCGGGCTGAGGGAGCGCGGGGCTGAGGGAGCGGCGGGCTGAGGGAGCGGCGGACTGAGGGAGCGGCGGGCTGAGGCAGCGGCGGGCTGAGGGAGCGCGGGGCTGAGGGAGCGGCGGTCTGAGGGAGCGGCGGGCTGAGGGCGCGGGCCTGAGGGAGCGGCGGGCTGAGGGAGCGCGGGGCTGAGGGAGCGGCGGGCTGAGGGAGCGGCGGGCTGAGGGAGCGGCGGGCTGAGGGAGCGCGGGGCTGAGGGAGCGGCGGGCTGAGGGAGCGCGGGGCTGAGGGAGCGGGGCTGAGGCAGCGGCGGGCTGAGGGAACGCGCTCGCGGCCCTGGGCGCGCGGGGAGGCGCAGGGGGAGGCGCGGGGTGCGCCCGCCGCCCGGGCTCTCGCTGACGCTCGTGGCGTCGGCCGGAACGGCTCCGAGGGCGAGACGGCGCCGAGCCTGACGGCGGCAGCGGGCCTTTCCTCAGAGCCGCGGCCGCACGCCGGAAGGTCGAGAAGCGCGCGTGAGCGGTTCCCCCCTCCGGCGAGCGGCGCGGTAGTGCGGTCCCGGCCTCGCTGGGCATAAGGCAAGCGAGAGGGGACGCACTTGTGCGGCTTCGCAAAGCCAGACGGAGCGGCTCTCGCCGTCGCCCGCCGCCTCGGCCTGGGAGCCTGCTGGGATCCTCCGAGAGGTGCTGGTCGAGCCTCGGGGCCTGACGGCCTTCTGCCCGAGAACCACGGAACTGGGGGAGGTGGGGAGACTGGGAGCCACAGCAGGCGCGCTCTGGCTGGCCGCTGTCGGTGGCCGCATCCCTGCAGCAGGGATTCACTAAAGCCGAGCCTGGTCACAGCCTTTCCCCTGGCGAAGGCTCATGGCCGCGCCCTGTGCTGTGAAGGCCCCTCTGAAAGGCAGCTTCTCGCAGCCTCTAAGGCTCGTCCCAGAAAACGGCCTGGCAGAGAGGAGTGCGAGGTTGCAGAGACCGGCATACCCAGCTGGAAACGGGGTGGGCACCTCCCCTAGAAGAGAGGAGTCAATGTGGGAAAGGCGCAAGGAACACCAGACCTTCCGCAGGAACAAAGGAGCCCGAAAGGGGCACATCCTCCTGCCAGCCCTGCTCGGCGGGCCCAGCCCGGCCTACCCCTCAGCCATTCCGCTTTGGTATGGTTCTGACTGCTTTCGGTTAGGTAAAACAGCGTAGGAAGGAAAAAATGCCAAAATGTTCAGTGTTTAACATTAGTACGTGATGAGTGGTTTTCATTTCCTGCACTAGACTTCTATTTTTCCACAACTTTTCCAAGGTGACTACAAAAGATATATATTTCCATCAAAACTGGGAATGGGAGGATGGAAATGTAAACATTTAAGTTGCATATGCAGCATAATGTCAATAAAAACATGCATAGAAAAGACAGGAAGAAAATACCAACAACTTATCAGGGTAGCACTTTTGACGTGTAGGGGAATGGTCTTGCTGTGCTTTGCACTGCGTAGTGTTTCCCACCTAATAAAACAGAAACTCCAAGTCAACAGGAACTCTGAGAAAGGTGATGTTATTATGAACCTCTGTTCGAGGCCAGCATCACCTGCATCCCGTAGTGGAGCCGAGGTCTGGTACCACCTCTGGCCCAGCTCCAGCTGCGTGCAGGAGGCAGCAGGCAATGGCCTGCTTGCTTGGGATCTTGCCACCTACGTGGGAAATCAAGATTGTCTGATTCCTGGGTCATTCGCAGAGTGAACTCACGCGATGGAAGATGGCTTTCTTTCTGCCTTTCAAGTAAAAACAAAAAAGTAAGTTGTCAATAGTTTGTGGGACTTTTTTGGTTTGTTGCTGTTGTTGTTGCTGTTTTACTGAAAAGCAGCAGATCTGCTTGAAGCCTGACTTCTCAACTTACAAGCTGATAAAGCTTACAGGACTGCAGGTGAAGGTAAGCCCTAGAACAGACTTAACAGCTCACAGCCAAAGTCCCAGGAAGCCTCTGCACACATTCCTGAACAACAGACACTTGGGAAGGCCAAGATCTGCTTCGCTGTACCTAGGCAAGGGAGAGAAATGATCACTGACCATTCCAGACTCGATGATTTAGTAAACCTACCTGTCCTGAGGTTCCAAGGAGATGTGTGCTGACATTGACATCTTAGTAAGTCAGGCTGTGAAAAAAAATACTCTTTTAAGCACAGCCTGTTGGCATGCTCTTATTTCTATTAGAAATCCTTGTATTTACAATGTCAATGTCCAAAAGGCCTAAGTAACTTTTTGTTACAGTTCACTGTGAATTTGAATATATCCAAGAAATTTTTTAAAACAATTATTCTAGTGACAAACATTTGCAAATTTGAAGCTATGAATTTTTTTATATCTATTATTTCCATTCTCTTAACAATCCTCTGAAGCAAACAGAAAAGCTGTTGTCTGTGTATGAGGGAGGTGAGGCACAAAGAAGTGAAATGAATATCACAGTTCAGGAAATAACTCCATTGTGATTAGGAGTTTAGTACCCTACCACCCATTGATTGCTCAATAATGCTAAGATGACTAATTTTCACACTTCTCTAGTAACATTTCAGTAGATCTCTGCTGCAGAAATCTCAAAAGAGAATACATGACTTCCTTTTTCATTGATTGTCTTAGTTCAACAGCAGAATGACAGGGATAAAGGAGAAGCTCTAAGAGAAAGACAGATATTCCATCCACTGATAACTCTCCAATTGGCTATAACAAGCTGGGAACCCAACTCCAGGCCTCCCACATGGGTGGGAAGGGACCAGTTGCTTGGGCCATCTGCTCTCCCAGGCTCATTAGCAGGAAATTAGATTGGCATTAGAGCAACTGGGGCTGGAACCAGCATTCCGATGTGACATGTCAGACCCACCGTACCACAGTGCCAGTCACAGAATACATAGATTCTTATTCCAGTTTTGGTTTTAGATTTTGGGATAAGCAGTGCACCATGAATATTTCCTTTGCTCATTGAAAATATTTGTGGAGCAGAAGACAGATGCCAGTAAACTGTCCTTTGTCTCTGCATAAGCACCCAAAAGGGCCGTCAGTAAAGTGAAAGGAAGGACAGAGGTCTGATAAGCGTACAACAGTCCACTGGTTTATTACTACAAGTGATATGGTAATAGAGAGCTTGCCAGCAGTGGATTCTGAATAGATTTCATTGCACTTGGAATGGCAAGATTGGGAGCATTTCAAAACTGCTTGAGCAGGACCATCAGAGCATGCCCCACACTGGGGACCTGGGATGGGTGGGAGACTGGGTAGGGCTTCTCCCTTTGTTTCTCCCCTGACCCCAGATACAAGTGGAAAAAAATGATATTAGTGTGGAAACAATGGTCTTACCCACTTCCCTGTAGTCCTTGACCCTTTGTACCCTGATCAACTAAGTAAGATTATAAAAATTATTAATTAAATAAATCAAATTAAATTTTAAAAATAGCTAATGAGAATCCTAGATTTTCTGTTTTGTGTATGTTTAATGCTATGCACATACTTAAGAAGGACGTGTGTCCATGTGGGCCACTGATTAGGGTAAAGAGGGTCATGACTTGGAGGAAGGTGGGTGGACTAGATGGTCCCAATTTTTTTCCTTTTCTCCTGTATCCATGGGGGTGATAGGGCCACACCTTGCTGCCAAATTACATCAGCACCTGGGGATCAGGAATGGCTACTCAATGTCATCTTAGAGAACTTGATGTGGGAAAGAATGTTCCAAGGGTATTACTTCAGTACTTTTAATCATTCTGAGATGCTGTTGGTTTTGTTACTCCGGGGTTAATAAAATCTTCCCAGGAACCAGTGACTGACAAACTTCATCTTAGTGCATCCACACATCCAGATACGTGCTGCCAAGTTAGGCCAGGAGAGTTGTCCAACTTATTCTGCTTTCCGTGCTCTATCAAAGTACTTGACATCCTCTCCTGGCCTACGTGAGCTGGCTGTCATTTCCCTGTGCATATCTGGACATGCTGTCCAGTGCACAGGCATCCGCATCTGAGGAGGCCCAGCCAACACATGCACTCCAAGACCAGACCACACATTTTCTGATTTTGCCTGTGGCCAGAATTTGAGTTCAACAGTCTAGTTGGGGTGTCCCTCAAGAAACTTCTCCTGGGATAACCCCATACCTCACTCTTGTGTGAACCAAACAGTGCAGAATTCAGTTCAGTCCAACACCTGCATCAGCCTGCACACACATCAGTGAATGCATTTGCCTGCTCAGTTCCACCCCACCCCCCACCGCATCTCCTACACTGATGGTGCTGCGAGCTAGGCCAACCCAGTCTGCCGCAAACCCAGCCCTTACACATACCAGTGGGAACCACAGCCTAGAACTGACCTGCAATAACCCCAACCAGACCAAGCCGCAGCTCCAGTTCCTGCACATGCCATCCCATCCTGTTCCTCCCACATCCCATCCAGCTGTCATACATACCCATGGGTGCTGCAGCTTAGCTCAGCCCAACCCACCCCCAAACCCAGCCCACACATGCTGAGGGGTGCTATTGCTTTGTCCAGCCTGGCCCACTCCCAGCCTTGGCTCTCCTGCCCAAAAGCAAGAGCTGCAGCCTAGCAGGGGTGCCTATAGTTTCCCTACTAGGCCCATTTCTAGCCCCAGTTCTTGTGCTTACCATTGAGTACTGTGGTCCAGTCAGCCTGACATGACTTGTACCCAGCGCTGGCACTTGATAGTATGTGCTCTGGCAAAGACAGACTGGCCTGCACTTATTCGGGCTCTTGCATGCGCCAATGAATACAGTGGCATAGCTAGCCTGTAACTCCGCACAGTCCAGCCCACATGTAAGCCAATGGGTGTTGCAGCCCTACCTAATCTGGTCGCCCTAGTCCCAGATCTCATGCTCACCAATGGGAGCAGTGGCCTAACAGGGAAATCTCCAAAGCTGCCCTACCAGGCTCAACCCCAGCCTCGGGTCTTGTGCATGGTGGTGGGTGCTACTTGGGGCTCAAGCTGGCCCACCTAGCCTCAGTACTCACCAGCAAGTGTTACAGCCTGTCTCTGTCCAGCCTGCCTGCAGTCCCATCTCATGCTGGGGAATGCTACAGTCTATCCCAACCCAATCATCCCCCAGTCATGACCCTCATGTTAACTGGCAGGTGTTACAACCCAACCCAGCCTAGACCGTGCCCTGTTCTGGCTCTTACAGCTGCCATAAGGTGCTGTGTATTGGCTAATCCTGGCCCACATGTATGCTGGTGGGTACTGTAGCCTTGCCTGGTATAGGATACCCCCAGCTTCAGTTCTTCAGCTCACCAGCAAGAGCTGCAGTCTAACAGGGGAGTTCCCCAATTCCCATATCAGACCAGCTCCCAGTAGTGGAATTCAGGTGAATCAGTCATGTTTGCCTTATGAAGCCATTGAAGTTTTTATGAACTACATTAGTGATAAAATTGTTTTCAGGTAATTATCATTTTCTGCTATGCTAGTAACACATATCAACCTTATAAGTATATAAATAATATAAGCATATTACTCTTTTTAAAAAAATATTTATTTATTTTCATTGCAAAGTCAGATAAAGAGGAAGATCTTTGGTCCACTGATTTACTCCCTAAGCGGACACAACAGCCAGAGCTCAGCCAATCCAAAGCCAGGAGCCCGGAGTTTCTTTCAGGTCTCCCATACGGATGCAGGGTCCCAGGGCTTTGGCCCATCCTGACTGCTTTCCCAGGCCACAAGCAGGGAGCTGGATGGGAAGCAGGGCTGCGGAGTTAGAACCAGTTCCTAAATGGGATCCTGGGATATGCAAGGTGAGGACTTTAGCTGTTAGGTTATCATGCCAGGCCCAAACATATCACTCTTAAAAACAATTTGTTTTCAGAAAAAAAAATAAAATCTCATAGTTGTAGCTCTTAAGTTTAGCAAAAATTTTTAATAAAATAATATCCATCTGTCATCCAATAAGATGTTCCATGATGACCTCACCTAATTTTGTTTTGCCACCTCATACAAAGTTATAAAAATTAAATGAAAAGTGACTTTTCAGCTGAGCCTCTGAATGATGGACCTGATTTTTTTTAATACCTTAGGGAGTGAAACAGCAGATGGAAGATCTCTATCTCTTTCTGACTTTCCCAATAAAATAAATCTTGAAAAAAAAAGTTTTTCTTAAAGTATACATGAAACTACTATGTGAAAACTGAACTCCAACCAATATTGCTGTGCCATCCCATCCTACCTCTCTGTCTTCCACAGTTAGTCCATTATCCTGAGTTTTCTGCTCTTCAAAAACAACAAAAAGTTGTTGAACTGGATTTGTGGCACAGCCAGTTAAGATGCTACTTACCATGTATCCCATTTGGAGTGTCAATAGGAGTTCCTCTTCCTACTAATTCTCTTGGGCAAGCAACAGATGATGGCCCAACTTCTTGGGCCCCCGCCTCCCATTTAGGAGGCCAGAGTGAAGTTTCTGGCTCCTGGCTTCAAGCCTACATAGGCAACCTTTGGGGTACTGAAGTTGTGGATGGAAGACATATATAGGTTTTTTTCTCTCTCCCTCTCTGCTGTTCTACCTTATAAATAAATAAAACAAAAATCTTCATCACATATGTCAGCAACCTTGAGTAATAAATTTTTTAAATTTTTGCTTAGTTTTGAGATATATGCACATCTTATCTTACTGCATATAATCTTCACATAATTGTGTTTTATTCTATTTCTAGATCTTCCCACATCGCATATAGTTCAAACATTTTCACTGCTATAAAATTGTGCATTGTTTGTGTATTCATCTTCTATGAATTGTGAAGCTCTAATTTCTGCTATTATGACCAATGATTCCATGAATTTTTTTTTAATTATGTCAGTGCACAGATGAAAGTTTCTTTAGGCTATAAACCTAGGGGTAAAATTGCTGGGCAGAAGAAAATAGCAAAGTTTGACTTTACAACTTAAGTTTGTATACCAAGATGACATGTGAAGTGTCCCACGCAGGTGTTTTAACTGCTATGTAAAATATTCACCCCTGAAAGTTAGGTCCAAAGTGTTTTTAAAAATATGTTATTCCCATTTATATTCCCATCAACAGTATGACTGAAGCTCCTTAATGTAACTGACCATATAAATTCAATCTTAAATGTAATTTTAAACATTGGTCCTTTCTGTAAATGGTCATCTGTGATCATTACTATTGAAACACATTAAATCTTTAGTGCTTCTCATAAAACTTTTGTAAATGCAAAATTTAATAATTTTATCTTTTAAAAGCCCCTTAAGTGAAAAATGAATGTAGAGCAGCTGAAACAAAAGAAATTGATCACTTTAACTATGAAAATATGTCAGCTTGGATTTATTTTAATATATAAATTTTCTATAAAATGAAAAAAATAACAGATTCCAACTATGGCCAAAAACCTAATGCTGCTTTTACAACTCATGTTTTTATGTTAATTTCAGAGCTATATCAAGGATACTTGTTTTCTTAATAAAACTTTTACATTATTGCACCAAATCTATTCACATAAACCATATTTACCCATCCTTTTCTTTTTCTTTTTGAATATAGGTATATTTACTTATATTGGAAAGGCATATTTACAGAAAGAAGCAGAAACAGAAAAAGATCTTCTGTCTGCTGGTTCACTTCCTAAATGACTGCAATGGCCAGAGCTGAGATGACCAGGAGCTGAGATGATTGCAAGGGTGCCAGGGGCCAAGGCTTTGGGTCATGCTATGCTGCTTTCAAAGACCATAAGCAGGGAGCTGGATTAGAAGTGGAGCAACCAGAACATAAATCAGCACTATATGGGATGTAGATGCTGGCAAGTGAAGGAATGGCCAATTGGGCCATCATGCTGGCCCCAATTCTAATATTAATCTAAAGCATTTCATATATTGTATTAGCTAATCAACACACATCAATATTCTAGATGATGTATACTGTGAAACATTGCAAATACTTGAGTAGTTGTTTTGATAGTGGATCCAATGATGACAGAAAAAGTCACAAATGAGACAAAATTCTGTTTCTCTCCCCACAGGAAATAGGTGTTTTGCATGTGTGGGGTTTTTTTTTCCTTAGAGCAACTCAGTAGGGTATAAAAATTAGTCAACTTGGTAGGAATTCTAAGATGGCGGCGTAGAGTGCAGACGCGTTTGGTGGAATGGAGAGTCTTTAGGCAAGGAGAAGTACAATAAGTAGATTTCAGGGAAAAAATAGGGCTCAGGCAGTAAGCAGGGGGCACCTGGAACTCCCCTGGACACAGGGAAGCTGCGGAAACGAGACAGCAGTGTTGTAGTGGACTGAAGAACCCACCAGCAGTCGGGGAGTAGCAACTCAGATCCCAGCGATCCAGGCTCCAGCGATCCGTTTCCAGCGCCAGCCAAACATCCAGCAGTGGCCTCCACACAGCTCTTGTGACTGCCAGGTGAGAGTCTGGGTCCGCGTGGGGAGATAGGAAAGTTAATATAGTCCGGGCACTGACAATCAAGCTGAGTGACTGGAACCAGCCATAGGCAGAGGGAGCAGGGGACTCAGGGCGCCATCTTGTGCGGAGAGACAGAACGGGGAGTTCACAGAGCCGCACAGAGCCACATAGAGGCTCCTTTCTGGCTGTTTACCCGGAACTGATCTACGCGGGGAGGGGAACGCCAGCTTCGCTCCCTGTAGGGTTGGTGTGGTCCCTGGAGCTGATGGCAAACAGCCCCCCCACCTTTGCTGGTGCCCCTACGGGTGCCATCTTGTACACTGTGGCAAGTGCTCCAAACACTGATAAACTGCAAGAGGAGGAATGGTAATCTGCGCATGTGCTAATTCAGCAGCTCTCGGATAACTGTGTCACAGGACCAGACACTGTTACCCTGAAGGGAGGACAGCTGAGTACCCAAGTACTGACCTGGGGACAAAAATACCACCATCTTAGAGCACTGCACAGGCGCCGCAGAGAAAATAGCCCATACAAGGCACGCCGCCAACTCCACCCAAAATAACCCCAGGAGGTACTCTGACTTATCGGCCAGCAGGGGACAACAAGCTCAGTGCTGCCTACAAAATCAGTGCCGCAGACAAAGCAATTATTCAGGGCAGCTGTGTTTCCCAAATCCGGGGCACTGATTGAACATAAAAATCAACTTATAGACCTGTAGGTAATATACCATAGAGATGATTTCGTCAAACAGATCGGCAACTACAAAAGGTAAAAGACAAGACAAAAGTACTGTGAATGTTACTGAAGACTCTCCAACAAAAGAGCAAAAGCTTCGCCCACTCTCAGAGTTAACTGAGGAAGACATTGAGAAAATGGGGGACAAAGAACTTAGAAAACTCATTGCAAACTGATGATCTACAATGAGAAGTACAAACAAGAGTTCAAAGAAGAAATAGCAGTAATACATCAAATTAAGGCTGAATATCAGAAATTAAGAACACAGTAGAGCAAATTAAAAATACAGTGGAGAGTCTCAACAACAGAATGAATGAAGCAGAAGAAAGAATATCAGAATTAGAAGATATTTCCTGTCACCATGAAGCAACAAGCAAAAAGCTGGAAGCAGAGTTAGGTCAAGCTAAAAAAAAAGTATCCAAGAATTAAAAGACATAATTAAAAGGTCCAACATAAGAGTTATGGGAGTTCCAGAGGGTGCAGAAAGAGAAGTTGGGATTAGAGGTGTATTCAGTGAAATAATAAAGGAAAACTTCCCTAATCTGAGCAAAGAATTGGAAAATTATATACAGGAGGGATACAGAACTCCAAACAGAGTTGACCAAAACTGAACTTCACCACGACACATGATAATCAAGCTCTCTTCAGTTGAACAAAAAGAAAAAATCCTTAAATGTGCACAGGAAAAAAATCAAGTGTCCTATAGGGGAGCTCCAATCAAACTCACAGCTGACCTTTCAGAGGAAACACTACAGGCCAGAAGAGAATGGAGTGACGTATTCCAGATCCTAAAAGAGAAAAATTTTCAGCCCAGAATAACTTACCCTGCAAAGCTCTCCTTTGTCTTTGAAAATGAAATAAAGTTCTTCCACAGTAAAGAAAAACTTTAAGATTTTGCCTCATCTAAACCTGCCTTACAGATGATACTCAAGGATGTTCCCATGAGAGAAAAAAGAAATAGCAACCACCAGAAACAAAGGCAAATGTGGGGAACATCCCACTAAAAGAATAACAAAAGACTCAATTATAGAACAACACATCGCCATAATGACAGGACCAAACTGCCCCTTATCCATAATAACTCTGAATGTAAACGGCTTAAACTCATCAGTCAAATGCCATAGATTGGAGGACTGGATCAAAAAACAAACCCCAACTATCTGCTGCTTACAGGAGACACATCTCACCAACAAAGATCAGAAAAAATTGAAAGTGAAAGGATGGAAAAAGATATTCCAAGCAAATGGTAAGGAAAGAAGAGCAGGTGTAGCCATTCTTATATCAGATGACATAGACTTTGATGTAAAGAGCGTCAAAAGAGATGAAGAAGGATACCACATAATGATCAAAGGATGCCTTCAGCAAGAAGAGATCAGCATAATAAATGTTTACGCTCCAAATGCCAAAGCATCTAGCTACATGAAACAAATATTAATGGACTTAAAGGGAGAAATAAACTCCAATACGATCATAGTGGGAGACCTGAATACCCCATTAACACAAATGGACAGATCAAAAAGCCAGAAACTCAGCAAAGAAACAATAGAACTCACCCAAACTCTAGAGCAAATGGATTTAGTTGACATCTATCGAACCTTTCATCCTACAGACAGAGAATACACTTTTTTTTTCATCAGTGCATGGAACTTTCTCCAGAATTGATCATGGTATGGGCCATAAAACAAGCCTCAGCAAATTTTAAAAAGTTGAAATCATACCATGCATCTTCTCAGACCACCAAGGAGTGAAGCTTGAGACTAAGCAGTCAAAACACCAAGGAAGAATTACAAACATGTGGAGACTGAATAATATGTTACTAAATGAGCAATGGGTTAGAGAGGAAATCAGAGGGGAAATTAAAAAATTGCTTGAAACAAATGAAGGCATTGACACAACTTGTCAAAACTTATGGGACACAATTAAGGTGGTGCTGAGAGGAAAGTTCATTTCAATCAGTGCTTATGTCAAGAAACTAGAAAAGCACCAAGTAAATCAGCTAACCTTACAACTGAAAGAACTAGAAACTCAACAACAAAGGAATCCCAAGATTAGTAGGAAAAAAGAAATTGTCAAAATACAGGAGGAAATAAACCAAATAGAGACCAAGAGAACTATACACAAGATCAATCAATCAAAGAGCTGGTTCTTTGAGAAAATCAACAAAATAGACTCTCCACTAGCTCAACTAATCAAAAAAAGGAGGGAGAAAATATGCATCAATAGTATCAGAGATGAGAAAGGAGATACAACAACAGATACCTCAGAAATACAAAGAATCATCAGGACCTATTACACGCAACTATATGCAAACAAATCGGAAAACCTAGAGGAGATGGATAGATTCTTGAGCACATACAATCCAGCAAAATTGAATCAAGAAGCAATTAACAATCTAAACAGCCCAATAACATGCACTGAAATTGAATCAGTAATTAAAGCCCTCCCAACCAAGAAAAGTCCTGGACCAGATGGCTTCACAGCTGAATTCTACCAAACATTCCAAGAGGAACTTACCCCAATCTTACACAAGCTTTTTCAAGCAATAGAAAAAGAGGCAATCCTCCCAAGCTCTTTCTATGAAGCTAATATCACTTTAATACCAAAGCCAGAGAGAGAAACAACAGAAAAAGAGAACTACAGACCAATATCCTTGATGAACATAGATGCAAAGATCCTCAATAAAATACTAGCCAATAGGATCCAACAACACATCAGGCAGATCATTCACCCGGATCAGGTGGGATTCATCCCAGGAATGCAAGGATGGTTCAGCATTCACAAAACAATAAGTGTGATACACCACATCAATAAATTGAAACATAAAAACCATATGATCCTCTCAATAGATGCAGAGAAGGCATTTGATAAAATCCAACACCACTTCATGTTAAAAACCCTAAACAAGATAGGCATAGAAGGAACATTCTACAACACAATCAAAGCAATTTACGAAAAACCCAATGCCAGCATCATACTAATTGGGGAAAGATTGGAAGCCTTTCCGCTAAAGTCTGGAACTAGACAGGGATGTCCACTGTCACCGCTACTCTGCAATATAGTTTTGGAAGTCCTAGCCAGAGCTATTAGGCAAAACAAAGCAATTAAAGGAATAGAAATTGGAAATGAAGAATTGAAATTATCACTATTCGCAGATGACATGATTCTCTACATAGGGGAGCCAAAAGACTCAGTCAAGAGACTATTGGAACTCATAAGAGACTTTGGCAGAGTGGCAGGATACAAAATCAATGAACACAAATCAATGGCACTAGTGTACACAAATAATTCCACAGTCGAGAAGGAAATTATAAGTACTGTCCCCATTAAAATAGAGGAGAGGAATCTTAAATACCTAGGAATTAAGCTAACTAAATATGTGAAAGACCTCTATGATGAAAACTATAAATCATTTAGGAAGGAAATAGAAGCAGACCTTGAAAAATGGAGAACATTACCATGTTCTTGGATTGGCAGGATCAACATTATCAAAATGACCATATTACCAAAAGCAATATACAGATTCAATGCAATCCCAATCAAAATCCCAACAACATTCTTCTCGGAAATAGAAAAGATGATACAAAAGTTCATCTGGAATCACAAAAGACCATGAATAGCTAAAGCTATCCTGAAAAATAGAAATCAAACTGGAGGACTCGCAATTCCAGACCTCATGACATACTACAGAGCAGTGATTATCAAAACAGTCTGGTACTGGTACAGAAACAGAGAAGAAGATCAATGGAACAGAATAGAAACACCAGAAGGAAATCCACACATGTATACTCACCTAATCTTTGACAAGAAAACGGAAAACAATCCAGGTTAAATACCTGGTCTATTCAACAAATGCTGTTGGGACAACTGGATAGCAGCTTGCAGAATAAAGAAGCAAGACCCACACCTGTCGTTTTATACAAAAATCAGTTCTAACTGGCTCAAGGACCTAAATTTACACCCAGACACCATCAAACTGTTAAAGGAAAACATAGGAAACACACTCCAAGATATTGGAACAGGGAAAGACTTCTTAGAAAAGACGCCCAAAGCAAAGGCAAACAAATACAAAATGAACAAATGGGACTACATCAAACTAAAAAGCTTCTGTACAGCAAAGGAAACAATTAACAAAGTGAAGAAGCAACCAACAGAATGGGAGAAATTTTTTGAATACTACACAAGTGATAGGGGACTAATATCCAAGATCTACAAAGAGCTTCAGAAACCCAGGGACAGCAAAAACCACGACCCTGTAACAAAATGGGCAAAAGTAATGAACAGACATTTCTCAGAAGAACAGGTTCAAATGGCTAACAGGCATATGAAAAGATGCTCAGGCTCCCTAGCCATCAGAGAGATACAAATGAAAACCACGTTGAGGTACCACCTAACTCCAGTGAGGCTGGCCTACATTCAGAACTCAAATAACAACACCTGCTGGCGTGGATGTGGGGAAAAAGGTACCCTCCTTCACTGCTGGTGGGAGTGTAGGCTAGTACAACCACTGTGGAAATCAGTATGGAGAGTGCTTGGAAAATTGCAAATAAAACTGCCATATGACCCAGCTATCCCGCTCCTAGGAATATTCCCAAAAGGAGTGAAATCTGCATGTACGAAGGGGATCTGTAATCCTATATTTACAGCAGCACAATCTACAATAGCAAAGACATGGAAACAAACCAGATGTGTGTCCAAGGAAGAGTGGTTAAAGAAACTGTGGTATATCTACTCCATGGAATATTATGCAGCTGTTAAGAAAAACAAAATTATTCTATTTACAACCAGGTGGTCCCAACTAGAAACCATTATGCTGAGTGAAATGAGTCAATCACAAAAGAACAAATACCATATATTCTCTCTCATATAAGGAAGCCAACATGGAAAGGGTAACTCCAACAGTCCAATCTATCCTGGTTTTAATTTAATTTAATTTTATTTTCTTGATTTTTTTTGGCTGTATCCCATGTGTTTTGATGTTCTTATTTCAGTTTGGTTGCTTCCAAATAATCTCTATTCTCTAGTAGAATTCATCATGTGCTTATGAAGTATATGCTGGCACCATTATTCCCAAGAGACTTCTGTGTTTCCTTTTTGTCATGCATGTGTTGGCTATTCAGTGGTGTTACTTTTTTTCAGGATGATATACTTTGTTGTCGATATTGTTGCTGTTGTTGTTGATGTGGTTGTTATGAATTGATGTCAATCTGAAACAGTAATATTATGTCAACCCCAAACAGCCTGTATCTCATGCAATAAGATATTGTGAAGTAATCAATGAATCAATAATCAATATGAGTCAGACTTCTGATCTACATCAAAGAATTGTAAAACCTAATATACTTGTAAGGCTCTATGCTACTCGAAAAGGGGGAGGGAGAGCAGAGAAATCTTACATCACCCAAGAAGGTGTGAGGAAGACGGGAAGTATAACCTATCAGGATCATAACTGGTAACTCATAGACAACAGACTCAAATCAGCATCAGAAATAGCAAAACTACGAAGGTATGGGGGGGAACCAGGAGCAATCCCAACAACCTCTTAACAGGAGGTCATATGCACAGAGCAGGGGGGGACCCCAGAGTGGAGCAGACAGACAGGAGGAAGCTTGTACCCCAACTCTGAAGACTCCTAGATCCTCACCAAGGACTATCAGTACAAGCTCTGAGGACTACATCCCAATCACCAAGGAGACCATGGGGAATTGGAGTGCCTTCGGAGGTTGAGAACTCTGAGGTCACCCATTTCCATTTGGGTCTCACACATGGGATGGAAGAAGCCCATACCCCGCCTTGCAGGATCCAAGGTCATCGGAACGACAACCAGGAGCACTGAGCAGTCCGCAGAAACAAAACAGTAAACTTCCTCCGGGACTAAGGAGAGGAGCTTTCTCTGGTTCTTGCCTGGTTCTAACTTTGGGTCCCTACTCTCTCTCATAATGACCATCAGGATTGCTCCAGAAACCCCTCAAAAAAAAAATTAACAAATAAACAAAGAAACAACAAAAAAAAACCTAGAATAGAAGGAGAAGAGCGAGGAAAGCTTAGAAATAGGAAATGGGCAAGGGGGATGCACTTACAACTCACTGGGTGGGACACGAAGATTGGTTGCTCCTCACTAGGGTATTGAGGATTTCTCTGCACACCCCTCCTAAAACCGTTCACCTAAACTGTTGACATATGTCTTGTTACAGTTATAGAGCTAGACTACCCGAAAAACAGCCAGGTTCTGCAAAATCATGCTTCAACACTATGAACTGCTAAATACTAAAATTAAAATAGACATGAGACAGCTGAATAGTAATCTATAGCCATTTTAAGGTGTATAGAACCCAGCTGTATATAAACTAATAATTGTAATGTCAATGTAGAAGCCATAGGATGTGGTTCAGAACTTGTACTCTTTTTTGTTGTTGTTGTTGTTGTTTTCTCTCTCTCTCTTTGAACATGCTGGTTACACAATATCATGTCAACAAATTCCATTACGTTATAAATTGTTACTGATGTAAAAAAAAAATTAGTCAACTCAAAAATACAATTGACTTTGGTAGTCTTGCTGAAAAATAATAGGGACCTTGTGAGTTATAGTCAATTTGCACTGTACCTATCTTCATGTCAATTGGCACTACACCAAGCTGGACTAAGCTTAATGTCCCATTCTTATATCTAAATTCTTTTTCTTAGGATTTATTTACTTGAAAGGCAGATTGAAAGAAAGAGGGGGGGGGGGTTTAAGATGGCCGACGTAGGAGGAAGGCTGTGAGGGAGAGCCCAGTGAGAGAGGGATAGAACGCTACAGAAGCAGCAAAGAGGAACAGCAAAGAACCGCAGGAAGAGGTGCGTGAAGTTCCCTGGACAGTGTGGAGCCAAAAAGATCCACACAACTCGGAAGAACAACGAGAACAAAACAAAACAAAAGGCTGGGAAGACGGCATCCCGCTCTAGACCTGCTGAGTCACCTTTAAGAGCAGCCGACAGGAGACGCAGCCGACCCAGAGACAAGGAAACCAGGAGGGATTGTCACCAGCAAAGGTCTTCAACAGCAGCAGAGGCAGACCACAACAGCCGGAGGTTCGGGTGAGCCAGGGAAGGGTTAACAGCTTCTGGAGCTAGCATTCCAGGGGCGGGCACAAAGCCCAAGCCTCAGGGGTGCTCATTTTACCCTCCCTCCCTCCCTGCAGAGGTTCCAGCCTCTGAGAACACAGGGCAAGTGCCTAGAAACTGCCGAATCTGTGCCTTGGAAGTGGCGCACAGTAGTCCTGGGTGCTAAAAGGCACAAAGAAAGTGCCCCAAATATTCCCATGCTGTGTGGGCCAGTGCATCTCAGTGCGCAGAAACTACCAGCGAGGGTCTAGAATCCCCCACACCCTGATACCCTGTGGGTGGGCGACACACCAGGAGGGCTCTGAACGCCGGGCTGGGCGGTCCCGCCTGCAGAAACTGCCTCCGTAGCGCAGGGGCTACACCAGGAGGGCTCTGAGCACTGGGACGTGCAGCACTGTGTGACCCTGGCACGCAGGAGCCACTCCCATAGAGTGACTTGCCCACTCCTCGCCTCTCACCCCGCAGTTCTGAGCGTGGGCGACCCACCAGGAGAGCTCTAAAAACTCCTGCGCCACACTGGCACTGTGTGAACCCGCCACGAAGTCACTTTAACAGGGCGCCTGGGTCACTCCTCCACTGCAGTACTGTGTGAGGGAGTCACACCAGGAGGGCTCTGAACACCCACATGCCACGAGTGGTGGAATCACTGCACAAGAGCCACGCCCAGAAAGTGCCTCACCCACAGTCCTGTGTGTGGAAGACACACCAGGTGGGCTCTGAAAAACCCTGCAGTCCCTGGCATGGAGAACGCAGGGAGAAAGCACATAAAACCTTCCACGTCCTGTGGATTCCCATGCAGGGGGCACACCCAGAGAGCGCCTTCATCCCTCCACGCCCTGGGGTGTCACACTTGTAGAAGCGGTGCCCAGAGTGTGCCTGAAATCCACAGGGCCCCCAAGGTGGTGCTCTACAGCCCCGGGTCCTGAGAACGCACCAATGGTGCCTTGAAAATTCCCACGCCCTGCAACACCACACCTGCAGGCTCCAATCTCTACAGGAAAGCGCCTGATGACCCCTCAACACACGGGTTCATTGGCCTCACCAAAAATACATCAACGCAATGGGAAAAACCACCAGAAAAAGTTGTGCTCCAGATGAAAGAGCCAGCACCCGACCAAATAAGGGCCAAAAGCCATTATCAATATCGGAGATGCGAGATGAAGACATGGAGGAGTTGCCAGACAAGGAATTTTAAAAAATAATGCTAAAATTTATCAGAGACGAGGACATGAAGCGGGAAGACTTCAGGAACTGCATAATCGCCGAAATACAACAAATCAAAACCAAATTGGATGACCGGGAACTCAAAATTGAAAGCCTGATCAACAGAATAAATACGGCAGAGGAAAGGATCTCTGAAACACGCAAAATGAAGGTGCCCAGCTAGTTAAACAGCTGGAGACAAGCCTCAGCAAAACTAATAAAATGACACAAGAAATGAAGGATTACCTTAGAAAATTGAATATTCGGATCATCGGCCTCCCCGAGGGAGTAGAAAGAGAATCAGGAATGCAAGCAGTGCTTGACGAAATTATACAGGAAAACTTCCAAAACACTTGGAACACGAAACCACCCCGCATACAGGATGGACAGAGAACTCCCAACAGACATGATCCAAAGAGATCTTCACCCAGACACACGGTGCTCAAGTTCTACTCCAATGAAGACAAAGAAGGAATCCTGAGACAAGTACGAAGTAGAGAAAAGATCACATACAGGGGAAAACCCATCAGAATCACTGCTGACTTCTCCAAAGAGACCCTACAAGCAAGGAGAGAATGGACAAAGATCTTCCAAGCCCTGAAACAAAACAACTGTCAACCAAGAATAATCTACCCAGCAAAGATCTCATTTGTATATGAGAACGAAATCAGATACTTCAATAGCAAAGAAAAACTAGAAGAATATGTTTACACAAAACCAGCTCTGCAAAGTCTCCTTAGAAATGCGCTAGTCCCGGAAAAAAAAGGAGGCAAACCACAAAGTTGGCAAATAAGAAGGTCTCCAAACTAAAGCCCACACAAACAAGGCAATTACACAGACAACAACACACACACAACACAATCGCATGGCAGGGCAAAATTGCAACCTCTCAATTTTAACTCTCAACACAAATGGTCTAAATTCACCAATCAAAAGACAGAGATTAATAGAATGGATCATCAAACAAGACCCAACCATCTGTTGCCTACAAGAAACACATCTAACCAGAAAGGATGCAAAGAAACTGAAAGTGAAGGGATGGAAAAAGATATTTCACGCCAATAGACGAGAAAAAAAAGCTGGGGTAGCTATCCTAATTTCAGGCGAGATAGATTTCAATCTAACTAACATCAAAAGAGACAGGGAAGGCCATTTTATACTGGTGAAAGGAATGATCCATCAAGAAGCAATCACCATCATTAATGTTTATGCACCGAATCTTAATGCACCTAGTTACGTAAAGCAATTACTTACAGACTTAAGGGAAGACATAGATACCCACACAATTCTTGTAGGCGACCTCAACACACCTTTAACATCAATGGACCGGTCTACGAAACAAAAACTCAACAAAGAAACAACAGAGCTCACACAAACAATAGAACAACTGGACTTAGTAGACATATGTAGAACTTTTTATCCTAAGGCCACAGACTATACATGCTTTTCAGCAGTGCATGACACCTTCTCCAGAATCGACCACATGATAGGACATAAAGCGTATCTAAACAACTTCCAAAACATTAGTATCATACCATGTACCCTCTCAGACCACCATGGGATGAAACTGGAAATCAACAACTCAAAACTCCTCAGGAAGTATAGGCACTCTTGGAAATTGAACAATATGCTATTAAACGAACAATGGGTCAGAGAAGAAATTAAAGATGAGATCAAAAAATTTATGGAAACCAATGAAAACTCTGATACAACATTCCAAAACATATGGGACACCGCCAAAGCAGTGCTACAAGGTAGATTCATCGCAATTGGAGCCCGTGTCAAGGCCCAAGAAAGACGCCAAATACAGGAACTAACCTCACACCACCAGGATCTGGAAAAACAGCAGCAGAAGAGTCCCACGCACAATAGGAAACAAGAAATCATCAAAACAAGGGAGGAGATAAACCAAATAGAAATCAAAAAAGCTATACATAAAATCAACAAATCAAAAAGTTGGTTTTTTGAGAAAATAAACAAAATAGACACTCCACTGGCCCGATTGACCAAAAAAAAAAAAAACAAGAGAAAGTGAGAATCAATAGCATTAAAGATGACAAAGGCAACATAACAACAGACACTGCAATCATTAAGAAAATAATTAGAAATTACTACAAAGAACTGTACTCCCACAAATTTGAGGACCACCAAGAAATAGAAAAGTTCTTGGACTCCCACCACTTACCAAAACTCAGTCCGGAGGCAACTGAAGAATTAAATAAACCCATAACCGAGGTAGAGATTGAAACAGTCATCAAGGATCTCCCAACGAAAAAAAGCCCAGGCCCAGACGGCTTCACTACAGAATTCTACAAAACAGTCCAAACAGAACTAACCCCAGTCCTCTACAAGCTCTTCAAAACAATAGAGAAGGAAGCAACCCTTCCAAACTCATTCTATGAAGCCAACATCACCTTAATCCCAAAACCGGACAGAGAACCGTCAGAGAAGGAAAACTACAGACCTATTTCTCTGATGAACATTGATGCTAAAATTCTCAACAAAATCCTAGCCAATAGAATTCAAAAAATCATCAGACAGATCATTCATCCGGATCAAGTAGGATTCATCCCTGGAATGCAGGGATGGTTCAACATTTGGAAATCCATAAATGTTATAAACCACATCCAAAAACTGCAAAACAAGAACCACATAATAGTTTCAATAGATGCAGAAAAAGCTTTCGACAAAATCCAACACCTCTTCATGCTAAAAATTCTAGCCAAAGTAGGCATAGATGGGAAAATCCACAACATAATCAAAGCAATTTATGAAAAACCCAACGCCAGTATCATACTGAATGGAGAAAAGCTAGAACCCTTCCCACTGCGATCTGGAACAAGACAAGGGTGCCCGCTATCACCACTGCTATTCAACATAGTCCTAGAGGTACTTGCAGAGGCCATAAGACAAGAAAAAGAAATCAAAGGCATACGAATAGGAAACGAAGAAGTCAAGCTTTCACTATATGTAGATGACATAATCCTGTACATAGAAAAACCAGGAGACTCAATACAGAAACTGCTAGAACTTATACGAGAGTTTGGCAGAGTGGCAGGGTACAAAATTAATGAACGAAAATCAACAGCCATAGTGTACGCAAATAACACCAAGATGGAAGAAGATCTAACCAACAGGATACCATTCAAAACAACAGAGAGAAGTATGAAGTATCTAGGAATAAATCTAACCAAAAGTGTAGGAGACCTATTCGAAGAAAACTACAAACTATTCAAAAAAGAAACTGAACAAGACCTCAAAAGATGGAATAACATCCCATGCTCCTGGATAGGCAAAATCAATATCATTAAAATGTCTATACTACCACAAGCAATATACATTTTCAATGCAATTCCAATCAAATTGCCCAAAACATTCTTCACGGAACTGGATACAATGATTCAAAAGTTCATCTGGAAACACAAAAAACCACGAATAGCTAGAACCATCCTGAAGAATAAGAAGTTAGCAGGGGGAAATCACAATCCCAGACCTCTGGACATACAATAGAGCAGTGGTTATCAAAACAGCCTGGTATGGCACAAAGATAGAAAGGAAGATCAATGGAATAGAATAGAAGCACCAAAAGGGAACCCACACAGATACAGCCAATTAATCTTTGACAAAAAGACCAATGACAGCTCAAGCAAGTGGGAAGGCCTCTTTAGTAAATGTTGTTGGGACAACTGGTTGATAGTCTGTAGAAACAAAAAGATAGACCCACATCTATCACCATACACTAAGATCCAATCTACATGGATAAAAGACCTAAACCTACATCCAGAAACCTTCAAACTCTTGCAAGAAAATGTAGGAAATACCCTGCAAGACCTAGGAGTAGGTCCTGACTTTCTAAGAAGGACACCAAAAGCAATAGCAGTTGAGAACAGAATAAACAAATGGGACCTCATCAAACTAAGAAGCTTCTGTACAGCAAGGGAAACAATCAACAAAGTAAAAAAGCAACCCACAGAGTGGGAGAAGATCTTTGCACACTACATAGGCAATAGTGGGCTAATTTCCAGGATATACAAAGAACTCCAAAACAACCAAAAAACCAAAACAAACAAGCCACTCAAGAAATGGGCATGGGAAATGGGCAAACATTTCACAAAGGAACAAGTCCAAATGGCAAACAAACATATGAAAAAATGCTCCAGTTCCCTGGCAATAAGGGAAATCCAAATTAAGACATCGATGAGGTACCACCTAACACCAGTAAGATTGGCCCACATAAACAAGAACACCAACGACGCTTGCTGGCAAGGATACGGGGAAAAGGGAACCCTACTCCACTGCTAGTGGAGCTGCAAATTGGTACAGCCTTTATGGAAATCAGTCTGGAGAACACTCAAACAACTCAAAATCTGCATACCATATGATCCAGCAATAGCACTCCTAGGAATATATCCAAAACTCCTGTTCCACGACAAACCAACATGCATCCCTATGTTCATAGCAGCACAATCAGTAATTGCAAAAACATGGAAGCAACCGAAATGCCCATCAGCAGAAGATTGGATAAGAAAGCTTTGGTTCATCTACTCCATGGAATACTACTCAGCTATTAAAAAAAACAAAATGCAGTTCTTTGTGGCTAAATGGGCACAACTGGAAACTATAATGCTAAGGGAAATGAGCGAATCCCAAAAGGTTAGATACCACATGTTTGCCTTGATTTAACCTGTAATTTTTGTTTGGTTGTTTGTTATTTTTTGAACCTGTCATTGATACTGTCTCAACCCAGATGTTTCGAAGAATGGAACTTGCATTATTTTTAACATATTGTTTACTCAATACTATGTCAATTAATTCCATAATCTTGTATATTGATACTGAGGTTTTGTTGGGGCTTTTAACTGACCAGAACTTTACTCTGTTAGCTCTACCTTCAGACCAGAGAAGGTCTCCCCAAGAGGCCACTGAACTTATCTGGACAATAAGACGCTGGACTTTATGCTAGGTATATGCTTGCAATGAAGGAATCTCAACTGAACTTGAACTGTGGTTATGCAGCAAGGTGGAGAAATCCACTATGGGGGGAGGGGTACGGGAGGGGTGGGGGGAATCCCCAGTGCCTATAAAACTGTATCACATAATACAATGTTAATAACAATAAGAAAAAAAAAAGAAAGAGAGAGAGAGAGAGAGAGAATGAATCTTCAATGCACTAATTCACTTCTCAAATGCCCATAATATGGTGGCTTGGCCAGGCCAGAGCCAGTACTCTGTCAGGAGGTTATCAAGCCCTGCAGCATCTGAGTCATCATTCACTGCCTTTCTAGAAACATTAGCTGGATTGGAGGCAGAGGAGCCAAGACTCCAACAGAGGTTCTGTTACAGGATACAGACATTCTAAGTGACATCTCAACTAGCCAAATCCACCCAAAATCTTGTATTAAAAAATAGTGATGGTCTCCATGCACCCGAGACCGATTTAGATTTACTTCAGTTTTCCTGTGTTCTCTACATACTTTTCATTCAAAGTATTTATTTTCTGCTGGGGTGACTAAATTTGAAAATCTGAGTAGTTTGAATATAAGATTATTCACAAAACCTCCCTATTTCTTTCCTCTCAATAAGATGTTTAATAGCTCATGGGAAAAAATCTTTAGTCATACAATATATAAATCAGTGCTTAATCCCCATGTATGATAAATCAGGTAAAGATTTGTATGGCCAAAAAAATCATGTGTTTCAAGGTTACATAGAGATAAAGGTAGGTAGGATATCTGTCCATTTCCGTGAAGTTTTTGAGATTTAATTTTTTTTTATTAGAAAAGCAGATTTTTACAGAGAGAAGGAGATACAAAAACATCTTACTCTCGAAGTGGACACTATAGCCAGAGCTGAGCTGGTCTGAAGCCAGGAGCTTCCTCTGGGTCTTCCATGCAGGTGCTGGGTCCCATAGCTTGGGGTCATCCTCCAGTGCTTTCCCAGGTTACAAGCAAGAAGCTAGGTAGGAAGTGGAGCAGCCAAGACATGAACCAGTGCCCATATGGGATCCTGATACGTGCAAGGCAAGGATTTAGCCACTGAGCCATCATTCCAGGTCCTCCAAGGAGTTTTCAAATGAGTTTCTCTCCTGGTTCCTGTGCTTCAGTACCTTTCAGTATTACTTCAATGCTACCTGAGCCCAAGTTGCCTATGATGGTTTCTTTTTCTGCACCATAACCCTTAATTCACTGTAGAATTGCTTGCAGAATAGCTGGTCCTCCTCTTGTCTCCAGCCATATCTACACTGAAAATTCCTTCAAAGGTTTCCTACTTCTCACACAGCCCTCCAAGACTACTGCCACAAATATCTCCCAAATATTATCATATTTCAATTATTAACATCTTAAGCTTATCTCATTGGCAGAGATGATTCTTTGGCCTCTTTGTAGTCTTTTAGCACCCAGAAGTTGGCCTGATACCTTAAATCCACCTCTTGAACTAAATATTATGTCTGAGGTGTCACATGACTGACAGTAAACAAGGTTGGATCAAACTCTTACTGTGCTGAATTCTAATTATCTATGTTCTTTTCCATTTCTCATTTTTATATGACCCAGCTATTTCCAGGCATCTTTTTATATTTTTTTTAAACATTTATTTGTGTTTAAAATACACATAAATATACAGCAAGAAAGAGAGAGACAGAGAGGAAGATCTTCCATCTGCTGATTCACTCCACAAGCGGATGAAACGGCCAGAGCTATGCTGATCCGAAGCCAGGATCCAGGAACCTCTTCCAGGTCTCCCACATGGATGGAGTGTCCCAAGGCTCTGGGCTGTCCTCGACTACCTTCCCAAGCCACAAGCAGGGAGCTGGATGGAATGCAGGGCCACCAGGATTAGAACCGGTGACCATATGGGATCCCAGTGCATTTAAGGCAAGGACTTTAGCTCGGCCAGGTTTTACTGACTTTGTGTGAGAGTTGGGAGGCAGGAGAGGATCAGGAACCAATCTTCCTCCTGCTCTGTTGGCTCTTGATCAGGTTGTGGAAATCAGATTTGAGTTGCCATCAAGTAGCTGCCTCATTACAGCCCCTGACTTTAGCTACCCGACCTTACTATGCTTCTGTGGGTATCTAATTCCCCATGCTAAGTGTCTTTTTCCTGGAAATACCTGAGGTACTTCGGTGATTCTTGCATCGAGTTCCCATAGACCAGGTATCCCTGGTATCCACTTGTCTTCTTCAATGTGACATTCAAAGGAAACAGCAAAATAATCACTAGTACTTGTCTAGTTAATCTCTTTCCCTATTTGGGTTCTCATTCTAAATTTTCTCTAATGTTAGTTGACATTTAATTCACTTCCTGAGATTAGGCTGTGGCATAAATCAATTGCCACTCTCATATCTATTTTCAATATATCCTCCTGGAAAAGTCTCAGAAAGGAATGGTCAGTTAGGCGAGGGGAAATGGAAAATAACAACTCTTTACTACTATTATTGCTGATAACCCTGAAGTCAGATGGTGGAAAATGAATAATCATTTTCTGCTCATTTGATGTTTAATTCATACCAATTTTTAAATGTATTTATGTATTTGAAAATCACAGTTACAGAAGGACAAGAGAAGGCCTTCCATCTGCTGATTCATTCTCCAAAGAGCTGCAACATCAAGAGTCAGGCTGGTCTAAAGCCAGGAGCCGGGAGCTTCTTCCAGGCCTCCCATATGAGTGCAGGGGCACTATATGGTTAATATTCTACTGCTTTCTTACATGTATTAGTAGGGAACTAGATTGGAAGTGGAACAGCCATATGGGCACTGCAGGCAGCAGCTTTATATGCTATGCCACAGTGTCGGTCCTGTTTTTCAGTCTATACCAATTGATCAGTCTATTAGAATGCAGCCCCATTTTTGAGAAAGGCAAACATTGCTATTTTAGCAATCAATTGCAGACTTTACCTTGTGATCTACTACATATAATGGTTAACAACATTTTTCTTTCAGAAACTATTTCTTACAACTAATATAATTCTACCTCTCTGTATATATTTTTAAATTTTGTCAGAGGGTCAAGGAGAGAAGAAGGGAGAGAAAAACGGAGAAGTCACAGTTAGGAGGTAAAATTCACTTCTCAAGCTTTTCCTATGAACATCTTTTATTTTAACTTTCATGGATTTTATGTTCAGGTCTCTCTTCCAGTCATATATTTTATCTGGCTGTGGTTTCCCATATTCTATTTAGCAAGCCTTAGCACGTCTCTTTGCCAAACTTTTCTTGATCGCAGAACAGCTTTCCTTCCTGACGGAAGTCTTATGTTTCAGAAAACAAAACCCATGTCATAATCTTGTGGGCAAAAATCTTTATGTATTTTTTTCCAGTGAGCCTCTTGCCATTTTCTTCTGTTTTCTGCCTGAAAATGCATTTGTTCACACTAGTTACTACCATCTGTATCGTCTGATTAGAGGCATTGTGAATTCTCATCACGCTTTAATGTCTCTCACGGTGTCTAATTAGAGAACAGCAAAAATTTCCCAAGCCACGCAATATGTAAAGAAGGATATGGATGGGTAAATAAAGCCTCTACTTCTTTGCTCACCTTACAGAACAATTTACTGATTTTTATTGCATTTCATCCAATGGAATCAAACCAAAGCAAATAAGATGGAATCAAATATAATGTACTGAATGATATTAAGCCCAAAAATGAATGGACTAATTTTGAAATAGTTCACCTCAGGGAAAAGTTACTTGGAGAGAGAAATGGGGGACAATGTGAGATCATAACAATAACAGGAAACTGAAAATTTTTTTCGAAAACTTAGCTCAATTGCAAGAATAAAAAGTATCATGACTTCATTTTTTTAGTAAAAGGACATACATAAAAAATGAAATAATCATAAAGCTGTATTTTTCTTAAGATGTAGTTAAAGAACCTTTATTTTGTCCTCTCACTCTGTATTGTAACCCTGGACGTCTCCATCCAAGGCTGACACAAGTTACCCTCCATACAGATCCAGTACCTAAATGCACTTTGTCATCACATCTCTCTTGAGGTTCTGCGTCCAAACTACTTAACATTTCCACTAAAAGTTACTTCCAAATCAATACATTCAAGCCCAAGTCCACAATCTTTTTCAAATGTCGGAATCCTTGCATTTGCACTAACCAGAAAGTTGCTCCCGAATCCTCCCTCTGCTTTATCCACCATGTCCAAATCACCAAATCCTGCCAGTTCCACCTTATGTAACACTACTATGCTGTCATGTGTGCGTGGCTCTCTATCCCCTGCAGGCCTAATCTCTTTCATCCTTTTCTACCTAGCACATTGCCATACCTGCAAGTGTATTTATTCTTTGCCAGTCTTACACCATTACAATTCACTACATATATAGCAGCCAGAGAAAGTATTTGATAGGAAGGTTGGGAATGGGTGTGATGTTTAAAAATAAGAGAAAAACCATAAAGTGTAACATAAATCCAATCCTGTAGCAATCTTCCTTGAAGCTCCTACATGACTTCTGTTGTTCTTAAAATAAAGACAAAAGTTTTTGTTAAAGCCTTTCTCTCCTTCTCAGACTTATTCCATAACACCTGCTACCTCAACTCATCCCTTTAATTTAAAAAATTATTTATTTTTATTTAAATGTAAATTTACAGAGAGCAGGAAATACAGAGAGAGAGAGATCTGCCATCCAGTGGATCATTCTGCAGTTGCCAGAGCTAGGCTGTTTTGAAGCAGGAAGCCAAGATCTTCTTCCTGGGTCTCCTAAGTATGTACAGGGTTCCAAGGACTTGAGCCATCCTCTATTGCTTTTCCAGGCCATAAATAGGAAGCTGGATCAGAAGTGGAGCAGCCAGGACTTAAATAATTGCCCATATAGGATGCTGGCTCGGCAGGCTGAGAATTACCCTACTATACCACTGCACCAATCCCTATGTTTGCCTTCTTATAGTTCCAGTAAAACTCCAAGTTTCCTCCTAACTCAAGGCCTTCTTTTCCTGTGGTTCCCTAGAGCTGGAAGGCATACTTTGCCAAGCCCACTTTCCCACCACATTCTTCTTGGCTATCTACTATCCCTTTGTCCACAACTCCTATATCCCTTGACCCTTAGGATCCTTTCATAACTCTACATTGCAAGTGTGATCATTCTCATCTCTTTCATGGCAACCTGTACTTGTACTTCAATTTGCTCATCCAAATTATAAAAAAAAAAATGTGTTTTGTGGGGTTTTTTTTTAATTCATGTCTATTTTCACTCACACTAATAGCATTTACAGTAAATGCTACATGACAGCAGGAACTGTGCTTCTCTTATTCTCTCCTAAGCACCAGTTCAACACCTCGTACAAGGCAGGCACACCACAAATACATGTGTGTAAGCAAACAAATGTAGTTATTCTGAAAATCTCTTTTCAGTCCCAAAGTGTCTCTTCTCTTGCTGGTAACAATGAGACTGTTAGTGTCAATTCCAATCAAGAACAGCATCCAAATAAAAAAGAAGTACAATATTAATTCAGCTGGAGATAGATCAGCATTGATTTTACTAGCAGATACAAACATTAAGAGCTATTCAGGTTTATTTTTATTTTTTAATATTATGCTCACCTGAAGATCAAGCTCATGGTACAGACACTCGGGAATTCTCTACACAAAACAGTGTCTGTTTTAATTATTTTTTAATTTTTAGTTTTCATGATAACTTCCTTAGGCTTGGGGATTTCCCTGTCCATTCGTCTATTAGGATGTTTCTGTTCCTTTTTCTGAAGTATAAGCACTTCTGTATGCATATGACTTCCGTATGTCATCGGAGAATAAATGTTTTCCCCGCCTTGTCATTTACCTTCGCATTATTTATGAGTCTTGAAATAAAAGGAATTTTATTTGGTTTTCGTTTTTGTTGTTTACCTTTTTTAATCTTTGCAAAGTGAATTCCATTTTTGCTTTCATAATCTGTGCCTTTTATATCATGCGTAGGGCAGGGAAGGAAGCTTTTCATTCCTCTATGCACATGAGACCCTGCCGGGCACCATGGGAACGTCCCCCACTGCTTTTCCCACCATGCCCAACATACTGCAGGTTCATTGTGTTTACATGCTCTTCAGTCATTCAATGTCTACTCTGTGGCAGGCACTGAAGCAGCAAAGCAGGCAAAAAGGACATAATTGTTATCTCCATGTAATTTGCAGTGAAAAACAGTTTTCAACACATGTCACTCCTAAGTACATGCCCATCCTGGCCAATGTTTGTATAAGCATGCAGAACATTGCTTATGTACTGATTGTTTCAATTCACCCAATTATAAAGTCAAGCATGTGCCAGGAAGGCTAAAGTCCTCACCTAACGGTGACCACACTTCCCATCCAGCTTCCAGCTTGTGGCCCAAGAAAGCAGTCAAGGACAGCCCAAAGCCTTGGAAGGCTAAAGTCCTCGCCTTTCATGTGCCGGAATCCCATATAGTGTGCCAGTTTATGTCCCGGTGACCACACTTCCCATCCAGCTTCCAGCTTGTGGCCCAAGAAAGCAGTCAAGGACAGCCCAAAGCCTTGGGACCCTGTACCCGTGTGGGAGGCGTGGAGGAAGTCCCTGGCTCCTGGCTTCGGATGGGCGCAGCACCGGCTGTTGCAGTTACTCTGGAAGTGAATCATCAGACAGAAGATCTTCCTCTCTGTCTCTCTTCCTCTCTATATATCTGACTTTAAAAGAAAACCTTCAAGGCCTTACATCATGAAACCACATTTCACACCATGTAATACCCAGTAAGATTAACTATGTCCCACATTAAATAAAATTTCTTTAGCCAAAAAAATTTGTTGAGTTTTGCGGCTTTGCTTTTGAGATTATATTCCTGCAATTTAATTTATGCTTGACTATAAATTCTAGGGAAAATATTGTACATATTAGAAAAATGGTTTTTAAAATTAAGATGTCAATGAAGTAGTTACAGCATGTGGTTAAGAACTTGCATTTTCTGACACATTGTTCGCTCAGTACCATGTCAGTTAACTTCATGATGTTGTAAATTTCCATGTTTCTTCCTGTTGTTGAAGTTGTGTAGTGGCTTTTCATTGGAGGGGATGTTATTCTGTGAGCTCTACTTTCAGATCAAGGATGATCTCCCAATGAAGCTGTTGAATTTATTTGGACAATAAGATGCTGGACTGTCTGCATGGTTAATGCCTACAATGATGGAATTATGACTAGTTATAAGCTGAACTGCTGTAATAATATGAGGAAATCAACATGGGGGGAGGGGCTGGGGGAATCCCAGAGCCAATGGAACTGTGTCATAAAATGAAAGAATAATAAAGAAGAAGAGGAAGAGGAGGAAGAAGAAGAAGAAGAAAACAAAAGAAGAAGAAATGGTGTTGAACCTCTAATTGTTTTCTAATGTGATTAAGTTTTTAAAATGTGAATGCTGCATCAGCTACATAACACATGCAAACTGAGCCCATTACTGCATACAAAGTGATAGTGAACTGCATTAGTCTTTTCTAGTGATGAGAAAGCAATGCTTTGATCACATTTTCATTCTCACATGTGCTGCTTATAGTTTGGACTTTTCACTCTCTTACGATGCTTTAGCATTGACCAATGGCCCTCATGAGTTTTCCCATTTCAAGTAATGGCAAGTGGAAACCGTGCACTGTACACTGCATATGTCTGCACTGGAGTACTTTGGCTTGGAGGGACATGCCTAGCTAACCAAGGTCGGATCCCATAGTGGTGTAAGAGATATCTCTGTGCATCATAGCCAGAGAAGAGAGTATTTCCAGGGGGGAAAAAGCACAAAAAGCCTAGGAGGCCAATATTGGGGTGTTCTGGCGATCTAGTTCTGAAGCACGCAGTTCTGCTGTAGTTGTTATTGAACTTCTCTTTAGTGACAGGTGCTTAAGCTTGTGTTTCCCTTGCTGCGATGTTGTTGGGATTCCACAGGACTGGGCTCTGTCCATACAACAGTGGATATCTTTCCTGGTCTGCTTTATTTTTTGAATGTTTAGAACAAGTCAAAAATACAGACATAGTCATATATCAGCCACTACACAGCTGCTAAGTAACTTCGTCACGAATCCTTAGTAAACCATTTTACAAAAAAAAAAAAAAAATACTGCTTATAAACACACTCATAAAATAAAGCTCAAAGCAGAAGGCATGTCACTGATTCCCAATTTCTCAGCACAGATACATGACACATAGCTATTAGTTTCCAGCTGCCAGGGAAGGCTTCGCCTCTAAGAGCAGACTCCTGCGACTGCTACTGACCTCTTTTGTCGTGGAGAGATGGGACTGGGTCTGTGGTGGCAGAAGACAGAGAGAGCTCCCACAGTGATTCCAAACCTGCTCTGCGACCGTTGAGTGTGCACATCAACGACTTCAACCACTTGCATCACATCCTGCCTCCGAGTTTGTGCTGAGGCCAGCCTACGTTCTCGTGGACTGTTCCCAGACAAGACTCAGTGTGGTAAGGGCAGCGAGTGACAGGCCCTGCCCAGGAGACACAGGACCTCTCTGACACATGATGGTGGCCAAGGGCTCCCTGACAGCCTTGCTAGTCCTTCCTCAGCCTGCTCCATGATCTACGATGCTCCCGTCTCACTCTGCCTCCAGGATGACACTCAGATCACTGAGCACTGACTCTGCCAGCCTGTCTGCCTTCTTCCCCATGTTCTTTCACACAGGCTAATAAAATCCTTTCCCATTGAATCACAAATAAAATCCTTTTATGAACTCCTTTCCCATTGAATAAAACCCTTTTCCATTGAATCATATTTTTGTGGCTGATTCTCAGAGATCCCGACCAACACATTCTAAGTTGGGAACCACTCATTTAGACCCTCTTTATTCAGAATTTTGGGCATTGCTTCTGAAACAGCTTAGAATACTCCATTGTGCATGTTCTTTAAAATATTCCTCTAGCCAGGTGGCTGCTCTTTCAGCAATCTGTCTGATACTGTGTAAGATTTGCCCTCAGAGTAAATTCTTACAGACTTATCTCCTCAGCTTTAATCCAGCTACCTTGTAATTATCTTTTAAATGATGCCATACCCACAAATCTGTTTTCAAAACTGGCTTCCTCCAGATTCCCTTTCTCTGATTAAGATGAGAAAAGGCATGTTTTATTTTTCTGCTTTATTTTTGCCCCTTTCAACTCTAAAAAAAGCATTTTTAGATTTTGAAATGCTATTCATTGATACAGTGATTCATATTTTCATTTTTTTCTTGAAAGCCAAAGAGGGAGGGAAGAGAGATCTTCCATCTACTGTTTCACTCCCCAAGTGGCTACAACATCCAGGGTAAGGTTAGGTTGAAACCAAGAGCCTGGAACACCATCTTGGTCTTCCCCATGGATGGCAGGGACCCAAGTGCTTAGATCATCTCCTGCTGCATTCCCAGGTGAGCTTGAAGGGAAGTGGAGCAGCCAGAACCTGAACCAGTGTTCCCATATGGAACATCAGATAGTCGGCAGCTGCTTTACATCTTGTGCCAGTCCCTAGGTAAGAATTATTAACCCCAGTCTCCTTAGCCAGGGTCTTAGCACTCACCCCCACAAAAGGACACCGACCTGCCAAACCTTACACAAAACCCCCAGGCCACGAATCTTCCTAGTGTGTTTGAGGATGTCCTAGTTGCTGTTCTTAATGTTATCTGTTTGGCTTCCTGATCTAAGCTGTTTTTGTAGAGGGGTAGTCAAATTTGTTGGTCATGCTGATGCTCTGAATCCAATAAAGTCAACCCAAATGACATATGTCAGACTATGATTTCCATTTAACTATGATGGTCATTTTTTCACATGTTCTTCCTGTGTGAAGCAAAAAGTTTATAGAGTAATGAAGCACAGAAGACAATGTGGGAGTGTGGAATGAAAGAGATTGAATTGGGTTTATTGGATTTAAATTCCACACTACCATTCCTTAAAAATACTACACACTCTGCAGGTGCTATTCCCTCATCTTAGATCCTCATTCCTTTGAAATTCCCTCATGGTTCATTCCCTCTTTTCTCTAGGTGATTTCTCAAGTGTGGCTGTGACAGAGGCATCTTCTGTATAGACACATATCTATCCCCCATTCCTCCCCATCTCTGACTCTTACATTTTTGCATTAGATTTGTGATCATTAGCTTTATGTCATTTATTTTTTTACTCATTTGCTGTGTTTCCTTCTGAAAACCTCTAAGCTTCATGTAAGCAAAGATTTTATAGGCACAGACACACACAGTTATCAACTGCATGAAAGAACAGTGCCTGCACATAGTAGGTGTACAGTTATCTTTGTTAAATAATTTGTATTATCTTCAAAATGTATATATTTTGGAATGCTTGTACAGAAATAAGACTACCTATACGACAGTTTAAAACATGTTTTGTTAGAAGCGTGCCATTCATTTTTAATAAAGCAGCTTAATAATATTTTCAAAAAGATACTTTTATCTACAAAAGTAGTTTGAATTCTCTCAGTGTTCCCATAAAGCTTCCCTCAATACATTCAACTAAAACTTCATAAATAATTCCAACTGATACTTACATTGCATTTTCAGTTCAAAATGCTTTGCATGTATAAACTCATTTCATCTCAAATAGCCCCTTTTCATAGGCACACTTCCTATCCCCATTTCACAGATAAAGAAGCTGTGGTACCAAGAGCCTGTAATCGAGTTGAAGTTGTCAGCCAGGTAAACAAATGGCAGAACCAGATTCAGTCCCAGGGCTTGGACAGCCTGGCCTAGACTCAAGCTCTGAATAACCACCCTATATAACCTTGTTAGTACATGAAAGAAAAGCTGGAATTTATACAATGTGCAAGATTGATATTTCCACGACTCACACCTCATCCTTATGGTGTAAACATAGCCTTGATGTGATTTTTTTAAAGTGTCCAAATTTGTCTTCATAAAAATTCAAGAAAAAAAACAAAAGGTTAATTGCTTTAAACCATAGACGATCTCAAAGCGTGAATGATCAGAATGATCACTGGCTGCCTCATTTCTTCCCCTCTTAAGCAGCTTATTTATACACAGAAAGCACCGCACTGAAGTTTCAAAATCATCATAGCAGTTCAGCTTGGGAACACATTTCCATAATAAAAGCAATTAGCTTGTGCAATGCTTTTTCTGCCAAAACGTAGTAAAGTCTCTACGGCTTTGGGTGTGGATAACCTCGCTGGCCCATCATTGTTTCTGAAGGGAGAATCCAGGGCCAGCAGCTCCTGGGAGCAGAGCTTCTCCAAGTCTAACTGCTGCACTGGCCACTTGAGAAGGGCCTCCCGGGGCAGCGAATTCTTGTCTACAGTAGACATCTCTGGGCTTTGTTGGTCCGTTGCTTGGTTGGTTGATTGGTTTTTTATTGATTCCAGATATCCAGTGAATTTCAAAAGTGGGTTTACTTTGATTATAATGTACAGTACACTAGAATTTTTGCCAAATCCATCTGGGAAAACAATTTGGCAGCTGTGCTAGGTTTCAAAAGCAGGTGTGAAATAATTGGAAGGTTTATGGGGTGCTGAGTATGGAAGCCAGGCTCTCTGATGACCATTGTTTGCCCCAGAGCACCGTGTGCCAGAAATCTGTGTAAACATAGGCTGTGGGTTTCCAACGTCCCTGCAAATAGCTACTTGTGCATCCTGCCAATTTTGCTTCATTTTCTGCTGCAAATGACAGCTGTGCCAGTAAGTGTCTGTAGTTTTAACTTGAATTGCATTGCATTCTTTTTTCATATATACTAGTAATTTTGGATTTCAGAAGAATGAAGGTGTTGAAAAGAGTTCACAGATTTTGAAATTTCCCATTAACATTTTGAAAGAGCAAAGAGTTTGACATTTCTCCTGAAGCAGCTGCTCTAAGTCGCTATTGATTGCCTTGACATCTAGCTGGAGAAATAAACAAAACTCCTATTTCACCAGTGTTCAAATCATGACTTAGCACAGGTTCTCAGATAAGCAAATCTATCCCTGGACTCCCAAGGGTTCAGTGAATCAGACTTTCCTGGTGAGCTGTAGGCCTAACACTTTTGATTATCACTATCTCACCTTTTGAGACTAAGTAAAGCATTAAAAAAAAAACTCCAAATCCCAAGCACATTTTCAAAAAGATCTATTTATTACTTTTATTTGAAAGGCATACTTACTGAGAGAAGAGACAGAAATCTTCCTATCCACCAGCTCACTCCCCAAATGACTGAAACAGCCAGAGCTGAGCTGATCTGAAGCCAGGAGCCCCTCCAGCCCTCCCAAATGGGGGCAGGGTCCCGAAGCTTTGGGCCCTCCTCCACTGCTTTCCCAGGCCACAAGCAGGGAGCTGGATCGAAAGTGGAGCATCCAGGACTCGGACCAGCACCCATATGAGTGCTGGTGCCAGAGGACACAGGATTAGCCTGTTGAGCCATGGCAGCAGCCCCCATAACACATTAATAAAAGTCCCACTATAATTCTCAGACCATAGAGCCGACCCTTCAGAGCTGGATTCCTGTACTTCAGTATCTACTTTCCATTTGTTTTCATGAACTTCCCAGAAATCTGATTCTGCACCCTGCTCTTGAAACTTGCATGATTCAGGTTTAACCAGTCAGAACTTCCAAATCCTTCATCAGACAGCTCAACCAGACCTTGAGGGATGCAAGGCAGAAACATGAAGCCTGGAACTGCCACAGAAGTTTTCACTACTGTGGAGAAAGGCACCCTGTAAAAGAAGCCAACACATGGACAAGACAGAGTTGAAGACTCATGACAGAAAAAATCAGGTTACTGATGACACCGAATCACCAGATTGTGCCACCTCTGGCCTTTTCATTGATGTGAGATAATGAGTTCCTTTCATTTTAGGACTGAGAAGTGGTTTCTATCACTTTTATTTTGTTTTAAGATTTATTTTCATTTAAAAAGCAGATTTTCACAAAGAGAAGACATTCAGAAAGAGATTCGTTATCCACCGGTTCACTCCCCCAGCAGTTGCAACATCCGGAGCTGGGTTGATCGAAAGTTAGGGACCAGGGGTATCACCCAGGTCTTGTACATGTGTGCAGGGATCAAAGGTCTAGGGCCATCCTTCCACTGCTTTCCCAGGCAAGTTAGCAGGAAGATGAATGGGAAGTGGAGCAGCAGTACCCATAGGTGTTGCCAGCATCATAGGAAGAGACTTAACCTACTACACCACAGCACTAGCTCTCTTGCTTTTCTTTTTCTTTTCTTTATTTTTTTATTCTTCTGACTCAAGAATTCCCTTGCATTTACATATTTGTACGTGTATATACATATGTATATATATATTTTTCTTTTAACAATCTTACTTATTTGATTAGGGTACAAAGGGACAAGGGTTACAGGAAAGTGGGTAAGACCATTGTTTCCACACTAATGTCATCATTTTTTTTTCCTGTATCTAGGGTCAGGGGAGAAACAAAGGGAGAAGCCCCACCCAGCCTCCCACCCATCCCAGGTTCCCGATGTGAGGCACGCTCCAAGGATCCTGCTCAAGCAGTTTTGATAGTTCAACAGTTCTGAATTGCTGCCAATCTCACTGTTCCAAGCGCAATAAAATCTATTCAGAATCCACTGGCTGACATAATCTCTTCATGGTTGGCATTCTGAGATCAGCAGTTCAGTTGGAGGAATCTCCAAAGATACTTCGTCTGAGGTGATCCCAGACCTGATTCTTGTGTGTGCTTGCCAGTACAGGGTCGGCACAGTCCGTTGCCCCTTATGCACATGCTGGTCATTTCAATTGCTGGGTCAGTTCTGTTTCCAGCCTTTTCTTCCATGCAAACCAATGGGTATTGTAGTCCAGTTCGATCCTACCCACTTCGTACTCGGCCCTCATGCAAACCAGTGAGAGCTGCAGTCTAGTTGGGGTGACTTCCCATAACCCCCACCAGGCCTGCATGCATATGGCATAGGTCAGGGGCAGATCAGGCTGAATCAGTTCACATCACCCACTGGTGATTCTGAGCACCAGAATAGAGTGTGGGTTGGGCCAGGTTCAGTCACGACAAAAACCAGTGCACATTACAGAATGCCAAGGTGTGGTGAGCCATACCAGATGTGCCCGCAGCACCCAAACAGCACATGTGAGAACCAGGCGGAGAGGGGACAAAGCCGGCAGGGGGAATGTGGGCTCCCCTGCTGGACAGCCACTCCCACTGGGGAGCATGAGTTGGGATGGGGGCAGACCAGACCAGGCAGGGCTACAACATCTGTGGGCCTCATGTGAGCTAGATCAGGGAAGAGCCAGGTTGGGCTGACTGTTCCGAATGGTGTAAGCAAAAATCATAGTGGGTGAGAGTTGGCTAGGTTTTGCCACAGCATCAGCCAGCAGAGACTGGCACTGAGGGCTTAATCTGTCAAGTTAATCTCCAGAACCACCTGGAGAATCTATAAACCTGGAGTTGGAGTGGTCTAGTAGGGAGATAGTGGGCACCTCCCTCTTGGGTTACCACTCCCAATGGAGAGCATGAAAACCAGGACAGGGGCAGGGGTGGCTAGACAGAAAGGCACCCACCAGTATGTGTGTGTGCTGGATAGTAGTGCTGGTTGAGTTGCACTAAGGCTTCAATGCTCATTGACATGTATGAGAACTAAATGGGATGTGGGACAGACTGAACAAGCCTACGGTACATACTGGCAAGCATAGGAACCAGGGTAGAGGGCAGGCCTGGTGGGCGTTATGGGGAGCTCTCTTGCTTTTAAATTATAACCACAAAAGACTGCTTAAGCAAGAGCTAACCTGGTGTAGAGGAGATTTCTTAGTATTAGAACGCTGCCTGCCCCCTCTTCAAAGTAAATGCTTCTGGCTGCACACAGTACAGTATCTCTCTAAAAGTAAGATTCAGGACATACTATGACACATAGTGTGAGTACAATTTCCAAGAATGATGTCACATCTGACTTTGTTAAAGTTATTTATAATACTACATAACAAGAATTTCAGTAGGGCCGATACAGGCTGGATAATTAAGCACCTTAACAAGATCCTTCAAAGACCTGGATTTGGGAGGCCAGCACTGTTTTATAGCAGATAAAGCTGCTGCCTGCAACACCTTCCAACATGAAAACATTCAGACACCAGCCCAAGTCCTGGCTGCTCCACCTCTGATCCAACTCCCTGCTAAGGACTTGGAAAGGCAGTGGAAGATAGCCCAAGTGCCCATGTGGAAAATTTGGATGAAACTCCAGGCTCCTGGCTTCAGCCTGGCCAAGCTCTGACTATTGTGGCCATTCTGGAAGTGAGCCAGCAGATCGAAGATCTCTCTGTCCCTCTCTATGTCTGCTTTTCAAACAAGTAGATAATCTTAAAAAAAAAAAAAAGTGGATTTCATCCTTTTTACTCTACATCCACAGTTGGTGGTCCTGTTCTTTTGTGTTTTCTCAGAATTGCCTTGTAGATGTTACCTCATAACTGCTTGACTAGAAATGGGTCAGTTGCCTACCCAAAAGCAAAAAGAAATGGAATATAGTGAACCCAAATTTGTATTTTGGTATCTTCACTGTACACATGGCTACTTAAAATCTGAATGAAAATAGGGCTTTCAAAACAAGGTTGCATTTGCAATTAATAGTGTCTGCTACACCCAACAAGCTTGCCACCAAAATATTTATTATGGAGGTAGACAGCAAGAGTCAAGACACAGGCCTAAGGTGCTCACACCCCAGAAGAGAGTCCTTGAAATTGAGTCCTGGCTCTCCTTCTGATGACAGCTGTCCACTAATGTCCACCCTAGAAGACAGCAGGTGATGGTTCAAGTGCTTGGATCCTTGGCACCACATGGAAGACTCAGATTGAGTTTTTAGCTCCTGGCTTGGGCTGGCCCAGCCCAGGCTGTAACAGCCATCTGGGGAGTAAAGCAGCCGATAGAAGATCTCTGTCTGGCAGGGTACACTAGCATAATGGAAATATACAACTATATGCATGAGGATATGCATATGCAGGTAACCATAAATCTGCTTATGCTGTTCCTTGAAAGAAGCACTTCTCTCAAAATGTTCACGATGCAATCCTAAAAACAAAAAGTGACATTAAAATTCAAGCTTTATGTTCAGGTTGTTAGATGTCAAACATAACTGGGTAAAACTGTTAAAGTATACAAGTTGTTATTTCATGTGGCATTATAACCATTACACTTGATCCATGTTTGACATTAAAACATAAAGCCCTGGACCTAGGTGAATTCAACATCAAAGTTATTATTAACACACAAGAATATTCAGGTAACATGCTATGCAATAAGGTGTCTCAGATGCAGAATTTATTATCTTCTGAATATCTGCTTTTGAGGAAAAGAAATTGGAGGCCAGAGAGTAAATAAAATATTTGTTTTATATCCTTGTGATTTGAAATATATTCAGGTAAAAACCTGAAGATGGGGCAGATAAAAGTGATATTTTTAATACCAGAAGCAAAATTTAAACACCAATAACTTTAAAAATGTCCAATAGAGAAAGTTAAATAAGGAATAAAATAGAAATTACACTGAAGAAAAAAAGGAACTAAAAGAATAACAATATTTTCTAAAAATTGTATTGCCTAATCTCCTCCAAAATATAACCTATATACAAGTGATCTTAAAGAGCCATTATTATTCATGTAATATTCCTTGCTTGGAAGTTTTTAATATTGTAAATCTGCCACTACAGAAATTATATTTGTCATGATTTATTATTTATTCTGAAGCACAATAGCAGTAATCAAAAACATACTGTGGATTTCTGTAAATGTTCAAGTGTATGATTTTCCTTTAGTTCTATTATTGTTATTGCTATGGTGGATTTCCTGCTACCCAGAATAGATCCTACTAGTGGGGAGCTTAGCATTGGCTTGGTATTTAATGGTTTCACTCTTAATAACATGTACACAGACTCCACTAATTTCAACATGTGCCTGCTGTCTTCCTATTACTTTGTTTATGAATATCAATTACAAATTCTGTGGGGGAAACAGGGCTACAGAAATTCTGTCTGTAGTTATTGTGGGAAACGGTAATGGCAACTGTACTGTGACCTCTCTGCTTCATATAACTTACTTTATATCTGTTAATTAAAAGTTTAATAACAATGCATTGCAACTTATTCCTTCTTGAGGCCATTTCCTAGTCTCATCTTCATCTCTCTCTCTCTTTTTCTCTCTCTCTCTTACTTATTTACACTAGAAAGGCAGATCTACGGAGAAGGAGAAACAGAGAGGAAGATCTTTCATCCACTGATTCACTCCCCAAGTGGCTGCAATGGCCGGAGCTGCTCTGATCCAAAGCCAAGAGTCAGGAGCTTCTTCCAGGTCTCCCACATGGAAGCAGGTCCCAAGGCTTGGGGTTGTCCTTCACTGCTTTCCCAGGCCACAAGCAGGAAGCTGGATGGGAAGTGGGGCTGCCAGGACATGAACCAGCACCCATATAGGATCCCAGCGCATTCAAGATGAAGACTAGCCACCAAGCTACTGCGTCATGCCCCATTTGTATTTTTTTGTTTCTTTGTTTGACCTGGCACATGATTCTTTTGCTCGGCATATGCTGGAAGCATTCCAAAATTGTGACTACAGTAATTTCAAGTGAACTCTTTAGTGGAATTTTAAGTTAATATTTCAAGTGGAAAAGTTGTCAGAATGTGGCTGTGACAGGTAGCCCCCAAATGGCTCCAATGATGCCCTCTTTCTGACCGTTACCTGCTTGGAAAGTCCCCTCCGTCTGATAGTGAAATGTGTCCAGTGACTCACTGCCAATCAAGAGAACATGAAGACAAGTGATGCGATACCATTTCCAAGATTATGTGGTTAAAAGACAGGGCTCCCCTGCCTCACACTGTCACTCAGAGAGAGGCAGCTGTTGGGTGCTGAACAACCTGTGCAGTGGCCAGAATGGGAAGGAGCCAAGAGGAGCCTCTAGCCCGGAGCCAGCCAGTTACTGGGCACCTCAGTCCGGCAATTCATGAGGGGGGCAGCCCCGCCAGCAACACTGAGTGACCTTGGAGATGGAGCGCCCTCCAGTCACAACTTCAGTTGACACACAAACTATAACTTGAGCCAGAGATACCTGGCCATCAGGTCTCTGACCCTGAGAAATGATGATATAGTAAGTTTTGCGTTTTGGCTTCTAAGTTTTGAGGCAATTTGTCAAGCACAAATGAATGCTAATATGATGACCAATTCAAACTTTTTCCCAAAAAAAGTGCAGATTGAGAATTGTGGAAAATAAAATATTCGTTCTAATAAACAAAGAGAGAAAGAGTTTAGGCTCGAGATTATCAATTCCCATTTACCCATTTGCCCCACTCCCTTTGTTTGGTCAGGTAAAGTTGGTGGAAGGAGCAACCCACTTTCATTTTTATAATTTTTAAAGATTTATTTATTTTTATTGCAAAGTCAGATATACAGAGAAAGGAGGAGAGACAGAGAAGAAAATTTTCCATCTGAATGGAAGTAGGCCAGAGCCTACTGAAGCCAGGACCCAGGAGCTCTTCCGGGTCTCCCAGTGGGTACAGGGTCCTAAGACTTTGGGCTGTCCTCAACTGCTTTCCCAGGCCACAAGCAGGGAATTGGTTGGGAAGCAGAGCTGCTGGGATTAGAACTGACACCCATATTGGATCCTGGCACTTGTGAGGCGAAGACTTTAGCCACTGAGCTACCATACTGGGCACATCCCCCACGTTAGATACCAAACACAAATCCTGGATCACCAATACCCCTGACAGACCTGCTGTAAGTCAGGGATCCCCACAATGTCCTCCTCAGCCCTAGTAATTTGCCAAGAAGGCTCTCAACTCATTACCATCAATTTATTAGAAAGGTCTCAAGTAGGCAGTAAGGACAAGATGGTAGGTAGGGGAGTGAGGGGGCAGTTACAGGGAGTGTCCGTGCCCTCTCAGGACTTGGCATCATCCCCAACCCCAAGATGCTTACCAACCTGAGAGCTTCCACACTCTTTCATCTAGTGATTTTTATGGAAGTCTGATTATGTAGGTGTGACTTGTTAAGTCATCAGCCACTAGTAAAGAACTCAATCTCAAATCCCTCTCCTCTCCCTGAATGTAGAGCTGAAGCTAAAAGTTCCAACCCTCTACCTGTGACTCAGTCTTTCTAGTGACCAGCCCCCATGCTCAAGCCCTCTACCAGGAGACATCCCATTGTCATGGCCAAGCTACCTTTACTACTCTGGAGATTGCAAGGCTTTAGATGTTCCATTCCAGGAGGCAAGGGAAAATGGCAACAATCTTTTAATGAATTCAGACGTCCATTTTTGTTGCCTTTGCTACAACCAAAGCAGCTTCTGCTAAACATAAATGCAATAAAGTGAATGTTGAAGTAGCAAGGTAATGAGCAGAGTAATGACTCCCCCCAAGACAGCCACATGCTAATCCCTGGGAACTGCACATGTGCCATGTTACATGGCAACAAGGATTTAAGATTGCAAGTAGAATGAAGTTTGTTAATCAAGCAACCTTAAAGTAAAGAGCTGATCCTGGATTATCCAGGGTGGCCAATGCAATCACAGATTTCTTACACAGGAAAAAGGAAGATACAAGGGTCAGAGTTGAAGAGAGGACACCGAGGGAGTTGTCCATGACACCGAGAGAGTTATCTTTGAAGACAGATGATATCTGAGTTAAGGAATTCCCTTGTGTAAGTTTCTAAGCCCTCCTCAGTTTACCTGGCCACTAGCAAAACAATTTTAGGGGCATTGAGCATCTAGGCAGAATAATCATGTCCAACACCCTCCAGTTTCTACTCCTTCAGGATTGATTCGGCATTTGCTAGAGAGACTGAGAGTCCCATCTGGGAAGAGTACAGGCAGCAGAGCTTGCCTGGCTCCTCTATCAGTGAGGCCCTTCTCAGGCCCCACGCGCAAGTGCCTCACCCATTCAGTTAAACAAAAGCTCCACTCAGGAAAACAACACAGAGCTGCACATTTGTAGAACAAATTTTAGCACCAACTGCTGCTCCTTGGAGCTCTTCTGCATCCCGCACACCACATTCTGAAAGTGTTCTGACCTTGCACTCCTCTCCCATCCTTCTATACTCTAGCAACTTTGACTGCTTTGATGATCTTCAAACTGCCCTGCGAGCTCTTCTCATGTGCTACGTATGTCTGTCTGCTCTGAGACATTTCCAGCCACCACCACCACCAGCACCACCACCCTGCTCCACCCACACTCACACTCTTGACTCAGATCTCTACTCAAAGGTACCTTAACAGAAGAGTCTCCGCACATCGTGTTAGAGGCTGCTCTCCCACCACTGTGTCCCTTTCATCTCTTTGCTTTATAGCCTTCATAACTGCAGACCTTCCTATGTAATTTTCTTCATTGTATTCTCCACTGCAACAGTCTCCCCCAAGAGCAGGTGCTCTGACTCTTTTCTTACTGTTTATCCCAACTTGCAGAACCAAGAGAGGCAAGCTGAAAGCTCTGAGTAAATATTTAATGATTAAATGAATGAATGCTTCTCAGTGACCTAGAGTCATCTTTCCCAGAGGTTTTTATAACAGGGTTTTTCCATCTTCTTACATTTTCAGTGATGTATAAGGCTTTCAAAGAATGTGGAGAAGATGGAATTAAAAGATTAAAATCAAAAATACAAACTTTATTCCTCAACATAAGCTCTAGTTCAAGTTCAAGACATTTTATAAGTAATGATATCAGCCATTTACACCATCGTTTTAGACCTGGGGATTGAATAATGTCAGGGAAGTCTTTTAAATGCTATTAACTGAAGAAAAATTGATGCCCTTTAAAGATTTTTAAAGATTAGGAAACAAAAAGCCAGATAAAAGCACAAATCAAACTGTGAGGTGAATGCCCAATGATTTCCCATCAAAACTCTTGCAAAACTCCTGCAAAGTTGTCCTTATTTGATGAAAGGAATGAGCAAAGTCATTGTCATTCAAGGACTCTGGGAAAGTTTTTCTCAATATTTTTTCAGCTAGAGCTTTAGCTCACATCTCAAAATATTCTCCCAGCAAGCAGACGTTACCGTTTTTGGCTTGCCAGAACGTCAACAACAAAATGCCTTCAGCAGTAAATTGGTAATACATGCTCAGAGAATGCTCAGGAGACTGCTGCACTGAAGGGTCAACAGGAACAATATCCTGCTGAGAAACATGTCTCCAAGGTGTGCAGTTTAGAATTCCAAGCCATCGTGATACCTTTGTGTTTGCCCAGCTCCCTGAGTTTGGATGGGCCACTTTCCCCTTACGTTAAGCATTGATTTGCTCATGCTTTGTCATCAGGGACATACTGGGAAGGTCATGTTCCATCTCCTGTTCTAATTCTTCCAAGAAATGCTTCCAATTCTGGATCCTGCCTACTTAAATTTTCCATTAAAAGTTCTGCCTTTGCTTACAGGTAGTTTGGGCACAGCACATTTGGCTCTCATTGAGCAGAAAGTTTTCTCCAGTCAGAATTGTGTAAACGGAAGGAAATGAAATGTCTATGAGGTTGGCTATCATCTTGGCCACTGATAGTTGCACCTCTTCATTTAGGGCACCAAAAGACTCATTCTTTCCTCATAACTTGATTTGGTTGGTTCCCCACTTGTAGGTTTCATCTTCATTTCATTCCTTCGTAAAATGAATTATTCATTTACAAACTGCTCATTTCTTCAAGACAATATCTTTCAATTCTCCTGTAAATACTCAATGATTTCACCATTCTGTCACCCAGCCTTACCATAAACTTGATGTTTATTCCTCTTTCAATCTTAACAGACAGACTTCATGTTGTCCTAATAAGGACTTTTTTCAAACTGATGGATAGCCCTCTTTGGTGCCTCAAACTAGATGCTGTTCACAACATGTTACAAGTCAGTGTGAGTTCAGTCAGATGCAAAAACAAAAACAAAAAACCCACCTCGAATTCCATAGTTGTTTCAGAATACACAGTTTCCTTCAAATGTTCAAAGCTGTGTTACAGAGCCGAGTGATACCCAAGAGTTCTTCGGCATCCATTAAGTTCTTCCTCCTTGAAGAGACCATGAGGAGCCACCAATTTGACCTGAGTGCCCTTGATCCATTCATCTGACACTTTTGACACTTCTCTCAATTTTAAATCAGACTGCTCATAAAAAATAAGTGTTGTTCAAACTTACGTTAGATTCAATTCCTCTGTTCAAAGAACGTTGCAAAGTCCAATCTGGAAAACTGAACAAAACACTTGTGCTTCAACTCTGCTAGAAATTCACTACCTTCACAGCCCAAAACTCTTGGTCCAGGGGGGTAGAGGGAGGTGGAGGAGGGGCTACTCCAAGTTCCTGACACTAATGAGCCCAGAATGGAGCTGTCTCCAAGTGTGTGCTAGTCCTGTTTCCCCCTTGTTTTAGGAGTCAATAAAAGCAGCACAGTGGCCTGAGTGTCATACACTCAAACAGCATTACCAATTTACTACCATTGGAGTTAAGGTAATAAATTATGGGACTCCTGGGCCCGGCACGGTGGCGCAGTGGTTAAGGTCCTCGCCTTGCACACCCTGGGATCCCATATGGGCGCCGGTTCTAATCCCGGCAGCCCCGCTTCCCTTCCAGATCCCTGCCTGTGGCCCGGGAAAGCAGCAGAGGACAGCCCAAGGCATTGGGACCCTGCACCTGCGTGGGAGACCCGGAAGAGGCTCCTGGCTTCGGATCGGCATAGTATCGGCCCGTTGCACTCACTTGGGGAGTGAATCATCAGACGGAAGATCTTCCTCTCTGTCTCTCCTCTCTGTATATCCGCCTTTCCAATAAAAAAAAATAATAAAAATAAATCTTTAAAAAAAAATAAATTATGGGACTCCGCTCTCCATTTCTTTGCACAGACATGTCCCCTCAAATCAGAGTCTCTTCAGTCTCAGGTTCTACGTTCCCGAAAGTTCTAAAACATATGAACCTAGGCCATATGTGTGAGATAATCATTCATGAAATGCAAGAAAAATGTTCTATATTCTCTTCTGACACATACAGTATACATGATCATTGTAAACATTATTTTTAAGCTCAAATGATTAGAAATGAATACAACAATGTAACAGGCTTGACCCATTTCATCAGGTTCAAATTCAACTACAGTAACATCCGTTGTTTTCCCTTTGGTCACTTGGGCTCCCCTTTGCTCCAACTAGCAGGAAATCCAGTATCTCCATCCTGAGACTTCCCTTCCTTCCTGCTCTCATTTGGCTAAGGAATCCAGCCCTATTCAGGCAGAAACAGGCCTAGTGCTCACAAGTGCTGGGTCAGCATTACCAGAGAGAAAGTGGCCTCTTTCCTGGCTGATTTTCACCAAGCAAGTGCTGATCTACTCTTTCTGGCATAACCTCCACAGAATCACCCGAGACCCTGGACATTCCTCACTAGTGTCTCCATTCACTCACACACTTGTGACTAAGTATGGCTGTAAAGGAAGAGGAAACTAGAGAGGAGGTGCTCTATAAAGGAATTCCAACCTGTAGCCTATCACTGGTACTATTTTTAGATATTGTGTGTATACTTAACTCCTACATATTCTCTCACATTTTTTTTTCTGCCTTCCTTTAGTTACCAGTTGCCATTAATATAAAGTGAAGTTCTGAGGCAAGGCAATAACATGCATCAATGCTATTCCCTTTTCTCCTTCCTGAAAGTATATTGCTTTATATTCCATCTTTATTTTGATTGCATTAAGCTTTAAATCTTAATAAAAGAAAATTAAAGGGCCCGGCGCCATGTCTAGCACCTAAAGTCCTCGCCTTGAATGCGCCAAGATCCCATATGGGCGCTGGTTCTAATCCCAGCAGCTCCACTTCCCATCCAGCTCCCTGCTTGTGGCCTGGGAAAGCAGTCGAGGACGGCCCAAAGCCTTGGGATCCTGCATGTGTATGGGAGACTAGGAAGGAGCTCCCAGCTCCTGGTTTCAGATCAGATCAGTTCTAGCCATTGTAGCCAATTAGAGGAGAGAATGAGAGAGTGAAAGATTTTTTTCTCTCTTTTTCCAAAACTCTGCCTTTCAAGTAGAAATGGAAACAAAAATAAAAGCTTTCTTTAAAAAGTTGATTTAATTTTTCTACATTTTTCCAGGCCCAATTCAGTAGCCTAGTGGCTGAGATCCTTACCTTGCATGTGCTGAGATCTCATATGGGTGCCAGTCATGTCCCAGCTGTCCCACTTCCCTTCCTTTCCAGTTCCCTGCTTGTGGTCTGGAAGACAGTGAAGGACAGCCCAAAGCCCTGGGACCCTGTGCCTACATGGGCACCCAAAAAAGGCTTCTGGCTCCTGATTCCAGATTGGCTCAGCTCTGGCTATTGCAACCACCTGGGGAATAAACCAGCACACAGAAGATCTTTCTTTTCATCTCTGCTTATCTCCTTATTTAACTTTCCAATGAAAATGAAATAAATCTTTTTTTAAAAAATTTATTTATTTTACTGCAAAGTCATATAGAGAGAGAGAAAGGAGGAGAGACAGAAAGGAAGATCTTCCATCTGATGATTCACTCCCCAAGTGGCCTCAACTGCCAGAGCTGCTCCCATCTGAAGCCAGGAGCCAGGAGTTCTTCTGGGTCTCCCACATGGGTGCAGGGTCCTGAGGCTTTGGACTATCCTTCACTGCTTTTCCAGACCACAAGGAAGGAGTTAGAAGGAAAGTAGGACTGCCGAGATTAGAACTGGCGCCCGTATTGGATCCTCGCGCATTCAAAGTAAAGACTTAAGCCATGAGGTCACCACACTGGGCCTGAAAATAAAATAAATCTTCAAAAAAAACTTTCTGTCTTTATACGGAGAAGGTAACTTTAAAAAAAAATGTATTTATTTTTATTGGAAAGTCAAAGTTACTCCCCAAAGTGATCGTACCAGCTGAATCTGAGCCAATCCAAAGCCACAAGCCCGGAGCTTCCTCCCAGTCTCCCATGCAGGTGCAGGATCCCAAGGCTTTGGGCCATCTTTGACTGCTTTCTCAGGCCACAAGCAGGGAGCTGGATGGGAAGCAGGGCCACTGGGATTAGAACCAGTGCCCATATGGATCCTGGTGCGTTCAAGGCGAGGATTTTAGCCGCTAGGCTATTGTGGCAGGTCATGTTGCTGTTTTACTGGGATGTTCTTCACATTTGCCTTTGGTTTTCATGGGTGCTATTCCTCTTCTCTGTCAAGAGAACATCTTTAAGTGTTCTTTGTAGGGCCTGTTTGAAAGAGGCATGTTCTTTTAACTTTTCTTTACTGTGGAAGAATTTTATTTTATTTTCAAAGACAAAGGAATGTTTTGCTGGGTGCATTATCCTGGGCCGACAATTTTTTGCTTTTAGAATCTGGAATATGATGCTTTATTCTCTTCTGGCCCGTAGAGTTTCCTGCGAGAGGTCTCCCGTGAGTTTAATTGACATTCTTTCATATGCTCCTCTGTTGTCGTTCTGTCCTTTCCAATTTCCTGGAATGTGGCCCCTCTTCTTCACACTGGCTAATGTTTCTCTGTCTGCTTAAATGTGTTCTTACCCTATTCAGCCATCTTGATTCCACTAATGACTGCATTAAACTCTATCGCTTCCGTTTCAACAATTACTTGGATTGTATTATAATGGTTTTATTGCTCATCAGTAGTCGCATTTATTTTTTTCTTCTTGAATTATTTTTATGACTCACATTTATTTTACTGAAATATTTTTTCAAGTATATTTTTCTTAAAGAAGGCATAAGTTCTTACATATGCAAAATTGCCTTTTCATCTCCCATATGCAAATGATGGTTTGCCTGGGTATAGAATTCTAAGAATACAAACATTCATAATCCTTACTAAAACTGGAGGTCTGGCGTTTGGCTTTGCAGTTAAAATACCACATGGGGCACCTGCATCCGTGTTGGAAGGCTGGGCTTCCAGTCTTGGCTCTGCCCCAAAGCCCAGCTCTTTTCCAGCAGACTTGGGGAGACAGTGGGTGAAGTCTCCAGCAGTCAGTATCTACCACCCTCGTCAGAGGCCTGCACTGAAGTTCTGTTTCCATGTTCAGCCTGACCCAAGCCTGCCTGTTGCAGACATTTTGGGAGGGCACCAGCAAACGGAAGATCAATGTTCTCTCTCTCTCTCTGTTCCCTTCTCAAATAAATCAATTTAAATATTGAGGGGACATTCCAAGATGGCTGACTAGATCCAGGACAGATTTATTGTGACTGGAGGGGGTAGTGAGGAAGAGGAAGGAGGGAATAGGTGTGACACATCTCTTGGTGGAGATGCTGCAGAAGGCACAGAGACATCATGTGGACTGGCATGGATGGTGTGGTTGCACAGAGAAAGGTGGAATCCCTGCCAGGTCTGGAAGACAGCAGAAAGTTGGGAACAGGCTGCAGTGCCACACTGATTCAGGGTTAAGATGAGCCAGAACAGAGGAAAGAGGCCCGCAAGGGTCATTATGGGGTTAGAATACACATCTCCTCTGCATGCCCCTGCTCGACACCAAGACTGGCAGGGAGAAGGAGCTATGTTGGTGGGGACCTGGATCAGCCAGAGTTGTCCTCTGTACTGTGATCAGTAAGACCTGCTGTGGCAGCTGCAATAAATTCAGTGTGCACCTAGGTCTGCGTGAGTGGACATCTAGCACTGTACAGGCATGCTCCTAGCTCTCTGTGGGCACACACCTGGCCCTGTTTACGGTAAAGGCAATACTGGTTCTGTCAAGAAAAAAAACATTGGCATTCCCCACTGACTGGCCAGTAGCCCCCTCCCCCAGATTCTGAAGTGGGCTCAGGAAGTGGTACACTCATCTAAGACTGTGAGTCATGGACACAAGGCCACTCACCTACATGCTTAAGGAGCAAGCTGCCAAGGCAAAACCTGCATAGGAAAACAAGTGGGACTGCATGGAGCTTCAACACCCTGTGGTGTGGCAATTCTCTGACTACATGATAGTGTATGGTGTGGTGTGCAGCTGGGTCTCTGGGCACCCAGAGAATCACACAGATCTCTTACATGGTGCTTGTGTTGGTGTTGGCGGGGGTTGTAACCGTCATGGTATAACCTTGGGTGTCAGTCGTCTTGAAGGAAGCAAGGTGAGGTTGTGACTGCACTAACAGTCATGGTCCCTGCCTCCCCTGTGTTGACACAGGAGGAGATCCACCAAACCCAGACTGGGTATCACCCTGAACTCTTGTCCCTTGAACACTGACACACGCCTGCAGCACACGCCCCTGGAGACACTCTGAAGGAGCAGTCATTCCACAGAGGCACCGCTCAAAGATGACTCATCAGGCAAGACATTCTGAGGAGAAATCAAACTGAAAAGTTCAGCATACCAAATAAAAAATAGTGGACAGCCTTAACGATAGACATGATGCGGTAGAAGAAATAATGTCTCTCAATGAGAAGATAAATCTTTGGAAAACTCTCAGATGAAAAAAGCAACAACAACAATAAGAAAGGAGGAAAAACCAAAATTAGTGTCCATGAATGCCGTCAACTGATCTTACAAATGAGTCAGGAGTTCTTGAAAGTGTGGAAAGAGACAATGAATTAGAAGATCTGTTTGATGAAACAGTAGTGGGAAACTTCCATAATATGGAGAAAAAACAGGAAGAGCATAGAATGCCTAATAAGTACAATCAGAAAAGATTTCACCATACAGAAAAAAATCCTAAAATGTGCATGAGAGAACCAAAGATTATCTTCAGAGGATTTCTAATTAAACTTAAAGCTGATTTCTCATCTGGGAGAGAATGGAGAGACACAGTTCAGGTTTTAAAAGAAATAAACTGCTCACCCAAAACTCTACACCCAGAAAAGTTCTCATTTATATTTGAAGGCGAAATAAAACCTTCCAAAACAAGCAGAAATTGAAACAATTTGCCACATACACATTTCATCCCACAGTTGCAAAATACATATTCTTTTCATCAGATCATGGAACCTACTCTGAGATATACCACAGTACAGGCAGTAAAGTAAACCTCAGCAAGTTTAAGAAAAATTTAAATCATGTTATGCATCTTTTCTGACTACCAAGGGATGAAGCTGGAAATCGACAATTCAAGAAAATCCTAGAAAACACACATGTGGAAACTGAATAATGTGCTCAGTGGTCACAGAGGAAACAAAACAAAAGGAAGTTAAAAAATTCCTAGAAATGAATGAAGATGACAGCATAACATATCAAAATTCACAGGTTATACTAATCAATGCCTGTATCAAGAAATCAGAAAAGCAACAATGAATGGTTTAGAGATGCATCTCATGGACCTAAACAAATGACCAAATTTCAAATCAACAGAAAGAAATAATTAAAATTATGGAAGAAATACGCACAACTGAAACCAAGGAAATGACACACAATGTCAAGGAATTGAGCAGCTGTTTTTTAAACAAACAAATCTGAAAATCCACTGACTCAACTAACCAAAAAAGAGAGAGCAGTTCCAAATCAATAAAACTGATGATTTTTAAATAAAAATTGATTGAATATTAAGCAAATAAATTAAAGAGATGGAAAGGTAAGGCAAATACAACAGATATCACAGAGAGATGAAGAATCAAAAGGAATTATTACAAAGAGCTATATGCCAACATACTTGAAAATCTAGAAATATTGGATGCATTCTTGGACACATATAATCCACCTAAATTGAATCATGCATCAAAACCTAAATTGACCAATGACTAGGATATAGCTTAAATCAGTAATAAAGACCTTCCAAAATGAAAAAAAAAAAAATCCCAGGACCAGATGACTTTACTACTGAATTCTACCAAACTTTTCAGTTAATTCCAATTATTCTCAAAGCATTCAAAACGATTGAAAGGTAGAGAATTCTCCCCAACTCCTTCTTTGAGGTCAGCATTACCTTAATTCACACACCAGAAAAGAATATCACAAAGAAAGTGAACTACAGGCAAATATTCCTGATCAATATAGATGAAAAATTCCTCAAGAAAATACTAGCTAGTCCAATCCAACAACACATCAGAAAGATCATTCACCTGCACCAAGTGGGATTCACCCTGGCATTCAGGGATGGCTCAACATATGAAATCAATAAACATGATACATTGCTTTAACACACTGAAGAAAAAAATTATATAATTATCTCAATAGATGCAACAAAAACATTTTATAAAATACAACATCCTTTCATGATTAAAAAAAAAAAACTTCAGTAAATTAGGCAAAGAGGAAACATTTTTCAACACAATCAAGGAAATTTGCGGAAAAAAATACAGCCAGCCTCATTGAATGGGGGAAAAGTTGAAGTCGTTTTCCCTTAAATCAAAGCAGACAAGGATATCCACCCTAATATTGCTATTCAATATAGTCCTACAAGTCTTAACCAGAGCCAATGGACAAGAAAGAGAAATCAAAGTGACACGTGACATGATTCTGCACACAGGGGAACCAAAAGACTCTACTAAATGACTGTTGGAACTCTTAAGAGTTTGATAAGGCTGCAGAATATAAAATAAACATGCAAAAATCAATAGCCTTTATATACACAAAGAATTCCATGATTTAGAAAGAACTTATAAGATCAGTCCCAATCACAATAACTGCAAAAAAAAATTGTAATGCCTCTGAATAAATGTAACCAAATCGTGACAATGTGGAAGCTTTGATTATGAACTGCACAGTAGATGAATTTATGTATCAAGTATAAAATGCCTTAAATGCAATGATAATATTGCTATTAGGAGATTGTCCTTAATCTAAGGATTTACGTGCTAAAATACGTAGGAATGGCCTAGCAGTGAAGACGCCAAAGTAGGACATTTGCAGGCCATGTCGGAGTGCCTGGCTTCCCCACTGCCTTACTGATGCCTTCTGCCATAGGTGGGAGACACCCGATGGGCTCCTCACCCCTAACTTCCACCTGGTCCAGCCTCAGCCACTGGGAGAACTTGGGGGTTAAACCAGCAGGAAGGAGCTCTCTTTGTCCATTTGCTTTTCATATAAATAATAATTTAGAAATTTGTACTGCCAATATTATTCAAGAAGAAAACAAATAAAAAATTAAATCTTCAGGAATGATATCTACAAGGTAATTTCAGATGAATCAGCAAATGGGGTGGGGAAAAGCAATTATTGAAAGCATCTCAATTTAAATATTTACTTCATAATCAAAGAGAGAGAGATAGGCTCCTATCAGTTGATTCACTCCCTTCATGATGCCTGGGGCTGGGCCAAGGCGAAAGTCAGAAGCTGTACACACAACCAACTGCCCGGTGCAGGCGGTAGGAATCTGTTTACACGAGCCATCAGAACCACGCTTCTCCCACAAACCCGGGTGTGTAGTGGCAAGAAGCTAGACTTGTGAACTGCAGTTAGGAATCACAGATATTCCAGTCCATGATGTGGGCATCTTAACCACTATGTTAAAAACTCACACCCTTGGGCAAGGCCTTTTTAAAACGTAATGTTAACATCACCTCCATCCACTATTTTATTTTCTTCTCAAACATGTATCTCCTCCTAACATCTTATCTCTCCACTAAGACACAGCTTTCAAGAGAGTACAGTTTTTTCTTCCCTTTAGTTGTCTTTTTCCTGTAAGAATTAAAACCTTGGGCCCGGCGCAGTGGCGCAGTGGCGCAGTGGTTAAGGTCCTCGCCTTGCACGCCCAGGATCCCATATGGGCGCCGGTTCTATCCCGGCAGCTCCACTTCCCATCCAGCTCCCTGCCTGTGGCCCGGGAAAGCAGTTGAGGACGGCCCAAAGCCTTGGGACCCTGCGCCCACGGAGACCCGGAAAGAGGTTCCTGATTCCCGGCTTTGGATCGGCACAGCATCGGCCGTTGCGGCTCACTTGGGGAGTGAATCATCGGACAGAAGATCTTCCTTTCTGTCTCTCCTCTCTGTATATCCGCCTTTCCAATAAAAATTAAAAAAAAAAAAAAGAAAGAAAGAAAGAAAAAGAATTAAAGCCTTGCTCTAAGCCTCAGTAAGCCTCAGCATCCCTGAACTGTTAGTGACATCTCTGGCTGCTGAGACAAACCTAAAGCTTTTCAAGGGTTATTTCAGCAGAGAAGAAGCTAAGGGAATCAATTTCCAAATGTTTACCTCCAGAGGAATTCTCCCGAAGCCAATATAATAAAGAGTGTGTTTCATGTGGGGGTCACATAAAATCTACAGTTTTAATAGAATTGGTGTATATTATTCAGTAGCCCTTTCCCTACTTTTTTTTTTTTTAAGTCAGATTACAAACAAAAAGAAAGACAAGAGACAGAGAGAGGGAACTGCCATTTACTGGTTCACTCCCCTGAAGGCCACAGTGGCTGGGGCTGGGCCAGGCCAAAGCCAGCAGTCAGGAGGCAGGGTCTTCCTAGTGGCTGCGGGGAGCTAAGCAGGGCCCTGGCTCTTCCCAGGGTCCGCAGCAGCAAGTTGGACCAGGAATGCAGCAGTTCGGCTTCAAACAGGCACCCACACAGGATGCCAACAGGGCACAGAGTGGCTTAACAATAAGGTCCCAAACCCTTCTACTGCTTTTTAAAATGAAGGCTCTTACTGCACCCCGCCAAGCCTTTCGATGAAGCAGAATCCTGCTGGAAACACGACAAAGGGGAGACTGGTTGATGGGTACACCATAAATCCTTAGAGCTTCCTGTCTTTCCCAGTTACATGCACATTTTGATTCAGGGTAAAGCACTGTGTTTTGAACAGAGCATTTAACTAAGTATTTACTTAGTTATTTCATCTGAAGGAGAGAGGGAGAGAGAAATGGCCAGTTCACTAGTTCATGTAATAGCCAAGGAAGGACCAGTTGAAGTCAGAAGCTTGAGTTCTATCTCAATCTTCCACATAAGTGGCATGGACCTAAGAACTTGAAGCGTTTACCTGCTGCTTCCCAAGGAAATGTGAGCAGGAGGATGGACTAGATTGCAGAGCGAAGCCGGGCGCTTCAACAGTGAATATGGTTGTCTCAGTGGCTTGACCTATTTCACCCAAACGACATTACAAATCAGAAGTAGCATTTTGATATGTTATCATTGTGTAACTTGCTACAATATTCATGAACTAATTATGTTTAAAATGCGTCGTTTAAATCTTGACTGCTTTTAGTAATCTATTTTATAAAAAATGAATTCTATAATCTTTTTTTCAGTAGTCCTCACACTAGTCCTTAAGAGATATAAATTATATTTAAACTGAAAACGAGGTTAGACCGTTTTTGCTAGACAATAACTCTGAGAGGAGCTGATAGGGTTAATAAAGATCATCTGCCAGGTAGACCCCCTATTACTTGAATAAAGAAAACTGTAGTGGTCCAGCATTGTGGTGCATCAGATAAAACAGCCACCTCCACCTGTTCAAGTCCCAGGTGCTCAACTTCTTTTTTATTTTTTTATAGTTTTTTTTTTAAGATTTACTTTATTTTTATTGCAAAGTCAGATATACAGAGAGGAGGAGAGATAGAGAGGAAGATCTTCCATCCATCTTCCATTCACTCCCCAAGTGACCACAACGGATGGTGCTACGCAAATCCGAAGCCAGGAACCAGGAATTTCTTCCAGCTCTCCCATATGGGTACAGGATTCCAAAGCTTTGGGCCATCCTCGACTGCTTTCCCAGGCCACAAACAGGGAGCTGGATAGGAAGTGGAGCTGCCGGGATTAGAACTGGCATCCATATGGGATGCTGGCACATTCAAGGCAAGAACTTAAGCTGCTAGGCTATGGTGCCGGGCTCTGGATGCTCAACTTCTAATCCAGTTCCTGCTAACCTGTGTGGGGAAAGCAGAAGAAAATGGCCCAAGTGCTGGGACCCTGCATCCACATGGGAGAACTAGATGAGGCTCCAAGCCCCTGGCTTCAGTCTGGTGTAGCGCTGATTGTTGCAGCTATTTAGTGAATGAAACAGGAAATACAAGGTCTATCTCTCTGCGTCTCTCTGCGTCTCTCTCTCTCTCTCTCTATGTAATCTTTTCAAATAAATAAAAATAAATGCTTATAAAAGACCTTTCTCTCTTTTTCTTTCTCTCTCCCATCTCTCCCTCCCTTCCTCTCATCCTTCTTCTTTCCTTCTTCGTATCTCACTCTATTTTTTAAAAACCACCTCCAAATGCTAGATGAAAACTGTTTAAACGATGTGATAAGACGAAAACATTTCATGAAGTATATTGCATTGGCAAGGCATAGGAAACAAATAATATTTTAATTTTCCAATAGTCCTTTGGTATGAGGAGTTAGTAAAGGCATCTCAAAGTAGAAGTAACGAGCGTAATGAATAATTGCTTGTGAGGTCTTGATACGGCCTCTTCAATGCACTTCCCCGAAATTCGAGAAATAAAGCCTTCCGATGACTGGGTAAGAAAATTACTTTGTAAGTCATGTGGTTTCCAACGAATCATTTCCACTAACTTAAAAGATGACACAGTTACAGATTATAGATGAGTTGAAATAATTGCTTATCATTATTTTGGCACACAATTCAGTTCAGTGGAATAAATGGGATTGTTATGTAGCTTTTTCCATTTTTGCTACTTATTTGTATAAATAATATTTCTTAATACTTTAGCTATAAAATTGAAAAACAGTAATAAAATTAGCACAAAACTGTCTCATTCCCGCTATAACCAATGATCATTTACAGACACATAAGTTAATGGGATACGGCAGTCATTACATTAGATTCTACATTTTCAGTAAAATTGTACATTTTATATTATTGATAATGTATCAACATTTGCTATCTGTGTATTATTTGGGCTGTATATCATATTGAACATAATACTATAATGGCTATAGTAACTCAAACCAAATAAAAAATGTGCTAGCCCTCAGAACATTAGTTTATTGTCAAGAAGATAATTATATGAGCCAGTGTTGTGGCAGAGTTGGTTAATACAACACTAGCATTCCGTATCAGAGCTCCAGTTGCAGTTTCTGCTGCTCTACTTCTGATCCAGCTTCCTGCTAACATGGCTGGAGAAGGCAGCAGAGACGGACAGGTGCCTGAGGCCCCGTTACCCACACGGGAGACCTGGATGGAGGTTTTGACTTCTGTCTGCAGCCTGGTGCAGACCTGGCTGCAGGTGCAGACCTAGCTGGTACGGCCGTTTGACAAGTGAACCAGATGATAAGCGTTAGCTCTCTCTCATTCTGCTCTTGCTCCTCCACCTGCTCTTCCCCTTACTCTTATTTTGTCTCACTATTTCCTTTTCGCTCTTTTAAAGAAATAAATAAATATTTTTAAATCCAATTACTCCGAAGATGATTATAAACTTTTATTTTCTAGGTATATTTTTAGAGAGGTAGGATAAACAATTAAAGATTTCCCATGCTAAAAAGATGTATTCCAAGAAGGTTAAATTCCATGGAAGGAACAAAATCTGAATATAAGCTTGAAGAAGAAGAAAAAACACACTAAAATTACAACTATTTTAAAAAGAACTGATCATGAATATGTAAATACGTAGAAACAAAATCATCATGTTTTTAGATTTCACTAGATACTTTTTAAATGCTAAAAATGCTAGTACATTTTTAAATGTCAAAAAAGTGTATCTGTGGCAATTATTTAACATAAGATTTTAAAACTCTATAATGCTAATTAAAAATAAATGAAGGGGCTCAGGTTTCCAAAAGTAATTGGGAAAGTTTATTTTATTTGTTTTTAGGACAAACAGACAGCAAACAAAGAGAGCTCCCACCTGTTCACTCACCTACAAGTGCCCACAGGAGCTGGGCATAGGCCAAACTGATGCCAGGAAGCAGGAACTTAAATATGACAGCAACCCAAGTACTTAAGCCATGAACTGCTGTTTCCCAGTGTGTGCGTTAGCAGGAGTCTGGAATCAGGAAGAGAGCCAAAACTGGAGCCTAGGCACTTCAATATGGCGTACAGTACACCAAGTGACGTTTCAACTGTTACACCAAAGCATGTCCCTCGGAAGCACTTAAGCCAAGCCTTGGGAGGCTGCTGCTCTCCCTGCAGCCCCAGATGCTGAAAACGTTGCTTCCCTCCAGTTGTTGGAGTTCTGTCTGGATTCCTGGGTCACTGACACTCACTTAGATTAGAAATTTCTTGACCCCCCTACTTCCTGAATGCCAGGCTACTCCACAAAAGAGCAGGTTGCCCCAGGCCAGTTTTCTCTTCACCAGTCAGGTTGAGATGTTCATTCTCTCCCTGGCTCTCCAGTCATTCACGTTGCTCACCTACCACAGACAGCCATTGGGTACACTAGCAAGAGCAGACCGTGGAGTAGGTCCCAGAAAGCTGGCCTTCCAGACAAATACCAAAACCTCAGCCAAGGCAAGGCAAAGATAAGAATTCACTCACAAGAACCTGGACAAAAGGCATACACTTTGTTCTAGAGAGCATTAAAGGGATTTTTAGTAGTACAAAGTGTATAAGATCAAAACAAGGCGTGTTGATACAAAACAGCCATTATAAATATCCTGAGCTCCTGAAATTCCAACTGGTTAAGTTCAGCAGTTTTCCTCAGCACCTGAAGGAGCAGGAAGTCTGCAGACAAAGCTGAGAAACTGCCATCTGACGAAATGACTTCAAGAATTCCAATCCAAGACCTCTGAACTCCAGCGCCTCCCTTAATGGATTAAACTGTGAATGCTCAAGTCCTAATCCCTGTATCCCAAATGTAACCTTAGTGGGAAATTAGTCTTTACAGGTTCAATTAAGATATGTCTTAAAATGAAGTCCGCCTGGATTGGAGTGGGTCTGAGTCCCATCACTGGTGTCCTTATAAGAAGAAATGCAGACCCATACAAAGGCATCTTTAAGGCAAGGAATGCCAAGGGTTGTAGGCCACCATTGGAAGCTAGAAGAGGCAAGGAAATACTGCTCCCCAGAGCCTGCAGGGGCAACACAGCCCTGCCAACACCTTCATTTCAGACTTGTAGCCTCCAGGACTATGAGCATAAACTCCTGCTATGTTAAGGTACTTAGCTTCTGATTGTTTATTTCATCAGCCCCAGGAAAATATACCTTCTTAATGAGATGTTGTAAGAGATCCTAGGGACTCTGACACTGACCTACTGTCTGTTTTTATACTAGTCACTAACCTTTCTAAAATGCCATTCAATTCTGCCAAACAAACATGATTTACTAGTGGCATGCTTAGTGCCTGCCACCACACATTTCACCTTCACACATTTTTCTCAATGCTGAAAAGAGACACAGCCAACCCCTGACCCTGTGAAGTTTTCAATTTAGAGGGAAAAAAAAAAGACTGGAGATTAAACAAGAAATCTTAAGGAATAAAGAAGGGGACTTCGTGGCTTTTCAGTGTTAAGGCGGGTCATCATATAACAGGCTGCTCAGGGAGTGCGCAATTCCCCAAGAGAATGTGCCTTTGCATTTGCTATTTGCTGTATGGATCACAGCCTTATTATGAAGACGCAGGTTGATTTGCAATTTGTCTAGATGACAAAAATAATAGCAGTGGTTATAATTTTATTATCTGCAGACTATCCTTCTACCTTTCTAAATTCCTTTTCTAGGGACCATGTAAGTCCCTGGTCCTTGGGTACCAGTTTTCCTATCTTACCAGCTCCTTCCTTCATGAGTGAATAGAGGACATTTTTTTGACAAATTCAGCCTACTTTTAGATGGCATATTTTTAACTTTTTGAACATTATATTTGGACCTGGAACTTCAGTGAAGCTTAAGTGATGTAATAAAAAGATTGTTATGGCTCCTGTGGTATGGAAGGTGTTAAACAAGTTTGAGTTTCTCTTTAGTGACTGAGAAAAGCCTGGGAGCTTGGGAGATACGATCTTTCAGGGGCTCGCTCCACTGCTAAGGAGCCTGCACACACCAAAGCAACTGCATCATTTGTTCATTCTGTTCTTCATGCTCTTCCATTTTTATTCTCATTCTTGTTCTCTTCTGTTATGAAGACGCACATCTTAATCCAAAAACTGTGCTGTAGCACGTCGATTTGTGGCATCAGTTCAAATCCCAGCTGTTCCATTTCTGATCCAGTTCCCTGCTAATGTGCCTGGGAAGCAGTGGAAGATTGCCCAAGTGCTTGGGCTGCTGCATCTACTTGGGAGACCTGGAACAAGCTCCTGGCTTTGGACCAATTCAGTTCCACCCATTGCAGCCATTTGCAGAATGAAGCAGAGAAAGAAAAATTTTCTTCTCTCTCATCCTCTCACTCTCTCTGTCTCTAACTGCATCACAAATAAATACATACATCTTTTAAAAATAAAATGACAGGGGAAATTGTATGCTAGATCCAAAAATAGTAGTAAATTTGAAGACAACCTTGGTAATCTTTGCTATGGTGTAAAAGTAGGAAAAATCCAAACAAGATTTCTCCAAAGCCATTTGTCACAGGTAGAAATGAGGCTCTTGTTTCCTAAGATGATCAGGATTACACTTCAAAGAAAATTAAGGGATTAATTACCTCATTAAAACAACATCATCCTTGCACCAGTACAGAATAAGCTTTCTGAAAACCAAAATTTTCTAAATATGCATCATTTTTCACAAGCTAGTTATGACCAGAAAAGCAATAAATTCAAAATATTCATAGTTCAGGTTAAGAGTCACAATGTGTGGTCCCTGCTAAAAGAGTGGAAAGAAAAGGGCAAAGAAATAGACCACCTGAAAATGAGAATCTGTGTGCCTTTCTATCCAGGAGATGGAGAAACAAGGCTAGAAGCAGGTATCTGGCAACCACAGTGCAGGAACTACTTGGGACATCCACAGCCCTGTGGGACTGCCCGGTTGGAGTCTGGGACATCCACAGCGCTGTGGGACTGCCTGGTTGGAGTTTAGTACATCCACAGCCCTGTGGGACTGCCCGGTTGGAGTCTGGGACATCCACCGCCCCTGTGGGACTGCCCGGTTGGAGTTAGGGATATTCACAGCCCTGTGGGACTGCCCAGTTGGAGTTGAGTACATTCACAGACCTGTGGGACTGCCCGGTTGGAGTCTGGGACATACACAGCCCTGTGGGACAGCCTGGTTGGAGTCTGGGACATCCACCACCCCTGTGGGACTGCCTGGTTGGAGTTAGGGATATTCACAGCCCTGTGGGACTGCCCAGTTGGAGTCTGGGACATCCACAGCCCTATGGGACTGCCTGGTTGGAGTCTGGGACATCCACAGCCCCTGTGGGACTGCCCGGTTGGAGTTAGGGATATTCACAGCCCTGTGGGACTGCCCAGTTGGAGTTGAGTACATTCACAGCCCTGTGGGACTGCCCGGTTGGAGTCTGGGACATACACAGCCCTATGGGACTGCCTAGTTGGAGTCTGGGACATCCACAGCCCCTGTGGGACTACCTGGTTGGAGTGCCTCTGCTTTCAATCCAGCCACCAGCTAATATGCTCCCCAGGAGGCAAGAAATAATGGCTGAGACACGGAGGCTTTTATCACCAAGTAAGAAACCCCGTTGGAGTTCTGACTCCTGGTCAGTGCGATCACACCCCAGCTGCTGCAGGCACTTGAGAAGTGAACCTGCACGCGAAACCTCTCTCTCTCTCTTTGACCTCTTCTATTTAAAATAAATAAATAATTTTAAAAGAAAAGGGGACAAGGCCAGGTATGGAAAAGAACTTGGCAGAATGACTTTTGGATTATCAGGCGACATGGACACCACACGGGGCAGAGAAATGAATTGCATTGAGGAATAATTTTCTTTCTTTCATGAATTCAATAACACGTGTTTCTAAATGCTTTTTAAAGAAAAACTTTTACCACTACGTCTATTTTATCCATTTATTCTATTTGTTTATATTTCCAATAGCAACTATTCACTTTTAAAACTAGATGTATTCATAAGGATGTTAATGAAAAGGGGCACCACAAAGTTGCAATAAAATTGGACCATGGTAATTGCTGCCACCTAGTGGGACAATGAAAGAAAGTCTAGCTTCCACGATCTCCCTGAACTTAGCACCTCTCATTCAAGCATCCTCAGATCTGCATATGCTTTCATTGGACATGTCCTGTGGTGAGGCTCTGGGGACATAAGACAAGGAAGACAGTCTGTCAGCCAGACAAAAGATGTTGCTAAAATACTGTCACAGAAGAGAGAAGCTGCTTGGATTGAGGTAGTGGAAGACCTTAAAGACTTTCCCAAAGGAACAAAATCCCAAGATTCATGGATAGCCAGGCTGACCCCAGTAGAAGTGCCTTTCTCTTGTGCAAACAGCTTGCTGGGCGGGATGTGCCTGCTCCTTGTCCTTGCTTTGCCTCTCCCTGCTCTGAGCCCCACAAGGGAGGCCAGCACAGATGGCCTCTGCCCGGCTCTTACGACTCCTGTCTCGTTCAGACAATGTAGGAGCTGGGGAGGCGTGGGCAGGCCATATGGCAGAGGAACAGACCGCCAATCATACCCAAATTCCTTCTTCACCAGGCCTTCTGAAAGGCCTCAGTTTACCTTCCCTCTGCTGCTAAGTCAAAGCGCGGCAGGTACCCTTGTGGTTTCTGTACATTCAACTCACACCTTTGAATCAGTTTAGCAGTAGGGGTGTGGCCTAGCCAGCCCACGTGTCCACGTCCCACACTGGAGAGCTCCCATTCGGTGCCCGCTTCTGTGCCAGCTGTGCCTCCCAACTACTTCTCCCTGCTACGGTGGGCACTGGGAGGCAGCAGTGATGGCTCAGGTCGCTGGCTGCTTGTCACTCATAGGGGACACCTGGCTTGATACCCGTGTGTGTGTGTGTCCCTGTCTACAGCTCTGCAGGAAGTCATGCAGTCGGGACAGACAGTGCAAGGGGCTAACGAGCACCGCTCCTCGCTCAGCAAAGCTGCGAGGAGTTTCTGGCTGCATGGCAAGGCCCAGCAGGACGTCTCTCTAGTCACCTCATTGCTGCCCCACCTCTTGGTATGGACATTCAGTTACCTCTCTGATATTTCATGAAATTCTCCTGAGGATGTTGTTGTTTTCCTGCAAATGTGAAATGATTGCTGCAACTGGCATAGCACCTGAAGCTGATCAGTCATATTATGGTAAAAGGGTTTTTAGCAACTTAAGACAATGACACACAGCTAAAAGCACACAATAGTACAATTGAGCCCAAGTCATTCCTGAACATCTTATTATGTGCCCACCTTTGTCATTAAACTAACCCTAAGATACATTTCTCAAACATCTTATTTATATGCCCACCTTTTTTTCTGGAACTTATGCTAAAATGTGAAATGTTCTCCTTCAGAAATGGCTTGGCATGCCTGGCGCCATAGCCTAATGGCTAAATTCCTTGCCTTGAATGCACCAGGATCCCATATAGGTACCATTTCTAATCCCAGCAGCCCAACTTCCCATCCAGCTCCCTGCTTGTCGCCTGGGAAAGCAGCTGAGGATGGCCCAAAGCCTTGGGACCCTGCACCCGTGTGGGGACCTGGAAGAGCTCCAGGCACCTGGCTTCAGATTGGCGCAGCACCGGCCATTGCAGTTGCTTGGGAAGTGAATCATCGGATGGAAGAGCTTCCTCGCTGTAGCTCCTCCTCTCTGTATATCTGACTTTGCAATAAATATAAATAAATCTTAAAAAGAAAGAAAGAAAGAAATGGCTTGGCAATATCTTGGAAACAGATGGCAATCATGGAGGTACAAAGAGTTTGTTTATGTGCAACCTTGAACTGCTGCACTACATGAAATGACATATTTTGGCTTCCCACCAAGTAAAGCAGAAAGTATATGGACCCAGTGTGGTGGCCTAGTGAATAAAGTCCTCACCTTGAACGTTCCAGGATCCCATATGGGCACCGGATCTAATCCCAGCAGCCCTGTTTCCCATCCAGCTCCCTGCTTGTGGCCTGGGAAAGCAGTGGAGCATGGCCCAAACCCTTGGGACCCTGCACCTGAGTGGGGAACCTGGAAGAGCTCCTGGCTGCCAGCTTAGAATCAATGCAGCTCTCGCCATTGCAGTCACTTGGGGAGTGATTCATTGGACGGAAGATCTTCCTCTCTGTCTCTCCTCCTCTCTCTATAGATCCGACTTTGCAATAAAAATAAATAAATCTTTAAAAAAAAAAGTATATGGGGCATCTTCTAAAGGAAGACAAATGTTGTGAGCCCCCAGAGAAAGATGATTTGAAACTTTTCACTTATGTTTAGGGAAAGGAAAGAGCTTAAAAAGATAAAAAGTTTCTTATTAAAGCCCTCTGTCCATAGAAAGGCTGAGCTGCCCTGTTCCCTTTCGCTGCCCTTTAAGAAAAGGAAAAAAAAGGAATCAGTTCTAGGTGAAGGTGATGATAATTAGTGTATGATTGATTATAAGACTTAATAAAGAACCTATGTTATATGCCTTTATAAATTTCTTTCATTTATAAGCTTTCCTCTTAATCATGTATTCTGGATATCTTAAGTAATATTAGTTTAGGTTTAGTGAAAATTGAGTTTGGATATAAGCAAAGCAGCTGTCACTCTGTAACCACATGTGCTGCCAGCTGTGGAGTTCCTGACTTCAGCCAGGTGACTGCAAGTCTGAATCAGTAATGGCTTGCTGAAAATATTTTCTCTAAAGTAAAATTATAATAATATTTTTAGGATTACTTTTGTAATCATTCTTTTTTATGAGCTTATCATAGTGGTTCACGTCTCTCCTTTTCTTCTCGCTGATCCACGTATCCTTTGCAAGCTCTGAAGTCAACTAGAGCTGGTCTCCAGCACAGCTCCACCTAAGCTGCTTGGTAAATAAATAGCTAATTACTTAAAAAGAATGTTCACATTATCTTTAAAAAAAAAATGATCTCGGGAGCCAGCATTTGTGGGGCAGTGAGGTAAGCCACCACCTGTACTGGTATTCCATGTGCGCACTGGTTCAAGTCCCAGATTTTTCATTTTACATCCAGCTCCCTGCTAACGTCCATAGGAAAGAAAGATGGTCCAAGTCCTTGGGACCCTGTCACCCCCATGAGAGGCCCAAGTCAAGTGTCTGCTCCCGGTTTGGCCTCGCCCAGTTCTAGTCACTATAGCTATTTAGACAGTGAACCAGTGCACTGAAGATCTGACTCTCTCCCTAGTTCTGCTTTCAAATAAATAAATAAATATTTTTTTAGATCATATTAGTTTGAATGTACTACTGGTTGCTAACTTCCCAACTGATATAGAAGAAAGTAATAGATAAAAGTGATTGAATATATATTATGTAAAATAATGGTTGGACTCATTAGCTTTATAAATGAAAGTATGTATAAATAAATGAGCAAATGAATGCATGAATAAATGAATGAGTGAATAAATGAATGAGTATTGAAATGAATGTACTGAGAACCAAATGTAGGCATGTACAATATATTAATATTTCATGAATGAATAATTGCACAATAGCTAACCAAATGAATGACACCTATGGGAAAACATGAATAGAAGCATCAAGAAGGAATTCTTAATGAGTTAAGATTACTTTTAATTTAGAATTTTATTTGCAAGCCTGAATTTACCGACTCCCAGGCTTGTATATACTAGAACGCAACCCATTTCTCCTTAAAATGGGTCTACTAAATGGACAGACATTAGAAGTGAGGTTGGTGGAAATTTCTCAAGAAAATAGAAAACTGACATTTTAAGGAAAAGGACAACTAAGGCAGAAGCAGTTAAGTTCCCTGTCTCTGAATGGTTCACTCAGTCAGAGAGAAAGAGCCCTGCCATAATAACCCATCAAACAGGTGCAAGAAGGAAGAAGCACCTGAATGTCACAACTGAATGCAAGGAAATGCTTTTCTCAAGACTGAGCTATCATCCATTAAAGCATTTATGTGATAAAAATCACTTATCATTAGTACAGGGTCAGTAATCTTACTCACGTGTTCTATACGTGAGACATGCTTGACATTCAGCACCTCCATATCGGAGTCAAAACATGAAAAGGTTTAGGTGCAGAACAATGACCATCAGGATCACTCTGGATATCCCTCAAAACAAACAAACAAATAAACAAAAAAAAATCTAGAATAGACAGAGAACAAGGAAAGCTTAGAATCAGACAAGAAATGGTCAGCATGGATTAACTTATACCTTACTAGGTGGAACACAAAAATTCGTTACTCCTCACTAGGGTATTGAGGATTTCCCTGCACACCCCTCCTAAAACTGTTCTGCACCTAAACTGTCCTCCACTGCTTTCCCAAGCAGGGAGCTGGTTGGGAAGTGGAGCAGCCGGGACATGAACTGGTGTCGCCATGGGATGCTATGATTGATTTTCAGCGCTCTCTGCAGAAGATGAGTTTCCTTTTAAGCTTTCAGTTGGGAATTCACTAACAAAACTAGCATCCCACTCCAAAATCTAAACGAAACCCATGCTGATTTAGAGAAGCAGGGACTTGATTTCTCAACACTTTGTCCTCGATTTCACTCAATCCCAATTATCTAGTAAAACCTTAGTAATATACCAGTAAATGTCAAGCTTGGACTTGCTGGTTCAAGCAGGTTCTCAATAGTCACATCAAGTGTTCCCATGCGAAATTCCCAAATGTTTAGAAGCCAGAGTGAATGGGTGTCAAACAACACCAGACAACTTAGCAATAGTCTCCAAAGTCTGTCGTCCAGCGGACACTCAAGTGCTGGACACTCACGTGGGGAGTTCCCAGCTCCCAGCTGCAGCCTGGCCCAGCTCCAGCTCTGCAGGCACTGGAGGAACCAACCAGCAGATGCAAGATCTGTCTGCCTCTGTCCCTCAGCCTTTTAAATTATAAAATGTTTAAAAGTAATTTTAAGACCTCCTAGTTCCAAGGGTTGCAGGAAGCTGAGAACAAGCACAGCTCTTTCATGTTCAGCGAAAGGTGAAAAGCCAGCAAGTTTTTGAAGATTCTCCTCCTCACCAGTAGTTAAGAAAATAAAAACTAAAACAACAATGAGACATTTTTTTTTTCACCTTAAACCCGAGAAAATCAGAAAATATCACTATAGTCTATACTTGTGAGACAGCAAAAGGCTGTCGAATATAACTGATGGGCAGGTGAATCATCTGTATAAATTAGCGGTCATGTATGATTACTGATGAACTTCGATATTTGGAGATACAACAATTTTACAGTCAACAGTTTGTACATTCATATCCTTTGACTCAGTAATGTCACTTACAGAAATACGTCACACTGAAATATAGGCAAACTTGATATGCACACACACATACTCATGTAAGAATGCTTAGTTCAGGGACTGGCGTTGTGGCATCTTAGGGTAAGCTGACACTACATCGACTCGCCCTGTTGGCATGCCAGGACACATCTTACCAGCTTGACTTCCAATCCGACTTGCTACCAATGCACCTGGGACGGGTTTTGAGCCCCTGTCATCCATGTGGGAGAATCAGTGAGGCTCAGGGCTGCTAGATTCAGCCTAGGACAGCCCCACGTGGGAAGTACATCAGACGATGGAAGAAACGTCTCTCTTCTTCCTCCTTCTCCATTGCTCTTTCAAACAAATAGACAAAAGAACATTTTTTTTTAAAAAAAGCAATGTTTCTCGCAGCATTGTTTCAAGAGCCAAAAACCAAAAGAAATATGGTCCACCTCATCAAGAGAATACTTTAAAAATTCATGGCATATTCACACTATGCAACCAGTATATAAAAGATAGTGAAGTGGAAAGGTAATCAATGAAATGTCAAATGATGACAACAGTCCTATTCATGCAAAATCACTATACACACTTACAAAGTCATTAAAATGTGAAGGGTATGTATTATTCATTAACATAACATATCTGTGGTGATGAAGGTAAAACGGGAGTGATTTTGGAGAAGGGTTATCACATACTATGTAATTATAAGAAGAAATGTAGCCTCAAGATTTGATGATTATACTAAGGAATGCATCTCTATGTCTGTAAGTCTGTTTCTGGAAATAGAGAATTCATTATATTGATCTGTAAAAGCTTTCTGTTATTAGGTTAATTTTCTGTACTTTATACACACCAATGCTCTAAAAGAAACATATGCTTTTGTTTGCTAATGTGAACACATTAAAATATTGTGCATAATTATTTCATTTCTTCCAACAAATATGTACAGAGTGCCTTTTGTACGCCTGGCCCTGCACGAAAGCTTAGGTGCACAGAGTCTCAGCCCTGCACTAGTGAAGTTACAGCTTGTGATTCAAAAGCCAGCTGGATGTGGCCACATTCATCAGGGCTGTGGGTTCACATTTCCCTGGTACGAGTCTGGGACTTTGCCTTTTGTCAAGCCAGGACACAGAAGGACATTTTGATGGGGAAGGCAAAGGTGGTATCTCTTCCTCTGGAAGCCTGTGCAGGAGAACGGAGAGGAATATATGTAGAGCATACAGTGAGAAGCAAGGGCTGCTGCCAGAAGCTGGGGATTTTCAACAGACGCTACCGGGGATCCTTATGCTCTTTAGGGTCCAACTATCCCCAAACGTTGGCAGCCCATGAGCTGTTTATTCTGTCCAAGTGCCAATTTCTAATAATAGCTGCCTTGCAAGATTATTTGGAAGACTAGAGGTCATACATACAAAAATAGATCTATTGCCACACACAACAAACCATTACTAAGTAGAAGTTACAAGTTATTTTCATTTGGAAAACTGAAATGACTGGTGGAAGTATAATGCTTAATGTAGCAGTTAAAGTAACAGAAAATGTCATTTAAAAGTCACAACATTTCTGACACTAACAACTTTCTTTAGTGGTGGGAGAAACAATGTCCAGGGAGGCTCAGGGTCCCAGGAATTACAAAGTCAGCCATGGGTTGGGGAATGCCTTTGTCCTCATCAAACATGAACTTTAGCTTGGTGCTATGGGGTCTGTTGCTGCTGGTGCCAGATTATAGATACAACCCCACACAATCCTGACTTCCCTCCAAAAACTCTTTCCATGTTGGGGAACAAGCCTTTTGTATAGTGCTTGCATTCGATTTCCTGGAACTATTTTTAGAAGACTTCAGATGGGACAAGCTGAGGTGGGAGGATTGTTGTGGTTCAAACAGAACCTTGCATGCCAAACTTATGCAGATGTTTTGAACCTGGAAGGATTAAGGTAGAGGTTTGATCCAGTATTTGGATCTGAAGGAAGGGGCTTTGGGAAGTGAATGGATTGGATCAGGATGCTAGAAAGGAGCTCCACCACTGAATCACAGTGGCTTATAAGGGGACACAATAGAGGAGAAGAGAACTGGCATCTGCTTCCCAGCTCACTGGGTCATTTTCCCTCTGCTATTCTCCAGCTCCCCAGGTGCTACCTGCTCTTGCATACGAACCTCCAAGCTCTAAGCCTCAAAAAGTTCCTCCTAGGCTTTTTAAAGTTGCAAAAATCTTGACTAATACAGGACATGCAGGTATAAGGATGGCCTAAAGGGCCGTCACTTGGGAGTTCAATACAATTTTTCTCAGTATTTGAATGGATTCACACATCTACCGTGGCAGGCACTTCTTCAGCACTTTCTTAGGATCCAGTCCCAAATTACCAACCTTCAAAATGGCTGCTTCCAACTGTCTTTTCTTGAAACAATCCTTGCATTATCTCTACACAAAATTAAGGCATCAAAGAGACAGAGCTCACAGGGACACAGGAGTACTTCTTGGAAGAGAATGTCTGGAGCAGGATAGAGCAGAAGATTGGCTTCTGTTCACCACTTCCATCCTCCTCATCCCCCAAGGATTGGTTCTCATGCTGGGTGAGAATTGCTTATAAAGCTACTGATGGATCCACAGTGCTAGAGGCAATAGCCATCTGTCGCCAAGGATTTATTTTTGGCTCAAGGGTTATTGCTTTACTTTTCTAAAGAAATAGTAATTACTGTTCTCTTGTTCTTTCCCAACTCTTATTTGCAGTTATTTTGCTAAGTTTCCCTATGGTGAACAGTGCCTCCAATTCCATCTGTCGGTCATGACTCCATGTCTCCTTAGCAAAAAAGCATTACCAGAATATTTCTAACAAATAACATGCCCTGGAAGTGTTAAAAAGAAAACAAAGCAAAAGGTAACAGAGAGTACATTGCAGCAACAACTGACCAATTAGCAGGGAACTGACGTATTGTCCAAAACGTGTTATTTAGAGTATATGTTTCCAAAGGAAATATGATTTCTATGCAAATGTTAAATGAAGGTGCATCAGTTTTGTTCTATTCGTTAGTTAATGAAATGTCAAGTATAGGATATTATAACTAGTTTAAAGAACTAAAAGAAATGATAGGTAGATAGGCAAACACAAAATGAATTTACAAACTAATGGGCAATCTCTCAAATATACAATCTTTATAACTCTGTCTTTCAAAATAAATGTGAATAACTAATTTTTTTAAAATTTGGTATAACTTGTATGGTGTTTTATTGCTTGTTTAAAGCTAAAAGTCAGGAATGCTAGCTTTTGTATTGGCACATACAATTCATTATTTGTAAAATTCATGTTTGAAAGGAAAAATTACTATCACTGTAAATAATCTTTAAGTGATATGAATATTTTACATAAGTAAGTGTTATAGAAGAATGTAACTATTGGATATAACAGTATGAGGATTATAAAAAATGTGGGATGCCCAGCTGGATTTGAATGCATGTTTTAAATATATTTCAAAAATGTTTCAAATACATATATAGAAACATAAATTATAATGCATGTTTCAAATATAATTTTAAAAGGGAAAAAAAACGATTGTCAAAGAGGCAGCTACAACTTCTACTTCCTTAAGGTGGGTCTTTGTTTTTTCTTATCACAAAGAGATGATAATTTAGGACATACAAGTTAAAGTTTGGTTTAGTTTAAAAAAAAAACTTTGCTTTTATTACTTATCCAAGATAATAGCTATGACTTTCATTTCATCATTCTGGGCCCAACCACCCAGAGAGTGAAATGACCTGATCACATATACAAGCTCAGACAAGGACTGGTAAACATGTGGTGACAGCCCATAATACTTTATTGACATCAACCTAAATCAATTCAGCTACACAATTGCAACTTTCCAGCACATTGGGGACACTGAATGACACATCCCTCCCTCTCTTCTAACAAAAATTAAATAGTTAGGAAGCATAACTTCTGCACATAGGAAGGATAACTCACAAAAATTTGACAACTGTGACATTTCTCCCCTGCTGCATTATGCATAATCTATCTTTTTGGACAGGGTCAAATAGACCTTAGCAGCTCAACAGTTTGTTATTTCCATCTCCATTGCAAAACAAAGGAAAAGCCCTAGTAAGGTGAAGGCAGAGTGTCTGCCCTGATACCACAGAAGTCCACAACACACATGAACAGAGAAGCAGCTAAGGGACCACCAGTGTGTTGGCTCCGTTGGCTAGTTCCCCACTTCCAAATGCCAGCATCCCATATGGGCACAGGTTCATGTTCAGACTACTCCACTTCCCATCCAGCTCCCTGCTAGTGGCCTGAGAAAGCATCAGAGGATGGTCAAAGGCCTTAGGACTTGGAAGAAGCTCCCTGCTCCTGGCTTTGGATCAGATCAGTTCTGGCCATTGCGGCCACTTGGGGCGTGAACCAGCAGATGGAAGATCTTTTGTTCTGTTTCTCCTCTCTGTAAAATCTGCCTTTCCAATAAAAATATCTTAAAAAAAAAAAACCAAGAAGGTAAAATTCTAGGTAAGATTTTGGGTGGTGTCAATTATTTGATCTGTGATTAGATAGGAAAAACACATGAAGACGAGTTGAGAAAACACTCGTGCTTCTGGGTTTTGCAGCAGACTGCAGGAGAGAGCAAGAAAGTTGAGTTTTATGTTAACGAGACTGTGTCAGGCAGAATCAGAATTTCATCACATTTTTCTCCTGATTATCCCCTTTCTCACAGACTTTCCTACATTCTGAATAATTTTACTACTAAGCTACATTGCACTTAAGTTCAGTCCCTCTTGTAAAAATAAAGAAGAGAGAGGGGGAGGAGACTTCCATCACGGTGTCAGAGTTTCTGACCAGCCTGATATTATCAGAGTTCCCATTGTGAGTTTCTATAAATTCCAACCAAAAGACAACAAACACAGAAGCCTTGCTGAGAGGAGAGATACATTTTCCTTCCAATTCTTTTAAAAATAGATTGGAGGCCTCTCCCACCATTACCCCACAAGCCTGATTCTTGGCTGGTGCTTTTAAAATAATTTTGGAAAAATAAATTAATAAAAGGCATTTTTAATTAATGAGTTTATTTTTAAAGTGAGAGCTCAATCTTGCATCTCTCGGTTCACTGGTCCAAATGCCTGCGATAGCCGGGGCTGAGGTCAGGAGCCAGGAGCTCCATCCAGATCTTCCTTGGGAGTGACAAGAATCCAAGTACTGTGGTCACTGTGTGCTGCCTGCCAGGAGGAGCGCTAGCAGCAAGCTGGGTGAGGCGTGGAGGCAAGTGCTCAGTGTTGTGCTCTGCAGGTTGGAACATTCTTTAGAAAAAAAAAAAAAAAGGAAAAATACAGAGTGGAAAGATGAGGAGGAAGGGGAGGGGAAACATGCAGAAGGAAAAGGAGGAAAGGGAAATGGAGATGATGGAAAAGGAGGGAAAAAATAAGAGGCAGGACTAAGTCCCAAGCACTCAGAGATGCAATGAGGCTTTTCCAAGTGATGGCATAACTGGCTGCACCACAATGCCCAAATGAAACATTTTTTCAATATCTCATTTCTGCCTAATATATAATTCTATGATTTACTAAGAACTCCTTTTGTTTATAGTCACTCAATAGTGTCTAGCACATATTGATTTTGATTTAACAGAGGTTTGTTACCTGGTTAACACTGCACACTTTCAGCAACACTCATCACAGAGGACCGTTTCACTTGGTTTACAATGTCACTTGGCTTCCCGTGTGAATAATATCCAAACTCCCATCCACTTCCCTATCTGTGGCCTGGTAAGGCAGTAGAGAATGAAAGCCTCAGGACCCTGCACCCGCGTGGGAAACCCAGGAGAAGCTCCTGGCTTTGGATCGGCTCAGCCCCCCACCATTGTAGACAGAAGATCTTCCTCTCTGCTTCTCCTTCTCTCTGTATATCTGCCTTTCCAATTTTTTTAAATAAATTAAAAATTAAATGAGGGTACGCATATAAAACAAGTGCAAATACCTAAAATCCTCCTGTGCCCTGCTTAGCCTGTGCTCACCCACTGCAGCCAGGAGCAGTTCTGATAACTGGCAGGGCACCCAGAGTTCAGTATACTAAGCACAAAGTTTGATGCCAAGACAGCCCCATCCCAGCCTGCAGGTGCCTGCAATGCATGGCATACACCCAACACGCACACCATGGATACACACCCAGAGTTTCGCCTTGGTTTTGTTTTTGGTATTTCCTGGCATCCTCTCTACACTTGTTCAGATGGAAAAATCTGTGGCCGAATCGCTCTTCTGGTCTTGTACATCTGTTTAGATACTGACTCCAGTCCCCAGTCTTTCCTAGTCTTTATTTCCTCTGTGTAAGACCTCATTAAATGACTTCTAACCTCTTCAAATGGATTCGTTTGTTCAATTAATAATATTTATTGATGCTTAGTTCACCAAGCATTTCTAATTTTACCTCTTCCTAGCAGAGAAGAATTATACTTCCTGACCTCAATCAATGAAATAGGGGTGTGTGCCACACCGTGCACTACACACCTCCCCTCTCCATCTCTGTCTCTAACACACACACACGTTTCAGACACAGCATTTAGTGACCACTTGAAGGCGCTCCAGACCGCTCCCTGCTTCCTCCCTGGACACAGGCAATCTTTGAAACAATAGAGTTTCAGCAGGCCATATCCCTACATGGTTAGGTTGAGAAAAACCACCATACTGACCCAAGAAAGCCATATACCATTGGAAAGATAAATTCCTGTAAGGTGCACAGGCCCTGGGAACTGTGGTTGCTGCAGCATAACTGTGGTTAGGGCATCTGTAGATGCTGACAGAGTGGTGAGAAAAAATGGTATTTGGCTCCTGTCCAGGGAAATCACTATAAAATTTGAATGTAAGTTTTTGCCTACCTTAAAACTGCCAGTGTCTTCCCACTGTTTGAAGGATAAACTCTACATGCACATCCTAGGGTTCTGCACACTCTTCCACCTGTCCCTAACCTGTACCTCAGGTCCTACCCAACCCTGCCTCCATTCACTGTTTGGTCCAGCCAAATTGTCTTGTTGGCCAATTACTTCAAATTCCTTCCTCTACCTTCCATGCCATATGTTTAACCCGAGCTGTCTCCTGCCACTGTTTGCACATCTACCTCTACCATCCTGTGCTTGTTAAATACCTCACACTACCCTTTACTAAGTCTTGGAACACTCGTCACAATCTTAATTACATGCTTCAGTGACCGTCTGCCTCTGGGATGATAAGCTCCTTGAGGAGTCCACCTTTTCACCATTAGGTCAGGCATATACAGTTTAAGGACTCATTGGGTCCTTCAAGGCTCATTAAAAATGCTGTTAATTCCATATATCAGTTTTCTCTTGCTACAGTAACAAACTACCATGAGATCAATGTGTTAAAACACCACCAAATTGTATTCATGTCCAGGTGTCTTGGTGATCGCAGGGCTGCATTCCCTTTTGAAGGATCTAGAAGAGAATCTACTTCTTTGCTTTTTCCAGCCTTGAGAGACCCTCGTGTCCCATCCCGAAAGCCAGCGATGCGGCATCTTCAGGGCAGCCGACGACCTCAGCATCCTATCACAGTCACGTCTCCTAACTCTGAACTGTGTCGAGTTTCTGAAGCTAAGCATCCACATTGTTAGACTGGGCTCAGCTGGATCATCCAGGAGAACCTCAACATCCTAAACTCCCTTTTCCTTTGAACATACAGGTGACAATCACAGTTCTATATGGGGGTACGAGATGTGGACATCCTGTGAGATATGGGGGTAGATATGGGCATTTTGTTTACTACAGTCCAGAATCTTCCCTTTCTTTCCCCTGGCTAACTTGGTCTTTAGCCACTCAACATCAGCCATACAAACGTTTCTCTAAAAAGCTGCAGGAATCACTCAGAAATGATCAATGAATCAGCTTCGCCTAACTATAGTGAAATACTTGACAGAAGCCAACTTTATAGGTTAAAAAGAAAGCTTGTTTTGGCTCTTGATTCTGGAGTTTCAAGTTCAAGACAAATGGTCCTATTGGCTGGGCACTCAGCAAAGCTGGAGCAGAGGAAGGACCCGCTGGTCAGGCAGGAAGCAGAGAGAACTGGTGGGCCTGACCCCAGACTTTAACCAACCTTCAGATGACAATCAACCCTGGGGACACACCTCTGAAGACCTCCTCTTGGGTCCCCCTTTTAATCACTCTCTTGGGCCTCACAGCATAAATATATGTATGAGCCATATCCTCCTCCAAGCAATGCAGGTAACCATATAATTTAATGTCTAAATGAAACACTTGATAGTGGAAGGCAACGTTGCTTCCATTTGCACCAGACTGACCAGAAGCAGCAGGATGAAGTGAGTGTGTGTTCTGTGGAGAGCTCACCATGAGGATTGTTTTTCAGCCTGATCTCTTACAGAAGGATCAACAGGAAGATGATGGAAAGCTTCACTTTTCTCTGAAAATCCATGCTTCAGGCTAGAGATGAGATGTGTGGCTCAACAGGCTAAGCAAAACCCTTTCCTTCTCTAGTTTAAGGATATATAAACAATATAATGTTTATGTTAGGATATTATGCCTTCATCTGTGATACGTATTGTAAATATTAACTCCCGATTTGACATTTATCTTTTTATCTTATTTATGATGAAGCTTCTTTTAGCACACAGTTCCAATATGTCTATAGCTAAGACTACAAGACGCCAAGGTAAGGAAACTGGGCTCTACCTCTTGGGCTTGTAGGAGGTGACTTCCAGCTTTGGCAAGAAATAAAAACATGCTAAAGCAAGGATCTCCCAGCTTTCTCTTTATCTTTCCTAGACTTTCCCTTTCAAGTCTGATACTTAGGTAATCAGCTTGTGATCATAATAGATGCATTTTGTGCCCAGAGACAGTTATTAATGTGCAGTTGCTGAAGATACTTCCAATGCATTTTTCTGTATGAAAGAGGTTTGTTCCCCTCCAAATCTTTCCCCTTTTCTCTTGCTTTGTCTTCAATGAATGACACTACAGATACTTTTTGGCTTTCATTTATTTACTATGTTATAATCCATTACTGTCTGTACTCTTTTCTGATGTTTAAATTACCTCTGATTTGGTCCATAGGATTCTTGTTTAGGCTGCTCCAGTAACCTTTTAAATGTCTCCATCAATCTCTGGGTTCCTTTTTGTTCTCTGGCACAAAATATATCATTCTCACATTGTGATTTCCTTGTTCCAAAATTGAGCTGCCATTTCTCCAAGGATCTGTGATTTCTTTCAATGACGAATACTATTTAGAAACCAAGATCTGAACTTAAGGTACACTCATTGTTACTGGAGCCACTACCATGTAACCCCTTAACTTTCCCTCTTCCAAATTCCTTTTCTCATGATTTTGTTTGGCTAAACAGTATTTCATTCTGAGATTACCTTTTCTTATGATCGATCTTCCATAGAAGACTATTTAGGTTCTTTCCAATATTTTTGCCATTATTACAAATAACATCACAACGTGCCCATATGCTCCTTCAGGTCTATAGTTGTGTTATCGTCAGGGAAAATTCACACACCAAAGACTTAGATTGAAGAGTAAATATAAACGTAACCTTTGTTTGCTAACTTCTTCTCCACAGGGGTTGTCTTAAACCATCGTCTGTTGCTAACAGCACAACACCACTGGTCAGGTAAGTAATAAAAGAGATTTGCTTTTGCTCAAGGTTCTGGTCCAAAGTCGAGGGACCATCTGGTGATGGCCTACTTTCTGGCAAAGGCTCAGGGCATCACATGGTGAGAGATAGGAGTGACAAGAGACCTAACCAAACTGACTTTTATGGGAGACCTGCTATTAAGATAATTGTTTAACTATAAGCAGTACATTCATGAGATTAGAGACCCAATTACCTTTTAGAATCTTAAAGATCATAATTATTTCTCTTAACATCTCATAACGGGTATTAAATTTCAATAAAAGTCTCAGAGAGAACAAGTAATATTCAAACCAGCAGGAATTGTACCACCAAGATTGTATGAAAATATGCATCTTTCTGTCGCCTCACCAATGGGATTAAAATGTTATCAAGCATACATTTTTACAAACAGAATAGGTATAAAATGTAATATTAATTTGTGTTTCTCTGAAGCAAGAAGTAGCTGGAACATTTGTCATGCTAATATTTCCCAATTTTCCAAACATTTGTAATTTTATAACAGACTTTAAAGTTTGCACTTATTTGAGAAGCTGGGGATCAGACAGAAAGCTTTCATTCATTGATTCACTCTTCAAGCGGCTGTTGCAGTTAGGTTAGGCCAATATTAGGAGCTAGGAACTCGACTCGGGACCTGCATGAGTGGCAGACTCAGGTACTGCCTCCCAGAGTCTGTGTTAGCAGGAAGCAGGAGTCAGGGACAGAGCCAAGCACTGAACCCAGGGACGCTGACGTGACACACGTCTCATGTGATTGTGAGACATGAGATATGAGGCATGTTACCCAGGAAGCAAAACGCCCACTGCAGTTGACACTGCTAATGTTAAGCTAACCTTTGTGACACATCCGCCCTCTGCTGCTGAAGTGTTCTCAGATATGGGGATAAAGCTTCCGATAATGTGGAGTAGGTCATGGTTTGAGAATTAAGTCTTTGCATAAAGGTACATTAGAGAATTCTCACCAAAGAGCTGAGAGTAGGCATGTAGTTGCGGCAAATGCTTTGCAGAATTTTCAGTGCATGTCTTTGAGTCTCAGAGCTGTTCCTGGTAAATGATGATGACACTGTCCCACAGAGTTAACGTGAGGATTAAATGCAGGAAGCACACAGAAATGCTTAGAACAGAACCTGGCCTTCAGTGGATTCTACTGCCTGCCGGCTGTTGCAGGGTTTTGTTTGTTTGTTTGTTTGTTTGTTTTTTGGTTTTTTTCCCCCTTAAATTGTTAAAACTTGGTTACAGCAAAAAAAAAAAAAAAAAAAAAAAAAAAAAAAAAAAAAATTGGTTACAGCGACCCCATGTGTCTTTGGCACTGAAAGTTCTAGCAGGACAATCATTGTTTCATACAAGCTGTGGGGATGGGAAAGCTCTTTTAAAAACTGTGCTTTAGGGCCCGGCACGGTGGCGCAAGTGGTTAAAGGTCCTCGCCTTGCACGCCCGGGATCCCATATGGGCGCCGGTTCTAATCCCGGCAGCCCCGCTTCCCTTCCAGCTCCCTGCCTGTGGCCTGGGAAAGCAGTTGAGGACGGCCCAAAGCTTTGGGAACCTGCACCCGCGTGGGAGACCCGGAAGAGGCTCCTGGCTTCGGACCGGCATAGTATCGGCCCGTTGCGCGCACTTGGGGAGTGAATCATCGGACGGAAGATCTTCCTCTCTGTCTCTCCTCTCTGTATATCTGCCTTTCCAATGAAAAATAATAAAAATAAATCTTAAAAAAAAAAAAAAAACTGTGCTTTATCCACGCATATCAAAGTAACCCATGCTCACTACACACCATTGGGAAAACACTGAGAACTAGAAGGAATTTTAGCCATTATAATGCAATCACTCTCTTTTTTAGGGGATGGGGATGGGAAGCAATTACACAGAAAGACAGAGAGAAAGAGAGAGAATCTTCCATCCTCTTCATTCCTGTGTTTACTATACAAATAGCTTCAACAGCCAGGGCTGAGCCAGACCAAAGCCAGGATACAGAAACTTCTCTGGATCTCCCCCGTGGGTGGAGGGCTCCAACCACCTGGGCCATCCTTGGCAACTTTTCCAGCCACAAATAGGGATCTGAAGTGAATGTGGAGTACTGGGACCTGAACTCCCACCAATATGGGTTACTCTAGTGGCCACAACCCTTGCCCCATAAACATGCAGAATACTTGATATTTTACATGCAAGTTTGCATATATGCGTGTATAGATATGTGGGTTTTCCATTTACAAATCAACCCAGGAAGAAAAGATGGTCTTATCAACAAATGGAAGTCTATCCTTTACACAAGAGTAAACACTAGGTTAAATGTTAAGTGTACCTTTTGCTTTAAAACTAGAGCATTGCAGGTCCCCCCCACGCAGTAGCTAACGGCTAACGTCCATGACTTGTGTGTGTCAGGATCCCTTATGGCTGCTGGTTCTAATCCAGGCAGCTTTGCTTCCCATCCAGCTCTCTGCTTGTGGCCTGAAAAAACAGTCAAGAACATCTCAAAGCCTTGGGACCCTGCACCTGTGTGGGAGACCCAGAAGAAGCTCCAGGTTCCTGGCTTCTGATCAGTGCAGCTCCGGCTGTTATGGCCGTTTGGGGAGTGAACCAGCAGATGGAAGATCTTTCTGTCTCTCCTCCTCTCTGCATATCTGACTTTCCAATTAATTAATTAATTTAAAAACCCTAAAGGATTGGGGTGGGTGTTCAACCTCACTTTAACATGCCCCTAAGATTACTGCTCTCCTTGTCGGTATACTTGGATCGGACACTCAGCTTCGGTCTTGACTTCAGCTGCCTGCCAGTACAGATCCTGGGCGGCAGCTGGGGGGACCCCAATCCTGTGTGCCTGCCACCCAGTGGGAGACCTGGACTGGCTTCTTGGGTCCATCTTTGGTGCCCAGCCCTCCACTGTGGTCATTCAGGAAGTCAATGTCCGTGGTTGAAAGCGCATGCTCACACCCTTCTCCCTCTCTCTCTGCCTCTCAAATACATGAACAAATACATTTTACGAAGAAAACAAGAAGTGCACACTTGAAAAAAAAATCCACTGACCTTTCACTCCAACTGTGTTTGAACATACCTGAAGATTATTTTTCGTTTCCGACTTCTGTCTTCCGAGTTCTAATTCCAGCACCTGACAGCCCTTTGATCTTGTCTCCAGTTACCACTTCGAGGGCCACTTCACCATCTTCTGCTTCTGGGACCAGCCAGCGTTTGTGGTCATCCCCTTATTGCTGACCAGCCAGCCACAACCTCACAGGTTCGTCAGCATTATTCCACAGAAGTGGAGGCAGCTGCTCATCGCCAGGTCCCTGGTCGGTTTGCACCTGCAGCCTCCCACACCTACCTCACTCTGGGCTCCTAATTCCACAACGATGACAACCTGACCCTGGGGGGTGGGGGGGAACGCGGCTTGGGCTGCTTCCTGTGAAAGTTGGCTGAGGAAAAACTCTGGAGAGCCAAACTTCTCTTAAAAATGCTGAACCAGCGTGGTGGTCGGGCCCTCTTGCAAGAACAGAAACCATCACAGATAACTGGGGTGATGCCCTAGCCGCCATGGAAACCATCGCAGCTCTGGGGAAGAACCTAAACCATGCCCTGCTGGGTGTCCATACCTTGGGTTCAGGCCACACAGACCCTCAGCTCTGTCCTCTCTTGGAGAACCTCCTTGAGAAAATGAGTGACCACCTGGCCACCCTGCTTGGGCTGGCCGGCCTCCATGCAGGCCGGGCTAGTGGCTCTTGGACAGGCTCCGGATCCTGAGGGACTGGAAGCCTGCAGAACCCAGTGGCCTCCGGGGCTGTCAGGGTCTCCTGCTATCAGATAAGAGTCTCCCTCCAGTCGCCAGGCAGTGTGTTAACAGCCCTAGAGCCCTGTTCCTAGCCTTGGACCAAATAGAAATAAAGTTTATGGCTGAAAAGGCAAATAAAACAAGAGTGTTATAAGTTTGTGACAATAGGGTTATCCAGTGGTAAGCTGGAGATGGTTTCTTGTCCCCACTGACCCTGCTGTGCCCTGTTTACTAACAGACAATAAAGGAAGTACATTGAATCCAAATGGGACAGTGTGTTAAAGGAAAAGAAAATTCAGCTTATTTAGAAATACAGCGCCACATTAAGTCAGAGCGATGGATAAAAATCAGTTTGTTGTACTAAAGAGCCTTTCATGTTATTTAATAAGGAAAATTAAATAATTCTTTATAGATATTCCATATATATATAAAGGTGGGCATCTGGGTTAAAAAAGAGAGAGAGAAATATGTATAATTATGTGTCATGTTTTTTGCAAAGGTACAAAGAAAAACAAATGGAGCTGGTCACAGACTGGGAACAGATAAAAGACTTGGGATGAATGAGAGACATCTCTAAATGTTTTAATACCATTTTGACTTTTGAGACATGTTAACTTTCCATAAGTTCAAAACTAAAATACTTGTTAAGTCAAAAAGGAAAGGGTCAATTATTTTTGCTTATTTTTGTTTTTTATAAGAATTTATTTGTTTTTTTATAAGGATTTATTTATTTTTATTAGAAAAGCAGATATACAGAGAACAGAAGACACAGAGACGAAGATCTTCCATCTGTTGATTCACTCCCCAAGTGACCGCAATGGCTGGAGCTGAGCTAATCCAAAGCTAGGAACCTGGAGCTTCTTCTGAGTCTCACACACAGATGCAGGGTACCAAGGCATTGGGCCATCCTCAGATTCTTTCCTAGGCCACAAACTGGGAGCTGGATGGAAAGTGGGGCTGCCGGGATTAAAACTGGCATCCATATGGGATCCTGGTGCATGTAAGTTGAGTGCTTTAGCTGCTAAGCTACCGGGCCGGGTCTGCCCCCATTCTTTTTTTGCATCCTTCTTCTGTCAAAATCATTGCAAAATTGCAACGATTATAAGGAACTTTAGCAAAAAATAAAACTGCGTTAGTTTTACTCCTTTTTAAATTTTTCTGAAGACTTGAAAATGTCCAAAATAGAAAGTTGTGTAGGGGCTGGTGTGAGAATGTAGTAGTCTAAGATTCCTTGTGCAGCACCAGCATCCCACGTGGACGCCAGTTCATGTCGCAGCTGCTCCACTTCCCATCCAGCTTCCTGCTTATGACCTGGGAAAGCAGTGGAGGATGGCCCCAAAGTCTCGGGATCCTGCACCTGTGTGGGAGACCCAGAGTTGGATCCTGGCTTCAGATCAGTTCAGCCGTAGCCATTGCAGCCATCTGGGGAATGGAATAAATGGATGGAAGATATTTGTGTCTCTTCTCTCTGTAAATATGCCTTTTCAATCAAAGTAATAAATAAATCATTTTTGTTTTAGAAGGAAGATCTCTGTTCTAATAAATACATCTTCAGATATTTTGCAAACAATGAGGATGTTCTTTTTCTTGTCTGCCTGGGACAAGTCAAATGAGGGTGGTAGAATGGTATAAGGAGATGGCTAAGAGAAAATTTGTGAGGAAAGCAAGAGTGAGGAAAGATAGGCTCAGGTACATAGGGAGGAGCAAGAGGCACGGTCCTACCAAGCGTGGTGATTTAACCACGAGGGATCTGACAACCTCACATGTCTGCAGCTTAATACAGCACAAGCTCATTCTTGTTCAAGACACTGTTACTGCTTAAGAAAATTGACTTAAAAGCAGTCTGTCCAAAGACACAGCAAGAAAATAAAAGCCCCACCAAGGTCTGTTCCCAAAGACTGTGTTCTTTCTGCTATGGCACACTGTGTGGAGGGATGTGCCCAGGGCATCCTGACTTTATTGTCTATTTTTAAAGGTGTGTTACTTATTTAGGTATTGTTGAATAACAGAGTGAGGTATCTTCCATCCAGTGGTTCACTCCCTGAGTACCCTAAACAGCCAGGGCTAGGCCGGGCTAAAGGCAGGAACCAAGAGCCCCGTCAGGTCTCCCATGGGGGCTGGTAGGAACCCAAGAATGTGAGCCATCATCTCTGCCTCCTGGAGGCACATTGGCAAGAAAGGCAAACCAGGAGCAGAGCCAGGACTGAACCAAAGCACTCCAAGGTGGGACCCAAGCATCCCACACCACGCTTTAACAGCTGCACAGAGTGCCCATCCTGATCCTTAATTTCCTAAGCTGATGTTTTAATACATGTTAGTCGCTGTTGCTGTTACTCAGCATTCTTTATTCTGATGTTCTGTGGGGATATTTTTCACCTGGAACACTTGAAAAACAGATCAAAATACTTCATTGATAGTTAGCATCAAGAATAATTAACTGACATTTACGTTTATCTCAAAGTTTCCAGATTTATATTTTAGGTGTCCAGCCAAAAAAACATTTCAAAAGCACTAAGATTTTGGCTTCTGTCCATTCCATGGCAGAATAAATATGATAAATTTTTTTGTCTTGTTAGACATAAATGTCACAATAAAATAGTGTAGTATTTGGCATTTTTGATAAGTAGAGTTTTGGTGCTCATGTTATATACACAAATTACTATGTGAGATAGGTATGTAAAGTTGCTACAGTAACCACTTTACAGCAACTGGAGTCCACAGTACCATGCTGTAAACATGCACAGAATCTATTTTTAAAAATGAAAATACACAGACGAAAAGCCTGGAAGTAATGCACAAAATTAATTTGACAATAATAAATAGCAAGGCATGGCTATTCCTGGCCTCTTTCCTTCACCTGCTGAGGAGCTCGTATTTTGCTCTTTTCTACCTGGTCTGTTCGCTTCCTCTCAATTTGGGGCTTTGTTAGTAAGATCAGGGTAGTTACTAAAGCACACATGTGTAAGGCTGACGACTGTATATGCTGGTGGCTGAGTGTGTATATGCTGATGTGTGCGCATGTGCATGGTAGGAGGGCAGCGAGCAAAACGATGATGAAATGAACACAAGGGGCCCTGCGCAACAGCTTAGTGGCTAAACCCTCACCTTGCATCTGCTGGGATCTCAAAAGGACGTCAGTTTGTATCACGGCTGCTCCACTTACCTTCCAGCTCCCTGCTTGTGGCCTGGGAAAGCAGTCAAGGATGGCCCAAAGCTTAGGACCCTGCACCCACATGAGAGACCCAGAAACAGCTCTTGGCTCCTGGCTTCGAGATGGCTCAGCCCCAGCCATTGTGGCCAGCTGGGGAGTGAACCAGTGGATGGAATAGGTTACTCTCTTTATCTCCTTCTCTCTGTAGATCTGTCTTTCCAATAAAAATAAGTAAATAAATCTTTGAAAGAAGAAATAACATCAAGAACAAGAAGTAAGTGATGGAAGAAGTTAGACTGAACCAAGGGGCATAGAGGGGAGATGCATGAGAGTTTGTGGGAGAACGTTAGTGAAGACTATGAGGAGTAGCATTTAAGTCACGTATGTGGGCCTGGGTTGATTTGTTTTGTGTGTGATGTAAGCTCACTGAAGACAGAGACCATAGTATCCCCTCTTAGTAAAGTGTTGTCATGGCCATGAACAACACAGGACTTGCGTTAGACACACTGAGTGTGCGTCTTCACTGCACTACCCCTCAAGCAGTTTCACGTGATTGTTGTTTAACCCCAGAAACGTCATGTGTAAAACTGAAATAGTAATACCTATGAGGCTCCTCCAGAAAGTTTCTGGAAAGGAAATTAAAATATGTGTTTACTTTGGTACAAAAAATTTGGAAATCCATTCATATGAGAGGTCTTCAAAAAGTCCATGGAAATGCATGTTCTGAAAAAAGCTAGGCATGGATTTTGAAATTTTTACACAGAAATCAAACTATCTTTTCATTCTGCTTTTCCGTAAACTGAAATTCTCCCAGGTGTCTCTCAAGGTAGTTGTGGACATTTGGTGACTAGATATGTGAAAGAGCTTAGCACAATAACTGGGAAATCCAGCTAGTCCACCAGTAATACTACTGCAATGCACACATGTGCTGTATTAGTTGGATCCTAATCCATGCATCACAGGACATGCTCAAACCTTTGCCAAACAAATCATGGCTAAGATGAGACAAGAAAACCATTGAGAGGAATCCAGGAACTGCATGCTTGGTTAATTAGACTTTTATTTTCCTCTGTGATCTTAAGATTTCGAGTCCTGGTGTTTTCATGAAGACTGGGGCTTGTTTCCAGCCCCAAATCGGCCTTTCTACAGGTGGGAAGAGGGTGGGAAGTGGGTGGGAAGATGGGGAGAGGTGGGACAAAGGAGCATTGTGGATCAGCACTTGTGCTGCTCTGAGAATCCTGAGCCTGCTCGGGGAACTCCAGCGCAATGCCACTTCCTTTGCCCACTTCCCCTCCCCTTGTCACGTGGTCCTCTATGCTGGTAATGGGGATTCCCAGTGACCAACCAGCACCCTAACAGGGTCCCTGAGACTTAGAGTTCCTCTTAAGCACCCTGAGAGCTGGGGACTCAAACACCATCTCCTGCCTGGAACATTTTCTATTCCTCCACCTCAAAATTAGGTCTCTCACGCCGTGGTCTGAAGTAACACCGCGCTACTTTTGCCTTAGCTTTACAGCGCTTCCTCTTGTAAGCAGCAAAGTCTCAGAGAGCAAAGTCTGGGTCTACTCCCTGTTTGATCAGTACAATGTACCACGCAGAGTCACCCACATAATGACTAGCGCGCTGAATTCCACTGAAGCCGATCCCAGGGCTGCGGCTTGCAGCGAGCCCTGGAACCAAATGTTACCCTAGACCAGCTGCTACTCTGTTCCGAGTTTTAAGTTAGACATTTCTGCTTCCTATGAGCAGGCAGTCGCAGGGCAATTAAGAGCCTAAAGCTCACTATGTCAGGGACATTGAACAGAGCTCCCAGCAGTAGATTTCAAACAGCCTGCAGCAATCCAAAAGAAAAGCTTCACTTAGATAACATATATTTACCAACTTTTTAACATCAAACTTTTTCTCTCCATAATTTAAAGTTCATTTTTCACACGCTTGATTATTACATAGAAGCCTGGTGACAATGAGGTACCTGTAACAGCTGATAATAATCAGAAAGAATTCTGTCCCTGTGGACAGTTACCTTAAACTTTGTCCTAAAGCCAGATTTATGTGGTTGTAAGAATGTCTATCTGAATCAGCCAATGTTTTCATTTTCCAGGATCATTACCACACAGAGTTCCTGACTTTAAAAAACAAGAAAATTTTCTGTTATTCTGAGTTGAACTGAATTTAAGTGAAATGCCATCTTGGGAAAAGGCGGCCAATTCAGTAACTTGTTTGTCCCACCTGATATGGGGGGGAAATTGCCAGCTCAACTTCTTCAGTCTCTTTGCAGGCCTATTTCATTTCTGGTTGAAGAACGTAAGCGTGTCTCCCGATTTCAGGTGGTTTTTCACAAATGCCGTTACTTTCCTGAACCCCTCTGCCAGCCCTTCGCCAGTGACCGCACAGCAGGGCTGCACGTACCAGTTCCGGTCACTGCACAGCTTCTTCACCTTGAACATCCTCGTGATGTCCTCGGCACTCAGCGCTCCAGGCACGTCCTGTTTGTTGGCTAACAGGACAACAGGCACATGTTTAATGTGTTCATTCTTCAGAATGCGCTCAAACTCTCTCCGGGACTTGTCCAGGCGCCGTTTGTCCGAGCTGTCCACCACGTACACCAGCCCATCGGAGTTCTCACAGAAGTCACTCCAGGTGCTTCTCATCTTCTCCTGTCCTCCAACGTCCCAGACTGTCAACGAGAAGCTCTTCTCCAATTCGATCATCTCCACGTTAAAACCTATGGTTGGGATGGTGATGATGTCGTTAGCAAACTTCAGTTTGTAAAGAAGAGTGGACTTCCCAGCAGAGTCTAGTCCCAGAAGCAGAATCTGGGCGTGCTTGACCTTCGGGTTCTTAGAATTCAGCAAACCCATTTTGTTTGACTTTCTAGAAACAGCGTTTCTTTTAGTGTGGGACAATTAGTTGTTTCCAAATGTCCCGTGAAAATGCTTAGGAGGAAAGAAGACAGCAAAAATGCTTCATGCTAGGTTTCAGGAACAGGATCCTGCCTTATTTATATTGTAGCTTATCAACCTGATTATGGGCAAATAGAAGTTTATTTGTAGTTCCAGCCAATCCGGAGGAATCCATGCTGTGAGTAAGCAGCCACTGTCATAGTAGCTCAAAGGGGAAATTCTTTATGCGTGAGTGGGTGGGGCGTGGCCTGCCCAGGTGATGCTGCAGGTCTGTTCCTTTCCAGGTGAGGAGCAATTGGGAAGAAGAAAGTGAAGGTTACAGAGGAGCACAAGGACGAGACTTGGCAGCAAAAAATAAAACAGCCTTTTTGCTTTAACCAAGCCTCTCACTTAAAACTTTCTGTGGAACTTTTTTTGTAGAAGCCCTCTGGTTATTTGACTATCTTATCCCACTTGTAAATAAGTAACCAGGTTTCTTCTACTGTGAAGAAAGCATTTATCTCCACTCCCTCCCTAAGTTCTTTAGTACTTTCCCTTGTCCAAGTTACTCAGGGAGAAACTTCAAACAGCCCGAGGGTGTCTGAACCTTACTCCCACAATCAGATGATCCTTTCTTTAAGCTTCTAGGAAGAGAGTTCCAACTAATCATAAAAAGTTTTACAGGAAGACGTTAGTAACACAAACACAATTTTGGAGCAAGCAGTCTGGTTACAGAAGTTACAAATCTTTGACTCCTTAAGACCCCCTCAAATGGTGAGCATAATATAGGAGGACACGATCCGGCCCAGGGTGTTGGTAACAGGAGGCAGAGAGAGGCATGAAATAAGGCAACAAACACAGAGAGGATTAAAGTCTAAACAGGGAATCACTCAAGATAAATATGTTCTGTTATACAAAAAAACACGTAGCTGTTTCAGATCTGTGTTGTAAATACAAAGGCTCCTTTCTCAAGCATAAGGACTGTTGCTGAAAAGTTGCTTCTAAACACACTTTTGTAAAATTTCTCCATCATTTGGTGCTTACTTAGAGGAGCAATTGCACAGGGACACTTTTGGCTACTAGAAAATATATTACTGTAGTGGACATTGTGGCACAGTGGGTCACGCTTGGGACACTGCATGTGGCAGAAGTCTGCACTTCTCCACTTCCAAACCACTCGATGTCATCGCAGGATCCCTGATGTGGAACATTTTCTGAGGGTTCTGCTCAAGTAGTTTTGGTAGTTCTGACATGCTGCTCATTTCTCAGATCTGAAGATGAGGAAATCCTTCCAAGTCCATTGGCTAACATAGTCGATCTTAGATCCTCCATTTGCCCAGAAATTTGCTGTCAAGCTTCACTGGGGTAGTTAACGAACTTATTCTGCCCTCCTTTCTCTGCTATGGTACTGGAAGTCCTCCGCAGGCTCCAAAGGACTGCCAAATCCTCCATGTGCATCTAGGTATGCTGTCCACTGCTCCATCGTCAGGAACTGAGAAGGCCCATTTCTGACACATGGACTCTATTGTTAGATCACAGGTCCAGCCACTCTCCCCATGATTGAAGTTCTGAGTCCAGCTGTTTAGCTGGGGGGACCCTCAAAGAAATCTCGCCTACTGTGTGAACCACCAAGTGCTGATGCCAAGGATAGCATAAAAATAGGTTACACTTACATGTAGATGACTTCATTCAGGGAAAGGTAAAAGATACATACACAGATCATCATATTGCTTAGTCAAAAATGCTAATGCTGTGAGAAAAGTAAAACCAAAGCATTCTGGAAATGCACACATTTGGGAGGATGGAGAGCATTCGTCTTCCTGAAGTTCAGTATTGAACTAATATTGTAGAGATCAATGCAGAATTGGGGGTTTATGGAACTGGGTGGTCTGTATGAGCAAGGTCTCAGAATGAAAAAACACAGGATGCATGTGGAAAACCAACAGGATATGCAGACACATCCCTCTTCCTATAAAGGTGTTTAATGATCACAAAGAAACCCTCAAATAAATCTGGATTGTGGGACATGGTACAAGACAACGGATCTGAACTCTTCCTCAGCATATGTCCATATCTTGAAATACAGAAGAAAAAAGCAGCAGAAGGAAGAATATTCTAAATTAACAGAGACATGATCCCTAAATATACTTTGGGATATTTAATTGGACCCTGTGTTTTAAATATTAATTATAAAAAGAATCATGAAAATCTGGGAGATTTGATTATGAAGTGTATAGTAGATGAATTTATTTATTTATCAACTATAAAATGTCTTAAATGCAAAAGAATAGTATTGTTATTAAGAGATTGTCCTTAATCTAAGGATTTACATGCTAAAATACGTAGGAATGGAGTGGGAATTTGGCCTAGCAGTGAAGACGCCGAAGTAGGACATTCACAGGCCATGTCGGAGTGCCTGGCTTCCCCACTGCCTTACTGATGCCTTCTGCCATAGGTGGGAGACACCCGATGGGCTCCTCACCCCTAACTTCCACCTGGTCCAGCCTCAGCCACTGGGAGAACTTGGGGGTTAAACCAGCAGGAAGGAGCTCATCTGTCTCTCTCTTTGTCCATTTTAATCTCATATAAACAATAATTTAGAAATTTCATACTCCTAATATTGAAGAAAACAAATAAAAAATTAAGTCTTCGGCAATGATATCAACAAGTTAATTTCAGTTAAATTAGCAAATGGGACAAGAAGAGCAATAAGTGAAAGCATTGCAATAGGTATTTAGTGGTAGGGCCAGATGAGGGGATTGGGCACTCATAAACTTTCTTGTAGGTTTGAAAATGTTTCAAATAACATGTTGGGAGAAAACAGCATACAACTGAAGCAAGCTAATCAAATTAGCCTGCAGTCCATAGTAATGCAGAGAAAGAACTCAGCTTACATACATGGGAAGACTACTCAAAAAGTCAATTTAGACTGAATGTCTACAGTACCAGGTAAGCTCCTCCCTGCTTCCCCTGTTTTTAATCAACTGCTTTAAAAAAAAAATAAAAGCTGAACATTCATTTTACATTAAAAATCAATGACATATTCTTTATGTGATCCATTTTTTGGTACTGGAGGCATTTGATTAATTTATGAGCATCACCACACATATGTGCCTTCCCCATTTCCCATAGGAACAATTGCACCTTGTTTTCATGAGAGCCGAACAAGGGAGGGGCTAAATCCTGGACGGCCATTATATCCAAATGAAGATATGTCTCTGCCCTGCAAGGTGGGGTTAAGTAATTTCTCTCCTCATGTTAGTTTTTAATGAGTCTACAAATGGTTCAACATCCTTTCCTCCTGTCGGCAGTCATCTGCAGGTACTGTTCTGGTCAGACCTAAGGATGCTGCTGTTGCAGGGAACAATTTAGCCCCCAAATCTACAGCACCGGCCCCTCAGTTATCTTTGGCCCTGGAGAATTCTTAAAAATTTTTAAAAATACTCTGGACACAATTTTGCTATTTCAGAGGAGGAAACTTTTATTATAAATGGTTGTAAACATTTAAATTATCCTTGAGAGAGTAAAGCCTAATGTGATCAATGAAGCGTACTCTTTGTGTATCCACTTGCATATGTCATTTTTACCTGCTTTACATTCGTGCACTCACCAAACCTGAGTTGAGAATGTGCTATGTCTCAGTGCTAGCCAAGGGTGATGGACACGTCATCCAGTCTCCATCTTCAAGGAGCTGAGGTCTAACGGAGGGCATGGGCTGCCACAGGGTGTGACCACTGCTGTTACTAGGGTGACAGCCCTTGAGAGCGCCGAAGACTTCAACAGGGACAGCAAAGCGCCTTGTGTGTCCAGGAGCTGGAAGCAGTCGAGAAGCAGGACTCAGGAGGAGTAAGCGTCAAGGGGGCTGCAGCCCTGCTTCTGGCAAACGTGGCTCAGCGCCAGGTGCTCAACTCCGGGCAGTTTTGAAGATGGAAGGAGTGGTGATGAGGATGCCAAAAGCCATGTGTGGGCAGAACATCCTTGGGCACACTGGCTGTACAGCCCCTGGTGCAGGCCGTGTGACGCTCACCTGGTATCCTAAGAGGACGTCGAGCTAGGGGCAGGAGGAAGGGTTAGCGAGCTGGGTCTAAGCATCTGCTTCTCGGACATGCACGACACCCTCAACCGCTTTTTCTTCTTTTCTATTTGGTTAGGTTAAAACACTAAAATGCTAAGGTACTGTTTGTTTGTTTAAGTCGTGGGCCTTTATTCTACATTGCAGCATAGGTAAACATGTTTTTTTTACTTTACAAATTGGGTTTGGGTTTTCTTTTGGTTTATGATTTCCAGTAACACTGAGCCTGTAGAGATTGTTTTTTGAGGGCTACTAAGTTCTTCCTCACTAGCCCCTGCTGGCCCTGTCCCTGGCTTCAAATCCTGAGGTTGTGGGGGGATATTTGTGTCAATATTCTTATGACCATTGGCTGCTATTAAGGTAAAATAATGCTGCCCAAATCTGGGACCCAACTAGAGAGAAACAAAATGAAAGTTTAGATCAATCTGAGTTTCAAAGTTCCATCCTGCAGTGTTAATAGTTGCTAATATGATCACAATGGAAAAGTTAATGTTCTGCCACCTTAATGTATTCCATTTACATTGCAAAAAGTATGTAAGCAAAAGCAGCTATTTGAAATGAAAAGTAGAACTCATGTAAAGAACAAAATTTTGTTCTGTTTTTTCTTTTCTTTCTCTTATTAAACCCACACTGCCACATTACTGACCTTTCCCCTTACTCTTTTCCATCTTATCCCAAGATAAGCATGAAAGCAAAATAATGACCACAAAAAAAAGATGAACGTGACTCATTTCTCACTTCCATAAAGGATATAGCAAAGTTAAACACTTCTGTAAATAATTATCCAGGTACTAATATGCCAAGACTGACAGTTTTTGATAAGAAATTTCAAAGGGAGATTTTTTCAATAAGCAGAGATAAAGGGATGGAAAGGTGAATGAGAGGGAAAAAGGCTCTTAGATTTAAAGGGAAAGTGACACAGTAAGTCTGGCCACCTGGGAACTGGGTCAGCTCTCCTGGATTCCTCAGGCTCCGTCTCACTGCGTCCGGACCTCAGAGTGGCTTTTCCAGGAGTATCAGTGAAGGGTCAGGTGAGACAGCATCATGTCTCATCAGGGATTCTGCAATTGCACTTCTCTTCTCCTCAGCAGCATCCTACTTCAAAGAGTATGACGTGTGCCACACCCTTGATTCAAGTGCAGGTGTGGGGCATAGTGGGTTAAAGATGAGGTAAAGGGCAGGCATTTGGGTAGTGAACTAGTTTGGAAAATCAACTAATAGTTAAAATATCTCTCCCTCCACATTTTTTCCCTTTTCTCTCTCACCCTACTTTAAAAAAAAAAAGAGTTCTTTAAATTGAAAAAGCAGAGCAATGGAAAGGAAAGAGAGAGAGGAAGTGAGGAAGGGATGGAAAAGGAAGAAGAGGAGAAAGAGAGATCTTTGGCCTGCTAGTTCACTTCCTAAATGGCTATGTCTAATCTAGGCCAAAATCAGGAGTCAAGAACTCCATCAGGGTCACACACGTGAGTTGCAGGGACCCAAGTACCAATGTCCACTGCATTCCCAGGAGCATTGACAGGAAGTTGAATCAGAAGCAAAGCAGTCAGATCTCAAACTGATGCTCTGACATGAGATCCCAGCATCCTAGACAACAGCTTGGCTTGCTGCCTCACAATGCACATCACACCCCACCTTTCAAATAAAGTGTGGATATTTTATACCATGTTCAGTAAACTACAACATTCTGAAACTGTATGTAGTTACCCTCATCAGTGAGGTTTCTACCTTCTGTTATTTTCATACTCTTTAGCTTATCTTTCAGTTTGAGGAACTTCCTCTACATTTCTTGCAGGACAGATTTGATAGTGATAAATTCTTGCAGCATTTATTTATCTGGTTATGTCTCTGTATCACTTCATCCCTAAAGGATCTCTTTGCTGAGTATAGAATTCTTTAGTAGAAATTGCTTACCATCTGTAGTATAAAAGGCTCATCCCACTCTCCCCTGGCCTATAGGATTTACAGGAAATGTGTAGGTGTTTGTTTCTTTTTTTCCTCGCAGCTTTAAGCATCCTCTTTTTATCTTTATCCTTGGAGATACTTGTTAAAACATGTCTTGGTATAGACTAGCTGGAGTTTAAACTGAAGCTGACCTGTTGACCTTCCTGTACCTGGCAGGAAGTTTTCCGTTACCATCTCTTACTATGCTTTCTACTCACTTTGTCATCCTTGAGTCCTTCTTGAATTCTGCTGACTTGGATATTTGCTTTTCACATTTTGTCCCAAAGCTCCGATGAGCTTTTCTCACTGCTCTTCATTCTTTTTTTCTTTTCAAATAACCTATCTTAGAGCTCATTGCTTGTGCTTGATCTATGCTATTAAAGCCTTCTATCTTTTTTAGAAAAATATTTATGTATGTATTTGAAAGGTAGAATTATAGAGAGAGACAGAGAGATAAAAGAAATCCTCCATCTTTGGTTTACTCCCCAACTGGCCACATTGGCCAGGGCCGGACTAGACTGAAGCCAGGAGGCAGGAACTTCACCTAGGTCTTCCACCTGCGTGCAGGGGCCCAAGCAGTTGAGCCATCCTTGGCTGCTTTCCCAGTGCATCAGCAGGGAGCTGGGTCAGAAATGGAATAGCAGAGTGGCAAATCTTTGTCACCCATTTGGGATACTGCCATCTCAGACAGCAATTTAGGTTCCTACACAGCAGACATGGTTCAACCCTTTATCATTTGTAGTTTTATTCAGTGCAAGTCCTAAGCGAAATATTTCTGTATGACTTAAAATGTCTTCTATTTATTTAGTTGAGAAGTAGTGAGACATAGGGAGGGCTCCTTACCTATCCTCTAACTTCATTCCCAATATACCTACAAATGCTGGGGTGGGCTAAGGAGCTGAGAACTCAACCCAGGCCTCCCTTGTGGGTATCAAGAACTCGCTTTCTTCAGCTATCACTTCTGCCTTCCAGAGCCTGTATTAGCAGAAAGCTGGAGCCAAGATTGAGAATTGAACCCAAGTGCTCCAAGATAGGATGAGGGAATCTGAATCATTAGGCTAAATACCCACTTAAAAATTACTCTGTAAAGTCTGTGAACTATTTAGAGAATTAAATGGTTTCTCTGTGTTTTCTTGAAGTTTATTTAGCTTCTTTAAAATAGCTATTTTAAATCATTATCTAGGCATCTGCTAGGGTCAGTTTCAAGATGGTTAGTTTCTAAGGTTTCATTTTGTCCAGTAGTCTGGCCCATAGTTCCCTGAGAATTCATGATGCTTCTTGTCATAAGATGTCGTCTGTGCACTGGAAGATGAGGTTTTGTTTTTTTCCCAGCCTGCAATCTTGTTGTTTGTGGCTGTCCTTCCAGAAATTCTACATTTTCCAGTTTCTCTGAGTCTATTGCCACTTCTGTTACCCCAGCACTAGGTGGCAGCCTACATGAGTATCCTCTCTGCCTCAATGATACCCTCTGATTCACTGTAAAACCGTAGTTGGTGTGCCACGCAGAAAGAATGAAGACATGTCCAAAAAGCTGTGTGTGTGTGTGCTTGGGGGGCGGGGTGGTTGTTGGAATAAACCTCTCTGAACCTAGGGCAAATCTAGACACCCAGTCCACTAGCATTTATGCTGCAATGCTGGATCATACTCACAGCTCACAGCCCACAGCCCACCCAGATGGGCAAGACCAAGGTCCACATTGCTAGGTTCACCGGCTGCTGAGATGCACTCACAGCCAAGGTCCCTACATACAACCACAGCTGGGGATGCATGGAAAATACGTTGGAGCAACTGGGACCAGAGGACTTGTTAGCACCAGAGGCAGGTCCAGAAGTTCTGTCTACCAGCACTAGCCAGCAGTCAGGAACCATCAGATTTGGTAAATGTTGACTTTTACTAGCCTAGCTGGCGCTGAGTCCCAAGCACAGTCCTGTTTTTCCCTGTTGTTTGTCCAAGGAGCAGATAAGGCTGATAAAGGCAGTCTCTTGGCCATCCAGGTTGGCATTTTCCTGCCTTTCTCCCTGGGGACCCACATCTTGCTCTGCTGTCTGCCAGATGTTGGGGGTAAGTGATGAAGGCAGTCCTAAACCTGAGTCCAAAATGTCAGTCTGCAGGAAGGGTGTGATGGCAAAGGCCGTGGACCATGCTAAGCAATGGATTTCATTGGAACAAGCCTAGCACAGAACTTCAAGTCTAAAGTCTGGGCTTAATTCACTCCCTCTTTCTAGCAGAGACAAGACATCTCCAGGCACACTGATACCTGCAGCTGGAGAAGAGGTGTTATGGCAGTTTTTTTCTTTCCTGCCTTCTGCTGAGTGTTTTCTTATCATCATCCTACAACCAAGTGCTGTGGTTTCTCTTATGCCTTCTGCAGCTCTTGAGAAAGTGGTATGTGAACAACTGTTCAAATCAGTATCTGTGGAGGCTGATCATCCAAGTATCTAACTCAGCTGCAACTATGTAGGAAGTCCAGTAAATGAAGCTTTGACCATGTAATTAAGGTCTCACACAAGCTGGAGTTGAGTTAGCCAGGAGTGACAGTAGGAGTTAATGTCTCCAGTGATTAAGACAACCGCATCCCATTGCACAATGCCTGGATTCGATTCGTGGCTCAGCTCCCAATTCCAGACTCCTGCAATGCAGAGTCTGGAACATAGAAGCTGATCGCTCAAGTATTTGGATTCCTGATACCCAAGGGGGAGCTCTGGGTTGAATTCCTGGCTCCTGGCTTTGGCTTACCCAGTTCCAGTCACAGCATTGCCACTTTTAGGAACATGCAAGATCTTGGAGCATTTTATCACTCTTTCCTTACAAATGTGTTGCAGTCTAGATAAATCCAGCTGGATTTATTTAACCCACAAAGTAAATGAGCATCATTCTCCTAGTCACTCAGTGCTTGCTTAGATGTATCCATGTTTACTATGTCTTTACTCACTATGCTTTTTTACCATAAGACTTTGTCCTGGCTACCTTATCCATCATCCTGAAACATATCCTGTAGATTTAGAACAAGGCTTTGCTGTAATAAAGTACTCAGTTGCTTTTAATAAAACAGAATAAAAATATCTGCAATTTAGCAATCAGCATTGTGATGTAGAGGGTAAAGCCCCCCATGACACTGGCATCCCTTATGGGTACAGGTTCGGACTGCACTGATCCACTTCTTTATTTGAAAGGCACAGTTAAACAGAGAGAAGGAGAGACCGAGAAGGAAAGAGAGATCTTCATCTGCTGGCTTACACCCCAAATGGCCACAACAACTGGAGCTCAGCCAATCCAAAGCCAGGAGCCAGAAGCTTCTTCCAGGTCTCCCATGTAGGTGCAGAGGCCCAAGGCTTTGGATCATCCCTGCTGCTTTCCCAGGCCACTAGGACGTCTGGGACATGAACCAGCACCCATATGAAATGCTCACTAAGCCATGGTGTGTCCACCTTCTCACTCCCCTCTTCCACTCCAGCTGCTCCATTTTTTTCCTTTCAGCTATTTTTTATTTTTATTTTTTAAATTTATTAATTTTTTAAATAATTTTATGTAGTTGATTAGGGTACAAAGTGTCAAGGGTTACAGGAAAGTGGGTAAGACCATTGTTTCCACACTAATATCATTTTTTTTTTCCTGTATCTAGGGTTAGGGGAGAAACAAAGGGAGAAGCCTCACCCAGCCTCCCACCCATCCCAGGTCCCCAAAGTGGGGCACGCTCCGAGGGTCCTGCTTAAGTAGTTTTGATAATCCAACAGTTCTGAATTGCTGCCAATCTCGCTGTTCCAAGCGCAATGAAATCTATCCAGAATCCACTGACTGACATAATCTCTTCATGGTTGGCATTCTGAGATCAGCAGTTCAGCTGGAAGGATCTCCAAAGAAACTTATGTCTGAGGTGATCCCAGACCTGATTCTTGTGTGTGCTTGCCAGTACAGGGTCGGCACAGTCCGTCACCCCAATCGACTTATGCACATGCTGGTTGGTGCAATTGCTGGGTCAGTTCTGTTTCTAGCCCTGTCTTCCACTTTAACCCATGGGTGTTGCAGTCCAAGCCAATCCTGCCCAATTCATACTCAGCCATCACAGAAACCAGTGAGAGCTGCAGCCTAGTTGGAGTGACTCCCCATAACCTCCACCAGGCCTGCCCCCTACCCTGGTTCCTATGCTTGCCAGTATGTACCACAGACTAGTCCAATCTGTCCCATATCCCATTTAGCTCTTATACATGTCAATGGGCATTGAAGCCTAGTGCAACTCAACCAGCACTACTATCCTGCCCATGTACATGCTGGTGGGTGCCTTTCTGTCTAACCATCCCTGCCCCTGTCCTGGTTTTCATGCTCTCCAGTGGGAATGGTAACCCAAGAGGGAGGTGCCCACTATCTCCCTACTAGACCACTCCCACTCCCTGGTTAGGCACTCTCCAGGTGGTTCTGGAGATTAACTTGACAGATTAAGCTCCCAGTGCCAGCATCTGACAACTGATGCTGCGACAAAGTCCAACCAACTCTCACCCACTCTAATTTTTGCTTACACCATTCGGAACAGTCAGCCCAACCTGGCTCTTCCCTGATCTAGCTCACATGAGGCCCACAGGTGTTGTAGCCCTGCTTGGTCTGGTCTGCCCACATCCCAACTCATGCTCCCTAGTGGGAGTGGTTGTCCAGCAAGGGAGTCCACATTCCCCCTGCCGGCTTTGCCCCCTCCCTCCCTGGTTCTCACATGTGCTGTTTAGGCGCTGCGGCCACATCTGGTATGGCTCACCACACCTTGGCATTCTGTAATGTGCACTAGTTTATGGCATGACCGAACCTGGCCTGACCTACACTCTGTTCTGGTGCTCGGATTCACCAGTGGGTGATGTGAATGGGTTCAGCCTGGTCTGCCCCTGACCTATGCCATATGTGTGCTGGTGGGTATCTTTCTCTGGCCTGGTCTGGTTATTCCCTATCATGGTTCTTGTGCTAACCTGCAGGGACTGTCCTGACAGAGTTTCCCAAGCTCCTCCATCAGAACTTCTCCCTATGCCAGATCATGCGCCTACTGGTGGGTCCATGGGCCAGTCCTGCTTTGTCCATTTCCTGTCTTGGTAGTAACAGTGGCCTTTCCTGCCTGGCCTTCAATCCATTCCAGTTCTTACTAGTAGATGTTTCAGCCCAGCCAAGGTTAGTTCATACCCACACATACTCACACATGGCTCAGTAGGGGCAGAGACCCAGCCTTTTTTTCTCTCCAGAAACTTCTAATAGAGTCTCATTGTTAGTATTCTTAAATTTTGCTATCACATGCCTCAATGTATATCCGCTGATGTCCACAGCACAGTGGGGAAGACAATCTGCCGAGTCCACTGCTGTAAGTGCTAACCTCATGTGGAAACATGGACATAACTAGAAATAAAGGTTGGGCTAGACATTCTTGATCTAATCAAACTGCACAGCTTTAGGCAGTGAAAGGGCTATCCTTCAAGGTACGCCATTCAGCTTGGGCCTCAGGCTTTGTCTTCAGCCGTGGTGCAACAGGTCCAATTTGACTCAGGTCAGTGGCCACTAAGAATCAATAGAAACTTACTCAAGGTTTTGCCTAACTCTGTAGATTATTTTTTTTCCTCTAACTCCTATAAAATTCCCATAGTTTCCCATAGCTAAACCAACAGGAAAAAAGTTTAACTGTATTTTTGTTTGCATATTTTAGTAGTATATGCTGCATTTTAAGGTGCTATGTTGGAAAGGGTTTTATTTAAGGGCCTAGTTTATCAATTATTAGAAACTATTGAAATTTATAATGAGAATGCACTCATATCTAAAATTTCTTCTTGAAATACATTAAAAATAAGATGTTAGAAGAAATTACTGAAAAATATGTAATATTTTTATTACAGGTTTATTGAATTAGAACTACAAAGTGCATAAGAATTATTAATAATTCTTACTAATAATGTTTAGCATTTAAAACATTTTTAAGAAACATAGATCAGGCCCAGCGCAGTAGCATAGTGGCTAAAGTCCTCACCTTACATGTGCCAGAATCCCTTATGGGCGCTAGTTTGTATCACAGCTGTTCCACTTCCCTCTAGCTCCCTGCTTGTGGCCTGGGAAAGCAGTCGAGGACGGCCCAAAGCTTTGGGACTCTGCACCCAGGTGGGAGACCCAGAAGAAGCTCCTGGCTCCCGGCTTTGGGTCAGCTCAGCTTTGGCTGTTGTGGCCACATGGGGAGTGAACCAGTAGACAGAAGGTCATTCTTTCTGTCTCTCCTTCTCTCTGTGAATTTGACTTTCCAATAAAATAAATAAATCTAGAAAGAAAGATATGTAGATCACAATTACAGAGAGAGCATGTGCTTTCATTTGCTGGTTCCCTAGATGGCCACAATGTCAGGGCTGGGTCAGGCCACAGCCAGGAGCCAGGAGTTTCAGCCTGGTCTCCCACATGGGTTTAAAGGCTACCTTCTGCTGCTTCTTCCAGTCTGTTAGCAGGGAACTAGACGGGAAATGAGCAGCCAGAACACCAACATGCACCCACATGTGGTGCCAGCATTGTAAGTGCTGCTTTTACCTGCTATGCACCCAGCACTTTGAACTGGTGAATGGAAACAGTAATGACAGCAAAATTAAAAGACCAAAGAACAGCTAGTAGGAAATATAAATAGTATATAATGAAAGGGTCAAATATATAAAGGTAAAGAAAACACATAAAGTCACTCAGAAAATGGGCAAAGTGTATAAAAGGCAGTTCATAGAAGAGGATATTCAGATGCTCAAAGACAGTATGCTTCATGTCACCGATTACCAGAGAGAGGCGTATTAGAATAGCAATAGATCATCTTTCATTTATCAAACGCCTATTTAAAAGATTGATAATACGCTAGATGTACTCATTATTAGTGAGGCTGAAAACTAATATGGAGTTTTTGGAGTGCAGTTTGGCAAATATATCTGTTATAATTTTGAATATAATTTTTCAGATTTTTTCAGCCAATAGTTGAAGGACAGACCATCTTTCTGCCAAATTCCTAGTCTTTGAGCCTTCCTTTCTATAAATCAGTGAGTGAAAGCATTCTGGACTGAAAGAGGTCGATATCAATTAGAGAAATTTCTCAGGAAAGTTAGGTTAGTTCCTTCTCAAGGTACCCTTCAGCTGTTGTGCCCTGTGGTTCTTCAGCATTTGAATGTGGCATGTCCACATGGACTTCCACAGAGCAGCTGGACGTCGAGGTCTCTCACCTCGACATCACATGATCACTGCTTCTTTTGATGTGATCCATCTCCCCCTTTAAAACAAAACGATAAACAGCTATGATCCCTAACATGTCCTTTCTCTTTTGGAAGACGGAAGGGACTATTCCCTGCAGAGATATTACAGGTTAGTTACAAGTAAAGGAACCTAACGAGTGTCCAGGACAGTGGAGATAAGCGGTAAGAAACAGACGGGTGATGGAGGACACGAGGGAGCAACATGTTGGATGCATGCATTCATTTTGCAGGCTTTCAAAGAGATATTGAGAATCTGCTACATATATGAAAGCATTGTGCAGAGGAAGATGCAGAGATGAAAGTTAGATATCTCTTTTGCACATTTTCTCAGGAAATGGCTCTATCTTGTTTCAATTTGCAGTTTTATGATGTCAAATCTAATTATTTTTCCTGTGAACTTTACCTTTTCGCACTTCCAAGTTATTCGTATCTTTCTCAGAAGTTCTTGTGATATGATTCATTAATCAAACATCCACAAAAGACTGATTGCTTTTAAACACCTGAGATTGTTAATGTCCCTTTTATCGCTGTTATTTCTACATCTCATGAGTAACGATGTTCCAGCTCTTATTGTAATTTCTTTAGCACCTCATGGGTCACACACCTACATGAAGGTTCTTGATATTCTTGTGCTACTCTAGTGATGCATTGGCATTTTTTTGTTGCATGTTTACAACTTCATGTTGATGAAAGTTCATTATTTTTACCCCCATTGTGGACTGTGTACACTGGCTCTGTGTTTAAGGGGATGAGTACTGGAAATGCAGCAAAATCTGCCCTGTTCGAATGTGGAGACAGAGAGCAGTATGTCTCTGTGCATAAAGAACAAGGATGTTCTCCCAGTAAGATGGCTGAAGATGTCCTGCCAGTAAGATGCTGGGTTCTCTGACAGTGTCCATGCCTACATTGTCAGGAGAAACTGCAATGGCAGCAGGATGGACTTAGGAATGTTCCTGAAAGACACTCATTGTAAAACTAGAGGGGAAATCCGTGGGGGAGGGGAGAGAGCTTAGGGTGGGGGACAGGAAATCCCAGTGCCCATTAAACTGTGTCATAGAAAAAGTTCTAGGTAGCAAGAAACTGTGTTTTTATTTCCTCAAGAGCCCGTGGAGTAGACAAAATATCTGAAAAACACACATTTAAATATATGTCAACATGAATTTGTTGCAGGATTTTCTCTTTTGAAATGTAGTATAGAATAGCTCTGTAATTATTGTGTCTTTCGTATTCTTTCATTGAGTTCATCTTAAATCACTTTAAAAAAAAAGAAAAAGAAAGCTAGACATCTCTGCCCTGTGGGAATTCACAGGGAAGTAAACAGGCATTCATAATGTAGTAAAATCAGCTTTATAACACACGACTCCTGGTGAATTAGAGAAGTAGAAAGGCTGGGAGAGGCTGTCCATGTCCTTCCAAGTGAAGGACTTTTCTGGCCATCTGCTCTCTGCTGGCCTTCCACACTGTCTTGGTTGGAAATTAAGACTGTATGTGCCAGATGATGACATCAGAAGTTACAGGACATCTGGCAAAGTAGGGCTCTGTTGAGGCCTGGCAGCACCATCCCTCCTGAACTACAGTGATATGGACAACGGGGCTCTAGCATCAACCAGAGCTCCCATTGCCACAGCGTCTACAACGCCTTCTGTTCTTTCAAGAAACGATAATGTCTCTTATCCCGAAATGAAAGCACTGAAACGTTCAAGCAAATGTTATCTGAAAGCAACTTAACATTTAAAGTACGCAAAACCAATTCACAGCTAACAAATACGGAACAAATTAATCATGATCAAATAAACGAAATCAGACTCCCTCAAGTTTTGGCAGAATGAGGAAAGGTAAAATGTAACTGAAATAACAGATTGATATTTTGACATTAACTTGTGTATTTCCCATTCTCTATACTTCTGTGATCTTTCCTTCCATTTCAGGCTGCAGAGGGCAGCTTCTCTAGCTCGGGAAAGAGAAGGTCACAGCGGACAACAGAGAACAGCTGATTGTCACTCAGATTTTGAGTGTCAAAGTAAAAATTTTAAAAAACATACACACAAAATAAGCAAAAAAAAACTTTCTAGTACTAACAATAGATTAAGAGACTGGTTTGTTGAGAATAAAAGCTAAAATTAATGCATAAGCATTTTGATCTTGAATGACTACATGAGTATCAGAATGAATTTTCCTTTCGGTATTCATCTGGTAAGGCTACCACAACCGAATACCAAAAACCAGGTGGTTTAAACAACAGAATTGTGTTTCCTCACAGCCTGAGGCCTCAGAGCGCAAGATCAGGTCTCTGGTGAGGTTGCTTTGTGGTAAGACCTCTCTTCCTGCCTTGCAGACAGATGTCTTCTTGCCATGTCCCGACATGGCTTTTCCTGTGTACACTCCTGCTGTCGCTTGATAAGGACACCAGTCTTATTGGTTCCCATCCTTATAATCCTATAAGACCACATACTATAATTTCAGCTAATCCTAAGTACTGCCTTTAGGATCCTAGTTCCAAATAGAGTCACTGTGAGGGTTGGGACTCCAACACTAGAATTTAGTAGGACACAATGAGGTCTCTAACACTTCCTAAATTTGTTCATCAACTCCATCCAAAGGGAATGCAGTATAATTAAGATTTTGCTAGTAGCCATGTTTTTAAAAGTAAAATGAAATACATGAGATTAATTACAACATTGTTTTACTTAATCAACATTTTCAAAATATTTTAATCTGAACATGTGAGTTGCATTCTATTTTTAAACTTTTTTCTTTTTTGGTAAGTTTTATTTTAATTTATCTGAAAAGCAGACTTACAGAGAGAGAGAGGTCTTCCATCAACTAGTTCACTTCCCAAATGGCCAAACTACAAGCCACAGGAGGACTGGTCCAAAGCCTGGAGTCAGGAGCTTCTTTGTTGGTGCTCATGTGGGTGCAGGGCCCAAGCACTTGGTCCATCCTCCACTGCTTTCCCATGCACGTTAGCTGCAAGTTGATTGGGAAGTGGAGCAACAAGGACTCAAACCAGTGCCCATAGGGAATGCTGGCACTGTAGGCAATGGCTTAACCCTCTACTTCACAATTCCAGCCCCAATAAACTTATCATTTAATTATACTTTCCTATGATTTTTTTTTCTCATGTGAATGTAAGACCCACACAGAGACACAGAGAAAAAGACACAGATTTTCCATTTGAAGATTCACCCCCCGCCCCATCCCCTACAGCAGCTAGGACTAGAAAACATCGAAGCCAGGAGCACAGAACTCAATCTGCATTTTCCAGTGGGTAACGGGACCAAATACTTGAACTCTCAGAAACTGCACCCCAAGATGCACATTAAATGCACAGCTGGAATTGGAAGTAGAGCAAAGACTCAAACCCAACACTCTGGTACAGGATCTAGGCATCCCAAGATGCATTCTAACTGCTGAATCCAACACTGAGTTTTATATTAAATTGCCACTATTTTACAATCTGTTCTTATAAACATTGCGTGGTATACATTCTCACTCTCAGCACAACTCAATGTAAACTAATCACATTTCAAGAGACCAGTAGCAATACATAACTAGGGGCTACTGTGATACTCCATGTGTAGTATTCGAGAATTTTCCAAGTTGATAAAAGATTGTGTAAATAGAACAGAAGAGAGAATGACCATAAGATGTAACCGAGGCCCCAAGGATTGGCAACTGAGGTGAGACTCAGCTGGACTGATAGAATCCCCAGATTGGATTAGGAAGCTGAGAGCAAAGGAACCTACTACGTCACTTCGCGAGTGGGACCAGGGAAGATGGGACAGCTAAGTATGTATGAGAGAGCACCTCCACCCTTATCCCAAACTCTCCAAAGTGACACAAAGAACATCTAACAGTTCCCCCACGTCCCCAACAGGGGTAAGGACGTGGCCGAGGGAGAGGCAGCTCATCAAGGTGAGAAAGCTGGCAGCACTAAGGACGGATGGCAGGAGATGGTGGGAATGTGGATATCAGCAGTGTATGCCAGCGTGGAAAGGCACTGGCACGCAGCTTCACCATGTGTTCCCAGAATTCAGATGCCATCTGGGGAGACAGAGGGTAAGAGGAGATTCTGAATCCATGAAGTTTATCAGTATGGTGGGACAAGGCAAAAACAAACCTAAGCTTACCGAAGTCTATTGAACTACAGTTCTGCTATCAGACAAGAGAGAAGCTTCAAATAGAAACCTAAATTAGGTTGCAGATTTTTAAGTTCAGTTTAGTCAAATGAAAACACACGTCTGGTGGTAGACATTTGGTTTAGTAGTTAAGAAGTCCACATTTTATGCTAGAGTACCTGGATTTTAGTTCTGGCTCCATGCCCAATTCCAGCTTCCTACTAGTGCACTTCCTAGGAGGCAGCAGATGATGGTTCAGGCCCTTGGTTCTCGGCCACCCACAAGGAAAACTGGGTGGAGTTTAGCTCTTGGTGTGGCCCTGGCCCAGCTTGGCTGCTGTGGCATTTACAGAGCGAACCAGTCTGTCTCTGTATGTGTGTGCATGCGCGCGCATGCATTTCAAGTGAACTAATTAACTTTTTTACAAGTCCAACTCTGGCTACCCTCGATTTGTGTGAAGTGGGGGAAGTAACCAGAAAGTGGTGGAAGGTCCCTCATGGAGCAGCCAGGACATGAAAGCACCCGGCAGGGAGGTCCTCCTTCACCCACTCCCAGTCCAGCAGAGGTTATACCGACCAGAAACCCCATGGTCTCCATTTACAGAATTCATTCTGACCTTGCTCTCCATCCCCATGCCCTGCAACACCTGTGTTTTTGCTGCCTTCATATTGTCTCTACAAAGTGTCTTTTCTTCTTTGGGATGCTCTGGGTGGTTGGGAGATGGTGCTAGAATTCAGTAACCTGGGACCAAAGGCTGGACGCAAGAAAAATACTTAACCTCCTAGCTCTCTCTCTGCTTGACTTGATTGGCTTCTCCAGCTCACATATTCTGCTTTGAAATTCCTTGGTTGGTTGTGGCTGTCTAGTTCATAGCATATAACTTGGTGAGATCTGTCCCCAGGACTGGAGCTGCTGGGGTACAACATCTGAGAGGGACTCACTCTGATGGTGCTCTCCCTTGACCCCCATTCAGTGAGCACCTCTGCTAGCCTGAGGTGTCTCGTTAAATTCACCCAGGCTTTTTCCAATCTGAAGGTAATAAAACTGCCCACTGCTGGGTGATCCTGTGCTCTGTTAATGTGAGTCACTTTGTGGGTTGTGCCTCAGCACACGAGGGCTCTCCACATACACTGCTTTGCAGGAGGCTGTGCAGAGCAGCACTGTTGTCTCCACTGTGTAGAAACGGCCAGCAGGTCTTTTTCTAACTGTATGTGTTAGAATCATAGCACTTTAGAGCTATCGCTAGAAGGGACTTCAATGATCAAATAACTTTCGTTGTTGTTCAAGAGGCAGAGACAGACGCAGGGTGAGAGAGACAGATGGCGACAGAGATGAAGCCTCCAGTTTTTTGTTTGCTCCTCTGGATGCCTGCAGCAGACAGGGCTAGGCTGGTTGGCAGCCACAAGTCAGCAACTGAATCCCAGTGTCCCCCAGGGTTGGCAGGGAGCCAACCACATGAAGCATCACTTGTTACCTCCCAGGGTGCTTATTGCCAGAAAATTTGAAAGGAGCTCTGATACGGAGTGTCACCTGCTAGGCTAAATGCCCACCTCAATCACAGAATTTTACATGCCTGCTAGTATTCAAGATTTTGAGGCTTTTAATTTTTTTTTCTTTACTTTGTAAATTTCCAGAGGGGTCAGAGGGGATATTAATTAAAGTATCCTTGTAATGTGCCTTGGAGAAGAAAAGTCATTCCAAGTACTGTCACCTGATGGAGGAATATGGGAAAGTTCATGTATTCAGGCCAGCTTAAAAGAGCCATGGCTAAACCAATATGTAATGAAACTATTTACATTTCTATGACTGGGTTCAGCAAATATATCCCTGCCCTCAAGGACTGACTGGGACCAAGGTAATACTAAAGTAAATAACTTGAAGTTAAAATTATAACATCTCCAGATGTCTACAGAAATAGATAAACCTGGATATGAAAGTCTCGATCAAAGCCATTTTAGGTGCAGAGTTAGACTGCACGGAGAGGATGGCATAGCAGTTTTCCCCTGAAGGCCAGCAACAAGGCTCTATATTTAGCTTTCCCAATCCTAAAAACTCCATTCACACTCAACAGCAGCCTTTAAGTACCCTGTCTTAAATATTAGGGTCTAATAACACTCAGGATTTGCAAACTCCACAGCATTTTATAAGTACTTGATGACAATTTTTCACCGTCCACCTAAAAATATCATGCCAGCACTCTAAGGAGGGACCCGATGCACAGATGTGAAATGACTCATTGCCAACAGACAAGGCTTTGGACCCAGTCATCCTGTGTCCCCAGCCCAGTGACCACATCATGTCCACAGCCACATCTTCTCTGCCAAGAAATGAGTCAACTGACTGATCTGGTGGCTGAAACATCATTCTGCTCATTCAGTTCCTATCCCACTTAATTCCAGCGTGCGTCATGCTAAGGCTGCCAAATAGGACTGCTTGAATTCATGTGCATCTCTAGACTCAGATTCACAAGTTTCAACAAAAATCTGTTACTAAGGGTACTGACATATTTGTCAAATAATAAAATGATTCCTCTCCCCCACCCCAAAAAAACTTTCTAAGTTAACATTTTGGAAAAGCTAATAGGCACTCATCTGTAAAATTACTGGGAAATTCATCTAAGGATTTTACCTAATAAAAGGCATTAACGCTTCTGTTTCTGGAGTTTTCTGGTTGTAAACGGGCTGGATGACCAGCTGCTACAATAGATTCTGTTCCATTTCCTTTGTAAGTCATTCAAAATTGTTGTCAAATTATCATATGGCCTAACACAAATTTTTAAATAAAGCTAATATTTCACTTAGGGTATGATGCTGCAGACTCTGCTTATTAACTCGAAATTCAGATCATCAAGAAATCAAATACCAAATAGCACGATCTGATTGATAAGCCATATAGCCAAGGCTTACCATCTTCTCTTAACTGTGTGACTATTCCTCCAAAGTGAAGAAGCATCGAGCTTAGTCATCAGAAAGGTGAAAAGACAGAAGCTTCTCTTGCCAAGATTGGACAGTAAAATGAATCAGAAAATATTGATTTAATAACAGGAAATGGTGCTCAGGCAGATCTGGCTGGAAGTCAGTACAGAAGGGCAGTCAGTGTGGAGAGAGCAGCTTCCCTCAGAGTTCTTATTTAGCAGCAAGCCTCATATTAGTAAGGATTTTAAAGCAGCAAGCAAAATAAACCACTAAAAAGCAAGCCTCATTGCTCTGGATAGCATCATGTCTCTCATTTTTTGGTCAGTGCTAAAATTAAAAAATGAAGAACTAAGGTAACCTTTGATGAGCTAAATTAAGGGCAAATACTTGAAGAAAGGTAGGTGTGAAATCAATGCTTGGTAGTAAATGGGAAAATCTAGTTTGGTTTGGTTTGGTTTGGTTTGTCATCCTTTCTATCCCTGGCTTATTTCTAAGGTGAAACGGGCTGTCCTGCAATTACAGGATCAATGCATCTATTAAACACCACCTTTCAAGGAGTAGAATTTCTGTCCTAATAATCCAAGATAGTTTCAATTCTTCTGTGACTGTCCTGCAAAGGCACTGTATCCCTCGCACCAAGTAAATTAATATGTCTGATTTCATTTTGTCTTTTTTTTTGTGAAATGCTGGTTGCCGGAGAAACCATTAGAAGAATTTATAAGATAATGACGGTAAAAGGCTTTGAAAGTATGATGTGCAGATTACATGCATAATATTTTTAATTTTCTTTTTAATATTATTTACATAATTGAGAGGGATGTACAACGTAGCCTCTGATTTGGGTAGGAAGGATCAGATCTGGAAGAAGATGAGTAGGGCAAATGTTTCAGCTTTTATTTATTTGCCTGTGTCCCCAAGGGAAGAGTGGAAGAGGTAATTCCTGCTGTCAAACTACATTAGCACCCAGGGACAGGGGACTGTCATTTGATGACACCTGAGATCCTGATGTGGGGGAGAGTGTTCCAAGGTTTTTCCTGGAGTGGTTTTGGTAGTTCTGAGAAGTTGTTGATTTCACCGCTCCAGGGTTGAAAAAATCTTTTCAAGGTCTTTCGGTTGGAAAAGTCCGCCTTAGTGCATTCACAGGCCCAGGAACATGCTGCAAAGCTTGGCCAGGAGAGTGGTGGAATCTGCTCTGCTTTCCATCTCTTGACAAGCCAGTTGACATTCCTTGCTGGCCTAATGAGCTGGCTGTTACATTCCCGTGTGCATCTGGGCATTTTGTTCATTGCACAAGGATCAGCAACTGAGGAGACCCCGTCTCCATACACGCACTCCAAAGTTGGGCAACACATCCTGGATTTTTCACTGTAGCTGGGGTCTGAGTCCAGCGGACCAATTAGGGAATTCCCCAAGAAACCTCGTCTGGGGTAACCTCAGACTTGATTCTTATATGTGCCAGCCAGTGCAGGATCAGGCATGGTCTGTCACCTGCACCAGCCAATGCACACACTGCCTGATCAGTTCTGCCCCAACTGCATACTTTATGTGAACTGATGAGTGCTGTGACCTAGCCCAGACAAGGCCCCCACAGGCCCAGTCCTCAAGCAAACCAGCAGGTGCCACAGCAGAGTTGTGGGAGTGAGGGCCCAACAACTGCAGCAGGCCCACCACAGCACCAGACCCAGTTTTCGTATGTGCCAGCCTCTGCTGAGGCTGGGCCCACCCCAGCCCACATAATTCCCATACAGTTCTCATGCACACTCATCAGTGTTACAGCTTAGTCTAACCCTTCCTGTCCCCAGACCCAACACTCACATATGCCAACAGGTGCCATAGCCTTGTCCAGCCTGGCCCAGCCCCAGCCCTAGTTGTGTTCACCAGCACTAGTTACAGCCTGGTGGGGAAGTACCCACCAGTAGTTACAGCCTAGCATGGAAATTCCCACCAGTAGTTACAACCTGGTAGGGAAATGTCCACAGTTCCACTGCCAGGGTTGCTTCCAGCCTTGACTCTTCTGCCAGAGTGTATTGCAGTCAAACCTTATGTGACTCACACCCAGTCCCGGCACTTATCAGCTAATGTGGCAGCCAACTTAGGTGGCCCACACCCATTGTGGCTGTCACACTCTCCCATGGAAACAGTGGCCCGGGAGTGGAGTCCCAGAAATTTCCCTACTAGGCCTACTCCAAGTCCTGGATCTTGCATGTGCCAGTGGATGCTGCAGCCCAGTCTGAAATGGCATGCCCTAGTCTTAGCATTGCAAGTAGGAGCTACAGCCTGGCTCAGCCCAGCTCGCTGTGTCACCACTCTCACTAGTGGGTACAGTAGCCTTGCTCATGCTCAGCACCAGCCCTCTTGTGAACTCTTGGGTGTTGCATTCAAACCAGGCCCAGCCAGCATCCTGTCCTAGCTCTCGCTCATATCAGTGTGTGCTGTGGACTGGCCCAGCCCAACCTGCTCCTAGACCTGATCCACATGTATGCCAACAGTTGCTACTGCTTACCTGGCCTGGCCTGCTCCCAGCTCCAGCTCTTGTATTTCCTAATAGGACCTCTGGCCTAGTAGAGGAGTTCCCCAAATTCCCCTGCCAAACTAGCTCCCAGGCCCAGATCCCATGCATGCTGGCAGGGGCAATGGCCCTGCTTGTCATGGTCTAACCCTCAGTTCCTGCCTTTGTATTATACCAGTGGGCCCTGAAGCCTAGCCCTACCCAGCCCCTCAGCCTCCTCCTAGCCTCAGCCCCCACTAGTTTCAGGTGGGTTCCTGTCAGGTGAGTTCCATGGTTTAGCCTGACTCTAACCCCCTGATCTCCACATAAACCAGCAGAGGCAAATTGACAAGTCCCCTACAGAATCTGCCACCAGATCCATTCCTCCTTCATTTTGCTGGGTTGCTGCAGCTCAACCTGACATGACCTACCACCTGCTCCTATACTCACGGAAGATACTGCAGTCTATCCTAGTCAGGCATGCCCCCCAGCCCCAGCTTTTGCCAGTGAGCAGTAGGTCATGCTATCTATCCCAGCCCAGGTCTCCTATGTGGGCTGGTGTCCTGGTCTGACTGATACATGCCATCCAGTTTCCCAGCCTCCTCCAAACCACTCCATCTCAGCCTCCTGCAAGTGCAGTGGCCCAGTCCATAGAAGTCCCTAGCAGTCATTCTTCCACTTTCAAACATACCCTCAGCTTCTCCCACTCCAATATGTCCCTAGACCCTTTTCCCTAGGCAATCTGCAATGTGCACCCCCCGCCCCCTGCCTGGGGGCCATGTTAGCATGTCCTGGCCTTGCATTCCTGCTTTCCCCACATATCTTTTTTTTTTTTTTTAACTGTACTGGTATAGTTAAAACATGCCCACCAGGTACTGGCTGCTTTTCTCCCAGCAGTGCAACACTTGCCTAGGTACAAGAGAACCTAGAAGTTGTACAGCTGGAGAGTAATAATGACATAAAAAGTCATATTCTTCAAAGGCAATTTAGAAAAGAAACATAGAAGGGCCATCACGTGGCACTGTGGGTTAAGCCTTTATGGTGCTGTCACCCTTCCGAGTCCCAGCTGCTCCACATCTGATCCAGTTATGGCCTGGGAAAGCAACAGAGGATGTTCTAAGTCTTTGAGCCCCTGCACCCTCAGGGGAGATCAGGAAGAAGCTCCTGACTTGGATCAGCCCAGGTACAGCCATTGCAGCCATTTGAGGAATGAACCAGAGGCTAGAAAATCTCTTTTTTCTGCTTTTATCTATAACTCTGTCCTTCAAGTAAAATAAATCTTAAAAAAAAAAAAAAACAAAAAAAAGAGGACTAGATTGGGATTCATCTGGTAATGACTGAGAGTCAAGCTTTAACTAGAATGTTCTTGATTAGTTAAGGATTCAGGAGGGAAAGCTCTTCTTTACCTCATTTTCAAAGAGATTTGGAAAACATTAGAATATAAATAAAATTAGTTATGCTTGAAATAATAACACATATTTACCTTATATTATCTGTTTTGTTTACTTAGAATATCTTTGAAATAATAAATGTATATTTAAATAAGTGCCATCTTTCTTTGTCATTTGAGACTGGATATTTATTAGCAGCTTAGAGTCCCCCACCCCAAAAGAAAAGATTGTTTAAAGTAGCCAAATAACGTAATTGGGGGAGGATTAGCTGGGCTAGGAATAAAACCTGTTGAGTGCCCACCTCCAGCTGCGGCTGGAGCTTCCTGGTGGTGCAGACCTGCCAGGCAGTGCTGATGCCTCAGAGGGTCCCAACCATTGGATGGGGGTCCCAACCACAGGCTTCAGAGCGCCTCCCTTTCGCAGGGCTGCTGTGGATATGTGGGGGGTGAATAAACAGACTGCAACTCCAGATGTTTCGTTCTCACTCTGACATTCTTTCAAATTAAAATAATAATAATAAAAGCCTTAAATGCTTAAAGAAAACTTTTAACTTGAACTATTTGGAAAATTATCTACTGATTTTGTTGAGTTCACGGAAACATCTAAAAGTAATGAACAGGATATGAGAAATGAGTTCAGATGGGATACGGTGATTACAATAGAGGATAATCCATTGTAATTAAGTCCAGACAGACGTCTACAGAGCAGGTCGGGAGGGTGAGCGCTGGTCCCTGGAGGCAGAGGTCATGCACTGGAAACTGGCTCTGTCACATGCCGCTGTGAGCCTCCGCACGCTCCCTCACCCTTGAGTTTCATCTCCTCCTCTGTGAGCCAAGGCAATGACTCCCCCTTGGATGGCTACGCAGATTGAGTGAAACTCATTTGACAACTGCCTTGGTCAGTGGCTGTTCATTAGGCACCCCAAATTAGTAAGTTTAACACAATCCAGCTGGCAAAGAAATCCTGACAGCTTGTGGACTATTTCATGCCTTTCCTTCATTTATTTTGGTATATTTGATAACAATTTAATTTTTCTTTCTATGGTGGTTGGAAACCATGATAAATTTTAATAGCATAGGCGAATGAATTGCTCAGTGAATTGCAACGATGTGGCATCCTACAGGTTTCACTGAAAATATGTCCGGGTAGACCCCAGACATAACAGCCAGCAGATCAAGAACTCCAAGATTTGCACATCAGGTACAGAATCAAGGAGGGAGAGTGCTGAGCCAGGAGCTGGGGTTACAGAGACAATGGTAGAAGTCTAACATAAGAGTCCAGATCTGAAACTCGCTGGATAGAGTGGCACAAGTGACTGCAAACAAAGAACTGTCTACCAACCAGATAAGCAATATTGAATTGCAGACCTGTGGGTGACACAGCTTGGAAATCTGCCCTAAGGAGAAGAATCTGCTAACCAGATGTACAATGGCCAAGAGCAAAAGAGACAAAGGCACAATGAATATTATGGAAGACTCCCCTGCAAAGGAGCAAACCAACCTCAGAGTTAACTGAGAAAATGGGGTATACAGAATTCAAAACACTTGTTATAAAGTTTCTTATCAACAATGAGAAGTACATGCAGGAATTTAAGGAATATATCACACAGGAAATAGCAACACTGAGACAAAATCAAGCTGAATTACTGAGAATATAATAATATAATATAATATAATATAATATAATATAATATAATATAATATAATATAATATAATATAATATAACAAATAAAAAATTCAGTGGAAAGTCTCCAAAATAGATATGATAGAAGAAAGAATCCCAAAATTAAAATATATTTCCTGTCACCAAGGGAAAACAAACAAAAAGCAGGAAGCAGAGCTGGATCAGGCTAAAAAAAAAGCATTCAAGAATTAAGAGATACTATTAAAAGGTCAAATATAAGAATTATGGGAGTCCCAGAAGGTGCAGAAAGAGAAGCTGGGTTTAAAAATTTATCCAATGAAATAAAACTTCCCCAATCTAGAGAAAAATTGGGAAACAACAGCCAGGAGGGGCACAGAACTCCCAGCAGGCTTGACCAAAAGCGATCTTCACCATGACATTTGTGAATCAAGCTCTCTTCAATTGAACATAAGGAAAAGATCCTTAAATGGAAAAAAATTCAACTGACATATAGAGAAATGCCAATTAAAGTTGCAGGAGACCTCTCACAGGAAACTCTACAGGTCAGAAGAGAATGGAGTGACAGATCCAGATTCTAAAAGAAAAAAAAATGTCAACCCAGAATAATGTACTCAGCAAAGCTTTCCTTTATCTTTGAAAATGAAATAGAAATTTTCCATAGTAGAGTTAAAAGAATAAACCTCTTTCAAACCTACCCTACAAAGAACACTTAAAGATATTTTCTTGACAGAAAATAGAAATGGCACCCACCAAAACCAAAGGCAAATGCAAAGATCATCCCAGTAAAATGAAAACAGAAGTCTAAATCAATGAACAATCCATTGCTAAATGACAAGACCAAATTACCACCTATTTATATTAACCTGGAATATAAAAGGCTTAAATTCAACAATCAAATGTCAAAGATTACTAGATTGGATTAAAAAACACAACCCATCTATTTGCTGCCTACAGGAGATAACATCTCACCAACTTAGATCTCTGGAAACTATATCTCATGGATTTTGATGTTTTTGCTATTAGCTTCATTTCTTCAAAATACTTTTTCTCATTAAATTCTTCAACGACTCATAGATCATAAGTAGTACCATTTTCTTCAAGAAGGTTCTTTTTAAATTTTCTTTGAAGATTTATTTATGTTTATTGGAAAGGCAGATATACAAATAGGAGCAGAGACAGAGAGGAAGATCTTCCGTCTGATGGTTCACTCCCCATGTGACTGCAACAGCCAGTGCTGCGCCAATCCGAAGCCAGGAGCCAGGAGCTCTTCCAGGTCTCCCATGCAGGTGCAGGGTCCCAAAGCTTTGGGCCATCCTCGACTGCTTTCCCAGGCCACAAGCAGGGAACTGGATGGGACTGGATGGGGCTGCCAGGATTAGAATGGGCGCCCATATGGGATTTCAGCATGTTCAAGATGAGGACTTTAACCACTATGCTATTGTGCCAGGCCCCAAGAAGGTTCTTGATTTTCTTTTCCATTTCTTCAGTGACATATTAGTCATTCAGTAGCCTACTATTTAACTTCATGGTGTTGTTAATTTCTTTTTTCTTGCTGTTGTTGATTTTGTTTTGTGGCTTTTAATTTAAGTGCATGTATAGTAACTGTGTAATGGAGACTATCATATCCAGTGACATGCTGCTTAACTTCATGGTATTATACATTTCTGTTTTTTCTTCCTGTTGATTTTATTTTGTGGCTTTTAAGGAGATTTATAGTGACTGTGTAGTGGAGACTGACATCTCTAGATGTGAGGATGTGATGCAGACTGCAGTGAGTTCTCATGAGCTCAGCACACGTGCAGCTCACTGCTGTCCCTGCAGTCCTAAAACCTTTGTCACACTGTATAAAATGGCGCCCGATATGTCCCTACTAGAGTTCTTGATCTGCTGACCATTAGGTCTGAGGGCTACCTAGACCCATCTTGGGTGGGACCTGTAGAATGCCACATTGTTGCAGTTCACTGAGTCAGAAATGAGTTCACTCCCAGCTCAGCATATGCTCAGTCCTTTCCCTTGTATTTGCCTCCTTAAGCAAAATGGCGCCCAATTCGGCTCTAGGGGGCTGACTGGGCTTTGAAATCCACCCTGTTCCCGCTTGTCCGTCTGGTCACTGCCACTCTGTCTCTGCTCCTGGCCAAATTAAATGGACCAGCTGGACAGGCAGTTATTTGTCTGGGTTCACCTCCCAAGCTCCCAGTGAAAGTCCCTTCCTACCTGGTTGCTGGCAGAGTTCTGGCTGCTGGTGGAGTTCAGATCACTGTTCACTGAATGCCCCTGGGGTATCAGTCACTGCAACACCACATGGTTGTTTTCGCTGCTTTCCTGTGTCTGTCAGTCTCCAGGTGCCCCTCTGCTGTTGTTCTGTCTTCTTCTATGTCCTGGAATGTGCCCTCTTTGCTTCATACTGGTTAGTGTTTCTCTGTCCATTGAAAGTATCCTAACCCTATTCCGCCATCTTGATCCTCTCCTGGGTTAAGAATTTGTTGTCATGTTGCATTAAGCCAAAATGTCAGCATTTACCTGAAAGCAACAATCAAAAAAAGTAGCAGATTATGAAACATCTAAATATTTAATGAAGTTAGAAACGACAAATAGATTACACTTTTCAATTCTAATACTGAAAAAAAAAATTCTGATGCATAATGCTTTCCTTAACATAATTAGCAATAATAATAAAAGTAAATAAATTATTTAGCAATAATAAAAAAGTAAACCATATTTAGTTATTGTGAAATGGCTCTTTGCCTACAGAGAATAGTGTGAGAAAATTGCTGACAAAATTTGCTGAAATTGCTTCTTGTAAAGCTAAAGGAGATGCGAATGTGACAATCATATAAACAGATGAATGTCTGCTAGTGTTTGTGGATCTTTTCCTTTTCTGCTTGTACTAACTGACCTTTAGTTTATGAAATACAAAATACATTAGACTTGCCTCACACTAAACAGCTACTGACAAGGTAATTTTTCTATTTGTCCATTATAATTTACCCGACTCTGCACATAGTGGACAGAGCCACGGGGTCATTGGCAGAGGAAATGACTGCCACAGTCTGTGATCTAGGGGTCCCAGTGTTTGAATGCCCTAATAAACCCACCTTCTTCTGCATCTTAAAACAGGTAAGAGGTTCCTGAAAGAGCAAATAAGAGGAAGACAGGCACAAAGTAGGAGAGATTTCTCTTGTATATATAAAAATTCTAAGGTGTGAGAATGAAAAGATGTTAGAAAGGATCATTGAAAGGGAATGCCTGGTTTTTTGACAGGCACATCAATAAGAAAGACTTGGAGAGGCTGGCCCTAGCAGGTTAAGCCTCCACCTAAGGTATCCCACATAGGCACCAATTCAAGTACTGGTTGCTCCACTTCCAATTCAGCTCCCTGCTTACAGCCTGGGAAAGCATCAGAGAATAACTTAAGTCCTTGGACCCCCTGTATCCACATGAGACACCTGAAGCAGCACCTAGCTCCTGTGTCCAGACTGGTACTGCTCTGGCTTTTGTGGAGTTGTAACTACACTTTTCAAATAAAAATGAAATAAATAAAACATTTTTTAAAAGGCTAGCCTTCAAAAAAAATAAAAGACTAGCTTACAGTCTCACAGTCTATTCAAGACCTGTGCTTTTATACTTCCAAGACAATGCTCACATCTGAATTCTCTTGGTTTCTCTTATTTTTATTCATATCTTCCATGTCTGTGGTACCTATTAGTTTTTTAAAGACTTATGTACTACTATTTGAAAGAGAGTGAATGAGAGATAGAGAGAAAGAGCAGTTCCATCTGCTTGTTCACTCCCCAAATGGTTGCAATGGCCGGAGCTGGGCCTATCCGGAGCAAGGAGCCAGGAGCTTCTTCTGGGATTCACACGTGGGTGCAGAGACCAAAGAAGTTACACCATCTTTCATTGTTTACCCAGGCTCATCAACAGGGAGGTAAATCAGAAGTAAAGTAGCTGGGACACAAACTGGTGCTCATATACCCCAATACTACAGACGAAGCTTAACCTACCTGACCCTGGCACTGACCCCTGGTACTTACTGTTACATAGTGGGGCTAAGGAATGGCCCATGCTCCTTTGACCAAGTGAACACACACACACACACACTCAGACACATGGGGCAAACAGTTTCTGAATGCAAGCATTCTCAGAGACATTGCAGATCCTGTTTGGTGGAGCCTGGTAGGGTTGGAAGTTTCCCATTGCCTTCCTTATTGCTCCATCTGAGCATGGTCCGCGAGCATTCACCTTCTGAGCAGACTCGACAGCGTCTCCCCATGGGTGTGCTCCTGGCAATGGGAAGTTCTTTTGTAGACCCCTGGTCCTTCATCCTACCACCCCTTCTTTATCCTCAATGTGCTTACACGCACTTGCTCTTCCTCTTCCTTCATCCCTCACTTCCCTCTCCAGGAGCCTTGGCCTCATCCAGTGGCCTGGAAGTCCTCTCAGTGTCAGGCCTGGGCTTGGGTCACAATCTTTTTTGACTCCCACCTGCCCACTGCCAGAGAGGAAGAGACAGGGGTTTTATATCCAGAAGGTGCAGATAAAATCAGAGGATGTGTTTTCCTGTGCTTTTCTTCCCCTGCTCTGCTTTGGCCAGCCCTTTAAAAAAACTCTGACATCGGGCCCAGCACAATGGCCTAGTGGCTAAAGTCCTCGCCTTGAACACACTGGAATCCCAAATGGGTACCAGTTCTAGTCCCGGCAGCCCCACTTCCCATCCAGCTTCCTGCTTGTGGCCTGGGAAAGCAGTCGAGGACAGCCCAAAACCTTGGGACCCTGCACCTGTGTGGGAGCCCCAGAAGAAGCTCCTGGTTCCTGGCTTTGGATCGGCTCAGCTCTGGCTGTTGCAGTCACATGGGGAGTGAATCATCAGACGAAAGATCTTTCTCTCTGTCTCTCCTCCTCTCTGTATATCTGCCTTTCTGATAAAAATAAATAAATCTTAAAAAAAAAATTCTGACATCTTGGATGAGACAGTTAATACCTCTCAATGAGTCCATATGGGAGTCATTTTCCCCTTGCTACTGTTACCCTCCAGTTGGAAGAGCACTGATTTCCTAATCGTGTGCAATAATGTATGGCTGTTTTAACTCGCTAGTTTTGGCACTAATTACTCCCTGCCGAAAGCCAAGGGAAAGGCAACCTCACCACACGAGGAAGTTGAAAAGATCTACAATTGTGGCTATGGCCTGTGAGTAAAACTAGACTATGGGCTGTTTTATAAGTAAAATGTGACTGGAACACTGCCATGCCCACTCCTTTATCTAGTTTTGTTATTGCTCTTTCTTCAAAACAGCAAAGCTGAGAAATTGCAACAGTGGCCATATTGCATGAAATCTAAGATGCTTATTATCTGGTTTCTTAGGGGAAATTTTTGATACAATCCCTTTGATACAGTGTATTACACCTAAAAGCAAAGCTACCCCAACAAAAAGGGGTTCCCTTATCTGCTGCTTTTATTGGACTTGGGTGGTTATGGCCTGTTTTTAAAAAATGCAATTATGTTTTTAAATTAATTAATGGTTTTCGATTTGAAAGGCACAGAAGGAACAGGAGTAACAGAGACAGATCCCGCCTCCACTGGCTCACTATCTAAATGTCCACGACAGTCAGGGCTGGGCCAGGTCAAAGTCGGAAGCCCCCAGCTCAGTCCAGGTTCCCCAGTGTTTGAGCCATGGCCTGCTGCCTCCCAAGGTGCACATTAAGCAAGCAGTTGGGGCTCAAGCTGGCACTCCGGTGTGGAACTGGAGCATTACAAACAGGGACTGTAACACACCTGCCCCTGTCGTAGACTTTTGTTTTGATTTCTCTTGAACAGAAGATTTAGGCTTCAAAGCAGCTTCTCCTTCCATTTTCCTGAATACACTTTTTACTATTAAAGGCATTGTTATATTTCAAATGGCAGATTCTATAAAATAGATTGTATGTAACTATCTGAAGTTTGATTCGGATGGGCAGGTCCAGAAAGTTGAAACCTCTCTCCATCCATCTGTTTTTAGACAGCTGGTCACCAATTTTTTTAAATGTTTATTTATTTGTTTTCATCTACTTGAAAGCAGAGCAACAGAGAAGAGAGAGAGAGAGAATGAGATTGTAAGATCATCCATCTGCTGGCTCCCTTCTTAACCTAAACCCTTACCTGCTGCCTTCCAGGTTGCCTTAGTAGGAGCTGGATCACAAGTGGAGTACCAGGACTCAAAATAATACTCTAATATGCAATGCAGGTGTTACAAAGAAGCAGCTTACTGTGCTGTGCCGTAACACGCAATGGCCACAAAATTCTATTAATTCCACTATATATGTCTCTGATATCAATGCCCCTTTATTCCCAGTTCTCTATTTAAAGTTCCCATATCTTATCTGAGTGTGTCAGCAGTCCCTTTCCTATTTCCTTTCACAAAACTATTCCATCCCCTACTCACTATCACTACAGCAATCTCCTTTATCCATGAAGGACACCTAAAACTAGACAGTACCAAACCCTATACTACTATGCTTTTTCCTGTACATACTTACTTATGATAAAGTTTCATTTGTAAATTTGGCACAGTAAAAGATTAATAATCATAGGAAAATTATACCAATATATTGTAATAAAAGTAAGTGAATGTGGTCTCTCTCTCAATAACTTATATTTGCACTCAGCCTTCTTCTTGACTATAGTAGTGTATAATTCCCCTCACTAAATCACCCAACTCCCCAACATGGACTATATATCATAAAATAGCTCTACTTTAACCTAGGCAGAAGCCTGGGAATTAGTTTTGATTTTGCTTTATACTCAAGTCAAATTGATAAACAGTCCTGTCAACTCTTCCTCCATAAATGCATAGTCATCCTAGCAGACTTAAGGAAAAGTCAATAAGCCACCACCGTGCTCCCAACCCCAGCTCAGTACAGACAAGTGGAGGTGAACATATTAGCTTTATAAAATCAGGCCTGATAGCACAGCTAATGTGGGTTGCTTATTCCTCTGTCTGCAGGTAAGAAGGTGTTTACAGCTAGACCAGCCTCCTACCCAGTCCAGGAGACATGGGCCACCCCAGACTCTCCAGTGCAGAAAGAGCCTGCTCCTGTAATATTCAAGAAATGAAGAGGCTGGCCAGATGCACATTACCAGTTCACAGGCAGAGATCCACAAGGCTGGGGCTGGGAGGAGCCTGCGTGCCACACCCAACTCCGCCTGCCCTGCAGTAAGAAGGACTATTCTGGAGGAAGGAATGAAGAAGAAGAAAAGGCAGGGAAGTTACTGGCAAATTGCAGAAAAGATGCTCCTCCCCTGACATTCCCTAAATTTTTGTTCACTTACTCCCACTAGTGAACCACTAACCCTTGTGGGACCACTGCTCTCCTTGGGGACAGGAGTCAAAATCTGCCAGAGCAGTCCTGATGCCAGGGCAATCTGGTTCCAATCCTGGTACGAGCTATGGCTTTTCTAGAATGATGGAGAAGTGTTTTATTGTCAACCCTGGGATGCTGTAAAGTGGGTCAAAATGATACGTAAACTAATTCTAAAAACCTACATCTAAAGCTGGAAATTCTTGTTCCATTTCCTTCCCCAAGCTGTACTGCATAATTTGTCTGTCTCATCAAAAATTTGACAATGATATCAGAATAACAGCATAAAAACACTGTAATAATAAAAATTTCCAAACATACAAAATCCCAGATTTGGATACAACTGTCTTTTAAAAGATGTATTCATTTTTATTTTATTTATTTATTTTTATCGGAAAGGAAGATAAGATTTTGAAGAAAAGGAGCTACACAAAGATCTTTCATCTGCTGGTTCACTCCCCAAGTGGCTGCAATGTCAAGCACTGAGCTGATCTGAAAGCAGAAGCCAGGAGCTTCATCAGGTTCTCCCACATGGATACAGAGTCCTAAGGTTTTGGGCCATCCTCTGCTGCTTTCCCAGGCCACAAAAAGGGAGCCGGAGAGGAAGCAGAGGAGTTGGGACACAAACTGGCACATGGGACACATGGGATCCCGGCACTTTCAAGGTGAGGATTTAGCCATTGAGCCATCATGCAGGACCCACACCTGCATTTTAAAACAGATTTTCCTGGGAAAATATTCAGGTTGTAACTTAAAACTCCATATCAATTAGCATCAGTCCTTTTGCGCAACTAAGCTCATTTTGGGAAAAGATACCGATAGCGCAAGAAGCCAAAACACCAGGCGCAGTGAGGCGCCTAGGAGGTCCTGTCTCCCAGCAGGGTATGGTTGGGAGCAGAGAGGGAGAAAGACAAGGGAAGGGGTGCACATGGAGGCCTGTTTTATGCCCTCTACGTGGATCTGGGAGGGATTGGTCGGTATGGTCTTGGGCAGGCCCCAAAGGACTGCTGGCTACTTTTACCTCCCTATACATCTTGGTGGGTTAGCAGGGGGTGTACACAGGAGACAGTGAGGCAAGCTGCAGATGACACTCTTCCAAAGAGAATAGCATTCGAGACTTGACAATCTTCTCCTGATGTTAGAAGCTTAACTTGATGGTAGCCCGTGCCATAAAGCTTTTCTTTTTTATTTTTACATGTGTTTCTACCTTTCTATTTATTCAGACTCTCTGATTTTCCATTCCCCATTGAATTCCATGTTTCCAGCTTCCTAGTGAGGAGTTTTCTATAGACCTCATCAACCACTGGCAAGCAAGGGGCGGGCACTGTATCATAGAAAATTAGGCGACCAATGGGATTCAATCCTGTCGCCACTTCCGATGCAATTTCCCCATAATAACATGCGTATACCCTGGAAGGCAGCAAGTGATTGCCCAAGCACTGGGCTTCACCTACCTGGGAGGCCCGGCTTTGCCTGGGCCAGTCCCAGCTGCTGGGGGCATCTGCAGAATGAAACAGCACACCATTTCTTCCCATCTCCCATTCTCCGCCCACTCTCCCTCACTCTGTCACTCTACCGTTCAAATAAACAAAGAGGTATATAAACACCATGAGCAGATATATTCAAGTCTGTGCCAAATGAGGCAGAAAGGGTGCTTCTCTCGCCTCTTCCTATGAAACTGCTTAGGGCTGTAAGATCTGCGGAAGGGATTTTTTTAAATGTATTTATTTTCTTTTTTTGCACCAAAATATACTTTTTTGTATGATTCATTATTTGATTTTTTAAATTTATTATTTTTGACAATCTTGACATAATTAGGGTAAAAAGGTTCAAGCATTACAGGAAGATGGGTAAAACAATCAGTTCCGTATTGTTTCCTTAATATCTGATGTAAAAGGAGATTTTAAGGGAGAAGCCCCACCCAGTCTCCCACCTACCCCAGGTCCCAGATGTGGGGCGTGCTCCGAGGGTCTTGCTCAAGTGGTTCTGATAGTTCAACAGTTCTGAATTGCTGCCAATCTCACCATTCCAAGCACGATGCAGTTGTTGGAGATTCCACTGATCGACATAGTCCATCATAGCGTCTCCGTTTGCCCAGTATTTTCATTGCCAACATACAAGAATCTGGTCTGGGAACACCTCAGACAAAGTTTCTTTGGGGATCCCCCCAATCAGGCTTTCAGACTCCAGAACGCTAACCATCAAATGGCAGAGGACGGAAGGGATTTTCAACTAGTTGTCACATTTACTTCAGCTGAGAACAGGCATGAACAGATTTCAGAACTGAGTTACTGTTAATGTCCCAGAGCTCGTTTTCAGTGCTCCATCAGGTCAGCTGTTCTTCTCCAACGGGCCCCTGTTTCACTGTTTGTCTTGCACTCTGACTTCTGCAGGCCTTGAATAATGTTTATGTCTGCAGCATCTGTAGGTGGAATTAGTAGCACGTGGCTTTAGCACTCATCCCCTCTGTAGTTACCCTATTCCTTCAAAAAAAAAAAAAACCTTTTAGTTTGATTTCTAAATATTAACCTTTTTCTTTTAAAGACAAATTTGTCCGAAAGGGCAAGTGACAGAAAAAGAGAGCTCTTCCATTCCCCAATTTGTGACAACCACCAAGTCTGGGCTAGGTCAAAGCGAAGAACCAGGCTCTGCATCCAGGTCTCCCACATGGGTAACAGGAACTCAGGCCATTGAGCTGTCACCTGCTGTTTCCAGGGGCATTAGCAGGGAGCTTGGGAGCAAAATACCCTGGATTCACACCAGCACCTGATATGGGATGTGCGATACAGGCATCATAACATACCCCCCAGATCTATTAATGTGTACCTTTCCTTTTCTACAAAAGTAAAGGCGATTGATGGTCTTCTGGCCTTTATTTTGTCTTCATGTTTCTGGCATCTTACATTTTTTCTCCTGGCTATTATAGATATAATTCCTCTAGGTTTGCATTGTAGAGATCCAACTTTGTGAGATATATATAAAGTAAAAATGATCAAAGTAACTCAAAGTTACACTGTTTAAATGTCCCCCTTTTCTTACTTATGTGGAGAGAACCCCTGAGCCAATCCGGCTCAGTCTTTGGGATGACTGTTCTGTTTCTGCATATATATTTTTCATCACTGCTGCTCCTTCCCTTACAATACAAACTCCAGAAGCTTCTCTGACACACACCCTTGAGGCACAGGCAAAACCTGCTTGCCCTTATATTAGTTTTCTGCCTCTGACTCCTGTCTAGGTGAACAACTGAAAATTTTCAGCTTACCTACATCTTTCCTTCTCAAAGTTGTCCACATTCTATGTGAGCACTTGGCTTAACTACCAGATTATGAGTCAGTCTGACTATAACAGAGAGAGTGACACCACAAAATCAAACTGGAGGGTCAATAAACTTTCCATAGGAAACAGAATGAGTGCTTGATGGAGACACCAGGCATGCTTGCATGGGAGGTGAGCAGGAGGTGAGCAGAAGCTCTGGGAGGCCAGGACTCTTCCACACAAGACTTGTCCAGTTGCTCTTACTACGGATTCTTCATCTGCACCTTTCACAAACAGCCTCTCTGTTCCAGAATCTGCTTTCCTGCAGTCAGAAGGGCCCACTTCCTTTAGTGATCTTCCTTCTTCAGTTGTTTTCTTGGGGGCCCAGTCATCACTAACTTAATTAAAACATCTTTGCCTTTCCCAAGGGGACCTGCACATGTCTCCTATTCCTTTTGGGTACATTTGTGGTGACCTTCCTATGTGTGCATGTTTGGTCTCTTCACTAAGTGCTGGTTCTGTTTCCTAAGTTCATGCTCCCTCCAGATCATCATCTTGTTTGTCTTTGGTTCCATTTTTCCACTTTATTTTTTATTTAAGATTGATTTATTTTTATTTGAAAGGCAAATTTGCAGAAAGAAGGAGAGAGAAAGATCTTCCATCTACTGGTTCACTCCCCAAATGGCTGAAATGGCCAAATATGAGTCAATGCGAAGCCAGAAGCCAGGAGTTTCTTCTGAGTCTCTCAGGCATGTGCAGGGTTCCAAGCCTTTGGGTCATCCTCAACTGCTTCCCCAGGCCACAAGCAGGGAGCTGGAAGGGAAGTTGAGCCACTGGGACACAAACCAGCACTCTTATGGGATCCTGGCTCTTGCAGGGGGAGGGTTAGCCAATTGAGTCATCGTCCCAAGCCCCATCCCTCCACTTGCAAACCACCCAATTTTCTCTTGATTTCCCAAGGAAACATCATTGTTGAAGAAGAAGTATACAAATTCCAGGCCTTCTACCTCACCTCCAGCATGTTCTCTTTATCTGAAGAGCCTTCACTCACTCATGTCTGTGAATGTGAATTTAATTATAATATATATGCACAACATGTAATTATTTGTATTATAAAACTTATCAACTTTTTAGGAGTGAGATTTGTAGTTTGGGTCTTTTAAATTACAGCCACTGTGACTACAAAGTAGGGTTAATTCTTGAGTCTGTACACAAAATACATGAGTCAAGTCACAAGTTCCTCTCTTAGCCTAAAAGTAGTATTTGTGAGTACTTTTAAAATGCTCATGGAAAATGAGATTAAAAGATAAGTTTTTCTTTGGTATAAAAAATTTGCAACCCAAGCATATTTTTTTTCAAATAATATCCCATTTCTATAAACTTTTGAGATGCAATAGAACCAATGAAATGAAATAAAATCTCAAGACATCTGACACCACATTACCAGCCCCACCTGGAACTCAGCACTCTTACAATGCCTTTATCTCTCTCTCTGCAAACATTCCTCTCTTAAAGCAAAGACTGTGTCACTACTACAATCCAAGCAGTGGAAACAATGCCTGCTGCTGAGTAGACGCTCAAAAAATATATTTATTTCAATAAATGAATAGGACCTTATTATTGTGTGTTGGGAAAAAAACATTTTGAAGATATTCGGGGATTTTTAATTCTCAAAAATTTTAAACAAGAACCTCGAAAACCATACCTGTGGATGCACTGAGAGCATGGAAGCTATTGCACAGCATCTGATGAGGGAGTAAGAAAGAGGAGGGCTGGAGAACTGAATCCCACCATCATCCCCAAGCATCCTGAAGATTTTGTAGCTGTGGAAGGCATATTAACTGCCCACAGTTATGAATCAGCTGTATAAGCCATACAACATATTTCTTGCGTATTTGTCCCCTGAAAGGAGAGTTTGTGTGCATAGCCTTGATCTGGACACACTGGGAGAGTTCAAAGGGAGGATGGTCCTGAGGCAGCACAGCAAGAGGTCCCTATGATCACTGCTCAGGCAAGCCTCTGAACCCATGCTTTGTGCCTAGAAAGGAAGGATAATAAAGAACAGAGCTCCTATAAATCACAGAATACAAACACATCTGCTCTGGGGTCCACGAAGAATGCAAGCTGGAAGGGAAAGGCATGACAACCACTGAGAACCGAATTAAGGAGCAACCGTTGGAAATGGAGAGTAATGCTGAGGCACAGGCTGATATTTGAGGACAATTGGGGAACCAGGAAGACGCTCTCCAAGCCAGACTCTGAAGGAGCTGATGCCTGCGTCTCCAGGTTTTACTGATGAAGCACTTCTATTTGTCAGTAGGGCCTAGGGGAAAGTGGGGCATATAACATGGGGAAGTGTTCTTATTTCTTTAGTCAAATGAGGGAAATGATCTGCTTTATTCTGAGGTGATCTTTGAGTGACATAAATTAAGTGGAAGCAGCTTGTGGGGGCAGGGTACCATCTGTCACTGTATATTTTAGTGAATTTGATCATCAAGGAAAAAAATGCTTACCTCTAAACTAAACTAGGTGGAAAAAGAAGAGAGAGAGGTAGTTTAGAATTGAATTATCAGATGAGGAGAAAATTTAAAAGTTTGCAGGGACGAGGAAGCAAGCTAATGCAAGAGAAGTAAAAAGCAGTTGGAAAAATAATCAATATTGTGAAATGAGGAGAGCAGATTTTTAGCTTGAAAAAACAATGCTTTAAGTGTTATTGGTACTAGGTAGATAGGTAATGGTAGATTTAATAATGCAGATGACAGATTCATTTGAAAACTTACATGTGACCTTGTAAGTGTAAGTGATGATTTAGAAGTTTAAGCAAATGAGTAGAATAAGATATGACCCAGCTTGCCCAGACACACTAAGGTAATAATATATAGGATGTCTTGGATTGTGATTTAGGCAATTTCAGGTTGTTAAGAAGGCTTGTGCTGGCTTGAACAAGTTTAAACTTCCAGAATAGCCTGTTAGGTGACCTGTACTGTCAAGCCATCCTGAACTCCATTGCCCAACCACTGCGCCTGACATAGGTATTTAATCACTGTTTCACCTTCAACACCTTCTCAGGTCTTACTAAGTCAGCTGTGCCCTCTGCCTGGCTTTCTAGCCTCACCCATCCCATTCACTTTCTTCTTTGTACTCTCAGGACAATCCCCTCTCATCTCTCTTCTGTCCTGCCTTTGGTCTAAAATCTAAGCCACGTCCTGTCTGACTGACTAGAAGTCACTCTTCTGCCTAGGCTGAGCTTACATTTCAGTTCCACCGTGGTTTTTGTTGATTGCCCAATTCTTCAAACTCACAATTGTCCAGTTGCATTTTTCCATGTATTGTTCATGATTGCTTCACATGTATAGGGAAGAAAATAAAGTTAAGAAAGCTGTTAAAGAGAGAAGCTTCCCATTTTAGATTCAAATTTTGAGAGTGGGTGTTATTGGAAAGACAGAGAATGTGCAGCAAAACAGTCCCAGTGGCCTTTGGTGAGGGTAAAAGAAGGCTGGTCTGAACAGGTACCCTGCCTTTCACATCACTTAGCAATACATCCTAAGTGTTGGCATCATGGGGAGTAAGACATTTACCACATACATGTTCCAGATAACCTGTTTGTCCTGCAATTTTTCATTCTGTGCAAATTCTTGGACCTTTTGTAGATCTACTAAAAATCAGAAAGTCTAGAATGGGACCCAGAAATCTGGGTTTTGATAGCACTTGAGATGATTCTGGTGCGAGGTAATGGTTGAGAAGCACTGATTTAGAGCATAGAAACTTTAGAAAAAAAAATCATTCACTCACTATATAAAATGATTTCTATGAGAAAGTACATACTTCCTTGCCTTCTGGTTGAAAATGTCCTGTTTGTTCAGGAACACATTAGATTCTTCAAAATGAGCATTTGCAATTGCTCAAAAAAAAAAAAACAACACAGATTTTACAATGGCGCATTTTCATATTATTTGAAAGGGCGAAGGGAAAGACACACCCATACACCGAGAGACAGACAGAGGCAGAAAGAAATCTTCCATCTTTTGGTTTACTCTACAAATGCCTGCAATAGTTGGAGCTAGGTCAAGCTGAAATCAGAAGCCTGAAACTCGACCCAGATCTCCCACATGGGTGACAGGAACACAGGTAGTTGACCAGTATTTGCTGCCTCTGACAGTGACATTAGCAGGAAGCTGGGTCCTGAGAGCAGGCACTGCAATACAAGACGCAGGTTCCTAAATGGCCACTTCACCTCTTTGCCAAACTCCCTGCCCCCAAGATCAGATTTTTAGTATGACATCTTTCTGGTCCATAAATTTAGCTTTTTTCCCCTTCTCTCTCTCTTTTTTAAAATAAATATATTTCTTTTAATCATGAAAGGCAGTCACAGAGAAAGAGAGAGATCTTCTACCCAACTGGTTTACTCCCTAAATGACTGCAATGACCAGGTAGAAGCAGGAGTCAGGTTCTGGGAGTCAGGAACTCCATCCAGGTCTCCCACTTGGATGCAGGGGAGAGTTTCCCCAGGCACATTCGCAGGCAGGTGGATCAGAAGCAGATCAGCCGGGACTGGAACCAATGCTCACATGGGATGTCAGCATCACAGGCGGTGCTTACTCAATGCACCACAATACTGCACCAGATTCAACGTCTGTTAAACTCGTTGTGCTAAACTTGCTACCAACTTCTTAATCTTTGAGACTGACATTGTCTTGCACATGCGCAGTGCTGTGTCTGCCCAGTATGCAGAGTGCTGTCTGCCCAGTATCTCCAAGTTTTCTCACCACTTGAACTTTCAGTGAAATTTATAACCAGCTCCTTTGGGGAAAAACAATGTACAGAATGAGTCCAAACTAGTCAGGATTCCATGGGCCTGAGGGCAGACACATATGAAAAAGTGACAAATATTTCCAAAATGACTCTCAAGGCTTGTATCAATGTTCCCCAGAAATGGAAAGGCACCTGTTTTCTCATAGTCGCTCTGACAGACAGAAATCTTCTTCCCACTGTGAATGTCTCAGGAATTTTATTTACGACATATTCACTGGAGAGTTACCATTTGAAGAGATTGAAATTTTTCTCTTAAGATGTTCACTCTTTCTGGTACAGTTTTCTTTGTCAATTTCATTCCAAGAATTGAACTGGGAACTAACTTAGAAACTTGTTCACACAAGTATAAAAATCAAAGAGCTTGCAACCTTGCTATGACATTTGTCACAAACTTCAGTCGTTTTCACTTTGGGAGTTTTTAAATCAGAAGGAAAAAATTAAATGACTCAGCTCCCACTGGAGTAATAGAGTACAGTCTTGAGATAGCTGTCAGTAGTCCAAGATGTCTCTGCTTCCTCAGCAGAATGCTGTCATTTAGTAAGAGCCAAAACATTCCCTTACCATGCAGGACTGTCTCACTCCGCATACCGAAAACAGTGATGTTCAGAAAGCAACCATCTAACCTTTATATGACCTAGACATTTATTTGCTTTATAAGGTTGCCTCTCACTCAAATATTATTTTGAAAGTCAACATCAGCAGGACTTCTTTAATTATCAGCTGAGTTGAGTTTCAAGGCTTTTCCTTATTTTTAGTTATACAGAAAATCTGGGGAATTGGTCCTATATATCTTATTTCTTAGATGAGTAGGAACTATTCAAGTTATCTTTATTTTTAATTATTTTACCTAGAGGCTTCTGCAATAGAGATTTTGTACTTCTTTTTTTTTTTTTTTTTTTTTTATTGTTGCTTACATTGTATTATGTAGTACAGTTTTATAGGCGCTGGGGATTCCCCCCACCCCTCCCATAACCCTCCCCCCATGGTGGATTCCTCCACCTTGTTGCATAACCATAGTTCAAGTTCAGTTGAGATTCATTGCTTGCAAACACATGCCTAGCATAAAGTTCAGCGTCTTATTGTCCAGATAAGTTCAGTGGCCTCTTGGGGAGACCTTCTATGGTCTGAAGATAGGTCTAACAGAGTAGAGATCCGGTCAGTTAAAAGCCCCAACAAGGCCTCAGTATCAATATACAACATTATGGAATTAATTGACATAGTAATGGGTAGACAATATGTTAAAAATAATGCAAGTTCCATTCTTCGAAACATCTGGGTTGAGACAGTATCAATGACAGGTTCAGAAAATAACCAACAACCAAACAAAAAATTACAGGTTAAATCAAGGCAAACATGTGGTATCTAATCTTTTGGGATTCACTCATTTCCCTTAGCATTATAGTTTCCAGTTGTGCCCATTTAGCCACAAAGAACTGCATTTTGTTTTTTTTAATAGCTGAGTAGTATTCCATGGAGTAGATGAACCAAAGCTTTCTTATCCAATCTTCTGCTGATGGGCATTTCGGTTGCTTCCATGTTTTTGCAATTACTGATTGTGCTGCAATGAACATAGGGATGCATGTTGGTTTGTCGTAAAACAGGTGTTTTGGATATATTCCTAGGAGTGCTATTGCTGGGTCATATGGTATGCAGATTTTGAGTTGTTTGAGTGTTCTCCAGACTGATTTCCATAAAGGCTGTACCAATTTGCAGCTCCACCAGCAGTGGAGTAGGGTTCCCTTTTCCCCGCATCCTCGCCAGCAAGCGTCGTTGGTGTTCTTGTTTATGTGGGCCAATCTTACTGGTGTTAGGTGGTACCTCATCGATGTTTTAATTTGGATTTCCCTTATTGCTAGGGAGCTGGAACATTTTTTCATATGTTTGTTTGCCATTTGGACTTGTTCCTTTGTGAAATGTTTGCCCATTTCCCGTGCCCATTTCTTGAGTGGTTTGTTTGTTTTGGTTTTTTGGTTGTTTTGAAGTTCTTTGTATATCCTGGAAATTAGCCCCCTATCGCCTATATCGTGTGCAAAGATCTTCTCCCAATCTGTGGGTTGCTTTTTTACTTTGTTGATTGTTTCCCTTGCTGTACAGAAGCTTCTTAGTTTGATGAGGTCCCATTTGTTTATTCTGTTCTCAACTGCTATTGCTTTTGGTGTCCTTCTTAGAAAGTCGGAACCTACTCCTAGGTCTTGCAGGGTATTTCCTACATTTTCCTGCAAGAGTTTGAAGGTTTCTGGATGTAGGTTTAGGTCTTTTATCCATGTAGATTGGATCTTAGTGTATGGTGATAGATGTGGGTCTATCTTTTTGTTTCTACAGGCTATCAGCCAGTTGTCCCAACAACATTTACTAAAGAGGCCTTCCCACTTGCTTGAGTTGTCATTGGTCTTTTTGTCAAAGATTAATTGGCTGTATTTGTGTGGGTTCCCTTTTGGTGCTTCTATTCTATTCCATTGATCTTCCTTTCTGTCTTTGTGCCAGTACCAGGCTGTTTTGATAACCACTGCTCTATAGTATGTCCAGAGGTCCGGGATTGTGATTCCCCCTGCTAACTTCTTATTTTTCAGGATGGTTCTAGCTATTCGTGGTTTTTTGTGTTTCCAGATGAACTCTTGAATCATTGTATCCAGTTCCGTGAAGAATGTTTTGGGCAATTTGATTGGAATTGCGTTGAAAATGTATATTGCTTGTGGTAGTATAGACATTTTAATGATATTGATTTTGCCTATCCAGGAGCACGGGATGTTATTCCATCTTTTGAGGTTTTGTTCAATTTCCTTTTTAAATAGTTTGTAGTTTTCTTCGAATAGGTCTCCTACGCTTTTGGTTAAATTTATTCCCAAATACTTCATACTTCTCTCTGCTATTTTGAATGGTATCCTGTTGGTTAGATCTTCTTCCATCTTGGTGTTATTTGCGTACACTATGGCTGTTGATTTTCGTTCGTTAATTTTGTACCCTGCCACTCTGCCAAACTCTCGTATAAGTTCTAGCAGTTTCTGTATTGAGTCTCCTGGTTTTTCTATGTACAGGATTATGTCATCTGCATATAGTGAAAGCTTGACTTCTTCGTTTCCTATACGTATGCCTTTGATTTCTTTTTCTTGTCTTATGGCCTCTGCAAGTACCTCTAGGACTATGTTGAATAGCAGTGGTGATAGCGGGCACCCTTGTCTTGTTCCAGATCGCAGTGGGAAGGGTTCTAGCTTTTCTCCATTCAGTATGATACTGGCATTGGGTTTTTCATAAATTGCTTTGATTATGTTGTGGATTTTCCCATCTATGCCTACTTTGGCTAGAGTTTTTAGCATGAAGAGGTGTTGGATTTTGTCGAAAGCTTTTTCTGCATCTATTGAAACTATTATGTGGTTCTTGTTTTGCAGTTTTTGGATGTGGTTTATAACATTTATGGATTTCCGAATGTTGAACCATCCCTGCATTCCAGGGATGAATCCTACTTGATCCGGATGAATGATCTGTCTGATGATTTTTTGAATTCTATTGGCTAGGATTTTGTTGAGAATTTTAGCATCAATGTTCATCAGAGAAATAGGTCTGTAGTTTTCCTTCTCTGATGGTTCTCTGTCCGGTTTTGGGATTAAGGTGATGTTAGCTTCATAGAATGAGTTTGGGAGGGTTGCTTCCTCCTCTATTGTTTTGAAGAGCTTGTAGAGGATTGGGGTTAGTTCTGTTCGGAATGTTTTGTAGAATTCTGTAGTGAAGCCGTCTGGGCCTGGGCTTTTTTTCGTTGGGAGATCTTTGATGACTGTTTCAATCTCTGCCTCGGTTATGGGTTTATTTAATTCTGCAGTTGCCTCCGGACTGAGTTTTGGTAAGTGGTGGGAGTCCAAGAACTTTTCTATTTCTTGGTGGTCCTCAAATTTGTGGGAGTACAGTTCTTTGTAGTAATTTCTAATTATTTTCTTAATGATTGCAGTGTCTGTTGTTATGTTGCCTTTTTCATCTTTAATGCTATTGATTCTCACTTTCTCTTGTTTTTTTTTGGTCAATCGGGCCAGTGGAGTGTCTATTTTGTTTATTTTCTCAAAAAACCAACTTTTTGATTTGTTGATTTTATGTATAGTTTTTTTGATTTCTATTTGGTTTATCTCCTCCCTTGTTTTGATGATTTCTTGTTTCCTATTGTGTGTGGGACTCTTCTGCTGCTGTTTTTCCAGATCCTGGAGGTGTGAGGTTAGTTCCTGTATTTGGCGTCTTTCTTGGGCCTTGACATGGGCTCCGATTGCGATGAATCTACCTCGTAGCACTGCTTTGGCGGTGTCCCACAAGTTTTGGAATGTTGTATCAGAGTTTTCATTGGTTTCCATAAATTTTTTGATCTCATCTTTAATTTCTTCTCTGACCCATTGTTCGTTTAATAGCATGTTGTTCAATTTCCAAGAGTGCCTATACTTCCTGGGGAGTTTTGAGTTGTTGATTTCCAGTTTCATCCCATGGTGGTCTGAGAGGGTACATGGTATGATACTAATGTTTTGGAAGTTGTTTAGATTCGCTTTATGTCCTATCATGTGGTCGATTCTGGAGAAGGTGCCATGCACCGCTGAGAAGAAGGTATAGTCTGTGGACTTAGGATAAAAAGTTCTATATATGTCTACTAAGTCCAGTTGTTCTATTGTTTGTGTGAGCTCTGTTGTTTCTTTGTTGAGTTTTTGTTTCGTAGACCGGTCCATTGTTGTTAGAGGTGTGTTGAGATCGCCTACAAGAATTGTGCGGGTGTCTATGTCTTCCCTTAAGTCTGTAAGTAATTGCTTTACGTAAGTAGGTGCATTAAGATTCGGTGCATAAACATTAATGATGGTGATTGCTTCTTGATGGATCATTCCTTTCACCAGTATAAAATGGCCTTCCCTGTCTCTTTTGATGTTGGTTAGAATGAAATCTATCTCGTCTGAAATTAGGATAGCTACCCCAGCTTTTTTTTCTCGTCTATTGGCGTGAAATATCTTTTTCCATCCCTTCACTTTCAGTTTCTTTGCATCCTTTCTGGTTAGATGCGTTTCTTGTAGGCAACAGATGGTTGGGTCTTGTTTGATGATCCATTCTATTAATCTCTGTCTTTTGATTGGTGAATTTAGACCATTTGTGTTGAGAGTTAAAATTGAGAGGTTGCAATTTTGCCCTGCCATGTGATTGTGTTGTGTGTGTGTTGTTGCCTATGTAATTGTCTTGTTGGTGCGGCCTTTAGTTTGGAGACCTTCTTATTTGCCAACTTTGTTTGTGATTTGCCTCCTTTTTGTCCGGGACTAGCGCATTTCTAAGGAGACTTTGCAGAGCTGGTTTTGTGTAGACATATTCTTCTAGTTTTTCTTTGCTATTGAAGTATCTGATTTCGTTCTCATATACAAATGAGATCTTTGCTGGGTAGATTATTTTTGGTTGACAGTTGTTTTGTTTCAGGACTTGGAAGATCTTTGTCCATTCTCTCCTTGCTTGTAGTGTCTCTTCGGAGAAGTCAGCAGTGATTCTGATGGGTTTTCCCCTGTATGTGATCTTTTCTCTACTTCGTACTTGTCTCAGGATTCCTTCTTTGTCTTCATTGGAGTAGAACTTGAGCACCGTGTGTCTGGGTGAAGATCTCTTTGGATCATGTCTGTTGGGAGTTCTCTGTCCATCCTGTATGCGGGGTGGATTCGTGTTCCAAGTGTTTTGGAAGTTTTCCTGTATAATTTCATCGAGCACTGCTTGCATCCCAGATTCTCTTTCTACTCCCTCGGGGAGGCCGATGATCCGAATATTCAATTTTCTAAGGTAATCCTTCATCTCTTGCATCATTTTATTAGTTTTGCTGAGGTTTGTCTCCAGCTGTTTAATTCGCTGGGCACTTTCATTTTGTGTGTCTTCTGTTTCAGAGATCCTTTCCTCTGCCGCATTTATTCTGTTGATGAGGCTTTCAATCTTATTATCTTGGGCATCCAGTTTGGTTTTGATTTGTTGTATTTCGGTGATTATGCGGTTCTGGAAGTCTTCCAGCTTTGTGTCCACGTCTCTGAGAGATTTTAGCATTATTTTCATCAATTCCTTTGTTGGTAACACTTCCATGTCTTCATCTCGTATCGTCGATATTGATAATGGCTTTTGGCCCTTGTTTGGTGGGGTGCTGGCTCTTTCATCTGGAGCACAACTCTTTCTGGTGGTTTTTCCCATTGCGTTGGTGTATTCTGGTGAGGCAAATGGACCCGTGTGTTGAGGGGCTGTCAGGTGCTTTCCTGTAGAGATTGGAGCCTGTAGGCGTGGTGTTGCCGGGCGTGGTAATTTTCAAGGCACCGTTGGTGCGTTCTCAGGGCCCGGGGCTGTAGAGCACCACCTTGGGGGCCCAGTGGATTCCAGGCACACTCTGGGCACCTCTTCTACAGGTGTGACACCCCAGGGCGTGGCGGGATGGAGGCGCTCTCTGGGTGTGCTCCCTTCACGGGAATCCGCAGTGCGTAGAAGGTTTTATGTGCTTTCTCCCTGCGTTCTCCGTGTCAGGGACTGCAGGGTTTTTCAGAGCCCACCTGGTGCGTCTCCCACACACGGGACTGTGGGTGAGGCACTTTGCAGGCGTGGCTCTTGTGCAGTGAATCCACCACTCGTGGTGTGTGGGTGTTCAGAGCCCCTGCTCCCGTGTGGCTCCCCCACTCAGGCCCTTAGCGGAGGAGTGGCCCAGGCGCCCTGTTATAATGACTTCACGGCGGCAGGTTCGCACCGTGTCAGTTTGTTGCAGGAGTTCCCCTGACACCTGACACCTGCGCTACGGAGGTGCTGCTGCTGCAGGCGGGGCGCCCAGCCCGCTCGGTGCGGCGATCAGAGTCCTGGTGGTTTCAAGCACTCACCAGGCAGGATGTGGGGGACTCCAGACCCTCGCCAGCTACCTCTGCGCACCGAGCCGCACTGGTCCCCTCAGCGCAGGGACATCCGATGCGCCTTCCCGGGGCCCCCTCAGCCACCAACACAACACCACTGTGCGTAGTTCCACACAGACCCAACAGTTTCGGCCGTCTGCTCCGCGTTCTGAGGCTGGAGCCTCAGCGGGGGGCGAGAAATGCGGAGGCTGCCACGTCAACCCCCAGCTCACCAAAAGTCCAGCCGCTGCAGTCTGCCTCCACCGCTGCCGAAGGCCTCCCGCCGGTGACGATCCCCCTGATCTCCCCGCCTCCGAGCTGGCCGCGTCTCCCGTCAGGCCGTTTTCAAAAGTGACTCAGCAGGTCTGGAGTGGGATGTCGGTTTCTCTGCCTTTGCCCTGCTCCGTTCTCGTTGTTCTTCCGAGTTGTGTGGATCTTTTTGGCTCCACACTGTCCCAGGGAGCTTCACGGACCTCTCCCTGCGGTTCCCTGCTGTTCCTCTTTGCTGCTTCTGTAGCTTTCTATCCCTTTCTCACTAGACTCTCCCTCACAGCCCTCCTCCTACGTCGGCCATCTTCGCTCTCTCCGATTTTGTACTTCTAAAATGTAAATACAGTTAACCATAAATTATCTGAATGTGTATATTTTATAGCATTAAAATTCATTATATTAGAATTTGAACTCTAGGGCCTGGCACGAGAGCCTAGTGGCTAAATCCTTGCCTCGCAACTGTCAAAATCCCAAATGCGCACTGGTTCATGTCCCAGCTGCTCCAGTTCTCATCCAGCTCCCTGCTTGTGGCCTGGAAAAGGATTGAAGGGAGACCCAAAGCATGGAACCTGCACCCGCAAGTTAGACCTAGAAGAAGCTCCTGGCTCCTGGCTTCAAATCAGCTCAGCTCTGGCCACTGCAGCCACTTGGGGAATGAACCAATGGGTGGAAGATTTTATCTCTGTCCCTCATTCTCTCTGCAAATTAGAACAGCAGCCTGGGTTCCAACAGTGCAGGCTCGAGGCTTGCAGAGGGCTTGAGGAATAACACCAGTGGGGGCATGTCATCCCCAGACAGGCAGACAGAGCCTAGGAATTTCTGCCCATGCTTGATCCTGCATGGGACTGGTGGCTAGAGGAGAGCATGTTGGAGTGGTATGCTGGTGGGCCAGGCTTGGGGAACTTTGAACGTGCTTGGACTTTGGGTGGGCAGAAGAGTAGTGTCTCAGGCCGGCATGTGTGCCAGAATCTTGGAACCCGAGTGGGCAAGCAGAGTTCCAGGCCAGTACACCATCCCACTGGAAGACTGGGTGTCAGGAGACTGGACTTTGGAAGACTGGGCTGGGGAACCCATGCACTCCAAGGTGTAAGAACTATAGATTACTTAGGGAAAGGGGTATGTGAGGGAGAGAGGACTACTGGACATAACTGCAGTATACCTTGGTATGGGTGTGGACTGGGTCTGGGGAGTGCAAGACTGAGTTAAATTGTACCATCTGCTGGTGCTTGTGAGGCCCAGGGTAGGTATAGGATGGGCTAGGTCTTGACACCCACTAAACCATACAAGAGGTGGGTGTTGGAGTGAACCAAGTGTGTCTGGGCTATAGCACCAAACAGTAAGAACAGGAATGGAATGGTATGTTACTTTGTAAAAAAAAAAAAAAAAAAAAAAAAAAAGGTATGGAGCTAACACAGTGGTGTGTCAGGCTAATCCTCTGCCTGCTAATGCCAGCATCTCATATGGCCACCAGTTCATACCCCAGCTGTTCCTCCACTGACCCAGCTCCCTGCTTATGGAAAGAGGAGGAGGGTGGCTCAAATTCTGGGATCTTGCTCCTTTGTAGGAGACCCTGAAGAAGCTCCTGGCTCCCAGGTTCAGATAAGCTCAGCTCTGGCCATTTTGGCCATTTGAGGAGTGAACCAGTGAATGAAGACCTCTTTCTCTTTCCTTCTTTCTCTCTTTAAAATCTGCCTTTCAAATAAAAATAAATACTCTTTTTTAAAAAGAAGAAACCTGCATGCAAATATTTATTGTGGGTTTATTAGTACTTGTTAAATCTTGGGAGGCAATCAAGATGAACTTGAACAAGCAAATGGATCAGCAAACAATGGCACATGAAACAATGGAATATTATTACTCAATGATAAAACAAATCAGCCATCACCTCATGAAAGACATGGAGGAACCTAAAATGTATAATACTACGTGGAAGAAGCCAGGCTAGGGGAGCTAAATATCATGATTCCAACTACACAAAAGGACTTCAAATGTTCATGGAAGATGGAATGAAATGGTAATGAGACTTCTCTATGAACTTCTTTGACCCTTCAAGTGACATTCCAGAAAAGGCAAAACTAAGAAAATGGTAAGAAGATCAATGATTGCCAAGAATTTGAAATGGAGAGGAATGAGATGAATGAGTGGAGCACAGGGAAATTTGATAGCAGTGAAAATAAAAGACCTGCATTTGTTAAAACTGATGGAGGTATACATGTGTGCCCTGATGTAAACCACAGGATTTATCTAATAATACTGTATCAATATGTGTTCTTTAATGGTAACAAGTGGACTTCACCAATACATGGTGTTAATAATGCAGCAAATGTGTTTGTTTTGAGGAGAAAGCTTTACTTTCCATACTTTCCATTTAATTTTTCTATAAATCTAAAAGACTCAAAAATATAAATTATGCATATTTTTAAAGTATAAAGAACAGAGAAATTTATGCACAGAAACATCAAAACACATTGTTACAAGGAGACATATAAAGAGGAGATATTAAGTATATTAGAATCATGCTGTGTATGGGCTGTGGTAATAGGAGAGGAGTATGGCAATAAAGTGAAATTAACAAACTAAGAGAGAAACATAGCATGGACCAGTGATGATACTATGATATAGACAAAGTGTTATCACATCTTTCCTACAAATTTTAAAAATAAAACAGAAAAAAATGGTTCTCCATTGGAACAAAGAAGGTTGTTTATAAAAATGTTAAAAACCAAATACACACACATTCAGTGCCATTGCTGATCTACCACAGTAGAAACTCCAGACTTCAGAACCCACACTCACGCATTGTACAAAAGTCCCTATATTCACCAGTACATGTTTAGCTACAGAAACTCAAGTAATTGGGAGCAGTATGAGGGTGTGAACTGGCTCACGACACTTGGAAGTTGGAGTGGTTCCAGTTTTAGGAAAGGAGTTTGGGCAACATTCTCCCACCATGTTGTCTACAACCAGCCTCAGTCTCTTCTATTGCTTCCAAGTTCTCTTCCGCAAGGAAGAACGGGTGCATGACACTCTTAGCCATGAGGTCATCTCTCTTCCTAACAAGCAAGGAGTGGAGTGAAATGGAATACTATTACTGACGATCTCCAAGGGCCATGGGAAATGGCGCAGGAGTAACAGGCTAAGCAAATCCAAAGAGAGATACTCACTGAACCTCCCCAGGCAATTTAATTCAGAATAACACATTCACTTGCAGGACACTACGGATCTTCTTCTTTTTTTTTTTTTTTTTCAGTTAAAGGGAACATTTCTCAGGTTTCCAATGCTGCTCTCTTGTTCTAAGTTCTGCTGTCATGTTCTGCTGCCTAGAAACCCACACCATCACTTTTCTCAGGAATTCAAAACAAACACCCATTTAAGCTTGCTATGTGTCTGCTTTACCTCTTCCCTCGGCAGACTCGGGATTAAAAACATGGAAATATTTAAGGCACCTGGATATGGTGAAGTTATCTACAAATCTCATGACACTATAAATGATGGTCAATGATAGACAATGACTATGTAAACGAGTACAGCTGAGGCCATAGCACTGCAAAAGTCAGAGCTGGAATCTGAACACAGGATTTATATTTGCAGACTACACGCTCTGTCCAGGGTGCAACATCTGCATGAATGAGAGCAATAATAAAATAATTATTGTAATTAAAAGTGGGTAATAATTGAGTCTTTCCTATGTGCCAGGCAATTCTACAAATTTTATCTCGCTAACTCTCAGAATAATCTGTAAGAAAAACATTATAGTTGATCCCCCACACCTGTGGATTCCACAGGACAAAAATATTTAGAAGAGACTGGTGCTGTGGCGTAGTAGGTTAAGCCACTATATGAGTTACCAGAATTCCATCTTGGAGCGTAAGTTTGAGTCCTGGATGCTCCCCGTTAGATTCAGTTCCGTGTAGCACCCTTGAGAAAGCAGAGAACAGGGCCAAAGTACCTGAACCTGTATGACTGATGTGGGAGGCCTTGTTGCGATTCTAGACTCCTGGTTTGGGCCAGAGCCAGCAGATGCTCTCTTCCTCTCCATTTCCCCGTATCTCTCTGTCCCTCTGTCTTCCAGATAAACAAAATGACTCTTTTTAAAAAACAGAAAGCATTCAGGAAATATTACATCTGTGCTAAACATGTACACATATATTTTGTTAGTCATTGTTCCCTATATTATATAGGCTAACCATTTACATGGCTTTTACATTGCATTAGGTGTTATGAATAATCTAGAGATGAGTTAAAAAGCATGTGAGGACAGCTGAAGGTTCTGTGAAAACACTGTGCCATTTTCCATAAGTGACCTGAGTGTCTGCAGATGCTGGTGTCTGAGTACTGAAGTCAGTGTCCTAAGCAAGTAGGGACTTGCACGATCACTGATAGCAAATGATGTAGTCACAAGAAACAAAACGGCCTAGGATTGCAACCTAGTGTAGATCCATTATTTTAAAAAAATGTTTTTAATTATTTTAAACAGTCAGAAAAAGCCACATGTGATTCTACAGCCCAGGTTTTGAACTGTAGGCTGACACAGTTATGGTGAATATGAACTCTTGGAAACTGAACAAGAACGAGTATAGAAATTATATGAAATTAATAGTAGTAGTAATAATATGGAAGTTCTAAGAAGATAGTCAAATATATTTTACATCTATCTTTTCGCCTGGATCCTGGAACCCAATCCAGGAATCCCTCCCGGGGAGCAGGGAGCCAGATTCTCCTCTGCTGCCTCCCAGTCTGCTCCTTAGCAGGAAGCTGCTACAGAACAGATGAAAACAAAAACCTAAAGATCCACTCTGTCCCAGGCAGTGACTTAACACTTAGCTAAATATCCACTCATCCTCTGTCTCCCCCACCCTCATTTTCTTGAGACATACACACACATACACACACACACACACACACACACACACACACACACACAAGGGGAGACTTCTCATCCATTCAAATTATCAGTAAACTAAGGAGACTTAATGATCAAATGTACTGTGTTATCCTGGATAGGGTCCCAAACAGGATACTAACAAGAAAGAAAATAAAATGCAAATAAAGTGTGTGTTTATGTAATAGCAACATAACAACAGAGGTTTCTTAATTGTGAAAAATTTACCCCTTTGAGCCCAGTGGGATGGCCTAGCATCTAAATCCTTGCCTTGCATCCACCAGCATCCCATATCAGCACCAGCTCACATGTCCCAGCGGCCCCTGTTTGTGGCCTAGAAAGGCAGTAGAGGATGGCCGAAAGCCTTGGTACCCTGCACCTGCATGGGGGACCTGGAAGAAGCTCCTGACTCCTGGCTTCATTTCAGCTCAACTCCGGCCATTGTGGCCACATGGGGAGTGAACCAGCAGATGGAAGATCTTTCTCTCTGTCAGTCTCTCTGTATATCTGTCTTTCCAATAAAAATTAAAAAAAAAAAATCTTCTTTTAAAATGACCCATAGAAGAAGATACTAACAATACTGGAAGTTGATTGAGGGATATATGGAAACTCTCAATACTATCTTTCAATTTTCTTACAAATCTATAATTAATCTAAAATATGAAAACAAACCATTTCTATACAATTTAAACACAAACAAAAAAGACTTTAACTTACTAGCTACTTAAAATACGTTTTTTAAAGGTTTAATGATTTATTTATTTTTGTTTGAAAGGCAGATTTACAGAGAGAGGGAGAGACAAGCGGGCAGAGATCTTCCATCTGCTGGTTTACTCCCCAAATGGCCACAATGGCCGCTGCTGAGGTGACCTGAAGCCAGGAGCCAAGAGCTTCTTTCCTTGTCTCTATATGGGCTCAGGGACCTAAGGGATTTGAGCCATCCTCTGATGCTTTCCCAGGCCAAAACCAGGGAGCTGGATGGGAAACAGGGCAGCTGGGATTAGAACCAGCACCCATTTGGGATCTTGGCAGATGCAAGGTGAGGACTTTAGCTGCTAGGCTACTGTGCTGGGCCCAAGAGATAATTTTTTTAAGATTAATTTGTCTTTTTTATTGAAAAGGAAGATTTATATAGAGAGAGGAGAGACAGAGAAAAAGATCTTCTGTCCACTGCTTCACTGTCAAAGTGGCCACAATGGCCTGAGCTGATCTGATCCAAAGCCAGGAGCCATGAGCTTCTTTTGGATCTCCCACGTGGGTCCTAGGTACCAAGGCTTTGAGCTATCCTGTACTGCTTTCCCAAACCACCAGCAGGGAGCTGGATGGAAGTGGAGCAGCCAGTACCAGAACTGATGCTCACATAATCGTGGCAATTGCAAGGCAAGGCGTTAGGCACTAGGCCACAGTTTCATATGGATTAAGTTGCAGAGGAGAAAAAATTACTGTTTCGTATTAATTATATTATATGCTTCCTTTGTAAAAATAGCTTTATGATGAGCATATTGAAATACTGTACCTGAGCAAAGGCAGAGAGCAAAGAGGGAGTGTGTAACAGGCAAGATCAGAGGTTAGGGTGAAGGCAGCTACAACCACGTGAGGGTTAGAGCTGCCAAGCCGGCACGGCCAGTCCGGGAGCTTGCACGGGGTGAGCAAACAGCCTGCTCGGCCTCTTTCCCAGGCAATCCTGCCTTACCCAACACTATGACCCAGCCGGCACTGCACTCCGCATTCCAGAGACATTTGATGTCTGGGGAAAATCATTAAAATCTGGAAATGTGGTATGTGCTTCCTCTCTCTGTCCCAGACTGCAGAACTCTTCAGGTGAAACTCTGTCCCCTGGAAAGTGGGGTGAAGCGAAGCTCAAGGGAAAATCCAGCCAAGGGTCTATTTGCCTTTCCCCTCCAGGAGCACACCATGCACTGTCCAATTTCCTTGAATAAAAAATGTTCAGAAATATCTAAAAACTGCAGCAGCATTTTCCCTTTCACAGATGGTGGGGCTGATTCACACCCTAAACCCACCTGGAAGAAAATCACTGCCACTGTCACCACTGACTTTAATAGATTCCTGCTGCTCAGGTGACTTCAAAAAGCACTCCAGAAGCAAGCGTTAGTAAGAATTTAAAACCAGTATGGACCTGGAGCAGCAGCCTGGTGGCTAAATCCTCACCTTGCATCCGCTGGGGTCCCATATGGGCAACAGTTCATATCCTGGCTGTTCCATTTCCCATCCAGCTCCCCTCTTGTGGCCTGGGAAAGCAGTCGAGGATGGTCCAAGGCCTTGGGACCCTGCACCCACGTGGGAGGCCCAGAAGAAGCTCCTGGCTCCTGGCTTCAGATCAGTTCAACTCCATCCATTGTGGCCACTTAGGGAATGAACCAGCAGATGGAAGATTTTTCTGTCTGTATCTTCTTCTCTCTGTATATCTGCCTTCCCAAGAAATGAAATGAAATGAAATGAAAATTTTAAAAACACTTACATTTACTTCCATATTAGAATCTGATCATTTGGTTTTCATAGTAATCCAGTGAAGCGGACAGTACAGATTATTTGGTTTGTAAAGGTAATAGAATAGATGATTAAAGACAAACATGTAGACAGTTCAGCTGCTTCCTTCACTGCTTGACCCTGTCCAGCACTCCACATGGCTTCCAACACTGATCACTTCATACGTTCACCTGCCTGGCATCGCATGGCCCTTTACAAGCCCGTCTTCGGCTGCAATTGGGTCTACACAGAACCTGATCTTTCAGGAAGACATTGTGCCTGTCTCACCACCTGCAAGCTTAACTTTACAGCTGTTCTTATCATGTGTTGTCAATCAATGCAAACTGTCTTTACCACAACTTCATAAAAAGCAGTCAAATCTCAAAAAAAAAAAAAAGCTGTTTTTAAAATATGACCTTTAAAACTTTCCCAGTGGGGCAGGGCTTAAGCCTCCACTTGTAACTGGGCATCCCACATAGGAGTGAAGTCCCACTTGCTTCCCATAAGCATGGAAGAGCTAGAAGGAATGTTTGGCTCCTGCTTTGGCCTCATCCAACCCTAGTTGTGGCAGCCATTCAGAAAGTGAACCAACCGAAAAACAAAACGTGGCTGGTATGGTGGCATATCAGGCTACTCCTCCACCTTCAGCACTGGGATCTCACCTGGCTCGAGTTCTGGCTGCTCCTCATCCAATTCAGCTTCCTGCTAAGGTGCCTGAGAAAGCAGCAGAGGATGCCTCAAGTGCTGGGGTCCCTGCACCCATGTGGGAGATCCAGAAGGCGCTCCTAGCTCTCACCTTTGGACCAGTCCAGCTCTTACCAGGGCAGCCATTTGGGGAGTGAAACAGTAGATGGAAGAGCTCTCTTTCTCTCTGTAACTGACTTTCAAGTAAAATAAACAAGTATTTTTTTTCTTCAAGTTCATAATTCTTCTATTTAAGCGTATCATGCCATTGGTTCCTGGCTTAGGATGGGCACAGCACTGGCCATTGCGGCCACTGTGGCCATTTTGAGAGAAGACCAGTGGATGGAAGATCTTTGTCTCTCCTTCTCTCTATGAATCTGCCTAATAAAAATGCAACTTTAAAAACAAACAAACAGAGGCCAGGGTTGTGGTGAAGGAGGTGAAGCCATTTCTTGCAATGCACAGCTCAGCTGCTCCACTCCTAAAGCAGTTTCCTGCTAATGCATCTGGGAAAGCAGCAGCAGCAGATGGGCCAAGCACTTTGGTCCCTGCCACCCATGTAGGAGACCCCAACTGAGTTCCTGCCTCCTGGCTTAAGCCTAGCCCAGGGCCAGCATTGTGGCCAACTGAGGAAAGAACCTCTCCCGTCTCTATCTCTCTCCATCACTTTGATTTTCAAATAAGTAATAATAATGTCCTCCAACAAAACAGCAGTATATTTGAGATTCTGAATTTTGCTTTAAAATAATCTTACAGGGATCAGGTATCAAAGAGATGAGAATAGTGCCATTTATATAGGAAATGGTACAAATGAGGAGACTTCTAAAATTTCATGGAAAATGAAAAAAGTGATGCACATTTTCTGTGAATGTTCTGAAAGTCTCATGTAGAAATAGACATTAAGCAGAAATGCTAAGGCCAGGTTGTCAGTACATGAAGCTTCATTACAGGACTTTTGATCTACTTACATGTGCTTGAAAAGTTTCAGAATGAAAAATTAGTAAACTAACAAAAAATAAACCCAGGAACACTGAGATTAGACTTTGGGAGGAGAATACAGTATCTTGAATTTGAAGTACATTATGTAAATGTAGACTTTGAGAGAATACTCAGCCAAAAGCAATACAGGCTCCTTCCTCTCTTAACAAAATGTGTTCTAGGGAAGGTGCAGAGGCTCTGCTCAGGGAAGTGATCTGGGCTCTCAGCTAGTTGGAGGCTCGCATCCTCAGCATCTGGCCTCCAAGATCATTCTCTCTGTCTCTGGCTGGACAACAAAGAAGAGGAAACAAGCACTTTTCCAAGTCTCTTGCGAGCACAGTCCAGAACAGCACATAGTGCTTCTGTTCACATGTCAGTGTCGAGAGCTTAGTCACAGGAACACTTGGAGGCAAAGGACAGCCAGTGTGCCTTGTGGTTTGACAGTAGGACCAACCCTAGCTGTGGTGGAAGGAAGGCGCTATCTCTATTAGACTATTAGACGTGGCCATTAGCAGAAGCAGAGGTGAAGTTAAACTTCAGGGCCTGCCTTGTCACTTGTTTAAGTCTCTTCCAAGCCCATATGGGGAGAGGGTAGATATTACTGCCAATTTCTGTAGAATAAATTACTATAAACTTGTCAACTTACAACAAAAACATGCCATCTCTTTCTATTTCTCAGAGTCAGGAATCTGAGAGATAAAATTGACTTGACAAACCGTGTTTTTGTTTTTTCCTATTGGCTGGCTGCTCAGGCTAAACACTGTGAAGCTGTTAGAAGTAGTACTGTGTTTTATCCACCTTTGACCCATAGTGGAGAGACTTTTCTGGACAATGAAATGAATGATTACCATGTGGATTAAAAAATACAATTGAAATCAACAATGGTCTTTTAAAAAGAGCAGAAATACTACAGATGAATTCAACATAGATACTTGTCCAAAAAAAATGAACAGGAAGGAAATTCAGATCACACTGATAAAATATGGAGTTCTGACTTATCAAAAGAAAACCAAACATATTCTAGAACATAAATAGCTTCCTAACATAAAATGTCTATTCTGTATTCTGTTTACAATAGTCGTTTACCACAATGAATTATTAAGAGAGACTATACTCACAATGGTTTAGGAAATTCAACATTCAGAAATCAAAGAAAAGTAAATATTGACCATGAAAAGACAATTTCTCATATGAAAAACAAAATCAGCTCAGCAATTACAAACACTTATAATTAGATTTATAAGAATTTAAAGTGGGTTTATCTAGCAATGCCTATTTCTTTGAAAAGTTCTGTTCAATCAAAATATAAATAAGCTTTCACATTCTTTGACACTGGAGGGAAAATAATTATAAATTAAAATGAAGTTGCTTCAGAGCTCTGAAATGTATTTCACTTATTGCAACTTGTTTTCTAGTTTGGTTCCTTTTAGTATGGTTAAACTATAATCTGAGTGGTACCTATTCAATGGTCCACAACAGGGAATTCTAATTTCTATTGTGAAATCATTTATAAACCTTGGATTGTTTCCATTTTACATGTGAGCAACGCTACTGATGACTTAGGAAATCATGGCTGTGTGGCCTTTTCCAACAGTGCCAGTGTTTAGAGCCCAAGGTTTTGTTTTTTCCAGCCCTTAGAAATTAATTGAGTGCAAGAAAAGAACCGGTGCACTACTTACTCATCAATTTCAGTTGCAGAAACTACAGTGATCTCTTCAGAGTGAAACTGGCAGACTGGGGAGCAGGTTTCAGAAATCTGAGTTTCACTGGATAAACTGCTGTATTTTATGTGTGTATTTATTTTTACTGCATACACATACTACCTTAAAATAACTCAAAATCACTTTAAAAAGAATTTATGTGTTATTTGAAATTCAGAGTTACAGGGCCCGGCGTGGTGGCGCAAGTGGTTAAGGTCCTCACCTTGCACGCCCGGGATCCCATATGGGCGCCGGTTCTAATCCCGGCAGCCCCGCTTCCCTTCCAGCTCCCTGCCTGTGGCCTGGGAAAGCAGTCGAGGACGGCCCAAAGCTTTGGGAACCTGCACCCGCGTGGGAGACCCACAAGAGGCTCCTGGCTTCGGATCGGCATAGTATCGGCCCGTTGTGCTCACTTGGGGAGTGAATCATCGGACGGAAGATCTTCCTCTCTGTCTCTCCTCTCTGTATATCTGCCTTTCCAATCAAAAAATAATAAAAATAAATCTTTAAAAAAAAAAAAGAAATTCAGAGTTACACAGAGACAGGAAAAGACAGAAAGAGAGATCTTTCATCAGCTGGTTCACTCCCGAAATGGCCCCAACAGCCAGAGCTAGACAAGCCAGAAGAGGCACGTCCTTAGAATCTCTGACATAGGTGCAGGGGCCCACGCTCACTCACCCTCCTACTGCTTTTCAGGTACCTTTGCAGGAAGCTGGATCAGAAGCAAAGCAGCCAGATCTCTACCCCGCACTCATGTGGGATGGTGGCTTTACTCACTAACCACAGTACTGGGCCCCAAAAATCACAACTGAAAAAAATTACATCAGTACTTTATCTTCTTAAGAATGTGTTTTACATTTTAAAATTGTATTGATTTGAAAGGCAGATCAAGATGGGGAGAGAGAAGATCTCCCATCTTCTTGCTCACTCTCCAGATGCCCACAACAGCTGGAATTAGACCAGGCCAAGTCAGATGTGGCAACTCAGTCTGGTCTTCAGTGTGGTCGGCAGGGATGAGCCATTCCTTGCTGCCTCACGTGGTATAGGTTAGCAGGAATCAGCAGTCAGGTGTAGAGCCAGGAGTCCGGGCAGCCTCTAGACTACTATACCAAATGTCTGTTCCAGAAGAAGCTCTACATATTTATCTTGAGGTACCTAGTACATTTCCATAGAATTCATTAATTCCTTAGAACTCACTGATACTTTTTTTTTCTTGATTTTTTTTTCTTTATTTTTGACAATCTTTACATAGCTAATTAGGGCACAAAGGTTCAAAGGCTACAGGAAAGTGGGTAAGACTATTATTTCCACAGTTTCTTTTTCTGTATCTGGGTTAAAATGGGAGATAAAGGGAGAAGCCCCACCCAGCCTCCCACCCATCCTAGGTCCCAAATGTGGGGCATGCTCCAAGGGTCTTGCTCAAGTGGTTTTGATAGTCCACTGGTTATGAATTGCTGCCAATCTCGCCATTCCAAGCATGATGAAGTCGCTGCAGAATCCACTGATTGACATAGTCCATTTTAGAGTCTCTGTCCAGTTTTTCGCTGCTGACATATGGCTGGGGTTGTTGATTTTTTTCTGTCCTCTGCTGTGGTGCCATGTATCCTCTGCAGGTTCTGATAGACTGCCCTGTCCTCCATGTGCACCTGGTTATGCTGTCCACTGCTCTGTCTGAGCCTCTGAGGTGGCTCAGCTCTGACACTTGTGCTCCATGGCAGACCATGGAACCTGCACTTGTCTTCATGGTTAGGGTTTTGAGTCTGGCAATTTGATTAGGGAGATCCCAAAAGAAACTTATGTCTGAGGTGATCCCAGACCAGGTTCTTGTGTGTACTTGCCAGTATAGGGCCCGGCACAGTCCATCGCCCCAATCAGCTGGTGGTTGCAATTGCCATGTCGGTTGTTCCCAGCCCTGCCTTCCACTTTAACCAATGGGTGTTGCAGTTCAGCCTGATTCTGCCCAGCACATACTCAGCCCTCATATAAACCAGTGGGAGCTGCAGCCTAGTTGGAGTGACCCCCACCAGGCTCGTCCCCTGCCCTGGTTCTCGTGCTTGCCAGCATGTACAGCACACTAGTCCAGTCTGCCCCACATCCCATTCAGCTCTCATATATGTCAATGGGCATTGAAGCCTAGTTCAACCCGACCTGCTTCACTATCTATCCCACACACATGCTGGTGGTTGCCATTCTGTCTAGCCACTCCTGCCCCTGTCCTGGCGTTCATGCTCTCCAGTGGGAGTGGTAACCCAAGAGGGAGGTGCCCACTATTTCCCAACAAGGCCATTCCTACTACAGGATCATTCACTTTCCGGGTAGTTCTGTAGTTTAACTTGAAAGATTTGCCCCCAGTACCAGCATCTGCTATCTAATGCTGCGCCAAAGCCCAACCAACCCTCACCCATTCTGCTTTATGTTTGCACTAGTAGGGACAGTCAACCCAGCCTGGCTCTTCCCTGATCTAGCTCACATGAGGCCCACCGGTGTTGTAGCCCTGCCCAGTCCGGTCTGCCCCCACCCCAACTCATGCTCTCCAGTGGGCTAGGTGTTTCAGCAGGGGGGCCCTCCACATCCCCCCACCAGTTTTACCCCCTCCCTCCCTGGTTCCTACTAGTTGGGCGCTGAGGCCCAGTCTGACATGGCCTGCCTCACCTTGGCATTTGTTAGTGAATGCTGTAGCCTTGCCCAGCTCGGCCCACCCCCAATTCCAGCTGGTGAGGGTTACAGTCTAGCCTAGCCCCATGTGCACCCTATCCCAGCTGTAATGTGTACTGGTATGTGTCATGAACAGATCTGGCCCGACCCACACTGTTCTGGTGCTCGGAATCATCAGCGGCTGATGTGAACTGGTTCAGCCTGGTCTGCCCCTGACCTGTACCAAATGTATGCTGGTGGGTAGCTTTCTCTGGCTGGTCTGGGTTGTTCCTTATCATGCTTTCTGTGCTTACCTGCAGGGACTGTGTCCCAATAGAGGAGTTTCCCAAGCTCCTCCATTAGAACCTCTCCCTATGCCAGATCTTGCACATATTGGTGGGTCCATGAGCCAGCCCTACTCAGTCCACCTCTTGTCCTAGCAGGAAGAGTGGTCTTTCCTGACTGGCCTTCAACCCATTCTGGTTCTTACTATTGGATATTTTAGCCCAGCCAAGGTTTGTCCATACCCAAACACAGCTCATACATGGCTCAGTAGGGGCAGAGACCTAGCCTAATCCATCCTACATCTATCCTGGTCTTCCAGAGCACCAGATGATGCTAGAGTCCAGCCTGGCTTGGTGCATCCAGTCCCAGGCCACACTTGTGCCAAGGGAGACTACAGCCACTTCAAGACCAGAATGCAGTCCCCACTCCAGCTCCTGCATTCACCAGTGGGGACCCCAACCCAGCTAGGGTGTCCCCTTAGCTTCCCAACCGGGCCTCTTCCCAGCCCTAATTATATGTGTGTCAGTGGTTGCTCTGACTCAGCCTCGCATAGCCCCTCACCTGTCTTGGCCTTTGCCTTAGATGCTGTGCCCTAGCATCCCTGACTCATGCAGACCAGTTGGTAGCTCACTGTATGACCTGTACTCCATCCTGATTTCTATTTTTCCTTGTGAGTTGAAGTTTGCTCGGCCCTGCCAGGTCCACCCCATTCCATTACCAACCCACACATTAGCCAGCCATTGGAGCTACTTTGCCCAGCTTGTCCAACCCCCAAGCCTGTACCATGTGTTCACCAGTGGGAGCTATGACCCACTAGGGGAGTTTCCCAAGTTCCTCCACTTGATCCACTCTCAGACCCAGTTCTTATACATGCCAGTGGGTGTTAGCCCAGTGTCCAGCATAATCTGGCCTTCCAATTAGCCTTGTATGAGCTGGTGAATGTTATAGCCCAACACACCCTATTTAGGATGCACATTTGGGTGCTGTTGCCTTACCAACCCAGACTGTTGTTTCTCCTTTACTTGTGAATGATGGCAGGCTCCTTGGTCACACCTAGCTTAGCCCATCACCCCAACTCTTGAGCTAACCAGTGGAACTAGAATTTCCAAAGATTTTACCCACACATCCCCTACAGAATCTACCCCCAGAAATGGTTCTCTCATGTGCTGGTTAATGTCATGGCCCTGCCTAATGTGACCCGTCTCCTGATCCATCATTCAGTCAGGTACTAGGATGTGGTCCTGCTAGACAAGCCCCGAACCTTACCTTTTGCATGGATCGGAGGCATGTAAGTTTTAACCAGAAGATTAGTTTACGGTTTTAAATTTCTGACTTACCTTCAGAGAAATATTACAGACTTTCAAAGTCAAGTTTCAGGTACAATCATTTCTTTGTCACAGTATTGTTAAAATGCAGTTTTAAGAATAAACTGCGCTGGGACCTGGTGAGGTAGCCTAATGGCTAAAGCCCTCACCTTACATGCAGCAGGATCCCATAGGGTCGCTAGTTCTAATCCCATCAGCCCTGCTTCCCATTCAGCTCCCTGCTTCTAACCTGGGAAAACAGCTGAGGACGGCCCAAGTGTTTGGGACCCTGTACCTGCATGGGAGACCTGGAAGGGGCTCAGGGTTCCTGGCTTTGGATCAATGCAGCTGTGGCCATTGGAGTTGCTTGGGAAGTGAATCAACAAATGGAAGATCATCTTCTCCACCTCTCCTCCTCTATGTATATCTTTCTTATAAAAAAATTAAACTTTAAAAATTGCATCAAAGTAATATTACCTTTTGTTTTTCCTCAAATTTTTTGAGGTATTCTCATATGTGTGTGTACCTTCCTCTTCACTGTTTTTCCATTATTCTAGATACAATTAAAAAAGCAATATGCATTGTGATAAAAGCATGACAGAGTATGTTTAAATTATTCATAAAAGGTTCTAGCACATTTAGGGTGCTGAAATTCGCCATTGGCAGTGTACTTTATGGATCACGTCTCATGCCACAGGAGTGTCTCCAAGAGGACTCATACGGACCCAAAGAGGAGACAAAAAGTGTGGCTCTTAGAAAAGGTTTTTACGGCTAATTTGGATTACTCTCTTTGTGAGGCAGAGACATTTCCGTTTCATAGGCTCATTCCTACAATGGCAGACGTTGGGCTGTGCTGAACTTAGCAGGAGCTCAATCTAAGTCCTCCTCCTGTGGCCTCAAGGACCCAGTTACTGAAGCCAGCACCACTGCCTCCCAGGATCTGCATCAGCAGGAGAGCGGTACCAGGAGCCAGAGCAGTATCCAACCCAGGTATGCTGATGTGAGACAGTATTGTCTGAACCAAAAGCCAATGCCAGCCCTCAGGAGTTTGTCACGCTAATGATTACTGGAACAGAAAAATGCAAGGCTCTTTTTCTTCAGATGGCAAGTATAAATATAAGAAAAAAATACGAACACAAATATTAAAAATACATAGGATTACAATTGCGGCACAGCAAGTTCAACAGATATTTGGAAAACTGGCATGTTTTACTGGAAAAAAGGTTCAGCCAGAACTCCTCTGCTTCAGATCCAGATTCCTGCTAATGAGCCCAAGAAGGCAACGTAAGGTGGCCCAAGTGCCACCCTCATGGGAGACCAGGATGAAGTTCCTAGCTGCTGGCTTTGGTTTGGTCCAGATCTGGCTATTACAGCCATTCAGAGAATGAGCAGAGAGATGGAAAAGCTCTCTTGCTTTCTCTCTCTCCTTTCTCCCTGACACTATGTTTTTCTAATACATACATACTTTAAAAGACTCAAAATATATAATTCTGTTTAAACGAATCCCCATTTCTGAAAACTAAATACCTCTTCTAGGTTATTTGGATATTGATATTTTTCTGTTATCCTACAATATTTTTGAATTAATCAAGTCAGTGCTACCAGTCCTTAGTTAACTTGCTCCGTCTACAAGTTAACGTTCCTCTCAATGTTCTATTTATAAGTAGAACAAAAACCTAGGAAGTCTAATTTGGGATCAGAATAGTAGCTTATGTTCTGCCATGTAGAACATTAAGATTTGATTAGCCAGATTTTAGGGTGGAAGCCAAAAGGCAAGAGTACAAGGCATTCTTATGGCTAATGGGCAATCAGTAAGATGGTCTACGATTTATCAGGCTCTGATCTTCATTAGTTACACAGGCAGCAACCTTTGATAGACCCTACGGAGAATGCTGAAATAAGCGAGCTGATGAAATGACAAGGAACTCCAGGATTTAACAATGAAAAAAGAGCAAGAAAAACCTGAAAATATCTGTTGTGGTGGATCTTTCTGAAGTTTATGGTAAGGCAATCAGTGATTTTTAATGACAAAGTTCATACTATACACCTTCGACTTTGTAAGCTTCTGGACAATCAGTTGAAACTTTTTAAGAAGTTCTCCAAGAGACTTGGAAGTTTTGTGTAACACAGGGACAATCAATAGAAATCTAATAGTCTTACGAGGTGTGTATTTCAAGTCTAATATCTATGTCATAATTGTTCAATCTTGTACTATTTTTAAATTCATTTCAGAACTATACATGTATACAGGGTACTATAAGTGACTATAAGCTCAAGAGTGCAGAAAAAATAAATACATCACAGGCCTACTTACGTGGGATCATCCGAGGCAGTAATCTTCTTGAGGACATCATTATATTCATGTAAGTTAGTAACGCCATTTGTACTTATGAATATTTCACTGTCTCATTAGCACTATTATTTTCAAAGTCTGCAATAGAACCTTTACTCTAGATATAAGACATCACTGAAGGTAGGAGCCCATCATTTTCACAAATGCCAAAAAAAAACCCCTGAACTCTATTTAATGCATCTACTGTTATCTCCCTAGATACGCAGCCTGTTTTATCTTAAATTTGTGTTACAATACGAATCTGTATTAAAATGATTGTATTAAATACACATGTATTTGACAATAACAAATTTTTAAATTATTTTTATTTGAAAGGCAGATTTTATAGAGATACATAAAAAGTCTTCCATCCACGGATCCAGTCACAAATGGCTACAAGGGTTAGAGCAGAGCTGATCTGAAGCCAGGAACCAGGAGCTTCTTCTGGGTCTCCCACAGAGGTGCAGGGTCCTGAGGCATTGGACCATCCTCTGCTACTTTCCCAGGCCACAAGCAGGGAGCTAGAAGTGGAGCAGCTATGACACAAACCAGTGTCTATATGGAATATGAGCACTACAAGGCAGAGGATTAGCTTGCTGTGCCACTGCACTGGTCCCAAGAAATCTCTAATGATATCCTCTAAAGACTGGATGCGTTATAAAATTGGAAGTACTGAGTTTGAAAAAACACTTGCTGAAGATGGTAAAATGAAAAGTCAAACACAAAATGTGATTGAACTAATAACACTGATGCACTCTTCAACTCTGAGACATCACGAACATGGAATAATTCTTACAGGTTTACAATACGGTGGAAAAGGTAGCACCAGGAATGAACAGAAGGCAAACGTGGGGATCTCTGGCTTCAGCCTGGCTTGGCTCTAACTCTGTGTGCATTTGAGGAGGTAACTGGCAAATGGAAGATCTCTGTCTTTCAAATAAAACAGGCAAAGACTTTTGAAAAATGAAGAACTAGGACAGGTCTGAGCCTTCCCGAGCTAAGGAAGGCAGTGGCACAGTATGCATGTCTAAGGTGGAAGCCGAGGCACACAGAACAGACTCCATAGGCTCAAAGCGCTAGTCATTGCCAAGTTTGCCATCAGCTAAACAATATTTGAGAAAATTGAAGAGAAAAATCAGAGACAGGGAGCTACTCACAAAAAATACTTAAGAAATCTTTGTCAAGGAATACAAAACTGACCTGACTGGTATGTAAAATTCTGTCCTTGGAATACTAATTATTTAGTACATTTTTTCAAGGAAGACATACATAACCACGATTTTACATATACATTGTGTTGAAATGTGACATGGCATATAATCTGTTTCTGTGAAGTCTAATTACCCTTATTTTAACTCTTTAAGGTTGACATCATTTTAGAATGAGCTCTGTTGGGTCACACCCAGTAGTTTTCCCAGTATGTTCCGGGAAGTGAACAAGAGCAGCATCCTCTGACCTCTTGTGAGGAATTCCAATCCTCAGGGCTATCTCAGTGTGCACCAGTTTGGGTTTTAAGCATTCCACGTGATTCTACTGCACTTCGAAGTCTGAGCACCACTGCTGAGGCATCTCAAACTAGACTGCTGTCCTAGTCCAGCTAGGATTTGCACGATGGGCAAGAGCGAAGGAAGAAAGATGAGCAACAAGCTTTACACTCGGACACACCTGCAGTCAAGTTAGGGCCCCAGGATCAATACACTGCATGAGGGCCTAAGGAAGTGACTTAGCATTGCTGAACCTCCAGTTCCTCATACAGAAAGTAGAAGTAAAATCTCTAGCTTGAAATTCAGCATCACAATCAACACAGAAGCTGATGTACCGTCATGTTAATTAAGCTATCTGTTGTGTCAGGCCTAGTTCCAAGGCAATTCTAGCATTTTCTATGTGATCTTGGGCATTAGTAAACCAGAAATTTAGGGGATAAATACATGCAAATATTTTAGAAGACCGCCTGCCACATGAGCACTCAATAACCATGTTTCTCATAGTAAGAGTACAAAAACCCATAATAATTATTTTAAACATATTTTTACTCAATACTATGTCAATTAATTCCATAACATTGTATATTGTTGCTGATGTTTTGTTGGGGCTTTTAACTGACTGGGACTTTACTCTGTTAGCTCTACCTTCAGACCAGAGAAGGTCTCCCCAAGAAGCCGCTGAACTTATCTGGACAATAAGATGCTGGACTCTATGCTAGGTATATGCTTGCATTGACGGAATCTCAACTGAACTTGAACTGTGGTTATGCAGCAAGGGGGAGGAATCCACCATGGGGGAAGGGTTGTGGGAGGGGTGGGGAGAATCCCAGTGCCTATAAAACTGTATCACACAATACAATGTTAATAACAATTTTAAAAACCCATAATAAACTACCTCATGTAGATAAAAACTTAGACGCAAAACACAGTGGGTCCTCAATATTTGATAACACTATCACTATCATAGAATATTTTGCTATAGAGTACTGCTTGAAAAGGTTCCAAAATATGTGGGCATCCCCTGGCATGTTCACACATAATGTGCTATACTTACATAAAATGCTACCACTGGGGGAGTCAAGAAAATTGCACATGGAATCTCTTGGTACATTCTTTGCAACATCTGCGTATCTATATTTTTTCAAATAATTTTTAAAAGAATAAAGAGTTAACTTGAGGTGAGAAATATTAGGGGGAGTCAGAAGTTGGACTTACACTTTTATGCTTTTCTCCAACTAAACAGAATAAAGCTTCAAAAAAAAATAATAAAAGCACCAACAAAGCACTAAGCTAGGACCAGTCTTGTGCAGGAGGTTAAGGCAGCTGCAGCAGCCGCACTGCACACAGGTGCTCACCTCCAAAGCAGCTCCCTGGAAGATGGCTCAGACTTGAGTCCCCGCCACTCAGGTGCGAGTCTCAGGGTGTGGGGATCCTGGCTTCCTTCCAGACACCCACAACGGTGCCAGCCTCTGGAGAGGTACCCAGGGCACGGAGATCTCTTTCATTCTCTTCTGACTTTTCCTGATACTCTACCTTTCAAATACATAAAATAAACCATTTTTTAAAATTCATCTATACACGCATGCTGACACGGTAACTTCCAATTACCTCATAGCAATTCATCAGTAATTTTTTTTTCTTGAGCCCTGCAAATGACCACTGTGGTGGAAGAAAACACACACATTGCAGCGTTTATACTAAACTCATTTGGAGATGCATCTGTGCTCCAGCAGGCAAACACAAGATTACTTCAATTACAACGTATAATGAACCTCACCTTTGTTTTCAGATCTGTATTTAAACAGCCCGGCCTGGAAGGCACTGGTCTGCCCCGGGCCAGTGCCCTGCTAACCCGTACAGTGCTCCGGCCCTCCTCATCTCGCCCACTCTCACAGGGAGACAGGTGGTTTGCACTGCTTAAACCCACACACTCACACCTCCGCCTCTCCTGCTTTAAAAAGCTTCCCTTTTTTGACTTCCGCTAAGTGTTTAAAGAGTATCTGCATTTTAACGTCTACTGCGGCGCGCTTGTTCTACTAAAAAAAAAAGCATCAGAAAGGCCCAAACCTCTAACTTCCCAAAGGGGTTAGCAGCAGGGGCCCTTTCCTTATCGCACTCAGCCAACGTCCCTAACCTCGGCTTTCACTCGGGGTTGTTGACATTTGTCAAACTCCCGCGCACTAGAGGTGCTAGCCGCTGGCATTTCCATATATTTAGAAACCAATTCTTCTTTGACGGAAATTTTTGAATACGTCCTTTGCATTATCTCTGCCTGTTATTTCTTTCTCTGGTAGAGAAAGTATCCTGGGAATTTATTCCCCCTAACAGAAAAGTTAGAATACTACATTACTGTGCCGCCGGTCCCGCCCTCCGGAGAGTAACACCTGGAAGGGTAAGGCCACCGGGCCGGTTCTTCCCAGTCTCCCACCTGCCGCAGCCCCTCAGAGAGGGTGGGACACTCTGCCCACCGCCCGTCTCGCCCTGCGCAGAGCCGGCACCCTCCCTCCAGGCCCTCCGAGAAGCGAGCGCCGCGCCGACCTTCCGGGACGGAGCTCTGTTCCTCGCCGAGCGCGCCGAGAACGTCCTGGAGCGCCCTGCGCGCGGGACGCGGACAGAACGCCGCTTGCCGCCAGACGTCCGGGGCAGCGCTGACAACCGGAGCGAACCAACAACGCGCTTCCGCGGCGGTCCCGGGCGCTCTCCGGCACCGGCTCCCCCTCAGCTCTCTGCTTCTAGAACGCTTCCTTCCCCCGCCCTCCGGCGCGCGGGGCCCCTCCCCTCGGAAGGCTCGCAGCCCCCGGCTCGTCCCTCAGCCCCCCTCGCGGCTCGCTCCATCGGCCCTGCTGATTGGCCGAACGCGCCGGAGCCCGGCAGGCCAATCGGCGGGGCGGGTCGGCGGCGATGGGCGTGGCCGCGGCGCCGGGCCCTCAGATCGAGGCTGCCTCCCCCTCGCAGCCGGCAGCACATTCCGCCGTCGCCGCCGCCCGGCCCCGCAGTTGTCTTGGCCGGAGCTGCCGCGGCGCCGGGGTTAGGGCAGGGGGCGGGCGGGGAGAGCCGCCGGAGGAGCAGGCGGGTGAGAGGAGGGAGGGAGCGGCGGCCGGGTGGGCAGAGCGGCTCCGGCGGCGGCGGCGGCCCGGTTCCTGGGAGTGTCGGTGCGGCGCGGTGGTTGGGGCGGATCCCGCGGGGCCCGGGCGGGGGAAGGAGTCACCGGCCCGGCCATGGCGGACAACGAGAAACTGGACAACCAGCGGCTCAAGAATTTCAAGAACAAAGGCCGCGACCTGGAGGTAAACTCGGGGATGGGGGCGCCGCGGGCCTCGGGTCGGTCCCCGCCGGGACCGCCGAGTGGGGGAGCCGCCGCCGGGGGAATGGCGCTGGGGGCCGGGCCGGCCGTGACGCTGGTGCGAACGCGCCGGGAAGTTTGTGTGGGGCCTGCTCCGCCTCCGCGGCCTAGGCCTGCCCCGGGGAGCCGGCGCCCGGCGCGGGGGCCGGGGCCGGGCGCGGGGAGCCGGGTGCGGGGAGCCGGGCGCGGGGAGCCAGGGCTGGGAACCCGGGCGCGGGGAGCCGGGGCGCGGGGAGCCGGGGCGCGCGGCCTGTCCCTGCCCGGCCTGTCCTTCCCCGGCGGCGTGCGGGGCGCGCGGCCTGTCCCTGCCCGGTACCACTGCCCCTCGGGCCCCGGGCGTCCAGCGCCGCCGCCGGCTGGGCCCGGAGCGCGGGTGGCCAGCGTGGAGCGGCCGAGCGCGCCTCGGAACTTCCTCGGCGAGGCCCAAGGCGGCTCCACTTAAAGGCTTTATTTTATTTTTATTTTATTTATTTTCTGGTCTTCCCGACTCCCGCTTTACCCCCTCCCTCCCTGCCTCTCCCCGATGTCCAAACTACAGGAGCCAACTTCCCCGTTGAAAAAAAAATTAAATCAATAAACAGCCAGCCCCGGCGTGAGAGGCCGTCCTGGCGGACGCTGACGGTGCCTTGCAGCGGGCTGTGCTTTTGCTCTGCATATAGCCGTTTCACTGTGTGGCTCACGAGGTACTGCCCTCTTGCAGGCACAGCATACCCCTTATTTCAGCTTGTCCACAAGTCTTTATCCCCTCCTGAGACCACCAGCTGCACTCTTACGTAGGAAGTCCACAGGGTTAAACAAAGTTGTCATCCTCTATCCTTTCCTTCCACCTGCTGGTGGGGGTGGGGGCGCTGGACGGGCACCATCACGTTGGGAAGAAGGCTTCACTGTGGTAGATCCATGGCAGGGGTGTGGGTGCGCGCGCACCGTGATTTCTGATACAACACTTCTTAAGGGTTTAGGTAAAAAAAAAATTTTTTTTTTCTTTTTTGATAACTTTTGCATCTGAATCGAGAGTTCAGCTTTTAAGGGAAAGTGGTCAAGTATTTTTAAGTCGTCCCTCTGTACATTTCTCTCCTGAGATCTTCACGTTCCCGTGGCCTTTTTTCTAAACTTGACCATGTGCTTTCAGTATTTGAGGGACTTTCCGCAAAGCTGCTCCCTTCTCCGAGGTAGTTTGTGCTGTTGTAGTGGTTTTCATCGTTTGAGAAACCATGTGTTGGAGTTGGGGCTGGGGCAGGTAATTCTGTGATTGCTCTATGGTGAAGATGCAGTGTAATTCTTGTGATCCTTTTTTCTAATGAAAATTGTAGCATCTGTATTGGTAATATTCAAATGCTGTAAAAATCAACCCCTAGATTTACAATTTTGTTTTCATGAAATTTACCCTGTGCCTGTCAGCAAAGTGAGTTTTTTCTAATGTAAATATTTAGAATGAGCAAAATTACAAAATTTAAAAGCTAATGAATACCATGATTAATCAATTCAGAAAAAAATAGATTCTTTTTTATCTGTATTTCTGCTTGCAATGAAATATAATTAACACACTGAATAGTTGATTCATTAAAAGTGGGCTTTGAGCATATTCACATAGTTGTGCAACCATTGCCAGAATCAGTCAATCTTAGAACATTTTTACTGTCTCAAAGAGAAACTGGTGCTCATTAGCAGTCATTCTCCATTTCTCATCCAGCCCGGCCCCAGGCAGCCACTTTGTCTCTCAGATGTGATTGTTCTGGGCGGTTCATATAAGTGGAAGTATACAGTGCGTGAGCCTTTGTGACTGGCTTCTTCGAGGCAGTGTGCTTTCAGGGCTCCTGTGTGTTGTGACAAGAGTGTATGGGTGTTTCCCTTCTTGGGGCTGACCCATATTCCAGCATATGGGTCACCACATTTTGTTTATCCATTCATTAGTGGATGGACATTTGTCTTGGTCCCACTCTTCAGCTATATGTGAGTCTAATTCTGTAAATGTTCTCACGTGTTAGTGTGGATGTATTTTCATGACTCTTGGTTATACACTTAGGAGTGGAGTTACTTGATCATGTGGAAACCTTTCATTCTTGGTGGGATTGCCAGGTTATTTTCTAAAGCTCTCCTCATTGTCAGGGTTGATATTTCCCCTTCCTGCACCTATCTTTGAACTGTAAGGATATTGTGATGTGATGTGATGTGTGTGTGTGTGTGTGTGTGTGTGTGTGTGTGTGTGTGTGTGTGTGTTTTAGAATATGTATGCACTAGGTTTTTTGGGTTTTGGTTTTGAGACACTGAAGGTGCCTCCTTGGTATCCTCTGCTGACTGTGGAAATAGAAATGTTTATACTTTGCACCTAAGGAAAAGAAATATACTATAATAGTTATACTTTCCCTTCATTAAGACATACTCAAAGTAATTCATGCTTGTAATGATAGAAGTGTCATTTATTATCCATGGAGAACATTGATGGGCTATGTTGTATGCTAATTATTATGTTTGTATCTCTCAAAACAGGCCCATTTCCTCTTCCTCCCAATATGATCACTGCATTATGCTGTATATGTGTGTAAAACACAATATGTTCTAAGAAAATATGGTTGTTTGGTGTAGGTCTTATGGTGATAACCTGCTTCTCTGAAGAGATCTTTAGAAAGAAAAATGGGCCACTGCTATCCAGTGACTTGTTTAAACCAGTATTTTACAAAATCAATTGTATTTTATAATTAAACTGCATATCTCAGAAGTAGCTGTATTTCCACTGCTTGAAAACCACATGTGGCTAGTGGTTATTTCATTGTATAGCATAGAGAGTGAGAGAGTCGTGGCCTTTTTTTTTTAAGTTTGAGACAACAGTTTGGAAATGATGAAAACTGTGAAGTTCTACAGTTCGATTTAACCTGGTCTCTAAATTTCATGTGACCTGGTTCTTCTGTAAAGCTGGAAGTCGTTGCCATCTGTGTCATGAGGGTGGTGAAGATGAAACGGCCTGGTGAGCCCTTCAGTGCTTCTGTTGGGAAGGAGGGATGAGGTTCAGGAGGGTTCAGTGTAATTCATTCTCACTGCCTTATTTGCAATTCACTCAGGCGTGTGTGTGTTCTTGTGTAACTAGGTGGTGCTAAATTTTATGTTATATTGCACAATTAATGGGATTTTTTTTTTTTTACTATTTTTATTTTGTTTGAAAGGGAGAGGTTTTGCAGCCACTGGTTAACTCAACAGCTAGGACTGGGCCAGGCAGAAGCCAGGAAACTCCACATGGGTGGCAGGGGCCCAACCTTCTGGGCCATGCACTGCTTCCTCCCCAGCCATAGGAGCAGAGACTGGAACCAGGCACTCTGTGCAATGCATCCCTTCCAAGCAGTGACTTCTTGCTGCACTGTATCTGTAGCAGGGCAGGTTGTAAATTCAGACATGTAATTGCTCCTTGAAGGCCGGTTTGGGCACAGGAAGTTAGTGACCTTTCTGAGTTGTAATTTCTGAGTGTTAGAGTTGAAACTAATAGCTTTCAAATCTGACACTTGTGCCTGCTTTTCAGTCTAACATTCTGGCTCTGCAGAAATGCACTCATGCTAACTTTCTTGAAAGAAAAGCAGTAAGAAAGGCATATCAAGAAATGTCAGATGATACCCACCTCGACCTGGCTTTTCCCCGCAGTGTGGTTGTTTGAGAGAGGTAACCATAGAGAGAATACACAATGCAGCACAGGAAATGGTAATCACCAGACTTCAAATAAAAAACTGTCAGGATAAACCCTGAGAAGCCTATTTCGTTTATATTTCCAAAGTACAGGGAAATTTTCCTATAGATTTTATAATAAACCCACAAAGCTTTTATTAGAAGTTCTGGGAGTATTCAGTTTCAGGAAGAATATGACATACATTGGAAAAGTAACCTAAGAAACAATGTAAGAAAACAATATATCCTTATGTAAAAGAATATTAAGAACCCACATAATTAGAATTACATGGTGATCAATGCAGCATAAAGTGTGAACTCAGCTTGAATTAAAAAAAAGAACAGCTGTGTGGTCAGCAGGAATTTAACAATTGATGAGCTGTTTTGCTGTTTGGAAATGGCCTTGGTGACTTGTGAAAAGCAGTTACGCTGTTAAGTCTGGTTAACTTTTAGACACTGACCTCTCTCATCACGCATGTTGGAACATCCTTACTGTACTGAAAATAACCACTGTCTAATTTTTCATATAATAGTCCAAGAGTGTGACATTATGAAATATCTGATAGAAATATAGTTAGAAACTAAATGATTTTAATGCTTCCTGCCAGCTTTTCTAGTTTACAAGGCAACCAGTTTCAGAATTGCTGCATATCATTGTCTTGGGGATAGCAAATTGTCCTTGTTATTATTATTTTTTTTAAGATTTATTTTTATTGGAAAGTTAGATATACATAGAGGAGCAGAGACAGAGAGGAAGATCTTCCATCTGATGATTCATCCCCAAGTGGCCACAACAGCCAGAGCTAAGCTGATCTGAAGCCAGAAGCCTCTTCTAGGTCTCCCACATGGATGCAGGGTCCCAAGGCTTTGGACAGTCCTCTACTGCTTTCCCAGGCCACAAGCAGGGAGCTGGATGGGAAACCAGCCGTTGGGATCAGAACCAGTGCGCATATGGGAACCTGGTGCATGTAAGGCGAGGACTTATTAGCCACTAGGCTACCACACCAGACCCAGTTGACACTAGAGCTATCAAGTGAACATACAAACAAAATTGGAAGACTTGTAGAAGTGATTTAAACTAAAAAGAAATGGAACCATTTTTTTTAATGTATAAGTTTTTGAACATTGATTTCCTAATACCTGACAGTAGTTGTGGGTCCTTGAAATGCTTTAAAATATTTTCTAAAAGAAATGAAAAAAAAAAAGAATAAGAAAAAAATAATGAAATATTTTATAGAACAGTGTTTATCTACCTGAGGCCAATGAGGATGAAATGAGAACCTGTGATCAAGTTTAATCTTAGTTGCTGATTTGGGAACTCCATGGTATATATTTGGGACTTTCTGAGACCTGTGTATGTGCTTTTAATCTATTTCTCTCCAAGTTATAAATAGAAATTATTGAGCTCATTCTAAACAAAAAAATGTGTGTGCTTCTAGTTTAATAGCATTATATTCAAGGGAATGAGTGTAATTCGATATGCTGGAAGCTAATCTATATTTTCTACCTCTAACTTTACGCAGCCTTAATCCAGATCCTAAATTTGATTAGAAAAAATTTTTAAACAATATTTATTATTATTATTTTATTTTAAAGGCAGATTTACAGAGAGAAGGAAAGATCTTCCATCTGCTGGTTCATCCCCAAGTGGCAACAATGGCCTGAGCTGAGCCAATCTGATCAGAAGCCAGGAGCCAGGATCTTAACTCTGGGCCTCGCAAGAGGGTGTAGGGTCCCAAAGCCTTGGGGCATCCTCTACTGCTTTCCCAGGCTGAAGGCAGGGTGCTGGATGGGAAGTAGAGCAGCTAGGACACAAACGAGCACCCTTATGGGATCCTAGGCTTGCAAGGGCAGGATTTAGCCATGAGCCAAGGTGCTAGGCCCTGAGTAGATTTCAGGTGAAGGCTGTGAGCAGAGCCGCTGGGTTACAGTGGGTACTCAGGAACTGTCTCCCAAAGAAATCCTTGGATATTGTGCATCATTTGTGGACTTCTGCACCTTAGAATGCAATTTCTGTGCTTTCCATTTAGTTGAGTAAAGGATAGAATTGGGGAAGCTCTTTTTCTACAGACACTATGAGACTGTTTATAGTAGTGCTTATGAGATACTTGTAGTGACCATACTTCAGATGTTTTCGAAGGTTTAGGACACAGTACTTATTTACAGTGTTAAAAATTGAGGACCCTGTAAAAAGTTTTGTTTATGGGTTTTTATTGGTATTTACCATTAGGACATCTATTTAAACAAAACTTTAATGAAAATCAATTTATTTTCTAAAACCAGAAAGTTTTAGTGTGAATCTCCATGTTTAATTTTTTTCAGGTTTTTAAATGTTTGACTTAACAGAAAACAGCTAACTTCTTTCTGTTTCTGAATACAGTCTTTGTTGATGTGCTGTTTTCTTGAAGTATGTGAAAAACACTCACCTTCACCAGATAAGTAGGGGAGATTTTAATTGCCTTTTTAGGATAAGTGGAGATTATTTGATACTATACGATCATTCCATAATTTTTCAGAGATTAGTTGCAATGTAGCCTGTGAAGCCACACTGATGGATTCTTCTGCCCTAGGTGAAAATCCACTGGACTGTCTCATACCTCAGATAAGGCTTTTTACCTGTGTTTGATTTTTGTAACATCAAGTATTGGGTTCTCTGAAAACATTTGTCATTCTTCTCAGATCTTTCAGATGCTGAAATATTTTGTTATACAGTGGCAAACAATCCAAAATTATTGTCACCACAGTTGAGAAAAACCATTATTCTTGAATGTCAAGCTTACAATGGTGGGTACCCGTTTTTTGAAAATCCTTATTTACACTTGAAAGCTCAAATGTTATCATAGAAGTGGATAATATACATTGTTTTTCTTGAGGCTGTGGCTCACTAGGCTCATTTTTGTGAAAACATCTGCCAGACACTGAGTCTGAATAACCATGATTTGTTTGTTGTTCTTTGATGTAAAAATGATGCTCTTTGATGTAAAAATGATGTTCCATGAAAAAAGTGGCTAGTTTACAACTCAGTTGCACAAGCACTTTCTCCTTGACACACATATTACTGTAGAAGTGCAATTGATACACTACAAAAGTGTTTTATTTGTAATTCCCAATTTAAAGTTTCATTCATTCATTTGAAGGGCAGACAGAGTGTGAATGAGCAAGCAGGCTTCCATATGCTGGTTCACTCGCCACCTGCTCACAACAGTCAGATCTAGGTCAGACTGAAGCCAGAAGCCAGAAATTCCTTCCTGTTCTCATATGTGGTTGGCAGCGCACCAAACACTTGTGTCGTCTTCCACTGCCTTTCCAGGCACATTAGCAAGAGGCTGGATCAGAAGTGGCAGTCTGACAGGGGATGCTGGTATTGCAAGTAAGAGACATAACTTGCTGTGCAACAGCACCAGCCCCCCATGGAAGATAGTCCTACGTGAGCTGGATTTGTTTTTTTCCCTTCTAAATAACTGAAATACCGTGCATACTCATGGAGCTTGGTGCCTTTGTCTCGATTCTAAAATGCCACAAGTTTTGTTCCCATTTCATCAGTGCAGTTGTTGATCCATATGCACAAAAATTATCATTGGGAAAATAATTTTGATCCAGTAGATTCTTAAAGAGGTCTCGAGACACGCTCCGCCCAGGAGTCAGTGGAGCACACTTTGAGTTCTACTCTCTTGTTGTTACACATGACTATCACTTTCAATTATTACAGGTTATTAAAAGAGTTAATAGCATCAGGGTTAAACGATGAACTGCAGAGTTATTTAGACCTGAGATTTCAACTGTTCTTTTCCTGCTTAAAAGTAGTAGAAGTTAACATAATCTGTCCAATCCATTGCCATGCTAAATAAGGCTTAGCATGTAGTACTTGCACAGTGAGTGGTGGCTGTTACTATTTTTACCAGCTGACTTCATCATGTGTCTAAGTGAATCCCTCTGTTGCATGTCACAATGGCATTTGGTTGTGATATTGTCTGTGTCACCATGTGCTATAAGCCAAATCATGAGCTGGGTAAGGCTGCCTTTTTCCCTCATTAACCTTCAAACAAACAAAAGCCTACGTTCGTACTAGGCTTTGGCTGCTAGTTTTTGACTTCCATTTCTCTGATCTTGTGTTGTAAATTGGTTAGTAAATATTTTATGTAGATTTTGTAAGTAGAAAATAGTTTTCAGGCCCGGTACAGTAGACTAGTAGCTAAAATCTTTATCTTGCAATCTCCAGGATCCCTTATGGGCGCTGATTCTATTCCTGGCGGCCCCGCTTCCCATCTAGCACCCTGCCTGTGGCCTGGGAAAGCATTCGAGGATAGCCTAAAGCCTGGGACCCTGTACCCGCTTGGGAGACCTGGAAGAGGTTCTCGGCTCCTGGCTTCAGATTGGCATAGCTCCAGCCATTGTAGCCACTTGGAGAATGAATTAGCAAACGGAAGATCTTCCTCTCTTTCTCTGCTCCTCTTTGTATATCTGCCTTTCCAATAAAAACAAATAAATCTTTAAAAAAGAAAATAGTTCTCATTTCTACTGTTTGGCACTCATAGTGAAAATGAGAAAAGGTCAGAGACATTTACTGGTAATATGAGATTAATTTGATAATTAAAAATGCTAAAATAAATGATCACCTGTCAGATTTTCATTGCAGCTAATATAAATTACATTTTGAAAGTATTTTGGCAAATTAGAAATTGCATTGATTTTATTAGCAGTAGCCAAAGTACTGTGATCATATGGTATTCTTAATTTAGTAATTACATTTTTTAATATGTTAGGAAATAAAAATCATGTTGCATCTGTTTTAGTGTCCTGTTCTTTAATGAAAACTTAAGTCGCCCAGTATCTACTCTTACTATTTCAGTTTTTGTATTATATCTTTGTGCTTCTTTGAAGTGGGCATTATGTAAGGTATTTAGTAGCTGAATCTTAAATGCCCTACATTGTCCTTTGGATTTGAATTGTATTAAATGGTTGTCCCCCATCATGCCTCTTTCATCCCTAACCCTGATTTTCAGCTGTTTCTGACCCAGGAAAGCAAGCAAAAATAATAGTCCTAAGATTTTTCAAGTGAATGTTACATTACTTTTGTTTCTTCAATAAGTTAGTTTTTTTATGGCTCTCTTTAGAATAGGAGCTGTAAGGATGCTTTCTCATTAATATTGATACTGAAAATTCAGATAGTTATTTTATATGTCATGTGGTTAAGTTTAGGGAACAGAAACCTGGCTCAGATAGTTCAAGTATATTTGGAGAATCTGGCTATCATAACTAGGTAAGTCTAGGACACAGTAGCCATTAGTTGTGTTAGTCTAAAATAGCTTTGCTTGACCAACCTTGGCATGTTTTTATACCTGAACTAATCTCTCCAGGTAGGAAACTGGTTCTACGATTGGCCGTCAAGGTTATGTACCACATGTCTAATGTTATGTGTGTTGTGGATGAGGAGGTGTGCTGGCACCTTGCCTTGACCTGCAAGTTTGCCACCAGAGGGAGGGAGCTGTGAGAATACAAAGGGAGGAAAAGCTGCTATAAAGAACCTGTAACAATGCAGGTGTGGGTGGTTGGGTCTTTACTTTCCTTTGACTTTGAATAGAATGTAGAGATACTCATTATGTTGCAAGTATGTCTAGAATTGGGTTCATGGTTGACAAATTATTTTATCTTACATCATAATATTCACATCTTTCCTGTTAATGTATTAAATATTTTGTTTTTTCCCCAGTTTTTTAACAGTAACACTATGACCTTCCTTTAAGATTTTTGTTAATATAAAATTTTTGTGCATTCTGTAGGTACAATTCCAAGAAAACAAAGCACAGTTCCCTGCTAATCATAATATTTAACAGGTGAAAAATGAGAAGACCAGAGGTCACAAACAAGGACTAAGAACAAAATGGCTGTTTCATTCCTGTGCAGTGTTTATGTTCTGCTTTAGCTGCAGCATATCAGAGAGAACGTTTGTCTCCCTGAGACTGGCTGATTTCATGAAACATAAAACTTACTTCACTAAGAATTTGTTGCAGAAGGCAGAATTTCATTCTCTTGTGCCTGAATACTATATAGTGTCTGTGGAACGTGGTTACATACCACATTTCTGCTTCCAGTCATCAGTTGGTCAGCAGTGCTATCACTGTTAAATGATAAAAAGGTTAAGACCTATAGATATAAAGCAAATCAACATTTTTAGACATTGGAGAAATGAAGATCAAAATCATGAGATAACATTCTGTGTGCAGTAGAATGCCAGTAACCCAAGAAACAATAAAAACTGTTGGTAAGGATGAACATAACAAATACTTCAGCCTCTTGGAAATGCTATTTGGCTGGCTTCTTAAAAAATGAAATAACTAACATGTGACCCAGGAGTTCCACTCACAGATACCAGTACAGCAGGATAGAAAGCATGTATATGTACACACACGTTTCCATCAGTATTAACTATAAAGGCGAAAACAAGCACCTCATATCTGTGAACTGATGAATATGTAAACAAGACATGGTGTATCCATCCAGTGAACTATAAAAGAAAACAAAGGTTGATCTATTTGAATGATAGCGTGTTAATAGAATTCTTCCGTCCCCCAGAGGGTTGTGGAGCTCCATCCGGATTTCCCATGTTGATAGGAGGGACTCAGGCACTGCAACCACTCGGTTTTCTGCCACTTTCTTAAGTGCAGCAGCAGGGAACCAGATCAGAACCACTGTGGCCCCGCCTTGTACTGGAGCTCTAAGGTGAGCTGCCAGAATATTGAGCAGCAGTCTAAGCCTTGTGCCACAACACTAGCTCCAGCACAGTACTGCTGACACTGGGCATGTGGAGTGTTCCCTCCTAAACCAAGCAGTCACTCCTGCAAGGAGACACCGGCCTAACCTTTTCTTCAGTTGAGTCCCAACATTTTCAGCCTGGACATTAATGTCAGAATGCAGATTGAGCATGCAATTCCAAAAAATGTCCAGTTGCGAAAGCCAGTTTCAAGTGCATGTTTTCTGTGTCTGACTAGAAAGCCTATAAATTATCCCATAGCCTCCTTGTTTGCGGGAGCCGCTTGCAGAGCTCAAAAGTTTATTTACTTTGAGATTTATTTTAACTGAAAGTCAGAATTACAGAAAGAAAGAGAGATCTTCCGTTTACTGGTTCACTCTTCAAGTGGTTACTATATACCAGAGCTGGACTGATCCACAGCTGGGAGCCAGGAACTTCTGGGTGTCCCATGTGGGTGCCAGGCCCCAAGAACTTGGGACATCTTCTGTTGCCTTCCCAGGCCATGAGCCAAGAAGTTGGATCAGAAGTGGAGTAGCCAACACAAATGGGTGTCCAGTTGGGATGCTGGCACCCCACGTGGAGGAATGGCTTGCTATGCCACTATGCTCACCCTCCTTGTTCATTTTAAAGAGTATTGCGGGACCCAGGTGACCAAACAAATGGAAGAGGACATACATGTAAGGCAAGACATGTGACATGGCCATGCTCTTTATACTGCACCACCTTATAGGCAGAGTGAAGATAAATATATATTTCATAATGTCACAGTATAAAATGTCTGAGATAGTTCCATAGCACCACATAAATTGGGGGTGAAGCGAAGAAATGGAGTGTGATAGCTAAAGCATATGAGGCTGCTCTTTGTGGAGGTGAAAGTCATCTGGAGTTAAGACTGTAGTGAGAGATGCATAACTGTGATGCACTGCAAATTGTAAACTTTCATATGGTACGTGAATTATGCCGAGTTGACCGAAAATGTATGCTGTGGGAAACTGGATTTCCAAAATATTTTCACTAAATTAAACTTTCAATTTCATTTTCCGAAATTTTTTTGTATCTTAATAAAGTTATTAAAAACAGTATTAAAGAAAACTTATTTACAGGAACTATGTGGTAGTGGGACATGACAGTTTCTGCTACCTAAGATCAAGGCTAAACTTGAGGCAGCTCCTTTTCACTGCCCTCCCCTTGTCCACTGCCCTCAGATGTATTCATTTATTCAGCAGATGTTTATTCCTCATTTGCTTCTAGAGGCTCTGCTGTAGGCTGCAAGGACAGATCATGGAAATAACACAAAGTTTGTGTTATGAAATTGACATTCCCACTTGAAAAGCTGATCTGATGGAGGTGCACATCTGCAGGGAACAGAAATCAATAATGTTTTGTATTTGATAACTTTCTTGAGATCTGTGAAAAACCTTGATTTTTTTTTTTTTTGAAGAAAGGAAAGACTAGGATTGCATCTCATTAGCTGTTTGCCGCTAGAAAAATGTAATACTTTTTTAATTCACAATTCCTACTTCTGCAAAATTTAAATCCTATCTTAATGGGTATTTATTTTTACCTTTACTTTTAAGATGGCAAAGAAGAGACAGGTTGAGTATGGTAAACTGTTAGGAAAGTCAAGAGATGCATGCGTAAGGTGTGCTTGCCTTGGTGGTTGCAGTTCATGACTCTGCCGTCTTGCTCTGCCAGCCACTAAGTCAGCTACTGAGTTTTATTTTTGCTAGTTACTGAATCAGTAATTCTTTTTTCTTCCTAAAGGCTTATTTTACTTGAAAGTCAAGGTTTGGGGAATGAGCAGGAAGAGAGATCTTCCATTCGCTAGATCATTCCCTCGATGACCAGAGTGACCAGAGCTGGGCTGGTCCAAAGCTGGGAGCCAGGAGCTTCTTCCAGGTCTCCCACGTGGATGTGGAGCCCCAAGGACTTGGCGTTTCTTCTACCGTTTTCCCAGGTCATTAGCAGGGAGCTGGCTTAAGTGGAGCAGCTGGGACTGGAACTGATGCCTGTATGGCATGCAGGTGCTTCGCCACCATGCCAGTCCTATTAACGTATTTCAGTATTAAATTACTCAATCTTACTGAACTAGCAACCACTTAACCAAATTAAGGTATTTTTTTTTGTTTTATTTTGTTTTATTTTAATTTCTGACCTGCTTACGAGTTGGCTTTCCTGAGTTAGGTTCTGTCCTTGATTTCAGCCCGTCCCTGCTGTGGGGAAACAAGGATATCAGTGGTAAACAGTGTTCTTTGGCTACTTCTTCCAGTGCTCAGGGAACAAGCAGGGGCGTTTAACTAAAGTATGAATGACGTTGTTTACTTACCACCGTTTGTATTTTTGGTTTTCAGTGGTTTTCTTATAATCTAGGGCAGATGATTAGTGCTTTCTTGTTTCTGCTACTGCCCTTGTGTCATTCATAAAATGATTGATGTGATTCTTTTAAAAATAAATCTAGATTGGCTAGGTGTCACAGTGGATTGGACTGCCACCTGCTGTGGCCTCATCCAGTATAGGCACTTGTTCCAGTGCCGGCTGGTCCACCACCAATCTAGCTCCCTAATTGCTAATTACCTGGGGAATTAGATTGCTAATGTACCTGGGGAAAGCAGTTGGTCTGACCCAAAATTTTGGACTCCTGCTACCCTTGTGGGACCCCCGAAGGAAGCTCCAGACGTAGCTGTTGGGACCATCTGGGAAGTAAACCAGTGAGTAAAAATCAATTTAACTCTGACTTGAAAGTAAATAAGTTTTTTTTATTTTAATTGTTTAAACCAAATTGAATCACTTTACGCTTGTTTTAGTGGTTTCCCACTTCCAAACTCCTTGTAAGACCTTTATGACCTTGACAAATATACTTTCACCTTCAATTTGATAATTTCATTTTCAATTTGATGCCTTCTGACTCTTGCTACTCAGTTTTCGATTTTAAAAATACCTGATGGCTTCCTATTTTCTATGTAAGAAGCAGCAGAACTTTTTTTTTTTATTTCATTATATGACACAGTTTCATAGGCTCTGGGATTCCCCCATCTCCTTCTCAAACCCTCCCCCGGTTTTGAATTCTTCCATATTGTTACAGTAGTACAGTTCATAACCAGTCATGATTCCTTCACTGCGGCCATGGACCATGCGGAGAGTCCAGCATCTTATTGTCCAGACAAATTCAGCAGTTTCACTGGGAAGACCATCTTTGGTCTGTAAGTAGAGCTGGCAGGATATTACCCCACCAATGAATGAGATAGAGCTTCTTAAATTAGACAGTTGAAGCTCTATTGTGTATGAAGCTGTTTGAGTGTTGCAAGGAATATTTAAACATGGCCAAATCCTTACCTTATTCCTTAACTTCTAAGTTCATAAGTCTCTCCCTGTAACTTGATTTCTCTGACTGTAGTTCCACTTCAGGCAAGTGAACTCACCTACGTTTGACATTCAGTTCTGCCTTTGTATCTACTTTTTTGAGTTCCTTCTGGAAATAATCTTCCTTTAGTTTATGCCTATTATTTCCATTTCTTATTTATGCCAACCGGTAGAGCCTAAGCCTCCAGGCCTCAGTTAAGTTTTGCTAATAAACCAGTTCATATGGCTCATTGCTTTGTTGAATTTCTGGAGTAGGTGTTTATATACCTATATTTTGGTGTTTCGTTATGTAAGATAATATTTCACTTCTCACGTATTTTTGCAAAAAGAAATATAATGGCTTGTATACCAGCAGATTCAACATACTAGATGAAACGTATAAAGTCTTGAAACATATAAACTAAATTGCCAAGACTGTGTCATAGAAATAGAAAGTCTGAATACTTCTGTAAGTATGAGAATGAATCAATGGCTTTTTTTTTTTTCCTTCTAACAAGGAAAATCTCAGGACAAATCGTTTTACTGGCAAATTTTGCCAAACATTTGTAGAGACAAGCATTGTGGCAAAGCAGGGTCAGCTGCTTCCTGGGCTGTCTGTGTCCCATGTGGGAGCGTCTAGGTCAGGTCCTGCTGTGACCTGGGGGTCAGATGAAGGCACCACTCAGGTTCCTGCCACTCAGCTGAGATGGGGCTCTGATCAGCCATTTCCAATGTTGGTTATTGTGATATTAGGAAGGGAACCAACAAATGGAATATCTTAATTTCTGACATTTTTCAAATACAAAGAAACATTTAAAAGCACAGTGCTCAGCATGGTAGCCTAGTAGCTAAAGTCCTTACCTTGCACATGCCAGGGTCACATGTGGGCACCAGTTCTAATCCCTACAGCCTTGCTTCTCTTTCATCTCCCTGCTTGTGGTCCTAGGTCATTTAGTAAGGGAAAATAAATAAAAGCATTGGTACTGTACAATTAGAACTTATAAATTCGTCACAATTTCTAGATATCAACTCATTCACAACATTGGTCTATTTTTAACACTGATTAGCCACCTGAAAAGGAAATTCACAATCCCATTTACAGTATCATAAAAATATTTAGGAATAAACCAAAGAGATTACCAACTTCTACACTGAAAAGTATAAAGTAGGGATCAGCATCATGGCATAGCTAGTTAGCCTGCCACCTTCAGTGCTAGCATCCCATGCTGGAGTGCTGATTCAAGCCCAGGTTTCCCCACTTTTTAGTTTTTTGAGGGTTTTTATTTTTGAGGTTGTTTACATAGATGATCAGGGTGGGGAGGGTCAAGGGTCAGAGAATAGTGGATGAGACCATTGTTTATACATTTTCTTTTTCTTCTTGTATATGGGGGATAGGGGATACAAAAGGAGAAACCTTGCCCAGCCTCCCAACTGCTGCACTACCTTGGGGTCGGGGAACTGCCACCTGCTAACATCCCAAAGGCTCCCATTGTAATGGAGCATTTTCTGAGGGCTCTGCTCATGTGGTCTCTATAGTCAAGAAGTTCTTTCTTTTTTCATCCCCCTCCCCAATCTATTGATTTCCCCTCTAGTTTTACAATGGGTGTCCTTCATGAATAATCAAGTCCATCATGATGTTATTGAAGTGTGTCCCGACATTGTAGGCATAGATCGTGTCTGAGAGTCCAGCATCCTACTGCCAGGATATCTTCAACTGTCACTGGAAGTTTGTCTTTGTTCTGTATGTATAGAGACATACTGTAGTCTGTCTCCACATCTGAACATAGCAGTGTCCGCTGCACTTCCATTATGCGCCCTGTTAAATATAGATGGCTCCCCCGCTTCTGACTCGGCTCCTTTCTAATGCAGCTGAGAAAGCAGTGGAATATAACCCAAGCATTTGAACCCCTGTTCCTCAGATAGGCAATCAAGATGCAACTTCCAAATCCTAGCTTTGTTCTCATTCAGACCTGGCTGTCCCAGTCTTTTGGAATAAAACCACTGGATGAAGGATCTCAGTCTCTCCTGCTTGCATTTTGTCAGTCACTCTACCTTTCAGATAATAATAAATTCACTCTCCAAACGTTAACAATGGCCAAGGCTGGGCCATGCCAGAGCCAGGAGCTTTGTCTCAATCTCTCCCATTGGTGCAGGGGCTGAAGCACATGAACCATCTTCTGCTGTTTTGTCAGGCACATTAACGTGGAGCAGCCGGGACTTCAACCCACATATGGGATACAGGTGGAGGCTTATCTTGCTCAACCACAATGACTGCCCCAATACATTATTTATATGTATATATACACACACACACACACATACACACATATATGTATGAAAACTACAAAATAAAAGAAATAAGGAAAATGGAAAGATACCCAGAGTTCATACATAGAAAGATTTAAAGTTACAATTTCCATATTACTCAGAGTCCCTGTCAGAATCAGTGACAGTTTCACAGAAATAACAATTCAGAAACTCATACCGTAAATAATTGCAAATAGCCAAAATAGTCTTGAAAAAGAAGAAAAATTGCAGGATTCATACTTTTTGACTGCAAAGAGCAGTGTAAAGTTGCTAAGCAAGCATATTGGTACTGGTGTAAAGAGACTGGCATGCAGACCAACAGAATGGAATAGAAAAATCAAACTCCTGCATATAAATGATCTTTGACAAAGGCTAAACATTGGGCAAAGAAAGTTTCTTCAGGGCCATACACGGTTGCCCAGTGCCTAAAGTCCTGGTCTTGCACACAGTAGGATCCCATATGGGCATCGGTTTGTTTCCTGAAGACCCTGCTTCCCTTCCAGCTCCCTACTTGTAGCCTGGGAAAGCAGTTGAGGACAGCCCAGGCTCCTGGCTTCGGATCAGCTCAGCTCCAACCATTGCAACTAATTGGGGAGTGAATCATCGGACGGAAGATCTTCTCTGTCTCTCCTCCTCTCTGTCCTCCTCTCTGTATATCTGACTTTCCAATACAAATAAAAAGTAAATCTTTTTTTAAAAAGTCTCAAAGTGATTTTGGGAAGGTTTTATATCCGTATACAAAGAATAAAATTTGACCCTGATTGTACCCAGAAAATCCGCTCAGAATGGATAAAATACCTCAAATAATACAGCTGGGAAAAGCAAGGAACATTTCATAGTCTTATTCTTAGCAGTGAGTTCTTGGATTTGACATCAGAAGCCAAGATATAAAAAAGTGTGAGTGGACATATGAAAAATATATTATCCTATTGGAAGATATCCTTATTAGAGTCCCTGATTTTATTTTTTTTAATGTTTTATAAATATATTAGTAAAAAACCTCTTTGAAAAGATCAATTTGCTGCAAATACTGGCATGCTCAGGAACTGGGTTTTGTGGGTAAGCCTAGTGGGGATTCTTGGGGGTTGCTCCGACTAGGCTACAGATCTCTCATGTACGTAAGGGCCAAGTATATGGTGGGCAGGGTTGGGATGGACCCCAACATCCATTGGTTTGCGTATGAGATGGGGCCAGGGACAGAACTGATGAGGCAGCTGCAACCATCTGTGTGTAGGCTGATGTGACGGACGGACCACGCCAGACCCCTCACTGGCTGGCACACAAATCGTCTGGGATCACCCCTGATGAGGTTTGTTTGGGGACCCCCAACTGGATCACTAGACTCAGAATTCCAGCCACAGTGAAAATCACAAGATGTGTGGTCTGTCTGACTGTGGAGTACATGTTTCAGAACTGAGTCTGCTCTGTTGTTGAAGCCTATGCAGCAGACGAGCATGCCCGGTTGCTCATAAGAGACATGACAGCCAGTTCATTGATGACTGCGAAGGGTGTTGTGTACCATGTCAGAGAATGGAGGGCAGAACAAATTGGACAGCTCTCTCAGCCAAGCTTTGGTAGCAAGTATCTGGGTGAATGGAGACTCTAAGGTAGACTGTTAGCCAGTGGACCTTGGAAGGATTTCTTCAACTTTGGAGCAATAAAATCAGTGTTTTAGACCTATCAAGACCACTTCAATAGTGCCCTTAGATCTGCTCCGCATCCAGGACCCTGAATGACATCAGTTGGCCATCGTTCATCCCTGGGCACTGAACAGTTGGGCTGCTGGAAGCAAGCTCTTCACACTTTCCCCATATACAGGAAGGGAAAAAAGACTGGAAACTGTTGTCTCATCCACTTTCCCAAAACCATCCCTCAACCCTCTGCACCCTAATTGGTGGTCCACATAGGCATGCATCCTTCTTAACTATGTAAATATCAAAAAGAAAATAAATTTAATCTTTTTTAAAAGTTTCAGGGCCTGTCCAGTAGCCTAGTGGCTAAAGTCCTCATCTTACATTTGCCGGAGTCACAAATAGGCGTTAGCTCATGTCCTGGCTGTTCTACCTCCCATCCAGCTCCCTGCTTGTGGCCTGGGACAGTAGAGAACAGCCCAGGGCCTTGGGACCCTGCACCTGCATGGGAGACCCAGAAAGAGGCTCCAGGCTTCTGGTTTTGGATCAGTTCTACTCCATTGTGGCCACTTGGAGAGTGAATCATAGACTCAAGATCTTTTTGTCTCTTCTCTCTATAAATCTTGCCAATAAAAATAATAAAAATCAGGGCCCAGCAGCGTGGCCTAGCAGCTAAAGTCCTCGCCTTGAACGCGCCAGGATCCCATATGGGAGCCGGTTCTAATCCCGGCAGCTCCACTTTCCATCCAGCACCCTGCTTGTGGCCTGGGAAAGCAGTCGAGGATGGCCCAAAGCTTTGGGACCCTGCACCTGTGTGGGAGACCTGGAAGAAGTTCCTGGATCCTGGCTTTGGATCGGCATAGCATTGGCTGTTGCACTCACTTGGGGAGTGAATCATTGGATGGAAGGTCTTCCTCTCTGTCTCTTCTCCTCTCTGTATATCTGACTTTCCAATAAATAAATCTTAAAAAAAATTGTGTTCTTGTGAGTCTCTGTAAGGATGTATTAAAATAATTTAGAGCAGAAACTTTTCAAGTCATTTGTATACTCCTGATCATAACATTATTTAAAAAAAGAAAGTTGGAAGCATTCCAGGTGTCCTGGATTCCTACAATGAGGCATTAAATTTATTTTAAAAAAAAAAGGGGGGGGGGGAATTCTGACCCACCTGGATGAACCTTAAGCCAAGTCAAGTTAAGCAGAGTAGAAAATGACATGATGTATGATTCTACTTATACAAGCTATCAGTGCATTGGGACAAGAAGGGGGCTGGTGGAAGGAGAAAAGAAGAATGGGTTTAACGGGCATGAAGTGTCAATTTTATACCCATTTAAAGATTGGAGGCTAACAATACACATGTTCGTGATGTCACTAACTTTCGTATTTAAAAATGGTATAGATGGAAAAGTTTATTAGGTGTTTCTTACTGCAGTTTAATATTGTTCTTTGAAATGTTTCATAATGATTTGCTTTATGCTTATTTTGTAATAAAAACAATTCTCAGAGCATTGGGAATGTTAATACCAGTGGGGTTATGTGTAGAGCAACTTACTTCTTGTACAAATGCAAAGTGATATGGCCCTTTGTCTTGATATTCAAGAATGTGCTCAGGCTTAGTGCAGTGGCCTAGTGACTGAGGTCCTCGCCTTGCATGTGCCAGGAGCCTACGTGGGCACCAATTTATGTCCTGGCTGCTCCACTTTTCTTCCAGCTCCCTGCTTGTGACCTGCGTAAGTAGTAGAGTATAGCCTAAAGCCTTGGGACTTTGCACCCACGTGGGAGACCCGGAAGAAACCCCTGGCTTCGTATTGGCTCAGTTCCAGGTATTGCATTCAGTTTGGGAATGAACTGGAAGACAGAAGATATTTCTCTCTGTATATCTACCTTTCCAATAAAAATAAATAAAAATCTTAAATAAATATCAACTGCTGAGTCTCTGAAATTAAGTGTGCAGTCATTTAAAAAAAAAAACATTGAGTGTACTCTTACCCTGTGACCCAGCTGTTGCACTCCTCTTGGCAATTACCCAAATGTGCTGAAATATATGTCCACATAGAGCAACTTTATTTGTAATTGTCAACATTTGAAATTAATCAGAATGTCTTTAGTGTTATCCTTAGTAGGTAAATGCATAATTAAAATGGTATGTCTAGTCAGTGCTAAGAACGCCACTGAACCATGAGAAGACGAGAAAACTTTAAATGCATATTGTTAAATAAAAGATACAAATCAGGAAAAAATATGGACTGTATGATCCCAACTATATGACTTTCCTAATAAAAGATACTATAAAGACAACAGGAAGTAATTGGAGAAGGAGAAGCCTGAGCACAGAGGCTTTGTAGGGCAGTGAAAATCTTCTGATAATGTAGTGCTGGACACACTTCGTCCTTTTGTCAAAACCCACAGAATGTGCAACACCAAGAGTGAGTCCTGCTCTGAACTGTGGGCTGTTGGGGATCATGTGGGGTCAAGGTGATTTCACTGATTGTTGCAAGGGTACCACCCTGGTAACAGGATGTGGAGCATGGAAGAAGCTGTGCCTGTCAGAGGACAGGGAGCAAGTGGGCACTCCTGAATTGTACAATTTTCCTTGAACGTAAAACTGTTCTGTAAAATAGTCTTTTGATAAGTATAGCATACTGCTTAAAAGGAAATGCTAGATGTTTAAAACTGGTCTAACTAACACATAGCACCCTGGTCCCTGCCAAAAAAAAATTGGTAATCTAATCAAGATCAAGGAAAAAAAAGTTACTCCTGGGTAGGAAAAAGAGAAGAGGAGATTTTGTTTTTGTGATACTTTAGAAGTTTTATTTCTTTCAGTTCTATAACTTATTCAGGTGTGACACTAAAGCATGATGAAGGCGGATTAGGAGCTATAGGCTATGAATAGTACTGAAGCATCTTAAATGTGGAGGGATGGTAATACATGATAATCAGGCGAGAATTCATAGTAGATACGGGAGGCATAATACAACATCTCCATGTTACTGGTAAAATTTTATAAATGTATATGTGCTAATCAAGTGGTTCTCAGTCTTCATCCTATTTCACCTGTCACTAGAATGTGAATTAATTATGCCTCCTTCAAAATTTTTCATTTGCTTTCAGTGTCATAAGATTACTGATCGCCTGTTTCTGCTGACCGTTCTTGGTTTTTGTCATCTTGTTGCCGAGTCCCTAGGTAGTCTCATTGGGTCACCTTGTGTGAAATTCCATTTCTACAGCTTTCTGAATCACTGTTTTTATTTTCAGTCTCTTGATTGAACTTCAGATCCAGTTGGCTACCTGACATCTCGTTTTGATGAATTAAAAGTTTTTTAAATCTATCATGTCCAAAAGTGATCATACCCCCTAAGCACCAGTCATTTGGTCTGTCTGATCTTACTAAATGATAGTTCCATCCTACAGTTGCTTGAGCCAAATAACTTGAAGTCATGCTGATTTCTCACAATCTTCTCCAGCCTATTTGCAAATTTTGTTAATTCAGGCTTTAGTTGTCGTGTGATTCCCAGTGCTCCCACTCTGATCCAAGTTATTGCCTGGCTACATTACTACAGTTATGGTGTATTTTCAAAGTAGTGTTTGGAATTATCTTTGTCATAATGTCTCCTTAACTGAAAACCTTTTAATGCTCAGAATGAATGATGACATTTTAATAAAGGTTGACCATCTATTTCCTGCTCCTTTTGTATTTGCATTGTCTGGAACCCTGAGTTCCTTATCTTTCTGGTTTTCTTTCACATTCGGGTATGATAGGAGCCACCTGCAGCACTGGCATCCCATATGGGTGATTGTTCATGTCCTAGCTATTCTACTTTGGATCCAGTACCCTGCTTATTGCCTGGGAAAGCATTGGAAGATGCCTCAAGTTCGTAAGCCCCTGCACCTGTGGGAGACGGCTCAGCTGTGGCCATTGTTACCATGTGGGAGGTCATTCCTCCCCTCTGTAAATTTACCTTTCAAATAAAAATAATCTTAAAAGAAAAACTTGTTGTTAGAGGGACTGGCCCTGTGGCATACTGGGTAAAGTGACAGCTTGTATCCCATTTGTGTTGGCTTCACTCTGATCCACATCCCTCCTGTTACATATGGGAAAGAAGCAGAGGTTGACTCAAGAACTTGGGCCCCTATACAATTAATTGGAGATCCAACAAGCTCCTGACTTCTGGATTCCTACTCTTTGGAGACTGAACCAACAAGTCCAAGATCTCTCAGTCTTATCACTAGCTTTTGTAAAATTATTTTAGGAATAATACCTTCCCTGGCTTTGTCATTGTTCTCTGAATGCTGATCAGCATCTTATCTTACATGCTGTATATTTTTATTTACTTCCGGTGAAGGCAGGGATTTTTTTGTCATTTTGTTCTCATCTCCTTAGCGCTGATAGCAGTTGATGATAAACAGAAAAGAAATGGTTAATAAATTTTAGCTGTATGTATGGCTTTTACAAACATGCTGATTATTTATCTGAGCAGCTGAGTTACAGAGAGGTCTTGCATCCACTGAGTTCCTCCCCAAATGGTGTTAATACTTGGGACTTGGCCATGCTGAAGCCAGGAGCTAGAAGCTTCTTCTGGCTCCCCCACATGGGTACAGGGATCCAAACAGTTGGGCTTTCTTCACTGCTTTCCCAGGCCCATTGTCAGGGAGGTGAAATGGAAGTGAAGCAGCTGGGACTCGAACTGGCTCCGGTATGGGATGCCAGCACTGCAGGAGCTGCCTTACTGGATGTGTCACAGCATTATACCCCTAAATAGTTCTTTTTTTCTAAAAGTTTTATTTATTTAAAAGAGGAAAAACAGATCAATCTCCCATTCACTGATTGACTCTGCAAATTATCACAGTGACCACAATGGCCCAGTCGAAATCCAAGAGCCCAGAACTCCATCCCAGTCTCTCACATGGGTGTCAGGGCCCCAAGCACTTGGACCATCTTCCGTTGCTTTTCCAGGTGCTTTAGCAGGGAGCTGGATCAGAAGTAGAGCAGCTGTGACTCATGTAGTAAGCCAGCAGTGCATTTGGTGTCTCAACCCACTGCGCTATAGCACTAGCCCCTTAAAGAATGCTTTAGCAACATAATTCCATGAAGAAATTTTTGTATTTCATAGTCATTAAACATCAGTTCACAAAGCAAATCATTTTATTTTGAAAACAAATACCATAGTAAGCCTACAGTGAAAAAGTTAGGTGGTCTGTAGTACAAAGGACTTCAGACTGGGTTCAGTATCTGCGAGCCTTGATAGCCTTGGAGAAGGTCTTTTTCTAAAAAGTGAAATCATTTAAATGGTTTCTTTCCAATTGAAAGATCCTGTAGTGCTGTTTAACCTGTTCCATAGGAAAACAATGAATTTCAGTGAAGTTCTAGGTTATAAAATAAATATACACAAAAAGTAGCTGTTTTATATGTTGATGATAAACTGACAAAGAAAAATCAAGAAAGACACCCCATTCACAATATGCAGTTATTAGGAATAAATTAACTAAAGAAATGAAAGCTCTTTACAATGAAAACTGTCAAAAATTGATGAAAGAACTCGTCAGGCCACACAAAAATGGAAACATGCTCCTTTGAATGTACTACCTAAAGCAATCTACAGATTCAATGTAATCCCTATTAAAATATCAGTGACAGTCTTTGAGAAGTAGGAAAAGCAATCCTAAAATTCATATCAAATCACGAAAGACCCTAATAACCAACGCAATCCTAAACAAGAAAAATCAAGCTGGAGACATCAAAATGCATCACTTTAAAGCGTAATTCTACTAAACTGTAGCAATTAAAATGGCATGATACTGACATGAAAACTGGCGTATCAATCAGTGGAATAGAATTAGCACAGAAATTAATCCATACCCATACAGCCAGCTGCTGTTTGACAAAAGTTCCCATTGATCATACAGTAGGGATGAGGAGCATCTCTTCAAAAGATAATGCTGACAAAACTTGAACCAAGATTCATACAGCTCAACATATACAAAGAACAATTCAGGGTGCACAGTGGTGTAGCAAACTTATCCTCCATCTGCAAGTGCTAACATCCCATATGGGTGCCAGTTCATGTCCTGGCTGCTCACTTCTGTTGCAGCTGTTTGCTTATGGCCCTGGAAAGCAGCAGGGAAGATGGCCCACATCTTTGGGAGACAGACTTCAGAACAGCTTTTCAAACAAAAATAAAGCTTCTAAAAAATCAACTCTACATGGATCAAAGAGCTAAATTTAAGGTCTGAGATTATGAAATTGCTGAAAGAAAATAGAAGAAACACCCCAAGAAATTGGCATAAGGGAGGCCTTTGTGGGTTAAGAGACCCCAAAGCAAAGGCAACAAAGCTGAACAAATGGGACTGGTCCACTCAGAGCTTTTACATAGCAGGTGATATGATCAGTAGAGTTAAGAGACATCCAAATGAATGGGAAAAAGATTTGCAAAACACCCATTCAACCAAGGGGTGTGTGTGTGTGTGTGTGTGTGTGTGTGTGTGTGTGTATCAACATCTTAACAATAAAACAGCAGTCCATTTGAGAAATGGGCAAAGGACTTCAAATAAAAGTTCACAAAAGAAGAAATACAAATCAACATCGCTAACCATCAGGGAAATGCAAATCAGAACTCTAAAATACGGAATACAGAATGATGAATTATGGTAAGGATGTGGAGGAAGGGACACACACAGATGTACATACATACATACTACATACAAACACACACAGTGGCTGGGAGTGTAATACAGCCACTGTGGAAAACAATTTGGAAATGTCTTAAAAATTGGAAATGAGATTTATTATTAGAAATAAATTCAAAATAATGATTAGAGATCCAGCAGTCTTCCTAAAGGGTATGTACCCAAAAGATTTGAACATAATCAAAAAAATACCAGCGCAACAGCCATAATTTGAATCAGCCAAGATTCATTGTCCATCATCAAATGAATGGCTAACGATGTGATACATGCCTACGATGAAGCATTAGGTATAATTAGGAATGATTGATTTGCAGCAATGTGGATGCTGCTTGAAGATGTCTTCTGGACTTAGAGACTGATTCCATGTGTTCTCCTTTTTATGTGGGAACTAAAACTTAACAAAGAAATGTATGTCTGTCTCATTACTGCATATAGAGTTTTTCAAAACTTTGTTTTATGCCTTTGTCAAACCAGTGGTTACGAGTGTTAACATTTCAGGCTGGTGCTGGATGCTGATCCCACCTGTGGCACCAGCAGCCCACATGGACTCCAGTCTTGTCCCACAGCAGCAATTGATTCCTGTCCAGCTCCCTGCTGTGGCCTAGGAAAGCAGCACAGGATGACTCAGTCCTTGAGCCCTTGCAGCCACGTGGGGCACATGGAAAAAGTGCCTGGCTCTTGGCTTCAGATTGGCTCAGCTCCTGCTGTTGTGGCTATTAGGGGAGTGAATCAACAAATGGAAGATTTTCTCTCTGTCCTTCTCTATGTAGATCTGTCTTTCTAAAAAAAGAAGAAGATTAACACCACAATTTTTAATGATCTGTTATTAAAATTTACTGTATATGGATAATTTTCTCATTCAATTATTTATACCTTGTATTCCCACTTAAACCAGGGTCTTTTGCCTTTTACTTCTTAAATTTCTTATTGGGTGAAATATTAAGCCTTACTAACACAAATATGAAATATGTTATCTCAAAAACTAAAAGAGAATGAAAAATGGTGGAAGTGGTATCATTATGTTCTTAGACTTGTATGTACAAATTACATGGATTTGTTAAGCTATTTAAAAGTTAAAATGAAAATAATGAAATAAAACTTAAGTATCATTGGTGTGATGTGGTGAGTTTCACCGCTGCCATCCGTGCCAGCATCACATTTTGGTGCTAGTTCGTGCTCTGGCTTGCTGGTGCACCTGGGAAAGCATCAGGGGATGGTCGAAGTCCTTGGGCCCTGCATCCATATGGGAGACCCGGAAAAAGCTGCTGGCTTCAACCTGGCCTAGTCCCAGCCATCATAGCCATTGAAAAGTGAACCAAGTATGGAACACTCCTCCCACACTCCCTGCCATCCTTTCTTCTTTTCTGTCTCTTTTTCATTGTCCCTCGCCCCTCCCTATCCCTCTCTCTCAATCTTTTGAATGAGTTAAATTTTTAGAAAATAAAAAAAAGTTAAATAAATGAGCTTGAATTTACTATATTCTTAAATCATAGAAGGAATGCATTTATTAAATCTTCATATTTCATTTTTGCTATTTTATAAATGGTAAAAATAGTTGTTTTTCTCTTACAATGAAAGAGATCATTAATCAGATTCCTTCAGCAGAGGACTTGGACTCTTTCGGCTAGCTCAGAGTAGATTATTTCTCATTCCATCTCCTTTTTCCTCAGTAGTTCTTTATGTGTTACAAATTTTTTAAGCCATTCAAATAGTTACCTTTTCTGTTAAGTTCTCACAGAGTTTGAAAAGAAACTACTATTTCTTACTAGCATTGGATCAGTGTTTTTATAACCTATTTAGAGTACCTTCCTTGTAGTCAGACAAAATTTAAATATAGTTGTTTTGTGTGATACGTACCTTTACATACAATTACCCTTAGTCACTTCCTACAAATAATTTTTTCTTTAAAGATTTATTATATTTCTATTGGAAAGGCAGATTTGGAGAAAGAAGGAGAGACAAAGGAGAAAGATTTTACATTACTGTTTCACTCCCCAAATGGTCACAATGGCCAGTGCTGAGCTGTTCTGAAGCCAGCAGCCAGGAGCTTCTTGCAGGTCTCCCCTGTATATACACTTACATGTGTACGTAGGGTCCTAAATCTTTGGACCATCCACTGCTTTCCCAGCCCACAAACACAGAGCAGGGTGCAAAGTGGAGCAGCTAGGAGACAAATTGGCGCCCACTTGGGATGCTGGTGCTTGCAGGCCAAAGATTAGCCAATTGAACCATCACAGTCCCCTCATACAAGCAATTTCAGAAGTTTATTTTACAGGGTTTCCCAGTCTAGATGGAGATTTAGATATCTCACAAAAATTAACAGTTACTTTAAATCTTTCTTCTTTCCTTACTAGATACCATATTTTCAAGCTTGTTGAAAAAACTCCAACCTTATTCTCAAACTCTTCTTTACTTGTACTTAATCTCCATTAATCTTTTCACTTGTCAAACTTGGTAAAGACTTACTTATCATTCATATTACTAATAGACTTTTTCTCTAAGTGCTATACTGTTAATGAGTACTATCTCTTAGAAGAAAATCTGCATCTTAGAATTAGAAATTCTTTTTTTAAAATGTTATTTTCATTGGAAAGACAGATTTGCAAAGAGGAGAGACATAAAGATCCTCCTTCCATCGCTCACTCCCCAAATGGCTGCAATGGTCAGCTGATCTGAGGTCAGGAAACAGGATCTTTTTTTCAGGTCTCCCATGCAGGTACAGAGTCCCAAGAAAGACCTTGGGATATCCTCTACTGCTATCCCAGGTCATAAGCAAGGAGTGGAAGTGGAAGAAACCACGGTAGTACAAACCAGCACTCATATGGGATCCTGACACTTAAATGGAGAAGGTTAGCCAATCAAGCCATCATACTGTGCCCAAATTTTTTTTTAAGATTTATTTTACTTGTTCATGTCCCTTTTATCACTGTTATTGCTACTGTCCATAGGTAACTGTGATGTAGTCCTAATTGTACTATCATTAGTGCCACATGGGGCACACCCTTGGCATTTATTGCTACAGAGAGTCACTGGACACTCTTCATCACCCTAGTGTCACACTGATATTTTTGTTACATGTTCATTAAATTCATGTGGTTGAAGGTTCACTATTTTTTTCTCCCTGTGGTGGACTGTATTTAAGGAGATGCATAACAGAACAGTAGTGAAAATTACTATGTTCATAAGTGGAAACAGAAGTACGTCTCCCTGCATTCAGTGCAAGGATGGACTCAAGCAAAATGGCTGGTAATGTCCTACTTGTTGTGCTTGTGATTGTAGGGAGAAACCTCAGTGGCAGCATGATGGACTGTGAAAATTCACAAAAGACACCAATTGTAAGACTTAAGTGGAGATCATTGGGGAGGGGAGAACCCAGTGCCTGTTAAACTGTATCATTTAAAAAAAATTTTTTAAGATGTATTTTTATTGGAAAGTCAGATATACAGAGAGGAGTAAAGAGAGAAGATCTTTCATCCAATGATTCAGTCCCTAAGTTGCTGCAGTGGCCGGAGCTGCGCCAATCCAAAGCCAGGATCCCAGAGTTTCTTCTGGGTCTCCCACACGGGTGCAGGGTCCCAAAGCTTTGGACCGTCCTCGACTGCTTTCCCAGGACACAAACAGGGAGCTGGAAGGGAAGCAGGGCTACTGAGATTAGAACTGATGTTCATATGGCTGATGCAAGATGAAAACTTTAGCTGCTAAGCTACCACACTGGGCCCCCAAATTATTTCTTATATACACATTTCTAAATGAAGCATTTAAGTAGGCATTTTTAGTATTAGTAATTACTAATTGTTGATTCACCTGAGCATTTAACACTACTTACTAGGCATCATTAATTCCACAATTATTTATATAAATGTATGCAGTGTGCCAGCATATGTATTCATTTTGGCAAGGGTATGACTAAGTACCATGCTGCTTACTGTGAAGAGATTAAACAAAGGATATAAAAGAAGAAAAACACAGGAAAAAAGTAGAAAAATAGATATTACTAGTTTGCTATTTTTAGGTTTTCATTTATCTGTATTAATTTGAATATATAGCTGTTATCCCTATAAAATATTTTTATGCTGCGGTAATAATCTTTGGGTTGAAAACAGCAGTGACTCCTTTTTCTCCAAAACATGCAGTGTAGCAGCTCATGACATGAGTTAGTTCCTTGTCTGCCTTTCCATTCCTGCCTTCTGATGTTCTTTTTTTTTTTTATTGATTATTATTGCAAAGTCGGATTTACAGAAAGAATGAGAGACAGAGAGAAGGATCTTGAATTTGCTGGTTCACTCACTGAATGGCTGCAGTGGCTAGAGCTGAGCCGATATGAAGCCAGGATCCAGGAACTTCTTTGTTGTCTCCCAAGTGAGTGCAGGACCCCAAGGCTTTGGGCCATCCTTTACTGCTTTCCCAGGCCACAAGCAGGAAGCTGGAAGGGAAGTAGAGCAGCCAGGACATGAACCAGCACGCACATTGTATACCAGTGCCCACATGGGATACTGGTACAGGCAAGGCAAGGACTTTAACCCCTAGGATACCACACAGGGTGCCCTTCTAATGTTCTTAAAAGATTCTACACATAGCATCTCTAAAGTCCTGTACTTTTGCACATGTTGTTTTCTATTCTCAGTGCCTTTTGGTAGTTTCATTTGGTCTAGAAGATTTTATTTAACAAGGTGTTCTTTTTTGTGGCTTAGGGGGTACTAAGGGAGTTGTATTTCTAGTGTTGGATAAACAGATGATTAATAAGTGAATTAAGGCTTACCAGTAGTGTGTAAATAATAACTTAATCAGTGTTGTGCATGGTTAAAGTAATCATAACCATTGTTAGAGGGGCAAAGCCTATGTATATGTATTTGTAGATACAGCTCTTTTAAAACCACATTATTGAGAGAATCAAAATGGTGGAATAGGGTTAAGGACATATTTAAATAGAAAATCATTAGCCAGAGTGAAGCAAAGAGGGCACATTCCAGTAAGTAGGAGAGGGCAGACCAAAGGCAGAGGGGTGCCTGGAGACTGATGGGCACAGGAAAGCAGTGGAGATAACAGTGTGGTGCTACAGTAACCAGACATCCCAGCAGCAGTCAGAGGTGCACACGTGGCTGGAGGTGCACACACGTGGCTGGAGTTCCACGGCAGCCACATGGAAAGGGAAGTTCACCAGGGGCTCAGAAGGTGAACCCAAAGAACTGTCTGTCCTGCTAATTCATTTGATTTGACCAGAAGCAGAGACAAAGCAGCAGATCCAAAACAGGCGGTGCGGGAACAGGGTGGATCTTACAGCCCAGAACCCCACCAGAGCTGCATCAGGCACCATTTTGTGTAGGGAGGCTAAGGCTATGGGGCAGGACTGTGCGTGCACTAAGCTGGGAGCGAATTCGTGTCTGGATCAGTGTTCAACTGACATTCAGACTACAGGTTCTGCTCAAAATATGTCCAGAGAGCCCCCAGACCTAATGGCCAGTAGATCCAAAACTCCACCAGTGGCACATCAGATGCTATTTTGTACAGTGTGGCAAAGGCTATGAGACTGGAGGGACAAAAATTCACTTCCAGCTCAGTGCATTGCACTGGGCCACTGGGAAAATAATACTGACTTAGCGTTCTGTAGGTCAAAATAGGTCTGAGTGGTCCACAGACCTAACAGCAAGTAGGTTCCAGCAAGATCAGCACCACCAAAGGACACTTGGTATCTCCCTAATCCTGGGAACTGCTCCAACCGGAAAGGGAGAAAGGTTGTACAGACAATGGTGCAGCCTCAGCACGGGATCACAGGAGGTGGAGAGTGGTGAGCCATGAGCTGGGCCTCCAGAGACCATGGTGGAAGCCTAAAACAAAATGTGAAACTCACTAGAGGGAATGGCACAAGTGACTGAAAATAAAGAGCTGTGTACCAACTGCAGTAAGTAAAATCGAACTGTAGACTCGTGGGTGACACAACTTAGAAACCTATCCTAAGGAGAAGAATCTGCCATAAAAAGAAGAATCTGTAGTGTGAACCATAGGCTTTCAGATTGGTTTGAACTTTGACTTTAAGACTTCAGAAACAATACAGCTTAGTAATAGAGTTTAGGAAACTTCTCTAGGTTCTTATTTGTAATTTTTATTTATTTTCATTTTTATTTGAAAGTCAAAGAGCTAGAGATCTTCATTTCATAGTTTATTCCTCAAAATGCCAGTTTTCAACTGGGACTGAACCAAGCAAAACCAGAGCCTGGAATTCAGGCCCAGTGTCCCATGTGGATGGCAGCAACTGAAGCACTTGACACAGCTGTTGCCTCCCATGGTGACCCAGAATTAGCCTGGACTGAAGTTGTATGCTTAGGAGATGCATGTTTCCCGAGTTTTGACAACTGCACCAAATGTCTGTGGTTCTCAGGGTTCTAATCCTGACTTGTTGGCGTTACTTGATGTTGGCAAGTCATGAACTTCTCTAAGACTCCATTTCTTTTTTTTCATAGTAATTTGTAGCTTCTTAAGACTAATGATTAAATGAGATAATGGATCTTAACACTCTTATTGAGGCAGCAGCTGTTGTGTACCCAGTTAAGCCACTGCCTGCAGTGTCCACGTCCCGTATTAGGATAGTGGTTCAAATTCCAGGTGCACTGCTTTTGATCAGCTTCATGCTAGTTTGCCTGGGGAACCTACAGCTGATAGCCCAAGTCCTTGGGTCCCTGCCTGCGTGTGGGAGACTTGGATGAAGTTTTAGGCTCTTGGCTTTGTTCTGTTTCCAGTGGCTGTTCCAAGCCATTGGGGTGTGAGTGGAGGGAGAGAGAGTAACCAGAGTTGGTCAGAAGGGGAAGATCTCTCCATAGAGTTGAGTGGCTGAGTCTTGAAGATGAGGAAAATGCATTATAGCTTAAGAAAATAACAGTGGCAATAACAAGAAACTAACATGTATCTGCTGTGTGATAGCGAATATTAGAGTACTTTACATATTATAGCTTATTTAATCCTTGAAGTGGCTTATAATTGAAACCTGTTTGGCACTGTGGTGGTGCATCTTAGGAGTTGCTATGTAATGTATTAATTAAGATGTTTAAAGCAAGCAGATTTAGAATTACTAGACCATGTTGGAGGAATAGCTAGGTGGTGTGGGTAGAGCAAAATAAATAAAATAGTAGGAGCTAAGGTCTTAAGTGGTAGCAATTGGGGAGGTGAATTGATACGAACTTAAGCTGTTGTAGAGAGTTTTGGACCTTCTCTGCCGAGTTTTTGGGCCTTCCCTCTCACAGAATATTAGAACTCAAGAGATTACTGGGAAGTTGAAAAATTGTATTGTTATTTGTACTTTTTAAAAAACAGTTGGTTGCTTGACAGTCACATAGAGAGGGGGCAGGAAGGAGTGAGTGAGTCTTCCTTCTGCTGGTTCACTCTCAGATGGCTGCCACAGCTAGGATCCTCATCTGTCTCCCATTTTGGTGAGAGGGTCATCTTTTGCTAATTCTCCCAGGCGACCAGTGGGGATCTGGACAAGTGGGGGCAGCTGAAACACAAACCATCACCCTACATGGAATGTCTGCATCTCAGGCTGTGGCTTAACCTATCACATCAGTGACGGACCCTGTTTAAACTTCTACGTGAAAAGGATTTCCTTCATAATAATTACAGTTCTAAAAATGAATGTTAAGATTTATTAAAAACTAGAGGTACCAAAAAAGAAAAAAAAGACAATAATCTCACCCCCACGCGAACTAATGATTTTTTAAACAACTTACACATAAAATTAATAAATTCGGTTGCTTACAAAAAAATTCGGGGGAGCCTTGCATTATATAGTGCATTACTCTAAAAGTAAAGTATGCTAAGTTTACTGATCCCGACACACTCCTATATTTAACAAAATGTTAATAGTTATTTGCTGTGGATGACAGCATTGAGTGACTTGAAAATATTTCTCTTTAATATTTTTGCAGACTATGAGAAGACAACGAAATGAAGTTGTGGTTGAATTAAGAAAGGTAAGTCAAGTCAGTACTTCCAGGCATAATTTTAGCTACCATGTACATAAATTAAATTTTTAATGTAGAATATGGAATGTTTTGAATAACTACATTTTATTCACTGAGATTCAGAAAAGCCTTAACATTTCTTTTTCTTTTGAAATAAAATATTTTGACTAAATTTGATAAGCTGTTGAAGATAGGACAAAATTTGTCTGCTCTCCAAAAATAGCTATAAACAACCAACTTGGCACGTGTTTTTTCTTTTATCATTTGTAGTAGTTTACAGAAAATGTAAGTCATCTAGTTCTCCTTATAGATAGTAGATATGTCCTGAAAAGTTGTTTCTTATATATTTCAGCAATTTTTAAATAATTAAAACAGGTCATATTTACATGTATTTGTAAATTTGTCCGGACATTTTAAGTGAAGTTCAAAGAATCCTTGATTTTCATAAGGCATTTTTGGTTTTTGCTTAATTTTGAACTGCCTGATTTTTGCATGTACTTTTAAGTGATAAAGAAAATCTCAGATGATATGAAAATTAGTTTAGTACTTCTTAAACATATATGTTTTGTCTCTGCATTGTCTCTTTTAGTCATACTTCTTTTTTTTTCAGTTTGTTTTTTTGTAATTCATGATTCATTATAAATGTAGAATTTGGTGGTTGGAACTTATTGTTGCTAAAGTGTCGGTTTAATATTCTGCATGTGAATTTTATGCTTACAAGGTACCTCATATTTCAGTTTAGGCACAGGTTTGCCTGATTTTTGTACGAATATGTAGCTTTTTTGTTTGATTGGAGTTATTTACTTTTTCTGTTTTTTAAGAATAAAAGAGATGAACATCTCTTAAAAAGAAGGAATGTACCACATGAAGATATCTGTGAAGATTCTGACATAGACGGTGATTATAGAGTCGTAAGTTATTACTCTTTAAAACTATCAAAAGATTTTACATGAGTACTGGGATTTTAAGGTGGCTTCTTAATTGTATTTTCTTTTTCATTTTTTTTCCCAGCAAAATACCTCTCTAGAAGCTATTGTTCAAGTAAGTTGGGATTTAATTTCCCTGTTTGTATTTGTTAGAGTTAATAACTAATTATTGTTTATCTGCATCATAAATTATTATTTTTTTTTAGAATGCTTCAAGTGATAACCAAGGAATTCAGCTAAGTGCAGTTCAGGCTGCTAGGTAAGTTAAATTTTGAGGGCATATTTCAGTTTTGTTTTGGGTTATTACTGATTATCTTTGATGACTGACACAGTAGAGCTTAGATGGACATAGATCATTTAAAAAAACTTCTGTAATTCAGAATATTAAAATGGTGACAGTGAACTCCATACTTTTCACATACTTTTCTGAACTGAAAGCATGTACTTCAAATACACTGAAGTTTTATTTAGATGATAGGTAGATACTGTGATGGGGGAAAAGTTCATTTGACAGATCAGTGCCACAGAATAGTAGGAAAACATCCTTTACAGAGCTTCTTACTGGTTAATAGTAAATGAAGTCGCAGTTCTCATAATGCTCTTTAAACAACACATCACAGATTGTAGACTTACTGTATGGCAAATAGATTTAACATATACTACTGTCTTATCAGACAGTAAATATCCAATTATCTTGCATATACCTGTTAATAAAAGTTATATTTTAGTGTTCTACAGCAAGAGCCAGGAAAATTACTACTGAAATCTTTATATTAACAAATACGTTGGGAAAGATATTGTATCATAATACAATATAGTGTTTGCTTTGTATTTTTATGAATATAGGAATACTTTATATTGTGATTATCAGTGGAAAAGAGAGACTTACACAAGCAATTGGCCCTGGTTGTAGAATTTCAGTGAGGGGGGCTGGTATGGCACAGCCAGTTAAGCCATCATTTGGAAGGCAAACATTGCTTTGAGCACACACAAGTCTCAGCTTTTCTGCTTTAGATTGAGTTCTCTGCTGCTATACGTGGGAGCTAGTGGGTGTCGCCCACTTACCTGGGGCCCTGTTACCCGTGTGGGAGACATGGACAGAGTTCCAGGCTCCTGGATTCAACCCTTCCCAAGCACAACCATTGTGGTCATTTATGGAGTGAACCAGCAGATGGAAGATCATTATCTTTCTTTCCTTAGTTCCCTCGCTTTTTGCCTCCTCCCTCTCCTTCCCTCTCCCTCTTTCTCCCTCCCTCTCCCTCTCTCCCCCTATCCCTGCTCCCCCCACTCATTACCATTCTCCTACTCTGTCATTCTGCCTTCAGATAAATACTTTTTCAATTTTAACATTGAAAAATTACATAGACTTATTTAATATTTTAGTCAGTGCATGGATTCTTTTTCTATTGAGTTGGATTTTCCAACTTTGTGTATTTTTCTCAACCTAGAACATATTGGGAAATCATAGAATTGCAGTGTTAAGTATACTACAGATTAAAATGCAGAAAGAAAATCATAGAGCTATTTTCATCTCAAAGTAATAATTAATGTTTATAAGAAGAGTGATTAAGAAATGGTTATGCTTATACTCACAATTATCTGAGTTGGTGTACAGTTCTCAGTGTGAGTTCTGCAAGAAAATTAAAACCCCTGCCCCTCGTACAGAGATTCTCAAATGATAACCAGTGAAACATTGGGAAGTTGTGAGACAGTTTCAAAATCCTGAGACTGCTTGCCTTTTTTCATTGTAAGCATTGTATTGATGTTACAGAAGCACTTGTGAATTTAAAAATGCTAGCATGTAAACACAGATGAAGGCAGTGGTACAAAACTGATTTTATATTTTACAAATGATATTTAGCTAATGGTCACAGTCTCAAACAATAAAAGCCCTTCCTGAAAATGTCCTCAATGAAACCATTTTAAAAAATCATTAAATCTTGATTCTTGATCTCATTGAACCTCAGTTGAAAAAGATTTTTATAAGCACCCATTATAGAAAACATAGGTAATTATAGAAAATATAGGTAAGTCCATTATAGAAAATATAGGTAAGTCCATTTGCCATGATAAAATAAAAACCAGTGGCCATGACTTACAGGGAGATGATCTGATTCAAGTTTCTAAATCATTGCCTTTCTATAGTAGTGCAGACGATTCCAGTAGGTAAAGGTTGTGCTGGACCGCACTGACCAACTGAATCTGTGATCTGCCACGTGGGGAATGGCACTGGCACTGGATGGCTTGTTTTGTTTGTTTCTTTACCATGAAACAGGGATATAACTATCTTGCTTACCTTGGCATATCCAGCATCTTTTAAGGTATTTCCCTTTGTGGTATTGTACTTAATCCTGTTTTCCCCCAGTTGCTGAAGTGAGATTATTACCGAGATTTTATGCCCTTTAATTGCAGGCGTAGAGTAAGATGTAGGCCTGGGCAGTAGTATCATCTATAAACACATACCAGCAGCTTGTGTCTTTTGCTTTCGACTGTTTTGACCTAGTGTGAATTTTTTCTCTCTTAATTCCTCTCTTAGTAAGATAGATGCTATAGAAAACCTGCTTAGTTTCTTCTCTGAGCTCAAATTGAAGTCCAACCCTAACGTGTTTTGAGTGGACATTTGTTATGAGACACCAGGACTTTTGAATTCCAATTCCAGCTTTTTTCTTTAGAGTTATTTAATTGTTTTTAGTGGAAAAGCAGATATACAAACAGAAGGAGAAACAGAAAGATCTTCCATCCGCTGATTCGCTTCCCAAGTAGCCCCAGTGGCCGGAGCTGAGCCAATCCCAAGCAGGAGCTTCTCTGGGTCTCCCATGTGGGTGCAGGGTCCCAAAGCTTTGAGCTGTCCTCCACTGCTTTCTCAGGCCACAAGCAGGGAGCTGGATGGGAAGTAGAGCAGCCAGGACATGAACTAGTGCCCATATGGGATCCTGGTACTTGCAAGGCGAGCACTTTAGCCACTGGGCTACTACACCAGGCGCTACAGTTTCTTATAGCGTGTCCCTGCGGGGTAACACAAGATGGCTCAAGTTCTGGATCCCTGCACCCCACGTGGGAGACCTGTACAGAGTCCCAGGCTCCTGGCTTTGGTCTAACACAGTTTCAGTTGTGAACATTTGGGAATTCGATCAACTGATAAGTTTCTCTATTTGTCTCTTTACCTTTCAAATAATTTATATAGAATATTTAGTTATAGTTTTATAAGTTATCTTTAGGATTTTATAAAGGAATAATACTATGTTAATAAAAATAAAGTAGTTGACAATTTTTAAAATTTTATCCATGTCTAAGTTGAAATTTGTTCTTTTTTTAAATTTATTTATTTCTGTTGGAAAGGCAGATATACAGAGAGAAGGAAAGACAGAGAGGAAGATCTGTTGATTCACTCCCCAAGCGGCCACAGTGGCCAGAGCAGAGCCAATCCAAAGCCAAGAGCCAGGAGCCTCTTCCGGGTCTTCCACACGGGTGCAGGGTCCCAAGGCTTTGGGCCGTCCTCAACTGCTTTCACAGGCCACAAGCAGGGCGCTGGATGAGAAGCGGGGCTCCCGGGATTAGAACCAGCACCCATATGGGATCCCAGTGCATGTAAGGCGAGGACTTTAGCCACTAGGCTAAAGCGTCAGGCCCTGAACTTAGTCTTTTTATAAAAATTAGGAGAAAAGGTACATTAAAAAATTTTTTTTAATTTTCAGAGTAATTTATCAGATATTCAGATTTATGACAGTATTTTATAAGATATGTGTTTGAATCAGCTTAATGTTATGTGTCCTTTTGAGCTAATATATATAAATATGCATACATGTCTTTTACAGGAAACTTTTGTCCAGTGATCGAAACCCACCAATTGATGACTTAATAAAATCAGGAATACTGCCTATTTTAGTCCATTGTCTTGAAAGAGATGACAAGTAAGTGCAGTTTTTCTTGTTTTAACTTAATGCATGTTCTTTGGAGAAGGCAAGATTTTCTGATAGTTAGTTTCATCTTTTATGAAGGAGAACATCTATGGGATGGAATTGAAAAGTCAAAAAAAATGGGAAAAACAATGCAAGTTAAATTCATGCCAACAAATAGAGGGAAAAACCAAAGAGGAACTTGAAAATAATAAAATTTAACTTTGAAGTTGTAAAAGCGACAAGAACTGGGTTGGACATGTGAATACTTGAGAAAACATGCATTTGAAGGTGTTGGAAATGCTGAATGAATAGAAATAAAATGCTTAATATTTTGAAAATGCTTGTGAAGCGGAATGGTTGATTACATCTGTATCAGTGTGAAAACAAGCGCTGTTTACAGTTGTTCTTGGTTGTTTTTACAGTCCTTCCTTACAGTTTGAAGCCGCGTGGGCTTTGACAAATATTGCATCTGGAACCTCTGAGCAAACTCAAGCAGTAGTTCAGTCCAGTAAGTTGCTTGTTAACAAACAAAATTGTATGTCTTTTTTTTAATTCAGTAAAAACTTGAATTCTCCTAAAAGAAAAGCTATGTATGTTGTGAAGCAGTGACTACACAGTGATAAGTACAGCTGTTAAAAATAAACCAGCTTAATAATCTTACTCTGTTGACCAAGGTTTTCTATTTCTGAACATTTGATTCTTTTCTAAATCTGGTATTTTCCTAATTCTGGTAGCCGATTATACTATTGTAATTACAATATCAGACAAGTTGAATGTTTTTCCCATGTTGCCATACTGTGGCTCAGCCTCTCCAAATAAGGTATATTTTAAAGAGATACTCTAGTATAGCCATTGTGGTGTAGCAACCTAAGCCACCGCCTGCAACACAAGAATCCCATAGAGGCGCCGGTTCAAACCCAGCTGCTCCTCTTCTGGTGCAGCCCCTTGGTTACAGCCTGGGAAAGTAACAGGGGATAGCTTGAGACCTTGGTAGCCCTGCATGTGTATGGGAGACCGAGAGGAGGCTCTGGGGTCTTGGCTTGTGCCTGGGATAGCCCTCGCCTCATGTGGCCATTCGGGGAGTAAATCAGTGAATCAAAGATCTCTCACTTTCTCTCCCTCTCTCTTCATAACTGCCTTTCAAATAAATAAAAATATGGTTTTTTAAAAATTTCTATAAAGTAGGCCTATTAAAAGAATGGCTTGACAATTTTTTCACTGTTACTTTAATAAGATTGTATTTCTCCAATGTGTCAAGTGATATAATTTTCAACAATGATGTTGAAAATAATAACAGGTGTATTCATATGAATATACACTTAGTGTATCTGTCTTAAGCTTGCAGAATTATAAGTGCTAATATCTTAATGATTTTGAAAGGGAACAAAGATGTTATCTGACCAACTGCCCTATTGTATAGACAGTAATAATATGTGTTACTTAAAAAAAAACAATTACCTTAAGTTCTTTTAAAACAGTTTGGTTTCATATGTTTTTGTTTTATTGTGATTTGGGAGGCTTTGGTTTATATTGTTGACTCAGGTAAATTTTATTTTTTCAGGGTTCTTTATTTTTTCATTTTACTTTCAAAAGATCAATAAAAGATTTAGAATTTGATTTCTAGGTAATCATGGTTGATCTGCAAATGTGAATTTGAATGGGTTTTGCAAATTTTTTTAAGCAAAAGTTAGCATTTAGTCCTTTTCACAAATTTTTGAGGTACCTCAAATTTAAATAGCAGTTTTCAAAGTAGTATGTGAAAGAAAGTCTTACTTGCTCAGGGCAGTCTGTTGTATCTGGACCAGCGGGTCTTGTGCCGGCCGTCCTTGCCGAGCAGCAGAATCCCTTCCTGACGCAGAAGCTCTCCTGTGTTCAGGCACGTTGGCCTGTCTGTTCTCCCACTTATTTTCATTTAGATTTCTGTTGTAACTCCTTTCTCAAACTTGATAAATACTTAAAATGTGGGGAATACTGAAGTCCAGATTTGATTGTAAATGAAATTTTAGGAGCTTTGATACTGTGTATTATAACTCTTTGATGCTAATTAAGTGATTTTCTGGTCAGAATTCTCCCCAAAGTGCTGTTTCTTATAAAATATTCAATGAAGATATATTTTTGGTAGATGTCTTTTGATCTTGGGGTATCTTGATGGGGCCAGCATTGTGCAGTGTGTTAAGCCTCCTGCATCAGAGTTGTGGTTCAAGTTCTGGCTGCTGCACCTGGGATCCAGCTTTCAGCTGCTGCTCCTGGCATGCTGTGATCGAATGGCCAGGCGTCTAGCCTCTAGGCACCGAGGTGGGAGACAGAGCTCTCCTGGCTCCTTGTTTCAGCCTGGCCAAGCCCTTGCTTTCCCAGCCACTTGGGGAAGTGAACCAGCAGATGAGATGGAACCTCTGTCCATGTGACTTAATCACTCTACTTTTTGAATAGTAACGTCAGTATTATTTTCCTCTTTCAGATGCTGTGCCACTTTTCCTGAGGCTTCTCCATTCCCCCCATCAGAATGTCTGTGAGCAAGCAGTGTGGGCGTTAGGGAATATCATAGGTTTGTATGAAATTCAGAGTAACATTCCAAGGGTTATGATTAGGTAATAAAAACAGCTACTAGTTGTAAAAAAGGAAAAACAGCTTGCTGTTAACACTCAGGCTGGTGAATAGTTTCACAGAGATTTTAGCTCTTAAGTATGAAATCTGGGCAGGCAGAGTGAATCTGTTACTTATACATCTAACTCTTTAGATATTTGAATAACTGTGATATGTATATGTCTTTGAGATCTCTTTTATACGGGGATGTTTCAATTTTCAGCTTTTCCCATCAAAGAAAGTACATTTTTTTTAAAAAGGGAAGATGGGAAACTTAGACCAAGGATTTTTTTTTCCATAATGACAGTTCAGAGAAGGTCTAAAATCAAATTTTTTCTAGCAAATGTTAGTACCTAAGAATTTAGTGATGTGTAAAATTGAATATCTCTATTAGTATGAATCAACGGGTGGTTATCTGTAGCCTGTTGACAGTTTAGTTACCATAATTACCATACATTACAAATTTTTCCAGATAATGTTTCAAGATTTTAATTTTTAACTAGGGCTTAACTTATCCCAAATGTGTAAACCAAAAAACTGTTCTATAGTGAGGAATAGAAAAAATCTTGAATCCAAAATATGTTCTGCCCCTTTTGTGTAAGCTCAGAGACTCAGACTGGTACTATTGCTAGGATTTTGTTAACTCGGTGAGCAAGAGGGTTTTAGGGACTAGTTCTGCTACATGCTGTTTCTTTTTCTTGCCTGGATTGCTTGGATGCACTTCCTCTCTATTGCCCTTTTACAGAGAAAGCATGAAGACAGGAGATGGTTGTGAGTTTTCATGGCAGGATTTTTCTATAGACTGTTCTTACAGAATGTAGCGCTGTTAGCAATATTATTGTTTATATGTCTAGGATCTATTTCTTTATATCAAGTTTTAGATTTAGAGTTATTAAAGCCATATCTCGATCTTTAAATATTGATACTAGTGATTTTGTGTACATAATTAGCATACATGAATCCAGTGGGAACAGGTGTTTCCATATATTTTACTGCAAGAAAGGTGTTTTTACTCAGCATGAAAAGTTCAGCATGACTTAATATTAGAAATTACAGTGACACTATACTACAACAGTTTCATCTGACTGTTCTCTCTGATGTTAGTTCTTAAACTTCAGCATACTGTCAGAATCAGAAAGTTTATTAAACATGCACCCACAGTTTTTGCTCTGAGCTCAAGCCCAAATACCTCATTGGTGATCACTTGTTACTGTGCTGTTCTCCTTTTCTGTTCTTGAAATAATTTATCATTCATGTTCTGATTCTCTGGTAGTGAATTTTAAATAGAAATTCAACAAACTTTCTTTATAGTATTTCTATATGTTTTTAATTACATGAGTCTCTTAAACTGAGAATAACATTGAAAGACAAGATAAAAGCAGCAGTTACATTCCCACAAAATATTTTTTAAACATTTTCAGAGTTTAAATGGTGTGATAACATAAAATGAGCAGCTTATAAAATCACACATCTTGTTTTTCTAAAAAATCAAAATATGGGAAACCACATATTGGACCCAGTGCTTTATGCCTTGTGAATATTTTATTGAATTTATAAATTATTCTTCCCACAGGTGATGGGCCCCAGTGTAGAGATTATGTCATAAGTCTTGGAGTTGTGAAACCTTTACTTTCATTCATAAGTCCATCTATTCCTATAACATTCTTAAGAAATGTTACATGGGTTATGGTCAACTTATGTCGCCACAAAGATCCACCACCACCAATGGAAACCATTCAAGAGGTAAAACCTTTTTTACATCGATGGGGTGGGTGCTTGGCATAGTAGCTAAGACGGTGCCTGAGACACCTGCATCTTATTGCCTGCTCATGTGCACCCTGGGAGTAGCACGTGAGGACTCAACTGTTTGGGTCTCTGCCATGCTTCAAAGAGATCCAGGTTCTGTTAACAGTTTCCTGGCATAGTCCTGGTGCAGTCACAGCTGTTGCAAGCATTTAGAGAGGAACCCAATAGTTGGATAATCTCTGTCAGTGTCTCTTAGTACCTTTCAAATAAAAGTGAAAATAAACAAGTACTTTTTTTTATAAGAACAAAGTAGATACCATTATTGTGATTATGTATGTTATTATGTGTATTTCTCTCCTTAGATTCTTCCAGCCCTTTGTGTTTTAATTCATCACACAGACGTAAATGTGAGTAAATGCTCTCTATCCTGTTGATGCATATGTACTTCTGTCTTAATTGTGTTGATGTCTAAGGCTGCACACGGGGAGAAAGAAGGTTATGAAAACATGTGCTATCAGATTTTTGTATTACGAGCTTTGAATTACAAATTTGATATTTTTGTTTAATGTTTACTTGTATTAAAATATGATTTCATGAGAATATATATGTTTATAAAACCTTCAAGAAAAAATATGCTTTAGGAAGAAATTGAATGGATTTCAGTATTTTTTCACTAAAATAGTCTTTTAGGTTGATTTCTCTATAGATTTTCTTGAAGTACATATAGTGCATATTAGTGTTACAAAAGCACATGTAGACAGTTTTTAATTTGCCCATTAGTGACGTACTGAGATCCTGACTTTGTTCCTGAGTGTTAAATAGCTTATTGTGATAACCTGGCCAGTTACATCTCTCATTTCCTAACTAACAAAGTTAGTAGGAATTAATCAGAAAACTGCCCTGACTGCTTATAAAAGCCACACTGGTCTTTGATTTGTTAGGTCAATTTTGGAATACAAAGGCTATGGAATAGAACTATCAGAATATCAGATAGCAACTGTCAGGCATTGTTTAAAAACAGTTTGCTATAGTCAACAGTGTTTGATGAGCTGCATCATTTTTTTTTTTTTACAGTTTCAAGATTATACCTTTTTGCCAGAACCCCATTAAAGCATAAAGAACAAATTAAATTTTACTATGCCAAGCAGTGATATAATGTACAAAATTTGTTGGATAAACATGTTCTCTGAATGAAGATTTTGTCAAGCTGCAGATAGTCTGATTGAATCAGATCTTAGAATATAGAAGCAGTTTTGGGTTTGGTTCCCAATAGCCAAATTCTTTGACTAAGTTATACATTTCAATATTTTTCTTTTACAAGATTTACAAGAAAGAATTTCAGGGTACATACTATTAATGGAAACCCAGACATCATTGATTCAGAGATGTTTACTCCGATCTAGATGCAATTGTGATTTCCGTTTATGTTATTTTGAAGTGCTTTGAATTTTTCATGCCAGGCTACATTGTCATTCTTAATTACATTTGATTAATAACATTAGCTAGATAATAATGTTTATTAAATAACGTCTCTTGAATAAACATTTAGCAACATGGTCTTAAGTTGGGCCATCAAAATAGTAAGGTTAACATGAGTTAACTGCTTCCACAAGCTGTTAGTAAAACACATTACATTATAGTTATTATTAGTAAGTTTATGATAGAATGCAAACTTTGCCACAAATGAATCCATAAGATTTAGTTTGATTTTAATTGATTTTGATTAGGGTACATGACTGATGTGCCTAACTTTGATCTCTTGAAAATATACATGGGGACTGGCATGGACACAGTGGTTGGACACTACTTGGGCTGCCTGCAGTCACACCCCAACTCCACTTCGTATTCCAGTTTTCTGCTCAGGCAGCACTGGGAAGGCAGCAGGCAAAGGCTCACACACAGAAGCACGCTGTCGGCAGAGCTGGGCTGAGTTCCAGTTTCTGCGTTGGGCCTGGCCCAGTCCTGAGTGAGTCAGTGGATCAGAGATCTCAGTCCCACTGCCTTCCAAGTGGAATTTTTGCTAAAGAAGCTAATATTCTTTAAAAGTCCTTCTTAAGTATATGTGGTCTTTATGTGCTTAAAACTCTGACCCATCAGCATATTCTAACCGAAAAACATTATTTGAAGTTAAGTTGCTTCGTATATGTAGTTACCACATTACTTTCTTGTAATTTCTTCTTTAATATCTTTTTTTATGATTTATTTTTTATTTTTATTGGAAAGTCAGAGACACAGAAATGAGGAGAGACAGAAAGTAAGATCCTCTGTAGGCTGATTCAATCCCAAAGTGGCCGCAACAGGCAGAGCTGTGCCAATCCAAAGCCAGGAACCCAGAGCATGTTCTGGGTCTCCCACACAGGTGCAGGGTCCCAAAGCCTTGGACCATTCTCGACTGCTTTCCCAGGCCACAAGCAGGGAGCTGGATGGGAAGGGAGGAGCATTCCTGGTGTGCACAAGGTGAGGACCCCAGCTGCTAGGCTATCATATAGGCCCATTTAATCCTATAAAAATTAAGAATATCTTTAGAGCCAGCTTGAGTTTCTGAAGATTCAGTGACATTTAAGTTTTAACCATAAGATTAGTTTATGGTTTTCAATTTCTCTGGATTATCTTCAGAGTCAATATTACAGACTTTCAAAGTCAAGTTTCAGGTAATTATTTGTCTTTGTCAGTATTGTTAAAATGCAGTTTTAAGAATAAACTACGCTGGGACCCGGTGCGGTAGCCTAATGGCTAAAGTCCTCACCTTGCAAGTGCCAGGATCCCTTATGGTCGCCGGTTCTAATCCCATCAGCCCTGCTTCCCATCAAGCTCCCTACTTGTGGTCTGGAAAAGTAGCTGGAGACGGCCCAAGTGTTTGGGACCCTGCACCAGCTTGGGAGATCTGGAGAAAGCTCCTGGCTCCTGGCTTTGGATTGGCTCAGATTCGGCACGTGCAGTCATTTGGGGAGTGAATCATTGGACGGAAGATCTACCTTTCTGTCTCTCCTCCTCTCTGTATATCTGACTTTCCGATATAAATAAATCTTTAAAAAAGAAGTGAACTATGCTGCGTTTTGTCTGTAACTCTTAATTGAGACTTAAAGTAGAAAGATCAAACACATGGCCTGCTGTACTTCACAATAAAATCATTAAGTTATAGGCTATTTTTTAATATAAGTTAGAGGCGATTGTGTTTGTTTTCTTGATAAGTAGTTGCTGGGAGGAAGTATGGGATCTTATTGGTTTGACTAGACCGTCTTTATTTTATATGAACTTAGAAGTAAGCCTCCTTGCTTTATAGTGGCTTACTCTGTGACTGTGAGGAGCTCACGTTGTTTTTTAAGGCGAAACAAACAGATGGAAAAGAAACTACTGCTGTCTAACACTGGAGCCTGCTCGTGGCATCCCTGCACTGTTGATGGTGCTGTGCACTCGGAACACCCACACCTGTCCCAGATGTCTCAAGCTGCTACTGTTTCCTGTTGAATGTCCAGTGTTTCCGGCAGCCTGCTGCCTGAGCCTTTAGGAAGCACAAATCCCTGTCACCATTTCATGTGGTGTGTCTGTGGATTGAGTACTAGTCTGATGTTTAGAATATAATTTTCTTTAATATCCTGACTGGCTAATTTAAGACAGACATCAGAGGAAGTAGCTTTGAATACAGTACAGTGCAGTTCAAGGTTTCAGTGAGTTGAAGTGAGAGAAAAAAGGAAGGAACAGTCTTAAATTAGATTATATGGTGAAGAATTACTGAAGTGAGAAAGCATTCCAATGCTATTTGAATTTCGTTTCACTCATTAGATATTGGTAGACACGGTATGGGCCCTCTCCTACCTGACGGATGCTGGCAATGAACAAATACAGATGGTGATCGACTCTGGGATAGTTCCTCATTTGGTTCCTCTGCTCAGCCATCAGGAAGTTAAAGTTCAGGTAAGTTTGTTGGTAAAATCATGAATTTTTCTAATAATAATTGCTGTAAATGTGACATTCTGACCTGAATAATTTCAGTAGTTTAAAATGTGATTCTAGCACAGCATGTCTGGTAGGAATGAATTGTTTTAGCCCCATTTTATTTTAAGGTGGAAAAAGTGACATTAGAACCTACCTTTCTGCCATCTCATAGTGGGGGGTGTGTGTGTGTGTGTGTGTGTGTGTGTGTGTGTGTGTGTGTGTGTGTGTGTGTGTAGTGAGACTCCTTTGTAGATTACACGTGAGTAATGTAGACAGTTCAGTGTAGCAGCTCAGGCAGCATCTGAAAGAGGTGTTGACAATATTCCTGCTGTTTTTATTTTTATTCCTCTTTGGCATTCCTACTCCCTCGTCCCCTTTCTCACATTCCTTTTTACTGTTTTGGCAAACTTTAGTAAGTCTGCTTCAGTTGACAAACATGTGCTCCTTAGGAGTTTCCTAAATATCTCTTTCACCTTCCTAAAATTTAAAATATCTTACATTTAATTCTTTAAATGTTCTTAAATTCCCTACATAATATTTAGCTGAAAGAACCTAAATCTGTGAAGTCAAAAGAGAGGACAGGAAGTTTGCAGAGTGACTGCTGAGGGAATATACAGTATGTTCTCCCCAACTCTGAGATGAATAATATGTTTTAATGTGGCAGCAACTTAGATTTTGTAAAATACACAAGAGTGTAAGTAAAACTGTTAGCCTAAGCAATTGTAAAAGTGAAAAAATAAAACTTATTGTTCAACCGCTTTTGCCCCATGAATTGGAAAAGGAATAAAAGAACTCACATCTGTTGCTTTGCTGTCGATGTGTTCCTTCCAGAGCCAGGGACTCAGGCTGGGGCGCCCACATGAGCAACAGGAACTCTGCTGGTCGGAGTACCTGTCACCACCCGCGTCTGCACGAGCAGGAAGCTCCAGCCAGAGCTGGTGTTGATCCAGCTACTTTGTTTAGCTACAATCTTAACTTACCAGGCTGAGCACCTCAAACTCCACAACCTCTATGGTTTTCTTTCAGTAAAACTCAAGAGATTTTTTTTTTTTAGTAACCTGAGTGGCCTTTAAAGAGCTCCTTAGCTGATAAATATAAGCAAAATAGAAATAAAAACACTTTTTAAAAAGGGGTCAGAGAACTGAATTCTAAATTGATGAGATAGTTTGTTATTTAGGACTGTTTGTGCTTTGCTTTGTGTCTAAGTTTGCATTTACTAAATGTGCTACTTACATCTCGTTTAGGTTTCTGGTTTGTACTTTGTTTTTGTTTTTTCAGAATGCACCTTCAGTTTTAATACTGGACTTCATTGAGAATATAGGGCTTGGACTTTTCTTTTAGCCAGCGCTCAAGGAAAGTTGATGTTCTATACCTTACTTTATAACTAATAGAGTTTTCCTTAAACTTTTCAAGTTCCATAGCATAATTTAGAAAAGTAATATGATGAACTCCCATATTAATTTCCTCTCTATTCCAGCTTGCTTGTTCAAAATTCTTTTGATATAGATATAAGATGTAATATTATTTCATACAGCATGTATCTCTGTAATTAAGACCTTTTTTAATATAACCAAAATACTTTCATTATACTTAAAAATGTTAAATATTCAGTCAGAACAAATTTTTTTTAATTATTTATGTTACATTTTATTATTATCATTTTATGATACAGTTCCATATTCCCTTATCCCCTCCCCAGTTCCCTCCCTCCCAACTAGTTCCTCTATATCATTACTAACATATAGGTCTTCATACTCAGTCATATGCCCAACATTGCGGGCATGGACAATGGCAGAGAGTCCAGAATCCTATTGTCAAGATATAGTAAACAGTTTCATTTGTAAGTCCATCTTTGTCTGGAAGCAGAAATGCGTACCACACTGCATCCTCACATCTGGATGTTAGTCTCCAATTCACAGCTACTGTACATCCCCTTAAATGAAAAGTGATGATACAAAATCAACAATAGAAAGAAAAATTGAAATTTACTATGCCATGAAGTTAAATGACATGTTACTAGATATGACAATCTCCATTACACAGCTACTATACATCTCTTAAATGAAGAGTCACACAACAAAATCAACATCAGGGAGAAAAAAAGAAATTAACAACACCAAGAAGTTATTTTTTTTTTAAGATTTATTTTATTTTTATTACAAAGTCAGATATACAGAGAGGAGGAGAGAGAGAGAGGAAGTGGAGCTGCCGAGATTAGAACTAGCAACCATATGGGATCCCGGCACATTCAAGGCAAGGACCTTAGCCACTAGGCCAGCTGTCAGGCCCAACACCAAGAAGTTAAATAACATGCTATTAAATGACTAACGTGAAGCTGAAGAAATGAAAATCAAGAACCTTCTTGAAGAAAATGATGCCACTGCATGATCTACGAGTCATTGAATGATTTAATCAGAATGAAGTGTTTTGAAGAGATAAAACCAACAGAAAACAACAAAACCCATGTGATATAGTTTCCACTGATCTTTGTTGAAGTGTGTCTCCTCCAGACAATAAACAGATGGGTTTGGTTTTTTAATCCAGTCTACAAATCTATGATGTTTGAGCTTAATCCATTTACTTTCAGAGTTTAATATGTATGGGTGGTACTTTGGTCCTGTCATTTTAGCAATGAGTTGTTCATTGGTTTAGTCTCCTGTTGTCATTTTACTGGGATGTTCTTCACCTTTGCCTTTGGTTTTGGTAGGTGCTATTTCTCTTCTCTGTCAAGAGAATATCTTGAAGTATCATTTGTAGTGCAGGTTTGGAAGAGGCAAATTCTTTTAGCTTTTCTTTGCTCTGGAAGAATTTTATTTCATTTTCAAAAGTGAAAGAAAGCTTTGCTGGATATATTTTCCTAGGCCGACAATTTTTTCTTTTAGAATCTAAATATGTTGCTCTATTCTCTTCTTGCCTGTAGAGTTTCCTGTGAGAGATCTCCTGTGAGTTTAATTGGCATTTCTCTATATGTCAATTGATGTTTTTCACGTGCACATTTAAGGATCTTTTCCTTATGTTCAGTTGAAGAGAGCTTGATAATCATATGTTATGGTGAAGATCACTTTTGGTCAAGCCTGTTGGGAATCCTGTGCCCCTCCTAGATTTTGTTTCCCAGTTCTTTCTCCAGATTAGGGAAATTTTCCTTTAGTATTTCATTAAATACATTTGCAAACTCAGCTTCTCTTTCTGCACCTTCTGGGACTCCCATAACTATTACATTTGGCCTCTTAATAGTGTCTTTCAATTCTTGAATACTTTCTTTGGCCTGATCCAGCTCTGCTTCCAGTTTTTTGTTTGCTTCCCCCTGGTGACAGGAAATACCTTCCAATTCTGAGATTCTTTCTTTTGCTTGCTTCATTCTATTTTGGAGACTCTCCACTTTACTTTTAATTTGCTCTACTGTGTTCTTAATTTCTGATATGTCAGCCTTGATTTGCTTTATTGCTTCCTTAAATTCTTTGAACTCTTGCATGAGCTTCTCATTTTTGATCGGAATCTTTAAAATGAGTCTTATGGATTCTGTGTCCCTCATTTTTCTCGATGTCTTCCTCGGTTAACTCTGAGGTTGGCACAGGGCTTTGCTCCTTTGCAGGGGAGTTTTCCGTAATATTCATTGTGCCTTTGTCTCTTCTTTTGCTCTTGATCATTATACTTCTGGTTAGCAGAGTCTTCTCCTTGGGGCAGGTTTCTAAGCTATGTCACACACAGGTCTACAGTGCGATTTTAGTTATTGCTGTTGGTACACAACTTTTTGCTTGCAGCCACTTGTGCCACAACCTCCAGCGAGTTCCAGGTCTGGGTTCTTATGTTAGATTTTCACCATGGTCTCCACAGCCCCAACTCTGGGCTCACCACTCTCCACCTCCTGTGATACCATGCTGAGGCTGCACTGTTGTCTCTGTGGCCTTTCTCCCTCTTCCAGTTGGAGCAGGTTCCAGAATTAGAGAGACACCACGTGTCCTATCTAGTTAGGTTGTTGGTGGCGCTTGATCTTGTTGGAACCTGTTGGTCTGGCCATACGGACCTATTTTAATGGGTACGATGCCACAGTCTGTATTATTTTCCTGCAGGACCAGTGCAATCCACAGAGCTCAGTAAGTTCTCACGAGTTCAGCACATGCGCAGTTCACTGTTGTCCCCTGCAGTCCCAAAGCTATTGCCACAGTGTGCAAAATGGCACCCGACGTACCACCACTACAGTTCTTGATCAGATCTGAGGGCTACCCAGACCTGCCCCAGGTGGAATCTGTAGAATGCCAAGTTGTTGCAATTCACTGAGCCAGAAATGAGTTCACTCCCTTCTCAGTGCATGTGCAGTCCTGCCTCCATAGCCTTTGCCTCTTTAAACAAAATGGTGCCTGATTCGGGTTAGGAGGCAGACTGGGCTGTGAAACCCACCCTGTTCTCACACTGCCCGTCTGAGATCTGCTGCTCTGTCTCTGCTCCTGGTCAAATCAAACGGACCAGCAGGACGGACAGTACTTTGTCTGGGTTCACCTGGCAAGCTCCCAGTGAAAGTTCTTTCCCACCTGGCTGCTGGTGGAGTTCAGATCACCGTTAGCTGAATGCTGCTGGAGTGTCAGTCACTGCAACACCACACTGCTTTGTCTGCTGCTTTCCTGTGTCTGTCAGTCTCCAGGTACCCCTCTGCTGCTGTTCTGTCCTTTCGTACTTCCTGAAATACGTCCTCTCTGCTTCATCCTGATTAACTATTTTTCCATCCATTTAAACATGTCCTTACCCTATTCCGCCATCTTGATTCTCCAGAACCCAAATTTTAGTGACTGTTTCCTCATTATTTTAACTATTTGATAAAAATCAGTATCTAAAGTCCACATGTTGCATCTGATTGCCATGTGTTAAGTTTTTCATATTCAGCAACTTTCCTTTGCTTTATTCCTCTTTAATGTATTAATTAAAGAGGCTGATTCATTGCAAAACATTGTTTGAAGAAATTTTAAAACACCTGCACAAATTTAAAGACAACCCCGTGTTCAGGGATTAGAAGACAATATTGTTAGGTTGGCGTTGCTCCCCAAGTTTATCTGCAGATTAAATGCATGCTAAATTTTAAAAATCTCAGGTGTGGTTTTTCCAAAATTTCCAAGCTGCACTTAAATCCATATGTGAATGCAAGGGACCAGAAAGAACCAGGACAATCTTGAAAAAGCAAAGAGGTTTGAAGATTTCTAGCCTTCAAAACTTACTACAAAGCTGGTGTAAGACAACTGATACTAGCATGGTAATAGACATTCAGATCAATGAAGTAGAATGGAAAATTCTTGAATAAACCCATTCATTTGTGGTCACTTCACTTGCAACTATGGTGCCACCCTAGTTAATTGGGTGATTGGATAGTTTTGGTTTTCTTTGAGATATGTGCCAGGACTGCTGGAAATCCACATGTAAAATAATGAAGTTGAAATCTACCTCAACCCATTTTTTAAAAAATAACTCAAAATGGATTAAGAGTTAAATTGTAAGTTTCTTAGGAGAAGAAATAAACATAAATCTTTGTGAAAGATTAAGCAGTTTTTGAGAGGACACCATAAGCACAAGCAACTGAAAAAAAAAAAAAGTAATAAAATGGGCTCTTACCAAACTTAGGAACTGTGCTTCAAAGGGCACTGTCGAGAAAGTGAAATGAGGGGTGGACATGGCACAGCAAGTTAAGCCACCATTTTGGGCTTCTGCATCCCGTATTGGAGTGCCTGGGTCCCAGTCCCATTTTATTCCCGTGCAAATACTTGACTCCTGGAGATACAGGGGGCAGAGGATAGCTCAAGTCCATGGGAGACCCGGACAGAGTTAATGCCTGTCCCAGCATTGAATAGTGCAGCCATCTGGGGAGCAGACTGGTACATTAAAGATGTTTTTGTGTGTTTCTCCTCCCTGTCCGTCTCACCCCTTGTTACTAAAGATCCAGTCTGGAGAGAGAGAATTTGTAAATCATACACCTGAAAAGGAACTGACATCCAGAATAAAGAACTCCCACAACTCAACACTGAAAAGAAAGTCAGATTCAAAATTCAGCAAAAGCTTTTGCTTTCCATAAAAAAAAAATATATATATAAGTGATCAATAGGCCCATCAATAGATGCTTAATTAGTCACTAAGGAAAAAGAAAGCAAAGCTGTGGTATAATACTGTTTACTACAGTATAATGTAATAAGAGAAGCTAGCGAGGGATTGAAGAGATTGAATTCCTCATGTACAACTCTTGAAAATGCAAAGTGAGTGCCCAGTGCTGTGGCGTAGTATGCTAATCCAACATGGATTGGATAGACTCAGCTCTGGCAGTTGTGGCCATTTGGGGAGTGAACCAGCAAATGAAAGGCCTCTGTTCTCTGTCTAATAGGATCATTTAAAAAAGAAAAGCGAATGCAGCTGCTTTGGATACTGTAATTACTTTGGATACTGTTAATTACAAAGTTACAGTATGAATCATTGTTTCTTCTTCTCAGTATAATTCTAAGAATATTATTCTAAAGATAATAAAAGAATATTATTCTAAAGATAATTCTAAAATATTTTTCTAAAGAATTAAAAACATATGTCCACACTGAAACTTTTACAAGTTTTCATAGAAATGACCCTTCTGACTTATCATACGTGTATGCCTCATAGGAGCTGAGACTTCAGTCTTTTCTCACCTCTGTTCCTAGGTGAGTGCATGGCACAGAGTACTCTGAAAGGATTGGCTAGCTAGAATGGAACAGTGGGAGAATGCATTTGTCTTGTGTAAGCTGTAAGGAATACAAGAGCATGATCTTGTTCAACTTTTCTGTGCTTCAGACTGCTGCACTTAGAGCTGTGGGCAACATTGTTACTGGAACTGACGAGCAGACGCAGGTGGTCTTGAACTGCGATGCTCTGTCACACTTCCCAGCACTCCTAACGCATCCCAAAGAGAAAATTAATAAAGTAAGTGGTTTCATGTGTTTTCTAGTAAATGATACATAAAAATACCAAGTTCATTTGTAAAATTGGGATTAACCTATCATTTAGATGCTGAGAGGAAAGGAAATAAAATAGCATGTTGTTTATAAGATGGATTAGCATATCATTTTTTTCTATGTATAAAACAAATCAGCTGTTAAAATGCTCTGTGGCTCTCTTGGAAATGATGAAATAGAGGTAACAGGGTGTTGAGTGTATGTATGGTGAATGTATGAGTGGAAATTGTTAGTATTAATGTTAAGTAATTCTTCCAAGTTTAGAGTTTTATAGATACGTAATAGAGAGAGTGTGCCTGTGTGTGTGCTCATGGCGGCTAGGGCAAAGGGGGCACTGAATGTGGTGGTGCTGATATTGGAGTGCATCTGAGGCTGTTGTAGAAATTGCAGGGGTTGTTGATTACAACATTGCCAATGATTATGACCCCAAAACAGCTCACCTAACTAGCCTGACACCCTGAAGTCTCTAACAGGTTCATCAAACATGACCCTGTGATCTGATCCAAAAGAGCCTACAGTAACCAGCTGATATTGCTTTTTGGAGTAATACTTTATAATTTGTTTTTAAAAATAGAGGAATTTGTTTTTTAAAAAAATAGAGGAAATTAAACTTTTAAGTTCAATAAGCTTACTAGTGCTAAGTTTGGTAAATTACAGTGTAATCCTACATTGAGTATTAGATATTTTGTCTTATTTCATGCTGTCACTTCAGTATGGGTTTATGTGTGAAACTGGTAACATGCCTAGGGTCATCATTACCTTTGCCAAGGTAGCACTGTCATGATATAAAGGCTGATGATAAAACAGTCACTAAGGTGAACAATGAAGCGGTCAAGCATTTAAGTTCCTCTTTAGCATTTCAGAGAAATAGTGCAGGAAATGACTATTATGAACAGGTATGTTAAAAAAACAGTGTTTCATTTTTCATATATGCATTTTTAGAAATTGAGATTATGTACTTTGGCTAAGGTTCTTAATCAGAATAGAAAATGAAGTATATTCTGTACAGGAAAGGCACTGAGTCTCAGCAGTTTCAGGATTTGTGTTTGTATTACAGTTCATCAGTTCTGCAGTAATTGTTCAGCCTAAACTCTGTCCACACTGTTGGAGAGTAGTGCTTTCAACCGTTCTCTGCAAGGGTTCATTGTAATTAGATTAGCACCATTAACAGTTTGCCCAAACAAAACACAGGGAAGAGGAACATAAAAGGAAGTGAGATTCCTAAGAGTTTTATTAGAGAATTGATTGCATGATAAAATAATGTGGACATTGTGGTAAATGCCTTTTTCTTCAGCTGCAGTTTTTATTTTTTAATGAGAAATACTGAAAGATTCTTGTTTTATAGGAAGCAGTGTGGTTCCTCTCTAACATCACTGCAGGAAATCAACAACAGGTTCAGGCAGTAATTGATGCCAATCTTGTACCAATGATAATACACCTTTTGGATAAGGTAAGAACATCATTTTGTATGTATCTGAGTAAAAGGAGCAGGGCTTAAACCTGACAAGCTATGTGAATATTGCAGTGTCTGTTTATTTAATTAGAACCTATTTAGTGGAATAGGTTCAGCTTTGAACCTATTTGAAACACTGAGCTCAGCTTTGATTAGAACCTGTTTAGCGGAATGGATACTACAGTAACTCAGTAACACTCTGAGCTCATTGGTTTTTATGTACAAGCAACATTTCTTTTTAGAGATCCCTCGCCCTTCTTGAATAGCATTTTTGACCAAAATTGCTATTGTTCTTGGACTTATTAAAATCCATACTGTTACTATTGAACATAAATACATACATATTATTTTAAGTACTTAACATGTTTAGATTGGTTATCACTATAAACTAGAAATCCAAAATGCTTCAGAATCTGGATCTTTTTGAACACCAATATATTATAATAAGTGGACATGTCTTATTCTTAGCCTCACATAATAGAGCTCAGTCAAAATACACACACACTAAAAACAGCATTTTAGCACAGTGGAGCAAGCTGCTGCCTACAATGCCAACATCCCAGATGAGCCCTGACTCCAGTCCCAACTGCTCCACTTTGGACCCATTCCTCCTGGGAATCAGTGATGGAGGTCCAAGCCCCCAAGCCAGCTGCCATGTGGCCATTTGGGGAGGGAACCAGCAGATGGAAGAGCTCTCTCTCTCTGTAACTCTGCCTTTCAGATAAATTAAAAAAAAAAAAACTCTTTATAAATAAGTTTTGAAATAATGTATGAAATTGCCTCTGAGCTATGATAAGGTCATATAAAATATAATTAAATTTTTTGCTTAGACTTGAGTCCTATTCCCCAATATATTGCATTCTGTATGGGGTCAGCCTTTCATTACTGCAGCATTACCTGGGACGATTTACCAATAGCAAAGCTTTATTCTAGCGGACAGCTTCAGAGGTTCCTAATCCAAAACTGGACACACCCCATTATTTTGGCATCTGGTGATGCCGATGATGCAGAGCAACACATGGCAAGAGAAAGACTGGATGTGTGTGTGTTCAGCATCTAATCTCAAGGGCTTTGCTCTTAGCCCAAGGCACTGCCTCAGTTTTCAAAACTCCCTTCGAAACCCATAACTAATTGCTTCCACCCTCTCCATACTCTTAACATGAGACTTTGAGATCTAAGCCTTTCAGCATGTGCCTGGGGCCTTGGTGGGACACTTAACATCAAATTAATGTGCACACATTAGCAGTACTTGAAAAAGTTTATGAAAAATAAAATACAGGATTATTTGGGTACAGAAAACATTGAAGTTCATATAAGCTTTTTTACAGTCTACATTTTTGGTGAAATTTTTTAAATGCAGTTATTCCAGAATTCAAGCAAACATGCAACACTTTTATTCCTAAACATTTCAGATAAAGGTTACTTAAATTTAAAATGCACTCGTAAGGATAACGAATTTTTCTCATTTTACTGGTGAAGAAACTATGACATAGTTGTCCCCAATCCGTTGTCCCCAATCAAGTAGCAAGTGAGTGTGATGTGAATTGTCTGCCGTGTCATGTCTTGTGCTCATAAGAACATTTGGGAGTGCAAGTGTTACAACACAGGACTTGGTGTTGCTTGTGATGTGGAATGTTTGGTTGAGTCCTAGTTGTGTGGTGTTCCTCATCTAGCTTCCTATCGCCACACATCCTCGGAGCAGAAGGTGATGGCTCAAGTGCATGCATCCTTGAACCCAGTTGAGAATCCTAGATGCAGTTCTGTGCTCCTGACCAAGGTTAAATATTGTAGCCTTTTGGGAAGTGAACCAATGGATAGAAGATTTTTTCTCCTCCCTATTTGTTGCTTTGCTTATCAAATGAATAGAAAAGTGTTAAAAAAAAATACAGTGTAATAATGATAACATCCTCTTCTCTGAATATTGATCTATGATCAAGGAAAAGGTAGCCTTATGTATCTTTTGTTCTTTCATTTTTCCTAGAAAATTGATAGGTAAAAACTGAATGTTTTAGGGCAATAATGGATTACTCTGTTGTTCCTGATCAGCCAGGAAACACTGTTGTTTGTCATACCTCTGGTGATTGAGGATTGATGAGCTCAAGTGTTGCCACCCTATAGTAGCTGATGAGTATAAAGTTATCCATCTTTCATCTGATCCTCTGATAGCTGTGTAGGTAGTCCTTAATGTAAGCTAGAGAATGTGAAATGGTCATGTACATATTGTCCATGATTGCCCCCCCACCCCACCCCACCTCTTTCTACACACACACACAGAGTTTACAGAGTGGGAATACCGCCCCACAGTGTCCAGGGCTGGGCCAGGAGCCTGGAAATGCACTTACACCTCCTTGTGTAGGCGGCAGGAGCCGTGTTCTGCTTCCGGGCTCCTGGAGGACGCCGGCCTGGAAGGTGGAAAATGACCTCCACACTGCAAGGCCAGCCCTGGGGACTCTGAACCATAACCCCTGCAGAGGAGGTGGAAGTGTTTGACTTCTCATTTTATTCCTTCAGCCATTCATTTTAGAAGAGACAGTTACCATACAGCCTGAAGGAAGTGAGTTTTGTAGTATCATTACGAAATTGGGAATTTTCTTTTCTTTTCTTTTCTTTTTTTCTTTTTTTTTTTTTTTTTGGCAAGATTTAGCCCATTAATGATTTTGACATTTAAGTGGGCCCTGATCATCAGGAACCCCATTCTAGGTTGGTACTTGTGTGTTTGATATCACCCAGTCATTTTTGAAATTTATCTTATGTATTTTCTGACCTAGATGGGGAATCAATCTTTTCTCCTTAGTTTTATTTTTTGGGGGGAAGGAGATGACATACAAGCATCATAGTTCAGATGTAAGAGTGATCATTACTGATGATCACTTAAAATAAGTCATATATATTTTTGAAGTTTTTTTATTTATTTAAAGGTCAAAGTTAGAAAGAAAGAGGTCCTCAATGAACTGACGCACTCCCCAGAGGGCCGTAGTGGCCAGGCCAGAGCCAGGAGCTTCATAGGAGTCTCTCAAGGTTTTGGCATGAGTCCAAACACGTGGTCCATCTTTCTGCTGCCTTTCTAGAACTCTTAGCAAGGGACTGGGTTTAGCTGCTTTTGTGGAAAATAGGAAGTTAATAAGTTCCCAAACTTGACAGTCCATGAGAAATGAATTATGAATGAAATGAAGCTATCAGATATCCTGAATATTTAAAATAAGAGTTATTTCTTATATTTCCATCTTTTTCTGCTGAAAATATCTAAAAATATGAACATAATACACTTTTGCATATATAAAATACATTATTTTTAAGTGTATCATTGTTATACCCTAGACAAAAATCCTGAGTTTCATAAGAGAAATAATGCGAATGCAAATATATTTTATACAAATGTTTGTATAGATTGTCTACATATAGCCTATATTAAAATAAGACCACATTACTGCTATTTTGTTTTTTAAAATGTATTTATTATTTGAGGAAGAAAAGTAGAAATGGAGAAAGAGAAGTCTTCCATCTACCTATTAACTTCCCAATTAGCCATAGTTGTCAAGGCTGAGCCAGGCTGGAACCAGGAGCTAGGAGCTTCTTCCAGATCTCCCACATAGGTGCACTTGGGCTGTCACTGCTTTCTCAGGCCCATTATCAGGGAGTTGGGTCGGAAGCAGGGTCAGCAGCACTCCAAACCAAGGCCCATGGTCGTTGCTGGTTGCTGTGGGCAGCAGTTCAGTTTGCTAAGCTACAACCCTGGTCCATGCTTAGAATGTTTTGCATATGGCTTTTTGCTTGAAAGAGAGTCATATCATCTTTCTCCATTGACTCTCACTCCCCATGTGCTTGCAACAGCCTGAGTTGGGCAAGGCTAAAACCAGAACCCAGCACTCCATCTGGGTGCCCCACGTTGGTAGCAGACTCGGGCCCTTAGCCTGTCACCTGCTTCCTGCTTACATGCACATTAGCAGGAAGGAAGCTGTGCTAGAAGTGCCACAGAGACTCTGAATCGAGGTACAGGCTTCCAAAGCAGGGTCTCATCCGCTACAACCCAGCAGCCTCTCCCACGTGTACTTTCAAGGTTAAAGTATTTGGCTTTTGCCTTTTATGGGTTTATTTTTTAAATATATTCATTCTGGGCCCAGTGCAATAGCCTTATGGCTAAAGTCCTTGCCTTGCATGAGCCAGGATCCCATACAGGTGCCAGTTCTAATCCCAGCAGCCCTGCTTCCCATCCAGCTCCCTGCTTGTGGCCTGGGAAAGCAGTGGAGGACGGCCCAAAGCCTTGGGACCCTGTACCGTATGGGAGACCTGGAGGAGGCTCCAGATTCCTGGCTTCAGATTGGTTCAGCTCCAGCTGCTGCGGCAACTTGGGGAGTGAACCATGGTGTGGAAGATATTCCTCTGTCTCCTCTCTTTATATCCGACTTTCTAATAAAAAAGTACATTTTTAAAAATAATAAATAAATATTTAAAAATAAATATATATGTTCACCCCACTGATGATATAATACCTGAAATCCAGCTTAATGCACAGGTTATTTGCTTTCATTGTTTATTTTTTGAGAATTTTTTTTTTTAGATATCTGGAGGTTTGTTTGCTGTTTTGTGGGTTTTTTTTTTTTTTAAGATTTATTGATCTGTTTGAAAGGCAGAGTGACAGAGCATGAGACAGAGCGTTCTTCTGTCTGCTGATTCATCCCCAAACACAGCTGAAGCCAGGAACCTGGAAATACTCTGGCATCCCATGTGGGTAGCAGTGACCCACGTTGTTGGGCCATCATTTGCTGCATTCCCAGGTGCAGTAACAGGAAGTTGGGTTGGAAGCAGAAAAGCTATGTCTGAAACTGACCCTCCAGTGTGGAATGTCGGTGGCCAGTGGCCAGTTAATGCACTGTGCCCTCCCATGTGGAATGTCAGTGTCCAGTGGCCAGTTAATGCACTGTGCCCTCCTGTGTGGAATGTCAGTGGCCAGTGGCCGGTTAATGCACTGTGCTTTGTTTTCAAGTGTTTGAATGTCTCTCTGACCCTTCCATTTCTGCCCGTTGCTTCCCATTCCCTCTTCCCTCACAAGTAAGCATTTTGTGTGGGATTTTGGTTTGTTCTTCCAGTATATCATTTTAAATTCTAAGGAAGTACATGTGTAAGTGCTTATTCTGCCCCTTTCTTAGCACAGATGGTAACATACTGTACTTAATGTCACATTACTGTTTTAATAGCTCCCAGGGGTCACGGGGTCACGCCTGTGACACTACACAGACAGCTTCCTGCTCCTTGATCTTCATTTTATTACCAGATGGTTACACATATAGAGTCAATATTGTATGTTCATTCAATTTGTTATTGATGCCATTTGAGGTGTTTTCAGTATTTTGCTCTTAAATTAATGGTATTTTAAGGAATAGCTTGTTCTCTCATTAACTCTGCCAGACAACATTTAGGATTACTCCATCTATAGGTAAACAGACATACATTTTGCCACATAATGCCAATCTAAAGGAGCTAGTATTATTATCATTTTGTATTATTACCATTTTGCTATTCTTATCAGTTTTATTAACAGATATTTGCATTTTCTATTTTATAAATATGAAGATATCTCACTGCTGCTTCAGTTTGCATTTCTTTTACTTTTTCCTTGATTTCAAATTGCTAGCCTTAATGTCTGATAACTACTGTTTATTCAGTAGACTTACTGTTATTAGCCAGTTATGCCTTGTGAATAATTTTAGCTGCTTTTAATTTGGAGAAATTACAGTGTCATGATCCTGTATAGAAAAATGCATATTGCTTTATTTACAATTTTTTTTGAAATGTTAGAGCAAGAGGAAGGGGGAGGTGAGAGAGAGGAGATCTTTACGGATTCATCTCCAGGTGGCAGCAACTGCCAAGGCAGGGCCAGGCCGAAGTCACTGGGGCCATCCTCTGCTTTTTTCTCCATGCTGTCAGCAGCAGCAGGGAGCTGGATCCCAAGTAGAATAGCTGGGACATGAGCTGAGCTGGTCACCCGTATGGGATGCCAGTGTCATGGGTGCTGGCTTCACCTTCTGTGCCACAACTCCGACCCCTGGTTTAATTTGTTATGTTGTAAACTCTCAAAAATGAGATTATTAAATTATATATGGGTATTATATTATATGTATGACTTTTGGTGATTTTTAAGTTTTTTCAATTTGCATTTGAAAGATAATCTAAAATTTGATCATTCCATTAGTCATTTAATTTTTTTGTTTTAAATTAATATATTTTTAACTTTTTGTAGGGAAGTTGTAAACTTCTATAGAGTCTGACTTTTTTTTTTTTTTACACTTATTTTACCCTTGATTTTATTCTTAACTTAGAGTGTCAAGTCCACTTGATTCACCAAAGACTTTCCAACATGGATCTAGAGTATAGTAGAGAGAGCTCAGAGGTTTATTTCTAAGAAAAAAAAAATGTATACATGCAGAATCTGAGAAGAAAACTGAGAAAATGAATAGTCATAAAATCATTTTAGGGCCTGACAGGATCACTCAAACGGCTAATCCTCCCCTTGCAAGTTCCAGAATCCATAGGAGCGCCAGTTTGTGTCTTGGCTGCTCCACTCTGCATCCAGCTCCTTGCTTATGTCCTGGAAAAGCAACAAAAAGATGGCCTTGGGACCCTACACCTATGGAGGAGAGCCAGGGGAGGCTCCTGGCTCCGAATCACCTCAGCTTCTGCCATTGCAGCATTTGGGGAGTGAACCAGTAGACAGAAGATCTTTTTCTCTGTCTCATCTTCTCTCTATAAATCTGCCTTTGTAAGAAAAGTAAATAAATGTTTTAAAATAATCATTTGAGGAAGAAATCAATTTGTAGCCTCTAACTCTGCTTTTTTCAGGGAGATTTTGGCACTCAGAAAGAAGCTGCTTGGGCCATAAGTAACTTAACAATTAGCGGAAGGAAAGATCAAGTAAGTTAAGCTTTTCTCTATTTCTCAGAACTAGTAAAATAACAGTCCAAAATCCATTAAAATAAAAAACAGTAAAATAGATATCATGATTTAAAATAATACCAAGAAAACACATGTTCTGCGGGGTTTTTTTTCTTCCTGTTTAAAAAATATCAGTTTGACTCCCCTTAGGAATATTCCCTGGAAGAGAAATATTTTTCCAGTCATTAACTTATAATAATTTTGCTAATTAATGGTAAGATGGAGGCTGCACACACATACGTGTATGTGTTCACAGTATTAAGAAAGAATGGAATTTCTAAGGTAGTGTGGCAGGAAGAAACTGCCTCATAAATTCTCCTAACAAATGACAGCACAGAAACAAGAAAAACAGCAACAGCAGTATACAGATTCCCCCTCTCAAGTCAGGCAAGGAGTTAATGTCAGCAGGTGGCTGAGCCTGGGAACTGGGCGAGGAATGTGAAGGGACTGTTAGAAGCTTAGTGTTACACCAAACAGCAGAGGAACAATTTGTATTAAAGAGAGTGACAGTGCGTTGGGGATAACTCCCAGAAAGCAGTGGGCTGCTGGTGAACTGTGAATTCACTTAAATATGAATGCAAAGAGTAGAAACGCAATGCATGGAAATAATAGCCTAAGTAACAATATTTAAGTGATTATGACGTATAATGAATGGGATAGTGGATTGTGAGGTGATCAGGCATGTAAAAGTGCTATGTAGAGCAAAACAGCCAGTAGATACCATCATATTGAACCATTGTGATTTTGTAAAGTAATAAACTTCCATTTCATTTTATTTCCTAAATTCAAGTAAAATAAACTCAGTATATTAAAAAGAGGTTAATATTTTCATACTCATGATTTTAAAATCAAAGTGATTCCAGTGAGATAATGTAATGAGACAAAATTGGTCTATATTTTATTACTAAATGGTGTTTTTATTGATCAGGTGGCCTACCTTATCCAACAAAATGTTATCCCACCTTTTTGCAACTTGCTGACGGTAAAGGATGCACAAGTTGTGCAAGTAGTACTTGATGGACTAAGTAATATATTAAAAATGGCCGAAGATGAGGCAGAAACCATAGCGAATCTTATAGAAGAATGTGGAGGTAAGCGTCCAAATTTTAATGTTCTTTTATAACTGCCTTTATTTTCTAATATGCCACTTTTGTGTTTTTCCTATCTTAATCAACTTGGATAACGGAATTGCTGCCCTTGATTGATTAGGCACTGTGCCAAGGCCCTGGGAGGGCGTAGTCCTTGTCCTCCAGGCAAGCGCCTTAGTCTTACAGATAAATGTGAACTCATTCAGTATGCTAATTACCTAAGAGAAGAGATGGTTTACAGGGAGAATTCCCTTTGCCCTAAAATACTGTGATTGATCTTGATCATTTCCCATAACATTAATAGGTATTTGTAACTTCATGTTTATTCATTAATTTAGTACTTTCTAATTTACTTTTCATATGAGAAAAAATTCAGGAAAAAGATAATTAAAAGATAATACATATTTTCTACAGACTTTTGAAGAATCCCTCATTAAGTATTCACTAGGAAAACTTAGAAGATACTAAAAAATAGAAATATTCTGCCTGTTAAGAAACAAGAGCAATCTTACATGTTATTGCTGTCAGTAAATATTATTCCACTGAATCCCATGTCTTGTTGTCCTATGTGAGACACCGTGAAAGATTTAACTTGAGCAATAATTATGGTACCTTTCAAGTAAATATTAGGTCATTAAAAGTATTTACAGAAATAAAAATTTGGGACTTACTGTTAATACTCTAGATAGGTATTCCATTGCTTGCATGTACGTTTAGATGCAATTAAATGATCCATTTTCTTCCTTTTTGTAATGAAATTTGCTGTCTTTATGTATAACCTGTTTGGTACTTAAGATTTACTCTTAGAATACGTTCCCAAAAATCATAATTCAGAAAATTTGGAGTCTAAAAATTGGGTTGTCTATTCCCAGGATGATTATAGTTAAAACATTACATTTGTTTCATTTTATAAAATTTGTTACAGGACTGGAGAAAATTGAACAACTTCAGAATCATGAAAATGAAGACATCTACAAATTGGCCTATGAGATCATTGATCAGTTCTTCTCTTCAGATGATGTATTTCATAATTTTATAGTTTTTTTTTGGTTTATGTAAAAAATCTAAATGACATATAATATAAGCTAAAGGATATAATATATGCAATTCTTTTTAATGAGATAGGTTAAAATTTCTTAAAGAAATACCTATTTCAATAGTTTTTAAGACCCTCTAGGGTATATTAGCTCTAATGACAGAATTTTTTTGACTCTGGATGAGTCTTCCTAGTTTTCTCTTGTCTTCCTAGTTTTCATTGATTACAGCATATAGTTATAATTAGATCAGTGATATTTAGATCAGTGTATCTCCTTTAATAAATCTTGTATTAAAACAGTTAATTCACTTTTACATATTCACTTTCACTTATTTTTCTTGGGTGACCAAAAGCAAATATGAAGAAGATAGAAAGGGCCCAGTGTAGTAGCCTAGTGGCTAAACTCCTTACCTTGCATGAGCCAGAATCCCTTACAGGTGCCATTTCATGTCCCGGCTGCACCACTTCCCATCGAGTTCCCTGCTTGCGGCCTGGGAAAGCAGTGGAGAATGGCTCTTGTCCTTGGCTCCTGCACCTATGTGAGAGACCCAGAAGAAGCTCCTCGCTCCTGGCTTCAGATTGGCTCAGCTTCACTCCTTGTGGCCACTTGGGAAGTGAACCAGTGGATGGAAGATCTTTCTGTAATTCTGACTTTCCAATAAAAAAATAAATCTAGAAAATAAAGAAGGATATAATCATTGAAATTAAAATGCTAAGTTAGCTTTATTATTATCCCTTTGGAAAACTAAAAGGCAGTTGCCTATTAGAAAGTTACAGTGACTAAATAGAGCAACCAGGGGATTTCTTGAAAAATCTTTCACCTTTTCAAAGAATGAGTCTTATACTACATGTTCTTTATTCCCTGGTATCAAAACAATATCATTGATTTTGGTCATTATTTCATTAAACATGAGTGGTTTGTGCGTGAACCTAATAAGGCTAGTCTACCACAGAAGAAACTTAGAGAGGCCGGCATTGTGACTACTAGGTCATGCTGCTGCCTGCAGTGCTGACTTTCAGAAAGGGTGCCGGGCCACAGAACTGCTGCTACACTTCTGCCGTATTTCCCTGTTAATGTGTCTGGGAACGCAGTGGAAGGTGACCCAACTGCGTGTATCCCCACAGCCACGTGAGAGAACTGGCTTTGGCCGGGCCCAGCCCCAGCCATTGTGGCTGTCTGGGGAGTAAGCTAGCAGATGGAAGATCTCTTTCTCTGTGTCTCTGCTTATCCAATAATTATTTTTTTAACCATGATACAGTTTTGTAGGTAGTAGGAATTCATCCTTCCCCCTCTCCTTCCTCCTTCCTGTTTCCCCTTCCTACCATTTCCCCCATGTTAATACAGCAGTATAGTCCCTAAGGAACAGTTACAAGTTTAACTTGATGCTATTTAAATGTATCATGACATTGTCAACCTTGGCAGAATACAGTGACAGTTACCAGAAGTAAAATCCAAGAAAAAAGCATATTCTTTTGTGTAGTTTATTTTAAATCTTTATTGGATTTTATTTATTTGAAAGGCAGAGCAACAGAGACACAGGGATCTTCCTGTGTACTGGTCTACTCCCTAAATATCTGCAGCATCTGGGTGTGGACAGGCCAAATCCAGGAACCCAGAAAGCTTTCCAGATTTGCCACATGGATGATAAGGACCCAAGTACCTGGTATGCACCTTAGCAGGAGCCTGGGTCAGGAGCAAAGCTGGCCCTCCAAACCGGAAAGTTCAATACAGGCCTCCCACGCAGCAGCTTAAACTCTTCTTAATAATGCCTATCCCTAAGAAAATCACATTTCTTTCTTTTTTTTTAAGATTTATTTTTTTTACTACAACATCAGATACACAGAAGAGGAGAGACAGAGAGGAAGACCTGTCCATTCATTTATTTGCCAAGTGGCTGCAATGGCTGGAGCTGAGCCAATCCAAAACCAGGAGCCCAGAGCCTCTTCTGGGTTTCCCACGCAGGTGCAGGGTTCAAAGACTTTGGGCCAGCCTCAACTGCTTTCCTAGGCCACAGACAGGGATGGGAAGTGGGACTACCAGGATTAGAACCAATGCCCGTATGGGTTCCCAGGACGTGCAAGGCAGGACTTTAACCCGCTAGGCCACTGTGCCAGGCCCAAAATCATATTTCTTTTTTTTTTTTTAAAGATTTATTTTTATTACTTTTTTCATTGGAAAGGCAGATATACAGAGAGGAGAGACAGAGAGGAAGATCTTCCGTCCGATGATTCACTCCCCAAGTGAGCGCAACGGGTCGATACTATGCCGATCCGAAGCCAGGAGCCTCTTCCAGGTCTCCCACGCGGGTGCAGGGTCCCAAAGCTTGGGGCCGTCCTCGACTGCCTTCCTGGGCCACAAGCAGGGAGCTGGAAGGGAAGCGGGGCTGCCGGGATTAGAACCGGCGCCCATATGGGATCCCGGGCGAGCAAGGCGAGGACCTTTAACCACTTGTGCCACTGCGCCGGGCCCAAAATCATATTTCTTAAAGTGGAATTTTTGATAAGGTATTATGATTTCTTCTGTTTAAAATTTTTTCCTTGTTTTAAAGACACAGAAGGTAGACCTGCATCTGTTGATTGTCTACTTCAGTGCCAAAAATAGCCAGGGCTAGACCAAGCCAGAACCACAAGTTCAGGCTTATTACAAATCTCCCACCTACTTGGAATGGCCCTACGTACACCTGCTGCCTCCCGTGGTGCACATTATTAGCAGGGACTGGATTAGAAACGGAGCTAGGACTCAGACCTCAGCCCTACAATATGGGGTGGGTGCTGGTCTCTTGGTCGCTGTGCCAGATGCCCAATCCAGGTCATCTCCCAGGCTGTTACTACTACATGATCCTTTTGGAAGATAGACATTCTGCTTACTGTTGGTTCTCATTGTAGTGTACCTTAAGAAAAAACTCTTAGCCAAGTGTGTCAGCTTTCTAAAGAATGGTAGGACATGCTTGGCACGTAACTCTGCTTCAGGATAATGAGAGGAGCACTCTGCTGCACTTGGTGCGTATGTTACGACTAACTGGGACATTTTCTTTTTCTCCCTAGATTGATGAAGATCCTAGCATTGTTCCAGAGGCAATCCAAGGTGGAACATTTGGTTTCAATTCATCTGCCAACGTACCAACAGAAGGGTTCCAGTTTTAGAAAGATGTGGTGGAAGTTAGGTACAATGCAGCACTGAGATATATATATATACATATATATAAAAAGGTTTGATCCATCAAGCTTGGCTCATGGGATCTGCTGCTGCATTAAATCGGGAAAGAAAATGTGAAGATTTCATTTGGAATCACAGAAAACGCCCAAATGAGGTCTAGATGGCGAGTGGGTGCGAGTGAGAATGAGTGGCAAAATGTAATGAAAACTACATGGATGCTTATCTAGGTTGTTCAGAGTAAAAAGGGCTACAGGTCACAGATCTTCAGTGCTGAGAAAGGAACACTGACGTACTCTCTATCAACGGAGGGAAAAGTGTAGTACTGTCATCTTCAAACCTCGTAAGCATACGAGAATAGAATGCCCATAGAAGTCAACGGAACATGAGCCCAGGCCTTGCTATGAAGCAGTGTGTGAATGGACGATGTTGAATGAATGGCTGGCTCGGTGATGGAGAGCCAGGTTCATCTTTCAAATCTAGGGCTCTTCGCTCACGGAGCAGACTCCTAGTGCTGGAGTGACTGTACGAGAGTGTGGTTGTGGTGCTGTATGTGAACGCATGCAAGCTTGATTTGCCTTCAGGGGCTGATAACAAACCTAATAAATCATCCGAGTGAGATCCTAGGTGTACTGTACACTGGACCGCTGAGCAGCAGACATTGGTTACTCTGCAGCCTGTGTTTTCTAGGCCCCTTTTCCCTGCCCTATCTCCCCCCTCTTTTTTTTTTTTTTTAATTTACTTTACCTAGTATTGCTATTTTTAGTTGCTTCTCAAGTCAGAAAACTTCAGGAAAGTTTCCCTGTGCATTTGCACCAGATGAATGTTTGATGTTATGAAAAGCTTTCCATATCATCAAAACTAATTTGTGTAGATTTTTGCATGGAAAAAAAATCATAAATTTCCCTCAAAATAGACTGTGTTGCAGTACACAAGTTGCCATAATAGTATAAAACAGTAAAACGTGCTTCAAAGGCCATCCTTTTCATTTCCAGAGATAACATTAAAGATCTTTGCATGAGGTTGAATCTACAGCATAGTTCATTTTTAGATTTTATTGAGTCCTGTAAAGAAGAAGAAGAAAACAGTTTCAGTTGTGGTAGAATACCGTGCTGTGTTTAAATGTTACTTGTTTTCAAACTTTGTTTTCTATGAAAATGATATGGAAACTTCTAAAATGGAATTTGGTGCATATGTACTGCTGAATAAAGACCGATGAAGAGGTTTGAGTAGATGTACAAATCAAGTAATGGTTTGACACCTTTAATAATATGCCTAATCTGTTCAATTGTTTTAGAATCTTTTTATCTTAGATGTAGGCAGCCATGAACAATCTATTTTGAGCCACTTTAGAGAGAAAACTTTGTATTTTTAAAACTTGCATAAATGTTATGCAAGTGGTTTTTATAAATTGGAATAATGCCTCAGTTTTGAGGTTGTGCACACTAAATTAAATGTGACATAAATTAATTTGTACAAAAAGAACTCTTTATAAGGTGGCTCATTGTAGGAAATCCTGTGCCTTCCCCTTTGAGCACAAGTGTTGCATGAACAACAATTTGCTATAAGAAACATACCAGATTAGCCACCATTAGCATCTATATCTACTTTGTGTTTAAAAATCAACTGGTAATTCTGAAACACTGTAGAATGGATAAAAATTATTTTGTGATCATAACTCTTTGTTGAACTAGAGTATTTTTGCAGCATTCCTTGTCATCAGAAACATGGTTAAAGTTTAAAATTAGAAGCAGCAGAAACTAGCTTGTAGAATTTATCTAAGTAGACTGCAGGCTAGGCTGTCTTGGGGAAATAAACATTAAAACTTAAAGCAATGTTTTACATGGGGTGTGTGTGCGTGGTGTGTGAACTTTTTTAATAATAACCTTAAATGAGACCATAACTCAGTGACATTAGCTTCCTTCTTACTTAGGGCCAACATACCAAAAGAAGTTTTATAAATGGGCATACTAACGTTTTAACCCATTGAATTGGCTGAGTTGACACAGCATTTCTCCTGCTTTTCTTTTTTCAAACCAAGATGTTGACCTTCCTTTCTCTCCCAGCAAGTACTTAGAAAACATGATCTGTTTTATCTATTAAACCTAGCTTGATGTGTTTCTGTATGATAGACTGTATATATAAAGTGTGGTTTTTTATGAAGCTTTAGTTACTAGAAGATAAATCAGACAATACTTTGCATAAATACTGTTTTTTAGTTTAAAAAAAACCTAGTTCAGGGTAATCATTGGATTTTGTGGTAGGACAAGTTATTTTTATAGAATAATTATCCTTTAAGTAAAATAGGTAATGATTTATATAAGCTTCAGTTCAGGTGCTTACCTGATGGTCAAAATATATTTTTTTTTCTATTTTCTCATGTGAGACAATGATTACTAGAATTCTGGGATGGGCTTTTGCATATCTAAAGCTGTCTAAATGCAGTTAGCAGATAGATCACCTGATTTAAACACATTTTAAAATTCTCTGATTTTTTTCAATTGAAAGAGTAGAAGAAATGAATCTTCTGTCTACTAGTTCACTCCCCAAATGGCCTCACTGGCCAGAATTGGGGCAGGTTGAAGCCAGGGGTTAATTCTAGCTTCGCACGTGGGTGCAGGAGCAAGGACCTGAACAGTCCTTTGACACTTTCCCAGGCTCATTAAACTGTTGCTCTGATGAGCGGGAAAAAAAAAAAAAAAAATGGAATCATAGACCTGAAAAGCTAAGTGTTCTTGGGTGTTTTGTGTTTGTTTTTTTCATCTTCAGTTGACTTTTGGGTACTGAGCCCTTTTCACATGCTTTAAATCATGTGTGCCATATTAAAAGTGTGTCAGAAGGCTTAGAATCTGAAAGAATTTGGAGCTAATATAGTTTAGGCCTACCTTGGCTGAGGGTTTTTGTTTGTTTCTTAAAGGTACAGCTGCCTGGTAAAATGCCTTTATTGTAACTTAAGGGGTTCCCTTTTAGACTCCATTACCTTGTTACCTCAAGAAAACATAGACATTAAGCCATGTTTGCCCTAGGCCACTGGAAAACAATTCATGAAAATGGAATTATAAATTTATTTTGGAGCAGGAAAATTTTGAAATCTATTCATACAAGGGATCTTTGAACATTGCCAAGAAATTTCATGGATTTCAAAATTTTGGGCCTCAAACTAAATCTTTTAATTCCATTTTTTGCAAAAATTTTTAAATACACTCATGTAACAAATTACCTCAAGTTTTATGAATTAAGATAGTATTTTTAAGGTTTATTTTATTTACTTGCAAAAGAGAGGGAAGAGACAGAGCTTTTCATCTTTCATCCAGATCTCCAACATGGGTCCAGGAAACCAAGCACGTTAGTAGGGAACTGGATCCGAGGTAGAACAGCAGCAACTCAAACTGACGCTGTGGCACAGCACTGGCCCCAACATATATTATTCAACAATAGATGTAGATCAAGAGCCCACTTACAGCCTGGCTGGATCTCTCTTCAGTGTCTCATAGCCCACCGTTGGGGTGGAAGCCAGAGTTATATTCTTAACCAAAGCTAAAGGGTTTCTTCATGTCATATGGCAGATTCCATTTCCTTGGGGCCTAGAACTCTTGAAAGGCCTAAGCCATCTTTTTAAAGGGGTCACTTGGTTCCGTATGCCCCTTCATCCATCCCCATAGCATGTTCCTTTTGGTTATTCCAGACCCAAAGTGATTAGGTACCTTAATTAAGTCTCTAAATTCCCTTCTTTTCCAATGTTGTGGTCCAACCACAGACACTTAACTAAAAGAGACTGCAGGGACTGTTAGTACCGCAGGGATGTTACTCTTTAAAATTAGAGGTGAAGAAGTGATCATCTCATTTGCAAGCTTATTTTTGGATCTGGGCTTTCTGTGGCAACCTTAGGTCAAGAAATGCATGTAGTACAGTTTCCATGTGTTTTCATACGGGGATTCGTCGGAGTCCCTGGATTAGAGTAGCAGTGATCCGTCCTGGCCCTCGCCTTTACATGGTAGAGTTGTGAGTGATTTGCCCAAGGGGGCTAAATAATGCCCAGAATTAAGCCCCATACTGTGTAATACTTCTAGTCACTTCTAAAGCTGTTTGAGATTGCGAATCAATGTGAAGGCTATATCTGCCTTTCCTTTCTTATTACATGTACTGAGGAATGGTTAAAATTGTTGTAGGCCCTTGCCTGAGAGTTCTGAAATTATTTGACTTGTTTTTGAGTTTTCAAAACTAAATCTTCCATTATGGTTTTTAGGAGGTTGAGCTGTAAACAAACCAGCTTATGTTTAATCAAAAGCAGTTATCAGTTTAACTGAGTTTGGTAAATTGTGTTTTTTCATATAGAATAAGTTCATAACAGTTTTGAAAGCCTGGATGATTTTTTACTGCTTGATTAGTTCATTCACATTGGCCAAAATCATTAAATATCAGTTAGTATATAACAAGAGAGGAAACTTTCATCCAGTTTTTTTTTTTTAGCTAGTATTTCCAAACAGTGGATTTGTGCCAAACAAATTCGTATTTTGAACCTCTACAGAAAAAAAAAAACTTTTCACTGATACAGATGCTAAACATAATTTGTAGGATGTGTGTCTCAGTGTGATCAGAAGCGCCTGGACAGTGCTGTGACAATTCATTAACTAGCGTATCAGTCCTATACAGGGAAGGTGAGGGTTATACCTCTCCCCTTGCCTAGCAGTTTCATAAATTTTGAATGTTCCGTGTAAATCCAGGTTCTTTGGGCAGCTTAGGAAGCTTTGTTAGGCAATCTGTTTTATTTATAGGAACTTAGTGGTTACTGTTTTATCAGAGGAGCTGAGTCTGGACAACGTTGAGCATCCCTACAGACTTAAATCTGCCTCCTGTTGTAGAACTGCAGTGCTTCCTTATTCTTCACCTCAATTTCTGTCTTCCCGCCACAATATTTGTATGTTTTATAGCTTTAAATATGCTGCCTACTCCAGATTACCTAGATTTTTCTAGACTATCAGCTCTTTATAAAGAAATACTTCTGGGCCTGGCATTGTGATGTAGCAAGCTAAGCCCCTGCCTGCAATGCCAACATCTATATAGGCACCAGTTCGAGTCCTGGCTGCTGCAGTTGGGATCCTGCTCCCTGCTAATGCGCCTGGAAAAGTAGTGGGAGATAGGCCAAATGCTTGGGCCCCTGCACCTGTGTGGGAGGCCCAGCTCCTGACGTCCTGGCTTTGCCTCACCCGCTCCTGGCTATTGTGAACATTGGTGGAGTGAACCAGCACATGGAGAATTCCCTCACTGTCTCTCCTTTCTCTGCAACTCTGTTTTTCAAATACATTTTTAAAAATCTTTCAAAGAATGTTTATACCATTGTCAGCTTGACTGTACTCTTGAAGCATGAGTCTTACCTCCTCACATTTTTACTTCTTAGGTGTATAGTTAACGGATTCCTGGACTATTGTTACTCTTCTCATTTTAACCAAGACTGTCTGTCTGTAGCCCGTCTCCACTCTGAAATAACTGTTAATGGAAATATCTAATTGTTTAAATCTACATGCTCGGTGGCACTCTGAATCCAGCCACTTGCCTTTCAGGTGGTTCTCTGTGTCCTGTCCGTTTCCTGTGAGTTTTGAACCCCGTGAACCACTCTTGCCACATCATTAGTATGCAGTTACCTTTTTATGCTTTTTTAGGTATATCAATAATATCTAATTCTCGGACTTGAGTAAGTTGGGTATTTCTCTTGAAAGAGAACCTACATATTTTGGCTGTTAGTGGGCCAAGGGGTGGGAATCCAGGTGCCCTTACTGTGTCTGCTCACACAAGTGTAAAACATCTCAGTTGGCCATTACTGGTATTTTCTACCTCCAATTATATTACCCTTTTTACTTACAGATGTGTTAACTCTTAAGCAGAGTATGCCATGTCAGTAATATCCAATGCATTGATCTTTAACATAAGATAGTTCTCACTTTACCCTACAGACACAAGCACACAACCCAATAAGGAATCTTTTTTTTTTAACCTTTTCCTTTGAACCAATTTAAGATGGTCTGAGAGGGCTGTTAAGTGACCTAAACAAGCCATTTCAGTGTGTCAACCTGTAATCAGAGGTGCTAACAGTGAGTAGTAAGATTTCTTCACTGTCTCTCTGCATATGTGCCTCTCGCTTCTCCCAGCTGCGGGGGTAAGGAAGAGGCAAGTAGGAACTGTCTTATGATGTCCTTGGGAGTCAGGAGGACGGGCAGGGCTCTTACCGTTTCTGATCCCCAATAACCCTTGTTTTGTGGAATGTGATTTACATTGATGGCAGTTTCTCAGTGTTTAGTGGCAGCTCACTCATCCAACACATCTGCATTTCTCCATCTCTCCACTAGATTGTAAGCTCCTTAAAGGGCAAGACCAGCATTTCAGCAAAGCTTTGTAAACACGATGAAGGTGCCATGAGTTCTGTGGGCATTCAATAAATGTTTGATAATGATGCAACTTCTCAAATTAGCTGATTATAGTGACTACCCCTAAAAGTTTTCCTTTACTTCAGAATTTCTTAATTTACCTTATTGTTTATGAAATTTTCTGTAGGAAGGAAAAAAATGCCTTGCCAAATAATCATTTTGTTTCCTGACTTTACATATTTTATTCAGTGTCAGATCCGGATGTCTGACAGAATGTCATAGGTCAAGGCATGTTAAGAAAGAGCTGGGTCAAGGGACGCAGTTTTCCCAGGTGCATTACCAGAGCACTGGATCCAAAGAGGAGCAGCCAGGCTTTGCGTTGGCACTTGACATGCCACCCTCTCACATGGCAGCTTAACCTCCCCTGCCACAGTGCTGACCCTCTTGGGGCTTCCAAACACCAGTTCTACAAATAATAGTGTTTCTTAAAATACGCAGGAAGTGCTTTTAAGATTTTAAAGATTTATCTTGATGAAAAAAATTTAAATCCTTGTAGCTTTTTTCATAACTCCCCCCTCCCCAAGCATCCAATATTGTGGACAACTCATTTTTTAACAAATAATGCCACTGGAATAATTTTCCATTAAAATAGCAGATGGTAATCACACACACACAAAAAAAAAACCTGTCCAAATCTTGAAGATTCAGAGACCGCTCACTGCTTCACTTCCCAAATCCCAGAACAGCTGGAACCTGGACCAGGACAAAGCTGGGAGCAGGAAACCTCTAAGGTTGGAGTTAGGAACTGAACCCAGGCGCTGATGTGTGTGATGCAGGCACCCTAACCGCTAGGTCAAACACCTGCCTTGGTCTCACCTTTATCAGTAAGGACATGTTCCTTGTATAAAACCCAAAAAGTCTGTTTCCCTGAGACGTAGAGAGCACGCCTTCTGTGTGCTTCAGTGTCCTGTGGACTAGACAAGAAATTCGATGTGAAGTCATAGAGAGCATACCGAACAGTCTGAAAGTCTACCCTCTACTCCAGTCGTGCCCACAGGCTGGCTTCTCATCTGTAAAATCTGCAGTTGTACTATCCACAGTTACTGGATTTAATTGTTAACATGTGTACTTGAAAGTAAGTCCAGTGCGTAGGACACCAAAAAAGCTAATTAATATACTCAGTCTTTAAAAGTTACTTAGAGAATAGGGAGTAGTGGGGAAGAAAGTCTGTCACCAGTCTAGACAAGCCAGGAACAAATCCTCACTTGAACTTTTTTTTTAAAGATTTATTTATTTTTATTGGAAAGTCAGATATACAGAGGGAAGAATCTGTCCACTGATTCACTGCCCAAGCAGCTGCAACGGCCAGAGCAAGCCAGTCCGAAGCCAGGAGATTGTTTCAGGTCTCCCAGGCAGGCACAGGGTCAGCAGGGGTTGAACCATTCTCGGCTGCCCTCCCAGGACATGAGCTGGAAGGAAAGCGGGGCCGCCCGGACCAGAACCAGCACCCACATGGTAGGTATCCTGGTGCATGCAAGGTGAGGACTTTAGCCACCAGGATACCATGCTGGGTCCCACCTAAACCCCTGAAACCAAAGTGCAGAATGCTGCAGTTGGAAAGGACCTTGGAGCTGAGCATACCTGCTCCCACACTGGGCTGCCTGACGTGGCTGACATCTGCCAGCCTGCAGAACAGCATCGATGGTAACAGCAGCTAACAGGTACTTAATCACTTATATGTCAAACACTTGGCAAACTTTCGTGAATCATGTTTGTACTTCTTATAGATAAGGAAAACAAAGGTGATTAAAATAAAATACCAACTGAGTCAAGCTGACTGCAGGCTACCTACTGGATAAACTGCCTCCACCTCCCAGTGACGGGTACTCTGAAAGACAGCTAATGCCAGCAGTTATAAATGCGTTGGTTCTGCCACCCAGTATATTTCTGTGTTTAGCTCCTTCATCTAAAAATGGGAACTGGTCACACCTCCCTGTGGGATACTGTACAGTTGGTCAGCAGGTGACTTCATGGAGAATAACCTGAAGGAGATGATGAATGCTGCGGCTATGGGAATTTCCTTTAAAGTTTGACCCACGTGTTAGTTTCTCTATGTAACAAATGCTTGTGAGCACCCGCGTTGGGTTAAACATTAAACCATGTAGGGATGCAAAGCCAATTAACATTTTAACATTTGCTCTAATAGGTGACCTTTCCAAGTTCACTGGTGGAGGTAGTGAAGACCGTAATTTTTTCAGCTGACTTTCGGCTTAGAACCTGTCATTTATCCATGCCTTTCTGTTCCACTAGAGGAGGTATCTTGCCCTGTAACTACTCTACTCCCACGCTCTTGAATCCTGTTTTTCAGGAATCTTGAGCTATGAAGTAGTTATTCCCCTACAATGTAGTCCTACCTGTTCATGTTTGAATTTTCTTATGTAAGTTTACTTGCTCCTGTTGCTCAAATAACAAGAACTCAACCTGTTCCAATTGACTTTGCCCCCATATCTTCTGAAAGTCTTCATACTGACTTACAATTTCCACTTGTGTCTCAAAGGCGACCACTGCTCGGCTTGTCCAAGACCTGGAAGAAATTGCTCACTTCTGGCTTCGGATCAGCACAGCTCTGGCTGGCTATTGCAGCCACTTGGGGAGTGAATCAGCAGATGGAAGATCTTCCTCTCTGTATATCTGGCTTTTTAAAACCTGAATAAATCATTGCTGCAGATATTTAATTAGAGTTGTATGGCTTAAGACAGAATCTTACATTTAAGACAAAAGCACAGAGGCTTCCCATGGACTGCTGCCTCTAGCCGTTTCCCACAGTGCAGCACTTCTTTGTTTCTGCTACTGGCTTCTTAAACTCCTCTTTTAATAAAGCTGCTTTATTGGGCCCGGCATGGTGGCCTAGTGGCTAAAGCCCTCGCCTTGAATGCACCAGGATACCATATGGATGCTGGTTCTAATCCTGCCAGCTCCATTTCCCATCCAGCTCCCTTCCTGTGGCCTGGGAAAGCAGTCGAGGACAGCCCAAAGCTTGGGATCCTGCACCCCTGTGGGAGACCTGGAGGAAGTTCCTTGCTCTTGGCTTCAGATTGGCACAGAGCCGGCTTTTGTGCTGGCTTGGGGAGTGAAACATCAGACAGAAGATCTTCCTCTCTGTCTTTCCTCCTCTCTGTATATCTGACTTTGCATTAAAAAATAAATATTAAAAAAATTCTTTATTGAAAACTCAGAATGCGGCAATTATGATTTTCACATTGCTAGATTGTAACAGGAACTGCTAGATTATAACAGATTATTCAAAGGGTCCAATTAAGCAAAATGTTTTTCCCTTCCCTCCTGATACAATGTTGCCTTGTGTCAACTGAATCAGGGAGAGAGACCTCAGGCCCCTAAGGCAGAAAGAAGCCGGTGCCTGCTGTGCATCTGGGTTTACCACTGGAGTCCAGTGGCCCCAGGAACCAGCACCTCCTGTGCTGGTCTCTGTGCTCTCCAAATGGCAGCCGCTTTCCCAGCTCTGCATGCCCTGTGGAAGATACAAACGTGCATTTACATAGAAATTTGTCCAAGGGGTGAAACAAAATGTGCTACATTAGGATGAGGAGAACTTTTACGTGTTACTGCAGGAAATGAAAAGATTATTTCAATTATGCACCTAAATTAAAATAAGTGAATGCTGGCACAGGCACTTCATGACAGGTAAGAGAATGGTAGATACATTTGAGAAGACAAGCGGGAAAAAAAGGCTATAAAATAAGAACATCTCCTTCAGGATTATTTTTGTTTTTAACAACACTAAGTGCTTGGGACCAGGGTGGTGGCTCAATTGGCTAATCTGCCTTGTGGTGCCAGAATCCCATATAGGTGCTTGTTCATGTCCTAGCCTCTCAGCTTCCCATCCAGCTCTCTGCTTGAGGTCTGGAAAAGCAATACAGGATGGCCCAAAGCCTTAGGACCCTGCACTCTTGTGGGATCCCTAGAGGAAACTCCTGGCTCCTGGCTTCACATTGGCTCAGCTCTGGCCATTGCGACAACTTGGGCAGTAAACCAATGGATGAAAGATCTCTGTCTCTCCTTCTCTCTGTAAGTCTGATGTGTCTTTCCAGTATAAATAAATAAGTCTTAAAATTCTCACAAGTGGAGGACAGATACCCAAGTACTTGAGCAATCATTGGTTGGCTCCAAGAGTGGGCTAGTAGGAAGCTGAAATTCTTGGGGCTGGGATATGGGATGCAGGCGTCTGAAGCAGTCTGACCATTGCAGCAAATGTACCACAGTAGTTGATCTTTTTTTTTTTTTTCAAATACAAACCAAAACGGGCAAGGATGAATGTGGCCAAAGCCAGGTACCAAGAGCTTCATCCAGACCCCTACATGAGTGGCATGGGTCCAGGGATTTGGCCCATATTCTTCTGCTTTTCTCAGGCCATTCACAGGGAGCTGAATCAGAAGTGGAAAATCTGGGACATCAACCAGCACCCTTATGGGATGCCAGCATCACAGCATGGGGCTCTTAGGTATTTCCTGAGTTTATCTTTGAAGAAAATACATTGAAGCAGGCATTAAGCCAGTATTTGAGAAGCTTGCATGCCCTATCAGAATGGCAGCTCAAGTCCCAGATATCCATGTCTAATGTGTCCTGTGAGTGTGGGTCCTTGCCACACATGGAGGAGATTGGGGTGGTGTCCTTGGCTCTTTGGCCTGTTCCAGTCATGGCTGTGTCTGTCGTGGGCGTTTGAGGGAGTGAACCAGCAAATGGAAGACAGTATTTCTTTTTTCTCCCTACCTCCCTGCCTGTCATCCTCTCCTTCTCCTCCTTTCCCACCCCACTTTCTGCTTTTTAAGCAGAAGAGACTTAAAATGGACTTAAAATGGACTTAAAATGTCCTGTTGGAGTGCTTGAGGCCTGAGTTTGGGTCCCAGTTCCCAGCTCCACACTCATGCATACCCTGAGAGGCACCAGGGATGGTTCAGTTACTTGGGTTCCTGCACTCCAGGGAGACCTGCTGGAGTTCCTAGAGCCCAGTTCAGCTGCAGTCATTTGGGAGTGTAGCCCGTTGGATAGCTCGCTCTCATTATGTCTCTATCATGCCTCTCAAATAAGTAAAAAATATAAATAGGGACATTTGTAAAAGTTCTGAAAGGGAAAATTAGTTCTCGCATTTTATTATTTTAAAGATTTATTTTATTGGAAAGGCAGATTTACAGAGAAAAATCTTCCATCTGCTGATTTACTCCCAAAATGACTGCCATAGCTAGAAATGAGCTGATCTGAAGCCAGGAGTCAGGAGCTTCCTCTGGATCTCCCACCACAGGGTCCCAAGGTCTTGGGCCATCCTCAACTGCTTTCTCAGGTCCTAAGCTGACAGTTGGATGGTAAATGGAACAGTCGGGACACCAACCAATTCCCACATGGCATCCAGGTGCTTAGAAATGGAGGATTAGCAAATTGAGCCAATCTCCTGGGTGCTAGCTCTCACATATTAAAATGTTTTTACCAGTTAGAATAGTCTAGAATTTGTTTATTAATAAAATAGTTCATTCATTAATTCAGGCTTTAAGAAAACCAAAAATAGGAGAGAATAGGAGCCAGCACAATGATTTAGCAAGTTAATCTGCCACTTGCAGCACCAGCCTCCCATAGAGGCACTGGTTCAAGTCCTGGTTTCTCCACTTCCGATCTAGTTCCCTACTGATGTAGGGAAAGCAGCAGACAATGGCCCAAGTGTTTGAACCTGCATACCAACATGAGAGAACTGGACGAAGCTCCTGGCTCCTGGCTTCAGGATGGTCCAACCCTAGCCATTGCAGCCATTTAGGGAGTAAGTCAGGTGAGGAATGACTTTTGGGAGATTTCCATGGACCAGGTCACTTCAACTGCAGGTAAACAATGGGGCCAAGACTGGATTGTTTGGAGTTGGGGAAGCAGGAGAACATGTCTGGGTCAGACTGGGATGCCCACCCACATGAAAGACCTGGGTTGGGCTAACTGGCATTGATCACAGCCCGAAGGTAACACAAAAGCTAGGGTTGGGGGAGAGGGTGGCCTTCCTGGCAGGACTAGGCCTCAGTGAGCCTCCACCAGTGAGCCTTGGGGCAGGGTATGACACTAACCAGCCCACGAGAGAACTGGGTCTGGGGGTACAGATTCTGTGGGGAATTTGTGAGCTCATCCCTAAAGGATTGTAATACCTACTGGTTTGCATGAGAGCTGGGGTTGATGATGGACTGAGCTAGGCATGACCACAGAGCTCGCCAATACTCAAGGGAAGTAGGTTCTGAGTAGGCCTGATTGGTCCAGACTGCAGCACCCACAGACACACCCAAAAATCGAATGTGGGGATGAGCTGGGTTGCAGCATCCACCAGTACTCACAAAGGCCAAAGAGGGGTGGACTATGCTGGGCAGGGCCCCAGCACCTGCTGATGCATGTAGATCTGGGTCTGGGAGTGGGCTTAGTGGGGAAACCTGGGAAACTCTCCTAGTGGGCTGTAACTCTTGCTGGTGAGCATGAGAGTCAGGGATGGGTATGGGTCAGGCCAGGCAAGGATGCTCCACTTGTTTGCAGATGTGTGGGGTGGTTCAGGGAGCAGAATGGGCAAGGCTAGATCAAGTCATAGCACACATTGGTGGGAGTGGGTGGAAGAACTGGGTGTGGGCCTTGCTAGACAAGGCTGCCATGCCAACCTGTTCCCATAAGAGCTGGAAATGAGGAGAGGCTGTGCAGGGCTAGGTAGCAGCATCCAATTGAAAGAGCCAAGGACAGAGGGTAGGCCACGCTAGGCTTAGAGCAACCAACCACCAGCATGGGCAAGATCTGTGGCTGGGAGCAGGCTTGTGAGAGGAGCTGAGGGGTCTCCCCTGCTGGACTGTGGTTCCCACTGGTGAACATAGGAGCAGCAGAGTGGGCTGGACACGACTGCATCATCCCTCGGCATGTGTGTAGGCTGGGTCTGGGGGTGTGCCAGTCTGAGCTAAGCTCCAGAACCCACCTGGCATTCTCAAGAACCAGAATGAGTGAGACATACCTAGCTAGGTTGCAGCACCTGTTGAACCACAGGAGAGCTAGGTCTGGAGATGGGCCAAGCAGGGCTGGGCTTTAGCATCCACCTGATCAGAGCCAGGATGGGTGAGGACTGGTTAGGCAAAGCCACTGTACCTACCAGTGAATGCCGGGGCAGGAGATGGGCCAAGTCAGGCTAGACCACCCACCCACCAGTGTGCAAAAAATCTGCAACTGGGAGATGACCTGATAGAGGAATTTGTGGAACTCCTCTGTCAGAATCCCTGGTAGTGAGCACAAGAACTGAGACTGGAAGCAACACAAACAGTACCCATTGGCATAGCTGTGAATCAGGTCTGTGAGGAATGCTGTACCAGGTCAATTCATAGCAGCCACTAGCACACGTGATATCCAGGACAGAGTGCAGGACAGGACAGGTTGGGCCAAAATACCAGCCAGTTCACATTAGCGCTGGACCGGGAGTTGGGCAGGCGAAAGGCAGGACGGGCTGATGTTGGGTAAGGCGGGCCATGCCAAACATGCCTCAGCACCCACCGGCACACGCAAGACCCTGGACTGGTGAGCCTGGTGGGGGACTGTGGGAACTCCCCTGCTAAGACACTATTCCTGCTTAGTGAGCTTGAGAGCTGGGACTGGGAGCAGAGCAGGCTGAGCAATACCACCTGGAAAATGCAAGATTCAGTGACGGGAGTGGACCTGGTAAGGAAACTGGGCACTCCTCTGATGGCTGTAGCTCCCACTGTGAGCATGAGAACCAGAACTGGGGGCAGGTATGATGAACCAAGTGGCAGCACCTGTCAGCATACATGTGGGCTGGATAATAGGGTCCATCAAATCCTTGGGCTGCAGCACCCATGGGTGTGTACAAGAGCTGAATGGGATGCAGGGGAGGCTGTACCAGTCTGCCGCATGGACCAGTCATGCACAGGAACTGGGGATAGTGGTGGACCAGGTGGGTGTTATTGGGGGTCACTCAAACGAGGCTACAATTCCCGTTAGTGTGCATGATGGCTAAGTGTATGGTGGGCAGGGATATGCTGGACCACAGAATCCACTGGTTTGCATGTTGGATGGACCTGGGGACAGAATTGAACAGATTGCAACCACCAGTGTGTAAGTAGGCTGATGCAGCTGACAGACTGAGCCAGACTAGCACGTAGGTCACCTCAGAGAAGGTTTCTTGGGGGACCCTCCCAACTGGATCACTGGACTCAAAACTCTGACCACAGGGGAACATCACAGGACTTGTGTCTGACCATGGAGTGCATGTATCAGATCTGGGCCACCTCAGTTGCTGATGCCTGCGCAGTGAACAGCATGCCCATATATACATGGGAGATGTGATGGCCAGCTCATTGAAGCCTGCAGATGACATTGAACGCCATGTCAGAGGATAAAGGACAGGACAAAAAAAAAAAAAAGTGGGCAGTTAGGGGTTTTTTTCTGGTCCCTAATGAAGTTATTTTATAATGAAGTTATAAAATTTTCTCCCCCACGTCTTAATTTCCCCAGAGCATGTTTCTCCCAAGGACACCCTCTTGCCTCAAAGGACACAGGGACAGAATTAACAGGAATTCACCATGTCAGTTGTGACAAAAGCAAGAAGTGGCCCACGACATCTCATCTCTGGGTCACTGTCAAAAAGATGATCAGCTTATCGTTAGAACGGGAGGAAGTTAACAAGTCCCAACCTTCTGAGGTTTGATTCGAAACCAGATGCCACTGTGAACAATTTTGTGCCTTGAGTAACTCCCCTGGGATGGTGCATGAAAGACACCATCTCCTCGCTTAGCTGGGGTTTTTTCCTTCCTCCTGCCACTACTGGGTTTGCGCTCAGGACACATGGAACCCCCTCCTGCCACTATGGGAGGAGCCCTTTCCCTTTTTTTTCTATATATTTCCTGCTTTGCGAACTGGAGTTTGCATGAAAATTCTTCTCTCGTGTGAGACAAGAAATGAAGTTGCTGCCTTGTTTTCATGCCAAACATCCTGCAACATTACAGCAGTCCCAGCAAACGAATGCAGGTTCTCAAACACGCAAATGAAAGCACCCAGGGGCTCATCGTGCTCTATCAAATCGTAAAAGATCAAAAGAACCTGCATATCAAAATGTTTGTCACTGGAATGGGAGCTGCACTTCTGCAGTGCAAATTGGCACAAACTCAGTGGAGGTGCATTTGGCAAAAATCTTTCAAAATTAGAAATACATGTGTTCTTCCTGTAGTGTTTGAATTGGCACACATAAATATATTTTTATGTTGCATCATTGAAAGCCTGACTAACCACCAATAGGGGCCTAGGTGAATCAGTCAACCAACACATGTAATAGATCAGTTTATGTTGCAGGGTGCGAGCGAGAGCACATCAGACATGTCTAAGGTTTATTAAGGAGTCTTTATTAACCAAGCTTGGTGATAACAGGGCCTGCTAGAAAGAGCAAATCACAAGTCCATATGGCAATCCAGTCGATCAAAACCCCAAGAGGAATAAGTGGTCATCACCCTGAAGTCCATCTGCTAAGCTGAAGACATATGTCCCAGCTTCACCAGCAATGTAAACTATCATTATACACTTACAAAGTTGCAGACATTCACCTTTCCCTGGCTTCTCTGCCCACATTCCACTACTGCTAAGCCTCACCTCGCCTGGATTCTTGAAAGTACACACATTAAAACTACAAAGCATCCTAGCATTGCTGTCTTTACTGTCCCGCCCAAGCGGTGGAGAGAAGGTGAGAAATACAGACATCCAGGGACCATGCTCAGGGGGTATCTGTCCTCAGAATCTCTGTGCAAAGCCAGCGAGCAAGGAGGTATTGGGGAGGCCAGGAGTTGGAGTGCTAGAGCAATGGAAGGTTGTGACCAAGAGAGCCCCTCCTTATCATGAGCCTTTATAGGGGCTCGTGGGGGGAGTGGTTACACAACAGCGCAGTCCCGCCCCTCTCGGCTGATAGGTGAGCATCACAGGTGGCAGGAGGGAACACCTAGGTGGTGGAGGAGTGGCTTCCAAGCTTGTGACCCGGAACTAGCTGCCTGCCTCACCACATTGCCACTCTCATGGGAGGCCTAGATGAAGCCCTGGGCTCCTGGCTTCTGCCTGGCCCGACCCTGGCTGTTGATGCCATCTGGGGAGTGAACCAGCGAATGAACGCTCGCTCTCTTTCTGTAACTTAGACTTTCAAAATAAGTGAATCTTTTTTAAAACTGAAAAAGAAAATATACGACTGCATGTTATTTTAACATTTATTTTTATATACATACATACATACGTGTGAGTGCGCTTAAAATATCTGTAGAAGAATACAAGACATTATCCATTTTGGATTCTCTATTGAGAGAAACTTGTTCCTGAAGAACTGTGCTAAAATGAGACTTTTGTCAAATGACGCTTAAGAAAATATTTTGAGGGCCCGGCACAGAAGCCTAACAGCTAAGGTCCTTGCCTTGAACACACCAGGATCCCATATGGTTGCCAGTTCTAATCCCGGCAGTTCCACTTCCCATCCAGCTCCCTGCTTGTGGCCTGGGAAAGCAGTCGAGGACGGCCCAAAGCCTTGGGATCCTGCACCCATGTGGGAGACCTGGAGGAGGTTCCGGGCTCCTGGCTTAGGATCGGCGCAGCACCGGCCGTTGCAGTCACTTGGGGAGTGGCCAGAAGATCTTCCTCTCTGTCTCTCCTCCTCTTTGTATACATGACTTTGCAATGAGAATAAATAAATCTTTTTTTAAAAAAAAAAAAGAATGCAATGGGTGGAGGGCACGGGGAGAGGTTGGGGAAATCCAAGACCCTATGAAACTGTGTTACATAATGCAATGTAATTAATAATTTTTTAGAAATAATATATTTTGAACCATGTGAAATACCTGATTCTTACACAAAGTTTTGGTTTTGCTGCCACAAGGTGGCAGTGTTAACAGCTTTATAAAAGAACAATATTTTGAAATGCATCACATGATATAAATGTTTGTATTTAACCAGCTAATTTTTTAAAAAGATCATATATAATAAGTTTACTTTTTTATGTTTGAAAGGCTGAATAACAGAAAGAGGGAGAGTTAGAGACAGAGCGCTTTATTTGCTGGCTCGCTCCCCACATTAACAGCCAGTCTGCACCAGTCTGGCAGCTGGGACTCAGAAGCTTCTTCCAGGTCTCCTGTGGGTGCAGGGGTCCAGGGTGTCGAGCCATCCTCTGCTGTGTACCCAGGTGCCGTGTCAGGGGGGCGGCTCTGGTGTAGTGCAGCTAGAACGTGAACTGGCATTCCTGTTTGGGATGCTGGAGACACCTGTGGTGCGAAACACCGGCATCTGCTCCCTCCTGCGCTCATTTCCCAACACAACCGCGTCTTACCTGGTAACTGTTCTCAGTGAGTTAGCATGACACCTCTTGTGGTTTTAACTCACATTGCTCCATGATTAAGGAGGCTGAGGATTCTTTATGTACTTATCGGCTTTTGTGTATACTCTCTTGAGAAATATATATTCAGATATTTTGCAGCTTTAAAAATAAGATTTAGGTTTGTTGTTGAGTTCTTTATGAATGACTGAAGGTAATTCCTTGACAGAGGAATGGTTTGTAAATATTTTCTTCCATTCTGTAAGTTGTGTCCCCTCTACTGATTGTACCCTAATGTTTCTTCAAATAGTTTCAGTTTCAATCATCACATCTTCCCTCTCTTTTGCATTAATTTTTATATTTGGTGAGCTGTGGGGATCTGGCCTCTTTCTTCTGTATACAGATGTGCAGTTTTCCTGTCGCCATTGGTTGAAAAGGCTTTCCTTTCTCCAGCATATACACCTGTTACCTTTGTTGAGAAGTACACAGGTTTCTTTGCAGGGTTCTGTTTCTGAGCCTGCACTGTGCTGCGGGGTTGTTACAGCTTGGTAGGACGCTTTCAAGTCAAATATAGTAATGTCTCCAATGGCGCTCGTTTTGCTCTGGACTCCTTTAGCTATTCACAGTCCTCTGAGGTTCCAAATGATTTCATGATTTTTTTTTTCTAGTTCTGTGAAGAAAACATTAAAAAAAAAAAAAAGATTGGCTTACTTGTATTGGAAAGGCAGATTTTACAAAGAGACAGAGAAAAAGATCTTACATCCTCTGGTTCATTTTCCGAGATACCACAATGGTCAGAGCTGATCTGAGCTGAGGCCAAGAGCCAGGAGCTTCTCCGGAATCTCCCACATGGGCGCAGGGTCCCAGGAGATATCAACTGCTTTCCCAGGCCACAAGCAGGGAGCTGGACAGGAAGTGGAGCAGCTGGAACATAACCGGCACCTATATGGGATCCCAGCGCATGCAAGGCGAGGATTTAGCCTCTGAGCCATCATGCCAGGCCCTGAAGAAAGCATTGAATCTGTATATTACTATGGGGAATAAAGACATTTTAACATTATTCAGTAATTATTAATTATTCTGATCCATAAACATGCAAAGTCTTTTGATTTTTTTGTATCCATAATTTTTGTCATCAGTATTTTACTATTTTTATTGTGGAAGTCATTCATTTCCCTGATAAAATGTACTCCTGGTCCTTTTTGTCTGCGCTGTTGTGAAGTAGACTGCTGTCTTGATTTTCTGTGGATTCAGTGTCATTGCACTGAAAAGCTAATGACTTTAGGACATTGATTTTGAATTTGGAACCTCACAGAGTTTGTGTGTCAGTTCTAACAGGGTTTTGTTGTTTTCTTGTACAACCTTCAGGTTTTTCTTTAAATAAAACCATGCTATCTGCAAGTAGGAATAATTTGGCCTCCTCATTTGCTATCCGATGCTCTTTAATCCTTCCTTGGCTCATTGCTGTGGCAAGGACGTCCAGTGCTACACTGAATGAGTAAGAGTGGCGACAATGAGATCCTTGTCTTGCTCAGCTTTTCCCCATTCAGTACGTGTTACCATTTTTCACATATGGCCCGTAAGATGCCGAGATACATTCTCTCTATATCTAATTTTTTGGATGATATTTATCAAGAAAGAATTTTCTTGAATGCTTTCCTTGCATTTATTAAAATGCTCATTTGCTTTTGTCTTTTATTCTGCTGCTGTGGTTTATTGCATCTGTTAATTTGCATATAGTGGGTTATCCCTGTATCTTTAGGATGCTTCTGTCACGGTGTATGATCTCTTATTTCATGCTTTGTGTCTATAGCTGTCTTTCTAATTTTTTTCTGGTGCTTTTTCTTTTAATCTTTTTAAATTTCTTTCTTTCTTTCTTTCTTTTTTTTAAGCAGGAAGACGGGGAAAGAGACAGTGAAGACGCAGAGAAGTCTTCCATCTAGCGATCCAATGCCCCAAGCCTGAAAGAGCTGGCAATGGGCCGGGCAGAAGCAGAGCCCTAGAATCCAGTTCCCTGATGCTGCTGCAAGGACTCAGGGTGAGCATCACCGGAAAGCTGCAGTCGCAACCCAGGCATTCTGATCTGAGATGTGGGCGTCCCACCTGACATCCTAACCTCTGGGAAACAAGCCTGTCCTGGTCTATAATTTTGTTTTGTTGCTGTTGTGACCTGGTCTGGTTTTGGTATACTGGTGATGCTGGTCTCTCATAATGAATTTGGAATAGTTCCTGCTCTGAATTCTTCAGAGTAATTTGAGAAGAACATTTTTTTAATTTCTTTTTTATTAGTTTGGTGAAGGTCAGGAGTGAAACTTCGGGCTCACACCACAGTATAGTACATTAAATCTGTCTGTAGAGCATCCAGTATGGGCACTAGTTTAAGTCCCAGCTGCTCCACTTCCAATCCATCTCCCTGAAAAATGCTGGGAAAAGCAGAGGATGCTGGCTCAAGTCCTGGGACTCCTGAATCCAAGTGGGGAACCTAGGAAAGAAAACTCCAGGATCCTGGCTTCAGACCAACCCAGCTCTGGCCGTTGCAGCTAGTCGGGAAGAAAACCAGTGAATGGAAGAGCTCCTTCTGTAAATCTGCCATTCAAATCAAAATCAGTAGATCTCTTCAGAAATCAATTATTTTGAAAAACAAAAGAGTAAAGTTAAATGGTATTGGACTTTTTATTATTGAAAGACATTTACTTTTTTAAAAAGACTTTATTTATTTGCCCCAGCAGCTGGCCTAGTGGCTAAAGTCCTCGCCTTAAACATACCAAGATCCCATATGGGTGCTAGTTCTAATCCCGGCAGCTCCACTTCCCATCCAGCTCCCTGCTTGTGACCTGGGAAGGAAGTCGAGGACAGCCCAATGCTTTGGGATCCTGCACCTATGTGGGAGACCTGGAGGAGGTTCCTGGCTCCTGGCTCCAGATCAGCGTAGCACCAGCTGTTGCGGTCACTTGGAGAGTGAATCATCGGATGGAAGGTCTTCCTCTCTGTATATCTGACTTTGTAATAAAAATAAATAAATCTTTTTTTTTTTTTGAAAAAAGACTTACTTATTTAATTGGAAAGGCAGATTTACAGAGGAGGGACAGAGACAAAATCTTCCAACTGCTGGTTACTCCCCAGGAGGCTTCAGCAGCTGGAGCTGAGCTGATATGAAGCCAGAATCCAGGAGCTTCTTCCATGTCTCCCAGGCAAGAGCAGAGTCCCAAGGCTTTGGGCCATCCTCCACTGCTTACCCAGGCCACAGGCAGGGAAACTGGATGGCAGTGGAGCAGCTGGGACATGAACTAGTGTTATGGGATCTCAGTATTTGCAAGGTGAGACTTTAGCCTCTGAGCCATCACACAGGATACAAGACCTTTATTACTGAATCACTCTTGTTTGATGTTTGTGTGTTCAAGTTTTCTTTGTTCCTATTGTTGAAATTGAGTAGATCATATATATCTATAAATGTACCCATTTCTTCTGGATTTCCCCATTTGTTGGCATGTATTTGTTTATAATAGTCCCTGATGATTCTTTGCTTTATTTGTGGTATCAATTGTAATGTCTCCTTTATAATGTCAGATTTTATTTATTGGGGTGTTCGCTCCCTTTTTTCTTGATTAGCTAAGGCTGTCCATTTTATTTGTCTTTAAAAAAAAATTAAGGGCCTGGCACGATGGCATAGCGGCTTAAGTCCTCGCCTTGAACACGCCAGGATCCCATACGGGAGCCAGTTCTAATCCCGGCAGCTCCACTTCCCATCCACCTCCCTGCTTGTGGCCTGGGAATGCAGTCGAGGACGGCCCAAAGCCTTGGGACCCTGCACCCACATGGGAGACCCAAAAGAGGCTCCTGGCTTCGGATCAACCCAGCTTTAGCTGATGCGGCTGCTTGAGGAGTGAATCATCAGACGGAAGATCTTCCTCTCTGTCTCTCCTCCTCTCCATATATCTGCCTTTCCAATAAGAATAAATAAATCTGTAAAAAAGAAGGAGAAGAAGAAGTGGGGCAGCCAAGACCCAAACTTGTTCCTATTTAGGATATCAGTGCCGCCAGCAGAGGCTTAGGTTGCTACGCCATGGCACTGGCTTCTATGTCTGGATGGTTTTGATAGGTTGTTTGCTGTGAGACACCAAGAAGTACCCAAGACCTTGAAAGAACCCCGTAACTCCCTGAATATGAGCTTTCAAGAAACCATAATCCCCTTCGATGAGCATCTTCTTTCTCAATTTCCTGAAAACCTCTGGGCCTACACCACTTAAACGCTCTAGTGAGCCAATCAGCCTCCTCCCTCCAGGGAAAGCCAGGCTTCCATCATCGCAGAGCATCACGGCTGCCGTTCATGGGCGGCTGTCCAACGGGTGACTGGACTCCACGGGCCCAGTGCGGGCACAAGGTGGAGAGGATTCTCTGAGGCCGCCTTTGTGCTCCTCTGGTGCTGGCTGCCCTTATCTTGTGGGGTTAAGCCCCAGGCTGCCAGCTCAGGGTGCTCCTCCCTGTGAGTCCCCGCTGCGAGCTGTGCCAGTTCTGGCACTTATCCTAGTGGACCAAACCCACCAACCTTCTCCTTGGGTCTCTATGTTTTTGTTTTACCAGCCTTAATCCCAGAAGGCTGATGAGCCCTCTCCTGGAAAATCAAGCTCTGGGTCCCACTCCCATGGGCAGCCCCCTCCAGCGGGCAGTCCCTTCCCGTGAGCAGCCTCCCTCGGGAGGCAGTACATAGCTGTCACAGCTGTCAGCTGTCTTCTCTGATGAGCTGCTCTCACCTCCTGCTCTGACTCCCTGCGTGTTCCCGAACTTGCAGAACGTTATTGAGTGTATCAGAAGGAAGCACATGGGAGTGAAGGTGAAATGGGACAATAAGGACCATCCATACATCTACTGAAGTCAAAGATCTCCTAAAAGAAAACAATCCAGAGCTCAAAGATTCAGATTATACACAAGAAAGGCTGGTTGTACCAGGGGGTCAGTGTGTCCGCATTTGGGACACCAGCTCAGTGACTTGGCTAACATTATCGTAAGCAGCAGCTATTAGCAAGGCCTTTGAACTGGAGCGTTCTGCTGCGGAATCCCAACAGGGGCCGCCACTCGCTCTGACGCCTGCTGTCAATCCACGGTTCAGCACTAGAGTTTCAGCATGAAAGGTGCTCAATGACGACTTTGTCAGAGTCTGTCCCTGCCAGGATGGACACTTCTCTTTCTTCTTGAGCTGGATCATTTATTGGCATCATTTTCATTTAGAGTCGCAACGCAGTATAAAGTGTAGCATTCATGCAAGCCATATTCCTCGTGATGACTAAAGCTTTTTGCTTGGTGACTACGGCCTGGGAAGATCCGTACATCTTGAAAGGACTCTCTGAAGAGCCTGCCTCAGCCCGCGCTTCCTCCCCCGCCCTCCATCCCTTGGACCTTGTTTCTTTATCTGCTCTGAAACAGGGAGTCTGTTCTTCTCAGGAGTCTAATGAATGGGGCGGGGGAGGGAGCGGCAGGAACAGGGCAGGCCAGGGGAACCATCCTCTCCTCCTCCACCTCATGCGCGAGGAATTTGAGCTATGCTGCCTTCCCAAGATGGAGGATATCTCATTTGCTTATTTTTGCCCTTGCAGAAATTTGCAGCAATTGTTACAACATGAAATCTTCGTTTATTGACAAAGCTGAAGAATTTTATGAGTTTACAAAGCTCCTGTAAAGCATCATGGATGAGAAAGAAGGGGCATCCAGAGAGATTGAGCAGGTTAATGGGGGTGTGGTGATCAAGTGTTTCCTTCCTGAGTTAATAGTCTATCACAAAACCCAACTTATTCATTCGCTTATTCTTCAAGGAAACATTTGGGGGCACAAGGCCATGGTGTAGCAGGCTAAGCCTCCACTTGTGGAGCCAGCATCCCACATGGGCTTCAGTTCATGACCTGGCTGCTGTACCTCCGATACAGCTTCCTGTTCATGACCTGAGATAGCTGTGGAGGATGGCTCAAGTCCTTGGATCGCTGAATCCACGTGGGAGACCTGGATGAAGCTTCTGGGCCTTGGCTTCAGAGCTGTGCAGGTCCAGCTCTCACAGCCATCACCAGCAGATGGAGGACCCCCTCCCTCCTTCTCTCGCTCTGTAATTCTCCCTTTCAAATAATAGTTAAAAGAAAACAATTCAGTTCGCACTCTGTGCCAGCTGCAGTTCTGAGCAGAACTACCCTACCTCAGTTCTGAGCAGAACTTCCCTATCTCAGGGAATTTACACAGTAGACGCTGATGGGGCAGGATGCTGCGGGCGGCCACGGAGCCTGGAGGCCAGGTCCCTTTAGGTGACAGTGGTGAGTGTTAGAATAATAAGATGTTATGTGAGAATGATAGTTTATTAGAATGCTAGAACGGAATGTTTCTGTTGGGCAGTGTGAGATTCCTTTGTGCTGAAAAAAACTGCTACTTTGCTAGGCCAGGAGGCGCCTGGACTCTGGGAGGATTCCGCTTTAGCAGATAAATCTGTTCTTTTGTTGCCTTGCAACTTTGTGAACCCAGGTGCAGGGAGGGGGGCAGTGGGGACAAGGGCGCAATTTTTGTTCTGTCCAAGGAACAGGTGGAAGATAAGGGTGTGAGAATGGGATGAGACATACAAACAATGGGTATGGGAATGGAACAGACTGCCTGTGCCTGAGGCCATAAAAATTAACATGTCTAAGGTTGTTAGTTTTGATGTATTTCCCAGCCCAAAAGGGCCTATATTATCTCCTGTGTTCCCCAAGTGTGGTCTGGCCCCAGCATGCTGGCGTAATAAACTCTGTTTGCTGTTTGCATTACCAGCAAGACTCTTTGTCATTCTCTGGGGGTTGACTAGCTCGCACCCGGATCTTTAGCCCGGACTCTAACATGAGTCATTTTGGTGTGACTGAGCATGGAGAAGGGAGTGTGTGTTGGGAGGCGCAGGCTGGAGAGGGAGGCAGGTGTGTGCCAGCCAAGGGCAGGCTCCTGCTGGGCCCTGAGCAAGACACTGCCTTGGTAAGAGCTGAACTTTGGAAAGCCTGAAGAAAGATGGAGAGCTTGTAGAGGCCAGATCACGGATCCCTTATCGTTTGAGCAGCAGGAAGAACGCGGTGGTTTCTCCCAGCAGCCTCACATAGCCTGGGACCTGTTCCCAAGCTGTCGTTTCCGGTCTGTGTTATGATGAGAAATAAATTAAAAAGCACTGCCCTGGAGTGGGCTAGGAACTTCAAATAAGAATCATATTAACTTAGAATTGATGGTGGGTTTATTTTGGTTGAAGGTAGCAGGTCTAAAGTGAAAGAGACTCCTGTTCTTGGCCAATTAGATGGGTGGTAATGCCATTCACCACAGTGGGAGTGATAACACAGGGAAAGAGATCGTTTGTGGAGACAGACTGCAAGTCAGAGCTGACGGTAAGCAGCTGGCAGCGCATCCAAGAAGTGCTCTCAGGGACAGCTCCAGTACGAGGAAGAAGGTTCAGTGTATCATGTAACAGCCTCTACACACAGGGAATCGGGTTTTCCAGAGCAAATGTCCAAAAGGAAGGGAAGGGCCGTGTTCCGCTGCAGCATTGCCAGCATCCGGTCTGATCAGCGACTGCAGTCTCCTCTGCTCCGCTTCTGATTGAGCCTCCTGCTGATGCTCCTAGCTCGTAGGAGGCTTGGGTGGACTGGCACATCAGTGTGTACAAGGGGTCTTCACAAAGTCCATGGAAAAATGCACACTTACGAAAAACTACGCACATATTTCAACAATTTTTGCACTAGAATAACTCTTTTTTTAAAAAAAACAAAATTTATCTATCTATTTTTAAAGTCAGTTACACAGTGGCTGGGGGAGGGACAAAGAGATATTCCACCCACAGACTCTCTCCCTTGAAGGTCACAATGGCCAGGATGATGCCAGGCCAAAGTCAGCAGCCAGGAGCTTCATTCTGGCCTCCCATGTGGCCCTGATTTGTGGACCATCCTCTGCTGCTCTTCTGAGTTCAGTCACAGAGAGCTGGAGCAGAAATGGAGCAGCTGAGACAATGAGCCAACAGCATTTGGGATGCCAGTGTTGCAGGTAGCGGGGTCAACCTGCTGTGCTACAACACTAGACATCAAATCATATTATCATTTAGTTTCTATTTCTGTAAAAGTTTAGGTTCCCCTGTGGGTTTGAACATAGGAAGAGTTCCAAGAGAGAAGATGTGGCCAGTGTGAGAAGATCAGAAGAGATGGGGACCTGAAGGCCAAAAGTGAGAGCATTTGTACAGGACAGAGGGGGTTAAGCCTGTGAGATACTGCAGAGGGCTGATTGTGGGGTTGTAGACACTCCCTCGATCCCTGGCGCACCCCTATATTCCTACCATGCAAGCATGGAGAACACTTTTTTCTTTTGACTGAAATGGGAGAAAGTCCTTGCTTCGTGAGGATGTGAGAAGCTGCATAAAGGTGAAGGGAATGAAGGTGACGGAAGATTTAGGCAGAAACTCAATTCTCTCTCTCTCCCCTTAAAATAAAGAAATCATTAGAGAGAGAGAGAATGAGAGCATGAGCGAGTAAGCTTGCTTCTAATTTCTGATTTGATTCTCAAAATGCCACAACGGCCAGGGTTGGAATAGGACAAAGCTAGAAGCCTGGAACTCCGCCTGGGTCTCTCACATGGGTGGCGGGAGCCCAAGTACTTGGACCATCTTCTGCTATCTTCCCAAGCACATTAGCAGGGAGCTGGTTTGGAAGCAGAGTGGCTAGGACTCAAAAAGGCACTCCTGTGGGGCACCAGCAGCACAGATAGTGAGAAAACCGGCTGTGCCACAATGCTGGCTGTCAGGATCTCACTTGGATGCAACTTCCAGGATAATTATCTGGATGGGTTCACAGAGCAACAGGAAATGACATCAGACCTGGCCACTAATGGCTGTCAGGGCCAGGAAGGTCCAGTTAGGATTTCAGGGAGAAAAGCAGGTGTCCCTGTGGAAACTGGGGCGTTGAGGAGACAGCAGGAAATGTGGTCCCCTCGGTGTGTGCTGCTCTGAGGCCCTAGGAGCAGTGTTCTGGGAGAGAGCTGGGGAGACAGATTCCTCAGGGCCAAGCCAGCTTTCTGCAAGCAGAGGGAACTCGGAGCAAAAAGATGAAGCAGTGAGGAAATTTGTTTTCTTCAAAATGAAAGTTCTGAAAAATCACAGATTGAAAGAAAAGTTTAGAGGGAAAGGAATGGCAGAAAACTGTGCCCGGGAAGGAGAAAGCACAGAAATACAGGTCGAGGGTGCACGAGAGACAGCGAGCATGACGGTGTCCGCGAGATGACCAAGCCCGCGTGGGACCGCCAGAGCTCAGGCGGTGGGACTGGCAAGGCGAATCCTGGTCCCGTGAGGTCGCCCTTCCAGGAGGGACTCAGCCCAGCAGGGCCCCAGGCCTCTCCTCATTCTTGGGAAAAAAGAGCCATTTCTGGGGACTCTGTTTCTGAGGAGGTTCTGTGCCAGTGAGCTTCTTGGGCAGGTGAAGCTGGGCCTTTGGGTTGCTTCCAAGCTTCTTTTCAGTTTCTTCTCTGTTCCTACCAGGTGGCTGGAAACTTTGAAGTTAATATTCTTTGGTGTGGTGGGCCTCTAATCTGTGTAAACCTTCGAGCCTCCCAGCTCCGTGTTTGGTGTTAGCTAGTTAACTCCCTGCCTGCCTTATCTTGGCAAGCGGTGACAGGTGTGGACCTAACGGCCCTGCAGTAACTTCCGTGCCTGTCAGAGCCACCCAGTCAGGTTGGCAACTCAGCAGATCAGGTGAGTGTTAGTGGATGGTCAGATGCTTAGCTCCACCTCTGTGTTCCAGAGCAAAGAAGGGAAGGAATCTGACCGTGAAGAGTAGAAAAAGCAAGAAGCAAAGCACATTCATTTGTAAATGCATTCATAAATAGTGCATATTTATCTGTTTTTCTTAACAGCCGGTGTGAAGATTCTTCTGGGCTAGGGAGTCTTTGCAAAATTCCTTCAGGGGCAGCTATGGGGTGAAGCTTAAGTCTTGATATTAGTGTGGAGGACCTTGAGCTTCAGTAGACCCCAGACTGTGCTGTCCCCCTTCTGCTGGGGTTTCAGCAGCACTGGGGTGCAGCGCTGGCATGCATGGCACACGGCTGGGGAGCTGACGTGGGAATGCTGGCCCACAGGACAGGAGACGGCCTGATCAACTGAGGAGAAGGGGCTGCACGAGGAAGGCTGTGGGGCAGCTGGAATGCTGAGTGTTACGAGATGCGAGACTCCAGTCTCCCACAAAGACGTCTCAGCTGCAGTGTTTGGGGGTGAAGAGATTTCTTGTGGAAATTGAGCGTGGGATTGAGTTTTACCTTCTGGAATCACATAGGGGTGATCTCCACAGGATCAGGAGACCTGACAGTAAACTCCTGCATAATTTCAGATTTTTTAGGTTACACTTGAAAATGTCCCCAGGTGGAAAGAATCGGGCGTGTGAGAAGGTGACTTAAAGGAGGTGCACTTCAAAATTGAAGGAACAAAAAGGCAAGGCGTGCAGGAGCCTTGCGTGCCTCGTCTGAGCTGTGTGTCGGTGGCATCCGGGAGAAGGTGCTTGCTGGGCGGAATGGAACGTTGCACGTTCTACATGAGGAAGGTGTGACAACAGGTGTTAGCAACACACTGAAAACCTGGGGGAGAGAGAAGTGCCTCGACTTACACACAGCAAGGAAGCCAAAAGGCTCCTGATAAGTCCTTCTGTTGCGCAGGTCCTTGGTGACAAGAGCCTGCAGTCATGCATGACTCCCTCCACCCACGGGTGCGTGGCAGGCACAGTGCTGTGACTGCGCTCTAACTTTCCCACGTATTCATGAAAGCTCGTAGGCCATTCCTGCACATGTCACACTGCTTACAGCAGTTACTTATAAAGGCGGGATTATTTTATTTCTGTCTTCATTTCTGTACTGTTGAATTTTCTTTAAATCAGGGATTTTTCAATGCTTTTGTAATCAGGAAACATTTCTAGAAAGCAGGTTTTATTTCATACCTTTTCAACTGTTATATCTACCTACAGACTTCTTTTTTCAACTTGAACAGAGTAAAAAAGTTTTTTTATGCAAATGAAACAGAAGCAAAATTTAGCTTTTACTGTGTTGATACTCAACAGAGATGGTCTGCTCGCAAGTGTGTGTGTGACATGGAACTGAACTAACCTGTCTTGTAATGAGTTTATTTAAACAGGCTGCCAGCAGAAACGAGGCCGAGCGTGGCCGTGTGGGCGTGTAGACCAGGCTTCTGGGTGCTGGTTTCACTGGCCGACCCACGCAGGACTTCAGCACATTGGGACGCACTGAGTACTAACCACGACCGGGACATGTGAGTAACATCGAAAACTGTCACCAAGGTGGAGTTCCAGCTAGCTTCTGACAGCTTTCACAAACCCAGACAAGCAGGGGCTAACAATGAAGCCTTTCTTTACATTTCCTACTCCTTCAAATCTAAGTTCTCAAACTGTGTCATAACTAACGACATTGGCTTTGCTATTTTGTCTGTATCAGAAGGCCAGGTAACCTCCGCTTCCTGGGGTATGCAGCAATCATTCAAGAATCCTTGCTCTTCCTATCACACGTGGGGGATACACAGCACTTCAAAAAACCGACCTTGGGTCTGGGTGTAGTGGCCTAGCAGCTCAAGTCCTCGCCATGCATACATCGCTGGGATCCCATGTGGAAGCCGGTTCCCATCCAGCTCCCTGCTTGTGGCCTGGGAAAGCAGTCGAGGACAGCCCAAAGCCTTGGGACCCTGCACCCACGTGGGAGTCATGGAAGAGACTCCTGGCTCCTGGCTTCAGATAGGCTCAGCTCTGGCCATTGGTACATTTATAATGTACAACCATTTTGGTTGCTATCAAGTGCCTTGGGGATACACCCCAGCGTTTCACGTTTCTCCAATTGCTTTTGGAGAAGACATGATCATTTGTTGCAAGAAAAGCTTGAGTTGGTGCATATGGAAGTCAGACCATAGCACAATAAGAAATGCCTAATGCTCTGTAAAAGCGAATAGAATTCCAATACAAGTAAGAGAGTCCAGTGAGCTGTGGCATGCGACAGTGGCACGTGGTGACTAGTGGCATCTGATTCAGCTGTCACCAGAGGGGACCCGTCTCTGCCAACATTGTGCTGCTGTAACAAATATCTTTTTGTTTAAGTGTAATCAATCTCCAATTGTTCGCAGGCAGGTGGCTGAGATTGTGGCTTTTGTTTTCAAGACTGTGTAACTGGCAATTTGAATGTGAACATATCAACTACACAGCAAGCTGGTTTTTGTTCTTTACTGTCCCTTGAGAATTCACTCTGCAAGCGATGATGCTTCCCCTGAGCCAGGATGGAAGCTCCAGCAGGCCCGAGACTTTTCTAGTCGCTGTTTGGGAACACGGAGTCCTGAGGTCCAAGGCAGTTTGATTCCAGAAGTGAGCCTGCAGTCAAAGCTTGAGGCTTCATCTGAAGCTGCAATTACTCCCACTCGCTCTGACAGAGCCCCCTCCAGGGGTTTCTGACTCCTGGGGAAGGTATGGGGTTGGCTTCTTTTTAAAATGAACTCCTCCCCACCCCATCCCGCCCATCACTGTTCTGCTGCTTCTTTCTCCTGTTGGAGCCTAGGGTGGGGCAGAGGTGAGAGAAGAGCGAGTGTGCTTACCCTGCTGGCCCTGTGGGAGGCACGTTCATGTTCTCTGGGCTAGAGGATGATTGTTTTGTTAGAGGGGATCTTTCTTTGGCGACACTGACGTTCTTGCCTGGGTCTTTTGGAGACTATCACAAGGGACTTGTCCTTTGTACCTCACTCGACCTGGTGGGTAGGCTCCCACGATGCCCCTGTATCGAATCTGCAGCGATGCTACTTTGAGCACTTTTCCACTGAAGCCTATTGGCCTCTCTAGTTGGCTCAATCAATAAGGAGCTTACGGGGCCAGTGCTGTTGTGTAACATGCCAAGCCTCTGCCTGCAGAGCTGGCAACTTATATGACTGCTCGTTAAAAATTCCAGCTGCTCCACTTCCAATCCAGTTCCCTGCGGATGGTCTGGGAAAACAGTGGGGGATGTTAGACCCCCCTGGTTGGCACGTTCATGCCTCCTCAGCTGCCACCCGCTCGGGAATGCAGCAGAGTGCCCCTCCTGTGGGCACTGTGGCCCTCAGGGTAGTCGGAGCTCGCACAAGATGCAGTGGGGCGGTTCCTTCAATGCAGGTAGACACTGCGGAGGCATTTTCCCTCTGTTTGGGGCCTGGGACAGGCCCAGGACATGGGACTGGAGCAGCCTTCCGAGCCTTTCTGAGACTGTACGGCATAGATGTCATGGCAATGTCACTGTGAGATGGGCAACCTCGCTTCTGCTGAAATCCTCCTAGAACTCCCGGAACACTGCAGCCTGGCTATGTGCAGTTCCAGCCCCCTGATTGCCCCAGTGACCTGCAACCTGTGGAGCCCTGAGGCTCAGGACTCGGGCTGCCTTTCCCCGGGGCGCAATCCCTGAAAACTACATCCGTTACTATCATCTCATTGCACCGTGTCTGCATGTTAACTCGCCTGGATGAGCAAGCTGAGTTACGGGACCCATGCCACTAAGCACTGGTTTGATTAAGTGGATTAGAGAATCAAAGTAAAGAAAAATAAAATGTAATGATTTTTGAGAAACTTTTTTTTTAAAGATTTACTTTTATTATTTTTTTATTGGAAAGGCGGATATACAGAGAGGAGAGACAGAGAGGAAGATCTTCCGTCCGATGATTCACTCCCCAAGTGAGCGCAACGGGTCGATACTATGCCGATCCGAAGCCAGGAGCCTCTTCCGGGTCTCCCACGCGGGTGCAGGGTCCCAAAGCTTTGGGCCGTCCTCTACTGCTTTCCCAGGCCACAGGCAGGGAGCTGGAAGGGAAGCGGGGCTGCCGGGATTAGAACCGGCGCCCATATGGGATCCCGGGCGTGCAAGGCGAGGACCTTTAACCACTTGTGCCACCGCACCGGGCCCGAGAAACATTTTTGCAATTAAAAATGCTTGAATAATTACAATAAAAAGCTACTTACATGATGATTGTACATAGAATTTTCTAACCCACAAAATGGACAATTTAATAAAGTCCATGCCCCCTTCCAAAAAATGGAAAGGAATTAGTGGCATTTGGCAATAATAGATAATATAGTGCCTATTGCAATAGCTTAATTGGCTAATCCTCCACCTCCAAGTGCTGGCATTCCATATGAACACCAGTTCATGTCCCATCTGCTCCACTTTCCATCCAGCTCCCTGCTTGTAACCTGGGAAAGCAATCAAGGATGGACCAAAGCCTTGGGACCCTGCACCCATGTGGGAGACCCAGAAGAGGCTCCTGGCTCCTGGCTCCAGATCGGTCCAGCTCTGGCTATTGTGGTCACTTGGGGAGTGAATCAGTAGATGGAAGATCTTCCTCTCTGTCTCTCAATTCTCTGTATATATCTTCCTTTCCAATAAAAATAAATAAATAAATCTCAAAAAAAAAAAAAGAGAGAACAGGTGATTTTCAAAGATCAGAAGGTTTCCGTGGTTCAATTTTAGGACTTCAAAGAAAATGCAGCAAACCAGCACCAGAGTTGGGAACCAAGGACTGTGAGGTGGAGAATCTCCCTAACCATTCCCAGCAAAGCAGTGTCCCGGGGAAGGCTCAGAGCTGGCTGATGCAGTGCGGTGCAGCAGCTTGGGCGTGCAGGAGCTCGTGGAGGCCAGAAAGGCTCAAACACCTCACTTTCCGAGGAGAAATTCTTACCATCCTTGTTGATGTTGTTTTACACCGTGTTTTGAGGTCAAATATTGCATATCAATACCTAGAAACATTTAGCCTTTGTAATTTTAACCACAAAAACCTAGCGAAAGTATTTTCACAGAGCTCATGTTACTGTGTCTGAGTGCAACTTGGGAGCGATAAGGATTTTAAAAAAAGATTTATTTTTATTGGAAAGGCAGATCCTATTTATAGAGTTAAAGAGACAGAAAGATCTGTCCGCTGGTTCACTTCCCAAATGGCCACAATATTCAAAGCTGAGTTTACCCAAAGTTGGGAGCCAGGAGCTTCTTCCAGGTCTTAATCCAAAGCCTTGGGACCCTGGACACTGTGGCCAGTGTTTATGTAGGAGAATTCCGGTCCCGGGAGTGGGGTGCGAGGAAGGCAGTTCCACTGTCACGTGACCTCCTGGACCAGCTGATGCCCACTTGGCCATCAGCAAATGCTCGCCAGAGCTGTACATTGCTGACCAACCAGGAGGTTGGCCAGAAGCTGCACGTGCGCTCTCAGCCCCCAGTTTCAATCTCCAAAAACTTCCCTCACCTGCTGAGACTCTGGGGAGCCCAGGAGTTAAGGCAATAGTGCTTTCCACCTGCCAAGGGCTTCTGTAGCAACGCCTAGCCGTGTGGGGTAGTTCCACAACAGCAGCCACTCCGGGAAGCCTGCTTCTGCTCTCTGTCACAGCTCTTCGAAGGACGGGAGGAGGAGAAGCAGGTGAGAGTTGGAGCTCCAAACAGTATTCACCTGCGTCAATTCGACTCCAAAGACAGCTACATTTCTAGATGAACTTTGTTACACTGCACTGTTATGAAAGGGTAGCCATACATAGGCCGAAAGTTGCAAAGCTGTGTATCATGATCCCAGTGTTTAAGAAAAAAAAAATGTGCGAAAGCGGAAGTTGATATCTGATAAGTTATAAAGTTCACGGGAAGTATTACAATACTACGCATGCTCTATACTGCATTCAAAGTTTGATTTAGTATAACACTGACTACAACTGGGCTTTTTCAAACTTTCAGGGCCAGCCTTGCGGTGTGGTGGGGAAAGTGGCAGAAGATGGCCCAAGTCGGGAGGCTCTGCCACCCTGGTGGGACCGCGAGGAAAAACAGCTCCAGGGTCCAGCTGGGGGAGTGAACCAACCAACAAAGCCACCTCTCCCTCTGCCTTTCAAATAAACAATTCTTAAGGGGGGGGGGGGAGGCGGGGAGCAAAAACGCCAGGGAAGCTTTGGTCCGAGACACAGCTTAAGATTTTCCTCACGGAAGAACGATGAATTAGAAAATGGCTCCTGGAATACGTAATTAAAAGTTTATTTTGGTGCAGAACGCTTCCAAATCCACGCGTATTTTGTGTCCTGATTGTCGGGGTTAGGATGACGAGGCAGGAACCTGGCGAAGTTCGGGAAACCGTGGACTGTGGCCAAGAATTCCGCGCTAACTGCCGGCATCGGCAGGCTCCAACCTCACGGCGCAAACAAGGAGAGGGGCACGTCCCGTGACCTCAGGGGTCCGAGGACTCTCTAGGGAAGCGCTCCAGCGGGCCGAGCCCTTTCGGGGCTTCCAGAACGCTAAAGAGCCGGCGCACCGGGGTCTGGCCAACAGGGCGCGCGCCTCCGGGACTGGGGGCGACTGGGGGCGGCTGGGGGCGACTGGGGGCGGCGGGGGGCGGCGAGCCCGAGAGGTCCCCCGGAGAACGCCGCGCCCCGCAGCGCGCACCGACGCCCCGCGCCAACCGGCTCCGTGCGCTCGGGCAGCCCGCCCTTCCGCCCGGCCCGTGCCAGGCCCTGGGCGCCGAACGCCCCCACGCACGGAGCGCACTCCCCGCCCGGAGCCCGCGCCGCACGCCCCCGCTTCCGCCCGCCGGCCCCACGGCCGTTGACTTTCAAACGGCGGCTGCCCGCGCTCGGCCATTGGCGGACGCGGCGCCGGGGACGCGCCGCCCACGAGGCCACGCCCGCGCGCACCTGGGGCCCTGGCACTCGGCGTCCGCTCGAGACGCGCGGCTCGGGAGGTGCGCTCGTGGCTGCGGAGTGGCCTGGTCGCGGTGAGTCCGGGGACCCGGGCCTTGGGGTGCGAGCCGCTCGCGGGGCCCCTGGCCAGCGTGTGTGTGGCGGGGGGTCGTGCGGGCTGGAGTCCTGCGTCCTTTCGCTCTTGTCCCGCTCGGAGTTGGGTTTTGGTGAGGGATCCTTCCACCTCGCCTTCGAGCTCGCGGGGGTCGGGGCGACGACGCCGGGGCGCCCCAGGACGGGGCCTGGAGACGCCGGTTCGAGACCTTGCAGGAGGCACCAGCACTGCCGTCTTGTGCGAGGTGCGCTGAGGGCGTACTAGGAGTAGATGAAATGACGCCTGGCTCTGAGAGGTGTTAGGTGGACCTGGCCCCTGGTCGGGCTCTGCGCCGGAGAGAGGGGCGAGCCGACCCTCCCCCCCCCCCAGTGTGGGGGGCTAGCCTAAATCAGGGGTGCTTCCCAGGACGCATCTTCCCTTAAGCTGTTTCAGATCACCGCAAACGTTCGTTCCATCATCACTGTTGTTGATCAGTATTATCGAGAACTCATAAAAACTCTCGTAATAATAGGCCCTTTGTGACAGTCGTGTTTCATTACCAAGTCGCAGGGAATTTTCCAGATGCAAGCGAGGGCTGTGCTGCAAGCTCCAACAGGTAGCCGCCGGTCCTGGGGAAGGCAGACACCAGAGACAGAACACCCGTTTCCAGGACCGCCTGTCGTGCTTCTGGGGAAAATAAATCCGAAGCATTAAGGAGAGAATTAATTTTAGAATAAGAGAAAAGGAATCTGGAAAAGATTGTAGAGAAGATAAAGTGTATTCAACAGCGTCTAAACCAGGATAGCCAGAAAAATATCTGAGTGCCAGGAGATTAAGTCTTCAGTCAAATATTAACTCTAAGGTGAAATTTTTAAATCCCTTGGAAAAAAGAGGTCGATGCGCTTAAGATGCCAAGGATACTGTGAGAGGAGCGAAAAGTCTCGCTCTTGTCTGACCTACACTTTAAAAATAGTGGCTGCCCTTCTGTGTACTCTTGAGGAAATCTTACAAGGTTCCTGGCGCGTCAGCACTCACGCGGCACGAATCGCAAAGTGCATTGATTTCTGCGCTCGTTTAGAAGTTGGGCCCCGACGTGCGGATCGCCATCCTTGGAAGGACAGTACTGTTATTCAGACAAGACCAAGTTTTGACGCTAGGTGATGTTTTATATTGACTTTCAGAAAAAAAATGTTGCTGAATATGTTCCATGAGGTGTATTCCTCTTCGGGTAGAAAAGGAAAGGATTACAAATTTCTTCGGTCAGTTCCTGGTTCAGTTGCGTTAATACTCTGTTTTTTAGTATAGGAAATAAGGTTGATTTCAAAATCATTTTAAAAGGTTCGAATGGGCAGAGTTAAAATCAGATCTGACTCTTAAGATTTTTTTCAAATTTTGAGTTGTGACGATGCTTCATTGCTTTTGCGTATTTGTATGAGAAAGGTTTTGCAAACATTTTGTTATGTTTGTGGGTGATTCAGCTGTAATTTATTCCATAAAGATTTGTTTTATGGTTTGAAGGGTAGAGTTAAGAGAAGGAAGGACAGATCGGCCTTCATGGGCTGGCTCACTTCACAGAAAGGTGGCAGCGGCCAGTGCTGGGTCTTTCTGAAGTCAGGAGCCCAGGCAGGTGCAGGGTCCCTGCCACGTGAGCCATCCTCTGCTGCTTCCACACTATTAGCAGGAAGCTGAATTGGAAGTGCAATGCCGGGACTTGAACCGGTGCCCATGTGGAGTGCTGGTGCTGCAGACCGAGGCTTAGCTTGCTGCACCATGGTGTCAGCCTCTGCAGTAGTGTTTCTTAAAGAAGTGTTGGTTATGGGAAATGAACGCTTTTCTTATCAGTTCGGCCCACAAAGTTGCCAGCTGCATCTGGGAGGCGCACCACCTGAATTTTCCCAGACTTAACTGCTGACTCATTCAAAGCCAAGGTCTGCAGCTGATTCTGATGTGGTAAATAGGATTTCTTTTCCGAGGCTGTAAAATGTATTGAATGTGTTATTATCTACGTCTTGAGGTAAAAGACAGTAAAACGTTAATAAATGCAAAAGTAATGTATGTAAAAGAATGAGTAATATACGTTAAAAAATATCTGAGGGGCAGCAACGAACGCCGCTGTGTGCGGGTTCTCTCCCCAGGTGCCTTCGGGATCCACGCAGGTGCACCCTGAAGCCAGGGGTAGCCAGGAGCTTGTCTCCACCCCGAGCTGGACTGGATCCTGGCCCCCACGTGGGTGGCGGGGACCCAGGAGCAGCACCTGCTGCTTGTCAGGGCGCTGAGTTGGGAGTGGAGCCCGGTCCAAGTACTCCGGTATGGGACTCGGTGTCTGTACCTGCTGGGCTCTGTGCTCACCCGGTGATTTGATATGACTCTATTATCTGTTATTGTGATACCTGTTGGGGAACTGTATAGAAAATTGGCATTCTGCAGAAAAATTTGGAAAATCAGAAATGTGTTGGCTTAAATACAAGAAATTAGTGAAATAACTTACAAGTAGATAGTTCAGGCTTCGGTTTTTTTCTGGGCGGTTCCCCCTCCCCTTTTTTAGTTTTGTATTTCTTGTAACTTTCATGAAGGAAGCAGGAATTGAATTCAGTACCAGTTTTTATTTAGATTTTTGGTATTCATGGGGTAAAATAACATTTCCCCCCTTTGCTTTTGGTGCAAGTCTGGGTCCCATGTGAGAAAGGCTGTTTTGTTTCTGAGGTTTTTTTTTTTTAAGCTTTATTGAAAAGGTGGATTTACAGAGAGAAGGAGAAGACAGTCTTCCGTTTGCTAGTTTACTGCTCAGGTGGCTGCCCGGTCGAAGGCGGGAGCTGTTCCTGGACTCTGCGTGGATGCGCAGGCCAAGGACTTGGGCCGCTGCCCTTCCCGGGTAGGCAAAAGCGGGAAGCTTTTAAGTTAATTCTGCCTGTCCTCATTTATTTTCTAACTTTCTTTAACTTGGATGCTCATTCTGTGTTCCTTCTTTTTGCTTGTGGGAATGCACGGTGTCAGCTCCACGCTGTTAGCGGCCGTCAGCGGTTGCTGTGAGAATGTTGGTTGTTTCACAGTAACACTGGAGCTGGGAGCTGGGTATCCTTGTCCGTCGTTTTCCTTCTAGGCCTTGGGGACGTCACTACAATCTTTTCTAGCATTGCTTGTTGCTTTGGGAGTGTTCTGGTTGTCCGTTGCTGTGTGACAAGCAAGATTTGGCTGACTCCGTGGCTTTCTCAAGCACATTACAGGCCGCTGGTTCGGAAGTGGAGCAGCCAGGACTTGGAGGGCGTTGGCATGACAGTGTTAACCTGCTGGACCAGCGCAACCCCATGCTCTTGCTTTTGCATACTTCAGAGCATCCCGTGGAGGCCTAGGCTGTCCCTGATGGGCGTTCCCTGGAATTTGTCATCTTTCTGTTGTTGCCTGGGTCCTTTGATTTTTTTGAGTCAGTTTCCTGGGACACGTGGGCTCATTAGGCTCGGGAGTGTGGTCACTTTAAATGGCGGATTTCCTGGTGGACTCTCATGTTACAGCTTTTTCCATGCAAAATAGATTTAACTTTTTAAAAATAACAAAACAAAACTCTAGGCTCTCTATTCACACTGAGCTGGAGAGAGTTACTCATTCAGGCAATGAAGTGAGTGTCTCAGCGTGCCGAGTTCTGTGTTGAGGTTCCGGGAGTGCAGCTGGCTCAAGCGCAGGCGCTGTCCTGGCAGGCTTGTGGCTCTCGCTGTGCGCTGTGAGCCCCATGCATTGTGTGCATTGAGTGTGGCAGACAGGAAGCCAGGTACTGTAACCGAGAGCCTGAAGCGCTTTTGTTTATTAAAAACATGATGTTAACTTTGCTGTTGTTTTCATAAACCTAAACATGAAAAGTTATAAAAGAATTTAGTTACAGTTACATTTTACAGGAGTAGCACTCCTGTTTAAGGTATTTTGTTTCAGGCTTAATGGTGGGAATTGATGTCCCAGGGCAGTCCTGCCTGAGGAATCGGCTTGCACTGAGAGAGCAGATACGATGCAGACCATCAGGGCTCTGTTAGTGGAAGCAGCAAAGCTTAAAAGAAAATCCAGCACCGTTGCGGTGGGCTGGCTCAGCAGTTGAGCGTGCTGCCTGGTGTCCCTGGGTCCTGTTGGGAAGGACGCCTGCAGTCCGGCTCTGCCCGTGGTGGCCGAGCCAAGATGGGTATCTGCTGCTGAACTGAGTTGAGTCCCAGGTCACTTTGGGCATTTGGGGGGCAAACCAGACGATGGCAGTCTCGTCTCTTGTTGGCCCCTTAAATAAATGAGTAATTTTTAAAGGATCTGTTTATTTGAAAAGCAGAGTTAGGTACTTCATCCTCTGGTTCACCTCCCAAATGGCCACAACAGCTGGAGCTGGACCAGTCAGCAGCCAGAGCTTCATCCAGGTCTCAAGGCAGGTGGATGCAGGTGCTCAGGTACCTGTGCCATCCCCTGCTGCTCTCCTGGGCACATCAACAGGGAGCTGGATTGGAAGTGGAACACCAGGGAATAAACTGGCACCCGTGGGCCTGGGGCAGTAGCTTAGTGGCTTAAGTCCTCACCTTGCAAGTGCTGGGATCCCATATGGGTGCCAGTTTGTATCCTGGCAGTTCTACTTCCTTCTAGCTCCCTGCTTGTAGCCTGGGAAAGCAGTGAAAGATAGGCCAAAACCCACGTGGGAGACTCGAAGGAGGCTCCTCGCTTCGAATAAGCACAGCTCTAGCTGTTGAGGCCACTTGAGGAGTGAACCAGAGGATGGAAGATCTTCCTCTGTGTCTCCCCTTCTGTTTGTAAGTCTGATTTTCCAATAAAAACAAAGGAACTAGCATCCATACAGGATGCCGGTGCAGCAGGCCGCAGCTGTACCCACTATGCCACAGTACCAGCCGCAATAAACGCCTTTTCAAAAACAAAAGTGATGTTTTGCTTATTTGGAGTTTAAACATACTATTCCAATTCAAAGCAACTAAGAAATGGTATTTATTAATTTCCTTTAGATTCCATTAGTCAGCTTCGAGGTCTTTCCTTTTCGATGAAGGAATGTAACTGTGGTGAGGTCCGCCTTGTCATGTTGTCCTAGAGAGCAGTGCCTTTGCATAATGTGTTCGGTTTTGGTTTTAGCATCCTAGTTTGTGAAAAGTTACACAGCACAGTTGTTAGTGGATGTATTCATTACACATAAGTAAATTTGAGTAATTCAAAGCATTTTACTACAAATTAATGGGAATTGTTTTGTTTGAGGTGATTTTCATTATAAAGGGCTAAGTTCTTAAATTTATTTAATATTATATGCTAGGGACTGAATTACTGAGAAAGCTGCATTTTAAAAAATATCGTAGTAAAGAGTTCAATTTAAAAAAATTTTTTAAATAATGAGTATTTTTTACAATTTTTAACTGTAAGTTCTTATTTTGATGTTGTTCCCAGTTGAGAGGGACGCATGCCCTGTGGGCCTCTAGGCAGGGTCCAGGTGTGGAGGAAAGCGGATAGGGTAGGTATTTCAGATTTTCTTGTGTCTACAGCAAGGCCGCTCCTTACTGTCACACCGTTAGCACCTGGGGATGCGGGACGGTCATTTGACACTGAGATATCTGGATGTGGAAGACTGTTCCAAGGTTGTTGAGTGTTTTTTTTTTTAAAGATTTATTTTTTTTATTGCAAAGTCAGATATACAGAGAGGAGGAGAGACAGAGGGGAAGATCTTCCATCCCATGATTCACTCCCCAAGTGAGCCACAATGGCCGGTGCTGCGCCAATCCGAAGCCAGGAGCCAGGAACTTCTGCCAGGTCTTCCATGATGGTGCAGGGTCCTAAGGTTTTCAGCTGTCCTCGACTTCCTTCCCAGGCCACAAGCAGGGAGCTGGAAGGGAAGTGGAGCATCTGGGATTAGAACCGGCGCCCATATGGGATCCTGGCACGTTCAAGGCGAGGACTTTAGCCGCTAGGCCATGCCACCAGGCCCTTGAGTGTGTTTTTTTAAGACTTTTTTTTTTTTTTTGCAAAGGCTGATCAGATTTACAGAGAGGAGGTGAGACAGAAAGACCTTAACAGCTGCTGACTTACTTCCCAAATGACCACAGTGGAGGGACTGAACCAAACCGCAGCCAGGAGCCAGGAACTGTTCTCCCAAGGCTTTGGACTGAACCAAACCGCAGCCAGGAGCCAGGAACTGTTCTCCCAAGGCTTTGGGCCGTCCTCTACTGCTTGCCCAGCCCATAGCAGGGAGCTGGATGGGAAGTGAGGCTGCTGGGATACGAATTGGCACCCATATGGGATCCCCGTGCTCCAGGGGGAGTTAGCCATTGGCCATTGTGCTGGGCCCACTGAGTGGTTTTGATAGTTCTGAGACACTTGTCACCTGGGTTGCACCGGGGTTGAGAAAATCTTTCCCAAGTCTGTTGACTGTCTGAGTCCACCTTAGTTCATCCATGGAGCCAGATGCTTGCTGCAAAGCTTGGCCAGAAGACTCGGCCAGACTGTACTTTGCATCCTCTGGCCAGGCGCGCTGTGTCTTCTGGCCTAGGTGAGCTGGCTGTCGTCCCTCTGTGCATCGATTCATTAACAATGCAAAGGTCGGTGCCTGAAGCTTTTACAGTATGTGAAGATGTGTGTGTTATGTAGACTGAAAATATATTGTATTCTCTTAACAGGAAATGCACAATTTTGAGGACGAGTTGACGTGTCCCATTTGTTACAGCATTTTTGAAGACCCTCGGGTACTGCCATGCTCTCACACATTCTGCAGGAATTGTCTGGAAAACGTTCTTCAGGCATCTGGTCACTTTTACATATGGAGACCTTTACGCATTCCACTCAAGTGTCCTAATTGCAGAAGCATTATTGAAATCGCTCCTACTGGTATCGAATCTTTACCTGTTAACTTTGCACTCATGGCCATTATTGAAAAGTACCAGCAAGAAGACCATCCAGATATTGCCACCTGCCCGGAACATTATAGGCAACCGTTAAATGTTTATTGTCTGCTAGATAAAAAGTTAGTTTGTGGCCATTGCCTTACCATAGGTCAGCATCATGGTCACCCCATTGATGACCTTCAAAGTGCCTATCTGAAAGAAAAAGACACACCTCAAAAACTGCTTAAACAATTAACAGACACACACTGGAAAGAAGTTTCTCATGTTATTGAGAAGTTGGAAGAACAAAAATCTCTTTCTGAGAAAATGGTCCAAGGTGATAAGGAAATTGTCCTGCAGTATTTTAATGAACTCAGTAACACAATAGAACAGAAAAAAAACGCCTTCCTGACCGCTCTCTGTGATGTTGGCCATCTGATTAGTCAGGAATATTCTCCCCAAATTGAAAGAATGAAAGAACTGAGAGCGCAGCAGCAGGAGCTGATGGCGCTGGCGGCGGCGCTGCCCGAGGAGCCTCCCCTCAGGTTCCTGGAGAAGGTGGACGAGGTGCGCCAGCGCGTGCAGACTCTGAGGCAGAGCGCGCTGCCCGAGGCGCGGCCCGTGGAGATCTGTCCTCGGGTAAGCCACGTGCTGAAGGAAGAGTGGAGCAGAACAGAAATTGGGCAAATTAAGAAAGCTGTAATTCCTAAAATGAAGATTTCTGCAAAAAGGATACCACCGTGTTCTTGGCCTGAAAAGGATGACAGAGAAGTTGAACTTTTAAAACTTGTAAATACTGCTATTGTTACGCTAATTGCAGTGATAATGATGGTAATGCTATTTTTCAACCAACACATAATCACCTTTTTAAATGAGATCACTTCAGTGTGTTTTTCTGACATTGCTCTGTCAGTTTACCAAAGTTTATCTAAAAATTTTCATGATGTAGAGACTATGCTATCTCATGCTTTATACTTGTTGAAGGAATTTATCTGGAACTTAGTTTCTCATTGAGTCGTTTGGATGGGCTTGCTCTGTGAGAGCAGAGCCTAAGCGTTGTTAACTAGAAACGGGTAGAACGAAGAGCATACTACACTCGGTGCAGCACATATAAACATACCTGTTAAATCCTTTGCATTTCTTTCAAGTTGAAATGATGTATCAATGTTAGAAACGACACAGAACCTGGAATATTCAAGTCAGTGTTAGGAAACCGTGCGGGAGTGTTGTGGTCATGTGGGTTAAGCCTGCAGCAGGCATCGCGTGTGGCTGCAGCCCGGCTCCCTGTGAAAGCAGCGGGGGCTCCCCCGCGCCTGTGGCTTCCTGCGGGAGACGGTCCAGCTCAGCTGCCACTGCGCCATGTGGGAAGTGAACCAGCACAAGGTCTGGCTCTCTTGTCTGTAACTGCCCGTCACAGAAATAAAAACATGTGAAAACGAACGTGTACTAGTGACTTGATTATAATGCCAATACATTTCCATATGTTTTCTGACTCGACAGAGGTAGACTTAAGGCTGTTGTGACTGAAGCGTTTTTTTACACCTACTGTCTTTTGTTATTTAAATGTAACATAATGGTTGACTTTGCAGTTCTTCCAGCATTTAGATTAAGATGGCAACATAGCCACAGTGTGTAGGCCTCTGTTGTGATGTGCTGGGAGCTGTTCTCCCAGGGAGCAGCCAGGTCCCCAGAGCAGGTGAGCTCACACGTGAGCAGGGTCGGGTAGCTGTAGGCTGAAGCGCTTCGCATTTTTGATTGGGAGAATAAGGATGGTGATTAGGTTTAAACTCAAAGGAACAAAAAGTGGTAAGGGGGTTTGGGATCAGAGATACCTGGGCTCACACTTCAGATGTGTTCAGTAGATTTAGGAGTCTTACTGTATTCGCTCACATTAATTCGAGATTCATTGCTTTTGAATAATTTGTTAGGGAACAATGATAATTCTCTAATGCTTATAACATTCTGTAGCTTGTATATTTTTTTTGTATTATCAAATACATTATTGAATTAAAAATCAAAATGTCACATCAAAACATTTGTTTTGGTAGTATGTTCCAAACTCAGTTGATTTTAATGGCATCATATAAAATATCTGAGAAGTCTTACTGAATTTGGAATACGCCAGGACATGAGTGGCGCCCATACAGGATGCTGGTGTTTGAAGGTGAGGACTAGCCTGGGAAGCATCGGCCCCTGTGGTAGGAATCTGTAAAATCAGGAGTATGTTTACCTGTCGACATTTCTGACATTTTGTTATACCAGTTTTTTTTATTAAGTGTGCATATTGCTAAGCATGTAACTTATAATAAATGTTTTTCTATCTTTACTAGCATGAGTACTCAAAGTATGTAACATTTTGACAAACTAATTTGCATTGAGTAGTTTTAATAAGGTACTTAGAAACGTGATTTCTGTATATATTTTAAATCACTATCGCTTCAGTACTCTGCTACACTGGTTACTTAAATGTAGTCAAAAGTTCATTATGTTAATATCAGTGGCAGAGGACTCAATTATAATCACAGCAGTTTATAATTTAACAGGGAAGGAGGAGTCCAGAGAGAGAGGTATCTTCCATCCAAATGACTGCCAGTGGGCGGAATTGGCTCACCTGGCGCCAAGAGCCAGGGTATCCCATAAGGGGGACAGCCCAAGGATTTCCTAGGACATCAGCAGGGAGCCATATAAGTGTTGCAGGATACTCAATCCAGCATTCCCAATGCGGTATGCCAGTATGCCAACAGCACCTTAATGTCTTGATTGATAACAAATCTTGCTATAAACTTAGGCCAGTTTACATTCCTGTTACAAAAACAAACTTGAAATTTGTAAGGCATAGTTAGGGAGAAAAAAGGTCTTCTATCTTATCTGCTGGTTTATTCCCCAGGCTAGAAGCTTCATCTAGATCTTCCCAGTAGGTGAAGGGGTCCAAGGACTTGGGCCAACCTCTGCTGCTTTGCCCTGGCACATTAGCAGGGAACAGGACCAGAAGAGGAAGTCAGGACTCTGTAGCAGGTAGTAATTGGTCCACTATGTCACTATTGAATTTTTAATACATCAAAAAAGTCCAGGTGAAGCTATTCTAAAATGGTTTCTGAAAGTGGGTACAACTTACTCCCAGTAGGGTAACATGGTTAACAGCACTCCCATGTATTATTAAGGAAGTATAGTTTTTAGTTATCTTTGTCACTTAGCCTGATCATGTTCAGACACTGTTTAGTAGCTTTCTTCAACGCTAACAGTGCTGAAATTGTGGCATAGCAAGCAAAACCACCACCTGTGTTGCCAGCTATCTTATGTGGCCACCTGTTCACGTCCCAGTGAATGGCCCAACTTCTCATCCCACACACAGATGGTTCAAGTGTTTGGGCCTGGCTACCTGCGAGGGAGACCTGGACAGTGTTCTGGGCTTTGGTCTGACTCCACCATGACTATGATGTTCACTTGGGGGAGAAGCAGTGGATGAAGATCTTGCTCTTTTAAAGAAATCTTAAAAAGGCTAAACTTTTACAACTAAGTGTCTACAGTCTTCATAATTTGGAATGACTGGTTTGTTTATATAGTAAGGATAGTGATCACCTACATTGACAATTTAGTGGAATGCTTTAACAACGTGTTCAAGTTGGGAAGCTTTTGCAGTGTTGGACGAAGGGCCACAGGCACGTAGCACCTGTTCACACCAACTGCGTGTCTGAAATACATCTCAAACTGAGCCAGCTAGGGCAAGGCAGCTCGCCCCCAGTCGGCCCCGCAGCAAATGGCCCCTGCTTTGCAAATGCAGTTTAAGAAGGTTGAGTTGTACTGGAGGTCACGGGAGTCGAGGTCAGGAATGAATGCACACAGGACACCTATATTCAACATCAAGTGGCTGGGTGCAATGTCTGTTTCTCCCAATTACAGCTTTCTGCTGAAAACAACACACTGTGTGGGAACCAGGACTGAGTTTCTGGCTCCTCAATTGGTTGGGGAGTAAGGGCTTTGAGTCTTAGAAAAAGCAAAACAACAAAAGCCCTCACAATTACTGAAAAGCTTGTACAAAGAAAATTTTATTGGACTTATGACTTAATTTACAGGACAAAATAGAAACAAGACTTATGATCTAGTTTAGGAATATACATACAGCTTGTTACAAATACAAATTAAGCAATATAATACACAAAATGTACACCCACTGAGTTTGAAGTCTTCACTGAACACATTCAGCACAGTCCTTTAGCTGCGATCTCTTTTGGATTGACAGCTACGCTTTTTGTTATGTTGTATGTCTTGTAAATTCCAATAAGTCTATCTGAAATCTCAAACATGTTGTTACGAAGAGAGATAATTATGAACTGGGCATTTTTGGTTTGTTCCTAAAGAGAAAGCACAGAACATTAAGTAGTAGCAGGAGAATCAAGCTTTACCTTCCTCAAATATTATTTGGGCAATAAGTTTAACAATAATTAAAGTGAACAGGAAGGAATGGATAATTAAACTACTTGAGCTTGAGAGGAATTAACTTATTTTTGGAAGCATGATTGCCTAAAAGCTGCCTAGTGGAAAGAAAAATATAGAAAGATCGGGCATTCTAGATGTGATCTTTTTTGTATAACCAGTTTGTACCTTACATGTCTAAATTGGGAATATTTGGTGTATTTGGAAATATTTTTGTTCCCCATACATACCAGAGGACAAAGAGAATAGGAAAAAGCTCCCGTGTAGTATGTAAGGGACCACAAATACTGTAGAATGAAACCACCTTATCTGATTACTTACGTATATATAAAATGCAACAATGGACACGTTTTTAAAATCCAGGGCTGCGTCAATCTCATCCATAAAGTACAGGGGAGTGGGCTTGTAGTGGTGGAGAGCAAACACCAAGGCCAAGGAGCTGAGCGTCTTCTCTCCCCCCGAAAGGTTGAAGATCTTCTTCCAGCTCTTCTTAGGTGGCCGGACACTGGAATCATTAAGACAATCTCTTATTACTGTGAGGCCGAGTGGATTTTTTTCCATAATTAACTTCTACCACCCTCTTCCCTAACAATCTAATCTGCTTGTCAAATTTCCCAAGAGGATAGATAGGCCATTGTATATTGAAATTAAAATGCCACACTGAACCCCATGAACATACACACTGCTATGTGTCAATTAAAAAAGAAAACACCAAAGTTTAAAATTCAAAGAGCAGGCTAAGTACTTCCTGTACTATTTTTAAAACTCAAAGCACAGTGAAATCCATTATTTACACTTTATAAGCTACCAGCATAAAAACACTGTTATCAGAGCCACGTTGGAGATTTAACCTTCAAATTCCACCCCCAGCAGCTTAAAGAATGAGAGTACTTTTTAGTTTGTGGAAAAGTGGAATGAGTTTATTTGATCAGAAGAAGCTGAACGGCTACTATCTAGAGATAGAAACAGTGGGATTCAAGATCCAAACCTGAACATGATTCCTTCCGAGAAAGGATCCAGGCTGTCCACCAGCTCCAACTCGGCATCTCCGCCCAAGGTCAGCATCTGGTAATTCTCTTTTAATTTATTTGTTATGACGTAAAAACCAGCCATAAATTCATTAAGTCTTTGTTTCCGAAGATCTTCATATGCTTGTCTAAAGTTATCTCTTTCACAAGTGATTTTGTCCAATTCTGCTACCCGTTGCAAATATAATTCTTCCTGTGAGAAAATCAATTCAGATATAAACCTGAGACAAGACCTTACATTATTATACAAAATTAAAAGCCAGAATTTGGGCAAAGTTCTGTTAGATGTAAACCATTTATACCTTCTTCTTATACTCTGCAATGGCACCAAGATTTGGTTTCATTTCATGACACTGAGCTTCCAAAAGTGCAATCTGATTTGTTATGGAGTCTGGAGTTTTGATTGCCTCAAGATCTGCTGGGCTTAAGACTGAAACCTCTTCAACAGGATTATCTTCAATGGGGTGCAGTGATATTTTTGAGATCTAAAAATTCAATTTAGAAAAGTCACTTTGTTATGACAAATCAATGACCAATCATGGCTATCAAGTTGCATGTAGTTAATTTTCATAGCATTTCAAGAAAAAACAGCTGTAGCATTCCAAATGGTTCATGTAGTCATTTTTTGTTAAATCTTCAGTTAAGTTCTGGTGTAAAAAGGCAGTTGCCTAGTTCTGCCCATCAGACTTTCCCATATATTACTATATTGCGCATTATTCCCTTCAGATCTGAGAAATGGCAGCACAGTATCAGGACACATACCTCCACAACCAGCTCATTCACAGAGTTGACAGAATGGCTGAAGAACTCACCTCTTTTTGCCAATACTTTATCTTAGAATTATGTTCCGAAATGTGGCCATCTATCTGCTCGAGTTTCAGCTTGATGCTAAGTGCATCCTTCTGCAGACTGTGTTCGTTCTCTTGAATCACTTTCAGCTCTTGAAGCAAACTGCGGTGTTCTTTCTGGATCTCCGGCAAGGACTCCTGAAAAGCAACAACTCCCCAGATAAAACTGTCCTGACCTCCTAAATTTTGTGTTTTAAATCGAGAAAACATTTTAATTCATACAAAGTTTCGACAGTTACCACTTGTTTTTAAATGTTGTGCTTACTGTAGCCAAGGCACTGAGATGCACCCGACTCTGATTGCTTTGGCATTCACCCTCCTTTGTCCAGTATGAAAACAAGTGTTACCTCTGCAGCATTTGTGTTTTTGATGACCTCTGCTGCTTTATCCTCAAGACTTTTTAGTTGTGCTGTTAAGTCTTCCACTTCTTTCTCAGTGTCTTTTATTTCCTTCTCTGTTTGAGTGACAGACTCCTGTGCTTTCTTAAGATTTCTAAGTGACATGAAAAGGAGATGTTACACTGCTGCTGAAAACCTAAAACAACTTTTCATGACATTCAACGTGACATATTTTCCTAACATGGATTTTACGATTTACTGAACCATTTTTTTGGATTAGTTTTTATGTCATGCAAACATTTACAGAATAAGAACTGTATTAAAAACTCAACCTAAATGAAACTTCCTTGAATAAGTTTTTATCATCCAACCCACAGTCCTGATGCAAAACTTCTCATCCATTTTTCTCCCCCTTATTAAAGTTCTATTAAAAACAGGGCATCACTGGGGCTGCTAATGAATGTTTAGTAAGCGCTGAACTCACAGCCCCTGTTCCGGTGTGCTGGGAAGGCAGGCAGGCAAGGCAGCACGCATACTCTACCTGTCAGCTGTCTTGATCGCCACTTGGGCTTTTGTAATAGCAGAAGCGCATTCATCTAATTGTTTATTGATTTTATCAAGTTTGTCTTGTTGGGCCTTGAGCTTGTGGTTATTGATTTCTACAATCATATTGTGCAATCGTTTAACCTCAGCTTCCACAGTACCAGCTTTCTGAGCCACATCATCGTATTCTGAAATTTAAAAATTAAAAAAAAAAATTGCTTCTATGCTAATGAGCATTACTTGTTAGTCAAATCTGACATTTGGTAACAGCATCTTCTAGAAGAGAACACCTTTCTTCAAAGAGAGCAGCACTGTCCTAACAGACGTGGTTAACACTGGCTCAGCTGAAACACCATTCTCTCTCTGGAACCTCACACCTGCAGGTTCCCTTCAGTGTACCAGGGCTCCTCACACCAGGAAAACCAAGCTGGAGTCCCCGACTCCACTCCTGGCTTCTCCTGGGGCTCAGCCCAAGGTTTTGTGGGTAGCTGGAATGAGATCCAAATGGATGGTTTCTGTTTTTTAACCCTCTGCCACCCTGCTTTTCAAATACATCAAACCAGGGAAGAAGTTAAAACATTCCGAGACTCCTGTGTAGCTGGCACTTAAGCATAACTTTGATCCATTCAACCAGAAGTACTTGCAGAAACTGGAAGATGCTAGTGCTTAACTGGATATTTCAAGCACACAGAAAATTGGATTTTATGTGATGCTGTTAAAAGTTCTACTGTCAACAGTTTTATAATTACTGATAGGCAGTGGTTTTTAAGCACTGGCCTTTACTATAGTGGTATGGATTACAGTGTGTGTGAAGTACCTCTGCTGTTGTAACTCAAGATTTAAAAGATACTCTGCTGAAATGGCTTTGCAGAGTTTTCTGGAACTTATTCTTGAATGTTCAATTTAAAATTCATTAACAGATTTTAAAGATTTTTTTTTTTTAATTGGAAAGGCAGATTTACAGAGAGGGGGGAAAAGGTCTCCCATCCACGGGTTTATTCCCCAGGTGGCCACAATGGCTGGAGCCATTCAAAGCCAGGAGCCAGGAGCCTCTATCTGAGTGCAACTTGGAAGATAATGATTAAAAAAAAAAAAAAAAGATTTATTTTTATTGAAAAGGCAGATCATATTTATGGAAAGAAAAATGGAGAGAAAGGTCATATTATCTGTTGGTTCATTCCCCAGATGGCTGCAAGAAGCCAGAGCTAAGCGGATCTTAAGCTGGGAGCCAGGATCTTTTTCTGGGTCTTCTGGGACCCCTTGGTGCAGGGTCCCAGGCTATAAGCTATCTCTGCTGCTTTTTCAGGCTGAAAACAGGGAACTGGTTGGCAAGTAGAGCAGCTGGGACATAAAGCAAGGGATCCTGGTGCGTGCAAAGCAAGGATTTAGCCACAGAGCCATTGCACCAGGCCCTCAATTCTGAAATTCTTCAACATCAATGATTCTATTAATATTTTATTATTATTTTTTCTTACACATCCAGCTCCCTGTTTGTGGCCTGGGAAAGCAGTGGAGGATGGCCCAAAGCCTTGGGACATGCACCTGTGTGGGAGACTGGGCAGAAGCTCTTACTCCTGTTGGCTTCAGCTTTGGTTGTTCTGGCCTTCTGCAGAGTGAACCAGTGGATCCAAGAACTTTCCATCTCTCCTCTGTCTGTGAAATTGGTCTTTCAAAGAAAAATAAATCTTTAAAAAGACTGGGTTATAGAATCAGCCTATTCCTCTCATGGGCAAATTAGATAAATTGTTCCATGCTTTAGTTTCCTTCCGTGCCAAATGAAGCTATGAACAGTAAAAGTCAATATAACGACTTACACATAATATCTGTGTTTGGTATAAATCGATATTTTAAATACCGAAAACTTTTAACATTTCTGGTTGAAACAACTGAAATATGTATACACACCTCTTTTGAAAGCACTAACATTTTCTTCTAGTAATTTCTGCTTTTTCTTATCCGGGGCTGTGGCAAGTACATTAGCTTCAAGTTCCTTAACTTGGACATTCAAATATTCTTCTTGTTCTGATAAAGGCTACAGAAATGTGTAAGTATTTATGGTCAGTTTCTGTAGTAACAGTTACACATTTGCATTAAAATTTCAAACTTTGAAAGAAGGCACTAAAAATCTTTTAAGAGGCAAACATTAACAGAAAAAGGGTCTGAAACATGAAATAATAAAATGAAAACAGCAATCGACATCAAATAGCGTACAAGCTCAGGTGTTAAAGTTCATGGAAAATATGGATTCCGGAAAAACTGCATATGGCCCTGGTGCTGTGGCATAGCGTGTAAAGCTGCAGCTTTTGGTGCCACCATGAGTGCTGGTTTGAGTCCTGGCCAGGTTTGAGTCTATTTCCTATCCAGCTCCCTAATGAGACATGGAAGAAAACCTTGGCTTTGGATTGGTCTAGCTACAGCAGCTGCAGCCATCTGAGTGAAATAGTGATAGGAGATTCCCTCCAGCCGTGTAGCTCTTGCCTTTCAAATAAAGCTTGAAATAATATTGCATACATTTAGGCTTTTTGGGCACCAAAATAAATTCTTGTAAAGATTTTATTTTTATTGCAAAGTCAGATACACAGAGAGGAAAATCTCCTGTCTGATGATTCACTCCCCAAGTGACCACAACGGATGGTGCTGTGCCGATCCAAAGCCAGGAGCCAGGAAATTCCTTGCGTTCTCCCACATGGGTGCAGCGTCCCAAGACTTTGGGCCATTCTCTACTGCTTTCCCAGGCCAGTCGCAGGGAGCTGGATGGGAAGAGGAGCAGCCAGGACACAAACCAGCACCCTTATGGGATCCTGGTGCTTGCAAGGGGAGGATTAAGCTATGGCCAGCGTGTGAGGCCCCACAGTGTCTACCTCATTAGAGCATATTCACCTACTTTTCGGAGTCAAGAAAAGCTCTCACTTTGAAAACAAGGTAAAGGGTGACAGCCAACAGGACTAGCCGAGATGCAGCAGTACTACTGCATCGTGCAGGGGAACTTGGGAAGAAAAGCTTCAAGATCACTTCCCTCCTCCCTGTGCTTTAAACGGCTGTCATGGCTGCTCATCATCATCACTTGAGCTAGCAGGGACACAAGCACACCAAGTACCTGGATGCTCGCAGTAAACTTCTCCAGTGTATTTTTCATTTCTCGCTTACTGTGCCGTAACTTAACCACGGTCTCTTCAAGTTGTGCTTTTTGTTCTTGGATTTCCACTGCCTTTTTAGAGTCTCTCTGCAACTGTGATTCCATTTTATTTACCTATTAAGAAAAAAGAAATGCCAGTGCAGCAAGTTTAGCCCAAGTCATTTCAGACGTTCAAGTCAACTTATGCATGAAGAAAACTCAAACGAGAATCAGGTGACCAAGTTAACTACTATCTCTATTCAAAGAGAAAGACAACCTATCATTTCACTGAAGTGACAGCATTTCAGAACCTTGGTGACAGCACATAAACTATTTTAAAACATTGAAAAAAAGAATCAAGGCATAGTATTTGCAAGAAGTGTTCAGGTTAAGAAGAAAAATTTACAAATTTTGTGGTACATCATAACAGTCCCCCCTAAGGTTGTCATGAGGCTGACAAAGCCCTGTCCTAATGTCATACATCCATGTGGTTCTCACGTGTACGGTGATGCTAGTGTAAGCAAAGCTATGCAACACCAGACATACAAAATTACAGTACACCAAACTAGGAACATTGGTGCAGGTGCTGTGGAACAGTGAGTAAAGCCGCCACCTGCTGTGCCAAAATTCTAGAGATGCTGGTTTGAATCTCATCTGCTCCACTTGCAATCCAGCTCCTTGCTAACATGCCTAGGAAAGCAGAAATGTCCAAGACTGGTTCCCTGCACTCACAGGAGATCTGGATGAAACTCCTGGCTCCAGCCTGGCCCATGCCTGGCTGTTGCAGCCATCTGGGGAATGAGCCAGTGGATCTGTCTGTCTCTACCACCACCTCTTAAATGTATTTTTAAAAATTGTGCAAAGCACACAGTATACTTTCTTTAATTACTTTTATTGCTTATGTGGTAGTGTGCTGTGTTATGCAAGAATAGCTTCATACTTCTTCTGCATGAATATGCCACATGACTAACTTCTATAAGGTGCAGGATGTGCAAACAACACAATCATGCAATGCTGGATTTCTCAGAATGTGGCCCAATGTTAGGCCACACGTCACTGAATGGTGACCTGAGGGTACTAATGGAACATAGTTTAACTACATTCAATCTTAGCCAAAAAGCCACAGAAGTTTTTCTAGGACAGTCTCACATACTTTTTGTAGGAATACAAAACAGCAATGAACTCTTTTCAACTGAAATTTCAAAACGTGCAAAAGAACTCTGCTAAGAAAGGACACAGAAATGATGCAAGGCAGCTATTTTGTGAAATAAATGTCAAGCAGTAAGTGGTTAATTATGAAATATCCATATGATCCAAATTCAGTTAAGTATGCTAAACCTATATTTTCTGATTAACATTCTGTTTGTAGGCCTTCCAAGAATTCTAAGTCACACCATCATTTATATAAAATTTAACAATTTAAACTTTGAGTACAATCTTTTTAAAATGGCAGAACTTGGTTAGGCCTAAAACAAACAAAAAACACCCAAACTAAATGGACTACAGTTTTCTTTGCACCAACCTCTTCCTCAGAGATTTCGACAACAACCGATGAGCCCATTCTTCCTTTCATGACTTTGCTTCCGCCACCAGTCATGGTACCTGGAGAGCAGGGGAGAAGTCAGCCTACAGGACTTCCTCAACAGAGCAGTCAACTCTGTAGAGTGAGGAACAAGACCGGCCCCATTACCTGACTGTTCTATGATCTGCCCCTGTAAAGTCACCACTCGCCACCTTCTGTCTTTCTGGTACGCTACTCTTGTGGCTTGGTCCAAGTTGTCCGCTACCAAGGTATCGCGTAAGGCAAAGTAAAAAGCTTGGCGAATCTCCTCATCGTTTACTTTGACCAAATCAAATAGCCGAGGTGTATTTTCTGGAGTTTGGATTCTGTGCATTTTTTTTGCCCATACTGCCATCTAAAAATAAAAAATAAATAAAAATATAATGAAGAACATATTTCTAAGAATAACTTTTATATAAAGGAAACTCTAGGAACCCTGAATACAAACAATTGTTAATGAGTTAGTGATGATGGGAGTTCCTCAAACAGCGACAGTCATCTCAACCTTGCAAAGTTCCTATGATTTCTTTAGTAGAAGCACTGAAACTCTCTCACAGTAAGCTTCCAACCGAAAATCATTCTCAAAACTTATCAGGGGCTCACCGAGTAATGGCAAAAAGCTGAAAATCAAAAGGAGTATGTACTTGGCTTTTAATATAGAATTACAGGTAGCTTATTAATAAAGACCCACCTTATCCAAGCCTATAAAGGTTGCAACTCCGATGTTGTGTCTCTTTAGGAAGGTCACACATTCCTGGGCTGTGTCAATAGAATCAACGACAATGTAGTCTAATGCATGACAACAGGATGAAATAGCAACATCGTATTTTTCATCAATGGCTCCTAAGTCCCCCTAATAATTAAGATGAGGGAAAAATTAACATATCACTAGAAAGGAATTAGATAAAAAATGCTCAGTTTTAATACTATTCACACAAAATTCCAGTTACTTTTAGTTTAAAACTTGTAAAGATAGAACTTGAAAACAATACCAAACAAAAAAATAAAAAACCCTGCAGGAGTACATTAAGTTTGCAGAGGTAACATTACAAAGTTTTAAAATCAGTATCTGTAAAAAATTTAGGGATACAATTTGAATTTCGAATGAGCACAAAATGAAACACATACCATGAAGAGCAAAGCAATCTAGCTAACTGTGCTTTGAGAGCCAGCTCCGATTCTGTGACTCCAGGTCAAACATTTGCTTATCAAACAATGAATGAATTATCCACTTTACTGACATAGGAGAAACTATGTTGGGGAGTTTTGTTTCTCAATTCTCCATTCCCTTCTTCTGAAAGTTAACTTAGGGACTGCATACACTAGCTGCTTAGACTAATTTTAACCAATACCTGATACCAGTCAAAGTGGAGGCGAGGTAACAGGGTTGAAAGTACTACAGGCTGAACACCAACCAGGAAAACAAAACAAAAAAACCCAGAAAGTTTCATATTTTGGACATTTTAGTATTACAGATATTCAAATGGTAAACGTCATGCAAGCATTTACTTATTTTCTTTCTTTCTTTTTTAGAAGTATGTAAGCATTTTCATCCCTCCTTCCGACTCCCCCCCCCCGAAAAAGAACTCTGGAACACATAGTCCCAACCATTCTGCAAGGCTCAGGAGCGGCGATGGTAGCACCGAGTGACAAAATTATTCTTTATTGATCTTCCTAAACTTCGGCCAAACCTTAAGTTATAATGGCCTAAAATTCTACCCGAGTGTTAATTTCTAACTGCCTTTCAAATAAACAATTCTTTGAAAGCTCCTAGCTCCTAGGCTTTCGACTGCCTCCGCTCTAGCTGCCTATTTAGCAAGTGAAGCAGCTCAGACGGAAGATGTGTCTCTTCTCTGTAAATCTGCCTTTCTAATACAAACAAATCAAGTTAAAAGACTGTCACTTAAAACAAGGTAGATATAAAGTTGCCCTCAACATGCAGTAAGAAAATCATTTCTAATGTCATAAGAAATATTAAAGTCATTCCCAGATAAATCTGCTTTACCAGTCGTCCATATATTCCTGGAATCCTGCCAGATTTCTTCTCTTGAATTATCGCATCAAGCACTTTGCCCCTACTTCGATTCATTGCTAATGAACTTTTTGCTTCTTCAACTTTCTGGAAAAGCTCATGAACCACACTTTTGAAGTGTATTTCTTCTTGTGTGAGTTTTTCAAGTTCTTTTTCTTTCTAAAATTAAGAAGGAAAAAAAAATTCAGAACCATTAGAACTTACATATGCCCAGTCATAGTAGTAACAATTGAACTAGAACCACTGGCTTTTTTTTTTTTTTTTAATATTTTTACTGGATATACAGAGAGAAGAAACAGAGTGGAAGATCTCCCATTTGATGATTCATTCCCCAAGCAGCCACAATACTGGAGCTGATCCGAAGCCAGGAACCCAGAGCCTCTTCCAGGTTCCCCACGTGGGTGCAGGGTCCCAAAGCTTTGGACCATCCTCCACTGCTTTGCCAGGCCACAAGCAGGGGGCTGGATAGGAAGTGGGGCCGCTGGGTTTAGAACCGGCATGTACGAGGTGAGGACTTAAGCTGGTAGGCCACTGTGCTGGGCCCAGGCTTGTTTTTGAAAGAGGTGGATGAGTCTCTTCCAGCAGCTGTCTATGCTGATACATCAAGGAGATCTATAGCTACGGCTCTCCTGATGGCATTCCAGTTACGGTGAAATGCTTCCTAATTCTGAAGTTTTGGTCAAGAGATGTGGGACTAAAGCATGAGGTAGGAGTGACTTGGCAGGACTATATTTACACTGTACTTTGCTGTCCAGTCAAACATGCAACTTGAAAAGTGAAGCAAAAAGCACAACTCCAAACTATAAGGGGGCAATGGATAATGGAATACTTGTTGCTATCCAAAAATGTGAGGCTGCCAACACATTCACACACAATTCCAAATTCTTTTTTCAATCTTAAACTCCACATCATTAGCATCATTCTCCATGTCCTGACCTTCAGTGATGTTACCCATTATACTAGTATAAATTAAAAGCTATACCTACAATTTATCTAGAAATAAACTGTAATAAATCCAGAATCATCAGGGAGTCACCTGACATTTGTCATGAATTTTTATCATGATCAAACACCAAGCACTTATTAAAATGGAAGATATTTGTATTTATTTTTAGCATATAGCATTTCTTCAAGCATAATCTTCCTCACCTTGACTGGGAGAGTGAGATTAAATTCATGAAATTTCTTAGATCTATTCACTCAAAATTGTGGAGGTGCCATTGATAAATATAGCTTGATTATTTTGCAACACATTGTTGTCTTGGAAGAGAATCAGATTGAATTAAAAATTTAATGATGAAATCATTCGGTTGTTTACTTATTCATTAAAGCTTACAAACATTGCCTACATTGAAGATTTCAGAAAACAAACTTCCTTTTGTTCAAACAAATGTATAATTATGTTCCCATTGCTTTATATGTTTGGGTTAAAAGCAACAAAAAACGAGTAACTTGGGTTGACAAACAGCATTCAGGGGACAGAGGGAAGGTTCACCTCCTGCAGCTCCCGCTCGGTCTGAGGCAGTTGGGCCTCTAAGTCTCTGATCGCGCCTGTCCTCTCTTTGAGAGTCTCTGAAGCCGCAAGCAGAGCCTCCCTGGCCTTGCTCAACTGAGACACGGCAGTGTTGTGTCCACTGAGATAGATATCCAGTTCTGACTGGGCCACGTCCATCTTCGACCGGGCTTCATTTACTGATTTGCTGAAACCCATAAGTTCTTTCTCCCGGTTCTGCAAAAATACAAAACCATTACATTAGAAATGGGTGTATTTTCAGACATAAATTGAAATGGAAGGCATATGATTTTACATCCCAGTAAGAAAGATTCTACACTCCCAGTATACAAAAATAATTCTTACAGATACCATAGCCTAATAGTTTCTGCCTGTCAATACTCACTGTATGTACAACCTTTTTCCAATTAATCTCACAGGAAGTATTCAGCATAAAGTTTCCTCTAGTATAATTTATATTGAGAATATTGATGATATGCTTAGGAAATGAAGGCATTTAAATTTAAGCCCTGATTTTGTCAACAAAGAGTACAAAGCACATAGAGATACTCTATATATTAGTGAGTAAACATGAAAATCCACTATCAAATATTCTATTACAAAAGCTACTGAAAAATTCACTGTCACTTTATTACACAGGCATCCTAATGCACAGTATATCAAGAGTATGTCTATCACTTTTTATGCAATTAATTCGATAACCAATTTCTGTAACAGTTACAATCTCAGGATTGTCAAACGGGCTGTGGCAAACACACACACGGTCAGGTTCACGTGGACATTTGTGCTAGATACTTCTTTTATCAACAAAGTGCTAAAATGCTGCAGCAGGACCCAGTGTGATGGCTCAATAGTTAAATCCTCCTCTTGAAAGTGCCAGGATCACATATGGGTGCTGGTGCATGTCCTGGCTGCTCTACTTTCCATCCAGCTTCCTGCTTCCAGCCTGGGAAGGCAGCAAAGGATGGTTCAAAGCCTTGGGGCCTGCACCCAAGTGGGAGACCCGGAAGAAGCTCCTGGCTTGGGATCTGCTGAGCTTCGGCCATTGTGGCCATTTGGGAAATGAATTAGCTGATGAAAGATCTTTCTCTCACTTTCTCTCTATAAAACTGATCTAAAAATAAATAAATTAAAAAAAAAAAGATAATCTGGAGACAAAGTAACCTGTACACAAAGCAGCTTTTAACTAATACACAAGAGCTATAGAAGCAAAGGGGAGCTGATGTTAACCCAGCTGAGCGTGACCAGGTGCTGGTTTAGCAACATATTACTTACCAAGGAAATATAACTGGGGAAATAAAAGAAAAAGATTCAACAGGCTTAAGAGTAGTATATATACCAAGATGTCTGATCTTAAATCACCACTGCCATTACCAATTCCCATCGTGTTAAAATGTGTTTTTCAAAAGTGGAAAGCAGCACAAAAAGGGGAGATTTTAGGATGACCATTTTTTTAAACAGTTCATTTTCTGTTAGGTTTGTGAAAGATTTGAAAGGCAATGCTGGGTGGTAAGGGGCAGCAGTTTCATAGAGATCATCCATTTACTGCTGCAGCTGCTGGTTCACTCCCCGAATAACAGCCAGGTACATCATCCTGGCCTTTAAGCTGGCTTGAAAGCAGAGCAACAGGGACCTCAAGGATGCTTGGATATGGGGTACCAGTGTCATAGGGGTGGTGTAATGGAAAAAAAATAATCAAAATAACATTAATCCTAAATTCTTACTTCTTTTTCTTTCTGAAGTCCTTGTGTTTCCTGCTTCAGGCTGTCCATAACTTCCTTTAGCTTCTCCTCTTCCTTCTCTTTCTCCTTTTCAAGGGCTTTGTTTCTACTTGTGGTTTCAGTTATGATATTCTGACTCTTGGCAGGTATACTTTTAAATTCTTCCACCTAAAATCATAGAAAAAGTTAATGCTACAACTTACACTTTTTAGTCTATCCAACATAATCAGTATTTCCCAGGGTCTTGTAGATCTCAGTTTTATTCATAATTCAAACTAGCTAGCTGAAGTATCTTCGTAGCCAATCACTCGTTTCCGTTTTCTCTCAGTCTACAAATGCTTTGACCAATGGTATACTTAGGACTAGCATTTTATCCTGTTAATATCATGTAGAATAATTATTTCTTCCCATTTTCTACTGAAGTTCATTTCAGTTTAAGGATTTACATGATTTTGTTTGAAAGGCAGTCACACATAGGAGACAGAGGTCACCCATCAGCGGTCCACTCCTTCACTGCTACGAGGACCAGGTGCTCCCTGCGGCCTTCCCACAAGGGCTCAGAGCCAGCCTCTGCTGCCTGTAGAGGCACACTGGGGGAGCTGGAGTAGAACCGGAGCAGGGCGCCAAGCGGCGCATCAGGCAGTCACTTACTTGGGACACCACTGAGCCAGCCCCAGTCCATACTACTGTGTCTACGCTGGATGAGTAGAGGCCAACATTTCCCAAACAATGATCAACATACTTGTTAATTCAATCAAACAGATACGATATTTGGAACAAAAACAAATCTGTTTCCAAAATTTAGAAAATGCCTACATGTTACATGAGGCTGTGTGATACACAAAAAAACCTTTCTCTAGAGGACAAGGTTTAGGTGTCACTGATGCTAATATTTGGGAAATCAATAAACATGGCATCAAGAGAATTCAAATTAACTAGTGTTCAGTTCCTAGTAAGTTAGCTTTTATCCATATTTTGCCCATTTTTTCCCTTAAGTTTAGAACTGGTAAATTCTATCGTTCTTCAAGGAGGAATTCCTGTTTTGCTTTTACGGAAATCAGATACTCAAATCTAGTGGCTCCCTCACATCATCTTATTTTTTTGTGCTTTCTGTTTTCTGCAGTCAACTGTGGTCCAGAAACCATGAGACAGTTCCAGAACTTCAAATTCATGTTACAAAATTCATGCAATTCAAGGTAACGTGAAGGAACTCTTGTTAGGGAAGTCTATCTCTCTCGCGCTCCTCACATGCACGCCCCCACTTGGCAGCCTTCTCAGCTATCAGAACTGCTGGCTTATTTTGTTAGGTCACTGGTGGTATTTAAAAAAAAAACAGTTAACCCCTAACCAAAAATATTTTCATATATACATCACTAAAATATAACTGCTCATTTGACACACGTTTTCCCTAACATTTTGTTGTTATAATGTAACAATAAAGCCCAAAATCAATGGATGAAAGTTTCCCCAGTAGAAATCCATTAACAAATGCAAACACTCTTAAGCATGGTCTTAGGCCACAGGGCTGAGCCGTCCACAAGGACAGGGAGCCAGACGCGTGTCCCCGCACCCACCTTGTCTTTGTCTTTGTGGAGCTGTTTCTCCAGTTTCTTGGCTTTACTTGTAGCATGTTTTAGTTTTTCCCTAACTTGAACATCTTCCAAATCTAGCTGTGTAAATTTTTCTTTATTTTCTTCAATAAATTTCATAATTTTATTCAGTTTCCTAGCAAAGCAAGTAAATTACTAGTCATTATTTTGAATATTCTATTACATTAAAACTTTCCTATAAATGTTCTTTCATCTGCTGGCTCACGTCCCAGATGGCCAAAAATGCCAAAGCTGGGCTGGTCAGAGGGGACCAAGGACTTGGGCCACCTTCCACTGCTTTTCCAGGAGTATTAGCAGGGAGCTGCATCAGCAATGGAGTAGCCAGGACTTAAACCAGAGCACATGGGGCACCAGTGGTGGTAGCTTCATCCACTACACAGCAGCACCGGCTCCCACGCGAGTTCTTGTAAGGTGGCTCTCTATAGCAAGCAGGTTTCCCAGGTGATAGCTGGAGGCATGATGTTTTTTGCTGTGGCCAACATCGTGGCACAGTGTGTACAGCCTCGGCCTGCAATGCTAATATCCAAACTGGGTGTGATGGGAGTCCAGCCGTTGTACTTCTGTTCTAGCTCCTGAAAAACGCCAGGGAAAGTGGCCAAACTGTTGAGGTTCTTGCCACCCCTTTGTGGGAGATCAGGATGAGGCTTCTGGCATTAGCCTGGTCAGGCCCTGGCCCTTGAGGCCATCTGGGAAATAAGCCAGCAGATGGAAGATCTCGCCTCCTGCTACACTTGCAAATAAACAAGTCCTTAAACAAAATATTTGGTATGGGAGCCATTTTACATTTTAATCTGATTATTTCATTTATGGGAGACCATACAGGGGAAAAATATTTTGGGAGATAAAGAAGAAATTCACATAAGTTGGAAGGGGCACTGGCGTCACTGAATCCTGGCATAGGGTAGGGTCATGATTAACTAATAGAACAAGCAAATTCTACCTCTAAATCAGATCTGTGGATTAAACATTTGTTTTATCATTTTGTTATTATGTTGTGCCACTAGGGGGCAGCATCCCCCCAATACTCAAGAGGCATTCAATCTGCAGTTTTTTTTTTGCAAAACAAGACCATTTCACGTAACGGCAAATGACTGTGCTCCCAATAACTGCAGTTAAGCTTACATACAGACACACACAATAAAAGTTAACCGAGTCTAAATACTTTCAGTACTTTCCAAAAGATTATTACTTCTCTACATCTTTTACGGCTTTATTCTTAGCTTTCATTTCATTTGATAGAACATTGCTTTTCTCATTAATTTCTTTGGTATCTTCATGAATTTTTTCCCTCTGAGTTTCCATTTCAGCAATTCGTTTCTGCAGATCATAGCTAGGAGAAAAATAAAAAAAAATTAGGGACCCTAAAATGCCATTCCTAAAATTATATATCCATTATGGTAAAATTAGTTGTTCCTAAGATATTCTTAACTACCATCAATTTATAATTTCTCAAGGATTACAGAGAGGGAATTGTAAAGGCAAAATTTTGGAGCCCAACAGGTTCACTTTAAGTTTTAGATCTGGTCTAACAGTTTCCAAAGGGAATGTTACACTGCGTAGAAAAAACAAAAACAAACAAAAATACTGAAAAAAAGCACAGTATGTGAAAGCACTTGAAGTTCACAGAAACTGGAGTTCAAACGTTAAGTGCAGCTGCTGTGGACATCCCAAATGGGTATCAGTGTGTGCTGGCTGTTCCACTTCCAGTTAGCTCTTTGCTAACGTGTCTGGGAAGGCTCCACAATCTGGCCCAAGAATCTGGGCCCACACTCAACAGGGGAGAATTGCAAGAAGCTTCTGGTTCTTGGCTTCAGACAAGCTATTTGGCAAGTAAATCAGTGGCTAGATCCTTCTACTCCACTGTTTTGGAATACATACATTTTTTTTTTAAAGGTTAAGACTGTGAACCTGTTGGATGTTCCTTCATGTAGTTCAGTCTATATTTTGCAATTTACTCGGGGGTCTTGGAATATATATATTCCCTTATTCACAGATTCTGCAGTGTATGTAAGAGTACATGTACAAGTAAATAAACATTTGTGATCCTACTTCCCAACTTAAAAGTGGAATAGCAAAATGCCAAGTTCAATCGTCTAATTATCTGATGATTCATCACACAGAACATTTTTTGGATTTTTTTCCCTAGCATTCAAATTTCCCTAGGAAAAAAGGACTTGGATTAATGATTTAAAAACACAAAATTTGATAAATAAGGTACTTACATGTAATATTGACAAACATGATTCTTTTGTTTAAAAATTTCATTTTCCAATTTAAGAAATTCAATTGCTGTGTTTTTTTCTCCTTCTAAGGCATCCTTTTCCTTTTCCACCATCTTAACTCTGTTCAGCTACAAAAATAAAAAAAGTAAACACTGAATTACACTTCATACATTCAGAGTTCAAAAAAGCTATTAAGAGTATCTTAAATGTTCATAACATAAAGCAGAAATTTCAATTTAACACAATAAACATATTCATTATGTTGTAACTCAGCCAAATATTAATCCACAAATAACGTTCTGATGCACAGAAGTCTATGGAAGAGTTACCTTCTCTCCTCTGTGTTCATTTAGGATTTCTACTCTCCGACACAAAACTTTGATAGGTTCATTTAGTCGTCCACAACCAATTATATCTTCTAAATACTCCAGCATCCCCTCATCGTGCTCAGTCTGGCCTTTTGGCTTCATCATAGCAATTTGTTCAACTTCACCCTTTAAAAGAAGCCATAATTCACATCCTTTGTATATGTTTATTTAAAGAAATATTAAGTGAGAACATGGGACAATGTATATATCAAGTAGCTTCAAGAGATTTAATGAAAATAAAATATTCTCTCCATTAGTGATACTAATTCTAGATAAGAGTAGAAAGATATTTATGGCTATACACACATAGCCTACCTAGAATGTTCTTTGGATATAAAAAAAATTTAACTTTCAGCAAGCAAAATTTAACAAGGTATCTGTATGATCTGCAATCTGATTATGGTGGCAGCATTAGAATTCTTACTCTTAAGAGAATTTTCAAAGACCCTTTATCCTCTAATTATACAAGGAACCTTGTCTCGGTAGTTACTACAGCTTTAGAGTTAACACGCATAAAATGCTAGATACATATGAATAAGCATGGGATTCAAAATTTTTTCACATCAAAACAAACTTCTTTTGTTTATTTAAAGTTCTAATTTCCTAATGAGAGCAAAAGACATATAAAAAAATAGCAAAGGACATATAAAAAAATACAACAGAACCTTTGTTACCATTAATTTAGCAGCTAAGAATTGTAGTACAAAACCTCACTGTTAATTAAGTCCTTAAAAGGGGGCTGCAGGAGGTGCTTTCTGGTGAGTAGAGCCCACACCCAGCACCGACACTCCATGTCACACGGGTGTTCCCTGCTGACATGGCCTAAATGCATGGATCCAGCGTTCCCGTGGGAGATGCAGAAGTTTCTGGCTCCTGGAGATGGACTGGCCCAAGTCTGGGCACTGTGGCCATCTGGGGAGTAATAACACAGGGAATAGCCAATTCTAATTCTACTCTACAGAAGTAAACAAACAAACAAACCCCAAAACTATTTGTAACCTATATTACTGTAACAAAAAAGGGGCAGTCAAGTGGAAAAACAAAAACCTATCATTTTCCATTAAAAACAAAAACCTGGCTGTAGAATCACATGTCATGTTTCAGCAATCCTTACTTCCTAAATACACACGATCACACCTCAAAGAATTTGGAGTAAATTTAATACCAAAGAGTTATATTTACAAAGCCTCTATTTTCATAAAGTGCAGGATAAGACAGCCATTTTTCGATCTACTTGGAAGACATTCAGTATTTTCACACATGATTTTTCCCCTATTTTGACAACCTACTCGTACTACTACATGACCATCAAAGCTAAAGTGAAATTACCCAGAGAGGCGGTATTGTCTATAATTTATAGGCTATTACATGCAAATCAATATACAAATTAAAATGGATACTTCTGCAGTTTATGTTTTCAATTATCAGTTCATTCCAAATGTTTGTAACTGTAGTTTGTTTTAGACAGTAACTAAATCTGGAAGAGTGCTCAAAGCTTTAGATTATAACTTGAGTTTTCTTCCAAGTTCTTCTGGAAGTCAGGCTGACCTTCTAATGTAGAGTCACGGATGCTTAACGACTCCTTCTCGCTAGACACCTGTGGGCACTCACCCTACTTCAGCACAGCTATTCTAAGACCAAAGGAAAACTGCATCAAGGGTACTCTTATTGGAACTCAGATTACAAATTAAATATGTATCTTACAGATAACCAAAACCATGGAAGTCGATTTTACAGCTAATGCTGTTTTTTTCTGAAAGCATTCTATTTTTCCTGGCTAAATTACTTGTTGAATAGATGGAGTAAAGCTAATAAGAAAAATGGCCTGGCTTTGGGTAAAGCATAGTGTTTGCTTTTTGGCTACTTTCTCCTTCTTTACAAAATCAATGACACATAGGTCTGATTTCCCAGTAATGCTGGCAATGCTATTCAGTTAAGAAAAGTTAAAATACGGTGTCAGCATCATGGTGAAATGGGCTAAGCTGCTGCCTGTGAGGGCTACCAGGCGAGTCCCTACTGCTCGGCTTCAGCTTTAGCTCCCGGTTAATGTGCCTGCAGAGGCAGCAGAGAAGGGCCCAAGTGCTTGGGTCCCTGCTTCAGCACCCGCTGTTGCCGCCATCTGGGGAGTCATCAGTGAATGAAGGAGCCGTTTCTGCCTTGGTGGCTCTGTGAAATAGCTAAATCTTAAAACAACAAACCTATATATACATATATATATAATAAAGGTTATCTATGAATCAAAATAATTCTTAAGGGCTACATGACATTACTTTGGGTTATACCATATTGTATTCTTGTTATCAAGTAAGCACTATTTAAGCAATGCACCTTTAAACCAATCAGGCCTTTATTCCTCTGACTGTTGTGCTATTCCATGACAATCCGGAACTTTTTTTTTTCCCCTGCCTGATCACTTGGTATCATCTACTTTCTTCCTCCCATTTGCATTTGGTGTTGTACTCTATGCCATCAGTGGGTTGACAGTGGTGCCCAGAAGACTCAGTCTTCTGAAAACCTATTTTACCTGTACCTATTTTACATGAAGTCATAAAATGTAAATTAAGGGCAATTGACTAACTATGCTAAATTATTAAACTGAAATTAAGCTCACCCTTTCACAACAAGGTTTCCATTTACAAACAGAGGTGGCACAGTAACAAGGCATGCTCAAGTCGCTATAATGTTAGTATTTGAAGCTGGCAAAGCCTCACTGTTTCCTGTACTGTTCTATTTTCTGTAGCATAAAATAGTAAATAAAGCTTTAAGCACTGCTTTGGGATACTGATATTTCAAATCATGTTTAAACTCTACAAAAAATATTAAACAACAGTGGAAAATATCAAGAGTGGTTTAAGAGTAACGAAACCAGCCAACAAGCTTCTATAGGAAACATCAATGAATTCAATCTTCATTGAAGGCCATATTGTGATTCATTTCCATCACTCATAATCTAATTTACAACACAGCTTTAACAGTTCAGAGGAACAGGGAAAAAGATGCCCTTTAGCTTTATATTCAAATGTAATTCTAGTTTTAGCAAGTGTAAATCAGGTAGCTAATACTAACACTTTTGTTTCTAATAATGCCTCAATGATCCTGAGAGAGATGGAAATGTGCTGTGTGGCTGTCAATTACTTTGTTGCAAAAAATTACTGGAAAAGGAAGAACAGATGGGTAGGTAAGAGTGTGAGGCTGAGATTAATCCAACCTCCAAATTACAAAACAACAACAAAAAATCCCTTGGTGCTTGGTTTAATGGTTAACTTAGGTTTTGTAATAAAAATAAAGAGCACAGTTGCCAAACTTTAAGCTGCGCTAACTGCAGTAGCTCTCCAGTGTATGCAAATGCACTAAAACCAATTTTGGTTACTCATGAAAACTCATCAGGAGCTAGTAAAACTACTTGCTTGAACTAATTAACTTAGATAAAGGGGAAAATGTACAAATACAAAAAGTAGAGTGATCTATCATCTTCCAAAGCCTTTTGCAGGCAGGCACATACAGGACAAGAAACACCTCTTTATTACCTATGGCATCCCAGCACAGTGCTAGGAACTGAACCATCAGCTAATGAAATCTCACATGAAAAGATCTATGAAACAAATATCCAAATTTTATAAAGATTTCCCCCCAAATGAATTTCTAAAATTTAGTGTTCTGTACTCTTTCCTAGCGTCTTAAATCAGATAATTTTAAAGATGAATGTTATCCAGTAGAAACGAGGGCAATAAAAACCACTTACTTACCTTCAAATGCTTTAAAAATTCTATTTAAATGTGTAAGATTTTGACAATAAATTATTTAATAAATCCATAGAAACCACTGCCACTTTCCCCAAACTTTTAATAGGGCAAATTAGTACTACCTAGTCCAATCTGTTTTTTCTTCCTAACAGATGATTTCCTAAAGTTCTTATCTGTAAATTTAACAGAATCAAATCAAATCTGTTAACTTGGAAAGTTATCTTGGCATTACCCAGGAAGAAGTATTTTCAACCATGACAAAAGGCTTAAGAATCATTCTCATTTACCCTTGGCAAATCCTTACATTAGTTTCCTTTATTATAGAAATTACATAAAGTAACAAAGCTAAACGGTTAAAATATTACCCACTTTTCTACTGACTTTTTGCATAGGTGTAAAACTCACTCAGTAAGTAAACAAAAGCAAACTTCCCACAAAATGGTGTCATCAAATAAGTATTATATAGGGACATTAATCTGTTATCCACAATCCACCAAAACAGGTCTAAAAACAGTCTGTAAAATTTAAACTCCATTAAAAAAATAATTAAAAAACCCTACCAATCTTTAATCCTACATTCATATACAATTTTACTCTAGAATATGAGTCGCTTTTACTTATTAGAAAGTTGGTATTTCCTTTTTTAAAAAGCTAATACAATTTTGAGTTCCCCATGTTGCAATTCCTTCCACTGTACATTTTTCTTCATCTACTTAGTTCTTCAACCTTTTGAACAAAACTGATGCTTAATCCATGGCTAATCCATTGCTGTCTCATCAACTCTTATTTCTTTGTTAATCTTCACTGGAATTATATCTATGTCAAAACACCACCTAGAATCTTAGGTAAACAATTTCAAGTAATTTACTCTCAGGTCTTCAGAGACCATGGTTTTCCCGATTCTGAAAGTTCTCACATAGTGAATGAGTTATTTCTTCCTAAGCCATCACTCATTCACCGTTGTAACATTCCAATACTATATAACATATGCTGTACTCTTTCAAACCTTCAACTCCAGAAATGTTCAAGATAAAAGCCTTAAAAAGAGGAGCCTGCTTGATTTACAGCCTCAAACGAGGCTTCAATCCCAAAGCCAATCCTAGGCCACACACACTCAGCACTCTTTAACAGTGCTTCCTGTTCCTGCTTATCTGTATCTAAACTCCTCCTGAACAGTGAGCTCTGCACCTTGTGTCAGTCTCTGTCCATAAATTAAACCAAACACAAAGTTGCATTTCTAAAAAATAACAACTAGATGGAAATAGGGGCTAACATTTTATAAATGTTACTGGGGACCTCAGGTCATTCTAACAAAACTGGTAGGCAATCAAAAGTTCCACATAATTTTTAAACAATAGCACACATACTATATAAAGTAACAGCAGGAATTTCTGCATCACAAAACAGTTTTGGTTTTATTATTATGCTCTTAGTGATACTGGAAAGGACACAGAAGATACCCTCAAACTAAAAGAGGAACTTTAAAATGTCTGATAAAATATATTCTGCTCAAACACAAGGCACAGGAAAGAAAAAAGAAGGGATTCGATAGGATTCCTATCAAAAAAACAAAACAAAACAAAACAAAAAACAAACAACAGAATTCCAAGTACTTAATTTTACATTTCTTTGATAACTTACCCTGCAAGGATTGCCACACTTAAGAATATAGTATGAAAGTTTCCTTCTGACTGACCATTAGTAGGTCAAGAAACTAGACTACTTGAAAGAAAATGAACACTAAAGTGAATTAAAGTTTTAGATAGCCAGTACCCATCTTAGGTGTTAAGAAGACTAACTGGTTGTTATATGCCTGTCACGCTAAAGCAGCACAATAATATTGGTGTTTAATACTTATTTCACTACGCCAATATTTACGTGCTGCTACAGCGGAACAAGTATGCCAGTCCATCAAAAATAAAAACAAATTGGAATAAATAGTTTTGAATGATTTTCCTTAAATTTCTAGAGCAGCAAATTATGATTCGCATATTGACTATATTATGTAAACCATGATGTGCTGCTACAGTACTTTAAGGCCTCAAAAACCCAAGAGTCATCCAACAGGAAAAGCTTCCAGGCTGGGAGGGCTGAGGGAAGGAAGGCCTTCAGAAGTCCTTCATAAACTTACCTGCAAGATTAAAAACCTATTATGATCCAAGTCAATTCCATGGCTTCGAAGAAGATTTCCAACATCCTTAAATGTCTTTTTCTTCCCACTGATGTGATACACAGAAGTATTGTCTCTGTAGGCCGTTCTGGATACATAAAAGTTACTGTCAGGAATCACTTCATAATCGTCTCCTTCCTGTTTTAGGAGGAACAAAATCAGGAAGCAGTTGTTGGTATTAACTCACAGGCCTGTTTTGAATTTTACTTCATACTGAAACCGATATTGTGGATTAAAAACTTCACTGACCAGGCCTGCAATCCGGCAGGAGTTGTCAGAAATAACCTGCCTAGCACAGAACAGATGCTTTTCGAGGTTGCTTGCCCCCTTTCTCAAAGATCACAAAAATCAAAAAGTGAGAGAAATAAATGCCATAAAAACTCCACTGCCAAATAAGCTAAAAATCTATCTGATGGGTTGATACATTTGGACAAGAATCCCATCGAGTTCAAAAGTCATTCAAAAGCTGAGAAAGATGACTCAAGGAAAAGGGGAGGAAGGTGCTAACAGGGTGTTACGTTTTAGATTTTGAGTGCGTACAGAAATGCATCATTAGAGTTAAAGAGAAATACAAAGAAATAATAACTGTTAGGTTTTAATAAAGATTTAAAAAAATTAAAAGCAGCTATGTTTAAATACTAAAATCTCACTTTCCTTGATGATAAAAGCTGCTATATTGAAGATCTAAACAAAAACTAATTAGCAGGCAATAGAATACTTCATTTATTGACAATCTACATTCTGATCCAAATTGCACAACTGAACGCATCGCTAAAACAGATGCTTCTGTGCAGCCCAAACCCTCTCACAGGGAAACAACAAAAGCCGGAAACCCAGTCATTGCCCCGTTGCATTAGTTTTTAATTTTGAACTCTATTTAATCACTTTTGATTCATGTGTTTCCTCAATTTTTCGTTAAACAAAAACGAAAAGAGAGCACCTCCAAAATAATCAAGTAAATCACTCCCACTAGAGCGCTCAGCAGACAGACCCGAGCCCGCAGCGTCGGCTGCTCAGAAAGGACCTCCAAGCTGAGCAAGTTTACCCGAAACAATTAAAGACATAACTTTACAAATTTAAGCCCAAATTTATAGCATTCTTAAAGAAGGCCCACTTAGCACACAGGTCCCTGAAACTGCTGAAAAGCTTTGTTCAAACAGTGCAAAAATCACTTGAAGTTCAAAGAACCAAGCAGAAAGCCCTTACCTTATCAATTATCTTTTGAAAATGAACTTCTACAGTACAACTCTGTATATCCTTGTGTTCATCAGAATTATGTATAAGTACCGAGAGTTTTTTAGATCTGATTTTTTGTGCTCGATAACCAAACACAAAAAGCATAGAATCAATAACGTTGGATTTGCCACTGCCATTTGGCCCAATAATGCAGGAAAAACGCTGCATAAAAAAAGAAAAGAAATTGAAGAGGTCGTACTAATAACCACCGACTGAAATCATTTTTAGTTTCTATTTGCTGTACAAGTTTTCATTGCTGGAAGACATTTTCTAACATTTTGTTCTCCTCATAAGCGTCAACACCTTAAATAAAATCACGTCCCAGTTCTTTCACAACACCGTCTGCAACAGTTAAGAGGAAAACATTCTCTTCAAGCAAAAATATTTACTCCATCCAGTGAGGAAAACTTCTAGAGGGACCAAAGAAAACCAGACCAAGACAAACTTGCCATCATCGGAGACGTCTGTTAAAACCCTAGGAGACATGACTGGTGTTTCTACGAGCGAATCGCGAGACTAACAGCGAAGCATCTGGATGAAGATGCATGCCCTGGCAGCAGTTATCTACCTTGTGGAAAGGTCCCAGCACTTTCTCCCCGGCGTAGGATTTGAAGTTCTGGTTGACGATGTGCGTGATCATGAGCCGCGGCGCGCCGGCCTCGCTGGCCATGGCCGGGGGCGGGGGAGGAGGAATGCTGCTCAGAATCTCGGCCAGGCTCCTGCTGTCCACCTCCTCGCCCGGCGCCTCTGGGGGAGCAAGGGGCACAGGGGAAGGGGCGTTAGCTCGCCCAGAGCGGACTACTGCTTGCTGGCCCAGTAACAAAAAGGGACGGGAAGCAGGACATCGCTTGTGAAAACTACGCATTTATTCCTCCTACGGGGACACAGCAGGATGCTAAAATACTTTCAGCTTTGTTTTACTGCAAAGAAGCACCTGCACCACCGAGTACCCCGTCTAGACGCCCAGGAGCCTGTGCAAACCCCGCTCCCCATCCCCACGAGCAGCGCGATCGGGGCGCCCGGGTCACCACGCGGGGACCTCGACAAGTGTCCGCGACCCGTCACGGGGCCCGCCAGGGGCCACGGGCGCCAGGAGCCACGGGCGCAGCACTGGGCAAGCGCCCCCGGCTTGTGGAACAGCAACCTGGGAGCGGCCCGGCTCGGCCGGGGCCGACCACCGCGCCTTCCCCGCGGGCTCACCTGCGTCCGCGGCCGGGCTCTCGGGCTCCGCGTCGCTGCCGTCCAGGGCGGCCGGCCCGCCGTCGCGGCTCCGGGCGGTGGAGGGCTGGGTGCCTCTGCGCGGCATGGTGGCTGCGGCGGGGAGGGCGGGCGGCGCGTCAGGCGACCCGGGACGCAGGGCTCCCGGCCGTCGGCTCCGTCCGCCCCGCGCTGCACCGTCCTCCCGCCGCGCGGGGCCCTCCCTGACAGCCCGGCGTCCCGGAGGCTGACAGCCGCAGCCCCGGCGCCGCCGCTCCCCTCAGGCGCCCGCGGCCGGACAGGAAGTGCCGGGCTGACAGCCGCGCCGGGAGAAGGACGAGCCCTCGGCCGAGGGGCGGCCCGCCTCGCCCCGGGCTGCGGACGGCGAGCAGGCCTCCCGCCCGTCACCCCGCCGCGCACACACCACACACACACACTCCGCTCCTACCGCTGCCTCGGCTCCGGGTCCTTCACTCGAAAATGGCGCCTAAAATACAAACTCGAACGGAAATTCGTTACAAACGCGCGCAGTGGATTCTGGGAACCCCCAATTTGAAAAAAAAAAAAAAAGTGCGGCCGTTCCCCCCCCCCCCCGCCATCTTCGGGTGGCTCACGCGCATGCGTGCGCGCCCCGCCGGACTCGGGTGGGAGGGGACGTCTCTGCTACTCCACGAAGGAAAGCGAAGGAATGTTTTCTCTGTGGTCTGCGGCAGTGGCAACGTTCTGGAAGCTTTTTCAACAAATTGCTTGAGTTTTGTGAGGCAGGAAAAAGACACGGGTTACGGTGCGGCCCGCGGCGGGGGCGGGGCTCAGGCCACAGGTCCCCTGCAGGAGAGGGCGGGCTTTGAGGAGCGGGCTTCGAGGCCCGCTCGGATGACGCCAGCCGCGAAGTATCGCGAGAAGAGGGAGGCTCTGTGGCTCTTGGAAGTCGCTATGGTGACGGGGAGGTCGGGAGGCTTCTTGGCAACTGGTCCCAGCTCTGTGAAGGCCATCGCCTCCTCTCTCCTGCAGCCTGAGGTAAATCCCTTCCGCTCTGGATGGGGTGAGGGACGGCTTTGAAAGCAGTGGCCGTCGCTGGGTGCCGCCTTACTGCCTAGGAGGGGTGTGCCTTTGGAGCATCAGTTGTTTTTTGCCTGCCTGGATCTAGTGAGGTTCTGGGTGCGACTGTTGGGGCGCTCAGGAGGCAGCCCTGATTTTGAAGTGGGCAGGGGGACCGCGGGGAGAAGATCCGGGTTAGGGAATGAGCGGATAGTCCACACGTGAATGGCAGAGTCAGGATTTTTGGGTTGTTGATATTAGCTCATTAGTGTTACTATGGAAGAAAAGACTGCCAGTTGTCTCATTATGTTTATGAAGAACTTATTAATTAGCAAATATTTCTACATAGCTTTTGTGTATGTTGTACTGTACAGGGCGTAATCCGCAAGTACAATAATCCCCACTCTTGGAAAACTTATTTTTAGCGGATTTTTAACCTGGATGGATGATTGGGCTGTACTCTATTTCCAATAATAGATGATTGGGCGTCAGCGTTCATAACTCTTATGAAATTGTGTCCAGAATTTCATGTGCTTGTGAATTTTTCCGGGGAAGTGGTTTGTCCATAAGCTTCGTCAGATTCTCAAACTTGGTCTTGACCCCCCACAGTAGGCAAGAATCCCTGATTGGGTCCAGAGCTAGCTGCAGTAAGAATTGGGGGGGAGACTGGCCTGGTTGACTCAGTATTATAATGAAGTTTTATATTTGAAGTTGAAGAAAAGAATTGTTTTTGGAAGGTAGACTGTAGAAGATCAAGCTCAATGAGTTTTGGCTAGTAGGCATATCACGAAGATGGAGTCTCTCTCTGGTGCCTTCTGGAATCTTGTGTTTTGAAAGATTGTAAAGCCCGACAAAAGCTGAATTAGAGAGATAGCAACTATAAAAAAGCAAAGGATAGACCAAATTGAGTGTTTAGTTGGGGAACAGAACACAATATAATAGCAAGATGGAACATAAAGAGTAAAATCTCATCTTTTTTTACCTGGTATGTATTTGACAGTTTGCTCAGTTTATCAACAGTTTGGAGAACAGGAAATCAACATACAGAATTATCTGTGATTGCTCATCTGGTGTCAGTACCCAGTAACGGTTTCCATGCTTTTGTTTGGAACTCCTTTTGTTTTGTATATTCCACCAAGTGTTCTCACACACATGCTGTCACTCAACTGTTCTCATTCAAATGATATCCCAATCAGGTGTACAAAAGGCGGCCATTCGGTTGTTCCAATCAACTGTAATCCTGCTCGCTGACCCTCTAGCGTCACAGTGTCCTCCTACAATCTGGTGCATACCCAGTAAGCATTTGATGTTGCTCTATTCGTGACATTGACCTCAATAGGGTATGTGGTAAAGCTGAATAATAGGATGTCGGGTTACAGGAAGGTAGTTGATGAAGGATCTTGGAAACTAAATCAAGGATTTTCAATATGACATGGAGGAGACAACCATTAGAAGCATTCTTAGTCAAAGAATGACCTGGTAAAGTAGGATTAATCATTAGAGGCAGTGACAGGTTGAAGGGAAGGGACTGAGAAGAGTCATGGCTTTAGGTTGTGACTGTGCAGTACTCCATGTGGAAGGTGAGCAGGAACTATACGGTAGGGCAGAGAAAAGACATATTTTGGAACGAACATTTGAATAGCTTTGTATGTTTTGATAATTAAGAGTATAAACACTTTGGGGCCTGACGCAGTAGCATAGTGGCTAAAGTCCTTTCCTTGCAAGCACTGGGATCCCTTATGTATGCCGTTTTGTATCCCAGCTGTTCCACTTCCAGCTCCCTGCTTATGGCCTGGAAAGACATAGAGGATGGCCCAAAGCCTTGGGTCCCTGTACCCATGTGGGAGATCCTGAAGAAGCTCCTGGCTTCAGATCAGCTCAGCTCTAGTTGTTGTGGCCACTTGGGGAGTGAGCCAGCCGATGGAAGATCTTCCTCTGTCTGTCCTTCTCACTGTAAATCTGACTTTCCAATAAAAATAAATAAATCTTTTAAAAAGATAGTATAAACATTTCAAAAAGATAGTAATCTTTGTGAATCCTTGCATTAATAATGAGGGGTGAGAAGAGCAAGTCACAGATAATTGTGGTTTTACTGCCTTGGCTGATTGTTGGCAATATAGAGGGTCGTAATGACTCACGAAAAAGTTATGTAGTTTCAAAAAATCAATAAGTGGGATTAGTGCCCATACATTCATTGGAACCTAACTATGCCCCACTAAGAGCAGCATTTTCAAAAACAGACTTAAGCCTGGATCTTTGATGAAGAAAAGGTTTTAATAGCTGTAAAATTGGGTATTTATATATACAATGAACTAAAGCACTCAGGAATAGAGAGAAAAAGAGAGCGTGTGCTATCAGTTGCTGGTTATTTCCTAAAAGCTGGCAGTGACCCTCACAGGGCTGAAACCTAGGTCAGGGGACTCAGTCCAGGTGAGTGCGTGGCGGGGACCTTTGCTGCCGAGGTCTGCGTCAGTGGGAGGCTGCTGTGAAGCCAGAGGAGCGTCAGAGCCCGTGGTCTGGTGCAGGACACAGGTATTTAATCAGTGTCTTCACTGCTAGGCAAAGCACCTCAGCCTCCGTGTGGCTTCTGAGATGTTAAGATTGCCAGAAATAAAGACTGGTTGATCTTTGCACATGCTTGGTGTAATTCCCAGAGTTTGATTGTAAGGAAAGTCTCGTCTACTTGGAAAGGCCTGCATTATAATCATTTTATAAAATATGACCGTCTGATTTCCTGGTAGAACTGCACCCACCAGGGTGCACCTTTGACCTAGAGGTGAAGATGTGGGTTAAGCTGCCTGCGTTCTTGGCTCGCCTGTGTTTGATACTTAGCTCTGCTCCTGACTTCAGCTTCCTGTTAGTGCACACCTGGAAGTAGGACTGATGGTCCAAGTGTTCGGGTTCTTGGCACCCTGGTGGGAGACGTGGATTGAATTCCTGCTTCTGGCTTTGGCCCGACCCAACTTTTGCCATTACAGGCATCTGGGGAGTGGACCAGGGAGACTCTGGCCCTGTCTCTGACTCTCAAGTAAATAAATAGAAATGAAGTCATTTGCTAACAAACCTTTGCGCGATTTCAGGCACTGTGAGGAGGGAAACTTCACTTTTTTGCCAGAAGAAACAAGTTCAAAGAGAAAAATTGAGATTAGTTACAAGTCTCTTTTGCAGTTCTGTAAGTGCTGATTGAGTTTTGAACAACGTTTTTCTCTCTTCTAATTGAAATTAGAAGTCTGAAATTAATCTTTTGAGTAAATGCTTAAAAATATTGTGATTGTAAATATTTGGATGGATTAGGTATTAATACACAAAAAGTAATAAGCATGACTTTATGTAAGTAATATATAAACAATTAGATAATATTTTTCAATGTTAATACACTTGACATAGACTTAGTACAGATAGAAAAGAATATTCTTGCCAGTGAAAGTCCCATAAGGGAAGGCGTGGTGGCAAAAGGCCTTGAGTCATTCTCTGCAATGCCAATGGCAGTTAGCATCCCAGCTGGTCCACTTCCAGTCCTCATTTCTGCAGTATGCCTGGAACGGATACAGAAGATGGCCCAAGTGCTTGGGCTCCTGCACCTGCCTTGAGACCTGGAAGAGGCTCTTGGCTGATGAACTGAGAGGCTCAGTGCGATGGCTCAGTGGCTAAGTCTTGCCTTGCACATACTGGAATTCCGTATGGACACTGGTTTGTGTCCCTGCTGCTTTGCCTCCTGTCCAGCTCCCTGTTTGTGGCCTGGGAAAGCAGTCGAGGATGACCCAAAGCCTTGGAACCCTACATATGTGAGACCTGGAAGAGACTCCTGGCTCCTGGTTTCAGACAGGCTCAGCTCTGGACTGAACGTTTTTATCTCTCGTTTTCCTTCTCTCTGTAAATCTTTCAGTAAAAATAAATCGTTTTTCTAAAAAAAGAAATGCTAGTAGGTTCTAATTTTTTTTTTTGCATGATAACAACTTTTTTTCCAAAGATTTATGTATTTTATTGGAAAGGCAGATGTACAGAGAGGAGAGACACAGAAGATCTTCCGTCCGATGATTCACTGCACCGATCCCAAGCCAGGAACCAGGAACTTCTTTCCAGGTCTCCCACACGGGTGCAGGGTCCCAAGGCTTTGGCTGTCCTGGACTGCTTTCCCAGGACACAGGCAGGGAGCCAGATGGGAAGTGGAGCTGCTGCGATTAGAACCGGCACTCATATGGGATCCTGGCCCATTCAAGGCGAGTATGGCGTCTCCCGTCCCGTGGAAGAGATCACCCGACACTTGAGAGAGTCTCTGAGGCTCTTTATTCCGATCTTCCATTAAAAACCGTTATGTCCGTTAATTCCATTATGCTGAAGCCCCTCCCCCGCGACGCCCCCCCACTTATCTGTCAAACCTGTCCAATCAGCTTAAAGATAACCAAGGCACACCAATCAGGGCAAAGGGCCAATCACAGGGCAGGAAATTGTCAGTGCCCCCAACAGCTCCCCCTTTTTGTTTTATTAAGCAAGGGACCGTGCCTGTTTTAGGTGTTTCGAGTTCGGGCTCCCCTTACCTGTCATGGGCTAACCACGTGGCTAGGAACGTGGCGCCTGTCTTAGGTTGGTGAAGCCGTATCGGACACTTACCCGTCTCTGGCTACCGGTCCAGCATGCCTAGCCAGACTTCTGGGGATTCTCTGTTGTGAAGGGTAAGCACAGCTTGCACTAGCAGCCGCTATTGCTGCTGCTGACACTGTGCTCGAAGATGAAGCATCCACAGACCCCAAAGAATGATAATTAATAAGATAAGGCCTAGGCCTACTATACCGGCCCATTGGCGTGCAAAGGAAAGATCCTTTAGAATCCAATTTGTCCATTGCTTTACCGTGGCAATCTCTGCTTTGGTGCTATTTATGGCTGTAGTTTGGGATCTTAGTTCCTATGTCAAATTATCAAATTGTATGGACCAGCTTGTATTAGGTGATAGCATAGCGGATAACTCTCTGGACAAATTCAGTGCTCGGCAACCATTGGCAACAATAGAGGGAGTGACACACATTCCAGGTAGACTAAGCACACAGGAGGTCCCCATATGATGGAAATAAGTTGTGGAATGTGTACCAGCACCACAGTGCCAGAGCCATTCCAACACTGGTTAAGGACTCACTTAACTACAGAGCAATTCAAAAGGGTAATATTAGCACTCATAGAAACAATAAACATAAATGGAGCTTATACACATACATAAGTAGCATTATAGATAACATCATGACTGCAATTAACTTTAACATCTTCCCATATTCTAGAACTATTACTACAATAATTACAATTTTTTATCACTACCTTATCCATAAATGCAAAAGCTGATATATCTGAACACCCACCCTTACTAGTGCAAAGTACCTAGACATTCCAAGACTGAGCAGAAACAGATTGAACAGGGTTACCATATGTATAGTTATACCCCACAAAGTCAGAATTTGAACAGGTAGGAAATAAATTGGTCACAGCAAGACCAGGTGCTACTCTTCTAGGAGTCACAGTACTTTGACAGCCAGTCCATTCTGGGGGCCATTTCCAAGGCCCTAGATAGCAAGGCAATATTTGCTGCACCCCTTTTATAGTGCAGTTATAGCTGGAGATTCTGGCTGTCTCCTCTCGGTATCTGAATGAACATCAGACTGGTCAGCATCCACCACATCCACAGGTTCATCTTGCTCCGGCTTTCTTATCACTCGCGTCAAACGTTCTGGCACCCACACCGGTCCGTCAGAATCCTGCGGAAAAACACAAACCGCTCCTCGCATCTGTTGTAAGACAGGATGTGGGCCCATCCATTGTTTTGTTAAAACATCCTTCCACATCACCCAATCTTTGCAGGGGCCTGCGCCAACAGCGTGGTGTTCGGCAGCAGAACGGCCATCCAAATCCAAAATCAAAAAATTAAAAATATAAGTAACTAAAGCCAATTGATGTTTAGGACTATTGGGATATAGGGTGGCTCTTACTCCCCCTTTTTGTTTTATTAATAATGCTTTGAGAGTTGTATGGGCACGCTCTACCACAGCCTGGCCCGTGGGATTATATAGGGTGCCAGTGGAGTGTTTAATCGCAAATTCAGAACAATACTTATCAAATGCTTTGGCTGTATAGGCAGGTCCATTATCAGTCTTATAACATTGGGGGACACCCCAGGCTGCAAAAGCCTGAAGGCAATGAGATATAACATCTTGAACCTTTTCCTCTGTATGAGCTGAGGCATAAAGAACCCCAGAGCAGGTACTGATAGAGACATGAACAAAAGAAAGGTGACCGAAACTGGGAACATGGGCAACATCCATCTGCCATATGATTAGGCATAAGACCACGGGGACTAACCCCAAAGTAAGGCTGGGATAAAAAGGGGACACAATTTTGGCATTGTCTAATAATACAAAAATATGGTCGGATCCAATTAATATGCCCAAATACCTGCTGGAAATCATTAAGGGTCTTTAAACTGTCCATTCTGATTTTTTTTTTTTTTTGCGTCTCTATAAGACTTTCTCACCTTCCTGTATAAGTCCTCTGAATTTATCAGTGCCATCTGTTAGGCAAGACTTAATCAATGTCCAGAACCTGACCGTTCCTGGAGGGAGGGGCTCCTGCCATTCTGCCCTAGATAAGTCTCTGACTAAGTGCTCCTATTGCGGCAGGATCAAAAGGCCCTCCTCCAGAAACCACGGGCGATCCTCTGCACAGTTTGCAAAAACAACAGCACTGTCAGCAGTTTCTGCAATAAAGGCTGCGTGAGCGCTGAAGAAGTTAAATTGCCCATCTTTCTAACACCTCTGATCGTCTGCTAACCTGCGAACTTGACCGATTGTCAAATTGTGAAATTGACTGATCGTTATCCACAAACCTGAATGGTTGCTAGAACGCGAACTTGAATGGTCGTTAGACCCGCGAACTTGATGTGCACGTCCCTGCATAGTGTGGCTTCCTGAGCAAAAAGCTCAGTTGTAAACTAATTCCCCCTGTAAGCGGCTCCCTGAGCGATCTGCTCAGCTTACCTTCCTGATGTTCTCCAGCAGACTTCTATCCGAGTCACAGCGCCAGTTATCAGGGGTCTCCTGTCCCGCAGAAGAAATCCCCCGACACATGAGAGTCTCTGAGGCTCTTTATTCCGATCTTCCATTAAAAACCATTATGTCCGTTAATTCCATTATGCTGAAGCCCCTCCCCTGCTACGCACCCCCTCCTTACCTGTCAAACCTGTCTAATCAGCTTAAAGATAACCAAGGCACACCAATCAGGGCAAAGGGCCAATCACAGGGCAGGAAATTGTCAGTGCCCCCAACAGGCGAGGACCTTAACCAATAAGCCATCATCACCCTGGGCCCCATGATTACAATTCTTTAGACTCCGGATTTCCCCTTCCATCCTCCCAATCCTCTTCCCCTCCCACTGCTTTCTACTATACTGTAAGATTAGCAGAGTCCTTCGGCAGGAGTCACAAGTCCATCATTCTGCTGTGTAAGTGTATGCTGACATTGCAGGTGTAGGCCATGGTGGAAAGCCCAGCATTCTATTGTCAAGATACATTTAACAGTTTCTTTGGGAGTCCATCTTTTATTCAGAAGTAGAGATGCATACGGTGGTGTATCTCCACTACGTGGTGTACTTTCCTCTGTTGTAGAGTTCCTGTGGATGAATACATGCATATACATGTTTACCTATATGTTTATTGGTCTTATATTTTGCATGAAGGTTGCCTTATGTCAGACAGAACATGTAATATTTGTTCTTCTATTATTGGCTTATTTCGTTGAGCATAATGGTTTCTAGTTGGGACTGTTTGATTGCAAATGGAATAATTTTATTCTTTCTGACGACTGAATAGTGTTCCGTGGAGTAGATATACCACAGCTTTTTTTTTTTTTTAGATCAGTTTCTCTTTTGACAGGCATCCATGTCTTTGCTAGTATAGATTTTGTTGCTGTAAATATAGTACTGCAGGTCACTTTCTCATGTGCAGATTTCGTTTCCTTTGGATATATTGCCCAACATGGGATAGCTGGATCATATGGCAGGTCAGTTTTCACTTGTCTTAGCACTCTCTACACTGACTTCCGTAGTAGTCTTAAACCCAATTTGTCAATGAATCCTAATGAGTCTTCTCTCAAAATATATTCAGAGTCTGTCTGCTTTATCATGTGTTTTATAGCCTGCCTTGTTTTTCTCCTGCTAACCGCTCTCCTCTGTCTTGTGGATTACTGAAATCCTAGCTGGTTTTTCTGCTTCCACTCTTGCCAGCTGAAAGTGTGGGTTTTCGCATACCACATATACGTTCATTTCAAAATGTAAATCAGATGGTATCAGTCTTGCTTATAACCTCTCCACTTGCTGCTGCTGTTGCTTCTTTTAAAGATTTACTTGAAAGACAAAATCAGAGGGGCAGAGATCATCCATCTGCTGATTTACTCCCGGTGGCCGGGGCTTGATCAGGCTTTGCCTTCCCGTGCGCATTAGTAGGGAATTGGATCAGAAGAGGAGCGTCTGGAACTCAGACTTGCGTATGTGAGATTCTAGTGTTGTAGGCTGAGGCTTGGCCTTCTGTGCCACTACGCCAGCCCCTCTCTCCTGTTTCCTTGGTTCATTCAGAGGAAAAACTAAAGCTTTTCCTTTGTCTTTGATCAGATGTCCTTTCCCTGCATGGTCTGTGCTCCTCACTCTTTCCCCTTCTCTGCTTTTGTCATTACTTATTCTGCCTTAGTTCCTCTGGACTTTGTGCGCTGGCTTAGCTTAAAGCAACCACGGCATTCTGTTTAGAAGCTTCCGAGGGGTGAGCGGAAGAGCAGGAGGTAAATTCTGAGGCTGCCTCTAAATGAGGAAGGGTGGTGGTAGTTTTTGTTATGATGGAGCTGCAGAAACTGATAACATTTTTTTTCCTCCCAAATCTCATAAATATTTATGTCCACTGGCCCAGGAATGGCTTAGAAGTGATTTTTAATAGTAAGCTCATACTTGTTATCACATGCTTCCTGTGTAAAGCTACCAGTGATCAGGACCTGGGAATTTTCTTTGCGTTATCTCACTCCTGTCCTCCTACCAGTTGGCCAGACCCTGAGTGACCAATGCTTTTGAGCAGCCTGAAAGTGTCTCAGTGTAGCATTGGAACAGCTCTGGACTTCTCTGAATTGCGTGTGCTCTGATGCAGCTTGTCAGCCTTGCTGTACGCAGTCCCACACCAGAAGGCTCATATTGTTTGTTCTTATGAGCTCAGCTAAACGGATTGCCAGAGAAGAGGCTTCTGAGTAAGACTGTCTCCTCCAGGTTTGGGATGCCTCCTGCTTCTTTCTGTAACTTATTGGTACCATGTTTCTGAGCAGTTGGTAGTCCCTTTCTTATAAAAATCGGACTATTTTATAATTTTGGATTTAATAATATTTCCAGCTTCTGTCTGCATTTCCTTATCTGTTTTGTTCATTGTCACTTCCAGTAGCAAGAATTTCTCTGCTTTTATTTTATTTAAATCTCTATAAGCTGAGTACATTTGAGTTCTTGTGAAAAGGCAGAAGTACCGATGATGTTATTGTTTGTCTTCACTGATTGGAGGAGGCCTGATGGAAAGGGTAAAGGAGTTTTTGAGGAAGTTGACAAATTCCTGAGGATCAAAAAGCGGACCTGTGAAGTGTGTCTGCGTGTCTGGGAGAGGCCGTGTTCTAGCTCTGGCAGTGTGATACAGCTTCACACTTTTGAAGTTCAGCTGAAATCACGCTGACAACCAGGAGAAAGAAATGACAGGAGTGATTTGCAATGCAGCTGTACTAGTAGTTAGTGCATTATGGAATCCGAAATTCTTCCTGGATTCAGGGGAACGAGAAAGTACCGAAGGGAGGTCTGCATAACATGATCAGCACGTCCTTCGATGCAGTTCGCAGTAGCTTTTGATTGGACAAAGGAATTTGTTTCCCTTTAATTATACTTTCATTTGGTTGAGTTTTGAGTTTAGGCTCATGATGTCACTCAGAAGTTTGTACATGTAAAATGGGGTCAGACAACTTAGCCTTGATCTGTTTATTTTGATGACTTGGTTATTTGGAAGGTGCTACTCTTTTTTTCCCCAAGTTTTTATTTGGCATTTACTATGGTTTTTACATGAATTTTATAATCAAAATGGTACCCCTCCTTTTTTTTTTAATAATATATTTATTTGCAAGTCAGAATTGCAGAGAGCGCACATACGTGCGCACGTGCAAGAGAGACAGAGAGAGAGAGAGAAAGAGAGAGAAAGATCTTCCAAGTGCTGGTTTATTCTCCAGCTGGCTACAACAGCCAGGGCTGGGCCATGCCGGAGTCAGGAACACGGAGCTCTACCTGGTCCCAGCAGGTGACAGGACCTAGGCATCTTTCGCTGCCTTCCTCAGACCACTAGTAGGGGGCTAGATTGTAGTGGAGCAGTCTAACAGCTGTGGGCTTTAACTGAACTGCCACAACACTGAACCTGAAAGTGTTACCTCTTAAAGAACTCACTGATGTTTCTCATAGCCACGTGATAACCAAAGCTGTTGTATTCAGCATTCATTGCTTCCCACTCCCTCGCTCTCACCCCACCCCAAGCCTGCTAGGCAGTACTGCAAGCCTTGGTGGACTACTAGGTCAATGCCATCTTATTCCCATGGGGGTTCTAGAATTAAAACATTTAAAAATGTAGTTCATTCCTTGTTCAGACTTTGGAAGTTTAATTTAGATCCATTGCATCGGGCAAGCACTGGCCTTTAATGAGTTCCATTTGGCAGCATCCTTTTGTTCGGCCTCAGGATTGTCTGCGCCAGTTTTTTTTACCTGACTAGATTTACTTAATGATGTCTTGGATTTGTAGGGCTGTCTGGCAGGTTGAGGAGTGCCCCGGTGCTCTGCCCAAGGCTCTGGTCCCCCAGGGCAGGACCACAGACCTGTCTTCTTCCTTTTCCCCTGTGTCTAATGCCAGAAAGATGGAAAGGGCTGGAGTACAAAACTGTTTCATCTGCTTTCTTATGTGTTTACATATGTTTCCTTTTAATCCTGACTTTATATTTTCTTCTGCTTTTATTTTTGCAGGGAATACAATTAAGTGGCATTTAAATTTTATGTTGAAGGTGGAGACATGAGACTAAAGATATCTCTTCTAAAAGAACCGAAGCATATCCTTTTAAAACTTTGTACTTTATTGTGATCGTCTTAGAGTACTGCTGAAAGTTTTCATTTATTTTGCAATCTACTTAGAGAATGGATTCCACCGTGTTAATGGTAATTTAGCTAAATTTTTTTTTGAAATATTTGAGGTCATGTGTTCCAGGTAACTTTCCAAAGCAAACTATTTGCTCTAAATCTTACTTTCAAATTCATATTGACATTTTTCTGACTCTACTTAAGTATTATACTTAAGTACTTAAAAAGCAGATTTTGTTTAGTCTAGTTCAGTCTTAAAAGAGAAGCTTTAAAAAAATAGTTTCTTTGCAAGCGTGATCTAGAATGTGTTCATTGAGCTCTGTTTCTTCCTGTTCGTGATAAAGTGGAGGACGAGCCAGGGAAAGCTGAGCCGTCAGGCTACTGTTTGACATGAAAACATGCCAATCATTGACATTTTGCTAAATGTATGACCCCATATTTTGTGAGCGTGTCCCCAGTTACATGCCAAGACATATGATTGGCCTACTATTATTTAAAGCAGTTGTATTCAAAGTATCATTTGCAGACTGTATTACACATCTGTGAAGGGATAAGCAAAGAAGACCAAGAGCTGTGAAATTTCTGTAGCAATTTGATTCTGTTACAGCACCAAATATAAGATCATTGTTTAGGTAATTTTTATCTTCTGAATGTCAATTTGCACTGAATTTGAAATAAAAATTTCATACTTCAACAGCACTAATTTAAACATTTATTAAACTTTTTGCATTTGTTTTTATTTACATAATCTTGTCTATTTATTTAAATGTTAAATGAAAATGTAAGTCCTTTTATTTCTCTTTAAATAATTTTATTGGCTTTTGAAATGTGCTCTCACCGGTTCATGATGTGCAATTTTATACATTTGGATTATATCCTTTTACCTTTTCAAATTGAGGAATAATAACATTTTAGACTTTACTGAACTGTTAGTTTTCTTTTTGCTCTCATCATTTTAACTGCCTTGTTAGTTTGATGTCTTGTCACACATGTTTAAAGTATGCTCAGAGTAATTTATGTAAGGGTAAGTACTTCTGGTGGGTTTTTATTTTGGGTGCGGGGTTAGGTTGTGTGTATTTTCTCTTTTCCTAAGCTGCGTTCTTTCTCGGTTTATCTAAGCTTGTTTGGGTGCCCGCAGTTATTTTAGACCTTTTTTTCATTAATGGTCTGTTGGTCCTTGGATTTAAATTGTCTTTTGAGTTTTGAGGTTTTGAGTATACCAGTGCCACTTTATTATGTATTTAGGTAGCCTCTTAAAATCTTTTTGTATTCTCTTCATGTCTTTTTGGTTTCTACTTAATACACTTTATCTTAAAGTCTTAAAAAGAAACCTAGATTGTCCCAGAATAATTATGACAGCTTGTTTCTTTTTGTTTTCTTGGAAAAAGTTTAATTACTCAAATAAATTGATGAAAGCATTGGTGAGAAACAAAAAGGTAAAAGGATCGAATAGTAGCAATAACAGAACAAATAGGCTGACCAGGAGTGGTCTGGCAATAGAGAAATTTTTGTATAAGCAAAACAAAGCATCCTTTGTAAATGATAACTGGAAAACCTTTTCTGGGTCTGCTAAGGTAAGCAGTTGTCCTGAGAGAGCAGATGACAGCTGCTGTAACATCTCAGCTTATGTAGAAATCCTTGTGACAAATTAGAGATGAAAAAAATAAAGTGAGACATTTAGAGATACATTAGAGATGTATTTTTGTTACTGAATTATTTCCTGACCTTAATGTCAAAAATTTGATATTGTTAATTAAAAATAAGTAAATTTTTTACAAAGTTTGGTAAAATTTTAGTTTTGGCTGTGAAACTATGGTGCTTTTGATAAGTTGAATTGATATGTGGCATAAATATTTTAGGAAATTTTTATTCAATTCAGTTTGCTTTTTTTTTTTTAAAGATTTTATTTATTTATTGGAAAGTCAGATATACAGAGAGGAGGAGAGACAGAGAGGAAGATCTTCTGTCCGATGATTCACTCCCCAAGTGAGTGCAACGGCTGATGCTACACCGATCCAAAGCCAAGATTCAGGAACTTCTTCCAGGTCTCCCACACGGGTGCAGGGTCCCAAAACTTTGAACCATCTTCGACTGCTTTCCCAGGCCACAAGCAGGGAGCTGGATGTGAAGTGGAGCTGCTGGGATTAGAACCAGCGCCCATATGGGATCCCGATGTGCTCAGGGCGAGGACTCTAGCCACCAGGCCACACCGCCGGGCCCTCAATTTGCTTTTAATACTTGATGTTTTTTTACTTACTGAAACATTGTATGCTTATCATCAGAAATTTAATGAGGCAGATATATATAAAGAAATAAAATTTGTAGCTCCTTGTTCTCCCTACCTGTTCTAGCATTGAATGTAGGTTCTTTCTTGCCTTATAATCTACCTTATGATCTGTTGGTTTCTTTTGTGAATCTCTGGTTTTGTTTATAGAATTTTTGTAACATTTTAAACTTAATAACTTTTTAAAAAGATTGATAGGCAGAGTGACAAACATATACTCAGAGAGGGAAGGAAAAGTTGACAGATAGAGGGAGGGGGGAGGAAGAGAAAGAGAGACAGAGACAGAGATTGAGATCTGTTAGTTCTCTGTCCAAATGGCTGCACTGGCTGGGGCAGGGCCAGGCCAAAGCTAGGATTCCAGAGCCACATCTGGGGGCAGGATGGATGGCAGGGACCCAAGTGCTTTCTTCATCTCACACTGTCTTCCCATGCACGTCAGCAGCTGTCTTGATTGAAGTAGTCCTTCAGTCTGGGGTGTCAGTGTCGCCTGCAGTGAGGTAGCCCCTGGACCACAGTGCTCCACCCTGTAACGCAGATTTTCAACTTCCATGTAATCAGAGCTTTGTCTTTCCCTTTTATGTCTGAATTTCTTACTTTGTGTTCTTATGACTGTTTTGATAGATGTTTATTTTCTTAGAATGTAAAAAAATGTCTAAGTCACATAATGAAAAGTACATTCAGAAACTTAAAGATGTTTCATGCCATTCTGTTTCCTTTCCATAATCTGCATCAATGAACCATTTTGTTTATTAAAATTTAAGCCTGTTTTGTGTTTTTTGTGCCTCCTTAACGCTGTGATACATCAAGAATTAGTAAGCTGTGTGGGCTGGACGACTGCTGAAGAGCTGTATTCCTGCAGTGATGATCACCAGATAGTGAAGTGGAACCTGCTAACCAGTGAGACAAGTCAGATAGTCAAGCTTCCTGATGACACTTACCCCATCGATCTGCACTGGTTTCCAAAAACCTTTGGTGTAAAGAAGCAGGCACAGGCAGAAAGCTTTGTCCTTACCAGTTCTGATGGTAAGTTTCAAATGGATCTTATGTGCTCATCTTTGTATTTAAAAGATGTGATATCGTCACCTAACTTAATAACATAACTGCACTAAGTATATAGGCATGCTTTATTATCTAGTAAATGTTAATTTCCAGTTACAAAGTTGAAGACTTATGAAATTAGTCTGTAGTCTGATTGTCTTTTTCTTTTTTTGTTAAGGGAATGCTTTAATTTTTGTTTCCATAGGAACAGTAGAACTGTTTTTATCTGCATTGTACTCTACCTACATCTCATTTGGGAGTATCCTTATGCGCAAATGGAGTCTTTTGGTTCACCTAACTCCCCAGAGGCAGATGTTCAGTTAAGCTGCATCAGGTCCCTGATCTCTCTTTCACTCACCTACCTTCCCTTCCTTCTTCCTCTCTCCCTCCTTCTAGCTCTGTCTCTCTTTTAAAAGATGTGTCTAATTATTTGTAAGGCAGAGTTACAGAGAGAGAAAGAGACGGATCTTCTGTCTGCTGGTTCACTCCCAAATGGCTGCAGAAGGCAAGACTGGGCCGGGCTGAAGGTGGGAGGCTTGCCCTCTTCTTCCACTGAATGGAGAGGCCCAAGTACTTGAGGCAGTTTCAGCTGCTTTCCCAGGAGCATTTGCAGGGATCTGGATTGGAAATGGAATGGCCAACCCAGTCTGCCATTATGCCGATCCCTCTCCGTTTCTTGAAGAGGCTCTCCTCCCATTGGCCAGCAGTCCAGGGCTCATGAACCTGGCTGAGAAGTGTCAGCAGAAAGGGTGTCTTTTCTTCACTGCTGCCTCGGTCATGTGCCCATTGCTATGTGAGTCACTTTAGTCAATGGAACACCATATGGAAAGAGGAGAAAGAACAGGCTGTTATCAACAGGATTGACTTGGAATTAATGGCTTGAATTTAGGTCACTTCAGATGAGCCTTTATTCAGATTCACTGCTTGGACATTTACCACTGCTTTTCCTTTCTCTCCATGCAACACATGTATGTGCGCTCTCTATATCTCTGACTGTTTCTCAGATAAGTATTTAAGTAAATTATTGAGTTTGAAAGGATGTAGAAGTGTGAGACAGAGAACGGGATGTTGAAATTAAAAAGTGTTCAGAGAAGAAGTTGAATATCATGAGGAGATACTCAAGTTTTCGTGTGATCAATTATTTTCTTTCTAGCATTATTTACTATTTTAATAATTCATGGAGCTATATACTACTTTTTAAAGGTTATACATCTTTAGCAGTTTGCTTAATCTTTCCATTTTTAGCATTACTGAAATGCTTAAAACGTTTTAGAAGAGTTACTATCTAAAGGAATGCTTTGATACAGTCTCTTGGGAAGTCATTCAACATTCCTTGAGTTATAGTTAATGAAAGTTGTTTTTTAAATCTTGTATTAAACATATTATAATGATATAAAAATGATTCCCACATTCTCTTATGTTAGTTAATATGCTCATTTAAATACACTTTTTAGAATTTCAATTTTACCTGTTATTTATAAGTAGAGATTGATATTATTCCTCAGGGTTTAAATGTCAACCTTAAACCTAAATAAATCCTTTTACATTAAGAAGCAAATCAGTTATGGTCCTGGCTGTATTCTCATGTCCAACTTCTGTCAAGTAATTGGGGGGGAAATTTAATTGGTATATAGTTTTGGACTTTTATTTTCAAAAGGTGATTTTTGAAAAGCTTAAAAACCTGTACAGAAGAACTAAAACAATTAATTGAATTAATTATTGATTTATAATATTTATATAATTTTCTATTTGTGCTTTATTCTGGAAGTGCTAGTTGTAACTGATACAAAAGACAAAGGTCCAGGATTGATCTTCAGATCTGTGCTGAAAGATAATTCTGTTTTTCCCAGGTTGTACAGTTTTAGCACTTGTCAGAAAATCAATATTAGTCATTTTAAGCTAGGGAATGTCAATAGATAAAAATTCAAAAGACTAGAATAGGTTATAAGACAATGTCTGGACGTGTATTTCTTGCATGAGTTGATATTTGTTTAATTTGGTGATGGAGTCATTTACTGTGTGCAACATTTGTTTATTATGTGGATATTATGTGCTACATGATATGCTAACATTTATTGAAACAGACATTTACAAATATATAGGCAATGATCACAGGATTATTGTCACACTTACTGTATGTCACTTAAAAAAATCCAAAATTTATTTATTTGTTTATTTGAGAGGCAGAGTGGTGGAGAGAAAGAGAGAGAGAGAGATTTTCCATCATTCCCCAAACCAGTCTCAGTAGACGGGTTGAAGCCAGGAACTCCATCCAGGTCTCCCCCGTGGGTGTGAGGAGCCTGAGGACTTGGCCTGTCTTCCCAGGTGCATGAATAGGAAGCTGAATTAGAAGGAGAGATGTGGGGCACTTGAACTGGCACTCTCATTTCGAACTAGCACTCTGACGTAGGATGCTGGCTTCACAAGTCGTGGCTTCATGTGCTGTGCCCATATGTGTGCTTCTTTGTGTCATCTTTATAGTTTCTTCTGTTGAGGTTTTTGTCTTTCATGTTCCATTTTCTTTGTAAAGAAAAGGTATGTACAGATTTATTCGTTAGTATTTTTATTTAAAGAGGCAGATTTACAGAGAAGAAGAGACAGAAAGGATAACCTTGCACCTGCTAATTCACTTCCTAAATGGTCAAATGGGCTGAAGCCGAGTTGATCCGAAGCCAGGAGCCTCCCCGGGGTCCCCTCGTGGGTGCAGGAGCCCCAGGAATTGAGCCTTTCTCCATTGCTTCCCCAGCTGTAAGCAGGTAGCTGAATGTGATGTGGCGTACCAAGGATTTGAATGGGCACCCTTATGGAATGCCAGCAACGCAAATGGAACCTTAACCTAATATGCCGTGGCACTGGCTGCACTGTGTTAGTCTCATAAAGAGAGTAATAGTACAGTTGAACTCAAAGTAATCTTGTTACATTGGAAAAGTACTCTTTAGACAATATAAAATTGAAAGGGAAATGTGGGGAAAAATAGGTGATGCTGGTGAGTGATCAGATGGAAAGTGTAGATTGCTATTGGAGGCTTAGAAACATGAACGGAGGGGAAGAAAGCCATCAAAATGAATGAGCAGAAAGAGAATAAATAGGGCATCACTTGGGTTACTGAGTTGGTTGATTCAACAAAATGCTACTTGTTGTCAGTGGAATCAGCCCATATAAAAAACAAACCAGCTGTCAATAACAACAACAACAAAATGGCTGCAAAAGAACTAAAATAAAGTCTGCTGTGTGTAGAAAAGAGAAACTGTTGGTGGGAATGGTTAGGTGGCACAATTTTTAAAGCTAGGTGTTAAATATTGAAAGCTACCTTAAAGCATTTGACTTACAGATACGTTTGATGGATTTTTGATGTTAGGAAAGAATTTTGAGAATCTGTAGGGTAAAAAGTGAATTTAAGCAAAAGTTTGACTCAACATTTTGATTCAGCTGTTAACATTATTCTCTTACTGCAGAGAAAAAAATGTTTTGATTTTGGCAAAAGTTTCTAGTTTTGCTGTGCTTTGTTACTAATCCTAGATGTTTAAAAGATTTTCATTGATTGGTTGATTTGAAAGCTGGAGTTACTGAGAGAGGTGAAGATCTTCCATCCACTTTGTAACTCCCCCGATGGCACAGCAGCTGGGGTTAACAGTAGCCAGTAGCTTTTGCCAGACCATTGGCAGGGAGTTGAATTGGAAGTGGAACAGCTGGGACTTGAACTGACATGCCAAAATACCAGCCCCACTATTACCAGACTTAGTGATCATTTAAAAAATCACATTGAAACTTTCTTAGAACTTTCTACATCACTTATTTGTAAAGTTGATTTGTCTCTTTGAAATCTTTATATCATCTGCTTGTGTTCTTTAAAGATGTAATTTTTTTTTCCTTTTTACTTTCTGCCTGTATTTGTGGGAACTTTTTGAAAATGGCAGCTAAATGGCCTGTTTTATCTATCTAATGTCTGTCACAGTGTAAAGTCGTGTAAGGCAAGTCCTTTAAAACCTGGATTATATACTTAACTATTTTGGTTCCTCTCTCCTCCAAACATTTTTAAACTTCCCTTTAGCCTGTTAAAAAAATACCAAGATTGCCAAACTGCCTAAATAAAAAATAATCTTGATTTTTGTTCTGATGGTCCTTGGCCATATGTCAGAGTTGTCTTATCCTTCTGAAAATCATAGCACTAGATTATGTTAATTGAATAAATTAATAAATTATTATAATGGAAGTTTTTCAAATATATCTTTTTTATAGGTAAATTTCATCTGATTTCAAAGTTAGGAAGAGTGGAAAAAAGTGTCGAAGCTCACTGTGGAGCAGTGCTTGCAGGAAGATGGAATTACGAAGGAACAGCATTAGTTACAGGTAAGATGCCCATGAAAATAACCTTTAAATACATTTTTGAAGAAAAAACACCCAGAATATTTTAATCTAACATTGGTGTTTTTCACTAACAGCAGATAATTGCCAGAATGTGCTCTAGGCTGCTACCTCAGCGTTGTGATGCAGGCTGTCACAGTGTTTATTTTCCCACGTGGCTTCTGGAGACTTCTTTCATCTGCTGATAGTTAACTATGGTGTAATTCTTAAAATTAAAAATGTTTTTTTATAACTGATCTTTATCTCTCTTCTATTCTACTCCAAGAATCGGTAACTCCTTTTCCCTCCGCTGGAAAGGCGGATTTGCAGAGAGAAAGAGACAGAGAGAAAGATCTTCCATCTACTGGTTCACTCCCCAAATGGCTTTAATGGCTGAAGCTGAACTGATTCAGAGCCAGGAGCTTCTTCAAGTTTCCTATGCAGGTGCAGGATCCCAAGGCTTTGGACCATCATCTGTTGCCTTCCCGGGTCGTAAGCAGGAAGCTGGATGGAATGTGGAGCAGCTTGGGTACGAACTGCCATCCACATGGGATGCCTGCACTTGACTGTGAAGGATTAGCCCATTGAGCCATTGAGCTGGCCCATCAATAACTGTTTTATTATCTATCACTTACTACAAAGCAACATATCCTAAAATATGTTGTCCAACACAAACAACACTTTTTAAGCTATAACTTCTCTCTTTCCTCCTTTTTCAAGTACAATATTTAATAAAATAATAATAAAGGAGTAATCTCTTACTTGATTTAGTTTCCTAACTCACTGGAATTTGGCTTTGTTTAAGACAGGTAGCAATCTAGTTGGGTAGTTCTTTTGGTTCGGTGTCTTGTGAGTCTTCAGTTGCTGGATGGGACATCAATCATATGAAAGCTTGCCTGGGCTTCTAAGTTCTGCTTTTATGTGCCTTGCTCGGAACAATTGTTGGAAAGAGTCCTTTGTTCCCTTTTGTCACTAACAGAAGTTTGTCATTGCCACCTGGGAATCTTCACAGGGCTGCATAGGAAATTCTCCCAATGATTAAAAAGAAAAACAACCCCGATTTTCTAACAAATCCTCATAAATCATGCTTCATCATTTCCATCACTTTCTGCACATGGAAAGCATGCTGCTAAGAGCAGCCCACACTTAGAGAGAAATTAAACAACCCCCTTGAACAGAGAATTAACAGAATGTGTGGATGTGTTTTGAAATTACCACACCTATGCTGGTCATACTGTCGGACACTTCTTACTGAATTGTCTTGTTTCTTATCTGTGTCTTCAAGTACTCTTTTTCCAGTTGTTTCTTTACTAGCATAAAAATATGTTCAAATGTCACTTGTCTTAAAAACTAAGAAAAAAACCAGAGCCCAGTGCAATAGCCTAATGGCTAAAGTCTTTGCCTTGTATGTGCCTGGATGCCAGATGGGTGCTTGTTCATGTCCTGGCAGCCTTGCTTCCATCCAGCTCCCTGCTTGTGGCCTGGGACAGCAGTCGAGGATGGCCCAAGGCCTTGGACCCTGCACCTGTGTGGGAGACTCGGGAGAAGTCCTTGGCTCCTGGCTTCGTATCGGCACAGCAGCAGCCTTTGCAGCCGCTTGTGGAGTGAATCATTGGATGGAAGATCTCTCTCTCTCTTCTCCTCTCTGTATATCCTGACTTCCTAATAAAAAAAAAAATGAATCCTTAAAAAAGATTTAGAAAAAAGCAAGTGAAAATCTCTCCATTAATCAAATCTTTCTAAGTACAACTTCCTCTTTTTTTCCCCTTTTCAGCCAGCCTGTTCAGTACAGTCAGTAACTTGTTGAAATTTGGTGTCAGAAGATATTTTTAGTAGAATTCTAACATGGAGAGTTCAGTGACAATGGAAGTATTATTTGAATATTATCCTCGTAAATCTTTTATGATTGAAAGAAAATAAAATTTTAATATGGAAGTTAGGACAGTTAGATAAAAGTGTTTCAGTCATTTTTACTAACTTTCAGTTTTGAAGTACTGTCAGAGTAAATTGCATTTGATCTTAAGTATGTGTTAATGTAGATACTTTTGGTTTGTATGCAAATTTGATTTTGTTTCCTTTAGAAAAACATATACTTTTTTTTCTATGTACAGTTGGGGAAGATGGACAAATAAAAATCTGGTCAAAGAGTGGGATGCTTAGATCAACACTAGCTCAACAAGGTATGTTTTTTAAATGAAAATTACAAAAACACCTTACCATTTTCTTTCTGAACCAGTTTTGTATCAATTGAGGCTGATCAAGTTCAAAACCTTTTGTCTCACATTTCAATTCATGTTTTATTTCCTTTTTCCTTTCCATGATACATGATGAACCCCAGTAACACAATTTTTATTTCTATTAATTTTTTTTTAAATTTCTTATGATGTTTCTAGTAGGGGAGTGTCAGTGAGAACCTTGTTTCCAAATCTTCCTCTTCTTCCTTCTGTATGAGAGGGTCCTTGGGTTTCTGCTACACATGTGTGAGACCTGGGTTGAGTTCCTGGTGCATTCTGATATTTGATATTACTGTCTTAGCTAGTGTCCTAGTCACTAAAAGAATGCCTACCTCTGTTTTTCAGCAGATAGTACTCTCACATGCCTCAGAGCATAAAAGGTATAAACTTATTTCATATCCTCTGTTATTACAAACTAGCACTACATCTCATATTCTGTTTTACAGCCTTTCAGCCATTTCCACAAACTAAGTGGCAACTGGTATTTTTATTTTCTTATGTAGCAAATATATTAAGTATATTTTTTCTTTTGAAAACAAGTAGCAGTATAATCCTGCACATGTTATGTTAGCTTTTTTTTGAAAAAAGATTTATTTATTTTTATTAGAATGGCAGATATGCAGAGAAGAGGAGAGACAGAGAGGAAGGTCTCCCATCCGATGGTTTATCCCCCAAGTGACTGCAAACGCTGGTGCAGAGATAATCTGAAGCCAGGAGCCAGGAACTTCCTCCAGGTCTCTCATGCGAGTGCAGAGTCCCAAAGCTTTGGGCCATCCTCTGTTGCTTTCCCTGCCACAAGCAGGGAGCTGAATGGGAAGTGGAGCTGCCAGGATTAGAACCAGCCCATATGGGATCCTGGTACATTCTAGGTGAGGATTTTAGCCACTAGGCTATCTCACTGCAAACCACCCCCCTGTTTTTTTTACTTTAGCTTGAATCATGTGCTATCTTAGAGATAGTTCCTTATCAGTATATAGAAATCATCCTCCAACTGTTTTCTAAATAGCATACCAATTTATATACCATGAGCAGTGTATAAAGCTTCCAGCTGCTGCGCATCCTAGTCCATGCTTGTCGTTGTATTTGTTTTTTTTTATGATCTTCTTAGTGGGTGTGAGGTACTATATTAGGGTGGTTTTGATTTGTACTTCCCTGATAGCTAATGATGTCAGACTGCTTTTCACTTGCTATTGGCCATTTGTTTGATCTCCTAGAGAGAAATATCTATTCAAACCTGTTGCTTATTTTATTTTATTTTATTTTCAGTTTTAGTATATTTTTGTTTTGAATTTTGAATTATGTGGTATAATTTTGTATAGGCTGGGATTCTCCCCAAACTTCCACCCCCCCCTCAGATTATTCCCATTTTGTTACAATAGTGTACTCCTTCATAAGGAATCATAATTCTATCAGTCTCTTATTTAAGTGTACCCTGACATTGTTGGTACAGACAATGTCAGCCAGTCCAGCATCCCGTTGTCTACACATGTCCGACAATTTCATTGGGATCCATCTTTCGTCTGGAAGCAGGGATGCATGTTCCATTATACCCCCATATCTGTATTTGATAGACCCCAGTACTCCATCACTATACATTTCCATAAGTGGGAAGCCATGAAACAAGGTCACCAACTGGTATGAGTTAGAACAGCCACAACAACAACAGCAACAACAAGATCAACAACAAATTACAGCACCATGAAAAAATGTGCTACTGAGTAACCAACACATGGGTGACAAAAAGGAAACACAAAAGTCTCTCAGGAAAAATGATGCCAATGTATAATCCATGATTCCATGATGAATTTGAGAAGAGAAAAGAAATTATTTGGAATAAACCAAACCAAAATTAAAAAAAAAAAATCAAAACACATGGGATACAGCCAAAAAAGCAAGCAAACAAACCAAAAACAGTATGGATTGGGTTATTGAAGTTACATTTTCCATGTTGATCTCCTTGTACAAGAGAGAACATCTGGTTTATACCAATACAAGTGAAATCTGCGTATGAGAAGGGGATCTGCAATCCTATATTTGCAGCAGCACAATCTATAATAGCAAAGACATGGAAACAACCCAGATGTGTGTCCAAAGAAGAGTGGTTAAAGAAATTGTGGTACATCTACTCCATGGAATATTATTCAGCTATTAAAAGGAATGAAACTATTCTATTTACAACCAGGTGGTCCCAACTAGAGACCTTTATGCTCAGTGAAATGAGTCAATCACAAAAGAACAAATACCATATGCCCATTTTAAAAGTTGATACTCCTTTTTATTGTTGAGTTATAAGAGTTTTTAACATATTCTGGACACAAGACACTTATCAGAAAAATATTTTCTCCAATCCTGTGGGTTGTGCTGTCGCTTTCTTGATGGTATCTTTTGAAGCACAGAAGCTTTGAAAAGTCAATTTTTATTTTTTTGCTTTGATTTTAGTGGTATCATATCTAAGAAACCATTTCCTAATTCAAGATCAGGAGGATTATATGTTGTCAACTTATGCTCTCCCCCCTCTTACTCCTCCACCTCTTATTTGAAAGGCACCGTGACAATGAGAAAGAGAGGAAGAGAGAGAGAAGCAGACAAATAAAGATCTACCATCCACAAGTTCACTCCTCAAAATGCTTGTGGTAAGCACAGCAAGCCCAGGCTAATGCCAGAAGGGGATTAATCCAGATCTCCCACATGGTGACTGGGACCCAGCTGCCTGAGTCATTATCTACTATACCACCTGTGTATCTTACAGGAAGCTGGAGTGGGAGCTGAGCTCTGGCCTCAAGCCCTTCAGTATGAGATGGCATGTCAGCCACTGTGCCAAGTCCCCCTGCTCCCATATTTTCTTCAAAGAATTAAAAAGTTTTTTTTGAAACTTGTATAATTTAAGAGCCATCCATCCACTGGTTCACTTGTCAAATGCCTGAAATAGGGCTGGCCAGCCTGAAGCCAGGAATGCAGAATTCAGTACAAGTCTCCTCCACGCGTGGGTGGCAAGGGCTCAGGTGTTTGAGCCCTCATCTGCCTCCCAGGGTAGAGGCCTGGGTCAGCAGTAGAGGAGTCTGGACTCAAGGCAGGCACTCGTCATGGCCTCAGGCCTTCTCATCCGTGAGCTACTGTATCAAGTGCCTGCTCCCCTTCTCCTAATTTTAGTGCCTGTTTGGACTTGTGATTCATTTTGAGTCAGTGTTCACGTACAGTGTTTACTTTGGAATGGGACAGTGGAATTCATTTCTCCCTTCAAATAGATCCATAGGTAATATTATCTTAAGAGCTAAAGTAGATTATGCCATATAACAGGAAATGTTATTGTGGATTCATCGTGTTAGGTATTGATGTAATCTTTTTTTTGTTTTGTTTATTTAAGATTTATTTATTTTTATTACAAAGTCAGATATACAGAGAGGAGGAGAGACAGAGAGGAAGATCTTCCGTCCGATGATTCATTCCCCAAGTGGCCGCAACGGCTGGTGCTGTGCTAATCCAAAGCCAAAGCCAGGAACTTCCTCCAGGTCTCCCACTGGGTGCAGGATCCCAAAGCTTTGGGCTGTCCTCGAATTCTTTCCCAGGACACAAGCAGAGAGCTGGATGGGAAGTGGAGCTGCTGGGATTAGAACCAGCGCCCATATGGGATCCTGTTGCTTTCAGGGCCACACCGCCGGGCCCAGTGATGTAATCTTTGAGTGTTCTAAATAATATGAGATTACCTTGGTATCAAATGGCTTTGAAAGTCCTAATCATTGGGCCCGGCGCGGTGGCGCAAGTGGTTAAAGGTCCTCGCCTTGCACGCCCGGGATCCCATATGGGCGCCGGTTCTAATCCCGGCAGCCCCGCTTCCCTTCCAGCTCCCTGCCTGTGGCCTGGGAAAGCAGTTGAGGACGGGAACCTGCACCCGCGTGGGAGACCCGGAAGAGGCTCCTGGCTTCGGATCGGCATAGTATCGGCCCGTTGCGCTCACTTGGGGAGTGAATCATCGGACGGAAGATCTTCCTCTCTGTCTCTCCTCTCTGTATATCCGCCTTTCCAATGAAAAAATAATAAAAATAAATCTTTGAAAAAAAAAAGAAAGTCCTAATCATTCTCCTATTTTAATCTTATTACTCTCTAGGTTTTTGTTAATTGTGAGGCTTATTAAGGCAAATCAAATTAGGTGTATTTTCCTATTTTGGCTAACACATTGGTCTTTCAGCCGAATAATCTAATTTTTTTTTCTGAATCAAGAATTGCAGACTTCTTACAGAACTAAACATAGATTTTTCAGTTTGTAATAATTTGAGTCACTTGTTTTTTCATAAGGTATCATGGACTTTTCCTATTTAATCTCTGAAAGAAATTGTTAGAGAAAGTTAGTTATGGTGACATTAATCCAGAAGGACGAGTCTCTGCTATTTATAGCAATTCTTTAAGATATTAAAGACTGCGAATTTTGAGGGTGATTGTAAACTCGAGCAACGGAAAGCTGGCTGCTGAAGGCACTGGGAGAAGGCCTGGGGCAGGCTGGGTGTTTGGTGCAGCCAGTAAGACACCATGTGCTCATTCGTCCTGCATCGGAGTGCCTGGTTCAAGCCCCGGCTCTGCTGGGAGCCAGCATCCTGCTGCCACCTGCACTGGAAGGCAGCAGAGTGGGTCCCTGGCACCCCTGCCATTCTGTTCCTGGTTCTGTGGGCATTGGGGGAATGAAGAGGATCTCTCCCACTCTTTGTTTTCTCACTGACTTTCAGATAACACGAAAATAAATAAATGAAAATTTAAGTAAAAAGCCAAGACACATGGGGTAGGAAAATCTGACCTCCTCCGAAGAGGACCACTAAATTTTTGACCCCAAAATTGAAGTAGTATAAACCTGAATTGCTGCAAAACTCAGAATTCTGCTAACCTTATATTCCTGTGTGAATTATATTTACTTCTGATGAATAGAAATATTCTGATTTCCCAGTTCATTTTAGCTATTGGAGTCAGCCATTTATGCAGCAAAAGATTAACAAATAACCTTCTCCCCTAATACAGAAGAGACATTAATCTCAACATTTTTGGAGAAAATTTGACTTGCTTTAAAAATTGTACATGCTGGGCGCCCAGCGGCATGGCCTAGTGGCTAAAATCCTCCCCTTGAACGCGCCAGGATCCCATATGGGCACTGGTTCTACTCCCGGCAGCTCCATTTCCCATCCAGCTCCCTGCTTGTGGCCTGGGAAAGCAGTTGAGGACGGCCCAGAGGATTGGGACCCTGCACCCAGTGGGAGACCTGGAGGAAGTTCCTGGCTTCTGGCTTTAGATCGGTGTAGCACCGGCCGTTGCGGCCACTTGGGGAGTGAATCATCAGACAGAAGATCTTCCTCTCTGTCTCTCCTCCTCTCTGTATATCTGCCTTTCCAATAAAAATAAATAAATCTTAAAAAAAATTGTACATGCTGGAACCAATGAACAGTTCCTTATTACAGAAACGTGTTGTGTGAGAGGTAGTGATTATCACTGCATTATGCAGTTGATTATAGATAAAAAATTGGAATGAAGGAATACTGCAAGCCTTTAGGAACATTTCACTTACACCGTCTTATACCGCGAAGAAATGGTATAACAAAAAGTGGAACTTTTAAATAATGAATTTAGTAAAGCAGATAAACTGGAAATATAAATAACTAATTTGCTGCAGGTGGTACCCATTGTGTCAGGTGCTATGGGAACATGGAAAGGCACAGATAAATACTTTGGATGAAGTGAAAGTATTGGAAAGGCTTTCTTACAAGTATCTTAGCATGTTGTGACTGAGTTGTGAAGGATGAAGAAATTAAAAATGAAATGGCGGGCCTGGCGCGGTGGCGCAGTGGTTAAGGTCCTCGCCTTGCACGCCCTGGATCTCATATGAGCGCCGGTTCTATCCCTGCAGCCCCACTTCCCTTCCAGCTCCGTGCCTGTGGCCCGGGAAAGCAGTCGAGGACGGCCCAAAGCTTTGGGAACCTGCACCCGCGTGGGAGACCCAGAAGAGGCTCCTGGCTTTGGATCAGCATAGCATTGGCCGGTGCGCTCACTTGGGGAGTGAATCATTGGACGGAAGATCTTCCTCTCTGTCTCTCCTCTCTGTATATCCGCCTTTCCAATAAAAAAAAATAATAATAAAAATAAATCTTTAAAAAAAAATGGGCTTGGTGGCATCAGATTGGAACTGTGGAGGCAGTTAGCATGAGCAGGGCACAGACCGAGGAGCAGGAGGCAGGAAGGGTGTGGGAAGACGCTCTGGGCCACGAGCAGGCTGTGTGAAGGACAGCATTGCCAAAGGGACTGAGATACAGGCTTCATGCTGCATGCCACATGAAGGGGTTTAAAGCTTGTGCTTTAAACATTTAGAACACTAAATAGAAATTAGCTAATGGACATCTTTTAGGGAGAGCACCTTAGAGGAGACATGGCTAGTAATGAGGTTACTGTCAGACTGCACACTACTGCTGATTGAACTTCAGTTGAAAACAGTGAATAATAGTTCCAGACTGAGAAGGGTGGGCAGATACCCAGGGAGGGCTAAAGAACTCGGAGACAGGAATAAAGTACAATATGAGCGGAGTGATGGTGGCTTTGAATAGGGGGAGTTTGAAGTTCCAATATAGATGTGCTCAGGGACACATGGGTATGTGCTGGAGCTTGGGGGCAAAGGATAACACACTATTCCCATTTATAGGTAAAAAGTGAGACTGAAAGGGATGCTGAGATCCAAGGAGAGGTGGTGGAGGAGAGAAGCTAAAAGCATCCCTTTACTGAAAATTTTTCTTATACCAATCAAGTGATAGACAAAATGAAAAAGTTGCTTATGTGGCATAAGTTCTGCTTGATTGTTTTTGGGATATGTCTCCTATAAATGTAAAGGAAATGAAGTAATTGTTGGCTTTTGATTTGGACAAAAAAGGGGAAAAAACCCCAGTGCCTACTGCTTTGAACAACACAAGCAAGTTGTTGGTTATTGCGTTAGAAAGTCATTTCTAATCATAGTAGCTAACCAGTAGTGCTTCTACCAAGCCAAGCTCCATTGTGAGTATTTTACTTCTTTATTCACTCAGTATATACCTATATTGCACTCAAAGCAAGGGTAACAAATGCTTTACTCTAATATCGTTTGTTTCAAAAGCATTCTTAAAAACATACAAAAACAGTATTTTTAGGGAATGCTTTTATAGTATGAATGTGAAAAACATAGTATATTTGACCATGTACTTCCTTAAAACAACTGAAATACCATTTTTATCTCTTCTTCTGTGGTTTGAAAAGCCTTCAACAGGTTGAAAGAATTTAGATAATTTGTTTTACAGAGAGATAAGGGTCTGACATTTAACACAAACCCAGGTGCGTGTGGTTTCTTAAAAATGTCAGAAAGGTCACATGATTTTAGTGTACAAAGTTAGAAAAACAAGATCTTTTTGAATGTCTTAACAGAAATAGAGTATAAATAATATTCCCAATATTAAAATCAAGAAATAATTTGATTAGTATAAAATGACTTTAATGTTCATTTTTGTTAATGTTGAAATGAATATCTTGTTACATAATTTGGTAAACTCTTTGTTTTAAATTAATTCAGTCTGAAGGTTGCATTTGTTATTTCCAGAACTGACTTTTACTAGAAATAATCTGTGCTTTACAAGTTAGTTTTTAAAAACATAAGTATTATGAATTTGTCTCAAATATTAATAGGACTACTTCATACCATGTGTTATAACAAAGGAATTACTTTATCTTTTCTTCAGTAAGCTTGTAGAAGTGATTATTTTTTGGTAAAGCTAGCATCTCCATCCTCCATAATGATCTTTAGGACTGCCCAAGTTGTAAGTTGTATAGCTGTGTAGTTTACCTCCTTTGGAAAAGAAACCACTCACATCTATACTAGTTTTACACTTAATATATTTTAAATTTAAGTGATAATGAAAACTTCTCTTAATTCTTGATGTCATATCCACTTTTAATTTTATTTGCTTACAAGTGTTGAACTAATAAGACTTAGCTATTCATTTTATTTAGGGTTGGTTTTTATTTGCCATATAAAACCTCATATTTGTTTATATTGCTTACATTTTGATTGATGAAATACCATTAAAATTGCATGTTTTCACAGAGGAATTATTTAAATTTTTCTGATAAGCTTTAATTTTAGTTTGTACTATGTTACACCTTTTTTTTTTTAATGTTAGTATTGTTGCCTAAAAATTGCTTTATAAGCAGGAAATGAGTTGTCTCCTTGTCCCAGTGGGGAGTTAAGTATCTTGAAGAAAAGTTTATAAACAAGGAAATGGTGACACAGCTGACTTACTAGAGCCACGATTAAATGTTAGAGGACAGAAGAGTCCCTAGCTTTCATTTCTATACCTCGGTCGTGCCTTTTACCACATGTGAAGGCCTAGAGTTACATCCTGTATAATTGAATGAGAGTTGTATATACTGAGTTAATGTTTGCCTTAGTTTAATATATACTCCAGGAAAGAGTGCTTTCCTAAGTATTTAGGCCTGAACCAGGCCAAATCCGGGAACGTGGATCTCCACCTGGAGTTCCCGCATGGGTGCAAGCACTTACAGCATCTTCCACTGCCACGCTGGATTGAGAAGTGGGGCAGCCAGGACTGCAAACCAGTGCTCCTATGGGAGTGTGGGCAGCAGCTCAACCGAATGGGCTGTGATGCTGGTCCCTGTTAAGCTATAAGTTGAATATCATTTTTTTCTGTATAAAAATTAAAACTAATAGTGAAAATTAAGAAAACACATGTAATACTGATAAAATTTCCTTGCACTGTGGTCCTCACCATGAGTTACATTTGAAATATCTGCACTTTGCTTTCATTTTCTGGGGAGTTTATTAAAATTGAACTTCCATTATTGGGATATTTACTTTTGAAGTTTAGGTCAGTTCTTATTACTCCCAGAAAGTTCTTTCAGAGAATAGAGTAGCTAGCAAGTAGAGAAGTGCTTTCTGAGGTAGTTCATCTCTGGGTAGAATTTCTGTGGGTTGTTTTTGTGCAAAACCAATCTTAGATGTCATTGACTGAACAAGTTATTTGGATTCTTCATAATATCTAAACTTTAGAAGACATGCTTCAGGGACTCTTTAGGTCTGTGCTAAACTTTCTGAGTTCTGTAAGCCACTGTGCTTGTTCAACAACTGAATTATGTTCTGACTGGGGAGAAAATGACACAGAAGTAGTGGTGGACTGCTTGAACAAAGCATTTATCTTTAAATTTACTCCCTGCTGATTATAGCAACATTTTGGTTTTTCATTTAAGTGAAGAATTGAGCCTTAATCGATTGGGGCAGCACTGGGTAGCTGTGGGTTAAGTGATTGGGTTTCTTGCATACCCAAAGCTGAGTCCCTAGTTCCAGGCCCAGCTGCGGGAGCTGTCTGACCCACCTTCCTCCTGAGGCTCTGGGGAGGCAGTGGACTGTGGCTTGGGGTCCTTAGAATTCCTGGCTCCTGGCTTTATCGTGGCCCCAGCCCTGGCTGTTGTGAACATTTGGGAAGTAAACCAATGGCCACAAAATAACTTTCTTTATGTCACTCTTTGAATAAATATATAATATTAATTTCCTATAAATCCTCAAATTCAGTTATTATTTTACTAAATAAATTCTTGAAATATCTGCACTTTTATAATTGTGTGTTTATATTTCATAGCTTAATTGTTTACCCTTGATTCTCTTTCCTAATAAATAGTACCCGGGCCAAGCAAGTTTAATATAGATGATGACCAAAGCTTTCAATACATATTATTAATTTTTTTAAAACTAGGCTCACTATAATTTTGCAGGAGATACTGGGTAATCTGGAAAGTAATAAAAGTAGGAAATACTATCTTTAAATGTAATATAACTAAAAAAAAAAAAAGATAAAACCTCCTCTAAATACCTGTCAGAAATTGAAAACAGTAAAAAATTTCCATGTGATTAGAGATGATAGGTAAATCATAATTATACTTTTCCCCAGCAACTAGAGTCATCTGTATCCTTATAGGATGCAGCAAAAAATTCTGCAATAGAAAATTTCCTCAACCTGATATTTATCTTGCTATTTATAGATTCATAGGTGGGAGGAGTATACCTGTTTTGGAGTAATTTCTCACCATTACCAGGTGACACAATGTGATTTGTGCATATCAGAAATGGGAATTACTTTATGAGTCTAATGTGCATTTTAAGAAGTTAGTTGAAGGGGCAGCAGGACAGAGCTTTCACGCCCCAGTTTCCTCCTCAGATGCCCACAGTTCTGAGGGGAGCTGCTGGGGCCTGGTCAGGTGGAAGCCAAGAGCTGAGGATGCAGTCCGGTCTCTGTGTGCATGGCTGGGATCCCAGTGCTTGCTGTCTCCCGGGGTTTACACTGGAAGGAAGTTGGAATTGGCAGCTTGAGCCAAGAATTGAATCCAGGGCCCAGCACGATAGCATAGTGGTTAAAGTTCTCACCTTGCACGCGCCGGGATCCCATATGGGTGCCGGTTCTAATCCCAGTGGCCCCGCTTTCCATCCAGCTTCTGGGACGGCAGTTGAGGATGGTCCAAAGACTTGGGACCCTGCACTCACATGGGAGACCCAGAAGAAGCTCCTGGCTCCTACCTTCGGGTTGGGTCAGCTCCAGCTATTGCACTCACTTGGGGAGTGAATCATCAGATGGAAGATAGTCCTCTCTGTCTCTCCTCCTCTCTGTATATCTGACTTTCCAATTAAAAATAAATAAATCTTAAAAAAAAAAAGAATTGGATCCAGGTACCCAGACTTGGAAATATCGAAAGCAGCACCAAATGCCTACTCTTCATGTATTGTTTTTAAATATTTCTTTATTTTTATTTGAAAGAGAAAGAAGGAGAGGCAGAGTTCTTCCATTAGTTTACTCCCCTAATAGCTGAATGGGAAGAGCTGGGCTAATCTGAAGCTGGGAGCCTGGAGTTTCTTCTCTGCCTCCCACATAGGTACAGGGACCCAAGGCCATAAGCAGAGAGAGTTGGGTATGAAGTAGAGCAGCTGGGACATGAACTGGCACCCACATGGGATGCCAGCAGTTGTGGGCTGAGGACTAGCATGCTACACTACTATGTTGGTCCCACATGCATTTTTTCCTCCTGTAAGTTATTTATTCATTTGAAAGGCAGAGAGGGAGAGAGAGGGAAGGAGGGAGAGAGAGAGAGGAAGGGAGAGAGAGAGGAAGGGAGGGAGAGAGAGAGAGGAAGGGAGGGAGGGAGAGAGGAAGAGAGGCAGGGGGAAAGAGAGAGAGAGAGAGAGAGAGAGAGAGAGAGAGAGAGAGAGAGAATATGAATGAATGAGAATCTCTCATCCTTTGGGTCAGGAAAAGCCAGGAGCAGGAACTTCACCTGAGTCTCCCATGTTGGTGGCAGGGACTGTTGCTTCCTTGGTGGATTAGAAGGGAGCTGGTGAAGTAGAGGGATCTGAGCCGGCATCTGGCATGGGATGTGGACATGTCAAGTGGTGGCTTAATGTGCTGTGCAGTCTCTACACCTACATTTATTTTTATACAGAAAGTTTATTGCACTGAATCAATGTAAATATTTGAGAACTGTTGATGATGAGAAATGATAAACCATGACTTTTAAAATATCTCTTTGTGTCTTGAAAATGAATTAATTTATATTAAATCATGTACATATTTCAGTAATCTTTTTTATAGAGCATAGATACTACATTTCTTTGTCTTTCTATTTACAGGAACACCGGTGTATTCAGTAGCATGGGGCCCTGATTCAGAAAAGGTCCTTTATACAGCAGGCAAGCAGCTGATCATTAAGCCTCTTCAGCCAAATGCTAAAGTTTTACAGGTATTTCTCAGGCATTTGTAAATGGTTATCAGGACTTGTTAAACTGGAGGGCTGTTTTTGGAGAGGTCCCTTTCTTCTGGGTGGTCTTTTTACAGTCTGAGGCCTCTAAGTGTGTGGTTTCATTGGCTTTTATTGATGAAGAGAATATTTGTTTTCAACAAGGTTTATTTCCCCCTTATTTGAAACATGTGACACTAGTAAATCACAAATTGTTTCCTGTTACTGAATTGTCACATGATTTGGCACGAAAATCATCTTTAAATTTAGCAGTCAGCCACAAATACGTAGATTTGAGACAACAGAAATAAAGCACAGAACGTTAAGAGCGTGCTTAGCTTTTATTTCTGTCATCATTATCATCACTATCTGTTCAAACACTTGAACTCTAAGAGTTCTGCATTCTTTTAGTATTTTCAGAGTGGAGGAGTCCATATATTACTTAGAACAAATTATTTGTTTGAGCATAAAATGTTACTAAGTATATAGAGAATATTTATCTTGAGGGTAAATGTTGAACTCACATCTTTTGTGTTGTTCAGAAAGGAAGAACAGTTCATTTAGAAGCAGAATCTTTAAGAATTCGTGCACTTCTTTGAGAGACAGACAGGGAGCTTCCCCCTACTGCTGTGCTCACTAACTGTCCGGAGTGGCCAGAGATGGAGTACAAGAAGCCAGGGCCAGGAGCTCAAGGCAGGGCTCCCAGGTGGGCAGCCGGCTCTCTGGGCCATCGTCATCCACTGGGGTGTGTGCCAGTAGGAGCTGGAGTGAGAAGGGCAAGAGGGACTGAGGCCCAGGCCTTCCTGGTCCAGGATGCGGGCATCCTAACCGGCACTGGCTTACACACTAGGCCAGACGTCTGCTCTTACAGGCTGAACATGGAGAGAGGATAGGTGGTTGTTTCAAAGTAAAGGACCAAGAAAAAAGCCTGTTCCGAGAGAAAAGATTGTTACAGAGAGAAAACTGTGAACCGATAACTACGCGGTGGCAAGCCAGTCAGAGGGGCAGTTAGAAAGATTAGATGGAACAGATGAACACAAAAGGTTTAAGTCTAGATCCAGGATTTTGTCATTTGATGCCAATGTGAAAGAATGCTTTTCTTTACATTTTTATAATGACACAGTGTAGTTTGGGTAAAAACAATAGAGGCTTTGGAGTCTCCGGGGTCTGAATCTTCACTTACACACGTGTGACGTTAGACAGGCTGTGAGATGTCTCTGACCGTTAACTTGCTCACTCTTTAGTTGGGGACACTAATACCCTCACTGTGTGATTGTTATGGAGATTAAAGGAGTTAACTTGCAAAGAATACAGGACAGTGCATCCAGCAAGCGCTCTATCTTATCTGTGTCATTTAGTCAGGATAGTATGAGGCTGAGTGGTGGACCTGGGTGAGGGCTTTCCGTGATTGAGGCTGACAGGTAACAGCACGTCTAAATGTGTTTAAGTAGAAGCAATTGAAATGCATTTCAATGATTAAGAAGATAGAGGTGAATTCATGGTTCCAAATTAGTGATTTGTGCGTAGATGTATATTTCACAAAGTTAACAAATGTCTTGCCAGCAGTGTCTGGCACAGTCCATCGGCCCTATCAACCTGTGCATATTGCTGGGTCAGTTCTGTTTCTAGTTCTGTCTTCTACCTGAACCAATGGGTGTTGCAGTTCACCCTGATTCTGCCCAGCACATTTAGCCCTTACACAAACCAGTGGGAGCTACAGCCTAGATGGAACGACCCGCAATAACCCCCACCAGGCCCGTTCAATGCCCTGGTTCCCATGTTTGCCAGTGTGTGTGGCAGACTTGTCCAGTCTGTCCCACATCCCATTCAGCTCTCATACATGTCAGTGGGCATTGAAGCCTAGTTCAACCAAACCAGTCCCACTATCCAGCCCACACACATGCTGGCAGGTGCCGTTCTTTCTAGCACCCCTTACCCCAGTCCCGGTTCTCATGCTCACCAGTGGGAGTGAAAACCCAAAAGGGAGGTGCCCACTATTTCCCTACTGGACCTACCCCCACTCCTGAATCATGCACTCTCCAGGTGGTTCTGGAGTTTAACTTGACAGATTTAGCCCCCAGTGCCAACCTCTGCCAGCTGATGCTGTGGCAAAGCCCAAACAACCCTCACCCATTCTGATTTATGCTTGCATCAGTAGGAATAGTCAACCCAGCCTGGCTTTTCCCTGGTCTAACTCACATGAGGCCCACAGGTGTTGTAGCCCTGCTTGTTCTGGTCTGCCCCCATCCAACTCACACAGTCCAGTGGGAGTGGTTGTTCAGCAGGGGAGCCTTTCATATTCCCCCTACCAGCTTTGCCCCCTCTCCCCCTGGTACTCGTGTGCTGGTTGGTGCTGCAGCCCAGACTGGCATGGTCCCCCTCTCCTCAGCTTTTGCCAGTGGGTGCTGTAGCCTGGCCCAGCCTAGCTAAATCACCAATTCCAGCTGACACTGGTGGGGATATCTTTTTCCTATATGGAAAGTTCTGTAAAAGATTCTCAGATTAGGGCCTGGTGCGATAGCTTAGTGGTTAAAGTCCTCGCCTTGCACGCCCAGGATCCCATATGGTCACTGATTCTAATCCCGACAGCCCTGCTTCCCATCCAGCTCCCTGTCTGTGTCCTGGAGAAGCAGTTGAGGATGGCTCAAAGCCTTGAGACACTGCACCTGTGTGGGAGACCCAGAAGAGGCTCCTGGCTCCTGGCTTTGGATTGGCGCAGCACCAGCTGTTGCAGTCACTTGGGGAGTGAATCATTGGATGGAAGATCTTCCTCTCTGTCTCTCCTCCCCTCTGTATATCTGACTTTCCAATAAAAATAAATAAATCTTTAAAAAAAAGATTCTCGGATTAGTCAAACTGTCAACGAGACATTTGTAGATAAAGAGAGAGAGAGGAAATCAGCATAAGAGAATGGAAAGAGTCCTAAAGAACTTATCCTTGCAATATGAAGACAGAAGAACTGATAAAGATGCGTTGCTGCAGCGTCAGTGCCGGCATCAGCTGATGAAGGCATGAGCAAGATTTAGATTCAAGTAGCATTTCTGAAATATGTATTAGTTTCATTAAGATCACAGAAATATCAAGTTTGAAATTGTGCAGTGTCAAGTGATTTTTCTTCTGGAAATTCCTCGTGCTGTGAGCGTGGTGCTGGATGCCCTGGTGCTAGGTGCTTCTGTGACACAGCCAGGGAGGGGCACAGCATTGGTGCTGGATGCCCTGGTGCTAGGCGCTTCTGTGACACAGCCAGGGAGGGGGCACAGCATTGGTGCTGGATGCCCTGGTGCTAGGTGCTTCTGTGACACAGCCAGGGAGGGGGCACAGCATTGGTGCTGGATGCCCTGGTGCTAGGTGCTTCTGTGACACAGCCAGGGAGGGGGCACAGCATTGGTGCTGGATGCCCTGGTGCTAGGTGCTTCTGTGACACAGCCAGGGAGGGGGCACAGCATTGGTGCTGGATGCCCTGGTGCTAGGTGCTTCTGTGACACAGCCAGGGAGGGGGCACAGCATTGGTGCTGGATGCCCTGGTGCTAGGTGCTTCTGTGACACAGCCAGGGAGGGGGCACAGCATTGGTGCTGGATGCCCTGGTGCTAGGCGCTTCTGTGACACAGCCAGGGAGGGGGCACAGCATTGGTGCTGGATGCCCTGGTGCTAGGTGCTTCTGTGACACAGCCAGGGAGGGGGCACAGCAGTCTCTGAGGAGATAAGAGAATCCTCGCAAGGAAGCAAAGTGTTGTCTCCTAGTGCTTTGGAAGCTGTGATTCATATTTTTTATTTCCTCACAGTGGAAAGCTCATGATGGCATTATTTTAAAAGTAGATTGGAACTCGGTCAACGATCTGATCCTGTCTGCTGGTGAAGACTGTAAATATAAGGTATGTGGTGTTGAGATTTCTCATCTTGCTGAAAGACTCAAATTTTGGTGAAACATTTTTAGCATGTAATGTTTTCTTTCAGCCATTTATTTTACTACTGTCTTTTAACTCTAATAATTTAACAACTCACACTGTAATTCTAAGTTGTATTTTAAAGGACTAAGTTAAAATAACCTTTTTAGACTTGCAGAATTTGACTTACTAAGTAGCAACTTTACTATAACACTTAGCTTGAGGGACTTCATTTAAATCAGTTCATTTCAGTTTTTGGAATTAACAGTAATGGTTTATGCTTATGGAGGGTTTTGGACCAAAGAAATTGTGCAAAGAAATAAAATATAGTTAGAGGTATTTTGTTGAAAGAAGTAATTTTAGAGAAAGTTGGTAGAGTCCTTCATGGGTGAAAGTTTTTAATCAAAATATTGAACATGTCAAACCATTGCTATCACATCTAGGAAGGCAGAATGGGTTTTATATTTAATTAAAGATTTAGGGCCCGTTGTGACAGCTTAGCAGCTAAAGTTCTCACCTTGCACCATATGGGTGCTGGTTTGTGTTCTGGTGGCCCCACTTCCCCTCTAGCTCCCTGCTTGTGGCCTGGGAAAGCAATCAAGGATGGCCCAAGGCCTTGGGACCCTGCACCCACTTGGGGAGACCAGGAGAAGGCTCCTGGCTTCAGATCGGCTCAGCTCTGGCCGTTGTGGCCACTTGGGGTATGAATCAGTAGATGGAAGATTTTCCTATCTGTCTCTCCTTCTCTCTGTGTATCTGACTTTCCAAGAAAAATAAATAAAACTTAAAAGAAAGATTTAATAAAATTTGAAAATTATAAATGCTATAAAATATTTTCATTTTGAGATTATTTATATTTCAAGGACTTTGATGTTCTCTCTCTTGTATGAGTTAAGACATTTAACTGTTAATATTATGAGGTAGTCCTTCCTAAATATTTATTTTATACACTATGGAAGAAAGATTTGTTATAATAATATTGTGGCTGCTAAAATGCATTTTGAAAACATTGCTTTTGCAGGTGTGGGACAGTTACGGCCGCCTCCTGTACAACTCACAGCCCCACGAGCACCCTATCACCTCGGTTGCCTGGGCTCCAGATGGCGAGCTGTTTGCTGTCGGGTCCTTCCACACTTTACGCCTGTGTGATAAGACAGGGGTAAGTCCTACGGCTGAGTGAGCACGCATGCGCGGTCATAAGCACGAGAATGCACAGCACGCATGATTCTGGAGCCTCAAAAATATATTTCAGTGAATGGATACTACTGCTTCTTTCTAATCTACCTTTTTAAAGCCCGATTCGATCGGTTGCAGATTCCTGGGATGAAGTGAACTTCCCATTTGAGGAAGGCGCATGTTCACTACTATTTGCCTTTCTGGAAGGGCTTATTTTGAGCCTCAGTGTAAAACATAGTGGAGTGGTTAAGGTATTAAAATATATGCCCTTTTAATTTAATTTAATTCTGCCAATGCATTTTACACAAAATTTTTTTGCATGCTTTGCATAGCGAATTAGTAATAAAATTTAAAAATAACCACTTTCATATGTTTATCAGGAAGTTATATTTGTATACATCTGAGAGCTTTTCCTCTCAAAGAATCCTCCCCACTTCCACATGCTCCGTTTAGAATCCAGGCCAACAGCCAAGCCAGCCTCTCCCCGTTGTTACTGCGGGACGGGGTGCTTGTTCAGATGCCCCAAAGCAGGACGACGCGGCAGGGAAAGGTTGAGGGGAGCTACTTCATGCTCGTCTTAACTGTGAGGAATCACGTGTTTGTTCTTTGACTTCTTTTCCTCAAGTGTAACATAGGATAACGAGCCTTAGGGTGCTGAGAGCCTTGTGAGTGTGAATGATCTGCAGTTGGAGCTCTGTCCTGTCTTCTTTCAGATGAAATAGGACGCCATCCACCTGGCTTTGAAATCAGCTGCCGTGTAATCCACTCAGCCTTCTCCTCTGCAACGCCCTGATTTTTTTTTTTTGAGATTTATTTACTTTTTATTGGAAGGCATATCTACAAAGAGAAACAGAAACACAAAAGGAAAGATCTTCCATCCGATGATTCACTGCCCAAGTAGCCTCATGGCTGGAACTGAGCCAATCCAAAGCCAGGAGCCAGGAGTTTCTTCCAGGTCTCCCATGTGGGCGCAGCGTCCCAAGGCTGTGAGCAGTCCTTGACTGCTTTCCCAGGCCACAAGCAGGGAGCTGGAAGGGAAGTGGGGCCACCAGGACACGAACTGGTGTCCGTATGGAATCCTGGCATGTGCAAGGGGACACTTTACCCCTTGAGCTGTCACCCTGGCCTGCAGCTCCCTGATTTGTTACGTGTGTTTAAACCAGGCTGAACACTGGCTCGCACAGGTTTCCTGCCTACTCACTCGCAGACTTACTTTTCTCTTCTCATACAATTCTCTCACCTTTATCCTACGAATTCTGCCCATTCTTCAAGAACCATCGTGATCACGTCTGACTTTATTTTGTAAAGCCTGTGGACAGATTGCAGTCTGTTTTTCTTTTTAAAAGGATTTATTTGTTTATTTGAAAAGCAGCTTTATGAGGAAGTACAGGAGTGTGGAAGGCATAGATTAGTCTTCCTTCTCATGGTTTGCTCCTCCAATGCCCTTGGGGCCTAGAGCTGGACAAGGCAAGGCTGAAGTCAGAAACTGGGAGCTTCATCCGGGTCTCCCATGTGAGTACAGAGGCCCAAGGATTTGGAGTATTTTATGCTGCTTTCCCAGATATTAGGGAGTTGGATCAAAAGTGGAAGAGCTGGGCCCAGTATGGTATCCTAGCGGCTAAAGTCCTTGCCTTGCACGGGCTGGGATCCCAAATGGGCACCAATTCTAATCCTGGCAGCCCCTCCTCCCATCCAGCTCCCTGCTTGTGGCCCCAAAAGGCAGTCGAGGATGGTCCAAAGCCTTGGGATTCTGCACCTGCATGGGAGGCCCGGAAGAAGCTCCTGGCTCCTGACTTTGGATTGGCTCAGCTTTGGCTGTTGCAGCCGCTTGGGGGAATGAAGCAGCGGGTGGAGATCTTCTTCTCTGTGTGTCTCTCTGTGTATCTGACTTTCCAATAAAAAATAAAAAATAAAAAATAAAAAAATAAATCTTAAAGGGTGGAATGTCTGGGACTTGAACTGGTACTCATGTGGGATGCTGGCATTGCAGGTGGAGGCTTAACGTGATGCTCCATAACAACAGCCCCTGTTTGTTTAGTTTGTAGTATCTGTTACCTAGATCTTTCTGCTTCGTTACACTAGGGTGTTAGATTACGTCATCTCATCAGTAGGGGCACTGTTTTGGAAGATTACTTATTTGTATTTAAAGGAAGAATCACAGAGAGGAGAGAGAGAGACAGAGAGAGATCGAGATCTTTTACCTCTGGATTATCCCTCACATGGCACAATGGCCATGGCTGAGCCACTCTGAAACTAGCAACTTCCTCAGAGTTTCCCTTGTGGGTGCGAGCGTCCAGAGAACTGAAGCCATCCCTGCTGCCTCTCACCTGACACCTGGTGATCTAAGTTGGGAGTGGAGCAGCTGGAACAGGAGCCAGGGCCGTGTGGGCTTGCCACCACTGCAGGTGGAGAGCACACACAACTGGGTAATTCAGAAAGTTCCTAGAAAAAATTAATCCCAAAACAAGCTTATTTTAGTAAAAAAATGTTTAAAATACACATTTTCTATGAGTTTTTCAAAAAATTATTTACTCATTAGAGAGATTATCCATTCACTTGTTCACCCCTTGGTGCTTAGTATGCCTGTGGCTGGATAAAGTGTATAACTAGCAGTCAGGAACAAAATGCTGGCTTACCTTGTTAAGTGAGTCCTTGTTAACAACTTCCTAGAGTCCTCATTTGCAGCTTTTTGGAGGGCTCTTCATATGCATGGATTTCAAAACATTTTTGCTTGGAAATATGCTGAAAGGTAGAGACAGAAAAATAGAAAAGGATGGAGACAGAATTCCCGTTTACTGTTTCGATTCCTAAATGCCTACAAGAGGCAGAAGTGAAGCGGGGAGTGGTACCTGGGTTCTCCATCGTGTGGAAGGAACCAGTTCCTTGTGCCCTCCATGCTCCTCTCAGCATCTGTTTACGTGGGAAACTGGAGGCAAGACCTGCAGCTGGGAACTGAAGCCAAACACTCTGTTATGGCACCTGGCCGGAATGGCTCACCCAAGAGATTCTTTTTGAGGTAGTACAGAACATCTTATTGTAAGTGATAATTCTATCCGCAAAGTACTTTAAAAAACTGTAAAAAATGGATCTGGGATAAGCTTATTTTGATGTTAAGAAATTTGAAATTCATACTTAGTTTTACATAAGATACATTTTCACTAACTTTTTAAGGACCCGTAAATATAAACATTTTGAATCAAAAGCCACTGGTGATTCCAGAGTCCTACAACCTGTGTGTTGATTGTACCCACGTTGGCAGCAGGTGGAGTATAGACAACCTGGAGTTCTGATGTGGCTTCCTGGTGCCGGGGGATGATAGAAGATAGTGTTGTAAAGAAGAAATCGTGGTCCCCCCAGTTACGCACACTTACCTGTCACAGTTCCCTGAGGGATGGTCTTTGCTTGGCTTCCCTTGGATGTCTCAGAGCTGGAATGATTTTCTAGGTGGTATCTATTGGAAATTTGAAAGGTCTAGACCACCCATGGCTACCTGAGACTAGAGACAGAGGATGGGAGAATTAGTAAGCAGACTGAAAAAAGTATACAAGAACAGTGACGAGGAAGCTACGTATAAGAATACAGTCTTTGGAAGACTCATATTTGTAGAAGATTCCAGTGTTAACATAGCAGCCCAGAACCAAACAGGCTCCTGAAAGGCCCTTGAGGCCGCCAGGCCAGGTGACCCTGGCCGAGCACGGGGCTGCTGAGCGGGCAGGAAGCGAGGGCTGAAGCAGAGCTGTGGGAGCCTGGGTGGGTGTTAAAGGCGTGCTGCCGAGCTGAGCCAGTCGCCGAAGGATAGTGCAGGGTTTTGTTTGTCTTGGCTTTCTCAGGTCATTGGTTGACCACGGAGACGGTACCTGGAGCCCTCAGGGTCCACATGGGCAAGTGCATCGTTTGCCGGAAACGGTGAGGGGTAAGCACTGGGTAAATAACGTGGGCAGCCTTCCCCAGGCCGTCACACAAACCTCGGCTTCCAGGGTTACCTCATATTGTTGTTACAGTTGTCCAGTTACCAGCAAAATATTCACATTATTCTAAAAAACAGGACAATGTTTATAGGACAAAAGAGTCTGAAACTGTCCCTGAGGAAACCCAGTGTTGTAACCTATCAAAGATCCACCAGCTCTAAATGTGATTGAAGAGCTAAAGAAAAAGAGAATAGGTCAGAATCAATACGAAATACCACGAAGATATAGAAGTTACTAAAGAGGGCCCTATTAGGAATTGGGGAAAGTAAGTAAATAATTAAATCTAAATAGCCTTTAACCTCAGAAATACGGTCAATTTCTTCACTACTGAGTTCCATATGAAACTGCATCACAAAGCAGTGCCTTGCCCACTCGGCGGAGAAGGGGGCCACGCGCCGCTGCCAGCGCGCTGGTGGGAGCGGTGGCTGGTACAGCTTTCCTGCAGTGTACCTTGGCAAGACCTACCAAGGGCTTTAAAACTTTTGACATAACCCTTCTATCTTCAGGGAAGTATAAAAATGTATCACATATTTATTTTTCACTTATATCTTGTATGCATTAACTCCTTCCTAAACATGGATTGAGATTTGATTATGTGCTAGGCACTTGCTCCAGATGTCAAAGAACAACAGTAAACAAGGTAAATTCCTTGCTCTTAAGCGTTTTTCATTCTGGCAGATGAAAGATTAAAAATGAATGATAACGTTAGTAAAGTGGTGGGGATATTTAGCTGGGAAAGGAGGAGATTATCTTAGGTTATTCTGTTTGATCATAGAATATCAAAATAAATGTACCAGCTAAATGTTTGTTACTGGCTGGTAAGTAAAATAAATTGTGGTACAAGTGGTACTTAAAAATAAAAATTACAATACCACAACTATTTTCTAGATTCTGTAATTTTATTTTTTATTTTTTTAGAAAATGCACGATTCAAGTATATAAGGAAAATACTCATAAAAGGCAAAAAGTTTACATTATTTTAAAGAAAGAAGTATACAGACTGTATGAATGAATTACACTAACTTAAGCAGAGTGGAATTCAAGGGAGATCAAGTTTGTATCTGACCTTGTTTTTCACTATCGTTGTTGCTTTTATTTGTCAGTAGGTGGTGCTGTTGCTTGGGTAAGAGTTAATGTTTTGTGATTCTCATTTTCCCTGTCTGAATATTCAGTTAGTCATTATCATAAAAAAGACTTTCTCCATTCATTCATTTAAACTAATTGCAATGATTCATGATCTGCACTAACTGGTCTCCCTGCCATTTGTGACTTTTTATTGTCAGTGATTTAATACAATCTATAACATTCTAATTTGTAGTACATAAGAGAATATTAATTTTAAAAAAGAGTTTGTGTGCCTCAAAGAACTAGAAGAAACTGCATTTCTTTTCCACTGAAACTTAATTTATAAATATACAAAAATGCTTTGAAAAAGTTTGTGGAAAATGGAATTAGAAACTTTATTTTGGTGCAAAAAATTTTGAAAGCCATTCATAGTATTTGCCTAATCTTTTTTTTTTTTTTTAAGATTTATTTAGTTTTTATTGGAAAGGCCAGATATACAGAGAGGAGAGACAGAGAGGAAGATCTTCCGTCCGATGATTCACTCCCCAAGTGACTGCAATGGCCAGTGCTATGCCGATCCAAAGCCAGGAGCCTCTTCCGGGTCTCCCACATGGGTGCAGGGTCCCAAAGCTTTGGGCCGTCCTCGACTGCTTTCCCAGGCCACAGGCAGGGAGCTGGAAGGGAAGTGGGGCCGCCGGGATTAGAACCGGGGCCCATATGGGATCCCGAGCGTGCAAGGTGAGGACCTTAACCACTGCACCACCGCGCTGGGCCCCATAGTATTTTCATAGTACACATTTCTCTGAATTTTGTGAAGACCTCAGTTTCATAAATTGAACTCGTGATTCTTTGACAGAGATTATACATCTGAGGATTCTTTTAATGCAGTACACTTATATAGAAAATAATGGCATTGGAGAGGTAATTTGAGAAGTCAAATCAGGTTTTGTTTTTGTTTTGTTTTGTTTAAATATTCATTTGTTATTTCCCTGTCAGGAAATAGCCTTCATGTAAAAGTAGCTTGACAGAATATGAAAGAAAAAAAATCTGAGCTCTTCCTCTGTGGTAGAAGTGATCTTTTGACGGGTCAGTACTTTATAGAAGCAGTCTGTATCGTTGTGTCCACATGGCCATTTTGCTTTAATGTAGCAGCACCCGCATGTTTGTCAACCTCTGAAGGCAAAACTTCAGTGATAAGTTTGCAAAGTTAAATCCCTCCTGGGGCATGAGCCAGAGGGCCGCAGATCTTCCTGTGTGTCTATGTCTCACTGCATTTCAGTCGAAATGAAAGTAAGAATATAATAAGTAAATAAGTAGGAGACAAAGTTGAAGACCTCTTCCGGGGCCGTGGGTTCTTCATCCACCATGTGATGTGCTGAACTGGGTGGTCAGCTCTCTCTTTACTCCAAGTTCCATGCGCATTGGGTGTCCTGCTGGCTTCCATTTGTATTAGTGATTAAAACAAATTCTGAATATTGACATGTTAGGTGAGAAGAAACAGCACTGTCCATTGTATGCCGGAAGTGGGAAAATCTCGAGCACGGCTGGCAAATGGTGCCACTCATGTAATTGTACATTTATTCTGGTTTTATTGTAGTTGATGTAAATGTACATGCTCTCTCTCGGAAGCCAGGGAAAGGGGACAGGTAGGCCACGGGTGTCCAGAGCGCGCGCGTGCTGGGGGAACACAGTGTTCCCGTGTGTCTTTACTTGGATTGCTACTTCCATATCTACGTGCTTTTTTGTCTCCTAGCTGACTGACATTCCCCTTCTCGGTTACACGACACAAAATGACCAGTGTGACCAGCTGTTAGGGCTTCATCTGTTCTGTTTGAGATGGTAGACTTCAGGGAAAAGCTCACCAGGTAGGTACGCAGACCTGGCCTGGTTAGGTCCTGGCAGGCTGGTGAAGGGTATACAAACCTGGCTGTCAGAACTCTTGGCCCAAGTCCATGAAGATTGTTGGTGCTGCCCAGATCCTCGCACAGAAGGCAGGGAAGGAAAGCAGCCAAACTCAGTGTTCGTTGTTTGTGTTTCAGAGTCATTTTAGTGGAATTTCTCGAAAGTTCCGAATTTAATGTGCTGAGAGATTTCCTTTTTACCTGAATACATTTCTAATTTTATAACGAGAAGCGATGAGAAAAGCAGTTATATTTTCAGATTCGACAGAAAGCCACATTTGTGAGAGAAGTCATAAAATATAGACCGTGAAGCAAGGGTGTGTGTTTCCTATGTCGTGAGCGTGGGACTCTACAGTTCAGAGCTGAGAAACTCAACAATTGATACAAACAAATTTAGGTTACAGAATTTATTTTGAAGCCTTTTAAAAAAGAACAGCTAACACATAATGGCTTTTTACAAATGTTGCATTGTAGGGAATTATTGTGTGGTTGAAAGATAGTTTTTGATGACAGCATCTTGACTAATTCATTACTAGACTTGATCCATTTGCTCAGTTTGATTAATTTTTGACAAGGCTAGTTTAAAATTTTCTTTTTGACAAAAATATTTCAAAATTCTTTCACAGGCAGAATACAGAAGGGAGAAAGAGAGGTACCGTCCATCTGCTGTTCATTCCCAAATGGCTACAGCGGTCTAGGCCGGCCCAGGCTGAGCGGGGCTGAAGCCCGGAGCAGCAGGTCCTGGGGTCTCATGTGCTGGCAGGGTCCGAGGTGGTGGCATGCCATCTTCGGCTGCTTCCCCAGGCACACGAGCAGGGAGCTGGGTCAGAGGCAGAGCGGCCATTCTGATACAGGGTGTCGGTGCTGCAGGCAGCGGACTAACGTGTTGTGCCATATGCCAATTCTTGGTTTTAAAATTTAGGAATCTCTGCCTTTACATTTGCTCTTTGGATATATTTTTTAATTGTAAACCTCTAGTTTGCTTAAAATCATGATTTAGCTCTGGCAAGAAAGGCTTGCTATGGATACAAACCCATTCATTTCTTTGACAAATATTTATGAGTGCTAATTTCTGTATGTTTTTCTAGCTACTCAGTAAATAACATATCTGTTTTCTTTGAGTAATTCACCCACTACTTATGTAAACAGATACTTACATAACATAGTGATTTAATGGTAAAGGTTATGATTACTGGGGGTCCAGAGAAGAGAAAGAATAATGATAAAAGGTCAGATATGTCTGAGCTTATTGTTTATGAGACTTAATTGGTTTAAATGAAGTTCCTCATTGTGATTAACTGAGAATTTTTAAAAAACCAAGAGCAAAAATATCTTTAAATGACCAAAGATCATATAACTGTAAATGCATACACACACATATATATATATAACTGAGCAACACAAATTTTAGTTTGGTCTTTTTATAATATTGATAAAAATATAAATTTAAGTCTCGACCTAGATGTGGAGAAATTTGCCTTTGTCTGTCTAGTGTTTTTCCGTGTGCAGTGTTTAAATCATTAAAAGCCTCTGTAACATGTATGTAAGGCCCAGTCGGCTCTGCCTGTGCATGCGGTGTGTCCCACGATGTCCACCCACATTTTAGGGGAATGGTGCTACCTCGTTGTCTCGTCAGTGCTCCAGAAAGCAGGCTCCAGCATTCACACCTTCTGCTCAGCTGTGCCAGTACCAGTCGTGTAAAAAAAATGGAACCAAAGGTGTTCTTTCCTTTTATCATGGTCCTTAAATTGCCTTTTCCTTTCTTGCCCTTTCCCCTTTACAGAGTTCTGTAGATTTTTTGTTGTTGTTGTTAACCATTAGGCCACATCTAATTATTTGCTTTATCATCTGTGAGGAACTATTGATTTGACAATTCAAAATCTCTCCCTAAGGGACTTTTCCTCCGCTATTCTAAGATGTCCATGTTTCCTCTGAAATAGGCACCTGTATCTTACCTATGATTTCATTTTTCTCAGTGTTAGGACATACTGATGAAGAGAGCAACAATTTTTCTCAATATTCAGGTTTTCTTTTTTACAATTTGTATGATAGGATATTAAATACATGTTTTATTTGATGTCATAAGCCTATTTTGATGCTTTCTTTTAAAGATTTGTTTATTTTGCTTGAAAGTCAGAGTTAAAGAGTGCAACTGCTGGAGCTGAGCCGATCCAAGCTTGGTTACAGGAGCTTCTGCTGTGTCTCCCCCATGGGCGTAAGGGCTCTAGGTCGTGGGCTGTGCTTTGCTGATTGTCCAGTCCGTTAGCAGGGAGCTGGATTGGAACTGGGGCAGCCAGGGCTTGAACTGGTGTCCATGCGGTGTTCTGGCACCACAGACTGAGGACTAATGTGCCATACCACCCTACTGCCCCCTGATTGTTACTTCTTTTTAAAATATATCTGGTTTGATATTTAAAATGCTTTCTGTTGGAATCCTTGTGAATCTAGTCCTGCATGATCAAGACCAAGTTCTTTCTACTTTGATAACAACATAGCCAAAATCTTACTGAGTTTAGTTTTTTTTTTCATTGTAAGTCTTTGGAAGCTAAAATCACAAACCTTAAACTGCCTTTTAGAAGTGGTAAGAATCCTTTTTCTTATGTTTATGCTCATATCTGAATCTGAATCTTAAAAAGTAAAAACAGCAGTGGGCATCAGTTCTACAGCTACAAGGAAACAGATTCTGGCAACAACTTGAATGGTTAAGGAAGCAGACCCTTTCCGGGAAAGGAACACGGTGCTGGTAATATCTGATTTTAACTTAGGGAAGCTTATGCTGGGTTTATGGCCGCTGAGTCTAGAGATGTAGAATCGTGAAGTTGTCTTGTTTTATGCAGCAGTCATTTGTGGTAGCACTAATGAAACACTAGTGGAAGTTGTATCTTTATGGCTGCAGTTGAAGGACAGTCTCGGCAGTGAGTTATGGGGCGAGGCCGTCCTAGGCAATGATTTCACTCTAGTTATGGATAAGAAAATTTCTCCCATTAGTATTAATAAGAACCATTTCATAAAATATTATCATGTAATTTGTCCCGCCCACCTTCCTCCGTACCTTGACCCTCCCCTCCCTAACTGGAGGTACGCGTGGACAGGCAACCCTCTTAGTTATATGAACAGTATTAAAAATAAAATTAAAAAATTTCTGTCATGTAAGTAACACATTAAACTTGGTTTTTATCATGCCAGTTTCTAAGTGACTTGTCTACCAGAAAACAGGATTTGGATGAGGGAGAGAGAGGAAAGGCCTAGCACTCCACTTATGACCCAGGAAGATGATTCTAGTTGAAAAATTTTTGGTAGTCCTAGAATCCATGGATCCTGGCTGTGTGTGTAATGTTTGTTCTGAGACAAAACCAAACTTACAATCTCACATTGTTTCAGGGTTTCTCCGCCTTAGTACATATGTATGTATATTGCTGAACCTTTCAGAAGCAAACAACCAGTGATTGGACTTTGTTGTCAGTGCGACACTGCTCCTTGGTAGGCAGCTCAGAATGGCACTTGTGTTTTAGCTGTAGGTCATGCTGTGACTACAGACCAGTTTTGTGTTCTACAAATTTCTTTTATAATTACTGCTTTTTTTTCTTATATTCATCTTGTTCTTTTTTTGAAATTATTTGTACCAAACCAAGCCAAGCCAAAAATATTTGTTTGAGATTAAGGAGACAGGGCCCAGCGCAGTCTCCTCATGGCTTAAGTCCTTGCCTTGCATGAACCATATTCCCTATGGGCACTGGTTTGTATCCTGGGTGCTCCATTTCCTTTACAGGTCCCTACTTGCACTTTTGGCCTGGGAGAGCAGTTGAGGATGGCCCAAAGCCTTGAGACCCTGCACCTGCATTGGAGACCTGGAAGAAGTTCCTGGCTCCTGGCTTCAGATCAGCTCAGCTTTGGCTGTTGAAGCCACTTGGGGAGTGAGCCAGCAGGCAGAAGATCTTTCTGACTCTTTCTCTATGTAAATCTGACTTTGCAATAAAAATAAATAAGTCTTAAAAAAAGATTAGGCAGGCCCGGTGCAGTGGCACAGTGGTTAAAGTCCTCGCCTTGCACGCCTGGGATCCCATATGGGTGCCGGTTCTAATCCTGGTAGCCCTGCTTCCCATCCAGCTCCCTGCCTGTGGCCTGGGAAAGCAGTCGAGGATGGCCCAAAGCTTTGGGACCCTGCACCCACGTGGGAGACCCGAAAGAGGCTCCTGGCTTTGGATCGGCATAGCATCGACCATTGCAGTCACTTGGGGAGTGAATCATCGGACGGAAGATCTTCCTCTCTGTCGCTCCTCTCTGTATATCTGGCCTTTCCAATAAAAATAACATAAATGTTTTTTTAAAAAAAAGATTAGGCAAATAATTTAAAATCTCACCAGTGTTATGAAGACAAAATAATAAGTAACATTAAATAATCTAGTTAGAAATGCAGAATAAGCTTGTATTTCGCATAAATGTAAGGGAAACTCAAAACAACAAAAATAATGAAAGCAAAAGTAAAAAAAAATAATCCACAGTAAAATTTAAAATGTTAAGTATTTTCGTTTTTCTGGCTATGATTATTATAAAGATATTTTATATCTCTTAAAATATCACTATATATAATGACATACCGATTTTATCTTAATATTTTATAGTTTCAAAATATTCATATCCTATGAAAGCAAGGGAAAATTAGATTGGAGGGGAATGATAATACTGAGGCAATTTTTTTTCAAGATTTATTAATGTTTTTAATTGGAAAATGAGATATAGAGAGAGGAGGAAAGTAGAGAGAGACAAGAGAAGATGATCTTCCGTCCAGTGATTCACTACTTAAGTAGCCAAAATAGCTAGAGCTGCACTAATCTGAAGCCAGGAGCCAGGAGGCTCTTCTGGGTCTCCCATGTGGGTACAGGGACCCAAGGATTTAAGCCACCCTCAACTGCTTGCCCAGGCCACAAGCAGGGAGCTGGATGGGAAGTGAGGCTGCTGGAATTAGAACTGTTACGTGTATTGACACTGTAGGCATACACGGTGCTAGAAAGTCCAGCCTCCATCTTTGTTCTGGAATAAGGATGCGTGTCAGCCTGTGTCTTCCCTTCTCAGTAAGCTGGTCTCCGTTGTACAGCTCCTCGAGATGTACCAACACGTGTACATATTTACCTGTGTATCTGCTGAGCTTCTACTTTGCATGAATATTATTTTATATCAGAAAGAAACATAATATTTGTCTTTTGGGGATTGGTTTATTTTGCTTTTGGGACCTTTTAGTTGCAAATGGTAGAATTTCATTCTTTTTAATGGCTGAGTGGTATTTCATAGAGTAGATGCCACAGCTTCTTCATCCACTCCTCCGTTTGGGGCATTTGGGTTATTTCCATGTCTTTCCTAGTGTGGATTGTGTAGCTGTAAATATAGGATTACAGGTCACTTTCGCATGTGCAGATTTCATTTCCTTTGGATATATTCCTCAAAGTGGGATAGCTGGGTCATATGGCAGATCAATTTTCAGTCCATCTTTTGTTGTGAAAATGCTGCTATAAACATGGTGGAGCAGATATCTTTTGCTACAATGAGACTTTTTGGCATTTACCCAGTAGTGGGACTAATGGATCATATGGCAAGTCTATTTTTATTTTTTTAAAAATCTCCATACTGTTGTCCACAGGGGCCACACTAATTTGTATTCCCTCCACACACAGATGCTAGCATTTGTTGCTATCTTTTAAGTAACAGTTATTCTGATAAGGATGAGGTGATGTCTTATTTTGTTTCATATTTTTATTTATTTAAAGATTATTTTTATTGGAAAGTCAGATTTACAGAGAGAAGGAGAGACAGAGAAAGATCTTCTCTCCTTTGGTTCACGTCCCAAGTGGGCACAATGGCTGGCGCTGAGCTGATCTGAAGCCAGGAGTCAGGAGCCTCCTCCGGGTCGACCATGTGGACACAGGGTCCGAAGGCCTTGGGCTGTCTTCAGTTGCTTTCCCAGGGTACACACAGGGAGGTGGATGGGAATAGGAGCATCCAGGACAGGAAACGGTATTCACATGTGATCCCAGCACATGGAAGGTGAGGATTTAACCACTAGGCTATCATGCTGGACCCCTTATTTTAGTTTTACATTGCCTTAATGGAAACTGACGTTGAGCATTTTTCATAGATTTATTGCTCACTTGTTTTCTTTTGAGACCTGTTAACATCTTTACAAATATCTTAACTGGACTGGTGTTTTTCTTTTTTGAGGTGGGTTTTTTTTGCGGGCGGGGGAAGCAGCGACTGATATATTCTAATTATTAATCAGATAAATATTTTGCAACTATATTCTTCCAATCTGTGTGGTGTTTCTTCTTTTTGTCAATTGTTGATAAACATTTCTACAAAAAAAAAAGTGAAAAAGCAAAAACACTCAGCCAAGAACAAGAAGAAAGCGAGAGTTAGACTGTAGATTATGAAGTTCAGTGAATGGAAAGAGAATATGAGTTTTTGTTTTGACAATAAATTAATCATCCATCTAGCAAATGCTTGTAATGAAAATGCACATAATGCCATTTGTTAACAAGATTGTTGTGTTCTCACTGTTTGCTCGCATTAGCAGGAAGCTGGAATTAGGAGTAAAACTGATGTAGGTGCAGGTGTTGCAGTAGATGCCTTAATCAATAGGTTAAGAAGCCGTCCCCTTCAATAATTTTAGCATAAAGATGCATTCTTTTGAAAAATTATCTAAATATGTTAGCAAGTGCCCAATCTAAAACTTCTTACAGACTTTTTCAGTAACCATTTTTCCCCTTTTGTTCTCTCCCCAGTGGTCGTACGCTTTAGAGAAACCCAACACTGGCAGCATATTCAATATTGCGTGGTCAGTTGATGGCACTCAGATCGCTGGAGCCTGTGGAAACGGACATGTGGTGTTTGCGCATGTGGTGGAGCAGCGCTGGGAATGGAAAAACTTTCAAGTGACATTAACTAAAAGAAGGACCATGCAGGTATGAGTGTGTCCTGATGCTGTTTAAACCTGCTGCTTTGCACGGTCGCCCCGTGCAGAATAGGGAAGTGTCAGTGCCTTCGTTAAGCACATTTAATCACGCTTATAACAATTCGGCCATCTTACAATGCTTTAGTTTTTATTTTAATATTTATTCAGTTTTTCTTAAGACTTAAGAACTTTTCAATTATATAAAACTTAAATACCTACAGCTACTGCAGATTCGGATTTAGGACAGAGAATGAAATATGAAGCATTTGGGGGATATGTCAGTTTATTTTAAAAGGAAGGAAGGAGAAGGCAGTGACAAACAGGGACAAGGTGGCTTTGTTTCTTAGAGCTGATCTTGAAGCAGGCCTAACCTTATTAACTTATTGTTAGCTTAAGAGTTTTGCTTAGTTATAATTAGATGAATTATTTAATCTGATTAAAATTATTTCAAGGGTTGCCTAAGAAGGTTAAAATACAAAAGTGGTAAGAAGTGTGAGTTTCCCTACCCATTATAGGTTTAGCTTTGTGTGATCTGGTGTGTGGCAGTCAGCGATGTTCTGTGCTAACAGCCCATCTCAGGACTCCCATGTGGGCTGGTGAATCAGGCTGACCCGAACAGCTCTTATGGACTCTCTTCTCCAAACCACCAGGTCTCAGTCCCCACCCTTGCCTGCAAGTTCAGTGACCCTGGGAGTCACACAGGAGTCATCCCTCACCTACACGCACAGTGGCCTTATCCATGGATGTCCCTAGGCAGCAATTACATACTCCAAAAACCCTAGAGCTATGGCAGCCAGCAGGTGGAGCCTGGCACCACTTAGTGCACAGGCCATCCAAAGCCCAGGACTCACTCACCCCATGGCCAGAGTCCCAAGCATTGAGTCCAGCCTGGCTCAGGTACTTTTAGCAGCTGCCACACTGCTGAGGGCTCCCTCCACCCAAGCCTGTGGATGACACCCTCTAGGCTCCTCCCACTGCAAGGTGGTGGCAGCATGGTGGAGCCAAGGACCTAATCCAGTTCCCAAGATCCCCTCACGGCGTACTTACCATGAGGGGAGAAAACTCTCAGGCCTGGGCAAGCCCAAGTCTCGCTCACTGCGTGGCAGCAGTGGTCATGGCCAGAATGGCAAGCATTGGGTCTGACCTGGCTCAGGCACCTCCAGCAGCCGCCACACAGCTGAGGGCTCCCTCCACCCAAGCCCCGTGGCTGAACCAAGCCTAAAACATTTAAGTATGCAGCATCTCATTTTTTTGGAGTTGTAAATGCTGTACCCCGTCTCACAATGAAAACAAGTAATTTTGATGTGAAATACTTTGTAAATTAATGTTGGAAGTTTGGGACCTAGCATTAAGAAAAGGGGAGAAGTGGCCAGCGTTGTGTTATAGCAGATAAAGTCCTTAGACTGTGGCCGTTTTGGCTGTTTCATTCTGGTCCACCTCCTTCCTAATAGCCTGGGGAAAGGAATGAAGGATACCCACGTGGGCGATCCCCAAGAAGTGCCTGGCCCCACACTTTGGCCTGGCTCACCCCAGCCGAAGCAGCCATCCGGGGAATGACCAGTGGATGAAAGATTTCTTTCCTACTCTGTCTCTCCCTTTCACTCTCTATTGCTCTGACTTTCAAATAAAAATCTTTTTTTTGTTTAAAGGAAATGTTAATATTTTACAGGTGAGATAATATCAATTATGAGCTTTCCAAGGGCACAGGTTCTGTATGTATGTCACCTTTGTTCCTTCTAAAAGGCACGCCTCCCACCTCCCCCAACTTAGTGCCTTTCATGTAGCAAGCACTCAGCAAATGCATTTAAAATGAGTTGAAGTGAGGCTGAGGAGGAGGCCGCGGACCTTGTGCCGATAAGTCCTCTGCCAAAGGGAGGAGTACAGCTTTCTCTTCCACTTTACTGTTTCAGCTCCCCTGATCCTCAGTAATCATATTGCTAGAATTACTTAAGCATTTCTAAGTGTATATCATGTTATTTCTAAGGCGGAGCTAATAAAATATTCTGTTAATTCAAATAGCCAGCATTTTTAATTTGGATAATATAGTCATTAGGCACATTATCAATTTTTACTGCTTTATTTACTCATTTAAAAAATTTAAAACTTTTTAATTGGGGAATTTAAAACAGACAAGTAGGTAGTAGTATCATGAAACTCCATGTTCATATCATCCAACTCAAATTACCATCAGCCCATCATTAAGCCTGTTCTATCCATGTCCATCTCTACAGTCCTCTGCCAAATTATTTTGAAGCAAGTCTGGACATATTTAACAATGTCAGTATATAAAGCTAAAAGATAAATCTCTTTGTTGTAACATACCTGCAATACTGTTATCTTACCTTAAGAATGATGGTAAATCCTTAACATTATCAAATGTTAAATTTGTTTGTATAAGGGTCCAAAATGGTTTGCACAGTGCAGTTGATTAATATGCCTTATTTTTATATTTGAGAGATCAGAGAGACAGACCTAAAGAGAGGGAAAGATAGAAAACAGAGGAAGGGAGGGAGGGAGGAAAGAGGGAGGGAGGGAGGAAAGAAGGAGGGAAGGGGGCTGAACACTTCCCTTAATGTGTCTTTTAAATCCACATTTGACTGTCAGTTCTCTCTTCTCTCTGTTTCCCTCCGCTGTAGTTTGCTTGGTGAAGAAACCAACTTGCTTAGCCAATAGCAGTTGTAAATCTGTACTTCACTGATGGTGTCTGCATGGTGTGGTTTGACATGCCCTTCTCATTAATAGTTGGATTTAGATGATGGTGTAAATACATATTTCTGTTAATTAACTTGAGAACTAAAATGTTTCATTGTCTTATCTATGAAAAAGAATGAACTGTGAATTCTGATCAGCTGATTCGAGAAAATAGTTATTATATAGTGCATAAGAACCAGCTAATATAATATTGCTAAAATGACTTCTTGCCTCCTCAGGTTGAAACTATCTAGAAAGATTATTTTTTTTCTACTTTGTCTATTTAAAAGAAGATAACTTAGACTTATCCAGTTGTTACATTTAACCCTGGCCTGGAATGACATAAATAAGTGTGCATTTTAAAAAAGATTTTCTTATTTATTTGAAAGAAAGTTGCAGAGAGAATGGAGAGATGAACTGTTTGCTGATTTCCTCCCCCAGTGGCCACCATGGCAAGGAGGGGTCAGACTGAGCCAGGGACTTCATCTTGCTCTTCCCCATGAGTTGCAGAGACTCAAACGCTTGGGTCATCCTCTGCTGCTTTCCCAGGCCCTGAGCAGGGAGCCAAGGAGAGCTGGAGTAGCCGGGACGTGAACCAGTACCCACATGGAATGCCAGCATCGAGGGTGGTGGCTTTACCTGTTGTACCACAACACGAACTTGACCCTTAAGTGTATATTTGAATTCTTCCCTCCTTTCCCTTGCCATCTTCTTAATTTACACGGATGAGAGGAGAACATGGTGGGTGCAATGAAAATAATTTTGAGAAGAAGAAATTCATGAGTCAACTCAAATCTAGCTGGTTGGGAATGCCCTGAGAACTCTCCTAGTCGTATCTGTTGGGCATTTGGTCAGCTCGCCTACGGCAGTCTGTCTTTGGGGACCGTCTCTGCAGGTGTCTGGGAAGAGGCCTTGTCGGGGGCTGTACTTCACAGCAGCTCTGCAGAGACATGGGGTTTTCATACAGACTGAGGATATGAACTTACATAAACTCACAAATAAATTATATGTAAAAGAAAGGTACTCAGAACTCACTACTTCAGACTCTGTTATTGTATTTTACTGTCAGCTGTGTACCTGAGATTATTTACATCTGCTGTGTGTAATACAGTGTTACTGCCACAGGCTGGCCAGCCTCTGTGTATCTCCTCTTGACTAGCAAAATCCCACACTTTAAAACTGGTCAAGGTAAAAGTCTTTAAATTACTAATCAGTAAACACTGTGAACAGGCTTGTTTGTTGTTTGCTTGTTTCCAGAAAGCCAGTTACTTAATCTTTTTTATACAAGTTTCCTGATTGTATTGAGTCATTCCCTTCCTTTGTCTGGCTTTCATCCCCTGCCTTCTTGAACAGGATACGCAGAGCATACAATCCTTCATCATTTTTGTTTTTTTAAGATTTTTAAATTTTCATTGAAAAGGCAGATATACAGAGAGAAGGAGAGACAGAGAGGAAGATCTTCCATTTGATGATTCACTCCACAACAGCCAGTGCTGCTCCAATTAGAAGCCAGGAGCCAGGAACTTCTTCCAGGTCTCCCATGCGGGTGCAGGGTTCCAAGGCTTTGGGCCGTCCTCGATTGCTTTCCCAGGCCACAAGCAGGGAGCTGGATGGGAAGCGGGGCCTGGGAAATTAGAACCAGTGCGCATATGGGAACCTGGTGCATGTAAGGCGAGGACTTTAGCCACTAGGCCACCGCGCCAGGCCCCCTTCATCATTTCTTAACAAGTCTGAGTCCTCAATATGACTGACTATCCATGGTTATCCTGGGCTAGATATTAAGCTCAGATGCCTGCCTGAATTCTCACTGAATACTTTGTCACTGTCAGGCTGCATGCTAACTCTTCTTAGAGTAGGCGGGTGATTCTGTTTCCTAATCTCTAGGTTGAAAATTGAATCATATTAAATTACTTAAAATTGTGAGTAAATACGAAGGACCAGCTTTCTGCATAGCAGGTTAAACCACTATCTGCATCTCATGTTGAGCTCCAGTTCAAGACCCACTTGCTTCACTTCTGATCTAGCTTCCTGCTAATGAGCCCGGGGAAGATGGCCCAAGTACTTTGGTCCTGGTCCCCCATAGGGAGACCTGGTTGGAGACTCAGGCTGCTGGGTGCAGCCTGGCCTACTCCCTTCTCTTGCAGCCATCTGGGGAGTGAACCAGTGAATGGAAGGTGTCTGTCTTTCCCTGTCTTTCTCTGCTTTTCAAACAAGCAAAATACGTGTGTTTTAAAAAACTGAATGCTATGTCAGAGAAGGTATCTCCTGTTATAACACCAAAGCTTTGAATATAACTATTGAATAGAATTGAATATAATTGTTTTGAATATAAGTTCCTTGTGAGTTAATGTAAGTTCATTTTTGATAATGGCCTTTAAGAGTTTGCATATACTTCTTGACAATTAAGCAACTAGTGCAAGCTGCCTTTACCAAATGACTGGTTGACTTCCCAACTGTCCAGCCAACTCAAGGCTAAAGAACAGAACAGTCCCCACAGGCCACAAGCCGCCACTCCCCAGGCTGGCTCTCCTACGGGAGAGGGGGCCGTGTGGGTAGACCCCCATGGGGACCACAGTGAACGGTTTGCTTGCCCCAGGTGAGTGAGCGGGGTAGATGACATGGCTCAACTATGCCACCTGCAGTGCTAACCTTATGGGCAGATCTGTTGTCATGGCTCATAACTCATTTGTTCTTAACTCCTTGTTTAAGGTAAGATTAGGATGGGTGAGGGATTAAGAAAGAAACATTTGTTTTTAGTGTAAGAAAATTTGTATGTTTTTATATCCTGTTTTAGATCACAGATGTCATTTTACATATGCTGTTCTGTATCTCTGCATGCTCCAACATGTGCTGATGGCCGACCATTCCACAGATATCTTTGTTCCCCTGTATGTTGTTATGGAACCTCTCATCACAGCAGTAATATTTGAATGAGGATAAGAGGTGGGGAATAGATAGTAGAACTGCACTTATCCTTGTTAAGGATGCTGAAACATCATAATCTGAATAACTTGTAAGCAATGGAAATTGTTTCCCCTGCGATTCTGGATGGCTGGGAAGTTCATGTGCAGCCTTGCTGTCCGGTGAGGGCCTCCTTTGTGGTTCATAGTCTTTCTGCTGTAACCTCACTTGGAGGAAGGAACAAAGGAGCTCTCTCGTGGCGCAAATCTCGTCCGCGAGGGTTTTTTTATTTTTAGAGCAGTATGTTTCCTTTGGTTTTGTAGAACTTAAAGTATGCCCTAAACAGAGCTATTTTTTACTGTGTTGAGCAGGAGCTGTGGATTCTGTTTCCAGCCTCTTGTGTTTCCATCCTCTGTCTGTATTTCAGAGTTGGAGCATTTTCACACGATCACTTCACTGCTGCATCACTCTGTGAGCTGTGCAGATTGGGCATCTTCATTGGTCCTCTGCTGTTTCTTTCTAAAAAATGTTCTGTATCTGTGTTTTGCTCTTGATTTACATTCTCATCTATTCCATCTTATGTCTGGTTTCCACTGAATTCTTCTTTCTTATATTTAATTAGATAACCAAGAATGCATTCTTTTTGTTGTTGTTGTTCTAGAATTTTTCTGAATTCTCTAACTAAATTTTTGATGTGCTTTAATATTGGTTGGTATTCTTATTTTTGTTGCTTAGGTTCGTAACGTTCTTAATGACGCTGTGGACTTACTGGAATTCCGAGACAGGGTCATAAAAGCATCTTTGAACTATGCACACTTGGTTGTTTCAACGTCTCTTCAATGTTATGTGTTCTCGTAAGCACCTTGCATTTCTTGAAAATCTACAATTTTGCCTATGATGAAGAATTTATTCTTAATATTTCCCATCAACTTTTTATGATTTATTTAAATGTATTTATCACAGAGGCAGAAAGACAGAAATAGAGGGGGATAGAGAGGGAGAAGGCTCCTATTGGCTACTTCATAAAGGCTGAGGCCAAGCCAGGCAGAAGCTGGAAAGCAGGAACTCAACTCAGGTCTCCCACATGACTGGCGTCCGTGGGTCTGCACTGGCAGGAAGCTGTCTCTGGGAGCCAGCGCTAAGGAGCTGCACCAGACACTCCAGTGTGTGAGGTCAGCAGCTTCGTGGCTAGAGCAATTGCTCCGCTAAGAAGTTGCTGTTTGCAATACCAGACCTCAGCAGCGCAGTTTGCCCTTGTCGGGGACTGACTGTGCTCACATCGACTCATGAGTGCTACACTAAAAGTTTGCTTTCCTTAACCTTGCTTCCCCTCTGCTTCTCAAGGGAATGGCAGTGTTGAGATGATTTGTTAAAAAAATAGTATACTTCTATATTTGACATTATTTTTCCCATTTTAGCAAGTAAATATCTAAAAGAGGCAGAGTGATTAAATAATTTGCCTTAGATTGAAATTTTAAAATTTTTTTTATAAACACAGCTGGTATTTGAATCCAAATTCTTTTTTTTGTTTGTTTAAGATTTATTTTATTGGAAAGGCAGATTTAAGAGAGCAGAGAAAGGAGAGAGAGAGAGAAAGATCTTCCATGTGCTGATTCATTCTACAGGTGGCCACAAAGGCCAGGATTGAGCTGATTCCAAGCCAAAAGCAGGAGCTTCCTCCAGGTTTCCCACACAGGAGCAGGTCCTAAGGCTTTGGGTGTCCTTAACTGTTTTCCCATGCCACAAGCAGGGAGCTGGATGGGAAGTGGAGCAGTTGGGACAAGAACCTGTGTCCACAAGGGATCCTGGTACTTGCAGAATATTAGCCATCATGCTGGACCCTGAATGCACGCTCTTTATAACTTTATACCTCTTTTGGTTAACAAAAAATGATATAGTTAAAACAAATATGCTGGTTTTTAATGAAAAGAACTTCTAGAAAAGAAAATTAGCATTCTGTATTTTCATCTGATTTTTCAAGTCATTATATTGATAATCTTGTTCTATTCAACACTATAACTTGAGTTTATCTGTGACGTGTATTCCAATTGCCAGAGATCTCAGATATTTTCTAAGGAGATGTTAAAAAAAAACCTCACCTAGTCACTGCTTTTTAGGGGTGCCTGTGTTCGAGTTCCAGTTCCATTTTCAGTCCCAGCTTCTTGTTAATGTGGGCCCCGAGAGGGTGCACACGAGGGCTGAAGCGCTCAGGTCTGCCACCCTCGGCTTCAGCCTGTCCGGCCTTCAGACATGGGCGGTACTTCTCAGTCCTCCCACGAAGGCTCATTCTGATGATGGAATTAATGAGATGCTGAGAAGGTTTTTCCCACAAAGTATAATAGCATACATCTTCAACATATCGGTGTACCTGAAACATGACTCCTCATGCCAGTTATTAGCAGTGTTTTATTGTGTTGCCTGATATGTGTATTTGTAAATGAGAGGGTTGTCAAGCTCTACATTGCCAAGCTAAATTGTGCCTGTTTGCTGTTCATTGCCACCTTTCCTCCCTGTCTCCTGATGCAGAAAATGCCAGTCTGCTTTGAGTTATTGCTTCTATGAAAGTTACTCACAAAATTCAGAATATTTGGGAGTAATGAAACTTATTTTACATTATAAAACCAATTTTGTTGTCTGATCATGGGTCTTTCCATTTATAAATGTTCTCTTTTCTTATCCCAACCTTTGAATCATATTATCCTGTACATTCATTTATTTATTAAATTACTCAATAAACATGGGCATATATTACATTTATATAACATATTTTTAAAAGAACTTTTTAAATTGGAAAATCAGATATGCAGAGAGGAGGAGTAACAAAGGAAAATCTTCCGTCCGTTGACTCACTCCCCAGGCAGCTGCAACAGCTGCACCTGTGCTGATCCGAAGGCGGGAGCCCAGAGCCTCTTCTGGGTCTCCCACATGGGTGCAGGAGCCCAAAGCTTTGTGCCATTCTCAACTGCTTACCCAGGCTGCAAACAGGGACCTGATGGGAAGTGGGGCTGCTGGGATTAGAACCAGTGCCCATATGGGATCCTGGCATGTGCAAGACAAGGTCTTTGGCCACTAGGCTATAGCACTGGGTCCTCATTTACCTAACATCTTATGCTATATCAATAGTACATATTTATGGAAAATAATATGTAATTATAAAATACTTCATAAGGTGTTTTTGTTTCAACTCAGCAGTAACATCAGGAGGCCTATAAAGTACATTCATTATGCTCATCAAGTTACTGTTATTGTAGTTTTTTTTTGTTAGTACCTATGATCTAACACAGTTTGCCACATACTTTATGTAAGTCATCATTGCCCTTTGCAAGTAAGGGAACTAATGCTTAGAGAGTTAAGCTGTTCAGTATGTATGGATAGGAGGTAGCAAAGCCATGTGTCTCACTGATGCAGCTGTGTCCAGCCGTGCTGCCAGCGTCTGTCCATTGAGAAACATCAGGCGGATCTCAGGCCGTGAGGAACAGGCTGGGCCCTCCGGTCCTAGTTTACATACTGTAATATGTACAGGAAGTATGTGTTGAATGTCCTCCTCATGCTGATTGTTGGAGACCCACAGTTTCTGCTTCGTAGCCATAAATACGAACATGTAGTGATTGCTTTAGAACAGGAAGCCAAGTGCTGTAAGAGTAATATATCTGTAAGTATTGTGAAACTGAAATCATTTCAAAAGTTTTTGTATTTTAAATGTTAATATCCATTTTCCTTGTCATTTAGTACGAAGAACTGGAATACACCACTTATATTTGATCTCAAAGAAGGAACTGTTAGCTTAATTCTGCAGGCAGAAAGGTAATTTGTTTATGATGTTTAACTTTGGGGCTTGGGGTTTTAACTGTCTCACAAAGCAGTCAGTAGTCTATAGAGCATCCGTTTGCAGAATGGTATGGGAAACATTTAGAGTCATCTGTCAAAAAAAAAAAGAATCTGTTATTTTTCAGAGGGAAAAAGTCAGTGGTTCAGAAATTTTGGTCAGAATTTCTTTCTTAAAAAGCTTTTGAGGATTATATGTGACTTATGTATCTCACCATATATAATGTTAAAGGTGAGAACTAGGAAAGGTATTTATTTACAATGATGGGAGTAGCTCATTACAGGTAATCATCAGGATAATGATGTGAAATCCTTTGACTGTCTGATTCCTCTAGTTCTTATTGTGTTGTTTGAGTTCTGTTTTTCATTTTAGATGTTGGTTGGAAGTAATTGACATTATGAGCCAACACTAAGCTGAAGTCAAATTCCCTGAACAAACAATTCTGTACCGTAACTTTTACAGGACTGACCACTCCAGGCCCTTTAATGATGGTAAAGTAGGAAAAGCTACCACTCACGAACCCACACTTTTCCGTGATTGATCCTTCTGAGCAAGCGCAGGCAGGCAAGTGCCGTGTAGCGCAGCTGAGTCAGAGGCCGGACTTGGCTTCAGTCCAGTAAAACCTGGGACACTGTGCAAGTGTAATCGACATTTCCCTAAAACAGCTGCCCATAAAACCTCTGCTCTGCAACCATTTACTTTTATTTCCTACCGCTTCACTCGTCGCCTAACCAGCTCTTCATGGTGTTTTCATCAGGTTTTCCAGCCCACTGCTTTTTATAAGTAGCAAACCAGAAGAATGATAGTGCAGGTGAATTGTTAATCTGGCACAAAAACAGGAACAAAAGTAACTGCCTTGCAAAGAGCACAGAGAAAACGAACTCGGAAGTGTACAGCTGAGCAGTGTGGTTGTTCTCAGCAATGACAGAGTCTCATGAATGGCCAAGCCGTCAGTGATGGAGATGCTGCAGAGCGTAGTCAGACAGTCCCGAGAGATCAGGAAAATGTCACGTCACAGGATGAGCCATTGAGTGCAGTTGTAAAATGTGACTCATTTGTTTGTGTCATAGAATTTTGAAAAAAAAATTCTTTTTACCACTTGAAGGATGACAGCTAGCTACAAAAATCATGTTTCTGAAATGCTTTTTTGCTCATGATTACAAATACATTTACTTATTTGTGAATTTATAAATATAATTGTTAAATATGTTTAACAGGGACATATGTTAGTAGCATTAATAATTAAGCATTTAAGGATTATTTTAGGTAGTACTTTTCACTGGTCTGGTTTACAGACTCAGAGATGTTTTCCTGTTGAAATAAGGTATTTATTCACATGGAGGCTTGAAGACTAAAGAGTGCTTGCTCTGAAGAGAAAATGCTTATGGTATTGAGACAGAAAGTCAAAACATGTTTCATTTTGTTAAGGTTGGTAATATTGTTTTCATACACAAATGTGTATGGCAATACATTAATGTGTTAGGCCCAAACTACCTCCCAATCCTAAAGTATTAATTTAATTGAACCATGTACCATTATTTTTCATTAAATACCAACTTTTGATTGGCCTTAGTGTTTATTTCCTTTTGTTTCCAAGACAACAGAAAAATTAGCAGTTTCTGAATGAAGGAATTTTAAAACATTGAACATAAAGTTCTGGAAAGTGGTAATATCTTGAGCATTGGGAAAGCAGGCATGCCAGCAGAGCAGTGTGACTGTGCACACCCACATGGGCACTCGGAGGGAAGTGTAACAACGTATGTTACGTATTTTAAAGGGTTTGCTTTTTTTGATCCAGTAATTGCGTTTTTCAGTTATTCTAAGGATAAGTAGGATAGACACACAGAGATGTATGTACACTATAAACATAGTTGGAAATAGAATAATTTGAAATAAGCTGAATGTCTATCAGGAATTAGTTGAGTAAAGTTATTGTCTATATTTTGTTTGCCATTGTTATCTATGTGGAGGTGAGGCCTTGGACAGGTTTTGCTTTCTCTTTATTGTTTGAATTTTTTTTTACAGTATTCATATATTTTCAAAGGAAAAATATTTGTTTTTAGCTAAATAAAATGTTTGCTTATTTAATTGGTAAAAATAACTACACAGAACCCTATGCCTTCAATAAAACTGTTAATAAATAAACTTGGGCCCGGCGCGGTGGCGCAAGTGGTTAAAGGTCCTCGCCTAGCACGCCCGGGATCCCATATGGGCGCCGGTTCTAATCCCGGCAGCCCCGCTTCCCTTCCAGCTCCCTGCCTGTGGCCCGGGAAAGCAGTCGAGGACGGCCCAAAGCTTTGGGACCCTGCACCCGCGTGGGAGACCCGGAAGAGGCTCCTGGCTTCGGATCGGCATAGTATCGGCCGTTGCGCTCACTTGGGGAGTGAATCATCGGACGGAAGATCTTCCTCTCTGTCTCTCCTCTCTCTGTATATCCGCCTTTCCAATGAAAAAATAATAAAAATAAATCTTTAAAAAAAAAAAAATAAATAAATAAATAAACTTGAGTCCATGCTGCAGAAAAAATACAGATTTTAAATTAGAAATACATAATGTACATCCCTACATAATTTTAAAGCCAGATGCATCTCATTTTGATAAATTACTGGACATAATGTTGATTTTTGATTGTTTTTTCACTTTTATAAACATTTAACCTTTAATTATCTTTAGCATAATCTTTTAAAGTATTTACTAGTACTTTTTTTTTTAAGATGTGTCAAGTTTTTTTTTTTTAAAGATTTATTTTATTTTCATTACAAAGTTAGATATACAGAGAGGAGGAGAAACAGAGAGGAAATCTTCCATCCATTGAGTCACTCCCCAAGCGGCTGCAATGACTGGAGCTGAGCTGATCCAAAGCCAGGAGCCAGGAGCTTCTTCCAGGTCCCCCATGTGGGTGCAGGGTCCCAAAGCTTTGGGCCATCCTCGATTGCTTTCCCAGGCCACAAGCAGGGAGCTGGATGGGAAGTGGGGCTAACAGAATTAGAACTGGAGCCCAGATGGGATCCTGGTGTGTTCAATGTGAGGTCTTTAGCTGCTAGGCTACCATATCAAGCCCTATCAGTACTTGTAATGAGACAGCATCTGGAATCAAAGTCACTGAATTGTAAATGATAAGATTTTCTGATTGCGTTTGTATAGAAGTTCCTTCTAAGAAAAGGAAACTTATTGTGGGTGTAATGTCTATGAACTCAAAATTATAGTAATAGGGTGGTGGTTATGGACGATGTTATGATCTTTGATGGGCAGAAGCCCTGGGAAAAGCCAAAACAGCCAATGTTGACTTTAAATTTTGAAAAAAACTATATGTTTTTCAGTGTTCCTGTGTACTTATTTAATTTGTGGGATCTAAACATTTCCAAATGATAAACTGTTTTTCTAATATATAAAAGAAAAATATAGTGTTTGAGAATTATCTTTTTGTGTTTTAGACATTTTCTGCTTGTAGATGGTGGTGGTATCTATTTATATTCTTATGAAGGGCGCTTCATTTCTTCTCCAAAATTTCCTGGAATGAGAACAGATATTCTTAATGCACAGACTGTGTCTCTGAGTAACGACACCATAGCAATAAAAGATAAAGCTGATGAAAAACGTAAGTATATTTTTATAATTTTCCATGACAGGTTTCCATGAAACTTGTTAACACTATAAAATGTTCACAACTTAGTTTTTGTTTTTCATTTGTTAATATACTAACTTTAAAATAAGGTTCTTAATTTATGCAAAACATGAATTAATAAAATTATCATATTTTCCTTTTTTTAAGATTTATTTTTATTGGAAAGGTAGATTTACAGAGGAGGAGATAAAGAGAAACAAATCTTCTGTCGCTGGTTCACTCCCCAAGTGGTCACCATGGCCAAAACTGAGCCAATCTGGAGCCAGGGACCTCTTCTGGGTCGCCTGCACGGGTGCAGGCTCTCAAAGCTTTGGCCATCCTGCACTGCTTTCCCAGACGGCAAGCAGGGAACTGGATGAGACATGGAGCAGCTGGGACACGAGCTGGCATCCATATGGGATCCCAGTGCGTATGAGGCGAGGACTTTAACCACTGAGCCGTTGTGTCTGGCCGGCATATTGTCTTAACTTAATGGAACAAACAGATATTGTCACAAAATAAAAGAACCGTGAAAATTGCTCTTTTTAATTTTTGAGGCAAAGAAACTGGTGTGTGTGAGAGAGAGAGGAGACAGAGAGCGAGAAAGACAGCGAGCGAGGGAAAGAAAATCTCTGATGTGCTAACTCCCCAATGCTTGCAGAAGCTGGGTATGGGCTATGGGCCAAGCCAGGAGCTGGGAATGCCATCCAGGTCCAGATCTCCTGCATGAGCATCATGAACTCAGTTATGGGAGCCGTCGCTCCCACCTCCATGAGCAGACAGCTGGAGCAGCCAGAGCTGGAACCTGAGCCTTGCGGGACAAGAGTGTCTCGGTCCTCACGCTAAGCACTCACTCAACTTTCTATATTTAGCAGCTATAAGTAGTTTGAATTCATGATTGTGGTTTTAAGAGTGTATATTAATGTTTATGTTTTTAAATCTTTTTTTAGTATTTCTTTTTTCTTCATTTGGTAATACGGTAAATACAGCTCTTCACTTTACTATTTTAAATACAGATTAAATTAGCATTTAAGTTAATGAAATGGAAGAAATATATGAATAACTTAAGATTTAAAATTTAAAATATAGGCCACATTAATATTTCTAAACTAAGAATGTCAGGTGTTTTGAACTTTCGTAATGCATTTTGTTAAGGTGTTGCTAGATCATGGATTCATTGGTCCAGTAGATACTGTTGAGTGCTTGCTGTGTGTCAACTGTGTTGCCTTTAGTTGAGAATACAGTGGAGAACAAGCAGACCATTCAGTAAATAAAAATAAGCACTAATGTGCTGTTAGCTAATGATCTGTGCTATGAAGACAAATAATGCAGGGTGAGGGAATAGAGAATTTTGGAGGCGAATCAGGGGAATGATTATAGGATACACAAGCAAAATGATTATGCAGTAGTAGTGATTGGCATGTTTAAGTGACTATCAGGCTGGCATGTGACCGAGTCAGATAAGAGCCAGGCAGAGAGTACAGGAGAGGACAGAGCCATAGGCAAGAGCTAGATTGTGTAGAGACTTGGCTGTGAGCAGCGTGTGGCATGCCTAGGTAAACAGGGAAGGCGGAAGTTTGGAGTGGGTCTGTAAACAAGAGTTCTGCTCTTGTTCTGTGTTGAAATGCTTCTCTGCATCCGCAAGGATAGAGTAAACAGTAGAGTAAATAAGTCCTGGGTATAGGAAGGCTGTTGGGTCTGGAGGTGTAAGGCTGTCAGGTGTGCTGCTGGGGCTTTAAGCCGTGGCACTAAATATCCTAGGACGTCAGTGGATTGGGAGCAGGCCCAAAAGCTGATGGCATCCATAGAGAAGGATGTGTGAGGAAGATGAGCTGGTGCGGGTAGAGGAAAATGAAGAGATTGAATGATCTCTAAGTCAGCCTTTGATTTTTTTTTTAATAAAGTTAGTTTTCTCTCTGTCACTACCTATTGTGAACTAGTATACATTACTATGAAACCTTGCCAAAAAGAAAATCTTATTTTAGTGTAAATATTGTTGGTTCATACATGAAAGACCTAGTTCAGGAGCTAGGAAACTCTTACTTTTAAATATACAATACTGTCAGATAGTATCATCTCTTATAGGAAAGAAAGCTCTCCTAAGGAACTGTTGTTTTTGTTTATACTTTAGCTCGGTATCCAGAGAGCAGATAGAATTAAGATGGCTGAGCAGTTGCTAATAATAGTAGTTTAGTAGTCAAATTTTTTAAATATGAAAATTTAAAAAAATTTCTCTTATCCAATAATATCCAAAAATATCCAGTGGTTTTCCTTATCCAAAACCATTTTTAGATAGAAACTTTAATAAATTATATGTTTCTAACTAAGTAAACCCTATCCTGAAATTTTCTATAGTCATTTCACATGTTAGCAGGTTTGTTTATTCTGTAATTCTTTGATAACTCAAAGAATTTTTTTTACCTAAAAAGAACTAGTGAACATTTTCGATATGAAGACTTAGATGCCAGAAAATTATGCCTTACTTAAATAAATTGATTATTCAACAATGTAATTATATAATTTTATTTTGCCATGAACAGAGTAAATACTTTTCTATGTTTTTTTTTTTTTAATTCTGGTATTTGTTAATGGGTAATAGAGGTAGATGGTAACCATGGGACACAAAATTGAAATGCTTGGCATCGTTAGCCTATAGAAGGGGGCCATTTTCATGACATACTAGTAGTTCTTAACTTGGGAGCTCTTTTTTTTTTTTCCTGTCCAGCAGTTCCGATTTATTTGGGAAGTACAGATTCTTATATAGGGTAAGGGATAGCCTCAGGCCGGAGTTTCAGGAATTCCAGGAGGGGAAAAACTAGGAGCCAGTTACTTGGAGCATGACTGCAGAAGCCACCTCCTATAGGCCAGGTCTTTCTTTGAAACGAATTAACCCCTGCCCTGGTTCATGCTCAGGGCTCTGTCCTTGGCTGCCATCTTGCTCACCAGGGGTAACCCAGTCACCTTGACTATTAGTTGCCATCTTGTTGTGACCTCTTTGCCCCTGAGCCCCACACTCCATCATTATATATTTCCATAACTGAGAAGCCATGAAACAAGGTCAACAACTGGTATGAATTAGAACAACAGCCTCAACAATGACACCAACAACAAATTACACCTCCATGAAAAACATGCCACTGAGTAACCAACACATGGGTGACAAGAAGGAGATACAAAAGTCTCTTGGAAAAAATGATACCACCGTATAGTCCATGAGCTAGCAATGAATTCGACAAGATAAAAGAGAGTATTTGGAATAAATTAAACTGAAATCAAAAACATCAAAACACATGGGATGCAGCCAAAACAAAACAAAACCAGTATGGAATGGATTATTGAAGTTACACGTTGCATGTTGGTTTCCTTATATAAGAGAGAACATATGGTATTTGTTCTTTTGTGATTGACTCATTTCACTGAGCATAATGGTCTCCAGTTGGGACCACCTAGTTGTAAATAGTATCATTTCATTCTTCTTAATAGCTGAATAATATTCCATGGAGTAGATGTACCACAGTTTCTTTAACCACTCTTCCTTGGACACACATCTGGATTGTTTCCATGTCTTTGCTATTGTAGATTGTGCTGCTGTAAATATAGGATTGCAGATCCCCTTCTCATATGCAGATTTCATTTCTTTTGGGTATATTCCTAGGAGTGGAATAGCTGGATCATATGGCAGATTTATTTGCAGTTCTTTAAGTACTCTCCATACTGATTTCCTCAATGGTTATACCAGCCTACACTCCCAGTGAAGGAGTGTGCCTTTCTCCCCACGTCCACGCCAGCAGGTGTTGTTAGTAGAGTTTTGAATGTAGGGCAATCTGATGGGTGTTAGGTAGTACCTCAACGTGGTTTTCATTTGTATCTTCCTGATGGCTAGGGAGCTTGAGCATCTTTCCATATGTCTATTAGCCACTTGAATCTGTTCTTTTGAAAAATGACTGTTCATTTCACTTGCCCATTTTGTTACAAGGTTTTTTGTTTTGTTTTGTTTTTGCTGTGCCTGGTTTTCTGAAGCTGTTTTTAAATCCTGGATATTAGTCCCCTGTCACTTGTGAAGTGTGCAAAATTTATCTTGGGAGCTCTTTTATAGGCAAGGTGTTTGGACCAAGCAGAGTACTCCATATTATGGCAGATGCTTGATAAATAGCCGTCAAATGAATTTGCATTCCCTCTGGGGTAATGAAGCACTAGAGCGCAGTGTCTGCTTTTCTTCCTTGTGTACTTTGCACAGATAGGCTGTGATGTTAATGTGAGTGATTAAACACATATCTGGGAGAGCAGATCTTAATGTTTAGAAACAGTTGTTTCAACTACCAGCTTCTTAGTGGTTTGTGTTGATGCTTTCTGTTACATATTAGCATTGAAATATAGGCAGACTCTGTGGTGCTGTTTGTGTCCAGACTGCTCCACTTCTGATCCAGCTCTTTGATTATGGCTTGAGAAAGAGTGGAAAATAGTTCAAGTTCAAGTTCTTGAGACTCTCTACCCAGGTGGGAAATGCAGAAGAAGCCCCAGGTCTCTGGCTTCAGATCGGCTCAGCTGCGGCCATTGTAGCCATTTGGGAAGTGAACCAGTGGATGGGAGGTCTCTCTCTCTGTCCCTCCATCTCTCTGTCAATATGCCTTTAAATAAAAATAAATAAATGTTTAAAAAAAACCCAAACAATTATGAGTCCCATCTCCAATTGATCAGATCCAGTTACAGCTATGGATAAAGTTAAGTGACATGATAGGTACTCTTGTAGCTGTTTATATTATGTACAGTTAGGGAAGGAATGGAAAGCCTCAATTTAAAAATAAGCTAGTTTGCATAGCTATTAAAAAAGTTGGATTTAATCAAGCCACAGTATTTTTTCAAGTGGAAGCCCAAATTGTAGAATGCTTGTTTCTGTCTTTCATTAAAAATTCTTTTATTTTTCTGGTTTTTATTTTAAAAAAAGACTTATTTTCATTTGAAAGGCAGAGTTACAGAGAGGAAAAACAGAGGAAAAGATCTGTATGTTGGTTCATTCCCCAAATGGCCGCAGCAGTCAGCGCTGAGTCCAAAACCAGGAGCATGGAGCTTTTGGGTCTCCGACGTGGGTGGAGGGGTCCAGGGACCGGAGCCATTCCCCACTCTTCATGGCTGAATCAAATGGAGTAGTAATGGATATGAACGGGCATCCACATGGGATGCTGGCTTCACAGACAGAGGCTTAGCTTACTGTGCCACAGTGCCAGCCCCTATTATTTTTCGTTTTTAGAGCTCAGCATAATTGGCCGTCTTAGAATATAACTAAATGTTGCGTGATTTCTTCTATGAGTATAGTTACTGCAGACTTAACATTCTTTGCTTTACTAAAAGCTAAGAATGTACTAAATGTACTAAGTGTAATTCTCTGAAATTAAATATGTTATATATATTTTGGCATTTTTAGGATCTGTATAAAATATCCAGTACTTTTGCAAACTACTCATGCTATTTTTCTCATGCCAGCTCTCTTTTCATTTGTAATTCTGTACATATGGATACGTGACAAAACTCAGAAAAATGGGATAATAAGTGCCTTTTGGTGCAAAAAATTTTTTTGCCCATGAATTTCTGAAGACTCATATCATGTACATGGACTTCATTTTTTTGCACCAAAACAAACTCATGTTTTACTTAATAATTATATTTATTTATTTGAGTGCAGAGAGATTGAACAGGGAAGCAGAGACAGAACTCCAATGAGCTGACTTAGCCCCCTGAATGCCAGCGGTGACCAGGGCCGAGCTTGGCTGTACCCGGCTCAGAGAACTCGAGCCAGGTTCCCTGCATCGGTGGCAGGAGCCAGCAATGTGAGCCAGCGACGTGAGCCATGCCCACTGCTTCCCCTGTTCTGTGTGAGTAGGAAGCTGGAGTGAGGAGCTGCAGCCGGGTCCCAGCGTGAGCATTTGATACCGAATCAAGTGTCTTAACCTCTAGACTTAAACCCTCCCCGTGGGTTCATCTTTTATTTCCACTTTTCATGAATCTTTTGAAATACCCTTGCATTTTATTACAAATGCATTATAAACCCAAGATTGAAGTAATTGGAAAATTACTTAAGAAGAATCACCAAAACACTAGAAACCTCATTTCTAGTTTTTCCAGCTTTTTTTAAAAACAGAAAATAACAGTCAGGAATAGCAGTGTTGTAATTAACATGAAAAGCAGAAACGGGGTAACGTTTGTTCCTGACTTCTTTTATACTTTATATATACACACACATATATATATATATTTATTATTATTATTTTTACAATTTTACCTGCTTCAGAACAACAGGGAATGATTGGATTAGAAACAGAGCATTAAATTATTATTTAGTGATTGATGTCATGAAAGTACTAATGTTAGAGGAAGTACATGTGAGTTAAGAGGAAACTGGGAACAAAGTCTTAGGAACAAGGGTTACTAGGTAAGGAGGAACTGTCAAGTGGACATGGCTGATGTGGAGGAGAAACAAGAGAACCTAGAGTCTGTGTGCTGCACGGGAGAGTTTCCAGAAGGATGCAGAGCATCTGGTGACTCCCTGAATGGGGACAAGGAAGAATCATTTCCATTTGGAAACATATGGGTCATTGATGACCTGGTCAAAAAACAAAAGCTTTGCATGAATGCAGTGATGTTGAACAGCCAATCGCAATGTGTTGAAGGGAGTTGCAAAAGTTGAAATGGGCACCAGCATTGTGCCCATTGGGTTAAACCACTGGCAGGAATGCTGGCATCCCTTTACGAGTCCTGGTTCAAGTCCTGGCTGTTCTACTTCCCATTCAGCTCCTTACTGATGTGCCTTGGGAAAACAACAGCAGATGACCTAACTACTGGGGCCCTGGAGGCCTTGTGGAAGACTCTGATATGAGCTCCCAGTTCCTGGCTTGGTGCTGAGCCAGCCCAGCCATTGCAGCCGACCGATAAACGATCTCTGTAGATGCATGCCTCATTCTTCTCTTTGTGTAACTCTGCCTTTCAAAAGAAATAAAATACATCTTTCAAAAAAAGCTATAAAGATTGCATTTTTAAAAATCTGACATGATTGTTGTTTCAGGAAGTGTAGATTTGGAGACAAAAATTTATAGAGATTACAGGAAGATGGGAAGGTTTTTTTTTTCTTTCAAGATTTATTTCCTTATTTTGAAAGAGTTACACAGAGGAAAAGAGAGATTTCAAGATTTTTCATTTGCTGACTCACTCACCTGATGGCTACATTGACTGGGACGGGGCTGGGCTAGGCTGAAGGCAGGAGCCAGGAGCTTCATCTAGATCTCCCAAGAGAGTGGCAGGGCCCAAACACTTCATTCATCCTCCGCTACTTTTCCTGGGCCTTGAGCAGACATGCTGGCTTGGCAGTGGAGCAGCTGGGACAGGAACTCGTGCCCATGGGGGATAGCTGCATCGTAGGCTATGACCTCATCACAGTGCTGGCTCAGGGTCGGTTTTTTTAATACACAGCAGTGATTTTAAAATGTTTGTATGCTGGGCATTAGCGTGGGAGAATGGAATGGGTCAAGATACAGGAAAATCTTGGAAAAGTTAGGCAGGTGGAATGTGGTGAGGCTGAAGTGGTATTGACAGTAAACACCTTCACCTGACAGCTGAGCTTGCGTGATGAGGATTGGTGATAAATCTGAGAGAAATTGAGCTATTGTGGCAACAGTTAGTTATCAAAATACTATTCTTCATATAGTGAAATATGTCTTATGCTTTCATCATGATCTTTTTTCTTTTAAGATTTATTTTATTTTTATTGGAAAGATAGATGCACAGAGAGGAGGAGATACAGGGAGAAAGATCTTCTGCCTACTGGTTCATTCCCAAGTGGCCGCAACGGCCGGAGCTGAGCTGGTCCAAAGCCAGGAATCTCTTCCAGGTCTCTCACATGGATGCAGGGTCTCAAGACTTTGGGCCATCCTTGACTGCTTTCCCAGGCCACAAGCTGGGAGCTGGGTGGGAAGTGGAGCAGCCAGGATTAGAACTGGTATCCATATGGGATCCCAGTGCATACAAGGCGAGGACTTTAGCTGCTAGGCTACCAAGTTGGACCCTCATCATGATCTTAATATCTCATTTCTATTTCAGGGATCCAAGCAATTCTCCTTTTTTTTTTTTTTGCTGTTAATTTTATTTATTTTTTTTTAAATTTTATTTGAATATACAGCAAAAGAAGAAGAGAGCCAGAGAAAGAGGGAGATTTTCTCATCCTCTGGTTATTTCCCAAATGCTTGACTGTCAGTTGGGACTGGGGACTCAGGTCAGCTTGTTCACATGCGTAGAAGGCACGGAAGTACTTGAACCATTCCCGACTACATTCCTGAGTATGCACCAGCAGAGAGGGGGATTGAGAGCAGAGCTAGGACTGGAACTCCGTATGGAATGCAAGTGTGCCAAGTAGGATCTTAACTGCTGTGTCAAATAACCTCTCCACCCTTTTCTTGAGAAAGATTGGAATTAATTTATTTTAATTTTATGGTGATAACAATTTGAGATCTGTCATCTTCACTCCTGTTTTTTTTTTTTTTTGTCTATGATATAATATTTTAACCATGGGCATGATATTGTATATCAGACTTGTGGAACTCACTCATCTTGCATTATTGAAACTTTATGCATGTTGAGTAACAGTTCCCGTTTGCCCTTTCCTGTTCCTCTGGCAGCCTCCATTCTGCCTTGCCTCTCTGTCAGTGTGACTGTTTTAGATCTCTCTTACCAGGTGGGTATTCTGAAACCATTTGTCTCTGCTCCCTCGCCCCCAGATTCCTAGATCACTATAACAAAGACAGCTATCAATTAAGTAATTTTGAGCATTTTTAAGTTTACAAACTATGGACCAGATTGGCATAGTGGTGCAGGAGGCATCCATTAAGGGTGCCAGTTGGTGTTCTGGCTACTCCATGTTCAGTCTAGCTCTCTACTTATGGCCTATGAAAACAACAGAAGATGGTCCTAAGTCTTGAGACCCTGCTGCCACGTGGGAGACCCAGAAGAAGCTCCTGGCTTCAAACTGTGGATCAGCTTAGCTTTGGCGGGTACAGCCATTTAGGGGGTGAATCAGCAGATGGAAGATCTCACTATCTCTCCTCTGAAAAAAATTTGCCTTTCAAATAAAAATAAATAAACCTTAAAAAAAAAACAACTCCAGGCCAAGAGCCCAGGATAAATTATTTATTATGTTACATGTCACCCCTAAGTTTTGACTATTAGTCCTTTATAACAGGAGTCATTTCCACCAATAGTGCCAACATGAGTCTGCCCATTTTTTCTTAAAGTCAATATGGGATAGGGATTGGCAGTTTTTAATTCAACTGCCAATACATTTGTCCACCAACATCAGCATTGCACTCTTACCAACAATGCCAGTGTTATATTATGTAAGAAAATAGAAGTCAAAAGATATCAGCACTAATATTATTAGAGCCTTTCTAGGGATTAGTAATTTGTCTAATCCATCATTCTGTTTTGTGACCAAAGTGTCACCCAAGTTAAAGTTACTGAAGTTTGTGGGATTCAATTCACTTTTTAAAAAAGATTTATTTATTTTTATTGCAAAGTCAGATATACAGAGAGGAGGGGAGACTGAGAGGAAGATCTTCCATCCAATAATTCACTCCCTAAGTGACCGCAACAGCCAGTATTTCCTAAGTAATCAGCCAGTAAACAGCCAGTAATCCAAAGCCAGGAACCAGGAACTTCCTCCAGGTCTCCCACGTGGGTGCAGGATCCCAAGGCTTTGGGCCTTCCTTGACTGCTTTCCCAGGCCACAAGCAGGGAGCTGGATGGGAAGCGGCGCTACTGGGATTAGAACCAGCACCCAGATGGGATCCCAATGCATTCAAGGCAAGGACTTTAATGCTAGGCCACTGTGCTGGGCCCTCAATTCACTTTTGTTGGTTTCCAAAAGCAAGGAGTAATATATGTCCTCACCCTTTGAAGCATCTGGTATAATTGAGCTAAGAGACAATATCATTATCTAGTCGAGTCTCTGGTGAAGCATTACTGTAATATTAGGTTTCACTCATCAGATAACCCATTTACTCATTCCTTCTCTCTCAGCTATAATTTCTCCTTTCCATTTGTATGGTAACCGATGGGATATTTTTATCACTAGACAGTAGAGTTGCATCAGTGTTAACCCCAAATTGGCCAAAGGGAGTGAGAATTCAACCCCTCCCTCCCCCCCATTCCCTATCCATTGTTCCCCAGACACACCAGAAAAACAAAAGTATGTATCTGGTGCAGATGCTCCATTCCGTTTAGTCTTTTAGGGTGAGTATGCACTCCTGCAGGCATGTGAGGCAGCCTTTCATGCCTGTCTCTATCCCTGCCTCGAACCCAATCCAGACAACCAGTGTTGCCATGGCACATTATAATTATCTATCAAACTGTTACTCTGATGATATCTCTCTGCCTGATAGACACTGTGGATTGTAAAGTACTTAGGACTTCACCAATGGATTTGAGCACCACAGTGTAGGGCATACCCACATCAAAGTGTCTTAGAAACTTCTTCACTGTCTGACATGTTTGCTCACTAATGTGTGTAAGGTTTTCAGAACTTAACTGGCCCTTCCCTAGTCTTTATCTTAGATGAAATCAGGTGTCTTGTTGCCATTAGCATTCCAAATTTTTTCCTAACTAGGATGAATGAATTATATTTAAAGTTCTTAAGTGTTAGGGTATCAGCAGGAACTCTACCCACCCCTGTTTTTACCCTGGCAACATTTGCCATATTCATTCACATTTTTTTTTTAAAGATTTATTTTTATTATTTTTTTTTATTGGAAAGGCGGATATACAAAGAGGAGAGACAGAGAGGAAGATCTTCCATCTGATGATTCACTCCCCAAGTGAGCGCAAGGGCCAATACTGTGCCGGTCTGAAGCCAGGAGCCTCTTCTGGGTCTCCCACGCGGGTGCAGGGTCCCAATGCCTCGGGCCATCCTTGACTGCTTTCCCCGGGCCACAGACAGGGAGCTGGAAGGGAAATGGGGCTGCCGGGACAGAACCGGTGCCCACATGGGATCCCGGGCGTGCAAGGCGAGGACCTTAACCACTTGCGCCACCACACCGGGCCCACTAATAAATAACTAAATTTTTTTTTAAAAAAAAGAAACTACTAGATTTACCTGGAAGTGGCCAGCATCAGGATCTTCCCCATTCCTTCAAGAGAGATCCAGCAACTGTAATTTAGGCTGCTTAGAATTTATATTTCATCCATGTCTTTATTTTAACGTTTACAATTACCAGTAACTACTGGATTATAATAACTAATAGATCACATTTTTCTCTAATTTCCTTTATTTTTCTGAAAGATGTATTTATTTATTTGAAAGGCAGAACAACAGAGAGCAAAATAACGAAAGAAAAAGAGAGTTCATTCATCTTCTGTTTCCCAAATAGTCTCAACAGCCTTGTCTGAGCTGCGCCAGAGCTAGGACTGAGGAAGTCCATCCGGGCCCCCACGGGAGTGGCACGGCATTCAGCCCAGTCTGAGCTGCGCCAGAGCTAGGACTGAGGAAGTCCATCCGGGCCCCCACGAGAGTGGCACAGCATTCAGCCCAGTCTGAGCTGTGCCAGAGCTAGGACTGAGGAAGTCCTTCGCGGGACCCCAGGGGAGTGGCACGGCATTCAGCCCAGTCTGAGGGATGTTTAATTAGAAGTAAGTAGCCAGGACGCCAACCAGCACCTTGATGTGGGGTGTTGGTGTTGCAAGTTGTAGCTTAACCCTACTATGCTACAATGCTGGCCCCACTTTTTTTTATTGTTTTGCATTTTCTTACATATTTAGTAAATTAGTTCTCTAAGAGTCAAATCAATTGTTTCTAAACTTCATGGCTAAGCTTTATGTCCCACGGTTCATTGCAACATAACAGCTGTTTTGTATCATGGTCAACCTGTGACATGGAAGCATCGAAGGTTCCTCATCCTTTCCTTCTTTTCTCTTCCCAAATAACAAGTTTCAGTGAGTGCGTCATTTTTCAAACCTTATGTTTCCTAATAACATCACCATTTTATTTTCCTCTCAACTGGGGCAGTTCATTTCTGTCACTACTGGGATTTATGGCAGAACCCAGTGTTTAAGGGCACAGTCCTCCGCCAGACCACCACAGCTCAGATGTGAGCCACAAGCCGCAGGGACTCCCAGGCCCTTTGGCTACAACATGGCCACTGGCTACAATTTCAGTGGTTCCCATGCTCCTGTCAGATTGTATAATTTGCTGAAATGAGTCAGAGATCTCAAGGAAGCCATCCATAGAATTAGGACTTTATTATAGATGCTGTCCACAGCATGAGGCCTGGGGAGTGACACAGGACGCCTCATCTTCGCAGCCAGACCGTGAGTTCTCCAAACAGGACGGTCCTCAGAGTTGTCCAGAGTCTGTATGGGATTTTATTACACAGGATGATGGTCAAGTCACAGGCCACATGCCTGACCTCATGAGCCAATTCCTTTCACATCTCCAGAAATCAGGAACCTGAACGTTCCCACCTTCTCATCCTAAGTTTAGTCTACTTGAGTATCAGCCCTTATCCTGCAGCTGTCTACAGACCCACCAGGACTCTTCTTGGTAGCATAATGATGACACTGCCGTGGCTCAGCATTCCAAGGCTTTGGGAATTTCTATGGATAACCTTAATTAAGACCAGACAGATTACTGTACCATTAGTAATGCATTAGCAACAAAAAACTAGCTGTACACAACATTTTGCCTGGCCATACTATTCATGAAGGTGTTTGAGAAAGTAGTCTTCTGTTCTACAGTTGTTCTGCGTGTCTTGAAGAAACGTGACCTCATTAATAAGTAGGAGTTCTGTGCTTCTCTTCGTCTGTGGCCCAAAGAACTGAATAATTTCTCACCAACATTTTCCATTAAAATTTTATTTCAGGAGTGAACCAACAGATGGAGGGTTTTTTTCCTGTCTCTTTGCCTTTCAAATAATTTCCTTTCTAAGAATCTAATACAACACATTAATTTGTATTGTACTTTTTTTTTCAAGTCATCTTCCTCTTTGAGGCGACAACTGGAAAGCCATTAGGTGATGGGAAGCTTCTTTCTCATAAGGTAATGACCTCAGCGATTTCCAATGTAAATAGCTGCTGCTAATTTACTTATTTTTTTAAATTCTTATTTGCATTTTATGGGAGAAAATTTAAAAATTGGGTTTATATTTAACGTGTACACACATGTTAGAGTATTCTTTCTAAGAAGAAGCTATCTTAAGATACTTAGACCTGGAATGGGAAGCCAGCAGCTGCAAATTAACTGCATAAAAAGATGTGATGTGTGTATCCATTGTCCAGGCCCTTTATTGCTTTTCCATAGCCCATTATATTTTTATTAGACTTTTAGCATCTAATAATGAATAAAAATATTTTCTTTCTGAGCATCTTGTAATTTTCTCCAAATGTCTAGAGGAGGTAGAGCTTTAAGTTTTCATATTATAGCCAAACTAGAAAAGAGATTATTCTCACTAGCAGTACAAGAAATCCTGAGTTGTGAATTGTTTACAGTTTATGATTTTTGTCCTAAAAATAATAAAGCACATTGTACTCATTATATAGAGTTATCCTTCTAAATAATTGGCATATTAAAGTCTAAAGATATTTTAAAATTTATTATTGGATACTTCTAGTGAGGTAATATTTTAAATTATATTTTCTGCTTTTTGTAATTATTAGTTTAAAATTTGAATAATCAATATATTTGTATAAAATGTGCAGTGAAAATGCCATCCTAGGGGCTGGTGTTGTGGTGTTGCAGGTAAAGACATCATCTGTGCAGTCAGTTCAAATCCCAGCTGGTCGAGCTCTGATACAAAATTTTCTGGGAAAATGGCAAAAGATGGTCCAAATGCTTGGGCTGCTGCACCCTTGTGGGAGTCCCAGAAGAAGCTCAAGACTCCTGGCTTCAGCCTGGCCCAGCCCTGGCTATTGATTGTAACAAGCAGATGGAAGATTCTTTCTGTCTCTCTCTTTCCTCCTCTCCCTGTGTAACTGATTTTTAAGTAAATAAATACATTTTTTAAATACAAAGAACATCACCCTCCGTAGGTATTCTAAGTATAGTTTCTCTTTATTGAAGAAGTAACAACTTTTATCTTGTGTATCTTTCTGGAGACTTTTAAAATAGGTACAAAGATGAGCTACATTCTGTCCCTTCTTATTTAAAAAATGCACATACAACTCTGCACCTGGCCTTTTTATACAGCAATTTGGGGAAATTTTCCATATTATATACAGTGCTTTCCCTACTCTTTTCTCCATCACTGTATTGTCTAATATTTTATGAATGTATTAGACATTAACACTTAACAGATATTTAAATTGTCTACAGTCTTACTGCTATTGTGTTGCCAAGATGGATTGCCTTATATATACATATTCTTGTACATATTCTGGCATAATTATAAATTAATTTTTTTGGATTTATTATTTAAAGAGTTATAGAGAATACAAGAGAGAAGATAGAGCCTGCATCCACAGTTTAATTTCCCAGTGGCCACAATGGATCCCGGAACTTCTGGGTCTCCCACGTGCAGGGGCTAAGGGATTGGGCTAAACTCCGCTGCTTTCCTAGGCACATTAGCAGGGAGCTGGATCTGAAGTGGAGTAGCCAGGACCAGAACCAGCACCCATATGGATGCCAGCGTTGTATGTGGTGGCTTTACTTGCTGTACCACAAGACTAACTCTTGTAGATTAATGCTTTTAGCTTTTTAAATTAATTCTTGAAATTCAGTTGCAGGGTATGAGCATTTATAATTTTAATAAACATTGTCAATTTACTTTCCAGAGCGATTGTATCAGTTTACCTTCCCAGTAGGAATACAGTAGGTGCTTATTTCCCTGCATTGTTTCCTTTGCTGTTGTTTTGACTCAGGACTATGCAAGCAGAATGTTTCATTTTCAGTACGATTAAGCATATAAAAATTAGTGCATGTCTCAACTTTTCAAGATGTGGTCGTTTTTGTTAGTCAGATTGAGATAAACCATTTATTTAAGAAAGATAAACATTTGTTTTAAGATTTATTTAGTTAGTTGAAAGGCAGAGTAACAGAGGCAAAGATAAAGATCTCTTCCATTTGTTTGTTTATTCCCTTACTGGCTGCAACATTCAGAAGCTTCTGGTCTCCTACAGGGATGGGTGGTACTGATCCCAGTATTTGGGCCATTTCTACTGCCTTTCTGGTCACAATAACAGGAAGCTGAATTGAACGTGGAACGGCCAGGACTTGAACTGGCACTGTCATATGGGATGCCAGCATTCTAAGTAGCAGCTTACTCTGCTGTCTTTCAACTCTATCCATGAGCATTTTCTCAAGAACATATACATATATGTACACATATATACACACACACATATACACACATATATGTATATATTTCTTAAGAATATATACACATATTTAAGTATATGTATATATTTAAAGATTTATTTTATTTTATTAGAAAGGCAGATACACAGAGACGAGAGACAGAAAGATCCTCTGCTCACTGGTTCACTTCCCAAGCAGCTGCAACAGCTGGAGCTGAGCTAATCTGAAGCCAGAGGTCAGGAACTTCCTCCACGTCTCCCACGTGGGTGCAGCGCCCCAAGGCTTTGGGCCATCTTCTACTGCTTTCCCAGACCACAAGCAGGGAGCTGGATGGGAAGTGGAACAGCCGGACACAAACTGGTGCCCATATTGGCTCCCAGCACATACAAGGCAAGGATTTAGTCACTAGGCTACTGCGCTATGCCCCTTAGAAACAGTATTTTTTTTAGTAAATGTAAGAATTACCTAAATAGAAGGAATGTAAAAATTTTCTGATTATTAGGTGAGGGTGACTCCTAAGTCACACACTTCATTCAGTTATACAGTATATATTTAGAAGACTTAAAAGGTATATAACAGTGGACAAAAGGAAAATGAGAAGACCTGATGAATAAGGAAGGAATCTCACCTGTGCACATAGGTACTGCTATGTTATTGTGCAGTTTAAATTTTGAATTTCTTACATGATAGAATCCCATGTGTTTAACAATGTTTTAAAAAATATATGAGGTCCCTTTGATGATGATGAAAAGCAAGTATTTATGGTAAAGATAGTGTTTCTCTGAATGATTTCTTTTTTGAAAATACTAGAGAGCTGTGATATAGCAGCTCCGCCCCCGGCATGTCAACATCCAGTGTGGACACTGCTCCAAGTCCTGGTTGGTCACTTCTGATCCACCTCCCTGTGAATGTGGTTGGGAGGGCAGGGGAGGATGGCCCGAGAGCTTGGGCCCCTGTATCATGTGGGGGACGTGTGACAAGCTCCTGTCTTCAGATCTGCCTAATGGACCTGCCTGGACATTTGGAGAGTAAAGACGGAGATCTAGTTCTCTATAACTCTGACTTAATAAATACTTTTTTAAAAAGGAGTTTTACTTCATATATGCCTTCATATACATGCAACAAAATTATTTTCTTCCTTAAAATATAAATTGTATTATAGAGAAGAGCTAAATTATAAAATCATTATGAACTAATCCATCAGTTTGGATAAAGATTAATATGCATTTTGTCCTATTTTAAAATGTCTTATAGTGCAGTGACTTAATGGTGTGATTGTAATTCTTGCTGAATTTAGTCTTCAGATATAGTTGACAGTAAACAAACCCCTCTTAAATTGAATTGAAATGAATCCATACTGAACCATTTCCAAGTTACAAGAAAATTCATCTTGGGGGCCAGCGTTGTGGCTCAACAGGCTAATCATCCATACTGTGACACGGGCATTCCTTAGGGTGCCATTTCACATTCCAGTTGCTCCACTTCCCATCCAGCTCGTTGCTCATGGACTGAGAAAGCAGTGTTGGATGGCTCAAGTCCTTAGGCCCCTGCACCCACCTGGAGACCTGGAAGAGGCTTCTGGCACAGCTCTGGATGTTGTAGCATTTGGGGAGTAAACCAACAGATTGAAGATCTTTTCTCTCTGACTCTCCTTCTCTCTGTATATCTGCCTTTCAAATAAAAATAAATATTTTTTTAAAAAAATTAATCTCACTAGCTATTACATTATTATTCTTAATGCAGTATGTGCAAATGATTTTGTTATTCTGGGGAAAATAGTCATTTTAAAGTCAAAAGTCTATGTTGCAAGGTTTAGGTATGCTAGTACCAGCTTTTTCTGAGCAAAATTATTTGTGAATCATTTGCAAAGTAAGTATATACCCACATCAAATCTCTTATTTCACATGAAATATATATGAAATTTTGTGCAATTTAGGGCTTTGGAAGCATGAGCTGTTTACATGTAAACTGAAATGTATTCTTACAGCTCTTTAAAGTGTCAATGTTACACAGTCTACTTAGAATCAATTGTGGTATAAGAAACGTATTGATGAGGTTGGCCCTCCCAGGTGGCACTCAGATTTGCCACATCCTCATCCTTGTCTCCTGAAGGGAGGACAGAGCACACATGGCGGAGGTACTCACCTGACCAAGCTTGAAAATACGTACTGCTCATTGTACGTTATGGATCTTTGGATTTTAGTCAACATAAGTATACTTTCTGTACAACTTTTAAATTATTAGTGAATTAGCAATTAAAAATTATTAAAGGGGGATAGTTTATCATTACATTAGGTGAATAACATTTACTTGGTTTGTAGCAGTGAAATGATCTTTTTATTAAATAACTTAAATGACCTATGTCAAGCACCGGAGCTAATCCAGTTTATACATTTTTGTTTTAAATCTTAGAATGAAATCTTAGAAATTGCTCTGGACCAAAAAGGACTTACCCATGATAGAAAAATTGCTTTCATCGATAAAAATAGAGATCTCTATATCACTTCCGTGAAGCGATTTGGGAAGGAAGAACAAATTATCAAACTTGGTAAAATAATTTTAACATGTTTAAATTTTAATTAATGTTATTTTACTTTGAACTACTCTGTGACATATTAATAGTTTACTTGAATAAATCTCTGGGAACATTGCTTAGCTACTTAACTCTGTCTTAGCAGCAAGTTTTTAGCTGCTCCAACTAAATTGACAATGAAAGGAAAGACCTGCAAATTAAAAATATAATGGATCTAGGAAGAATTTTCAGTATTTTCACATTTTCTCATGTGAATTAGTACATGTATTTTCACTATTATACAATGCAGTTCTAATGCATATTGACACTAACAGCGTGTTAACTTTGTTCGTCCTAAGGAACGATGGTGCATACTTTAGCATGGTGTGATACGTGCAATATCCTTGCCGGACTCCAAGATACTCGACTGACAGTGTGGTATTACCCTCATACAGTGTATGTGGACAGAGACATTTTGTCCAAAACATTGTATGAAAAGGATGCAAGGTAATGTTTTAATGCATAGATTCCTTTGATGTGGTAAATAAGCCCAATGACATCATGTTTTTGCCTCTAAGTTCAAGCTTAATTCATATTCAAAAAAATAAGTAGTTCAGCTGAAACTGAATTAATGAAATTTTAGTGATGGAATCCAGCTGAAAATGTTATATAATATGAACTATTTATCCATTATTTTTATAAGGCTTTTCAAGTTTAGTATTGTCTAATGTTAGCTCAGTTAGTTATTTTAATGTGACTTAATGGTTTTTCGTATAGAAACACAAAAGATTTTTCAGTCAATGCTCAATCTTTTGACAACTACACAATACACAAATTATGATTAACTATATGAGCTTAAAGTATTTTTATATGTGTCTCTGTAGTTATAGAGGATTTTTTGGTTTGATATTAAAATACAAAAATTGAAAGTACAGAAAATCAAACATATCCCTAAATTCTCTAAGAAATAACGTAATAATAAGTTCTCTTTATATATATGAGAGTTATAGATTTGTGTTTTTTTTTTTATTAAAGATTTCTTAATCTAGTTCAAAGGCAGAGTTACAGAGGGGGCGGGGGAGAGACAGTGAAAGATCTTTTGTTTACTTGTTTACTTCGCTTCCCAAATAGCTGCAGTGGCTGGAAATTGGCCTATCTCAAGCCAGGAGCTTCTTCTAGTTCTTTCACATGGGTGCAGAGTCCAATGGACTTGAACCATCCAGCATTACTTTTCTAGGAGTATCAGCAGTAAGCTACATCAGAAATGGAACACCAGCACTCAAGGCAATGGCTATATAGGATACCAGTGGCAGGTTTACCCACTGCACCACATGCTGTCCCCAAGTTCTGATACTCTTGACAAAACAAAAGTAAAAGGATTTTTGAATAAAATTCTTGTATTAGTCCTCAGGGATGCTTTGAGTTCATTTTTAATATTTAATCAAATTCACAACCTTAGTAAGATCAGAGAGGCATCAAAATTAAATTCACTTTTAGAAGTTTTTAAAAATTTATTTTACTTGAAAGGCAAAGTTACAGAGAGAGGATGAGACAGACAGATACACACACACAGAGAGAGAGAAAGAGTGAGAGATTTCCATCTGTTGGTTTGCCCTCCAAATGGCTGAAACTGCCAGAGCTGGACCACTCCAGCTTTGAGAGCCGGGAGCTTTTTTTGGTTCTCCCACGTGTGCATAGGCACACACAGACTTGAGCTATCCCCTGTTGGTTTCCATTAGCAGGGAGCTGGAGCAGAGGTGGAACAGCAGCCTGAACTGGAACTGACACCTGTAAAATGCCGGTGCCACAGGCTAAGGATTATCTGCTCAGCCATTGTGCCAACACCATTCTTTAAAAAGAATTTTATTACTATTTATTTATGTAAAGACTTTTAAAATTTTATTGGAAAGTCAGATTTTCAGAGAGAAGGAGAAACAGAAAGATTTTCCATCTGTTGGTTAACTCCCCAAGTGGCCACAATGGCCCGAGCGGAGCTAATCAGAAGCCAAGAGTGTCTTCTAGGTCTCTCACACAGGTGCAGGATCCCAAGGCTTTGAGACATCCTCTTTTGCCACAAGCATGGAGCTGGATGGGAAGTGGAGCAGCTGGCGCCCATATGGATTCCAGGGCATGCTGGCTGAGGAAATTAATGAAAAGAATCAAGCAAAAAGCCAAGTTACTTAAGCATTTACATAGTTTACCTGAATATTCAGAAAAAAAGATCACTTCAGATGTTTTTAGAAGTAGCTCTCAAATATGTAATATGTTTTGCCACTTTAGTCTGTATGTTTTGTATCTAGATCTAGATAGCAAGCTGTGTTCAGATGTTTTCTTAAATATATGCATTCTCCCTGGAGTTGACTATTCTGAGGGTCCTTGTTAGATTGGAGACTTCACATATAAATATGGCAGAGGTCTAACTCCCTAAATTTAACATATATGAAAAATTTTGCTCAAAAGGTATTTTTAAGTTGTACTTTGCTTTTGCTTCAACAGTGAATTTAGTAAAAATCCTCACATTGTGAGTTTTGTTGGAAATCAGATAACTATAAGAAGAGCTGATGGCTCCCTGGTTCACATCAGCATATCCCCGTATCCTGCCATTCTCCACGAGTACGTGAGCAGCTCGAAATGGGAGGATGCTGTGAGGCTGTGCCGCTTCGTTAAGGTGCCTGCTGTTTCCCCTCTGCTGCCTTGTGTGCTGTGGGTTAGTTGGTCTGTAACAGAGGAATACTGGTACTAGAGAAGGGCTGAACAACTGCAGGTGGGATTCTTTTATAAGTGAAGACTTGAGCACCACAGAGGGTTAGATGTTGTCTTTATTCTTTAAGAAAATGTGAATTTAGATCAGTGGCTTCTATAAATAAGCACATACAAAAACATCTGTGAAACTTGTTTAAAAGTCAGGTTTCCCAGTTCTACCTCCCTCCCCTAGAGATTTGAATTATTCCATCTGGAATGTCACTTAACCATAAGTATCATTTACAACTAAGGTAATAGATCAATATTTTACAATTTGATTGAACCCCAGTATTTTCTAAACCATGTTTGCCTACAGGCATCTTTGAGCGTTATTGATGCCCCTCAACAGGGTATGTGGGATGACTGCTAGGTGCTTTTCCTTGCAGGGCTTGGTGGGTGTCAGTGTGCCAGGATGGCATTGTCTGAGAACCGTGGCTTACTCCAGGTTCACCCGAAGGTATTCCTCTGATAGCCCTCTGAAGAATGGAGGTCTTATTACAATCTTGAAGAATTTAAAATAAAAAAAAATAAACCCTTTAATCTTAAGTAGACATGAAAATTTTCAGAAATGTTTATTCAAAACAAGGTTTCTGTGTGATATTAATATATTCCAATAAAGTAGCCACAGAGCAGGTTCTAGGTTGCTAATTTATTGTTGTTCATTTTTTCAGTGTCACATTTGGTGATTTAATTAAAAAAATTGAAATGTAATTTTATTATGATTGTTTAATAAGTGTCATTTTAAAGTGACTCAGCCAGGTAGTTGAGTTGATTGTTGTCTTTTCACACCAGGAGCAAACCATGTGGGCTTGCCTAGCTGCTATGGCAGTTGCAAATCAAGACATGACAAGTGCAGAAATAGCCTATGCTGCCATTGGTGAAGTATGTCAATGAGTCCTACCTATATTACTTCTGAAAGTTTCTTCTTGCCATGATTTGTTGTTTCTGGTTTTTATCCACTTAAATATTCTTCTTTTAGATTGATAAGGTTCAGTACATCAATTCTATAAAAGATCTTCCATCAAAAGAATCAAAATTAGCCCACATTCTGATGTTCAGTGGGAACATCCAGGAGGCTGAAGCAGTGCTTCTTCAGGCCGGCCTTGTGTATCAGGCAATCCAGATTAACATTAAGCTCTACAACTGGGAAAGGTAACAAAAACGCTTTTCATCAAGTTCCAAACTCAACTGATGTTAATGTGTTGTTCTGCCACTCAATGAATTGTATTTTCCATTGCACTAGATCCTGTGCGTATACCACAGATGAATTTATTTGTATTTGTTAATAGTTTGCAATGAAAGACTTGTGCCTTCCTTGACTTGTGATTTATTAGAAGTTGGATGTAAAGAAGTAGAAAGAGTCTAAGATGGCTGCCAAATTTCTGCTTTCGGTAACTAGAAAGATGATGGTATCATTATCGTAGAGAAGTTGTGAGTTAAGTTTTAACACATTTGAATTTGAAATAGTGGTGAAGAGATGCATGGTAATGGTTGATTGAATGGATTTGTGTTGATGAGGAAAATTTTAGCTAGAGATGTAGACTTAGGAGCCGGTAGTAAATGGGCAATAGTTAAAGCAGGGTGAATGGATCAGATTGCCTAAGGAATGTGTGGAGTAAGACTACATCTATTGGGCCCAGTTCAATAGCCTAGTGACTAAAGTCTTCACCTGCAATTGACCCCAATTCTCCACAGTAGAAATGGAGGTAGTCTTTCAAACTCTCTGAAGCCATCATCACCTTAATATTAAAAGCAGATAGAGACAAAACAGAGAAAGAGAAATATACAGCAACATCCCTGATGAACATAGATGGCAAAATTCCCAACAGAATACTAGCTAACCAAATCCAACAACACAGCAAATAGATTATTCATGTGAATCAAATGGGATTTATCCCTGGCATGCAGGGATGGCTTAAAATACACAAATCAATACATGTGATACACCACATAATAAAGAGTAAAAAACATACAGTCATGTTAATAAATGCAAGACAGCATTAGATAAAATCCAGTACTTCATGCCAAATACTGTCAGAAACATGGACTAGAAGGAATATTCTATAACACAATCAAAGCAATATTAAAAAACCCAACATTGGCCTAGGCACGGTAGCCTAGCAGCTAATGTCCTCTCCTTACATGCATTGGAATTTCAGATGGGTGCTGATTCTAATCCTGGCAGCCCCTCTTCCCATCCAGCTCCCTACTTGTGGCCTAGGAAAGTAGTCAAGGGCAGCCAAAGTCTTCGGATCCTGCACCCAAGTGGGAGACCCAGAAGAAGCTCCTAGCTCCTGGTTTTGGATTGGCTCAGTTCAGGGTGTTGCGGCCACTTGTGGAATGAATCATTGGATGGAAGATCTTCCTCTCTGTATTTCCTCCTGTCTGTATATCTGAATTTCCAATAAAAATAAACAAATCTTAAAAAAAAACCCAACATCCTATGAATAAGAAAGGCTGGAAGCTTTACTACTAAGATCTGGAACCAAATAAGGCTGCCTACTTTCACCACTGTTATTCAACGTAGTGTTGAAAGTCCTAGCTAGAGCTGCTAGAAAAGAAAAGGAAATTAAAATAATTCAAATGGAAATGAAGAAATCAAACTATCATTGCTCACAGACAACATGATTGTGTACATAAGAGAATCAGAAGACACAGCAGAGACTACTGAAACTCAGAAGAGTTTGGCAGGATAACAAGATACAAAATCCATGAATACAAATGTATGGCCTTTAGTGCATACAATCTACTACATGGGTGAGAAAGAACATGCAAGAACAGTCCTTTTCATAATAGAGGAAACGAAACTTATAATACCTAGGATAAAGCTGAAAGATGTGAATAACTTCTGACAAATATTAGAAAACATTAAAGAAATCGAAGAAGTTAAAAGATGGAGAAATGCATCATGCTCATAGACTGGTAGAGTCAGCATAATCAAAATGTCCATATTGTCAAAGGTAACCTACGGATTCAATTTAATCCCAGTCAAAATCCCAACATGCTTCTCAGAAATGGAAAAGAAGATGCAAGAATTAATCTGGAAACACAAGAAACTGCAAATAGCAGTTATTTAAAGAATAAAACCAAAAGGGGAGGAATCGCAGTATCAGATGTTAAGACGAACTACAGAGAAGTAGTAAACAAAACAGTGTGGAATTGGTACAGAAATCGACAAGAAGAAAATGAAACAAAACACAAACTCCTGAAGAGAGACCGCACATGTTCAGCCACCTAATCTTAGACAAAAGAACTGAAAATAATCTAGGAAAAAGGTTCAGTCTCTTCAACAAATGCTGTTGGGATAATTGGATATTTATTTGCAAAAGTTAGAAACAAGGTCCCTCACCTTTCACTGCATGCAAAAATCAACTCTCAGTGGGTCAAGGACAGAAACATGCACCCAGATGCCATTAAATTACCAGAGAAAACATAGAGAACTCTCTACAAGTCAGGGAGAGGCATCAAAACCAAAATAAAAGAGCCTACATTAAATGAAGAAGCTTCTGTACAGCAAGGGAAGTTGTCAACAAAGTGAACAGGTAACCAACAGAATGGGAAAAAATCTTTTCAAACTACAGAGCAGATAAGGGACTAATATCCAAGATCTACAAAGAGCTCAGAAACACAATAGCAGCAAAATAAACAACCCTGTGATGAAATGGGCAAAGGACATGATCAGGCATTTTTCAAAAGAACAAATTCAGATGGTTAGTAGACGTATGAGCAAATCTTTAGGCTCCCTAGTCATCAGAAAATTGCAAATAAAAACCACATTGAGGTTTCATCTAACTTTAGTGAGAATGGCCTACATACAGAAATCAGCAAACAACAACTGCTGAGGATGTGGGAAAATAGGTGCCCTACTTCACTGCTGGTAGGAGTGCAGGTTAGTGTGCCCATATGGTAGTCAGTACGCAGACTGCCCAGACTACTGAAAATTAACCTACTTTAGGACTCTGTTATCCCACTTTTGGGAACATACCCAAAGAAGATGAAATCAGCATATGAGAGAATGACATGCAACCCGTATTTATAGTGGCACAATTCGCAAAAGTGAAGACATGGAAACAGCCAATGAAAGGATGAAGGAACTCTGGTGTATCAACTTTATGGAATACTACTCAACCATAAAAAAAAAAAATGGAATCCTGCCATTTGCAGCAAAATGGTTCCAGCTGGAGACCATCATGCTTAGTAAAATAAGCCAGTACCAAAAGAACAAATATCATGTGTTTTCTCTGATATAAGACAGTTTGTAGGCAAACTACAAAATAAATAGATGTAGGTAATCAAATGCATGCATAAACTGTTACAGATGAACAGTGTAATGGAGGCTAGTGTACTGGGCAGCAAAGTGCTTACAGTGCACATCTCCATTCCCAAAGAAAGGACTCCCATTATGAAACATGTTCATATGTCTGTACGACAAGATACTAGATACTCTACCCAAGTCTAACACATCATGATACAATTAAATACCAGAAGGTTTATCTTGTCATTACTACTAAGGGACTTCACTACTGTAATCGTTTGGGGAATAATAGCCAGGGATACAGGAAATGGGGAGGGAGGAAGAAGAGGAAGAGGAAAGACCCCTATATTTAGAAAACTATATTGTGGTAAAAAAGTAATTTTTAGAAAATTCTACAGAAACAGTTTTGATTGCACAACTCTAAATGCAATGACTAAGATTAAAAAGGTAGAGATAAAAAGATATATATACTTGGATTCAGTGTAAGAATCATTTTGTGAAGTTAGAATTCAAAGAATGGCCTGCTTAGAGGGTTTAGTAATTTCCATCTTTGAAGATCTTCAAACGTAGTATGAATTACAAACTTGTGTGTTTAATTAATGTGCTTAGTCAGTTGTGCATTAATTGACTAAGTTGTTAATGACTTCTTACATGCCTGTTTATATACATATTTATTTGCCTTTTCTGCTAGGACTGAATATGTGGTTCTTCCTATAAGCTATGGTTTTGTTTAGGTATTTTGCACCAGGAAAGGCTGGCTGGGGCTTGAACCTGTGTGCCTCAACCACAGAATAACCCACATCTGGCATATATATATATATACCAAAGTACTACTCGACAGTGGGGTTTTTGGGTGGGAATTTAGGATAGTGTGTAAGGTGTTGCACAATTTGGATTTTAACAAATGTTATTGTCTTTTCCCAGCAAGTAGAACATACAAGTGACAAGTTCAGGAGAGCTTGAATTTACAGAAAGCCAACCCTCACTTCAGGCAGATTGACTAAGGACTAGAAGGCAGTAGGCACATCTCTGCTGTACGTCAACATGCAGAGGGTTGGGTCAAGAAGAGAACTCAGGCATGGATGTTGTGGCTCTGTGGATTAAGCCACTGCTTGGAAACCCACATTCCATACTGGAATGACAGTAAGGCTTGGCAATCCAACTGTCTGCTAATGTCCTTGATAGCTGTGGATGATGATGGCTCAAGTATTTGAGAGTCTGTCACTCATGTGGGAGACTCTGGATGGAATTCCTGGCTCCTGGCTTTGGCCTGGCTCAGCTTCAGATGCTGCAGCCATTTGGAGAGTGATCCAGCAGATGGAAGATGTCTCTCTCTCTCTCTCTTTATCTCTGTCTCTCCTTGCCTCCCTCCTTCTCTTTCTGCTACTCTGCCTTTCAAGTAAACAAACAAACAAGTAAATATTGTTTAAAGGATTCAGCAAAATAGATTAGGAAAGTAGAAAAGATGGAATTCTTTACATAATTTATTATGACAGTTATCAAGTACATAGACAAGGATAGAAATTAGTTTAATACCTTCTCATGTACTTATCACTCAACTGGTAAATTACCCATTTCTGGTAATTCTTTATCCCTACCCCAAGTCCTCTGCTACTGCTTTAAAAAAAAAAAACAGATCAGTTATCATATCATTTTGTCTATAAATGTTTCAGTACATGTCTCCAAAATTTGGCTCACTCCCTAAATGATCATCAACAGCCAGGAATACAGTCAAGATCTGCAGCTCCACCCAGGTTTCCCACTCAGAGATGGCTGGAACTCAGCCGGCTGGGCCATCGCTGTTGCCTGCTGTCATCTACTCTGTGAGGAGCTGGAGCCTGGAACGGAACCCAGCTGTTCTGGTTAAGATGTGAGGACATAGGAAGTGGGCACCTTTGCTGCTAATCTGAGTATCTGCTCCCTAGGTGTTTATTTTTAACATGGCTGTGATACTATTATCATGTTTTTAAGATTAACAGTAGTTACAGTCAGTGTATTCTACTGAACCCCATATTTTTTTGTTGTTTTTATGGTTTATTTGAGTCAGGATTCAAGAGAGATCCATATACTATGACTGGTTGACATGTTCTGAAGTTTTCTTTTAACCTCAAATTCTCCTGTTTCTTTTCTGTGTTTTCTTGCTATTTTTCCATTGGGAAAAATTGAGTCTGTATGATTTCCTGTAGTCTGGACATCTATTTCCTGTAGTGACTAGCGATCTCTATTTTTGTGGTGTTAGCAGCCAGATTCATTCATTAAGGGCCATAAAATTTTAATATTCCAATTTTATTATTAAGCAAAGATAGAATTTAAATAAAGTCCGTGAATTTCTGCATTTCTTTGAGTTTCTTAAAGGAAACATTTTATTTTGCTCATATGATTTCTTTAGTTGCAGAGCATTGTCGTTCTGGGTTTTGCTTCTGTTTTCCGTGTTTTTTTGGTGGTGACATGCAAGTCAGTTTGAAGAGGTGTAGGTAAGCCGGTGTTCTGCCTGACTTCGGCTTTGGAGACTTGTGGCAGTCTGCTCCCAAAATCTGAAGTGAAGAGAAGCAGGTCACAGCCGCAGATAACTGTATGATTGCTTTATGTAAGCATTAATAAAAATAAGTTTAATCTTTAACAGCAGATCACTTAAAGTGATTTGACTTTGTTCAACTTATGCAAAAGATCACATTTTGAAGTTACAGCATCATTTTTACATAACTGACTTCTTTTTAAAATACATGGACTTATTCCAGCCCTAGAATATAATGTCACATTTGTTTGGTTGCCAAATAACCATTTTAAAACTAGAAGCATACTGTTCCTAAAACCCTTATATAATTTTAAGTTCTGATGAAACGTGCTGCAGAGACAGTTTTTACCCAGTGTGTGCTTATAGAAAATATTTAAAACATCGCAATTATTTCAGTGTTTACCTTTAAACATGGCTGTTTTTACCAAATAATTAATACAGATTTTGCTGTAATAAAAAGTGAAGAAAAAATTATGACAGTAAAGATGAACAGAACTTAAGATCTGGTATCTCCATGCATTATTGGTGTCATATTCTGTTATTTCTACATACTTCACTATGTCGATGCTTATGTACGCAACTTTTAAAAGACTTGGTTTTGGATAGCCGAGCTGTCCTATCCCGATTTGATGCAATCACAAAGTGAGAGTGGAATTTCTAAGAGGCCAGAGTGGTTGTTCACCAGTCACCACTCAGGTGCACCCACGTCAGAGCCTCGGGTGTACGAACCGGGATTCCTCCTCCTGAGCCACGGTGAACTGCTCTTTGCCGCCTTCTGTCTTTCACTTGTGTCCTCTGCATTTTCTTACCTTCGTGTTTCCTCTCTGCCTGTTCTTTGATTTAAAGTCAAAAAGGAATGCGTACTTTGTATGAGTCCTGGATAGGTAGTAAATACTGACCATGGACGTAGCAATATAGTATATGTCAACATATTTTATGAATTAGTTTGGTTAATTTGGTATTACCATTTTTATGTTAACATGCTCTATCTTCATGGCTTTGATACCTCAATTCTGTCATTTGTCAATCAGCATGCACTATATATTTACATTTCTTTTAAAGTGACCATCTAATTTATTACAAAGGCAAGCCAATGCATGATAGGAATGAATTATTTTCTTACTGAAGATTCATAAATGGAAATGCCCAGTCAGTAATCAGTTTTGTTTCAAACAACAAATTTATATAACAGTATGCTCTGACAAGTCATGATTGGATTATTCAGAGCTCGCTTCATTTTAGAAAGCAAGAAAACATCAGAACTATTGTATTTTTTATTTTTATGATGACAGTTACCCATATTTTAAGGCAAGCTGACCATGAATAAGATAGGAGCGTCACACTCGCAGAGTTGTTCCTGACTCCACTAATACACATTGTCCGTGGGATTGCAACAGCTGAGGCACTCACTATTCAGAACCTGCAGCAAAATAACCTAGGACTGAGGATTAATCTTTGAGTTCTCTGTAATACTCATTAATGTATAGATTTTGTATCTTTGGTGGTGTACACTCTTTTTCAGTAATCCAGTTAGTTCTCATCTTCTGTGTAAACATAACTTTATAAATAATTTAGGGACAAACATGATGACTATAAAATGTAAGTGACAACTTTTTCTAAGTGAGAGCTTAGGAAAAAAACTTTGTGAGAGCTTACAGCCATGTATTTTCATAATTTTTAAAATTCACTCTAACAGTAGCATAAGGATCCCAGTTTTTAATTTTATAAACATTCATTATAGATTTGTAAAATGGTCAAAATAATTGAGTCACAATGTGGGGAAGTTCATTCACTTGAATTTTATATTGATTAAAAGAAATTCACAATATTTATAACATATGCACTCTGAATTAGTCACCAAAGAGAAACGAAATTCATATCTTCCCTCAGTGAATAAGGAACACGTTCGTAAATAATCATTATACTGTAAGAGGTGCTGTTGCAAAAGTTTGTATGAATGGTAGGAAGCAATGATAAAGTAATGGACATTTGTTTCTGCAAGAGAAGTTAGATAAGGAAAAGGGGTCATGTTTAATCTGGCGCTTGAAGTAATTGGAATTTGCAAGCTGGACAAGGTAGAAACTGACATTCCATGTTGACAGGTAAGCAGAAAGAACAATGATTTGTCCTAGTCCCAACTCTAAAACTTCTATGGAGTCTGACAAAAGAAATGCTGATAATCGTTTTTTGTTTTTTTTTTTTCTCATAGGGCACTGGAATTGGCCATAAAATACAAAACACATGTTGACACAGTTCTCGCATACCGTCAGAAGTTTTTGACGACATTTGGTAAACAGGAAACAAATAAACGATATTTGCAGTATGCAGAAGGTGTAAGTGTTATACCCTGTCTTGCATATACCTTGTAAATATATGAACGTTTATTGTTAATAGTACTAAGAAGAATGGTTCATATCATAATCTCTAGAAGATTTTTTTATCTTGTTATGGCATAGACTTATTTTGATAAGTGCAGATCTTACTGATCTTAGGGTTACATGTAGGTCTTTAACCCAGTCATGGGCATAGCAGCGGGGTAGGCCAGGCTGCTACCCCAAAGTGCCACAGCAGCAGGGTGGGCCAGGCCAAAGCCAGGACCCCAGGGCTCACTTTGGGTCTTTGATATGGGTAGAAGCGCCCAACTGGCTGAGCTCTTACCTGCTGCTCCCCAGGTGTGCGCATCAGCAGACAGCTAGCATCCCCACATGCCCCTCTCTGGGAGTACACATGCTTTGCTCCTCATCTGCTGTCTTACTGTAGGCTTTTCAGACGCTCACTTCTGCGGTCACTATGAACGGGGTATGAGAAGTCCCGCCAAGCTGACGGAGAGCAGTGCAGCTCTCGGTCTCATCCTGGTTCTCACTGTCTCCCTTACCCATCTTCAAAACCTTACCACTTTGAAGACAGCACATTTTCTTTTATTTTGTTTATTATTTACATCTCCTACTATTATCTTTGTTATGGTCTCTCCATAAAGTCAAGGAGTTTTCTTTTGGTTTCTGCTGAATCCTTGTACCTGGGATAATCCTTACACATATTAAGCATGAAATAGTTGTTGGATAAATAATTGAACCATATAGAATGATATTTAGGATAAAGGTTGAAAATAGCTGATGGTGGCTTTAATTAAAAGTTCTCTTTAAAAAAATTTAATTATATAAACAGTGGAGTTCAAGAGAGAGAGAGATACACTCACATGGGACTGGGGAGGAAAGAGGGAGAAATGTTTCGCCCTCTGAGTCACTTCCCAAATGCCTGCCGTGGCTAGGCTTGGGCCGGGCTAAAATCAGGAGCATGGAAGCTCCACCCAGGTCTCCGACCTGGTGGCAAGAACCTGAGCACCTGGGCCAATTCCCACTGCCCTCCCAAGTATGTCAGCCGGGTTCTGCAGTGGGAGCTCAGCAACCAGAACAGATGCTGGCATTCCAGGCGGGAGCTTAATCTTCTACACTACAACCCCAACCCCTTTAAATGGTAGTGTGCACTGTGAAGAGTGAAGAGTCCTAGCTTTCAAGGAGATGAGACAAAGGCAAGGCCAATGGACCAGTGAGGAGAAGGAGATTGAATGAGAAATATTTGAAGATGGGTGTCATAAATGAGCCGTGAAGATGATTCAGGGACACATGTGAAGAAGTTGAGTTGAGACAGAAGGGAAAGAGATTGTATACATAAGCAAGTCTGTGAGTGCAAAGAAGAAAAATGAAGGGAATTCACACTTAATGGCCTTCGCAGACTTAGGATGGTTTCAAGTTACAATTTTTTTTTATCTTGATGTTTATTTGAAAGTAATACACACTCAGTAGAAACTGTGCTTTCAATTTTGATGTTTTTCTGGGAAAATAGCAGATAGGACAATAGTCTCATGGTATTGGGTCTTGGCAGTGAACTGCAACTTCAGATCAACCTCTTGATCATGAGGGCATACGACCAACGGTGTACTCCTATGCATGATTTCAACATTCTTTGTACCAAAATAACTTTTCTTGTAATTCCATTTTCCTGCACACCTTTATATCATGTTTCTAAGCTGTTCTGTTTGGTAGGCTAGTTGTATGAGAAATTAGTTTTTTACTTAGAATATTTTCAACTTATAATGGATTTATTGGGACATAATTTCATCCTCAGTCAAGGAACATCTATACATTTTTTTGTGAAATAGGAAGCTGATTTTCAGCTGAAAATAGAGAGATGGGGTAAAGGCTGTGGAGCCTTTTCGTATAACTTTAAAATTGTTCCTAGTTGTGAGCCTAGTCTGGTAGCTTAATGGCCAAAGTCCTCACCTTACATGCACTGGGATCCTATATGGGCACTGGTTCATGTCCCAGCTGCTCCACTTCCCTTCCAGCTCCTGGCTTGTGGCCTGGGAAAGCAGTAGAAGATGGCCCATGGTCTTGGGACCCTGCACCTGCATGGGAGACCCAGCAGAGGCTCCTGGATCCTGGTTTCAGATTGGCTCAGCTCCGGTCATTGCAGCTACTTGGGGAGTAAACCAACGGGTGGAAGATCTTCCTCTCCATCTCTCCTTCTCTCTATAAATCTGACTTTCCAAGAAGAATAAATAAAATCTTTTTAAAAAATTACTCCTATAATAAGAATTGACTGGGGATTAGAATAAGACGGGCCAAGTCCCTGCAATAGAAAAGCATAGGCTTTAATGTAGAAGTTACCTGACAGTTATCAGAGAACATCTTACCTAATACTATTAAAATCATTCTGAAGCAAAATCTAGATTATTTGAAGAACACTTTTAAAATTTAATAAATGCCAAGATGAAAGCATAACATTTATTTTCATTAGGATGGCTACCAACCGATACTCTTGTTTGTGTTATTACAAGTAAATACATCCTTTACTTGTCAGACATCGGAGTGGCAGTTGTTCAGTTTACCATCAGGATATGGTTTTATTGTGATTGATTTGAGAAATATATGTAAATCAATTTAAATCAGGAAGAAGGCCAAGATATCATCAAGTTCTGTGTTCGTCTTCATAAGTGTTTTGTCTGACATGGAAGTGAGTGTTTTGTCATTTAAAAATGCCAAGTTTTGACCTGATTGAAAAAAATGAGTTCTTCACATAACTTAACATTTGCTGTGTTTCTCCATGCACTGTTACTTGCATCCTAGGACAGACATTTATCTTCTAGAGTAAAAGAAATTCTTCTGTAACACTTCAATCAGATTTACTACTCACATATTCCATTCAACTCCCATGCATGGAAGTGAAAACCTTTTGATATTTGAGTCAGTCACAGGGCTTTATGTGTAAATCTTTGTAAATAAGAGTTGGTTTAATCCAGGATCTGAATTGTCCACAGTCTTGCCTCTGAAAGGGGACACACGTGTTCTAAATTAGTGATCTTCAAACTTTGTTGAGTGTGCCTAATGAAATTACTCATGGAACTTAAGGCAAATTCCATTCCTAACCTCAAATCTCATGGCTTACTACGTAGAGCGGGACCAGGGTACACAGGCTGTATCATACAGAAGAGAAGCAAATACAAATATTTAGTAATTTTCAGTTATTCTTTTATGTGTCTCCCTCTGGTACATATTCATCATTGTCTTTTTAAAAAATATTTGTTATTTTTATTGGAAAGGCAGAGTTATACAGAAGTAAAGAGAGAGAAAGAGAACTTCCATCCATTGGTTCATTCCCCAAATGACTCCAACAGCCAGAGCTAGGCTGGTCTGAAGCCAGGAGCTTTCTACGCATCTCCCATGTGAGTGCAGGGACCCAAGGCCTTGGGCCAGCCTCTGCTACTTTCCTAGGTCTTAAGCAGAGAGCTAGTTTGGAAATGAAGCAACTAGACTTGAACCAGCACCTACATGAAATGCCAGTGTCACAGACAGGCTTAGACTGCTATACCACTGTGCCATCCCCCATTATTTGTTTTCTCAAGATTTATTTTATTGGGGCTGGAAAGGCTCAACTGGCTGGTCTTCTCTCTGCAAGCATCAGCATCCCATATTGGTGCTGGTTCATGTCCCGGCTTCTCCACTTCCTATCCAGTTCCCTGCTTGTGGCCCGGGAGAAGCCAGTGGAGGATGCCCCAAAGCCTTGGGTCCCTGTACCTGCATGAGGCACCCAGAGGAGGCTCTTGTCTCCTGGGTTAGTATTAGCTCATGTCTGGCTGCTGCAGCCATTTGGAGAATGAATCAGCAGGTAGAAGATTTCTTTCTGTTTCTCCTCCTCTCTGTAAATCTTCCTTTCTAATAAAAAGAAATAAATCTTTTAAAAAATATTTATTCAAACAGCAGAGAGACAGAGACCAACAGATCTTGTGTCCATTGGTTCATTTCCCAAAGGGGTGTAATGGCTGGAGCTGGGCCAGGCTGACCCAGGAGGCTGGAACTCCATCCCTGCATCTCCCAAGTGTTTGGGTTGTCTTCCACTGCTTTCCTGCGCATATTAACAGGGAGCTACTGAAACCAGCACTCCAATATGGGATTCTGGCATCATAGCTGGTGGCTTAATCACAGTGCTAGCCCCTTCAGTATTGTTGTAATCACTATGGTGTGTTTAGGTCACTTTAAAGGGTTATTGCAAAAATGCACTTTTGCAAAATATGCTCAGGGAAAATTAATACTTCCGTATCTTTCCGCATTATTGCTTGTCTCAGGAATAGTGGACATATGACATGAAGACCTGGTCTATTTTAAGCATGGCTTGGTGGACAGGGCCGCCTTTTTTTCCCGTTGTTTTGGAGCAGTCTGTCTTCTCTCTCACATTGTGCCTGAGCATTTGTTCAGAATCCTAAGACTCCATGGGACTACTCGACTGAGCCTTTTGTAAACAACTGCAACTGGATTTTTATCTTAAAAAAAAAAAAAGATATATGTATTCATTTGAAAGGCAGAGTTACAGAGAGAGAAAGAGTGTTCACTCCCAGATGGCCACAATGGCTAGGCTGGACTGGGCCAGAGCTGGCAGGTGGGAGCTTCCTCTGTGTCTCCCTTGTGGGTGGCAGGGACCCAAATACTTAGAGCATCTTGCACGGCTTTCCAGGTGCATTAGCAGGGAACTGCATCGGAAGTGGAACAAAGGGGTTGGAACACTGGCATTGCAGGCAGCAGCTTTACTTGCTGTAAAACAATGCTGGCTCCAAGATTTTGGTCTTTGGAGTCTTAAGGCCTATCTCGCTACTTGTTAATATGATTAATAATTCTTTTTGTTCATATCATGAAACATGTTTCATGGTTTTTAGTATTCTTTCTTTTTTAAAAAAATGTACTTTCATGTATTTGAAAGTAAACAGAGAGAGAGGGAGAGAGAAAAAAAAAAAATCTTCCACAGTTGCCAAGTGCCCACAGTAGCCATGGCTGGGTTAGATAAAGTGAAAGCCTGGAACTGGGTCCAGGTCTCCCAGATGGGTGTCAGGGATGAGAGTACTTGAGCCATCACCTGCTGCCTCCCAGGATGAGCATGAGCAGGAAGCAGGAATTTGAAATGGAGCTGTCACTCACACTCAGACACTCAGAGCTGGGGTTGGGGCCTTCCAAGTAGTGGCTTGACTGTGGTACCGAAAGCCAGAGCTGCAATGCCAAACACCCACCCCCTCTCCTTGCTAACTTTTTATGATGTCCACATTTTCACTAATGTTTTGGAAGTCATAGGTTTTATTTATCTACTCTTGGTTACTCTAGATTAGAAACCAATATCTTGGGCCCGGCGCGGTGGCGCAAGTGGTTAAAGGTCCTCGCCTTGCACGCCCGGGATCCCATATGGGCGCCGGTTCTAATCCCGGCAGCCCCGCTTCCCTTCCAGCTCCCTGCCTGTGGCCTGGGAAAGCAGTTGAGGACGGCCCAAAGCTTTGGGAACCTGCGCCCACGTGGGAGACCCAGAAGAGGCTCCTGGCTTCGGATCGGCATAGTATCGGCCCGTTGCGCTCACTTGGGGAGTGAATCATCGGACGGAAGATCTTCCTCTCTGTCTCTCCTCTCTGTATATCCGCCTTTCCAATAAAAAAATAATAAAAATAAATCTTTAAAAAAAAAAAAAAAAAAAGAAACCAATATCTTGTAATATGTAACCATGTTACATTCTTCTGTTACAGCTCCTAATAGATTGGGACAAAATCAAAGCCAAAATTGAGCTAGAAATTACAAAAGAGCGAGAGCGATCATCCCAGGCCAGCAAGACTATGGGTCTGAAGCACTAACTGCCATGAAGACTTCGACATTTTTGCCTTTTAAAATTTGTTCTGGTTAACCAAAGATAACATATTTTTGTTGCTAAAGTCATAATCTAAAGTTATAATCTGTAAATAAGTATAAGTACTTGTTGTATATTTAATACTGAAAGAACATTAATAAAGATTAAACAATAATTTATGTAATTTCACCATTTATATTTTTCTAGTCTAATAATTAGCAAAACATACACATAATACACTTGTATAGTGTTTGTATCCAGTTTTTTTCATTTCTTTTATTTCACTTTTAAATTATTATTATCATTTTTTGATACAGTTCAATAGGCCCTGGGATTTCTCTGACCCCTTCTCCCACCGAATTTCCCCTATATTATTACAATAGTATCATTCTTCATAATTAGTCATAAGTCTACCATTGCGGGCATAGACAATGGCAGAATCCAAATACCATCATCAAAATATAGTCAACAGTTTCATTGGGAGTTCATCTCTGATCTGGAAGCAGAGATGCATCCTACATTCTATCCTCACATCCGAATATGATAGTCTCCGTTACACAGTTACTATATATCCCCTTAAATGAAAACGCTCAAAATCAGCAACAGGAAGAAAAAGAAATCTACAACACCATGAAGTTAAATACATGCTACTGAATGACTAATGTGTTGCTGAAGAAATGAAAATCAAGAACCTTTTTGAAGAAAATGATACCACTGTGTGATCTATGAATCACTGAAGAACTCAATATGAGAAAAAAAATGTTTTGAAGAAATGAAACTAAAAACAAAACCATCAAAATCCATGATATAGTTTCTTTTGATCTTTGCTGGTAAGATGTATCTCTCATAGGCAACAAATAGATGGCTTTTGTTTTCCAAATCCAGTCTGCTAGTCTGTGACATTTGACTGGTGAGTTTAACCCATTTACATTCAGGGTTATAAAAATAGGTGGTAATTTGTTCCTGTCATTTTAGCATTGGGTTGTTCATTGATTAGTCTTCTGTTGTTATTTTACTGAGATGTTCCTCACATTTGCCTTTGGTTTTGGTGGGCGCTATTCCTTTTCTCTGTCAAAAGAACATTTTTAAATATCATTTGTACGCCAGATCTGGAAGTGGCAAAGCCTTTAAGCTTTTCTTTACTGCGGAAGAATTTTATTTCATTTTCAAAGACAAAGGAAAGTTTTGCTGGGTACATTATCCTGGGCTGACATTTTTTCCCTTTTAGAATCTGGAATATGCCACTCCATTCCCTTCTGGCCTGAAGAGTTTCCTATGAGAGGTCAGCTGTGAATTGCCATTCCTCTATATGCCAATTGGCTTTTTTCACATGCAGATTTAAGGATCTTTTCCTTACGTTCTATTGAAGAGAGCTTGATTATCATGTGTTGTGGTGAAGATTGCTTTTGATCAACCCTGTTGGGAGTTCTATGACCCCCCTGGATGTTGTTCCCCAATTCTTTCTCTAGATTAGGAAAATTTGCCATTATTATTTCATTGAATACACCTTTAATCCCAGCCTCTCTTTCTGCACCTTCTGTGACTCCTATAACCCTTATATTTGGCCTTTTAATAATGTATCTTATTTCTTGAATACTTTCTTTAGCTTGACCTAGCTCTGCTTCCAGCTTTTTGATTATTTCCCCCTGGTGACAGGAAATGTCTTCCAATTCTGAGATTCCTTCTTCTGCCTCATTCATTTGATTACTGAGACTTTCCACTGAATTTTTAGTTTGCTCTGTTGCATACTTCATTCCCAATAATTTGGCTTAATTTTGTTTCAGCGTTGCTATTTCCTGTGTGACATACTCCTTAAATTCCTTGAACTCCTCCTATATGTGCTTCTCATTGTTGATCAGAAGCTTTATAATGAGTTTTCTATCCTCCATTTTCTCAATGTGTTCCTTGGTTAACTCTGAGGTTAGCAAAGGCTTTTGTTCTTTTGCAGGAGAGTCTTCAATAATATTCATTGTGCCTCTGTCTCTTCTTTTGCTCTTGGTCATTGTACTTCTGGTTAGCAGGTTCTTCTCTTTAGGGCAGGTTTCTAAGCTATGTTACCCACAGATCTACAATTTGATTTTATTTATTGTGGTTGGTACACAGTTCTTTGTTTACACTCACTTGTGCCACGCCCTCCAGCATGTAGTGACCAGTACAATGCATTGAGCTCAGTAAGTTTGCTCCCAGCTCAGCACGTGTGCAGCTCATTGTTGTCCCTGTAGTCTCAAAGCCTTTGCCATACTGTGCAAAATGGCGCGTGATGTGCCACTTGTGGAGTTCTTGATCTACTGGCCATTAGGATATGAGTTTTGAACTTCCCTGTGACCCAGCCGTCTGGCCACTGGGTGTATATCCAAAGAAAGTGAAATCAGTATGTCAATAAGACATCAATTTTCATACGTATTTTGTTGTACTTATAATAGCTATTATCTGGAATCTAAGTGTCATCAACAGAATAAAGAAAATGTGGTGTATATACACGGCAGAACATTCTGTAGCCATAAAGAACAGTGAGATTCCGTCATTTGTGGATGCATGAATGGAAAAGGGACATTATTGAAGTGATATAAGTCAGGCACAGGAAGACAAGTGCTGCATATTCACTCTTGTTTAGAGAAGATAACGTTATCTCAAAGAAATACATAATAGAGTAGTGGTTACCAGAGCCTGGAAAATATGTGATGGAAAGAGAGATGGAGAGAGGGCAATTAATAGATATAGAGGTGCAATTGGATAGAGGAAATAACTTCAGTGTTCCGTGGGACATGAAGATAGGAATGGATAGCAGGCATTAATTATTTCAACATAGCTAGTGGAATTTGGAATGTTCCCAGCACAAAGAAATAAATGTATGTCTGAGATGGCAGACATACACTAATCATTATAGATTATAAACAAGAATTGAAATGTTCCATTTTGCACCATAAATATGTTTAGTTAACTATGTATCAAAATATATGCACATGTATAATTTTGAATAACAAATGACAAATGAGTTCAATTTTGTCATGTATATTCCACCACAATAAAAGAGCAGCAAACAATGAAATATGTTTGTGTTTTAACCATTTTGACAGTATACAATTCAGCTTTGACATTCCTTGGAGTTACCATCAGATCTGACAAGTCCAATAATAAGCTCCTTTCTGCACACGCCACCTGCAAGTAGCATCAGTCCACTTGGAAATCGTCGGGCTACCTGCACGCTGGTCTGACTCGCACATCTGGAGGTTCCTGTGACCACTCCTCAGGTTGTATGATATGCTAGAATGATTTACGGAACTCACTAAAACACTTTACAATTATAATTTTAAGAGGTGTATAGGACAGATTTTCATAGATGGGCGCAGAGCAGTAGAGGGGACACAGTTGAGCCCTCCATCCCAACAATTATGCTAGTCCAGCAAGTACCTCTCCTTTAGGCCATCCCATATAGAACAGAATTACATAAATACAGAATTAGTAGGCTATTTCTATCTAAAGAAATGTGACTGTAATCAGTTTTGACAGATGGGATGTTGTGCTTTACATGTCTTCTAAAAACTCTTGAGATTTATTTTCACTCTGAAGCTATTGGGAAGTGAGGCCTTTAAAAGCTGTGTTGGTTCCTTCATGAATCGGTGACAATGCTGTTACCACTGGAATGGGCACATTGTAAATGTAAGCACGCGTGCACGGGTTTTCACTTTCGCACAAACACATTAACACAGACATCGTGTGCTGATGCTGCAGCAAGAAGGCCCTTGATATGGGAGCTTTTCAGGATGCAGAAATAGGATTAATAGATTTATTTTCTTCATAAATTACCCATTCTGAAGCAGTTGGTTATTGCAGCAGAAAATGGACTAAGACATGAGCTAAGGTCATAGATCACTCCATTAGGCATCCAACATAACGATGGAAAAAGCAGAGTTGCACTTTCTTAGAAATCATCCCTGTTTTTAGCAGATGCAGTCGCAGACTTGGTCTTGGAATCACTGCATCACATAGGATGTGAAAAGGAAAGAAAAAGTATAGTCATATCACCTTCCATCCCCATGGAAAGAATGTCATAGTTTTACCAGTGTTCTTGCCTCAGTCCTCCACCAGATCTGCCCAAAAGCCCATGGCTGTCCAATGCATCAGGCCACTTGGTCCGCACTCAGGAGGGCATGTGTAGGACATGTCCATATCTTCTCCCATTTTTGACAATCAATATTTCAGCTGCATTTCCAATTTTCTTTCACACTATTCCTCAAGGAGGATGAGTCACTGCCCAGTTTTAGATATTATGGGCTATAGAGTGAATTTCCTTGTTTGAAGAAATAGCTTTAGGTATTTGAAAACAATGCAGTACCATCTCTTTGGGTCCTTTTTTGTTTAAAGATTGGCTTGAAAGAAGAATAGCAGAGAAGAAAGAAGGACTGCATCAGCCAAGGCCAAGAGCTGAGAGCACCCTCCCTGTTACCCATGCTGCTGGCAGCGACATCATCCAACACCTGCTCATGGACAGGAGCATGAAGCCGGGACTCAGCATCAACCACTGCAACAGGGCTACATGCCCATCCGCTCTGAGCATTTGTGTCTGTTCCTGAGAATACGGAGTGTTATCCAGAGTGCCTGTGCCTGTCAGGACCCATTTGCAGCATCCCAGGATGACTGACATCAACCCACTTTGCCAGCTTTGGTTAAGACTTCCCTTCCAAGAATTCTGTCCCATCAAGCTGCTCTCTCTTATTGACAGGCAGAAGTTTTTATGAGCATTTTATTGGCATTTAGAGGATGCCAGAGGAACATTCTATTCTGCCCTACTTTGCATTGCTGCAGCTCCCCAAACTCATTCTTGTTACCAATCCAGCTGATGGTCAAGTGGGACACACTGGGATGTCTGCTGCTTGGTTCAGTCACTTTCTGATGCTGGAAAGAAATCCTCCGGATGGACTACCGTCTCAAGAATTGATCCATATCAGACTATTTCCTATGGTGTAGGTTATTCATGCTTATTTAGCATATCCATAGATTACATTAAAGGACAGATTTACAGTGCCTACCATTCTACTATGCCAGGTACTGGAGTTATCTTCCAGTCTTTCACCACAATATAGTCAGGTGAAATAGTGAGTCACTTACATTAGCTTTCTTCAGTATGTATCTGTTTTTGTCTAAATATTCACCTGAATCCTGTTAACTCTGGTTTCTGTTTGCCTCAGTCTCGGTGGCCCCTACTAGGACTTCACAAAGAGACTTTGGTTATTACAGTGTCAGGGTGTCCCAGAAACTTCTCTCCACCCTGAGCATTTTACTTGCTTGCATCTAGGTTTTTGGTCCTTAGAGCATGTTTGATTCTAGGGAATCTGGCCAATGCTTTCATTGACTGATCTATTGATTCAGGCAACTGTAGAACGAGCTTGTCATACTCTGCTTTTTTGAGTTTAAAAATTTCTCTGAATTGAGATAAACACAGCAGACTCTGAGAGATTTTTGACACTGAAGGAGAAGCAGGAGTTCCCATTAGTCTACTCAGCCATCTATGCTGCCGCATTGAGACCTTCGTTTCAACTCCATCCATGTCATGTTATCAGTCTTGTTGCTGAATAACCATCCAAAGAGTTCCACCCTCCTAAAATGCATGCTTTAAGTTTTGCATCCGTTGTTCCTCACTTTGTTGTTAATTAATGTCCTTGGTATCTGTAAGTCTCACACGAGAAAGCCAGAGCCTGTTGCAGAGTGCGAGAGTGATCACAGACTAGGCTAGGATGTATTAAGGCATCTTTATTAACCAAGCTTGGCAATGGCATTGCTCACTAGAAATTAGCAATTGAAAACTCACTGTGGCAATCCAGTCTAAATTAAAACCCTGAGAAGAAAAAATGGTCATTATGAAATCTGGCTGTTAAACTGAAAACCCATGTCTCAGCTTCTGCAGCAATATATATTATCCAAAGACATGCAGTGAACATCTTACAAAGACGCAAACAGCTTTTCCTGGCTTCTCTGTCCACATTCCATCCCTACTAGGCCTCACCCCTCCTGCACAAATTAGAAAAACGAAGCATCTTAGCATGCTTAAAGGCAACCTGTCCTCAAAGTCTGTCCATAGGAAGACAGAGAGCAAGCAGATTCTGGGGAGGCAAGAGTCACAGTGCAGGAGTGAAGGAAGCATGCAATCAAGAGAGAGCCCCTTCCTACCGTTGGCCTCTATGGGGGCTTGCGAGAGGAGTGATTATGCAGCAAAGCAATCCTGCCTCCTCTCACATTCCAGGTAATGATAGGTGAGTGTCATTTAATTTACATGTGGGCGGAAAGGATGACATGGGTGGAGAAGGCATGGTTTCCAAGCTCGTGACCCTGAACCAGCTGCTAAGGCCATAATAAGACCACAAATCCAGTAAGACTTCTCTGTGTGTTTTTGAATTCTACAGTAGTAGAGTCACATGATGGGGGTTGGGGGGGAGGGAGGGCAATGAGAAAAGACTCCCTTGATCAAAGCATTTACCGTGACTTGGGTAACAGATACATGAATATTCTGACCTTTGTATGATAGTTTGTATGAAAGCCCACACAACTGCTTTCTTCAGGTGTTACCCAGAGTGTATACAAGGAATTAGGAAGGCTGCCTTTTGGTTAGCACACTTTGCACAGTGGCATAAGCTTTTATCCAGGCAGCCAGGCGGACTATTCCTCCTGGAATAACCTGTGTCTGGATCATGTGTAGTCATCTGTGATTGCTGTGAATCTTCTATCAACATGGAAACCACAGGGACATCACACACTCACAGTCCATTTTAATAAAAATTTTTCCTGGACAGATAATAACAATCCACAGAAGACGACACCTCCTTCACACTATCCCAACTGATGGCTATAGTTCCTTGTTTCTGTCCTCTCTCCACACAGAATATCTTTTTCGATGACCACAAGTCATAGAGGTACTTTCTGTTGCTGCTGCATGATTTTCCCTTTTGGGGTTGGCTTGAAGCTAGTGGGCATAGGTCAGATGTAAATATCTGAGCTTGGTTCAGGGTTAATATACCTTCTAGCATTCTCTTTTACATTCATCTTAACTATTAAAAACTATTAATAGCCACTTTCTTATTTTGCATTTATTTCCCTTTGCATTCTCTGGAGTTGGGCCTCTGATGAGGATTCACTGATGATTTTTAGCTTCAAATTCTGCAAATTAAAGGGTAAGTTTCCCCAACCAGACTGTTCTTACTTCAAATGTTAGCTCCAAATGGGATCCTTAGGCTACTAGTACTTTCTAAATTGAGTACAAATTTGGAGGTTCCCACAACCCTTCCTTGTGTGTGAAAATTATCATGACAATGAGAGGAAAATTGTGCTAGCAACACTGAAAGAGCTTTTGAAACAGGCCATTAGGAAGCAGCACTCAGGCGTGATTTTAAGGGCTACCTACAATATAAGTTTTGGCTGCTTACACTCCTCTAACTATAGACATCTGGACCACACTGCAGCAACCAAATGATTATTTAATGCCCAACATGCATAACAAGAAGCTCCCATTTACGGATATTTCCATTCTATTCTTACATTCTTTTCTTGTTGCCCCTGTTCCTTCTCAGAATTCAATAGATCTTACAAACTCCCACTTTCCAGCTCTCCTAAAAAAAAGATTCAGGGTTACCTGAATTTAAGCCTCCCAAATTGCAATTCCTAAGACCCCTAAATAAAGCTCTTTTACAGTTTCTGAGTTTGAATTCATTGACACTAGAATGTCACAGAACTCAGGCCATGTATACAACTTCGGTCTTATAAAGGATAGAACATAGGTACAACAAAATGTGAGAAATGCGTTGGACAAGGTTTGGAGGTGAATCAAAGGCTGAGAAAAGGAAAGACAGAGTGAGATTTTCCATCAACTGGGTCATTTTCCAAACACCATCCAGGTGTCTCCTATTGGTAGCAGAGATCCACGCACTTGTGCTGTAACCTGCTGGCTTCTAGTGCATGGCAGCAGGAAGCTAGAATCGGGCATGGAGCCAAGAGTAGAATGCAGGTATTCTAACAATATGCACCAGAGACGTCTCAAGATTTTAACTGCTATCCCAAACTCTGCCTTCTTCCCACAATTAGATTTAGGACTTTTGAGTCCAAAGAAGATCCAGAGAAGACTGATTATGGCAGAAAATGCTTTTCATTATAGATAAGACCACATTATGTAGGGAAGTAAGGGTTCAGTCCACTCAAACAGTGGGTGTATGTGGCAGGAGGCAGGCGCGCTTTTTAAGTTACTTTTTGGGATAGGGTCATGTGGATGTCAGAATACCACAATGTCTATAATAGGGTGGGCTCAAGTGTGCAGACGGTCTTGCCAGTGGTTGGTAACAGAAGCCAGTTTTCCCCCTTTAAACCACTCTATCTCAGCTACCTCACCTATTTGCAAGTGCAATGGCTGAGTCCTTGTAAGACCCAGTAGTCATTCCTTCCTTCTCAAACATACCCTCAGCTGCTCCCACTCTAATACATCTGAGACCCAGATAGAATGTGGGAGGGGTTGGACTAGCCTACTGCACACTCTGGCACATACAGGCACTGGAGCTGGGGATGGGTCTGGTTGGGGTTATTTGAGGTCGTCCCATCTAGGCTGTAAGTTCCCACTTGTGTGTGTAAGGGTTAGGTTTGTGGCAGGCTGGGTTGGGCCAGCCCACAGCACATATTGATTTGTGTGGGAGGCAGGGTTGGGAGTGAAAATGATCAGGCAACTGTATTCAACAGTGGGTGCACAGGCGATGAAGGAATTGGACTAAATTGGCTCATGCACTAGCTGTCACACATGAGTCATGTCTGGGATTACCCAGGTGAGGTTTCTTGGGGCACTCCCCACATGGACCACTGGACTCAAACTCTAGCCATAGCGAATCACAAAATACGTGGTCCAACCTTGGAGTGCATGTATTGGGACTGGGTCTCCTCCGTTGCTGGTACCTGTGCAGTGGACAGCATGCCCAGATGCACATGGGAACATGACAGCCAGCTCATACAGGCCAGCAGAAAAATCTGTTTATAGACCAAATAACTATTGAATATTCTGTCCAATTTCCTTTATGGATTAGGAATTGTTGTCAGTAAAAGCTGTGTTAGTGCAGAGAATGGAGAAGCAATTCTGCCTTCTCAGGAAACTTACATTCTAATGGAGGATATTGACAAATTCAACATTTCTGCATTAATAGGTGGGAAAGCATAACAAGGTAACAGAAAGATGGCAGGGTTGGGAAGCTATCATTTTAAGTAGACTGTAATGGGAAAATATCATTGAGAAGGTTCTGTCTGGAACAACCCAAGGAAATCATGCTCGATGTAAACTTCTGCCAGGTAACAGAGAAAAACCATTAAATGCAGCTACTAGATGAACTAATGCTACCCCAATTTAGTTTAAATGTGCTAATCTATTATTGTAATTCTGCCTGTTTTTGACATTAATAGGAATTTTAATATATAATATGGCTTGCCTATGAATAGAAATCATTTACATAGCTATTATAATGTAAATGCTGAATATTTATCAAATCGCATTATAACTGTTCAGATCCACAAGTGCACATTTGAAACCCCTGAGTCAAACCTGGTTTAGAATTTAAATGTCTTTAAGAAATATGGCACTTTCACATCCAGCTCCCTGTTTGTGTCCTGGGAAAGCAGGACGGCCCAAAGCCTTGAGACCCTGCACCCACATGTAGGAGATCCGAAAGATGCTCCTGGCTCTTGACTTCGGATCAACTCAGCTCTGGCTGTTGTGGCCATTTGCGGAGTGAATCAATGGATGGAAGCTCTTCCTCTCTGTCTTTCCTCCTTGCTGTATATCTAATTTTGCAATGAAAATGAAATAAATCTTAAAACAAAAAAGAAAGAAAAAGAAATACAGTGCTTATCTGGAGCAGGCTTTTGGCTCAGCAGTTAGGTTACTGCTTCAGACACCTGCCTCCCACAGCAGAGCTCCAGGTTCCAGGCCCTGCCCTGCCCTTCGCTTCCTGTTTATGCTGTGCCGGGGAGGCAGTTTAGTGATGTGGAGTGGGATCCGGGTTTAGCCTGGCCCAGCCTATACTGTAAGTGGGACCATTCGGGAAATGAGCCAGCAGACAGGGACTCTCTGTCTCCTCTCTTTGTCTACTTCTTTCTGTCTCTGCCTTTCAAATAAAATGAAAGTAAATAAAAATGTAAAAATCTGTATTTCTGCAGTACAGTCCATGAATTCTTACTCTAAGTGATGTAACTGAAGATTAGGAAGAGCTTTCAGATGAATTCCAGTTGGATCACTAGTGAAAGATTTCTGGCATTGTGAATTATGGAGATGAAATTGTGGATTTATTTGGGAGGAATTAGGGTAGAAATGAGAATGCATATGTGGGATGCGCAAGGATAAAAAGCCAAATGTTCATTTCTCATCATGGAAAACTAGTGGACAATGCCAACAATTGGGGAAATAAAATACATGATATTTAGAGAAGTGGCAAATACCAAAAGAATTAACTAAAAGGATTAAAGATGATGATTCCAGTGAAGGGGAGCTGGAGGAGAAAGGAGCCAGTATTGCTGCAGATCACAAGTCTTACACAACTATTTGCCAACTTAATTATGTACAATTTGATCAAAAACAAAATCTGATTCCTAAAAAGTGGATAGGAATGGGAGAAAATACGCTGCCGTGTTTCTGACAAAAGACCTCCGCCTGTAGATGCTCCTCAACTTACACTGGGGTGATATTCTGATAACTCCATTGTGAATGGTAAATATTGCTAAGTACAAAATGCACTTAACATACCTAACCTGCAAGCACCACTGCTTGGCAACGAGGTAGAGAACCGGTTATTTGCCTTTGTGATCTCATGGCTGACAGCCGAGCCTCACCGCCGCTGCCCAGTCTTGAAAGAGTCTCTCCCTGCATAGTTCTAGCTGGAACAGATTAAAATTCTGAATTTAAAGCACAATTTCTGCTGCATGTGTATCACCTGCATATCATTGTAAAGTAAAAAGATCATAGGTCAAGCCATCATGTGTCATCAAGCGTCCGTGCAAAGTTATCAAGTGCTCTTAAATTTCAATAATGAAAAACAAATAGGCAGTCTCTTCAGAGCATGAGCCAGACACGGGAACAGCCATTTTAGCAAAGGATATACAGACGGCAAACAGACACATGGAAAGACCTACATCTTAACCATCAAGGAGATGCAAATGAAAACCACATTGATCAGAATGATTAAATAAAACCCAATGCTGACCTGAAATGCTAGCAGAGAAACTAGTTCGCTTATTTACTCATGATGGAAACAGGAAACTATCTGAAAGTTTTCTTGTGAAAGTGCTTTCATTATATGATCCTATAATTACACTCTTGGGAAACTGAAAACTTAAAAGTTGTACACCTATGTTCATAGTCCCTCAATTCATAATAGCCAAGAGCTGAAAGAACCCAAAATATACTTCAATGACAGGATGGTGACACGAAGAGGTTCATTCATGTTATACATTGTTATCTAGTAGTTTAAAAAAATACTGATATACACAATGTGAGTGAATTTCTAGAGAGCTAATACTAAGCAAAAAAAAAAGGCAACCTCAAAAGGCTGCATAAGGTAGCATTCCATTTATGTAATATTTCTTAAGTGACAAAATATAAAGATACAGAAATACATTGGTGATGGTCAGAGGTTGTGCATTGGTGAGAGGGACAGAGTGAATGTGGCTATAAGGCTATGAAAGATGGCATAAGAAAGTTCCATGATGCTGGAGTAGTTTTCTAACTTGTGGCTATGGTCACATGAGTTGTAGCTGATAAAACTGTGTAGAAAAAGACCTTCAGTGCGGCCCAGGACCTTTCTATAAATAGTGGGCACATCTACATGGAATAAAAAGATGGTGGAGTGTTATCCACCCCGCAGTGACTGAACCCCAAGTGGGAGGAGTGGGCAGGATAGAGGTATTAGAGTGGAGTTGGTTGTCAGGCTTTCTTTCTTTCCCCTTTTCAAATTAGATGTATTTGTTATTACTTGAGTAAGTGAAAACTTAAAAAAGACTAAAATGGCATATATGTATATATACACATATATAATTTTTTGAATCACCTCAGTGTAATGGAATAAAGGATAGATTTAAAATAGAATTTTTTCCAGGATGTGTTTAAATATCACTTTTGTAATTTGAAAATGAAACAAAAGTCACTTTTAAAAACCTGGAGAGAAAAAAATGGTGTTTGTAGGGCATATGTTGAAAGTCATGTAGTCATCTTTGCCATATTACAGGTGATTCTAAATTAAAGCCTGTGCAGGGGTTGATTCAAGGCACCAGGAGCTAGCATCCCTGCACTACATGGTTGAGATCTGAAAAACTGCTTCCCGGTGTTGAGTGCCAACACTTTGTCAGAAGCACAGTGGGACATACTGCTGAAGAGATGGCGATGATGTCATTCTTGACCTCTAGTATCGCTCTCTCTCTTTAATCAGATTGCTCAGGAGAAGCTCTTCCCAGATCTCTGTACCAGGAAGATGTGGTTCTCTTAGACAACTGATCTGGTTCTACTTATCGACTGTAAATCCTTGAACTCACAAGCCTCCTACTGTCTACTAGAAAGCTCAAAACACAGGTTTGATCTTATTTTTCTGCTTTTCCCTTTGCTTTTTATCTACTGCTTTTTCTGCATACACTTATTGTTAACACTTTCAAATCAGTGTTGCTTTAAGTTACAGAAAGATTAGATAATAAATATGTGGGTTAGTGAGTAAATGGACAGATGGGACAATTGATATCTTTATAATTTGACCTTTTTTTAACCTTTAAGTTTTACCTTCTGGAGTCATACCAAAAGGATTAGTTCTACTTCGACAAGTTTATCCTTGAAAAATTTAAAGATAATTATTACCATTAGTTGTCTCTTCTTCGGTTTAAGATCCAGAAATGTTTATATAAAAATGTTTACATTTGGCTGCAGTTCTACCATATCTGGTCAATTTGTTTTCACTTTCGGCTTCCCTTGCTCTTTTCCGCCTATCTTGATTCCCCTCCCCCTTAGAGAGCTGTGCGCTCCTCTGCTTCTGTAGTCATGACATTCGCTCTCCCAGGGCAGCCTTCCAAAGCCACTGTTTCAATCTTGTCCTCAACCATAATCAGTCATCAAGATCAATTTGCAGGATTCTGTAATATTAATTACTTTTTGTTTACTTCATAAATGTGTTTCCATGTGTCCTTAATTCAAATCATGAATGCCCAGATTAACTAGAAATGTTTTGAATATATTTGAATCTCACCCAAACTCAATGTCGACAAATATGTGTATATCGTCACTGGAAATAACACTTTCCTTTCAGGAATTGGGTTAAATATTTCTGTTCATTACCTTAATCTTCATCACATCCTTCTGAGGTAGGTACTCTTTACATTTTATAAATAAATTACATTTCAAGAAATTGACTTGTAACTGCCACTAACTAGTAAATATAGAATACAGAGCATTTTTCTGAATTTAATGACTATATTTAATAAAGATGATAATAAAATGAACTACTTTTTAAACATTTTTAAAATCACTCATACTTTATAAGATTGTCACAACTTTTCTTTCTTCTTTTTTCTTCTTTATTTTGTGACATAGTTCAATAGATACTGGGGTCTCCTCTCTCTCTCCATGTTCCCTCCCCTCCCTGTCGTTCTCCCCTCCAGTCCCACAATAAGTGTCTTTCGTGGAGCACAGGGAATTTTTCAAGTGGGCAGACTCCCCGGGTGAATTCTAAACCACTACTTGAAGTGTGTGCTTTGGAATCCTGTTCTACATGGGGTCTTAACAATCACATTCTATCACAAAAATGTAAGCAGAACCCTAATTTCTTGCTTTGATTTTATTTAGCATGTGATGAATCCTCAGGAAAATGCTGATGACCTCTAGCTCAAACTCCACAAGAGGCAATTTGGCAGCTGTCAGAGGGCTCTAGTGAACACCAAAGGAATCAAAGGAAGGAGTGGTGACCATGTCCGCAGAGAGCTGAGAGGCACTCCAAAGTAGAATCCAGAAGCACCAGGAAGGCTAGCAAGGTCAAGAGACGGCCAAGGATGACTAAGAAATAAGAACCCATGGGAGACCTGAAGGCAATCAGAGTTCCCACAAACATCAGGAGACAAAGGGGGAAAAATAGGATCACTCCAAATTACCAAAACTAAAATTGAAAAATTTATTGAAAGAAAAATCGAAGAAGAATCGAAGAACTATTGGAAGGACTGTTGGAAAATGCACTGAGAAAAAAACCCAAGAGGCATCAAGAAGCTTTTAAGAAATACTAAGCAAGCTATAACACAAGGACTTAAGTTAACAAGAATTCCACATCTCTTAGAATGTGAAAAAGGCAAACACCACACAAGTATCAAGAGATATGCCAGGGTGACTGAAAAATGCAGAAACTACAGATAACACATCAGGGACCAAAGGCCTTGTGAGCAACCTGCAGAAATCTGTGCAAGATAAAACAATTCGCGAGAAACTCAGGACAGCAGCCAGGGAGAGATGTGAATCAGCCGGACTGCTGACAAAAGACAGGAAACTTCTCAAAACTTCTGATAAAAGATTGAACCCATAGCCGACCCAGCAGGTGTCAACAGATGACATTCCTTAAAGAAGAGAAGCCATGGAGCTGAACTGACAGGTGCCAAGAACTTCAAGACAGCTCCAAGGTGGAAATATGAAATGGTGGAAAGTTGGACAGGCACCAAAACCCCTCGGGTATATCCAGCAGAAGACAGGCAGATTCAGCTGCAAGCAGAAAAGAAAGCCTTTGAATAACATGTTTATCAAGAGAAATTCTGTGCAAAGGATGAAACCATAATTACAGAGATGTTCAATCAGGGCAAGAATTACACGCTGTGTCAAGAGACCTGCTTCTGAGGAAACGTCTACTCAAAGTCCAAGGCAAAACAAGCAGAATCAGAAGTGTAAGACAGCAAGACAAAGAAGAATGAATGAAGTGAAAGTACCCCTCAATAACATCGTTTTTGTCTGACGTACATAAAAAAATAAAATTAGGAATTTATATGCATTTCTATATAAGAATATTGATTTTCCTTGACATTTGATTATTTTATAGGCAAAATGAAAGAAGAAATACTATAAATCATTGTTACAATTTTTGTAAATGAAATATTATAAAATATTGAAGATTATTTCTTGCAAATTAACCATGTGCAGGAAAAGATGGGCTAATTTTTGCAGTTATCTTGTTGATTCGGTTGTTTCATTGGTAAAATATCTTTCTTCAGCCTACCAGTTGTTAAGTCTTCTCATTAATGGATGAAAGAATGAAAAAATAAACTCTAACGAACACGGTCTGACATAAACGAGTCAAATGTTCTATTCTTGACTGGCTTATGAAATGTACATTTCTGGAGAAATGATTAATGCTTGCTGCACAAAACAAAACTCGACATAGAGAAGAGATAGTGGTTGAGACATCCATATCCACATCAGACAGCCCACGTTTGACTCCCTGGTCAGCTCCTGAGTCCAGAGTATGACCAACACCTACCCTGGCAGGCAGCAGCAGGCCCTCGAGTCACTGGCTTCCTGGCACCCACAGGAGTCTGCACTCTCAGCCCCTGGCTGCAGCCCAGCCATATTCTCCACTGTTGGGGGTCTTTGGGGAGTCCACTAGCGGATAGGAGAACTAGCTCTCCAGTTCTTAAATAAATTTTTTTAAAAATGTAAAATCTCAAGTTTTAAATATTTCTCTTAACCTGGAACTGCAAATTAATTGCATGTCTTGGCACTTTTGCAAAAGTCATTGCAAAATGTTCTATAAATTTGAACATTATACTCACATTTTAGAACATCAGTTTATGTTCTGCACCGTTTCCTTTATTAATTCTGCTTGAGAGAAACAGTATACATAAAATACAGCATTAAAACATGCAGCCAATTGCCTTTTAACATGCTAAGTGAGGCCATTTTCTTGATATTTCACAACTGAATTTCATTTTCCGTATAATATGGTATACCTCATGCCCTTTCACAGAACTGCCAAGCCCATTTTCCATGGTTGAAGCACACCCACACTTGCAAAATGGGGCATTTAATGACCTCTTGAAAACTTGCTCTGTCTTACAAAAGCATCTTTCCTGGGGCCAACCTGAAGCGGCAGTATCCCGTATGGGTGCCAGTTCTTGTCCTAGCTGCTCCACTTCTGACACAGCTCATGCTTATGGACTGGGAAAGCCATGGAGGAAAGCTCAGGCCTTGGCCTTCCGCACCACGGGAAGCCCAGAGGAGGCCCTGGGCTCTGGGCTGGCTGGGCTTGGGCGTCAGTAGCCACGTGGGGAGGGAACCAGCCGATGAAGATCTCTGTGTCTCTTCTCTCTGTATATCTCCTTTCGAACCAATTCAATCTTAAAAAAATTTTTTTTTCCTGTGTTAAAATTTTTGAATGCTCATAACAAGTTGTTTCTTAAGCAACTAATAATTACACACACACACAGACACATCCACTACATAAATTTAGAAAATCAAAGTTTCCTCTCATTCTGATTAGACTGTCATATTCAAGATAATTGTTTCTCTATGTATGAGAGGTCAGTAAAAATGAAATATGCTTGAAATGATTCAGTGTTTGAATTACTATTTTTAATTTATCTGTTAGGGTTGGGGGGCAGGGAGAAAAGAAGGAGAGAGATAGTGTGAGAGAAAGCTCTCCCACTCATCAGTTCCAAATGCCAAAATTGACAGCGCTGAGTCCGGCTGAAGCTGGAAGCTGGAACTCAGTCTGGGTCTCCCACCTGGATAAAGGAAATCTTAATTGCTTACCCCATCACTACGGACCACAGGGCACACAGCAGCAGGAAGCTTGGATCTGGTACAAAGCCAGGAACCAGGCACGGTGATAGGAAAAACTCAATCAGGTCCCCTGCACTCTCCCTGCTGCACCAGCATCCACCTGGAATCCTCTGATGCCTGAAAACCAGTGCTAGAGAACACGGCACTCAGCTGGCTTGTGAATGACATAAAATTAAGGTTTCCTATCAATTGCACTAATATTTTATGCTGTAGACTTTATAGATTAAAAATAAAAACATCGTATTGTAAATACTTACAAGTAAGATCTATTGTCTGTACTAATAATGTCACACAATTATGTATAATAGCTTCTGTCTGTGTAGCAGGTAACTTCCAGCTGTCTGTAGAACTAAACCCTCAGAATACTCTCCTTACTGCTTCTAAAAGCATCTATGTGTCCAGGCATTGTAATCACACAGGTTCTCTGCTTCTTAAGACGGCCTGTGAAAATGTGTTTCAGAGAGACAAGCTCATTTATCACCAATTATGTTGTTTTTAAGGATTAAAAAAAATTACACCTGAACAAAATAGTGCTTGTGGGCCTGGCATGATGGCTCCGAGTGCTAGGATCCCATATGGGTGCCAGTTCATGTCCTGGCTGCTCCACTTTCCATCCAGCTCCCTGTTTGTGTCCTGAGAAAGCAGCTGAAGATGGCCCAAAACCTTGGGACCTTGTGCCCACGTGGGAGATCCTGAGGAAGCTCCTGGCTCCCAGCTTCAGATCGGCTCAGCTTCGGTCATTGTGGCCATTTAGGAGTGAGCCAGTGGATGGAAGATCTTTCTTTCTCCTTCTCTCTGTTAATCTGCCTTTCCAATGAAAATAAATAAATCTTTTAAAAAAATAAGGAATTGCAAAAACAAACAAACAAAAAAACAATCCATAGTAGAGTCCAACTCATTTCTATTGAATGGAAAGATATCAATAAAAGCTTGCAGGTTGGATGGAAAAACACAAGTGGAACTGACGTAGAGTTCGATCACCCTAGGATACACAGCCCGGATTTTAGGGAGAGAGCTGTTCCACAGCTGCTACCAAGGAAACTTACTTTATATTGCAAGTGTTTGTTTGTTTGTTTGTTTAAATAGGATTTTGTTGTACATTTCTTTAAGAGTCAAGAATGCCACAATACCACAATGCTGTATGTGCTGGTACTTACTCGAATATTTCGGTTGATGTTTCAGGTACAGACTGCCTTAAAAGAAACTATTTAAGTGAACCCTGCAAGTCTCCTCTCTGTTTCAGTGCTGAGAAGTACTGATAACCACACACAACACAGTGTTAGAGAACTTGGAGAGCATTAATATATGTGATTATTGACATGGTCTTCAGTCCTGGTGCTTAACCAATGCAGAGCCTTAAACTGCTTAAACAGCAAAGACAGATATTTCATAATTTAATATACTCCCATCTAGTCATGCATCTGATAAAATTTACACAGAAAAGTATCTTAATGTTTTTCTCTTTTAATACACTTCAAATCATTTTTCTTTAATGACAGAGTCATTAGCTTTTAGGAATTTAAATCATTCTTTTATTACAACTCACACATTCCAAAATTTCTCAAAGTTATCAGACTTTTTCAATCAACTTGTAAGAGATGAATCAAATCATTTTCTTTTTACACAAGTCAGCTATTTTAGGATTTCTTAGGATTGCCAGACATCTTCTCTCCTAAGAACAACATTCTACGTCCACGTGTCACCCGTATCCAAGCGGAGCCACGCTCTCCGTCTCCTTCATGGTCTTCACCAACTGTAGCAATGCCACAGCACACCACGCAGCACAGACACACACCACCGGGACACGAGCTTCATACAGAATGAACTTCCTGTCTGAAGGACATTTCACGGAGTGGCAGAATGGACACAACACTTGTTTTCGACCTTCTCCAGCACATCACTGCACAATTAACGACTTTGAAGACATGTCACCAGCCACGGGTTCCTCAGTCTTGTGTCATGCTTGGAGCCTATTCCAAACGCCAAACGGAGGAGAGCGTACTTCATGCTTCGTGGCACAGCTCACACGTACTTACATGGAAATACGTGATGCATGACTCAATTAACAGGCTGCATAATAGATTATAAAACGTTATATATTATGCCACGGTACGAAAAATAAAATATATTCTTCTCAATTAGTGAAAATAAGATATCCCTCATGTATCGTTTTATGTCACGTTTCCTCCTTTGATCATGCCACTTTTGGGGTTGAAATAATGTCCAACATTTTCCTAAGCAGTGGCAGCGTTTGGGTTAATTTCCTGAACATTGGTGCGCTAACAAACAACAACAACAAAAACCCGTGGTACTTCTGCTGTCATTGATTTGCCGAAATAGCCTCCTGCTGAGTTCAATATATGGTGAAAATATAAAAACGAGACAAATAAATACCTGCCCAGTTACTGAAAAGAATCACAAGTCCAACTGTACGGTCTTGAATTTCCCTGGTTTCTGCGCCCTGAAGAGGTGCAGCTGCTGACTGCACACCACAGTCCCTCCGCCCCCACCCCGACCGTGGACTTCCGAGGTGGCCAGCAGCTGGGAGAGCGCCCAAGCGTGCCGAGCTCCCAGGCAGGAGAGACGCGCCTGCCGCAGCCGCCAGTCTCCTCCGTCCCACGGGCTCCTCGCCCCCAGCCCACCCCCGGACACCGCCATCCGTCCAGGATCGACCGACGGACCGAAAGGAAGGGATCCGGACCCTTTGGGGTCAGCCCTCAAGAAAACCGCCCTTCTCCCGACGCATCCAAGGGCTCACGTGTTCTTTGCTTCGGGAAGAAGGCACTTACAAGTGAAAACAATACTAGGCGAGGCGAGGCGAGGCGAGGCGAGGGCGGAGACGTCCTGCCAAGTGCTTTTCCTCGCCACGCCGCCCCTGCCACGCGTGCCAGCGTTGGCTTGAACTGAAAGAAACGAAGGCAAACAGAAGATCCCGGGGGAGCACGACCCTAAGCAAGCCGCAGGGTGACGGACGCCCGGCCCAGCGTGCCAGGAGGGTCTGAGGCAGTTGGTGGAGGCCGCGGGCACCCCGCCCGTGGCGTGCACCTGCAGCCGCTATTCCTGCACGGTCCGCGCGGTCCCCCAGCGGCCCGGCGCGCTCAGATGAGCGGGAAGCGGCCCTCGCCGCCGTCGGACTCCCCGGGACCGCAGCCTCGCGGGCGGCCGAGCACCGACACCGGCAGCGTGACCTCTCCGGGGCTGGGCTGCTGCAACCGCATGGATTCCTCGTAGGTGGGCAGGTACTTGACTTCCTCGTAGCTGGGCAGCTGCAGGAAGACGGGCGAGACGACCCGCAGCTCGTGCTCCGAGGCGCAGGAGGGAGCCGGGCGGCCACAGCCCCCACGACCCCGGCCGCCACCGGCGCCACTGTCGAGCAGCGAGTCCTGCGAGCCGGCGGCCACCTCGTCCCGCAGGAGAGCCGGCGAGTCGTCGTCGTCATCGGGCTGTCCGGCGTCCCCGGGCGGCCCAGAGGCCCCCGGAGCCCCGGGCCGCGCTTGCCCAGCTCGCGCCTGGCCGCGCGGGTACCTGCGTGGGCTTGGGCAGATGATGCGCTGCAGGAAGTAGCCGATGGCGAAGAGCACGAGCAGAATGAGCAGCCCCGAGAGCTTGCGGACAAACCAGCCCACGTTGTCCAGGAAGGCGTGCAGCGGGAGCTTGCAGCAGCGCACCGCCGTGGCGTTGGCTGCGTCGCAGCAGCGCTCCCGCTCCCCGCACGCCAGCTCCGCGCAGCCCCCGCCGCCCCGCGAGGGCGCCACCAGCGCCAGTGCCAGCAGCAGCAGCAGTGGCAGCAGCGGCGGGGGGGCCGGCGCCGCCGAGAGGCCCTCGGTCGTGACCCCAGGTCCCCACATGGCTCGCACCTCGGCTGACGCGCGCGGGGAGGCTCGGGCGTCTGTCCGGCGGTCCTTCCCCGCCGCTGCGCTTGGGTCCCGCGCGCGCCACCTCTCGCGCCTCAGCTACCCGCGGCCAGAGCAGTCCTCACTTGGCCACGCTTGGGCGGGAGGAGGAGCCCGAGGCGCGCCGAGGCTGCGGGAGGCGGCCGGTGCAGCCTCGGGAGCTTCTGACCTTAATCTTGCACTCGCAGCAGCAGCTGCAGGGGACAAGCCGTTCACAGCCTCCCCAAATGGCCGAGGGAGCCTGCGAGGGACCACCAGGGCATCTTGGCCGTGGCAGCCACACTTTGGCTCCTGCGCTTTGTCACCTGCGGTTTGTCACCCTCTGAGCCTGGAAGGGTTAACGCCCCGCGATCAGCCGGGAGTCCCTTGATCTTGATTAACTCCTCTATGCCGCTGGACGCACAGGGGCTCTTGCTCCTGTCAATGTCTAGGTTTTAAGTGGTTGTATTTCCCCAGGAATGTTATTTAAATTGACCTGCGACTGGGATACTATCTCTCTTGTGATCTTTCTGATTAAAAATGGATGATGGCTGTTAATGGCTTGTGCGGCCCCACCGCCGTCCTGGGTTTGGGTGGTGGCAGGGGACCTTCTGTTTTCACGTAAGTTCAGGGATTGGCTGTGACGATAGTACCCAATCCACACTTCCACCCAGGAAACCTCCGGAACAGGTGGAAATGGCGTGGAGAGGGTCAGAGGGAGCGTTCTGCAAGGTGACCCAGGTTGATCAAGGAGAGGAGAGGGCACTTGTATGCCCAGCAGTTGCTTGGATCAGCCGCGGTAGGCATCTTGGCATCAGGCATGGAAAGCAGAGCAGGGCTTTGGGGTGGGGTGGGATTGTGCTGTAACAGGAGGCCCTCTCTAGAGATGTCAAAGTGGAATTTTAACTGGTCCGCAATGTGCGGGTGATGCTCTGCCTCAGAGGGGTCTTAGTCAAGGTTGTTTGCAAAGCCTGACTCCCAAGGCCATCCACGCTTACTCTAGCAGGCGCAGCTGAGTTTACTTTGCCTTGAGGTCGCCATTCCCTGGAGAAGTCCCTTAGCTCGGAGCACAGCCCCTTCTCCATGGCGAAGCCTGGAACTCTTTACTTCTGCTTTCTGATAGGGACAGTCAATCAGTCCTTAACACTCAGATCCCTTATAGTCACTGGGAGAAAAAAGCAACAAACAAAACAAACAAAAAACCAGAATGTGGAGTACTGGGAGATGCAGTCCTAAGTTCCTTAAACAGAACTCTCGCCCGCCCGGTATGTCTTGCGCTCCTCTCCCTAAGAGAGCACTGGACACGGGAGATTGAAGGTGGTTGATGAGATAGGTCATTGCTCAGCCTAAACGGCGACATTTTTAATATTATGCTGCTCGGAGCACTTTGTCTCATGTTCCAAACGTGATCCTTTCTTTCTCCTGGGGAAGCGTCCAGCCTCGGGCTAGACAGTTCTTGGGAAGGGAGCTTGCTAGAGCCTGGGTGCTTTTCTCCTTAGCTCCTCTAAGCTACAACACTTCTGGGTGCTTTAGCCTGCTGGGTTAAGCCAGGGGGACAGCAATGTCAAATTGCAGTAGGATTACAGGATAAAAAGGATTCACTTTCATGCAATGAAAATCGAGTCATTTCTCTTTCATTCACCTGTTCTTTTGCTAAATTTACATTGAGTATTTCCAATATTTAGGCAACTCTGGTAAGTGCTCACCATAATAGAGAAAAAAGGCAAGCTGTTGCCCAGCATGGAGAGGACTTTGTACTTTGAGCTCCTGCTAAATGGAGGAGGAAAGAAAGAGCAATTTCCTCTTTGATCATGACTTATTCTTGCTTCCCCAAAAGACAAAGAAAATTACTAAGTTTCAGACACTGTCAAGCATGAGGAGTTACAGAGCTTGAAGTGGGCTCTAAGTGAGGAACCGCAGAAAGCTGTAGAAACTGTGCATTTAAGACTCTCGGCCAAATAACAGCAGTGATGGCAAAGTACAGGGGGCGGGGGTGATGTGGCTGATGACCTGTAGGAGAAAAGGCCCTCTTATTGTCGTTTTCACATTACTAAATAGCGTTTCCATCTGCTTTACGAAATTAGAATTTACTGGCCAAATGGTAGGCCATAGTAAAACAGCATAGGTCTTATATAAACTGAAACATTGAGCAAATTTAGTTATATGAAAACAAACAGAAGAGGTTTGAAAAATGGGTGTGAAGTGGAGTTTTGATGTTCTCACCCCAAACTGATAGTCCCAAAGCAACATCCATTAAAGACCCTCTATAGAGCGCGGGAGCCTCTGGGCCCTCTGCTCTCTCAGTTTCACTTAATTCATTTTGATTGGCCATGTAGCTCACTGTATACAATCCTTTGCTGGAAGGGAATGAAATCCTATAGCTTTAAAAGCCCCAGGAAAAGATGTTCTTCATTACTCAGCATCCTTATTCTTTTCTTTGTACTTAACACAGAAATGAGTAGGTTAGATGTAGCTGGCAGAAAGTCAGAAATTCCAGCCACTTAGGGGGCAAGATGGAGTTTAACCATACGCTCTGTAGGATAGCCACAGTGTAAACATTAAAACCAAACCTCCTTTTGTTAGAAACTGTGCAAAGCTGTGCTAATAAATGAGTTCACGAAAAAAAGCAAGCAGCCAAGCAGGAGGGGACTGAACTTCTCTGTGAACCGTGGTGAAGATTAAGAACAGTAACCACCTTACCTTGTTGTAGATCTTGATGTTGTTTTCTGAAAATAGTCTCTTCCTGGTTTTTTTTTTTTTGCACTAATCAGGATGAATGCTAAATTGCCTGTATTGTTTCAGCTTTTTTTATACCAGAAGAAAACATGGAGAATGTAGCAAAGCTGGCTGTGATTTACCTGGGAGCCCAGGAGCTGTCCTGGTGGGTTAAGGGTGAGTGGCAGCTTTCTGCTCTGTCACATGACACTGGTCCAGAAGGAAACCTCTCTGTTGTCTGTTCACTCTTGGTGACTCCCTCCACCAAGACTCAGGGGATAGCTCTGTCCTTTCCTGTCCCTTCTTCAAAATGTCTAGGTATGAGCAGTTGGCATCTTGTAAATTGCCCCTTTGATCGGGATGTGGAACATAGTTTTGCTCCACTACATTATCATAATTGATTTGTGAGCCCCTTAACCCTTGCCATTTTATGCTGTCCCTTTGTTTGCAGGATGTCTTCCCCAAGCAACAGTAAATAAAGGATTCTGTATATGTTTACATCCGTGTGTCCACTTACAGAAGATTTGCAGTTTGAGCAAATCTGCTTTGGAGTTTCTTTCTGATTGTATTTCTTTCATTACCTCCTGTGCATAGTGAATGAGAGCCCACCCTCGAGTGGGACATTCTCACTTTAGGGACACCAGGAAAGCCAGCTGACACCTGTGCTCCAGCAGGCTGTGGAAGGTGAGAGAGAAAACAGCTGGCACTCATCAAACAGTGAGAATGATTCATTGACGGCCCGTGGATTGGTGCTTCTGGTGGAGAAGTGCAGAATGCTCTGGAATGTTACACTGAGAAAAACCTCCCTGAACACAGCAAAGCAGGGAGGAAAAGAATCCTTGAGGCAAAGGAGACTCCTTGGAGACCAGTCTCTGAGGGGGAAGGCCCTTCACATGTTCTCTCTTATGCTGTGTCATTTCTACCGCGGCAATGTTGATTCTGCTCTTGCATCGGCGCTAGGTAGAAGCAAGCTATCCCGTAGTCACCCAATCTTAAGCCCAACCTGTCCTCTGAGGGTTTATGTTGGTGTTGTTATCTTTGTAGTTGGTCCTGTTCAGTGTCCCCTCAGAGACCAGGAGAGTGCCAGCAACATTGCCTATTATTTCCACCCATAAATTTCCTCTTTCAACTTTATGAGCTGGAAGCTAGCGATGAAAGGTCACCTGCTTGTACTAGGAGAAACGTCAAGGATGCTTATACCTTTATTTAAAATTAGGTGCAAGAGGAAGTAGAATGCTTTCTCCCAAGCTTGAAGTTAAAAGGTTGAGTCACTTTCAGGAAAGAGTATCGACATTTATGTTTAGCCTTTTGGCTTTTCCGCTCACTCTTTTTCTCCACTTCTGTGTTGAGGGTTGAAGTCTTAGTATACTCCTTTTCCGGCATGAACAAGACTGGAATACTTGAATGCCAGGGCACGTTGGTGGCAGTGCTACAGCTGGAACCCAAGGCTTGCAGATCCAAGTCTGGTAAGTGCTGGGCACCCATCTCTTTACCTCACTCACTTGGCCCGAGCCAAAGGCACCAAGGTGGGACTGGGAGCCACTTGTCTTCTCTTTGACAACTCCTGATGGACACGGAGGCCAGTTCTAAGAAATATGACTGTCAGCTGGACTCTCCTCTGGACCATGACATGGTAGTCTTATGAGGAAATAAAACTTTTTGTCCTTTCATTTTGTGGCCACTTTCAGTTACCCATTAATAATGGTTTAGGAATCAGGCCCACTATTTTTGCATGCAATTCTGAAAATTGAAAAAAAAAATCTTTTCCACATTACATTTGCTCTTTATCCATGAACTAAGTTAGCTGTTGTTATACTATAAATGGTATATCCATGTTCTTGGGTAAAAAGGATATATTAGTTTCTGAAACATGAATAGACAATATGGTTTATCAATGACCTAAAAATTGTTTAGATTTGGCTTTGTAGCCATTTATCAGTTAATTTGCTATGGCAATCTCATAGAACTGAATGTTAACTTTGACTTCAGAACTAAATAAAAAATATTCTGAGGAATATAAAGATTTATCTCTATATTTGAAAAGCAGAATTAGAAAGAGAGGGCAAGACAGAGAGGGCAGTAAGAGATTTCCATCTTCTGGCTCACTCCCTACATGGCTAGAATGGCCAGGGCTGGGCTGCCCTGAGCCAGGCCTAAGCCAGGAGCCAGGAGTTTCATCTGGATACAGAGGTGCAAGGAGTTGGGTCATGCTTTGCTGCTTCCCCAGGTGTATCAGTAGAAAACTGGATTGAAAGCAGAGAAGCCAGGACACAAAGTCATGCCCATATGGGATGCTGGTGTCACAGTTGACAGCTTTATTCACTCTGCCACAATGCTGTTCCCAAGAAATATATTTTGAAATTTAAAACTTACCTTAATTTTGTCTTAATGGCAGAGGGATTCACACACACACACACACACACACACACACACACACACACACACACACACCGTCCATCTACTGATTCACGCTCCAAATGCCTGCAATAGGTTAAAGCTGGGATCCCAGAACTCTGTCCAGGTCTCCCGCATGGATGGTAGGAACACCCAGTACTTGAGTCATTAAATGCTATTGATCAGGGTGGGCATATTCAGGAGCTGGAATCAGGAGCAGTCACAGGAAACCCACTGTCATCAGTTGAGTGAATTTCTTTCTCATTCCTGCCTTTTTCAAACGGTCGGATTGTTGAGGTTGGACTCTGTCAGTATACGATCTACTAGCAAGTGCTCACATTGTCCCCCCAAAATGGCACAGCATGAAATTGTTTCATAAGATGAAACATTTCTTAAGCTCTATTATTTTAATGTGAAGCTGGGAAGGCACTCCTTGCCTTTTGTTCACTGCAAGGAACAATCACTTGCTAATGTCTCCTTCTGAACGTGCTCTGTTGACCTGCTTGGAGTGGGAGGTTCCTTCCCAGCCACCTGCCTGCCTTTCAGTGACAGGCCTAGGGGCAGGGCACTGACTTGCCACCAGCCCGCAGACAACAGAGCAGTGTTCTGTCTACCTGGCAACCCGTTCTAATGTTAAAGAGATGGAATAAGCCACTCACCTTCAGACGGGTCGAGTACATTCCAAATATTCAAAATTTCTTCAAACAATTTTCTTCATTATATGTATCTGTCCTGTTAGAAACTCACACGGCAAAGCTCTCAGATGTTCCTGTTTGTGTAGCCTCTTTCTTTGGCTCCCATTTAGCTCCTACAAAACTTGCGTTCCCTCCTGCTGCAAGGACTCTTCCGCTCAACACAGGTTGCGGGGCCCATGGTGGTCATCATCTCATCTGATAGGCTTCACCTTACATGGAGAGTGCCCACCTGGGGCAAAGTGAAGGCAGGGCATCGGTGAATCCCCTGCAGGCCTGGAGCCACGTCTGCCAATTTGTCCTAACAGGTGCTGAGCGTGCTTTTTTCTTTTTAAAGATTTTTATTTATTTTTATTGGAAAGTCAGATTTACAAAGAGGAGAGACACTGGATCACTTCCCAAGTGGCCACAATGGGTGGAGCTGAGCCTATCTGAAGCCAGGGGCTTCTTCAAGGTCTCCCACGAGGGTGCAGTGTCCCAAGACTTTGGGCCATCCTCTGCTGCTTTCCCAGGCCACAAGCAGGGAGCTGGATGAGAAGTGGAACAGCTGGGATTAGAACCAGCATTCATATGGGATCCCAACACATGCAAGGTGCAACTTTAGCCACTAGGTTACAGCACTGGACCTGCTGAGCACACTTTTATGGGGTAACTTCACTGCAATTGTGAATCAATTTAGGTTTCCAATGTGAACGTCTGCTACCCACAGCCTCTTCTTGCAAGCCAGCGGCTGATTTCCTCCTGGTTGCAGTGACCTGGTGCTCAGAGCAGAAGCCTTTGGAAATGACTGCTAGCTCCTGGAAGACAGATGGGCATGTGATGGCTACTAACTCAGTTCTCTGTCACAGGAGGGCCCCTCTCTAGACAGGGCACTTCCTTGGTAGTGAAAGTCTGGCTGGGTTCTGGCAGTGCAAGACTGAAATGGGATTAGGGGACTAGGGGCAAAGGAACAGGCTGGAAGGGCAGCTCTGGCAGCTCCCTCCTGGCGCCTTGGAGGCCCCAGCGGCCCCCAGGCTTCCACAGGGACATCTCTTCCTTCTGCTAGCGTCAGTCTCCTGGCTACCCCTCCATTCCCATTTCCTGGTGTTTTTCCAACTCTTTTGTGTAAATGGTTCTTTATATTGAACTTTCACCTATTTGAAGAATAGTGTTTTCCTGGTTGGACGCTGCCTGACATTGTGTTCCTGAACCGCCTTCTTCAATTCAAACATACAGAGGTAATGAATTACATGATTGGCCTGCTCCTGCAGATGGAATGGTCACGTTGGCCTCTGTTGCCCAAGACTGGGTCTGTTTCCTCCATTCATTGTAGTGCAAAGTTGGCCACAGCTGCTAGTAACAGTAGCATGTTCCTATTAGCTGTATGGCCTTGGCCACTTCATCTCTGCAGCTGCATTTCCTCTTGGAGTGGCTGATCCAGCTCCCTGCCTCTGGGAAAAGCAGCAGAAGATGGCCTTAGCACTTTGGCCTGTGCCAGCCACATGGGAGACCTGGACGAAGCTGCTGGCTCCTGGCTTCGGCCTGACTCAGCCCTGCTTGTTGTCTGGGGAGTGAGCCAGCAGATGCAGATCTCTCTCTTAAAGTGTGCGTGTGTGTTACTCTAACTTTCAAATAAATAAACAACTCTTAAAAATAAATAGACAAACCTATGTTAAATAATTTTTTGCAATGATAAGTGAATAAAGTGCTTTGATGAGTGCTTGGTACATATTGGGCTCTATATGAGTGTAGCCACATCAGTGCTTTATCTTCCCTTACCTATTAGTTTGATACGGAAGTGGTAAAGTACAAAACTATCTTTTCTCAGGTTGTCATGACTTAATTCTACCTATAACTTGTCCTTCTGAAGCAGCCAAAGGCACATAAAGCCATTATTTTTGTAGAACTTGAAGTCTGTCTCCCAGGTTTGCCGTTGGCAGTACTGAGCTAGTCACATGGATGTGCTATTGTACTTGAAAGATGATTGGCGGCATTCTCTCTCCTTGAAATTCTCCTTAGTGAATGATATCTTTTAGAAGTAAGCCCCCCAAAGCACGTTTTCTTCAAATGCCTGTTAATCTTTCTTCTTTTCTACTGTAGTGATTGTGTAAAAGGAAAGGAATCTTTTTTTTTTTCGCTTTGGTTGCCAGAATCCTCAGAAATAAATTTGAAGTTTAATCATAACATCTATGTTCGCCCCTTTTCTGTTTTTATGTTTTTTATAATTATGCTTCTACTTCAATACAGCTTTGATTTTCTAATTAAAAAATTTTATTGTCTTAATGTTGTGTTAACGTAATTCTTATCAAAAATTATTTTAGACATTTTATTTTTATTGAAAAGACAGATCAGATTTATGGAGAGGAGACAGAAAGAGCAAGCTCTTAACAACAGTTGGTTCATTCTCCTAATGGCTGCCATGGACGGAGCTGAGCCGATCTGAAGCCAGAAGCCAGGAGCTTCTTCAAGGTCTCCCGCAAGGGTGCAGGGTCCCAAAGTTTTGGGCCATCCTTTACTGCCTTCCCAGGCTGCGAGCAGGGAGCTAGAAAGGAAATAGAGCAGCCAGAACAAGAACCAGAGCCTGTTTGGGATTCCTGTACTTTCAACGTGAGGATTTAATCATTGAGTCATTCAGCCAGGTCCAGTTATAATGTATTTTTTTGTGTAATATGATGTGATACAAAAAAACAACACTCAGTCTGTAGGTTTTCTAAAGGAGTACGTTGTGAGTTACTCATGACTATATCGTTCTGTGTCACCAAATTCCCTTTTTAATATATTAACAGTGTAGAAACTATATTTAGATTGCATCATTTTCTTGGTACAGTGTCTTGGGAAGTCCAAGGGATATTTTTACAATTGTTTCTTTATTTTAAATGGAGAGAGAGAGAGAGAGAGAATGGGATTGACACCTGTCTACTGGCCCACTCCCCCAAAACCTGTAACACTGTGATTGAACTGAGGCAGAAGCCAGAAGCTGGGAGTTCATCTTTCCGACACAAACACCAGGAATCCATTACTTAAGAGCTATCATTGCTGCCACCATGAGCTACACTTGCAGGAGAAAGAGGGAATCAAGAGCTGGAGGCAGGCCTTGAACCCAGGGACTTGGCTGTGGGGCTGCGGAATGTTATCGTTCTTCAGAAGAGCGGTTTGATCACTAACCAAGCTTGGGAAAAGCCCAGTGACCTTCATTGCTTCAGAATCTTTCAGAATTTTTCATGCTGTGATTCTCTAAGAGGGAATATCTTAAAGCCGAATTTTCCCAACGTGGATGAACTAGCAAGGAGCCCCACGCTTACCCCCTGCAATGTTTCGCCCTGACTCCCGGAAGGAATCAGGGCTTTCCCGTAGACGCTGGTTTTCTGTACACTGGGTTTTGCCTACACAGACAAGTGCTTCTTTTTCAATAAATCCACAAGGAAATCTGAACTGAGAACATTTTAAAGCATCAAATAACTAAAAACAGAAATAAAAATAAATTTACCTGTGATAATGTTGAGAAGTAAATGCACAATTTTAGTATCAGAGCTTCCCTATTTGTGCCTTAAAGTCAACTAGTCTGAGCAGAAATAGAAAGTCTCTGAGCACATCGCTCGGGTGACATTTAAGCTGTCAATATTCTGGAGTCACGATATTTACCTTTAGATGGAGTTGGGTTAGAAATAAGTCCAAGAATAGAATTAAAGGGATTTAATTGCGCATAGAAGAGTTTCTAAGTGACATGCTTGGGAAACAGATGGAATTACTTTTGAGCACTTTTATATATAATATATATAAGCCTCAAACACAAGGCATATTTTTATAAAGATTGACAAGGCTAATCTATAATTCAAGCTGCTCAGAAAGACATTTTAACAGTGATTTACTTTTTCTTAAAGCAGAACAAAATGGATGCTGCTAAGTGGGATCATCTAATCATAAAGCGATCTGCTGCCCGTCTTTGCGTCCAAAGGACACAGTGGTGCAGGCTCAGATGTCTCATTCCTCTATTGATGTGGACAGTTACGCCCAAGGAGTCGATAGCATCTTCCAGCACAGTCTTCCTGTCACAACCAGAATCACAACAGCTATTACTTGCTGCATACTTAGCATTTACAAGCCGCTTGCTCCTCTGTCGGCGTGGTTGCTTTAATAAGAAGATGGATCACGGCAGCGATAGCTGAGACGGTTACATATGGTGGTGGTTAGAAATTCAAGTCATGGAGTCAGATTTAAATGAAGTTTAAATCCACTTCTGTAAGTAGTTCTGTAACTTTGGGCAGCTCCCATAACTGTTCCAAGCCTGCTTCCTTCTTTACAAAATGAGAATAATATTAGAATCTAATTTATAAGATTAATGTAAAGAGAGCATAGTGGGTGACAACCTGCCTCCTATGGCCCTGGCATCCCATAGGATGCTGGTTCAAGCCCTGGCTGCTCTACATCCTATCCAGCTCCCTGCTGATGTGCCTAGGAGAATGGTGGAAGATGGCCCAAATGCTTGGCCTTCTCATGCCAGCCCCGCTCCAGCTGCTGTGACCATTTGAAGACTGAACCAACAGGCAGAAGTTCTCTCTGTATCCTTTACTCCTTTTCTCTGAAAATTTGCCTTTTGGGTAAATAAAGAAACCTTTAAAAATATTTTGTAAAGATTAAATGATATAATCCAAAGTGTGTGGTACATAGTAAATACTTGATTAAATATATTATTTTACGAAATTTAGAAAAAATGAGATTGAAGAAGAATGACTTACTTAGGTTTCAGAAACTGGAAGCTTTGAACTCTGACCTTTTTATTCCCAGTATGGGAATCATCACGAGCCATACACTTGGAGACAGTCACTTGCCAGATGAGCATGCTGCTTTCTGCTCAACACCATAGTGGCAGGACAGAGAGCATGGACTGGTCTGGAGTGCAATAAATTCTGAATCAGGCACACACAAATTCAAAGCCAAGTGTTGTTACCTCTGAGTTGGCGATCATGATTTAGAATCACTGAGAATTCAATAAAAATTCAATAAGAAGTTGTTTGGAAAGTGGCTGTGGATGATGGTTCCAGCTGAGAAGCCCCGGGGGTTATGAAGTACCACCTCTGTATCATTCTGGACACAACATGGCTTGAAACAGACCCAGTCCTTACGCAATCAGGTACAGACTTAGACACACACACACACACACACACACACACACACACACACACACACACACAAAGAGAGGGAAAGGCTCTCATCCACATTTTAAAAAATCCTGTTTATCAACTTCATCTGCATAACTCAAAATAAAATATTAAAGCTCCTTAATAGGCCTTTAGAAGTAACATTTTGGCAACCTCTCCTGAGGATGCTTACTGAATCTTGGGTTTGTAGTTACAGTAAGTCAATATGTACTTTCAGACATAATTTGAGGTTTATGCATAAATATTAGATGCATAAAAGAACATTAGAGGATGGAATATTCAAATAACAATGCTTGAACATAAATATCAGTGATTGGGGTAATATAAGCTTAAATGTATCAAAAACTGTGTTTTGAATTCTATGAGTCTAGAGGAAGGAGCCAAGCAGGGAGTACCTGGGGCAGAGGGACTGGCTCCACCAAGGAGACAGGTGCACTTATCCAGCCCGTGATTCACGGCAATAGTTCTACCTCTTGCCTCCCGTCCCTTGGTATAAAGTAGGAGCGTTTCATCTGTTACTCCATCTCACTTGCTTTTTACATTAGAGCATTAAAATGCCTTTATCGAGAGCTGAGATTTAAGGACTGCCCCTTGAACCCAAAACATGCAGCAAAGGCACTTGGGCTGACTTCCAAGCCTAGGTGAAAAAAGTTTCTCTGCTCCCTGTCTCAGGACACTTGCCCCACATGTCAGGCCACACGTCATGCCAGGCTGTGTGAAGAAGGCTCATGCGGATGTTTTAGTTGATACTGTGGCTGGGCCTCAGCCAACAACCAGCTTCAGCCGCCAAACATGGGCATGGCAGCAGCAACCCAACTCTGCCACGTGTTGACCCACAGGAACTGGGGAGATGATGAACAATTATTGCTTTTTCTTTAAGATTTGCTTATTTATTTGAAAGTCAGAGTTACAGAGCAAGAGTGAGAAAAGGGTGAGAGAGAGGGAGAAGGGGAGGGGAAGGAGAGGGAGAGGAAATGAAAAGGAATCTCTACTCCATTTCCCAAATGGCCACGGCTGGGCCCAAGCCCACGATCCAGGAGCTTCATTGAGTCTTCCACATGTGGCAGGGACCAACTTGTTGAATTATGTTATGCTGTTTCTCCAGGCCATTAGCAAGGAGCTGGATTGGCAGCAGAGAAGCTGGGACTCAAATTGGTGTCCATATGGGATATTGGCATTACAGGCAGTGGTTTTACATGCTGCTCCACTTCACCAGTCCCCAATTATTTTTAAGTCTCCAAGTTTTGGGGGTGGTTCACTATACAACCGTGGCTCTCTGATTGTCTTGTGAAATTCGGGGTGTCTCATGAGCATTCTTCTCACATTGTACACAGTATCGTTTCCTGAGCAGCAGTCACTGCTCAGGAAGACATGCAAAGTTCAGTGCCTCCCACTAGCACGCCTGCAAGAACAACCAGTGTCAGGGTGTTTGCGTAACTCACACACAGTCAGAGACTTTTGATGAGTTGTTTAAAATACATGGGGAAGAGGCTGGAAAACCAATATGTGACAGATCTCTGGTGCTGCACAGAAGTGCTCTTCCGTGTCAGGTACACAGGGTTGGTTGCAAGCTGGGGCTGAAGTCGGAGGCAGGGGCTCGGGGCAGAGGGAGAGTGGTGCCACAGGCAACATGAGCCTTAAAATGGGCTTTCAGCTTGCATGTGCCACCGTCACCATCCACTCAGGGGCCTCAAGGAAATTCAAGATGCGAGAGGAATCAGGACTGCATGCACATTGGGTACGTACTTTAGCCACTGGGAAATGTTTGGTTTTGGTCTAGACTAGCTCAAAGAAAAAATACTAAGACTCCTGCATGGCTGCACACCAAGAAGCCTGAAGAGACTGTAGCTTCAATGAATGTTGTCATTGATTTTCTTATATCAAAGCAGCCTAGAGGGAGGTGCAGGGGAACTGGTAGGTAGTTTTGTAATGTCATCTTGTTCTGACTTTCAGACACCACATCTGAGTTCCAGGAGAAGGAAGAAAGAATGGTAAAATACAAAAAAATATATGAAAGTTATAAAAGAATATAGAATATTCTATCTGTGCCTTTCATTGCCTTAGCAAATTCCATTAACTGCTCTACACAAACAACTCTTTTTATGCCTCCTGGTCTAGGTTGCAGGGATCTGGGTTATGGTTAATAGATGGATGCATTTTGCCTTAAACATGCTGGGGGTTTTCTGGTTAAAAACATGGATTTTGGAGTCTCCTGACATTGTTCTTGGGTTGATTTGAGAGAGGCTACATGGTATTCTAGGAAAAAGAGTGGACTTTGGAATCAAAAGGACAAAAGGCACTCACTGTTGCATGATTGGGTGGTTTTGTGATTTGTCAGGTGGTAAGGGTTATATTGTACTAAACTTAAAAAATATATACAAAATGTCCAGCATAGTACCCAGGGCACTCACAAAATAATTTTCCCACTTTTCAAGGGTCTCCCAAGGATCTTAGTTAGGACCTTCAGAGTCCAGGTCAGCACGATTCTTCCAGCTTTTCTGGGTCTTTTGGTACAAGCAGAGAGAAGACTCAGGATTCTGTGTTCCGTCACATGAAAGTTCTGGCGAATCTGAACCCTGAATGCCAGCAGAGGCAAGCTCCTGCAGCAGGCTTGGCAACGTGGGGGCTCTGACCGACCCTCTGCGCTCTTTCTGCAGAAGTCCTGGCAGGCTGCAGGTGTTTCCGAGAGTGTCCAGTGAACAACTGTGTGTGCAAAGAGGTAATTAACTTAGATGGTTGGCATCTCTACTTGGTCATAGGACATGGCCTCACGGAATCTCTAGTAAGAGTTAGCTATTCATGGCTGGCTTAAAGACCTTTCTGAATTATTTGAAATGACAATGGCAGCATCATGGAGGGCATTCCCCCGGTCTGGGCACATGTAGGCTAAGACCTGTGGCTGTGAGATTAATTAGTTAAGGTAATGCTAACTGCCGGGAACAGTGTCCCCTGAAGCTCAGCACATTTGTACAGCACACGTATATTTTCCATCCTTGGGGAGCCTAAAACAGGTCTTAATTGGGGCAGTCCTCCAGGCAGTTTATTTGAGCATTCAGATTCTTAATCTAATGTATCCATTATTACTAATTTACCTACTAATTTTCCTAAAGCCAGTGGAAAGGCGAAGATTGTGAGGATCCCACCTCGGTTTTGTGATCAAAATATGGCTTTGTATGATTCTCATGGACTAAAAATCAGTGCATGCTACATCTTACTGCAAGAGAGGCTAAGAAATGCAATCCACCTGTGTACCCAGGAAGACAGGGAAATGGGTTCGTGAACAGCTAGCTGGTGTCGGCCATGGAAAGGAAGCCAGAAGCCAGAATGATGGTATGGCCTTTAAATAATAAAACCTGTGGGACAAAATGGAGTTTCAAAGCTGTTACATCCATCTCCATTTCTTGGATTTATTTCCATTCCAAATGTAGGCAACCATCTTTGCAGATAATGAATGAAAGGTAGGACCAATGATTGCTAAGCGACAGGAGTGCTTGTATGCTAGTGCCATTAGTGTGTGATAAAGATAACACACACAGACAGACAGCGCTTCAGACAGATGGTTCTTAGAGTGCAATCCTTAGTGACAGTAGGCTCCTTTGGCAACTTGTTAGAATCATCAGTTCACAGGCTACTCCTAGATCTACCGAATGATAAACTCCAGAGTGTGAGCCAGTTACCTGTGACTTAGCAAACCCATCAGGTCATTCTAACGTAAGCTTGAGACCTTCTGCTTCCAAGTGTATCAGCTCTGCAGACTTTTTAAAGAGATGTTGAGGCCAGTAAGACATCCCCACCTATAAACATTTCACCTGTTCTCTCATCTTCATTCCAAATTGTAAGACTGATCACTAAGTTTCAACGACATCTAAAATCTTTAAAAAATTGCATTAAGTGTATGGCTTATATTTTCAACAAGTGTTCAAGCTGTTATTTGTATTTATCATGATATTCTTTGAGTTCATAAAAACATTTAGATGCAATGACTGCTGCTTTTAAGCGTGCAGTTTATCCTTAATGGTTGCTGTTTCATCTTGAAACTGGAATTTTTATAAGTCGTGGCTCATGGTCTTCTCCCTGTCCTAAGTTCCTGTGGTGCAAGGGAAATAATTAGCCATCTGCCACCTCGCAGGGACTGCGTTTCATTCACTGAGCTTCACCATACACCACACTTTCTCCCAACTATGTCATCACAGCAAGTATTCGCGGGCAGTGCCATGAGGGATGTCTGGTCTTCAGGAGGGGTTGGGAAGAGTGATGTAAAATTAGGAGCGGCAACTTTTCTGAGAGGCAAGATGGTGCTCAGAATTCTGACCCAGCTTGTAAATCGCAGCTCTGCCACCTGGGACTGTGAGATACTTTCGGTTTCTATCTCTGTAACACGAGCAAACCGAATTTGGTCCGTGGCTTTTAACTTCTTTGGATGCTTGGAATCCTGGAGTCTCTGAAAGCTAGGGGTCTGATGCCCCAAAATGTGTGCACATGCATAAATATCCCCATTTTGCAAACACTAGACTCTATGATCTCTTAGAGTCATTCCAACTCTGGCCTCACACAAAGTTATAATACTTTTCTGAAATGCTGGGGAAAGGAAAAAACCTTTACTTAATTCTTGGAGTATTAAGAAACGTTGTCTGGGACCTGGCATGACAGCCTAGTGGTTAAATCCTTGTCTCTGCATCCACCAGGATCTCATATGGTTTGTATCTTGGTTGCTCCACTTCCCATCTAGCTCCTTGCTTGTGGCCTGGGAAAGCAGTAGAGGACAATTCAAAGCTGTGGGACCCTGCACCAGTGTGGAAGACCTGGAAGAGGCTCCTGTCTTTGGATTAGTTCAGCTCCAGCCATTGTGGCTACTTGGGGGGTTAAACCAGCAGATGGAAAATTTCTTTCTCTGTATCATCTCCTCTCTGTAAATATGCCTTTCAAATAAAAATAAAAAATATGTATAAAATGAAGTGTTGTCACCCTACATAATGCTTTGGGTGCATAAATTAAAGATGTTGTTCTAATTGAGTCTAAGTAGTCTAGTTACTTAAGGAACCCTGATTTGTGGATGCTACGTCTTGGTTTAAGAAAAAGGACAAACTCACAGCCTTCAGACAAACAGATCATACTTAATTTAAAGGATAAAATTCAAAACTGTACATTTTCTTAGGATTTTTATTTTTGCTGGTGTTAGTCAGGAAGCAACCTATCAGAATTAGAGTTATTTGGTAGTAATTACCCTTCATCTGCTAATTTCTAGGCAGGAAAAATATGATTAAAATGAGTTTCTGCACAGCTGCTGATTAGGCATAATGGCAAAGTAATCATCATAAAGCTAATAATCAGAGCTGAGCTAACATTTGGGAAGTTACTGTTTGAGTAACCAGATGCTCAAAAAGTCTGCAACATCCAACTAAGGAGAAAAATTACCCCTCCACGCAGACACTTTTTCATTGGTGCTTCAATGTCAATTAAACAGAGCAAACTAAAACCAGTTAATTACATCAGTTTTGAGGTCAGCCTCCATGATAAACAAACCACAATATTGAAAGCTTCTTTGACAAGTCAATGCATAAATAGCCATCACACTAAGATAAGCTACAACACTTTTAACAATACATCAATACATTCTAAACAAGTCTCCACTACTTTGTTTATCTCAAGCTCCTTGTTGCTCGCTTCCCTACCGTGTTAGGCATTCCCATCCAGGTCAGCATGCCTGTGGCCCCCGAGTGCTGTAGCTGGACAGCTGCTAGGGGGCTCCACTGAGTAACTCTGTAATGTGCCTCTCCCACTGGAAAGCAGAAACTAGTGAGCTCCCAGTAGGACAGCATCTAATTCCAGATCTTAGTGATGTTAGCAAGGAGTTCTTTAGGGTGCTTGATAACAGAATTACTTTCTCTCTTATGATCATCCAGAAGTTCAAAGTCAGTGGCATTGATGGGAAGTTGAGGCAATGTGGAGGCACTCCCTAAAGAGGAGGAACGGAAGGGATCCACAGCTTGTTTCTCATTTAACTCCGACTGAAGGCCACTGGACGAGTCTGGTAGGACTCCACTGGAAATCGCCGCATAGCCAAAGATGAACAGAGCAGGTGTGTGTAGACATCCAATGATAACCTATGGTCACGTATGTTTGGAATCTCAACATCCTTTGTTATTTTCTCTCCTTCAACTTCATTTTTTTTTTTTTTTTAATGAGAAACATTTTAATTCTTTACAATGTTACACAACAGTGAAAGTAAGTAAGCATGATCTTAACAACATGTGCACAAGATGCTGCACGCATAGGGCTTAGGCCATAATATCCTTCATACACAGAGTTCAAATCTTTGGGGGCCGCACGCTAGAGTAGTAGGTAACGCTGTTGCTTGCAGCACCAGCATCTCACATGGACACTCTACTTGTGATCCAACGCACTGCTAATGTGCCTGGGAAAACACTGAAGGATGGCCCAGGCCCTTGGGTTCCTGTCTCACATGGAAGACCTGGCCCAGCTCTGGTAGTTGCAGTCACTTGGGGAGCCTTCCACCTCTTCTTACTTTCTTTATATTTTTATACATTTAAATTCTATGGAAATCTTTCCCACCTTGTTTGGGGAACCACTGAATTTTCTCTACAACAAATGAACAAGAAAATTTTCCACTTAGGTCAATTTAGGCAAATTTTCTCAAACTAAGCATTCTTACATGCTGGGAGCCGTGTAGCTGGGGTGAACAGCATGAAGGTATAAGCAGAACAGCTCCCCTGTTGGCATGGCCAGGAGGATCTTCCAGCTGTGTGGCAAGGCCTGGAGGATGTCTGTCTAAGCCTCTTTGCATGGACACTCAACCACCCCTTTACAAAATTCTGAAATCTGTTGAGGCACTGTTGTTTGCCCCTGCGAGATGGTTTCTGCAACTGATGTGAGCTTAGGAACTAATGTTATTAGTGAGTGGGCCTTAAACAATTGATGAGAATTAATACATACAGGTGTACAATTGAGCCCATGCCATTCCTGAACATTGTACCTAACTATTGCCCTGGAACCCGGTCCAAATATGTGGTGCACCTTCTGGGAAATGGCTTGATAAGCATACTAAAAATTAATGAAAACTATGGGAGCATGATCCGAAACTGCTGTGGTGATATAGTTTCTATAAACTTGAGGGCTAGCCTGTCTTTGCAATTTCTTTGGAGCATAGAAAATTTATCTGTTTCAGCTGCTAGAGAAACTATAGGATGTTTGTACTAACATTATAGAAACATGTTTTAAATTATTATTTGGTTGTTTATGGGATTGTAAAACCCATAGTTGTAGTGGGGTTTAATGTTTAAAGTTTTTTTCTTTTATGGCATACTTCTCCCAGTGATAGGTAAGTTGTAGAAATAGAAATGCAGTAGGAATGTAATACTGATTAAGATGTAACCGCATGTGTTGCTGTCCAAAGAGTTCCTGGCTATAGCCCAGTGGCTGCAAGATCAGAATGAATAATAATGGATAATAATGAATAATAATGAAGTGAAATGATTATAGTATTTTGCAAAATTATCTTTGAAAACATCTATTTAATCATGAAGTAAAAAGAATAGAACAACCAGATGTCTGTGCAAAGGCTTGTGATGATTTCTGTGTCACTTAATAAGACAGCTTATTGAGTTGTCCATCATGAGCACCAAATGATAGTGGTCCAAGTCGGCTTTCTCACCAACTCCACACATCCTTCTTCAGGCTCTGGACTCAGCTGGAGCTGGTCTCCAGCACTTAGCGTTCCAACAGCCTGCTTCTAATGTTTCCTTCAGAAATCAATTTACACTTTTGCTCAAAGATCATTGAGGTCCATACTCTACCAATCTCTACTCTGTAATCATTCAGATGTGCTGACACATCACTTAATATTTTAATAAGTATATTTTTGTATGTATTAATCTTTTATTTATTATTTTTATTACTACCATTTTATGATACAGGTCCATAGGCCCCGGGGATTTCCCTTAACCCCTCCCCACTCCCCCCTCACTGAGTTCCCCTATATCATTACTAAAGTATAGTTCTTCATACACAGTCATATGTCCATTATTGTGGGCATGGACAATGGCAGAGTCCATCATCCTATTGTCATACAGTAAACAGTTTCATTGGGAGTCCATCTTCAGTCTGGAAGTAGAGATGCATACTGTATTGTATCCTCACCTCTAGATATGTTAGTCTCCATTTCACAGTTACTGTACATTCCCTTAAATGAAAAGCCACAATACAAAATCAACAACAGAAGAAAAATAGAAATTTACAATGCCATGAAGTTAAACAACATGTTACTAGATATGAGTCTCCATTACACAGTTACTATACACCCCCTTACATGAAAAGCCACAAAACAAAAACAACAGGAAGAAAAAATAAATCAACAACAGCATAAAGTTAAATAACATGCTACTGAAAGACTAATTTGTCTCTGAAGAAATGTAAAAGAAAATCAAGAACTTCTTAAAGAAAATGATGCTACTGTGTGATCTATGAGTCACTGAAGAATTTAATGAGAGAGTTTTGAAGAGATGAAACAAACAAACAAAAATCTGTGAGATATAATTTCTGCTGATTTTTGGTGGTGAAATGTGTCTCCTGTAGGTAACAAATAGATGGGTTTTATTTTTTAATCCAGTCTACTAATCTGTGACATTTGATTGAACTTAAGCTATTTACATTCAGGGTTAATTTGACTGGGTGGTAATTTGGTTCTGTCATTTTAGCATTGGGTTGTTCATTGATTAGTCTTCTGTTGTTATTTTACTGAGATGGTCTTCATATTTGCCTTTGGTTTTGTTGGGTGCTATTCCCTTCTCTGTCAAGAGAACATTTTAAAGTACCATTTGTATGCCAGATTTGAAAGAGGCAAATTCTTTTAACTTTTCTTTACTGTGGAAGAATTTTATTTCATTTTCAAAGACAAAGAAAAGTTTTGCTGGGTACGTTATCCTAGGCCGACACATTTTTGCGTTTAGAATTCTGGAATATGTCATTCCATTCTCTTTTGGCCCGTAGAGTTTCCTGTGAGAGGCTTCCTGTGAGTTTAATTAGCATTTCTTCATATGTTGGTTGATTTTTTTTCACATGTACATTTAAGGATCTTTTCCTAAAGTTTGAATGAAGAGAGCTTGATTATCATGTATCTTGGTGAAGATTGCTTTTGATCAAGCCTGTTGGGAGTTCTGTGACTCTCCTGAATCTTGTTTTCCAATTCTTTCTCTAGATAGGGAATTTTTCCTTATGATTTCATTGAATACACCTTTAATTCCAGCCGCTCTTTCTGCATCTCTGGGACTCCCATAACTCTGAGATTTGGCCTCTTAATAGTGTTTTTCAATTCTTGAATACTTCTTTTGGTATGATCCAGCTCTGCTTCCAGCATTTTGTTTTTTCCCCCTGGTGACAGGAAATATCTTCCAATTCTGAGATTCTTTCCTCTGTTTGCTTCATTCTATTTTGGAGACTCTCCACTGTACTTTTAATTTGTTCCACTGTATTCTTCATTTCTTTTTAAAATTAATTAATTTTAATAATCTTACATAGTTGATTAGGGCACAAAGGGTCAAGGGCTACAGGAAAATGGGTAAGACCATTGTTTCTACTGCATTCTTCATTTCGAATGTATCAGCTCTCATTTGATTCATTTCCACTGTGACATATTCCTTAAATCACTCGAACACCTGCTTAACATATTTCTCATTGTTGATAAGAAGCGATATAACCAGTGTTTTGAATTCTGTATGTCCCATTTTCTCGATGTCTTCCTCAGTTAACCGTGAGGTTGGCATAGGGTTTTGCTCCTTTGCAAGAGAGTCTTCAGTAATAATCATTGTGCCTTTGTCTGTTCTTTTGCTCTTGGTCATTGTATTTCTGGTTATCAGATTCTTCTCCTTGAGGCAGGTTTCTAAGCTCTGTCACCCACAGGTCTACAGTTCGATTTTACTTATTGCAGTTGGTACGTGGCTATTTGCAGTCACTTGTGCCACTCCCTCCAGCAAGTTGCAGGTCTGGGTTCTTATGTTAGATTTTCACCATGGTCTCCACAGCCCCAACTGCTGGCTCAGCAGTCTCCGCCTCCTGTGATACCATGCTGAGGCCGCACTGTTGTCTGTACAACCTTTCTCCCACTTCCAGTTGGAACAGGTCCCAGGATTAGGGAGACACCAGGTGTCCTATATAGTTATGTTATTGGTGGTAATCTTGCAGGAACCTGTTGGCCGTTAGGTCGAGCGCCACATGGACTTATTTTGACCCAAACAATGCCATAGTCAGTATTATTTTCCTGTGGGAACAGTGCAATGCACTGAGCTCAGTGAGTTCTAGAGAGCTCAGCACATGTGCAGCTCATTGTTGTCTTTGCAGTCCTAACACTTTTGCCACACTGTAAGAAATGGCACCTGACATGCCACTACTAGAGTTCTTGATATGTTGGCCATCAGGTCTGAGGGTTACCTGGACCTGTTTTTGGTGGAACCTGTAGGATGCCACATTGTTGCAGTTCGCTGAGTCAGAAATGAGTTCATTCCCAGCTCAGCATATGCTCAGTCTTTTCCCTTGCCTTTGCTTCCTTAAACAAAATGGCACTTGATTTGGCTCTATAGGGGCAAACTGGGCTGTGAAATCCACCCTGTTCCTGCACTGCTCATCTAGAAACTGCTGCTCTGTCTCTGTTCCTGGTCAAATCAAACAGATCAGCTGGACGGGCAGTTCTTTGTCGGAGTTCACCTCCCGAGCTGCCAGTAAAAGTCCCTTCCCACCTGGTTGTTGGTGGAGTTCTGGCTGAGAATTCTGTAATCTATTCAGGCATTGTCTGGCTCTGCAGAGTTGGTTTTTTACTATCAATGTGATCTTGGAAGTTGATGTTGCTGATAAGTCTTGCTGAAGAGCCTTTTGCAATTCATGCTGTCTCTGTCTCTGTTGCCCCCCTTGACCATCCTTGATCTTTCGCTCCCTCCTTTTGTGATGCATTTCCTCCCTTAACTGATTCAAGATTAAGTTGTAGAATGAGGATTGAAGTAGGAAAGTGTTACTGATTGATATGCACTGTCCATTGAGAACTTCTATTGAGAATTGCTATTGAGAGCTTTAAGGTGAAACAAATGGCAGAATTATCCTTGGAAACACCCAGTTGACCATGATGTAAAAAGTCACAACCAGAGCTTGTGACTGTTTTTGTATAAATAAAGGGGACAGCTTTCTTGCATTACTCATTAAGATCCTGAAATTGTAGTGGTCCATTTCTTTTCTCTACGCCTACTCCACACACCCTTCATGAGTTATGAACTCGACTGCAGCTGGACTCCAGCACCCATATTTCAAAAACATCTCTATTAAGATTATTGTGTAGAACAGATTGGGTTTCATTAAGATGAAGTTATAACAATTTGGGGGTATTAGCACTGTCTCTGCCATAAGTCTTGTGGAATAACTAGGAAGCTTTGAAATGTCAACGGTCCCTCAGAGATCTCAGAACTGCTTACTGAAATGTTAGTTCTCTCAATTACAGATGCTTCGAGATCTGGGTGGCTTCATGTTGACTTCTATACATTTCCCAAATGTCATAACCAAGATTAGACTCTTTCCCTGCCCTCTTGTTGTCAGCAAGCAAAGTACAGGAGTGGGTGATATTGAGGTATAGGGGAGCAACTACTAGAAGTTACTTTGTTACACCATGCTCATTCTCTGCATGCATTCACACAGTACTTGAAACAGCATGATAGATTTGTTAGACTAATGAAGCCATGGTCAATCACTGTACCAGTCATCACAGGTCTGCCATCAGAGGAGGAACAGAGTCACTGTAGGCCATTGCCTGCTCCTCTTTCTCAATCTTTTGCATCACCACCTCTACTGTTCTTATCTGACTATCTCACTTTCCATGGTAGTAGGGCAATATTGGGCAAACTTACAAGTCTACTGGTATAAGATGAAGATGTGTCTTCTTCCCTGTTTGAATAGAGGAAGTGTCTGTCCTCTCCCCAAAGGTTAACTGTCCGCTTGTGCCCTGATTCAGGTTCCCCTTCATCCTTCAACGACCTTGTTCCATGGTTTCTCCCTTCTCTTTTGAATCTTCAACCTCTTCCTCTGCATGTACAGAAGTGTCCCTAAGAAAAAAAATTCATCCTCTTCAACCCACCTGGAGCTTTCCCCCTTCTTTCCCCTAACACTAGCATTAAGGCATGAATGGGAATGGCAAAATGGTAACTTTAAAAAGGTAGTAAAGGAAAAATAAATTAGTAACCAACTCTGTTAGGATTTATGTGAAGACTGTACTAGCTGGAAGTCATACATAGGCTAGGTCTTTTACAGTAATGTGCTCTCAAAGTTCATTTCTTAAGTTCTCTAGGTGAAGCAAAATGATTGATTCTGAAAATGAACGTTGAAGAAATAAATTGATTCCTTTGAAGTAAGCGGACCATTAATTCTTGACCTTAAAAACTCTAGAATCTTTTAAAAGGAGTTGACATAGCAATGACTGCATTTTACAGAATTAACTCTTTTTTTCCCTCTGCTTTTGTTGTATCATCTTGCTTGGTCTGTCTGCAAGCTTCATAATTTCTAGAAAATTAGAATGGGGTCAGGTACTTGTCATAGGTCCCGTAATGTCATACTTTAAACACATATGGAGTCAGTGAATGAAGGTGTAGTATGGAAAGCTACATCCTCAGGAAGGCTCCAAGCCACCTGTCGGGCTGCCTGAGACATGGTGGTCTTTGCGGCCGTGTTCTCCTTTGAGCTTCTGCTGAGGCTTACTGTTCCACTGTAGCCCCCAGGGCAGCCTGCCTCCACTCGCTGTGGCACATCTCCTTTCCCTGGCTGTGCCTATCCAGAGAGGCTCCATTTCACTCCCCCTCAAGCTGCTACTGTGGAAGAGCTGGTATATGGGCTTAAACAAAACAATCATTTCTTCTGTTATATACGATATATAATAGTTGCATATGCTCGCAGGCCTGCCGCCAATGCTTGTCCAGCCTGGGACTAGAGAATGGTTAGAAATCCACTATCACGTGTCTCAACCTTAAGTAGTAAACCAAACTAACTGTTTAACATGTGCCTTTAGAAACTCGGAAGGCCAGATTAAAACATTTAACTCCAGGGCTCCTTGCAGTTCTGCATTGAAATGCTGTGGTGTGTGAAGGGCTCTCCCATCCTGGCTCCTAAACCCTGCATGGAACGCCTTCCACCCTGCCAGTTCCACTGTGCGATCAGCATTCTCAACAGCCTTGCCCTCATGGGCTGCCCAGTTAACTCTGGGCTCTTGGGATCTCATAGTGCTGTAAAATGTGTCCTTGGGATGGTAAGAGGTCCCCACAGACCTTGCAGGTAGGGTCAGGGTCCCTTAGCCAGGGAATTCTTGGCTTTTGGGTAACCACAGTCATCTACAAGGAGAGAAGCAGACTTTGGGTGAGCACATTCTCTTGATCTAGGTTGGTTCAAGGCTGAGCTGGCCCTGTCTGAGGATGCCACGGTGTTTCAAGTGGACCCAGTGAGCTGACAAGATTCTGAGTTATTGTTTTAATGAAGGGGACAAAAATAGCAAAAGTGTAGCTGTCCGGCATAGACTATGAAGGCATTATACTGGATAACCAGGTGCAGGTTGACTGGTAAATGCTCCTTGCTGACCATGGCACCCTAGGGGTGGCCGCACATGCACTAAGACTGGGTGATCCAGACACAGAGGAAGTGCTGGCCAGCATGGAGGCAGGGAAGGCTTGGTTCCTCTGAGCAAGCTGGGTGCTCAGGTGTCTCTGGGGAAGGTGCTGGAGCGGCATGTCGCGGGCTGAGTTCAGAGTGGACAGCAGGAGCCAAGCGACACAGGGAATAGAAAAAAGTCAAATGACCTGAAACTCGGGAAAAATGGGCTGAAGGTCTGTGCTTATTCATGGGTGCAAAACCTTTATAAAGTTGAGATACTTCCTACCTACCCCATCTCCCCTGTGGGCTACAGGTGGGTCAGATGGTCCACTGCTATTCCAGCTTTTGAATAGGAAGTGACTAAGCAGTGATGAGCACAAATGATTTCCAAACTGGTCCTGGGGACATGGCTGGGAAAGCTTCACTAGTCACGGGGATTGTTTTGTTGCAACTCAAAGGGAGGATTGTTCACTAGGACAGACTCAAATCCTCATCCACCCCCACCTCCATACCCACCTCCACCCCCACCCCTGACCTCCAGATGCTCTTTGGGACCCTTGTAATGCAACTGTCCTGGGAAAGAATTCTGTTGCATGAAAAGGGGATGCCTGGTGTGCCATGGGTGATGTGCCTTCTCTGTAACACTTCCACCCTCATGGCGAAGTAAAACCCAGCGGCAGAGCATTCCCAGGCCAGGGGCTGAGCCCAGAAGCCAAGCCAGGATATTGACAACCCTCTTTGGTGCCAGGGCAGCTGAGTCCACCAAGCACCACTTCTCCATAAGCAACAGTGGGACTATTCACCCAAGCATTCCTGGGTAAGAATCCTACTCAGTGAGAAGAACCAGAGACCAATGTGAGACCCACTGCGTCTTTTTTTATAGGTCATCGTGCTCTTTGCCTTGGGAGTTGTCTGTTACAACCAGCACAGAGTACGCACCAAACACGTCCCACCAAGTTGACATCTTTATGAAGTTCCAAGTTCAAGAATTGCTTCATGTACTGTATAACAGTAATGGTGTCAACCATGACATCAGCTACTGGTGGCTGACCATTTGCTACATGCTGGAATCTACCACCCTGTGAAAAAGGCACTGTTATTCCATTTTACAAATGAGAAAAACAGTCCTTTAAAAAAAAGAGCTATTTTATTTTTTAATTGCAAAGTCAGATATACAGAGAGGAGGAGAGACAGAGAGGAAGATCTTCTGTCCAATGATTTACTCCCCAAATGACTGCAACAGCCGGTGCTGCACTGATCCAAAGCCAGGAACCAGGAACTTCCTCTAGGTCCCACATGGGTGCAAAGTCCCAAGGCATTGGGCCATCCTCGACTGCTTTCCCAGGCCACAAGCAAGGAACTGGATGGGAAGTGGGGCTGCCAGGATTAGAACCAGCGCCCATATGGGATCCCAGAATGTTCAAGACTAGGACCTTAGCTGCTAGGCAACCATGCCATGCCCAGGTGTATCTAATCTTTATTCTAGGCCATTATCTCAAACGAAGATAAATATTTTAAGTTGAGACAGGTGTAAGGTAATACGTATCATACAACTATAACGAATTTTTTAAAGAGGAGAAAGTGAACAAATACACACATGAGTATGGGCAAGAGGATTGCCTGGAGGGAAAAGGGGTAGGGAAGGGAGAACAGCTAAGCAATACCACTGATGCAGATGCTGCAAGAGGAAGCGACTGCTTCCAGCGTGTTGGCTCCTTGGTGAGGGAGCAGGTGTTCCTCCACGTGCATCGGGACATTTGGGAATTTCACACTAACTCCACATATCCACATGCTCACAGCATCCTCTTGTAGATTCAGGGTGAAAGAGGTGTTTTAATTGACAGGCAAAGGGATAAAATTGCAGGGACATTCAACTCTGTACTCAGATCTAAACAAGTTACCCTAATTCCACCACATCATTTCCCGACTGCATATGTCATGTATGGCTCAAGCATCTTGGCGAATGGAAGGTTCTGTGGCTATTCTTCATGCCTTGCTTGTGGTGGGGGTTTTACCAAACACCACCGACACACAGATGATGAAAAAAGAAAAGAAAGCCCAGGGGCAGGATGATCCACAAATGGAATGATTCCACTTTGAGTCGGAATTGACGCATAGTTGCCCAGCAGGGGCCTCTTGGTGGGCTACACTGCCTGAACTGAGAGCTAGACTCCAAGACGAAACCTCTCGTTTCAACTCAATTCCAGTGCTTGAGCAAAATCTTAATTAAAAAAAAAAAGGTTTTCTTAAGGGAGGGGGTCAACCTAACATTTTTTTTCTCAGCAAATTTGAACAATTCAAGCAGTATAGTAACAGAACTTGATCCATTAATAGTAATGATAGAATGATTTCCCACTGTAACTTGAAATAGTTATCTTAATGGAAGCCACAGAGGTGCATAAAGTTAATGTGCTCACTTCCTTAACAGCACCAATTTAGGTTAAGCGTAAGGGCCAACCCCTGAGTTAGGTACAATTTCTCAATATATTTATATTCCAAAAGAGGAACAGAAATAAACTAAGCACAAAATGACTCCCAAAGTATCAAGTAGGAGCAAAAAATAATATTTTCAACAAATGATCTAGAACAACACACGCAAAAAATAATCCTGCCCCGGGTATTACACTCAACACATAACTAAAGTCAAAATGGACTATAGTCCTAAATGCACAACACAAAACCACAGAAAATGGCTCAGAAAAAAATCTAAATGACCTTGGATTTGATGAGGACTTAGGTGTAACTGAAAGGTGTGATCCATAAGGAAAGAGAAACTGGACTTCCTTCAAATTAAAAGTTTCTGTCCAGTTGAAGATGTTTAATAGAATGAGAAGCCAAGCTAACATAGAAAATATTTACAGAGATATATCTGATAAAAGGCTATAATACAAAATATGCAAAGAATTCCTAAAATTCAAAGAATGCAAGCAATCAGGATTAAAAAGAAAGTGTTCCCCAGATCTCAGCAGACATCCTGTCTATGCACGCAGCAGGCGCACTGACAAGCAGCTCCTGAGCGTGCAGGAAAATGCAAATAAAAGCTGCCGTGAACTACAAGGCTCCTCTATGAAGTTTGTGGAAGATGAAATGTTTGGAAATCCAGGCATGTGAGCACTGTTACCCACCTCCTGGAATGCCCCAAATCAGAAACACTGACAACAACAAATGTTCATGGGCACACGGAACAACAAGAACCCTATTTCATCAGCGGTGGGAGTGTAAGATGGCAGAGTCACTTGAGGAGTGCAGTTATGCAGAGGGTTTTTTTTTGTTGTTTACTTGTTTACAAAGCTAAACATATCCTTGCAATATGATCCAGTAATTGCGCTCTTTGGTATTTACCAGAAGGAAAGGAAAACTGATGTTTGCACAAAGCCTACACGCGGGTCTCCTGTAGCAGCTTTAATGCCAATGCTTGCAAGAAGCACGTCAGTAGATGAATGGCTAAATAATGTGTCCTACTTCCCCACTACGGAGTTATAAAAATAAATGAGCTATCAAATAAAAAGACAGGGATAAATTTTAAATTTATATTGCTAAGTGAGAAAAATTAATCCAAAATGGACTATATAGTGTATGATTCCAATTATGTGACTTTCTGAAAAAAACGAAACTATGGAAACAATAAATATTCATGTTTTCCAATGGTGGATCAGGGGAAGGGAGAGTAAGTAGAGTATGGTGGATTTTTAGGGCAGCAGGAATGTTCTGTAAGATTTTAAAACGGTGGCTACCTATCATGATCTGTTTGGCCAAGCCCATGAAATGCACACCACCAAGAATCCATGCCAGCTCTGCACCTTGGGTGATGAAGGCATGCCAATGGAGCTTGATCATTTGCAGCACACCTTTCTGCTAGGAGAAGGCTGGGCATGCGTGGGAGCAGGGAGCCATGGCAGACCTCCTACCTTCCTTTCAGTTTTGTTGAATCTAAAAGTGCCTTCAAAAACATGAAGTGTTATGAAACCACCCGAATGTAAGAAGAACCAAGAAGAGCACATAAAGTCTCTGGTGAACCTTACATACACTGGAGAGTACAGAATGAGGTAAAAGAATGTAAGTGGTGTGTGTGTGTGTGTGTGTGTGTGTGCAACTAGGCTGAGGCCCTGAGACAAGAGACATGGATATGGAGAGAAGGCCAGTGTGGCCGGAATGAGATGAGAAAAGGGGCAAAGACCTAGAGGTAATTGAGTCTAACAGAAAAGGACAGCTCTATGTTAACAGAAGGACTAATAATATGTGAAGGCAAAGCAGGTGAGATTTGGGGTGATGGCATTTTTTTTTTCATTACTCTTCTCTCAATTTCTTCTGCCCTTAATGTCTGCATTTCCTTCATGAATCACAGTTGTTCTACTCCTCCCACAATTCCCTGTTGATAGGCTGGAAGTAGATCATTACAGCCAGGGAGGGCTGCCAGCATCGCAGCGCCTGCTAGTCTGACCTGAGCCTGGGGAGCAGCCCCAAGGACGCTGAAACAACACCAGGAGGCAGTGTATTCCCCAGGGCCGCTCTTGACTGACAATTGTGCTAACTGCACATTACATTGCTGATACATTACCCATATGACTGAATTGGTAATGTTTGGGCAGTTAAATGTTTTATGATTAAAGACTCCCAAGGTGAAGGCAAACAATGAGGAGGCAGAGTGGAGAATCCCAGGGACTCACTCTGCCACTGCTGTGTGTGTGTGTGTGTGTGCGTGTGTGTGGCCTGTGCACGTCTCAGCACAGCATGAAGCCTCCTTGCCCCCATCTCATCCTAGTTCTGATCAGCCTCTGCATGGAGTCTCTTGGTCAATTTCTCCTTTCTGTGCTTCAAGTTCACATGTTGTTCTTAAACCATTGAAAATCCTCAGTTGCTTTATTTTCAACAAACACCCTTTGACCCAGTATTCACATATCCCTTGTTAGTGTTCAAAAGCCAAGCATGGCCCAAAATGTCACTCATTTATTCTGATATGTAGCATTTATCAAGTGTGTGCTAGATTGACTACGGCTAAACGTGTGCCTCTGCACGGCCCGCCGACTCCATGCGTAAGTATTGACCTAGGAAGATGAAGCGCCTGTGTTTACAAAAGCACTTCTACGTGTGTGTTGAAAGCAGTTTTTTCATAGTTGCCAAAAATTGAAAACAAATTCAAATAAACATCAAATATGTATAAATCAAGTGTACCCACACATAAAACACTTAGCAACTAAAAAGAAAAAAATACTGAGATGTGTGATAAAAATCTTGCAGATATTACATTGTGTAAAACAAGCAGGATACTAAAGGCTGCAAATAATCTGATTCTTTGTGTAATACATGGTGTATACACCCGTGGAAACCCACCCTGCTGCACACCAGTCGATACTTCACAACAGATAAGCTGCATCTCAATTGGGAAAAGATCTATCAGTCCCCAGGACACGGTGCTGCTGGCAGAGTCCAAGTTGTCAGTATGAAGAAGTGTCAAATTGTGGACAGAGGCCTGGAGGGGCTCTTTCTGAGGACCCCTACGGGAAATGGGTTCTCAGGCTTATAATATTCACAGGAAAGAAAGAAATTTGTTGAGGCACAAAGGAAATGCACATATGGTGAGCCACTTGGAGCCTGCAAGTGAAGCCTGCAGTGTGGACCCCAGCAGGAAAGCCCTTCCCTTCCTCTATGTCTGTAGCTGGAGACTCCCAGGAACCACTGTGGATTGGCTGGAGGTAGCAGGACAGGGCTTTTTCCTGGGAAGAGGTCACATGGGTACAGGAGGGAGAGAGAGAGGGAGGGAGAGGGAGGGAGAGAGAGAGAGAGAACGAGGGAGAGAGAGAGAAAGAGAAGGAGGGAGAGAGAGAGAGAGAAAGTGGGAGAGAGCGAGGGAGGGAGAGAGAGAGGGAGGGAGAGAGAGGGAGGGAGGGAGAGAGAAAGAGACTGAGACACTGTATTAAAAGAACTCATTATTTTTGAATGCATACAGACTATTTAAATCTCACAAGTGTGTGATATAGCATACATTAGCACATCTTTACAAACTGAAAATTCATGAGATGAGTTCACAGTAAGTCACATAGGTGATTGGTGCCAATTTCAGAGCCAGGCCGGAAAGCCAACAGCTGCATCCCAACTTGTACAGACTGCCTGGTGCAGCCTGTGACAGCCTGATGACTGCCCTTTCCACCTGAGAGGAGCAGGTGTAAACTGACTTTCTCCGTCTAAGCTGCACCCATCCAACTCTGTAAGTCTGGGCCGTTTCAGTTATCAAGGCACAAATTCCTTCTGTGTTCAAACTCCAGTTTCATCTTTAATACAAATCTTGCCTTCCTTTTCTGAATCCAGGTTTGAGATGTGGCTCTGGGGTACAGGAGGTGGCGTGGTAGGCTCCTTTTGCCAGCCCTGGCCACTGCGCCCTGCCTGTGCCGTGGACGAGGACTGCTGTCTCCCAAGGAGAGTTTGTAATGAGCTCCGCTGTTGGAATGCTTCTCCTGAAGTCACACTTGACCGAGTGCTTTCCTGGGGTTTCTACCCATGCTCCTTAGTCCAGGAATCCTGTAGCCCCAACCTCAACCTCCTTGCCCTTCCGCAGCTGCCACAGCTGGGGCCAGAGGCTTGCAGCAGATTCCTTACACCTCTAAGAGAGTGGGCACGGGGTTGCTATAATCAGTTAACCGCATATTGGGCTGGTAGCCTTGGGCACTTGAGCAATAAGCAAAGCTTGCTCTAGCTTTGAAAACTGAGGAGTCTAAGAGATGCACATCTGGTGTTGGGTGAGAACTTCTTTCTGATTTGGAGGTGGTTACCTTCTTGCTGTGACTTCATATGGCAGAGGGGAAAGGGAGGGAGAGAGTACGCACATGCACTTTCTAAGATTTTTTATGGTGTGTCTCGGTGGACTTTCACTTCCATGTGGCCTCACGGCATCCCCTTCCAGCTCCTGTGGGAGACTCAGGTGAGTCCTGTGAGTTGTGGGATCTGAGCCCCAGTATGTGCTCAGACATGTCAATTGTCCTCTCAGACCTCAACTGCACCCTGTAAAATGAAAGGCTATGCCAGAATACCTCCGGGGGGAGGGGACGCTCTTTTAGCTCTAACCCTTACGAACTTTGATCACAATGGATGCAAACTTGTTTTACTTTTTGTTGGAAGTTTACCCTTGGATAATCTGCATATCTTAACATCAAATAAATGCCAGTAGGTACCCATTGTCAGAATCCATGCTTGCTGGTGAAATACCACTCTTCATGCGGAAGCAATCATTTTTTGGCCAGGGATAACCAACAGGCACCCTCAGATGAGACACAGGGAAGTGCCAGGGACGCTTCTGTTGGCTTCTGTCTGCCTCTGGATGGCTGGCTTTTAAAAAATTTCTTAGACTATTTTTATTTATTTATTTTTTATTGAAAAGGCAGATCTACAGGGAGAAGAAGAGAGAGAGAAGATCCACTGAAAAAGCATACATTTCAAGACAAGAGCTTCTCTCTGGTGTGGAATGTCCCCAGTTTAGAAGCAACATGACTTGCAGGATCCAAAGTCATTGGAACAACATCCAGGAGCCCTGAGCGGTCCGCAGAAACAGAACAATAAGCTTCCTTCAGAACTAGGGAGAGGAGCTTTCTCTAGTCTTTACTTAGTTCCAACTTCGGATCCCCACCATCTCTTGCAATGACCATCAGGGTCTCTCCAGAGCCTCCCACCCCAAAACACACCCACACCCACACGCACACACAAATTGGAATAGACAGAGAACAACAAGGAAAGCTTGGAACCAGACAGGTAGATAGGGCACAAAGATTAGCTACTCCTCACTAAGGTATTGAAGATTTCTCTGCACACCCCTCCTAAAACTGTTCTGCACTTTGACTGTTGACATATGCCTTGTTAGAGTTATAAGCCAGTTTAGACTATCCTAAAATCTGCCAAGTCCAGCAAAATTATGCTTCAACACTATAAATTGCTGAATGCTAAAATGAAAATAGACACGAGACAGCTGAATGGTACCCTATAGCCATTTTGAGGTGTATAGCAGCCAGTTCTGTATATAAACTAAAACTGAAATGTCAACGAAGTAGTCACAGGATGTGGTTAAGAACTTGCATTGTTTAACATATTTGTTACTCAACACCATGCTAATTAATTCCATGATGTTGTAAATTGATGTTGTTGATATAAAAAAAAAAGAGGCAACATGACTCTGCAAGCTGGAACCAAATAACAGGCACGTGAGGAAGCACTGCCGTGGGCAAGTGTGTCCTCTCCAACTCTGAAGAAAGGCAGCCTCAGCTTGCGCGAGGCCGTGAGAGTTCTCTCACCAAAGGAGATGATTTCCTCTGCTAACCAGCTGGTGATGGCCAAGAGCAAACCTGATGACATCATTTCATTATGTTTTGAAAAATGCTGCAACAAAAATGCGACAATGTCATGGGCCTTGCCACAATTCTCCATTTCTGGTCTTGAGTATGCCATTGCATTTATTAATGTATGTGTGCAAGAATAATTGTAATGACACTGTGAACTTAACATTTTCTTCCTCATGATGAGAAGTGGCTAATGTGTCAAATAATAAACATGTCATCACACTTAAAACAAAAATAGTGAAAATGCTCATCATTCTGGAGCAACATACCCAATGTTGCTCAACCTGCGTGGCTGCTTCTAGCGAGTGACACACTGTCTTCTATTGTCAAGACAGATTCAACAGTTTCACTGGGAGTCCATCTTTGATTTGGAAGTAGAGATGCATATTGCATTGTATCTTCATATCTGGATATGATAGGTTCTATTACAGTTACTATACATCCATTAAATGAAAAGCTATAAGACAAAGTCAAGAAGAAGAAGAAAGTTTAAAAATTCACAATGCAATTAAATAGCATGCTATTGAATGACCAAAGTGTTGCTGAAGAAATGAAAAAGAAAATAAAAAACCTTCTTGGAGAAAATGATGCTACTGTGTGACCTATGAGTCAGTGAAGAATTTAATAAGAGAAAATAAGCTATTTTGAAGAAATAAAAATAAAAACAAAAATATAAAACCCATGATTTGCAGCACAGTACTAAAAAGGCTATTGATCTTATATTTTTATGAAAACTGCCTTATATCAGAGAGAACACATGATCTTTGTCCTTTTGGGATTGACTTATTTCACTGAGCAGAATGGTCTCTAGTTGGGGCCACTTGGTTGCAGATGGTAGAATTTCATTTAGCAGAATGATGGACTTATGACTGCTGATAGGACTATACTGCTGTAATAATATAAAGGAAATGGGTGGCGGGGAGGGAACTTGGGCAGAGGGTAAGGGAATTCCATGGAATTATGTCATAAGAAAGCATTTATCTCAGTGAAGCAGCAGAAAAATTATTATCACATTTGAAAGCCTGGGAAAAATTAGGATAATGACGAGATATAATCATAATAATAGAATTGTCTTTATTTTATAGTGAACAGGTTTTTCAACCAAAGTTTTAAATAGTGACATTTCTCAGACAGCACCAGTGTTATTGCCATGGGTCTTCCAAAGAACATTTCATTTCTCCTTTCATAACTCGGCCCAGCCCTTTCTATTATTTACGTTTAAATATAGAAAGAAATCTTTTCCTGTTCCTTTTCCTTTGGGTTTTTCTTTTCAAAACCCACACAAACCTATGAGTCACAAATGAAGCTATGAAAATGAATGGTCCCTACACACAAGAACATGCTGGCTTATGTGACTTGTCAAAGTAGGTTCAAACCACAAATGAAAATGTCTCTCTGTGCATTCTACTCAAACAGACAAAAAAAAAAGCTCAAAACTTTTGAAGTTGGCACAGTATCCAATGTTCTAACTCAGCAGAGCAGACTGTGTATACAAACACGTTGGTTTCTCAACTCTCTAAATGGTGTATCATAAGGAAAACCGGTGAGGTAGTGGGAAGCCAGCTGCGAATCTCAGCCCTCTGCCCCGACAGCTGTGTGAAAACAGAAGGTCTAATGTCTGCTTTGCTGCCTCGCTACGTTTGCTGATAGGGCTGAATATGAAAAAACATGTTTTTGCAAACTGCAGTATGTTATCATGATTTTAAAATACATTCATTACTGTTTCTTCAGCTCAGTAATTATTTAGGCAGTGGGACAAATTGACAGGGACAAATTGAATTTGTCAGCTGCTGCAAACATATTTAATGCCCAACTTAGTTTCCTAGGATCTGATAATGAATTGGGTCCTGTAATACAAAACCTAATGGATCGTCATAAGTGATGTCCAATTCAATGCCAAGAAGCCAGTGGAGTACCAACTGTCCAGCAGAGATCTATCGCTGTTTGCAGTTGAGCTGGGTTTGTTCAAGTCCCAGAGTGAGCTGCCGCTGTCTGCCAGACATCGTCTCAAACCATCGTCTCACAAGTGATTGATCCCCACAGCCGCGCACGCTAGCCTCAGTCCGTAGCATGGTATCCCCACTTTAGAGACGGAGAAATCGAAGTCATAGCATAGCTTTCTTACGAAGCTGTGCATTGAAATTTTGTTAGAGATGTTATTACATACTACCCCCACTCTGGACAGAAGCTCTTTTTATTTGAATTACATTTTTTAAAATTGGAAAATAAGATATACGCAGAAAAGGAGAGACAGGAAGATCTTACGTCCGTTGATTCACTCATCCACACAATTCTTTAAAAAAGGAAACAATGAATTGATGCTCTCGGATTTCTTGAAACATGGCGTATTACATAATAGGAAAAAGGATTACCCATAGTTTTATTTAAAATGGCCACAATGGCCGGAGCTGAGCCAATCCAAAGCCAGGAGCCAAGAGTCTCTTCCATGTCTCCCATGTGGGTGCAGGGTCCCAACGCTTTGGGACATCCTCAACTGCTTTCCCAGGCCACAAGCAGGGAGCTGGTTGGGAAGCAGGGTCGCTGGGACATGAACTGGCACCCATGTGGGATCCTGGCACGTGCAAGGTGAGGACTTAAACCACAAGGCTATTGCACTGGGTCCTGAATTACATTTTTAAAATCTTATTTAATAAGACAGGTTACCAAATGTAGGGCTTATAGTATAAAACATGAAAAACATTTTCAATGGGTGATATTACAAATGGTAAACATTCTAACAATGTTTAAAAATATATTTAGCAAGGCATTGTGGCATAGGAAGTTAAGCTTCTGCTTTGAACACTAGCATCCCATATTGATAGCTTGTTCAAGACCAGCTGCTCCTTGATTATGAAGCTGGAAAAGCAGTGGAGGATGACCCCAGTGGTTGGGCCCCAGCACCCACAAGCTTCAGGCTCCTGGCTCCGCCTGGCCCAGACGCAGCTTTGTGACCTTTTGGGGAGTGAGTCAGTGGATGGAAAAGTCAGTCTGTCATTTTTGTAACTCTGTCTTTCACATAAATAAAGAAATAAATCATAAAAGAATATATAATTAAAAGTCTTTTTTTCCAAGACAAATTCCCAAATCATCTAATTTGCTTTGTTTTAAGAAGCACATTATTACATATGTTAAGATATTCGAGTATGCAATTATTTAAACATTTATGTACCCCAAATTTTTTAAAAAAACAGAGAGTAGCACAATGTGCTTGCTATTCCACACTTCTCTTTGCTTACTTAACAATACATCCTGGAGGTTATTCCTCACCAACTTCAACAGATTTTGCTGCAGATTTGTAATAGCTCTCTGATAACTTATTACATATTGGATGCATTATAATTTATATAATCAGTTGTCTATTTATAGGCAACAAATCTGCTTTTGCTAGTCATTTTTGTTAATAAAATTCTGGAACATACATCCACACATTTTTTTTAAAAAGGAAACAATGAATTGATGTGCTTAGAATTCTTGAAACATGGTGTATTACAGATTAGGAAAAAGGATTACCCATCGTTTTATTTAAAATTTGAGAAAATCTGGATTACTTTTTGGCCAATTGATAGAAATAGGATTGAAAGCCATCAGTTTTAGTGAATTTGGCCCCATGCAGATTGAGGTTTCCCTGTTGAATTTACCCCCTCAAAAGTATTCAAGTGAAAAACTAATGTTTAGGCAATAGCAAACCTTCCACAGAATAAAAAGTAGCCAGTCACCTCCAGTAAGCAGAGAGAGTGAGCTTTGCTATGACAATTAGGATACTTTTGTTGTTCGGGCTTGCTGGGGGAGTTGTGAGCGGTGCATTTTAGGATTCTCTCGGACACCTGCGAGGAGTGTGTTGCAGCCGTCTCAGTGAGACTGGGGGTGGCTTCCTTCCAGGGTTCCCACTCTGAAAGCAGCAGGTCCTAGTCGGTTGGGGGTACCTTGATTATCATACAGGGTTGGGGACATGAGAAATAAGGGTTCCTCCTGTGTACTCATTGGATTGAGAGCTACCAGGTCCCTGCTAATCTATTGGGAACCACTCCCTGACAAATGTATCCTCTCGTCTACGGTTCATCCACGGCCTCAATTTCCTTTGCATTTTCTGCATTTTTCATGAAATACAGGTTTGTTTTTTTTTTCTGTAATTGATACATTGCTTATCTAACTGTTCAGGAAAAGATACATTTGCTTCAGGATGAATGAGACTGCTTATTGTTCCAGTTAATTCCAAGGATGAGATGAAAACCAACCCTGCTTGCGCTTGGGCAACGAGGAACTGTGTGATCTGAGTGGGTCATTACCAGTGGCCTCCTCCCTGCTTCCCAGCGTGTTGTAAAGGGGCCCGCGTGCCATGTGGTTTAAACGGAAGCGATCTGTGAATCACTGTAAAAATATCAGATAAAAAACAGCCTAGTGATTATTTATCTTATCTCTGTTGTTTTTATGACCATGTAGGTTCTGAGTCCTGGCAGAAGGGAGTTGTTTTTTTAAAAGATGGATTGCACTTAAAGGTTCCTCTGTCATTTTCTCTGCAGTCAAACCAGTGGGATATCATGAGCAGAAGACATTTCATTGGCTTAACAGCTGCTTTCCCTACAACGGATAAAGGCAAGGTGTGCGGAGCGGGGAGGGAAGGATGGATGTTTTTATGGATTTTCTCCTTATAAATACAGCCCTTTGGCTGTATTTCCAACGTTGTCCTACCACTTAGGCTTTGGTTACAGTTCTTGTAAGGCATATTTCTACTGTCCTCACGCAGCGCTTTGTCCTGCTGGCAGGAGTGTGCCGTGTGAGCCAGCCGCTCATGAAGCTGCTGCCGGGAAATGCAGCAGCAGTAGAGGCGGGGAGCAGAGCCTCTCTCAGGCCACCTCCTCTGCTCCTCTTCAGCCTGCTTAAACAATGTGCTGTTTGCTTCTGATGCTAAAAGTGAGGGCGTGCTTGTAAATTATTCAAACAATACAGAAATGTATAATTTAGGAAGCCAAAGTCATCTACTATCCCTTCCTCTGACTACTTTCAACAATTTGTTGATGATTTTCTTTTTAGATTTCTCTCTGGATAAATGCTAATGTTTGCGTTCATTTTCAAAAATAGCATCTGAGTAGACACACAGTGCTGCAACTTGGATTTTTAAAAATTTATCTGAGGGGCAGGCAGGCAGACAGAGGGAAGGAAGGGAAAAAGGAACACACACACAGATGCAGAGAGAGAGAGAATATCTCACCTATTGGTTCAGTACCCAAATGTACGAATGCCTGCAGTTCATAGCCAAATTAGGATCGCAGCATCACACCCAAGCACCATGCTGTGGGATCTAAATGTTGTACCGCCAGGTTAAATGCCTGCTCCAGTATCTCTATTTTTCACGAAATATCACATACAAGACTTTTCGTCTCATCATTAGAACTATCTCACTCTCATTAATTGCTACATGGTCTTATAGGGACGTAAACATTTCAGCTGGAATCTTACAGAAGGATATTTGAGTTGCTTGCAATATTTCAATATTATAAAAGGAATACAATAAATATTTTTATTCACTTGTTGCAGCTGGTTCCAAGTGCTTTGGTTGGACACTTTTCTAGACATTTCTGCCTACTATTGGGTGATGTTAGATATTTTGAAAATTTTTCTGAAAGAAAGAGAATGAGAGCGTTTCTTTACCTGCTGGTTCACTTCCCAAATGGCTGCAATGGGCAGGGCTGGGTCAGGCCGAAGCCAGGAGCCAGGAACTTCAGGTCTCATACATAGTTGGCAGGGGCCCATGTGCTTGGTCCACCTTCTGCTGCTTTGCTAGGTACATTAGCAGGGAGCTGGGTGAGAAGTGGAGAAACTGGGATTCAAGTCAGTGCCCGTTATAGGTCACAGCCTAACCAACTATATAAAAATGTGGGTCTGATGTTTAATTTTTAGCTGCAAACTAGGGCAAAGTATGATGTTCTTACTGTTAGAGTAATAAATGGTGAGTGAAAGAAATCTGAGCACATCAAAGTATATGTCAGTTAGAAGTATGGGTCATTTCTTACGCCTTGTGCACAGTTCCCAACTTTACTGGCTTACTTGCTGGAATTCTTGTTAGTAAAGGAAATGGATCCAAGAAAACTCATCAAATAGTCCTAGCCCTGGTGGAATTCCATTTGTTAGAGAGCCGGTGGCACACAGGAGATGAGGAGCCAGACTCTGTGGGCAATCCTCACTGTGTCGCTGCCTGCTTTGCTCGCCTCTCCTGTTCGTGAACTGCAGGTAGTAGAGATGCCTGCATCATGAAAGAAGGTGAGGACTCAGTACATGTGCTGCAGGGGAGCACTTGGAACAGTACTGAGCACATCCCAAGACTCGAGCCAGGTAACTTTGTGTATGATCAGTTCCCCAAATAGCCAGCACTCGTGGAACACACAGTCCATCTCAGGTACCACTCTCTTCCACTGCCAGTCTCGTGTCAAAGCTTTCCATCACGGTTCCTTGCCTTCCTACAGTCCCACCTCTTCTTCTTCACATTCTCTGGCTCTGGAACACGATATCCACCACAAGAAGATCTAATGAGTGTCATGAAGTTACTATAGATGAGAAACGCACATATAGAAACATAGGCATATTTTTGAAAATAAACACAGATGGGTTATCCAGAAACAACTTAAAATGTATTCCTTCTAGAACACAGGAGCAAATGGGGTGAAGGGAAATAGGACCAAGATTTCTCTGAGCAGGCTTTTTTTCTGTAGTTTTAACTTCCAAACTTTCTAAATAATTTACATATTAAAAATAAAATCAGCAGGATGGTAAATGATCCTAACTACACATCAGGTTGATCACTTAGAGAAGAAATGATAAAGAATTCTCAAGCAGAGTACTCTGTGGGGAATAGAGAAATAAAACCTTCACATCACAGATTGGGGAACCACGGCAAGAATCTATTCTGCAGATTCAAATGGCTAACAGACATATGGAAAGATGCTCAGGCTCCCTAGCCATCAGGGAGATACAAATGAAAACCATGTTGAGGTACTACCTAACACCCATCAGATTGCCCTACATTCAAAACTCAACTAACAACACCTGCTGCTGTGGATGTGGGGAGAAAGGCACACTCCTTCACTGCTGATGGGAGTGTAGGCTGGTACAACCACTGTGGAAATCAGTATGGAGAGTGCTTGGAGAACTGCAAATAAATCTGCCATATGATCCAGCTATTCCACTCCTAAGGAATATACCCAAAAGAAATGAAATCTGCATATGAGAAGGGGATCTGCAATCCTATATTTACAGCAGCACAATCTACAGTAGCAAAGACATGGAAACAATCCAGATGTGTGTCCAAGGAAGAGTGGTTAAAGAAACTGTGGTACATCTACTCCATGAAATATTATTCAGCTATTAAGAAGAATGAAATGATACTATTTACAGCTAGGTGGTCCCAACTGGAGACCATTGTGCTCAGTGAAGTAAATCAATCAGAAAAGAACAAATACCATATGTTCTCTCTTATATAAGGAAACCAACATGCAAAGTGTAACTTCAATAATCCATTCCACACTGGTTTTGTTTTGTTTTGGCTGCATCCCATGTGTTTTGCTGTTTTTGATTTCAGTTTAATTTATTCCAAATACTTTCTTTTCTCTTGTCGAATTCATCTCTGACTCACGGATTACACGGTGGCATAATTTTACCCAACAGACTTTGGTGTTTCCTTTTTGTCACCCATGTGTTGGTTAGTCAGTGGTGCATTTTTTCATGGTGTTATAATTTTGTTACTGTTGTTGTTGTTGCTCTAATTCATTCTGGATGTTGACCTTATTTCATAGCTTCTCATTTTTAGGAATGTATAGTGATAGAGTAATAGAGACTACCATACCCAGATGTGGGGATAAAATGCAATATGCATCCATGTTTCCAAATCAAAGACGGACCCCTAATGAAATTGTTGGAAATGTGTAGACAATGGGATGCTGGGCTGTCTGACATTGTCTGTACCAGCAGTGTCAGGGCACAGTTAAATAACAGACTGATGGAATTATGGCTGCTTGTGAAGGACTATACTATTGTTAACAACACGGGGAAAATCAGTTGGTGGTGGGAGTTTGGGGGTGAATCCCAGTCTATACAAAATCGTATCATGAAAATCAAAAATTCAAAAGAAAAATTTAACAACAGCAAAAAAAGAACTTGTTTTGTTGGATTTGAATTGTAGATGTCAGGCTGTACTTTGGGTGCTTGTGTTCCTGGTGTATGCACAGAAACAATGATGCACCTGAAAAATCTAACGCAGATCTTTGCTTCTGAGTTCTATAAGGCTCCTTGAACAAATGGCTGACTCCATGTCAGGAGTGGAGGAAAAAAATAAGATAAGCCTGGAAAATTCTGTTGTGTTAATGGGGTCATGTCAGAAAGCACAGCTGGAAAGGGGCTCCTACAGGCTACATCTGACAAATGAACACTGAGAGGAATGGTGCCGGTACAGGATGACATGTTGTGAAAACAAAAATGTACAAGTGTACAGTGGTAATAAATAAATGAGAATGAGAAAAGAGAGAGAGACAGGGAAGCTTTCATGAAGAATAGAATGCCAGCTAAGAAATTCAAAACAAAAAATTAGAAAACCGCCTTTTGCATCCTTTCTTTGTATGAATGGGCATGGAAGAACAGAATAATCATCTAGTTTTCCAATGTCATCAGAAATTATTTGTTAATTCCAAAGAGAAGACATGTCTCTCAAGGACAGCATTGCCACCAATCTTAACCAGGTGATAAGCTCAGTTCCATCACGATGAATGTCCCAGCATCATGCTCTGGATGGGACACAATGGGAAGTTGTAACGTGCACATGTTCCTGTCAAGAATGTGTCATCCGAGACAGTTCTGTTCTAAAATATGGGTTATTCTGCAGGACAGTGGGACTTTTAAAGCAACCAGCTTCTTAACAAACAAAAATAGGACAAAGAGACAGTTATTCAGGCTGCTGTCAAAAGCTTTTTGAAACCTGCTGGGGAAATGAGAATATGAGTTGTATATTATACAATACTATCTAATTAAAATTAGTTGGGGAGGGGCCTATAGTGGGTTAGTCCTCCATCAGCAGCGCTGGTATTCAATAAGGGTGATGGTTCATGTCTTGGCTGCTTCATTTCTGATTCAGCTCCCTGCTAACAGCCTGGGAAAGCAGTGGGGGACGGTTAAATATTTGGGCTTCTGCTACCCACATGAGGGACCCAAAAGAATCTCCTGGCTGATTACTTAGTCTGGCACAGGCGATTGGAACCATTGGGTAGTGAGTCATCATATGGAAGATTTCCCTTTATTTCTGTCTATCCCTTCTGCCTCTGTAACTGTGACTTTCAAGTAAATACATTTTAAAATAAATTTAAAACCTTAAAATTAATTTTTTTTCAGAGTGATAGAGATACTTTGGTTAAGACAGAAAAGGGAACTGCTTTACAAAATATTTATTTGTTAATTTTATTTATTCATCTTCCAGATCTGCCATGTGGGTGTAGGGCCCATCTTCCTCTGTTTCCCAGGCACATTAGCAGGAAACTAGAGCAGAAGTGAAGCAGCTAGGGCTCAAACCCCAGCACCCATATGGGCTGCTGACGGCATAGTCTGTGACTTAACTCACTGTGCCACTGCTTTGGCCAGAACTCCATTCTTACCTTGCACACTATTTTTGGAGTCCATTGATGTTTATTACATGAATTATTGATTGCCCTGATGGTGGCCACATTGTCATATTTCCCAACTGCAGTGTCCTGTGTGTGTTAATTTGCATCCTGCTCTGCTAAAGAGTTTTTCCCCCCTGCTTGTTTATGTGCTCATTTATTTAGAGGCAGGGATTGGCAAACTATGACTCATGAACCAAATCCAGCCCACTGCTTATTTTTGAAAATAAAGCATTCTGTAACACAACTGCTTCATGTTTGTGTCATGTATGGCTATTTTCTATTATGAATAATTGTAATGAAGGCTGTGCAGACTGTGACACCTAAAGTGTCTGTTTGTCCTTTATAGAAAAAGCCAACTCCTGGTTTACTTTTTAATGTGAGCTCCTGGATTCTTATTTTGTTTTATCATTTATTTTTGGTGCTCACATTGTCCTAGATTTGTCCAATGGACATCCCTTCAATCTGGCTTTGTCTCCTTGTGACAAGTTTCTGTTCATTGCTCCTTGGCCCTCTCTTCCTTTCTAGTGAAGATGCTCAAGGTTCGGGAAGTGAACCAGAAGATACAAATCTCTCTCTCTCTCTGTTTTTCAAATGAAAAAAAAAATAACAATGAGGAGTGGATTATTTATAGGGAGGCATCTCCATTTCAAGTGCTGACTAGATGCCAAGACTGGGAGTGGGGAGAGTATCTTTACAATGGGGAAAACTGCAGATACCAGCTCAATCAATGAATCAACCTTAATATTACTAATAACGAGGGCAGATCAGCATCATTTGCACCTGACAGAAGTCCATGAGAAAAGCGGTCACTCTTGTGATGTTCCTGCTAAGGATGTATAATATGGGTATCAATATGAGGAACTAGACAAACCCAATAGTGGGACATTGATAATGAACTTTTGGGGGGTTGACAGATAAAAAGAAATGGCCATGAGGTGATACTAGCACATTCAAGCCTTACTGGGCAACGGCTCACAGAATGAGACTGCAGAATGAAGCTGTTTGGGAGCCACTGGATGAGAGGAGTTCTGAGGGACTTGGGGATTGGAGAGGGGTTGAAATGTTTCGATGAAGCCACCCAGTGGCACAATAGGGCTTCTGTGGATCCGGTAGTTCTGCAGGGCGGAGTGGCTTGGAGTCCTTTAGGTCTACAAGGTTTACTTTGTTGATGGTGGACCATATATCGGAGTCAGTTTCACAGAATGTACGAAAACTATAGGGTAGTAAAGCCCTGACTTCTCTTAGAATTATACAACTGGATGTATAAAATCTGCCCACTTTTGAATTAATAGATCTCATTCTATTTTGAGAAAATAAACAATCTGGAGCCAGTGTATAGAAGCTGCCTTGGACTCATTTCTATAGCAGACAGTTAAAAATAATCTTCTGACTTGTCAGGGATGCAAAACTCAAAGACTGAAGCTTCTAAGTTAAGGTGTGCAGCTAGGCATGCTAACTGGGATCCTAGCTGGACCCTCCTGCTCCGAAAGACATCACAGATCAAGTGGGAAACCTGAAGGGAACCTCCAGGTAAACAAGTATTTCAAACTCTTTTTTGTGGGTTTTGAAAATAAAATTATAAAAGCAATTTGTAAAAATCACACACATGGGTGCATATCACCTGGGGTCCAGTGGTTAAAAGCTGGCACAGCGCAGTGTGTAACTTTAAGCTGGAGTGTGATGACTAACACTTTGTAAAGGTAACATGGGGACATATTCTATTTTAAATTTTGTAACTTCCAATTGCATAGACATATGGAATGTGGGCCTCCATTTGTTTTCCTAACTTACCTCCCAAAACTGTCAGGGCTGGCCTGGGCTGGGGAATACCTCTATTCTCAGAATTTGGAGGAAGGACTGAAATTGCAAGAAGCCTCAAGATTCTGAAAGAGAGTTGGGTTGAGATCGAGAATGTTTTGGAAAATCTGGAAAAGAAACAGAAAGAAATCTTCTTTGGAGGCAGCGGGCAGAAGCAGAGTGGACAATTGGAGACTCTGGGGGTGTGGAGAGTGAAAGTAGAAATTTATTCTCGAGGGGCAGGGTAGTTTCCACTTTGTGAGAAACATTTGATGGTGGACAGTACAGATATCTATTTTTTCTGGAGTCAGGATATTACAGCACAATGGGGGCTCTGCCCACTGCACACACTCTCGAGGTTACTCATCTTAGACCCAGGGATGCCTCAGGGATGCCTACGTTTTGAAGTGTTTTGTCTAACGTTTTCTATGTCATTTCTGTGGCTTCTAATTGGTCAGCGCCAGCAGTGCTTCAGGTAGGGAGTCCTGAGCCCACATTTGCATTGCCATGGGTCTACCCTTGCATCTGCCCTATGGGGCATGCTCTTTTATGCCATGCTGTGGTGGACAAGACCTTGTAATGGGCCGTCAGCAGTAAGAGCAGTCACCGTGCTGCAGTGTTCAGGGAGGGTGGATTTGTGGGGTCAGTTGTGGAAGCTCCAGTCTGCGTCTCACCAGCTAAGATAGTGGATAGTGGGGTCTTTGCACTCACACTGTGGCCTAGAGTATTGCAGAGCTGATTTCATGGACATGAGGTCGTGAAGTCTCAAACATCCTGCACTTAGAAGGGCCTCATGTTTGGTCTATTACTCCAGCTGTCGCTGGCTTACATGTCCTGAGTTTAGACTCACGGATCACATTGGCTGCTCCTGGGATTTTGATCTGACCATGGATTTGGCTGTTTATTGCATCTGAAGAATTTGAACATTATCCTTCTACCCTTTTGGCAGTTAGGTGACTTATCTGTCACCAGTGATGTGCCAATAAATGACACTAACTCATTGAGAAAAATAAACACAAACTATTTCATTTAGAGAGTTTGTCAGTTCCTATGTTTCCATGTTAAAAGTATTGGAGCATCTTGGAACTGAGTTGCCCTATACCATTATTTGCTTGGTATTTATTGAACTTTTATTTTTCTTTTTGGGCATAGAAATCTCAGAAATACAAAATGTGGGCAAGAAAAATTGGGAAACTCCAAATTCTTTCTACTCTGGAAAGTCTTGATTGTATCAGACAACAAATCCTAGCAGGAGCTTTTGCTCCCTTGGGGTCAATTTCCCTTGTAAAGCAGTCTAAGATTCAGGCTCTGCTGGCCATTCCATTTACAGAGCAGGAAATAGAAGCACAGATTGGTTAATAACATGTGCCGGTCACATAGCTAGGAAGAGGTGGAATTGGGAATGGAACCCAGGCAGACATGCTGCATCGTTTATGGTCTTAACCAATAATGTTCTACGACTTTTTTAAAACTCTATTTTGTCATCTATCAGAAAGGAGTACCATTGTGTGTCCACATATCCCCGGGTTATATTCAGAGCATTTGAGCTGAAGTATATGGAAAGGCCTTGAGAAGGCCACTTGAGGAAGCACCAGGGCTGGACTCCAAATTCACCAATATCCTTGCAACCACAGTAGTCGCTATGGCTGACCATCTGCTCTGGATAGACCCCTGAATAGAGCAGGTGCTTGGACAAGGCTCTAAGCTGATGTATGTGCTGGAGTGGCTGACCCTATGGGGTCTACGGAGGCATGGTGCTGCCATGTTTGAGAACTCCAGCTCAGCCTTTGCATGTGCTTGTAAAGATCCCAAGTGTCGTGCAAGTTGTTGCAGTGCTTGCCTCTTCTGGAGATACTAAAACACTCTCAACCAGACATGATCAAGTATGAGAACAGGTTGGTGTAACATTCCAAAATAGTACTTGCCCTTTCGCTTCTTTCCCTTTTGCTTTAGTTGTGCTGAAGGTTAGTTGCAACGAGTAAAAAAGGATAAACTGGGATTTGGCCAGACCACGCTGATTGGCTTCTGGCCAAATCACACCTCAGACAGGATTTTGCTGCACCACAAGGTGCCCAGATTTGCTCAAGTCACCTGCTTTGGCAGAATCAGGAAAAGGATGTGGTTGCAGCACACAACAATCTCGTCTTATGAAGTTTCAGGTTTAAATCTTTGATAGGAAGCAAAAAGCACTTACTGTTTTCGCAGTTGTAACTGAGTTTTAAGAAAGAAACAGAAAGAAAATGAGTTACTGTCTGCTTGTAGTGTGTGTAGTGAGCCTCAGCTCTTACTTCTTTACTCAGCTTCTAACTCCTCTTCTACGACGTCACCTGTGTTGGCTCAGCCCAGAGTGCCTTCTCAAAGACTGACAACGTGGACCCCTGTTCTTCCTGCCCAATGGCTGGCTGGAGGAATCAGTGTGTCAGGCAGACACAGCAGGGACAAGATGGAGTGTCGGGGAGGAACTGTGCGGTTCAAAGCAGGGCAGCTGAGAACGATGAAGACTCTCCCTCTGCCACATAAAACCACTCACCTTGCAGTCCTCGTCTTGGTGGATGCCTTCTCTAGCTTTTCAGTTATGTTAACCCAAGAGTAAAAGGACAAAAAGGAGCAGCAGCACGGGAGTCTTCTCATGTTCTCACAACCCATATCCAATCAGCTATCACGTCCTATTTACCTTCAAGATACATCCAGAATCACACCATTCTTTAGCACGACTATCAGAATGGTTCAAGTCACCATTCCCACCTTGTTTTGCTGCTCCTGACCTGGTATCCGATCTTTGTTCATAACATCCCAGACAGAGGAACTGCTGCAGATACAAAACTCTAAAAGGCCTGGCTGCATATGTAGTTCCATGACCTGATTTTATAGTCTCCTTTGTACATTCTGCTCAGCCACCTGGCCTTATGTGACTTAATGTCTCTATGCATCAGTGAGCCTCAGGACACTTACACGTGCTTTTGCCTAGATTCCCTGCATGCAGCTCCTTGGGTTCTGGTGTTTTCTCTGTGCTTGTTTCACTGTGTGGGCATAAACAGACTGGCAATAAATTGATATTGACCCTGAGATCCAAACCAGACAAAGAGAAGTGAGAAGTGGAGACTGAGAAATAATTACAAGGTGTTAGGAGAGATGAATATCAGTGCAGTTAGGTACTGGGGGGAGTGGGATGTGTCAGGGCTTAGATCAGAACACTGCCAGGTGTGCAGGGGTCTCAGTGAAGTGAGGGGATTGGGAGGACTGGGAAGTTAGATCTCTGACATGCCTTCTCTCTCTCTCGCTCATTTTTTCCCCTGAAGTGAATGATTAAAACCAGAATTCCTCTCCTTTATGACAGATCACAGATACTGGAATCTTCTCCCCTAAACCAGCTGTAAAGCCCAGAAAGCTCACTGCCTCTCTCCTTGCTTCTCCTTGAGGTCCCTCATTCCAAAGATGTCCTGTCTCTTATCCAAGGGGAAGGATTGGCGAACCAAAAAGACAAGAATCTCAATGCACAGACCTTGCAGAGTCTCCTAAAGGGCTTACTGTCATTGGACCAAACTCTGAGAAGCCAAAAACTTCTAACAGGTTGGGCCAAACACAATACTCTTGAGACACCACTGTCAACCTGTCAAAAATGGAGGGTCAGTAGGTAGTGAGGCAGGCTAATCCTCCACCCATACTGCAGGCATCATAATATAGGCGCTGGTTCTATCCTGGCTGCTCTACTTCCCATCCAGCTCCCTGTTAATGGCATGAGAAAGCAGTGGAGGATGGCACACGGTTTTGGGCCCCTGAACCCATGCCGGAGACCCAGATGAATCTTCCTGCTTCCAGCTTCAGACCAATTCAGCTCTGGCCATTCAAAGCTTCCCTATTAGATTAACTGTAGACTTATCAATAGAACGTTATTTATTTTATTGGAAAGTCAGATATCAAGAGAGAAGAAGAGACCGAGAGTAAAATCTTCCATCTGCTGATTCACTCCCCAAGTGGCCACAGTGGCCTATCTGAAGCTAGGAGCCAGGAGCTTCTTTTGGGTCTCCCATGGGGCTGCAGGGTCCCAAGGCTTTGGGCTGTTCTTGACTGCTTTCCCAGGCCACAAGCAGGGAGCTGGAAGGGATGCTGGTGCCCAAATGGGATTCTGGTGCATGCAAGGCAAGGACTTTAGCCACTAGGTCACTGTGCCGAACCCTCTACCTGGAATTTTTAAGGTAATCCTACAGTGGAGGCAAAAGAATGATTGGTGCAATCAGGACAACATAGGGAATTAAAACCTCAACAGCAGAGCGGATACACAAAACTAGAAAGATAAGAAAATAAAATGATTATCATTTTACTTAAATTTTTCTATTTGATTTGCTATTTTAAAATGATATATATAATATATTTAAATTTATATTTTCAAAATATATACTCTATAGTTTTTGTTTGTGCTTTTTTTTTATGGCAAGATTATATTATGCTCCTAAAATGCATTGGAAAATTCTTTATCGGGCCCGGCGCAGTGGCGCAAGTGGTTAAGTCCTCGCCTTGCACTCCCGGGATCCCATATGGGCGCCAGTTCTAATCCCGGCAGCCCCGTTTCCTTTCCAGCTCCCTGCCTGTGGCCCGGGAAAGCAGTCAAGGACGGCCCAAAGCTTTGGGACCCTGCACCCGCGTGGGAGACCTGGAAGAGGCTCCTGGCTTCGGATCGGCATAGCATCGGCCGTTGCGCTCACTTGGGGAGTGAATCATCGGACGGAAGATCTTCCTCTCTGTATCTCCTCTCTGTATATCCACCTTTCCAATAAAAAATAATAAAAATAAATCTTTAAAAAAAAGAAAATTCTTAAAAAAAATATCCAAAAGATCATCAGCCAATAGTCAGATTAATAGATCATTGATCATCTCTGCTTTTTACTTTTTTTTCAGAAAACTGACAGAAATAGCGATCTCCACTTCCCATCCAGCTCCCTGTTTGTGGCCCAGGAAAGCAGTCGAGGTCGGCCCAAGGCCTTGGGACCCTGCAGGCATGTGGGAGATCTGGAGGAATTTCCTGGTTCCCGGCTTTGGATTGGTGCAGCACCAGCCGTTGCAATCACTTGGGGAGTGAATCATCAGACGGCAGATCTTCCTCTCTGTCTCTCCTCCTCTCTGTATATATAACTTTGCAATTAAAAAAAAATTTTAATAGAAAAAAAAACTAGCTACACACTGTTTTGCCTCAATATGCGTAGAAATGGCTGAAATAATACCCAAGGAGCTGTTCACACCATGACCTCTAGGATTTGAAGGGGGAGGGAAATTTTTATTTTACATTCTAGGCTCTTTTAAATTTGAATTGTTGTTATCATGAGCATGGAGTAAACATGGCAATCAAAAGTAAAAGGAAACCAAACCAACAGGGGCTAGCACTCAATATGAAACAAAACAAACATAGACGTAATGCATGCTCATGATAACAACAATTCCAGGGAGCTGGATGGGAAGTGGAGCTGCCAGGATTAGAACCAGCACCCATTTGGGATCCTGGCGTGTTCAAGGCGAGGGCTCTAGCTGCTAGGCAACCATGGTGGGCCCTGTAGCTTTGTTTTTTTTAAAAAAATATGTTATTTATTTAAAATGAAGAGAGAGGGAGAGAGAGAGAGAGATCGCTATTTCACTCCCAAATGGCCAGGGCTAGGGCAAGCTGAAGCCAGGAGCCTGGAGCTCAGTGCTGGTTTCCCCATGTGAGTAGCAGGAGTCCAAGCACTTGGGCCATCTCTCGCTTCCCCAGAGTCATTAGTAGGAAACTGGATGGAAGCACAGCAGCCAGAACACAAACTGGATCTCAGATGGGTTGCCCACTGCAGACGGCAGCACACTGCACCACAGAGCCACTGGGCATGTAGCGTTTAAGGAACTCGAAGAGATCACTTCATTCATGTTGCATCATAGCTTCATTTTACCCATCAACTACTCACTTGGGATAGACATTTGGCATTGTGGCTAAAAGGCTATTTGGGATATAACATTGCGTATTTGAGTGCCTGGGTTTGAGTTTGCGCTCTGCTCCCAATTTTAGCTTCTTTCTAATAAGAACCCTGGGATCAGATGGTGTCCCTAGTACCTGGGTCTGTGCCACCCATGTGGAAGAAACAGGTTGGGATCTGGGCTCCTGGCTTTCACTTGGCCCAGTTTTGACTATTGTGGGCATTTGGGAAGTAAACCAGTATTGGTAATTTAGAATTTGTTGTTTGACAGACACAGGGAGATTTACTATCTGCTGATTCACTCTCCAAATGCCTATGATTGCTGGTTCTGGGCTAAGCTAGAGCCAGGAGCCAGGAGCCAGGAGCCAGGAGCCAGGAGCCAGGAGCCAGGAGCCAGGAGCCAGGAATTCAATCCAGCTCGCTCATGTTGGTGACACAGACCCAAGCACTCAAGCCATCATTCTTGGTCTCCCAGGAACTATATTGGTAGGGAGCGGGAACCTGGAATTGGGAAGCAGGTCATGACTCCAACCCAAGAACTCTAACATGAGATATGGACATCTTAATCTGAATCAACTGATCAGTCAACGTTTGCCCCAGGAAGTGGGATCAATTTGTCAAGCTTAGTGGAAAAAAATTGCTCAGTGTTTTAGCCCTAGATTTTTCCATTTTTGTTTTAGTTGCTGCCTTACGGGTTATGCTCTATGTCCTTCACGTTGCACACCCTTTCAAAGTTAACATTGTATAAACTTTCATGTAAACATCGTAAAATCAAATGTGAGCATTTTACAATCCCAGAAATCTGTTTACTCACCTCCATGCTTTGCGCTAGTTGCTGCGTTACATCCATATACTCATAAACCCATCTGATTATATGAGCCTTATAATTTATAATTTAACTATTATTGTGTATTTTAGAAGGACTAAGGGAAAACAAACCCTTGCCGTGTATATTCCCTCACATATTTACAATAAATTGCTCTTTCTTCCTTCCTGAAGGTTATATTTCCCATCTGGTGCCATTTTCTTGATCTGAACCTGCTTCATTCATTATATCTTCAACCATTTTCTTCCCCCTCTTTCCATTTCTTCAGAGACCATCAACGCATGCTTGTGTGACCTTGTCGGATATTGTTCCACAGTCTTAAAATTCTGTGGTTTTTTTTTTTTTTTGTGAGAGTATGCTTTTATTCTGTTACTAATTTTGATTTACATCTAAATTATTTGGCTTTTTATGGTCATCACAGTTCTGCTAAAAGATATTAATATTAATTCAAATATGATTTCTATTGCTTTCATAACAGTTTCAGTATTTATATTCTAAAATTTCTGTGGATTCGTTTTTGAAGTTTCTATTGTTTTCTTGTTATTTCTTTTCTGTTGTTTTCACTTATTAAGAAGATATATTCCTTTATTTGATCAACAATTGTTAATAGAGGCATTTGAAAACCTTTGTTTAAAGATTTAGATTTTGATTTTCAAAGACAAAGTTAGCTCAGTGAGAGAGGTATCTTTCATGTGCTGTTTCATTTCCCAAATAGCCTGACAGCAGATCTGGGCCACGCTGAATCCAGGATCCAGGAGCCAGAACTCTTGGGCTCCCACATGGTTGGTTTCCATTCCTTTCCCAGATACACTTTCTGTCTTCAGGTCGCTCTAAGTCTTCTCAATACATGCAGAACATGAGGTATAATTTACGCTTAGAGTTCAGGCCTCCTCAGTTCTCTCCCTTCATTTTCCAGTGTATGGAATTGCTCCAAACCCTGTCATCTGATTCTTTAGGCCTTAAAGACCATGATTCTTCCTACCAAGATTTTAGCATTTTATGTAACAGTGATGCAAATCTGACCTTAGGCTACAAGTTGTATAAAATTAGATAACACGCTGTTTAATGTTTCCTTTAGAATGTATCACTGCCCAGTGACTTCAGATCATTGCCTGTCTCTCTTTCTGTGTGTGTGTGTGTGTGTATGCATAAGAGAGAATGAGAGAAAGAACTCTTATCTTCTCATCTGTTGCTTCATTTCATAAAAGCGTGCAATGTCTGGGACCATGCAATGCTAAAATCAAGAGTTGGGAACTCAGCTCAGGGTCCCACATGGGTGTTAGGGACCCAGTCACTTGAGCCATCAACATTGTCTTCCAGCATCTGTGTTAGCAGGAAGTGAGAATCAGGAGGCAGGGTCAGAGCTTGAGCCCAGGTATGGGACACAGGCATCTTAACTGCTACTTTATTGTTCACCCCTGGATTTATCTTTTCTGTAAATTTTTGAGGTATCCTTCTATACATGTGACTATTCTTGTCATTGCTTTGAAATATTTTAACATTGATCTGTTTTATATATTTATATTTTATTTTAGTGGAAAGATTTGGAAAAAATTATTTCTCAAAAATAAGTAGCAGTTCCAAACTGATTTATTGGAAATTTTATATCTGCTTAATTTTGTAACACCAACTACTTTGCTTAATTTTAAAAATTTTATAGAGCATAGCGTTATGTTTCAACACATATGCACACAGTGAACAAATAGAACCAGGAAACTAAGCTTTCTGTTTTGTCATTTTCATTTCTGTAGTTTGTAGTTTGTCAGCTTCTCCATTCTAGGTCTCTTTTTCAAAAAGATTTATTTTACTTGAAAGTCAGAGTTGAGGGGGATGGGGAGAAGAGACAGAGAGTGAAGGAGAGACAAAGAGCAAGGGGGAGAGTGAGAGAGAGAGATCTTCCAGCTGCTAGTTCATTGGTCAAATTGCAAATGACTGCCATGACCCAGCTGGCTCCATCAGAAGCCATTCTCCACTGCCTTCCCAGTCCATAGGCAGGGGGCTGCATCATAAATGGACCCATATGGGATTCTGGCACTTCAGGTAGAAAATTAGCTTGCTATGCCATAAGCTCAACTCTATTCTAGGTCTTTATGCAAAATACTCTGAGCTTTAAGTGACGTCATGTCCCACGGAACACTAGGACTTGTTACTTCTAGCTGACTGTGTTTTATTAATTATCCAACTTCCCTTGATCTCCTTTCCCTCCATCCTTTCCAGTCTCTAGTAACACTATTTTAAGCTCTGTTTAACTTTCATATGTGGTGTTTATCTCTGTCTGACTTATTTCATTTAACATAACATTGTCCAGTTCTATCAATTTTGATGTAAACATCAGGTTTTCATTTTTTACATCCAAATAATATATCAATGTGTATGTGTGTGTGTGGGCACATACACAGTTTGCACAGTTTGTTATCCACTCACGCACTGATGGATATCTGTGCTGACACCCTATCTTAGTTCTTGTGAATAGGGCTACAATTACAGAGCATTCTGCTCTCTCTCATACGCCAACTTCACCTCTTCTGGATGTATATTCAGAGATGAGCTAGCTAGGTCATATGACAGTTCTATTTTTAGTTTTTAGAGGAACCTCCATATTGTTCTTCATAATGACTACACTAATTTGCATTCCCATCAACAGCGTGTAAGAATTCTCTTTTCTCTACATTCTTACTAACATCATGCATTTATTTTTGTCTTTTCAGTAATGGCCATTCTAATTGGAGATGATATAATTTCATTATTTGGATTTATATTTTCCTGATGATAAGTTATATTGAGCATCTTGTCATGTGTCCACTAGCTGCATTTCTTCTTTTGAAAATGTTAATTCAGATCCTTTGGCCATTCTTAAACTGGGATGTATATATTCTGAATGTTAGTTCCTTGTCAGGTGCAGAGTTTACAAATATTTTCTCTTATTTTGTCTGCTGTGCCTTCACTTTGTTGATGGTGTAGCTTAATTTGATGTAATTCCATTAGGCTGACTTGCTTTTGTTGTGTGCTCTTGGAGTCTTATTAAAAAAAAATAGTTGCTTATGCCACTGTCTCAAAGTGCTCCTCTGATGTCTCTTTCTAGTAATTTTATTTAGATATTCTTGTGTTTATTTTTACTATCTTTTATTTTTTTCCAAGAAGGTTTTATATTTTCATGATGATTGCTATATTTCTTTCACTTTTTTATATTGCACTTGTTTAGGCATCTTTCGTAAGGCTGGTCTGAGAGCTGTGGGTTCCCTCAGTTTTGTGCCATATCTATTTATTTGACAGTCAACCTCCTGTTCTAATGGAGTAGAAGATAATATAACGGCTGGGTGCACAGGCCTTGGAGGCTCCCAGTCTGGAATAAGTCTCTGCTTTCTCAATTGTGAGGCTGCAGACAGCTAAACTGGTGTCAGGTTGCCTGTTTGAAAGGCTACAGGAAGTGATCAACACAGCGGCTGGTGCACAGAGATTATTCTGGTTATTACTGAAGTATCAGAATGATAACACTCCTCTTGCATAACTTTTGATATATCTAAAATTAATATGTAGACACAAACATGCAAATTGAATTTCTCTTTTCTGTTCATCCAAAGTTGCATAAGCTCTACCAATAAAGAATTGTCCCCATCTGCTGGCCACATTCAAGAATTTAGAAAAAGGAGGCCATCTAAATATGATTACCGAGGAAATATTTCATTTTGTAGCTCCTTTGACTTGCAGCAATCCTTTCAGAAAAGAGTGTTCCTGTGTCTCTCTCTGCCCCTCCGCCCACTCACACACATACACTCAAACGTATATTAGCCTCTAGTCAAAAAGTGCTGGCTAACTGTTGGCACCATTATGTAGTTGAGGCCAAATGTTTGTTTTCATTTTGTGCAAATCCAGGCTACACTGCGTTGCTTTCTCGCTGAGCTTTACAAGTCCCATCAAAGCAGCTGCCCGTGATTATTTTTTTCCTTTTCTTAAGGCTCCTTACAGTCACCTGTGAGAAGCATTAATCATGGTGTACAACCAAATCCGAGGCCAACATCAATATTTTGCCACAAAAAAAAAATGAATAAAGTTTCTCAATGAGCCATCCTTTCTTCCAGAACGTGCTATAAGGTCTAAGAGATGAGTTGTTGGGGAGAGCTCTAGTTAGGGTCTGTCTGCAACTGGTTATTTCACTCTGCTTAGTACTAAATTAGGGTTTGTCTTGGAGCTTTGCACTTTGCAGACTGCACATTTCATCAGAGTTTTCTTTGAGTGCATGAAATGGGCCCCCCAGACTCTGCTCTGTGGGGAGAGCATTGCCTCAGAGCTGCGGCCACGTCCATGGGGACAGGTCCATGGGGCAGGTCCATGGGGCAGAGGAGCAACCAGAGCTGGCTCCAGACCCAGTGCAAAGACCGAAGACCTCACTGGGGCCTTTCCGGGTGACTGCTGCTAGCCCCACTGCTCCCTGCCTCTTTGTTACCAAGGCAACCCTGGTCCCATGCTGAACTGCCACAGAGGTTTTTTTCTTGCTCTACCTTCCAAGAAATTCTCATTTCTCACTCCATTTGTCATGGCCTCACTGTGTGTCTGCTCCCAAGCACCCCTAGATTCTGAGGGCCTTCTTCCTGCAGCCAGCCACAGGACAGCCATCGTCTCACTCTCTCAGTCCGCTAGGTGACGTGCTCACCATTCGCCTCTCACTCTCCACCTCAGTCTCAGCACTCTTATGCCCGTTACAAATCCTCTTCACCATCTTCCCCCTAGGCTGCCCAGCCCCTCTGTGGTTCTGTCCCCCACCAGGCCCTTCACTCTGTGCCTGGTAGAGCTCTTTTTCTTCACAGGGCCTTGCTTTGCAGTGCTCTCCTAATGTCCCAGGCTGCTTTGTACTTGTCTTAGGCACACTCTCACTTTGTCTTACTCTTATCCTTCCACGCTCCGTGGGACGACATCGGTCGTTCATCACTGATGTATCAGGTTCTACCGGTTCCCGCCAAAGCCTTATAGCTGGTGGAACTGTTCCTTTTTCCTGTTGTGCCCTCATTTCCAAGAAGAATCCCTGCCTGTACTAGACCCCACTCAACGGGCGAATGAATACTTCTGCAGATCTAAGTCTTCATTTGTTGATCAAGTGTACTCTGATGTCCATTTTCCTGGTTTCATTATCGCCCCCGCAAAAGAAAATCCCCTAACTTTTTAATTTGAAGTACTTTCGGATTTGCAATGGAGTTGAAAAAAATACTACAAAATAATTCTCACATGTTTTTCGACCAAATTTCCTGAATGACAACATCTAATACAACCACAGCGCAATGATTGAAACCAGGACACTAGCAGCATTGATGTCGTATTCAAATGTTATTTTTCTTATGTAAGTAACAGAGGATATCCACACCCTGGTTTTAGTGTCCACTGATAATTCTGAACTGCAGCAGTTGCTAAAGAGCTATTTTCCCAGCGGTGATTTAATATTTCTACCATTTCCAGTGGGGCTGGGGAAATGATTTGCTCTTGGGGAACCACCTAAGGGCCAACCCCAGAAGCGAGGCTGTCGTACATTCTGAGCAAGACAGAGCGTTTCACACGGCACTCTGGTCACAGACTTTTCTGAAAATATTCAGTTTAAAAATTGTTTGCTTTCCCACTCTCCCTCTGCCCCCCAAATCTCCTATTTGTGGACACAAATAGGCTTTCCTGATGGAACAGTGGTGTTCCTGATGAGACACCAAGAAGGGCTATCACAAGTAAATTGATCATGCCTTAATTATTAATTCATGCCCCTAAAGTACATACTGTGGAGCTTAATGCTGTAAGCCAAAAAGGTCCTTGGCTTGCATTTGAGAACCACCGGCTTGGAGGACAGCTGCAGAGGGAACAGATAATAAACCAAGACTGACCCAATGTCTGATTAATCTATTCTGAGTTATATCATGAAAGTGATGACTTTGGGTATCTTTCCTAAAGTATTCAGGCAGGTAACTACTGAGTTTGGAGCAGGAGTCAGAGTATGTGAAGTTAAGAAATGCCAGACTCTGTGTCTTTGACAGAAGGCCTGTTAGAATCCTTGAATTGCTCAAGTTCAGGGTGTTTGTTGTGTAGGAAATATTTCAAATCCTTACACAGCATATTAAGAAGATTTCGGGGTGACAGGTATAGGTTCATTATTTTCTGGTTAGGGAGGTCATGGTGAAACAAATTCTTTATTTTGATGGGACAGTAAAGCAGGTCACCAGAATGCCAAACTGCCTGGAGAGCCCTTGAGATAAGCAGGGAAGTAGACCTTGGGATGTACAGCCAGGACTGAGATAAATAAAAAGGCAGAGGCTGTCCTTCATCTTGACCTGGGAAAAGTAAGAGAACTTCACTGAAACTCCAGAGAATTCAAGACAAGGCCCTGTTTCTAGACTGAGTTTCAGCACTGGCAGGGTTGCTTCAGCTATGGCTCCCCTAGGCACTGTTCCATTGGGAATTACAGGGTTGAGTGGACAAGACCCAATGGCCAGAGTTTGGCTTAGGAGATGGAGGACCAGCCATCGCCCTGGCATTTTCCTGTGTGAGACCACCAAGGAGGGAGGGTATGTGTCATGGGGCCTTGATGGTGGTGACAGTGGTGAGGCAGAGAATTTTCGCAGAGTTTTAGAAGCAGAGAGTTGATCATGCGCAGTGACTCAGCGAGCTAACCCTTCAACCACAGTGTTGGCGTCCCATGGGTGTCCATGGGTGCCAGTTCATGTTCAAGCTGCTCCACTTCCAATCCAGTTACCTGTTTATGGCCTGGGAAAGCAGTGGAGGAGGGCCCAAGGACTAGCATCCAAGTGGGAGAAAGAGGAACCTTTTGGCTTCTGTTTTGGATTCGTTGAGCTCCGGCCATTGTAGTCATTGGAGGTATACACCAGTGGATCTCTCTCTCTCTCTCTCTTTCTCTCTCTCTCTCTCTCTCTCTCTCTCTCCTTTGTAATTATGCCTTTCAAATAAAAATAAATAAATCTTAAAAACTGTTTGCCATTCCTGCTCCCCATCCTCACGCCATAACGACTGGCAGAATCCAGAAAACAAAAGTTACCTTTATGAACAAGTTAAAAACAAAAACTAGTTCCATTTTTGGAAGGAATTCCTTAATTCTGATCATAACATATGAAACCTGTAAGAAAAATTAATCTTCCCTAGGGTTGGAAAAGGGCCATCTTTTCGTTAAAGTGGCAGTCATTGTTGTGCAGTAGCACAAATGCTATGTGTCCTGAGAGTCATATGCTGGACAGAAGCCTCCCTAGAGCCACAGGCTGATTCAAAACTTGTGTGACTCCTTTATGTTTCTAGCGAGAAACTCAAGAAGCCTTCTTGAGGTTGGCTGTGCCCAGAGCCATGGCACCGCCTGGGTATCACTTCTTTGTTTGTCAAAGGTGGTCCTGAACTTTAAGCAGAGTCCCTTTAAGGCTCAGCATCACTCAACTGGGCTCTTTAAGAGAAAAGAGCACTTGAGCTTGATATATAGCCAGGGTGCAGATGGAATAGCAGCTTGGGTACATGTCATGGGGGAGGGTGGCAAAGTCACATCCTTGTCTATCACTGAGCTCCCTAGACCTAGGGCAGAAGTGCTGCACAAGGGACATAGCTCTGTGCATTTATTGCTTGGACTCTCCCAGGGATGCAGGCAATGTTTGTTCAGAACTGTATGAACGCTCTTAGTTACATCTGTCCATACACTTGGGACACCTTGATTTAGAAAGGAAACTTGAAGGGGCTAGAGGGAAATGTGGGTTGGAGGGCGGGGTGGTGGGTGAGCCCATGTCAGGGCTGTTTTTGTTAGTGCTTGTACTATCATTGTTTCTTGAGTAAGAGTAGCTACACAATCACCAAGAGTCCCTCTTATGGAATAGGGTGGGAATACAATGACAAGAAAAAATAGAACAGAATTGCTTTCCTTGAATGTTTTTTAGCCATTCAACTAATCATGCTCTTGGTCAATGAAGATTTATCAAATGTCCAGCAAGTGGTCAGCCTTGTGTTGAGTGCCTGTAGTGACAGCCACAGATATGATAGACAAGAGGCCTATCATTGGGACATTTGCCTTCTTGTGGAGGGAGACAAAAAGGAAGCAATAAATCAATAAGCTGCAGCATACAGAGCCCATGCTATAGAGACAGTAAGAAAAGTTAACACAGTAGTAGTGGTTGGGGTACAAGGAATGCTATTTTGGCCAGGGCAGGTCTACAAGATCTAAACTGCAAGGCCCAGTGCTTTAAAGACATGGGAGGAAAGCAACCAGGAAATTGGACCATCCCAAGTAGTAGGACCGTGGTAGAACTGCTTGAAAGACAGAAGACCAGTGGGAAAGAAGTTCAGACAGCACACATGGGTAGGCTGCAAGGAGCTATGAGACGATGAACTTAGACAATATTAAGAGGCAGACAGAGGCCAGATCTTGTAAGGTCGTGCAACCCACAGCAAGAAGCTTGAATTTAATCTTCTGTAAAGATGCCTGAAGGCTGTCCAGCTCAGTCTTACTCTAATGCTCAAGGAAGAGGTGGGTGTTGCGGTACTGTGAATTGATACTGGCACTCCATTTTGGAGTCTTGGCTACTCTGCTTCTGATCCAACTCCCTGCTAACACACTGGGTAGGCAATAGATGATGGCTCAAGTGCTTGGGCTCCTGACACCCACACTGGAAACACAGATGGAGTTCCAAACTCCTGACCTCAGGCTTTCTCAACCTTACCTATTTTGTGGCCGTTTGGAGAGTGAATCAGTGGATGAGAGTTCTCCCTCTTTCTCTCTCATCTCTGTCTCTCCCTCCCTCTGCCACTCTGCCTTTCAAGTGAAGTCCATAGCAGGTAGTAGTGGGCTCGGTATCTTTCTCTCCTTTCTCTTCCAGCTTTCTTCCAGCTTACCAACTGCACACAAATTCTGTGTTATATTATCATTCAAGGCACTCAAAGTTGTGACAGGTTAAAGATGGCCAGAAATTCTTCCATTTTCCCGTGGAGGTGGAATTTACTTACCCCAATCTTGAGCTTAAGCTGGTCCTGTGGTTGTTTTAGCCCCCAAATGCAGCAGAAGTGATGTTGCACTGTCCTTTGAGAGGAGTGGCCATTTCTAATTCCTTCCTGATGAAGAAATTCTCAAAGAGGTTTTACTGCCCTGCTGAAGAGAGCAGGTGAAGAGAGCCAAGGGCCGACAGATGGGAAAAACTGAGGCACCAGCATGGGCCTCCAGTCAGAGAACCATCCCAGCACCCAGGAAGGGGCACTGTGGATGCTGGGTCTCCAGGAGGTGCCACATAGAAGAGACTGGCTGCTCTTCCTGCCTTGTTGTAAGCATCAAAGTGATGCTCCGATTAGAAGGCTGGCTATTTTAGGGGCCATCTGTGGTCCAGCAATAGGTAACTGCAGCAAAGGTCTAAACAACGAATTTGAAAGCATGAGTAAAATCAGTTCCTTTGCAAAGAAAACAGAGAGACTAGCTCTTCTAGCCTCAGAGGAAGTGACATACAGTGAAGAAGCTGCAGACCTTCAGGTTAAGACGCATGCCTTGGAGAGCTAAGACTGTTTAAGGCTGTTCTGTCTGTCTTAGAAGCAGACACTGCATGGGGAGATCTAAGCATGGAAGAGTTCAGTGTATCGTGACCTCCTCCTGTGAGATCATCAGGGTTTTCCACTGCAGAGCCCCTAGTAGGCTGCTGGAGTTGGGGGCCTGCTTGATAAGGACAGTGTCCTGTCATTGGCAGAAGCCACATGGCATCTTGGGTACAGGAGGCAGCAGGACTGCAGACAGTTACCCATATCTCTTTACATGTTAATGTGTTATGTGAACCCAGTATTCCTAACCTTTGAAATAGTATTGGGGATATTTTCTGCTTTTCAATTATCTTTCAATCTAAAATCGTGTGATGCCATCATTTTCTAAAACATAATTTGTTACTTTGAGAAAGAGAGAGAATATTCATGAGCTGATTCAACCCCAAATGCCCATGCCAGCTGGGGCTGGGCCAGTGCTGGAACTGGGAGCCAGAAGTCAACTCAGGGGACCCTGTTTCTTGAATCGTCACTGCTGCCTGCCAGGAGGCACATTAGCGCGAAGTTGGATGAAGTGTCAGAGCCAGGTGTCAAGCCCGGATATCCCATTGGGAAATGCAAGAGTTACAACTGGCATAACTACAAATATCACATGCTAGCCCTACTACTATGTTTTTGTTACCTTTCTAACCCTTGCTAACCCATGCATCTTCCTTTTTCTTTTTTTAAATATAGCAGATAACATATAATCTTAGGTTTAGAGATTTCAGCAGGCAATAGTATGAGATTAACATTATTTGATATCACTGTTTAATTTTCATCATGTTTAATGTTTTGTCCTTTGTCCATTATCAAGTGTTTTAAAACTTCATACAGGGATTTCCTTGAAATGGGTAGGTGTTGGGTGCAGTGAGTTAAGCTGCTTTAGCAATCCTGTGACTCAAATTGGAGTGTTGTTTTTGAGGTCCTGCTACTCTATGCTTCTAATCCAGCTTTCTTCTAATCTGCCTGGAATGCAGTAGATGATGGCTCAAGGACTTGGGTTCCTACTGTCAATGGGGGAGACTCAGACTGAGTTCCAAGTTCCTGGTTTTGACCAGGCTTGGTCCTGGCTAATCCAGGTATTTGGGGAGTGAACCACAGAATGGACCATCTCTTTCTCCTTTCTCTCTTTCTCTGCCACTCTGCCTTTCAAAGAAATAAAATGGAACTTCAAATGGCAAATGTTACTCCAGTGACTCTCCAATCCAAGCTTTGTCTATGCACCTGTTGTGGGTTGTTCCAGGGAAGAAATGCTGATGAGATACCACATGTTACAGGACTTCCAAGCAGCTTAACCCACAGCATCACAGGGTTAGAGGGTTATAGTAACCACCAGCAGGGTTAGGATGCTTACACACAGCTGGCTATGCATACTAGTCTTTTGCAAACTCTGAGGCTCATGGAACTCACAGCATCCCTCCTATCATCCCATTGGGGTCAGCTAAATGAGAGGAGGAAGGGCAACTCCACAAGAATGCTCTAACACATGACTGGTAAGACTTCACTCCAGTGGCTGTTTGCTTTCCTGGTCCTTTCCAGAGTCTTCCAGCTCATGAGCCGTGGCACCTGCCCCGGGACTCCTGGCCAACAGTTCTGTCGGCTCAGCAGTCCCTGACCTTCCGTGTCTGCAGCCTGCGCTGTCCTAATGCGCTCAGCACTTTGAGCTGTTCTTTGATAGTCTCAAAGGGCGAGCAGATGAGAGCTGCGCTGAAAATGTGCATCTTCTGCAAAAAAGAGGGCCGGGAACACGCAGGGAGGAAAAGGACAAAAAGATCAAAGAGGTTTTGGAAGGGGAGAAAGGGGCTACGAAGTTTAAACGAAGAAGCTGGGCTAAAAGCAGAAGTTCAAGTTAGGAGGGAATCCTGTTTAGAAGAATGAAAGCTTTTTAAAGCAAGGGTGGCTTGAAAACTAAACACTGACATCTTCCCTACTGTGGCTCTCAAGCCTTGCGTGTAACTGGAGCACTTCTGTCGACCCCAGTGTGTATGGCTCCTTTATCCTCCCGGGTATCTGATTGTTAATTTGTCTCCTCCATGCAGTCTTCCTGGATCACCCCGTCTGCAAGTGTTCTGTCCTCTTTCCCTAGCCCTGGTCTCACAGTGATTTGCTTCCTGGTGCCTGATGTGGCTTCTATGTGGACTTGAATCTGATCATTGATTTATTGTTCCTCTAGACCTTGACTCCATGAAGGTAGAGACTTTGTCACTTTTTATCCTCGTCTCCTCTGGCATCTAGGCGGCATTCAATAAATTGCTATTGGGAGACTGGATTCAGCCAGTTACTGTGCTGAGGCCCTCAGAATGTGCAAGGTAATACCAGGAATGAAAGACAGATTAAGTATGAATTTTTTTGTCAAGAAATTATCTGATAGTTATAGTACCCACCACCAGATTTAGAGAGCTTATCATGTGTAGGCATTTAATACACTCTTTGTTACTTGTAATAAGTAGGGGTGATGTTCAATGTCGGCCACAGGTATAATAGTGACCTATCAGTACCATGAAGCATCAGTCAGACCTGCCAAATAATGCTACTAAGGTCTAAGAACCAGCCGACAGGAAAGCCTAAATCCAAATGAATGTGTGGTGAATTCTCTCTCTCACTCTGGGAGTACCGATCACCCTACCAGTAAGTGGTGCATGCTGAGGACCCGCTGAGTGCACAGAAACAAAATGCTCTCTATTCTCCAAGCCTACATCTTTTTGGGAGCTGAGGCCTCTGAGATAGTGGCATGGTTGCTGGGAACACAAGACTATGCAAAGGTTTATGACGTGGCAGAGGCCAAGGAAGAGGAAAAGGGATGGAGCAAGAAGGAGAGAAAGATCAGCGAGGACATCCTTGCAAGGCTCAGGGGAGAAACAGCCAGGGCATCAAAGGACAACTCCGAACTTGGCAAAAGGAAGACTTTGTGTGGAGTAGGGGCCATGGGACCAAAGGCCGTGGCTGTCCTGGCTGGAGAGTTTGGACTTGACTCTGAGGCATGACAGAGCTATGGAAGCAGGAAAAAAAAAAAATCAGATATTTGGGACAGAAGAGAGCCCGAGGTGAGTTTTGAATGTGCATTTTCTCCAAAAATGGAACAGATCTGCAACAACAGCTGAAGGTACTGGAATTTGACCCAGGAAAGGTAATGACTCAGAGCTGCTGTGAGTACCCTGGTGGGGGCTGTCCTTGTCCTGACCAGCAGGCCACCCCCTGGAAAGCTTCCTCTCCTGACATCAGATGAGAATTGTAGCATTTAGTTCCTGGGAAACAGCTCAATAGAGCTGTCCTTGGCCCTTTATCCGGGTCACTGCATCCCCTTGGCCTCAGCTACTCTACATGTGAAATTATACCTGCAAGCTCTTCATTCATGTCTAAGTTTTCCCACAAAGTCAGTCTGCTCCAGTTGTTTTCTGTGGGGAGCGAGGGAGATGCCTTGGAAGACGTGGCTCTAGGTTTCCCTTTCCAGTTCTTTGTTTAGGAGGGAACCTAGGTAAGCCCTGTTATCTGTTGTTATGGGGCCTAACAGCCTGTTTCTGTGCTGAGGTCAAAGTTTTTACATTTCAGAGATTGCAGTGCTCTGCGGGAACAGCAAGAAAGGGCTAGGTGTGGATGAACCTAGCATAAATGAACGTTTAAGAGCATTCTCTTGGAGTATACACTGAAATATTTATGGATAAAATAGCGTGGAATCTGGGAATGTGTGGTGAGTAGATGAAACCAGACTGGCCACTACCTGATAACTACTGAGAGTGAGTGATGGTGCGTGAAGTTCCATCAAACCATCCTGACTACTTTATGTGTATGTGTTTAAAAGGTTTCCCTAATTAAAACTGAGGAGGTGGACATTGCAGTGTGACAGGTTAGGCGACAACATCCATCTCAGCTTAACATCCAGCTACCTGCTAATGTGCCTAGAAGACATCACATAATGGCCCAAGTACTTGGCTCTTGCTGGTCATATGAGAGACCCAGCTGCAGTTCCTGGCTCCTGGCTTTTCACGCAGCCTTAGCCTGACCACTGTAGCCTTTTTGGAAATGAACCAGTAGATGAACAATCTCTCAGCCTCCCCCCTTCTCTCGGTCACTCTGCCTTTCAAGTTAAATGGCTGCACTTTTTAAGTGAGAATTTGGTTGAGCTGGGCTGTCATGTGCTATCGTGTGGTTTTCAGACAGTAAAAACAAACAACAAACACAATAACGGGGTGGGGAGCAGTTATCTCAGCTTTCGAGTCCATGCTCAGGGGAGATATCAGACAAGAGGACAAGGCAGTGTGTTTTCTTCAGACCAGAAAGGGAATCTCCATTCCTCTCTTCGGAATCTAGGAATAGTACCAATACTGTGCTGAATGAGATAATGCCTCGATCAAGCCCAGAATCTGACATGAGGGCCACACCCCGAGGTCTGTTACACTCCGTGTAACAGCAGAAGAGTACTCCCTGAGCCTTGACTGCTCTCCGTGTTGAAGTAAGAAAAACAGCCTGAGTCATCGGGAGAAGGCAACGAGAGAAGGCAACAGCAGAAGTCAGAGCTGGAGGCACAGCAGGGGAGTGCATCCTTCTGTCTTTAACAGGTACTATGACTTTGCTTATGGCACCTGCTGTAGCTGCCTGGACACTGGGCATGAGGTGGATGACTGGGCTGGGGTTCACCCTTGAACCTGGGAGGGGCCCATCTGTTCAGAGCACTTTCCCAGCAAGGAAGGCAGTATAACTGGTGGTCACATGAAATGGTAAGGGTGAGAAATGAGGGAGAGGAAGGGTGAAGTTTGCCATCTTCCCAAAGCACTGCCAGCGCTTCCTGAAGCCCATATCCCCACCCCTCAGCTCCCAGCACAGACACTGATAAGGCTCTTTTTAAAGGCTGTTCAATCCGGTGCCTTGGATGGCAAGTCCATCTGTCTTGTTTGGTCTGGAAGCTTAAGAGAAAGGAAAGGAACCAGGAGAGCTGCCAAAACCCAGCGAGTACCGGGGGGCCACGATGTCCCGCTTGGTGAAGTGGGTTTCTGGGTTCTCAGCCGCAAGGTGGAGGTGGGGAAAACTCCACGGCTCACATCCTCTCGCCTCCCGTTTCTGGGGAGACAGTGAACACTTGGGCACCAACGCAGTCACCCTGAGTCATCACTCCACCCCGGGGTCTCCGAGTCCACCACGTGCTGTCCCCTGAGCATCCTAAGCTCTTCTCCAGTCATCTCTTCCTCTGCTGAATGATAAAGCAATTGCTAAGATTCAATTAAGCCTTTCCCTTAAAACGATGGCAGGGGACCTATTTTGTGGATAAAGTCACTTTTGTATGCCAGGAAGATTGTCTTTTCCAGTCCTTTATGGTGTTTTCAGTTGGTTGCATAGAGATGAAACAAATTGTACTATCATTTCCATCACTTTTATTTTAGTCAAATGATAATTTCAAATATCTTTTTGGGGAGGATTTTGAAGAACAAATGCAATGTGGGTGCTTTCCTGTAACCCTCCAAGTACTCTCAGTGGGTAGTGGTGGTCACTCATTGTTGCTGAGCCCTGATCCTCTCAGACACCGCACTGATGGCTGTGCTGGGCAGGAAGACTGTCCTGCCCTGTGGCTGTCACCTCCATTTACTCAATTAAACACGCATTTTTCTCTGCACTCTCATTAGTGGTGTCTGTGTATGAAGTGCCCTTGAACAAAAGCTAAGGGTAGTCAAATAGGATTAAATTGAATAATGTCCTATAATTAAGACAAAATCACTTCACTTAAATAATTAGCTTTAAGTGGCTATCGAAACAGAGGTGATAGAGTTGCTTTTAGTTTCTATTATCGGTGTAAATAGTAGGACACATGGAAATCTCAGGCTGAGCGCTAGGACTCCATGCAGCATGTCGTGCAGTCACCTGACGGGGTTCTCTTGCTGCGTATATTCATGAGGCCGAGTAAGCATCCACAGCAAAGCTTTCGGCAGAGCCTGTGGACTGTTACCCCAAGCACAAGAGAATACACTGGAGGTTTTCCTACTCACAGATTTTAAAAGTTTCTTAATTATTTTATTTATTTGAAAGGCAGAGCAACAGAGAGATAAAGAGAGAGAAACAGAAAGGAAGAAGGAATGAAGATGGAGAAGGAGAGAGATCTTCCATCATGCTCACAACATCTGGGGATGGACCAGACTGAGGTATGAAGGTAGGGGGTCCATTTGGGCCTCCCAAGTGGGTGGCAGGTACCCCAGTACTTTAGACTGCAGCAGCTACATCTCAGTGTGCACACTGTAAGACGAGGCTGGATCAGCAGTGGAGACAGGACTCAATTCTGGATATTCTGTTATGGTGCAAGCAGTGTGGCTTAACATGTTGCACTCTGACACCTTGCCTGTACCTTACAGATTGTTCTGGGGATCCCCCACATCGCAATTGATTGAGGACACTGCAGAGTCCCTGGGCGTCAGCTGCAGGTGAAACCAGCCCAGCCAGGATCCACTGCAGTCAAAGAAACACTTCACCAGTTTCACATACTTTGAGAAATAGGCAAAGAAAATTCAATGCATAATGACTTAAACAGATTTTCTCCCACGTAGTTAAATATCAAGGAGCACATCACTGTTCTGGTTCGCCACCCAGGCACCCAGTCCTCGCACTGCCATCCTTGGATGCTGCCGTCATCCTTGCATTGCTCATTCTTTTCTCCCAAGTTGTGGTTCCAGCCATATACCAGCATTCCTGGTGACAAAAAGGGAGAAGGACGCAATGAGCCACTTACACCTCTTTTTTTTTTTTATCAAGAGGAAACCAGGTTTCCCAGACCCCTGTAACCGTGCAGGTGTCTGCTGCTTAAATCTCCTTGAGTGGAACTGGTTTCATGGCTCCCTGTACAAGGAGGTTGGGGAGCAGGGGTCAGGGTGTTCATGTTTGGCCTAGATCCGATTGTATCAGGATTAAATCTGTATTTTGTGATACTTCTTTTTTGTTTTTTTAAAGAATAACTTTATTTTCATTTGAAAGGCAGATTTATAGAGAGAAGGAGAGACAGAGAGGGAGAGGTCTTCCATCTGCTGATTCATTCCCCAAATGAATGCAATGGATTTGGAGCTGAGCCAATCAGAAAACAGGATCCAGGAGGTGCCTCCAGATCTCTCACATGAGTACAGGGGCCAAAGGATTTGATCCATTCTCCACTTCTTTCCCAGGCTATAAGCAGGGAGCTGGATTAGAGTGGAGCAGCCGGGACACAAACTGGCACTTGCAGTTGGATGATTAACCTGCTGAGCCACCCTGCCAGTCTCTTTTTGATCATTCTTTATCCTCAAAGGAAATGAATAGATTATATAATCTATTTATATCCATAACTCCAAAACATGCTAATTATTATATAAAGAGAATAGATTGTTTATCACTACCCCTGCCTAAGGCTGCTTATCCTGGAGAAGGAGAAGCTGGAGGGAGGCGTATCTGTGAGCAAGGCGAAGTGGTGACAGGATGCCTTGAGAGAATGTGTTAGATCTCAACCCCATCAGGGTCAGACCCCCACTCAGCGAGTGGCACGGTGTGGCTCTCCCTCCCAGCTCCCACAGGGTGTAGGCAGCATCTTCATGCACTCTGCGTCCTGGTGAGGGTGGTCACAGTGCAGGAAAGGCAAGCTGCCCCGGGAGGCTCTGGCTGCTTAACAGACTCAGAAAAAGAATTCTGCACAGGGCAGGACTGCTGGGAACTGCCTCAGCTTCCAGCACCTTCTTCCCCACACCAACCTCTCACTTGCGGCTGGACTTACGGTCTGGAAGAACATATCTGCAGGCCTAAAGTCATTTCCCCCGCCAGCACTGTGGAATTTGGCCAGGATCTACATGGTTACTGCTGGATTCTATCTCATCTCTGGTCACAGACACATTGAGGTAGCTTCTCTTGCTGGTGAAAAACACACAAAATTAAAGATTTTCATTATTATTATTTATTTTTACTTGAAAGGCAGATTTACAGAGAAAGGAGAGAGAGATTGAGAGAGATCCTTCATCCACTGATTCACTCCCCAGATAACCTCAAGGACCGGGGCTGGGCTAATCCGAAGCCAGAAGCCTAGAGGTTTTTCGGGTCTCCCACATGGGTGCAGGGGCCCACGGCGTTGAGGCCACCTTCAACTGCTTTTTTTTTAAAGATTTATTTTATTTTTATTGGAAAGGCGGATATACAGAGAGACAAAGAGGAAGATCTTCCATCCGATGATTCACTCCCCAAGTGGCTGCAACGGCCGATGCTATGCCAATCCAGAGCCAGGAGCCTCTTCCAGGTCTCCCATGCGGGTGCAGGGTCCCAAAGCTTTGGGCCATCCTTGACTGCTTTCCTGGGCCACAGGCAGGGAGCTAGAAGGGAAGTGTGGCTACTGGGATTAGAACCGGCACCCATATGGGATCCCGGGTGTTCAAGGCGAGGACCTTTAACCACTGCGCCATCGCGCTGGGCCCTCTACTGCTTTCACAGGCGTGTTAGCAGGGAGCTGGATCAGAAGTGGAGCAGCCAGCCAGGACCCAAGCTGGCACATCACATGGGGTACCATCACCACAGGCAGAGACCTAATCCACTAGTCCCACAGATATATATACATATATATCTGTAATGACTGTGGAGGGGCCTAGCCTAATAAACCAGAATAAAAAGGTTTCCCTGTAGAACTATTATTTTGAGCCAATTAGCAATGCGTGGTGGCCTCTAATTTGTGTCCTCTGGAGAGTGAAGAGAACAATTCATGCAAAGCACAGGAGAAACAGATGGAAAATGGGGATCGATCTGACATGGGAGGAGGCGGTGGGAAAGGAGATGTTTTTACATGTTGCAACGGATTTAATGTGTTCTCTAAAACTCTTTTTGCTGAAATTCTCACCCCCAATGAGACAACACGGGCACTTGCAGGAGGTGGTTAGACCATGAGGGAAGAGTCCTTATAAATGAGATCAGTGCCCTGTCTAAAGGCACCCAGAGAGCTTTCATTCTCTTCCTGGTATGACAGCATACCCAGGAGACAGTGGTCCATGGTCAGGAATGGCTCCTCACTGGAACCTGACCACGCAGGTGCCTTGCACCTTGAGCTCAGACTTACGACTCTCCCAAACTGTGAGGAGTAAATTCCTATTGCCTGGGATTTACTCAGAGCGTCTTGTATCAGCAGCTCAGAGGGACTGAGGCAGTCACAGCAGTGGGGACAGGCAGATGTAAGTAATGCCAAGCAAGCAGAATTAAAGAGAGAGCAAAAGAGAGACTGAGAAGAAAGCAGCCATGATGTTCAGATCCAGGAAATCCAAGTGTGTGAAGCAGAGGCTTCTAGAATGAGAAAGCAGCTGTCACCTGGTCTGAGTGGGACTTCACCACCTTGTTCTCCTTCCTTTCCTTCATATTATCATGGAATGTGTTACCCACAGTCTGATGACGGGGATAAAGGACATTTCACGTGGGCTGAGTCAAAGGCTGCTCAGGGGAAACCCACAAGAAAGTCTCATAGTTGTCCTCCAATGGACTTTCCGTGGACTTGCAAAGCAATTTTGTTATTTATCTTCATTGCAACTGACTTCTGTGTGTCCCGTGCTTTCATTTTTTTTAAAAAAATTTATTTATTTTTTAAAAATAATCTTACTTAGTTGATTAGGGTACAAAGGGTCAAGGGCTGCAGGAAAGTGGGTAAGACCATTGTTTCCACACTAATATCATTTTTTCCCCTGTGTCTGGGGCCAGGGGAGAAACAAAGGGAAAAGCCCCACCCTGTACCGTGCTTTCAACGGGAGGCTTTCCCACCCCACAGCACCTGCTTTTCGGAGTCAGCCCATAAAGTAGCTGCAGTATTATCTTCTCTTCATTGCTGAGGAAACTGAGCTCAAGGAGATGAACCTGTTCCAAGTCACACAGTGGATCACACAAGTCAGATCTGATTCCAGCTCTCTTGTTTTCTCAGTTGAGTCAGGGCTTCCCAGTGTAAAACTCCACTGTAGGGTTACTTCTGATTTTGCTTTTTTAAGTTTGCTTATTTGAAAGGCAAAGTTGCAGAGAAAGAGAGAAGCAGAGGCAGCGAGGTCTTCCATCTACTGGTTTAGTCCTCAAATGGCTGCAATGGCTGGAAGTGGGCTGATCCAAATCCAGGAGCATCTTCTAGGTCTTTCATGTGGGTCTAGGTCTTCCAAGCACTTGGGCCATCCTTGGCTGCCTTCCCAGGCACATTAACAGAGAGCTGGGTCAAAAGTGGAGCAGGTGGGACTCCATATGGAGTCCTATATGGAATGCTGGCACCACCAGTGGTGGCTTTACCTGCAAAGCCACAGTGCTGGCCCCTAGGATTAGTTTTTTAAATAAATTGGTTTCTTTGATCTCTGCTCTTCCTTCTAACCTACTGTATTTATTAAGCAACTTTTATGTGTCCAATTCTGCAGGGTGCTAAAGATAATTTGAGAATGATAGGGTTCCAATCCTAAAAACGATTACAGAAGGTGGATAAGTCTACTTCTTTACTGTTGGTCAGATAATATCTCCTCCCCTACTCAAGGCTACTGCTTCCACAAGTCTGCACTACCACCCACACCATTTACACTTCCTCTCCACTGGGTCAACGTCTACATGACCTTGAAGGCCTCCACTACTTCCCCCATAGAATAGTAGCCCTTCTTGACGCAATTGCTCTTTTTTTCTCCTTTCCCTTGGCACACAGGTTTTAAGTGGAGGCATGCAACAGATGACTGCCACTCCCCTATGTACTCAGAGGAAAGGAAAAAAATGTGTCCTCCTAAGCAAAAAGGACTCAGAACAGAGATCTATGAAGCCACCTTCAAGAGACAGAGTGGCTTCCGGGCTGTCCAACTGCTAGTAGCTAAAGAAGGTACTGATGTATGTAAAGGAAGAAAGTATCACCAAGAGGGGCTAGTCAGGGAAGTTCAAAAAGGGACGGTTCCCGAGGCAAGTGCTTCTGGTGCCATTCAAACGTCATCGGAGAAGGGAGTGCCATGCCAAGGTGAAGGACAGGATTCTCTACTTATCTTTTAATTCCACTTTCCATGAACGTTTTTGAAACTTCCCTGTATTTGATGGGAATGTCTACTCAGTATTTAATGTTTTCAAAAGTTCAGGTTCCTGAATCCATGTTGAGGCATGGACTCAGATGTGCACGGTAAAGTTGTTTGTTTTTTAAGTAGGCTATTTATCCAAATTTTACTAGTTGTTTGACTTTTACATTTTATAGAAACCATGGAACCTCATTTATAGAAAAAAGAAAGTTCTATTTTAGTCTATTGAGGCTGTTTTCGGTTACCTTAACCAACAAATTGGCCTCTGATTTTCAGAGCTTGGGCAGAAGGAAAGAGGTACACTCTGGATGCCAGAAGTTAATGATAATTGAGATGCTTACATTAAGGTCTCTCCTAATTGTAAAAAGACCAATCTCATTTGGTAGGTAATACAATCTTGTTAAGGTATCTATGTTTTTAGACACAAGCAAAATTAGAAGAACAATGAAGATTAAAGGAAACTTTAGAATTTTCTGTAATGTTTACAGTGTTCTAAGAGGGAAAAAATAGTATCAGGTTGAAGTAAATTAGCCTAATTCTGTCATCTAAAATGCGTTCCCTGGTAGACTCTTCCTTCCATTTGTTGACTAATTGAATATAAATCCCATTAAAGCACACTGGATTCATTTTTCAATTGAATGAAAGGAGTTTGGTTTCCTAAAAGATTGGCCTATTGAGGATTTCTTACACACTGCTCAAAGTGCTCTAAATTTGCAATCAATTTCTCCAGGGATGCTGAGTCTCCTGGGATGAACACACACACACACACACACACACACACACACACACACACAGAGTTATGGCAAAGAGATATAGATAGATAAATATGGTTCCCTCATTCCCCAGTGAGAACCAACTGTCTTATTTTAACACATGTCACAGAATGTTTCAGCTGCATGTGTAAATATCTAAACACGTAGAGTCTTCTCAGACTTGCCTCTAATCAAATAAAATAATGTGTACTCCATATCAATTGCTGCATCCTCATGTAATTTCCCTCTTATTTCTGGGAAAGTCTGCATATTTGGTAAAGAATCTCTGGGTTTTGTTTACAGCAACCAGCAGAGTCAGATTGACCCAATCCTACTCAGTGAGGGAACCAGGTCTTGGACTTATAAGCCTTGGACCGTAACTTCTGATACAAATACCAAATGCCCCTCTACTGCCCCCTGACCCAGACCATTGGGTCTGCACGTGGTATACTACAAAGTCCTCAGGTTTCCCCAGGCATCAGCCTTCATCTTCATTTTGGCTTTTTTATGCTGATGTCTCTGAAGTCTTCATCATTCCTATTGCTTTATCAATTTCCAGAAGCAAGGTCCTTGGAGCTGAACTAGCATGAAGATGGGGAAAAGAGAGATTCTCTCCCTTAGGGCCCACAGCTTTAGCAGGTGGATCTTGGAGAGTTTGTTAGGTAGGCTGGAATTTTATCTGTAAAAGTGAAAATCTGATGAAAACTGGGGGAGATTTTTTTTGGTGAATTCTGAAGTCAAAGAGTTTATTGAAGGGTCGTGGAGTTGTTGGATGGAGGTGAGGGTGGAGTCTCTGATAAGCAGCTTGGGAAGAAGCCCAAATCAGATTCTGTAGGCCCCAGGCTCCAGGAATAAAGAGAGCCTCCTGGCTTCCTGTTCTATGACTACCCTCTTATTAAACTTGAAATAGAACAGGGCTTCTGGGAAAGGCCAACCCTGGATCTTTCTATGGAGTTTGATTGTCAAAAACTTGACCCCATTACATGTGCCAGAGAACAGGAAGTCCTGAGCAACCATGACTTTCACTGCCTAGCAGTCTGCAGGATATCCATCCTCACCTAAGTCCTCTTGACTTTTCCATTCCCTAATTGGATGATCTAAATGAAGTTCCATCAGACGTTCACTCTATGGCACTTTCACCATCTGAATGCCTGTGGCTTGTCTATGGATGTCAGCTATGTTTGTCTGTTACTCACCCCCTGGGCTATGAGTTCAAGAGACCTTCCCAAGAGTCATCCCTATGTCTTCTCATTTCATTTCACTTTACTTATTCATTTTTTAAAATTTTTGTTTTGAATTTTTAGTTTTATGGTACAATTCCACAGAGTCTGGGATTCCCCACCATTAAGTTCCCACCCTCCAGTTTATTTTCCACATATTGTTAGAATAGTTTAGTCCTTTCATAAGGAGTTATGATTCCATCAGTCTCTTACTTACTTAAGTGTGCCCCGACACTGCTGGTACAGAAAATATCACACACCCCAGCCTCCCATTGTCTAGATATGTCCAAGAATTTCACTGAGAGTCCATCTTTGATTTGAAAATAGGGATGCATACTGCACTGTATCTTCACATTTGAATATGTTAGTCTCTATTACACCATTACTATATATTCCCTTAATTGAGAAGCCATGAAATACAGTCAACAACAGGCGTGAAGTTAAAGCAAAAACAAAAGAAGAAAAAATACAGCACCATGGAGTTGAAAAAACTCACTACTGAATAACCAATGCATGGGTGGTGAAAAGAAAACACAAAAGCTTCTTGAGTAAAAGGATGCTACTGTGTGATCCATGAGTCAGCAACGAATTTGGCAGGAGAGAATAAAGTATTTAGAAGAAATGAAAATGAAATAAAAAGCATCAAAACGCGTGGGATGCCGCAAAAAACAGTATGGAAAGGGTTATTGAAGTTATAATTTGCATTATGATTTCCATATATTAGAGAGGACATGGTATTTGTCCTTTTGAAATTGACTTATTTCACTGAGCATAATGGTCTCTAGTTAGGATCATCTAGTTACAAATGGTGTAATTCCATTCTTTTTAATGGCTGAGTAATATTCCACAGAGTAGATGTACCACAGTTTCTTTAACCACTCTTGTTTGGACAGGCATCTGGATTGTTTCCATGTCTGTGCCATTGTACATTGTGCTGCTGTAGATATAGGATTACAGATACCCTTCTCATATGCAGTTTTCATTTTCTTTGGGTATATTCCTAGGAACGGGATAGCTGAGTATATGGCAGGTTTATTTGCAATTCTTTACACACTCTCCATACTGATTTCCGTAGTCATCTCTGTGTGTTTTGCCATGGGCAGAGGGAAAGCTTGCCCTGATGTGATGTGGTCCTGGCTGCCTCAAGCCCTGGTCTCCGCAAAAAGATTTTATCTTGGGTGGTCATTTCCCATGGGCTTTGTATTTGTGGTGGGGAGATGTGACCAGTCACTTTATTCCAGTTGCTCTCTTTGAGGTTTGATCTAAAGACGCTGTTAGAGGGAAGCTGATTCTCCATTTACAATGAACTTGACCTTCTCTTTTGGGCATCCTTTGATACCCTTGAGGCTATCAAAGCATGTATATGAGTCATCCGGAGGCATTCAGTCATGGCAGCTCTCTCCACTGCTTGTCTCATCGAGCAGGCAAAGTAGTGGCCCGCCAAGGCTGACAACATTTATGACTTGGTTCTTTTAGATATATGTGCTGAGGCATGGAAGATGTAATTTATTGTATTCCAACATGTAAGGATTTATCAGAAAGGTGATTAGTGATGTTCAAACTCTGCACACACATCAAGAGCACTTAAAGGATTGAGGAGAGTAGAGCTGGAGTTACTACAGTGGAGCTTTGGGAAGCATTGGTACTTTGGGACTCTTACCCAATCAAAAGGCAGACTTCTCTCATCTCAGATCAAATTAAAATGGCATCAAGACAACCTTGGGAGAGGTGAATTGCTATTGAGTGGGTTTCTTTTTCTTTTTTTTTTTTTTAATTTATTTTTTGACAATCTTGACATAATTAGGATAAAAAGGGTTAAATGCTACAGGAAGATGAGCAAGACAATTAGTTCCGTGTTGTTTCCTTAATATAACTGATGTAAAAGGGGATTTTAAGGGAGAAGCCCTACCTAGTCTCCCACCCACCCCAGGTCCCGGATGTGGGGCATGCTCTGAGGGTCTTGCTCAAGTGGTTTTGATAGTTCAACAGTTCTGAATTGTTGTTGAGTGGGTTTCTTATAGCTTGTCACAGCATCCCAGGGTCTAGAAATTACTCTAAATGTTGGAAGGTGGAATGGACAAAAATTTGGTGTGAGAAAAGGAGGGGTGCTAATCAAAAGGCACTCAGACTTTGTCAACTAAGGATACATGTACCTAATAGGATATAGCATGAGAGAGCTGGCGTCCAGTCATTCCAGATGGCTTCAGACATTTACTAGGGGCCAAAATAGCTGAGAGAAAATCAAAGTCTGGGCGGGTTGTTCAAGAAGCTGGTGTCACAAGCAGGTGCCAGGAGAATACAGATGAACTCATCTGGGACAAGTTAGATAATCTGTACTCTTATTTGGGGATGGGATTTGGGGTCAGGTGGTTACAGCTTTCCAAAGAATCTATAGAAGGTTCACAAGAAAAGGCAGGTATTTTACATGTAATCCAGACTCAAAACTCTTAGAGGTAGCAGGTGATGGAACCAGTCCGTGCAGAGCTTACCCATGATCGTGTGACTCTAGAGAAAGCAGAAACCATGCAGATGAGAGGGAAGGGAGAGAAACCAGCAACGCAAGGGTAGGAGAAAAGAGCAGTGTGGCTCGTCCCCAAACCGAGTTGGTCCTGGGTGGCCACACTCCAGAGGGACGCTTAAATTTTAAATCACAGTTGGAGTTATAAGTTGTAAATTTAGCCTGGTCTGAGACATAACAAATGCTAAATTTGAGAGGGCAGTTTTGGCCTAAGACGTAGATGAAGAAAGAAGTCATAAGAGGCTCCTACCAGCACTAGTATCCATGATATCGTTACAGCTGACACACATTTAGTTTAGAGTTATACCCAGCACTGGGGCGGGGGAGGAGACATAGCCAAGATCTCTGCCCTTGGGGAGCTCACAGTCTTGTCTTAGAAGTGGACATCGTCTTTCAAGAGACTCAGAAACTTGATTCTTCTACAATCAGGTCTACTGAAGCTGCTTTGTGTGTAAGGAAGAACCAAGTCATGTGATGCTAACGCTCAGAGCCTCTAATTTTCCCCTGTGTCCCGATCTGTGGCACCTCAACACAGGAAAAGCCAGGTTCCAGCTAGTCATTGACTCTTAATGCTGTGACCCCTTATAGATGGCCCCTATTATTTGCAGGTGTCTCACTTGACCAGTGGGTGATCATAGCTGACCATGAAGCACTATTCATATGAGTGCCAGGCAGTGGCCAAGTCTGGACAAGCCTCACTCTCCTGAGAGAGGTGGGAATGAAAAAGGAGTTTCATGCTGTGCCTTCTTCAGTGCACAGAGGAGAGGAAAGAGCAGGAAGGGTAGAAGGCTGGCTGCAGCATGGTACTGGCTACAGAGGCCTCAGGGCTGCTGCAGCTGGCAGCAGCTCAGCTGAGCTGTAGAGAGCTGAGCTGCCGAGTGCCCAGCTGGCTGATTAAAGTCCCATGCCACAGTTGGAAATGAGCAGTCCCATCTTCAGTCACTCTCTGGATTACTGTAGCAAGAGGCTAAAATGGAGAAAGTGGTGACTTCCCAGTATCCCACCTTCCCTACGGGACAGCTCAGGTGAATCAGTGTACATGCAGGGGAGGGCGGTCAGCCCACTGCTGAGGGAGTCCTGACAAGGTCCTGCAGCTTTATGGATGTCATGGCATGGTGTGGATAAGGAGCATAGCAGAAGAATTGTAGCGGAAAAGTACTGGATACTGGAAGTAGCGGAAAAAAGACCTTCAGGTGAGGTGTCTTTGGGAATTCCCCCAGCTGAACTCAGAGCTCCAACCATGGGCAGAATACAGGCTCCACGGTCTGATTGTGGAGTGCATGCATCATAACTGGGCCTCTTCGGTGGCTCAGATGGAACAGTGGATGGCATACCCAGATGCACGTGGAAGATATGGCAGTCCACTGGGACCTGCAGAGGACACATGATACCATACCACAGGATGGAGGGCGTATGGATGGGTCAACTACCCCAGGCAAGCATTGACAGCAAATATCTGGGTGAATGGAGACGTTAAGGTAGACTGTGACAGCCAATGGACCTTGGAATTGTTGAGATTGACAGCATTTCAGAACTATCAAAACCACTTGGGCAGAACCCTCAGAGTATACTCCACACTGGGGCCCTGGGACGACATCCGGTGGCCGTTCCCCATCCCTGTATACTGAGGCAGTTGGGAGGCTGGGTGCGGCTTCTCCTCTTATCTCCCTTTCCCCTCAGACACAGGAAAAAGAGAAAGAAAACTTGGACAAAATGGTTTGACCCACTTTGTGCTATTCTTTAACCCTTCCCAGCCTAATCAACTATGTAAACATCATCAAAAATTAATTAATTAATTAATTAATTAATTAAAAATGTTCTAATGCTGGTGATGTGCAGGCTGCCAAATATTGGCATGAATGTGCATTCTGAAACATAGAAAGGGCAATGAGGACAAGTCTGAACTGTGTGTGAACAGGCAAGGCTGAGAACATTAAGGATAAGAAAATGTAAGGCAACGTCACGCAAGGAGGAACTCTAACTTGTTTGTCTGTGGACTAGCCTTGCAAAGGTGGCAGTGATGATGAGTCTAAGCTTCCTCCGTCTGGAAGATCTGTGCCTTCTTTTTGGGGCTGCTGGAGAGCTGGCGGCTCAGCACAGTGGCCCTGAACTTTCTGTGCAGATCCCACAGGGCTGGTGGACGTGCAGGTTTTGATCTGCCCTGCATCAGGAGTAGCCTTTGGGAACTGCTGCTTCAAAGCATGCTCTCTATGGGAGTCCCGGCTCCTCACCTGCACCCCAAGGTGCATTATTTAGGCCGATTTCTAGCCCAGCTACACTTCTGGGCACAATTACTGGGCCTTTGCTATGGTCCAGGAACTTCCTTGGGATCTTATGTATTAACTCATTTGATTTTCAAACTAATTCTGTCTGGTTTTCTTTTTCCCCATTGCTGTTTCTGTTGTGGTTTGTGCATGCCTCAAATGGTGGTCCAATGTCACCTTCATTATTTCATGAACTACATCTTTTAAAAGACTTGTGATTTCATTTTTCAATGAACTTCATTTATAGCCTCTATTGTCAGTATCTCACGGTTGTCCGAGATGAACTCTAAGTCTAGTAGTGATAGCTGGTGTGGGTGCCAGTGTGTTTGGAGAGTAATATTTGAATGGGAGATGATTTAAAATGATGGATAATTCTGTCATTTGTAATAACATGGATGGAATTGGAAGACATCAGGTTAAGTGAGATAGATCAGGCACAGCAAAACACATACTGCGTGTTCTTACTTATGCAGAAGCCATAAAGTTGATCTCATAGCATGAGAGACTAGAACAGCGATCAAAAGGGCCCATCAAGGATGTGGAAGGTAGGGGTGGAGAGAAAACGGTTACTGGGTGTGGTGGTGGGGGAGGACTTCTGATGTTTTGTAGCATGACAGGATAACTGCAATTGACTTGTAATTGAATACTCATATTCAATTAATATTGGATAACTGCTAGAGAAGATTTTGAGTGTTCTCAACAGACAAAAATGATGACTATCTGATGAAATACATGCAAATTACTCTGCTCTAATAATCACATATTATACACACAAATTGAAATATCACATAGTATATATGTAATGTCTATATGTAAGTATGTACAGTTATCATGCATAAACGGCAGGATAGAAGGGCATTTTTAATATGATGAGATAGTCATGCTCCATAGAATGATGCTTTGGTCAGCAGTGATACATGCATAATGGTGATTTCAAAAGATCATAATAAACCTAAGAAAATTCCTATAGCCTAGTAACAGTAACATCATAGCTCTTGCAAAGCTAGAACACAACAAAACGTATGTTTATACTCATGTATGAACATAGTGTACACAATTATGAAAAGTATATACTACTTGGTAATAAATGACTGGTACTGATCTACATGTTTGCTATACTTTATCATTGTTTTAGAGAGTAATCCTATTTTTTTACAAGGTAACTGCAAGCCTTGACAGGCCCTTTGGAAGGTCTCCTGAAAGAGGCATCGTTAGCACAGGAGATGATAGCTCTGTGGCAGCTACTTCCCATGAAGACCTTCTAGAAAGACAAGATACGGAGAAGGAAACTGGTAATATTGATATCCTGACCCTGTGTAGACCTAGGCTGTGTGTTCTTGCTCTTCAGTTTAAAATAAAAATTTCTAAAATGAAATGAAGGTATAGTAGCCTAGCTACAAGTGGACTATATGATCTAGAATTGCGTAACTATACATGCTGAATCAAAATCAGAAGATCTCTGATTTACACTCTACTCCTGCATGAGGCCCAATGAACCAAAGCACAGAAATAATGATTTCTGTTAAAGATTTATGAGAGAATCTTGACCAAGAGAGCCTTATCCTTCAAGGTCAACTAACCAAGGACAAAGAGTTTCACAACATTTCCCAGAGCCTTGCAGGCACCCAGGGCTCTGAAAGGATTCCTCACCTCTAGATTCTTTATCTTTCCCCTGTTCCTGCCGTTTGTAACAGAAATCATCACGTTACAAGGTAAACATAGGATACTTTCCTTAGGGTCACCTAGCCACCTTTTTGATCTACTGTGGATAAACTCACTTTGCTTCAATACTTTGCCCTGTGTTTTTAGATTTTTCACATAAGTAGGTCAGCTTGGATTTGATAACAATTTTTAAAGATTTATTTATTTTTATTGGAAAGGCAGATTTACAGAGAGAAGAGGAGACAAAGAGAAAGAGCTTTCATCTGCTGGCTCACTCCTCAAGTGGCCACAATGGGTGGAGTTGAGCTGATCTGAAGCCAGAAGTCAGGAGCCTCCTCTGGATCTCCCATGTGGGTGCAGGGTCCCAAGGCCTTGGGCCACCTACTACTTTCCCAGGCCACAAGGAAGGAGCTGGAAAGGAAGTGGAGCAGGTGGCAGGGCAAGCAGGCCGGGCGCTGGTGGTGTGCCGGGGTTACGAGCTGGTCGGGGGTGTGGGCTGGGGCTGGGTGGGCAAAAGCCCACAGCACCTGGTATTCCCAGGCGGTCTCCCATCCAAGTACTAACCAGGCCCAGACCCTGCTTAGCTTCCAAGATCAAACGAGATCAGGCGCGTTCAGGGTGGTATGGCCATAGACGACACACACAACCTCACAGCCGCTCTTCAGCCTGCTGCCGCCCCTGCTCGCCCCTGCCCACCCCTGCCCTGCCCTGCCGGACCGCCCTGCCCTGCCCAACGGCCGGCCCAAGCCCGCCCAAGCCCGCACACCAACTGCACCGCCCGCCCAAGCCCGCCCTCCACCCTGCTGCACCTGCTGCCGCCCCTGCCCGCACCGCCAGGCCAACACCGGCCCTCCTCCTGCTTCAGCGACCCCAGGACACTCCAGCTTTCTTCCCAGGCCGCCTCCCCCTGCCCGCAGCCAGGGCGCCTCACCCCGCACCCCCGCATTCTCCTCGTCCCTCCCGCCTCCCGCAGCTGGGGAGGCGCTGCTGCCTCCTCCGCCGCCGGAGAGGGCTGGAGGGGTGGCCTTCGCGGCCGGGCTTCGAGGGGGCGCCTCACACTGCTGCGCCCTGCCCTCCTACGGCTGGGCACGACGCTGGGAGCCCCGGCAGCTGGCACACGCACGCACGCACGCACGGGGTCCCAGACACCCAGCCCCGGCCGGCGGGCGGGCGGGCCCTGTGGAGACCTGGGGCTCCGGGGACGCTCCCCGCTCCCCATCCCACCCCCTCTCCCACCCCCACCCCTTCCCCCATAGACACCCTCATTCCCGCAGAGCAAGCAAGCCAGGCAGCAAGCAGTCAGCCACGCTGGGCACCACCACGGGTCGGGACCTGGGACCGGGCACCGGGAGCCGAGGGTCGCGAGGGAGCCGGGGTGGCCGGGCCGCGCCGCACGGCACACTCCAGCGCACGGGGTCACCCTCACCCACCGACTGATGCACACACGCACGCACAGGCCAGCACGCAGGCAGCAGGCACGCACTCAGTCCTACACCACCCACAGGCTTCGAGGCACAAGAGGGATTTCGGTCCACAGGGCAGGTTTGCCCACGCCACAGTGGGGCGCCTGGGCATCCCCTACACCCACGGGCGGGACTGCTGCGGGTGTCTGCGGTGGGGGTGTGTCTGCGGGGGCCGGGGGAGGGTGCCCACCGGAGGGTTGCCGGCCGGGTGGGTGGGTGGGTTGGTGGGTGAGGGGGTCCCTCGGGTGGGCTCTGGCAGCTGGCGTGCAGGCAAGTTTCTCCCCAGGCCTGGCACAGGACCACTGAGTGTGCGTGCAGGCGGGCCCTGCGCAGTGGCGAGCCTGGGCTGGCGAGGTGGTGCTGCTGTTGGTGCTGTTGGGGGCTGGCTGCGGGCGCTGTGTGCCCTGGAGGGGCCCGATTTCGGGTGGGGATGTGGGTATGGGTGTGGGCAGGTGGTCAGGGAGGCTGCGGGCCGAGGGCAGATGGTGGCGTGGCGTGCGTGTGTACGTGCTTGGCAGAAGAGGTCGGCTGGGCGGCTGTGTGTGTGTGTGTGTGGCAGGTGGCTGTGCAGGGTAGGGCGGGCTGGGACGCTGGCTAGTGTGTGTGGGGCCTCGGGGTGGGCACCGTTGCACGCGGCGGTGGCGGCGGGCCCCTGGGTTGCATGCGGCGTGGGAGGCGTGTGGCGGAGCGCTGGGAGAGCAGCAGCAGGCAGGGGAAGGGAAGCTGGGCAGGCCAGAGCAGGTAGTCCGGGTAGCACAGGGACACAAACCAGCACTCATATTGGGTGCTGGCGTTTGTAAGGCAAGGATATAGCCACTGAGCTGTTATGCCAACCCAGCTAACAATTCTCTTTCAGCTTATACGCTCTCAAACTGAAACAATGTCATGTGACCTTCGCAAAATTTGAGGAAGAGAGAGAGAAACAGAGATAAGTAAATCCCCAAAGAAATGATCAGTCTGTTTCCTGTCCTTACTCATGATTTCTTCAGCCTTTTTTCTGTCAATAAAACCTATCCATACTACTCAGCTCATCACCACACTCAGTGTTTTATAGAATGAGATGTTGCCTGATTCCAGAATTCCAAATAAAAGGCAGTGGGATCTTTGAATGCATTTTGTTCTAAGTTGTTTCTTGACATACATCAGGAAAGCGACAGGTCGCCAATTTGAACCTGCCATCTAGCTCTTTTTCAGTTACAAATTCACTTGATTTTATTTAACCTCTTACCACAAGTGATAGGAGGCACAGCGTTAGTTTGTGTCAGGGCTGTAGAGCAGTTGGACAAACTGCCGGAATTACATAGCCTTCTATGAGTCTGGCCAGTGCCTCCTCTTCCACTGATAGTCATGGGAATAGGACAGTCATCATTTCTACTTCAAGTCTGAAATCCTGAGAATAGACTCCAATTTGGTTTCCAATTCCAAGGATACATTAGCAGATTTCTAACTTATCTCCTACCTCACTGATTTTAGAAAATGAGCTTTTATATTCACTCTCAAGCTGGTTGGTTAGTTTTTCAAAAGCTGTTGTCTTGTGTGGTACAGAATCTAAAATGATAATTAGGTCCTTAAGAAGATGAAGGTGAAGAAAAGCATGCAAATGGAACAATCATTCTGGATCATTGGCTAAGGAGCAAAAATCAACTATAAATAACAATGGTTCTTAATTCGTTAACTTTTACTTACAGACAAGGTAGAGGTACTGCTGTGCTTAATTGGAGTGGAACAAATTTTCTTTTTCAGAAATCAGATTCAATGTCATCTGTTGTGTTCCCAAAACCATACCCAGGAGTGCGGCCCTTTGGCATGCTGAGAACTTTGATAGGTGTTGGGTTCAGGGTCTCTCTAACCTTCTGCTCTGCTGTCTCCTGCCCTTCTTTCCTTCAAAGCCAGCCATGAAACACAAAAATGTCACCCTTGGGCCTGGCACAATGGCTCCATTGGCTAATCCTCCACCGTGAAAGCACCAGGATGCTATATTGGCTCTGGTTCAAGTCCCAGCTGCTCCACTTCCTTTCCAATTCCCTCCATGTGCCCTGGGAAGTCAGTCAAAGATGGCCCAAAGCCTTGGGGTTCTGCACCCATGTGGGAGACCTGGAAGAGTCCGCTGGTTCCTATAGATCAGCGCAGCATTGGCTATTGCACCATTGTAGTCACTTGAGGAATGAACCAGGGGATGGAGATCTTTCTGTCTCTCTTCTGTAAATCTGCCTTTCCAATAAAAATAAATAAATCCTTTTTTTTAGGGGGGAAAAAAAGGAATGTCACCCTCGTCCTCCTCTCTGAAGATGCTCACCCTAGGGTGATTCTCTCAGGGAGGAAGGAAAACAGTACAAAGACCAAAATTGAACACATAGGTCTTTCTGGATCTCACCAGTTTGAGATTTTCCCTTTATGTCCAATCATTTTTCTGTGATCATTATGTACTAAACCTAAGAATAGAAGTGGGCAGATTTCCCCTGAGTTCTTGAATCTTCATTTCCAAAGGCTTCCATGTCATGTAAAATTTTGATCAAGTAAGGCTGTTGGGTTTTTTGGTGGTTCACACATCTTTTGTTAATAAGACTGCCAGCTGAGGCTCCTGTGGTGCATGTTGTACACTCCCGCTGCTGTACACCCCAGCTGGCTCCCTCATGCATTGGAGTTCACAAAAACATCAGCTTCATTTAATGAATCTAAGACATCCTACCAAAAAAAGTGCTTTAAAAATAAATGGGAACTTCTTGTACTCTCTTGGCCCCCATCAAAATTTTTTTGTTGTTATTGTTAATTGATGTGACAAGACAATGCTACTAACTCAAATGGTTTCCATTTTTCTTTTGCATTACTTGCCTAGAAATATAAGAATCTGGGAAGACAGCCAAGACACATCATCCTCTGAAAAGCACAACCCCTGGAAAAACAACACCAGAACAGAAAGGATGATGGTAACTGACTCCTGAGGAAATAACCGCATGCGGTGATCTGTAAGTGGGAGCAGTACCGATCAAAGCAACATTTCAGAAAGAGAATTGTAAATAAAAACCTTCTTCAAGATGTTGCACAGTTAAGAATTTCCTTCTTTCTAATGAAAAATGTTACTGATTTTCATTAGTTTGAAAGACAGCGATACAAAGATCTATTCACTGGTTCCCTCCCTAAATGTCTACAACAGTTGACACTGGATCAGGTCAGAACCAGGAGGGAGGAACACCACCTGGATTTCCATGTGGATGGCAGGCACCCGACTGCCCGAGCTGTTGTCTGTTGCCTGCCACAGTGAGAATTAGCAGGACACTGGAATCCAAAGATGAGTGGCACACGAACCTGTGAACTTTGGTGTGGACACAGGCATCCTGCGTGGTATTTTCACCAGTGCACCAAATGCCTAGACCGTGACTGCATGATGTCTGTAATACTGGGCTAAATACTTCTCCACTTAAGGACAGACTTAACTGTAGCACTTCTCAAAATCTTCAGTATGTTAATGTATGTTTACGAATTTCTAAGGGAAGCTATGTGTAATATTTTCCAACTATTTTATCACAGATTTTTTTCCCCTAAAAAAAAGTACTTTGGCAAACTATATGCTAGAGTCTTTTCTTAATTTTAATAAGAAATTTAGGATCCTACTGTGCAGTAAAATACCAGAACTTCTTACTCCTATCTAGCTAAAATCTAGAAACCATCAATCAAGCTTTTCCCATCTCTCCCTTCCTATTTACTTCCCTGGGCTCTGTTAGCTACCAATGTGTTTTTAACTCTTATGAGATCACTTATGATTTTTTTTAGATAATGCACATGAGCAAGGCCGTGTGATATTTGTCTTTCTGTGCTTGGCTTGTTTCATTTAACATAATCACCTCCAGTTCCATCAATGTTATCGCGTTGATGGCGGAATAACATACCATTGTGTATACTACGACGTTTCCTTTGTCTTTTCGCTGGTGGATTAATGTGTAGCTTGTTTCCAACTCCTGATTGCTGTGAATGGTGCTGAAATAAACATGGCTGCAGATGTCTTTTCAACAAATGGATTTCATTTCTCTTGGATTTCATTTCTCCTGGATGCCCAGGAGTGGGATTGCTGGGTCACATGGTAATGCTTCCAGCCTTTTGAGGAACTTCTAAACTGTTTGTTACAATGGCTGCACTAGTTTACATTCCTGCCAAGAGTACTCAAGGGTCCCCTCTTCACACCCTTGCCACACCACCTGTTCCAATTTGGATAACAGCCAATCTTACCTGAGAAAGGTGATATCTCATTGCGGTTTTGATTCATATTTCCCTGATGTTCAGTGATGCTGAGCATTTTCTAGTTTCCCTGTTTGTCCTGTGTATGTCTTCCCATGAGAAATGCCTGTTGAGATTTACTGCCTAGGTTTAAATTGGATGCGTTTTCTTGTGACTGGTTGGCTGAATTCCTTATGCATTCTAGATATTAACTCCTCGTCAGAAATACAGCTTGAGAGTATTTTCTCCCACTCTATAGGTGTTCTCTATTCAGAGTTATTTCTTTCTTTCGCTATGCTTCGGTTTGATAAAATCCTGTTTATCTGTTTTTGCTTTTATTTCTTATTTATTGCTTTTGCAGTGTGGTCTAAAAATTCTTTGTCCATTCCATCATTCTGGATGATTTCCTTATGTTTGCCTTTAGCATTCCCAAACTTTCAAGACTCACGTAAATCTAGTTCATGTTCAGTTGATTTTGGAGCATGCTGAGACAGAGGAATTTAGTCTCACCCTTCTGCATTTGGATATCCATTTTTCTGTCACCATTTATTAAAAAGATCATCCTTTTTCCTATGTATCTTCTTAGTATCTTAGTCAAAAATCCTTTGGATACGTATGAATAGGATTCTTCTAGGATTTCTAGTTTGTCCCATTGACCTATTATTCTGTTTTTATATCAGTATAACACTGTTTTAATTATTGCATCTTTGTAGTGTATATATTTAATTTTTATTTTAATTTTTGAATTTTGTTGTGCAATTCTGTATAGTCTGGGACTCCCCTCCCATCAATATCCATCCCCCCGACTGATTTTTCCCATATTGTCACAACAGTGCATTTCTTCATAAGGAGTTATAATTCCATCAGCCTGGTATTTAAGCATGCCCCAACATTGCTGGTACAGACAGTGCCAGACAGTTCATCATCCTATTCTCTGGATATGTCCAACACTTTCATTGGGAGTCCATCTTCTGTTTGGAAGTAGGGATGCGTGTTGCATTGTGTCTTCACATCTGGATGTGGTGGTCTCTATTACTCCATCACTAGACATTCCAATTTGCATGATGGTTTCCTTATATTAGAATATATGATATCCCCAAAAGACAAATACTAAATGTAGTATATTTTTAAAGTCAGGTAGTGCGATGCCACATGCTTGTTCTATCAGCTCTACATCTTCTGGGTCGTCAGGATCTTTTGTGACTCCATCTTACTTGTACATTGTCTAGTTCTGCAAAAAAAAATGTCATTTGAATTTTGGTAGAGATTGCATGAAGTTGTAAATTATTTTGAGTAACATGCACATTTTAATGATATTGAATATTCTGATCCAGAAACATGGCATATTTTCATCACTTTATGTTTTCTTCTATTTCTTTTATTACTGATCTATGGCTTTAATTGTAGATAATATATTTGTGTTTATTCACAGGTATTCTGCTCTTTTTTTGTTAACTATTAAAAGTGGAATTGCTTTCTTGGTTTCTTTCTCGGGTGATTAATCACTGTTGTGTAGCAATGTTACTGATATTTGTAGATCCTATCCCACAATTTTGTTCAGTTTATTAGTTGGGACAGCTTTTAGATAGAATCTTCGTGATTTTCTTTTTAAAATTTTTTTTCTTGGAAAGGAAAGATTTACACAGAGAAAGAGAGGCAGAGAGAAAGATCTTCCATCTGCTTGTCACTCCACATGTGGCCATAATATACATATCTGAGCCAGTCCAAAGAAGCCAGGAGCTTCTTTAGGTCTCCCATGTGGGTACAGGGTCCCAAGACTTTGGGTCATATTCTATGGTTTCCCCTGGCCACAAGCAGAGTGCTGGATGGGAAGTGGAGCAGGTGGGAGGTAAGGATTTAGGTATTGGACCACCAGGCTGGAAGAGGGGAAGTTTGGAAACTTATCCAAGCCCTTCGGTTCGATTCCCAGAGATTGTGAGATTGTTTCTCTGTGTGTGTGTGTGTGTGTGTGTGTGTGTGTGTAAGGGGAGTAGTTAGTTGGGGATTTTTCAGTTCCATCTGAATATGCTGCTCCCTCAAAACTCTGAGCTGAGGGGCTCCGGTACAATGGCCAAACTCCAGCAGAGGGTATTTAGCAAAAGACCAGAGTCAGATACTGAGGAAAGATTGGAAATTTCCAAGAAAATATCCTTGGCCTGAATTTGCTCAATGACAAAATAACAGGGTAGCAGAGTGGAAAACCCAAGATCTCTTCTCACTCTCAAACTAGGGACCAGGGTTCCACCAACAAGACAAGCTGGCTGTCTTCCTGCGTTGCTTTTTTTCTTCAGTAGTTTGCTACATGGCAAAGAATTTCTGAGAATTCCTGTTCCCAGTCCGTGGAGGCATTTCTGTGGCCGGATGATGATTTCATGAAGATGCAAGCCTCACTGTGGAAGGAGACCCCAGCACCATGCTTTGCCCACACTCATATCTCAAGGGGTTCTTTTGGCCCCTGCTCTTTCTCTGTCCTGTAGGCACCCTTGCGCTCAGCAGTGGTGAGGCACACCATAGCAGGGATTGTTACTCATTCGCTGGAAATTCACACAGGTTAGTAATCCCCACTGGGCCAAGAGCTGTACCCACTTCTACATTTATTTTAGAGTAAAAGTCAAGAGTGCAAAAATTCCTACTCCTGCTTGGAAATGTGAAGAAAATCAGAGTTCATTTTGCTCTATTCTTGGTCTTTGGCTACAAAATGAAACATCTTTTCTGAAATTTATGCCTGCTTTTTCAAGCGGCTTTAATTAAATCTGGTGTGTTAACTTCATCTCCCTAAATACTTACTGTATGCTGGAATAGTTTCTTTTTGTGAAAAAAATACCAAAAAAATACCTTAACACTCTTCTATGTAATAATTTAACCTTTGTAAATTGATAACTTGTGCATTTACAATAAAACCTGAAAATGCTACTTATTTCCTCTAGGTAGAAATGGAAAACTTGAGGCTGTTATCATGTCCAAATCTGTCCTGTGCTCATTTTCCTCCCTTGGAAACTGAGACTTAAGATTATGCTTCTACCAGTTCTGCTTTATTATTCTGTAATTCTGTTTTGGAAAAAGCAGAAAACTGCTCTCATTTTATGAATTTCCAATTCTTCTGAATTTACTTACACCAGCTTTGGCTGGATTCATATTTAAAACATCCTCAGAGGGGTAAATAATTTATTTGAAATCCAGTGCAGAAAGGTACTTTTAAAAATTAAACCAAGTGGGCCCCGCGTGATAGCATAGCGGTTAAACTCTTCACCTTGAATGTGCCGGGATCCCATATGGGTGCTGGTTCTAATCCCGGTGGCCCCGCTTCCCATCCAGCTTCCTGCTTGTGGCCTAGGAAAGCAACGGAGAACGGCCCAAAGCCTTGGGACCCTGCACCCTCGTGGGAGACTCAGAAGAAGTTCCTGGCTCCTGGCTTTGAATTGGCTCAGCACCTGTCATTGTGGTTGCTTGGGGAGTGAACCATCAGACGGAAGATCTTCTCTGTCTTTCCTCTCCTCTTTATATCTGCCTTGCCAATAAAAAAAATAAATCTTTTAAAGAATTAAACCAGGTAAGTGGATTTGAAAGAAAGTATGTTACTGGGAATCAAAATATATGCCTTGAAGAAGACTAAGAGCTCCACAATTTAAATGAAAAAATTTAAAAAGAAACTTAAATGTCATTGATGCATGACCTTCATACATATCATTTCATGAATCATGTTTGAGTCTAAATACGCCTGCATAAGTAAATGCAGCCTTTATTGGCTTAAAGACATTTTCCTAAGCTGTGATACTGTCATGCAGTAAGGCAAGAAAATGTCTAGCTACCGAAAGCTGGATCATTTGTTCTAAAATAAAGTGACAAAGGACAAATCAACAGGAGGAGAGAAGACATAAATTGTATTTGCATGTAAGGACATGAAAGTTACCAAAATATGACACTCCAAGAAAAGTCAGATGCTTGAAACCTGAATACTTCTCTCCCAAGAGAAGGGAGAGACGGAGCTGGAGGTGATTCTAAAGGAAAAGTCAACGTGCTGTAGGAGAGGTGAGTGGCCGAAGAACAGATCACCTCCGCCTGGACAGTTGTCAAACGGGCTCCTTATGGTATTAGACATTTCTCTCTCTTTTTTAAAAATTAACTTTACTTACATACAGTGAGTAAATGTCACATTTTTCATGATGCAGATTTAGAAGCACAGGGGCTCTTTCCTCCCCACTCTGTTCTTTTGCCAAGGCACATCTTCCCTGCTTGACAAAACGACGGGGAGTGGAGAGAAGGCAGCCGTGGTCCCTTTCGGTGGGTCCAGTCTGAGAGTAGAGCAGGACTCTGCAGAGAAAAGCTGTTCCCTGCATGTGGCACTCCCCCACTGCTCTTAGTTTGAAGTCCAAGGAAATTAATTTTGGACATTGTATTCTGGATCCCAACATTGTTTAAGTTTGCATCAGATTCCAGTTGTGAACCCATTAAGTACTGCTTAGTGACATTTTTAGTCAATGAAGAACTGCAAATACGGTGGTAATCCTATAAGATTATACGGCTTGGTGATGTCATAGCCATTTGTATGAGCTTACTCCACAATCGTACTTAGGTAGCATTCATAACCAACATACACAAGTTCTCTGGGAGTTCGAAAACTATCTTAGACATTAATTTTGCTCGAGTCTCATTTTATTTTGCTCAACTCTGATGATATCAAGAAATTATCTGCTTTACATTTCACAGAATTTTCATTTTCTGTCAACTTTTACATAGGAGATTATCCATACACAGAAAAGGTGGAGAGTTGCCTGGGTGAATGATTTGTCTTGACACACTTAGGGCAAGAAATGGAAATAAAAGCAAAGAGGTTCATTGGACTTCGGGTGTGCAGTTGACCTGCAGAACACTGGGCAGGGTCCTCAGCCACAGCCCTGACTGGGGAAGGCACGGCACCTAGCCCATCATTTCTAGAAGTTCAGAGTTTCATGTGCTCAGCTTCGCAGGAGAATGTCATGGCTTTTGATATGTTACTTATTTGGAAAAAAAGCCCAACAGAGCAAAAACAGGAAAAGCAACCGAGTTTACCACATTTTGCAACTTGTGAAACTGCGAAATGGGAAAGAAGCAATACATTTAGTTTATGTGTATACATATGATTCTCAGCTCTGTACACATGACAATTACAAGCTAAACTGTTTTATAATAATAACTTTAATATGTTTGCATTTTTTAAAAAGCCAATCAAAATATACATCTGGAAGTAAAAATGAAAAGTGATTTCCCCATTAGAAATGTGTTGATTCTGTCCAAGCCGGAGGCTGCTCATTTCCAGCTGCAACCTGTTGAGATAAGAAAGCCCCAGATGTGTAATTCTTCCTCACATCACAGAACTGGCTCCAGCTCCTAGACTATAGTCCCTACACGGCTGGACATCTGGGGTTCATAAACTGTGGAGGAGATTCTGATGTGTGGCTACGATTGAATTCCAATGGCTCATAGACTACATTAGCTGTTTACTTACTGATAAAGCTAGCAGGTATTCAATTTTTTTTCTTTGTCTTTAAGTTCCCTCAAAATCCTGAACTTCTATCTTGGTGTTTAGTGGAGCTCACTAAAGTTGGGTGAGAACCTACTTGCACAGGAAGCATTTACAAAATGTTGTTGTGAAACCGTAAGATCAACACAAATCAGAAGAAAAGGGAAAAAAACTACCCAGAAACTCTGCATCTGTCTCCAGAAATCAAAGCCACTTGTCTTTTTTTTTTTTTTTTTTTTGTCTGCAACTATCTTTTGCTTTGATGTAAGCAAGGATATACAAACAAGCAAAAATTGATGCGAGTCATCAGTGTGTGTTTGCGTCTCTCTTGAAATCAGACCGGATTAATGAAAGATTTAGTATTCCCGGAGCTTGAGCAGTCACTCTGAATTATTTGGCTTTGGGCTTTCAAAAGAAATAAAAATACCTTTCCAAACATCCTCTATCGGAAGCTAAATGTGATATTATTTTATTCTCAATCCCAGTAACCCCAAATCCCCCAAGGATTCAATTTGAAACTTCTTTGAAAATATCATGTGTTCTAAAAGTTTCTTTGCAATCCATTTTTTTCTTTTTATCAGAATTTCCACACTCAGAATTACTGAAGATTGTGTCACATAATACAGCTTTGTGTTTGCAGGACTTTTTGGTCTTTGTTTCCAATCTCTTTCCTTAATGTATCTGTCTTTGGATCCTAAAAAATGAGAGTGACAAATATTTTAAAAATCCTATTTTAATTTTTTGTATTGTTTTAAAGACTTGATGTGCCTCACTTGGTGTGTTTGTGTTTTAGACATGTGGCTAAAAAGTGTTATAAACCCATGGGACTTTTGGATAATGTGAGCCCTCGGTAATTCCCTCGGGTTCCTTTAGGCACTGTCAATATTTTATTGACTGTAAATGTTTACCATTTACCTTCTGATTTGGAACTCTTCCTGCCCTCCCCTCAACCCAACAAAACTCTGCAGTTCAAGCAGTAGCTCAGGGAGTGAGGAATAAAGTTGGTTGGTACTTTCTGAAACAGAGGGCCTCTAAAGCCAAATTAAAAGAACCTTTAATCTTACAAAATTTACTTATTTGAAAGGAAGAGTTAGAAAGAGAGAGAGATCTTCCATTCTCTGATTTAGTTCCAAAACGGTCATCAAGGCCAGGGCTGGGCTAGTTCAAAGTCAGGAGCTACTAGTTTCTTCAGAACTCCCACGTGGGTACAAGGACTGAAGAAGCTGAGTTTTCTTCTGTTGCTTTTCCATGTGTATTAGCAGGGAGATAGATCTAGAGTGGAGCACCTGACATTCAAATTGTTGCCCAAATGGTATGCCAGCATCGCAGACAGAGGCTTAGCCAACTGTACCACAGCATCAGCCCCAAAGTGAACTTTTTTTTTTTTTTTTTTTTGACTCCTGGGCTCATTGTAGTTAGTTCTGGAAGTTAAGTTGGCGATACAATAGATTGCATTTAATGAAAGGAATTACCTCTAATTTGTGTAGACGTTCAATGTGTCTAAGACATAAAACTATGAAATATGCTTAAGAATCTATATGAATGTGCCAAACACAAAGTATGAGAAGGATAAGTAAGCTCAGTGATACTGGTTTATAAGTTTACTGAAAGTTTTGTTGTTGTTGTTTTGTTTTGTTTTATTTTGGCTATTTGCCCAAAGAAAAAAGTGGGATTTTTAATTTTAAAGTTGTCAACAGTGCTCCCCAATTTTTTAAATTATCTGTGTCCTAGGTGTCTTTGGTTGTTATTCACTATAGAAAAGGTCTTTATATTACTACTTTTTATGCAAGTAATTAAAAAACTCCATCATTACATGCCCTGCCTTATTTTACTTTAAATTTATGAGCTGTAGCAATGTTTTGGAGAAATGTTAACAATTTTCCTCACAACAGAATACCTTGGACACAGCACTTAAAAAGAGAGAGAGAGGGTTACTTTGACTCATGGTTGTGGAGACTCACAGTCCAAGATCAGGTGGGCCTATTGATTCATCCATGTGGTGAAGCCAGGTGATGGCAGTGGTGGAGGGTCACGGGGTGATGCAGACAGCGGAGGGAGGGTCACGGGGTGATGAGGACAGCGGAGGGAGGGTCACGGGGTGATGAGGACAGCGGAGGGAGGGTCACGGGGTGATGAGGACAGCGGAGTGACAAGGAGTATACTTTCCACTGTCTCTATGTGACTTCTTATAAAGCTATCAAGTTTTGATCATGAGACCCCCTCCTTCCCCAGGAGTCTAATTCAATTAAGTAATTCCCTTTAGGAAATGATTTGGCCTGGCTTCAAATAATATATAATTGGAGTCATTGTCCACCTAAATATTAACATTGTCCACCTATTAACATTGTCTGTTAATATGTTACAGCCATTGGGTAGTGAACCAGTGGAAGGAAGATCTCTCTCTCCGTCTCACCTCTGTAGAATCTGCCTTTCAAATAAAAACAAATATATCTTCTTTTAAAAAACATGCACATTATTTTCCAATCTTTATCCTGATAAATGTGCCTGCCTACCACCCCAGTGATGATTCAAGCTCATGGTTTTCGTTGCCATTCATGCCTTCCTGCCTTTCATTTTCCCTTCAAACATCAGCAGATGTCCAGGCACTAGCAAGAGCTCCTGGAAACCTATCCAACCTTCAATAGTGCGGTGATAAGATCTTTGTTTTGTATTATCAATGCTCATCTTGCTCATCCTTGTATACCCTGCTGGAACAAATGCCCTGTCTGTCACTTTGTCTTTCCTCATTCTTTTATGAATGGGTCTAACTGTTTTAGCTTCTGCTAAACCTGTAGAGGAAGCTAAGATCACAACTCTGAGATGCTCTCTTAGATGCTGGCTTGATTTTCCCACACTATTTCTTATGGAATACCTACCACATCACAGCACTCGGTGAGTGTGATACAGGTAAGGACATAGGATGGGCATCCTGATCATCACAAAGCTAATGCGGCTGGAACTACATTTGTGGCCTATCAGCTGGCCCTTCAGTGAATTTCACTCAACATTTAAAGAAAGAAAACTTCGGTTTATTCCCTCAGCCTTAAAAAACTTTACAGTGGTTCTTCTCCAGCCTAGTGGGTTATAACTTCTTGGAGGTGTGGAGCAGGCATGGCCATCTCTGATGGTGCCATAGCATGCTGTGGGTCTTGTAGCAACACAAAGCTGTTCAAGGTCAGACCCCAGGGATGGACACTTAACATAGTTATCAAGACTTTGCTTAGGATGCTGTATTCTTTTATAGAGGGACTGAGTTTGAGATCTGGCCTGGCTTCTAATATCATCCTCCTGCTCCTGAGCATCTCGAGAGACAACAAGTGGTGGCCCAATGACTTCAGTCCCTACCACCCAGTGGGAGATACAAAGTAAGTTCTGGGCTTCTGGCTTTGGCCTGGCACAACCTTAGCTGTTATAAGCATTTGGGCAATAATCCAATGGAAGAAAGATCTCTTTTTGGGTCTGGCACAATGGCTCAGTGGCTGAATCCATACCTTGCATGTGTCAGCATCCCATATGGGCATTGACTCATGTCCTGGCTGCTCCACTTCCCATTTAGCTCCCTGTTTGTGTTCTGGGAAAGCAGTAGAGGATGGCCCAAAGCTTTGAGACCCTGGACCTGTATGGGATCTCTGTGTGGGTGAAGCTCCTGAAAGAAGCTCCTGGCTCCTGGCTTCAGATCAGCTCTGCTTTGGCTGTTGCAACCACATGGGAATGAACCGATAAAAATAAATAAATCTTTATTTTTAAGAAAGATCCCTTTTTGTTCCTCTGCCTTTCAAATAAAATGGAAATAAATAAAGTTCAGAAAGACAAGAAAGGCTAGCTCCCCAAGTCAGTCACTCTCACGGCCCACTTTAGTGAAACTCTAGGAGGCTAAATAGTATGGCTTTGTTACACGGGCAGCTCTTGAGTTTCCAGTAGGCCCCAGCCTTGTTTCTCCAGGTGCACAGGGTAGTGTAAGGCACAAGTTCCTTCCCACACTAACTGGTTTCAATCAGTGATCTGCCAAGTGACCCCAAGTGCCATCATGTCATCTCCATGTTAAAAATCCCTCCCAGTAGTGCCACCACAGTTGACAGTGTTCATGGTAACCAGCAGAAGAGACCGTAAAAAGAAAACAAGAAGGGGGCTCCCCATTCCAAAAATTATGCCAGCCTTTTCACAGGAATCCGTGAATACTGCTCCCACTTGTTAGCATGTTCCTCCCCCTGGTTCCTGTTGTGTCAGCTGACGGGGGAGTTAATTAGCTGTATAGACCCTGCTTCTTCATTCTTTGGCCGCTGTCAGAAGCTCATGGTATTGATATCCAGCTTCTGTTTCGCTCTTGGCTTTGTGACAAGAGACCATTGCTCCCTGAAGAAAAGCGGTAATGAATCTCTAAAATGAGAGTGCTCCTTCACACTCTGGTTTTAGCAATAGTTTCTCGGTTTCACACACCCTCATCACTCTCTCCCCTCTGTCAACTGCATTTTTTCCCGGTGATGAGAGGTTGCAGGGGTTGTATCTGCTGTGAACCCTTAGGAGAAAGCTACAGCCTGACCAGTTGGAATCCAATGAAGGCAAGAGCAACAGAATCTATAACACTTCCCTTTGCTTTATTTTGGCTATTACAGGCACAAATAACCAGTGGATTGTGATTCAGCTTGCTTTGCCATTGTTTTGCATGAAATGTGCCCCTACTGACACAAGCCCTGTGGAATTGGGCCTGTCCTTTCTATATCCATTGATAAGCTCACTTGCAGTGGCACAACAAAGCTCATGAACATTTTGAGAATTGTTTTAAAAAGATTTATTTATTTTAAAGGTGGAGTTTCAGGAAAGAGAAAGAATGACCTTTTATCTTCTGGTACATTCCTCAGATAGCAGCAATGGTTGGAGTTGGGTCAAGTTTGGAATTCCATCCATGTCTCCCACCTGGGCAGCAGGAGCCAAGTACTAAGACCGTCTTTTGCTGTTTTCCCAGGTTGTTAGTAGGGAGCTGGGGCCTAAGTAGAGCAACCATGGCTCAAACCAGTCCTCAGGTAGGATGTTGCCATTACAGATGGCAGCTTAGCCTGTTATACAACACCAGCCTGCACATTCTGAGAACTGAAGTAACTAAAAGGCAAAGAGATTAGGTAGCTTGCTCACGACCACAGAGCAAGAAAATGACGTAATCAGGATCTGTAAAGAAGTCTAACCTCAGTGTCTTGCTGTGAAATGCTAGTGACATTACCTCCTGCTGTCAAAGATAAACAATATTAATGTGGATATGGATGTGGAAACTTACAGATCACACAGACCTTGCTCTAACTAACACCAGGGCTCATTGTACTTCCAGGGAGAATGGCTGAAGAAAGACAAAGCGTAGTCCCATATGGATACTGTAAGTTGTTCTTTCTTCATCTCACTTTCGTTGAAAGAAACTGAGACACACGATTCTCTGCCCTGCTGGGAAACAGAAAGGATGGGAAATGGGTAGGTCATAGGAATGCTGACCTTACCCACTTTCTCAGAAAAGACGGCAGGGACTGTCAAGGCTAACAGGCTGTCCGGCTGAGGAATGGGGGCCAATCATCTTGGTTTTCCCGGTGTTGAGACAATTTCTTAGGGTGTGGGACTTACAGCACTAGAGGAAGAATGCTATACAGGCATTAAGATGGTCGACGATGCTACCTGGATTCTGCCTTGAGTTGCATATCTGGGAACGGCTGATGCAGAGGTCTCACCTTCCCTAAGGCTCTCTGGGCCTGTCAGTTAAAAATTGAAGTTACTACAGAGATCTGTCACAGAATTCCCAGTTGGCTAATTCCAACAGGGAATTGTAAATATCTCCTGGAAAGGCCTTGAAACTTGCCAAGCCCATTGAAATTCCATCACAGCTTCTGCCTTTGCCACTTGCAGGAGGCTTGCATGTGTGCAAGTCTGTCTCCAGCTCTCTGGATACGATTTCAGCAAAACAGGTTTTGTTTTAAGATTTGGGGTGGGGGGGTAGGTGGCAGATTTACAGAATGAAGTAGACAGATTTAGTGAAACATCCTCAATCTGCTGGTTCACTCCTCAAATGGCTTCAATGGCCACAGGTGAGCTGATAAGCAGAGAGCTGAATGGGAAGTGGTACAGCATGGATGCAAACTAATGCCCTTAAAGGATTCTGGCTCTTAGAATTCTGGTGGGAGAACAGCCTGTTGAGCTATGGTGCTGGCCCCCAAATAGGGTATTCTTGAGCCATCGTTCAAGAGGAGAACTGCCCACTTTGGAGCAAGGCAAGACCTTCAGATGTTCTCCGGTTTTTCTTGCTAAGTGCTTGCAGGTGCCATCATATTTATACCAGGTGACCAGTGAAGAAAACCAGACTTGATAGGTTACCTACTCTAATTCACAGAGAAGGGTCCAGGCAAATATTGCCTGTTAAGTAGCAAATGCAAATATTTGGCTGAGCTTGTCTTACATCATGAATTGAGTAGATCCTATCCAGAGGGAATTGACCTGCAGCTAAATGTTGAGCTTCAAAGCTCTTCTCAATTTCTTAGCACAGGGAGGGTGTAAGGTCTCTGAAGAGAAATCACAGCTCAGTGAGTCTAAGGTGACATACTTGGGGGTGATACATGAGGGAAATAGCAGAAACTCTTTAAAAAAAAAAAAGGCAAGAAAAAGATCAGCAGTTCTACAGTAACTAGAAAGATAGCCTTTGTGTTGTGCTGGTAATATTGTTAAAGAATTTCTCAAAACTGATTTGAGGAATTGCTGTAGAACTCCCCAGACTGGGTCCACTTGGGCAGCAAGCCAAGTATGGACATTGGGGTAGTGGAAGGACAGTTTATAATGTGCACAGCATGGAGTCAGGGGCCTATTGCTCAAATTCTGGATTCTCCGAAGAATTAAAGGCAATGGATTTTATGGATTAAAGTGGGAGTTGAGCAATACCTGATCAGCATGTGTGGGCTTCTGGTTGATACATGGTCTTCCTTGATGGTTCAGTGCAGGGCTCAGTGTTTCTTTGGAAATGACGAAGTGGGGCTGGTGTGTCTGCATCTAAGGGCAGACTGGGTAAGCTTTTGTTTGATCAGGGCCTGTGAGTTTCTGTGAAGCTCTCAATCAATGCCAGCCTTCTGCTGCCAACTGTAGGGGCAGTCTGAGGCTTCAGGATTCAGGGTCTTGGCTCTGGCTTTCCCCCATGTTACTCTTGTAATTTAATGAGCTACTCTTTACAGAGGAGCTGTAAGCTGAGGGAGAGATAATGGGACTGGATAAAGTCTTCCTCAAAGGCATGAGGGGGGTAAGGGTTCAGTTCAGTAGGAGTGGGCTTTAAAATCTTCATTGACCGATGGAATTAAAAGGTAATAGGAATTTGCCATGAATTCTTCGAAATGCCCTCCTCCTGGATACTCACCATACATTTCCCTTTATTGCAGTTCTAGGCCAAGAATAAAATTGATTTATATATTGACAATATTACTATTCATTCAGCACTTGCTGTGTGCCAATCATTGCTACTTGCTTTATATGCACGATCTAATTCCTATGGATGACGTCATTGTCACCTTACAAAGGCAAATTATTCATCAAGGAATCAATGGCAAAGTTCAAGGAGCAAATGAGTGTTGCTTGTATTCATAGTAATTTTCTTTCTCTATCAGCAGAACTATGAATTTTAGCTGATCCTTAAAATTCTTTATTATCCAGCTTCCCTTGAATCAAACTGAATGGCTAAATTTTTTTCAGTACTACATGAAAAATTATTTGACACGTATTTGTAGGATATGGTGTGGTACTTTGAGCATATTTTAAATGTGCAATTATTAAAATAAGGGTAACTAACATATCTATCACCCAACACTAATCATTTAACCATTTTTTCGTACTGCAAACATCCAAGTTTCTGACTTCTATTTTGAAATATATATTACTACTAACTATAGTCACTCTACAGTGCTACATATGAAACATTGGAACTTAATCCTCCTAGCTACACCTTATTTTTATTTTTTATTTGAAAGATAGAAAAAAAAACACTCTCACACAGAAAAAGGGATAGGGAGAGAAAGAAGGAAAGAGAAAAACAGGCAATGGGAACTTCCATCCTCTGGTTAACTTTCCAAATGTCCAAAATACGGGGCTTGAGCTGGAGCCAGGAATAAAATCCAGTTCTTCCACTTGGATCATTGCTGCTGTCCGCTGGGCTCCACCTTAACAGGAAGCTGAGCTCAGGAGATGAAGCATGGACTCAAACCCAGGTGCTCTGACATGCAATGCAGGTGCTGGAAGTGGCAGGCTGAATATTCATCCATCTGTCAGCGGGTATTTAGTTTTATTCCACATTTTGGCTCTCAAAAATAACCCAGCAACATGAAGTACAGATGCCTTTTCAGCATCCTTTTCTTCTTTCCTTTGCTTATATGCCCTGTATTTTGAGATTCCATGACTTTCATCAATGTCTTTGAGAGGAGGAGCTAGTGTAATGGCATAGGGAGAGAGGGAGAAAGGGAGAGAGGGAGAGAAAAGTCTTCCATTTGCTGGTTCATTCTCTAAATGCACACAACAGCTGGAGCTGGATCAGGCCAGAGCCAAGATTCAGAAACTCCATCTGGGTCTCCCTTTTGACTGACAGGAACCCAGATTTGTAGGTTATCATCGGCTATCTCACAGTGCATTAAAAGTTGAATTGGAAGCAAAAATAGGATTTGATCTCATGCACTCTGAAATTGGTCCCAAACCTGTTGTATCACAATGTCCACTCCAAAATTTCAGTTCTTAAACATCTCTAAGCAGTAGAAATTCTAGATCACATTGCATTTCTAGTTTATTCAGGAACTTTTTTATACTGTTGTATTTAAGGACTTTAAGTTGGGGGCACAGTATGATGGCTCAATTAGCTAATCCTCCCCATGCAAGCGCTGGTATTCCACATGGGTTCCAGTTTGTGTCCCGGCTACTCCACTTCCCATCCAGCTCCTGCTGTGGCCTAGGAAAGCAGTGGAGAATGATCCAAAACCTTGGGACCCTGCACCTGTGTGGGACACTGGGAAGATGCTCCTGGCTTCAGATTGGCTCAGCTCAGGCCATTGAGGTCATTTGTGGAGTGAACCAGTGGATGTAAGATCTTTCTGTCTCTCCTTCCCTCTGTAATTAAAAACCTTCCTTTCCAATTAAAATAAAATAAATCTTAAAAAAACAAGACTAAGTTGGGACCAGTGGGATGGAGACAGGAGTCATTCATGCCCTGACACTTGAGAGACATGTGCCTTTCATTTCTTTTCTTCCTCTCCAGTTGTAGACTTGGAGGCAAAAGCAGGGGAAATGGTTGCTGCTAAGCTGATTCCCTGGGATTTGAAGCCAAGTGTTTCTGGAGTTAATGTGTATGCTTTGCTGGGCCCTCAAAGGCCTTTTAAAGACCAAAGCTTATTTGAAGAAGGTAGCAACCTGCTCTTCAGAAGCAGACAGAATGCAGTCATGAATTTCCTTGGTATTACACATTGATTCTAATATTTATTAATGGATGGACCATGGCCAAATTTTTATATTTCTGTCCCTCAGTTTCCTCTGGTGTAAAACAGAATGATAATGGAAACAAACTCATAAGGCTAAGGAAAATAATATATGTGAAATAATTGAGCTACCACTATTGCCTGCTACACTGTAAAACTCAATAAAAATAGTGATTATGCTTATTATAGTAGTTCATCAACTGTAAAATATTGATAACACCAAAAAGAATTTTAGATACTATATTTAAAAGGCTCAGCACAATCCCTCTCATCCAGTAGACACACCATAAATTATGGTGTCTGATAAGTAATGTGAAATCAATAGGCAGGAAGTTAGTTTTAAACTGCTGAGCTGAAAGTCACCAGTTCCCATGTGTAATTCTACTCTACTTATCAACCAAAATGCCTAAACACCTTCTTTCCCAGAATACATCTGCTTCATCCGGGACCTAAATAGGGACACTATGAAAATATGGACATGGAGTTCCATGAGGAATTTGTCAAGCTGCCATACAATTCCCAGAGGGCTTCATGCCTAGAGAAGCACTTCGCTGACCTCGTCAAGGAGAGCGACACTGGGAGGAAGTCTCTTCAGCCAGAAGCCACAGCTGGAGAGGCCGCAAGCTCTACTGCCTTGCTCCACTCTGCTGCCTCTTCTCCTTTCAGGGGGCAACCATGCACAACATGTGTGTATTTGCATGTGTGTTTACCTTTTCATCTTTATTTCTAAAAAGATTTTAATTATATTTATTTGAAAGGCAGAGTTACGGGGTGGAGGGGAGAGAGAGAGATCTTTCATCCATTGCTTCCCTCCCCAAATGATTGCAACGGCTGGGCTGAGTCAGGCTGAAGCCAGGATCCAAGCTTATTCTAGATTTCTCAAGTGGGTACAGGGGCCCAAGACTTGGGCCATCCTCTGCTTTACTTCTCTGGCCCTCATGTTCGGAGCTTCTTGCCTACACGTTGCTGGCAATCACTATGCTGAATGTATATGGTCTCACTTCATGTAAATCCTGCACTTGACTCATGTCCCCGCTTTGAGTTCTTATCTCATATGAGAGCAACAGGCTGGAGTCCAAACACCTGGGAAAGACATTCAATGACGTCAGCATTGGCTTTGGGGTGTTTGAGTTCAGGGGCTGAGGACCTTGGCACTCACCCCAGCTGCCAGTAGGGGACCTTAAGAGACTGTGATACATGGGGCTGCTTTCTGGGGCAGCTTCACATATTAAAGATATGCCTGGATACCTCTGTCTAGGCAGCACTTCAGAAACACTAAGTGAGAGGACCCTACATTTGCTTCCTTTAAATAGTGTGGTGTCGAAATTCAGGACAGATATGGTGCCACCCAGCATCTCACCCAGAGACAGACGAGACAGGTTGAAATGGGAAGACAGCAACCAGTGTGCAGTGAGCGCCACCCACAGTTCCAGGCAGCGGCACCTATGTTTCCTGTGTATTGAAGTCACCTGGGAAACTTCAAACACAAAGCCTTGGCCACCTTCCCATGGAGTCAGTAGGTCTGGATACTGCTTGGGGCTTCTAGATTTTAAATCTTTTCTGGATGATTTAATGTGCAAATTTGGGAAGCACTGGTTTAATCTACCATTCTCTAATAGATCTTCCTTCTCCTTCACTTCCCACACACTCCCTAGTGCCCACAGCAGTCAGGGATGTTCCAGGCTGAAGACCCAGCACCTGGAACTCAGTCTGCCCAGCGCATGGCAGGAACCCAAGCATGCAGTCATCACTGTCGGTGCCCAGGACTGGCTTAGGTGGAAAGCTAAGCAGGACTGACATTTTTTTCACTAGGAGAAAAGCTGCACAGTGTAACATCGTTGCTCTTTAAGAACAGGATGACTTGCAGTAGACATTTCCTTCTGGACACCTGGTTGAAATCAGAGATGACCTCAAGCAGATCCAAGCCTCATTACAACCTTCATTGAATTCTAAGGTAAAAATCACTCCTACGGATACCATTACAAGCAGAAGAGTCCACAAAAGGACCACAAAGCAGGCAGCTCCTCGCCCCACCCATTCCGGGGCATGTCCTCCTTTGCGCTGCTGTGTGTCTGTGGTCCCTCAGCTCCTAGCAGCTGGAGAAGTCGGTCTGGCACCTCAGTTCTCCCTCCCCTGTTGGGCCGCTGCACCAGTCTCGCTACTGGCCCCAGGTGGTCAAACAGACGAAAGGCCTCCAAGCGGACATCCTTGCTGCTACAAAGGGGTGACACACTCGGCACTCGGACACAGGATGCAGCGGGCACTCGGACACAGGATGCAGCGTCACGAGTGTCATCTAAATGCTGCACTGTGCCTTCCCAGATTCGTTATGCTTGAGCTTGGCAGTGTGTGGTATACAGCTGCTGAATCGAGGGCAATTTTACAAACCCCAAAAAGCAAATGAGGGGATCCTTTGGGAATTGTGTGATTCCCAAGTTAAAAAAAAAAATCTCCACATATAGGAATATCCAGCAGCACTTAGACTGACAGGAGCACTCGGTCCCCCCAGAGTGGTGTATTTATATATATACACACACACACACACTTCAGACTGGGTCATTTATGAATAGCTTAGTTTATCATACTTTCCTGAGGCAGAGCAGTGGAAGAACAATCAGTCTGAATTCTCATGTTTCAAAGAGCATAGCAGAAAACCCGCCACATCTAGTCCTCCAATCCCAACTTCGTTCCTGCAAAACATCCACTGAGAAGGACTCTAATCCGTGGGCAGTGGTCACGCAGCTCAGGGAGCCGGTCACCCCCTGCGGCCCGCCCCTAACGCCACAGCACTGGACAGAGCTTCCCGCCGAGCTCTGCCAGCGGCGCAAACATTCAAACCTCACCCCCCTCGCCTGCAGACTATGTCCCGCGGAAGAGAAAGGCCAGGATGGGGACTGGCAGCATCCAGGGCCCGCGCACCTGTTCTCGCAGCTGTGCCTCCGAGCGAGCTCTGGGAGTGATCCTGGCGTTCCCGGAGCCAGGGCAGCCACTGTCCTGAAGAGCTTGCTGGCCACCCCGTGCTCAGCCTTGCCCCCCTGGCAGCAGCACAGTCCGGAGGAGCAAGGTGAGCACAGGCAAGCCCGTGGGCCGCCAGTTGTTTTCCCCAGTTGGCCATCCTCATCCTCGACCACGTGCAGCTTGTACTCCCAAGCCGGCCAGGGTGCGGGGAGTGGGGAGCGCCCAGAGCAGCCTTGTGGCTGGGGCCCAGGGGGATGTAGGGCGGAGCGGGCTGGGTGAGGGGCAGTGTCAGCGTGTGGGGGGCAAGCAGTGCCCCTTCCCAGTCTCCTGCTTCTTCCCTGGCTCTGGGCCGGTACCGCGGGGACCTCTCCGTCTGAACTTAGCCAGCCGAGGCAAAATGCAGAGCCAGGAGAAGGGCTGGCTGCCCGGGAGGCAGGAGATTCATTGAAATGTGTCCCAGCGCGGCCCTTTCCCAGTCTGTGTGGGGTCGGACCCCTGGAGTGAACAGCTCTGAGCCAGATTTCCCACCTCTGCATCGGTGGCAATGCTGGTACTGTGATCCCGGCTGGCTTGCTTGCTGAGATATGTAGGGTTAGGAGTCCCCACGTTGGGAGTGCTGATCCACCGGGTTCCGCAGGGCTCCTCTACTCCAGGACGCAATCAGTTTAGTGTCCCTGAAGACTTGTCACGATTCTTCCTTTCAATGCAGCTGTGGCTTTATTTACACAAAATTGAATAAACCCCACATTTTACTGCAACTCCGTCCAGGTCTCCCACGTGGTTATAGGGATCCGTGTTCTGTCATCAGGATTGCCTGCCCACAAGGGTGAGCATTTGAAAGCTGGATGAGGGATGGAAGGGCTGAGACTTGGTGTTCCCAGCGCTCCACACCACACTGTCCTTTGGCGTTCCCACACCTGCATCTCCATCTCCAGAGACTGGAGGCATGATCTTCAATGCATCGGGGAGTACCAGGAGGAAGACCACTGGGTGGAGGGCATTTGGGACAGAGAGTGCTGCGTGTGTGTTATCAGCATAGAACTGTCTGCTGCAATGTAGGGAATGTTGGGGACACTGAAGAAAAGTGACTCTGTGGAAGCACACAGCATGTGACACTCAGGGACAGGGCTGCAGGTACCTGGGTCGTGGAGTCTGTCACACCACTGAAGCCAGAGGGGGAAGAGACAGATGGGAGCTGGCCACATGAAGGACCACGTGAGGGACAACCCAGAAGGATGAGATTGTAGGCAGGTGCAGATTCCGGGACACCCATCAGCTGATGGCCTGTCCCTTCCTGCTCCACCTGTCTGTTCAGCTGATGGTGAGGAACATGGGAAATCACTAACCACAGTGCAAAAAACGGGCTTTGTATATGACAAAATATTATCAAATGGATTGGAAAATGACTGCTTAAATGTCATCCTAAACATAAAATGATTGATTTAAAGTACTTCTCCAAACGTTCTAATGTGAATGGTCACTTAAGTGTCAAAATGCACACTGCAGGCGCAATGAAATTTGAACAAAACAAGGATTGCCAAGTGTTCTGATACATGTCCTTGTTTTTGCATAACTTGAAGAGAGGCTAGACAGGCTTCAAGATAAGACAACTCATGACTTGAGTTTTTTTGAGATCACTCTATCATTTTAGTTCACATTCTGAGTCCCCCAGGAAACGCCATAAAAAATATTTGCTCTGTTTAACAGAGGCCCGCAAGATATTGCATCAGAAACAACATTATATCATGTTCTAATAATATAATACCAGAACGTTCTCCGCTGGAAGTAGTGTTAGCAACAGATCTCACTAACTTATTCCAAATTTCTGACCCTAGGCACACTGAGAGGCAGGTTCTTTCTTAAAGTGACAATCAGAAAGCTCCCTCTGTAATATTGCACAGAACTTTTCCCTGATCTACATGAATAATTGCCTTGCTTTTGCTTAATAGTATTCCTCATGAGCTAAATATTAAATTCCATCTTTTTAATAAAAGTGACTTTAATGAAGTCCCCCTGAGAGTACCACATCAGGGTGGTGACATTCGAGAACAGAATAGCATTACAGCGGGATTGCATGGGTCACCGCCGTTTAGTAACACAGGCAAGATGTTAAGGAAAAGGTAAGCTTTCCATGGTGGCAAAGTGGATTACACTGGGTCTGCGCAATCGCACTTCGGATGGGAATAGACTATTTGAGGACAGGGTCTTCTAACTGAAAATATTTTAAATAAAACGATAGAGCATATGTAGAAAGTAAAATATTTAATTACTAAACCATTTAAACATCAATCTGTTACTAACTTAAATCAGCACAGCTTATTTGTAAATGAGTGGAAGCGCTCAGGCTGGAAAGCAGGAGACGACTTGCCAGTTCTGGAATTCCAATTACAGCTCATCAAATAAGAAATTATTATAAATCTCATGCTCTCAGAAACTTTAAAAAATATATATATACTTTTGTTTGAAAGGCAGATTTACAGAGGAAAGGAGAGTCAGAGAGAAAGACAGATCTCCCATCCACTGATTCACCCCCCAAAAAGCTGCAATAGCTGGAGCTGAGCCAATCCAAACTCAGGAGTCAGGGGCCTCTTCTGGGTCTTCCAAGAGGTACAGGGTCCCAAGTACTTGGTCTGTCCTCCACTGCTTTTCTAAGCCACAAGCAGGGAGCTGGAAGGGAAATGAAGCAACTGGGACACAAACTGGTGCCCAAATGGGATGCCAGCAATTGAAGGATTAGCCTGTTCAGCCATCACATCAGCTCCTCTAGGAAACTTTTTAATTCATTTAATTTTACTTGAAAGACAGAGACACAGAAAGAGAAAGGGAAACACATGCATAGAGACTGAGATGTTCCATTTCCCTAATGCTCACAAAAGCCCAGGCTGGGCCAAGCCAAAGTCAGGAACTTGAAATTCCGTCTGGGTCTCTCACGTGAGTGTCAGGAACACAGCTGCTTGAGCCATCATCTGCTGCCACCCTTAGTGGACACTGTCGGGAAGCTCATTTGTGAGTGGAGGAGCCAGGACCTGAACCAAGCACTCCGATATGGGACGTGGGTGCTCCATACAGGGGCTAACCAGGAGCCCCACTCCAGATCCCATGTTAATAGCTTAGCTGCTTTCAAACCTCATGTCACACTTGAAATTAGAACTGTTAGTCCCTTCTTCATCTCTGTTTGCTTATTTCAGCTCTCCATCTACATCCACCGCCATACGACTGTGCTGACAATGGGTCAAATGAAAGAAATTAATTGACTCTTACTATGACATATGAAAGATAGTAGAAAATGGGCCCAGCATTGGAAGTTTCATTCTATACTCTGAAAACTTGGATCCATTATGGTAGCTAACCATTTCCACTCAGGTCACAGTGTCTTACACATAATGTACACCATAAATATCTACCGCTACAAAACACAGGTTGTTGGAGTGATGACAATAGGTGAATGTTTAAGTTTAAAAAATTGCTCTGAAATGCCCAAATCTGGCAGGTTCACCTTATTTGAGAGGCCTTGGACCCAAGGCTTGACACAAAGTCTTTCAGTGGCCCTCCAATGTATACTGGAGCACCTGGTTCTCAAACTCTACTGCACCCCCTGGAAATCCGGCAGAGTAAAGGTTCTGATGCCACAGGCCTGGGGTTGAGCTGGATTTTGTTCCTTAGAAGCTTCTGGTTGATGCTGATGATGCTGCTGTACCCTGGTTCCCAAAGGACATTGTAAATAGCTGCGGAAAACTAGGTGCCCTAGGCTTATCTACTGAGCAGCCTTCTCCAAGGCCAGCACGGCTTTCCCTCGCCTCTGTATAGCAGGTCTGCCTCATCCGTCATTGTCTACATGCTGTTCACATGTTGAACCACCCTGCACCATAGAACTGAGGATTATACATTGGTGATCTTTATAGGGAAGTACCAAATCAGATCCACAGTGAAACGGAACTTTAATCAACGGGAACAGTGCATACTTAGATGTGGACTTATCATTGTGCACAAGGTATTCAATACTAGTCATTGTTACAGGTTTACCTTAATACAAGGTGGGTGTATCATGGATGGCAGCAGGATCCACAGCATTTTCTTACAGAGCTACAGAGCTTTCAAAATGTAGGACATCGTTAGGCATGATGGTCTGCTAAAGCATGACTTTGTGTAGGCTACACACTTCCTGGCACGCGGGCAGGGACACACACACACACAAAGATGCATGCGCTAATCAAATGTTTATACCAAGGACCCAAGCAGGAAAGGTGGAAATCAAACAGGAAGCACAGGTTCAGTCACAGTCACCCTGGAACAAAGCTCCAGCAGCGATGCAGCAAGGGTCGTGCACTTGTTCCAGGACACAACACTTGAACTGCCTTCTGTTCGCCTCAAGCATCAGTTTCTCCGCGTTGGTAAACCTTTCCATGTCTACCTCGGACTTCATTCAATAACAACACGAGTCTAGTTCTTATGTTTTCTTAGAAGATATAATAATTTGGATTTTAAAATTTCATTCAAAAGCGTTCAGGGATCTCCCCAGCATTCAGAAAGGGCAACACTAAACAAACAAAAAAAAAACCAACGATTCCATGAGATATGAAAATATTGGCTGTGTTGGCTTATGTTTCTCCTTCTCAGAGTCATCTTTATGTAAAAGGATCAGTTACTGAAATCATGTTTTCTGTTCACAATTTCTTATGAGAACTGTTCCAGGAAAAGCAACCTGGAAGTCACTTACTCACCAGGCGCCTGGGAGCAAAGCACACTTGATGTAAGTGCTATATACAAAATTGTTTTCTGAAAGTGAATTGAGAATCCTATTTTATAATCAGAAGATATTTTCCTATGCAGAAGTATGCTGTTCACAGTGAGATTGGATTTTTATTAAATTCTGGATGGTACAGAAAAGGCCTTATTGAGTTTATATTTCTACTTATACTGGCATTTTCAAATACACAATTTAAAACAAATATATGTAATGGGCCCAAAGCTACATGGTGATACTGGCACCTAAAACAATAGTTTGGAAAAGGTAACTTCATACCTGAACTGAAATACTCCGTGGACATGCTTTTTCTCCCCGTTGTTCAGCTGGCACACGTCGGCCCTGGCTAAGCCACAGACTGCCCCGGCTCCTGCCCCGACTGCCCACAAACAGCAGCCCTAGGTGTGCAGCTTCCCAAGGAATCAGATCCGTGACACACTGTCGTGTTTGTGGGTCCTACCACAAACCTTGTGTATTTTTGTTTGTTTTCTTCTGTTGTTTTCCTTTTTTGGACAAAACTCTGTCTGCAATGTGCAGGTGGAGTGGAGAAAGGTGGGAGAGCAGATAAGGTAACTGTTCCATCACCAAGGTTTGAAAAGAAGCAGCAACAGCTGAGGCTGCACAGGCAACTACAGTTCTTTCCCTGGAGAAAGTGGGCTGGAGACAGGGTGGGGGCCTACAGTGGGCAGGTGGCCTCGGTCCGTGGGCTGGAGACAGGGTGGGGGCCTACAGAGGGCAGGTGGCCTCGGTCCGTGGGCTGGAAGCAGGGTGGGGCCTACAGTGGGCAGGTGGCCTCGGTCCGTGGGCTGGAAGCAGGGTGGGGGTCTACAGAGGGCAGCTAGCCTCGGTCCGTGGGCTGGAAGCAGGGTCGGGGTCTACAGAGGGCAGGTGGCCTCGGTCAGTAGCAGAGCTGCTCAGATTCTGCTTGGTTCCGAGGACAGGGAAGTGTGGACATCAGATGCATTCATGTCCCTTCCATGGCTTCGAGCTGCTTTCTGGCTGATGACCATCTCCCGACTCTGCCCCTGCCTGCTGGGGGCTCAGCACCTGCTCTGTGTGGTCCCAGCCTCGGTGTGCACTGCATCCTGCCTGGGGCAAACTCATTTGTCGATGCCAGGGAGCCCTGTGGCAAGCACCTATTTAAGATCCCCCTTTGCTGGGGGGAAGCTGGGGAGCCTGTGGCCCTCGGGGACTGACTCTGGCAGTAAGGATGCCCCAGCACTGTCCCCCACTGGGCCTGAGCTCCAGCTCTGGTCAGACCTGAGGTGCATCTCAGAGCCATGGCTCGTGTGCCCGGGAATGTCATGGAACCCGCAGGGAAGCACGATCAGTGGCTGGCAGTGAGGCCCACGGGTTTCCTTTTGGGCCTGGAAATTCCAGGCTGCACATTGGGGCCTTAGAAAGTCTCCATCCATGCACACCTGTGGTGTCTCTCCTGCTAGTGGCACAAAGATCTCACCTGCCATTGCCAGCAGTCGGCACTGACGGAGGTTATTGCATCTTTGTTCTCTGGTCCACGGTGCTTCCTTCTAAGTGTCACCCAGCACTGACTCCAGCCTTGTTCCTATAGCCACACCAGTGGTGAGGTGGCTTCAAGAGCAGGGCGCGTCCGTTTTGTATCCCTGCTGCCCCACAGAGGTGTCTCATGCCGCTGGGTGTGCAGTAGCAGAGCACGTTTCGTGGTTTCATGAAGTAGCCACTAGATGGCGTGAGCCAGTCCTTAGAACTCATTTCTCCATCTAGAAAGCTGTCAAGCCGGCAAGGTGAAATTGGAAAGGATTCAAGAACCAAGGTTAGAGCCACATTAGTAAAATATGGGTTGAGTGGACAATGTTAGACTCTGCAGTGAAGACGGCAGTTGGGAGGCCTGCATCCCGTATGGGAGTGCCGAGGCTGGAGACTTCATCTGGGAGACACTGGGAGTCAGGAGTGGTGTCTTGAAGACCTACTAATCATATAGGAGAACCATATTAAGTTCTGACTCCCAAGCGGCTGGGCCCAGCACTAACTACTGTAGCCATTCAAGGTGTGATCCAGTGGACAGTAAATCTCTACTCCCTTGTCTCTCTGCCTCTCACATATAAAAAATGAACATAACTTAAACTTGAAAAAAATTAATTGTTCGCTGATGATGAACGTGGTTATTGAGGTCTTGGAAGAAAGCGACAAGTGCTCCTCGCATCTCACTCCGTTCCGTTTTCACCTCCAGGATTTTCAATGTCTTGAGGAAGTTCCTTAGAAAGGTAAAATAAGAATACAAAATTTTCTGAAGTCCATGCATAGTAGGGGTCTTTGAAATATTCATGGAAACTATATCATGAAAAAACTATGCTTGGACTTGAAGAAAACTTTCTGTGCCTCAATACACTTGCTTTCATTTCTATCTTCCAAGTACTTTTTTTAAAAAGTTCATTAATTTATTTGAAAGGAAGAATTACAGAAACATATGGAAAGATATACACAGAGAAATCTCTCCACTGGTTCACTCCCCAGATGGCCACAATGGTCCCAGTTGGGCCAGTGTGAAGTCAGGAGCAAGGAGCTTCTTACGGGTCCCCCACATGGGTGCAGGGGTCCAGGGACTTAGGCGGTCCTCCACTGCTCTCCCACATGCATCGGCAAGGAGCTGGAGCAGAAGCGGAGCAGTCAGGACTCAACTCAGCATCAGTACTGCAGTCAATAGCTGTATCCATGGCAACACAGCAGCAGCCCCTCTGTGAACAAGCTGCAGTACCTTGCTGCTGGCAGGCTTTGAGAATCCGTAGCTGAAGCTCAGTATGCAGTGAGCTTTAACACACGCCGTAACACTCCGCAGAACGACACCTTGGACATCTCTTGGTGGGATTCTTTCGTCTCCCAACCTCATCTGTGTGCCCTGGGTATTCTCAGACTGTGTTAAGGGGAAGTGAGGGTAGGGTTGGATGTTTCTAGCAAGCTGGGGAAAGCCTGGATAAGACACCTGTGATTCTCTGGTGTTGGAGATGAGCGATAGACCTGTGCAGAGGTCAGAGGAGAGTGTGACCTGCAAGTTCAGGCCACCTCGGAAGTGGCAAGCAAGGAGCAGGGAAGGGCTGCAGCCCAGACTGTGCCGCGTCATCGCGGGGGCAGGGCCCAGGTTGTGCCGAGAGACGTGCAAGCCTTTATTACTCTAGTTAGGGCTTTCTTGGAATTGAGCCACATGGTTGGGAATAGCAAGTGCCTTGGTGAGTAATCCCCTGGGTTCAACCCGATGCTGCGAAAGTGTGGGGCTGCCCTCCTCGGAAGGAAGACAATTTAGGCATAAAGTCAGACGAAGGGTTTGAATCCCGGCTCATAACCCACATAGCTTTGTGACTGTGAGCATCTTTGACATAATCGCAGAACTCCCGTTCTCCTGAGCCTGCGTGCACGACACGCACCAGGCAGGGGTAAGAGCCGCAGGAGAAGTACAACATCCTCCTGCACTTTAAATCCGGTTGGGATTCTTGGGTTTCCCTGGGACTGAGGCAGTGCTCACTGAGACCACTGGGTGGCGCCAGACACTTAAGTAGCAAAAAGCCGGAGGGAAAGTAGTGAGTTCAGCTGGGCAGGGAGATGTTTCTGGTGCCAACCCAGAAACCTTCCTAGATGTAAGTATTATAAAATAGTTTCATCTTATTTTAACATAAATTAGTTTAAGATTTAAAAATTTTATTTATTGGAAAGCAGAGACAGCGAGCAAGGAAGAAAGAGAACACAACAGAGCAGTGTCTTCTCTTCCCAAATGCTCGCAATAGCCGGGCTGGGTCACGCCAATTCCAGGCTTCATCTAGGCACCGCCACGTCCGGATGCGGGTCTCAGACACTGTGTGTGTGTGCACGTATGTATATGTCAAGCCACAAGTCAGCTCACAGACAAAGAGGGCTTACCTGCTGATTCACGCCCCACTGCTTTCATGGCCAGGACTGGGCTGGGCGCGGTCTGGCTGGAGGCAGGGGCCAGGAAATCAATCACAAGGCTCCCTCAAAGGAGAGGAACCCCACTGCTCCAGTCGTTGCTGGTGTCTCCAGGGTCTGCCTCAGCAGGAAGCTGGAGTCGGGGGCACACACAGGTCAACGCCAGGAGCCTAGAATCCCGTCCAGGTCCCCCATGTGGATGGCAAAGCCATCTTCTGCTGCCTTTCCATGTATATTAGCAGGAAGTCGGATTGGAAACAGAGCAGCCAGAACTCCAGCTGGCACTTCAGTATGGGGCGCCTGCACGAGTAGCAGCTTACACTGCTGTGCCCATAATGCAGACCCAGGCATACGCATTTCTAATTTTAAAACTTGTATAGGGGTCATGTGGTAGTGTAGCAAGCCAATCTTCTGCCTGCAGTGCTGGCATCTCTTATAAGTGCCAGTTCAAGTCCTGGCTGCACCACTTCTGATGCAACTCCCGGCTTATGTGTGCTGGGAAACTAGTGGAGAATGAATGAAAGCCTTGGGACCCTGCAACCACGTGGGAGACCTGGAAGAAGCTCCTGGCTCCTGGCCTTGGATCAGCTCTGCTCTGGCCACTGTGGCCATTTGGGGGGTAAACCAGCAGAACAAAGATTTCTCTCTCCCTCTCTCTCTGGGACTTTTTATTTTTATTTTGTTTTTGGAAACTTTTTACATATTTGATTAGGGTGCAAAGGGTGAAGGGCTAGAGGAAAGTGGGTGAGACTATTGTTTTTACATTCTCTTCTTTCATTACTGTATCTGGGAAAGGGGAAAGACAAGGGGAGAAGCCACACCCAGCTTCCAAACCATCCCTGGGTCCCTGATGGGGGGCATGCTCTGAGGGTCCTGCCCATGAGGTTTTTGTAGTTCAACAGTTCTGAATTGCTGCCGATCTTGCCACTCCAATCATGATGAAATCTCTCCAGAATTCACTGGCTGACACAGTCTGCCTTGCAGTCTCCATTTGCCCAGGTAGTCACTGCCAACTCATGGCTGGGGTTGTTGGTCCATCTGTTCAGTCCTCTGTCCTCTGTTAGGGTCCCAGGTGTCCTCTGCAGGCTCCATTGGACTGCCATATCCTCCATGTGCATCTGGGTATGCCATCCACTGTTCCATCTGAGCCACCGAGGAGGACCAGTGCACTCCATGATCAGACTGTGGAGCCTGTATTCTGTCCATGGTTGGAGCTCTGAGTTCTGCAGTTCAGTTTGGGGATTCCCAAAGACACCTCACCTGAGGTGATCCCAGACCTGGTTCTTGTGTGTATGTCAGTGTAGAATCCAGCCCATTCCACTGCCCAGATCTACCTACGTGCACACTGGTGGCTGCAGTTGCTGGGTCAGTTCCATCTCCAGCTCTGGCTTCTGTGCAAACTAATAGATATTGCAGTCCAGCCCAATCCTACCCACTCACACAAACCAGTGGGAGTTGTAGCCTAGTTGGAGCGGCCTGCAATAACCCTCACCAGGCCTGCTCCCTGCCCCGGTTTCTGTATTTGCTGCATGCACAGCAGATTGGTCCACTCTGTCCCACTTCTCATTCTGCTCTGATACATGTCAATGAGCATCGAAGCCTAGATCACCCCAGCCAGCCTCATTTTCCAGTCCACACTGGTGTCGGTGGGTGCCGCTCTCCATCAAGCCATGCCTACCCCCAGTCCTGGTTTCCATACTCACCAGCGATAGTTGCAGCCCATCAGAGAGGTGCCCAGCTAATCCCCAATTCCAGCTCACACTGGTGGGGACTACAGCCTAGCCAGTCCAGACAGCAACCAGTTCTGACCTTCGTGTGAACTGGTTGATATTGCAGCCCTTCCTGACATGATCCACACACCATTCTGATTCTCAAATTTACCAGTGGGTGATATGAACTGGCCTAGCCTGGCTCACCCCAGACCCAAATCAAAGGTAGGTCCATGGGTGCCATAACCTGGCCTGACTGGGCTGCTCCCTGTCTTGGTTCTTGCGCTCACCTGCGGGGACTGTGTCCCAACTGAGGGGTTCCCCAGGGTCCACCGTCAGAACCCCTCCCAATGACAGATCTCGCACACACTGGTGCATCCATGGGCCAGCTCTAACCATTCCACCTCATTTCCTGACTGACCCTCATCCTATCTGCTTCTTACTGTTGGGTTCCACAGTCCAGCCAAGCCTAGTCCACACTCAGTCTGTGACTCTTTCAAATACACTAAATTTTAAAAGAACTTTTCAAAATCTAGAGACTCTGTTTACAAAGTGGAAGCAGAAACATGTGAAGTGACCTCCTCGGGCTCCCAGTTTTACTTCCTGGGGCAGGGGGACCAATGCCCTAGTGTCATCTCCTCCTATCGAGGTTTCCAACATGGGGAGGCAAAGGGGAGATCTTGAGTAGCCATGATGATGACTGTGTGGGTGTGATGACAGTGGCCGTGACTTCCTGTGACCTTGTTATAGAAGCAGAGGGCACAGTAGGTACACACACAGAGCCAGAGGACAACTCAAAGCACCTGTCACTCAGCCACCAGGTGAGCTGTACAAGCTGTGGACACCAAGATGAAGCTGTTCTTGCCAGGCCTGGACAGAACTCGGCCTGGGGAGGAATGCAGGGAGAGGGCCGGCGGACGATCCTTCTCACGCTTTGTTCACCTCACAGGTGCCCTCAGTTTTGGGTAACAAAGTATATCCCACACAGTTCGAGTGCACTCATCCTGACAAGATCTCCAGGGTGAGTGGAGTCCAGTGGGTCTCCAACGTCAGTGACCTTTGTGTCCGAGTAGTGGGAGCAGACATTCTGCTGTCTGCACCTGGCTGTGTTCATGTGATCAAGGCCAAAGCACCGGGAGCAGTAGAGGGTTGAGTCACCAGGCCCGAAGACGGAGCATGGTCAGTGTGTGCTGACACATCCTGGTGCCGACCCTGCAGCAGCGTGCGGCCATGCCTTGCCTGACGCCCACTGAACTCTCGCTCCTTCCCTCGGAGGTAGCCCAGTGTTACCTTCACTTCTGAGACAAGGACTCAAGGACAGAGACGGCCGACAGCTTGGTGGTGCTACACAGCTGGAAAAATGCAAGTTTAGCAGGAAAAATAAAGTGGAAAATCAACCATGTAATGAAAAATGAAATTAATCGGTAAGACATTTCTTGGACCAGTCATGGTTGTGAAATTGATGTCATGGTAATTTCTAGACCCAAAGTCACACCTGTGCTGCCCTGCGTACACCCGGTCCATGTAAGCCAGACTCAGCTTGTCCTGCCTGTTGCTTGCCCACACAGTCAGCAGGCAGCATGTCAGAGAGGAGGGGCAGGGAGGCCACAGCCCTGGGTGACCTGGGGGCAGAGGCCCCGAGCCTGACTTGTGCAGAGAAGGAAAAGCCTGCCTGTGGCTGGAGGAGGAAGCCCTCAAGAGGGGTGTATGGGATGGGCTGTGGCTTCCAGGGAGCTCTAGCTGGTTGAATCTCCAACAGAGTGAGGATCTGAAAAGGGAGAGGTTTGCTATGCTCAAGTGGAGTGACCACATTTTTCCTTCCTGATTCTCCAGCATGAGGACTGGAATTTGGAGGAGATAAGTGTCTGAAGAATGAGACTGCTCTATAAATGTAAAATAAATTATGAATTTGTACACATATACATATTTATATAGAGCCCCTGGATATTAATTAAGAATAGGATTATTCATATATGAAAATTATGTGGTATTCTGTCAAGTGAATTGTCCTGGCTTAAATACAGCTTCCCTGTTGTGACAATATCCATGGTGACTGTATTGCGAAGTGATTTCTTCAAGGATGGAATTAGGGTGGGAGGCCCTGTCCTCCTCAGCAGGTGGATGCCATTCATCTTAGGGGCTTGAAGAGTGGGTGTGGCCCTCTCTTGTTCTCTTGTTCTCCTGCATCATGCGGAGAACAAGGCACTCAGTGTCATCTCTTTAATCTTGGATCCCCACCCTCCAGGACCCTAAGAAGTACATCTCTGCTCTCTGTCAGTCACCTGGTTCAGGTATTCTTTCATACCAGTGCAGCATGGGCCAAGCCATACATCTTCTACCATTTCCAAGTGGGTGCTATGAACTGACCCAGCCTGGCCCACTCAAGACCTAACCCACTCATATACTGATTGATACTGTGACCTGGCTTGGTCTGGGATGCTCTCCTGGCCCACCCCCAGACTCAGCTCTTGCATAGTTCAGCGGGTGCAGAGTCCTAGCCCAGTCTGGTACAACCCAGACCCAGTCTACCCCCATGCCAAGGAATTATGCAGCCATGCCCAGCCCAGTTCATTGCCCCCATTCTAGCTCTCATGCTTACCACCAGAAACCACAGGCCATGGGGGGATCCCCTTAGCTCCCTGGCCAGACCTGATCCCAGCCACATACCTTGCGTTTGTCTGTGGTTACTCTGACCCAGCCCAGCATAACCCATTTCCCAGCTTGGCCTTTGCCATTGGATGCTGCAGCCTGGCCTGGCCTAGCCCACCCCCAGTCCCAGCTCTTGCTGGTGGGTACTGCAACCTACCCCTGCCCAACCTGTCCCCATCCCTGGCTTTCATGAAAATCGCCAGGTATGACAGCCTTGGCTAACTCAGCATGACCTGCACCCCATCCTGGCTCCTGTGCATGCCAGTGTGCTATAGGTTGGCCCAGCCCTGCCAGGTCTGATCCCCTTCCCCTCCTGCCGAGCCAATTCACATACCTATCGACAAATGTAATAGCTCTGCCCCGCTTGACTAACACCCTGACTCATGCTCACCAGTGGGAGCAAGAGCCTACCGGGGGAGTTCCCCAAGTTCCCCACCAGGCCTATTCTTAGACTCAGATCTCACGTGTTTTAGTGGGTGATAACTCTTATCCAACAGTCTGCCCCTGAGTCTCAGTCTTTGTGAGTGCTGGTGGATGTTGCAGCCCAGCCAGTCCCACACCTATTTCTTGGAAGTACCTGTGGGTGTTACAGCCTGGACTGGCCAGGCCTATTCCTAACCCCATGAATATTGGTGAGTTCTATGGTCATGCCTAGCTTGGCCTCTCTGTACTCCCAGCCCTTGAGCAAACCAGCTGGTATAGCAGTCCCACAGGGAAGATCTCAGAAATCCCACACAGAGTCGTCTTTCAGATCTGGTTATCTCATTAGCTGGTTAGTGTCATGCCCCAGCCTAACATGGTCCAACCCCTGCCCCAACACTCACTGGAGGGTATTGTGGTCGAGCTTGCCAGGTAGGCACCCTAGCTTTGGTTTTGTGTGTGCTGGTAGGCAATAGTTAATACCAACAACTCCAGCTCAGTTCTCCCATGTGGATGGATGTACTGGTTTGACCCCAAGGTCCTCTGGTCTCCCTCCTCTAAATCACCAGGTTGGTTTCAGTCCCTTTATTGACCTGCAGGTGCAGTAGCCTGGTTGTTGGAAATCCCCCAGAAGTCACCTCTTACCTGTCACATTCCCCTTCAGTGGCCGCCCCTCCCACACAGCTTCAGACTCCCTTCCTTGAGCAATCCACAGTCCCCCAAGCAGTGTGCCAATCCCCAAGCAGTGTGTTGTGCCAACCTGGAGTCTTGCCTGCCTACCCAGAGCTCACACACACTCACGAACTGGTCCCCAGAACCCTATCTGATGGTGTGCCAGCAACTACCCCCACATATTTAAAAAAAGAAAAAAAAAAGAACTAAAAAATAGAACGCTGGTCAACTGGCATAGGTAATATAAATTTGGCATTAACCAGACCCAGGATGCCCACCAGCTATTAGCAGTGGGCATAATAACCTAGACAATTGCCTACTGCTGGGAAACAACACGTGTTTTAACTCAAAGAATGCCAATCACATTACAGAAACAACAGAATTATTTTCATCCCATTGCTTTATTTTTAGAACACTTAAATAAATATTTTCAAGTATACTTAATAAATATTTTAAATAAATATGACATAAATAAATATAAGATAGTTCACATGTTTTCATAAATATAAAATTATTATCAATAAATATTCCTTAAATGATGCATGTTTGTTGTTATAAACACTTGGGTACAGAAATAGCTTATCAATTCTTGCTCTTCTAATACAGGATATGAAAAGTTCAATCAGGGTGGACATATTTGTTCCTGAACAATTTGCACACGAATTGAAAACAACATGCACAGCACATGTGAGGGACCTGACCCCAGGGAGCTGGAGGTGCAGGTCATCCCTCAAAGCTCACAGAAGCAGGGGGAGCCCTGCCTGAGTGTAGGTAGGACCCCTTTAACCCCCTACCCCCAAGTCTTCACCCGCACACTATTCCAATTTCTTTGGTTCTAATTTTGATTAAAATGGATTTAGGGGGATTGCTAAGAAGAATTCAGGTAGCTCATCATTCTGTCAATAGTCACAGCACGGATCCTGAAAGCATGCAGGAGGATGCAGAGTTTGATTTTGGTTTTGTAAAAATCCAGTTCTTCATGGGAGGGGGTTGGTGGTGCAGCTTCACCGTTGGAATTCAAGGCCTAGAAGGATGAACATTGGGCATGACAATATGGCATTCTAAAATAAAACATTCAGCTGTCAGAGTGGGTGAAGCCAGTGCATGTCTCAGAGCCCACAGCTCCGTCCCGCGTAGACTTCTGTGCTCAACCTGCCAGGCACACCCTGAGAGAGTATTCATCACCCACACATATGCATCTTTGGTGAGCTACGGGAAGAGCCCTAAATCTCTCTGGAAACTCAGCAGGAGCTGCGTTGCAGAAAAGAGATGACTCTAATCAATTTCTACCCAGGTTATATGAAGAAGCCAAGTCTCTTGTAGAACACAGAAGTGACAAGTTGCTATTGATCTGACCTCTGTATCAGTAACATCCATTTGGTACTGGCAAGACCTGTGTGTCTGATAAACTCGGCAATGGCTAGCCCAATTTAAGCCCTTTGATTGACAGCACAATGCAAGACCTATGTTTGCACATTAAGCAGTATTCTGACCTTTTCCTCACAAAAAGCATTTAAAAAAAAAGGCAGGAGAGGCAAAAGCATCCCATTTCGCAGAGAAAGATGTTGAGGTTCAACAAGTTAAGTGACTTAGACACAGTTGTCCAGTTATGGGCAGAACTGATTCAGGTGCCTAAATCATGTGATTTTGGGTTCTTACAATAAAGAATCAGCTACAGCTGTCTGGTTACTAACATTTGTTGGTGCTCACTTGAATCTCATTTCCTTTCAAAGAATCAATTTGTCACACACACAAATAAAAAAACAAAAAAAAAGTAAGAGCAAATTGCTTTTCAGACAATGATTTCTGCCACAATATTTTATCTCATGCTCTTGTCACCAACGCACTCCCCCACCACCTCCTGTGTATATGCCCATGTTTCATACCCACATCCAGTGCCACGCCAACCGACAAAGCTCCAAAGCAAGTGCTTACTTCTGCAAGACACTGTGGATGCCCTCCCACGACTGGCCAGCTGCTATTAAAGAATTTGGTTCAAAGCAGGCCACAAGCAAACAATGCCGTTGCTGGCCTCCTCCAGCACCGTCTGTAGCTAGGGCACTGACCCTTGGCAGGGAATCCTGAGGCCTTTAGGGGCGAGAGAAAGTCAGAGGGATCCTCCTCCTGAGGTTGACACACTTGCTGTGTGACCTCAGACAAGTGGTTTCATCAAGTTTCAGTTTCCTCCTTTGCACAGCTGCCACATGGCTGTTGTGGCTGTCACAAAGCTCACAACATCTGTAGAGTCATGTGGTCAGTAAACGGAGGCTGTCTTCCTACTGTAATTGTCTCTTCTACTGTGATGTGCCCTTCCTCTAGAGGGCACTCTCCAGGCTGTCCTACCGCAAATCAAACTGCAGGGGCCTTCAGGGAAGGAAATCCAGGGCTCTCCTAACTGGGAAGGGGAGTTGGCTGGCTGTCTTCAGAAGGAGAAAGCTGTTGTCATGGTCTTACCTGCATCAGCTCATCCATAGCTCCCAGCATGTTCTGATCTAGAGACATCTGTCTCTTAGGATCCATCAAAAGCTTTGCATTCACGGCCATGAACTCCACCTGGTACATCTTCAAGTCCTCATAGATACTACTGAGGCACAGGCTCTGTGACAACAAAATGGGGAAGGAATTATTGAGCCCGCCTACAAACATTTCCCCCAGGCACACTTAAGGAAACAGTAGTGTGGCTTACCACCACAGAGGACGTCTTTCCAGGAGATAGGCAGCTCCCGTTCTAGAAGGAAAAAAAAGAAGGAAAGAAGAAAAACCAATCCCACATATGTGATTTGAATCCATCATGTGGGCAGAAACCATTCAGTTCTGACTTACAGTTATTAAAGTGGTCTCTCTGGAAGCCAGGCAACTCTCATTCTGGGGGGGAAAAAGCATATACAGACTTAATCCTTAATGTAAATCTTTCTGATGGATCATTTCAAACCTAGCAGTGGTCCTATTACAGTAAATCACACAACAGAAAACTCATCATCTTTTGTTTTTGTTTTGTTTTGTTTTGAGAAAGATGCTGGGGAAACTCCCCATACGCCTGCAGCAGCCGGGGCCAGAACCAGGAGCCAGGAACTCAGTCCACGTCTTACTATGAGATCAGCTAAGCCGTCAGCCTCTATCTCCCAGGTCATGCACTGGCAGGAAGTGGAAATCGGAAGCAGATCCGGGATGCAGGCTTCCCAAAGGATGCCATCTCAACTACTAGACCACACGCCCACCACTACTACCGATCCCCTCACCCCTTGTAAACTATTTTTAAGAGGATAATTCAGGGGCATTAAGTACATTCACACTGTTGTGAAAACATATTTGTTCTGGTATTTTCCCCCCAAATCTAACTTCCACAGCAGGCCTTTTTGAAGTTGCGTGACAAGGGACATGAGCAGCATGTCCATTTTGGAAGCAGCTGGGGTTCGGTGCTGTCCAACTTTTCAGTGTGTTGGGTTCTGCATACCTTGACTAACTCCAGTGGTACGCAGGCCTTCACTGTGCTGGTCTTATCTTTTGTTATATCTTCATGGTCAATCTCTTCAGGAGTGCAGGAGTAAAATTCTAGAGCTTGTCTGGCCTGTAATGAAGTCAGTTGATAATATTAGTAAGGCTGCCAGCTGCCCCAGCCAGTCTACAGCTGGCTGCCTCTGACCTCCCTCTCTTTGACCTGTAGAAAATGTTAACTGTTGCTCAAACAGCAGAAACTGGGCCGCTGACACTCTCTCCTCCCTGAGTCTGTGGGTGATATCCTTTTCTGCTGCATAAACATGAGGAATCGTCTTCAGAGGCTGTCATGCTCGGCCTTACACCACACAGCAACACCTGCTTCCGCTGAAAACAGCTTTTTTTTCCCCCTTTTGCCAAAGAACTTGTATTTGACAAATATTTTTTCAAGTATGACTTCTAAAGGAGAACCGATAAGATCCCAGCTTGGTAGCTACACGCTGAAGATAAGGTGAGATTTAACTGTGGTCCACACACCCATACAAACACATTCATCCACACACAGTAACGTGTCGAAAAATTCTATTGAACAGCATTGTGACAGATGGCTTAAGCGGTCAAGGGCGTTTTGATAGAAGATTGAGATCATTTTAGCCATTCAACAATCTGGTGCGTGTCATAGTCCGAAGCGCTATGCACCTGACAGTGAGGAGGGCTGTGTTATGTCCCTTAATTCCGAGCCCACCTGCAGAAGGGATGGATCAGAGGCCATGGCTTCATGCTGAGAAGGGCTTGAGAGCTCTAAAAAGGGGAGACTGAGAAGCAAAGACCTCTCAGGAATTGGGACCTGAGGAGGTAGACAGCACGTGGAGGGGAAATTCAAGCAAAGGGAACTGCGGGAGCCTTGGGCCAAGGCCTGGAAGTGCAGAATACAGCTGGGCAAAAGAGCAAGATCTTTATCTGTGGCAGGTGGAGACAAATGCCCACCCCTCCCCTACAACTCCCTGCAAAGATACCCACCTATCAGTACCTGAACCAGGTCATATGCTATGTGACATGGCAGAGAGGAAGGAAAGTGCGGGTGACATTCAGGGTGCTGAGCAGGGAGAGGGTGGTCCCAAAGGAATCACAGGGGCTACAAGCAGACAGAGAAGCTGCAGTCTCAGGAAGCCAGAAGAAGCAAGAAGACAGATTCTCCTCTAGTATCTCCAGGAAGGAGCTTAGCTCCACCATCCCCAGATGTCAGTCTAGTAAAGACCCAGCGGGGGCTTCCGACCTTCTACGATCACACATTTGTGTGTTGAAGGCACCTGGGCAGGGAGGTTTGTGACAGCAGTCCTAGGAATCTAGCCCTGGGCTACTCCTGGAGAAGACTTCAAGCCATGAGCAGCAGGATGCAGTTTCCCATCGCAGCTGGCAAGTTAGAATCTTGCATGAAAGGCCTGGCGTTCCAACTCAAAAACACGAGATATTTGTGGACTGGACTCAGCCTCTGCGTCCTCTGCACCTGCCACCACCGCCCTACACAGCAGCCACCCGGTCTGTTCTGACGACTGACAAAGGAGCAAGTGGACTCCAGTGCTGTGGTGTGGTGACCTTCAGCGTGGCTTCCCACAGAGCATCCGTGTACAATTTGCCTAGATTGATGCTTTGACCCCTACCGACCTCTCTCTAGGAAACCAGGCACTTAGCACTACTGCTCTCCCAGGTGAGCCTCCATTTTAATTAGGATTCATTGAATTGTCAGGAGCAACCGGCAGCCGGTCATGGCAGATCAGAAGGTTAGGAAAGCGTTCTTTCAGAAGGTCTTGGGGCGTTGAGCTCATTTTACAACCTCTACAAGGCAACAAGCTAGAAATACTCAAGACAGATTTACAGAGGAGTGGGAAAACAAATGGAGCTTTAGAACCAATGGCTAGTGGAGCTGCTTTAGAATGCAAAGAAACTTTATCTTTTGCATTAAAACCCAAAAAGCCTAAAACACAGGATAAATCTGTACACCATATTTACTGCCTCGCCTCCTGTAGAAAGGAAGTGAGACCTGTACTGTCGGATCCTCCCTGGATATACTGCTGTGATAAAGATATGGCCAGCAACCCAGCAATCGGGGAGCAGTGGGTGGGACCCATCTAATTCATGGCTGTAGGGCTGGCAGGCCAGGAGAAGCCCCTAATAATGCCTCCTGGATGGAGAAGGGGTGTCAAAGCAACTGTGCAGCCGACACATCCCTCCTGCCTCAGCTGGCAGCGAGGCTGTAATACAGTCGCCTTCCGCCTTCCTCTGTGCAGACCGTGCGGGATGGATGCCATCGAAAGTGATCACAGCAGGATATGAAGCCTCTTTAGTTAGTAACTGGGTCACTTGTGGACCCCGTCCCCTTCCCAAATGGCGATGAACTCCCACAACTTCCCAGCTTCCTTCCAGGATGGCTTTGGAGAAACCCCTGGGCAGAGAGGCTGGGGAGCAGGTGGGCGGACAGACCGGAGCGCCGGGTAGCTCACCTTGTGCAGGGTGCTGCTGACAGCTCTCAGCAGATTCTGGGAGTAGTTAAGGCACTGGAGCATCCCCAGCCCTGGTGAGGCCACGGGCAGGTTCCTGGCCAGGCTGAGGTGGCTCAGGAGGACCAGGGCAGACCCGAGAAGGAGCAGGCCTGCAAAGGAAGCAAAGGGTCCAGCTGAACTTGCCTGCCTGGAGTGCTGCCTCCCTGCCGCTGTGGCCAGCAGCGCCCATGGGCTCCTGCCCGTTTCTGACTGCACCTTCCCCATCTCCCGAGTGCTGGCATTCGTTGGAAAGCAGAGGTCGGTGCCCTGTCTAAGGCAGCACTCTGGCGCAAACAGTGGGACAGGATGTTGTCCGGGGCGCTCACCCAGATCAGATAGGGAAACTGCTCTATGGGCTGATCCGGGAGAATCGGCGGGACAGCAAAATTTCCCTTTTGGAAGTGACAGGGATTTGGTCTCTCCCAGCTGTGGCAGAACCACCGTGGGCAAGCCGCCTCCCTCTCTGGGTCTCATCTGTGGAACCGGCAAAATGAGCAAAAGACTGGCCTGGGGAAGCGCACAGGGAGCGCCCCCAGCCCTTCCATCCTGTCTTCTTTTACCGGAGACTGCGGATCCTCTGAAGTCTCCACTCCCCTTTCCTGCCTTTCGGCCTCCCGGGGCCAAGCAGCCATCCTTCCCCAGCCCAAACAGCGAGCGCCGTCCCTACTCACCGCGTGGGGATCGCATGCTGAACCGGAGGGCGCGGACACCGAGCGGGGCGGCTGGACGCGGGCCAGTGGGCGCAGCAGGTGAGGGCGGATGCTGCTGGGCGGACCCCGGGGCCACATTTTTATAATTGCGCGGAGGCACTCCAGGAGTTTCCCGGGATTATAGTCTCTTGCTTTCTCTCTCTGTCTTTCTCTACATCAGCTTCTCGGTGACACGTGCAATTCGTCGGATCTGCAGGCCGGTGGCACTTTCGGATTAACTCCCAGGCTTCGGCCGCTGGCGCTCGGGACCTCCCCGCCGCTTCTGCCAGCTCCAAAACGAAAGCGAAATTTCAAGGGATTGTGGCCCGGGGTCTCCCCGCCGGCCGGACCCCTGCCCCGCCTACCTCCTCAGGCTTGTTTCCCCTCCCCGCGCCAGGCAGCGCCCCCTCCCGACAGGGCTCTCCTGCTCCCACTTTCCATCTCTGCCCTCCCCATGCGTCCTGATCACCGCTTGCTGCTTATTCTGGGAGGGGTGGCCAAATCGCTGGTGCCTCACACATTCCTGCGGATGGCCCACTTATGCCAGGACGACAGGTGCGAGGTGAGGGGTATCAGGGTGAACAGGACCCTTCGGGTCCTTCACTGCCAATGGGACTTCATGTGTTCACAGCGCCCTTGTTTAACATGAGGTCGAATGAAGCCAGACTGGTCAAGCAGTAACTACTTGGAGCACCCAAGTTCTGATAGCATCTAGGAGAGGACAGTGATGATTCGGTAGGATGGGTGCGTGCAGTGGGCTGGGGTGGAGGAATAAGGGGGAGGGAGGGAAGGACGAGAGAGAGAGAGAGAGAGAGAGAGAAGGGATGTGAATGTTGTTGGGCGAGGGGCTGGGTGTCCTGCAGCTTAAGCTGCCCCTGGTGCAGCTGGCCTCCACGGCTGAAGTGTTGATCCGAGTCCGTCTGCTCTGCTTCTGACCCCCTACCTGATCATGTGCCTGGATCCTGAGCAGTTATTAAAGATGGCCAAACTGCTTGGATCCTTGCTACCCACGTGAATAACCCTCATGAAGTCCCACGGTCCTTGCTGCCTCAGGCATTGCACTCATTTTAGGGGGAAAGCAGCAAATAGAAAATTCTCTCTCTCCCTTTCAAATAAATCAATATGTATTTTTAAAGTGTTGTGGTGTAGCTAGTAAAACCACTGCCTGCTATGCCAACAGTCCATTGGGTGCTGGGTTCAGTCCCAGCTACTCCACTTCTCATCCAGCTCCACTTCTCATCCAGAAGTTTGGGCTGCTGCACCCATTAGAAGCAGCTCCTGGCTTCTGACTTCCTTCTGGCCATCTCTGGGTATTATGGCCATGTTAGACATGAACAAGTGCATGGCAAAATCTCTCTCTCTTCCTGTAAATAGATAAATCTTGAAAGAAAAAGCAAGAGGAAGGAAGGAAGAAAGGAAGGAAGGAAGAGAGATAAAAAGAAAATGAAAAGAAGAGGGCTGTAGCAGGGTTCCAGCAAGCCTGTGGGTTAAAGGACACCAGGCCTGCAACTGCTTCTGTGGACTCAGGGCAGATTCTCAGCAGGGCAAGCATGAACCGGAGCCTACAGGGAGCAGGTGAGTGGGGTGAGGGTGGAGAGCAGTGCCTGCATGCTGTCCCCAGGCTGGTGGGAGCTGCCTATGGTTTGGAGCACTTGCAGTATCCAAGAGCCCTCCGCAGGTTTGTGGAGGCTGTATTCCACATTTGGGCAGTGGAGCAAGCGCAGTGGTTGGCAGGTGGAGTTCTGTCCCCACTCAGGGTGGGGAAGCGAAGATGAGCAGGAGGGATCCTCAGGGCTTTGTGGCCAAGGCTTCGTGACTGCAGGAGGGAGAGAGGAGGCAGTGCTGTGCCTGCAGCAGGGTCACTGTGTGTGTGTGTGCAGGCAGAAGGCATTTGCCTGGTCAAGGGCTTGGGATTTCTCGTGGACGCTGCTGTACCCACCCATGAGATTCCACAGGCAGAGTCACTGGCATTGCCTTTCCACGTGGACGTCTATCGCAGGGTGGGAAAAGCCTTCTGGGAACAGGAGAGCAGAGTGGATGCTTCACTCTTCTGGCCTCTGATTCTCCAGGAAGTCTGGCTGCAGGAGGCCACTCCAGGCATCAAAATGCCCTGGGTACTCGGCGGGGCCTCTGCTGGCCATGGAGGGGGCAGGCCAGAGACTAGGAAATGACCGTGGCACCAGCTCTGCTTCAGGCTATCTCAACCTTCCCTGGGAAACCACCTGCCCAAGATCCTGTGGCATCACTGTAGGAATTTTTAGGTGTGTGAAAAATGAGATGGTGCTGAGCTCCAAGGTCCCTTATATAATACTGCTGCCTATAAATTTCCTCAGGGGCTCCAGACCGATCTGCTGAAATTGATAACCGTGTTTAGTGGTCTGTGTGGCACTCCCAACACAGGTAAAGCTGTTGATATATGCAAAGCAAATGACCGACGCAAGGTTGCCATTGGAAGTCAGAGGGCAGTAACATATTTGGGTCAGAATGAAGTCAAGTTTGACATACTATGGTCTTTGTTCCCTGGAAGAGCCATCCGCTACAGAGGTAATTTCTGCTGCAAAGATGAGTGCAGGGCCTCTATACTTACAGAGGCATAATGAAACACGATACTGTTTCATTATAGTCTGACCAGATACAGATGTTCAAAAAGGCATAGTTGAATGTCATGGAAATGAAAATAGAGGTATTGTGAGGGGAAAAAAAAGACTGAGAGGTGGGTTCTTGAAACAAAATAGAGAAGTGACTCCACTTGGAAGTGGAATGAAGACTCAATAAAAAGTAAAATAATTATGATAACAGAAAGAAATGCAAAGGATTCTGTCACTCAGTAATAGGAAGGACTTCTTAATAACTTGAGAAGTAGGGCTGATGGTTCGTCCTGCAGTAAGACACCCAGACCCTGTGTCTGCATCCGAGTCCCAGCTCCAGGTCCTAACTACACCGTTTTGCTGATTGTGGACCTTGGGAGAAAGCAGGGGGAGCTCAAGTGAGGTTAGATTCCTTTCACTTGAACAAGACGGATTTTACATTTCCTGGATCTTGTCAAGCCTAGTACTGGCCTTTGGAAAGCATTTTGGAAGTGAACCAGTGGATGAGAGCTATGCGCGTGTGTGTATGTGTGTGTGTGTGTGTGAATGTGTTGGTTTGTGTCTCCCTCTCATTCTAACATTCTTTCAAATAAGTAAAATAAGTCTTTTGCGAGGTTGGGTGAGCCACTGCTTTTTCTTGTTTTTCTATTTGTAAAATGGAGATGAAAATCTTTGCTTGTCTTAGCCCTGTCCTATAGTTTAAATTATGTAATGAAATTATGTTATAATGATATGTGTAAGGTTTTGTATAGTGTCATCAGTATGAGATATCACTTTACTGAGTAAAGAGTGGTTATTCTTTTGGAGTTAAGGTTTCCACACCAATGTTTTTTCCACAACTTCCTCTCCTTGGCTTTGAAATGTTAAGTGAAAACTTCCCTGTTTTGAGGCTTTCTATAAGTGACATCATGTGCTACACATGGTTCCTTGAAGAAAACATTAACAATGGACTTCAAGAAAAAAAAAAAAGGAAAGGTGATTGTCACTGGCTTGCTGATGCTCCAGAATCAATATTCTATACTATTGCAGATTCAATATCATTAAAAATAATTGCTTTCTTTTTATTTGAAGGCAGAGAGACAGACAAGAAAGCAGAGATCTTTCATGGTCTGTTTCTCTCTCCAGATTTGCACAATAGACACAGCTAGGCCAGCCCAAGCCACAGGAACAGAACTCATTCCAGATTTTCCTCGTGGATGGAAAGAATCCGGGTACTTGAAATGTCACCTGTTGCCAGCCAGAATGTATATTAGCATGGAGCTGGAGCTGATAGCAGAGCCAGGATTTGAACCCAGGCGCTCTGATATGGCATACAGGTATCCCTAGGAACATCTTAAACATGATGCCAAACATTTGCCCCTACTGCAAATTTTTCTGCACCTGGAAGCAGTTTATATCCCTGAATGTGATGCAGTCTCATAAATGATTTAGATCTCCTGATGGCCAGATGTTACAAATAAAACAAATTTATAATTAGTTATTTAAAAATAAAAAATATCTGGGCCAGCCAGATGGTGGCTTAACAGGCCAATCCTTTACCTGCCACACCGGCATTCCATATGAACACTGGTTTATATCCTGAATGCTACACTTCCAATCCAGCTCCCTGCTTATGTCCTGAGAAAAACAGTGGAGGGTGGCTCAAGTCCTTTCCCTGCATTCACATGGAAGGCTCAGAAGAAGCTCCTGGCTTCCAGTTTTAGATCAATTCAACTCCAGCCATTGCAGCCATCTGAGGTGTTAACTGGCAGGTGGAATCTCTCTGTGTGTCTCTCCTTTCTGCAAATCTGCTTTTCAAAACAAATAAACAAAACTTACAAGCAGGTTGCTAACCACACTCTGTTGGAGGAAGTGTAATCCAGTGTAATCTACTTGGAGAACTATTTGGTAATGGCCGTCAAAATGAACAAACACAGGTATAAAAAGCAATCATTGCCACTTTTAGGAATTCATTTTTATTTTAAATTTATTTCTCAAGGTTTATTTATTTTTATTTGAAAGGTAGATTTTACAGAGAGAGGATAGGCAAAGAGAGAAGGTCTTCAATCCACTGGTCCAGTCCCCAAATGGGGGCAGTGGCCCAAGTTGAGCTAATGCAAAGCCGAAGCCAGGAGCTGGGACTTGAGGCATTCTCTGGCTGCTTTCCCAGGCCATAAGCAGGGGGCTGGATCAGAAGTGGAGCAACTGAGCCATGAACTGGCACCCAGATGCGTTATCAGTGGCAGTGGCAGAGAATTTGTTTGCTATGCCAATGTGCCAGCTCCCACTTCTAGGAATTTATCCTAAACAGTATTTCTGCATGTGCACAAAGAATGATATGCAGGACAGATATTTGGTGCAATTGTTTAGTGCTTGGTTTTAGTCATGGCTATTTCCTAACTCACATCGTAGGAGACATCCAACAATGGCCTAAGTGTCACAGGTTCATGGATGCACACAGGAGACAAGGATGGAGTTCTGGGCTTCTGGCTTTAGCCTGGCTCATCCTGGCTGGTTGGGTGTTCCAAGATTTTGATATTAAAAATGACACTTTTTAAAAAAAATTAATCTTTAAAAACTTTCTTATTTTTCTTTTTTTTTAAAAGATTTATTTTTATTATTTTTTCATTGGAAAGGCGGATATACAGAGAGGAGATACAGAGAGGAAGATCTTCCATCCGATGATTCACTCCCCAAGTGAGCCACAACGGGTCGATACTATGCCGATCCGAAGCCAGGAGCCTCTTCCGGGTCTCCCACGCGGGTGCAGGCTCCCAAAGCTTTGGGCCGTCCTCAACCGCCCTCCCAGGCCACAGGCAGGGAGCTGGAAGGGAAGCGGGGCTGCCGGGATTAGAACCGGCGCCCATATGGGATCCCGGGCGTGCAAGGCGAGGACTTAACCACTTGCGCCACCGCGCCGGGCCCACTTTCTTATTTTTCTTAAAAGGCAGAGACAGAGAAAGCTTTCATCTGCTGGTTCACTACAAACAAGGCACACACATAGATACAGCTGAAATAGAAAGTACAGTCGGAAGAACCAGAAAAATTAGGGACTGTTGCCTTAGGAGAAGACTGAGCTTTAGCACTGGAGGAAGACCTGCCTTTTACTGAGTAAATTCTTCACTATTTTAACGTGCAAATCAATTATAGCCTCCTGTGTTTTCCGATTTATTTGGGATATTTACATTTAATAGCAGGTGGTATAAACTGCTATGATTGCTGCTAGGACCTGCTGACAGCTTTTGAATGGAGAATTTCCTTTTAATTGTAGCATCCTTACAGGATTTTTTATACAAAAGTTCAACCTGTAAGTGATTGTCTCCCTTTGCAAGGCAGGAGCTTTTGTGTGACTCCATCTATCCACTTATCTTCTTATTCTCCTTGGCAGGTATTCTGCTGTGTATCACCACATGCTCATTTCAGTGTTAGTAATATAATGATACTATTTTGGCTCAGAATGTAGAATATTTCTAGACAAGAGCATTCTTTCTTTATTTCTTTTATTATTTTTTTTTTTTTAAGAAATGAAAATTTCTCATCCCATCCATGAGAGGAGGACTGCTAGCCTGAGCTTTTTAAAGTGCTCCTTTAAATTTGGTGTTTACTTCTAACCTTCTTGTTTGTACTGATTTGATTTTACTGCCTACAGACTTTCTGGTGTGTGGCCTTGCCAAGTAGATGAAATGCACTCTGCAGTCCCGAATTAAAATGTGAGTCCTCAAACTTTCTGAATAATTTGAGGGCAACCTAATTAACCCTTTGAAACTTAACAAAGTAAGGGTAAAATATCTCCATTTTGGGAGCTGCTGGGAAGTGGGAATGGAATAACTCAGTATGCAGAGTGGGGAAGAGAGTACTTCCTGGGTTGCTGGTCTCCAACTCCCCTGGGTCTCTAAGTTATTTAAGTTACTTAAATAATCCTTCAAGGGTACACTCTATCTTCTATTTGTTGAATATTTATAGATTTATTTAATTTTATTAGCAATAACTTTGATATTTATATTTTCAGTTGGAAGACAGATTATTACAGATGGAGAAGGAGTCAGAGAGAGAGGTCTTCTTCTGTTGGTTCATTCCCCAAATGGCTGCAATGGCCAAAGCTTAGTCGATCCAAAGCTAGGACCCAGTTTTGGATCCAAAGATTCTCCTGGGTCTCCCACATGAGTTCAGGAACCCAAAGTCTTGAGCCACCTTCCAATGCTGTCCTAGGCCATTAACAGAGAGCTGCACTGGAAATGGAACAGCCAATGCTGGTGCAACAGGTGGAAGATCAGCTGGCTGTGCCACCATGCTGATCTCAGTATTGGTAATCTTATGGTACTATTTTGGTATCTAATAGAGAAAGGAACAGAATATTTCTAGCCAGTGTCAACCTTTTATCTCTTCTTCTTTAATTGTTTATTAGAAACACAGAGTTACAGAGAGGCTGTAAGGTCTCCCACACAGGTGCAGGGTCCCAAGTCTTTGGGTCATCCTCTACTGCTTTCCCAGGCCACAAGCAGGGAGCTGGATGGGAAGTGGAGCAGACAGGACATGAACTGGGATCCATATGGGATCTCAGCATTTGCAAAGCGAGGATTTGATCACTCAGCCACCATGCCAGGCCCTGTTTTAATTTTTGAAATGGCAGTTGTTTGTTCTCAAAGCTTTAAGATTTCATCACGATGTCTTTGTGCCTTCATTGTTTCTCCTCAAGAAGTTAGCTGTCAATCTAATCATACACATAGGGGACCTTTTCAAAATGTACTACATGTGTTTTAATGAGGCTTGTGTTTTCATAGTTATATTTAGATTTGTGTCATAACAACTGCAGTATCTGAAATACACGTGTGTCTCTTCCTATTGTATATACATATATTTTTATTCCTGTCTCTATGTGCTTGGTAACATACTAGTGAGTGCCAAACATTCTGTATGAAAATGCTCTCAATAGTTTTACCTTCCACCAGAAGAATAAAATCAAAACACCTTTAGTCCATCAAGGGATAAGCTGACTTGAGGTTGAGTTTTATTGCTTAAAGGCCAGTCTGGTAGTTTGCCTGCATTTTTAGGATGCGGTACCATTACTTCCTATTAACTGGCCAACATGGCAAAACCCTGCACATTCTGTTTGAATCACCCTTCTGTCCCGTCCTTCCCTCCACAGCATTTGACACTCTGCTTCTCTCAAGGACCTCGTTTTTCTCCCTGACGAGTATCCTGAAACCTCTACCTGCCTTCTGTGCTGCTCTGCGGCCACTGTCTGTCAGCTTCCCAGTCCTTGCACCCGGCTCGTTTCACGTATGAGTCAGCGAGTGACTCAGTAGAGACTCCAGGCTGCTTGGTGGACTTCAGGGAGTTTTCCTCCTTTCCGGGATCCTGGCCCTTCAAACACTGAATGCCTTGCGAGGGCTTCTACTCCTTCAGAATTGAAAATGAATTATTTTGGATTTTCTTTGGGGGGATTTTTCTGTTACAAGTTAGCTGTTATGCTTAAAAGTAAAGAAAAAAATCTTAAATACAAGGTCTGCTCAGTATTCCTGAGGTGAAGCATCAACCTCAGAGTGCTTACAACGACTGATGGTGTCATTTTTAAAGAAAAAAATATATGCATATATGTATAAAATCCCCATTTTTAGGAATAAGGAAACAGAAAGTCAGTCCCTAAAACTCCTGTAGCTAATAAGTAACAATGTGGAACTTGAATTCATTTCATCTGTTTTTGAAGTCATTCTTTTTGTAAAGATTTATTTTTATTGGGAAGGCAGATTTTCAGAGATACAGAGAGACAGAAAGATCCTCCATCCACTGGTCCTGTCCCCAAATGGCCACAGCAGCTGGAGCTGAACTGATCTGAAAGTGGGAGCCAGCAGCCAGGAGCTTCTTCTGGATCTCCCACACTGGTGCAGGGTCCCAAGTCTTTAGGTCATCTTGTACTGCTTTCCCAGGCCACAAGCTGGGAGCTGGAGAGGAAGTGGGGCTTCTGGGATATGAACTCTGCCCCTACAGGATCCTGGCTCATGACGGGGGAGGATTAGGCAATTGAGCCATTGCACCGGGCCCTTTGAAGTCATCTTTCAACAAGTGTTTTATTGTGGAGGATGTAGTCTGGGTAGCATGCCTTCCCCAGATCTCTAACAAGCAATGAACAACACACAAAACAAGCAAAGTCTGCTGCTGTAGCTGAGCTCCAAACTAGGGACAAGCAGGGTAGGGGCTGTGATGGCTGCCTGGGGTTTATAAATCATTGCTAAGGGCTTCCACAGAGCAGGCCAGTGCACATCCATGTGAGCGAGATAGCTGGGACAGGAGATGGATCTGATGGGGAGGGGGGCTTGAAGGCTCTCCCAAGGCCAGGCCACTACACAAACTGACACACAGGGGAACTAGGCTTGGAGACAAGGCAAGGGGCAGTACTTGGGTACCTGCAAGTCACTGGTGCATATGAGGGATAAGGCTGGGAGTGTGTTGGGCCAGCCTGCTGCAATCACTGGTAATGTGAGAGCAGGGGCTAGGAGCACACTGCTCAGGCCACTGCACCTGCCTGCAATTGCGGGGCTTGGGGCAGTTATCCAGCCTGATAGGAGCTCTGGGGGGAACCCTCTGACTAGATGGCCCCACTCACAGGGGTATATGGAAGACAAGGCTAGTGGCAGTCTGGACCAGGCTACAGCACCTATGGGGCTTGCAAGAATAGAGAATGAGGATGGGCCAGGTAGGATGGCCAGGTCAGCAGTGGGCTCCCTAAATCACGAGTGCCTTAGATGGACAGGACCTCTGATCACAGGGAACATCCCATAGACATGTTGTCTGGCTGTAGAACATAGTTTGCAAGTTCAGGCCTCCTCTGTTGCTGATCCCTATGCAAGGATGAGGAACACACCCAGACACACATGAATTACAAGGCTGTCTGCTCCTCTTGTCCAAAAGACTTTAAGCACCTCTTCAAAGGCGGAAAGAACAGCAAGTGGCACCGCTCTTTTAGTTAAATTCTACAGAAAGCACCCAGGCCTGTGGACACTGTGGTATAGACACAGTCAACAAAAGGCCCCTGAACTCACACAGAGAGAACAGTGCCCAGCCCCCGTGAGGACACAATGAAGCCAACAACATGTTAGAGCACTCAGGACGACGTGGGAGTCACAGACACGGGCACTAAAGGGAGTCTCCAGTCGGAGATCAAGATCTACTAGATGCAGGTCAAAGTCTAGACAAATACACAGCAAACCTAGTATCACCAGCTGGAGTCACCCCTCACTTGCTTTAGTGTCACCTACCTACCACCCAGGACATTCTCCTCCCCACCGCGGCCCCTGGCTCAGCATCAGCAGACTGCATCTGTCCCCTGGCTTAAAGTTATCTGCCAACAAGGAGCAGTGTGCTGCCTTCTTCCGACGCCCACCCCAAGGCCACAGTAGGGCAGCTGGAAATGTTTCTTTCACCCATCCTGCCTCCACCCTGACCATCTCTGTTCCCATCAGTGGCCCACATGGGTCTATAATTCGCTCACTGTTGTAATTAAAGAAATAAAAAAGAAGCATGCAAAGCAAAACAAATGCTTCAATACTGTGACTATATTTAGGAATGCACAGGATCCCTCTTTGATCTCCCACATAGGTGCAGGGTCCCAAGACTTTGGGCCATCCTCTATTGCTTTCCCAGGCCATAAGCAGGGAGCTGGATCGGGGAAAGGAGCAGCTGGGTTACAAACTAGTGCCTATGTTGGATGTTAACGTTTGTAGGTAGAGGATTAACCTCTTGAGCCATCGTGTCAGTCCCTGATAATATTATTCTTTCAAACAATAGATATGAAGCAGTTTTGAGTGGCTTGGAAGCTGCATATTTGTGTCTCATATCCAAGAAATATATAGCTCTGAAAAAGTGTTACAGAGCCGGCATTGTGATGCCGTGTGTCAAGCTGCTGGCTGTGATACACACATCCTGTGTCAGTGCTGACTCAAGTTCTGAGCAATCCCCTTCTGATTTAACTGCTTGCTAGTGTGCCTGGGAAGGTAGCTAAAGTGGGCCAAGACTTCAGTCTTCGCATCGATAGAGACCTGTATAGAGTTCATGGCTACTCGATTCTGCCTGGCCAACCTCAGCTCTTACATCCACTGGGTGAATGAAACACAAGATGAAAAATCTTTCTCTGTTTCTACCTCTCTCGGTTACTCTACCTTTCAATCAAATAAATAAATCTTTTTAAAAGGTGAGCAGAAAAGTTTTCCTAGTAGAAAATAATCTACTTTGTGTTTAGATGGAGCTAAAATGACTTCATGGCATTGTGTCAGACATCCACCTGACCAACAGCTCTGTGTAAGTGATTTTGTTTAACTTAGTGTCATTCCAACCAGAACTTAGGAGAACAGTCGGGCAAAAAGATTCACTCTTTCCTAATTATAATTTCAGAAAGATGTTCACGCAATTGGAATGGCTTGTCTGAGTCAAATTGCTTGAGGAATGTTTTTTTAAAGGCTCATTACACAGCTCTCTTTCAGGGAGTTGAGGAGCCAAATTCAGCAGGTTGATGCCTGTGAGGCGTGTTTACAATGTGAATTTCAGAAATGTTTATGTGGATTTCATTTTCATTTAAGAATGCATTTTCCATATTGGAGTTATTCCTCTTGAAATAATAAACAAAACTATGCCATTGTGAAAATAATGCACAGAGCCCCGAAAACAGCTTTTGAAGGGTCTCCTTACTTCCAGTGGTAACCAAAGAAGGTGCTATTTCTAGAATACCAGCCTTGCATGTGAATCCAATAGCTGAGTGACTTCAGCTGGTGAGTAGCTTTATTGGACAGGGATGCCTGGTACTTTTTCCACTGTGTTTAGGGGATTTTACACCCAAATATTAACTCTCTCCAAAAGAGATTTGGGGAAGAGTGATATTACTGGTTACGGGTAATGGTTGGTAACATTGATTGACAACATCTTATGTTTCAGTAACTGTACTAGACAATTTTACATTATATTTTAATTAAATCCGAACAATCCCACGATCTGGATACTCTGTTTTACAGACAAGAAAACAGATTTAGTGAGGTTAAGTAAGGCAATAAAGCTAAGATCTGAATCAAGCATATCTTTACTATCCTCTCTTAAAATAGAGTTGGGAAGAATCAAACAACCAACAAATGAGAGCAGACCTAACTCCATCTTCCTATTTTCCTTTTACTATTTCAAGTGGAACTTCCAGATGCAGCCAGCAAGCAGCCTTGTGAGCCCAGATGGTCCCTAAAATTGCCAAGAGGCGCTTGTGGACACAGCCATCCTTCATGGGTTCGCTCTCCTCACCTGCCCGGCTCTCCCATCGTTTCCCATTACTTTGCCTCTAGTTTGTCTCTCTCCAGAAACACTAGCCTCCCTGAGGATCGTGAGACATGCCAGGTGTGCACCCACATTAGAGGCTTTGTGCTTCCTGTCCCTTTCCTTGGGATCATTGTTCCTATAGAACATCAGATTTCTGATCTCTCGTATCTTCCTGCTAAGCCTTTTCAACTACTTTGTCTAAGACTCATTCTCCTTCCAACTCTCCAGCTCCCCACTTAGCTTCAGTTGACTTTTCCACCTGACAATAGCAGGTGTATTTGGTCATTGAGCTATGTTTTGCTGTTTATTTAAGGTCTCTGGTCCTGTGCTGTAGTGTGCACTGCATGACGACAGGAACTGGTCCATGGCATTGGCTATTGCCCTCCCTGTGTACGTAAAAGTCTTTGGCCTGTGGTAGGCGCTCAAGAAATGGTCACCAGGTAGATAAATAAACAAATACACTTTTCTGGAGGGCAGTTTGAGAATACTCATTAAAATATAAAATGATTGAAAACTTTGACCTAGCCAATTCTACTTCTTAGATCTATTATAGGGTAAGGTCTATATGAAAGTGTTTATGAGATATAAGGAATGAAAAAATAGATTCTGGAACATTTATGGCATGATTGTATTTTATTAAGGTTTGTAATAGATTTTGTTTGTATTGGCACATGCAGTACTGTGTAGAATGGTAGTCACCAAAAAAATAATGATGATTTTGGTGCTGGGAAGTGGGATTGGGATTAATCTTTACTGTTTCTTCATATTCTTGTATATTTTGAAAAAACAAACTAACTATCTTTCGGAAAACATTTCCTTCAAAAGTTAATAGAGTGGTTATAAGAGTGAAACAAAAGTTCTCAACTTCAGAATTTATTCTGATGTGCAGCCTTATATCAAAGATTCCAGCAAAAAGGCTGCAGGTGAGCTCAGTGGCAGGTGGCCGAGTTGGCTGTGATTCTTCCTACTCACCGGTCCTGTCACAGTGCTAGCAGAAACCCTTATCTGGCCAAGCTGACCAAAGACTGGTTGCCTCCCACCTGGTGTCCCTGCTCCTTCCTGCCCCTCTGCTTCAGGGGAGCAGCCCTCAGTGGCTCCCTGTGGTCAGAGCCCACGCGCCAGGTCAGCAGGCTCAGGGCTGCCTTCCCACAAAGCTCCAGCCGCACTTTTTAAAGACTGCAAACACTCCCTTCCCTTGCCTCTCATCTGCCTGGGTCTTATGTCTACATTTCACACATTAAAACCTGCTTTCACTCTTTCTCTCCACCATCTTTGCCTCCTAACAGTTGGATTACTTTCATAAAATGTTTTTTATATCTATTACTGCTACACCCAGGTGGAGAAAAAAATTGTTGCACTCCTGTGTATTAGCTACAGAGCCCTTTTATTGTTTATTCAATAAATGTTTAAGTTCCAGGGAATTCTTGGGTAATAATTCCTCTTGCTTTGCCTGTTAATAAGTTAAGAATTTGGTTCTTACAATACAGTGGTGAATGGATGAGTCAGAACTCTGACAAATCAAAATTTCCTCACCCCCACAGGCTCTCTTTTGCTGTGTAATCATGATAGCATTAAATAATGATTAGAGATGATGTTGAGCTGATATTTTACTTTTTGTTTTAGTGTTGCAGATGGGAACAACTCTTATCTCTTTATTGATAGTTAAAAGTGATTCTCAGAATACATTCATTTATAATTTTTCTCAATCAGATGCCAAAATGTCAACTTAGGTTATTTTTAAATAAAAACATCACAAAGTAGCAAGTACCCACAATTTCTCAAGATAGAGCAAGAGAAAAAGGTTTTGTAAGACGCGTTGTTGCATTTATTCCATTAATGCATTGTTAATACATAAGTCATGAGGAGTGAGGACCCACATCTCATGCCGTTTTCTTCTCATAACAGGCTCCAGATATCATGAAGAATTATCATATGATAAGAAGTCAAGCTTTGAGCTAGTGTAGGAATTTCCCAAATGTGATGTCAACCTTTTTGTTTTCTATTAAAGAAAAAAAAGGGTCATAAAATTGTCATATGTTGTAGCATTAAGGATTCATTAGCATTATTTTGAAGGCAAAAGCAGCAAAGGTACTGGGTTAAAAAATGTGGTATATATACACACTATGGAATATTATTCAGCCATAAAAATACAATAACATCCTGTATTTTGCAACAAAACAGACACAACTGAAATTGGTTAAGCTCAGGGAAATAAACCAGTTTCAAAAAGAAAAACATCTTATGTTTCTGCCCATATGCAATAGCTAGTATAGAAAAAATAGGAATGAACTAGTCGCTTTGGGATATGATTGTCACTTTTAACCCAAGTTTATGCCCCAGGGGAATTGTAGTTTTTCTGTTGAATAAGGTGATTAGTGGCAGATTAAGACCATGAATATAGAGTGGATTAAATTATATCTTTTCAAAAGCTGATGAAGAGGTTAGGGAGTAGTATTGAGAGGAACAAGGGAGGGAGGGAAGTATGGTCATTTTCTTGAAACTGTACCTGTGGATTGCACATCTGTCCATTAATAAAAATGTTTTAAAATAAGACAGATGTTCATTTCTGCAGCTCAGTTTTATAACAGTGCAGGTAAAGGAAGTAAGGTAGCTACATGCAGCTAGGGATCCAGTCCTCTTTCATTTCTTGCTCCATCTTGACATGTAGCTTCCAGTTTGTATATCAATATGACTGCGCCAGCTACAGCCGTCCTATCTCTGAGCAGCCGATAGGTTGGCAATAAGGCAAAGAGGAAAGCCACTCCTTCCGCTCCAGACTAAGTCCTCTAAGTTCAACACTTGATTCTGCTGACTCCCCACTGGCCAGATGTAGTTAAAGAATTACAATGAGCTGCAAAAGGTCTGACAAGTGCCAATTTTACAGGGTGGTCATACAGCAAGTTAAAAATTATTTAGGATAAGAAAATGAGAGGGGTGGGACAATTGGCATTCTTTCTGTTGGCACAGACAAAAGTAAAATCAAAGAATTTGGGAATTTTAAAAAGAGGGAAAAGGAGAGCAGGAAGACAGTCAAAGATCACCTTGATGAATATAGATTGTTGTAAGGTGTTTTCTCATTTTGTGTTGTTCAGTGGATTCTAGACTTCAAAGTCTATTCTTATCACTGCATGACAAACCTAAACCTATGTTTATGTGTTGTCTATTGCTCCTACATACTGAATTTTATTAATGAAACAAGTGCCTATGAATGTAAACTGATGTGTGTCAGGCTGCAGTGGACAGCAAGGACACATTAGTTCCTGTCTTCAAGGAATGACATGAAGGAATGACATGAGGGAAGACTGACCAAGCAACTTGAAAGTTACTAACGATAGAAAGGGCCAGTAGCAGGTTAATCCTCTGCTTGAGGCACCGGCATTCATACGAGTGTTGGTCCCAGTCTTGGTGGCTCCAGTTCTTTTTGTCTCCTTCTCTATAACTCTGCCTTTTAGTAAAACTAAATAAACCTTAAAAATATTATTAATGATGTATAATGAAAAGCACAGGGAGCTAAAGCAGCCTAGAGATAAGTCTCCTGTATCACATTGGGGAATGGAGAATAATTTCTCATATTAAATTCCTTTTTTTTTAAAATAAGATAATCTCACATGCCTGGGAGAAGCAGAATGATTTTTCTAGATTTCATCCATCTCAAGAATGCTAACTAGAGAATAGAGTCAAACTTTCCATGTCTTGAATGTCTGCTGTGTATGAGTCATTGAGCCTGTCAGAAAATCTGTGGTGGCAAAAGAGACTAAAAGTTGGTTTTGCATCCTCAGGAACTCTGTAATTCGAGTTTTGTGAGAGATGATTGAAAAAGTGTATGGGATAAGCAGGTGAACTCTGACTTGGTAAAGTCTCAGAGAATGTGGCATGCCAACTGAGCCTTGAGTAGAGGTGATAGGCTACAAGGATTTTTTTACATGGAAATGGTAGAAAAAAAACACAGAAAATGAAGGGTGTGTTTAAGGATTGACTTTCAGTCAAATGTACCCAATGGGATATGAAAAAAACACTATAGGGTTACATGCATAGTAGATATTTGTGGAAGATCAGAAGTTAGTTATCAGGCAGGCCTTCATTTCTCTGTTTAGTTGATCAGTTTTTGTTGATTTATAGAAGCTACCAGAGAGGTAACTCTAAGGACAAAGACCAGAGGGTAGGCTTTAAATATTTCCCAACATGGGTAACATTGTAGCACAGCTGGCTAAAACACTGCTTAGGAGAGCTACATCCCGTATCATTCTATGATTCGGGGGCCTGGTTCCTGTCCTGGTCACTCCACACTCCTATTCAGCTTCCTGCTAATGCATCTGGAATGGAGTGACCGATGACCCAGAATGTAGGTTCCTGTCACTTGGGTGTGAAGCCCAGACGAAGCTCCTGGATCCCGACTTCAGGTTGGTTCAGTCCTAGTTGTGGCGTTTGGAGGGTGAACCAGTGGATTAATGTCCTTTTTTTGTTTTTTTACTCTCTCTTTCATTTTGTCTTTTTTTTTTTAAATCATAAATTACCTGAATGAAGATTTTCAAAAGGAAGAGGCTTATGAAGAGTTATCTTTATGCCCAGTAAGTTGGAGAAAAGAACAAAGTAGATAAAACTCAGGTTTTCAGATTGAGTGCTTGGGAGCATGATGATGCTGTTGAATGGTCTAGGGAAGAAACAGAGGAAAGAAGCAGTGTGGGGACACAACTAATCATTCCTTATCCAATAGCCATGTCCCTGTCCTTCACAGCCATGTCCCTGACCTTCACAGCCACACCCCTGCCCTTCACAGCCACAGCCCTGTCCTTCACAGCCACACCCCTGACCTTCACAGTTACACCACTGCCCTTCACAGCCACAGCCCTGTCCTTCACAGTTACACCACTGCCCTTCACAGCCACAGCCCTGACCTTCACAGAGCCTTGATTTTGATGAATAACCAACATCCTAGTCCTCAAAGGAGTGTCCTGACTGCTGTAAGCATCTCGATGCTGACTCACTGGTCCAGGAGGGGCTGTAGTACTTACCTGGCCTTGTCAGATGGAGTACACATGTTATGATTGGGACTGCATATTCCAAGTTGTGGGAAGTCCCTAGAGGGATAGGCTCAATAAACACCCAGACAGAAAAGGCAAATCATCCTACAGTAGAAAGTATCAAGAAAATGATGGAAAAAGAACTCAGGAAATTCAGTCTGTCCTGGGTCCGCCCTTAGCTAGATGAGAGCAGCCTTTGAAAATCAAACTGACATTAGGATCGCATGTCACAGAAGCTGGCTGGAACTTTTGACCTGAAACTAACAAATTTACTTTCCCGCAGAAACCAGCACAGCAGAATTCCCCAGAGGATTTCAGCAAGACTCTAAGTTTCCTAACATTCTTGAGAATGCAATTCAAAATTGCATGGTACACAAAGACCAAAACAAATGTCAACACACTTTAGGAAAAGTAAGCAACAGATACCCATGTCATTTTTGAATTTACATCTTGTAAGAGAGTATTACAGAAATGTTTCAAGTGGTAAGGGAAAGCCATTTTGAAATGATTGAACATCTCAGCAAATAACATAGGATTAAAAAGGAAGCATACAGATTTTTGAACTGGAAAATACAATAACCAAATCAAAAACCCCTAGGATGGACCAAATGGCAAAATTGATATATCAGAAAAATCGCGAAGTTTGAAATAAATCAACAGAAATTATCCAATATAATGACAAAAAGAAGGACTTGGCAGGGTTGCAAACAATAGGAACAGTCCCTACTGTTTCCAGCAGTAGAGAGAATAGCAGAGGCTCTAAATTTGTGTTATGAGTCCCAGACGAACAGCAGAGAATTTCAAACATATTGATGCCCCATAAATACAACCTTGACAGGTTTACCCATCTCTCTGACCCTGTTTCCTCACCTGTGAAAATGAGTAGAACAAGGCTAAGATAGGACTTTCATGAGAACGAAGATCATGAAAACAAAACACTTAAAAATGATTCCTGGGCCTGGCGCTGTGGCATAGCAACTAAAGTCCTTGCCTTGAACGCTCCAGGATCCCATATGGGCGCCAAATCTAATCCTAGCGGCACCACTTCCCATCCAGCTCCCTGCTTTTTGCCTGGGAAAGCAGTCGAGGACAGCCCAAAGCTTTGGGACCCTGCACCCGCATGGGAGACCTGGAAGAGGCTCCTGGCTTCGGATCAGCATAGCATTGGCCGTTGCAGCCACTTGGGGAGTGAATCATGGGACGGAAGATTATCCTCTCTGTCTCTTCTCCTCTCTGTATATCTGACTTTGCAATAAAAATAAAATACATCTTTTAAAAAAAATGGTTCCTGACGTACAGTGATTCGAATAAATAATAGCCTTTTGGAAAGGAGCGGGTTGGTCAGCAAAGATGACAACGAGGATTTTGGCAGAGCTCTACGCAAGGTGCAGAGGATCATATGGAGCCTTCCCCGCAGGCTGAGGGGATGAGCAGGACCACCTCGAATAGATTAAGAGCAGAAGATGCAAACACTTGCTGACAAGAAGCTGCAAGATGGAATAAGAGTTGCTGCAGAACACAAGGCTGATGGGATACTTTCTCTTTTTTAAGGTAGAAAATATGTTTCGGAGAATCAAGATGGCGGAATAGGGCAAGGACATGTTTAAACAGACAGAGAAATATTAGTCATTGAGGGGACATTGCAGGAAAGAGGAGAGGAGAGAACAATAGCAGAGGGGTACCTGGAGACTGACAGACACAGGTAAGCAGCGGACACAACGGTGTGGTGTTGCAATGACGGATACTCCAGTGGCATTCAACAAATGGTGATCTGAACTCCACTGACAGCCAGAACTCCACCAGCAACAAGGTGGGAAGAGATGTTTATTAAGAGCTCAGGATGTGAATCCAGACACAGAACTGTCTGTCCTGCTGGTCTGTTTGATTTGACCAGGAGCAGAGACAGAGCAGCAGATCCCAGACAGGCAGCATGGGAACAGGGTGGATTTCACAGCCCAGTCTGCCTCCTAACCCGAATCAGGCACCATTTTGTTTAAAGAGGCAAAGGCTATGGAGGCAGGACTGCACATGCACTGAGAAGGGAGTGAACTCATTTCTGGCTCACTGAACTGCAACATCATGGCATCTTACAGGTTCCACCCAAGACAGGTCTGGGTAGCTCTCAAACCAGACGGCCAGCAAATTAACAAATCTAGTAGTGTTGCATCCGATGCCATTTGTACAGTGTGGCAAGGGCCTTGAGACTGTGGGGACAGCACTGAGCTGAACATACACTGAGCTCAGTGAGAACTTACACTGGTTCCACAGGAAAATAATACTGACTATGGCATTGTGTGAGTCAAAATAGAACCATGTGGCCCTCAGACAAAATGGTCAATAGGTTCCAGCAAGATCACCACCATCAACAACCTAGCTAAATAGGACACCTGGTATCTCCCTAATCCTGGAACCTACTCCAATCAGAAGTGGGAGAAAGGCTGTATAGACAATGGTGCAGCCTCAACATGGTATCAGGAGGTGGAGTTGAGAAAAGAGCTGGGGCTATGAAGACCATGGTGGAAATCTAACATAAGAACCCAGACCTAGAACTCACTGTAGGGAGTGGCACAATTGGCTGCAACCAAAGAGTTGTGTACCAACCGCAATAAGTAAAATCGAACTATTGAAGTGGGTGACACAGGTTAGAAACCCGCCCCAAGGAGAAGACTCTGCTAACCCGAAGTACAATGACCAAGAGAAAAAGACACACTGAATATTACTGAAGATTCCCCTGCAAAGCAGCAAAACCCTATGCCAACCTCCGAGCTACTGAGGAGGACATCGAGAAAATGGGGGACACAGAATTCAGAAAACTAATTTTAAAGCTTCTGATCAACAATGAGAAGCACATACAAGAGTTCAAAGAATATGTCACACTGGAAATGAATCAAATGAAAGGTGATATATCAGAAATGAAGAATGCAGATGAGCAAATTAAAAGTACAGTGGAGAGTCTTCAAAATAGAATGAAGGAGACAGAAAAAAGAACCTCAGAATTGGAAGATATGTCCTGTCATCAGGGAGAAACAAACAAAAAGCTGGAAGCTGGCAACCACAGTATTGTAGGTTAAGTCATGGCCTGAAGTGCTGGCATCCCATATGGCACCAGTTCATGTTCCAGCTGTTTCACTTCTCACCCCTCTCCCTGCTGATGTAAAGCAACAGAAAATAGCCAAATCCAAGGGCCGCAGCACCTATGTGGAAGACCCAGAATAAACCCCTGGCTCCAAGCTTTGTACCAGCCCAGCTCTGGCCATAGCAGCTATTTGGGAAGTAAACTGGTGTATGGAAGAGTCTTTTCTCTGTCTCTCCTCTCTTTGTAAATCTGCCTTTCCAATAAAATAAACCTAAAATAAATGAATACGTAAATAAATAAATCTTTTAAAGAAAAAGAGATTCTAAATCAGATCAGTTCTGAATTGTTGAACAGCAAAACAAAAAAACAGGAAATGCCTTAAAAATATCCAATGCAAACTTATTTACAACTCTTATTTTCAAAACTTATTTTAGAACCACCAAATTATCTTATCAATAAAGGCATTTTTAAAACTTACGTATTTAGTTGTAGTCTATTTTTTTTTCTTAGAAAGGGTATTGGAGGGCTTGGTCACAGAGGTTGGAAGTGTGCCAAGAAGAAAAGCTAGAGGCAGGGACAAGAAAGAGAATACCTAAGGTGAAGAAAGATCCTCAAATGGCAGCCATCCCAGATCAGAATCAGAAGTCTCCAAAAGAAAAACATCCAGAAACACAGTTTGAGAAATACTTGCGGTTTCCAAACATCTAAAGAGAAATTCAGGTGATTTCACCAAAGCATTGCTTGAGTGCATTGAAATATAAGGAAATAAATAATTATTAATGCTATAGAAAACGCACAGTTGTTCAGGGGGGGAATATGAATCACAGTATCCCCTCTGAGTCGGCTATGAATAGTATCTAAACAGTTGTAAGGAGGTAATCACCGAATATCCCTTGAACCAAAATTGTGATCAAGTTCTATGGAAAAGATCCCCATCTTTTTTTGCTGGAAAGGAGCGTTGCAGTAAAGTGAAGAGAGCAAATTCATTTTCCTTCACAGATCAGTGTTTGAAAACAATGCCTACTTCCATCCTCCCTTCTCCCTTAGGACACACTCAGGTTTGGAAGAAGAGCTGCCAGAAATGCAGATGGCGTGAGGATAAAGTTGGCACACTGAGGGTAACGGGATGGAAGGTGACTCAGGGTCCGTGTGTGAATCAACCGATCCAAGGACTGAGCCACTTGCAGTCTGCTTGCTGTGAAATGACCTCAGGACTTACTGAGAGCATCCAGCGCTTTGCACAACGGTCTGCACTGGCTGGCATGGCTTCTGAGCAAGGCACATAGAAGTCTAACAGCACAGGCAAAGGTCAGTGTTGATGATGAGATATGATTATTAAGCACTGACAATATGCCATGTCCTTCAAGCTACCTAAAGATTGATAGCCCTGTCAGCTATTCATGTATGCACAAAATTGTTCAAAGAAAAGGTGACTTTACTGAAATTAGCCCTTAATATTTTCTAGCACTTTATACTTTCAAGTATTAATTTTGACACATGAAAAGTTACAATTCTAAAGAAATACACTCTTTTGTGCTAGTTACTTCAGGCATGATGAACTGGAGAAATGAGTAAGAATATGTGAATTTCTCTAAGAACCTAAAAAACCGCTTCCATCTTTAAGATTATTTTGATAAACAATCATGTTATTTCAGACAAGATAGAACGTAACTTGCAAACTCGCTGCTTCTAAGGACTCCCCAAATCAGAAAGTCACTCTAAATCCCAGTGAAATCTTCATTTGCTGTTATGAACATGGAAGCCAGAGTGAAGGTGGTCATCTCACATTTAACAGTTTCTCATGAGCTGATCTGGGCTTTCATGAAATGAAATGAAAATGGCAAAACTATTGATCTGAAGATCCACCTTCTGCAAAGGAACCGTTGCATTTTGGAAGGTAACCATCTCAAAGATGCTATTGGAAAACCCAGTTTAACGTGCTGGTAGCTGGTTTGGGGTCAGGTCAGGACAGGTCTGCAGGTTTAAAAGAGGAAAGTCTATGTTGAAAGCAGAGACGGGCAGGAGGATGTGAAAAGGAGCTGGAGTTTGTCAGGTCTCTGGGACACAGGTACCACGGTCCCAGTGTGTGTGTGTAGGCTGGAGACTCTCTCTCCTGGAGCCAAGAGGAAGTTTTTCAAAACTAAAGGGAAAAGCTCCTACATCAACCGAGGCTTGGAGGCATTGTCCCGTGGCCTGCTACCGGAGACCAGATCAGGCTGACTCGAGAGCTTGCAAAGGATGCACAGATTGTCGAGATGGTAAGAAGAAGAGACAACACATGGACCATCAAGACATGATGCTCATAATGGACAATTTAGAAAAGTTGCCTTCTTCATTTATACACAAATCATCACAAGTTTTTGCACAACATCTGTTTCATTTTTGTTGCTTCATTATAAAATAATGATTACAAAATCAATCCTAAAAGCCATTATTATTGTTTTATTTCAGATAAAATGTTTTCAGCATGCTATTACTCATTCAAACCTGCAGTGACTTGCCTGAAGCCAGGAACTCCATGGTTGGCAGCACATGCAGTTACATAGTGACAAGTGGTTTAATTATATCCAAAATCAATATTCACTAAACATAAACTAATATTACTTAAAATATCCAGAGTGCAGAGTTAAAAGAAAAGCTCATAAATGAAAGGAATTTATGAAAGCATATAACATAGATCCTCTATTAAATCTTATAATCAATCATGCATTAATTACCATTACCTTCACCTACTACTGATTCAATTGTTTTTTGTTCTTTTGTTAAAGGGCAGTGAAAGGGATCAAGGCAACTCAGCCATTCTACAAACAGAGGGCCTTTACAATAAACTTCTTTTTATCTTTATAAACTGTTTTCTTTTCCTAAATGAGTGCCAATATAAGGTAGAAATTTTTATAAACTATTTTCTTTCCCTAAATATAAGTGCTGATATAAGGTAGAAATTTTAAGCCATTTTTGGGGGGGGAGTTCACAATTGTTTTCCTTTAGAAGATGCTTTCTGCTTTCCATGGTGAGAAACCAAAATGCGTCATATCATGTGTTGTAACAGTTCGAGGCTCATGGTAAACAAACCCTTTGTACCTCCATGATTGCCATCTGTTCCAAGATATTATCAAGCCATTTCTTAAGGAAAACATTACTTATATTAGGGCAAGCTCCAGGACAAAGGTGGGCACATAATAGGATGTTTGGAGACATTGTGGGCTCAATTGTACTATTGTATACTTTTAGCTGTGTGTCATTGCCTTACCTCACTAATGATGCTTTTATCATAATGATTGATCAGTTTGAGGTGTTATACCAGTTACAGGAATCATTTCACATTAGCAGAAAAACAACAACAACACCCTCAGGAGAATTCTATGAAACCTCAGAGAGGTGATCAATAGTGCATACAACGGGGTGAGGCAGCAATGAGGTGACCAGAGACATTCTGCCGGGCCTTGCCACTCAGCCAGAAACTCCTCGCAGCCTTGCTAACCGAGGAACTGTGCTCATCATAGACCCATGCCATCCACCCAACTGCATGGCTTCCCACAGCCTACATTCCTTCTCCAAAACAAAAGTGAACTGTGCTATCATCACTTTTATAGGGTAAAACAAACTTGTTTTTTTAACAAAGCTGGCAACAGTTGTTTCTTGAGGCACTTGCCTTACTTGGCACCAATGATACCTGCAGCTTCCCACCACCACAGTGTTGGAAAGAACATTTTCATCTTCACCCGCACGGGCCTTTCTCCTCTTTTTCTTCTTGTGCATCTTATTTGCTGGAGCATTTGTAGGGCTGGACTCTGGCTTTAGAAGGGCAGGTTTAGAAAGCCAATGGCGATCTCTGTGGTTGATCCATCACTCACAACTGTATCTTCTCTTGGCCTTCTCTGCAGCCTTTTGGGCAGGGGAACTGTGGCAGTCCTTCATGCTGACTGAGGGGCAGCAGCGCTTCTGGGGCCTTGGTGGATTTGTAGTCATTATTGCCTCTTCCTCATCCTGCTCTAACAAGACCTCCAGATACACAGTCTAGGGGCCAGCAAGGTGGCTGGTTACCTAAGCATCTATCTGTAGCACCGGCATCCCATGTAGGTGTTGTTTCATGTCCCTGTTGCTCCACTTCTAATCCAGTTCTCTGCTTAGGACCTTCAAAAGCAGCAGAAGGTGTTTCAAGACGTTGGGCCTCTGCACCTATGCAGGGGGCTGGGCAGAAGTTCCTGGCTCCTGGCTTTGGATTTGACCAGCTGCAGCTGTTGCGGCTATTTGGGGAGTGAACCAGCATACGGAAGATTCTCTTTCTCTCTCTTTCCTATCTTCATAAAATTTGCTTCTCAAATAAAAATAAGCAAATCTCTTTTTTTAAAGTCCTGAACCTTGCAGGATCATAAGTAAAAAGATTAAAATGGGTAGAATTTTTAAAAATTGTGGCTCACTTTTAACATACATATATCTGACCAAAATGGTGGAATTATAAGCAGGCTCTCTGATACTGATGGGGATGCAAGGAAGCTGCTCTAATACGTTAACCCAAGTAGCCAAAAAGGACCGCTCTTCCAGGTTGTATTGACAGTAGCTTATTCATACTAAGTTCCTTAGATGTGCTAGACACTACATGCCATACTTCGTGTGCCTCTTATAATTTAGTTCTTACATTTTTCTTAGGAAAGCTGCTATTTCTGTTCCCATTTAGTCTGAGACGAGCGTAGTTCATGAAAGTAAGCTGTGAGCCCAGACAGGCCTCATTCCAGAGTCAGGTTCTCAATGCTTGATAACCGAGTCCTTTACATTCTTTCACGAAGTGTGAAGGAATTTGGTATGAAGTAGAAGATGGATGACTCATTATTTTAATAGATTTCTATACCAAATATTTCAGCGTGGGTGTGTAAATGGCACTAGATATTCCCTAGTGCAGGTATACACATTGCAAAGGTCCCAGGACTCTTGTTCCTCATAGCTCTGTGTCTGTTTTTATGCACAGATGTACTTGACCCTGGTCTAGATGTATTAAGTGGGCACTTGCTTCCATATTTCTTGGGACTTAGTATCCTGGCTGAAAGTCTTTGGTTTAGTCCCCAGTGTGCGATGTCTGGTCTTGAGTGTGTTGGTCCTCCACTATTGTCACAGACTGCTGTCACAGCCTTGAGTCCTGTCAATCATTCAAAAAGCCTCTGAGGAAGGAAAGCGAGGGAGCCGCGGGGCTCAGTGTGAGGACTACACTGCATTTGGGAAGAGAGCCTGGGAGCTGTGTGAAGCAGGTGTGCACAACACTAATGCCACTGTGAGCCACTTCAAAGCAGGGGCTTACAGAGACCAAAATCAGGGATGGGATGCCTGCTTACCCACCACCTGCCACAGACAACTCCTGCACCTGCCGAGGAGCTCGTCCCAAATTGCCTGTGAACCATGTCTTAGCGTGTTGCTGATGAACCCCAACATGTGACTAGCAAGCACTAAACAGGATTGAATTGTCAGTAGCATTATGTAAGAACATCAACATAAAAAGCTTTTATGTGCTTCTCAATGACTTAATCTGTGTCCTCCCTGCCCCGGTGTTAATAAACACTGACAGCTGAAGTGCAGCGAGCTGCTTCTGCATCATGGCGAAATGGCAATGCAAGTGTCAAGAGGGCATGGGGAAATTAAACAGAGCAATGCTGGTCGTCATAACAGCCACTAATTAAAAATCACCACAACAGCAGCAAGGCCACGCCTTTGCGCACGGGTCTTCCATGGGGTAAATGCGCTGCTCAGATGAGACCTCTTTCCTGGATGACATGAGCAGCTCTGCTGCAGAGGTTGTGTCTGTAAGTAGTGGACAGCAAGGCCAGCTCTGCCATAACTTCACCTTGACACCTTGTAGGGGCTATGGGCACTCCATACTTGGAGGGTGAGCCTTAGAAGCCCTTGAATCTAACCCATTTGTCCACTAGAGGAAGCATAACTCAGGGAGGAAGCAATCTGCTAAGGTCAAAGTCATGGTTTCTGCCAGAGGCCCCCAAAGAGACGCCTGCAAGAGTGGGAGGATGCAGGGATGAAGTGGGTGAGAGTGGGTGCGTGGGTTTCCCTCTGTGGACATCAGAGGCGTCTGACAGAGTGAGGCTCTGGGAGCAGCCAAGGGACACTGCCAGGGGGAAGGAGTTGAGCTCCAGGAAGGCAAGGAGTGAGTGTGTGGCAGGCAGAGTTGAGTACGTGGAAATCAGCTGCACAGTAGTTATTCTCCCTGCAACACCCCTGAAATTCATCTCTGTGCTGATGGACAATTACTTCCTGCCTTTGCTTGTAGTTACTGCTATTGTTAGAGCTATTGTTAGCTTTTTTTGTTAAACATAACCTGTACAGTATTTTAGACACGAAAACTTGTATCCTTGGTGTCTCAAAATCTGGTGCAAAATCAATTGAGGATAAAATTAGGATAAAAAATTAAATAAAATGTAGGATCCATTCATTTAATTTACCGGTTTTCTAGCCTATATAATGTTGCATTTAAGTCTATTTTTTGTATTTTACATGCAAATACAATATGACAGTATATTTTAAGTACACTAAGCCATTGTGTAATTAGTGTGATTTTATACTATCAGTTTTCATTTAGATTCACCCAGCACATACTACTTTACTCTCTTACTTCATTCTAATGTGAACAGCATATCCTTAGCAGTATCTTTCCACAGGCTATTGTGGTAGTAACAGTTCTCAGTTTTTGCAGATTTGGAAATTCTTCACTTGACCTTATTTCTTGTAGGATATGTTTGTTGTGTGTCAAATAAAAAAAAGACAGGGTCCAGTGTGATAACACAATACCTAATCCTTGCCTTGAATGTACCAGGATCCCATGTGAGTGCCGGTTAGTGTCCCTGCTGCTCTGCTTCCCATCCAGCTCCCTGCTTGTGGCCTGGGAAAGCCCTAAAGGATGGCCCAAAGCTTTGGGACGGTGCACCTACCTTTGTGGGAGACCTGGAAGATGCTCCAGGCTCCTGGCTTCTGATCAGCTCAGCTCTAGTTATTGCAGCCACTTGGGGAATGAACCAGTGGATGGATCTTGCCCTCTGTTTCTCCTTCTCTCTGTATATTTGTCTTTCCAATAGCAATAATGATAATAGATCTTTAATAAAATACAAGAGGACAATAATCTAACATATGGGATCCCTGGCGTGCAAGGCGAGGACCTTAACCAATGCGCCACCGCGCCGGGCCCCTAGGCTTGCCTTTCTTTTTAATTCAATTTTATTATTTTATTATTTTAAATTTTGAATTTTTTGGTACAGTTCTGTAGAGTCTGGGATTCCTTTCCCCCACCCCTCAATTTTTAAAGATTTATTTATGTTTTATTTGAAAGGCAGATTTTATGGGCAGAAGGACAGACAGAATTCTTTCATCCACTGGTTCAGTCCCAAAATGACCACAATGGTTTGCGCTGGGCTGATCCAAAGACAGGAACCAGGAGCTTTGTCTGTGCAGGGTCCTGAGGACTTGGGCCATCCTCTATTGCTTTCCCAGGTTATGAGCAGGGAGCTGGATGGAAAGTGGAGTAGGTAGGATACAAACTAATGCCCATACAGGATGCTGGCGCCGTAGATGGAAGATTACCTTGCCATGACACCACGGCATCCTCTAAAACTGCCCTTTTAAAACTTTAAACATCATAAACAAAATTATTGAGGTGCTTAAGATAATTTCAATATCTGAAGTTATACATGTGAATTTTTGTTTGTTCTGGTGCTTATTGTTCTGAAGTGATTAAATCTGATTGAATATTTCTATTGTGTTAAAAATTGTAATAATGGACCCAGCACCATGGCATAGAAAGATAACAACTTAAGTCTCTGCCTGTAGCACTGGTCTCCCATTTGGGTGCCAGTCCAAGTCCAAGTTCTAGCTGCCCAAGTTCCTATCCCACCCTCTGTGGTAGGAACCATAAACACTGCCCATTTTAAATGATTAAGGATTTATTTTATTATTAAAAATAAAGCAGTTTATAGCTGGAACAATGGTTTATAGGATACCATTTGATTTCTGTGATATATACAATGCTAAGGTTCAGCTCAGAACACAACCTGAATCAAAAATTTTTTTTCTCTTTGAAAAAGATTTACTTTCTTGTATTAGAAAGGCTGACTTACAGAGAGATGGGGTGACAGAGGGAAAGATGTTCCACGTGCTGATTTACTCCGCAAATGGCCACAGTGGCCAGAGCTGTGCTGATCGGAAGCCAAGAGCCAGAAGCTTCTTTTCTCTGGGTCTGTAGGTTCTACTTTCAGAAATGCAAAGTTTAAAGGGAGGTGTGTTGTGGGAATACTTCGCTGTGCCCTGGCTCAGCATGCCTCTCAACGACTCGGGGAGAGTACCCCATCTCTGCTTCTGTGTTTTTCATCTGCTGCTAGAACTCTGTGTTCATTCTCCCCCATGGCTCTTCATCATTTCCTAGTCAGAGTTGCCAACACATGTATCATCAAGTTATATTGTCAATTGCAAGTGTGTTACTGGTACTTCATCTTTTATTTTGAAGGCTTAATCTAGAAGCGGGAGGCTAATGTGTGAAGACCTGGTTTGAATCTATTCTGAAGTCTTCATTTTCGTTCTGTTCCAACCACAAGTTATATACTTGTTCACTATTGTGTACTTTTCCACTATTTTCTTAGCAGTGTAAGGCTCTTCATTGGATAACTCTATGGCTGCAAAACTAGTTTCAAAAGAATAGATATTTCAAATTGCTTTTCACAGAACTTCCCAGAAATAGCACATATTAGATGCTCATTCTTCCAAAGACCTTCCATTAGATGTGGCTGTACAGGTGTCCTCAAAAGCTTGCAAATGCTGGAATCATTTTGGAAAGGCCTCTTTATGAGCTGGCTTTTAATATACACAAAATATATTGATCTTCACAATTCATTCCAATTTTGGCTGCATTGTGTTGACTTAGGAAAAAAAATAGCCCAGCTTATTCATTCACCCAATTCACTAAACTTGAGTCCTAATAATTTTTGGTTGCTCAGAATCTTCTGGTCTTGGCTCCATCCAGCATAACACATTGCGACTTCTTACAGTGGAACCAAGTCCTTCACAATCTGACCTCAGCTTGCTACTTTCTGGTATCAGTGCACCCCGCCCTCTCAATACCAATCTCCCATGCACAGGCTCCACAAACACTGCTCTCCCTCTGAGGCACTTTGCTTTTCTGTCCCCTTGCTCCCCTGCCTGCAGGAACTTCATCTTAGTTCCCCTTACCGTTCCCCAAAGTTCAAACCAAATATTACCAGATCTTTGGTTGTTGTTCTCTCTGAATTCTCTCCTCTCGTTGAAAGCATTTCTGCACTGGCCTGCAAGGTGCTTTAAAAGAGAACCTTTCCCTTCACAAAGTGTGTGGGCTTCCTGCGAGACAGGCTCCAGGCTGGGCTTGGCATCCCAGTGCTCTCTGAGTGAGGCACCGGGTCAGGATCGTCATTTCCCAAGGACTGACTCTAAAAGCTTTAAGCACATGTCTGTTAGATGCTTACTCCTCCAGCAATGGTCTATTGTGGTGACTGAGAGATGACAAGAAACTTGTCCTTACTCCCAAAGAGATGTAGATTAAAGGAAGATGTGGAAAGGAAGTTGATGGTCTGAAGCCAGATGACAGTTGGGTATGTTACGGGAGAGCTGATAGGAAGGAAGTTGCTGTGACCACAGCAATCGATGAAGTGGCCTAATTTGTCACAGTCTGGTGACTAATACTGTTGTTGCAACGGCCGTTTAATAGGGTACAGTTGAAAGGAATCATCTAGTCTTACCTCTTCATTGGCTGTCCTCCATTAGTGTCTACAATTGCTTTTACAATCTACTCCTTTAGGGAACAACAGGATTTGCACTGGTGAATTGTTTAAATAGGTACATGTGTCACTGAACTGAATTCCTTGCCTCACAGCCCCCAGACACCTGCTTCCAAACCATTCCAACTCCTGCATGTCACTCATCTTGCACTCACTCATACACAAGTCCCGAGCATCCTTCCTTGGCTATCTCTTACATCTGTCTTTTCTAATCCTCAGGTCATGGCCCTGGGATTATCATCTTCACTGCAGCCTCTCTTTACTGTAATCCTTCTGTATGTCTGATTAACTTACTGAAAATAGATTCTTCCCCATTTTGAAACCTTCAGCAGTTTGCTCAAACTTCTAATCCAGCATTCACAGCCTGTTGTGAGCAGATCTCAGGTGGCCTTTCTGATTTTATCGGACAATGATTTAGTTAGGCAGCTGAAAGAAAAAAACAGGCAGTATGGTATCATAATAGAGTTATTTATTTATGATGCAAATATCCGAATAGCTAGTTCAGGGTAAATAAATAATGGTGGAGACTGCAAAAACCTGCCTTCAAGATGGCCTCCAATGAGTCCTGCCTCCTATTCATGCCCTTGCGTAGTCCATTGCCACACTGTCAAAGGTAAAGAAAGACAAGTGTTTTGTCTCAATTACTTGGGAGTTCATTTTATGGCAGCTGGCCTGGGTTAAGGAATACCCAGATAACTGAGAAGACATTAGTTCTGGGCATATTATTGAAGGAGTTTCTGGATGAAATTAGCCATGGAATCAGTGGACTGGGTAGAGGGTCCACTCTCACCGGTGTAGGACACCATCCAATCCACAGGGGTAAGAAGAAAAAGGCAGAGGAGGGGTAAACTCTCACACTTCTTGAGCTGAAATGCCGTGGCTGAGCTGAGCCATCCCTCTTTTCCTGTCCTTGGACACCAAGAAGTTCATGGTTCTCATGACTGGCTTTAGACTTAGAGAGTGAGTCCAGTGCCCCATACCTGCTGAACCCCTTTCTCACCTCCGCCCCTTTCCGCCATTCAGTACCTGTTTTCATGCTTTGAACTTAACATCGGATTGAAGCACCAGCTTTCCTGGTTCTAAGGTGCAGATGGCAGCTTGTGGGACTTTGTGGTCTCCATAATTGTGTGAGCCCATTTCCATAATAAATTTCCTTTTCTATGTCTGTGTTTGTCCTATTGACTGTATTTCCCTAGAGAACTCTGAGTCATACACATTGTGTATGCAAGGAATCAAACTGTAATAAATCAAGTAACTTGGTTAGCAAAATAAGATAAAAGAACAAAAATCTGGTGTCAACTGATACCAAGTACACGCTGTGTTCACCTTGTAATGCTTTTCTGTAGAAGGAGAGGAAATTAAATGAATGAACTCACGTTTTCCTTTTGTTCAAATGATTGCTCACAGGGTTAAACTGTGCCCTTGCGCACAGAGGTAATGCACAAACACATTTACCCTTCTGAATTCTTTTCAGGTAAATACATTAATAAATGACAAGTAACAGCAAGACAGATGTATGACCTCCCCCCGACCACCTTTAGAATTAATCAGCCCACCCCTTTTCTGTTGGCTCTGAGATAGAAAGATTTGCATAATATCCTGGTTGCCATGGCTGATAGCATCTTCTGTGTTAGTTAACTCTTAATGGAGTAGTCATGTAAAAGCCTGTAAATGACCATATGAATTATGCATAAAGGACTCAACTCAAGCCATGCATATAAAATGGGCATTAAGAACGCAATGTTGACTTTCAGTCTTTTAAACATACCCTGTTTGCAGCTTGCTTGCCCTGTCTGTAGTCTTCTTCCAGCACAAAATGGAAGGGGAATTTGCAAAATAGATACTACTAACCAAGAAATCTAAGTTTTATACATATATAAAATGAGTCAGTTAGAAATTTTAAAAGGAATTGTATGACCCAGGGTCTGTGTGCCTTGTAGATGATTCCATGGCATTCTATGTACACAAAGACATGAAAGCCAATCCTTCAGTTTCCCATCCAACCAAGAACCACTTTGAGATTGGGAAGTGACTTGCTGCAGAGGCGAAGGAAACCAGGGGAGAGTCATGACTGCATTACTCAGGGGGCTCCAAAGAAACAGAACCAGCTAGAGATGGCTTGAGGCTCATTACGGAAGCAGCAGTCTGAGAACCAGAGGTGCTGTGTCAGAGGGCAGGAGTATTGACTATTCCAACTCAAGCAGAAGCAAATGAGCCCTTTCTCTGCTTTTTGTTCTATTTAGGCCTCCAACAGTTTGTGTAGTTGGCTCTGCTTTTTGTTCTATTCAGGCCTCCAACAGTTTGTGTAGTTGTCCACTCACATTAGTCAGTGTATTGGTACAAATATTAGTCTCTTTGGAAGCACCCTCATAGACATGCCCAGACAAATTTTATAAACTAGCTGAGCATCCATTAATTCATTCAGTCTGACACATAATATAAAGTTAATCATCACAATACTTACATCCCATCTACTGTTCTCTGATGTTACTTTGTGTCTTTTGAGGTTTTTTTGTTTGGGTTTTTTTTTGTTGTTTTTGTTTTGTTTTGTTTTGTTTTTTGTAAAGTTCAGTGTTTTGAGGCCTGGGGCCTACCACCAGCTAGGCTGAGGACCCCAGGCAGCATGTGCGACACAGTGCTGGAAGACCAGGTATGGAGCCCACTGCCCACCTGGCCACAGACATGGTGGCTGTGAATTGTCATGGGGAATGCAGGGGTGGTTTAGAGGTGTGTAGGTGGGGAACCACTGAGGAAATACATTACATGGAGGGATGACTTCTGGGGGACTTCCACAGACTGGGCCACTGCAACTGTAGGTAAATTATGGGACTGAGACTGGGTGGCTTGAAGGGGCTGAAGACAGAGGACCTCCCTATGTCAGACCAGACCTGCCCATGCAGAAGACCTGGGCTGGGCTACTTGGCATCAATCACAGCCCACTGGCGCACATGGAAGCTCAGGCTAGGGGGCTTGCCTGGCAGGACTAGGCCACAGTACCCACCAGTGAGTGTTGGGGCAGGGGGTGGGCAATATTAGGCTGGGCCGTACTGGCAGGTAAGAGAAGTGGGTCTGGAGGCAGATTCTGAGGGGAATTGGTGGGCTCATCCCTGTGAGACTCCATTACCTGCTGGTTTGTGCCAGAGCTGGAGGTCGTGACAGCTGAGTTAGGCATGACCACATAACTCACCAATACTTGTGGGAACTAGGGGTTAGAGTTGGCTTGGTTGGCACAAGCTGCAGCACCCAAGAATTGAGTGTAGGGACAGACTGGTACACAGCATCTACTAGCACTCATGAAGGCAGAGACTGGGGGTGAACTATGCTGGCCAGGGCCCTATGTCTGCTGACATGCATGAGATTTGGGTCAGGGAGGGGGCCTGGTGTGGAAACTTGGGTAACTCCTCTACTAGGTTATAGTTCCTGCTGGTCAGCACAAGATTAGGGGCTGGGTGTGGACTAGACCAGGAATGGTTGATTCGCTTGTTGGCAGGTGTGTGGGCAGCTTAGGGGGACGGACTGGGCAAAATCAGGTCAAGTTGTAGCACACAATGGCATAAATAAAAATAAACAAATCTTTATATATAAGTTGGGTTTATTGTTGATGTTTACTTGGTTGAAAAGGACATATGTCCTTGTGGACCACTGATTAGGGTGGTATGGGAGAAAGTGGATGAGACATTTCCTTCTAATATTTTCCCTTGATGTATCTGGGGGATGGGAGAGAGAAGGGGAGCAGGCTGCTCTCAGCAACCTAACCGCATCAGTATCCAGGGATGAAGAACAGCAACTGAATGTCATCCAATAGTCCCTGATGAAGAGCATGTTCTAAGGGTACTCTTTATGTGGTTTCAACAGTCCAATAGTTTTGATAGAGTTGCATCAGCATGGAGCAAGTGCCCACACACAAGAGGTACTGTCTACTTAAAAAAAAAATAAGGCATTGTGCTGAGCTTTCTCTGATATGACTTTGTGTGATGTCACTAAGGGCAAAACTAAGGTTCCCAGGTCTTCCTTGACATGTCCAGCCTCCCCAATTGTCCCACCTCCTTCTTTCCCATCATCCTCCAGCCCTGGACTGCTCAGCCGTTTCTTGAGCATATTAAGGTTGTGTCTACCTACCACCCTTTGTACTTGTAACTTGGCCTAGAATGACCCTGCTACCCATTTTTACCTTTCCTTTTCCGCATTATCATTTATATTTATTATAAAATGTTGTTTTCCCTAGAGAACTTTCCCTGGACTCTGAAATCAGTAATTCTACCATGTAACTTGGTTTTCTCTCCATCTTATCATTTCCTGATATTTCTCTGTGAGAAGGGTCTCCAAGAAGTTGAGGAAAGTATATACTCTGAAAAAAACTATGCATGAATATACTGAAATAAACTTATCTTCGAACTCCATTTTCTACACTATATAAAATGCCTATGTATTTTATCTGTTTTATTATCTCTCTTTCCCCAGGCAGGAAGTTAATATGACTTATTCTCCAATGGGTCTCCACTGTGTGTTCAGGGCCCAGAGCATGGACGAGCAGACACTTGGTGTTTGTGGAATGACCAAATGTTCTGGCGTTAATTTGGATCAATCATATTGAAATATCATAGTGGTTTATTTCCACCATAGATTCAATCCCTTTATAAATATAAGTTTCCAAGTTAAGGTCATTCATAGTTTAATGAATGTTGCTATGTGAACCAACTCAAGCTTTGGTGTCAATGTGTTCTACCCTGATGTGTATATTTCAAATTTTTGGGCTGAGAAACCTAAAAATGTTACTTGAGTCCTAATTTTGGGTGCTGTGACTGCCTTGCCTTTCTCTGGACTCCAAGGACTCAGTCCAGGTCTTCTGGGAGCTTTTCTTGATTGGCCACTCCAGGGTGAAGAACTGCTGTCCCTCCCTTCTTTTCTTCTATAGCACTTTAGGCAGTCTGCTCCCTGGGCATAGAAGATAGGATGGCTGTTAGTCCTGCCACCTGGACTGTAGTTTTGGGAGGCTGGTGCCTCCAAGGGCAGAGTGAGGATCTGTGCCTTTTGCAGTCCCTGGACCCATTTAGACAGCATTTGTTGTTTGGATTTCCTGTTGGCTGACAGACTCAACACCCCTCCCCCCCTTTTTTTTCTTCTCTGATTTCACTTGTTTCAAAATGAGTGTAACTCCTAGCAAAGAAGGGACCCAAGAAGGTCAGGCCTTACCTTTGGTCATGGTCGTGACAATGAATCAGGGCAGAGTTCAGAGGTAGAAGTCTCCAAGATACCCGAGGTGAGTGAGGGGTTTTCCCTTTTCCCTGTGGTTGAGGTCATCCAGTGAAGTCATTGTTAGCCAGAAATCGGTTGTAAGAGATCTAGATCCCTTTCCCTCCCATAATAACTTTCCAAAGAAGACCAAGACCAGCTGAGATAACACCCAAGTTTAGCCAATGCCCCTGGACAGACCCACGACCATCTCCCTTCATGGCCATCATTTTAAATGACAGATGAGGATGCGACAATTATAGACATCTGACATTTTAATTCCTGAAAAGGTTTGAGCTCTCAGTGAAATTGCATCCTTAGTATAAAGATATATTAAAAGCTTTATTTTTCCCAGGAGTAGACAACATGCTTCTCTCTGTGGAGAAACATGTTACTAATGGGTGATGCTCTTGATGAGTGAGGGGCCTTTCAGTCATCAGCCTGGGCATGGTGCAGCCTTCTGAGGAAGGTGGACACAGGGAAGTGAGAAATCCAGTGAGAATTCCCTTCCCCCAATCTCTCCATGGTTACACATCCGTGTTGCTAAGACTCCTTCCTGACGGTTAATACTTGGTCAAGACACAACACAGTGGATTATAGCCATGTGCCCTCATGGCCCCTCCCTGGAGTCTCCTGATAATGTAACTGTCCTATTGTAGAACTTTCCATGTCATTTGTTTGTTGTTATTGTCGTTATTTTCGCCTGTATCTGTGACATCACCAGGTTGATATATATATATTAAACTAGCAAAAAATAAATTAAAAATCATTTGCTTTCTTTGTTTCGAGCTAAGCCATGGCTCCTCCTTCTGCGGCTGTGACAATGTGAGTGAAGCCGTTTCAGCTCTTGGCTAATCAGTCAGATTCTGTCGTTGCTTGAGCATTTGGAGTGTGAATTCTAAAGATAACTCAGGGAACTGCTCCTTCATCAACCGAGGGAACGGGTGCAGGCTTCAGGGTTGTCTGTGCTCGAGATAATGGCAACTTGATTTTCTCAGGTCACATCTCCCCTGTCAGGAAAAAAAAAAAAGTGTTTCCTGCCAACCTTGGAGGGTGAGGACTGTGGGTGGATGCATGGCTGGGGGATGGTTGCCGCAGGCACATGCTGTGACTAAAGAAGAGGCCTGGTTGCTGGGCAGCCCCTCCTGCAGTGTGGCTGTGTGAGCCGCGGGTGAGGCTGGACTCTGGCTGGCAGGGTTCTAGGGGCATGGCTGGAATGTGCATCCCCTCGAGCAGAAGGCAGTCACTCAGTAGGATGCTTTCTGAGGGTTTCTAGCACACTGTCAAGACACATTTGTCACCATGTGAGCTCCTCTGGTGACTTCCCTTCACGGGAGCTGCGGCTACTTCTGCTCCTGTTAGGAAAAAACAACAACAGCAGTGATTACTAATGCTTATTAACGTTAACTATATGCTGAGTGGCACACAGTTCCCATAAGAGCTCACTGAGATGAGTGTCTTAGTCACTTTTCAGATGGGAATCAAATACAGAGAGGTTCTATTTAAGGGAAAACATTAGCAGTCCTCTCCCCATTGAAAGTGATGCTTTGCAAAACATCTCAGCTGTTCGGTTTCCCATTGTCTAGGGATTTTTATCATTCTGGCTCTGTTTCTTGGTTTGTCTCTCTCTTCAGGACCCCCTCACCCTAACCTTTTTCCCAGGCCCAGCCTTGCCTCACCCCAGCACCCATCCAGCCTTGTGGTACCTAGCTAGGTTTCATATCTGCCAGGATGTAGGGGCAGAAAAGATGTTTGAGTGAGAACACCTGGACTTCTTGTTAAGCCAAACACTTAGGCACCAGGCAGATCTCTCTACACAAGTCTAGGCAGAACATTTTCATCATCTGTGGATTCTTCCTGTTTTCCGGGACTTGAAGAGATAAAATGGAGCCCATAGACAATAGTAGTTTCTTGAATACTTATGTAAAACATTCCCTCCAAAATGTTACTCAGAGGTCAGCTTCTCGGGGAAACTTCCATTTGGCTATCTACCTGGACTGGTGTTCCTCCCATCCAGCTGGGTGCCCTTTATCACCTCTACACCTTGCATCATTCAGTGGGAATCTCAGCCATTTGTCTTCTCCTATTCTTCATGAGCCATCCACACTTGCCCTCACAACCACAAATTAAGTATGCCATACCTTCCTGCCCTGTGCTAATCGCCCTTGCTTCTCCTCTCAGCCTGTTACCTTATTTCCATAAGCAAATGATAGATTCCAGAGGGCATCTACAAATTCTGAACTCCCAGTACTGACCCAAGACTGAGCAGAAAACAAGTGGCCTGGAAACAGACCCTGCTGTTGTTGGCTCTTCACTGAAGGGCCATCCACTCTTCTGGTGTTGGGTTTAGGCTTTTCTACAAAATTGTGGTCTATTGAGGTAAGCATTTGTGGCTTAGTAAGTTAAGCAGCCACTTGCAAGGTTGTCATGCCACATCAGAGTGGCATTGTTTCTCTGTGATCCAGCTCTCTGCAGATGCACCTGTGAAAGCAACAGGTGATGGACTAAGTGCTCCTGCCACCCGCATAGCAGATCCAGGTGGAGTTCTTACCTCCTGGCTTCTGCCTGCTACAAACCTGACTTTGTGGCATACTGGGGAAGTGAACCAGCAAATCAGAATTCTGTGCCTGCCATTCTGCTTCTCAAATAAATAAAATCTTAAAAAAAAAAACACAAACCATCTTTCATACATTGCCTGCTATCAATGTCGTTTATGAATTTGGAAAACTCTTCTACTTTACTTTTCTAAGTCTTATTTTTAAGAGCAGTTTTAGTGTTTTTTTTTTTTTTTTAGGAGTTTAGGTTCGCCACAAAATTGAGAGGAAAATATAGAGACATCCCATATGCACAGCCTCCCCATCAACATCTCACATCATAGCAATACATTCATTACAGCTGATGGACCTCTAGTGTCCTGTCATTACCACCCGAGGTTCTTACATGCCCATTGAGTTCACATTTGGTGTTGTATGATCTATGTATGTAACATTTCATGACATGTAGCTAACACTGTGGCATCACACAGAACAGTGTCAGTCCCCAGATCCCCTGTGCTGTCTCTGTCCATCCGTCTCTCCTGGCTCCTTATAACTACGGATCTGCTTATGATCGAGCATATGCTGCTACACAGCTGGAATCATATAAGGTCCGTAAACTTTTCAGATTCTGCTTTATATTTTCATTTTTCAGTTGACTCTTTCACTGGATTCTTCCCATCCTGAGCGTTTAGGGCAATCACGTAGTGCAGTGGCACTGGGATGCAGAGAGGAAAGCGAGAGAAGACAAAAAGAGAGGAAGATCTTCCGTCCAATGATTCACTCTCCAAATAACCACAATGGCTGGAGCTGTGCTGGTCCAAAGCCAGGAGCCAGGATCTCTTCCAGGTCTCCCACATGGGTGCAGGGTCCCAACGTTTTAGGCAGTCCTCGACTGCTTTCCCAGGACACAAGCAGGGAGCTGGATGGGAAGTGAGGCTGCTGGGATTAGAACCGGTGCTCATATGAGATCCTGGTGCATTCAAGGCGAGGACTTTAGCCACTAGGCCACCATGCCAGGCCTGGAGTCTAGCCCAGTTTGGTGCTAGTGAACCCAGTCAACACTTGTGCCAAGGGACACTGCAGCCATGTCTAGACCAGATTGCACCCACTCCGACCCCCTGCACTCACCAGAAAATCCCCTTTGCTCCCCAACACCCACTGGTACTCGTGAGAACCAGGATAGGTATAAGACAGGCTGGGCTAGGTCTCTACCCCTACTGAGGAATATGTGTGCTGTGTCTGAGTGTGGACCAGGCTTGGCTGAACTGTAACACCCAACAGTAAAAACCGGGATGGGTGAAGGCCAGTCAGGAAAGGTCACTGTTTCTGGTAAGACAGGAGGTGGACTAAGTAGGGCTGGGCCATGGACACTGGTGTGCATGAGATCCGGTATTGGGAAAGGTTATAATGGAGGAGCTTGGGGAATGCTTGGGGAACTCTTCAGTTGGGACACAGTTCCTGCAGGTGAGTGCAAGAACCAAGAAAGGGAGCAGCCCAGAACAGCCAGGTAATGGTATCCATCGGCATGCATTTGGTGCAGATCAGAGGCAAACCAGGCTGGGCCAGTTCACATCACCTGCTGGCAAATCCAAGCACCAGAATGGAGTGTGGGTAGGGCCAGGCTGGGCTGCAACACAAGTCAGTTTACATGAGGGCCAAGACCGGGGGCCAGTTGGGCTGGCTAGATGTTGATGTCTGCAACCTTAAGTGGAAGACTCAAAGGCTAGTTTGTATCTCAACAACTGGGGACCGAAATCATCTGAAAGCTAGTTCACTCACACTTCTGACTGTTGGCTGAAACCTCAGCAGAGGCTGCTAATTCACAAAACTTCGTCTTACAGTCTAGTCTTCTCTCTGGTGGCTAGATTACAGTATGTGTCCCAAGAGACAGAGCCAAGTGAAACTGCTTCACCTTTGCTAACCTGGTCCCTGAGGCTACACAGCATCCTTCCCTCCACATTCAATCCCTATGGGGCCACCCACTAGAGGGAAGGACAGATGGATTCCAGCTCTTGGTGGAAAGTGATTTGAGCATTATGACTGCAAATATTACAGTAAATGGTTTTGGAAAACAGAAACTGCCATACTCGCTAACACCTCTGTAGATGAAAATAACTAGAGCTGTCTCAGAATCATGGTTGACATTTAGAGGGACTTGACCACCATCACAACGTAGACCTTGACCAGTCACCACAAGAAGTGGCTTTGCATTTCGGTTGTGCATCATGGACTAATTCTTGAATAGGCGAGGAAAAGGTAGGGTAGAGAACGTGTGAGTATTCGGGGCCTGTCACTCAGTGCCGTTGTGTGACGAGAAATGATTCAAGTAGTTTAACAACCTACTATAACATATTATTTGAGTATCAGCTTTGCTCATAGACTCTTTCTGAAGACTGAATAAGATATTGCACAACATTTTGCACTTGACACATGGAAAATAAAAAGAAATGACAGATATTATTATTGTAACTCCTTTTGGTAACTTACCATTCTAATATGTGGCATAGAAATTAAAATCTTAAAAAGGTGAGACTAACATTTTCTGTCTCTTATAACAAGAGGCCAGACTCTTACCGCCTCCCAAGAGTTCATGAAGCATCATAAAGGTCATCAACATGGCAAGTAGATGGTATTTCTGAATATATTATTCTTAAGAAATAAGGAGTCTGGTTTTTAATTCCTCTTGTAAGAAACCATGAGTCAATACAGTATTATTTTGTGTGAGTTTCTTTCGGTGATTACGCATAGCTTGAAAATTTCCTAGATATTTTCATGCAAGTTGTCAATGAATTAATGTGATAACATAATAAAAACAAAAGTGCTGTAATTTCAGAAGGGATTTCTGTGGCTTTATAGAGAAGTGTGCTTTGCACCATGAACCACATATTCTAAAATTAGAATAGGCCAAGAGGGACAGAGCTCGGATCTATAGTTCCTCCTAGGATAGGAACATTCTTTAATAATGAAATTAAGCTCGTAGGGCCTGACTCACTAATACGTTTCCTGGACATGAATGAGCCTCCTGCGGTTGATCTAACAGATACCTGTGTTCTCTGGAAAGAGGCTGTTTTATGCAAAAGGATTTTCCTCAATGCTAACTAGACCTATTTTCTGTCAAGCCACATCACCTGGGGAAAGTCAAGCAAGGGGCTGGCTCATAATGAGGACAGAAACAAAAGCCAACTCTTGTTTTGGGCTTTTTTGCAATAATTGGGCCCAGAATACCTTGCAGGACTCTCCTGTTATGAAAGTCTCTGAGAGTCTCCCCAGTTCTTTGGAGTGTTTTTGTGGCTGGTGTGGTCTCTAGGCTCTTTCCATGCTGGGGGCAGCCAGTGAAGGGTCTGGACAGGACCTCTTGCCATTACAGTCTCGTCCACCTACAGGATCCAGCTGGTGGCTGTCTCTGTTGGGGAAGTCCACACAGAGCAGACAAAAAGGAGAAAGTCTCTCATTTGCCTCATACATCTACTGAATTAGCACAAAAGACTGCTGTTGTGTCATCTTTTTAATAGACTTTTCATTCAAGGACTGATATATGTTCCCTTGGACCAAAGCTGGGGAACAGGGGCTGGTGGAGGCATAGTGGGCTAATCTGCTCTGTGGCATCAGCATCTCTTACGGGTGTTGGTTCATGTCCCATGTATGAAGCTCCTGGCTCCTAGCCTCAGATCAGCTTAGCTACCATCTTTGTGACCATTTGGGGATGAATCAGCAGATGGAAGACTTTATCTCTCCTTTTCTCTCTGTAATTCTGCCTTTGAATAAAATAAATCTTTAAAACAATAGTTTTAGGACAGTTGAGTAGGTGATAACAGCTTTGTTCGTTTTTCAGAATCCACCAAACATTTAGAAATTGCATACTACATACACAAGGTACTACACAATGAGAATGCAAGGGTAGAAAACACAACTACATCCCAGCCTGCTGCTGACAGGTGGGTGGATAGCCTACTACGGCTGTGCACACCAGTGGGTAGGGGCCACAGCAGGGTTGCCAAGACCCCTGCCCTGCCGCTGTGGCTGCATACCAAACCAGGCCACAGAGGGCCATTGGAGATGTATGAAATGCTTACTAAAAGCTTTCACAGAACAGGCTACTGTACCCGCATCTGAAGATGCAACTTCAACGTTCCCTTCTGATCCTCAACCCTTCATTCAAGAAGCAAAGAAAACAGGCGACCATTTCCTTCTCTTCCTCTTTCATCCTTTCTTTTTTTTAATTTCTTAATTTCTTCCCTTTTCCTTCCTTCCTTCCTTTCTTCCTTCCTTCCTTCCTTCCTTCCTTCCTTCCTTCCTTCCTTCCTTCCTTCCTTCCTTCTTCTTCTCTCTGCTGTGTTTATTCCTACTCACTAAACTCATCTCACACATTAACTAGTAGATTTTTAAAATACAGCTCTGAAACACTGGGCCAGATATTTGGAATTGTTAATCACACCCTCCCCGCCCCCTTCAGCAGCCAAGTGGTACATAATCAAATACTCTCGTTGTGTTCCAGCCTTGCTTGACATGCCTAGCAGAGGCAACAGGAGCTCATAATTCAAGACTGGATCACAGGGTGGGTCAGGACTTCTCAGTTGGAGCATTGTTCTGCTCTGCTCCAGTTTTTCCAAGCAGGTAAATTAATTTTTTTTTCTGAGGTTTGTGAGGCTTAAGGATTGGCCAAAGCAGGTAATTGGTCTTGCTATGTTATGGAACAATATTAATCTGCAGTCCCCAAAGAGTTCTTTTCAGAACATGATGAGCTGAAGCGCTTGAGAATTACTTTAAGATGCATTTGGAGGGCTTTCAGGAAACCAGTCCAGGGTCGTAAGTCGTGAGGCTGTGACGGTTAGATGGGCTGATAGGTAGTTGGGGCCAGGTCCCTGCCGGAGTGGGAGGGAGTCTTTCAGAACGTACAGGATGATCATTTCTCCCCTGAAACTGACTTTGGAAAAGCAAAACATCAGTTCTACTCCTCTGAGTTCCTCGTTTTATCATGAGAATAGCAACTGGTAGGCAGTTAGGAATGGTCCTGACTGGAATGTGACTCTTTATCCTCTGAGTTTCCAGTTTCATCATGAGAATTGCAAGAGGGCAGTGACCTCACTCCTCTGAGTTTTTGGATTATGAGAGTAGAAAGAAGTTACCAATCACATCCTTCTGATGGCTCCTTGTTTTGAGCAGGCTGGATAGGATTATGATTCTGACCCTTCGGTGAGTTTTCCCTACCCTCTCATTGATTGTCAACTGCTGAACTATTTTTCTCCACAAAACTGAGGTTAAAAAAAAATCAATTCTCACATCTCTTCAGATCTTGGCTCTCTGAATCCCCCCTACAGATGGCTGCAGCAGGAGGTTCTTTTCTTAATAAACCTTACTTTGCTCACTGGCTTGTCCGCATGAACATATGTGAGACAGGAACCAAGCCTCCTTCCTTTATGCCATTTGTTGTAGCAATGTCACGACTCATTTGTTTTTCTATTTTATAAATTCTATTAATTAATTAATGAAGCAGAGAACAAGAAATGGACAGACAACTTCCAGCTGCCGGCCCACTCTCCAACTGCCTGCAGTGGCCAGGACCTGAGCAGGCCAAAGGTAGCAGTCAAAACACAATCCAGGTTTTCCATGGATCTGCTGGAATCACTCATGGAGCTGAGATTGGAACCCTAGCACTACAATATGGGATGTGGATGTCCTAAACATTAGGCCAAACATTAGTACAATTTCACTTCCTGCACTGAGCTTTAGCAGTTGTAGTGGCGGAGTTATTAAGATTTGGAGTTAGGCATTGATGACATTAAATAGCTTACGTTTCAGTTTACTCATCCGTTAAATGGGGATAGTCACAGTAGTACTTGCATGGGAGGGATGTAAGAATTCAATGATGACATGACTATAGCAGCAGAAGGCTCTTCGGGTCATAGTAGCTACACAGCGGCAGCTGAGGTTCACTATTGCTAATGCCCTGCACTAGTCAGAACTGATTTTCCTGCTTCTCTCACTCAGATGAGCAAATCCTGCGCATGGCCCCAGAAACTTAGTCCTGACAGCCATAAATAGTAGCGATGTTAAGGCTTGCTCTTTGGGAACCTTTTCCGTTCCTCCTCCAGACAATCATCCTTCAGTTACTGAGTGACAGGAGAGAACCTGACATTTACAAAGAAAGGAAACGCTGCCCTGCTGTGCACAAGGGCGCACAGGCAAAGCTGCAGTCGAAAACTTCTCATAAGCATCTTAATTCCGCTTTTTCTTGAGACGGCCTTCCGTGCAGACAACCCGTCCTTAAGAGAAAGATGCAGAGACAAAACGCTGCCGTCTGCCAAAGTTTGGATTAAAGTAATGACATGTGATTTGGAGAGAGGAAGAACGAGGAGATGTGGAGGATCCTATGAGTAATAGAATCTGGAGAACACTTTAAAATAAACATTTATTATGTATCTGCTACTTTGTAGTAAAAAAAAAATAAACTCAGATATTCAGGAATTTGCCATCTAATTGGGGGATAAATAAAAATGTAAGGAGCTATATGGGCTAATAGGGAGTAAGGGTAAAATGAGAAAAGGGGCCCCTTTAAAAAAATATAAAGAAAGTGTTGCTCCTCCCTGTTCTGTTCTTTGATAAAGCAAGATTTGGGTTTTACAGCAGAATAACAGGTGGGTAGTTAGGTGTAGGCCCTATTGGAATAGTCCCACTTCCCTGAAATCCCAGTTTTATTACAAAAATAGAAGGGAAGGAAGGAAACTTCTTTCAGAGAATGCATAGCGCTTATCTCCCCAAAACCTATCTTTGACTAGATCAGTGTCAACTTCCATTTCTCTGACAGTGCCTACGATTTCAGCTTATCAAGAGACTGGGAAGACAAGATCGCCAATCTCACCCTTTGACTGCTTTTCATCCTAAGCAAGCTAAGCAGGGTTACCAATTCCTGCCTTCTGTTGAGTTTCCTTTCCAGCTACTAAGTGATCTAGTTTTTTCTTTTCCCAGAATTGTGCTTAAGCAGACTGCTTGCACCATTTTCTCAGGGCTTTCCTCTCTTAGAACCTCTTCCTATTGCTGTGGCAGATTTTTATCTTCAATAAATCTAATTTTGCTCACTGAAATTGTCTGCATGAAAAGTTCTTCTTTCATGTGAGGTTACTTCCACCCTGTGGGTCAAATTGTCTGTAACAGAAATATACACATTAATACCTTAGAGTAACCCAGGAGAACTCTTGGGCCCTGGTACACTGGAGCTCCATGGGTATGCTTTGACACACCATCAATCTGGATGTTCTCCAAGAGGTCTTCTGGAGCAGGAGAGACTGAAGGTCAGACTTGCTGAGAGGTCGATTCTAGATCAGTAGACAGGATAGAGGGCAGAGGACGGAGAGGGAAGAGTGCTCTTGGAAGAAAGAGTTTCAACTGAATGGTGCACGGGATGGGCAGTTAGCCTGCAGCCAGATCACATAGATCTTGTCTTTTAAATCCACCTAGTTTATGTTTCTGCCACAGTGTTTTACTAAAGTTACTAATGAGCAGTGAAAGGAACAGAGCTAAATCAAGGACAACGGATGCTCCCAAGCACAGTACAACCACGTCACTCTGACTCTTCTGTTGCTTAATATAAAGGACCTGTTACGTAACACAGTAAATAAGTGACACCTTAGTTAGACCCACTCCCTGTGTTTATGCAAGGTGGAAGTGAAACTATCACAGTAGGAAATGAAAATAACTGTCAGCTCCTTGGAAGCCAGGCCGTTGTCTCACTCCTCTTTTTGTTTCCAGTGTGTGAATCAGAGTCTGTCAGGACAAGTCTACATTCATTGTCTATAAATGCCAGTGGTCATAATTAGTAATGACAATGCAAGTAAAGCCTGGGCCTGCTTTGAGGTACTCCCAATTTGGGAAGAGAGGCAAATGTATGAGAAGTTAAAATAGTGCAACAAATGTGATGAGCACTCATTCACTAAGAAGCTGCCCCAAGGAGGTGATGTGTGAGCTGATTTTGGAAGAGAGAAGTCAAAAGCTTTTGGGGGTGGGGAGCATTTTAAGCAAATCTGACTTGTTAGAGATCAAATTATAGTTTGTTGGATGAAAGAAGGAATGATGAGAGAACATAGGCATAGAGGGGTAATTGAGCATGGATGAGGCAGACAGTTGCTACATGATTGCCGAGTGATACCATTATCAGATAAAATGATGTCCGACCTCACTTGATGTCATCTAGAGAGGAGTAGTTTGTCACTCACAGTAAGTTTTGCACACAGAAAACACTACAGAAGTTAATGTTGACATAAGACGTGTTATTGCAGAAATAGACATAGGCAGCTGTTTCCCTCAGTGTGTGTCATTCTAACAGAGAAGTAGTCACATAGTTTGAATGGGCCAATAGCTGAGTCATCAGCACAACTGTAGATGTTTAAGTGTCCATGATTCCAGTGGCAGGACTGGCTTGACAGTTACACAAAGTGCCGGACTGTACACATCCACCAGATGTGTGTGTGCTCTATATCCATGGACTCAACTCATATGACCACAGGTTGAATGTATTCATAAAAGTAAATTTTCATCTATATTGAATACATATGCAGTTCTTCTTTATCATTACTCTTTAAACAATGCTGTCTAACATATTTTACACTAGATGTTACAAATAACCTAAAAATAATATGAAGTAGTCAGGAGGTTGTGCATGGGTTATATGTAAATATTGCACCATTTTATTATATGTGTTTCCAAACTGAGCATAATACTATACCAGTTTATATAAAAGATTTGAGCACCTGCAGATATTGGTATGTACAGGGAGTTGAGAGTCAATTTTCACGGATATTGAGCCTATATGACTATGAATATGAGTAATTGTTGGGTAGAGTGATGATATATATAACCATATAAGTTGAGTATCTATCATATGTCTAACTATGTGTATTTCTAGGAGCACCATGACCCAACCTGATCCACCCCATCTTTCCCAAGGTGGATGGTTTGCAAAGTTGAGAGATGAGCCAGATTTACACAGAAGGTGAGTTCTCAGGAACGAATTGGTGCTAACGTGTCCATGCCCATGAGGACACATGGCTTTGCCTTTGCCACCTGTTTTAATTTACTGTCTCTCCTCAGAGTCCCAGCAGGCTTGGATTCTTAAACCAGAGGAAGTATAGGACAGGTGGAGTCAGTCTTGCTTCCTGCCAGAGGTGGTTTCTATAGCTTTCAAAACCCTAGGGGCCCGGGCTTCTGGGGCTTCCTGCAAGTCTGTACAACTCATCTGACCACATTTACACCACAGAGTGCAGCTGGGATCCCACTCCAGTGGTCGTTGTATACTTCTATTTTTGGAGTTCCTCTCAACGTACTTGCATCTACATTATCTTGCTTGAAACCAACAGCAGCGCTTGCTCTGTGCTTTGTTTTAGTAGATAATACAAACGTAGCCAGGATCTGCAGACTGTAAAAGGTCTCTTAGACGAACCAGCCTGTTTGACAGTTTTCCCATGGTACAATGCCTATGGCTATGATCGTCAATGCAGGCTATTTTCATTTTTTAATAAAGCAAACAAGCTTCATTGTCTTCCCTAGTGCCGTACAAGCCAAAATGTGTGTGCAAAGTACAAAACTTCCTGATGACATAGAGAAATAACATTCATTCCGGACAAATCAAATGTCTACCTATATTGACTTGAACGAAGGCAGTCATCTAACTTTTTTTTTAAGATTTATTTATTTTTGTTGCAAAGTCAGATATGCAGAGAGGAGGAGAGACAGAGAGGAAGATCTTCTGCCCACTGATTCATTCCCCAAGTGACCACAATGGCCAGAGCTGCTCAGGTCTGAAGCCAGGAGCCAGGAACTTCCTCCAGGTCTCCCACACAGGTGCAGGGTCCCAAGGCCTTAGGCAGTCCTCAACTGCTTTCCCAGGCCACAAGCAGGGAAGTGGAGCTGCCGGGATCAGAACCGGCACCCATATGTGATTCCAGCATGTTCAAGGCGAGGACTTTAGCCACTAGGCCATCGTGCCAGGTCCCATCTAACATACTTTTAAGAAAACTTCTAACTAACAGCATTCAAAAACCATAAACCTGGTTTTATATATACATAATATATATGAGTTTATTTATGTAGATTTTGTTTCATTAGAATAATCTGTTAAATGTACCACAAAATTGTTTTCTTAAGAGAAAACATTTTTTGTTTTATTTGTTTTATTTGAAAGGCAGAATTATAGTTAGAAGGACACAGAGAGAGGTCTTCTATCAGCTGGTTCACTCCCCTTATGGCTACAAAGGCCAGAGCTGAAAGAACCCAAAACTGGAGACCAGGAACTTCCTCTGGATTTCCCATGTGGATACAGGGTTGGTCCCAAGGACTTGGGCCATCCTCTGCTGCATTTCCAGGACGTAAGCAGGGAGCTGAATGGGTGGCTATGAGTGGGAATTCTTTATAATTATGTAATTTTTGCTTTATAAATTTAAGCTTATTCTGAAAAGAAAGGTTAAAATAAAAAGAAATATGTGCGAGCCACAACACAAACAAGTTGGCTCTGAACAAGGGTCAAGATCAAGAGATCAACCTAAAGTGTTTCATTTGACCATTTCGAGATTATTTCAAGTTAACATTTCGATTCTTATAAGTATTTTCTGGGTAGATGTGATATCATTATAAATAATTGCTTAAGTTACTTTACATCTAATGGCCCGTGTATTTTCTTGGGAACCATAGAAGGCAGATGTGTCTAGAGACCCCGAGACACTGAGGCACAGCTTCCATTCAGGGTCATCTGGCACTTGCTTTGGGGATGGATGCTCTGCAGAGCAAAGCCACTATTTGACAATCACTCTGGCATTAAGCTCTGTGGGTCCCAGTGCAGGTGCTTGGCACCTGGGATGCTCATGTCATACGCTAGAGTGCTGGTCCAAGTCCTGGCTCTCTATCTGATCCCAGCTTCCTGTTAATGCAAGCCTGGAAGCAGTAAGCAGTGGCCTGGGTCGTCAGATCCCTGCCACCTACTTGGGAGACCTGGGTGAGCTGTTGGCTCCTGGCTTCAGAGTGACCCAGCCTCGGCTCTACTAGGTATTTGGGGAGTGATCTCTGTCTACTCCTATTTTCTTGTATCTCTGTCTTTTAAAGGAATAAACTAAATTTTAACAAGTGATCAATCCCTCTTTCTCGGGGGACACTATAGGAAGCCAAGTGCTCAGGTAGGAATCTTTCATTATTTGGATAAAAATGTGTCTTATTACTAAGTAGTTAAAACAACTGGGTCAGCATTTCTCTAAGTTTCTTTTTATAATTATATTTCATGGTATGCTAATTGGTGTTCATTGAAAAATCAGAGGGGGGTATTTTGAGCAGATTTTGAGCCAATTATCCCCCTCAAAGAGATTTATAATGTGTAGCAGTATGTGGTAGTTTCTGAGAAGCCTGAATATTTGTATTTAGCTCATACATCCAATCAATGAAACTGATGATACACTTATTATGCAGATGGAATGATGAATTTAAACTCAACATTCCAGTCACTTCTCTGACTATGGAATGCTGCTGTTTCTTGTAATGTCTTTTGGAGATGCTGGCCAGGCCTTTTTGAAGGGATGTTAGTGTTCTGGTTGGCAGGATTCATGGATTTCTCCTCTCAGAGAAGAGGAACTTTCTTTGGGGAACAGAGTGCTGGTGTCGATGCTGCTTGGTGATATTGTTCACAGGCTGTAAAACATGAAACCAAAGACAAGACAGCAAAAGGGCTAGGGCTGAGATGAGAATTGAACCAGCACCTCAGCACGATGGAGAGTTGTGTGAGACTCCAAGTGTGGGGAAGAAGAGGGACATCTCAGGAAGTCAGACTAGCTCCAAGTGTGATGTCACAGAAGCCTAGAATGTTCCCTTAGTTTTTGAAGTTTATTTATTGGCATTTGTACAGGATGCATAGTGGCAGGTGATTTTTGAGGCTAGAAGTCATAGCTAAGATAATGCATATATGCATTTTACTAGTGATCTCCTATTCTGTTAGTCAGAAGTCAGTCGTTGTAGGACAGCCATTTAAAAAAACGACAGCTATAAAGTCATGGGATGAGTTACATCTGAACAGCTTTTGGAGCAGAGGTTAGTACTGAGGGGTAGGGTGTACAGAATGCAGAGCAGCTGGTTCAGGACATTTCTCATTTTCTTCATGTGAGTGTGGCAGGCACTGTGGTGCAGTAGGCTCTCTACCTGCGTACCAGCATCCTAGAGGGGCACTGGTTCATGTCCTCCTGGCTGCTCTACTTCTGACCCAGCTCCTGCTAATATGCTTGGGAAAGCAGCAGAGGATGGCCCAAAGCCTTAGGATCTGCACTCATGTGGGAAACCTGCAGCAAACTCCTGGATTCTGGTTTTGGAGTGGCTCAGCTCTGGCCCTTGCAGCCATTTGAGGAGTGAAATAGTGGATAGAACATTTTCTCTTTCTTTCTTTCTTTCTTTCTTTCTTTCTTTCTTTCTTTCTTTCTTTCTTTCTTTCTTTCTTTCTTTCTTTCTTTCTTTCTTTCTTTCTTTTTCTTTCCTTTCCCTCTCTCTCTCTCTCTCTTTCTCTTTTTTCAGCCAAATGTACTTGAGACCAGTTCATGTGACATCACACTTGCGTAAATGTTTTCTCGCTCAGAGCCCAGCCCCCTCAGATGGAAACTTGAGCTCTGCCGTACAGACTCAGGAAGGCATGCTTCCACAGAAGGCCTTATTTTACAGACATTGTTGAAATGCCGGTTGCTGTCTTTGCTGATACACGCTCTTCGTTTCTGCACCTGTGATCTATGGTGCAGCTAATGTTTACATTTGTCAAGTTATTTTAGTATATGTGCTGCTGAAGCAAGCTACATTTGTTAAGTTATCATTCCTTTCAAAATGACCTTTCCATGACAAGGCTAAGGGGGAACGTCCTAACTCTGCGGCCTTCTGTTTCTGTTTTCCTGCCGCTCCTGCAAGAGCAAAGGCACCGGACAGCAACAGAGCACCCGGTGATGAATCATTGTCCATGCTTTCTGTCTTCTCCAGCCAGTGGCTCAGTGAAACCTTGGTTCCTGGACAGCAAAAGGAAACCCCCGCAGTCCCGGGCCCTCCTCCCAGAGCCACAGCTCCCAGCGCTGGGGAATTTCACCTCCCACTTGGTGAGCTAAGCAGCCTTCTTCCAACCAACCCTCTGTGGATGTCTCTGTTTTGGTTTCCACAATGAGCTCGGAGCCTGGCTCTGCTGGAGCTAGCGCCTAGTTCGAGCTCACTGACCTGCCTTCCTCTAGACTCTCTGAGCTTGGCGGGGTTTGTTTTTCTCTTTAAAGCCCACTGGCTTTGAGGGCTGACAGCAGCTCTGTTTTGGCACCAAGCTTGGAGTTGCTGTGCATTTCTGCCCGAGGCTGAAAGAAAGTGAAAGTGTTTGCTCTTCAGAGGGCTCTGCTTCCCTCAGGCGTTTGAGCTGTCAAGTCACTAGCTGCCTCAGGGCACTGAGGCCTGGCTGCTTCCAAGGGCTGTGATCCAGTCCTGCTGAAGTTGCTTAAACAGCCCACCGTTGATCAGCCAGGGCCATCCCCCATGGACCCTGGTTTGTGTTCTGGCTGCTCCACTTCCCATTCAGCTCCCTGTTTATAACCTAGGAAGGCAGCTGGAGTGCTTGGGACTGTGCACCCATGGGGGGGTCGGGGGGAGACCCAAAGAAGCTCCTGACTCCTGGCTGTACATGGGGCTGTTTGGGGAGTGAACTAGCAGATGGAAGATCTGTCTCTCCTTTTCTCTGTAAATCTGCTTTTCAAGTAAAATAAATAAATCTTACAAAGACATTTTTCAACTGGTATTGCAGTCAAAGCTGGTACCTGCTCCCCTAAAGCTACCATGATGAGGGAAGGCCTTTCTGAGGAGGTGCTGGAGTCATGGCAGGAGCAGCTCATGGGTGCTACCAGGGTTGGAGTGCAGTGAGGCACAGACACAGCCCTGCTCACGTAAACCCCAGTAAGTGTCTCTAAACAGTTGCTAACTTGGTTCTCCTGCCAGTAGGGATCCTGCCCATCCCAGTCTCTCCAGCCTCCTTTCCCAGCATCCTGTCACCATGCTGTCCTCACTGTCCTCACAGCACTCTTTCCTCAAAAGCTAAGGATTTCTCCATAGCCCAAGGCTTCCTCTCCCACTAATTACTTTTCTTCCCAGTTCTACTTTTAACTGATGCTTGCTTAAACACCACCATCCACTCTTAAGCTCTTGGATTGGACACATCTTCCTCCAAACCACCCAAGATCAGGCTATATTCCCTAGTCCCAAACTTGTCAGTCAGTATTACCATTGCCTGCATCCTCGCAGGACCATGGTCCACTAAGGCCTGGGGTCATACACTGGACCTGACCATCTGAACAAAGGAGAGGTATACCTGTCTGCTATTCTCCAGCAGCAGGAAGTAGCTGTCCAAATCTGCTGGGAGAGAGAAGAAGCCGATGGCTCTGCTACAAAGACAAGGCTGTCCAGATCCCAGGGCTTGCCTTGCCCAGAGCCAGCTGGGCCGCCTTGCTGGGGAGCCTCCAGAGGCAGCTTTTGACACTACATTTCATGAGCCTCCAGATCCATTCAGCATAGCTGTCTCAACCCATCTGCTACAGTCTCTCCACTAAATGTCAGCCTTAATGGAAGACGGGTGATTTGTTCCTTTAAAGTTGGAGAAAGGGCAAAAGGAGGCAACAGTACTCTAGGAGAAGGCAAAGTGGAGAGGATGAGGGGCTGTTTGCTGGCGCTCACTGAATCCCCAGGAGCTTCTTCCGTGTGACTCAGGGGATGTGTAGGACCTTCTTCTTTTTTGAGAGTGAGGGGAAGCTCACTGAGAGCTAGAGGAAAAAATAAAATAGAGCAGAAGGCCAACTCCTGTCTGTGAGCTTTTGGAAGTCGTCTGGTATCCATGTATCAGCATGCTCACGTCTATGCAGCTGACTGTATGCCACACACGATCAGCGTTCTCAAGTAGCATTGAAGACCATAATGCAGAAATATCAGCCAAGAGGCAGAGTCTGACCAGGATAACAGTTACCTCCGAAAATGATGGGGAGGTGAGCAGGACAAAGTGCAAGTGCAGTGACTGCAGACTGCCTCCATTCACTTCTTGGCCCTGGTCAGGTTAATTCTTCAGAGACATGAACTCGGGGGCTGCAAAGTTGGAAACAGACATGGAAATTTCTTCAGGGCATAATGGTGAGGGAAACAAGCAAACCTGCTATAGAACAATGCATACAAACTAGTCCCAAGCAAACTGAAACGTGTGTATGTAAATGTGAGTGTGAAAGCACAAAAGAACACTAGGATGAGTGTGGGGTGGGGTGTTTGGTATGTTGGGTGGGATCTTGGAGTGTGTGGTTCACAAGCAGCTTCTGCTTCAGTTTCTTGCTAACACACATCCTGACATGCAGTCAGCGATGGCTCAAGTGCTTGGGTCTCTATGACTCCCGTGGTCACTCTAGCTATAATAATGATTGTTATTATTGTTATTGATAAATAAACAAACTGTAAAAAGTGAATCTAGAGCCACACTGTTATGTTCCAGGGCTTAGCACTGAGGTTCCACCCTCTGAATTCTCTGTTGGGTGATCTTAATCATTGTTGAGGTTTGAAAGGCTGAAGACTCAAGCTTCTGTCTCTGTTGTGTGGGGCTCCAGCACTGGCTCAGCCTAAGCCCACGGGAGTGCCACCTGCTCTGTCTGTAGTGATTGCTTTAGAGCTCATAGCCCTGAAGGAATATTAAAGCAGGAAGTTTTCTTACATCATTACTCATTTCCATTCTTATTTTAAGGGGAGGGGCACTGGAACCCTACTTGGGAGTCACATGGGTAGCAGGGACCCAAATATTTGAACCATCATTAATTGCCTTTTGAGGTGAACATTAGCAGGAAGTTGGATCAGAAGCTGGGACTCAAAAGAGACACATCAATATGTAATGTGGGCATTCCCAGCAGCACCTTAACTGCTTTGACAAGAATCTGCACCCAAGCTAGCCACTTTTTGAGCTAGCTTGAACACAAAAGTAAGAAAGGTCTCACACCATTCTTGCTGCTGCCATGGTTCACACTGCCACCAAACTGTTACTACTCCTGCGTATTATCAACTATCTTTTCCCCATATGTTAGGAGAACACATGCATCATTCATTTTTACTTATTGTCAATGGGTTTTTACATCTTTTCATGTTATGTCACGAATTGCGTTGTTTATTCATTATCTTTTGTCATCTATAAGTTGCATTGCCAAACTATTTCTGACAAGACATTTTAATATATCTTTTATTGATTTATTTAAATTTTAGATGAATATATTGTTAATAGAGTACCTTTGCTATCTGTGTTACCAATATCTTAAGCTTATGATTTTAAATCGTGTTTCTCTAATCATTTTAACGCTGCGTATGCCTCATGCAACCTGGATTAGTCACTAACCTACTGCACCTATAATTTTTTTTCAAGTTTTATTCATTTTTATTGAGAAGGGAGATTTACAGAGAAAAGGAGAAACGAAAAGAAAGATCCTCCACACACACTGGTTCACTCTCCAAATGGCCACAATAATCAGAGGTAGGCCAGGAGTCTCTTCTATGTCTCCCACATGAGTGCAAGGTCCCAAGGTTTTGGGCCATCTTCCACTGCTTTCCAAAGCCACATGCAGGCAGCTGGATGGGAAGTGGGACAGACAGGATATGAACCAGTATCCATGTGGAATGCTGGCACCTGCAGACAAAGGACTAACCGATTGAGCCATTCCACTGGCCCCTGTAGCAGGCTAATTTTAAATGCATATTCTCCAGCAGTATAGGCTAAATTAGCAAAACATGAAATGTCTTGTTCACAGGCTTTTAAAATTATGAAGGTATAGACTATATCCTTAATAAAAAGTTTGAGGAAACAGTTCTGTGGCATAGGGTAAAGCTGCCACCTACAGCACAGGCACTGTAGATGGACAGCAGTCCGTGTCCTAGCTGCTCCTCTGAGCCAGCTCTCTTTCCAATGCCTTGGAAAGCTGCAGGGGATGACCCAAGCACTTGGGAGACCAGGAATAAGCCCTTGACTTCAGACTATCCAGGTCCAGATATTATGGCCATTTGGAAAGTGGGTCAATGGATAAAAGATCTCACTCTCTCTCTCTCTCTCTCTCTCTCTCTCTCTCTCTCTTTGTCTCTTGTGCTGTCTCACTCTGCTTTCAAGTAAATGAAATTAATATATAAATTTTTTGATAACCAGGGTAAAATATTTGATTTTTTCCTTTGCTGCTTCATTGAAAAACAGTGTTTTTATTGAAAAACAGTGTTTTTATTGAAAATATTGACTTTCCATTAATTTAGCTGGTTGATTAAAAATAATGTGAGTTTTTCTCTTAAAAATTAACTCCAATTGGTGGCAAGCTTTTGTGGTCTCTTTGAATTCCATGGAACAACTGCCAGGAGCTAGGAATTGTTGACTGTTCTGACTAATATACAATATAATAAGTAGAAAGCCAAGATTATAAAGTGTCAGACATGGCTCTAAGTGTGCTACAAAAATTACACTACTTCTTAAGACAAACCCATGAAGCAAGAACTTTTATTATTCCTGTTTTCTAGAAAAATCAACAGCCCCAGTGAGGTTAATCAGCTTGTCTACCCTCACAGGGCTAAGAGAAAAGAAGAGAAAGTCTTGGAATTTAGAAATTCTGTGCTCATTGGTTACAGTTTAAAGCAACACACAAAATCCCTGTTAGTGTTTTATTGTTATTTTAACTTGTTTGATTTCTATAATTTAAATACATATGATATACATCTGGTGGTGTATAATGTTATACATCACAAAAATGGGAATTTGTGATAAATACTGTATGTTTAATACTGGGTTCTCCAGGTCTGCTTTGACTGCATTTCTAAGAAATTCAGAATCATTTAAAGCAACACTAAGCAAGAACTGAAGTCAAAATTTGAAATAATCCTGATTTGATCCTATACCAAGCATTTAACTTTGAGTTCATCTGTCAGATTGGTGGCTTGTTGATTCAGCTGATCAAGGCAGGTATATGCAGGCTTGGCTAGGTTATAGGATTCCCAGGCATTATTTGTAGGAATGTTGACCATTGTCCAGAGCCAAGATGAGCTAGCCAGCTGGGCTGGCAGTACAGACTGCCAGGAACCTGGCTACAGGAACTGAGAGTATCCAGGCCTAGGGGGCCTCTGCTTCTTGGAAGTCCTCCTACTGGAGAACTGTGCTTGGTTGTTGGAGCTTGGCCCAGGATCACAGGGAAAGCATGATGACTCAGGGAGTGGAGGGAGATGGTGTCAAAGGACTCTCAAGCATGTGTCTGAAAAACGTACTGGCCAAAGGTCATTCTAACTGGACTCCTTACTGTTTCATGGGGCACAATTCCGCATCTGACAATTGCACTATTCTCAATCCACAGCTTTTACTCACCTGCTCAAGTCCAGGTCTGGTAAGATTTCCTGGCCAAAATTTTTACTTTTTTAAAAGATTTATTTATTTTCATTGGGATAATAGATTTTTCAGAGAAAAGGAGAAACAGAGAGGAAGATCTCCCATCTGTTGGTTCACTCATTAAAGAGCCACAACAGCCGAAGCTAAGCTGATCCGAAGCTAGGAGCCAGGGGCTTCTTCCAGGTCTCCCACATGGCTGCAGGGTCCCAAGGCTTTGGGCCATCCTCCGCTGCTTTTCCAGGCTACAAGTAGAGAGCTGGATGGGAAGCGAAACAGCAGAGATGCTGGGGTTTTCAGGTGGAGGACTAACCAATTGAGCCATTGCGTCAGGTCTAAGAGTTTCTCTTGAGAGCTAATCTAGAGAACCAGAGAAATGCTGAAGAACTAGTATTTACTGAACTAACACTAGGGGATCCAGCATGAGTCTGAAACCTTTTCACATGTGTAAACCTTCAGAGACAGGTTTTGCTAATATCATGCTGTGCCTCATTACATGCATGTGGTGAGAGAAGCCACAAGCATTTAGGAAGACAGCTCAAGGTTGCACAGAGTGTGAAAGGAGTGGAGATGTGGGAGGCTTCAGTCTAAGGCATGTTGGCAACCTTCATGCAAAATACAAGATAAATAGCTATGTAGGTAGACATGTACATACATAAATTCTCACAGATGAATTGTGCAATGGAGATCAGCATACCAGGAATTGAAGATGCATTGTAGTACACGTTTCTACTCCTGAATAAAAGGAGGACTCCCCATGAAACTGTTAAATATAATTTGACAATAGGATACTAGACTTTCTACTGTTGTCTATTCAAGGCCATGATACACTGAGACAGAATCTGAGCTTCTGACTGTTGCTGAAGTAGTATGGTAATAATACAAGAAGGGGCGGGGCAGAGGGAACAGTGGTGGGGGGGATGGGAGGGAGGAAGAGAAGGTGGAGGGGAGAATTCTTCTAACTATAAAACTGTATCCTGCAAAGTAATATTCACGAAAGTTCTGGGGGAAAAAAGTATGTGCTTAAAGGCTTCCAAATGTTAAACTATTTTCTTATTTCTATATAAAGTGCCTAGTAAGCTTCCTTTTCTTTACAATAATTAAAAAAAGAAAGACCAGCAGGATTCATATGGAAGGAAGAGTTGGAGTGATCTAAGTGGAAACTGGGACTTGGGTAGGAAGTTCGGCAGCAGACAACTTATGAGCCCACTAACTGCACAGGCCTGGACCTGCTGAAGAGGAGGAAGATGTGGAAGGAATCCAGACAGCAATGACAGGAGTTGGTGATGACTGGCTCTAGGTGGTGCAGGACAAGGAGGCAAGATTTAAATTCTGAAACCCGGATCTTTGGAAGAGCTGTTTGCTGATGAGAAAACAGAGAGGAGAATGTTCTGGAACAGAGGGTTAAGCCACTGCTTCTGGTATTGATATCCCATATCAGAGAGACAGTTCAACTCCTGGCGGCTGCACTCCATCTCCCTGCCAACACACCTGGGGAGGCAGAGGGTGCTGGCTGCTTGTGTTCCTGCCGCCTCTGCAGGAAACCTGGGTGGAGTGCTCGGCTCTGAGTCTCAGTGTGCCCCAGCCTTGCCACTGTAGCCATATGGGGAGCCAATTAGAACATGGAAGATCTCTATTTCCATTACTCTATTTTTAAAATAAAATATACTTTAATAAAAATGTTTTTAAAAAGATATATTTTATTTTTATTGCAAAGTCAGATATACAGAGAGGAGAAGAGTCAGAGAGGAAGATCTTCCATTTAGTGACTCACTCCCCAAGTGACAGCAGTGGCCAGGGCTGCGCCGATCCGAAGCCAGGAGCCAGGAACTTCCTCCAGGTCTCCCATGCAGGCGCAGGGTCCCAAGGCTTTGGGCCATCCTCCATTGCTTTCCCAGGCCACAAGCAGGGAGCTGGATGGGAAGTGGGGCTACCAGGATTAGAACTGGCACCCATATGTGATCCTGGTGCATGCGAGGTGAGGACTTTAGCCACTGGCTACAATAAAATACATATATTTTTAAAACAAAAGGAAAGGGCAGTTTCAAGGCAAAAAAAAAAAATAGTGGCAATAGATTAGAAGTGTTTTCAGAAGTTTCAAATAGAGGCTTCCATAAACAAGTGGAAACTGTATGTTTACAAATGCCGAAGTCACTGCTGGAGCCCAATGTCCTGGGATCCTCCTGGAGCGCAAGGAAGAGATTTGGGGTGACCTCTTCCTCTGGGTGTCTTTGCCCCCCACCCCAAGTGTGGTTTCCAGGGCTTCTTATTCAAAGCCAGTTAGCAGGAACTTCTCATTCATGTCACCTCAATCAAATGTCACAGAAATGAAAAATGAAACCGCTGGTGACAGACTCAAAAATCAAACCCAACCCGACTCTCTCAGAAGCTTGCCATTGGTTCACTTAGTTTTCTTCTGTGCCAATGTAATTAGCTCCTTTTTTTTTTTTCTTTTTCCTTGGAATCTCTATTTGAGGCCTGGGGACTTTTGCCTCTGGTCAGGGCAGCAGCTACTCCAAGGACTTACCCAGGGACCACAGGACAGAAGCAACTGCTCGTCCACGTGAGCTCTTAGTTCTTGGCCTAAGACATCTTCCTGACAATCATTCCGCTGACTCTTTCTGGGAAGTTTAGTCTCTGGACTTATTACAGATATCAAATTCACAGTGAAACTGAGGGAGACTCCCATTAATTAGCAATCTCACTCATGTGCTCCAAGCGGAAACCACACTTTGGTTTGGAGAAACAGCCCCTCTAAATGGCCCTGCTGACCAAGTGTGTCTGGTATGACGCTCATTTCCTATGAATCTCAAGGAATTCATGAACTAACAAGGCCAAGAAACATTCCGTTTCAATATTCATAGAGATGCGAATGCTTTATTGGAAGGTAACGTGGGGTGGGGTAGGGACAACTTTTCAGTGACAGCTATCCAACTGGGCCGAGGTTAAATTACACCAGATGCAGAATTTGCTTGGACTGAAGTCATCCAGAAAGGGGCCAGAATTTCTGCAGAGTCTGTCACTGAGAAGATCAGATGTTGGGGAGCCACTTCACGGCGCCAGGCTTCATTGTTTTTCTTCAAGAAGAAAAGAGGATCAGGTGAATCTGAAGGTGCTATGGCATTATAGAGGACTTTACGTTAGTGCTCATTCCCAGGGAAGAGCCTTGGTATGAAGAAAGCAGAAACAGATTCTTTCATTTGCAGCTGTACTCAGTTAATTAGGCAAAAACTGACAGAGAGCCTGGTATGTGTCTAAATTCCAACAGCTCATTGACTGTCACCTCCACTGAAGGGCAGAGCAAGACTTTTGTCTCTTATTTATTGCTGTGTCTCTGAATGGAAGAATGCCCAGCACGGTATTGATGATTGATGTACATGGAGCAGTGATGGGGTACGTGTTTAAAGGATGCATTTAAAGGTGGTGTAAGAACAAGCTTAAGCAATGCTCTTTGAATGGCAAAATATTCTTATTCCAAAAGAAGATACAAAGACTTTCCAAGGGATGTGTGGGCATGGGTGGCCTTAAGGGAATGCATCTCCAGGTCCTTTATCTGCAGGGGACCCATTGCCCAGAGGTGGTCCACCTGGAGGCACTCCAGGTTTTCCCATGAACTTTGTTCTTATCTTTCCTTTTACTTTCTCTCTCACTTGGGCTTCTGTCTATGTTACTGAGAAACGTTTTTCTCGGGGAGTGGGTGTTAGCAGTCAAAGTTGAAGTGCAGCCTCATGGATTTGTGAACTGACCAAGTTTTAATGCTTGCTCACAATCTGATTTTGGCATACGTTCAAAGAGAAGTCAAAGACTGGTTGATGCTGGTGCAGGAAGACTCCTCCTACTCCCACATACTTATTGATATTGTTTCCAGAAAGGAGTGGAGATTGCGGGCATAGTGGGTTGACTCGCTGGTTCAAGTAGCTGCTCTGCTTCCAATCCCGCTCCTTCCTTCCAATATGTGTGGGAAACAGCAGAAGATTGTCCAAGTACCTGGACCGCAGCCACCCACACGGGAGGCCTGGATGGAATTCCAGGCTTTTTAGTCTGGCCCAGCCCCAGCAACCATCAGTGACCACTCAGGGTGTGACTTGATGGATGGAAGATGGAGTGAGCTCTCTCTTTCTCTGACTCTCCCTCTTTCTGTCACTATGACTTTCAGATAAAGAAATCATTTTTAAAGTTTGTATCAATAAAAGACAAGAGTGGGAATGGAATTGATGAAAACACTGTCTTATTTTGTCAGCTAGCAATATTCATCCACAGATACACTAGGGAACCTGAAAACAGCCTCTTCTCAAGAAAAGGTATATTTTTGCTTTTTTTTTTCTTTAAAATTTTCTGTTTGAAATAAAAGCAATTTATTTGTATTTATTTGAAAGTCAGAGGGACCGAGACAGAGAAAGAGCTTCCCATGCTGTTTTACTCCCCAGATGTGTACAACAGCTGAGAGTGACCCAGGCCAAAGCTGGGATCCTGAAATTCTGTTCATATCTCCAACATGGGTGGTAGGACTCCACTTATTTGAGACAACCTGTTGCCACTGGGAGAGCATTCTCAGGAATCTGGCACTGAAGCGGGACTGGGCTAGAACTCAGACTCTCTGACAAAGGATGTGGGTACCCCCAGGGGCATCATGGTGGCTGCGCCAAATACTCACTCCTTAAAAAGATAGGTATTTGGGCCCCGCGCGGCCTAGCGGTTAAAGTCTTGAACACACCAGGATCCCATATGGGAGCTAGTTCTAATCCCAGCGGCTCCACTTCCCATCCAGCTCCCTGCTTGTGGCCTGGGAAAGCAGTCGAGGACGGCCCAAAGCTTTGGGACCCTGCACCCGCATGGGAGATCCAGAAGAGCTCCTGGTTCTTGGCTTTGGATTGGCACAGCCCTGGCCATTGCGCTCACTTGGGGAGTGAATCATTGGGCAGAAGATCTTCCTCTCTGACTCTTCTCCTCTCTGTATATATGACTTTGCAATAAAAATAAATAAATCTTAAAAAAAGGTGGGTTTTCAATCTTGTATTTCTCTTTGGATGTCAGAATTTATAGCATAGATGTGTATTATTTTAATCAAATAATCAGTAATAACAATTATAATTTTAGCCCAACATAGAAGAGTTTTATTACTTAACATTATGGACATAAGAAACTTAAAATTTAAATTGATATTTACATACATATCTTTATGTCAAGAAGTTTGATAGGGTAATCTATAAAGTGTATCTGTAAATGAAACAAAATTACATTAGGAATAAATCCAGAGGAGAAGTGGGATAGAAATAAATACAGATGCAAGAACAAATAAATGTTATAAATTTCTAAAAGTTAGGTAAGTGCTTGTTCATTTATTTAGTTAGTTATGTATTTATTTTTTATTTATGTATTTTCAAAAGCATATGGCAGTCAAATTGTTCTGATATTTTCATTCCATTTGCTGTATTTTAAAAATGCATTCCAATAAAAGATATGTATTTTAAAATATTCAGGAAGTCTAGGAATGATATTTGCAGGTTGTGCTTGCTGCTGTTGGTTTCTTTGTTTTGCATACGGACAACCTTGATTGAGCCCTCACAGCCAGTTCTCTTTGTCCTGGGGCTGCCAAGTTGCCAGTTTCTGTGGCAGTGATAAGACCCATCTTGTGGCTGGCAGAGGCATCCCCGTGACCCACGAAGTGCTGGTGGTAGCCGCCTCCCAAGAGCTGCTCCACAGTGCTCATGGCCAAACACTCATGGCCACAAGTTCCTTTTTGCCCTTTCTGTGTGGAAGACACAGTCAGACTTCAGAATCGGAGTCATTCCAGCTGCCTCCAGCTCTACACTGACCGTAGCTCATGAAAGAGACGATTCTCTGAGAGTCCAAGGGCAGCCTAAAGGGTTCTGGTCTCAGAGTTGGAGATGATGGTGGCAGAGGCTCTGAATGCCCAGCCCAAGTTGCCCCATTCCAAGGCAGCACAAGCCGGAGGCCTTGTTGCCAGTGTGAATGGCCCTTGTGAATGCCTCAATGGAGATGGATAGCTTTGTACAATTCTTTTTTATTTGTTTTTTGTTAATATTGTTTACGTAGTTGAGAGGGATGCATGCCCACGTGACTTCTGATTAGGGTGAGGAGGTTCACATGCAGAGCGAAGTGGATGAAATACATATTTCAGGTTTTTTGTTTTTGTTTTCTTTTTCTTTTTTCTCCTGTATCCACAGGGCAGGAGGAGAAGGGGGCCAATCCTTGTTGTCAAATGACATCAGCACACAGGGGTGAGGGATGGTCATTCAGTGACACCTTAGAGATGGGGAAGAATGTTCTAAGGATGATACTTGAGAGGTTTTGATGGTTCTGAGTTGTTGGTTTCTTTGCTCCAGGGTGAGAAAAATGTTTCCAAGGACTATTGGTTGACAAAGTCCAGCTTAGTGTACCCACAGACCCAGGAAAGAACATTCCACAAAGCTTGGCCAGGAGAATTTTCTAGCCTGATGTCCCCACTGGCTTAGATGAGCTGGCTGTAATGTCCCCTGTGTGCATCTGGACAAGCTCTCCATCATTCAAGCATTAACAAATGAGGCTGCCCCATCCTGATACATGCACTCCAAGGTCAGACCCTGTAACCAGGGTCTGAGTCTAGCAATCTAGTTGAGAATCTCTCAAGAACCCTCACCTATGGTGGCCTCAGCCTTGACTCTTATGTGCGCCAGCCAGTGCAAGACAGGTTCAGTCTGTCACCTGCACCAGCCAATGCACACACTGATGGATGCAGTGGCATGGTCAGTTCACGCCCTAGCCCCATATCTCAGGTGCTGTGGCCCAGCCAGCCCATAAAAGACCCTGCCCTCACACACACCATGGCCTAGTCAGGGGAAACTCCTAATAACCCCCACTTGATCTTCCCACAGCCCTGGTCTTTGCGTGTGCCAGCCTCTGCTGTGGCCTACCCTGGTCCCGTCTGTATCCCATCTGGCTCTTGTGTATACCATGAATGTTGTGGTTTAACTCACCCTGACCCACCCATAGCCCTCACATACGCTCACATGTACCACCGTCTTGTCCAGTCCGGCCCACCCTGAGCCTTGGTTCTTGTGCTCACCAGTGATGGGCACAGCCTAGCAGGGAGTGCCCACAGTTTCCCTTCCAGGCCCAGATCTTGTGTCTATCAGGGTGGACTGTATTCCAACTTGACATGACTTGCATCCAGTCACATTATTTGTCAGCATGTACTTGCCAGCTCTGTTGACCTCCACCCATTCTGGCTCATATGTACACCAGTGGTTGCAACAGTCTAGCCCAGCCTGGCCTGGCCCCAGTCCCAGCTCTTTTGCTTACCAATGAAAGTGGCAGCCCAGCAAGGGAGTCCCTAAATTTCCTCTACCAGGCCTGCTTCCAGCCCCAGGTCTTACATGTGTCAGCAGTTTCCACAGTCCAATTTGAGATGGTCCACCCCATCTAAGCATTTGGAGTTCCCCAAGTTCCCCTCCTAGGTCCACTCCCAGCAATGGATCTTGCATGTGCCAGCAGGTGCCGCTACCCAGACCAACATAGCTGGTCCCCAGTCCTGACACTCACTGGTAGGTATTGCAGCCTAGCTCTACTGGCCTGCACCCATTTCAGCTCTCATGAATATGTTTGATAGTCTAGCCCAGCCTGGCCCAACCCCACACCTCACTCTCACATGACCTAGCTGGTGCTGTGGCCTAGTCTGGTTTGCCCCACACTCATTCTGGTTCTTGCAATCACCAGCAGGTGTTAGAGTTTAGCCCAGTCTTGCCCACCCCCAGACCCAGCCCACATGCATGCTGATAACTGGGTACTTCAGCCTGGTTCAGCCTGTTCCACCCCCAGCCCCGGCTCTTGCATTCACCAGTGAGAGCTGCATCCCAGCAGGGGAGTTCTTAGAGCTCCTCTACAAGTCCCGTTCCCATCCCTGGATCTTATGCGTGCTGGTGGGTGCTTCGACCTAGTCTGGCATGATCTACCCACAGCCTCAGCTCTTGTTGGTGGGTGTTGCAGCCTAGCCCAGCATAGCACAGCCCACACCCTTTTTTGGCTAATGTTGCCAGCAGGTGCTAAGGCCTGTGCTGGCCTGGTCTGGCTCCAGACCTGGCCCACACAAATACTGGCCAGTGCTACAGACTTGCCCGGTATGGCCTGCCCCCAGCCCTGGTTCTTGTGCTCCCAGAGGGAACCCAGTAAGGAAGTAACCCAAGTTTCCCTACCAGGCCTGCTCCCAGCCCCAGTTCTCACATGTGCTACCAGTGGGGCAGCAGCTCTTCTTGGCATGGTCTGCCCTTGGTCTGGGGAGTCGTATGTGCCAGAATGTACTGCAGCGTGGCCTAGCTAGGCCTCCTCCCAAACCTCAGCTCCAGTGTCAGGTGGATTCCTGTCAGGTAAGTTCTGTGTTCTAGCCTGGTTTAGCCTGTCACTACTGCCAGCACTCTGCATAAATTGGTGGGTACTACAGTCCCACAGAGACAAGCCCACAAGACCCTCACAGAATCTGTTCCCACATCTGGTTCTCTTCCTTTCCGATGGGTGCTGCTGCCCAGCCTGACATGTCCCACTCCCTGCTCCAACACTCACAGGCCTCCCCGCCGCAGCTTCTCCCAGGACCACCCAGGAGCAGGCAATCCCCACTCAGGTCTCTCATGAGCGCTTGACCCAGACATGCCCTGTGGTTCCCCTGCCATCCTTGAACCCACTGTCTCAGCTCCCCCAAGTGGAGTGGACCAGTTTGTGGAAGATCCCAGAAGTCATGTCTGCTCTGTCAAACATACCCTTAGCCGCTTTCACTCCAAAATGTTCCCAGACCCCTTTCTTTGAGTAATCTGAAGGTTCCCCAACCTGGGGGCTAGGATGGCCTGTCCCAGCCCAGAGTTCCCTATCTTTCTCACTAGTCTTAAAAAAAAAAAAGGAATAAATAATAAGGAACTATGTGGCATACTAGTATAGTTTTGGCACTAATTAGGCCCAAAAGGCCCACCAATGTTTCCCCCACAGTGCCTTGCCTAGGTGCAAGGCAAGTTGCCTATAGTTAGGGGCTTGTACAATTCTAGAAACCATATGGATTTGGAAGATCACCTTGTAAAGATTCTGTCAAGTGCCCAGGCACAGCTTCCAACGTGGTAGATACTGTCCTTCATGATGCCCATGACATAGCTGGGTCTCTCAGTCAAGGTCATGGTGCTAGGACACATGGCACCCTTGTGGTGCTTTATGAGCACAGAGCTGATGTCCTTCTCCTGCCAGTGGATCACAGGATCTAGGGGCGTGTGCTGTTAAAAAATGTGGCCAGAAAAGCAAGCAAATAAAACTTACTTGCAATTCTTTAAACATAAGAGGGTACAATTTGAGGCCTACTTAGATATGTTTGAAGAGTATGCTGTTCCTGTTTATTTCTTTCTAAAAAATATTTATTTATTTGAAAGTCAGAATTTCAGAGAGAGAAGGGAGAGATCTCCTACCTACTCGCTCACTCCTCAAATGGTCATAATCATGAGGGCGGAGCCAAGCTGGAGCCAGGAGCTTAATCCAGGTCTGCCACGTGTATTCCAGTCACACACACATTTTGGGCATCCTTTGCTGCTTTTTCCTAGGAGGCTTTGCAAGTAGCAAGATTTGTGCACCACTGGAATAATAATACAAGAGCGACATTCTTAATCCTGAGTATCTTTACTAACAAACATTGGGAAATGCCCTTCTTAACCCCTGTACATCTATTTCTCTTTCTGCAAAATAAAAAATAACGCTTGCTTGTTTTTCCTTATTCTTAGGAAACTTCTTAGGTCATATGCTATAATGAAATAACGTGAGAAGTTCTCAATTATTTCCTGGGGGTTAGTGGAACACCTCTGGGAAGTTTCAATAACTTTTTCAGACGAATAGGATACTTCTTAGTTCCCTAAAATGTATGAATGAAAGTTTTCTTATTACATTGCAATCTCTGCCATACTTCTCCATTTCCCCTAGCATTGATTCAGCTGTTGAAACTTCATCTAAGCAATCCGGAATCTGAGAGTTACTCTCTATCAGTGCATCAAAAAGTTAGCAAGGACTCTATGTCAGGCCTAAGCAAAATGTTCCACCATGCTCTGCAGTAAAAGAAAGCACAGACATGCACAAAAGCAAAGCCAAGAAGCCTAAGCACTGAGGAATTCCAAGCGCGTCAGCCTAGACAGTGCTGACTGGGGTGAGGGGGTTTTTCATGTTACACCTGTTCAGAAGCATGAAGATGATCAGCCCATCCCATATAGGCCACCGTTAGCTGGGTGAACCATCTGCCAACATCAATTCCTTTCTTTTTAAAGTTACCTATGATTTTATAGACAATTAATGGGGAGCCAGAACTTGTACCTCTCATCCCAGTTTACAAAGTACATTAAATTCTGCTAACTGGAAGGTCTAATATATTTCATAATTAACCTTTGCCTCAGAGATCTTAGTAAAACACAGATTCTCAAATGAGGGCCTTTAAAGACACCTGAATTCTCAAAAAGTCATTTGGCTTCAAGTTTTGCAAAAATCCCAGAAGTCAAAGGGAAGTGGGGTGTTAAGAACCTGGAGTGTTATTTCTTTCTAAGATAACGTTGAACATTCATTAACCCCTTCACTCATTGACCCCTTTCTCATAGTTACTGAGCTCTTAAGGTTTATTTCTTTTTATTGGAAAGGCAGACTTACACAGAGAAAGAGATACAGAGAAAAAGATCTTCCATCCGCTGGCTCACTCTCCAAGCAGCCGCAATGGGCAGAGTTGAACGTATCCAAAGCTAGGAACCAGGAGCTTCTTCAGGGTCTCCCATGTGGGTGCAGGGTCCCAAGGCTTTGGGCCGTCCTCTACTGCTTTTGCAGGCCACAAGCAGGGGGATCGATGGGAAACAGCATTTGGAACATGAAATAGTGCCCATATGGGATCTCAACTCATGCAAGGTGAGGGTTTAGTCACTGGACCTTCACACTGGGCCCAGTTATTTAGCTATTATAAGTAGCTGTTGCTAGGTATGGGATCAAGACACAAAGATACTGATCTTCCCTATTCTCAGGAAGTTTGCACGCAGGTTTCTGCAGACAGAACCCCTGGCAATTCTACTCAGTTGCTGAACGGAGTACACAGAGAAAGCAGAATTAGCAGCTACAACCACCTACAGGAGCAAAGAAGATTCTCCAGGGGAGATGGCATTTGACTTCAAAGCATGGAAAGGCAATTCAGGAATAAAGATTCTGATAGACACAAGCCTGGCTTTGGGGAGAAGCTAGATCAACAAGTTCACATTGCACCTGCACCAGGTCTCAAAGGAAGAGTGACCAGAAGTAGGCTGGCTGAGAAGGCCAGAGATGCACAGGCCTTGAATATTATCTCGAGTGGACATCTTAGCTTGACAGTGAGGGGCTTTTAGAAAATTGAGCAGGGCCATGTCAAGAGCAGGTGCTTGTTAGAGACATTACAAGGTCACTTTTGGCAGTCACATGGAGGATGGATTGAGGTGATGGGACAGGATGAGTTTAGACACCTTTCAGTCCTAACAGATACACTACTTAAACAAGCATAGGCAAAATGGAGTGTCCAAAGGAGGATCTGGTTTAGAACAAATCCATTAACTCAACGGGTGTCCTCAAGATTTTGTTTGTCTGCCCAGCACCTCTGAGCTCTGCTGCTATCCTTGACTTTGTATATAAGCTTCCCACCCACAATCCTAGCGTCCATAGAAACAGTCTTCACTGGGTCACGTGCACATTAATGAATCAAACATTGAGGGGGCTAGGGATACAGATGTTCTGATTAACATGCCTGGGTCATTCCTGTGATAGACAGGACAGGATGACAGGTCTGTCAGTCCCAGTAAAGCCACACAGGGTTGAGTAGAGATTACCAAAGAAACAGCAAGAATGGTAAGATGCACTGGGAATAGCTCAACCATGGCTACTACTGACAAAGGCAGGACTGGACTGCCATGTGGTATCAGAACATAGACACATCAATGATATTTAGGGAGGCACAACTGACATCAGGATTTGGTTTTCTATTCACTTAATTTTCTAAGACAGATGGATTCCTGACTTGGGCAGCATCCTGCATAATTAGCTGCTCTAGAAGTAGATTCCAGGTACTGATAGAAATGGCTAAAAATATAGAAGAAAACACTAATAAAATTTCTAAGTATAAAAGTATGTATAAATTTATTTACAATAACTTTCTTATTGCAGAAGTCAGAGTTACAGACAAGGAAGAGAGAAGAGAGAGAGAGACAGAGAGACAGAGAGACAGAGAGAAAGAGGAACAAGTCTTCCACCCACTGGTTTACTCCCCAGATGGCTGTCACGTCCAGGACTTGGCCAGAACAAAAGCAGGAGCCACGAACATGTTCTACCATGTGGACAGCAGGAGCCCAATCACTTGATCCATCTTCCACTGGCCACTGCTTTTCCCAGGGCATTGCCAAGGAGCTGCATCATCAACGGAGCAATCAGGATGCAGACTGGTGCCCATATGGGATTCCAGCAGCACAAGTGGCAGCTTTACTTGCCATGCCACAGTGCTGCTCCCAATAATACCCCAACAGTGTGGGGCTTTTCTTAAAATAACTTTCAGGAGTGGTCAATGTTATATACTTAAAAGATTGGGTTTGTAATCTTAGAAAAGTCTGTTGGAGGCCAAGTTAAGCTGTCCCAGGTGAGTAGCTAGCGTTTTCTTAGCTGTAAATCACATTAGTGAGAGCATGAGCTCTCTAGCATTTCTTATAGTGTTAACACAAAATTTTAATTATCTGTACTATCAGTCTTGTCCCTAAATTCATGTGGATTTATGATCCCTGGAAAGCTGGGCCTAGTCAGTGGTCCAACAGCTTCTTTTCTGTACTTTTCAACAGATATATAAATACTCACATACTTAATGTGCCTTTTTCTCTTCCTAGATGCCTCTGATATTACTTTAAAAAAGATGTGTTTATTTGTTTAGAAGGCAATTAAAGAAAGAGAGAGAGAGATCTTTGACCTACTGGTTCACGCCCCAAATGGCTGAAGTGGCTGGGGCTGGGCCAAGTCTAAGCCAGGAGCCAGAAACTCCATCGGGATCTCACACCTGGGTGCCAGAGTGCCAGGCACTGGTGCCATTTCTGCTGCCTTCAGAGCTGCGTTAGCAAAGAGCTAGATCAGAAGCAGAGCAGCTGGGTTAGGGATGCCTGTGAAGCAAGCGGCAAATTCACTGCTGCATCAGGGCTGACCCTCAGATATCAACGACGTACACGTCTGTCTTCTGGGAGGAAAAGGCTCTCACATTCCCTTCTCTCCTGCTCTGGTTTGAGTGACCTGGAAAGTGAAATTGCTGTCTTTCTAAACACCCCATGCTGCTGTTTGCAAGGGCTCAGGCTGGTCCAGGTTTTTGGATGGCTTGGAGTTCCCAATGAAAATGTTTTCACCTTGAGCCCAGAAGCCTGCGGTAAGTTTGAGTTGGGAATCACTGTGAGGCCTTGTCTCAGAAATCTCAAGTAGTCCTAAAACTTGGCTTTCATTTTTGGTGTGATGTGAAAGCAGTGTTGTTTGCCCAATAATAGGGAGAAGAGGAAAATCCAGACCAGCACCTGAGATGTTATTTGTATGTGGACTTTGTGTTTCTGCAGGAGATGAGAAACGCATTTGGCTCTAGCCAAGGGGGCAAAGTTGAGACAATTGGGAGGTCTCACAGAATATGTTAACTTTCACAGATAGCAACCAACTGCTGGCTGGCTCTGTAGCCCAGGATTCTTGACAATGAGTGCAATTTAGGAAGCGATACCCATGTGTGTACTTTTTTAAAAAAGGAAGCGGGTATTTCGACTTTTTATTTTAGTGGATTGGGAAGGGCATTGTTAGTTTGATGCTGGCAACCAGCTATGCAAATCAGGAGATTGGGTTGACTATAAAAGAAACAAGAGGGGGAAAATCAGCCTTGATATAAATGTTGGATTGCAAAATCAAGGTGATTTATTTGGGACTCTTTCTTGTAAAGGACAAATGGGTAATGGATTGCAAGGGTGACCCACTCCAGAGGTTCCAACTTATAATTTTCATGTTTTATTTTTTAAAAATTTAAAAATTATTTTATTTGAAAGGCAAATGATGGCAGTATTTGGCAGGGATAGGAGAGGATGAGAGACAGAGAGGAGGGAGAGAGTGATACCTGGGTTTAGGTCAGGCCAAAAACAGCAGCCAGGAACTCTGTGTTTCCCACATGGGTGGCAGCGACTCCATCGTTTGTCTCCCCGGTGCAACAACAGGAAGCTTCACTGCAACAACAGGAAGCTTCACTGCAAGTACAGGTGGTTTGTCACCCGGGGCATTCCACGCAGGACTCGCCCACATTGCCTGCGTATTGTTACAGTTACTATTATTATTAGTTTTGGCTATGCCCATCTCCTCCAAACCACGTTAATTTATGTTTCCTGAGTGATTATTGCTCAAGTGTTTAGCCCTAGAGACCAGTAGGGGAAACTCTAGAGAGGTTCTCGCTGCTACGCCTACAAGTTCCTCAGGCTTCAGTCACTCAGTCTTGTCCAGGCTGCTTTTGCCAAATCCCCTCGTGGCACCAGTATTCCCGAGGGGGACCTGGCTCTGATCCTCCGTAGGTCCCGGTGTGAAATCCTCATGGAAACCGCAGATGGAGAGCCACAGGCTAGGGCTCTCAGGCTCTGGCCTCACGGAGGCATCTCTCCAGGCACCCGGTTGGTCGACGGCACAGGAATGCATTTGACGTGGGCCAGACCTGTGGTAGAGCTGTCCAGGTCTGCCCTGGTCCTGGGTGCCCGAGGCCTCTTGCAGAGTAGCTCTTCACATCTGCCCAGGCCTCACCTGCTGTCGGGTGTCCTCTCCGGCTCTTGGCGTGGAGGACAGGCGATGGACGCCCCCCACTCCCCATAGTGCCAGCCCTCCCATGCGCCAGAGCCTGTTGGGAACTCAAGAGGCACCTGTTGCATTTCATTGCTGCGTTTGGTCTCGCCAAGACGGCAGGCAGGCAGCACTGTGACTTCCATACAGACATCCCCACACCTAGTTCTCCTCCCTGAAGCATTCATTACTTCCCTTAAGCAGTGCTCAGCCCACAGGACTGCCTGTGCTCTGCTTGCAATGTGATGTGCGTGTCAGATGATGACACATTTGAGAATCACCCTTTCTGAGCAACTTCAGTTCACTGGAAAGAGGAAACGGATGCTTTGTGAGAAATAGGAAAGCCCTCTCCCCCCACTGCTTGGAAGAGCCAAACTGCTTTCACCTTGGGCCCTCGCTTCTAAATTGCCTTGGAGGCAAAGTTCCAGCCATCTTTCAAATGCCATTTCCCACACTGGGATGCCCGTGACCTAGAATGGCTCCTGCAAGGTGAGCTGACATCCACAGACTAATTCCTGCTGAGGACTAACAGGCACCTAGAAGGAAATAACTTATGAAGCAAAAACTTACAGAGCCCACTTCCAGTCAGGTCTCCAGCTCAGCAGTCTAGATGCATCCTGCCCATTTTCTGGAAAGCAAAAAGCAAATGGGCTATTGATGGAGTAGACGAGAGAATCTGAGAGTGAATAATCGACAGGAAAGTTTCCATGCCTAGGCTGGAGAGTGAAAACAAAGTCACTTTTTCTATGTTTTGTGTTCTTTTATTGTGGTATAAGAAGAGGATTCAACATTCTTTTAAAAAATTTATTTATTGGAAAGACAGTTGAATACAAAAAGGGGGGAAGAGGGAGAGAGAGAGAGATTGAAAGAGAGTGAGACCTTCTGTCTGCTGATTCCTACCCAAAGGCTACAATGGCCAGCACTAGGCCAGCCAGCAGGCAGGAGCCAGGAGCCGCTCCTGAGTTTCTCCAGGGAGGCACGGCTCAAGCAGTTGAGCTTTCTTCTGTTGCTGCCCCAGGCGCATTAGTAGGGAGCTGATCTGAACTACAGCAACTAGGATGCAAACCTGGGCCATACGGGCTGCTGGCCTTACAGGTAGTTAACCCACTATGCCACAATGCTAGCTCTGGATTCAACAGCTTTGTAAACAAGGCCCATGTTATAATTGTGCGCAAAGCTCTGTTCCAGAACAGTGAAAAATGTACGAGGAAAAAATGTGCTATGGGAAGAAATTTCTCATAATCAGTTAATCATAGTATATCGTGTGTTACCACAGCTGGTAAATGAGATATCTCACACTCTCACAAATTAGGACACTTTGACTTTGCATGGCCAGATCACTGTCTCATAAATTACTTACCATAATGCTAAATTACATCAACAGATGATCAGCTCCAACTAAAATATCCTATAAAACTCATTCTTCATCATCTCAACACATAAAGAATATGTCCTATCTTATTTTTAAAACCAAGTGAGCACCAGTGCAGGAGGGAATTGCATCCTGTCAGCTTCAGGGTAGACAGGTGCTTGGGGAAGTGGTTACGTTGTTGCTTCGGATGCTCCCAGCCCTGCTGGAGTGCATGGTGTGACCTCCGGTTTCTGCTCACACACCTGAGAGCAGCAGGTGTGTGGCTCGAGTGCTTGGATGCTGGTCACCCATGTGGGAGCCCAAGGTGGAGCTGTTCCTGGCTTCGGCTTGGCCCAGCCCTGGCTGCTGCAGAGTTGGGGAGTGAACCAGTGGATAGACAGTTTCTCTCTATATATGTCACTTGGCTTTTCTTTTCCACATCAACACCAAACAGCTCTCCTGGAGTTACTTGGCAAGTACCTGTGTAACTGGCATCATTGTAAAATCCATAGTCTCCTTGCTGACATGGATTGTCTGTTCGTAACAGAGCCCCCCACGACTTTCTGATTACTACCCCAGTAGCTAAAGAAAACGACAGAATGGGGACAGAACTGCATTCAAATTTAAAAGCTCTTGAAGGGAAAATATTGAGTCACTGACATTGCAAAGATATTTTTAGAGGAAATAAGCAATGTGATACAGTGGTTAGGAACAAAGGCTCAGTGTCTAGAGACCTGTGTCTACATTCCAGCTCTTCCTGGAGGGACAACTAGTGTCTTAAGGATTTTCACCAGTTAGCATAAGGCCAGCTGTAATGACAAAGAGTCAACGCAATACAGTGACTCAAAGTCATCCTATAGAGCCAGTGTGGTGGGGCAGCGTGCTAATCCTCTGCCCTGTGGCTTCAGCATCCCATATCAACACTGGTTTGTGTCCGGGCTGCTCCACTTCCCATTGAGCTTCTGCTTATGGCCTGAGAAGGCAATGGAGGACAGCCCAAGTCCTTGGGACCCCATACCTACTGGCTCCTGGCTCCTGGCTCCTGATTTTGGATTGGCTTAGCTCCAGCAGCGGCAACCTTTTGGGGAATGAACCAGTGGATGCAAGACCTCTGTCTTTCCTTCTTTCTGTAAATCTGCCTTTCAAATAAAAATAAATCTTTTTTTTTTAAAGTATCATATCATAGGCTATTCCTTACTCGCTGGCTAGCAGCTTTCCTTACGTGGTAACTTATGGGCCAGAAGCCTTCCCTCGTATGGCTGTGCTCCCTTCAGCTCCTTGGAACTGCACATGATGCAAGAAGGGGCAAGCACGGACATGCAACCCCCTGCTCAAAGCCTTGGCTAGCTACCCTCGACATTCATCAATAGCCACTGTCATCCCATGGGTGGCAGGCACTCCTGGGATCACATCTGGATCTGGGAAGATGCTGGGAATTTCCATGTCTGTTTAGCCACATCCCAGGGACAAGTCTATGCTCATGAACATGTAGGAATTTCAGCAGATGATTGTGATAGGGCTGTTCATTCAAGAGGATTCAATCTATGGAGCTGATATAGATGGTGGACCAGATAGCCAGGGAGGGGAGGGACTCATAGGCAAACCATTCTATGGAGCTGATATAGATGGTGGACCAGATAGCCAGGGAGGGGAGGGACTCACAGGCAAACCCAGCAGTCGAGGGGGGTTAAGCTTGACAACAGTACGATGAAATCTGAATGAAAGTCAGTCTGAAGGATCATCTCTTGGGCAGGTTAGAGGGTGAGGCTTGAGGGGAGCAGAATGTCGCCCTGTAACGCAAATGTCAAAGGGCATATCCTAATGACCAGTCTCTCCTAGGCTTCCCTTCATGTGAGAGTTGCTTGTTTGGTTCTATGCTAGGGGCTGTAGGTTAAAAAGGTGTTGAGGTTTACTCTCCTTAAACAGGGGACAGAGAGAGAAGTCTGTATTTAAGAAGCCGAGGAGTTTCTTGGGCAATCGGGGGGGGGGGGGGGGGAAGAAATAAAAAGAGAGAGGGAGGAGGAGAGAGAGAGAGAGAATTAATCATTCAAGATGAGCAATGAGTTAGTATTTGTCAGATGTGGAGAAGTAGTCCAATTTTGCTATAAGGATTTTTTTTTTTTTTGCAAAAGCCTCACCTGGTTTTCCTACCTTAATTAGGTTTGTATATTCTGATAAACATAATACTGAGTTAATTAGAAAATGAGGTAATCACAGAATGAGTGGGAAGATGTTAACCATGGCGTGATTATTACATTGTCATTTTTGGTGGCAGAAATCTGGAAATATCCCTAAAGATCATCTTGTAAAGCAATGGTTGAATAACGCCCAGAGCAATAGTCTAGTGAAAAAACCCTCATTTTGCACATGCCGGGATCTTACATGGGTGCTGGTTTGTGTCCCAGCTGCTGCACTTCCCCTCCAGCTCCTTGCTTGTGGCCTGGGAAAGCAGTAGAGGACAGCCCAAAGCCTCAGGACCCTGCACCCGCGTGGGAGACGTGGAGGAAGTTTCCAGCTCCTGGCTTCAAATTGGCTCAACTTCAGCAGTTGCAGTCACTAAGGGAGTGACTCAAGAGATGGAAGATCTTTCTCTTCATTGCTCAATCACTATGTATATCTGCCCTTCCAATAAAATGAATATTAAAAGAGAAAAGCAATAGTTGAATAAAGCATGTTCCACTCATCATGAAGCTTGCCATATGGCATTGAGTGACTTGGATGGTACTGGTTAAGGAGCCTGTATCCCATAAGGGAGTGCCTGTGTTTAAATCCCAGCTCTATTCCTGATTTCCAGTGTCCTGCTAATGTGCTCCTTAGGAGGCAGCAGGCGAGGGCACAAGTGGTTAGGTCGCTGCCACCTGTATAGAAGATGCAGACGGGTTCCCAGCACCTGGCTTGGCTCAGCCTAGCTCTGGTGATGGTGGGCATTTGGGGAAATAAAGAGACAGAGAGAAGGTGAAAGACAGGAAGGAAGGAAGGAAAGGAGGGAGGGAGGAAAGAAAAGGAAAGAAGGGAGGGAAAGAGAGAAAGAGTGAAAAAGAAAAAGATAAATAGAAAAAGAGAAAGAGAATGAAAGTAAGAGAAAGAAAAAGACAGATGTAAATGTACTTGCTTGGAGTCTTACAGATTAATATGTTCCTGATCTGTTTGTGATTGCACCTTCGTTTAAACAGATTGAAACAAATGCTGTGCACGAGCAGGTGTCTGCATAGGTACAGAGAAGGCATGCAAGAATACTTTCTAAGCTGTAACACTTGTATATGCACGAAGGAGAAGGGCCTGAAGGTCAAAAATCATTAATATTTTCCTCAAGTGCTTCTTTTTCTTTTTCATAATGAATGAAGCAACAGCAGACCAACAAGGATGCGGTAAATTCCAGCAACTGGTAAAACACAAAATTTCCCAACTACTCAAGCCCTGATCATTCACTTGTTCATTCAAGAATCACTTGCCATCTCCTGAGTGCCAGATGATTTCATGCACTGTGTCTAATCCTTCAATAATCCCAGATGATCAAACAAGACCCAGTCAAGTTCAGAGACTTCCTTAAGTCACATCCCCAGGAAGAGGGTTGAGTCAGCACGCATGGCCAGCCCCTTCTGGCCACAGAGCCCTGCTCTGTTTCACAGGGAGGAGTGACAGTGTCCTGTTTCTGTGGTTGGGCAGTGCAGCATCCTCAGGTACTCAGCAAGGGCTCTAGGGGATGGGCACAAGGGTGCTCTGGTACAAGTCAGAATCCTATTAGGGACAATCATAGTTCTTACTGAGAACCTAAGTACAAGGGACAAGAAGCTCTGATCTGGAAAGAATCCCTTTGCGGCTGAGTCATCGGGCGACACTTGTGCCAAGGGCAGCGAGTCACAGGAGCACCAGAAAGCTCAGTGTGACGTGAGGGTCCCAGGCTGTGGCAGCAAGAACTTGCCCACCACTAGCCAGGCTATAACCCCAAAGCATCTTGAGGGACCATATGGAGTGAATATGTGTGTGGAGCGGGGGAAGGGGTGATTCTAGTTTTTCCTTCTCTTCCTGAGTTAGGAGTTCTTTAATCACAATTAAGAGCTTCAAAGAGTTAGAGTTCCATGGAGGTCATGGATTTCTGCAGAACAAAAACCTCTTCCTAGAGGTGGTATGGCTTAAAAATACATAGAAAAAACTCTTTTCTATATTTTTCCTAGAATTGGCAATCCTGGCAAGGATTTAAACTATGAGATGGTACTTATGGGTGGCTGAATTTCCATGGCAGTTCACACTGCAGGCACTGCTGCAGGAAGGTAGGCCACTTACTTCGGCATAGGCATTCCTCATAGCATTCTTCCTCAGTCTGCTTGCCCCAAAAGTTCTAAGTTAATGAAGATTTCATCTTTTTATGTAGAGAAAACCTAGATACTGAAAAACATGGTTAGAAGAAAGTTAACACATGGCAGATGGTCTCCAAGTATGGCTCCCCAGTTAGGATCCCCAGGAAACCTGGACAAAATCTCCAGGCTATGGCTCTCCCTGGGACAACTGACAGTGTGCCTGCATTGGGACAGGGCCTCGGTGGTGTTCAGTGGCCCCAGGCAGCTCCTCTGGGCCATTGGCTGAAACATTGGCTGCCATACACAGCAAAGACCCAGCAGCCATGCCTGGATGCTCAGGGCTGGGCTCCCCCGACAGCAGGGCTATGACCTTGGGGCAAAGAGCATGGAGGGCTCCATCTGTTCAGCTCAGCAGTGAGTACCAACCCATCCTGCTCAGCAGGCAGTTCACAAAACCAAAGCACACTTAGGGGTTTCCTTCCTATCCCAAAGGGAAATAATGACAGTTCTCAGGAAGTGGTCCATGTTCAGTGTAAAGTTGTTTTGTGGTAACCAAGCCCGATATGAGCAAGGGCAATCCTATCAGTACCACTCCATGTATCTCTGAGCAAAGAAAGTGAAGACCATTTATTTTCTAAAGTTCAGTATTTGGTTGATGCTATGACTGAACAGCGAGAGCAGGTGGTGAGGGGGTGGTCCTGGGTGTTGACTCTTGCAGCCATAGCTGATGGTTCTCTCATCCTGGCAGGGGCATCCACTAATGAAAGCAATGTTCTAAAACTCTCCACCTAGAGGGAGCCAGTCTATCATCTATTTTAGAATGGATCTTTAAGATTTATTTGAAAACAGAGTTACAGAGAGAAGGAAAGACCAGAGAGAGATCTTTCAACTGCTGGTTTACTCTTCAAATGGCTGCAATGGCAGGAGCTGGGCCAGACTGAAACCAGTAGCCAAGAGCTTCTTGCAGGTCTACCATGTGGGAACAGGGACCCATTGCCTTCCCAGGCCATTAGCAGGGAGCTGGACCAGGAGTGGAGTGGCTGGGACACAAACCATTGCCCACCTGAGATGCTGGCACTGCTAAGTGTACCCAGCAACAGCGTCGGCCTCCAGTCTTGGATTTTTTTTTGGATTTTTTTTTAAATTCATGATATGGCTGAAAGTTTTAAAATGATAGCAACCAGCCTTGAAAAAAGTATAAATGCAGGTGTTGGCTGTTCACATGATACATTCAGCAAATGGAGTTTTGCTGCAGGAGAAGCCTCTGCCAGAAGCAGCAACTACTAAAATTATAAACTGCTAAAGTTTCACATTGGTAATGTACTTTTTAAAGAGAAGTTCAGAGTGACACACAGCTAGACACAGGAGAATTAAGAAAAAGAACTCTAGCAAACTGCTCTGACCTCTTTTAACTTCCACTCTGTGTACAGGATTCCTTTCACTGAATACACCGCCGGAGGAACTGGGCCACAGTCTGTACTTCTGAGAAGAAAACTATCCTGTTTTAACGTGAAAAGAGGATAAAGTTATGGAATACTTTTAGCAACAAACACATGACACGTGTCTTTGAGCAGAAATAAATGCGAGACTGGACGCTGATCTCTCACATATACAAGTGTGTATCCACACACACACACACACACACACACACAAACACATCTTTGGCCCCCCGGAGTCACGCACGCACACAGACAGGGCTTGGTTTGAAGGGGGAGTGAAGAGTGAGGGAGAGTATCAAACACAGGCTTTGCTAGTAAGCAAAAAGATGTATCATATGAAACAAAGTTTTAATTTTTATTTTACATATTTATACATAAAACTTTCAAGGAACCCTCTGAATCCAACAGAATGTTAATAGCACATCTAAAAATGAACTTCAGGTAGTCAACATTCACAAAATGTTGAAAACTGATTAAAATATATATTACGGAGAGCTACGACTTCACTACGAGGCAGGCATGTTTTTTTTTTTTTCTTTTTGACTTGTATAGCACCGTCATTTACAGTTCTTCTTTAAAACTACAGTGAAGAATGAAAGTGGTCACTGGTAAAATACTGCTCCAACTGAAAACCTCTAAAACAAATGAAAATAAAACTACCCTCCTTGAATAACCATGGTTGGTGATGGTGTAAGTACTATACATTTTTTGTAACAATATTTTATTAAAATGCCTGATATTAAGTGGCACGAGTAAAAAAGGAAAATAAATTAAGAAGCGAAGGCCAAACACTGGACATGAAGCTTCAGACATCATCAACGACTAACACTGGTAACTGTTTCCGTGCCACCTTAGCACAGCATTTTTACAACCACAGAAGCAAAATGAATTCTAGCGTGTCCTCCGGCCCGGTGGCTTCTTTTCACTTTGTGGGCATCTTCTCTGCCAGGTGCTTCTGCTGACTTTCAGCATGTCTGTAAAATGAACCACACAGTCACTTAGGGTGAGGAAGGAAGAACCGAACCACTGGCCTGTCGGCAGCAGCAACATCCTCCTGCACACGGAGCGGCTCTCGGGGAATGCGTGAGGATCAAGAGCCATCCTTCACCCACACTACCTACCCCTTTAACTGTTAGACAACACTTTGTCCTGAGTGAGCCCCTGGAATAACCCGAGACCTACAGATGTCACTGTCTTTGAAAGGGAAATGGTGTGTTTAACGTGAAGAGAGACTCAGTGTCCAGCAGACTTTTCTGCACAAACATTTGACTGTGCTTTCTAGAAGCCCGGCCCATGGGCTGAGGATTTGATAGTGGGCAAGATAAGGAGGTCCCTGTTCTGGTGAGTCCTGTGCTCCAATGAGAGATGACAAGCAGACAAACAGCAAGACAGCAGAGAGAAAATAAAGGTTGCACAGAAAGTCAAAACAAGGAGTTGGGAGCGAAACAGCTGGTGACCGCTTCTCACCTGCCCGTGCATGGACAAAGTTATTCACCGAGGTTCTAGCAGAGTCTGGGCCCTATAGCTGAACTCCCTCTTACGAAAGCCAATCTCTCACTAATGGAGAGATTGCAAAGATTCCCCAAGTATGCCCGAGTTCCCCCGCCATCCAGTTCATCCTATGGGCGTGATCATGACGGCGTGGTTGGAGTGAAGTCTCATTTGCCCAAGTCTGCTGTGAACCCAAAGTCGAGGCCTCCCAGCAGCCGGACGGGGGGCCAGAAGGGGACGAATGGCTATGCTGTTCACAACACTTGTCCTTTCTAGAGAGGACAGGGGTGTGGTGACTGCAACAGACAATGGTTCTGAAGCAGAACCTTAGGAAATGGTAAATTAGGCAAGAGACAAACACCCAAGGCTGTAGTTTCCAGTGGCCATCAGGGTTTAGAAACTGCTGGTCTGAGCCTGGACTTGGGTATCAGTGACGTCGTTGGTTTCAGGCACAATGTCTCCTATCTACGGCCGAGGGAAGACAAACCACACTTTCGGAAATAGGGAAGTGACAAGTGTCTCTGCCACACTGAGCAGCCCCTATTCGACGGTGACAATCATCCAACCATAACAAACTTGTGAAAAAACATCATCCGCTCTCTACTCCCCAGTCATCCTGGTAGAGATCGTCTCATCGCCCTGCTGCTGTGGAGCAATGAGCCTTGGTCCTTCTCGGCCCGCAGCCAATTCAGCACAGTAAATACTCTGCTACTCAGTGGGCCACGATTCCACTGCAGCTTATTATAGTCTACGTGCTTGAAAATGTGCTGTGTGCGTGCAGACACACCCACAGAAACATCAAAGGGCTTCGAGAAGGAAGAGCTCTCTCAGCAAACAGCTCGGAGATTATTAAGAATTGAGTGTTACTCTGAGACATACAGAAAAAGGAAAATTTCATTAAAACTTTAAACAAACGGGAAGACGGATTTTGGTTCATAAAACTAAAAGGTTCTCATTGGTAATTTACATCAAAGTCCTAATAAGACTTACTTTGCTCAGCTCCCAATCGTTTTGTTGTTGTTGTTGTTTGTTTTTAATCAAAGCTTGTTCTTGAGGACCTACTGTTTGTCTTAGAAGCTCTGGGGACACAGGAGTGAATAAAATGTAGTGCCATCCCTGTTTTCAGGGATGGACAGTCAGAAGGGCAGACACACAGAACCCAGTCTGAGGGTGAGAATACAGAACAGAGGGTCTTAATGTGGTCTTGGTTTCAAGGTCTGGCTCGTGGGACACCTGCAGGTGTCTGTAGCACTCAGCAACATGGGATGGCTTGGGGGCAGTTTCGGAGCAGGTGTCTGAGTGCAGGGTCATCCTTCTGGATAAAGGGTGAGGGACACCCGTGCCACCTGCTGAGGTGGAGGAGTGAGGATTCCCACACTGGGAACACGTCACATGGGAGTATGACAGCCAGCAAGGGAGGTCTGGGGGGGACTGCAGTGCTTCTCCGGAGGGTTCTCCAATCTGTATGCTGAAATAAGCTGGGAGCGCTGAAAAACCGGGACATCGCTTTCCTTCCACTCCCGCAACTGCACCAGAATCTCTAGTGGGTGGGACCCAAGCATCAGTAGTTAACACAGTTCCCCAAGTGACCTCAAAAGAAGACAGCTCTGATGTGCCCTGACACCTGCACTGGAAGGAGCGGGACAGGAAATGGGGAGAGGTGAAGCAAGCTTCCCAGCAGTCCCAACTGCCAGCCTCTCAGACTTCCGCCATGTGCCTGTAGGAAGCCTGAACGCCACCTTGAGGAAAGTGTCCTTGCCCCTCCCACCACCATCCAGTAACTTCTGAAGCAAGCACAAGAAACACAAGTAAGAAACACAAGTTTCTCTCCACCAAACCAAGGCTCTTGTAGACGGATCATGCCCTACAAGGGTAGGACTGCTCGAATTGAAAGGGTTCCATAAGCACTTTTAAATTTGTGGTTCCTAGGCTGGCACGGTAGCCTAGTGGCTGAAGTCCTCACTCTTTGTAATCCTAGTGGCCCCACTTCCCTTTCCCTGCTTGTGGCCTGGCAAAGCAGTTGAGGACAGGTCAAAGCCTTGGGACCCTGCACCCGTGTGGGAGACCTGGAAGAAGCTCCTGGCTTTGGATTGGCTCAACTCTGGCCATTGTTGCCATTTGGGGAATGAATCAGCAGATGGAAGATCTTCCTCTCTGTCTCTCCTCCTCTCTGTAAATCTGACTTTCCAATAAAAATAAACAACTTTTTACAAAAAAGAAAAAAAAATGTGAGGGCCCAGCACGATAGCGTAGCATTTAAAGTCCTTGCCTTGAATGTACCAGGATCCCATAAGGATGCCGGTTCTAATACCAGCAGCCCCGCTTCCCATCCAGCTCCCTGCCTGTGGCCTGGGAAAGCAATCGAGGACGGCCCAAAGCCTTGGGACCCTGCACCCACATGGGAGACTGGAAGAAGCTCCTGGCTTCGGACAGGCTCAGCTCCAGCCGTTGTGGCTGCTTGGGGAGTGAACCATTAGAAGGAAGTTCTTCCTCTCTGTCTCTCCTCCTCTCTGTATATTTGCCTTTCCAATAAAAATAAGTAAATCTTAAAAAAAATGTGACTCCTGGGATAGGTGCTTAGCCTAGAGGTAAAGACACTGCGTTCCACACCAGAGCACCTCCGTTCGACTCCGAAGCCCCGCTCCTGACTGTGGCTTCATGCTAAGACCCCTCAGAACCAGCTCCAGGCTGCAGCCGCTACAGGAATCTGGCAAGTGAAGCAGCAGACGGCAGCACCCCCTCGGGCTCTCTACTGTAAGTACGTAAATGTGTGACTCCTCTCCTTTTTACCCTAGTCCTGCAAACCTACACAGGAGCCCCACAGTCTGTGGGAGAGAAGGAGCTCCCAGTGTCTGCCTTAACGAGAAAGGCCAGCCCCTGCTCAGAGGGCGGAGAGAGCTCTCTGCTGCCGCAGGGAAACTGCAGCGCTCTACGCTTTTTCAGGCCACTTTGTTCCTGGTTGTCTATCTCTCTCGACTGATTTCCCATGAACTCATGATCCGTGTGCACATGTGTTAGTGGAATCTGCTTTACAGCTATCTTTGGTGCAACGCCCAGATATGTCTGTAGATGGCAGTAGTACTGTTGGGTGTTGCTGTGACTGGCGTGTTTCACATGCAGGCTGATGCTCATGGAGAGGATGAAGGGGCCTTCTGGCTGTGGTCTCTCCCCACCCCGTTTTGTGGCGAGCGACTATGTGATAGTTCAAGCATATTATGATTCTTATGGATCAAAAGGCTAAACACAACAGTTCTGCTGCATCTATTTTGCTCCCTATTTTTTCTAACACCACGCCCTCAGCACCGTCTTTATCCAGTGTTCTCACTGAATCGCCGTCCCCTGTGTCCAGCACACCATCAACCCCCCGCTTTGAGCTGCTCAGCGATGCTTCTGTATGTTGTGGTGATAAGCAGTGTTCTGGCATCCCTTGCCAAGATTTTTACTCTCTGAGTGTGGTTTTGGGGGTTGACAGCAATGATTACCCTTATTAACAGTTTTGCTTGTTTGTCTGCTTTTTTATTAGTCAAGAAACAGAGAGCGCTCCCAACTATTGGTTCACCATCCCCCCCAACGGCCAGGTCTGGGCTAGGCCAAAGGTGACAGCTGGGAACTCAACCCGTGCCTCCCATGTGGCTGGCAGGGCCCTGCCCGGTCACCATCGGCTGTCTCTTAGAGAGAGTGAGGAGCTGAAGCCAGCCCCCGTGATGCGCGAAGCAGGTCTCCTAACCTCCAGGCAAATGCTTGCTCTTGTCTTCTGTCTCAAAAACGGTGCCACAGCAAATACAAACCTAAGACTAGTCACAGCGTTTGTCATACACATGCTTTATAGTGCACACATGACACACAGTGCACATACGTGATGAGACTTCCTACTAAGGAATGCAGGTGCCTGGCTGGCATAAGCTTGCTTGCATTCTTCCCCTCTATAAAGAGAGGTGACTGGAGCCGAGCCCAGCTAGAAAGTCAAGTCCTGGAGTTTCCCGGTGAGAACAATCTGGTGGTGATGGGACTGTGGAGAGATGCCAGGGGAGCGCCTTCTGGGCATGGCAGAGATGCTCAGGAGCTGGGTTGCAGAACAGCTGGTCCTGCTTTGTGACACCGCCACGTGGCACTCACAGACTGGGAACAGGCCAACCCTGACCGGCTTAGGGCCAACTCCCTGGTGGGGATGGGGCAGTCCTTCAGGGTAAAGGTCTCCGGGATGGAACTGCTGACCTGACTCGGGTGGGGATATAAGAACTCCTAACGCGCTGACAGTCCATCAGAAGGACAGGATGGCTGTCGAGAAGCAAAGCAAAATACGCCAAGCATAGACAGACAAAACCTGCAGGAGCTCACTCATGTGGAGCCTAACAAGGTTGATCTCATACAAGCTGACAGCAGAAGAGTGGTTATAGCCCAGGGAAAGCAACGATTGGTGAACGGGTACCAATTTACAGCTGGCTAGAAGTAAAGTCTGGAGGTGTGCTCAGCCTGATGCGAGCATTATCCAGGGGCTGAAACATCTCAGGGCACCCTATAAGTACCTACAATTTTTGTGCATCCATTTCAAAATCCAAGGCAATGCATTTGGCAAGGGGGAGTTGTGGCTCCCTCTGACTACACAGCTGACATCAGCCACTCTTCAGGGAGTATTCGTGGAAGTAAGGGATGAAGCTCTCCAGAGCTCATTCCCGCCCCTGGCTCTTCCCTGTCAGGTGGGCGTGGGGTCACACCAACCTGGTCCAGTCCTCGATGTCCACCAGCATGGCGTCCTGCTCCGTGTGCAGCTCGTCGCGGATGAGCAGTAGCTGCACCAGCTCTTCATTCAAGCCTGCGATGAAGGAGAGAAAGCCCAGCCAGGTCAGGAGCAGTGACCTACACAACACCGTCACGCGTGGTTCGTGGACAATAGGTCAAGCACCCAGACACAATCACAAAGACCTTTCCATAAAGATGTCGACTTCTCCCACCAGCTCGAAGCCCGGGGAAAAGTCACCAAGTGCAGAAACACGATCAGCATAGAGAATCCGAGAAGTGCTAAAGAAAAGGAATAGATAAGAAGGATCTTTAATTTACGTTACCTTTTTCAGGGGGAAAATCACTGTGAATTGCTACAAAAAGAGTTTGTTACAAGCAGGTAGGCGATTCTGTCTTGAAGAAATGTGAACATCAAAGTAAGTTTCCCCATTTTTCTCTCAGGATGCTCCTGTCACACAGAATCAGAGCGGTCCCCGGGTACCAGGGCGGATGCCAGCTGCAGAGGCCGTCCCACAGGAAGTAGCAAGGGTTTTGTGGGCTGCCGGAAAGGAAGAGTCCTCCAATCTGAGATAGAGGGCTGAGGCAGAGGTCTGCAATAGCTAGACGCATCTCGGGACAAGGAAAACATTCCTTTGACTTTTATCAGGGGTAGAACATATGTAGCTGTAAGCCTATGGAATCTTGTCACAGTCAGCACATCGGGTTAATTTGTCTCCTGCCTCTGAAGCTGCTGACTGGAATGTCAGCTCCCATCAGAGCACTGCTTTGAAACTTGGCTGCTCCACTTCCCATCCAGCTTCCTACTAAGATGCCTAGGAAGATATCATAGGATGGTCCACACACTTAAGCCCCGCCAACTAAACAGGGAGGCCCGGATGGAGTTCCAGGCCCCTGGCTTTGGCTTGGCACAATTCTGGCCGCTGTGGTCACTTGGGGAGTGAGTCAGCAGATAAAAGAGCTCTCTGTCTCTCCTCCCTCTGCAACTCTGCTTTTTAAAAAAAAATTTTTTTTTTTTTAAAGAAAAAGGGAGGGTATCTTTCCTGACTTGTGTGTCATGTGGGAAGCTAAGGACTGAAGCTTCTGGGTCCGAAGCACGGGGAGGGCACTGGTCTAGCAGGGGCTCTGGGCTGGGACCCAGGAAGAGAAGACATCCCCTCTGCTCTCCTCTCCCCCACGCCTGGCTCCCCACGCTAGTGCCTGTACAGGTCCTAGCCTCAAATGATGCAGCTACCTGCCTGGAGTTGAGACTAATTTTCAACTTTAAGAGAACAGTTATATACAAATAGGTCTACAATTGCATCTATTCTGAGACAGCAATTTCATTATTTAAGAATTCAAAGAAATTGTTTTAGTGGTAGAATACCAGAAAATCTCTTTAGTCCTGGAGGGAACAACAATATTAATTCTCAACTAAATTGAGAAGAATCCCGTGAATTCTAGGTTTCTTCATTAAAATGCTAAGCCACTTATCTTGATCTTAGAATAACACTGAATGTGCTCAGTTGAATACATCTGTTTTGAACCTACTGGAAGCGTGTTACCTGCCACAGCGGGCCGTGCGGCTGTCTGTGTACACTGCCACACACTAAAGTGCCTGTATAACAAAAATCTCAGTGGGAAGGAATCTCATTTCCTCCTCCCACCCCCAATGAAATTCTCAAGTTTTTGTTACAGAAATATCCAAACACTTTGAAAAGCAGAGACTAGTTCAATGAATCTCTAATGGATTCAGCCAATTCCAACAATGACTAACACATGGATAATTCTGAATCGTCCACCTCCCTCTGTGGGGCTCAGGGGTGAAAGGGTCACCAATTTGACAAGATGGTGACTAGCAGTCAAGGTCACTGGTAAACAAGATGGTGATTTTTTTTTTTTTTAAGAAAAGGGGATATATATTTAAAAACCAGAAAGTCCCCAAACTCTAGCTGGAGGGACAGGAAGGAAGAGGAAGCAGTGAAACGCAGACTCCTGCAGAGCCCGACCCCGTTCCTACACAGTGCCTGCCCACAAGGCAAGCTCCCGCTGAGGGCCGCCTGACCCAATCCGAGAGGCAACCCCCCCATAGCCACAGCCCTCAGTCTTCTTGCCAGTCATCCTGTGCCCAGGCTGGCATGGGGGAAGAGTACTCAAAGCCTGGCCCTTTCTAGTGCAAGGTGTGAAGGAACATGACCAGCTCCTGGCATGAGGGATCCTGGTTCCGCAACCCACGCTTGGCACACAGCGGGTCTGGCTCCTGATCTGCACCATTTGTTGCAGGTGCCTTCCCTGGTGTCCAGGCCCCTGGCTCTGGATGCTGAGGAGCTGCATGACTACTTGGCCTGTCGTCAGGGCAGCTGTAGCCAACTTCTGCTTGCTTGCCTTGCCCAGCTCAGGAGGCCGTGAGTGCTGTGGGCAGGTCACTCTCAGAGATCCAGCATGTCCAGGCTCTGTTTGGCCTGATGCTCTGCCACCAGGTCCCGCAGCAGTTCCTCATCTGTCCTGGGGATGTGGCCACCACCACCTCGAGAGGGACCCTAGATATCTGAGTTGTAGATCTGGCTCACAGGCTGCCCAACAGGACTGCCGCGGATCTCACGCAACGTTCTAACTGCTAGGCCAAACAACCTCCCGCGAGCAAACGTAAACCAAATTCTGGACATCATATCATTTTGTCTACAACTGCTTTAGCATGTATCTCTAAAAGGGACTTTTTAAACAAACAACCACAAATCCACAATATCTTCATCATAGCTAAAATAAATCAGTCTTCAATAAGTTATTCAGTAAAGGTTTAAATTTCTCAAATTGGCTCATAAATGCTTTCTTATGGTTGATTTGTTGGAATGCTTTTGGGATGACCTTTTTTCTTAAAGATTCATTTTACTTTTACTTGAGTTACACAGAAAAGGAGACACAGAGGGAAAAGTGTCCACCCCTCAAATGGCTGCAGAGACTTAAGCCGGGCCAATCCAGAGTCAGGAGCAAGGAGCTTTCTCTGGATCTCCCAAGTGGACTCGGGGCCCGAAGGACTTGAGCCATCCTATGATGCTTTTCCAGGCCGCAGCGAGGAGCTGGATTAGAGGTACAGCAGCCAGGACACAAACTGACACCCACGTGAGACATGGCACTGTGGGCAAAGACTTAGGCTACTATGCCATGGTACTGGCCCCTCTTGGTTCCCTTTGAATCTGTAAATCCACAGGAGTTAACAGACTCCTGCGTTTTGGAGGTTAGAGTGATGGCAAGTTCAGGTGGTCCAACCACACTGCCTGGGTGGAAATACTCTTTCACGATGCAGAGCAACTGCCTGTTCTCTGCAGGACCACTCCCCTCGAGGGAACAACACTGCCTGTTCTCTGCAGGACCACTCCCCTCCAGTGAACAACACTCACAGCCTTTTCAGGTGTCTTTTCTAGAAGTGCTTCCTCACTCTGGGGCTAAAGGGGGCCCCTTTGTCACCCGCAATTGTCACATACCGGTCCCACAAAATGGGCCTAGTCTGATTCGACTCACGTTGATGACGATATCTAAGACAATGAAGGCATCAACAAAGCAGTAGATAGAGTTATATAATAAAGGACTTGTAACTACTGAATTACGTTCTATAAACAGATGCTATGAGTCAAATACATGCACACTGTTAGGAGCTGGGTATTCAAGAGACATAAAAAGGATCTGCAACCTTCCTGGATCTTGAAAAAACTCTCAAAGTCTTTGAATATTTCACTATTAAATAACGACACAAGAGCCTTGTGGTTCTCTTCCTCTCTTCGGAAATGCAAAGGATGAACCCAGTGAATTGCCGAACAAAGACAGTGGCACCAGCCCGCTCCTTCACCCCACCTCACGCACTGCTCACACTTACTTTCTATCTGGGAATGGAGATCATTGACTATGACCTGTAGCTGCCCAATGGTCATGTCTCGCAGGTCGGTGGGTTTTAAACTCCTTTTCATCAAGCATTCACTTATGTGAGGCATGTGTGGCAGCTGAAGATACAAACGGGAGGAAAAGAAACGTGAGCAGAGCTGCAAGGACACTGAACACAAGACCCAGTTCCCCCTTAGGAGACCCACCCTCATCCACCCACTGCAATTTAGGTCCTGTGCTTGCTTAAAAGACTTCCTAGGCTGTGGCTTGCTCCATTACCTACTACTTGCATGCTATTGTGACCACAATGCCACACCACTAGCATCAAAAGCCTTATGACTGGAATACCAGCTGTGAGAATCTAAGTCAATTATTAAAGCTCAAATGAATGTCAATGATGTGGATAAAATTAATGCTAAAGCTACTAGTTACTAATTGATACCAGTTGCAAACACTGTAGGGTGTGATTTCGGCGCTTCATCTGCCTGGATTCTCAGACATGTTCTGACATCAGGTGCTCTCTCTATTTGACTGACGAGAGAACTGGGACCTATTGAACTCTCCAGAACCCCAGGGAGCTCAATGGCAGAGCAGGACCTATGCTCCAAAGCCCAGGGCTCTTCTTCATGGTGTGACATTGCCCTTATGACAGCCATAATGAGAACTAGAGCAGGTGGGAGTCTGCCACCAGTAAGAGGTTCTCGGCACCCATGTTAGCTGATATTGCCTGTAAGGAACATGTCAGATAGGAATCAAGTTTACTTTTGTGGAATCTGTTGCTTCTGTATCTTTAAGTGGAAGATACAATAGGAAGGGAAAGAAACACATTGCATTATTTCTCAACTACAGTACTTTTTACAGATTGCCTTGGAGAAACCCCGGTTTGCATAACTCCGGGAAGGGACTGGGCCAGCGTCAGCCACTGGCAACCCTCAGATGCTCGTGTTGCTTACAAGATCAGCGACGGGGGACTTTTTCCTGTTCTGTTTTTCCACTTCAACTTGCATTTTGGCCATCGGTTTGGCCATGGCGAGGGCCATTTTGGCTTCGGCCTGCAATTTCTTTTGCCTAGTGAGGAAGTCCATGTCATCCAAGGATTCAGATTCCTCTTCAGTAGTGTCCCTGTCAGAATAGGAAGAGCTCTGCTTGCTCTGCAAAGGGAAAACAAGCAAAACAGCAGGCTGAGTGCTCCATGCCAGCTAGCATCATTTCCAGAGTAGTGAGGACATGCCTGAGACCCTGTCCGGGGCTGAATTCCCTCCCTCACCCCAACTCAATGCTGGATTGGATCCAGATGAACCTCAAGCCACATGACGTGCAACAAACTCTTGATTTTAGCATGACCAGAAAGGGCAGTCTAATCAACAGGGTAAGCAACAGGAAAATACAGTATACTGATTTGGGTACCACATTTTTTTTTTTAAATCCACGCAGTTTCCCCATAATGTGCATTTCCCAAGGACCTTTACAGACCTGTCATATTTATGACAAAGCTGAGACATTGGTTTGATTCTTGGTCTCAAAATCTTCCTAAAATGACCAGACAACCAAATATTTATTGCAGGGTAAAGGCACTGGGCTGGACCTCAGAGAAGACAGGCTCTTAGGGATCCAACTTTTTACTTGCTGGTCTTGGGTTAAAAAAAAAAACAAACAGGTAAATGATATAGACACTGTTCACAGACAGGAGCGACTTGTTGCAACAAACACCCGGGATTAGTTAGGCAACTTCTGTAATAGGCAGGAAAGGAAGGAACTCCTACTTTGAAGCCTGATATGGGGGTAGGAATCGGTACTCAGCATGTTTTTCCCTTGATAAAGTTTTGGAACATATCTGATTTGTTATGGTTTCATAGGAAAGTGATCGCTAACTTTAAAAAAGCTTATATATTCTTTTAAGTCTCAACTCTGATCTTTCAATCATTGTCCCAGTTTAGGAGCATGCAATTCTAAGCGACATTTGTTTTTTCACCTCCACAAAGTCTGTTCCTGATTCACAGCAGAAAAACAGCTGAAAGCCGAGGAAGGCAGGCCACTGGGCGCCGGCTGGTAGGCGTCAGGACTCACCATGGGAGACAAGGGCGTGTCCAAGCTGGTCTCGGTCTTGCTGTCGTCAGCATCGCTGTCTTTATCGCTGCCACTGTCGTTGACAAAGCATATCTGCAGGTTCATGCCACTCTGCAGCCTGGGCACCAACAGACAGAACACACGCATGATTTGGTGACTTGCTGCCAGGCCACAAGCCAACACAACTACCTGACTGTGCGAACAGAATCAGCTTCATGTGGAGAGGGGAGGGCCCAATGTTGAAGGATTTCCTAACACTCTGGTAGAGTTTGTCTATGTCAACTTCAAGTTATATGAAAAATACTTTAAGGCCACCTAGTCCAGCAACCAGCACAAACCAAACACACAGCTGATCTACCCAAAGAGATAGGGTCATCTGAAAGAAGCCCAAAGCCAAGCAAAGGGGCCCTCTGATGTCATTCACTCAGAGCAGCATCACAGCTTCCCACCCTCCCCGAGAAGTCCAAGGAAGCCAGATCCTGACGCAAAGTTCTGCAGACGCCTTGCAGCACTCGGGGTGTCCGAGGCAGTCAGCACCAGGGGTGATGCTGTGGGAATAGCACAAAGGCAGGGCCTGCCGTGCATCTGTCTGTTTCAACTGTCTTTTGAGATGGCAAATTTGCAGTGTGGCCTCTTGAGTATCCCCTAGTCACTATGTGAGTCTAGAGCAAAACAAGGCAAGAGGCGGCTCCCAGGCAGGCTCCTCAAACGCAGGCAGAAGATGTTCTCTGTGCCAACACGATTACTGCAAAGAGCAACTCCTCCGCTCCTTGACATTTGTATTTGACTTTCACAGGATTCCGGTGGCAAGTGCACTTTGCAGAAATGCCTCCGATGCGACATCTTAAGTGTTCCTTGACTGGGGGCGGGGGACCCAAACAAAATGGGTGGTGTTGAAGAGCTTAACCTAACACAGGCAAGGCGACTGTTACAGGTGGTGACTGCCACCTATTGTTAGACTCTATAATGACTGAAAACTTTAGCTTCCCTCTCCTGCCCTGCTGGGCCAGCCTGAGCAGGGAGGCAGGGAGGCAGGGAGGCAGGGCAGGGTGGGAGAAGCAGGCAACAGGCTTGGCTGTGATCAGCTCAGGGAGCTGCAAGTCAGCTGGACTCAGGTTTTCGCCAAGAACAGTCTGTAAATTCTCTGAACCTCAAGCTTGTCCATTTGTACACCAGGCTGATCAACACTTGATTTGCGCTTTGGAAGAAAAATTGATAGAATTTGATCAGGGTCAGGTATGAGGTGACAAAGAAGCCCCTAGGATGCCCTCATCCAACATGGGAATATCCAGGTTTGAATCTTAGTTTGGGTCTGCTTTCAGCTTCCTGCTAGTCACTGCCTTGGAGGCAACAGGTGATGGTTCAAGTACTCGCGTCCTGGCCGCCATGTAGGACACGGGGATGGCGTTCCTGGACTCTGGCTCCTAGCTTTGGCCCAGTCCAGCTTCTGCTACTGTGGGCACTTGGGGGAACACAACAACAAATGGGAGATTTGTTTCCTCTTGCAAAACAAACGAATAAATAATAATGCTAAAGTTAAGAGAGCCAAGTTTAGAGCTTGGCATCAGGCAGGGTCTCTTCCACTTTGCACTCACTGAGATGCTAGACAAAGCAGCACTGAATTCTAGAGGTGCTGTGAATTCCCCATTTCATTTTTAAAAGATTTATCTATTATTATTGCAATGGTAGATTTACAGAGAGAAGCAAAGACAGAGAGAAAGATCTTCCATCCGCTGCTTCACTCCCCAGGTAGCTGCAATAGCAGGGGCAGAGCTGATCTGAAGCCAGGAGCAAAGAGCTTCTTCTGGGTGTCCCTCACCGGTTCAGGGTCCCCAGAACTTGGGCCATCCTCCACTGCTTTCCCAGGCCACAAACAGGAAGCTGGATGGGAAGTGGAGCAGTCGGGACACCAACTGGTGCCCATCTGGGACCCGGGTGCTTGGAGGGGAGGATGAGCCATTTGAGCCATTGCACTAGGCCCCAGGTACCACTACTTTCTACAGAGACTGCCAACGCTACTTGCTCTAATACCTCCAGTCATGTCAGAACAGCCCCTACCACCTCGTCACTCTGGACAGCCTACTCAAGCTGTCTGTAACCCTTAGGCAGCTCTGTGCTGCTGAGCGGGAACTTGTTTCCTTTTCACGTTTTCCCATTGAACGTGTTTTTCTGGGAAAATCTAACATGTTCAGGTTACTCTGATCTTTCATAAGTTTTCAAATTTTAGTATGTGTACTAGGTCCAAAAGAATAAAATCAACCCATTTTTAATAAAACACAAGATCTATGTTTTGTAAGATTGGTGGGAAGGAAACCTCAAATAAAAAAGAGATACAAGGGCACTTCAAGAAGTATGTGGGGAAAATGGCATTAAAGGTTAAGCTTATTTTGGGCCCAGTGCAATAGCTTAGTGGTTAAAGTCTCACTTTGCTTGCGCTGAAATTCCATATGGGTGCTGGTTCTAACTCCGGCTGCCCCATTTCCCAGACAGCTCCCTGCAGTGGCCTGGAAAGCAGTAGAGGATGGCCCAAAGCCTTGGGACCTTGTACCCACATGGGAGACCTGGAAGAGGCTCTGGGCCCCTGGCTTAGGATTGGCTCAGCTCTGGCTGTTGAAGTCGCTTGGGGAGTGAACCAGTGGATGGAAGATCTTCCTCTGTCTCCTCTCCTCTCTGTATATCTGACTTTCCAATGAAATGAAAAAATCTTTAAAAAAAGAGATAAGCTATTTTGTGTATAAACAAGCTTTGAAAATATGTTTTTAAAATATGCCTTTTCCATGCTTTTTCAAAGATTTTTGTATGTATGGGTTTACTTTTTTTTAAACTCCATTTGTATGATTATTTATTATTTATTGCCATGTAACCAATTACTCCAAAAACCTAGCAGCTTAGAAAAACAAGCATTTATCATCAGACAGCGAGTATCTTAGGTGTTGGGCATGGCTCAGCTAGGACCTCTGCTTCATGGACTCCCCAGGCCGCCATCAGGACGTGCAAACCAGAGCGTCGGCTAGCTTCCATGCCCACGTGGCTCAGTTTCTCATCTGAGGCTGTTGGTTCTTTCACAGCCATCGCCTGCAGGCTCCTCAGCTCCTGTGCATGGGTTTACTTTTTTAACACCAAAATAAATCTGTATTTTAATTGCATTACTCATTAAATTAATTTTTTTTTTTGCTTAAGCTTTCTGAAAGGCAAAGTTACAGAGACAGGGTGAGAAGATTGAGAGATTGTTCCAGTTGTAGTGGCCAGGACTGAGCAGACCTAAAGCCAAAAGATTGGGTCTCTCATGTAGGTACAGGGCCCCAAGAATTTGAGCCATCCTCTGCTTATCTCCTAGGCACATTGGCAGGGAGCTGAATGGGGAGTGGAGCAACTGGGACATGAACCTGCACCCACATGGTGTGCCAGCATTACAGGTGACAGCTTAACTTGCTATACCACAGTGTTGACCCCACGTCCCACAAACTTTGGAAGTGCTTCTGTATATTGTAAGTGCGACCCCAAATGCAAAGATTATTTAGCTTTTCTGTTTATTGAGTAGATAAAATGTTGAAAAAATGGCCACAGCAAATGAGCTATGACAGCCAAATAAACTTGAAAATATCCAAAGATGTATATTTCAATTCTGAAGCAAATTTAATAATACCTTCTGTTTTTCTGTCTCCAAGCTAGACTTTTTTGCTGTTGCTGTTAAAGATTTATTTGTTTTTATTTAGAAGGAAGATTTACACAGAAAAAGAGACACCGAGAGAAAAAGATCTTCCATCCATTGGTTCACTCCCAAAATGACTATAATAGTTAAAGCGGAACCAATCCAAAGCCAAAAGATTCTTCTGGGTCTCCCACGTGGGTGAAGAGGCCCAAGGACTTGAGTCTTCTTCTGCTGCTTGCCCAGACCATACGCAGAGAACTGGAGCAGCTGGGACACGAACCAGTGTCCATACGGGATGCCAGGCTTGCCGCTGGAGGATTAGCCTGTCGACCCACCGTGCCAGCCCTACCAGGCAGGACTTTTGTGAATGACGTGCTCAGCTCTACACCACCTATCCCACAAGACATTTCTAATTCCAGCAAGGCAAAGGACTGTTGGGGTGAAATTTTAAATAGGAGAGAAAAGGGGAAGAAAAAACAAAACACCTTCGGTAGCACAGGAGAAAATCGCCTTAGTCCCACATGCTCAGAGTGGGGCCCTGAGGCCGAGGGCCACTTGCCCATAGTGCAAACACATACACTGCTTCTCCTAGGAACAAGGAACGGACATGACATAACAGCAAAGGCGTCCCAGGGGATTTGAGATGTAAAGACATCTTAAAACAGGCTCAGGCTTCGAGGAGGATTTGTTTTCCTTTAGCCTTTAAGCAGGCTTTAAGACGGTGGTGATGACTTCTGGTGAAACTGGGCCACAGCTCTCATCCCCGACTCTGGGCTCGGTGGCACCACCAGGTCTGCCAAAACCTCTGTGCCACAGATCAATGAACTGGGAAGCCGGGTGCCACCCTGCCCTGGGCATGCGGGGCTGTTCTCGGGGTTCACTTCTGACATCGGGCCTTACTGTTAAGCAGCCAGGCAAAATGCAGGCTGCAGAATCTCTGTCTCTCAAACCCTTGCTGTGGGGAAAACAAAAGGCAAGCCTCATCTTACTGAATGTAGACGTGATTTTTAGGTACTCGGCTCAAGGTGACCAGGTGTTTCAAGCGGCAGGGAGCAGAGCATCAGGCTCAAAGGCTGCCAGGAGTTGACTTTGCCTATCGATTCCATTTTTTAAAGGTCTGGCTCCTGGTTAGCCCAGAAACCACCTTTTCCTTAGACAACACCTTATGCAGTGACTCCAGCCAACAGTGCTGCCAGTGGGAGGAGGGAGCAGCTGCATGAATTCTTAGAAACCTAGAGATGCACAAGGATGTCCGTGGGCCATCCTGACATGCACAGAGTGACCGATGGCAGGTCAGCATCAAGGCCAGGAATGAGTGGGCATGTGGTCCAGATGTTGCCGAGCACCGAGAGCTTCAGGAATACCTGTGCTGCCTTTCCAGCTACTGACGCGTCAGGTACTGCTAACACGGGCACAGACCCAGGCAGAGGGTAAGTCGCAGCAATTGCAGATGACTCAGAGAATATCAAATTCTCTTACCAGCCACATGGTGACAGCATTTGGGACTTAGGGACAAGAGTTTATTGCCTGCAAGAAACGCCGTGTGGGCCTCTAGAAGGGTGGTGGCCACCGTGAGTGCAGCCTTTAGCCTGGGCTGTGGAGACTGGAACCAGGCTGTTCCAAGGTGCTTCCTGACTGCCTTGCTGGGCAACTCCCAGCTTAGATCATGGCAGGAACAGGGGGCAGGCTTCGGTAAGCTTTTGCTTCCTCACCCACTGTTCTTCACCTACTTTCACATGCAGCATTGAATTTTTCATAGGGTCACTTCCATTCTCTCCGTGGGTTACCTATCTGTGGATTTTAGGCAAGACAATATTTACTAAGAAACCATGCCTTGCTCCAGGCCTGGGACAGCCTCTCCTAGTGTCACCCCTCCCATCCCCCCGTGTGATGCGACTGCACAGTGCCCCCATGGAGAGGTGAAGTCTGTTTCCCTACCTCCGGACATGGTTAACAGATGGCAAAGGAAGGCTGGGTGAATCAGCTGTGACTCTCCCTTACTGCCCACCTAACTACCCCGCTGGGAGCCCTGCCACCAGGCTCAGAACGTGTCCAGGCCAGCCTGCTGGTAGTAAGACACTTTCCAGCACAGAGCTGAAACAGCAGCTGTCCCAGCTGAAGCCCCAAACCCATGCCGAGGCTGATCCAGAGCAGAAGAGGTACCCCGCCCACTTGCAGTGGGGTGCAAACACCAGGTGAGCCCACCCGGGCCTGGCTCCGATCAGCACGTTGCCCAGCTGACCTAGTGGCCACTAAGCAAAAATAAATGTTTACGGCCGAGCGCTGCTCAGCTGAGTGTCGTTTTATCATGCACCGTGCCTGTGGCAATAGGTACCCTTACTACGTGGTCACAAAGCCAAGCGCCAGTCTACACTTGGATTTTTGGATTTATATTTCAACCCAGGTTTGAATTTATTAGAGATGCCACCCAAGTCTGCCAAAATAAACTTAAAGGGCCTGCAGACCTCGTAATTTCCTGTAATTTCAAGGGAATCATGGCTTTCCTTAGGAAACGGAGCAAGAGGGAACTTTCCATGTATTTCCAGATTTCAAGCAGCGGTGCTCATTATCTGTCTGCAACCGGCATGGTCTGGGGGCCACGGGCCTCACTGCTGCCTTTGTTACTCGCTATCCTCCAGTAGTTTGTGGCTGGACCATTAAAATACATCATTTCCTCTCATTTTAATGAATCTTTGATGCATTATTCAAAAGTTTTATACATAATGGAAAAATCCCCGAGTTCTCGTAGCCTAGCCTTTTCTGTTTCTTGAGAATCTCAAAGGGGATAGGGCATAAAATACACACTGTAACCACGCGGGGTAGACAAGCTCATGCGTGTTTCTGAGAATTCATCACAAAGAAGGACGTGGGAATGACTGAAGTCTGGGCCCGCCTGGGAGGTGTCTCGCGTGGGATGCTCCCTGTCTCCTCGGCTACGCCTTGACAAACTGTCAAATACTGTCCCCGCTCTGCAAGCCCCGCCTCCTCCTCTTCTTCCTCTCATGCTGTTCTAGATGGACATTGACCACACTCACATACAAATGCCCATCACCGCGTAGGAAAAATGAAGGCGTTTCTGCTTTCCAGTGCTCACAATGCTGCTTCTTACTGTATTTATTGGCACTGTGTTCACTCACAGTGTTTGTGGAGCGGTATGTAACACATAGGACGATAATTGACTAAACTTCAAAGAATGGCATTTTCAATAGTAGCGGCAAATACTGAATATATGTAATAGCACACACACACACACACACACACACACAAACCCTACAAATGGATTGTTACAACTAAATAAGGTAGAAAAGTTAATACGTTAATCATTTATTCATGAATCAGGTAATGACAGCACTGTAAACTTCAGGCGCCAACAGGCTGGTGCTCAGTAGCCACCAGGGCTCCTTTAGTCATTTATGTTTTTGCTGGCTCCTGAAGGCATTTTATGGTCCAAGACCCTCACATGAAATGAGGTGCAATGGTGGGAACAGGAGGAAAAGCCTGGCTTTTAAAATAGCTACCAAGTGCTAGGACCATTAGATCACCATGTACATGCATAGGAATGTGGACTATACATAGCATGCAGAAGTGAATAAAAACGGTAGTCCACACTCCCTGTTGTACATGAGGGGATCACAGAGTCCATGGAAAATAAAATTGAAAGATAGGTTTTCTTAGGTGGAAAAGGACTCTGAAACCCATGCGTGTGAGGAGCCTTCGGAAGGCTCACAGAAAATGTGCATTAGGAAAAGACTATGAACTCAAATACACCTACCTTTTAATTCCATTTCCCACAAACTTTAAAAAGTACACGCATATGTAGAAAAATAAACACTCATGCAACCTGGATGTGTTAACCAAGAAGAACAGAAAAGCAGGGAATCAGAGCTGGTGTCCCGGTGCAAGGGCTAAGCTGCTCTCAACACTGCCATTCCATCCCGGAGTGATGCTTGGCTCGACCCCTGGCTGCTCTGATACAGCGTCCTGCTAATACATCTGGGAAAGCGCAGTGGTCCAAGTACTCGGATCCCTGCCATTCAACAGCAGACCTAGCTAGAGTTCAACACCCCAGCTTGGGCGGGGCTTGCCACAGCTGTTGTTGCGATTTGGGGAAATAAACCAGGCGATGGAAGATCTCTCCCTCCCCCCATTACTTTGCCTTTCAAATACATATGTAAACAAGTAAAGAAATAAATCTTTTTTTAAAAAGTGTTTTTTTGGGCCCGGCGCGGTGGCGCAAGTGGTTAAAGGTCCTCGCCTTGCACGCCCGGGATCCCATATGGGCGCCGGTTCTAATCCCGGCAGCCCCGCTTCCCTTCCAGCTCCCTGCTTGTGGCCTGGGAAAGCAGTCGAGGACAGCCCAAAAGCTTTGGGAACCTGCGCCCGCGTGGGAGACCCGGAAGAGGCTCCTGGCTTCGGATCGGCATAGTATCGGCCCGTTGCGCTCACTTGGGGAGTGAATCATCGGATGGAAGATCTTCCTCTCTGTCTCTCCTCTCTGTGTATCCGCCTTTCCAATGAAAAAATAATAAAAATAAATCTTAAAAAAAAAAGTGTTTTTGTTACAGCAAGGGGCCTGGTGCAATAGTTCAATGGCTAAATCCTCATCTTATAAACATGACAATGCCCGTGCTGGGCACCACTTCGTGTCCTGGCTGTTCCACCTCCTATACAGCTCTCTGCTTGCTGTCTGGGAAAGCAGTCTAGGAACCTTGGGACCTGTACTCAAGTGGGAGACCTAGAAGCAGCCCTCAGCTTTGGATGGGCTCAGCTCCAGCTGTTGCAGCCATTTGGAGAGTGAACCAGTGGATGGGAGATCTCCTTGATTCTCCTTCTCTATTCTACCTTTGAAATAAACATAAACAAACCTTAAAAAAAATTAGAGAGAGAGAAGAGAGAGACATCTTCTACCCACTGGTCCACTTCCCAAATGGCCAAAACAGCCAGAGTTGGGATGAAACCCATGAGCTTCTTTGAGGTCTCCCAAATGCGTTCAGGGGCCCAATCATCCACTGCTTTCCCAGGTTATTAGCAGGATCAAAAGTAGAGCAGCCGAGACTTGAACTGACACTCACGTGGGATGCCAGCACTGCAAGTGGAGGATTAGTGTGGTACACCACCATGCTGGCTCCAAGACATAACATTTTTTTTTTTAAAGAAATAAAGAGCAGGGAACTGCAGAAGAAAGGAGGTTTGTGTAATGGGGCTTTGGGAAGATGGCTAGGAAAACTAAGGTCAGTTGTAACCATGTGCCAAGGAGAGACTGTGTCTCTTGAGTCCTCACCCTACACCTTACAGGACTGGCGCATCTGGCTTCCTCAGCTGAATCCCAGGAAGACACCTGCAAAGGCAGCTGGACTACAAATGACCTCCTTGTGTTTCCTTCTCCTAATCATACAGGGACTCTGTTCCTGCTTCCCCTTCTAAGGCTAACTCTGGATCCTTCCATCTGTACCCAACACCACATGGCCACAGCATCTCGGCAACGAACAGAAAAGGGGAACTACCATTCCAGGCGCATTCTCTGGAGTAGCAGCAGCCCCTACCGTCTAACCCAGATCCCTCGAGAGCTATAAATACTCGCATTCCTCAGACAGCTGTTGGTTCTAATTCCACATCAGTATCCATTTCCTTCACTAATGACCACTTTCATGTAATTAAATTTGGAATTACAGGATCTTGATGCTGGGAAAATACATTTTCAACAAAAATGTTTTCCAGCATGAATGGCAAACCAGAGTGAGGCCTCTTCTGCTACAAGGAATAAAACAGCCATCTCGCACAGGTGCCAAGTACAGTCTTCCTTCATCTTAATTAAGGTTAGAGAACTGCCATGCAGAGCCACTAATAGGCAAATAGGAGGCTCCGTTTTGAGCATCTACTGGGTGCCGAGCACCTTGGGTACCTTACTTCTCACCCTCACATAAACGCTGGGAACCCTCTTTCATGAATTAGGTTACTTCAAAAAAGAGAATTAAAGATAAGTTTACTCGGGAGCAAAATGCTTTTGGAATCCACGAATCAGACGGGAACACAAAGATTCAGAGAGGTTAAGGCATATGGAACCAGGAAGTTGACAGTTTCTCTTAACAAACCAGGATATTCTGAAGATCGAATAAACTTATAAACAGAAGAAAAGAAAGAGAAACAAACAAAAAAAAGTAAAGAAAAAGCTAGAAACTAAGTATATTCTAGTCCTTCTGAGCTGCTAAAAATACTCCTGACAAAAGAACAATAATGTATGCAGATCAACGTTCTCAATAATAATGTGACTCCCAATAGTGATGTGTTTCCAATGTTAAGTGAAAAAAAATGAGATACAAAACAGCAGCCCTAGTATGAGATCAGCCTCATAAGCAAAAATATAAGCATACAAAAAATGCTAGGAAATACACCTACATATACTTTGGTTTTTTGGGGGGTAATTGAAAGAGTAGTCAGTTGGTACTGGACTTCTCTCTTTGAGCCCCTCTGAACTGTCACGTGTGGGCACTCAGCTGGAATGGCGAGAAAGCCAGTGCTGCTGGCTGGGGAGCTGGGGAGAAGGTGCACGGGACTCGGAGGCTGCCAGCTGGGGGAGGGCGACTGTGCCGCTGACTCAGCCTTGTCTAAGCAGGGACACAGTGACTCACACAGGAGTCAGCCTGAACTTTTGTTTCTGGCATGGTGCTGGAGCTGGTGGGAGACCTGTGGGCAGCAAGAAACATATTTTCTTACAAGTGAACGGTTCCGCAGATGGAGTCTGATTCTATTGTTGACAGCCTTTCCCATCCCATTCTCCTGGGATCTGCAGCAAGTCATAAAGCAACTGATATAACTGCAACCGCATTTATCTGAGAGCTTGAGGGACAGAGAGGGAGTGAAGGGGAAGGAGAGAAACACCCAATGCTGGTTCAATTCCCAAGCTCCAGCTCTGGGCTGGACGTCTCTGTGCCCTATCAGCTGGTGAGTTTCAGCTGCTGGAGAGACACGGGTTAAACACTCGGCCCCAGCTAGACCTTTGGTAATGTTCATGTGCCGTCAATAAAAAACCCGGGTGGAGAGTCAGTGCCTGTGTGTGTTTCTGAGGCAGGATTGGATTAGGTGAACATTTTAATTGCAAATTCCTTACTCTTTTGAACACTGAAGCACTGCTTTTACCACTTTTTATGTTCATGTTTAAAAACATTTTGGGGCTGCCATTTAGGCTTGGTTCTATAGCAAGCTTTTAATCTCAAAAACATTCTCTTTCATGATTTAATTTGTGAGCATTTGAATTCCAAGTAGTCATTAAAAAGACTGCAGTGGATCTGTGGAATTGCAGGGCTGCGATACGAGGTTATCCACATGCCGTCGTCTTCAAGCCTGTGCTGAGTCTCACAGTGGCAGCCCTGCACGCAACCAGCTGGCTAGTGGCACTGCTGTCCCACACCTCTCAGCTGACAAGTCAGCCAGGGTCCTCTTGCACAGGGGAGTGCTCTGGCCATTTGCTGCTGCTGCCTTCTGGCAGAGCTACACGGATGCAAGCCGCAGGATGCAGACAGTGGTTTGGGAGGACATGCCTACAGGCAGAAGCAGGGACCAAGCTCCTCGGAGGACAGGTGGGGGCACAGAGAGCAGCGCCTTCCTCACCAACACACTTCACTTTCTGTTCTTTTGGATGAATGTGCAAGACACACACGATGCAGTGTCGTCCACTCAAGTCCAATAAAAATAAAAAGTCTAAGTGCTAAGGAGGTACATTTCACTGTTTCACTGGCAATAGTTTTCCTTTTTTAGTCATACATTAAAAAACCCCATTTGTCTCAGAATCATTTAAGTCTAAGAAACTCAAGGTGATTTAAACATAATAACAGCCTGCGGGCTGTGTCCTCCTCACAAGAACTCCTGAGCAGGCACAATTATTATCCCATTTTACAGACGAGACAACTGAGCTGCAAGGGAAGTCATCAGTAAGTGCTAGTCAGTGGTGGAGTCAAGCTGCCAGGCACGCCCTTGAACTCTCGGGACCTGCGGACCCTGGCACTGCCCTCCTAGGGGACGGCTGTGAGAAGGGCAGTGGGGAGCAGAGCAGCAGGTGGACCATGCCACTGCAGAAGGTGCAAGGACGAACAGAAATGGGAACAGCATCATCTGATGGAAGTGGAAGTCTGAGAAGGGTGGAGAGCAGTTTCTACAGCATTTCCTCAATGGAGGCTGGAAAAAAAAAAAAGAAGAAACCTTTCTGGATGACTTATCGCAGAAGTTCTCTATTTTTTGAAAGGCAGAGATACAAAATGGGAGCTCCACCATCCACGGGTTGATTCCCCAAATGCCTGCAACTGCCGGGGCTGAGCCAGGCTGAAGCTGACATTTTGAAAGTCCATGTGCATCTCCTTGTGTCAGGAACTCCAACAGTTGAGTCAAATCAGGGAGCCTCTCTGGGTGACCAGGGTGTCTGTCTGGGTGAGCAGGGTGTCTGTCTGCATGACCAGGGTGCCAGTCTGGGTGACCAGGGAGTCTCTCTTGGTGACCAGGGTGTCTGTCTGGGTGAGCAGGGTGTCTGTCTGCATGACCAGGGTGCCTCTCTGGGTGAGCACCAGGAAGCCAGAACTGAAGACAGTCAGGATTCCGATTCAGGCTGCAGGCACGCCAAGTGGCCAAGAGCTGGCGCGTTCAATGCCTGCTCCTGATCTTTCTGAAACACTGTATATGCAGGGGTGGGGGACAATTGTCAATTTTACTCACCTAGCAAAACAAACAAAACCCAAGATTTTACAAATTAGTGCCATCGAGTCTTTTTACCTTCTTCATGATACGTTGTAAATTGCAATCTCAAAGGGGTTCTGTCCCCACCAGACACATCCTCTGCAGATTTTTAGATGTACCACAGAATCTGGATAAGAGTTCGAAGGCACAAAAAAATGAACAAAATTGGACAAAAGGATGCTATTAGATGACGAGGCTCAACCTGCAACTGAGGTCTTTTCTAGTAGCACTAGCAAGCAGCACAGATGTCCCAAGACCCATGTGTGTTCAGACACACGTGTGTGACCACTGTCCCAGGGCAGTACAAGCTGCAGTAATAAAGTCATGGGAACCTGTCAAAGATGATGGAACAGTGAAAAAGAATTCCTAGAAGCTCTTTTAATTAAGCATTATGTTGTCCACCAGAGCCATTTTTAAATATAAAATGCAGCCCGTGGCCTTTTTTCTTCCTGCCTCCCACTCTTGTGCAATAGCTCAAGCAATTGAATTCTCATTGGTGATTAAAAAAAAGAAGAAGAATTCATAAGACAGGGTACAGCTGGTTGTGCCTCTAGCAAGATGTCAAATTCAGCTTGCACAAAATTAATTGCACCTAATTAAACTGAGGTCATTGACATTATTGTAAAATGAGGCTATTTATTAGATAAAGAAAATTTCACAAATACCCATTTCCCTTTCTTTCAGGTTGCAAAAGAGAAGAACTGCTCAGATAATTAAATTTGTTTTACCATTCTAATCTCATTACTCCTCAAAGACCCCCTTCAAACCTTGCTTTACTTTTGAAATTGTGTAATAGTTTAGATAATCGTTACAGGAGATAGAATGACAGATTTTCTGTAGATAATAAACCATTGGCTTCTTAGAAAGTATGTTTTAAAAAATGAATTGATAAGCTACATTTGCAATGACACAGACCTTGGAACCACTTACATGAAGAGCTTTCTAAGCAAACCAATAGTACAGATGCATGACATCCATAGATTCATAGGGAGTTTTAAAGATAAGCTGTATAGTAACAATACACCTACTATTTCCAGAAAATATCTTAGACAGTGAATTTTTTTTTTGATTTGGTGCTTTTTATTTACTTTTTTTTTTAAATTCAATTTTTCCCATCATCTTGCACATGCTGGGCAGATCTGACCACTCTTTCTTCTTCCAGCAAATTATGCAAATATTCTTACTGTCAGAGACAAGAGGATGATTCACTTTCCTGGCAACACGGCTCTGACTGTCCATGCCGTTCGATGGCGCATGATGAATATAGATTGTCAGCTCCGGACACCCAAAGCCCCGGGGGATGCCGCTTCTCCACAGCTTTCCTCGGTTCCTGGTTACTGGATCCAGCCAATGACAAGTCTCTGCCTCCAGCCCCCAAACCAAATGAGGGGCAGCGGTCTCGTCTTAGCCAATCACCAACAAACCTTAAAGGTTGGGGAGGAAATGAATTTTGATTTGGGGATGTTGGGAGGTTGAGATCTGTAAAGAGTAATTATTATTCAAAGCAGCTGCTCCAAAAATTCTCCAGGGAATTTGTGTTCCATACTCTCCATAGTGTTTGGAGATGAGGATATAGAACCTATTTTAGGCTGCACCATCCCAACGCATACTCTACGGAAAAGACTGTAGTGGATTGTATTAAGATGCGAGTAGAAAGTCAGCCATGGGTGGTGTAACTGGAAGGCAGATAAGCAGATGAATTACTTGGAGACAAGGAGAGAGTAGGCAGGCAAGTTCTTGCCACGTTGTCAGATCAGGTTGTACTGTTTAAAAAAGGAAAGACTTTCTGATGTACAATTTATGGGTCAATTTAAGAAAAAAAAAAACATAAAGCAGAAAGATTTCCTCGGTGTCTACTGTGAATGCCTCCTCTGTGGTTATTCCCATGGCACTTCAGCCAACTGCTACTCCCTTAACAACACTCAACTCAACAAGTTTAGAATCGGAATTATACCACTGCTAATTTGGTTGATGAAAAAATGTTTTCAAGGAAAGTACTATGTTAACAACAAAAGAACAAAGATGTTTTTCAAGAACATCACGAGACAGTATTTCTTTGAAACCTATTTCAAAAACTGGATAATTTACTTTCCTTATTTCCTCTTAAGCTTTTCCAATCTTTTTTAACTAAGCATTTTTAAAAAGAGTAAAATGACAAAGGTCACAGAATCTGGTCTGAGATGGTTAATTATGTGTAGATAGTGACAGTTCTACGTTCACATTTTCCACATTTCGGTATAAGTCAAATTTAATTAGCTAGGTTCTTTTGCCGGAGTAGTAGACATAAAATGCCTTGATGGAATTACTGTAAGCCTAGCTTACATTTAGCAGTTTGGCACGCTTTTTGACAAAGTGCTTTAGGGTTATCTAGAAAAACCCAGTGGTGCTGAAACTCAGTGGACACTGACCTCAGACTCAGCCACTTTGGACTGTGCATGAAGTTACTTTTTACATGTAAATGGACAACTTAAAACACACACACACACGCACAAGCAGAACTCCATTCGTTCGTCAAAGATTCTATTTTCTTTCATAGACTCTGCCCAGAAACCATTACTGGGCCCATTAATTTTCAATCCTTGGTTTCCTTAGAAGTGGAGTACTGAACTCTCTGAAGTGGTGAATTCATTTGTAAAGGTCACCTGGCTCTGATTATTTAACTAATTCAACACAGGTGCCCTGCTGCATCGTGGAATTCCCTATGAGTTACCTCCAAGTTTTGACTTCCTTCAAGTACTTCAGTAAGACGTAAAGTATTTCCAGCTCAATGAAGAATTTCAGAGATTAGAAAGCTTAAAAAACAATTCTAGGAGAGACGGGGAATCTGGATTGTATAATGCAATGGAATTCTCCTAACGGCTCTCCTACCACATTACTGTACCAGTGAGGGGCACAGACAGCCTGTCCACGCAGACTTACAACTTACAGGGGCAAAGTGAGATTCCTTAGAAACATTTAGTCTCATTAGCAACCTTCATCCTGAGAAAGATCCAAAGAGTCGTTCTGTTCTTACAGAGGATGATCTCATCCCAAAAGAACAGAATATAAATAATCTCCTATGAGCTACTGAGAGAGACATCATGTGTTTTAGATAACCATCATGTGTTTTAGTCGCCAAGGGGCTAGGTGACTCAGTGATTTTTCAAATGTTTCTCTACCACAGCAGCTTGGGGTGGGCTGCGAGGGCTTTAAGGGCACCCAGAGGAGGTGTTGTGGGGGCAGTAAGGAGAAAGCTGGAGGAGGTGTGAATTCCACTCTTCTTCGCTTCCCCTGAATCAGGAGGACCTTCTGCTTTAGGAGGGGCTCCTGCAAAAGCTTTTATCTGAGAAGATGTTTTTGCTTTTTGAAACACTGAAAACCTCTATGGCACTCCCAGCTAACCATGCCACGTCTAACACAGGTATCTATTCTCTTCTGAAAGTATATTAAAAACAATATGGAAAGAAAAAGGATCAACAGCACACAGGAGTTTGAAGAAAACATGGACAGTCAAATGCAGATGGATGGCAAATCTCTGACTCATGATCTCCATCCACCAGGGGCCCGCAGGGATGGATGGGCCACAGCAGAATCCCGGAAAGGCTCAGGTACACGGAGGACAGCAGAGTGCGGTGGAGGGAATGAGCACAGAGAAGACCCACTGACCATGGAGGGATCCATTAGCCACCTAGGGCCTGCTTAGAGCTGGAGTCAGTGTGTTCAGAGGCTGAGTCAGAGGGGCTCTGGGCTGGAGCACACTCAGGTGCAAAGCAGGATACGTGTGACACTTTAGAGAAATCAAGGGAATTGAGTGCAATTCTATTTGCTAATCCTCCAGGTGTTCCCGGCGCTAGAGTGTTAACACAGGCAGCCAAGCATGTAATTTCTCAAGCAGAGGTTGGAGGGCCTCTCAGCCGCAACTCACAGCCCAAGAGACATTGAGACACTTTTCAACTGGATGCATTCAAAGAAAGAGGTGCATTGCTGTTCACCATTGGACAGCCAAGGCCCCATTTCTGGACAAATATCTGGCAACTATGAAGCAGACACTACCTTAGGCAACAGTTTTAAAGGTCAACAAAATGATGATAAACTCAGTTGCAGCTTATACGAAGAATGTTCTGAAGAGAAATCAAGAACACATTAACACATACAAACAATGGTAGGTAGTGGAAAGAAATACAATGATAGACAAACTGCAGTAAAGGGCCAGCAGGCTATGGGGAGAGAAGAGGACGGCTCTTGGATGTTTATTTCCAATAGTCAAGGAAAGTCTCTGAGGAAGAAATGGAGACCCGGTCATAGTTAACAAATGACCTTTAGTCATTTAGAGGCGAAAACAAAACAAAAAACTCAGGGAAAAAATGTGGGTCCAATAGAGATTAGAAGAAAACATTTCAAATAATTAAAATGAATACTTCCAATGACATGAGAAAATATCACGCCAACAATTTTGAATATTCTGACAAAAGTCAATTCCTACAAAATGTAATTTGCCACAACTGACTCATGATGAAATAAAATGTCTAATCTTATAAGCACTTAAGACATGGAAGCAGATATGAACGCAGGGTGTGAAGGAACCCCCAGGTGGGGAACATCATCACAGGTTTATGGAAGAAGTGTTCCTCATCCATTTGTAAGCAAACATAATCCTTACACTAAAACCAGACAGAAATATTAAGACTCATGCCAATCACAAATACGCATTTAGCAATTAGACATTCTAGACAAAAGATTATAAATAAATCCAAAAGTGTTTGGAAGAAGATAACAGTTTCAAACTAACTTAGCTTACACTCGATATGTGAGGATGATTCAAAATTTTGAAAAATCTGTAAATGCACTGAATTATATTAATAGATTAAAATTATATAGTCATCTCAACAGATGGGGAAAAAGAATGTGACATACTTAAATGTCTATAAATGGAAAGTATTACCATCAATTTCATAAAGAGAATTATTAAGAAAAACACAGTTAAAAATCATCCTACATAGGAAAACAGTAGCAGCACTCCATTTACCAAGAGAAATGAGCTAAAAACCCCAACTCACATCACCATATTTGGGCATGTATCCTAAAACAAGGAAACAACCAGTTAAGAGGCATGGGGACTAGGAAAAAAATAAAGTTTTCATTGTGTGTAGATAATATCTACAGAAATTCCAAAGAATAAACAGGCAACTTAATTTGAAATAACAAATTAATAACAAATTCTTAGGCCAGCTAAGAAATACTTATAATAGAAGCAGTGACAAAGAGGATTGACAGACTAGTATACAAGCATGATTATATTTTTGTTCACCAGCAAACACTAGTAAGAGAGAATTATCAAACAAAATTCATATAAGAATATCAAGCACTTAGAGGGAAGCAAACAAATGCAGCACCCTAATGGATAGTTACAAAACGCTTTAATATTCAAAAAATATCTAAAAATAGACATACTATATTCATGGATAAGAAAACTTACTATAACGAATATGTAATTGTTTCTGAGTGGTTTATAAACTCAATGCAATTCCAGTCAAAATCCCCAGGGAGTGCTTTGTTGAACTTGAGAATTTAAAATTTACGTGGAGGGGCAGGAAAATACAAGCAGTACACTTTTAGAAAAAAAAAAACGTGGAAAGGAACTTGACAGTCCAGATATTAGGACTTACTGTGAAGCCATAGCACTTGGCTTTAATTTTGGTGACAGGATAGAAACAATGATAAAATGGAACACAGTCCCATCAACGGATTGTACACAATAGCACACTATCATATCAGTGACTAACAGATGAACTATTCAATAAATGATGAGAAGATGCTCATCTATACAGAAATACAGACTTTTTCCAGATGTCATATAAAGGAATCAATTCCTTTTACCATGCTCCAGAAAGCAGTGACTTTTGGCTCCCTGGGCTATTTCCTCCAGTCTTTATCTGCATTTCTCTAAATAAAAAGCTCATCTTGATTTTCATTTCAAATGACCCTTGACTTGTCTACTCTGGAACGTGGAGATTTAGTTTAAAGTTCTCACAGACACTCTATTCTACCCGTGCAGTTGTTTCACAATTTAGAGTCAAACTGAGGATCAGATATTGCAAGTCATGTAATAAATGCAATTACTTGAGAAATTTCGTTGCTTGTCCTGAAGTTAGAATTGCTTTCTTTTTCCCTTTGTTAGTCCAGGGCTTTGTCAGCTATCGTATAGGAGGATACTTCAAAAGTTGGTCAAACAGCTAGAGTCAAAAGGTAAGTTTATTTTGCTGCCAAAATCACTTTGGAATTCTTACATAGTTTTTTATAATATGTATTTTTTGCATCATCTTTTGGAGCAATGCTCGAGTTTATTGAACCATATTTCTGAAGATGAGCACAGAATTGTCTTAAAAGTTCTGCTTTTGCCAAAAATATTGCTTTTGAGCATTTCTGTACATGCCCCCCTCCTTGTTTTAGTAATCAAAAGATAGTTTATTTTGGTGCAAATATCTTTTTGAAATTTATGCCTTTTTTAAAGACTACACTTGTTCCATGAACTTTCTGAAGATTCCTGTATATAAGAATTTCAGATTTCTTTGCACCAAAATAAACTTACCTTTTAATCGATTTCTCATGCAATTTTTTTTGCATGTTAAACACTTATTGCAAAACAAAGGCAAAACTGTCACCATAACTCTTACAACTGTTTCACTAACTCACTGACGCTTCAGCTAAGATCTTACTCTGCATAAAAGGTTCAGCGTTCTAAAAGCAGGATTCTGGTACTCTTTTGTTGACATTAGTCAGCAAAGATGATCGGGCGTGACATCAGTTACCAATTAAGCCCTGACCGTCATCTCTAGGAATGGAGATTAACATGATTTCACTTGCTAGATTCTGATATTCTCTGACAAAAATAGAGGTATCACTATCAATCTATGTATCTTTATTGCCTTTAATTGTTCAAAACCTTTCGGCACAGTGATCACCAAGCCAGTCCACAAAGAAAATTCACTTTTGACATTGTGCCAAGCCTCAGTGTTGACGCGATATGTCTGACAGCAGAGGGGTTGTGGGAGCTTCTACAAAATACGACTTCTTCACTTTGCTGATACCTCTGCTATGTGGACTCCTACCGGAATACTAGTCGCTCATGCTTGCAATGTTACCCAACAGGCACATTTTACCACAATGACTATGTTGAGGAAATTAAAATAAAACTTTTTTTTTGCATTCCACTTTAGATATTTCATAACATACCCTTAGATCTAGGTCAATCCTGTGCAATTTTGAAACCCCTCCACATACACCATGTATATGTTTATCACTGATTTTTTAAAAACAAAACCTCCCATTTGTACCACATAAGCATAAAATTGCTGAATAGAAAAGACGAGGCTTTTGCTTCTAAAGAAGGACATCTGGCACTTTGGGGAATATTAGAGAGCTGTGGCCAAACCATATGGTGGGAAGTGGGGCATGGGAAGACTGAGATTGTTACATTAGAGGCGGACTGGGATGATCCTCAGGCCTCTAGGTCCCTCTGCCCGAGCTCCATCTGCCACAGCCCACTGAGCGGAGCAAGAGGGGCTCCCGGTTCAAAGACCAAAGCTGCCTTTCCAGCATGGGACAACAGGTGGGACAGCAAGGGGATGAGTAAAACATGGCCAGCACCCAGCCGAGGAACAGGTGCCCGAACACTCCAGGGCCAAACGGCAGCCCTGTGAAGTGCTCACTCGCCCACAGTGCTTTGGACACAGGTGTATTGATAGTAGGCTGTGATTTTTGTGAATCCAGATGAAGCCTTAAGGACTGAACTTAAAGTTTAGTGAAAGTCCAATAGAAGTAAACATTAAGGTCTCTCGCCAAGCAGAGGCCTACTTGGTAGCAAGCTATGGCTGTATGAATACATGAGTATGATTTGTTCCTGACATCTGCTTTTTCGTGGTAAATGTTTCTAGTATCCACACAGCATATATTTGCTCTTAGCTCCAAGGAAGCCTGAGAAGAAACATTTGGAGGCGTGGGGTATTGTTGTTTCGTGTGTGCGTTTTGGCAGGGTGCAGCAGGAATTGGGAGACAAGTAACCAATCATTTAATACCATCTTCAATATGTGCTTTCACACTTTTAATACTTGTGCTAACTTGCAAATTATCCATATCTTCACTAATTCAAGCAGGCTATAAAACAATAGCAAGGACATATGCTGAGAACTTGTCAGAAATACAGAAGCTTGGGGCCAGTGTTGTGGCACACCAAGTTAAGCTGCTGCCAGCTAGCCATGAGCACCTGCCCCACTTCCGAACCAATGAAGCAGGAAGGGAGCAGAAGGTGGCCCAAGGGCTTCGGCCGCTGCCATTCACCTGGCTGGAGTAGCAGGCACTTGTCTGTGGGCTGACTCAGCCCTGGTCATCGCAGCCATTTTGGGAGTGAACCAGCAGATGGAAAATAGTCTCTCTCTCTCTTTGTGTGTGTTATTCTGACTTTCAAATAGATTAATGTTTAAAAGAGAAGGAGAGAGAGAGAGAGAGAGGTGCAGATTCTTGATTTAGAATTGATCTAGAATTAGAATCTTCAACTTAACAAAAGCTCCAGATGATTCATAAACAAGTTAAACTTGGGACACTGTGGTTTGAAGTCCTGTTTTCTAGGTAAAAATTATGATTTGGGATTAAAATCCATGCACATGACCTGGAATATCCTGAAACCACTGATGACAAGGGAGTCATGATGTCCTGAATGAGTTAAGATAAAGAACACGCACGTGGAGGACAGGGTAAGCACGGTAATCCCGTTCCTGGGCTTTTTGGCTGACATCAAGTGAAGAACAGTAATAAACATGGAATGAACGAAGTGGGAATTACAGTTCTCAGTTACCAGTATTCATTGCAATCAAATGTACCTAGGGGGTGATTCTGGGTGCTTTGCGACTGCTTAATGGGAAATCTGGTGGATTGCCACACATCTCTAATCATCAATCAGCTTTCTTGGCAGCATGGCTTGATTGCCTATCCATGTGCAAAATCTGCACTGTGTCCAGGAAAAAAAAAATACCAAATATAAAAATCTGACCTCCAGTAGCTGGGCAATGGGCCAAAAGCAGTCACAACAACAAAATACATCAAAGTGGGAAGGCCCACTCTAACGCCCAAAGATGGCAGGATTACGAGGGAAAAGGGACTCAAGGATTTAAAGGCTATGTTTTATTAGACGTGTGGTCGGATAACAAAATCCATTAGGTATATATCAGAAAATCAACTTGAAAGAACACTCACCGGGAAGAAAGGCTTGGCTTCCCACTTTTGCTACAGCTGGTATAAATTCCTGGGCCATCGTCAAAGAAGCTCCCGAGTGCCAACTTCTGTCTGATAGACTCTCTCTCATTTTTCTGTGCCTAAAATTTCAAGAAAAAACAAAGTGCTGATAAGCAGGCGGTTCCATCACAACCACAGGCAGCCTGACTTGCTACAGATCTTAGAATTGTAACATTAGGAAAAAAAAAAAAGGAATAATGGACCACAGCATAAGAACATGCGAATTATTTAATGCTGAAATAAAGCCATTCTCTTTTGGCTCCAACCTCAGTCCTTCAGAACCCACTGTGACCTCCAGTCCAGGCACTCAATGGTTCTTACCAGATCTAGATTGCTCAGCCCTGTAACCTTCCTTCTTACCTCCTAGATATGCCCGCATGAACACCTGAAGGCCAAGCCCATTTCCTTAAGCACAGTGCTTGCATCTCAACTGCTGCCTTTCCCCTATCTTCCTTACATGTCCCTTAAGCCACTTTCTCTGTGCTGAGACAGAAACGCACTTGCCTGACATGCCCCAGAATTCTATGCGCTGGCCATTGCCACGTGACGATGCTGAAACAGGGCCCAGGAAAGAGAGACGCACGACCTGTCTCCCCTGAGCCTACAGTCTTGCTGGGGACTGTTGTTCTACTCATCTCACCAGATCTAGAATGGGAGAAACCTGGAAGTACGGCCTAGATAATTCTAATTACAGCAAATGTTTCAAATTCTGCAGAGAGCTCAGGTCAGCGGGCACAGCGAAATGATTTGGTAAAAGTCCAAGACTGTGATCACTTGGATATGTTTACAATCCCTGGCGTCCCTGAAAGTCTCATAGAAACTCAACGACCTAAACTTGTAAACACTTTAAGTAACATGGGATTAGATTAATAGTAGTTTCCTTAGCCAAAAATAAACCAACTGAGGCCAGCATTGTGGCATAGCAGGTAAAGCTGTTGTCTTTTAGACCAGGATCCTATACAGGTGTTGGTTCAAGTCTCAGTTGCTCCACTTGCAGCCAGCGCTGTTCTAGTTGCCCGGGAAGAGGAGGGGAAGAGGACCCCAGTGATTTGGTTCCCATTACCCACATGGCAGGCTGGGATGAAGTTCCTGGGTCTTGGCGTTACCCGGCTCAACCCTCCGTTGCCACCACTTGGGTAGTGAACCAGCAGGGAGAATATCTGTCTTCCTCCCCCCTCATGCCCCCTTTGCAACTTTTTCAAATAAGTCTCCAAAGTAAATAAACAAAAACAGCACAGTTAGAATGCACAGTACACGGAGTAGAAATTGCAAGGGTGAACTGAGAAATGATTTGATTTGATTCCTGAGTGAAGTACACAGTTGGTTACAGCCACTGTGGTCTTACATGGTGGCCACTGTTCACACAGCTGTTGGCACTGAAGTTGAATAATGAATGAAAAGGAAAAATTCAGTTCCTCATCGTAGGAGCTCAGTAGCCACAGGTGGCTGTGGACAGCACAGAATAAAATGAAGGACAGCATGGTGCAGCTCCGAGAGTAGGCCCTGAGCTTCAGCTCCATCAGCTCCTAAGGACTTGAAAATGGCACAGCCCCGGACCCCGGCACCAGCCACTTAGCTGCAGATAGCAGGAAAGCTTAGAGCTCACAGCGCGTTCATTTCTGCTGTCCATTACTATTGAACACCAGAAGCATTTTTTTCCAGTTTTCACACTTAGCAACAGTACCCATTCACATACTAATTTCTCATTCTCACATGTACCACTGGAACTGAGTCACATTAAGGGATACTCTGTGTGTGTGCATGTGCAATACAGCCACAAAATGAAAGATGGCTTTTATACAGATTTTTCAGATGTGATCTGACTTCATTTTGTTTACAGAGTTAGCAGAGAACCAAGCCCTTGAAAGTAACCCTAAGCCTGTAAAGGAAAGCGAGCATGCCATTCAGTCATGAACCACTTGCACTACAGGGAATGTTAATTAAAAAAGCAACCACATATGCAGGGCTGTCGCTCATGATGTTCCAGCCAGAACTCTGTTGCCTGACATCTTCACGCATAACACATTCATTTCAAATAGTCAGCAAACCTATTTCTCAATCCATATTAACAGGCAAAAGAGATTCTCACCCAGTGACATCAACAGTCACAAAACTGTTGAATATACAAGTGCAAAAATCAGCAGGACACCACAAGTGTTGATGATTAATGCTCAACAACACGTGGGCCTCACATAGGCCTGGGGTCTGAAGAGGCTGTCCGTAGGACACACACCCATCGCAGGCGTGAATGTGGGACTACAACCTTGAGTCTACAGCGATCTTGCTCCAATCACTTGGTGCACACCAGTTACACACAAAGGGGAGGCACTGAAATATTTCTATTTATGTTGATTACAGTTGTTTATGAATAGCTTAAAGGCAACTGTTTTATAAAACATACTTTCCTTTTTGCTCTTCCTCCCTGCTTTACCGTGCCTCAAAACAAGTCAAGAAAAGTATAAACATCACCCAAATTCTATCACATAAAGAGGTCATGGCTAATACTTTTGTGTCTTACCTCTTAACTTTTACCTTTTGTGCTCATGTATTTCCTTTTTATAAAGCTGAGATCATACTTTTACTATATATTGAGAATTTCCTCTAATGCTACTTTGTATTCTTTTAAAATGCTTACCATTTAGTGACTGCATACCATTCCACCCTTCGGAGTTGCCCTCAATGGTTGGCCATTTGGGTTGTGTCAAATTAAAAATCACAGGGGAGTTTGCATTGTCATATAAATCCCTGCCCACATGTCTGATTATTTCCCAGGACAAGTTCCTGGAAGTGGAATTACAGGCTCAGCCATGTGGGAGCATTTGTTGAGACTCCTGACACATTTTGTCACATTGCTCTAGAGGAAATCTGTTCCCGTTCACATACCTCCCAGCAATGTGAGGCTGATTTCCCCAAGCACTTGAAAAATGCTCTTGTTTTTAGCTTGACAGGAATAAAGTAGTACCCTTGTATTTTAATTTTTTAGATTTGCCAGTGACAGTAAACATTTAAATCTTTAATTTTTGTAGTTTGCTTTTCCTAGATTATTTCTTCTGAACTTGGCTTATTTGTCTATGAAGGCCTAAGAATTTAAAAAATCTTGAATTGCAGGTATTTTCCCTGTGAGTTTTTGTTGCAGAGTTCATAGTTTACTTCCTCTGACAAGCTCCTGATGACTTTCGTGCCTGAAAGTTCTTCCTAGACCAGATATAAAGGATCTCATCGGACGCAGAAGGATAAGTGAATTTAAATTGCTTAGCAACTGGGCTTAGCCCATGGCATTGTAAGTCTGTGATAAATGGTGAATATTCCAATCAAAAGATGAGGAAACTGAGGGCAATGAAAAGTCACCCTCTCAGGTGAAGAAGTGGGGTTCAAGGCATTCAAGCTCATGCTTTGTGGCTGGAGCCTTAACTGCTCTGTCATTGTGAACAGTCAGGGGTTCAGGCTAACAGCAATGTTGACCATCACACTGCGGATATCTGGGAGGCTGAGAGAGTTACAGATCTCCTCCTCCTGGAGATGGATGTGGTGCTTTCTCAGAAGAGAAGGAAAACACTTGGCTGGCACGCAAGCCCATCACAGACCAGGCGCAGCCGTACTTACTTACAGTACATTCAGCTTCCTACGTCACTGCTCCTCATTTCCATGCTTCAGTTTTCACTTTGGAACACAATGATTTGAAGAACCTAGGCGTTTTCTGCCTTTTGTGATTCTGCCTTAATGGCTTGGCTGGGGGCTGTGTGAACCTCAGGCCTGATAGTCTACGTGACACCCGGCAGGACACCTGGCAGGTCACGTAGGCAGACCACTTCTCAGGAAGGAGGTACCCGGTATTTGATAAGATTCACAGCCCAATAGCTCGTCGATTTGTACTTTTTAAAAGTTGCTTGTTTCAAACCCACCAATAGAAGCCTGCTAAGTCATGACTGTATAATTAATAGCCTAAAATGTATAAGAACTGGGGGGCTTGGGCTCTGGGGGTTTCCCTTGGCTCTTCCCTTGGCTTCTGGCTCGCGCTTCTTTTGTCCTCCTTGTGGATCCTTGCAGCCTCGGCTGCGGCTGTCCCTCCCCCGCTCAGCCATGCTGGGCTGGGGGAGGTGGCTGGGAGACCTAGGCTAACCTGAATAAACCACCTTTTTGCCTCAGCACGGACTTCAGACTTGATGATTATCTGGGGGTTTCAAAAACCGGCACAACATTTGGGGGCTCGTCCGGGATCCCCAGGTCATCAAGACTAATGGCGTGTGTGGTGAGTGTCGCCTAACTTTTCTTTACCAGCCAGTTTTATCTGATCAGTTGCCTTTTTCAGCTGAATTTTGCCTTTGCGCCCAGTATGGGGTCAGAAAGCCCTGAATGGATTAAGTGTTCGCCTGGTGAGCGGGCTGAAACGCCTCTCCAGGTAAGGCACCGGTTTGCTAAGGAGGAGTAGGTGTGTTCCCTCCGAATGATTTTTCTTTTAGTAGGCCTACTTTGTTAACTGTGTGTCTGTCTTGTCTTGAAACTGTTGTATGTTTTTGTGTCTGCCGGCTATAAGTTAAATGCTTGCTAGGATAGTTAAATTGGCTGCATAATCTTGAACTGTGAGAACTTTGTAAGAAGGCCTCTTACCTAGATTGAATTGGACCTATGAGTGGCGCGCCTAAATTCTAATTTGAATACAGCGAGAAAGTTTCTCTAGATTAATTTTCTGAGCTAGCAGGATGGCCTAAAGTCTCCGGAGAGGTTGGGAGTCGGCAGCTGACATTACAGAGTCTGGGCGGACGCGTAATTCGGCTCTGTCGGTTGGGATCTCTTGGTGACGACTGGGGTCCCCAAGGCCGACGTCCCTGGGTCCAGGTGCCTGACCTGAGGGACTGCGTGCTCTCCCCGGTTCCGAGCTAGACGGACTTGCTTGCCTGGGTTCCGAGTCTGATGGGCTTGGGGGTAGCCTTCTGCCTGGGTTCCGAGTCTGATGGGTTGGGGGCAACCTTCTAATTGGGCGTCAGATTCGATGGGGCTTCTGCCTGGGTTCCGAGTCTGATGGTGAAGGCGACCTTCTAGCTGAGTTCCGGATTCGAGGGGCTGTAGTGAAGGCGACCTCCCAGCTGGGTTCCGGATTCGAAGGGGCTATAAGTTCTAAACTCGAGGGGGAAGAGCCGTCCAAGTGCCAGGTCAGAGGGACCACCCGTTTTGCCCAGGTTCCGAATCCCGAGAGGTGGAAAGGTGCCCTTTCCACCTAGGTTCCGGGTTCGAGGGGCTGTGATGTCTTTGTCCTGGATCGGATGTGTGCTGCGTGTCTTTGTTCTGTAGCCCTGCTCTCATCTTGGGCTTGAACTCTGTGAAAGCTCCCTCTACTTCCTGGTGTTGCCAGTCAGCCTCAGTTTAGCTTCTGGGCATTGATATGCATATTTAGGAGGGCCTGGCTGAGAGCGAACTCTTCACCCCCCTGCTGGGGAGAAGTTTGATTTCATTTAATTCCATCTAGCCTGAGAGATTTCCTTGCCTTTGCCATCAAATCCAGCCTACTTGCTAGCATGCTCAGTTAAATGTACATTTAACCAACTTATTTGAATCTCTAAATTGCTCAAAAGTCTGAACCAAGTCTCCTGACTTTGGGAATTCCATAGGATCCATGGAACTCTCAAAAACAGAGACAACATTTGGATAATTCAACTGTTATTTGAAATATTCTGGATTATAATCGCACAATGTTATGAAACTGCCAAGTTGGTTGCTGCATATGTTTAATATTTACATGATTACAGATAATGGATACTGATGTTTATGTCTTGGTCAAAATACCTTTTTAATCACGAAATTGATTCAGGTTATAAGTTATCTGTGTTCTTATTTACAAAGTATTGTTTCTGAGACTGCCTCACAGGAAGACAACGCATTCTTAAAGGATGTGTGGTAAAATTGTTCATAATGTGTGCATTTTCTAAGTATTTAGAATCCTTTAAAAAGAACAAATTAAAACTGAAGTTTGATTCCTTGTCAGAGAACAACAGTGTCATAACATTTCCTTTTAAGTTATTTTCATCTTATTGATGACTAACCTGCTAACTAAGTTCAGTAAATTCTTGGGCAGCCTCCTAAGACAACAGCCAAACTGAAGTTCTTCCATACCCTTGACTTCAATAAAACAGAAGATGCTCCAGGCCCTGAGAAAGGGAGGGGCATGCTTGGAGCCTGGCCTTTGAAGAGCTTGGAACTTTGACTTTGTCCCTGCCATTGCGATTCTTAAGAAGGGGGATGTTCCTAAGTCAGCTAGGAGGAAGTAACTGCTTCTGGTTCCGAAATGGGTTTGCATTTTAAAATGTTTTCATGGATTGGCTATATATGTAAAAGATAATTGAAGATTGCCTGAAGCAATTGTGTTTAAAAATTTAACCTGCTTTTATTTTAAAAAATGTATTGGATTGGAGTTTTGTTTGTTTCAGAATGTAGATCCAGAGAATTGGCAGATAAAGGATGGTTGCAAGCCTAAGAATGTTCTTGGTGAGAAGGTTATAAAGGAGTTACTGAAAAGAACATTGCAGTTAAAATATTTTGTCTTACAGGAGTATGGCTATCATAAGATGCAAAGGGAAAGGTAAAGCAAAATACTTAAAGGTTCAAGCATGTTAAGAAAAAGATAAAAGTCATGAAATTTCACAAATGAATCTGGCTATAATTTTTAAGATATTGTTACAACATTGTTTAAGTATTTGACACTAATATCTAACGTATGATGACATTTGAACTGATATCTGTTTGCAAAATGCCTTTGAAGTATATATCTATGGAAGTGCTCCTGAGTATCTGACAATGGAAGTTTCAAGTTTTGAGGACTGTTAATGGAAACAAATTGGTAACTTTGTCAACTGTCTATCCAGCCTATTTTCAGTAAGCTGTTATTCCAACCTTTGAATTTGTTAAATTCTTAGAAGTTGTGATGTTATGATTTTATGCACTAATTCCTGTGTTTAAGGTTATATCTCAATTTTGGTGACTGGCCAAAGAAATACACATTTTGTGTCTCAGTAAGGTAACTTAATTGTCTTTGTTGAATTCTCATGGTTTAAAAGAGCTGCATTTTTCAAGAAATACTTGTGTGGTCATTTTATAAGTGATAAAAAAAATCTGATCTGTTACTGTTTGAATCAACCTGACTCTTCTGATTTTTGAAATTCCTAGATGGGCCCCTAGGAGTCTCAAATTCAGAACAACATTCGTCAAAGATTGCATCTTTTGGTTGGTAAAGATAATTGTGCAGAAAAATTTGGTTATAGAAATGACTTTTGGAAGCCCTGCAAGTGAAGAGCCAGGATTAATTGCAATCCTGCCACCAGAAAGGCTCCAGGAATGGTTGATGTGAAGATATACACATCAGTGAGAGGAACTCCTTGGTCCTCAGTTTAGATAACAGGTCAAAAAGAGGTGCTTTTTCCCCAAGTAGGGGAATGGAAACTAACACTAGGAAAAGGCATCTGCCAGAGGAACAAATTGTTTACCAGTATACTCCCTCTTGTTATTATGTAAATTTCTCAAACCTTTCTTCCTGATATCTAAGTGACCATCTGGTTGTGGTAAGAGTGTGCAAAATCCTACAGGTGGTTTCACAGTGCTATCTGAATGTGGCAAGCTATGTAGTCTATTTTGATTGACTTATAGATGAAAATGCTCATGAATGAGAATTGCTGAGCCAAATCCATTTGAAAATAATGTTTAGATGCACAATTAAACTCTTGGAGAGTCATGTCTGTGTCTGTTTTCTCAGGACCTACAAGTCTGTTCAGCCGAATAGTTCTGAATGTATTCAAATGGACTTAGTGCTGAGGGCACAGTTGCAAGACGCCATGGGACGCCAAATCCCCATGAACTAGGTGGTAAAATGTATGGCTATATGTATGAAAGTGTTCAATGAAGAGTCAGATGTCAGGTAATGTTAAAATGCTCCTACATGGGAAACGGTTCTTAAAGCAGACTCATAGACTAACGATCTTGAGTAGCACTCAGTGGCCTCAGAATCGGCCCAAAGGCATTCTGGTCTGACAGGAGAGCCAACAAGAAAGCAAGCATATCAGGTGTGGAAAGCCAGGACACTGCTGCGAAGAGTGTCCTCCTCTGTGAAGGACCTCAGCGGTCCATGCCCCAGTGCAAAGAAGTAGCCATCAAAGATGGTTGCGCTCTTCTCTCAATGGAGGAGAGAACTTCCATTTCGTGTATGGCCTTGTCTAAGGAATTCTGGGGGTGTTGCGGATTCAAGAGGCTTCCACAGCCTAAGCATCGTGTGTCAAGAGCCGCAGGTGATTACTGACGTCACACATAAGAGTGCTAATTTGTTAAATTCACTAGAGTCACTGTGTACTGACTTCCCATGCAGGACCTATAGCTTCAGAGTTATACTAAAAAGATGTTATTAATATCCATAGATATTTCCAAGTAGTGTCTTATGGATCTAAAAAGCCTTATTAGTAAGAAGAGCTTGGAATACAGTGGCTATCAGCGGGCTGTAAGTTAATTGGCCTATGACTGCTCAACCAGTACCACGACTAAGCTTTACTGGGGTAGGACACCCTGAATGCTCGAAAGCAGAGCTCGCGCCTTCATTTGCCAAACTGTTTGGGAAGATTCTTGTATCCTTCAATTGGGAGTACATGGCTTATTAGGCTATAACTAGTAGATTGCTTGCCTCTGCCTTAAAGTGTATGAAGTTCTGTAAATTCTCGTCAGAATACTACAAACTGCTGAGTTGTTGTAAATGAAATCCTGTTTAAATCTTTTGCCATCTACAGTGTGACTAGTAGGTCTTGCAACAAAATGTTTTCAGTGCTGTGCTTTATGTTCTAGGCTATGTGTGTCATCCTGAAACTCTTAGGGCTTACAACGATTGGTAAAGTATAATTGTTTTGAAAAATCTAACACTTGCCAGTTCCTTACTGTTAAATTCACCAATTTCGAGGGAAAGAATAACTGCAAAATGGATGTAAAAGAATTTAGATGGGCCTCCAGTCCCCAGGCAGCAGACAGACCTGAAGTTGAATGCTGTGGAGGAAGAAGGGCATGGAGGAGATGAGGAAAGGACCTTTTTGGACTCTGCTTGACATGGAGGCTGAAATGAGGGTCACCTAGGCCCTTACTTGGTGGAATGATATGTGTTTGTCCCCCTCATTGGGGCAACAGTGGTTTAACACCCTGAGAGGCCCGCCAGAGTTTTGCCATCCATTCCTGGTTTGGTTGGAGGCAAACTCTGCCCTCCTCTGTGATAGACATCATCTACCTAGATATAAAACTGTAGTATTTTCAAATGTCAAATGCAATAATTGCCAAGGAGTCAGCTTGCATTTACCTGTCCTGTAATGAATGGGCTTATATTCTGATGCTATATGCTAATCCTTGCATAGTTGCTATGCCTTCTGATTGATCTAGACCAGCAATTTATGCAGCTCAAAAGGAGTTTTGCATGTTCCATTGAGTTCATGAGTATGTTGAGCTCAAGTATTCTAACTAAAGTTTCTAACTGAGCACACAACCTACTAGGTTGGGAAGGATTATAACCATGTTATGTTTTGTCATCTAGACTTCAACAAAGAGAAGCCTTTCAAGTGCCAGGCTGTACATCCAACACCTGATGACATCTACCTTCTATCAGGAACCGTTAGATGGACCCCCCCCCACTGCTGCTGTTACTCAACTGCGTCCCCTCTCAGCAGGAAGCAGCCAAGATCAGACAACTACGGCCCCTTTCCTTAAAAGCAGCTGGGTCCAGTCCTCTGTTTGGACATATAGGAGCCAGATGGGATGATAGGCAGTTAGGGTCTCCGGTTCCTGGTGAAACTGTCTTGTATACATGTAACCCCTTGGCACTGAGAGATTCTTGAATGTTAATATTTTCAACGATGCTTGTACATTGTTAGTTATATTACTAAGTATGTTACTAAATCAAAGATTTGATTAGTTACTAGAAAGAGGGGGGAATGAAGAACCTAGGCGTTTTCTGCCTTTTGTGATTCTGCCTTAATGGCTTGGCTGGGGGCTGTGTGAACCTCAGGCCTGATAGTCTACGTGACACCCGGCAGGACACCTGGCAGGTCACGTAGGCAGACCACTTCTCAGGAAGGAGGTACCCGGTATTTGATAAGATTCACAGCCCAATAGCTCGTCGATTTGTACTTTTTAAAAGTTGCTTGTTTCAAACCCACCAATAGAAGCCTGCTAAGTCATGACTGTATAATTAATAGCCTAAAATGTATAAGAACTGGGGGGCTTGGGCTCTCGGGTTCCCGGCTTCCCTTGGCTTCTGGCTCGCGCTTCTTTTGTCCTCCTTGTGGATCCTTGCAGCCTCGGCTGCGGCTGCCCCTCCCCCGCTCAGCCATGCTGGGCTGGGGGAGGTGGCTGGGAGACCTAGGCTAACCTGAATAAACCACCTTTTTGCCTCAGCACGGACTTCAGACTTGATGATTATCTGGGGGTTTCAAAAACCGGCACAACAGATTCCCGTGACTTAAAATATCTAGGATTCAACTCATGAGTAAAATATAGTTTTTTTTTCTGAAAATTCAGCAATTGGGACCTGATTTTCTTTCAGTTGCCAACATGTGCAGAGTGAGTGAGTGAGTGTGTGTGTGTGTGTGTGTGTAGTTTTCAAGGCTTTTTGTCCTCAGAGGAATTATACCTGCTGAGTAATTATGTCTTCCAGCCTCACAAAACCTGGAAATGCTGGAGTAAGGAGCAGGAAGTATATAGGAAAAAGGGGAGGTTGAATTAAGAACAACACTGCTCTGTGCATACATGGCTGCCAAAGTCCCGTCCACTCCTAAAATTGCCTTGGCAGATGACAGCCTCATAAACAGAAGGAAAATATCTGAAACTGGTATTGCTAGCAGACCCCAAAGGGCAGCTGAAGCACAGCGCCTCCCTACTAGGGTAACCATTTGCTTAGAAACTCACCATTATGTAGCTCTAGGCCGATTTTCTCCCAGCAAGGCTGAATTCTCTACTGCCACCCCCTGTGCCTGAGCAGATAAGGCTCACAATGGCTTCCCAGGGTGCCCAGCTGCCAGGATCCTAGAACAAAGCCCACGGAATGCCTGGAGACTCTGCTGGCCAAAGCTCAGCCTCCCCCAGGGTGCCACTGTGCTGCAGTGGTTCTTCGAACCAGGCCAACAAACAAGGAGGGGGCACTTGGGAAGACAGCAAGAGGAAGACAGCAAAAAGGGCTCTGGTAGGATTCATTTATCTCCAAGTTGAATATGTCCTTTCCATACCGTTTCTAGGACCCCATTCAGTCCCTCGCGTCCTGCCTCTGGGCCAGTTCACCTGGCTAGCTGCATTGTGCGGACCCAACTTGTAACACCCTATAAATATAGGCACTGGTCTGCATTACTAAGAGTCATTGGGTAGACCAGCTGTATTCCTGTGAGAGCATCTGTCTGGCCTATTGGGTTCTCAGGAACACATTTTAGTAAAAAAACATCCTCAACTTAAAACCATCTGGATGTCAGGACACAGCACACAGCTGTTTCTGTCTGCTGCTTGGAGGACGAGCCGCACACAGCCAGAAAGAACCTCCCAGACCAACAGGAAGGGTTCCTGACACCGCGGATGAACACATGTCAGGAAATTCTGCCTAGAGAATCACAGGGTCCTGGGGATGAGCATGGCACAGGGGTCCTGAGGGAGGAAATGAAGGGCTAAGATCTGCAGCAGGGAGGACTGGCTGGGCCCAGATGTGGCTGGTGAGAAACTGGAGTGGGAGGGAGGAAGCTCACCACACATTGCCTCCCATTTCTAGCCTGGAGTGAATTTCACCTTCTTCCTTTGTTTCCTGCTCTGCTCGTTCACTATGGGCATTGGAATGGATGTGTTTATGGCTGGAGTTACCTATTTTGTAATGCTGTCCCAGCATCCAACCCTCCAGCAAACCTACAGATAACTTTTCTGGTGTTCTTTCTACATGGCTGACCTGTACTAGTCCAGTGCTTTTCTGACTTCAGGGTGCAGGTAAAGAACCTGAGGATTTTGTTCAGATTGCAAGGCAGGCCTGAGACTCGCCACAGGCAGAAGGCATGCAGAGGGTGCTCTCTAAGGTTGAGGAGCTTTCACACTTTAACTGCTCCTTCTCCACCTGAAGCAAATGCAGTTAGCCACATCCATGGATGGAACGCTGGGGATTGCAAATACAAAGAATACGCCTGTGCTAAATACATTCAACCTTCTTCTTGCCAGTATTTCACACACAGAGCAGTCTAACACCTGCTCCCATAGCATCTGCATTGCATTAGGTCTCACAAGTAATCTAAGGATGAGTTAAAGAATCACCTGGCAAGCTGACCGTAGCTTACATGCAAAATACAAATGTTCCCGCATTTCAGGAAAGGCCTTGGGTACCCACAGATCTAGGTTTCTGCAGGGGGATCCCAAGGGACAGCTTTACTGGCCTCACGTGAGAAGACAACATGCCACTGAGGAAAACTTGCTAAGGCTGGGGCACCAATGCCAAGTGGATGCCAAGCGGAGAAACGCACGCACACACACAAACGCACACACACTTCCTGAGGCCAGCCGTTCTCACTCGGGCTTGACGGTGTGTGATAATCCCCCGGAAGGCTTGCACACGCACAGAGGTCAGTGAGACCCTCCAGGCCTGCTGAGGTCTTGGGCACACCTTCAGGTGGGCGCAGCAGCATTGCCCACTCATTTCCTAGCTGATTAAGAGACCACCAATGGGGAACATCTTCCCTGTAGGTTCCCCTGCCCAACAAGGAGGGCTCAGGGAATGCTTAAAATCCCAAGACCCTTCCCCAAACCTTTGGTGTCTCTCCTTTCCCTTTTGAGAGGTACCCCATCTCCAGCTCTCTCTCAGGAGGTGCTTTCCGCTCTCCTCTCCCTTCCTGCTCACCTGGTCCCTTCGCAAATAAACTTTTCTGTCTGCAACAGATTCCTGGCTTTTTATTTCTATACTAAGTTGAGGAAAGAACCCACTGGGCATTTCTAGTAAGAGTCGGGGGCAGAGCTCGGGAGTGTTCAGCTGTAGTTGCGTGGGGCCGCTGCTGCTGCTGCTGCGGTGGCTGGGGCAGGCCCAGCTTTGTAAACAACTGGACAGACGGGTGCTTCTTCCACTGAGTGCATATCTGTTCCACAGGGCATGGTCAGCCTCTGCGGCCAAGTGCATTATATTTGTATCCCTCTGGCCTTTGCACGGCCTCACCAGGACGCTGTGTTGGAGCAATTAATGATCCCCTTGCTCCAACACGTTCTATTGCCTAGCGACATCCAGCATGAGTGCCATTAGCAGCATGTACCAGGGAATGCCACTGGGATCGGGAGCTCCCTGTGGGGACGTTCTCCTCCTGTGGGGGCGGGGGCCGGAGCTTTTAAACATTATAAATCAGAAGCACAGAACCTACTTGCTCAAGAAAAAGGGTACAAGCTTTCTTTCAAATAAAAAAGCAAAGATAAAATGAGTATTCTGATGGTGATGGTTCATTATCTTCTCACTGAGCACAAACACGGATTTCCTACAAGATGAAAACAGGAAACAGTGCTCTGTAAGAAATTTTACGTTTCTGCATGTCAAGAGCACAAATACTTGTACCATGCAGACTACTTCAAATTTTGTTATCTTGTTAGATCCCCTGGCAACTGCTTTTTCATTATCAGTGGAAAGCAAACAGCTTTGTATCTTCCCACCCGGATGTTAAGTCTGCACACCTTATTCTCATTTTGTATCTCTGTTATTTTCCATTTCAGACACACTTAACATTTTGAAAAGGTCACAATAAATCAACAACTACAGGTTTCCTGGAATGCTGCTAAAACTTATCTTTGCCTCCTTGTACCTGTCTACTAAGCAAGGTGTCACGTCGGGCTGATGGGTCCTGCTGGGGCCTTTGGATGTAAACTTGCTCGGGACCAATCAGTATTCAACACACAGCTGGCCTCAGAACCTAAGGCTCAAGGTATCAGGGCCCAGGGCCTGCTCATACCTGTGTTACTTGGAGATTGGCTGGGATGCCAGTCCAGAAGAGATGCTCATCTTCAATGAGTCTGACGGTGAGGATAGTTTCACTCAGACTACAACCTCCTCCTTGAGCTACAGGGAAGCAGTACAGAGGCAGGCAGGCAGAAATGCTGCTGTGTACAGCCTGAAGGCGCCAACATCCTGAGGCTCAAGTTCCGGAGCCACATACAACGGGACTTTGGTGAAAGGGGAAGGAGCCCAAGGCGTCTTCCATAACACACTGTTTCAGCATTAAATCCTTGAGACACATTTGCAAACTAAACGGGCTTTCTGCCCCCAAAGCAAGAATATCCCAAAACAAACTTCGGGCCTCTCCTGAGCGCCACCTAGCTCTCCGCCCACAGAGACAGCTTTCCAACACAGGATGACGTTATGTGCCAGCTCTGTTCTCAACGGCGCCACTGTGGAAGGCTGTAAGTCCACCAGGGCCATTTAGCATCAGAGCTGAACACAACAGTTGGGACAGAGCAGTCCCAACACCTGCCTCAGCACCAGGAAAGAGTGAAGCCTTAGCCCACTTCATGTTCAGGCCGGGCTTAGGACCTGGAAGAGCTGACACAGGCACGCGACCAGAAGGCAGGCTAGGTGACAGGGCTGGGGACTTGTAAGTTGAGAAACCCCAAGTTAACCTGTGCAAGCTGCTAAAATGCTTTGAGTCCCAGTTTCCTCCTCCGAAAAAAGGGACCATAACACCTCATGGGTTATGTCAATGATTAAACAGAATACTATATGGGATTCACCTGGCAAAATGCCTGGCACAGAGGGGCAGCTCATTAAACAGTAGCTGTGATGACTACTAAAAGGGTATGTGTGTGTGTGTAGGGTGGTGCTAAAGAGTGGAGAAAAGGATGAAATATGAGCTAAAAATGCCTGCAACAGGCAACTCTATAATGACAGTGAATAAATTAGTGGTTATCAGAGGTGAAGAGGCAGAAGGTTTGGGAGTGACAGCTCATTAGCAAATGGGGCACGACTTTCTGGAATTCAATGACAGTTTGTACAACTTCATGGAAATACTATAAAAACCATCAGAGTATGATTTAAATACCAGTTTTTTTTTATGTATTTGACTTAAAGGAAAAAGGCAGCGATATACACCAAAGTGACAGTGAGCTGGGAACTTAAGGAAGGGGTACTAGGACAGAAGAAAGGTAACCCGATTTCCCAAGGGGAGGGCATGTGTGTGTGTGTGCCTGTGGGTGTGCAAGTGATCCCAGAATAAACAGCATGCTGGGCACTGTGCTGGAGCACCTGGGGACCTGCAATGACCCCCAGGGTCCCTGACCATGTGTGCCCTCATGGTTGCCCACAGGGTGACGAACCCTGAAGCAGAGGACAGGAGACTGTCTGCCCACTATGGCCTCTGAGCCCCCCAGACCAACACCCTGCTACGGAAAGCAGCCCTGCTCCTGCCCCTCTCCCCGGGTGGTGGAGGCCCCGGCTCTGAGCCCCACATGGCTTTCCCAGCACACTCAGCCTCAGACAGGAGCACGGCAGGGTGGCAGGGTTAATGGGGGCTGACGGCTGCTATTCCTCAGCAGTCCTACGGGGCGGGCAGAGCGCCTGTGTGGAGTGGCAGCTGGCACTCTGCGCTCCTGTTTATTGCAGTTTATTTCAAGCAGTCGCTCCCATTCACCTTTTAAAAAAAACATGAGGCGCAGCTGCGGCTTCGCTTTAAATATTGTTCCTTGCAGCCTTTTCAATTCCTCACGGGGTCCTCCCTAATCTTTCACCGTAATTGGACGCACACCACCAGAGACAGAACCTTGGGGGAACAAAGTGATGCACAGGCTTGCCGGGTCCCTGGGCCTCACCTCCCTGGAAACACAAGCAAAAGCAACAAGCAAAGCAGCTCCCCTGTACTCTCTCTGCTCTGGGATGTGTCTCTGCCAGGTTCTGCAGTACGTTTTCTTGCTTTCCTCTGTCTTTCTGCTTTATAGCTCTATTAGCAAATTCTAGAGGCCCATGTGAACTGTTTGACTTTCTTGTAGGAGGTACCCCTTCTGCACAGCCTGCCAACTGTGGCAGCTCCTTGCGTGGCCTGCGGTCCCCTGGAGGGGAAGCTCAGTGCCCTTTCGGGTCCTGGGCCATGCACTTGGTCAGGAGCAGGTGCAGCTCTCAGGGAAGGGAGAGTGGAGGCGATCCAGAGGTGAACTCTCATGCGGCTGTCCGTGGCCTTGGTCCTGGAGACGGTGTGGAGTGTGGGTGTTTGTCGGTGGGTCAGAAACACCTTATAGGAGGGGGACAGTGGTTTGAACACACACACCTCGGATGTTTCCCACACCCCGGGCTTGTTTTCGGTGGAGCAGTTTTCCCAATATTATTGACTAAACCAGAGGTCCTTAATGAAAGTTCTGCCTCACAACTCGAAACTTCCCGGAGGACAAGAAGCAGATGCATCATCTTTCCCTTCCTTTGCTTTGGTGGAATCTAATTTTAGTCCTCGGAAAATGACCTTTCCCCTGAAGGCTGTTTGTCTGACTTTAAAACAACCCTGCAAAATAATCCCAGTACGGATGTGATATTTATTAGTGCAGCTAGCTCAGGGAATTGCACGGCACCTAGCAAGGGCATGCCACATTTCCAGTTGTTCCTGACAAGGGAGCTCAAAGTGGGATGAGCCTCGCACAGAATATGAAAGCGGACATTATCAGAACTTTCTGCTATTATTTATAGCTAAATATCTCATCCTTAATAGTCTTTCTTCGTGTTGGTTTCATACATACATAACCCCATTTCACAGAGGTAAATGAGTATCGTTCCTGGATAAAATTCAAGTCTGTTCAATAGGCTGTGTATCAAAGTTAAATATGCGTACATTTCACTGCTGGACATGGGGTCAGACTCAGCGGCAGACGCTGCTCCACATCTCCTTTCAATTTTTAGCTGATCAAGACAGGAAAACCATTAGACAAAAAATTTAGAAAAGGAAGATTATAATTAGAGAAAGATTAGGAGTCTAATTAGGAAGATACTAATTAGTGATTTTCATGCGAGGTAACTGTTTTCTCATACTTAATAAAAAAAAACACATACTGTCTTGTTTCATTAGAAGCTGTTTATGAAATTATAAATTGTGGGTTGTGTTTTCTGTTTGTTTGTTTGTTTGTTTTGGTAAGCACATGAGGCCTTCCTGGCAAGCATAACACATACATTTGAAAGCATCTGGCCTGGCAAAGGTGGTCTCCAGGCTGAGACGGCAGGGGAGCAGCTCTCGGTTGAGGCCTAGAACATTGCTGCTTTCTCTGGGCACTCCACACAGCAGGAATGTTGATCCTGGTTTTGTTTTTTCCCTACAAACCTATCAGACGCTAGTTCTGAAACCACATCCTCAGATAATGGGCTGCACAATGCAACTCTGTTTTGTTGTTGATGTTTCCAAGCCCCTGAAGCTTTGCAGCCCTGCAACCTCCATCAGCCCTTCTCGGGTTGCAGGGTATCATCTCGCACTTAGTCCAGGCATGTGGCTTCTCCCCGTTTCTAAGCAGGAGAAAGCTACAGTGCTCGCAACTGAAAAGCATTCTCAGTGGTGTCGTTCATTTTGTCCTCAATGCCAACGCCCTTCACTTTTCTACCCAAGACACGGCCTGACAAAGAACACCGTGATGGGTTCTTTGGCACCAGAAATAGAGGAACGGAAAGAACTGCACGTTTGGCCTGCAGGGTTGGGTAACTGATACGGCTCGGATGGCACAGCACCCAAGTGTCTTGCTGCACACCTGCTTTTTGCAAGAGGAGCCAACGGAAAGGTAACGATCAGGGTTTCACGACTCCACCAACTTCTCACCTCGGGTGCTCATTTCCTTCCAAGGGACCACAGGGGCTGACATGGCAGGTCACTGAAAGCGCCTTTATGTATTTAAGTTTCATTTTCTGGGGAAAGAATTTAAACCATGGTGACCGACTGTAATAAGCAAACGGTAGAGGCTGTCATGGTGTAGCGTGTAAAGGTGCCTCCTTCGAAGCTGGCAGACTGTATGTGTGTAGTGTGAGTCCTGGCTGCTTGACTTTTAATCCAGCTCCCTCTTAATGGCTTGGCAAAAGCATCAGAAGATGCCCCTGCCAGCCATGTGGACTGGCCTGCTTCGTCTGGCCTGCAATGATTGCTGTGGCTACCTGGGGAGTGAACCAGTGGATGGAAGATCTCTCACTCTGTCACTTCCAAGTAAATAAACAAATACACCTTCCCCCTCCTCCAAAGACTTAAGATTATATGAAAAAGGATTAATTATATAATCAAAAAGCCCCCCCATATACAATGAGATATAAGAAAGAAACTGCCATATTGTACATTATTATTCTTAAAGATCTATCATGATAGGTTATTTCTGCATATCACATTGGGAAAAATATTAATGATATATTTGACCATATTAAGATTCAGCAGCAAGTGTCCTGCCTTAGCTGATAATCCTTTAACTAATATTTGCCTCCAGGGGGAAGAAGTCTTCCTTTCCAGGTCTGTCACGGAAAGATCTGTGTGCTGTGAACTGCACTTGACTTCTGGCAAATAACACAGGGGCAAGGACACAGGGTGTGTTTAGCTTTCTGTGGACAGACAAGCATGTACTTGTACTTTGATTTCATGACCTCACCCATGGATCTAAGGCTATTTTTAGCTGGGCCTGTTATTACCAATTACCATATAAAACATTCCCAAAATATACTTATCAACCGTAAAAGACAAGCAAAGAACTAAAGCCGCAATATTGATTTTAAAAACTCAACAAATTGTTTTCAGTAGAGCTTGATACTTCTCATTATTTAGAGAATCAAACTTGCAAAGCCACGTTCAACATTCTGCGCATGATTTATGACAGGGGAACTGTCCAGACACACCAACAGTGTCAAAACTTCCTTATATAGAGACTCTGCCTAGCACGGCGCTGCACAGCACAGTTGTTCAACTGCACAATATGCGTTTTTTGTTCTCGATATAATATATTAATGAATATAAGCAAGGAGAAACAGCAAGAACAACTCTCCTGGCTCCATGCATTTGATTCTGTGCATTTGGTTTTCCTGGCTGTTGTGTGGCAAAGCCACAGAGCATGGAATTCGGCTGTTCCTCAAGAGGGCTCTCTCCCAGTTAGAAAAATGGTCCCATTGTTGCTAAACAAAAGAGCTCCCCCTTACCTTTTTATAATTCCCCTCCATATCCAAGGGGCATTCTTGACCGATGATGTCATCCATTCCATCACTGTCCAGATTCATGCTTTAACTCTTTAGAATTTCACTTAAATAGCCTCCCTTGAATTCTGAAGGGTTGATGTGCCAGCTGCCCAGGACCCTGGGGACTGCTCATGCTTACATCCGTGTCCGCCTGGGAATGTCCTTGCCCCCTCTGTCCTGTCTGGCCTGTCTGATCTGGCCCTGGCGCTGGCACTGGCACTGAGCAGCTGTTTTCTCAGAGGCTCATTCCCCTTGCTCCTGACAGTGGCACAGTGGCTCGACCACCATCTGCTGTCACCTTCCCCTGAATGACCCTGCCCAGTTTGCTCCCCACAGCACCTTTCTTGTTCCCAATAAAGGAAAAGAGAGGCACTGGGTTTCATCCAGATCAGTCACCTACCCGGCGGAAAGCTGAGTGTGGACTGGAGCTCTGTGAGGACAACCAGCAATCTTATTTGGATCCAGGGCTGGACTGTGTGGGATAAAAATAGACGCAAAAACTCCCAACCTCGCAGCCTTCTCTAGCGAGCTAAAGGCCGGGTCGCCCACAGCAAACGAAGACGGCAGACAGGCTGACCCGAAGTCAGACGCGTCATTTCTTTCTTCTTTTCTCCATAACTGATCACTTCTTTTAAAGTCAGATTTTTTAAAGCCCATGTTCCTGTAAGGTAAGATCCCGGCACAAGCCTGGGATTGATTTCCGGCCCAGAGCAGGACCCCGTGGCCCCAGTAGTGACTCTTTGTTCTACAAATATAGACTAGAGAAGCAGATCCATCGACTTGTCTTTAAAATGCAGCCAGTGGCAGGCTTGCTCACAGGAGCAGACGTTCTCAGCCACTGCTCCCTGTGCAGTTCCCCATGGCTGCTGGCTTTGCTCACAGCCTCTACATACAGAGATGGAACAGACCATGGCTGCAGGATGTTTCAGTAAAAGAAGCAAACAAGCACATGCCCAAACACGCACTGGTCAGCACCGAGTTCTTGCTGCCACAAACCACAAAACCAGCTCGCTCTGCTACTGGCCACAGGAGACACGGCAGAGGAGACAGAGGCCTCGTGGGCCCTGACCTGTTCGGTGGAGAGCAGGAAGCGAAGCAGCCAACATGTTTTCCGGTGTGCATCCATGAACAACTGCCACAGTGCTCAGAGCACAGCTCAAGGGGCTCTTGGGCCTCCCAAGGGATGCTCTCCTGCAGCCATCTCCTTGGTTCACTTCTGATTCCTATTGTAAATGTTCGGTTGGTAGCAGACTAGGTGGCACGCAAGTGCTGGTTGCTGCCAGCAGCCTCGCTTCCTCTTCAAAGCACAGGGCTTCCTCAGCACACCCGGAGTCTCCGCTTGGGGTCCCAGGTTCACGGATGGCGGGTTTGTCAGGGCCTGGGTAGCCACTCTTGCATCCGAGCAGGCTTCTCCCTTCCCTTCCTCTCGAGCACACCCCGTGACCCTCTCTCTAGGTAGGAAGCACAGAACACTTCCCATTTTCAAGATGGCAAAATGTTCAAAAATGTTAATTCCAAGCGTGCGTGTGGATTCCTTCTTTATACTTTCTGTATAATTTGAAGAACTTTAAAATAAAAAGTTAAAAAGAAAATCTCGCAGGAAGCAACAAAAGAGAATGAGCTTTAAGGGCTTCAAAAGCTTGTAAAATATGGATCTAAAGGCTGTTTCTTTTTGGTGCAAAATTTGGTGAAATCTACCCACACGAGAGGCCTTCAGAAAGTCCGCAGAATGGGGGTTATAAAATAAGATGACGCCTCGCTGCAGGAGTATTTTCACCACGATGAACTTCAATTCCATTTCTGCTCAGAGTTTCTGATATATGCTTGTAGTTCTGCTTTGAAGGCCCCCGTGTGTCCTGAACCCGGCTGAAGCAGGTCAGTTAACACCTAGGAGGGACTCATCTGCTCACACGACATCTACAAGCACGGTTGTGAGAGCGCCTCTGTGCTGAGGGGTGGGGTGTGCCAGGCACTTCCGCCCAGGAAGCCCTGGGAATAAACAGCAGATGCCTTTCGTTCGGAGCAGAGTTCAGAGTCAAGTGTGGCAGTCAGTAGGAACCTGGGCCCTCAGCCTCAGGGCTCAGACTCTGAGATGTGCCAAACCACTCCCAACGGACTGTATTTGGAACAAACAATGGCCCACAATAAAATAACCTGGTAAAGCTTTCCAAAATTAAAGTTCCGTACACAGCTATCCAGCAGCGTTCCTACCTAAGAATGCTTTCCGTACTGCTTTCTAACCCTTCTCTCGGGAACACCCAGCCTCTCAGGTCACACACGCCCTGCTGCTGATGCATCAGGCGCCTCCCCGACCACCGACGCTGGTCTGGCTCATGGCACGGTGGTGTTGGCAATGCCATCGTGGCTTCTTGCCAACAACCATTTTTATTTAAGGCTTTTTTCTAAGGGGACAGGGACTTGTGTTACTCGTCTTGCTTACACCAAAGCATTCTAGGACACTGTCTTGCCCATGAGAAGTAGACAAATAAGAGCGATTGAAAACCATGAGAATGAAGGAGAAATCTACATGCTAGGCAGAATGCTTCTGCAAAATGCTGGAAAGACATTAACAGCTTACAATCATGCCTTTCAACTCAAGTCTTCTATGGAATGCACATGTGTTAACAAAGCAAACACGGTTTGCTCTGGCAGAAGAAAGGGATGGGTACTGAGCTTCCCCTGGATGCCCCCCGCATCTGCTCCAAGGCCAGCCCCTGCAAGGACAGCTCTGCAGAGCTCCGTGGGCATGAAAAATGGTTTGTCCATAGCGGCAGCGAAGCAGTAGTCCACTCCTGGCACCTTGGCTGCACTGACGGAACTCAATCCACTCCATCTAGGGTTCAACAACAATACGACTGCTGTCTTGCACCTGGCTGGCATCACAGTCCACCTGACAACCTTTAATCAAGAGCCAACATGAGTGAAATGAAAAATTTAGAAATTATAAGTAAGAGATATAATAGATAAGCCTATTACTCTCATTCTTTAACTCAGAGTAGGCTTCAATATGCAGTTAAAATGAGAAAAACTAAACTCTCATTAGTTGTGTATTATATATATAAATTTACATATATATTCACTAATAATATTTTCGCTAGATATAGGCATGCATATGTCTACATAAATGTATTATTGACACATTATCTTTCAGCGAACACACCTCAAAATCTAGTGTGAACATTTTATAATCGAAGAGTGATAAGAATTAGGATTACAGGATCATTCCTACCCCCCTTCTTTGTCAAAAGGACTCTCTCCCAGAGACAGGCAACAGAACATCTCCTGAACTGCGGTGCAGGAGTTTGCAGGGAGGTGTCAGTGCTGGCGGATGGCTTCTGGTGCCACCCAGAGAGGGGCTCAGCACAGCCAGCTGCTGTCCTGACGGAGCTGCAGCACCGCTGGGGGCTGGCCAGGCCAACCGGAAGGAGCTCATGGGTTCCTATCTGTGACATTGGGCTGATCTGGGAGATTCCACAGAGTAGGGGCAGCACCTAGGAACTGTCCAGAAATGCGAGTTCTTAGGAGGTCCCATTCCATACCTACCAAGAAGCTGTATTTTAAAAAGAGTAAGTTTCTTTATTTGAAAGGGAGAGTTACAGAGTAAGATGTCCTCCACTCATTATTTCAAAATGTCCTCAACGGCTGGACCTGGGCCAAGCGGAAGCTGGGGGTTTCTTCTGGGTCAGCCATAAGAATGCAGAGGCCCATGGACTTGGGCCATCTTCTACTGCTTTCCCAGGCATATTAGCAGGGAGTTTAATTAGAAGTGGATCAGCCAGGACTGGAACTGACACCCATAAAGGATGTTCATACTATAAGGTAGTGGCTTAAGTCATTACAGTGCTGGCCCAAGAAACTGCGTTTTTAAGAGTTGTAGGATTTCTGAATAAATCTTAAATTTTGGAAGCACTGTTCTGAAATTGAAAAAAAAATTTTTTTTTCTTTTAAAGATCATTGTAAGCCGCTGTCCTATTTGAAACCGTCTTTCCAGGCAGCCTGGCAAGGCTCTGACTTTAGATGCTTGGGACCAACACTGTAATTAATTGCACCGCTAAGAGGTCCAAATGAAAGCAAGGATGGAAAAAGAAAAGCCAAACACCACCTCGGTTGAATGCAAGTTCTAGTGGTTTTGTAGCAGCTTTGCAGACAAGAGCTAACAGCCACCCATGCCCCTCCCCTCCTGCAGGAATTTTCTCCAATTCCTCCTCTGCTGTTGCCTTCTCTGAGAGGAACTGTCCAGGAATTTGAGAACCCAGATGCTCATGCTCTCCCTTAGAAAATAAATTCACAATCACTCAGAATGACCTCAGCTGAAAGGTCCTCTTCCATCCCCCAGCTGTGAAATTCAAGGACTGGACCACAGCTACGGTTCCGGTCAAGCCACAATACAAGGCACCCTGCTCCTGCGAGCTAATGCTTTTAAATGATCATTATCGGCCACTGGTGGAAATGACGGACTCTGAGAACACTGACCACACTGATGGGAAATCACTTAGGCACTGTCAAAGGATTTCCTATTCACAGATGGAAATCACTCTGTCTTGATTAACCCTTCACTCCCCTACTCCCTCCTCTCAGCCTGGATAGCCATATTCCATGAGTTTGAATTGTTGTCACTCTTTGTTTTTTAAATGATTTTTTTATTGTTAAGATTTGTTTCTGGTGCTGGCACTGTAGAGTAATGGACTAGGCAACCACCTGTGTTGCCAACATCCATCCTGGGCTCCAGTTCAAGTCCTGGCCGTTCCACTTCCTATCCAGCTCTCTGCTAATGCATTGGGAAGGCAGCATAAGAGGGCCCAAGTGTTTGAGTCCCCACAGCCATGTGGGAGACCCGGATGAAGCTCCTGATTCCTGACTCCAGCCTGGCCCAGCTCTCGCTGTTGTAGCCATTTGGGGAGTAAGCCATCCAGCGGAAGATTCTCTCTCTCTCATTCTGCCTTTCAAACAAGCAAGAGAGTGGCAAAGACAATTAGCTGGGAGCTGGATCCCAAGTGGAGAAGCTAGGACCTGTTCTGGGGTCTGTATGGGATGCTGCTGTTGCAGGCAGTTTTATCTGCCATGCCATCCTGCCATGCCCTAACTCTTTTTAATAATTTTTCTTTGATGCAAAGTTCATCTAAACTTGATTTGCTTTTCAATTCAGGTGTATTACCAGCTAGAAAAGCCATAAAGATATGGAATAACCTTTTTTTTTCTTCCTTCATTCAAGAGAATACTGCACTTTTGAGCAAAGTATTTTACCAACTTTATTTGCAAGGTAGGGGAGAGCATTTCCATTTGCTAGTTTACTTGGCAAAGACCACCATATTTAAGGGCATAAACTGGAAGCTGCAAACTCTATCCAGGTCACTGAGTGAGTGGAAGAGGCCCCGTTACCTGAGCCATCACCCACTAGCAGGAAGCTGGAGTCAGGAGCCAAAAGTCAACTATAGAAAACAGCTCTCAAATGCTGGGCATCTTAACTGACAGGCCCAACATCTGCCCCCCTATAGGTGAGTTTTCAACTGATTCTTAAGTGTGAATTCAAAGAAACCAAAATAGGGGTATTTGGTCTCCATGGCGGGGGAGATGGTAGTGCTGAGAGCTGGCAGAGTTTCAAATGTTTTTCAGAAGATTGGGTCCCATGGTTATGACTCTCCATCCAGCTAAAATCCTGAGTACAACAAACCCAACCGCGCCACTGTGACTGCCCAGGCGTTGCTTCCCAGTGGGACCTATGTTAACATCCTTGCTATGTTTTTCTGTGCGTTCCGTTCTCACTCATGGCTCTCTAATATCGCCTGTCACCAGGCTTCTCTGACGTTGCTTTCGTTTGAATTCAAATGGATTTTGTTTCTGTCAAGCTATTTTTCTATTTCAGGAAGCTTAGTGGTTTCCAATGCTTCTTTTCAATGTACATGAGAACATCAAGATTTCAAAATTTCCCTTGGTATATAGGGAAGATAAGTAAAGAATGGGCTATGTTTGTATTCTGTGTGTGAAACTGTGATTAGCCAGCTAGATAATCCATATGTGCCTGTTGACACAAACATCAATAGATGTGGGGTTTCCGTTCTCCGAAAGAACCAGGCAGCGACGTGCGCCACAGAGAAGTCCCTAGGTCCTTGCCACGCCTCACCAGCCTTTCAGATAGGAAACACGAGACCTGTGGCTTAAAATGTAAGCTACCTATCTATTTCTTACGATCATTTGAAGTCTGAATCTCAAAGTGCGAGGTCCCGTGCAGCACTTCAACTAGCAATGACGTGCTTGGACTAAATTTGTCAGATCAGACCCAGGATGAAATGTCAGGAATTTTGCTTTTCTCCATTTAGAACACCTAGCACTGTGCTCCTCTTGTGAAAATCTATTTTCAGATATCTTGGCTACAAGCAAATACATTTAAATTTATATTCAGACTTCATTAATTTTTAAGGTTACCACCTCCTCATTAAATGCATCTCCACAGGGCAGAACACAACTATATTTTAATCAAGCAAAACAATAAAGGCAAAGTATTCCTCAGAATCATGAAGTAAGGAAAAAAAAATATATTGTCTCAATATGCAAAAAACCACTATAAAGCAACACAGAAAACTGTTTCGCTAAATACAACATTTAAAAGTCTGTCTGTATCAAATACCGCTGCATAATGCTTTGAAATTCTTTTCTCATTTCAGTACATTTTCCCCTGCTGTGGATGAGACCAGGCTTAAATGGGATGGAATCTTAAATGAACTCAAATTTGATACCTTGTTTTCTCCTTCACAGGAAGAAGGGCTTGGGAAATGAGGCCTCCCCTGGCCTGGTGTCCACAGGGATAGTTCCTTTCCTTTGTTAACCGTTAAATGAGCCTTTCCAATCTGGGCATGAAGGGCTGTTTACCACTTTTCCCAGCAAGAATTTTTAAAATATCATGATGTGCTTCTTAGATGGACCAGCTTAACTGAGATGAATGTGGGATGTCTTTCATTGCATGTGCTAGGTGTGTGACACTTCAATTCATATGGAACACCTCATCCCAGAAAAGTGTGGTACTCCACAAGGCAGAGCCTTGATCCCCCTCTATGGCAAAGGGATGAAATGGAGCACAGGGTTTCTGCGTAAGTGCCTGTGGGTGGACTTGAGGTTGGCCTGGGGTAAGTTCTGGGCAAGAAAGGAGGCATGGAGTCTTCAGGGGTCAGCTGGGGCCAGTGAAGTCTGCCTCTGATTCATGCATCCCCCATTCCGGCACTCGGGATGTGGGAGGTGGTAGCCCCAGCCAAGAGACTCGGACAACTGGGAGCAGTGTCACCAGCTCCCTGGTGCACTGCGCAGTGGGCCTAACGGGCAAGCTGATGCTGGAGATTCAGACCCACAGCAACTGGGGGAAATTCAGCAATTGAACCCTGCTCACATGAACAGGCCACAGACTCCGGATATGCAGTAGGCATAGGCTGCGGTCATTCAAATAAGTCCCGAGACCTGCCGTTTTCTCCAGGGGAGGCAGACCTCCATGCAGACAGCAGTAAATGGGTTCTGGAAAAAACACAAGGTGCATTTAGAAGCAGGGAGCTTGAGTGGTGGGAGAGAGGGTAAAGCTTCCTGAAGGCGGTGTCACTTGAGCCTGGGAAGCTGCACTGGCCACGGTAGGTGACAGCAGGTAAGAGCGTGGGTGGGAGGCAGCCCAGCAAAGGACAGCGCCAGGACAGGAGTGCTGGGTCTACAGGGAGCGGCACTGTGGCTCAGGGCTCAGATTTCTGTGGTCTTAAATGCTGTGCACGCAAGGCCGCTACCAAGAAAGATGGCCATCACCAGGTATGTTTTTTCCAAAGGGACTCTTGGTGCACCCGAGGGAGGGACAAGATAAGTCATTCACTCACTGGATGGCTTTCTCCTTGTCAAACCTGCATTCCCACAGCAGCCAAGAATCTGCAGATGACATTTGTGACTGAGGCAGTCCCACGCCTAGGGAGGGGCCGGCCAGAGGGGATGAAAGCAGGCATTCTGTTGTTTATAAAATGCTCACTGTCCCAAAACCCAGCTGCAAATCTCTGGGAGCTTTGAAGCAAACAGGACCCCTTTGACCTAAAGTTGTGCTCACATGTTAACAGTTCTTCTAAGCTGACTGTCAGAGACCACTCGCAAGAATCTGGCCTTTTGCAGGCTGCCAGGCCTGAAGCTGTGGGCAGCCTCAAGAGGCTGGCTTCCTCCCAAGATGGAAGATAGAGGCCCGTGGCTGTGAGAGCACAACAATCCAGGCCTCGGGCACGTCAGTGCCAATGTGAATCCAGGAAGGGAAAGAGGACATGTGGCCCACAGAGGGTCCCGAAAAACAAAACCACCACAAAAACTCTGCAAGAGAACTCGCCTCTGTTCACTCTTCAGCCTGTGCTGTTCAAAGCACAGGGCGCCCACACACTTGCTCCAACAGGACCATCCATCCTCCTGGGAGCTGCCAAACTCAGCAACAATCCTCTTTTGACAACGCGAAATACAAGAATCAATTGTGCTTCTATGTGGAAGCAACAAACAGCTGGGGATGAACACTCGTCACTGATGTCCTGATGTGCTGAGGGGAGTAGGGGACAGGAGACAGGTGCCTCTCAATGCCTGGTAGCTGATTGGCGGCCTATGAAAGCAGATCTGCCCAACTCCCAGGCTAGGTGTCCACTGGGAAAACCCTCCCTCTTCAGAGATGAGAAAAGAAACAAGGGGATGATGTGAACCCCAGACAATGTAAACAGTCATGCAGGTTCATGGTCAGATGAAGGAAAGGGTGGGGCCTAAGGCCCTACTGCTGTAACACGTGATTGGTGCCCTGTTTCTTGGTCGTTTTATACATGGTAGCTTGCCAACCCATCTACAGAACAAAGATAAAAATCCCTCCTGCCTTGGTGCTTATTCAGAGTGAGGGAGCTGGAAAAAGACACAAAATAAACTACATGCCATGACAGATGGGGAGACACCTGGTAATTACAACAAGAAATTAGGAAGATGGGTGTTAACCTAACAGTACAGGTGCCAATTGAGATGCCTCCATGCCACATCGAAATCCCTGGGTCCAGTACCCAGACCCTGCTCTGGGAGGCAGCTGGTGATTGCTCAAGCGGTGGGGTCTCCAACATCCATGGGGGATCTGGACTGAGTTCTTGGCTCCTGACCTTGCCCAGCTCTAGCTGCTGCAGGATTTGGGGGAGTGAACCAGTGGATGGCAGCTATGCCTTCCCGTCTCTCCTTGGTTTTCAAATAAAGCATTAGCAAAGCATAACAGGAACATTGGAATAGAAAGAACTGGGTTAGATGCTCACAGAGTAGATCAGAGAAGGCCTCCTCAAGATTGTGGCAGCTGAGCAAGACGTGAGCAAAGCAGAGAAGTGGGGGTAGTGGGTTCCAGGTAAAACACAGGGTGCCCTAGTGAGTGTGACTTGCAAAATTAAAGTCAAGAACAATTTTTTGAATAAGCACAAGTATATCCCAAATACTGAAATCTATTTGCTAACTCTGCCAACACCATATGCAAGTGGGGAGGGTATGGGGAATGCATGCCAGGCAGAAGGATGGTCCAGCATGGTGGCAGGGGAGAGCTGTCTGTGAGAAAGCAGGAACCAGCTGGCCTGATTCCCATGGCCCTGGGTGGAAAAAAAAAATCGCACATGTGGGCCCCGTTTGACTCGGGTTTTAAAAGCCCATTCTGGATGCTGTTATGAAACCAGACTTTGGGTATGGTAAGAGCGAGGGCAGGTAGGTCGGCTACAAGACTACTGCTGCTACAGTGATGATGAGGATGATAATCGAATCATCACCTAGAATGTGCCTATGGTTTTGGAGGCAATGGCTCTAACACCTGTCATGGACTCCCCGTTATAAACCCTTAGTATGTATCATTTATGTGGGGGAGGGTAGGTTAGGGCAAGAAATCAGCAGTCCAAGTACAGCCTATGAATTCACTAAAAACGCTAACTTAGGGAATTTGCTGTCACCATGGCATTAGGTGGGGTTGGGGGAACTGTGTAGAGCACCCACATGTGGCTGTCACCAAAGGCCAAGCCAGCCTCAAGCTGAGGCCCGAGAGGAGCCACCCTCTCCCAATCCAGCCGCGCATTGTGCCTGCTGGACTCTCCAACCAAGGCTCCCACGGAGGGTTAAGATCTGACGGCAAGCTTAACATGTTTGCTCTGGCTGGGCTGTGCATCCAAGTGGAGCATTAAAAAAACACATATGCATACGAAGGGAATTTTACTACAAAACCCTATGGAGACCCAGAATCTATGAACAATTATTAGCCACTGGATACATTTAATTTTATTGTGGAAACAGGTAATAAATACTTCAGAGCTAATAAGCACACAAGGCACTGTTATGTACTGCAGCTCATATAAGCCAGAATCAATTTGTCACCCTTTGCAAGAAGCCGTAGGCTAACATAACCCCCTCCTCGCCAGAAGAAACTGCTGCTGTTTGACCAATTCTGCAACCTACAAAAACAGTAATTTTGTGTTCCAGGTAATGTTAGATGCTACAGGGTATGATCTCACGGCATCTCAGCCTTCCCAGAACACACTCGACAGCTTCTCCAGAAACATGGGAAGTCATTCTTCCAACAGCGATGCGATCACCTGGAACCACGCCACCCGTGAATGAGGCCCTCCAGAGACGCCTGCCACTCCCCACCCTGAGCTCTCTATTCCATGGAAGTGATGCCTCGCTCATTTCCTCAGCAGTTCCGACCCCTTTCTCATGGAAGCAGTCCTCGCACACAGCCCCAGTCGCAGGATCTGGGACTGATGGACCTAAATGCACGAGAAGAAGAAAAGGCTATGAGATGATCCTGCAGGAGAAACGCGGCCACACGTATTTTCGTGGGCACTTTCACTTAGCTGAGAAACAACAGCCTCCACTGTAGTGGGAGGCACTGCTCTGCCCCCTGCATCCACCGCCGAGAAATCTGACCTTCAGAGAAACACCTGCTCATCTTAGGTAACCGACCTCACACAAGGAAAGCATACTGTTAACTCAGAGAACCGCAGAGCTCCTAAATTCGGCCAGTTGAGTCATATCCCAATATTAGGTAGTCAGGACGGCGGCCGGCCATGCCTGCAGCACCAGACAGGGCTTCCTCGCTCTGTTTACATCCAGGCTGCTTTCACTGGGGCCTCAGCAATTGAAATCCCAGAATGGAGTTCAACACTCTAGAACTGACCACCGTTGCTAGGTGTTTAGTGCACCAACTCCAGGTAGGAAATTAGCATACACATGAGTACATTTGCTAAAATTTTTCCTATCTGGAATTTCAAACACACGTTGGTACTTCCATTTTTATTCATTCACCATTGAAAAGAACATAGTAATCAGATTAAGTTCAGAAAGACAAGTATAACTTTAAATGGTTGATTTTCGAAAATTCCTAGGATCATCAATTACGACTTCCAACTTACACATCGTTCTTAGACAATCTTGACAACTGGATGTGAGATAACTCACTTCCTGTGCAATGAATAAACAAAACACATTCAATATCAGAAATGTGAAATTCCCATCAGATCGTCCTCTGAATCCCTTTAAATTCAATTACAGTGGAAAGCAGCTCCTCTTATTTGCACCAACGCACAAAATGTGCAGAGCACACCAGCCAGGATCTCACGAATGCTTTCAAGGCCAAGGAAGCGCTGTTTTCTGGCCCATTACTCCCCAGAAAACCTAATTACGATTCAGATACTGTACGTGCTGAAGGCCGGAGCTGCACGCAGGAGGGCAAAATCCCTTGCAAATCCGGGCAGAGGCAACCTGCTGCGCTGGAAAAGGAAGGCCTGCTCTCCCGCAGGATGCCAGGTCTCCCAATCCTACCTGGTACGAGCAGTTCTCCTGATGTACCATCTCAGTGCATCCTAGGCGACAGACCCCAACGCACGACTGTTCAGCGAGGCTGCAGACGACGGAAAGCGCCGAGCATCCACGCGCGAGCGGCGGCAGCGAGAACGCCCTGGATAGGCAGGGGCTCCCCGCAGATTAAAATGGATGCTGTTTCGCTATCAACCTGCGCAGTGGCGCTGCCTGTGCCGGGAGGCGCGCAGTGAGCGAGCCCGCCAGCGAGCCGCTCCCCTCCTCGCCAGGCAGGGCCGGCGTCGGGGACAGGAGCGCGGCCGGCGGGGGAGGGGGCGCATCGCCCGCACAATCAGCCAATTATATTATGGGCACAAAGAGAAGGATCAGTCTGGGGCTGGTGTGACCTTCTGGTGCTTTATGAAGGCAGTTAACTGATGTGGAAACATTCTGGTCCTCATTAAAGAGAAAACAGCCAGCGAGGGAGAGGGACAGACACAAATCAATGCTGGAGCCGAACATCCCTAACCTCGGCCATCATCTTCCTGCCCACAGAGGCTGCTTGGTTGGTGCTTATTAAAAAAAAAAAAAAGCGTTTCAGAACTTTGAAGGTGCTGAAGGGAGAGCAGACATTGGGAGGATATGTTCTGGGCTGCATTTCTCAAGGGGTTGTCAACTTTGAGACTTAAAAGAGGGTCTTCTCTCTAAAAAGTCTATTTGGCAATTCTTTAATTCTGGGCTTTTTAAGTCAGGCAAGGATGAAATAAAGATCCCTTTAATTTATTTAGGGAGAGACAATGTATTACAAATTTTAGTATAATATATTCACTTCGTGAAGACTAAAGTCTTACAAGTTTCTTTTTCCAAGTCTGGCTTTGTACATGTGTGCTATCCATGCTGGGAGGTCAGCACACTCCCCCTGGTCCACACAGCAGCCATAACCCTGCAACAGTCCCACCCAGCAGCCAGCAATGCAAAGGGCCTTGCTGATAATAAATGCCAACCTAGCTGACCGTCCACAATTCTGGGCAGACACCAGGGCCAATCTCTAGTGGCTTCAGGGTCTCTTGAAGTTTGAGGAGATGTAAAAAGCAACAAGCAGGCCTACAAATTCTTCTTGCCAATTTAATGAGAGAAAATTAAAGGGGTGGCTTAAGAAAATAAAATAAAATTTAATTGACTTTCCACACTTATTACAGGCAATGCATTGTTTCTTCTTAATAAAATTATCCTAATACATACATGGCATTTCATAAAAACTTGACCAAATCTATACATATATATATATATATCATATATCACATATATGAATCTATATACGAATTACCACATATATCATATATCACATATATGAATCTATCTATATGAATCTATCACATATATGTGTGTATATGTATATATTTAAATTAAGAGAGAGGCTGGCATAGTGGTGTAGCAAATTACTTCTCTTCCTTTGGTGCCAGCATCCCATATGGGAGCCAGTTTGTGTCCTGGATGCTCCACTTCCTGTCCAGCTCCCGGTTGTGGTCTGGGAAAGCAGCAGAGGATGGCCCAAGTAGTTGGGACCTTGCACCTGTACAGGAGCCCCAGAAGAAGCGCCTGGCTTCAGATCAGCTCAGCTCAGGCCATTGTGGCCATTTGAGGAATGAAACAGTGGATGGAAGATCTGTCTCTCTCTCCGTAAATCTGCCTTTTCAATGAAAAGAAATAAATCTTCAAAAGGAAAAAGCAAGAGGAATATGATTTTACTGTGTCCTTAACTACCTTCTCAAAACGCTTCCTCTCACCAGTAACCTCAGAGTCCTTAAATGCTACTGGTTTGTCTGGCAATTCATCAAGCGTTCTCTTAAGGAATGGAGAGAAAAGGTGTTTAGAATGCTTGGTAATGTATTAAATAAAAAAATGTATTTGCAAAGAAGAGAGAGAGAATGAGAAAGTGTGTGCTCCTGTTGAGCAATAAGTTTGCATGAGGCTGAGAGCTGCCGTGAACAGCAGCCTGGTCTCCCATGTGAGCAGTGAGGAACCCAATCACTTGGGCCATCAGTGCCTCCCTGGGTGTGCACAAGCAGGTGAGTCAGGAGCCGGAGCCAGGGTTGCGTGCAGCTGGCCAGTGTGGGACTTGAGCAGCCTAGAGGCCCACATGGGGCATGTGCTTTAGATTCTATACTAACTTTGCTGATTCTCATAGAGAAACAAGTCTATATTTATACTTTTGTTATTTGAGATTCAATCGGGAGAAATGTCTGCTGTCTTAATTCAGCTCCACTGACATACTCACAGGCACATGAGTTTGAGCCTTCCCACAGGCTCCCCTTTCAGCACCGGCTTCATAGAAGAACTCAGGGTGTCCCTTGCCAAGTACAGGAGAGGCGGGCCAGGTAACCTGGGCAGGGCTGAAGAACGACGCATGCATCTCGGGTGGACAACGGGTCTTCTTTGATACAGGCCGAAAGCAGGGAGGCAGCAGCTTTCCAGGGAAAGGCACTGATAAACACCTTTATCCACTCACATTCCTTCTTTCTACGGGAAATGCGCACCTTACAGACACGGAGCCCTCTCTTTAAAGTATCTTGTTATCCAATCACCAAAGGAAGGTTCCAGAATCCTAAGTATCGGCAAGAGAAGGTGGGCCAAAGGAAAAGTTCCTTTTGCAAGGCAGCAGATAAGATGAACTGACAATCTTAGGTTGAACACAGAAGGTATAATCCCAGCTTCCCATGACAGAGTGGCTCTCACTTCAAAGGCTGTGCGAGTTTACTCGAGTTACTGTGGCTGACACCATCTATGACCTTCGCGATGCAGGCACAGGTGTCCAAGTTGTACCAAGTTTAAAAAGCTGCTTTTGGACTGTGGGATATATTACATAAGCTCCTAAAGACATTTACCAAGTGTTGTTTTTTTAAAAAAAAAAAAACAAACTGTCTAAACAGGATTCTACTTTTCACAGTTGCCGTTCCATAAATAGTGGAAGTGATTCAGAGGTGGCTCTGGGGAGAGCACAATCCTGACAATTGCATCCCCAATTCTGTCAAAAAACCCTCGCAAGTGCCTTAAACAGGAGCAAAAAGGGAATATATCAAGCAGGCTTCTCTTTATAGCCATTCATTGGGGAGGACTTCGTGTTATCATTTGAATTATGATTTGCCAGTTCAAAAAAGTTTTAACAGCAAACAGCTGTTCCAAAAACATTTATGCTGGAATAATTTACCAAGCAGCAGTAACATTTGTTACTTCTGACTGAGACATATTGATGAACTTGTTATTTTGAAACAGCCTATGAGGCACACATTCCTTTTAGTTCTTCAATCCTCAGAGATTTCCTTCTCATTAAAAGCACTGAGTTTCAGAGTTGGATGGGATGTCAAGAGATCAATTAATCCAACATCGCTACATTCCAGGCTGAAGCCCAAGAAGGTGAAGATGTGCCCAGGCACAAGCAAAAGACCTCAAAGTATCAACAGTTATCAAACTATAACTGCTTGACCCCAAGTGAGAACCTACCATCTAAAGCAATGCTTGATGGCCTAGCTGTTGGCCTCTCCTCCATGGTCACCAGCTGAAATACTGTTGGGAGGCAAGACCCATCATAAAGACAGAGCTCGCATGCATAAGGCTCAGGACCCACCACACGGACCTGACGGCTGCCTTGCGACTCCCACCTGGAGAGGATGCAGTGACTTGCTGCCATCCACCAAGCAGGAACAGACGCTGCCTCTGATGGGGCCTCCCTCCTCCTTACACATCCTGTCCTTCAGAAGTGTGCCAAATGCTTTTGTTACCCACAGGTGACCCAGGCGGTGGTATTTGTTTCGTTAAAGAACTGCCTAAAACAAATGCTAAATGAAGGCCCACCAGACATGGAGACGTAAACTCCTTTGTTTGAGCCGAAGTAGTTAGGCCTTGAAATAAAAATCCATCAAAAAGTAATAAGAGTGAGGTTGTGGTGCAGTTCCATCTTAATCCAGACTCAACGTGAATTTAAAGAAAAATCAAAATACATGAAAAACAAGTATTTCCTGATTAAAATATGGCTGCTGTTTTGCCATCGTACAAACCACTGCATGTTTAAATACAGATTTTGATAAGACCTTAAGGGATCATTTAATCTAGCAGTGCCCGTTTCCAGATAGAGAAACTGAACCTCCAGGAAGTTGTGGAATGCCCAATAACAAACAAAAAATGTTGAAGCAAGAAAAAGTTGTACAGTCAGCAGCAAGAGAATAAAGAGTTTGGGGCAAATCAAGCAGGGTGGTAAGAAGCAGCATCCATGGCCCACCGGAGTATTGTTTCCAAAATGAATCACCGGGATAATTAATTACTTATCATTAACGACAAGCTGAAAAGGGCAAAGGAAGTTTTCTGGCACTGATTGTGTAAACTGAATAAGTCACTAAATCAAACATTCTACGTGTGCAATTCACTATCTGCTGTAAAATTGCTATAGAATTAAAACATGCATGAAGACTAAAATTTTTTGAAGGCTAAAATTGATATTGAATTATGGCTGCAGAATAACAAAAGAGCTGGCTAACAAACCTTAAACTCGTTTATGATGTGCAGATTCAAGTACTTAGGGGGTTAATTACTGATTATTGCTACTTTCGCTGAAATGTATCAAATACATGACAGGAGCTGATAGGTGGGGAGAGGGCCAGACCAAGGGACAGCTTGGACAAAGTCAATTAAGAAAAACAGCAGTTGTAGGTGGTGTATCGACGGGCATCCACAAAGGAATTCCCATCTGAAAATGTTCACAGTAAAATGTTTGGGAAGCTGAAGCACTGGGGATGGGAGGCCGAGCAGGGAAGTGGCTGTCTTGAGCGGAAACTTTGAATCTTTGCCTTGGGAAACATGACAGGTATTTCACACACTTTCGAACTGTGCAAAGCAACAGGAATGAAGGAATTGTGGGGAAGATGAATTGTGCTGTCATTAGGGGAAGTAGACCCTTAAATGTCACACCCAAAGAACTGACGACACTCTTGTTGCCACCAACACAATCAGCACCATCCATGACAACAAATCTTCGAAAATGCTTCACAGTTTACAAAACACTTAGCCCAACATCTCCCTTCATTCTTTTTTTAATGTTTTAAAAATTTTTATATTTGATGATCTTTACATAGTTGCGTAGGGCACAAAGGGTCAAGCGCTAAAGGAAAGTGGGTGAGAGTATTGTTTTCACATTTTCTTTTTTCATTCCTGTATCTGGGGGAAGACGAAAGATAAAGGAAAAACCCACATCCAACCTCCCAACCATCCCAGTGTGGGGCATGCTCTGAGGGCACTATTCATGAGGTTTTGATAGTTCAACAGTTCTGAATTACAGCCGATCTTGCCACTCCAAGCACAATGAAATCTCTCCAAAATCCACTGGCTGACATAGTCCACCTTACAGTCTCCGCTTGCCTAGACCCACTTGGCTGGGGTAGCTGATCCATTTGTTCTATCCTCTGTTCTCTGCTAGGGTACCAAGTGTCCTCTGCAAGTTCTAACCTACCGTCAGATCCTCCATGTGCAATTGGCCATGCTGTCCACTGTTATCTAAGCCACTGAGGAGGCCCAGCTTGGACATGCATACTTCATGGTTAGACCATGGATTCTGCAATTTTCTCCATGGTTGGAATTCTGAGTCCAGGGTTCAGCGGGGGGAGTCCTCAAAGAAACCTCATCTGAGGTGATTCCAGACCTGATTCTTGTGTGTGTTTACCAACACAGGGTCCGGCACAGTCTGTCACCCCAATCAGCTTACATGCACACTGGTGGTTGCAATTGCTGGGTCAGTTCTTTCTCCAACCCTGTTCTTTACTCAAACCAATGGGTGTCGCAGCCCAGAATTCTTATAAACTTGTAGTTGAGACAAATTCCTACCTGTGCCATGTGAATTGTTTCTGTCCTCGAGGTGTATGGTAAGAGAACTTGGTGATTCACAAATAAATGTGTATGATAAAGAACGACTTAAGAAACTTACTAGGAATTGAAGAGAGGAAGAGAACTTCTCAGCCAGGGAAAACCAATAAGCTCGTCATCAGGCTACTCACTCCTTTACTGTCTCTTCTCAGGTCTGGGTTAATCTAGGCTTGCTCAGGCTTGGGTCCTGGTTGATTGCCACAGAACAGACTTTGTGCAGAGACATGTTTTGAACGTGTGTTATGTGTGGGGTGGTGCTCAGTACTGTCAAACGAACAGCTGAATACTTCTTCAGAGAGTTAGCTCACTTGTCTTCCACTTCATTTTCTCATCTCTAAAGACGTTTATTCCTTGCTCACTGGGTTGATGAAATGAGGAAATGACAGTAACAAATAGAAATAACTGGAAGGTACTCGAGCGGAAGGAAAGGCAACAACATCCTTCCAAGGAATGGGGGCCAGGTGCTCATGGGAACAGACAGGGAGAGACAGATGGATGTATTCCAGACGCTAAGAGGAAAGGCAGTCCTCCAGCACTGGGGACCCAACAAGAAGGAACTGTGGAGTGTGGAGACCATCACCGGTGTGAAAGTTAGCTTAAGGTACAAGAGGCAATCAAGGCTCAACAGTGAAGTCAGGCCATCAAAACTGGGTGGGCTTTTGTGTGAAGTCAGCTGATGTTACAGAAATCAATTCCATTATTGTGCAAGCACAGTTGCCTTTAAAATAGAGGAGAGGGGGCCCGGCACGGTGGCACAGTGGTTAAGGTCCTCGCCTTGCAAGCCCAGGATCCCATATGGGCGCCGGTTCTATCCCGGCAGCCCCACTTCCCATCCAGCTCCCTGCCTGTGGCCCGGGAAAGCAGTCGAGGACGGCCCAAAGCTTTGGGACCCTGCACCCGCGTGGGAGACCTGGAAGAGGCTCCTTGCTTTGGATCGTCATAGCATGGGCCGTTGCGCTCACTTGAGGAGTGAATCATTGGCCGAAAGATCTTCCTCTCTGTCTCTCCTCTCTGTATATCTGACTTTGCAATAAAAATAAATAAATCTTAAAAAAAAATAGAGGAGAGGAATCTTAAATACCTTGGAATTAACCTAACCAAAGATGTGGAAGACCACATTGATGAAAACTTTAAGACATTAAAAAGAGAAATAGAAGAAGACATTAAAAGACCGAGAAACCTATACCATGTTTCTGGATCGTCAGGATCAACATCATCAAACTGTCCATAACATCAAAAGTAATATACAGATTCAATGCAATTCCAATCAAAATTCCAACATTTTTTTTCCCCAGAAATAGAAAAGTTGATACAAAAATTCATCTGGAAATACAAGAGACCACGAATAACCAAAGCTATCCTGAAGAGTAAAAATTAAGCTGGAGAAATCACAATTCCAGATCTCAGGACATACTACAGAGCAGTGGTCATCAAAACAGTCTGGTACAGGTACAAAAACGGAGAAGATGAATGGAACAGAATAGAATCCCCAGAAGGGAGCCCACACATGTACAACCAAATAATCTTCAACAAGAAAACTGAAAAATAATTCAGGAGAAGAGTCTGGTCCGTTAGCCACTAAATTCGTGATGACTTGCTATATTAAAAATAGAAAATTAATATATGAAGGACATCCCACCTTTAGAGGGCAAGAGGATACAGCGCAGGTATGACCAGCAAGGTTAGAGGAAGATAAAAACTAACTCAGTGCGGAATCAGGGAGCTAGAGGGCAGGCAGACCCAGCTCAAAGTCTTCAAATACTACAGGGAAGGGGTGGGGAGAAAACAGGATACAACAATCAGAAGCCATTCGCTTTGACTAACAGGAAGCCATGACTTACCCAGAGGGAATCATTTCAGTAGGGAGTGTGTGTTTGGGGGATTAACTGGGGGTTGTGGTTAAGAAGCTGTTGGGAGCAAGGGAGCAATTAGTAAAGAAGTTAGTTACTCGGAGTATTAGGGTGGTAGCGTGAGTGTGCAACAGAAGCAGAGCGGTTACTGTTAATACAGGGGAGACCCGACTAGCTAAGTGGGAAGCAGGGAAGCAGTCAAGCCAAGGCAGAAAGTGGAGAACCGCCCCATGTCCCTGACCCAACTCTTCCAGCATCTGCCTCTCCCAGTTCTCCACTTGGTTTCAGAACTGGAGATGTGGTGGATCAGGTAACGCTGAAATGATGAGTTCGGGGCAGCTGTGGTGGTCCAAAGAGGCAGACGCAGGAGCTCAGAGGAGTGGGCAGCCTTGAGTCAGTCTGCGAAGGAACAGCCGTACCTTTCTCACTGAAAGTGGTGGGATGTGTATGACTACACTAGGGAAGCTTTCCAAGGAGATTTTGTAAGGCTTTATTATATAACTTAAGAAATATAACTTTATTGTATAACTGAAGGTAAAAGTGAAATGGTTAAGATATACTAGATTTAGAGAATGAGTAAGTAAGTGGATATAGTTAAAATTCTTGTGTTAACATCAGTAAATAAGTTAGTAGCCTAGATGTGTTAGTGCTAGATCACGTGTGTGTGTGTGTGTGTGTTATCCCCCCACGTTCCCTCGCTTCTTGCACTGCATTTTAAATATTTAATGACCTGTATGATCTGAGCACCTGAAGTGGTTTGTGACTGCTGAGCTAGCGAGCCTGGTAACAGACGTGCAGACCACAGATTCATCGGGGCCTTTTCTCACACTTGCACACACTAGCTGAAGCCCCCAGCAATATTTCCACGTATTTCCCAACAATAATCTGAGACCTGATGAAGATATTATAAGATAAAGACATAAAATAAAGCAGTTCTTATAAAAAAGGCACTCATCTGAGCAACTGTCTTTGAAACGGTATAACTAATTTACTCAGACTTTAGACTATTCTGACCCTTGTAACATTGCTGCAGCTTATTTTTAAAAAACAGTTGCCTGTGTTAATTTTTAGTCTGAATCCAATGGTTGTCACCTTAATGAAAACCACTACGAAAAAATGTTTACCAGGGCAACAATCAGCTCAAATGCTTACCTATCATGTCCTTTAATGAGAACACAAAGCTCTTTGTCACACATACAAAAAAAAAAAAAAAGATACAGAATCTATGGATGTCAGCGTCTCCTTCCGGCCCCGCTCTCCCTCAGCGTCTCCTTCCGGCCCCGCTCTCCGTCAGCGTCTCCTTCCGGCCCCGCTCTCCTCTCCTTCCGGCCCTGCTCTCCGTCAGCGTCTCCTTCCGGCCCCGCTCTCCTCTCCTTCCGGCCCTGCTCTCCGTCAGCGTCTCCTTCCGACTCCGCTCTCCGTCATTTTTGTACTTCAGTTTTGCCACATCACAAAGAGATCCGGTTTCACACAAATACTTGTAAAAAGTAACAGTTCTGTTTAATCGTTTATGCTATAACCTCTGGATAGTCCATATATTTTTAAAAGGCTTATTTATTTATTTACTTATTTGGAAGGCAGAGTTACAAACTGAGCAGGAGGGATGGAGATTAGAGAGAGCTTCCATCTGCTGGTTCACTCCCCAAACGGCTGCCACAGCTGGCGCTGGGCTAGGCTGAAGCCAGGAGCCAGGACTTCCTCAGGTGTCCTGCGTGTGTGCGGGTGCCCAGTTTGTGCATCCTCCGCTGCTGTCCCAGGCGCACTGGCAGGGAGCTGGATGGGAAGTGGAGCAGCCAGGACTTGAGTCAGTGCCCACTTGGCATCCTGGCGCTACCGGAGGCAGTTTAACCTGACATGCCACGGTTCTGGTCCCTCTTCAGCTATTCTCCATCAAATAGACCCAGAAGTTTGAAGGCAAAGTAGTAAGAAATTTGTTCAAAACTTATTTACTAACAATACACAACGGTTCCTCGCATTCTTTATAAACAAGAGAGCAGCTAAACTTACAATAGATCATCAAAGACAAGACCTTCTCATTTGATACTTTGCCTGTTTTCTCATTGGGCACAGCACATTACTGATGAGACTGTGCCTAACAGACATGCCTGACCCCAAGCTGGCACTGAGCCCCTTGGGTCTCTGGGAAACACTGACCATTTTTCTTATTAGGTCACAAGCAGGCGTGACGTTTTGATACAGGACGCGACAGAGCTAACACCTCCCCAGGCACTTGCACATTTATAAATCCAACTGTTCTGAAGACTGCAAACGGCTACTTGACCTGGCAGGATAAACACAACCTTCCAAGGCCAAAAACGAACGGGAAGAGACGCACTTGGCGTGGCTAATGAGGGACGGATCACAGTGCCGTCCAAAGTGCCACAGATCACCTCGCTGCTGGATCTAGTCTGATGATTCCTGTACTTCAGAACTCATTTCCAATTTGGTTTTTGAGACACAGGCAGATCACACAATGTGTGCAAACTGGTCTCTCCAAACACCTCCTGCAGGCCCGGGGTTCTGCGGTCAGTTGGCAAGCAGAACAATGAGCTTGGTTTAGCCTGAGTGATCACTGGACACAGCCCTCCTCCTCTCCCCACGGTATTTTCAGACACACACACACACATACAGAGTGCTGACGGATATTCACATGCAGTGGAAAAACAGCAACAGATGCACAGGTAAATTTGGACGAAGTCAACACGTCCCAGCCCAAGCTGTACGTCAGCTTTTGAGAACTGTGCCCTTGAGTGCCCATTTCCCAGCTTGTGGAGAAAGCAGATGCAGGAAATAACCTGCCAGGGTTAACCCAAGGCTCTCAAAATAAAAGTCAGTTGGTGTACCAAATGCTGCCAAATACTGTGTGCGCGTATGTGTGTGTGTGTGTGTGTGGGGGTGTTCAATGGACACAATCTCCGCTATCCACCGTCCAGGGCTTTCAGCAGCCCAGCAACCCCTGCCTACCAGTGTGAAGCGTGTTTAGCTGTAGCAATGCATGGAACTCCTGGTCACAACAAATGCTGCTCTCTGCGATGGTAGTGGAAGAAAAGCACATTAACAGGACACCGGTTCATGCTGAAGAAGGCTGCCCTCTAGTGGATGATTGCATTTTTTCAACCAAACTAGGGAAAGACTAGAAAGCCTAAGATCCATTGTCTTATTGGTACCTCGATATTGTTAATAACAATTGTAACATAAATACATAAGCCCTTTCACTCACATCAGTAAAAAGTGGATAAGTTGCACTACACTAATACAACCCCAAGTTACAATCCAGGCCATTTCTCATGGCTCTGGGGTTCTCATGGCTCATGGCTCCGGGGTCCCACGCGAGGAATCAGAGGGTCTGATTCTGAGTTTGATTATACTTCTTATGAAGTGTGTTCTCTTTAGCAACAGTTTCTATCTAACAACCTCAATTTCCATCTATGCAATGGGTTGAATCATAAATTGAGATCCCTACCATTGTCCTATCACTGCCATTCCCTGGCCGGCTGATGGCAACTTTTTTTTTTTAAAGATTTATTTTTATTGTAAAGGCAAATACACAGAGAAAAGGACAGGCAGATAGAAACATCTTCCATGCACTGCTTCATCCCTTTAGTGGCAGCTATGGTTGGAGCTGCGCTGATCCAAAGTCAGGAGCGAGGAACCTCTTCCAGGTCTTGCATGTGGGTGCGGGGTCCCAAGCCTCTAGGCCATTTTCAACTACTTTCCCAGGCCATAAACAGGGAGCTGAAAGGGAAGTGGAGCAGCTGGAACATGAACCAGCCCCCATATGGGATCCCCGTGCCTGCAACATGAGAATTTAGCCTCTAGGCCATTGTACCAGGCCCTGACAGCAGTCTTTATAACTTGCGTTTATTTCAAATCATTAGGTTTCTAAGTCAGCTATAAAAAATTAACACAACAGGGTCCAGCACGGTAGCCCAGTGGCTAAAGCCCTTGCTTTGCATGCACCAGGATCCCATATGGGCAATGGTTCTAATCCCAGCGGCCTTGCTTCCCATCCAGCTCCCTGTTTGTGGCCTGGGAAAGCAGTCAAGGATGACCCAAAGCCTTGGAACCCTGCTGGCTCCCATGTGGGAGACCTGGAAGAGCTCCTGGCTCCTGGCTTTCAGATCAGCACAGCTGTGGCCGTTGTGGCTGCTTGGGGAGTGTATTAATGGATGGACTAACTCTCCTCCTCTCTGTATACCTGACTTTCCAATAAAAATAAAGTTAATCCAACAGTGAATAGCATTGAGCAATCCTTTTTAAAAAGTAGTAAATTTCAGGCCTGGCACTGTGGCATAGAGGGAAATCCACCTGCTGTGATGCCAGCTACTCCACCTCTGATCCCACGCCCTGCAAATGTCCTAGGCAATGCAATCCAAGCCATGGGCCCCTGCACCCACGTGGGAGACACAAGAGATCCTCCTGGCTTCCTTCTGGCCCAGCCCTAGCCCTTGTGGCCATGTGGGGAGCAAACCAGTGGCTGCAAATTTTCTTTTTCTTTCTCTCTCTCCCCCGGTCTCTAAATAACTCCTTCAAATAAATAATTAAAAAAAAATAGTAGGTTTCAATTCAGTGTTTTCCTTATATGAATGTAATGAATAGATAAGTAGTAACTTTTTCTTCTTACACTGATCAGATAAATCATTTCAGAAATTAAACATCTTAGATTACTAGTTTATTATGAAAAATCAGAATGATTCTTTTTCAAAGATTTGTTTCCACAAGCTAGAGTAAAATGATGATGAAAAGAAGGGAACCAACAGTTCACGCAGCGTGTCTTCCACATGTGGGCCATGTCCCTGGCACGCTGCACGTTACCGGTGGGCCATGTTCCTGGCACGCTGCACATTACCGGTGGGCCATGTCCCTAGCACGCTGCACGTTACCAGTGGGCCATGTCCCTAGCACGCTGCACGTTACCAGTGGGCCATGTCCCTAGCACGCTGCACACAGGACAGAAACATCAGGCTAGGATTAAGTTAATCGTGATAACAATATTCCCTCTGAGGAACTACTAAAACTCACCAGTGCCCTTTAAATCTTTTTTTACTAAAAACACACGGGTAGTGCTGCCATGCCCTTAGAATGAGAAGCAGTCGCAGGTTTCCAGGCATATCCCCTAGCCAGTGTTTCCAGGGCGAAAGAAGTGACAAGAGGCGCAGCTTCTACAAACCCACTCTCTCATCTCCCCAGGAGACTTGTTCAAATGCTGGTAGTTGCTGAAAGATAGGAGAACAAACACCCATCTAAGAACTCTGAAAAAGATTGAATGGTTTCATGAACTTGCCACTGAATTAAGAAAGTCTTTTTAGAAGCAAGTTCTTTGGGCACAGAAAGGTACTGGTCAGGCAGCTATGCTGCTCCCTGCAAGTGGGCAGTGAGCAAGCGCATTCTAGGAGAGGAGTGTTAGCATCAGCCACAAGCCATTGCTCAGCAGGAAAGCACACCGGGCACTTATCCCAGCTCCTCCAGAACACTCCAACGCAAACCCACTTCCAAGTGCATGGCAAGAACAGCCTCTTGGAGACCTCACATGGACCCAGAAGCTGTTCACGGGCGCTTCATTTACTAAGAACAATGAGACAGAAATCAGTGGACCTTTGGAATAGGGAGTCTTGTACAAACACCTGTCGGCCTCACTCCGTCTCCTCTCATGAAAAAGGATGCTAGGGCCTGGTGTGGTAGCCTAGCAGCTAAAGTCCTCGCCTTGAACTCTCCAGGATTCCATATGGTCACTGGTTCTAATCCTAGCAGCCCCACTTCTTATCCAGCTCCCTGCTTGTGGCTTGGGAAAGCAGTCAAGGACAGCCCCAAGCCTTGGGACCCTGCACCCACATGGGAGATCCAGAAGAGGCTCCTGACTTTGGATCAGCACAGCTCTGGCTGTTGTGGCCACTTGGGGAATGAATCAAGAGACGGAAAATCTTCCTCTCTGTCTCTCCTCCTCTTTATATATTTGATTTTCCAATAAAAACAAAAAATAAATCTTAAAAAAAAAGGATGCTAGGAGACCATCAGGTTGGTTTGTTCATCGTGATGCCCAACACCTGCACTTGCTTCCTCCCTCCGCACATCTGACACCCGGCCCAGGTATGAGGACTTGGAACCAGCGGAACAGGTGCAACTCTGCCTCGCAGTCAGCAGTGGGCCACCTGCACCGAGAGCTCATGCGACCTGTCCTTCGTCGAGAGGTTTGAAAAACATACTTCATCTTCCAAAGAACACAGGTGATTTCTTTGGCAGAGGTGTCACCACAGCGAAGAAACCAGACCCTTGACCCTAAGCTCAGATGGCCCTCACTCCCTGCCTGGGCTGCCCTGGATCTGACCATTGTCATGACTCCAGGCTCCTTGATTTAGTTCCCAGAGTGTTACAAAACACTAGGAGCTTGCAGTCTTCCCTTTCTGAGTGAAAAATACTTGGAAAAACATAATCAGACTGTGTCTACCTTGGTTGAAACACTCCTCTGTGGTTTCTCACAACTTTAAGCTGAAATCCTAAATCGCTAACACAGCTGTGGGTCCCCAGACCCCCAGACTCCAGCAAATCAGCAGCTGAAAGGAAAGGAGTGAATGAAATTCCGGAGGGTGCTGCGAGTGGCTGTCCTCATTCAGCCGAGCTCCCTCCCAAGCTGGACTCTGGGGGCGAAGTGGCTGGGGGCCAGCCTGCCAGCTGGGCCTGGGGAGGCCCCTGGGTCACGGCACTCCCTCCTCCTCACGGTGGCTTTGGTAGCACAATGGGGCTCCCTCACTTTGCAGATCTGCCTCAGGGATGGATTCAGGATGTGCCAGCTGGACCCCAGGGAAAAGCGGTCTTTTACAGCTCCCCGTGGGGCTGACACTGCTGAGCTGCAGTGAGACGGTCACCCCAGTTTAATCTGAAATCACTGAGGAAAGAAACACAGACCTGGTGGGCTTTTTTTCTCATTTCAGTTTGTCATCTTAGGTGAAGACATTTTATACTTTCAAGGAATAACCTGGCAAAACAGGCAAAGGAGTTCATATTGCCAACTTGGATACATCCCAAAAAAGCCTAATGATACAAATAGTCAGAATTCTTATGTTTAAGGAATGATGTGCGATCGCAAATGGCTTTCTAGTCAAATGAACAAGATGCTAAATGGCAAGGAACAAGACCAGCTGGATTTATTAAAGATGGAACATTTTAGGTTGGCCAGCCTTTGCAAGGGTTTGAGATAGAGGGGATGGAAATTTAGAAAAAAGAAGAAGAGGAAGAAATGCAATTGCTTTCTCAGACAGAGGGAAACAGAAAGACAGCTAAAATAACAAGTATTTCGGCTTTGGCTTTCCAAACAGAAGCTAACGCCTGAAGAAACGCACACATCTAAGTCACAGATGCCAAGACATACCCCAGGTTGAAAATGTCTCCTAGCTTCTGTTTTACAGTCTTATCACCACCTGCGACTTCCATGTTCAAGGACCACCAAAGCTTAAATATTCCAGGCACTGCCTGCCTTGTCTTGGTGATAAATTAATCCTGACTCCAGGTCAGTACAGGTCTGGCGCTGCCAAAACAAAAGGGCCTTCACTGAGCCGAGTCTTCACTGAGTGTTCCCCTAAGCTGTGTTGATGGCTACAGGATGTGTGCAGGGACCTAGTTGTTCCAGGACGTTGAGCAGAGTAAGGCCAGCAGCTAGTCTGCTAGGATAAATGACGACCCAGTCCGGCACAGGTGCCTGGGTCGTCCTTCCCAAGGGTTCTCCTTCCTCACCCGAAGGTGACAGTTCTTTCCAGCCCCTGAGCAAATCAATGTCTCCTGTGAAAACAACAGCTCCTACCCTTGGTTACAGCCCTCCTAGTTATAGTCACCAACTCCTCCTCTGGACTCTGTCACATTCCTTAAAGAGGTACTTTCCAAGGTCAGTGCTCTTCAAAGTCTAGAGGAACTCAGCACATCAGTTAGACAATGTGTCTAGTTTGTGTCTGCCAATTCCTCTGGTTATGCTTATCCACACGGTCAAGTGTCGACCTTCCCACCACAAGCAACTTCGTGTCTTCATTTCATTGTTAAGTTTCCCATTCTGCAAAAATCTCACACTGACTGTTATCCCAGCTTACTCCAAGTACCCCAGTTCCAATTCTTTAACTACACCTTGGTACAGCCCATCTTTCTATCACTACCCCTTGCATTATGTCCCCCCTTCTCTCCAAATATCTTAGATACCGCGATCCATCACAGAACTACTCGCTCTCTGATTTCATGGTTTCTTGGTTAAAATCCAGTTGTGAATCCCAGCTAATCCTCCCCCTTCGAGCACTGGGATCCCACATGAGCGCTGGTTGGTGCCCTGGCAGCCCCGCTTCCCATCCAGCTCCCTGCTTGTGGCTTGGGAAAGCAGTCAAGGACAGCCCAAAGCCTTGGGACCCTGCACCCATGTGGGAGATCTAGAAGAAGCTCCTGGCTCCTGGCTTTGGATCAGCTCAGCTCCATCTGAGGAGTGAGCCAGTGGATAGATCTTTCTCTCCATATCTCCTCTCTGTAAAATCTGCCTTTTCAATAAAAACAAATCTTTAAAAAATCCAACTGTGAGTAAATTCAGCTCTTTGCTACTCTGTACCTTCCTGGCTAATAAATATGGCTAAGGGGAAATATACAACCATACTAACTGATCTCATTTAAAATTCCTCTCCACTAGCCCGAGGTGTGGCCTTGGTGCTGCCCAGCCTCCTCTACATTTCACCGTCAATTCACTTCCATGCTTTCCCGGACAACCACAAGACTGCCTGAGAGTTGTTCAGATTCCACTTTGTCTCTCCCCTTTCTTCTCCTTTTGAACATTCTCTGATAAAGCTTTCGTCTCCACTATGCCACAGACATTGCTATGCCTTCTTAATCCCCAGGATCAAGTCCCAGTCTTTCTCTATCAATAAACAGCACACTGTCAGCTTCTGGGACAACCTTGTCCTCTGGTTCTTTCCCTGGAGCACAGGGCTCCCTCTGCTGGCCCTTCCTCATTTCTCCCACGCTTACCCACTGGAGCTGTGCTGGCCAATTTTGTAGCCATGAGCCACATGTGACTATTTAAATTTTAAAATCTGGTTCATTGCTTGCACTTGCTGGTTATTAACTGCTTGATAGCCACATGGACTAGACAGTGCAGAAAGAGAACCATCATCCACGCCAGCTTTATTGGGTAGTCCTGCATGAGATTTCCTTCAAGATCCCCACCCTCCTGAAGATGCCACGCATCGCCTCACTGCTGTCAGCTCACAGGTGACACTCCCTCAGGAATGTCCAGGGCTGTCTTAGAAGTTGTTCCCTACTGAAATTCCCTCTCTTGGAAAGGTCATCCAGTCCCCTGGTTGGTGACCACAGATTTTTTTTTTAATCTCCACTCTGGATGTTTCTTTAAATTCAACTTCTTCATCTAAGTGTGTACTCACCATCTCCACCTGCACACTGGACATCTGTCACAGCTCAGAAAACTCTGGATCTTGTATAACTCTCATCTCCATCCAACTCAGCCCCCTAGTGCGCCCCACTTCAGCAAATGGCAGCTTCGAGTTTCAGATTGTTCTGTCCTAAAACGTAAGGGTCGGCTTTGACTGACCCGTGGCTCTCAGGTCTTATAACCTGACAGCAAATGCTTCTTGGCTGAGCTTTTGTGTATATTCAGATTTTCCCCATTTCATCTCAGCTCCACGTGTTACTCTGCTCTGAACAATGCTCTGAGCGGTCACTGCGTCCCTGCAGAGGTCTTCCATCCAGAGAGCCTGCTCCCGTCCTTCCAACGTCCTCACCTTGCTCTAGCTAACAAAAGAGCCAGAGTGCTGCATCTAAAGGCTAGGGATTCCAACACTTCCCTCTCTGTGCCACTCAAAATCCTCATCTGAGTAGAAGTCATGGCCCTGCCAAGAGCCCGCAGAGACTTCTGTCAACTGCCCTGCCGCACCAACACGACCTGCTCTTCTCCCTAGTCAGCCCTTGCTACAAAACCCTCTCAACTCAAGCTTGGTCCAGGTGAGCTGCTGCATCAGGAGTTTTGCACCGAACAGTCGCTGCTGCTCAGAACTCTTGCCCAGTCATCTCTGTGACTGCTCCTAGACCTGCTTCCCATCTCCACGCTGCTCTGCTGGGGAGTCCTCCTTGGCCACTCCCTCCACCATGCCTCACTCCGCGCTTACACCACCCATCCCAGACACAGTCTGATTTTTCCCATAGCACTTGCCACATATAAAAATGCAACCAAGGTATTGTTTGCTGCTGGTTCAACTTCCAGGTCTGTGTCACCACAGTGTGAATGAAGGAGGACCATTATGTTACTTTAAATTTGGATTCATGGATAGTAGACACTGTCCAGTTGTAAGACAGAAAAGCAAAACAACGTATGTACTGGCAAATGGTATGTCACTGGCTATTCAAAACCAAGACTTAGAGCCTGTGGCTGGGGATGGCACTGTGGCACATCAGATGTCTTGTGCTGTCAGCAGTCCATATGGGTTGTGGATCAAGTCCCAGCTCCTCTCTTCCTAACCAGCTCCATGCTGGTGCTTCTGGAAGGCAGAGGGGAGGCTTCAAACAATTAGGCCACAGCCACCCACATGGGAGATGCAGAGCGGTTTCTGGGTCCCGTCTGTTGTAGCCATCCAGGGAGCAAACCAGTGTGTGTGTGCGTGTGTGTGTGTGTTCCAACCTCTCTATCTTTCACTCAAATAAGTGAAAATATTTAAAACAAAAACATGAACCCATGCCTGGGAGGAACACAGTGACAAAGCACTACATGGGGCTTCACCAGAAAGAGCCCAGTTGCTCCTCCACTGTCACAGGGAGAAGCAGCTAGCTGAGTCGTTCATTCAGCACGGGGTCACGTGGTTTAACCTCAATCTGATCAAACCGCTAGTAAGAACATGTTCCTTTTTTTTTTTAAGCAACCCAGGAGGGAAACCAAACCGAATGGTAGGCATTCAGTCATCTTCAGAGGCACAGCTAGAGACTGACACGCAGAAAGGCCACACTAAAGTGAGACAATCACGTTAAGCCCAGCTAAGCACTTCTCAAAGTGATTTTTCTTTCACTAGAAACCAGATAAGGACTCAGCGTCCACACAGAGGCTATTACGCCCCGCTCCGCGCTGCTCTTGCCGATGCTGCCTGCTCTTTGCTCTCCCTCCCTTCAGACCGCGCCAGCCAAGCACGCTACTCATGCTTCTTTTGGGAAGAGAACTCTGTGCCTGACGCGGACAGGCTGCTGGGAGCTAAGTTGCCTTCAGCACGGATACTTAATTCCCTTCCAGATTTGTTGAATGCCTCAGATAAAGCAGTATGTCAACAGGTGCAAGGAATACAGACGTGGAATATGACATAGTCCTCCTTGAAGGCATACACATTATGGCTCACAAACATATATTATAATATTTAAAATATATATGCATATATGTATATAATTGGTTAGAGTGTCTAGTTGAGCTTAGGTCAGGAGGAATCACGATAGACTTTCTGGAGCAAGTGATGATGGAGTCCAGCTTCAGACATGAGCAAGGACTTACGGAGGCAGGTAAAGGATGGGGTGGAGAGGAAACTGCAGGCAGAAGGGAGCTGGGAACAGGAAGAACGAGAAGCCAACAGGCTAGCTCTGTTACAGCACAGGCAATGGAAGAAAGATGAGAGGCAAGCAGGTGCACAAGGGGAGGCCTCTGAGGCCAACTCTAAGGAGTCTGGGGAGGGGCATGCTGGAAGGCGTGGACAGGCAGGTGGACTGTGAGAGGGAGTGAGAGGCTGCAGGACCGGAAGCAGCAGCTTAAATGAGAGCTGCCTGTGTCAGAACTAGGACATTTTCTGCCATGGGGAGGGGCACATTTCACGACACATTTAGAAGGTAAAGTTGTCAAGACCTGGTGACTGATTCTGGGGAATGAAGAGCAGGCAGGGGTTACACCTGTATGCCTGGAGGCGGCCATCATTGTCAGAGGTGGAGGTGCTGACACACACAGAGCCGACCAAGGGCATCCCCATGCAGTGCCCTGGAGACACCTGAGATAAATTTACTTGTTCTCCAACTGTCTTCCAAAGTGAAGGGAGCAGATTAAGTGACTCTGCACCCTGGTCTCCAGCGACGATCACAAAGCTGTCCACACAATGCTGTCAACAGATGACCTCACGGATCCATAACAATGGCGGTGCTCCTGTTCTCACACCTGTAGCATCCCCGGCTGTTTCTGCAGGATGTGACGACGGCCTCCGCCAGCACCATGGAGAACACTGTCAACCTAAGCTGATCTCCGGGCTTGACACAGCACCACTCTTAGCTGCAGGAAGTGGAGTTACCCTTGAGGTGAATTCTTCCTTACGAAGTTGAAATCAGTAAAACCATAGCAATCTGGAGCTCCTGAGCCAGTGGGAAGTCCTGGTACTTTGGTGATGGCAGTGTAAGACACAGCGATACTGGAGGCCAACTTGACATCTACCGACTGCCTACTGCGGGACAGGATGGGCCTTTTGAATTCGACCGCAGCAAGACACAGGCCTGTCACATGATCCTTGGCAGGAGCTAGGAGGGCAGAGGTCGCCCAGGAGGATTAAGGCGAGACCCTCTGGATCACTCACTGTCCCCTCATGGAGACTGACAAGCCACAGAGCAGCGTGTTGAAGTTCTTCAGTTAGCTTAATGTAGTTCCTTGTCACCCACGGTCACTTAGTCACAGAAGCCTCCTGTCAAAAACTTCGGGGAGCAGCCCTCCCTCGAAACTAGGATTCCTTCAGGCCTCAAAACATACCCATTTTCCAAATGAAAAACAGAAGTCCTGACATTACACCACCACACAGTTGGGAAAGTAAGATCAGATCTTCGTTTTCCAGTTTCAAGGCCTGACTCACAGGATCAGCAAGGCAGACAGCAATACACACCAACAGGCAGCATACGCACTGGGCGAAGGGGACACCAGGGCCACTTCCAGCGTTCCCAGCCACATGGACAGAATGGGGCAGGAGCTGCTTCCCATCCAGCCAGCATCTCATTGTGTCTTTCAAAACCATCCTAGCACCCCCTTTTTCTACTTTGTTTCCTCTCTGCTAGATGCCCCCAGAGGAACTCTGGCCTCTAGGCCTTGGTTCCTGCTATTTCTGCTGCCTAGAGAAACCTTTTAAACCACAGGCAGGTGTTTACTGAGGAACTCTAGGGGAATTGACTCCTGTGGGGGCAATACAGGAAGCAGGTGGCAGGCACTCAAGTCTGCTGCAGGTGCAAAGCAAGGATTGTGGGTCTGGCAGGCAGTGGGGCTAGCTCTTAGCTATCCATCCAAGAAGAAAAAACAGGGATAGCATCACCCAGGCATTGGATAGCGCTGCACCTGACACAGAGGCGCGACCTTGGGCAGGGTGACCTTGGGCAGGGTGCATTTGGGCTGGTGTGTCTATGTTCTCTGTGTGATGTAATTGTGTATTTCTCTTTACTTCCACTTTTACAATACAGCCTTTGTTCTCTACATAAAACTACTACTTACGTACATCAAGCCCTCTTCCATTCCTTTGTGTTTTGTGTAAAACTTCCCAGGGTATGTGTCAGAATCTGGCAGTTTCAGAAGGTCCACGTAATAGTGGCAAATGCAAGACAGAATATTGTTGACACTTTTCCCAAAGTTTTAAGATGCAGTAGTATTAAGATGGACATGCTCCTGAAGTTCATATACAGATTCAGCACAATTCCTTGAGAAATTCCAGCAGGGCTGGGCGTTTGAGCTTGGAGTTAAGCCACCGCCTGTGATGCTCACAGCCCTGCTGTAGCACCTGGATTCAAGTCCTGGCTTTGTGCCTTGTTCTGACTTTCTGCCACTGTGTACTCTGGGAACCAGCAGGTAATGGCTCCAGCAACCTGGTCCCTATCATCCACAGGAGAGACCCAGACTGAATCCCTGGCTCCTGGTGTCACTTTGATCTGGGGCTGGCTGTTGCAGGCTTCTGGAAAGCAAACCAAGGAGTGACAGCTCTCTCTCTTTCACTCTGCCTTCCCAATAAACGCAATGAAAAAACGAACATTAAAAAAAAAATCAACCAGATTGTTGGGCAGAAATTGACAAACTGATCCTAAATGTACATGGAGAAGCAAAGGGCTCAGAAAACTGAAAACAATCATGACAAATGATAAAGTTGGAAAACTTACCACTTTCCAATTTCAAGACTTACTCTAAGATTACATTAATTACAATAGTGTGATGCTCGCATAAGGGCAGACATAAAGATCAATGGAACTGACATTCAAAAAATAAACTTACATTTCTAGTCTCTTGATTTTTGACAGAGGTGTCAAGGTAACCCAACAGGCAGACCATATTCTCCTAAACAGACGGTGCAGGGCCACCTGGATGTCTGCATGCACAGAAATGAATTTCAATTTCTCATACCAAAAACAAAGAAAATGAACTCAAAATTAATCACACACCTAAGGTAAGGGCTAACTTACAGAACACAAATGTTTATGACCTTGGGCTAGACATAGTTCTTAACAACAATAGCAGGAGTCACAAAAGGAAAAAAAAAAACTGAAAAACTGTACTTCATCAAAATTTAAAACTTTTATGCTTAAAAAGTATTAATGAGAAAGTGAAAAACAAACTACATGTATATTTTCCAGCAGAAAATACACATAACCGTTGTTCCTGGAAAAATATTTGTGCCCAGAACATATGTATGTAAGATCTCTTATAAGCCAACAATGAAACAGACAACCCAATGAAATATGGACAAAAGTTCAATAGACATTTTAACAAAGAAACCTGCAGAGCACATGAAAAGATGTTCAGGGGCTGGCACTGTGGTACAGTTACCTCACTGCCTGGGACAGGGGACCCCAGATCATCCAGCTCCCCACTAATTGCCTGAAGATAGCTGAATTGCTATGGCCTGTCATTCACATCATAGCTGAATGAAGACCATGTCTGGTGGCTGCTGTGGCCAGTTGAGGAGTGAAACAGTGACTGGAACGACTAGAACATTCTCTCTCTCTCTCTCTCTCTCTCTCTCTCCTCCCCTTCTTTCCACCCACTCCTTTCAAATAATGAAATGAATCCTTCAAAAAACAAGCAACATATCCCATTGTTCAACATCAGAAAGCAAATGAAAATTAAGGCACTTATCCTATGTCCCTCTTTCTATGCAAGAGAAGTACAAACACTGGCCTATGCAGACACGAATGCATTCATAGCGGCCTTAGTTACAGAATCCACAATATACACTCAATCCACACACTCACCAACTGCCACGTGACTAACCAAGTGTGGTTCAGCCATGCACAAACAACTTAAGTTCACTGCAGCACGAATGAAGGACAAAAATGAGATGCCAGCCGCCAACACCCCCTCCACGTCCGCTTACAGGCTGAGCAGCCAGTACCCTGTACCCAAACTGCTTGGGACTGTAAGCGCTTCTAATTTCTGAATTTTGGGGGGCAAGGGGAGAATCTTGGGACATTGGCACTTGCTAAATTGTATACTTCATCCAAATGGAGTTTTTGGTATGCAAATAGAATCTCATAAAGCTGCTAAGAAATTAGAAACTCTGGGGCAGGCATTTGGCTGAGCAGGTAGGGCATACCCAGGACATCCGTGTCCCGTATCCAAGTGCCCATGTTTGAGACCCATCTCTGCACCTGCTTCCAGCTTACTGCAGTGCACGCTTGTGGGCAGCTGGTGGCAACTCAACCAGGTAGGTTCCTGCTACCCACACGAAGACCTGCACTGCACTCCCAGCCCCACCCGTTGCAGGCGTTTGGCGAATAAACCAGCAGATGGCAAGACGGCAAGATTCTCTTTCTCTCATCCTTCTCCAACCAGCACCTCCCTCTTTTGCTTTCTCTGTTTGCTCAAAAGGGAAATAATCAGCTTAAAGTCTTCAAGGGAGTTTGGAGAAATGCAGGAATATTGCTGCCTGCAGTCAAAGCAGGTTCCTTTAGAGTGGCTGACGGGAAGCATGGGTATTGGGGAGAAGAACTTGCAGTCTCCGAGTTTGAGAAATAATTCAGTTATCAGGCAAACACAAATGAAACAGCATTCCTTAGATCACAGAGCAGCACTTCGGAACAAGCAACAAAGCAGAATCTGCAAAATGAAAACCAAAACAACGGAATTCTTAGGGAAGAAAACAGCATTCTAGACAAGTTGTCCTGTTAGCCTGTTAAGAAACACTAAGATGAACGAATAGTCTTCGACTGTGTTTTAATTTCTAAGATAAAAACTTGAAGGATGAGATATTTGTCGAAGACGGCTCAAGTTCGAGTTGTCTGGAATCACCAGGGCCACGTCCTTTAGTAATTACGCCTTGAGCACATTCCATCGTTTCACTAAGCTCAACTTCCCCATCGGCACACAGGCAACAGTGCTTCTCTCGCGGGCCAATGCGGAGGAGTCAACAAGAGGGCTGCCTGCTCTCCGTCAGCACCAACAGTGCAGAGTGGCACAACACTGCTTTGCACGCTGCCAAGCAGCACCGTGTCCTAGTTGGTTTTTGAGAGTTTTTTCATTTTACTTTTTTCCGAAAATCCAATAGCTGCCCAGCCAAGGGTTCCTTTAAACTTCCCAGGCTGAGAATTTTTCCCAAGATTCCTAGAGATCATGTTTCTCTCTCTCTCTCACACACAATATGGACAAAGAGGAGAGAAAAAGAAAAAGAAAGAAAACATTGGATGAAAAAGTTATTATATGGAGAATAAAAATATTTAAAAATACTTCTTTTTAAAAAAGATTCATTTTTATTGGAAAAGCAGATGGACAGAGAGGAGGAGAAACAGAGGAAGATCTTCCGTCTAATGGTTCACTCCCCAAGTGACTGCAACAGCCGGTGCTGCGCTGATCCAAAGCCAGGAGCCAGGAGCTTCTTTCTGGGTCTCCCATGTGGGTGCAGGGTCCTAAGGCTTTGGGTCGTCCTCGACTGCTTTCCCAGGCCACAAGCAAGAAGCTGGATGGGCAGTGGGGCCGCTGGGATTAGAATCTGTGCCCATAAGGGATCCCGGCACCACATTCAAGGAGAGGACCTTAACCGCTATGCTATTGCTCCGGGCCCAATACATCTATTTTTATATTCAAAGTCCATTCTTTTGCAAAATTAGAGACCATAGGTAACAAAATAATTGAGCCAAGGCAATTTAAGTATTCAGCACATTAAAAAAGGTGGAACATGTGTCCACGGCTTCTGAAACCAGGCCTGCAGGTGGGCGGGCAGCAGGAGCACCAGGATTTGATTATGGGGACCCCACCCTAACAAGCCAAGCTGATCAATCACTTCTCAAAGGCCCCTAGCATAATCAGGTTTCTACCCTCTTGGTACCTTTAGCATATGACTCCGGGGACCAAATTCCTGCATGCGTTTTGGGGCAGAGGCAAATGCACAGGCCATACCTCTCTACCCCTGATATTCCACCTGGTGGCCACTTGATCACGGTGGCACTTACTTCCCTTACTGAAGGGGAAGAGAAGGGTCTGGCCGGGGCCTCCTCTCCCAGGACTGCTCCCCAGCTCTGCGTGCCAAAGCGTAGCAGCTGTCAGCACGTCCACAGCTGGGGTTGCTGCGGTTCACCAGAACACCCCGCCTACTCTGGCCTGGGAAATGCTATCTGTCCTTGCACAGCTGTCTGCTCCTGAGCTCAATCCCATGTCCCCTACAGGCCCAAGAGCTGCCACACTTCACACTTGAGTCACAAGTCAACTGAAAGCCAAACGAAACAAAACTTTATTCTCTTCTTTTGAGAATCATTCTACAGTGTAATGACCATGCTCCCGCCTCTTCTCTCTCCCCAAACCCAAGTCTGACACAGGAAAAGCCCTATTTGTAACTCCAAGGGCACAGATCAGAGAAGGGCCCTTCTAGCTTAACTCCAAGTAGCAATGTGTGATGATCTTGTTATACCAGAAAGCCCTACACAGCGAGTGAGTGCTCTCTCTGCCACCTGACCGATGGTGGCCCCTGCTGACCTGTGTGCTTCCGGCAGTTGGACCAGTTTCCTATTTGTATGACACGCACTTTCAAAACAATTGATTTGCTGAGTTTTCTGATTGCAAGCACAATCAGCCTTTGATATCTATAAGCGTAAGCAATGCTGGGGAAGGGGAGAGGCAAGCCGCACAGCAGCTGGCTGGCCTCTCGCTTACTCATTCAAGGACTCACCGAGTAAGGAGGAGCTGGGTGTTTGGGTGCTGAGCACCCAGATGCCACCCTCAAAGAGCACACCCCTCGTCTGGGAGGAAGACACCCTGGGCATGACTGTTTCCAGGTGTGAAAAGAGTTACACATCGTGCAGCCAGGATGCTGGTCAGAAAGGCACAGCGGCATGCGGAGGACCTTGGAGGGATTTCAAATGAAACTCACCATAAGAAATGATTTATTATTTGTTTGATAAGGAAAGAGAGACATCTCCCATCTACTGATCACTCCCCACATGCCCGCCACAGTCAGAACTGAGCCAGGTCTAAGCCAAGAGTTCTGCCCGAGTCTCCCATGTGAGCGGCAGGCACCATGTACCTGAGCCACCAGGGTGTTCCAGGGTGTGGAGCACAAAGCTGGAATCAGGTGCATACCTGGGTCACAAACATCCCAAGACGTGTCTCAACCACACATCAAATGCCCACTCCAAACCCAACTCCTTTTTAATTTCTAACTATTTATTTACTTGGTGGCCCAGCATGATAGCTAATAGCTAAATCCTTATCCTGCATGCCTGGGATCCCATATGGGCACTGATTCATCTCCCAGCCACTCCACTTCCTATCCAGCTCCCTGCCTGTGGCCTGGGAAAGCAGTGAGGATGGCCCAACGCCTTGGGACCCTGCATCCACATGGGAGACCGGAAAAAGCTCCTGGCTCCTGGCTTCAGATCGGCTCAGCTCTGGCCATTGTGGCTGCTTAGGGAACCAGCAAATGGAGGATCTTTCAATCTCTCATTCTCTCTATTTATCTGCCTTTCCAATAAAATTAAATAAAACGTTTTTTTAAAGATTTATTTTTATTATTTTTTTCATTGGAAAGGTGGATATACAGAGAGGAGAGACAGAGAGGAAGATCTTCCGTCCAATGATTCACTCCCCAAGTGAGCGCAACAGTTGATGCTATGCCGATCCGAAGCCAGGAGCCTCTTCTGGGTCTCCCACACGGGTGCAGGGTCCCAAAGCTTTGGGCCGTCCTCGACTGCCTTCCCAGGCCACAAGCAGGGAGCTGGAAGGGAAGAGGGGCTGCCGGGATTAGAACCGGCGCCCATATGGGATCCCAGGCGTGCAAGGCGAGGAGGACCTTAACCACTGCGCCACCGCGCCGGGCCCTAAATAAAACTTTTAAAAAAATTTATTTACTTGACAGACCAGCTCAGTGGCTCAACAGGCTAATTCCCCACCTGCCACTCTGGCATCTCTTATGGTTGCTGGCTGTAGTCCCAGCTATTCCACTTCTGATGCAGTCCTCTGCTTGTGGCCTGGGAAAGTAGTGGAGGACAAGCCAAGTTCTTGGGCCCCTGTACCCCTGTGGGAGACCTGGAAGAAGCTCCTGGCTCCCAGCATCAGATCAACTCAGCTCTGGCTGTTCCATCATTTGGGGAGTGAACCAGTGGATGGAGACCTCTCTGTCTCTTCTCTCCCTGTAAATCTGCCTTTCCAATAAATAAATCCTTTTTTAAAGACTTATTTTTATTTGAAATGCAGTTACAGAGAGAGACAGAGAAGAGGAAAAGAACCTCTTCCATCTGCAGATTTGCTAATTCCCTACCCAAGTGGCAGAAGCCAAGAGCCTGGAACTCCATCCTTGTCTCCCACGTGGGCGTTGGGGCAAAGCAGTTGAGCCATCTTCTCTGCTGCTTTCCCAGGCCATTAGTAAGGAACTAGCTTAAAAGTAGAGCATCTGGGACTTGAATGGCACACATAGGTGATGTTGGCATCCCAGGTGGCAGCTTAACCGACTTCACCACACCATCCCCAACTCACTCACGCCTTAAAGCACTAACAGATCTTTTAGTTCGTATAGAACCTCCTTACACACGAAGGTGACTGGAATGTCCACCTGCGCGGAGTTAAACCCAAGCCTCCTGCCTGTAGATCTAATGCTTTCCTCAGACGCTAGGGGTCAGCAGCCTTCCAAGAGTGGTGCAGGTGGCAGCTGTAAAATGAAGCTGGCTGCAAACATGGAGCAGAGAGGTTCCAACACACAATAGTCCTAGGGCACTTGGTGGTGCAGTCCTACTTTGCCGAGAAAATAAACACACAGCCACGCCTTTCCTAACCAGACCTTCCCACTGTGTAAGCTGGCTGCCCACGACCTGGCTCGGGCTGGGCTATCCTAGGTGACTCAGGCTGTGGCCAAAGGTGGCACCTGCAAGCAAGCTCTGGAAAAGGTAGATGCAAGTGACTCCCCCGGCTTTCCCTTGGGGGCCCGCTGCCAGCTCAACGTGCTGGTCCTGCAGCTCTCCAGCAAATCAACAGCAGGCCCAGCAGCCAACACCGGCCTGGGGAAGAGGGCAGTGACTCCTCCCATTCCCAGCTAGCTGGGGAGCCCTTTCCCCAAACTGGTTCCGTTTCTTTGCCACACTCTCATAGAGTGATACAGCTTGGGAAAGGCATGGGTCCTCTGGACTGTGCACACCAGGAGGCCGCCCGCCACAGGCCTTTGACAGCAAGGACTAGGGCAGCAGAACAGGCATCCGGCTCTTCATCTTACCAGCTTCCACGTCCTCATCTGTCCAAAGGCAGTGGGATCTCCTAGAGCTCATAGTAACAGCTGTCCCAATTACCCAGGAACAAAATCAGTGAGAGCATCATAGGGGCCCTAACAGAGTCAGCCCTCTGTACTTGGGGTTCAAACACCTGCAGATCAAATACTCAGAAACATAACTGCATCCATACTGAACATGTGCAGGTCTTTTTCTTATCCTCACTCCTAAATAATATAACAACACTGACACGGCATTTACTTGTGTTAGATATTACAAGTAATATAGAGATTGTTTAAAGGATGTGGGAGAGGGCCCAGGGTGGTAGCCTAGTGGCTGAAGTCCTCACCTTGCACGCACCACGATCCTATATGGATGCCGATTTGTGTCCCAATGGCCCTGCTTCCCATCCAGCTCCCTGCCTGTGGCCTGGGAAAGCAGTCAAGGACGGCCCAAAGCCTTGGGACCCTGCACACGTGGGAGATCTGGAAGAGGCACCTGGTTCCTAGCTTTGGACAGGTGCAGCTCAGGCCATTGCTGCCACGTGGGGAGTGAATCATCAGGCAGAAGATCTGCCTCTCTGTCTCTTCTCTTCTCTGTATATCTATCTGACTTTCAAATTTTAAAAAATCTTAAAAAAAACTATGTGGGGGAGGGCCCAGCACGATAGCCTAGTGGCTAAATTCTCACTCTGCATTTGCTGGGATCCCATATGGGCACTGGAGTGTCCTGGCTGCCCCACTTCCCATCCAGCTCCCTGTTTGTGGCCTAGGAGAGCAGTGGAGGACGGCCCAAAGCCTTGGGACCCTGCACCCGCGTGGGAGACCTGGAAGAAGTTCCTGGCTCCTGGCTTCGGACCTGTGCAGCTTTGGCCATTGTGGCCACTTGGGGAGTAAACCACCGGATGGAAGATGTTTTGCTCTGTATCCCCCTCTCTGAATATCCTTCTTTCCAATAAAAAGTTTTAAAAAATAAATCTTCTTTAAAAAGTATGTGCAACCAGATATCTTCTTGTAGCCTGGGAAAGCAGTTGAGGACAGCCCAAAGGCTTAGGAGCCTGTACCCACATGGGAGACTGGAACAAGTTCCTGGCTCCTGGCTTTCCTTTTCTTTTTCAAAAAAATATTTTTATTAATTTTTATTGGAAAGGCAGATTTACAGGGGAGATACAGAGAGAAAGATCTTCCATCCATTGGTTTGTCCCCAAATGGTCACAACAGCTGGAGCTGAGCTAATCCAAAGCCAGGGGCCATGAGCTTCTTTTGGGTTTCCTATATGGGTGCAGGATCCCAAGGACATGGGCCATCCTCTGCTGCTTTCCCAGGCCATAAGCAGGGAGCTAGATAGGAAGGGTAGCAGATGGGACCAGAGCCAGCACTTAACAGCCTGTTGAACCACAATGCCTGCCCCAAGTGATGAACCTCTGAGCTGAGGTGTCTAAGCAGAGCAGTCACAGGTGACTTACAAGGGTGTGGTTAGGTTAGAGAGGACATGCCCTTCCCTGCCTCGTCTCCTTCCCACAGACTGAAGTGTAATTGATGCAGGTGTCTAAGCAGTTAGTTAAGGCCCGGAGGCAGAAAGCCAGGAATGAAGGATGAAAACAAAGACAAAAGAAAAACTAACAGCTTCAGATGGCTTGCACCTGCCTCAGGTGCCTGCCCTCAGGTGCCTGCCCTCAGGTGCCTGCCCTTTTGATTTCTCCTATATGCATGACAAGCCAAACAGTTCCCTTTGGCAGTATTGGCCTTTGGGTTTTCTGTCCTTCGCAGCTAAACCGAATCTGAACAGCTCCTGCTAGCCCCATCACTTATGCTTTGTCCATTTGGCTGTGATGTCAGAACTGCATTGTCTGGAACATGACAAGCCACTTACAAAAGGGGCATGGATTCACCACTCATTCCCAGCATAGTCCCCAAATCCCACTCACATCCCACAGAAGGAATTCCACGCGCAGCACCAGAGAGGTCACCTTTCACACAGCCAAAGGAAGAGTTTTTGTTTCTTTGTTTTTCTTTTTGTTAACTAGGCACAAAACTCCTTTATTTTTCAGAAAACCCTATCAATTCAAGAAGACTTTTTTTTTTTTTTTTGAAAACTGCTTCCTTAGCTGACAGATTAGGAGGAATGAAGAATATTTTCTCTAGCTGCAAGTGACACAAATCTTTCACCTGCCAACTCTTACTTTAATTTGCACACATCAATGAGATATAACGATTACTAAACATAAGTCAGAAAGAGAGAGACCTTCCAAATGCTGGTTCTCTCCCCAGGTGGACACGATGGTGAATACTCGCCCAGGCTAAAGTAAGGAGCCAGGTGAGAGTCCAAGGTCTAGGACCACCTTTGGCTGCTTCCCCAGACCATCAGGAGGGAGCTGGAATGGAAGCAAGAGACACACTCACACCCGTAAGGGATGCTGGCGTCGCAGGCGGCAGCTTTATTCATTAAGCCACAATGCTGTCTCCCACCTTCACTCCAAGAATTTTTTGGTTTTGCCACTTAGTTGAAATGTGACCTTGGCAAATGACTTAACCCCAGAGCATTTCAAGTTTCATCATGTATGAAATAAAACCTCACATAATAGTTGCAGAAACAAATTAAATAGGTTAGCACGTAATTTGGACATTAAGATGTACATTGCTCCCAGCATGTAATAGGTGTTTAGATATTCTGACAACAAAAGGTCTTCTTCACACACTGAAGTTTTTCACTTATTAATTTGAGAGAAGGAGAGAGCGCTCCCTTCTGCTGATTCACTCCCTAAATGCTTAAGTTAGCCAGAGCTGGGGGGCCACCCACACACCCTCCACCCGCCGTAGACATTGGCAGAAATCTAGGATCAAGAATTGGAGGCAAAATGGAAACCAGGTCCTCGGCTGTGGGACATGCAGAGCCTAACCGCCAGGTTTAACACCCATCCCTGCTCGGTTGTTGCACTTTCCAGGTTGGTAGAACCTCATTTTGGCGGGGTTTTTTGTTTTTGTTTTTTGGGTCTCTAACTTTCTAATAACCACAGTGATGTTCATTCTCTCAGGCTCAGCAGCTCCCACTGTTGCTCAGGTGCGAGGAATTAACAGTGAGATCACTGATAATGCTAACAGCTAACTGCACGGTTACTGGTGTCAGACGCTGCACCAAGTCTTACACTTCTATTACTTTATTAAAACCCATTTTTCTTCATTCTTTAGATGCTTTTAAGGATACAAATAAAAGTAACAAATTAGATTTAAGGGTGCATGTGTAAGAGAAATTCACAAAATTACAAGATATATGAAAAATAGAAATATTCTAGACTGAATAGATAGGAGAAAATATCCTCATTTTTAGAAAGCAAAATATTTTAGTCACAATAAAAAATCTTTAAAAGTTGTTCCTTTTAAAAACGTTCATTCAATTAAAAGCCTTAAACTTTATTATGTCAAAGCGCAGGCACACATATATGAAATTGCTACCACAAAAATAAGAATATGCCTTTAGATGCTGATTCTCTTTCTTGTCCACTTGGAATGGTTTGGGAACAAGTTTCTGACAATATCTAAGAAAAATAAATGGCAAATGTGTAAATATATATGTAACAGATGCACAGCTACCTTCTCTCCATTACTTATAAATAGAAGTTTATGTTCCAGACCACATATCTGTAAGCTGAATGTAATTCCAGCATTGTTCCCCTTGGAGGACTAACATTTAAATCAGTTATCTTACAATATGCTATCTTCCCCAACTGAAAAATTCATTCTCATCTGAAATCTTTATGTATATTTACTTTTAATGGCACTTTTTAAAAAAATCACTATACACTGCTTTTTTTAACATCACTTTTCCAGCAATGTAAGAAGATAGGGCCTAGTGTGCCATGACCTAATGACTAAAGTCCTCGCCTTGCACATGCCAGCATCCCATACGGGCACCAGTTCTAATCATGCGGTTCTGCTTCCCATCCAGCTCCCTGCTTGTGGCCTTGGAAAGTAGTCGAGGATGGCCCAAAGCCTTGGGACCCTACAACTGGAAGGTGCTGGCTTCAGATCCAACCACTGCAGCCACTTGGGGAGCGAATGATTAGACAGATCTTCCACTCTGTCTCTCCTCCTCTCTGTATATCTGACTTTTCAATTAAAAAAAAATAACTCTTAAAAAAAACACAATTGGCCAATTTTGAGTCAATCCCATGGGATATAATGAAAGGCTACAGAACCCAGGATCGGGGAGCACAAAGAGAAGGGGGGGTGTCAGAAAAGAGGTGTTTTGCAGCACAAAGCCAGAAAAGATAAGGAAAGAATTTAGTCTACAGATGATGAAAACTACATATTTTAAAAAATGAATTTTGCTGCCAAGTTTTTTTAATTAAATAGTGATTTCCACATAAAAGTCCAATGCTTGCAGCACTGGAACAAGCAGCTGGCCATAAACAGTGCTAGCCAGGTGCCCATACACTGAGTCCATTCTGCTCTCCATTGCTGGGGACCTCACTACGTACAAGTCTGTCTGGCTAGGATGTAAGGCACATGAATGTAAAGTGTTTCAACTTGCATACCTACTTCTGTCTGGTGAGAAAATTAAGAGTGCATGCAAGTGCAGGTCATGGGTCCATAATCATAACAAAAATGATATGGTGCAGTTCGTCTCTCCTTCTGTCCCTTGGGACCCTGGCAGCTCGGCCATGGGCTCAGACTCCAGGCGTGGGGAGTCACACAGAGCTGCAGAGCAACAATGACAGTCCAGTTAGCATTCCTGACACCCACTAGTCCCCTTTCACAGGTCACCTTGCAGTGCCCGATGCCATCTGCTAACAGGAAGCTGATAATGACAATGCTGCACCTATGGGCATCTGAGTTTGAGACCCTGGCTTAGAATAGCTTTGAACCGGGCTCTTTCCTGCATCTGTCAGTGGGGACTCCAGATCAAAGACTGTGCCACTGTGCTCTGAGGTGGCAAAGATGCTTGTCCTGCATAAAAAATATTTTATGGTGTGCCAGGTTCAGTGCCACGTCCTTTGTGGAGTTCACAGATGAGGAGCCGAGGCTCAGAAAGCTGACGCAATCTGCTGAGGGTTTATGGTTCTGAATTCAAGTCCGTGAGGCCCAAGGTCAGCTTTATTTCTACTGCATCATATGACGGAACATCACCTTGCTGCTCCATGCGAGTGGCCAAGGCTGCACACATGTGTCCAAGTGCCCTTGAGAGGAAGGGCACTTTAGGATGTAGGTTGCAGAACACAGAGCTTAGAGGCATTGTACAGTGCAGGAAGGAAGAAGGCAGGGGTGGAACTGTAGTTGGTGTTCGTCCCCAGCCTGCCACACAGACAGGAGGTGGCCAGCCTCTGCAGCACGGCCTAGAGGAACTGCTCTGCTGAGTCTCCCTCCATGACCCATCGCTTCTCGGCTGCACAGTGAAGTCACACGGCAAGACGAGAGGGAGCAAAACTCCCGGGAAAATGCCAGTGGCTTTCAGAAGAAAGGCTCAAGGAATTGAGGAAACAACTTTAAAACCACTTTCTCTCTTTTAACTTATAATCATTCTAGTTCTAAAATTCAGATTTGTTAATCTGTTGAGAGCCATCTAGGTCTAGAAAACAAACCACATTGGGCGTTGGAAAAAACAAGCTTTTTGTGGCTGTTACAAAAAGGCAGCAAGTGATGATGAAGATGGTGACAACCAAGGGTCAAAATAACGAATGTTAATCATGAGGCAGTTCTAGACATTCCCACTGAATCTCTCAGGTAGGTACTATTAACAGAGAAGTCGAGGCACACAGGGCCAAGTCATTTGCTCATGGTCACATAGCTAGAACCAGAACCCATCCCAGCTGGGTCCAAAACCTGTTCTTCCCACTTTGCATGTAAAATTATGTAAATGATACTTCTAAGTAGATTTGTATTTTATTTTTTAAAGAATTTGTCTAGAAATGTAACACAAGTTGTCTAGTGACATTTTAATAGTCATTTTTGTCACGTAGATGCATTATTTACAATAATATACTTCATAAAATTGATATTATGTTTAATTCCTTTTTAAAAATAACAATGGGAACCATCTAATCCTCCCCTTGAAAGCCAGGATCCTATATAGGTTCCGGTTTGTGTCCTAGCAGCCCCATTTTTCAACCAGCTCCCTTCTTGTGGCCTGGGAAGGCAATGGAGGATGGCCCAAAGCCTTGGGAACCTGCACCTGCACAGGAGACTGGGAAGAGGCTCCTGGCACCTGGCTATAGGTGGGCTCAGCTCCAGCTGTTGCAGCCATTTGAGGAGTGAAACAGCAGATAGAAGATTTAAAAAAAAAATAAAAAGAAAGAAAAACTTAAAGGCAAGACTTGGGAAATTACAAATGACTGCATATTCTAACCTACAATAAACCAAAAGGCAGTTAATAAAACAAAGTTTTGCAAAGAACTACTGGATATAGCTAGCAACAGAGTCAAAATAAACATTAAATTTCAATAGCATGCAATGACCTCAACCAACTCACAAACTCCAGGCTACAGGAATGAATGGTATCACTGCCTCTCACTTAGAGAACTAGAAAAAAAATCCCTTCTTGTTAAGAATAGTTTTGAGGCTGAACAAGGACATGTGCATCTTATGCAACAGAAAGCTCAAGCACAAGGGCAACAGGACAAGTCAGCTAGTCATGGAAAAACGGAACAATTCACTAGCTGGCCATTTAGGTCCTTGTTCTAACAAGATGACATCATCTGAGAGACACTGCGGTGCTTGTCCAGAAAGTGTCAGTCCCCCGCCCTGCCACGGAGCATGGGTGGTTTTCATCTGTATCTTCCTTCTATGGTTTCTGACCTTGGTACTGTCTCTGACTGAGTATTACATCACTTCTCCACGGTCAGTGTCAGCTGTCTTTGTCATTACAGTATCTACTAAGTCAGCACTTTGTTTTAGTACAATGCCTCTAAGCTCTGTGCTCTGCAACCTATGTCCTAAACCACAACTCTGAATTTCCTTTTTGATTGCTAGCATTACTTAGCAAGTACCACAGAAGGGGAGAGTGCATGGAGCTATGCTGATGGCTCTCTCTCGTTCCCCACAGAGGTCCCCCGTCATGGAGAGCCCATGCCATTACCTTTGCTGTGCTCTGTTGACATGTCTGCTTTCCCCTGGGATGCCCTGGACAGTAGGTGTGCAGCTACACTTCTTGGCAAATCTCCTCTATTAGAAATGTACAACAGAGACTTCCTGAATTGCAACTGGTCACTGCCTGCCAACCAGCAAGCAGCCTCTGATTTCCCACTAGGTTCTGATCCTGTTGTCTCCTGCTAGACGCTCTCTTTATGCCACCAGAGCCCACCACCCTTGCCTGCTCCTTTCATTCCATCTTCTACACTGTGTCCACACGGATCATTCCAAAGCCCTAAATGCAGCCTGCAGAGCTGGGCCAGAGTCCAAGGACCTCAGCAGGACACACCAGGCTCCCGTGACACATTTGCTGCTTGCATCCTTGTCTGTGGCTCAGACTTAGTGTTTCTACACTCAAATGGTGTACTTCATTTAAGATTCTAATTGCCAGGCAATAACTTCACATATATTTTTTTAAATTTTTGTGCTTTTTAAAAAAGATTTACTTATTTTTATTGGAAAGGCAGATACAGAGAGGAGGAGTAACAGAGAGGAAGATATTCGTCCGATGATTCACTCCCCAAGCAGCTGCAATGGCTGGAACTGAGCCAATCCAAAGCCAGGAGCCAGGAGCTTCTTCAGGGTTTCCCACATGGGTACAGGGTCCGAAAACGTTGGGCCGTCCTCGACTGCTTTTCCAGGCCACAGGCAGGGAGCTGGATGGGGAGCAGGGCTGCTGGGGTTAGAACTGGCGCCCATATGGGATCCCAGGCGCATTCAAGGAGAGGACTTTAACCACTACACTATCGCGCCAGGCCCGAAAAATTTGCTTTTTCGAAATCTATTTGAAAGGTAAAGACAGCAGGAGGAGAGATTTTCCATCCACTGGTTCTTTCTCAAACACTAACAACAGTCAGGGCTGTGTTAATCCCAAACCAGGAACTAAAACACAATCCATGTCTCCTTCATGGGCAGCCATCACTTGCTGCCCCCCAAGGGTGCGTCAGCAGGGAGCTGGAATTAAACGTGGAGAAGGCACTTGAACCAGACACTGTGATAAGGCACAGTGGTGTCTCAAGTGGTATATTACCCAGCCTAACCTCAGTGATCCTGATCTGTTATGCCTGGAAGGAGGACTGGAATCTGCACATCAAATGTGTCCAATGTACACTAGATACAACAAACCGCTGCACAGCAGAGTTCCACAGCCACTCTATCTCACCATCAGCTTTGCTCAACACAACCTCAACTTCTCCAGGGCAGCCAGTGCATCCTGCCCTTGTGTCCCTTTAGAATGTACATGGGCTGTCCCCTTGCCTGAAACACCTGCTTCTACAGCCTCAGTTATTTTCTGAGTCCCAGCTTAATTTGCTCCTCTGACCTAGAAAACAGAAGTGAATCAGTTACAACGTTTGCCTCTATGTCTACTGCATATTTCTATCCTCCATTCCTGGTCATTTGAGCCCCAAGCACCCCTGTCTGGAGATCAAAAATAAGAGTTTCCAAGGCAAGTTCGGTCCCCTTAACCATGGGCCATCTTGGGCACATGGCTTAGCATCTGCAAATTAACAAAGTCAGCTGTTGCTAACATCCTAGGAAGTTCTACCTGTGTGGAAACAAAACAGAGGCAGAGAGATGAACTATATTTTCAAAGATCGCGTGGTGTTGGAGCTGGCATCTGCTCCCAGGCAGGCTGGCTCTCGCCCACATTTAGCGAATGTAGCTCTATCTTCCTTACTAGGAAACAAGCTGGCTGAGGAAGGAGAAGAAGTTTGTGGAGCTGCCAAGTGGCCAAGTTTGGTTTGATTCTGCTCAAAGGTCACAGCTTTCATCTAATTGCAGAAGAATGTGGCAGAAGGAGGGTGCAGCCAGGCACTTCCTGGCCCCGTTGAACTGATCACATCTCCTCCACTGAGTCCTTGACCTCCACCACCCTTTCTTACGTTTATTCAATCTCCTTTATGTCTACAAGACTCAACTCAGCATCACTTCTGTCGTGACAGATGTCAATCCCTTCCTTGCTCCTGACCAGAATCTTTGGGGCGCATGTCCGAAGCACTGGTCCCCTTAAGAGGCTATCATCCCACAACAACCCATCATCACCCCAATAAGCTGGTGGAGTAGAAAAACCACTGCCAGGAGCCTGTCCCCTCCCTTAGGCAGCTTCCTGAACTTCTAAGCACTGCTTTGGGTTTGTAATTTTACTATAATCCCATCTGTTGGTCTCTCACAGAAATTTGGATTGTTCTCATGCTATGAAGGACTCCTTATCTGGATGATGCTTCTGCAAACATACAAAAAAAATTACAAAGGGAATTAATTCTACTAGGACACAACTGTATTGCCCTCCTGGGGGTAAGCTCTTTAACCCCAAGCTTCAGATCAGGAATCTAGCCTTTCTGAGTCCAGGGACCCAACACATACTTAGTATTTACTGGAGGAGCAAAATCAAGTAGCCATACTTCAATTCCCTGTTGAGAATCAATGGTTTAATAGCAAACATTGTCCTACCCTAGGAAAATGTTAACAGGGCACCAATTGCAGAGCTGATGCGATATCAACACTATGAAATCTCTCCCTCTCTCCCTCTAACCCTTCCTATATTCCTTTTCTTCCTTCCTTCCTTCTGAAAGGTAGAGTAGGAAAGAAACAGAAGTTCCCTTCACTGGTTCACTCTGGGACAGGCTCAAGCCAGGAATGCAGAACCCAATCTGGGACTTCCACATGAGCAGCAAGGACCCATGCCCTTGAACTATCAGCTGCTGTCTTTCATGGTGTGTATTAAAGAGGAAGCTGGAATCAAAAGCAGGACGGTGGATCAAAGGAAAGTATCCTGATTATAAAGGTAACTTCAGCGTAACCCCAACGTGTCCTTATAAAGTGGTGCGGCAAGTGTTCAGTGCATGGTCTTTGTAAGTCCTACAAAATCTTTTGGTCTGGTCCAGCCCAGGCAATTGCAGGCAGGATTCAAAATGCAATAAATCCATACAGTGGGCTAATGTTTTCAAGTTGCTAATTTTGTGTGGCTCATGAATGATGTTCTACTATCCAAATGGCCCTTGGCAGATAAAAAGATGCCCCCCACCCTGGTGGTAAAAGACAAGCACACAGGAGGCAGAATGCAGCAACATATTGGTGTAATGTGGCCCACAGTGTGGGGTAGTGTCTCCCAGTTCCATGTGTTGGGAACTTGATCCCAATGCAGCAATGCGCACCAGTGGGCTACCACAGGGATGGCTGTGTAACAAAAGTAAGTTTCTTTGGCTCACTTGTTCTATCTGGCTGTGTGACACTGTCTATCACTTATGATGCACCAAGAAGCCCACCCCAGATGCCACCCCATCCAGAGCCACAAGCTAAATGAACCCCTATAAATGATCCAACTTTAGGTATTTTGACGTAGCAACAGAAACTGGAATAAGACGGATTATGACCTGAGGGATGCAGTCTCTCTCTCTGACAAGTTTAGGGAGCATGTTCTCCTTCAGGGTCTCCAAAAGGAATAAACCCTCACAACAACTTGACTTTGGCCTTGGAAGGTCATTGAAGGATGTCTGCGCTCCAGAACCTGAGAAACATGGGTTGTTCTAAGCCACCAAGCTTGTAGTAGATTTTTACAACAGCCTTTGGAAATTGATGAAATGGCCAGGAGACCTGATAGGAGAACCAAGCACACAGGTTGGCTTTATCTTCATGCCGATGCTTCTGAACAGATTCCTGTTGGAATCACCTAGGGAGTTCAATGATGAATGGATGGATGGATGGATGGGTAAGACAGACAAACAGGCAGGCAGACCACACATACACTATCGCAGGATCCAAAACGAATCTCAGGGCAAAAGGGTGATGCCTTGGATCCAAACATGTTAAAGGCTCTCAAAGACTATGATATATGGGCAGGTTTAAGAACTGACTCCATACCAACGAGAGCAGTCTAAGTTAGACACATTATTTCTAAGCCTTCGCAATAATTCTTACAAAAACATTGTAAATTGAGGAGATGGCAACGCAGAAAGACAACAAGCAGAAGAAATAAAATAGTTTGCCTATGGTTAGGGTCAAACTTCTGTTTGGTTTAAAATAGAATCCTATCTCCTTTTCAATTTTCAGTTCAGTACCATAAGCACTAGAACAGACCCATCTTCCCATCCAATCGCACACAAAATTTCCATTATGATGAACAAGCTATCAACCTGAAAGTAAATATGAAAACCAAAGGCATGAAAAATGCTTAAAGCATCTAAGTTATTTTTTAAATTATGTTATTAAAACTTTGTAAATGTCAAGCCTGTCACTTCAAATCCTGCTGAGAGCAAGGGAATTATATAAATCTTAAATAAATCATTCTAGAATCAATAACCTTTTGTAGGCCAATAATTAAAAACCAATACATTAAAATGCTGACTAACTGCAGGGTAAAAAAAAAAATCTAAGCAAATTTTAAACTGTGGGGCTGGCGTGTAGCAGGTGAAGCTGCAGCCTACAGTGCTGGCATGCCATATGGGCATCAGTTTGAGCCCTGGCTATTCCACTTCCCATCCAGCTCCCTGCTAATGCTGCTAGCAAGGCACTGGACAATGGCCCAGGTGCTTAGGCCCCACAACCCTCATGCGAGGCCTGGGAGAAGGCCCTGGGGCTCCTGGAGTTGGTCTGGCTCACCCTGGCTGCTGTGGACTTCAGCCATTTGGGGAGTGAAACAGCAGATGGAAGATTTTGTTCTCTCTGTCTCTCTCTCCCTCTTCCTGCAACTAAGCCTTTCAGATAAATGCATCTTTTTTTTTTTAAGTCTCTCTCTCTATAAAAAAAGGATTGTTCATTTTAATGGGTCTAAAATGTTAACTAAAGCCATGAATGTTTACTAAAAGAACATGACACAATTTCTGATGTCAACTGCTTTACCATTCATGAGTACTTGAAAAAGTCCACAGAAAATAGGATTAAAAGCCAATTTTATTTTGGTTCCATATTTGTAATTTATCACATCACTAGTATTGCAAAAACCCCTACAATACTAGTGTTGAGACTTACAATCTAGAGGAAGACATTGAGCTCAGCGGGGAAGTAGTTTCAGGAACTTGGAGCTGAGTCAGTCATAGGCCAAAGCTTAAGCTCTCCCCACCACCCGGGTCCCTCTGCCTCCACGCCTTTGAGACAGAGCCCGGCCTTGGGCAGGCCTGTATTTAAAGGCTTACTGAGCAGTGCTGAACACACTACGAGGAGAGCGCAATTGCCATCAACTCCATCGTCTCTAGAACAATCCTCCTCTATAGGAATTGCAGCAAACAGGGATGCTCTGGACTTTCAATTTTTCGGAGGAAACAAAGCCATTTTTTAACACATGGGATTGACATACAGATAAGAATGGCTATTAGGAGGATGCAGGTTCGCTCTCAAACATGAACATGAGCTGGTTAAGAAAAAAAGTCAAAAGTAGAACAAATATTACACAGTATTCCATTCTCTGGGAAATGTAATGTTAGATAGTGATCTATCCTCCGGGATTTAAAAAAATCAGCTGAAGTTTTTCTTTTCCTCATTACTCTAAAAGTACCTCCTCATAATGACTAGGGAAGACTCTGTAGGGTAACTGAGATTAATAGGTTCCCTCCCTCCCCTCTGTAAGCAAGGGCCCGCCGTCACTCACACCTGCCCCTGAGAATTGCCTATGGAGATAGGGACTAAAATAGAAAATAAAGACCAAGGCAGGAAGGCAGGGGCGGCAGAGGAGCCACAAGCCTCCGTCCCCTGCTGCTGAGCCCAAGTGACCTGCCTCCTAGCAGGAGGACACTAGCAGGAGACTGCCCTTCCGGAGGACAGCCAGGATGGGCTCGGTGAGGTCCAGCCCCAGCGGGACACTCCAGAAGCTGCAGGGAGAAGATGTGAAGGGCAATCCTGTGATGGGGATAAGGCTCCGGGCTGTCCCAAGGCCAGCTCTCTGTCCGTCGTCCTCCCTGATGGGAAGCCAAGAGCTCCATGAGGCACCTCTCCCCTTCAGCTCCCTCAGCCCTAGCAGTGTAGCGGCCTTTTGCAGGGCCTAGTCTTGGGGTGAGCTCTTTGTCTACATCTTGCTTTTTCAATCTTCCTTCCCCGTGTAGCCACATCTTTAAATTAAATCTGTTCCCTAGACTTCTTAGACTGGCTTGGTGGCTGCCTGGACCTTGGACTGTCAAGAGACTTGGACTGGAAAACTGATGTGAGAATGCGCCTGCCTCCCTTAGACCACGCAGCTGAGCTGCACTGGGTCCCTCATCTTCCCCTTAAGGACAAGGAAGCAGTGGCAGTTCCAGGGTCACAGTGGGCTAAGCCCTCACTTATGATACTGGCACTCCATACTGAGAAGCTGGTTCAAGTCCCAGCTACTCTGCTTCCAATACAGCGTCCTGCTCATGTGATAGAAAGGCAGCTGTGGATGGTCCAAGCACTTGGGTCCCCGTCACCCATGTGGGAGACCTGGATGCAGTTCCTGGCTCCTGGCTTCTGCTCGGCCCATGCCTAACCACTGCTGCCATCTGGGGCAGCGAACCAGCAAACGGGAGGTTCTCTGTCTCCCATACCCTCTCTTCCTCTCTCTGCCTTTCAGATAAATAGAATGAATCTTTTTTTGTTGTTAAAGCCAAAGTTTCCGTGTGGGGGTGTATGACTACAATATTCTAGAAAATGAACAGCAAAACCAATAATATAAAGACAATATTTTTGTAACACAATTTGCTTCATTAGTTTTTATTAAGAAATTTCACTCTTTTAAAAAAATGCATATTTATTTTTATTGGGAAGGCAGATTTACAGAGAAGGAGATACACAGAGAAAAATCTTCAACCACTGGTTCATTCCCCAAAATGGCCACAATGGGCAGAGTTGAACTGGTCCAAAGCCAGAAGCCAGGAGCTTCCGGGTCTCCCACATGGGTGCAGGGTCCCAAAGCTTTGGGCCGTCCTCTATGCTTGCCCAGACCACAAGCAGGGAGCTGGATGGGAAGTGGAGCAGCCGGGGCACAAACTGGCAGACATATAGGATCCAAATGCTTGGAAGGGGAGGATTAACTAATTCAGCTATAGCACCAGACCCCTGAAATTTTATTCTTAATAGAAAGCCATAATACAGCACAACACAGTCAAAGTTTAGAGAAGAAGCCTCCTAAATGAACATGAAGAAACTTTAAAATATATGTATAATTTATTTTTCCCCAAAATGAAGCGCCCTGAGTGTGTAAAGATGGAAATAATGTCTTAAGGGGAAGTCTGTTCAAGAGATGCAACTCAACCCGGACAGAACCTGTTCACTAACCCCACTGCGGGCCACGCTCCCCTTTCATGCCAGGTATTTTATACCTAATAAAAAGTCTCTATAAAAATTCAACTTTTCCTGATGCACTAAAAGCAATGCCAGTCCCGGCGGACTTTGAACCCCTATCTTGGCGAAGTCTGCAGAGCACAGGGGAGCGTTCTTCAGGGCAGTAAAAGCTGACGCTTTCCACTTCAAACACCCATTCCCCACGCAACGCCCTGGTCCTAACCCAGGGAGGACGGACCTCGGGGTGCACTGGGGCTTGGACCCTGCTGCTGTGAGAGCAACTGCAGACACCAACTCCTTGGGATGGCAGCCCCCCAGGAGCCTCCCAAGGAGTTATTTTTTTTTAATAAATCAGTAAGCTGACACTGACAGTTTACACAGCTGTGTAATCTTGACTGACCTGGGTCACCCCTAGGAAATAAAACTATTCTTATGATCACCAGATCGGTTTCCGAGTCCCGAAGCCAAGGGGCAGAGCAGAGGTTCTCCAAGCGTGGTCTCTGCACCGACTGTATCCACATCGTCTAAGACACGTCAGAAGTGTCACACCCCAGGCCTCATGAATCACTGGGCGGGGAGCTGGTGGGCAGCTACAATCTGCGTTTAGCAGATGTTCCAGGAGATTCTGACACATGCTCCAATTTGAGAGCCCTGAAATCCTGAAATGACGTAGCGGTTTGCAGATGGGGGCAGGGAACGCAGGGGATGGTTAACTTTGTAAGTTAACTCGGTTAGGCCACAGTGACCAGCTGTTGTTCAAACAGCAGGCTCGGGGTGGCAGTGATGACGGTATTTTCCTGATGTGATTAACATTCACATCTGTTGACTTTGAGAAAAGCAGATTACTCTCCAGAAAGTGGGTCAGTCTCATCCTAGCGGTTGAAACCTTCAGAAAAAAAGACAGAGTCCCTGCAGAGGAGTGAGGCCTGTCCCCGCACAGCCCTGGATCTCAAGACGGCAACACCAACCTTTGCTGGAATCTCCAGGTCTGTCCCCACACAAAGGCAGGAGCTCACACACACACACACACACACACACACACACACACACACACCATCCTATCGGTGGTGCTCGTTGCGCAGAGGTACCCCGACTCCTACGGGATGAGGAGGGGGTCACAGGCTCACACATGTGTCCTACACTAAGATGATGATTTTATATACGGGGTGATTGTTTTTCTGCACTGTGCTCAGAGCTTAGTATATAGTAGATAAGCACTCCATAAAGTCCTGATGAATGAGTCAACTATGTTAAACTCAGCGAGAAAGGGAAGTAGACAACTTGGCCCTGAGTGAGGACAATGGAAACTGGTTCACCTGAGGGTGCCCCCACTAAGTTCCTGTGTACAATAATCTCTCTCGAATGGCAGCCAGCGATGCATCAGAAGGAAGCCAATCAGGACCTGGGAGGGCTCTGGAGTGTAATTTCCTACAAGAGAAGCCTCTGAGCATTGAGCAGTCCATCCTGAAGCTGTTGGTCCAGCCACAGGACCCCCGGGGGGCGGTGCCACAGTGCAATGACAGCCTCTTGTCCTTCCCAGCATGCCTCGTTTGCTTACAGAGCAAGCTTTTAGACCAGGCTCTGACCACCATGCTGTTTTTCCAGAAGCAGTAAAATGGAAACTTTAATGTCAAATACTGTCTATTTTAGCCTGCCCCATCGTACTAAGGTATGTGCAGTCTTGTCATGAGAGCAGAATTTACAGACGTCCCCACTGCACTACCAAGAGGGGCCAGATGACAGAAACAAAGGCAATGTAGTCTCCAGCCTTGGGCACCGTCCTAGCACTGCTGCAAGCAGGCCTAACATCATCTCGACTGGGTGATTTTGAAGTCTCCAGGATGATAATTCCGCCTGTCAGGCACAGTCAGAAAACAGAAACGGTTGGCTTTGGCCATTCCTTCAACCTAAGCCTTAGTCCCGTTTCTTTGAGATCATGCCAGATACTCAGTGCTGGCTAGCCAGATTCAGTCTCCAATGAGAGGAGCTGGCACAAATATAGGAGGTAGGCAGAGGTGGTCCGAAGGGGGATTCCTCATATGCCCCCTCCTTTGAGCAGTCAATCCTTAGGCTGAATCTCAAAATCCCTGTTAAAAGCCATAGAGTTCTCCTAGACAGGGCAAAAGCTAACAATCAGGTTGTTGGATTTGTTCTCCAATCATACAGACACCCAGCATGTGCAGAAGGATTCATTATTTCACCAGCAATCCACTCAGCTCACCGAGTGCGTCCCAGGAGCAGGCTGTGGGGCAGGGCCCCGAGGAGGCTAACTACCACTTGTCACCCAGCGCAGGTGCAGAAGCGCCTGAGCAAGCCTGAGTGACACAGGCGGCGTAAACAGTGATTGAAAGAGTGGATGAAAATCACTCAGCAGCTATTAGCGCCCACCAAGACAAAACCAAACTAAAAGGGTAACAGGCCAGGTGAGGCTCCCTCTCCCACTGAAGCCGCACAGGAGCTCTGTGGAAACAGATCTTAAACTACGGCCCTGAGCATCTGGGATTCTAACTGAGCCACTTACGAGCTATGTGTAAGAGATGCTATGACATCTGGGGCTTCTCGCTCTCATCTCTTTACTAAACAATATTGGTACATGACTAAAATCAGCAGACCCAAGCCAAGTGTCCTGGCGTAGGACCAGCCCTGAAGTCAATGCTATGGCAGCCAGTACCACAGCCCAACACCGCACGCCTGTCCATGCTCCCTCGGCAAGCCGGGCCTTTCAGGGCATTCCTTCTCTTGAAAACTGACCCTAAGGGGCTGCAGTTGTGGTCTGGCAGACCAAGCCTCCATCCGGGAGCCAGCATACTATATAAGTACTGATCTGAGCCCCAGCTGGCCCACTTCCTATCCTATTCTTATCAGCAACTTGCCAACGCATCTGGGAGGCCCACTTCCTATCCTAGACCCTGTTCCTAACTTGCCAATGCACCTGGGAAAGTAGCAAAAAACGGTTTAAGTACTTGGGCCCCTGCCATCCAGGCAAAGCAGCAGCTGGGACTTGAACTGGCATTTTTGTGGGATGCCAGTGTAATTCACATGGGCTTAACCCTCTGTGCCGCTCAAATATATACATCTTAAAAAACAAAACAAGCAATAGTTGATCTCAATGCTGAACAAGGATGGATGTACAGCTTCCCCACTGAGGGTTCCATTGATGTTATTCCCCAACCACTCCCACACCCACACACACGCATGTGAATATACACACACACTTGCACTCAACGATTTCTCGGAGTCAGGTCTGTGCTTGATTGAAAGCGAAGAGCTAAAGCCTGATTTACGAGCACTCCTTCTCATTCACTTGTCAGCTGTACCAAATGCATTTCCCAGTGCACTTCAAGGTTTAAGGGGAAAAAAATCCAAAACTTTCACAGGCATGCAAAGGCCTCCAGCAGGGATTCACAATAACTCAAAGCCACACAGACTCACACTGGCTAAGCAGGAGACATCAGAGAAACGTCTTCTAATTGCACCTTGAAGAGGGATGATGGCGATGCTCAAAGATGTAATAATAAGGGTATTTGAGACAACTTAGCGGTTAGGAATGTCCGTGAAATTTTGCTGGAATAAAAAACAGACTTTTGAGATGACTGTGTGCTAAACAGGCGATCTGTGTTGGGACTTCGCCCCACTGCCTCTATAAACAGAAACGGACGGTTGCCGAGGGGGTCTTCCAGGGACTGGCTGAAAGTCTTAGAATAACGAGATCTTATAATATGCCTTATTAGCAGCAAAGAGTGGAACGAAGACGATTCCCTTCCAGAAAGGAAGCGAATATCTAATGTTCCCGTTCAGAGGGGCAGAAACACCAACGAGCATTCAGGAGCAAAAGAAACACTGTATTTTGGACAAAGAAACAGAACATGTGCTGACATTTCCCAATCAAATATTTGTGTCCCAGAAAGAAACCTGAGGATTTCAGCCCACTGGCTTCACGTGCACCAGAGTCCTGGGGGAGAGCAGCGCTGACCGGCAGCTCTCTGGCTTCTGCGAACCTTCAGCCTGCGTGTCTGGTTAGGATTTCTGCCTAACAATCTCTTTATTATTCAGATGGATTAGGAAAACACATTTTTCTTTTGACTTCCCAGGGCTACTTTTTAAGGAATTTACACCCTTCTATTGCAGCGCTTGGATTGGATACGGCATGCATAACTCTCAACTTGGGGCTCGTGGCTTCCCAAAGAAGGCCAGGGCCGTGCAAGGGCGGCTCCGTGTTGACATTCAGCCTCACACAGCAGCACTGGCCAGGACGAGGCCGCTGACTGTCACCTCCTGGCTCTTAGTCAATATTTCATCGCAGTGCAGTTATGGAGGGAGAAAGAAACAGTCCATCTCCCAATAACATGCCTTTAATATGAAAAAAGCTTTCATTACATTTATGGAAGCATGGCCATGCTTTTTCAAAAAGCTATAAAATTGAGAAGCTGTACAACTGTTCCGATGCGGTGTTTTAAGTGCATTGTCATTGCGCAGCGTATACAAGGAATACTACTTGCAATTTTTTTTTTTAACTATTACAGAACTTTGGGTTCACCTTCCAACATTTTAATTTTATTCCTTTGTTAATGAAAAAAGGTGTTTGGAGTAAAACCACAAAATTCTTCTCTAGTTCATGAGAGTTAACACCGGTTCAATTTCTTGGCTACGAAGCAAAGAAGCCATAGGCAGGAGAAAAATCAGTTTTGCTACTTCTACTCAGAATCCGAGCTTTCACATGTGGTCAGCATTGTGCTAGTGGGGGTTAAGCCACCGCCTGTGAGGTCTGTATCCCATAGGAGTTCCCTCTGCTCCACTTCCTGGCCAGCTACCTGCTAGGATGCTTGGGAAAGTAATGCAAGATGGACCAAGGGATAAGGTCCCCACTATCCACACGGGGAACCAGGATGGAGTGCCAGGCTCCCGGCCCAGTCCTGGCCGTTGTGCTCATTTGGAGAAGCAAGCAGTAGACGCAAGAATCTCTTTCTGTTCCCCAATAACTCTTTCAGATAAACAAAATGTTTAACAAAAAGCATTTACAGAGATTTTGTGATAGAAATTTGTAAATACTTGACTTTCTTGATAGAGATCTGCAAATACTTCTTTTGCACCCAGCCTGACGCTAAGAAGCCATCGCCTTTTCCACGTATTCCTGGAGCTAATCCGAAGCTCACAAGCCACAGGTTGGAGGAAGAGAGCAAAGGGAACTCCTGTGCTGTCTCAGGAAGTCCAGGGGCTCCCACCTGACAGAACATTCCATGCTGCTTCTGTAGCAAGCAGGTCTCCTAGCGAGCCGGTCAGCTGAGCTGCAGTCATCTTGCCATTTCAGCGCCACCTGCACAGTCCACAGGCAAAGCACGTGTGTTGCTTACGGCAGAGAAGGTCAATGGCGTGCAGGGGAATAAGTACTACAGATACCTTAGCTCAAAGGCACACAGTTTTTCTCTCATTCTTTCTACTAACCCATGACCAGAACAGGTGTGGACTTGCTCAACTGCATCACATGTGGCAGGAAACATTTTCATTTCAAAGTTGCAAAGTGTATTTGACATTCAACAGCTTTTCATGGTGGGTGGGGAGAAGAGAAAATTAAGCTCATTACAATTCACTGGTCATGCTTTGCAATAGTAATGTCCCTTGGCTCCTAACCAAGATACCCCAATGCAACAACCACAAAACGACCGGACCGGGGAAAATAGGAGTGTTGCCCAAACTCCCAGCAAGGCCCTGAAGTCCCGGATGGAATTCCCAGGCCAGAGGGACACACTTAATTTGCTGGCATCAGAGCATCTGACATTCTGCCCCCAACCCAGCCAGCACGTGGCATCCAGGGTTGGTGTGTACAGGGCCTCAGGCAGGTAGGCAGGAGCCACTGGAGAGAAGCCTGGAATTCCTGGAGGAACAAAGCCTCAGAACAGGGCAGGCAGTCAGCAGACCTGATGGAACCAAGACCCTCAGTAAATTCCCAGAACCCCAAGAGTTTAACACGGATTCACCACCAAATTCTTAATTCCTTAAAGACCTCCATCATCCCCCCCACCGACTCCAAGTCTGATAGAAGACAATGGCATTTCAAGAACTGTGTCCTTTTATAAAATTTATGTATTTTTATTGCAAAGGAAGATTTACAGAGACGGAGAGGCAGAGAGAAAGGCTTGCCTTGCTCCTTACTCTCCACACCCCACACACTACAGCAAGCATTCAGTACACAGCTGTGGCCTGATTCAAGCTACAAAGATAATGGCGTATATTAAGGAAATCCTTGGCAGACGTCATTTTGCAAACTCTGCTTTGTTGGAAAAAAAAAAAACTTCACATATGCAAGTTTAAAGTATTTGAACTCCTACTCCAAAATGGATTTAGAATGTTCATCCCGACAGAACTCGGAGACTCACTACTTAGAACACACAAAAGGAAGTCACAATAGAAGGCGATTTTCGTTTCACGAAACATACAAGATGTAGGTGGGCATCTTCAGGCCAGAGAATAAGACGCTGGGGACTGCATCCAAGTCACACAGCGGAGTTCCAGCTAGATCACAACATCTTAAATGATGGAGTCCTGACAGCATCTGAAGACTCAAGTGGGTGGATTCCTGCCAGCCACAAGGGACCACTGTGCCGCGTTCCCAGCTCCAGTCCCTGCCCTGCCCAGTCCTGACTGATGCAGATATCCGGGCAGTGAAAGCGCAAATCAAAGTTCTCTCTTGCTCCCACTCTCCCTCACCTTGTATTTCTGCTTCTCAAATAAATACATTAAAGAGTAATTTGAAATACAAGATTTACATCCTAATGCTATTTTATGCCAATAAACATTAGGAGACTATTGTCTCCATTCTAGAACCTGCTGCTAACCATTTTGTTATACAAAGTCTCAGTTCATCAAGAACATGTGTCTGGAACAAAATCAGCTGGGTACACCTGCCAGTCCAGGAGAAAGCAGCATTTCAGCTCCAACAGCACCCTGGCCGGAGATGGAACCTACAAGTCAGTTAGGCTTTGGTCCTTTCCAAGGTTATTGCTGCCTTGCCGATCTATTTACCACCCCATAAACGGGTACCATGTGTCTCAGGGACAGGGCAGTGTGTGGACAGGATACCCTGGGGTAGATGAGCCCTGGTGTGATGAGGCCTATGACGTCATCTGGAGTATCTCTTTCATCTCTTTCACAGATCTGAGCTTGGGTCCTGAGCCAGAGGCCCTTGCTGTTGTTACCACTCTGGTCCCTGATCTGCAAGTGGCAAAATCAACTCCAGCTTCAACCCACAGAATCAACAGGATGTGGAACAGTGGAACAGCTGCCTTGGAAGCAACAAGAAATCCAGGCTAAGTCAAGGGGCAGAAGTCAGGGCCACCCATAATGGATGCATTCAGCAGCAGCCATCACTCCAGGGCCTGCCTGTCCCTCAGGACTAGGCAAGGAGGACCCTAGAACTTACAGTGCTGGGGAAGGAGCAGCTAGGGTGAGGCTCCCAGCCTACAGTGAGTGCCCTCGCACCAGAGCCCCTCACCCAGCAGGAGGGAGGCCCTGCAAGGAAGCTGGGAGTAACTCCAGCAAAGGTAACTCGCGCTGGGCATGCCCACCAGAGGAGGGGGAGCCTGAACATACTGCACATACTGAGGCCGCGGTGCCAGCCTGTCCCGCCCTTGGTCACAGCACCCGAGGGCCTGCAAGGGAGTGTCAGGCCTGAGGAGGCCCTGCAAAACTCTAGAAAACAGAGTTTGGGAGAACGGAATGTTTATTTAGCACTACCAGACTCCGCACAACCTTGAACATGTGATTAGTAAAAGAATGCCAAGAATCTTCAAGTGGAAATCCCGGATCCTGTTGGCCCAACCAGGACATGCAAAGGCTGAGACTGAAGAAACAGAAATGCATCTATGGGAGAACTCACTGAGTCGGCGACTTCCTTCTGCAGACAACAAAACTATGCCTCATGCCCACCGGTTCTGTTTAGAAAATCCTGACTACTCCCTCCATCAGCAAACACGGAGCATCCTGATGGACTCAGTTTCTGGCCGCAGTCTTCACCGTTCCAGCCCTGACACCCCTCAGCCACAGACTCCTTGACTTCACCTTTGACCCAAGTGGCGCTCCTGCCACAGGCTGCGTTCTGAGAGCTGACTGTGCTCCGGGCACTCTGCCCCAGCTTTCACCCACACTCACACAGCCTATACTCTCCCACCTGACAACTCCCAAGACAAAAGCTGTTCCCTAGTGGAAAACCAGGGCATTAGATGCCAAGGGGCCAGGTAACAACCCAAAACATAGTGAAAGCATGGCTGTTCACCGGCGCACCTGGGAAGCTCACTGCAGAGCAGCGCAGTGAATTTCTGGTCTAGGGAACGGGCCACACAGCCACGCCAAGCCCTCCTTTCCTGCATGGAGGAGGTGGACCCTCCCGGGAGGGTGCCTTTCTGTCCTGATGTGTGGCTCATTGCGCCTGTGCCCTGTACCTGTCATGTGCCTTCCTCAGGAGGCAGCTCCAGAGTTCCACAGGGGAGGACCTTGGGCAAGGCAGCCTGGCTGGGGAAGGAATGACAGACTGGTCGTCAAAAACACATTCGCAAAGACACTTGTGCATGTTTACCCAGACTTAATGCCTGTTTGAGGTGACTTTCGGTGAAGGTGCTGAACATGGAGGGACCCCCCATTTCAAGCCACAGCCAAGAGAATGTGCCTCTAAGGAGAGGGTATGTCAAGTTCCTTCCCATCTATCAACTGCAAAATGATCAATAGCTTATGTAATTGTCTTGAAATAGATATGAAAATCTGGATGAAACATAGCTTTTAAAAATAAATATGAACGTGCCTCTTACAGCTGTGGTTGAACAGTTTTAACACAAACTTTGAACTTTCAAAATGCAACATACAGGGTGGCATGTGGCATGCCAGGTAAAGCTAGCACTTGTGTGCTGGCATCCCATTCGTGGGCTGATTTGTGCCTCAGCTGCTCCACTTGTGACGCAGGTCTCTGCTAGTGCCCTTAGTAAAGCAGCAGAAGACGGCCCAAGTGCCTGGGGATCTGACATCCATTTGGGAGACCTGGAAGACGCTCCAGGATCCCGTCTTCAGCCTGGCCATGGAGGATATCTGGGAGACGAACCAGCACTTGGAAGATGTCTTCTCTCTTCCTCTCCCTTTGTCTCTGAAACTCTGAGTTTCAAAATAAATAAGTAAATCTTCTAGCAATCTAAAACCCAACAGCAGTTTGAATGAAGCCTGGGACTGAGGCAACAGTATGATGCCAACATTCATTTCTTAGTCCTGACAACTGTGCCAGTAGTGTGAGATGTTAACATTAGGGGGAGCTAGAGAGGGGAACTTTGTGTACTATCTTGGTAACTTTTCTATAGATAAATCTAAAACTATGTCAAAATAACGTTTTAAGAAAGTTAATATGGGGCCTGGCATAGTAGTCTAGCAGTTAAAATCCTCACCTTGTATGTGGTGGGATCCCATATGGACACCAATGCTAATCCTAGAGGCCCTGCTTCCCATCCAGCTCCCTGCTGGTGGCCTGGGAAAGCAGTCAAGGACAGCCCAAAGCCTTGGGACCCTGCACCCAAGTGGGAGACTGGAAGCGGCTCCAGGCTCCTGGCTTCGGATCGGCATAACACCAGCCATTGCACTCACTTGAGGAGTGAATCATCGGACGGAAGATCTTCCTCTCTATCTCTCCTCCTCTCAGTATATCTGGCTTTTCAATAAATAAATAAATAAACAAATCTTCAAAAAATAAAGTTAGAATGAAATAAGTTTCCTATCTTTCTAACTGGAAGTGAATAACTATCTCAAAGTTATAGTTTGTTTAAACTTTGTGTTAACAACCTCTTTTTTTTGTAAGATTTGTTTTTATTAGAAAGGCAGATTTTCAGAGAGAGGGAGAAACAGAGCAAAAGATTTTCGGTCCTCTGGCTCACTCCCCAAGTGACTGCAACAGCAAGAGTTGAGCTAATCCAAAGCCAGGAAGCAAGAGATTGTTCCGGGTCTCCTATGTGGTGGGTGCAGGGTCCCAAGGCTCGGGGCCATCTTCTGCTGCCTTCCCAGGCCACAAGCAGGGAGCTGGAAGGCAAGTGGAGCAGCTGGGACACAAACTGGCATCCATATGGGGTCCTGGTGCATGCAAGGCGAGGATTTAGTCACTAGGCCATCGTGCTGGGCCCCTTGAAATCTGTGATGACTTAAAAGCTTAAAGCCAGTAGATCCCAAAGAGGAAGAGTGCTAACCTGTACACCTCCAATGGGCCTCCTTGATATTCTGCAGTAAGAGGCAATGAAATAAAATCTTCCTAGAATCCAGTAATGAAGTTTTACTGGATTCTGCATAAAAGAAAGTTTGTCAAAGCTCATCACCACCATGTCTTAGATTAGCTTGCAGTAGACAAAAGAACTGAGGCCCCACATGCCCTGGAATGAATATGACTACATGCATTTACACTATGATAACCTGCTCTTAAAGAGTTCTTCACAATTCATTATTCATAAATAACGAAAAATAAGTCATAACACTTCCCCGAATCCAAATGATAAGTGAGTTTTTTAACTGCTTTGAAGACGAAAGAAAAAAAAATGTTAATGGGATGTATATGAAACAAGAAGTGAAATAGAGTGAGGAGTGCAGTACCTCTTGTATTTTCCCCTTCTAATTACTTTACCCTTTGATGGAAGGAACAGATGCTACCCTGGGGTCAGCAAACAGAACAGCGCTCCTCCCTGTGCCTTCCCCTCTCCCAGAATCTCCCAACCCTACTGTGTCCCCTCTCCCCACTTCAGTGCAGTCACTTCATCTCTTCAGGTCTATTTTCTCCTCTGTAAAATGAGAAGGGGCTAGGTGAGGCATGCAATGGGAAACCAGGACCCTACAGCTGTCTTGTGAACCGCAGTCCTGTCTCTTAGCCCCACCGATGTCTCTGTGTGTGTGAAGTTATTTGCTAATGTTTGACAGACAAAGGTATTTTTCATCCACTCCCAGGTCATGGACTTCCCCTGACTATCTGAATGCTAATACTGTGTCCTGGCACGGTGACAAAAGCCTGTGAGTTTGCTACCCTTGCCTGGGATATCTTCCAGCTCTAATATACTGACTCGCAGTGGGACTGTGTACCAATGAAACAGAGCTGTGGTGGAGCTTCCAGCACAGCGGAACTTCCGTAAGGGGTGGTTTTCATGTGTTACGGCCAGCACGGCAATCACACATTTACTCTGTTGAGAGTTTCTGTGTGAAATGCAAGAAAAAGGAAGCCAACATTCAAACCCCTGTATCATAGTAGAGCAGGGATTCCAAAGGCTTTTAAATTGATGCTGTCTATAGAATGTTCTTCTAGAATCCTTAGTTTAGGTGCTTTTTGGGTCAGACTGGGGCCACTGGGGGCCAGACAGGACTCAGATCACTAGTTATATAACTTAAGTGTTCAAAAATAAAATCGCAGTGTTCTATTCTCTTATTCCCTCCAGAACCGATCCTAAAGCAGAAACAGCCGAGGACAGAGCGTGTTCAGATGCGGCTGCTCATCAAGTGTCAGACCAGGTCAAAATAGACCAAAAATTGTGTAAGGATGCACAAAGGAAAAACAGCATCTGAAATGTTCATAAGTAGGGTGGTTTGCAACTCCTGCTGCCCTGAACAGAAACTCAAGGAGACTAAATTAGTTTTGAAACTATTTCAAAACATGTTATTTTTAGAAGAGTGTAGATTAAGCCTTTTGGTTCTTTTCTAAGAGGAAACTGCATCAGTCTCCCGGAGGGCTAGCCCCTTCTTATTTTGGAAATAAATTTGACATTATTCTCCCTTTGGGTGAGTAAAAAGTGTGCAAGTTATAAAGCTGCTGAGCTTGACATTAAAAATACCCCAGCATTTTATGACATAGCAAATTCTCTGCTTTCACTTCTATTTTCTCTAGTTCTAATCCCACAACTAAATTTGCAACAGCACTGGAGATCTTAGGAATTTCGAGGAAATTGCTTCATTCCCTTTAAACTTCCCCAGAAAGTGAAGTTGTCTGCATATAGGGTGAACCCAGAAGGAAACGGCCCCAGTGAGGCTAGCAGCTGCCAAGATTCACCTAGGGTCTTGCTCAGGGATACACCAGGCTATCTGAAATGTAAGAGCACCCCAACCACCACTGGCTGGCCAGGGAAAGGGCCTTCCCTCCTCTCCCACCTTCAGAGCACAAAAGGCCCTGGCCACCAAAGGTGCCCAGTACCAGATGAGACATTTTCTCAGGGGCTTTGTGTTGGTCCCTGGCATGGAGGGTGAGCTACTCATGGACGCAAGGGGAAACCTCTGGGCTCCTGACCACGCTGGGGGAAGCTGTAAGCAATGGGTTTGCTCTGCAGAGAGGCAAGCGCTCTGCTCAGCAGGTGCTGTTCCAGGAGGTGGGCCAGAGACTATGGGGATGGTGCTGAGCTCCAAGGCTTCTAAGTATCCAAGAATCCAGTGCCACATGCCTGTCTCTCCATCTGGAAAAGCAAAAGCAACCCACACGCTTTCTTCACAGCATTTTGTAATATCTTGTTTAAAAAAAAAATCTTTGTAAATAGCTAAGACATTTAGATCTACAAGGAAAAGTTTGGAAACGATCAATCAGCTGTATTAGGTCATTGGCCATAAAACCTTCTTGAACTGACAAATTTGCAAAAATCAGCTGCTGACTAATATGCTGCTTCTTGTAATTCATAAAGATTGAAGCTTTTTTTTCTTATTTTGATGTGCTATGCTAATGTCCCGAGGAAGAAAGCTTCACAGTCACTGGCACTGGCATGAACCATAACTACGAGGTGGCTCTGGGAAACGGAAGAAAGGAAAAGATGAACCTGATGCTACTGATGACGGATGTACCCAGACGGGCATCCCACTACAAACAGGAGGTGCAGGTGGAGATGCAGCGACACCGTGAAACGTGCAGATACGAGCCGCAGTCATCAGAAAAGCCAACAGACACAAGTAGAAGAAAACCGACGATTCTGCAGCTTCCAGGGAGTGTATAACCTACCAGTCAGATGTAACAACAAAATCCAGTAGGCAGGACTTTTAAAATTATAAACCTGGGGCTAACCCAACAGAGGTGGAGCTCATTCCTGGCTAGTCTAAACCTTCATCTCTTGAGTTACTGTAATTTGATCAAGAAAGTATCACAAAAGTAGAAAAAAAACAGGAATAATCTACAATGACACAAATACTGAAAAACAGGTCAGGTAGAGAGACTAAAATTAGGTTAAGTGTATGCATGAAGCGGAACAGATCATGACAGGTGTTAAAGATTGGTGATAAAACACACCTGACATAATTATTTCACAAATACCTGCAGAAAATGGCAGTTGTCCATAAAAGGTAAGTCACAGCCAAAACCAAATGCAAAGAGAACAGACTGACCAACCAACCAGCCCCGCACACCTGAGAGGACAGTGGCCATGACAGCTACCCTGGATCAGGTGCAGGACAAAGAAGGGCTGAACCCCACAAATGCGACTGGGACCCCTGGAATATCAGGGAGGAGAAATGCCCAGAGCAACTCCTAGTCCTGATGCTCCTTTTTCTATTCCTCACTTCCACCTATATTCTAATCCTGCTAGATGTATCCTCATTCAGGCTCTTTCATAAAGCCCCACAAAGACCTTGCTTCCCATGCCTTTCTTGCCCTTGCTATCTGGGGTGGGGAGGGCAGTGGTGCTTACCACAACAGATCTAGTTAACACTCTGGGTGGACCAAAGTCAACCTCCACCGTGGGACATGCTGCGTATGGAGCAGCTGCCCCGTCTCCGGGCTCTCTGAATCGGGGACCCCACAGGCCAGACATCAATTTATAAACAGAAGTGAAAGGCAGACAGGGCTGGCACAGTGGCTCAATAGGCTAACCCTCCACCTTGAAGTGCTGGCATCTCATATAGGGGTCAGTTCCAGTACCAGCTACTCCACATCCAATCAAGTTCCCTGCTTATGATCTCGGAAAGTATCAAAGGATGACCTCAGGCCTTGGGACCCTGCAACCAGGTTGGAGACACGAAAGAAGCTCCCGGCTCCTGGCTTTGGATCAGCTCAGCTCCAGCCACTGTGGCCATTTGGGGAGTGATCCAGCGGTTGGAATATCTTTCTCTCTGTCTCTCCATCTCTCTGTAAATCTGCCTTTCCAAGTAAAATATAACTAAATCTCAAACAAAACAGTGATAGGCAGAAAAGTGACTCTTCTTCTGCCTCCTGGGACTCCTTGAAAAGTCCTCCAACCCCAGTGCCCTCTCACTCCCCCTCCCAGGTCCCAGGTGTGAGTTACCCAGTGTCAGAAAGGGGAGAGGACAGCCAAGGTGCTTACAGCTGGAAAGGAGTCCCTGATTGAGAAGGAAGAGGGCCAGGGTAGCACTGCTTTGCTGCGGAGGAATCTGCACCCTGAGGAGCTAAAGCCTCATAGAAGAGTTCGCAGAAAGTCATTTTCTAACTGTCCTAACAATATCCATTTCCAACAAAGACAAAAGAAGAAAAAAGGAAAAATAAACATTTTCAATCAAGTGATGAAGATTAGAATCCACTTTCTGTTTTGGAAGTATTGTCCTCCAAACTCAGCTTTGGAAACACCTGTTCTTAAAAAGAAAGATGGCACCACCCGCTGAGGGCAACAATCATTAAAAGTGGGCACCCAGTGCGATTCTGGACCTGGCACTGGGCAGGCTGGGACTATGGGAGGGTTTGATGGTGACCTCACAGATGTTTTTGCTCTCTAAACCCCTGCTGCTTTTCTTTAAAAACTGCTTAGCTTCACAGCTTAGCCCATGAATGTCTGCAGAAGTTAGGTGCTAAAGAGACTTCCGGGAAATGACAGCAGAAAGTGTCACCTGTCCTCGCAGCTCCAAGAGCACAAAGCAGGGAAAGGGTATTTACAAGAGGCCATTTGGTTAACATATGCAGGTGCATAGGCCCAGCAGCATAAACCCAATTCAGTTTCCCCATGTATAAAGCAATGTCCCTATGTTTAGATAAACCTTTATTATTTGACCAAAAAAAAAAGTTCACAGCTTTGATTACATTTTAAAAGAACTAAACCGAAAGGCCATTGAGCGAATACACTAACCAATGTGACACAGGCGTGCATCAGGTGTGTGTTCAAGGGACTGTCATATGCATGGGTGTGTTTTCCAGGGACGAGGACCACGCACAGTTACCTAGAACAGACAACCCAGAGCCTATGAATGCTTGTGATTCTCCGAGTCTGGAACCAGAGACAGCCCTTGGCAGGTCTGGGTCCCCATCAAGCAGCAGACTGTAGGTAAGTCACTGAGTGAAGTGGGGCTCTTTTCTCACTTTGAAAACAGTAATTAAACAGTAACTGCCTTGTGCAATTTTCTGAAAGCCTTTTAGAATGCATGGAAAGCAAGTGTACACTTGTGGAGTGAGAAGTTCAAAAGAGCAAGAACCTTCGCAAAGGTCAGTCTAGCAAAGTTCCACCAAAAGGTGGGTCCTGAGTCCCAGAGAGGTGGCTGAGCCGGGTGGGGTTGGGGGGAAGCCAAGCACCAAGCAGCCGGGTGGAACTGCTACCAAGAGGCGGCTTCCTAAGAGTGAGAAACCAAGGAACGCCAGCCAAGGGAAGCAGGGCTGAAAACACGGGCAAAGCAGGAGAGGGATGAAAGACAAAAGCCACGGGTAGGGATGTGTCTAGAGAGCTCACCGAGTGTGTGATGACCACCTCTGCACCTTACGCTCAGATGGGCACACTGCAATGCTTTAAAGGTCCACACATTGGGGGAACATTTGACATCATGGTTAACACACCCTTGGGATGCCTACTTGCCACAGTGTTGGGTTCAAGCCCCAGCTCTGCTCCGATGTGTTTCCTGCTAATGTGCACCCTTGGTGACAGCAGATGGATATCTAGATGAAATTATCAGCTCCTGGCTTCAATCTGGCATAGCATCAGCCACTGGGGGCTTGTGGAGAGTGAACCAGACGAAGGGAGCTCCTTCTCTATCTCTCTGCCTCTCAAAGCAATTTTAAAACAAAGGATAATAATGTACATATCACTTAATAAAGGGTTCTTCTAACCCAACTACAACATTTCAAAAGGCAGTTCTACAGTAGGATATACCATTCAATAGCAGCTTTAATGCACACACACACACACACACACACACACACACACACACACCTGGGACAAACAAGCTAATTTTTTAAAAACCCTGCCTTTTTTTTCCCCCAGAAACCTTGAGTACATGCTAATGAAAACCAAAAATCAGCCAACAATCAAAAACTATGCACAGAATTCTTCCTTCTGCTAACAGACACTTCAAGGGGAAAGGCTGAGGTCCAGACCACGTTCAGTCTGGGTAACTGCTAGTGGCAGTAACAAGCATGCCACGTTGGGATCTCCTACAGGAACGAAGGATAGAGAGTGCTGCACAGAATGTTTGCACCGTCCTGTCCTGGGCTGCCGGATCACATAACTGTCTAAACTTACAAACCTGATTCATTTTGCAGGAAAACTAAAGACAACTTTATTATAGCTATAAAAATAGGAATTCATGTAATTTAAAATGTAGAGTGCAAGTAACTACGGAAACAGACTACTCAGCCACTGAAGCTGCTTTAGTAGTGTCAATGATGGGGAAGGAGTAACCAGGCTGTGATTCTTACAGAGTAATACACAGAAAATAACCTGTAATTAGTACTACTCCAGGAAGATATGTAGGCAATTTAAAGTTTGCAACTCGCTAATAGTATAAGCAAACAAAAATACAAATTATTTTCAAGCACTTTGGAAATAACTTAACCAAGAAGATCTGCTTTCAATTAACATGTCAATTAAAATTATTCTTATCTTCTCATTAAATGAGGAAAATGCACCTGTCCATGGCACTAAAAAACAGTAAAACTGCACTTACAATGTGTCAGGTTTATAAGTGGAGCTCCTCCGTAATTTAAAAATGACTCCTTTCTGTTTTCAAACAACAGGCTTAATGACTTTGGTTGGGTGCAATGCCTGATCCTATTGCAATCATGCTGTTTTCTTGGAAGAAGGATGGGGGAACAGCCACCCCAGTCACCTGAAGTGTTAGAGTGCCAAGGATGTAAGCACAGTGTAACCACGGGGTAGGCTGACCCAGCCCTGGATGTTCACCTAAGGGACATGAAGGGTGCACATTCAGGCAGAGGTTTGGAGGGGAATGTTCACAGTGCTTTTCTTTGTAAAAATCCCCACCAAGAAGCAACCCAAGCATCCATCAGTAAGTAAATGACATAGTCATCAGATGGAAGGCTGCTTCACCACTGAAAGGAACAGCTATGGGTAAATATTGCAACATGGGTAATAACTCTCCAAATAATTACTTGTTGAATGAAACAAGTCAGACAAAAATTAATATATACTGCACGACTCCATGTTAATTTTAGAGAATGGGATCTACATTACAGGAATCAAACGAATGATTGCCTAGGGACAGGATGGGGGTATGACAAGTGGAGGTGAGAATACTTGTGGGGTTGATGGGTATGATCACTATCCTGAAGTAGGTGATGGTTTCCTAGTAAGCCAAAATTCATACGTGTGTCATACATACGATGCTCACATATGCCAAAACTCATCAAAATGGTGTGTTTTAAATATAATCAATTGTAAGTAAATTATACTTTAATGCAACTATGCTTCAATAAATGAGTCACAGAGAGGAAAAAAAAGGGGAGGATGGGAGGCTGAACTTCAGGAAACTGACAGAACAGGCCATGGCTGAAGGGGTGAACACTCTAAAGAAGCGTTGTCTTGGAAAACCACAGAGAAAATGCAGTGAAACATATCCCACAGGTAGGAAAGGCAGGACACTGAGGCTCAGGGCTCCCCAGGTCCCCTGACCGACAGTCCAGCGAGGCCCTGGTGTAGATGGAAGCGTGATGCAGGGAAATCCAAAGTCTTGGAGAAGCAGAAGAAAAGAGAAACGGCTTTTTGGGGCCTGACCTCTAGAAGAGGAAATGGAACACTGTTCCCCAGGGTGGTCCAAGCCAGTTCAGCAGAGTGGTAAGCAAAGAGGTCTGACATGAGAAAGACACAGCATCACAGACTGGAGGGACACCAAGGAGCAGAGCCACCCAAAGGTAGGAAGTGTGTCTGGCAGGAGTTCCGGTTGGTGGGTAGAACCCCTCACTCACTCTGCCTGAGCCAAGCACTTGTGTCAAGCGCAGTGTGAGTTACTGTGACCAACCGAGACTTGCTGTTCTGTGGCCACAGACCTGGCACAGAGTCCCTGGAAAAGGCAACAGTGATTGGAGAACCCAAAGTGTGTCCTTCAGAGCTCCTCAGACCACTCAATATTCCAGGAGCACCCAGGCCCCAAGGGGGAGGAGAGGTTGCTCACAGCTATTTAATGTTTTATCTCACCTATACACAGTGTATTCTCCAGGCTGCCCCTAAGTCTTGCCAGGATGAAGTCCCCACAGCAGCTGGCACATGCTTGAGACTTCAGTGTTCATGTGAAGTGTGACACTGCAGCCAAGAAGAAGAGCAGGCCCTGTATGCTGTAGGACTCAGCATCATGCCATGGAAACAAAACAAACATGCCTGGAGGAGAGATGGTCACAGAATTGTATTCATGTCCATGGCTTGTCTCCTTGTCACCTAGGAGGTGCAAGAGGAACCTTGTCATCAGGAAATCTTTGAAGTTATTTCAGGGAAGAGCGTGCTCCAACCTCTCCTCTTGTTTCAAGTTATTTTAACGTTAAGTGAAGGGAAACACAGGTTCATGTGTCAGAAGCAGGTCAAACCCCCTTCCATAGGTTTCTCACTGGGTTTTTAGGCAAATCACTTAACTCTTGTGGGCCTCGATTTTCTCAACAATCACACAAAAGGACCGGACTAAATCAGGGATGTGTATATTTTTATAATACTGCCTCCCTTCTTTGCTTCTCTTCCTTTCCTTCTTTCCTGGGACAAGAAAAAAAATCTACCTACTTCCCAGGCACTAGGATATACCAATTAACCAGACAAGATCTTGGCATTTCCCCTTGATTTCAGAAAGGCCACAAATAATAGAGAATGACATGCGTTCACACCAGGGGCTGCTAAGCACTAGGATGATGATACAAGGGGGGCGGGAGGAGAAGAGGGACTGCTGGAACTTTGCCGGGGCAGAAGCAGCCTCTCTTGAGAGGTGAGCAAAGTCTGCAGGATGAGTAGGAATTAGCTACTACCAGTTCACTTAACAGCAGGGGCAAAAGCCTTAAGGTGGGAGGACGCCTACTTGGTAAAACAAAAAACAAACAAACAAAAAAGAAAACAAACTCCATCTTTGTCATCTTCTATCCCTCCTCCTGGCCTGCATTACTGATATCTAAACATTTTAAAGAACAGCAAAAATATCATTTGACTTGAGCAACGCCTTCAGGACAGGCCCTCCTTGTACACAGCTCCTCTGCCACTCTCAGACGTGTCCCTGTCATAACGTTCTCACTGTTCCTAGGCAGCACTGAACAGGCATGCTCTCTAACAGCAACCTGTAGTGAGAGAGCTCACACTGAGACCCAAGCCAAGGAGGGAAGTATCACAGTCCCCTTAGAATGCTCCATCTGTCAACTCGATCTGATCGTGTCACATTCAGAACTACACCAAGCTACTACCTGTGACTACCCTGTAGACACTACAGCAATGCGACACCTCTCCTCTTTTAGATGCTAAGGTGATGTCACAGGTACCTTAAGAGCCTGAAGCACACTCTAAACCAGCATAAACTAGCAAAGTTGGCTGATAACCTCCTCCCCACCCCCTTCTCTGTAAACATACATGCTTTAAAGCTATAGAACCTACATTTCTCAGTGTGGCTGGCAGAAGAAATGTCCAGAGAGGACCTGGTGGGGGTGGGGAGTGGGGGAGATTGGAGGAAGAGATCCAAATGTACAAATGGCTTCCTACACGAAAAGCACCTTTGTTTTCAAAGGTTGACCCAAAAGGAAGCAGTTACATTCTTAACTAAATGCAAGAGGGGTGTGTGTGTGTGTCCAGGCCTGTGGTGAGGGGGCAGGCGGGGGCCCTAGCAAGGGAAATCATTACCTTTAAGTTCTGGAAGGGAGGCAGCCTGCAATCCCTCCTCCCCCTTGTCAGAATCAGAGTGGCCCAGTGACACAGGCGTGACTGCACAACCACACCTGCACAGCGCCCAACAGCCCAGCACTCACCCACATTTCCTCCCCTAACTTTTGAATAATGCAGCTCATTGTCACCACCAAATCCTAACTTTGCACAAACTTGTACGCGCAATTACTGCATTTTCCTGGAATGTGGAAATGCTGTGCAGGAGGAAATCAACCTATTTGCTCATTCTCAGTCATGTGTCAAGTCCAGAGAGTTTAATGAGGTATTTTTCTCAGGCAGTAAACAGGAAAAGGATGTCTGCTATTGCAAGGTACAACAGACTGTAAGGGCTGTAATGGAAAGATGCTGTGTCTGTCCGTGACCATGGTAAAGTGTTTAAAAGGGTGCGTTAACAAGCAGTATCTCGAGGAACACTAACCAGTGAGCTCGCCAGCCAAGAGCTCTCGGAGGGAAACCCAGCCAACCGCTGTAAGCTGCAGTGCTCATCTTCACCCCAAGTCAGAAGTGCACACCCCAATTTCCAGTAGCCCCAGGACCCTGGGGCAGAAAAATTACACCTGCAAGCCATGTGCCTTCCCACACTGCCACACAGCTGTCCCACGCCCAGAGCAGCTCATTCACACTGCCCTCCTCGGCCCCATTTAGGAACATCACTAACAATTTCAAATCACAACTGTTGCTTTATCTCCAAACAGTGATAAATGGGGGAGCTACATTGGTGACGCTTTTTCTTTTAAGTCATTTATCTGCTTTCTTCTCAGGGGCAAAAAAAAAAAAAAAAAAAAAAAGTGAAAACAAGTGTGAACCTGCCAGGGCTGCTTCTCATTAGGGATGCAGCCCTGGGTCCCTCTCTCCCTCCCTCCGGGTCTGGCTTTCCCTAGCTGAGGCTGTAGCCTCCGGTAAGAAACTGTAAGTGGCCCCGTTATCAAAACTAGGAGGGAAGCACCCGAAAGGGAGTGAGTCAGACAACAGAAGCAGGAACCCCTCCCTCATCCTGGCAGTTCAATTCAGCCAGTTCCCCTGGGGTCAACAATAGCTCTGGTTCAGCAGGAAAGAAAAGTCGTAAGGGAGGGCGGTGGACAAGCCTCAGCGCCAGAGTGGAAGTGCGAGCAGGCAGACTGCGTGCGTGTGCACAGGGACAGCCTAGCAATGGGCGACACGCTGGTGGCAACGAAGGGAAAGCCACCACAATTGAAAAAGCCACAACTATTACGATTGGAAATATCCCTCTTCCCACCCCCGCCGGCACGGGCTTCCGTGCCAAAATCTCCCCGGATTTATTTTCAGGCAAGTGACTCACAACCTCGTCTCCCTAAGTAATTCCAGCCAAATGAGTCGCTGCTTCCACCAGCCCGACTTTCTGCTGCCCTCTGGCTGTCCCTCCCTCCTCCCCGCCCATCCAGCAGAGCCAGACGGCTCCCAGACCCAGCAAGTGTACCCCAGAGGCGCAGGAGGCAGGCTTCCCGCCCTCCCTCCGGAAGGGATGAATGGGGCCGCGAGCTGCGCGCGAACGCGCGCGTGGGCACGCACCCCGGCCAACTTACGGAGGTGGAGTTGGTCCTCGCCTGGCCCTGGTTCCGCACCTCCTGCTCCCGGAACTGCAGCCCCGCCAGATGCTTCTCCAGCGCCTCCCAGTCCATAGGGGGTGCCGGGGGCTCTTCGGGAACGCACGTCCCGCAGTCTGGGGGCTGGACGCAGAGCCCCCCAGCCGCCGGGCCCCGGCCGCCGCGCCGGCCTCCTGCCGGCTGGGGCTTCTGGATCGCCCGGCGGGGAGCCCGGGAGCCGCTCAACCGACTGGCCACCACCACATTGCCATTGTGCCTGAGGTCCTGGGGGTCGTGCGCGTGGAGGTTGCCGTTGGGCATCGGGGGCGGCATGGCAGTGGTGGCGCTCCTGCCCCTGCAGCCGCCGCCGATCCTGGCGCTCACGTCCCCCGGCTCCCGAGCCGGACAGCGGTCATCCCGGTACCTTCGCTCGTCTTCCTCTTCCTCCTCCTCCCCGTCCTCCTCCGGCGCCCACTCATCAATCACCTTCTTCTGGTAGACCGGAAAGGGCTCCTCATAGTCCTCCAGGGCAGACACCAAGTCCAGGCTGCCCCCCGGCGACGGCGAGGATTTGCACTCGGAGCAAGGGGTCACTTTGGTGGAGTTGGACTGTGAACTGGCGCGGCTACTGCTGCTGCTGCTGCTGCTGCTGCTGCCGGCGTCGCTGCCTAGATCCATCCCATCCTCTCGGTAATCCTAAGGGGAAGGAGGCAGAGGGTGAGCCGCCAGGCCGAGTCTGCTCCGGCCACCCGCCGCGAACGCCCCGGCCCCGCGCCCCACGGCCGCCCGCTCCCAAGTGCGTCCACCGGGGAGGCCTAGAGGCAGGATCCCGCACCACCCGGAGGCGTCCTTGCTGTCTGGCCTTCCTCTGCGGGAAACTAACCCTCAAATTAGCAAAGGGGAGCCCAGTCACCGGCGCGCACACTTTTCATACGCGGAGCTCCGGCGCGCGCGCGGACTTTGTTTTAACCATTTTGCACCGGGCGCGCCCCTGCTGCCCGCCCCGAGTGCTCTCCGAGAACAGACACTTTGCCGGAGAATCTCGATTCCCGGGGGGATAGGGTGGGGGCTACGAATTTCGCCTCTGGCTCCGGGCTCCGCGCCCACCCCCACCTGGCCCCGCCCCGCCCCGCCCGGCGGCCGCGGGAGCCGGCTCTGCCCGCTTTACTTTGCAAGGAGCCGCTAGCCCCGGCGCGCTCCCGCCCGCCTCCGCGGCCCGCCGCCGGTCCCGCCTCCTGCCCGGCCCGGAGGTGTGCGGACTCGCGTGGCCGCCGCCGCCCTGGGGAAGGGAGGACGCGCCCGCCGAGCAGCCGAGCCGGTCCCGCCACCGAGCATGCCCAGAGGCTGCCGGGCGCGGCGCAGCCCGCTCCAGGGTTTCACGGCGGCCGGCTGGAGGTTGGAGAGGCGGGGGAAGGCCGGACGGTAGGGGGCCGGGTCGTGGGCGGCGTAGACGAGGAGGCCACTTAGCCGGGGCTGTCTCCTGGGGAGGTGATGCATTTCCACTCCAGACACTTGCATTTCCCGGCCGCGCCTCAAGGCCTCTCTACGGGACTCGTTACCGGGCAGCCGCTCCTGGAACTCCGCAGCACGGGGCCCCGGCGCCTCCTAACGCACGGGCCCTCCCGGAGTAACCGCGTCAAGGGCGCTCCGCCGCCGGTCACCTACACACCTTAGGCGGGAGCCCGGGTGACGTGGGCTCCAGGGTCATGCACCATCATTGCCCTCATTTCCCTTCCCCTGAACTCGCCGCTTCCTCCTCCGCCGCCGCCCGGCTCCAGTCGCCTCGCCGATGAGCAGCCTGCAAGTTTACACTGTAGTGTGGGTGGGACCTGTTGCTGTAGGTTTCCGCTCTGCCCTCTGGGAGGTTCCGGGAGGTTCTGCTCTCCAGGTGTGCGAAGGAGCTAATGGGCTGGGCGATGGGGGCCGCAAAGCGGGCAGAACTGATAGAGGGAAGGGGAGAGGTGTATACGCCCTTGTCCTTGGCAGAATCCTTCGGCTTTCCTACTTTTAGGTCTTTTTTTCTGGAAACTGAGTCAAAGGATTCTGTTCCCGGCTTGCCTGAGTTTGCATGAAGTGGAAAGATCCCAAGGCTGGGGAAACCTAAGATGGGTCCACAGGATTACCTTGTAAAGATGAAGCAATTCCTGGGAGTAGGTGCTTCCAGCTGTAAGAACTAGAAAATGCCCTCCTCTCTGGTGGTTATACTGACTCTACAGTGAACTGAGGAAAGCGTTCATGTGATATCGCGATTGGGCCTGGTAGGAATTCTCCCCAGGCAGTTGTAGCCTGGACCAAGCTGCTCCCCGAGCTTGGCACACTGCAGATGGAGCAGGGCAAATACTTGGGATTGCTCAGTAGGGAGTGGCTGCCACTCTGACAATTCCTTTAGGCCTGCTTAGGGACTCGGTGCGGAGATCTGTTGTTTAAGTAATCCCTGTGAGGCTGGGGCCTGAGCCAGGGCTACCTTGAGACAGCCCTTCACCTGTCTGCAAGCGGCAGTCTTACGAATAATAGGAAAAGAGGGCCGGGGCTGGCCAGCTGTAAAACTGGACCCGTGGTGACTTGAAATGTTGTTTATGGTAACATCTGCAAACAGCTTGCATCATCTCCAAATGTGGCTTGGCTCTTCGCTCATGCCGGAGCCCTGGCTGCCACTTTGGGTGGGGGAGTGGCCCGGGGTGGGGGTGGCAGGTGGCGGTGGCAGGGGTGTGTATGCTGGGTCTGATGTGGACGGTGACTTTCAAAGCTTAGGCCAGAAGCAGCTCCCTGCTCTGGGCAGGACCCAGGCAGCCGAGGAGCGAAGGGGGAGCCTTAGTCCCAATTCAACTTTCCAACAGGAGCCACCCAGATTCCCTCCTGGGCTCCTGCTTATTCCCCTGTGGTCCAGATGGTCCGTGCTCAGGAAATGCAAAAGAAGGCCTAAGAAAAAACACTTGGCAGGGTAAACCCACTTCCAAAAATGCACAGCATTTCAAAGCCAGCTATAAAAATCTTTGAGTTATCTGTACTTTTATTTTCTGACCAGATATGCTGCATTAGATAAGAAAGTACCAGGCTTCCCTCTCCTTTCCCCTCTGTCTGCAAGGTGCTTGGCTAGCCCAACGTTCACCCTGCCGTCTGCTGCCAGGAACCCTCCCACTCTGAAGAACAGAAAGCTCCGCCAACAGAAAGGCCAGCGACAGTCCGCAGAGAGATCCAGTGGAATGGAGGGAGGACTTACAAACTGACTGAAAGCTTCTGTCTTTCTCTTTACAGGAATGGGTCAAGTCAGGGGATTGGAACTTACAGACTTAAACTAGGATTTGAATGGGAACCCAAGTAGACATTTAAATCCCAAAGCCGTAAGTCAGTTATAACAGAAGGGGACGAGGGGGGACTAGGAGCAATCTTCAGGACATTGGAGTGTATCCTTGGAAGGCAGTTCTCCCGAGTGGAGCTCAGCCTCTCTGCCTCGTGCCTGCTTTCTGGCTGGCTCTGTGGTCCTTCTGCACAAGCCCCGCCCTACCATCCACCGTCCTCATCAGAAACCACCTGATCTTGGCCTGTGATCCCCCAGAATCATGAACCAAAATAAATCTCTGCCTTCATCAGTAGCTGATCTTGGATGCTTTGCTGTGATAGTTTATTACTATGGTAAGTGTATTTATTCAAATGGCAGACAGAGGAAACACACAGGGAGAATCTGGTTTACTCCCCTCTTGGTTACAACAAGCAGAGAGCCAAGAACTCTGTCTGGGTCTCCTATGCAGGTGGCAGGAGACCAAGCATTTGAGCCATCCAGAGGATGCTGGAGTGTCGAATGGTGGCGCAGGCCACTGCACCCCAAAGCCAGCCCCTTGTTGTAATACCTTAGGGCTAACCACTGTAGCCTCTGGAAACCTTTGGAAAGTAGATTTCAGAAGTATGGGACAAGTGGCAGTCACCCCAGAACTCCCCTGTTCCACCACCTATCAACCACTAAACACCAGGTTCCCACTTAAATACTGCCCTAACTCCAGTCTAGGCCATAGCATCCTGCAATCACTAATCTCCCAACCAATCCCTGCCTATTCTCTTGTTGTCTGGGTGGCCTTACAAAAATGTGAGTATAGCCAACTTTCTCCCTTGCTTCATCAGCCCCTCCCTAACTGGCCTTAAAGAATCTGCTTCCTGTGGCCACCCCCCAGCTTGTTTTGGCTCAGCTGAAGCTCTGTTCCTGACCAACTGGGTCAGGCAAGCTTCCCGTGTGCACATGACACTCGCTGTACTGTGCTGAGGCTGCTGCTTCATTGCTTCTGTTCCCTCCTAGATGCCTAGAAATCTATCTTATCTCAGACTCTGGTCACACATACATCATGCAAATATATGTAACCGGAAAAAGAAAGAAATGGTGTATAGAACTCTTTTTTTTTTTTTTTTTGTAACATCCTGTTCTAATTCATTTAAAACAAACAGATATGGGGCTGGGCCTTTGATGCAATAAGAGACCACTGGGACACCTGCATCCCGCATTAGAGTACCCAGGTTGGAGTTCTGGCCCTGCTTCCAGTTCCAACTTTCAGCAGCTCATAGTTCAAGTATTTAGTTTCTGCCACCAAGTGGGAAACCCGATGGAATCCCCAGCTCCTAAATGTATTCTGGAGCAGCCTTGGCTGTTGCAGGCAGCTAGAAAGTGGATGGGAGATCTCTCTCTCTCTCTGCCTTGCAAATAACATGAAAATGATAAAAATTTAAACAGAATGAAATCTGGTCACACCTAACAACACTGACTTCAGAATCCTTAAATGGGGCCATGTAAGTCAGGAGCCACTTCCCTGTTGTTCATAGTAACTGGAATGAAATAGAAGCTTTGTCACTATTCCTTGCTGGAATTAATTATATCTAGCTTATCTAATCTTCAGGAACCTTCTATATCTCCATTTACAGGTAAGAAGACTGAGGACACAGGGGGCGGAGGAGGTTAAGTAATTTACCAAATGTCAAAAAGCTGGAAGAACTAGGTGGCAGAGCAGGGACTTGAACCTGGATACCTTGGGCTCAGAAGTCACACAGCCAAAAAACTCAGTATCCCTTGATCCTACTGTGCATGGATGGGTTGCCAAGAAAAAAATGTCAGAGCATGTCTCCTTGTGGCAGCCTCACACTGGATGCCAGTCTCCTGGTCTGTCCAGGCTCTTGGTGTGGTGTTTGTGTCTGCAGAGGAGAAGGCAGCTGGCATGAGCAGCTGCCCTCCTTTGCCCACAAATGCTCGACCTGCTCAACTACCGCCCAGGTCAGCAACTGGGGAGATGACGTGGTATAAAGGAAGGGTATGGACACATCAGGAAGTGATGCTTTTAGAAGCCCCCAAAAATCCTTTAGGAAGGAAGCCACTGTGAGATTGGGGTATGCATTTTCTCATCCATAGGAAACTGTCTGGATTAATATCTAAGGATAGGAAAAGAAGATTGCTTTCCTTGGGGGTCGGTGCTAGTTACAGATGTTCATCTGTAAAGTTAGCATTTGAAGAAGGATATGATTGAAATCTTTGAGCCATAAAGAGTATAAAAAGGTTTACTTGCAAAATATCCCAAACTAATTCTGAGATTATTAGCCCTGACACTGCACCATCTTTCTATTGTGACATTTAGGGTAATAAAGCCATGGCTGGCAGAAGGTTTGTATTTCATCTTTATGGCATGAATTACATGCAAGTCACATGCAGGACACAGATGCTTTGCTGCTCCGCCACCTGAGTGTAACTGCATGGAATGTTGAAGAATGCTGTGGGGTGACGTGTCCCGGCTGTGGAACATCTGGGCTTGCTTCTAGCAAACATTATGACCAGCTTCCTCGTGAAGGGGGCTGTGCTGCATGGTCATAGTGTTTGGCAAGGAGTGAGGCTAAACCCAAAGAATGGCTTGGAAGGTTTCTAACAGCACAAAGAACCTGTGGGTTTCATCCTGGAAAGTATGGGAAGCATTGTATAAAATGTCTCTGCATCTTTTCATTGCCTTGTTACGAGATGTAAAATTATTTACTAATTCAGAATCAGCATCTGTGATCCTGGTCTTCGGGGCCGTTTGGAGAGCGAATCAGCAGATGGAAGACCCATTCTCTTTCTCCCCCCATTCCTTCTCTGTCACCTGCCTTTCAAATAATAAGTCAATCTTAAAACAAAAACAAAAAGAAAAAACAATCTTGTTAGGTAGGTGGACTCTTGGGTGCATGGCTTTGCCCTTTCATTTCTGCAGTGCTCAGGACTTGATCTTAACTTACTAACCAACATGTGCTGCTGTATTTAGAGATGGATCCTATGTACACCTAAAATGATTTTATATTGTGATGTTCCAGCAGGACATGAGATTGTGGTTGCTTCCCACATTGTCCTCAATAAAAATGAAATAGCAAAATAGTACTTAAAAGAATTTCAATGACTTCTCCTCCAAATCAGAAACCAGGTCCCTTGGCTTGACAAATACTCCAGTGCTTACAGAAGTCAAGTGAATGTATGAAATGAAGATTGACCCTAAACAATCGGTGGCCACTGGGAAACAAAGCAACTCTAATTCTGGCAGAGTGTGGTGTTTTTATCAGAGCAAAGTCACCTATGGGGGGGCGGTCAGTGAGGACCTCAGTATCTGATACATGGATTGTGTCCTGTGCAGTGCACAGCCAGTCCCTGTTGGCAGGGACCATGCGACACTGTTCACAAAGGCGGCAATGTGACGGGGGCCTCTGGAGTTGTTCACGACACAGTCTGGACAGTCATACACAGTTGGTAGGAAATTTGTGCTCCATTGGTATGCTTTGGACAGGGAACCTGTTATTCCCTAATACTGTCACACCTTAGTACGGATAACAATGACAAAAGTCCTACTATCAAAACTTATGGTTTTTTTTTCCCCATAAGATTTCTATCATTATATTCTACGCTCCTTGTCAGTCATTCTTAAAAATAAATGAAAATATGTAAGCAACTCTGCATTTATTTTTGAGGCCTTAATTATCATTATCTTTTGAGATAAAATGACATTTTGCATAAAAGCTCAGAGAAGCAAACTAAGTGACAGGCAGGGACCCCAGTCCAAGACAAAGTGCTTCTGATGATGCTGTGCTTTGTCCAAGAGCTAGAGCCACACAAGATGCTGCAGGAAGTGAGGACCTGGATGTTTCGCTCAGCCTAGGCCTTAGGGAATCAGTGCAGGAGGAGCAGAGACAGCCGGGTGAGACCGGAGTGAGGTCTTGCAAGAGGCGTGCTCTACTCCGCACAGCTTGGTGTCTATGACCACGGAAGGCAGTCCCCTGTGCTGTCTGGCCTCATCACCAAAGTGGAGTTGGATGGAACTGAGTCTTTGCAACTGCACAAGTTTATGGGCTGTTCCACAGATGCCTTCAACAGCCAGGAAGAGGAGTGAGGTGGGCACGGGGGCTGACAAGGAACACCAGGGCTGAGTCTCCAAGTCACCAGTGAGCACAGCACGGGGGCATCCGAGTGGAAGCCAAAGACGAAAAGTAGGTTTCATTCTGAGGTCATCACTGGGCCCCAACTGGGCTCCACTCTTAGCTCTGGATCCCCAGGGTCCCAAAGCTACGTGCAAAAAACACAAAGAATTGGAAGGGCTATACCTCCTGACTTGTGCAGGAAGGCCCTGCTTTTCATGCCCATTGTCCTGGCATAGTTACTAATGGTGCCCCTCCTCCTTCATTCTTCACAGTGTCCTGGTTTCCTCGGTAAGCTTTATAATCAGTCAAAATAAGGGGGAATTCATGACTATTCATGAAACTTCAAAGGAGGTTCATTTACCCAAATCTGCCAAAGTTTAGATGTAGTTAGTTAGGTTTAGTTGTATTGCTTTAAAAAAAACCCCAGATTCAGTCCCAGCTGCTCCACTTCTGTCCAGCTCCCTGCTAATGCGCAGGGAAAGGCAGCAGAATGTGGCCAGTGCTTGGGCCCCTCGTTGAACCCCATTATGGACTCAGAGCTCTGGGCTCCTGGCTTTAGCCCGACCCTGCCTCAGCCACTTGTGACCATTGAGGAGTGAGTTGGCGGATAGAAGCTCTTCCTGTGTCTTCCTCACTATGTCAGTGTGACTTTCAAATAAATAAATCTTTAAAAAAATAATAAGTTCAAATATATATCAACAAAAATGATTGAATAAAATCAGTAAGCATGAATTTAAAAATCACACTAACTGTAAGTTTGTTGATGTATGAAAAATATTTAGCTTCACTAGCAATCAAAGAAATGCAGTTTCAATAATAAAGAGGTAATATTTTGCCTGTCAAATGTTTTAAAATTATTTAAAACTAACACACTAAGTGTTAGGCTAGGTATGACTTAAGAAACACTCTCATTATTACTGGTCGGCTTATAAATTTGTCAATAAAAGCTTTCTGAAATGCTATGTGGGAACACATTTTAAAAATCTTTACAAAGTTTACACTTCATGACCTGTTATTTGTTCAATAAATATTTATTGAGCACTTGAATTACCTAACAGGCACTGGGGGTGAAGTGGTGAAAGATACAAGTGTTATTTGCCTAAAATGGGACTTTAGTCTCATGGGGAAACAGATATTACAGGGAGATGACACCCACGTGAAGTACAATCGGTAACAAGTGACGCAAAAGTAGGCTCGGAGCATGAGGGAGCATGTAGGTGTGTGTTGGGGAAGGGACCCGGAGAGGGTAGACCAGTTGGAAGAGGAGAGGCTGCCCATTCCAAGCAGTAGCAGAAGCTTGATTGTAGGCTTTGTATTGGAAGCAGCTTAGCACAGTCACAGTAGAAGCATTAAATTGGAGCAAGAAAATCAGGGGGAAGGGGCAAGCTGAGTTGGAGGGTGAATAGAGGTTGCATTGAGATTGTTCCCGTAACAGCCCTGGATGGGTTGGAAAAGCAGATTGGCATTTTCAGAAACCCTGCATAGCGGATGCAAAGGTCAGGGTAAGGGTGAATGTGGAGAGACCAATTAGGAAGCACCTACAGCAGTCCAGGAGAAACAGGATGGCAGCTGAGGTGGGGCTTGGGGAGATGGAGAGAACCTGAAATAGGAATCAACAGAGCAAGTGACTACATGGACAGAATGGTGGAGGGAAGAGAGATTATCATGGATTCCACATTTGTTTTATAAGCAGTCTAGTGGAAAACTGCTGTCACTTTTCGGAAAGGGGCGGGGGGAGTTTTGGTAGGGGAGGAGAGAGAAGGCATTGAATCCTTTTTGAACATTCTCTATTTAAGATATAAAACATAAAAATGGGGGCCAGCACTGTGGTATAGTAGATAAAGCCACTGTCTGTGGCCCTGGCATCTTCTAAGGGCACTGGTTCAAGTCCCAGCTTCTCTGCTTCAGCTCCCTGCTACTGCAACAGAGGAAGGTACAAATGCTTGGACCCCTATACCCACGTGGGAGACCTGGCTTTGGACTGGCCCAGCTCTGACCGTTGTGGCCATTTGGGGAGTGAACCAGTGGATACAAGATTTATCCCTGTGTCACCCTCTTGATGTAACTCTGCCTTTCAAGTAAAATAAATAAATCTTTAAACAAAATAGAAAATCAGACTCAGGCCCTGTGCAGTGGCCTAGTGCCTAAATCCTCGCCTTGTACCCTTGGGATCCCCTACGGTCACTGATTCATACCCTGGTTGCTCCACTTCCCATCAAGCTCCCTACTTGTGGCCTGGGAAAGCAGCAGTGCACGGCCCAAACCCTCGGGACCCTGCACCCATGTGGCAGATTCAGAAGCTTTTTGCTTCTGGCTTTAGATTGGATCGAGCTGTTGCAGGCATTTGGAAAGTGAACCAGCAGATGGAAGATCTTTCTTTCTGTATCTCCTCCTGTCTGTATGTCTGTCTTTCCAATAAAAATAAATAGATCTTTAAAAAAAATAAACAGACACACAAATGAACATGACAACTAGATCTTCAGAGGTGTTGGTCTGCATCTTACAAGAGAGACATGGAGCTAAAGATAAATATGAAAGCCAGAGCACACAGGTGGTATTTGAAAGTTTAAGTGTGGGTGACATGGCCTGGAACCAGATGGACAAAAGAAGGCCATATTCTGGCCCTGGGGAGTTCCATCATTTATAGAGCTGGGCAAGAAGCAGGTTTGTAAGGCAAACAGAGAGGTGGGAGGGACTCCGGTGAGGTAGCTGCTAAGTCAGCATAAGGACATGCAGCAAGGCCCTGGACTTGGGCATGACCGAGGTGCTTTCTGTAACATCAATGTCAGCTCCATGTCAGCTGCAATGTCAGGCAACAGGAAGCTGTCTCAGAAAACACGTGACGTGCTCATTCTGGGAGATAAACGCAGTCACGTCAGATGCTTTTGAAAATTGTGATGCAAAGTGAGTCAAAGTAGGCATATTACACATATAATAACCAATAAACACTTATATGCCCAGAAAAAATGTGCAGGTTAAAGCTAACAATGGGAGTGTTAAATATGAATAGCAAGATTATACATTAGTTTTTACCTTTACGTTATTCTTTAAAATAATCACAAAATGGATTCTAATTTTTTTTTATAAAACAGAGGAAAGAAAATATGTATATTTATTTTAGTTAAAATGCATGATTCTGAAATTTGTTGAGGAATATCCCATTTAAAAACAGTTGTTCAGGAAGAGATAGAATTAATATTTATGAGTTCTGTAATGACTCCTTTTATAGTTAAATATTATATTTCTGGAAATCATCTGCTAATTGAGTGTTTTTGAGTGTCAGTTTCTATCAAAATACTTTTGTGTTTTTCAGAAACACACTTATGAAAAAAAACTTGGGCACAAAATGGAGTGAAGGGAGGTTTGGCAAATTTTTCTATAAATGACGAGATATTAAGTACTTCTAGCCTGTGGATCATCTGATTTTTGATATATACATACATTACTTAAAGATCAATATACATTGTTATACAATTAATATATAAATTAATTACATGCATGAATTAGAATTGATATATAAAATTAACATTAAAAAATATAAGTTAAAGCAGTGTTTTTAAAATGTAAGAATGCCTAGCTCCCCGGTCATGCAGAAGTAGGTTGCAGGGTGGATTTGCTCTCTTGCCCATAGCTTGCTGACACTCGGACTGAAGGGTTAACACAAACCCTTGCTACTTCTAAAAGGAAGCTAACATTGTATCTGGAATTGTAACTAGGTGTCGTGGTTTGAATATGGCCTCTAAAAGTTCACATATTGAAGATGTAACCCCCTACTCTCCTGTGCTGTCAGTATTTAGAAGCAGGACCTTTGGGAGGGTTGAGGGTTAGCTGAGCCTCTGAGCCAGGGCTTCCAGGGCTAGACAGGATTCATGACTCTGCCAGAAGGGAAAGGATCCTTCCACCCTCCCACACACCCTTCCTGTCTCCACTTGATGCCCAGGGCTGTCATGTAGCCTGGAAACCCTCATTAGAGACCAGCCTCTTAAAATAGATTTCCTTGTCTCCATTATCATGAGAAATACATTCTTTTTCTTTGAAAGTTACCTGGGCTCAGATATTCTGTAAGTGCAGCATAAAGCAGAGATGGTTGGGGGACCTGCCCTGTTTGCCCAGCCCCATCACCAATGTGGACATTCCCAACAGGTGTCTGTTCATGGCTACCATACCCACTCTGCTGCTACTCGGTGTGGCTACAAAGGACTCTGGCTGTCTACTTTGGGAAATGCATTCCACTGCCTTCAGCTGACCAAGGACAGATGTGGTGATCTCACTTCCTGCATGGAATTTCCCTAGGCCGTGTTGTGCTTCACTCTCTCTCCTCCACATTTCTCTCCCCATAAACTGTCTACACCCAAGTCTCTACACTTACCCTGCTACTGGGAAACCGGACTTAAAACACAAAGTCCCCAGGACTGTATCTTCTAAATCTATTAGATTTTTTGATGCATCTGTTTGGGTAAAGGAAAAATGACTGGAGGGCTGTTACAATTTTATTCTATTTTATGAATAAATCTCAAAATCTAATGTGTGATGTCAGGTGTATCAGGAATTCATTCTTATAATGTGATAAACAGGACTGCCCATAAGGATAAAGATCTAAGAACTTGGAAGAGGTGTAGCTTCCAACATAGGCATCACTTACAAAACAGAATTTTTGTTAGTGTTACTAGTATTAGTGACAGAAAACAGCTGCAGGTCCAGGATGATCAGTTTTGCTAATTGTTACTGATTATATTTTTAAATTACACTAATAACTAATAGCCTATAAATAATCTGTTAAAAGACCTTTCCATTTTAATATACTATAATAGATTCATTGATGCTTAAAATGATGTGAATATTTGCTGACTCTAAAGAATACTATTATTAGGATATATGCATATATGTTCGATTTAACTTCTCAATTACACTTGTATTAAAACCTTCAAAATCAAGTTTGCAAAAACAGGCTATGAAAGCAAGCAGCAGAGCCGGTATGAATGTTTGACCTTCTGCTCTGTTACATTCCAGTTAATGATTCACAATAACCTTCGAGGAAAAGCACCATTAAATCAAAGCATTTTGCACGGCTCTCCGGGAGATGTGGAGCCCAGTGCCCAGCGGTCTAAGGCCTGACCAAGTCCAGGGTTGGAGCCGGAAGCACAAGGATCACAAATCCTCCTTCAGGGACAATGTTTTCCCATTGGAAACGTAAAAGTTGTCCTGGATTCCTTGTAAAAATGAGTATTTTTCTTGTTCTGGAAGTCAGAAGTTAGCTTCCTAGGGCAATGCGTTGCTCCAAGTTATTCAAATTGATAAATCTACTACAAAAAAAACAAAAAAGGGTTTTTTTTGCATAATAATCACTGAAATTGTTTAGTTAGCCATTATTATTAGATTATCAGCAGCAGATAACTAAAGCTTTTTTCCTTCTTCACTGCTTAACATATTCAAAACAAAATGGAAAACAACAATATAGAAATCTAAGATGCTGTTTTAGCAGGTGCAAGTACTGACTGTGCCAGCGCCCTCAATGAGCCAGTTTCCTAGGAATTTCCACCGTGAGCGGCTGCTGCGTAGTCTCCAACCTGAGCATGGCAGCACTGGCCCAACCCCTCTCCCACACTCAGCAGACACACTAAGGCACAGATGTTATGAGTCACTTAGATGGACTCTCCTTTTCCATTATGTGCTTTGCTATTTTCATTTTCTTGTTTTTGAAAGTTTGATAGCATTGTATTAATACAATTTACACTAGTCCATTAAAGTAAATACACCAATGATGCGTCAAGCACACTGTATCGCTAAGAACAACAGAAATGTTCTCAATTATGACTGCGAGATGCTATTGATTTGTCAGATATGTCTCAGTTTCAGAGATGTTAAAATGATTCCGGGCAGTTTTATCGGGTAATAATTATATCCAATAGTTATCTCCTACCTCTGCAGGAGCTGTGCACAGTGCTGGGGAAGGGGGAGATGGGTCTCTGATGAAAGATAGATTTACAGAGAGAAGGTCCTTTGTCCACTGGTTCACCCCGCCCCCCCAAGTGGCCACAAAGGCTGGAGCTGAGCTAATCCAAAGCCAGGAGCCTCCTACAGCTCTCTCATGAGGGTGCAGGGTCCCAAGGCTTTGGGCCATCCTCCATTGCCTTCCCAGGCCACAAGCAGGCAGTTGGATGGGAAGTGGAGGAGCCAGGACATGAATCCAAGCAGTATCCATATGGGATCCTGGTGCTTGCAGGAAGAGGATTAGTCTGTTGAGTCATTATGCTGGGCCTCCATGCCTCTTCTCTTAAAGGGCTTGAAAATAGTAATGTTTTACATATCAATCATATGCCTGATTTGATGAAACATAGTAGGTTCTATAGGAACCATGTAATCAAACATTTAGAAACAAAAATGTAAAAATACCAAATGAAAAACAGAGTAAAACAAGTTGACTCATAAAATGTATGGTTAAAGGCAAATTTATTATTTCAAGGACTGACTTTTTGATCAAGATAGCTTGGTATATTACTGCACAGTTTCAAAGAAGAGGCTGCACATTAATGGGACACATCTGTCGGTTTCTCTCAAGATCCAAGCTCACATGTGGCTGTGGTTAGACGGCTCAAAAGACAGTGAACTGTTTTATCTGCTGTAATTAAATGTATGTGTATATTCTCTGACAGTTCCAGAAGCAACATTTCATCATATTCCCCAAACGAAACAGAGAGCCCTGTGGGATTCAGTGCCTGGCCTCCCTCCCCGACCATAGTCCTGCATGTCTGTGCTGCCAAGGTCTGGCCCAGGTTCAGTGCCTGAGCACTCTGTCCCTGACTTCTCGGGTCTGAGTAAGACTGATCACCAACACTATCTACATTTGTCCAACCCAAAGCAATATTCTCCATGAATCACAGATTTTAGGTGTAAATCTAAATGAACAGAAGTACAAATCAGTCAAAGGGCGTGTGAGAATCAACTAAAAATGACCACAGACCACATTCTGGGAAATACAGCCGAAGGACTCGGGTGAGGCAGGGACACGTGGTTATGGCTGGAGCCAGGCGGGTCAGCTATTTTAAGGATGGCAATTAAGAGACAAAGTCTGGAGGGCCTTCCCTAATCAAAGTCATTGACTCAGCCCACTGGAGCAGGCTACTGTGGGAAGGTGCTACCTAGAGGAGCTGACATGGTACTCCAGTCCTTTGTTCATTCAGTCACTGATTCACCCAGACACCTGGTATGTGTCCTGCCTTGGTTGGATGCTCGGGATACAGGGTTGAAGGAGTTCAAAGGGAAATGAAGAATCCTAGTGATTACAGTGGTATGATGGGGTGGCCAGTAGAGTGCTTTGAAAAAGGGATTGGTGTGGGATTTCACTCAAAGTGAAATCAGGGAAGTCTTTCAGAGAATGAAGCCTGAACTGAGTCTGGAGGCATAAGCAAAAATTGAAGTACCCCAGAGGAGTACATTTCAATCTGGGGGAACAATACGGCTAGGGATGAACGTGAGGGATACTGAAGTTAAATTTGAAGTTGGCATGAAGCCAGGCATGACTGGACTACATTTGTTTTATGTGTTGACTGATGTGGAGAAAGTAAATTTTACATCAAAATGTAACCTGAAGGCCTTGGCCGGAGTGCTAACCAGTCAGCATATGAAGACCCGTGTCATTTTAAACATGATTTAGGGCCAGGAGTTTGACCTAACAGTTAAAACACTGGGTAAAATGTCCTGGATTTTAGACCCAGCTCTGTTCCTGGCTGCAGCGTCCTGCTATTGCAAACCCTAGGCGGTAACAGGTGCCTGCCATTCGTGCGGAAGACCCAGACTGAGTTTCTAGTTCCCTTGTTCAGCCTGGTTCAGTTCTGGCCTTTTCAGGCATCTGGAGAGTAGGGAAGTAGAAGGGAATTCTCTCTGTACTCCTTGGAGAAAAAAAATAAACCATAAAAATCAATCAAACTTTAAAACGTGAATTATAGTAGAACCGAGGGAATGTGGTTGTAGAAGGGAGTAGACGTGCAGACAACCCGTGTTGAGAACGCCAGGGGCTGGATGAGCCACATCCCAGGACCATGTACTCTCTTACACGGGATCTAAGGTTTAGAAAGGGAAGAAGAGGAAGAGCAGGTGCTGGCCGTCTCAGCGCGTGGCTGGACCACCAACAAATGACAGGGAAAAAGATGTGCTGGTGTTGGTCCTCAGCACATTTACTGAGATCAATTTTATGTCCATTTTCACTATATTTTTTGCCTTAAAAATAATCTCCTAATTTTACCTTTCCTTTTACCATGTAAACAATTCAATTATTACATATTGAATAGCAAAATGAATCCCAAGGTACCTGACACCCAAACCAAGCAACCAGTAGGGCAATCTTTCACCTTGAGCCCTCCCCGCCTTCCTCGCCCCTACTCGCTAGTTCTGAAGCAAGTCCCAGGCATCATGTCTCTTTAAAACAATGGTCTTTATGTTTCTCAGCCCAAATCTTGTGGGAATCGTAGACTGCAATGAGACTTGCACTGTGAATAATTAGGAAAACACTGAAAATGAACAAATACGGGGGCAGAAAGAGGAATGAAAACAAAACAGTATGATTGGAATTATGAGTCAGAGTAGGGGATAAAATGGAATAATTTTACAAGTAATGCTAATTTGGTAAACAAGACTATAAGCAAAATCCTATGACACAAGTTAAACTAATGAGGTTAAATAAGTGGGCAGAAAATAAAAGGAGATTCAATTGAAAATGTGTAAACCAAAGTATTAAAGAAATAAGCTATAAAATAACCACTTCATTGAGGGGTGAAATAAAAACCCTGAAAATAGAGAGACCTTGGCGGAGGTAGGGGGCAGCCAGCTGGGTCTAAGCAGGGATGTGGCCTGGCCCAGTTCAAGGAGATGCGCAAGTACAGCGGGGACCGCATTCCCGCCAGGTGCCAGGCTGTTCCTGGGGCTGGGCTCTCCTAGGCCTTAGTAACCTAGCTTTCCTGCTTCAGGCCTGCTGGGGGAAGGGGCATGCAGCTGCCTGAACTGCAGCCAGGTTCTTTATTAAACACCTGGCTGCTTGAGAAATGGAGGCTACTGGAAAGGGTTCAAAGATGTGAAACAAAAAATAATTAGAGAAAGAGATTGATTTTAGCAGAGGGATCAAAGGAATCAAGTGTAGGGAACTTGGCTAAGCAAGGGCTGGGGGGAAAATGAGCTATTTGAGGCAGGCAAAGAGGAAAGCCAAAAAAGAAGCATTGAGCTGGCACTCAGAGCGTCATGAACAGTTCTAGGCAAGAGATAAACGCAGGCAGAGGCGGGCGGCGGCGGGACCAGCAGCCCAGCTGCACCATATTGTGCACACTCCTGTATTGGACAGACTTCCATGCAGCCACTGTCCTGCCTTAGAACATGGGCTTCCAGAGAGGTGGGCATGTTTTTCAACGTTTCAGCTCTGGCAGAGAAAGTCTGTTAGAGCAGTCCTGCTCTGGCAGGCAACATAGGCTGACAATAAGGACTTCTCCTCACTCCACCAACTCCTGTGGTGGAATTCAGAAGTCCACTCCAAGCCTCTTCGCTCCTAGAAAGACTATTCCCAACAGCAGGTGGGAGAGAAGGGAGGAGGGATGAGGGTGGTGGGGGGAGGAGAGCGAGTGCCATCCTTACTCTTTCTGTAGGTTATGTCGTAAGTATTTACTGAAGATTTTACTGCAATTTTGGCAACTTTTAAAAAGGAGTTGAAATATATCTTTGTAATTGAAACTAAGCCATACATGCCAAGTGGGACATAAAAACATATGTACAGTTTAGAGAACAAAGGTTCAATGAAATCCTGCATTTCCCATCTCTGCATTCTAAATCAGAATACTTTGGTGCCTCTGAGAATCTCAAGGCATTTCCCTTTAACAAATCTCTTTTTCTCTGCTTTGCCCTTCTCAATGCTATCCTAAAATTTGGTTTCCTCATTTGCATTTCTTTATAGATTTGCAATAAGGTCTAGTACATATATGCTATTTATTTATTTATTTATTTATTGGTTTTTAAGAGGCCATGATTTAGAGATTCATCTAGATCTATTTATCTAATCACTTTTCAAATTAAACTTTTTTATTTGGAAGCCATCATCCATTCACTGGCAGTTTTGAGAGACAATATAGAGGTCCTTAGGCCCTTTGCCCACTTTCCCAGCCAGGATAACATCTTGTAAAGCTGCAGTGAAATATCAGACCAGGGCAAGACAGAGGATGCTCTCAGCACCACTGGGGTCCCTCCTGCTGCTCTTGTGGCCTGGGAAAACAGCGCAAGATGACCTAGCAGATGGATCCTCTTGCCATGTCTCTCCTCCTCTTTCTGTAACTCTTTCCAATATATTTATATAATAATAATTATTAATAATATTTTCTTTTAATTATAATGGAACTCTCTGGAAGCCTTTTTTTAAAAAAGGAGTGGGAATGTCAGTGGGATTGAATTGTAACATCTCTCTTTTTTTTAAAGATTTGTTCATTTTTATTGGAAGGGTAGATATACAGAGAGGAGGAGAGACAGAGAGGAAGATCTTCTGTCTGATGGTTCACTCCCCAAGTGACTGCAATGGCTGGAGCTGAGCCATAGCAAAGCCAGGAGTCAGGAGCTGGAGCTGAGCCAATCTGAAGCCAAGAGCCAGGAGCTCTTCTGGGTCTCCCATGAGGGTGCAGGTCCTAAGCCTTTGGGCTGTCCTCAACTGCTTTCCCAGGCCACAAGCAGGAAGCTGGATGGGAAGCGGGGCTGCCAGGATTAGAACCGGTGCCCATATGGGATCCCGGCATATGCAAGGTGAGGACTTTAAACACTATGCTATCGTGCTGGACCTGGAATTGTAACATTTCAAGATGACTTTTCCTGCTCAGTGTCATCTGCTGGTCGTTCACCCAGGTTGCTGCCCTGGGACTAGTTCTCACTCTTCATTGCTTGGCAGGGTACCATGAGGTGGGTGCCACATGGCTTCCACTGACAAACATGGTTACCAGGTTGTGATAGGCTCTTTAGTTCTTTAACTTATTTATTTATTTTTTAGTGGTATTTATTTATTTGGAATCACAGATATACAGAGATAAGGATATACAGAGAGAAAGATCTTCCATGCGCCAGTTCACTCCCCAAGTGGCTGCAATGGCCAGATCTGAGCCAATCCGAAGCCAGAAATCAGGAGTTTCTTCGAGGTCTCCCATGCAGGTGCAGGGTCCCAAGGCTTTGGGCCATCCTCCATTGCCTTCCCAGGCCACAAGAAGGGAGCTGGATGGGAAGTGGAATAGCCATGATATGAACTGGTGCCCATATGGGATCCTGGTGCATGCAAGGCAAAAATTTAGCCACTAGGCTATTCTGCCAGGCCCCTAATTATTTATTTTTGGGAGTTTGTGTGTGTGTGTGTGTGTGTGTGTGTGTGTGTGTAAGAGTTGGTAGGGGACAGGGAAGAGTGGAAGGACTCAAATCCAAACACTCTGGTGTGGAATATGGATATCTTATCCAGGGTCTTAACTGAAGTGCCTGCTCCCAGGCTCCTCATTTTTACAACACTTAAAGCTATGCCTAATGTGCATGAACATCTTAGATGTCTTGATATATTCTGTTTCTAGTTTAGATCTTGAAAAAACATGACCAAAATCGCAATAATTACCCTGCAGACAAAGGCTGAGCATCTATTCATCCTGGGAGTGGGAAAGGCTGAGGACTGATGACAACCCAATGGCATGGCACCTGTCTGTGGTGCAGCAGGTAGGGCCACTGCATCTCACTAGAGTACCGGCTAGTCTCAGCTATTCCACTTCTGCCCAGCTCCCAGCCGGGACCTGTGTCAAAGACCCCGATGGAATCCCAGGCTCCTGGGTTTGGCCTGGCATAGCTTTGACTGTTCCATCTATTTGAAATAAACCAGCAGATGGAAGATGTCTTTCTGTTTTTCTCTTTGACACTCTGCCTTTCAAACAAATTAATCATCTTTAAAACAATGAAAGAGTTCAGGGATTACCTTCTGCATAACAGTGGCTAGGAAAAATAATGCAGTTCATGATATGTACCACTCATATAGCACAGAGGGTTCAGGAAAATGAATGCATGAGCCCTGCCTGCTGCATCATGACGATGAAGCTAGAGGGGGCCACAGCTCTTTGCCTGGTTTCAATAACCGGAAGAAGCACTTGTTCTGTACCACGTGGGGGTTCAAGGGAGGTTCCTCACCCATGGAGGCATTCTCTTCCTGCACCAGTCAGCATCCATGCTGTCAGAGTCAGATGCAAGGAAGAGCCGTGATTAGCTGTGTTTCCTGTTCCTCCCGGCCCCTTTCCTGAGGTTGCTGGATCCCCCTGATTAGTCTAGAACTCAAACATCTAGCCACTGGCTGCCACCATGCCCTCTCTGAGTCCCCCCACATCCAACTTCTGGAACAGGGCCTGGCAGGGGTTTGCCATGTCTGCTGCCCATTCCAGCCCCTCCCAAGCCCCGGCAACAAACCGCCAAGCCTTCACTATTTTTGATAACTTGACGAGACAGGCCGTGGTCCCATACTGCCATCCCTATGGTCTTTAGCAATTCGAATTATGAGGCCTTGGTGGTTATGCATTTTAAATAAATGAAAGGATCAAAGCTTATATAGAGAATAAGCAGGGAGTTTTAAATTTTCTGATTTATTTTTGCAGGCAGTGCTTAAAGAGGAATGGAGGGATCTGGAAATTTCTACTCAAAACTTTTATTCCAGTTTTTTTTTTTTTTATAAATATAAACATAACAGCAAGATAAACTTCTAGCAGTGGGGAAATGGGTATTAAGATTCTGATATCTGAGAATTATTGTTGTAATATCTAAAAACCCCTCCATTTTCTTTCCTTTTCATTCTAAGCAGTCCAGGCTCCCCCAGGTAGCATGTATGGTTTTAGCCACTGAGCAGGTATAGGCTCATTCTTTTTCCATTTGTGTATCCTCCCTATCCATTCCATAACAGATATGCATTACGCATGTAATAAATGTCAGGCTCAGTGCTAAAGACCAATGATTCAAAGAAAAAAAATCCACGATATTGATCCTCCCCTCTTCCAGGGGGAACGTAAGCCCTGGCAGATAAAAGGGGTGCACGAAGAGAGGAGAAGCAGTTGGGTGAAGTGGACAGTTTAGTTTGGTTCATGGAAGACTCTAGGATGGCTGGAAGTCTCAAGCTCAATTACAACTGCTTAAGAGCAAATCAAGGTCATTGATCAGTCTTTCATTTCAGAAATCCTAAAAGGTGACCTTATCCACTCTGTAAAGCTGGTGAGTAGTTGAGATTTCTTGGAATAGGCATCAGACCTTCGGGTTAAAGTTTAGGTTAGGCTGCCATGTTCCATATCAGAGCGCGGAGCTCCCAGCCCTGGCTGCAGCTGCCATTCCAAGCTCCAGCTGATGAACATCTGAGAGGCAGAACATGATAGCTGAAACCCTTGGGTCCCTTCCACCATGCGGACTGAGTGCTGGTTTTGGGGGTTTGACCTGGCCCTGGCCTTGCCCTGCCCAGGCTGCTGTAGGTGTTTGGTGAACAAGTAAGCATACTAGAGCTCTCTTTTCCTCTGCCTTTCAAAAAATAAAAAATAAATAAAAATTAAAATGAAACAGGATTTCTTAACAGAAAGCATATCTTCTTTTCTTTCTAGCAGACACGTGTGCCTTCCTCCCTTTAGGCTCAGGCAGTGTGAGTGGCCTGTCTCTTGCCAGGCTGTTGTGGGGTCCCGAGGCAAAGGCAGAGCTTCCCCTGCCTTGGTTTTTATGGGAAAGTGAGAACAGTCAGGCTTTGAATTCGTAGGATTTTGGCTGGTGTAGATTGGGTAATGGATTTAAATCAAAGAAGATTTCATTTGTTGGGGAGAGGGGATAGCAGCTTTCTGCTTCTCTTCTTCAGTTTCCTGCAGAAACTTTCAAGGCAGGAGGTCTTGCTTAGCATCCAATCACTGGCCCATCAGCCTAAGTGGCAGCTATGCCATGCTGCTCCACCTGGCCCACATCTCCTCCAGCGCTCGTTGGTCCCTGACTCCTCTGCCCTCGGCACACTGGACTCCACTGGAGCAAGCCTGTATCCTGACTGCACAGGCACTAAGCTGCTCTGTGGACCCATTCGCCACAGTGAGGGTGAGCTCAAGCCAGCCACCCTTTCCTTCCTTTGCTCAGCTCGGCTTGAGGAGACAGCTCTCTTGCTGGTGAACTAACAGGATCCTGACATGTTGCTTTGTGGATCTCTGCAGTTGTGGAGGCCACTTGATGGCAGTCTAGGGGCTACCTGCAGTGGGGTGCAGAGAGAAGAGTGAGCACCCTAATAGTGTCTCCACCTGAGACGCGGAGGGGCTGTTGAGCAGGGGCTGATGCACCTGGAAACTATTTGTAAAGCTTTAACGCCCAGGTAAACAATCAGTCTTGGAATGCCTGCATTCTCTTCAGGAGATTTTGATGCTCACTTAATGCTCCTCTTTCCGCAGTATAAATGTAGGCTTGGTTCCAGTGACTCATGAGATTGGGCACTGGTTTTGTAAAATGATGTATGTGGGCTAATTCCTATTGATCCTTCAGAGAAAGAAATCACATATTGTTATTCAAGGAGCACATGTAATTTTATCTCTCTCTCTTTTTTTTTTGCAAGCTTAAATCAAATAGATTACCTTCCTGGGCAATGAGCAACTTGAAATGCAGATAGAGCCACAAGGGTAAAGAGCAGGAGGGTAAGGACTCGCATTTGAAAGAGCAAGGTCTTCTGTAATTTGGTGCCCCAAAAATCTCTTTACTGACTGTAGAGGAAGCCAGCTGATTCTGAAACTGAAACCTCTCAAACAAAAAAAAAAAAAAAAAAAGAGAGAGAAAAAAGATAGCAAGGATCAGATAGGAACCATATTTTATATTTAGTTAGCAGCCTATTCGGGGGTAAAATACTTCTTGTAGCCTTCTCCACACTCCCCGTCTAGAGCACCATGGTCTCGGGGCCCGCAGAGCCTCCTGTTGAATGTCTCTGCTTTCAGTTGTACCTCGCCTACATGCTACAGTGTAACCATGTTACGCTGGCCTCAGCCAGGCTTTAGAAGACGGGTTTGGTGGGACAACAGGAGCCATGCAGGTGTGTGTGTGAACCTATCCCAGGCACTGCGAGATGTTCAACAGCCCTGGGCCCTGCCTACTAGAAGGTACCGGTGCTCCACCCTCAACTCCAGTATTTTGCATCAAGTCACCACCTGCATATATTCAAACTTCCTCTAGGGAGAAGTAGGAGGGAGTACCACCTCCAGCTCTTAGGGGCCTGTTTCACATGGCCCTGTCCACTTTCAGCCGCAGCACCTTGGCCCTGCCTCAAGTGCACCACCCCCACATCTGCTCCTCTTCCACCTACTTTCCACTTACAATGATACCTCCTCAGAAAAGCCTTCCTGAACCACTCCATCTCAAATGGCGACACTGCTTCCTTCTGTCATGGTCACACACATATTCTCTTATGGTACAACTTATTACAATACATAACACTCTTGTTTGTTTACTTGTTTATTGCCTGTCTCATCTACAGAATGCAAATTCTGTCTCATCTACAGAGTAAATTCTATGAGCTCAATCTGTTTTATTTGCTATTATATTCCTAATGTATAGAGATACATTTTTATAAATATTTTCTGATTGAGTAAAATAATGACATTAAGTTTTATCTCACTTTATCACATTCATTATAATAAATGTTAGGATGATACAAAAGAGCATTACCAATTTCATTTTTCATATAAAGGACTAAGACACTAAAAATAAATTCTATGCTGAAAATATTAATGATGGTAGAAGGAACAAAACTAGAAATGCCATTAACTTCTTATTAAGTCAGTTATTTATTTTGCTAGAAGGCAATTTATTAGACGGGTCACAGTAAAACACATAATATTAGCATGCATAGGCTAAAAATACTCGGATTCTGCTTTCCTCACCACGTTAGGGCAAAATGTCCCTCCCAGTTACTCGCACCCATACACCAGTCGTGTTTCCTTCTACTTTAGTTTATTATTGTGTCTTAAACTTAGATCCCAAACTTAGACTCATCCTTTTAAGAAAGTGAGGAAAAAGTAAATAGGCCTTATTGTTCCTTATGGAAATAATCTGATACACATATCTCATCAGACTCTAAGTCCTATAAAACTGAATTGCTAAGAAGGCAAAGAATAGTGTGGAGACGTGAAACCTGGGGCACCTGCATCGCCACCCTCCACCTCTGCCCCTTGCAGCCGGAGTCCGGCAAGTCTAGAATATCCTTCTGCTGAGAACCCATTCCAGCTGAACCTCCTCAACCCAGTGCTCCAGGCACTGCTGCTAATGAATTAGCATTGATGGACAAGTTGAAAATCTCTTTGCTGACCCTGGAGTGGTGGAAAGAGTATAAATTAATCAGATACATCTGAATTTGAAGGCTGTCTCTGTCCTTTAGCACCTATCAGATCTTGGTTACTTAACCTATTTTTGCTTCATGATTCCAAAAATATAGGGATGCTGGGAGGATTACAAATAATACACGTAGTCTATGTAGCACAATGCTCATTATGATCAGAATGTAATACGTAGTGGGATGTAGCTGGTGAGAAGGCTGTACTTGATTCCCAAGAATGGAAGCGGTATTATTACCAAAATGGGAGGAGGCGTGGATTACTGTACACACCAAAGGGACACTTAGCGTTGCAGCTCCCAGGACACTTAGGAACTAACCAGCAATTGACAAATATTTAGGCTGCAGCCCAGACCTACAGATCAGAAATTCTGGGAATGGGTCCAGAAAATGGTGTCCTAACTGATCTTTCAAGCTGTCTCCCTCCAGTCTGGGAGCTGCCACAGTAGACAGAGAAACAGGAAGGGGGACTGCAGCTGGGGAGAGGATTCTGCTCGCCTGACAGCTAGTCAGGGAGGAAGAGGGGAAGGGATACCAAGTCGGCACACCCTCTCCAGGAGCACTTCTCCAAGGCAGGAAATCAACCTGCCACTAACACAAAGGACAGATCTGGGCATATATCAGAACATGGGTTTGGGGAACATGAACTTGGATCGCAAAGTCAGGTGTGGAAAGCAGTCCCAGATGGAGCTCCAGCGCAGGCAGATGATAGACTGAGCTTGTCTCTCCTTGGGAAGGAGTAGGTAGCCAAGGTGCTTGATGGTTTTGAGTGCTGACTGAAGGCAAGAAGCTGGACAAGACACTGCTGCAAGCTTCTGCAGCTTGGTGGGTTTGCAAATGAGTGAACTGCATCAAACAGACTCCAGGTGCAAAGTTGCAGGTGGGGAGGGGCAGAGTCAGAGATGTGTCTAGAGACTTGGCTCCATCAGGATTTACTACTCTGGCAAGAATCAGGTCTGGGATCACCTCAGATGAAGTTTCTTTGGAGATCCCTCCAACTGAACTATTGACCTCAGAACCCCCAACCATGAAGAGACTATGTCAGCCAGTGGATTCTGAATGGGTTACATCGAGATCAGAACAGCAAGACTGGCAGCAATTCAGAACTGTTGAACTATCAAAACTGCTTGAGCAGGACCCGTGGAGTGTGCCTCACGTTGGGGATCTGGGATGTGTGGGGGGCCAGGTGGGGCTTTTCCCTTTGTTTCTCCCCTGACCCCAGATGCAGGGGAAAAATGGTAATATTACTGTGGAAACAATGGTATTACCCACTTTCACCCTGTAGCCCTTGACCCTTTGTACCCTAATCAAATAATATTAAAACAAACAAACAAACAAACAAAAAGATTTATTACTCTGCCTGTTGAGGGTAGTCCATTTGCTTCTGCCCCACCCAACTCTGTCTGCCAGAGTACCAGGCACAGATATACTTCTGGTGGGGTCAAAAGTTACAAAGCATTTTTAGGAGACAATGTTGTGGGATAGCGGGCATCCCACATGGGTGCCAGCTCAAGTCCCAGCTGCTCCATTTCTGGTCCAAACTCCTAAATCCCTAGAAATAGAAGCACATTTTTTTAATAGTATACATGTTCCATAAACTTTTTAGACTTTGGGTACTGTTTCTGCTGTTGACATTTATTACAAAGATTCTCTCTCTCTTTTTTTAAAGACTTGTCTATTTTTACTTAGAAGTTGAAGCTACACACAGACATAGCGAGGGACTAACCTATGGTTCACTCCTCAAACGACCACAGTGGCCAAGGCTGACCCGATCTGAAGCCAGGAGCTAGGGGCTTTTCCTGGCTCTCCATGTGAGTACAGGGGGCCCAAGCCATTTCAAATGGAGCAGCCTGGCCTCCAGTCATTGGCATGTGGAATCCCAGTGCCGCAAGTGGAAGAATAGCCAATGCTGCCATGATCTTTCTTAGCTGCTAGGGAGAATGTTTTCAGTTTAAAAGTGTCACACACAGTCCCACTGCAAGTAAAGCAAGCAGACTGTTGAATAGGCTTGAAGAGTAAAAATGACAAAAGTTTACTAACTGTGGTCTTAAAGACAGCTTTGTGGATGTAGTTAGCAGATTTTATGGAGAAGTAGATATTGTCTATTATTGGCAAACTTAAGTTAAAGTGCATTTCTAAGTGCTTTTTAAGCTTATGATTGGAACAGACCACCTTTATAGATACTCCATGATGGTTTACTACTGTTATTCAAGAAAATCCAAGAGGCCTTCAAGAGGTTCCCGGACAGTGTGTGTTAGGTTTTAATTCCATTGTTGCATGAACTTTTGGACCCATCCTTGCAGAATGAGAGATATTATGCCAAAGGAAAACCACCAACTGTTCTTCAGGTCTCTGACATAAAATGAATGGTAGTGAGTTTGCTTTAAGAGCAATTGCTAAACAATGAGCCTGATTAATAACAGGATGGCTTTCCTGGAGAGGCGGGGTGGGGAAGAGGAGGGTGTGTGCTTTGTTAAAATTGCACCACAGAGCTGGCTTCTGTTCTCAAAAGTTGTTTCTTCCTCCAGGTAACACAATTGTTTCCCACGTCACAGAAAGAGAACGAAAAATAACAGTTATGGAGCCTCTGCTGGAGGCTGGACAGTTCTAATCCTAAACACACCTTGTAAATGATTTGCTCTCTTCAACCATGAGAAAACTGCAGTTCAGACTGGCTCAGTAACTTGCCTAAGGTTAGGGAATAAATGAAGGTACTGAAAATTCAATCCAAATCTTCTCCAGTCTGGGTGCAACTGGTCTTGCAATACCACCTGAAAGTCTCTCCCAGCAACCCATTTTTTCAGTGGTAGAAACTGAAACTCAGATAAATAAGTGGCCTGTGCGCAGTTGCACAGTCCGTACAGAACTGTGGGGCACACATCTTTCTTTAAACTAATCTTTAAATATTTATTGTTATATTTAGCTTCTTTCACTTGTAAGGCAGAGTGACAGATACATTTACACACATCCATCCCCCGAGAGGCGGAGGGAGAGAGAAATGGATTCCACCTGCTGGTTTACTTCCCACATGTCTGCCACAGCCAGGGCTGGGACAAACAGAAGTCACAGCACAGAACCCAACCTGGACACCAAACACTTGAGTTGCTCTTCCCTCCCAGGATATGTTAGCAGGAAGCCAGCTCAGAATCAGAGCAGCTGGGACTCCAGCTAGCTCGCCAATACGGGTTCCCAAGCGATGGCTTATATATCACAACGCCTGCCCCTATGATATATATATATATATTTAAATTTATTCAAGAGACAGGACCAGAAAGAGAGACAATCAGATGAGAATGCTCCCACCCACTGGTTTACTTCCCAAACACCTGTGATGGGCAGCTTAATCCAGATCGCCCATGTGAGGGCAAGGGACCTGACTGCTTGATCTGCCACCTGCCACCTCACAGGCCCCACGCTAGCAGAAAGCTGCAATGAGACACCAGAGCCAGGATTCCAACCAAGGCACTCCAGTACTGGACAAGAGCATCTTAACTAATCGGCCAACACCTGCCCCCCCTTTTCCTTTCTGCTGACTTGTTTTAACTCACTAAAAAAAAACCCAAAAAACAAAAACCCTACAGTATGCTACTCTCAGCATTCTTTTTTCAGGTTTGGGGTGGGATCTTATTTTCCTTGGCGGAGCTAACATTTGAAAGCAAGCTGTTTGACACTGCTTTCTCCATCGAGCCTCCGTCGTACAAAATGAAGTAAACCTAGCCGCATGCACTCTGCTCTCTTCCACCCTGTGGCCCTATGAGTTCACTGTGTGGCCGCAGGTCAGAATAAACATGGAGAGTCCAAGAGGAGTCCTGCCCGAGTTTTGAGTCAAAAACAGATCTTTTGATTCAGCGAACAGGAATCCCCACATTGCCCACCATCAGAGGAGAGAGGAAGGGAATCTTTGTACTAACAAAACCCTTTTGATCAAACAATATATTTTTTCAGGAACATTTTGTCTTCAGAAAGCGCTAACAAGTGGACAGAACACTTGCTAGTTAATAATAAAAAGAATTCTTCAGCCACGACTCAGTTGCATGACTATTTCTGAGAGGCTTGGAGTATGTAAGGAATTTTCATCTTGCCTGAATTCAGTCCCCCACACCACCGTGGGGAAGTCACTGGCCTCTGGCTGATGACTCGCCCCTGACTCACGCGGGAGGGAAAGAGACTCCGTGCTGCATAATTTAGCCTCCCTTTGTTGAAATTCCTGGGCAGAATTTTCTTTTTGGCTGTGACAGATGAATGGGCCTAGTGAAAGGGCTTCAGAGACTATGTACAATAATCATTAGGTGTTTCTTCTACACCGTGACCTTTTGTTTTTATTGTCAATAAAATCTCAACCTCAACTCTACACACACATCTTTGCATTTTACAAAACATATGCTTCTATTATAAATTTCTACCAGTTGATTTTTTTCTTTTTAAAAAGATTTATTTATTTATTTGAAGGGCAAAGTTGCATACAGAGAGGAAGAAACAGAGAGAGAGAGAAAGAAAGCTTCCATCTGCTTGTTCATTCCCCAAACGGCCGCATTGACCAGGGCTAGTTTAGGGCAAAGCCAGGTGCCTGGAACTCCTTCTGGTCCCCCACGTGGGTACAAGGGCCAAACTCCTTGGGCCATCTTCCACTGCTTCTCCAGGCACACTAGCAGGGAACTGAGTCAGAAGCAGAGAAACTGAAGTGCTCGCATAGCAGGTTCTAGCGTCACTTGTGCCACAATGCTGGCCCCAAGTTAGTTAATTTCAAATGAATACCTTAGGAGGCTCCGGACCATAGACGGGGAAAAATTAAGAAGCAGAACAGTAAAGGATGCCATGGAAATCAGTCTCAACGAGACTTCCTTCAGCATTTTGCTGTGAGCAACACAGAATTTCTGAACTTAGAGAATCTCTTCTAAGCGTCACTTTGTAGACATCAGCGAAGCATTTCCACACTTAGTCATTCAGTCTCCTGCTGCTGTACTTCATACATGCACCCTGCCCCCCACCAATTCTACGCCCTGTGACAGATGGTCAGTCTCCAGCTAACCAGTCAGGCTGCGGAGGGTTAAGGCTGCAGCCCCCCAAGCCGTAGGCTTTTGCACACCTCCCTTGGTACTTTCTCCTCTGCAGTCAGTCTGGTAGTTGCAGCTCCTGCAAAGCCTTTAGCACTTGAAGAAGCATTATTTCCTCCCAGCCGTATTTGCCTTGAACTTGCAATTCACCAGGTTATACAGGTAAAGAACCTTCACTTAGGCCTGCACCTTGGTATCTGGAATCCGCCCCTCTTCCTGGTCTGGATTTGTTTGCCAGGCTTGAGTCCGAAGACAGAGCCTGGGGCCTTTGGTAACCTCGTTGCCTTCTCCCTGCTTAGCTGCCACCTTAGTGGCTGCATTATTGCACATTTCCCTAGTAACCCTATTCTTTCCTTCAACTCAAACTTCTCCAAACAACACCATCTCTGCTGACCCCGAAATTCTCTGACCCTGTCCTAACAGTGTTTTCCAGCCAAGAGAGCAAAGAGAGAGGGCAGAATTGGGGAAAGAAGGCTGGGGAACTCACCTGCACAGCAGCAGGGATCCACCCTGGATGGGGCTGCCTGCAAACTTCCCAGTTTGTCTGCAGATTGTCTGCGGTCGAAATCTCTTGGCCTTAAAGGGGCCAGGGCGCTTTTCACCATATAAGGAAGACAGCTTCATCTGCTGCTAGGGAACCTGTGTGGGCAAAGCGGCTGCTGCTTCTGTGTCCTCATGGAGGCTTATGCCTTCTGGGGCAACCTGGAGCCTGCCAGCTCCTGGGGATCTCTGTGTAGTAGGCAGCTCAGTACCTCTTGGGGAAGGAACAGGAATAATGCTTGGCTGACAATCTTTAAAATGAGAGAATCTCTACCAGGCTTGTCTCCTTAGAAAAGGAGTTGCTGGCAACTGGAAGTCTTCAATTCTATGAAAGGGTTTCTGCTCCTGTCCATCAGGCTTGGGTTCCTGAAATCAATGGCCTTACCTAGCTTTGAGAGAGGCTGGTTCACTCCCCAGCCACATTAACAAGACACCTGAGTGTGAGGGAGGTGCCATCTGAGGAGCTGGCAGGTGAGCTCTTTTTCCTAAGCCTTACCCTGTGGCTGTCCCTGAATGCCCTGGCCCTCGTGGTTAGAGGCCACAGCTGAAGATTGGGGGGCTGCTTTCAAACGGCACGGCATGGATGACCAAAAGTTTGCTCTTTAGCCAGAGCACACATTTTCTGTTGATGATCTTTAAATGCAAAGCTGTCTTGTTGATGTGGGATAACTAAAAGCAGTTATGAAACGGTAGGTTTTAAGAAGGAAGCAGAGCTTAATTTAGTCATCACTTGGATGGTTACATGCTTCTTTGCTGCCAAGTGGAGATAGTCTTTGAACATGCTTTGAAATCTGCCAGGTAACTCTAGCCAGCATTCACTTTTTATTGCTTAGCAAACTATGCCGGCTAGTGTCTACATCATACATTTGGGACTTAAAAAAATTAATTTGTCACTTCATTGTATAATCTCAGATTCCCTTAACTTCTTTCTGTCTTACATCAATTCTGAGTCTTTAAAGACTGCATGCTTCATGTTCCTTCCTATTCCGATGAGCACCTAGCACAGAACAAGCGTGTCAATGGACAATCACTTTTTGAATTAAATCAATTGACTGGAATCTGGACTTTTTTGTGTGTTATTTACGTAGTTTTATGAATTAACTGGAGATTACTAAATCATTATTTTATTCTCAAATATATACATAAATTGCTTTGCCATCTCTTTTTTTATCAACTAACATTTATTTCTCATAACATCAAACTTATTTCAAGGGCAGAGATCAAAGAGATTTCTTAAGATTGCCTAACCTTATTTCCAGGAGTTTAATCGAAGGTCATAATTAGAAGTCAAACACTATATAAATAGAAATGTTCATGGTACTGCTGTCTAGGACAGCAAAAGCAGTCAGTGACTTAAAGGTCTCAAGTTTATTTCATGCATCAATCATAATAGCTTTTTGTTACTACAATGTTAGTTCTTAAAACCGAACTTCTCACAGAGGAGAAGTTACAGTGTTGGTTCATGGTTTTGGAGCCTCAGAATCCAAGATTGGGCAGGTCCATTGGTTCTGCCTCGGGTGGTGGTGTTCTTGTGGGCAGAGTCCCAACACAGCAACACAGAGGACCACGTGTTAAAAAGGCAATGTGTTTTGGTGTCTATGCTGCTCCTTTAAAAAGCCACCAGGATTAAATTATGGAGGCTTGCCCTTAACGATCTGGTCCATTCTGATCGCCTCCCCAAACCCAAATCTCCAAACCTCATCACTGTATTAGGTTCCCACCACTAGTTTCTGCCCTTGGAGTTGAAGCATCTGCCTGAACTCAGGGCATGAACCATGTTCAAAGCACAGCACAGCTCACGTGTAATTACTGTACCAAGCATTATTCTAAGGATTCCACCCTGATTAACTCACTGGATTGTGGCATGACAAATCTGTGAGACAGAAATTGGCATCATTGCCATGGAAAATTAACACACCAAAGTTAATAAACTTAGACTTAAATTGGGGTATTATGTTGTCACATACACCCTCAGCATCATTCCATGTGTTTATTCAGATTTTCTAAGCATTATGACAAGCACCAAGGATAGACAGATGAGCAAAACAGAAGGAGCTCTGCCTTCATGCTGCCATTGAGAAAACTACTATTCTGGAGCCACGGCTCAGCAATCTCCCACCTTCAACTGCCGGCTTCCTTTATGGGCACCGGTTTGTATCCTGGCTGCTCCGTTTCTGATCCAGCTCCCTTGTGGCCTGGGAATGCAGCAGAGGATGCCCTAAAGCCTTGAGACACTGTACCATGTGCACAACCTGGAAGAGGTTTGTAAGTCCTGGTTTTGGATCAGCTCAGTTGCAGCCAGTGCAGGCATCTAGGGAGTGAACAAGTGGATGGCAGATCTTTCCCTCCCTGTCTCTCCTTTTGTCTGTGAATGTGCTTTTCCAATATAAATAAATACATCTTAAAAAGAAAGAAAGAAAGAAAGAAAGAAAAGAGAAAGCAAGCAAGCAAGCAAGCTAGGCCTGGCGCAATAGCATAGTGGTTAAAGTCCTCACCTTGAACGCACCAGGATCCCATATGGGCGCTGGTTCTAATCCCGGCAGCTCCGCTTCCCATCCAGCTCCCTGCCTGTGGCCTGGGAAACTAGTCGAGGACAGCCCAAAACTTTGGGACCCTGCAACCCTGCATCAGGAAGAGCTCCTGGCTTCGGATTGGTTCAGCTGCAGCCGTTGCGGCCACCTGGGGAGTGAGTCATGGGACCATGGGACGGAAGATCCTCCTCTTTGTCTCTCCTCCTCTGTATATCTGACTTTGCAATAAAAATAAATAAATCTTTAAAAAAGAAAACTACCATGGGAACTGTATGCAGATGTGGGAACACCCTTCTGACATGAAGCTAACTGCCAAAAGCAGAGCATAAAACAGCTATTATTGAAGTTACTTACAAATCTGTGACTACAGATCTATATAAGAAATGGAAGATAATATATAAAACTGAAAACTGTATAAAAGTGTTGGACTATGACTTTCTGTAAGATTACCTTGAAAATCTCTTCCATTTTCATTTTTTAAATGAACAGAAAAGTCATCTTGGCACAACACTCTGACACTGACATTCTGCCTTTTGGCTTCGGCCTCCTGGCTGATGCTGCAGGGCTGCGTCCCTGAGTGCCGGTGTCCCTGGAAGCAGTGGAGGTCTCTGCTAAGTGAGCTGCTCACAGGGATGGGAGGAGGGGGCTGCCTGCTGCACCTGCTGAGCACCAGAACTGCCACTTACTCGCACTCGAATTGCTGCCATCCCAGTGATATCCGTTGGGCATTTTCACCTGACATTATTTTTTGTATATATGTATTTTGTAAAGCTGGAAAGGACAAGGCATTATGTGGTAGTGATGTTTAAGGAAAGGAATCTCCCAAATTTTTCCTTACGGAGAGTCCAGTAAGGGATTCTCAATCTGAAAAAAATAGTTAAAAGAGCAGATACATTTCAGAAGCTGAAGTTATCCCATGAATAAGGTGAAAAACTTTGTTGGTATAAATTAACTAGCAACTAAAGCCTTTGGGTAAATCTTAAGGGTTGTGATAAACTGATTCACTTCTATCTTGTGAGGTATTGCAACATCTAAGAGGTTAAGCTATAAAGGCAAACTGAAATGTTGTATCATGGATCATTAATTTATTTATGGTCTTTGACACTAGTAATCCTGTTTACTAAAATTATTTCAGAAATTTTTCTCTCATGGGGGGTGGGAAATGGAAACAGAAGAGACCACATGGTTCCTGATAACTAAGTAAATACATTACAATTTTTTAACGAAGTGATAAAATATTTTTTTCCCTAGATAAAATGTTGACACTGCTGGGAGTATTTAGCCCAGGAGTATTAAGACTCCAGGGTCCCATATCAGAGTAACTGAGCTCAGTCGTGACTTCTGCCCCTGACTTCAGCTCCCTGCTCATGTGTACAGAGGGAGGAAGCAGCAGTGATGCAGGGCTTGGGCTCCTGTCGCTTACATGGGAGGCATGCATTGCATTTCTGGCTCTGTCTCCAGTCTCGCTCAGCCCCAGGTAATGAGGGCGTCTGGGGAGGAAACCAAAACCATCTCATACAAATGAATACAATTTTAAAAAATATAATAATGTGAACTATATTTAGTAAAGATATAAGGTAGACAAATCTGTTTAATACTTTTCTAATGCATACTGTGTAATAGTTTAGTATCCTTTTTGGAAAACAACAACAACAAAAAAACGAATGTAACAAACAAAATAAGTGAACCATCAGACTGGGTACAGTTGTAATAAACCCACTAGTGCTCACAGAGAATGACGTGGATTATGGCGAGAAACCAGCCGACAGCTTTACCTGCTTAGGGTTGACTTCTTTCATGCATATGAACTTCACTTTGATTTTAGCACTTTCACACTTAATTTGTAGTTTCAGAAATGGCTTTCCTAACACTACCCATCCACAACCCAATGATTAGAGCAGAGAAGGTGCCAAGACAAAGCTTTCCTGCCAGAACCTGGAGGACGTGTTAGCAGCTGTGCTGGGGCTGCAGGGGTATTTTGACGATCGGGGTCAGACCACAGGAACCCAATTCACTTTCATGAAAAACACTCCGGGAGCTGAGATCCACGGAGATGCACGACAGCAAGCAGCCATCGTGCCAGTGGCTGCAAGCGAGCTCTGCACCGCTCCCTGCCCAAGTCCAGGGCTGCACCACACACGCAGCTCGCTAACATTCCTGGCCCAGTTCAGGAGTTTCTTCTCTTAGCATGGGGCTTGGAAACAGATGGGAAGAAGCAGGTGTGGCCTGTTAAAAGTGAGTAGAAATAGGCCTTTCTCAAGCACTTACTATCTTCTTTTACATATATTGCCAAAAATTGAGAATACACTGTTCTATGTGCATTGTTGTCTGAATTGTTTCAAGCGCTATAACATGGGCAGTTTTTGGATGCTATGTAGGGGCCTATTACGTTCCTTTAAGCAACTGTGCAGTGTTATTTTTACCAAAATTTCTTAAACATCCCCTGATGGATATTTATTTTTGATATTATATTATACATCTCAATGTTATAAATAGTAGGTTCTAAATAAGACCTACAGTGTCTGTGCCACATGCCTTCTTGTACACAGGGGAAGACTTCTCTAGGCGATGACTGGTAGTTGACTAGCCAAGTAGATGAGAATTGTTCTCCATACTGTAACAGATATTGTTAAGCTGAACAAGTATTCTATGCAAGTCTATGCTTTTTATTCTTCTTGCTTCTTAAAAACAACTCTTTCTCTTGAACAGCTAAGACATGCACACAATAAAAATACTGAGTGGCATAAAAAAAAAAGACATGGTAACAAAGGAAGTCATTTTCATTTTGTCCTCCATTCTTTAACTCCAGTGGCAGTTCCTCAAGTGTGTGTAGGGGGGAGGTTCACAATGGCATCAAAATGTCTCTATACTAATATACAACGTAGATGGATATATCATGTTGAGGATACTTCATGTTTTTTAGGGAATGGTGGAATGGACAAAATACATGCACGGTGTTTTCATAACATACATTTTCATCAAATTTTGAAGGTATCTTATATATTGTTTTGCATCTTGATGTTTTCATTTAACAACATTTCTTGGAGAATATTCTTAGCCCTGCAAATTCCTTATTTTTTTCCCCAGTAGTAGCAAATCAATACTATCCACTGGGAATACACAATTTAGTCCATTTTCTACTGATTATATTCAGATTATTTCTAGTCTATTGCAGCTAAATAATTGAATAATGAATATCTTCGCTACGTGTGATTTTATTGGCATAGTTTCTGTGTTATGTGCAATACATATATATATATATGTTTATACATTTCATTTGAAAGGAAGAAAGAAAAAGAGAAACCTAGAGAGACTCTCTGTTGGTTCACTTCCCAAATGCCTTCAACAGCTGCAGCTGGGACAGCCTGGAGCCAGCAGCCCAGAACTCCACCTGGCTCTGCCATGTTGGTTGCAGGGACCCATGCACTTGTGACATCACTTGCCGTCTCCCAGGCTAGGTCAGCAGGAAGCTGGACCAACGGTGGGGACTTGAACCCAGCACTCCAGTATCAGATGTGCACAAACCAAGCAGCATCTGAACTGCTGCATCAAATGCCCCTTCGATAATTTAGTTTTGGTTTTCCTTTTTGAAAAAAATATTTATTTTATTTCAAAGTCAGATATACAAAGAGGAGGAGAGACAGAGGAAGATCTGTCTGCCGATTCACTCCCCCAAGCAGCCGCAATGGCCAGAGCTGAGCTGATTCAAAGCCAGGAGCCCGGAGCTTCAACTGGGTCTCCCATGTGTGTGCAGGATCCAAGGCTTTGGGCCGTCCTTGACTGCTTTCCCAGGCCACAAGCAGGGAGCTGGATGGGAAGCGGGGCTGCTGGGATTAGAACTGGAGCCCAGATGGGATCCCAGGGAGTTTAAGGTGAGGACTTTAGTTACTAGGCTATTGCGCCAGGCCCAGTTTTGGTTTTCTTTTTTTTTTTTTTTTTTTTTTTAAAGATTTATTTTTATTATTTTTTTCATTGGAAAGGCGGATATACAGAGAGGAGAGACAGAGAGGAAGATCTTCCGTCCGATGATTCACTCCCCAAGTGAGCGCAACGGGTCGATACTATGCCGATCCGAAGCCAGGAGCCTCTTCCGGGTCTCCCACGCGGGTGCAGGGTTCCCAAAGCTTTGGGCCGTCCTCGACTGCTTTCCCAGGCCACAGGCAGGAAGCTGGAAGGGAAGCGGGGCTGCCGGGATTAGAACCGGCGCCCATATGGGATCCCGGGCGTGCAAGGCGAGGACCTTTAACCACTTGCGCCACGGCGCCGGGCCCGGCCCAGTTTTGGTTTTCAAAATAAAATATCTACTAGAATCAAGAGACTGTGGTTCTGCAATGGTAGAAAGTCAGGAGCCCTAGCTGGCAGTATAACTCAGGCACTCTGACGGTGGAAACTGGCTCCCACTGCTATGCCAAACACTTGGTCCTCAACTAATGACCTAATTTAGGGAAAGCAGAGCTCTTTAGAGCTAGTCCCTTTTTTTGAAAGGCAGAGTTACAGAGAGAGGGACACACACACACACACATTGGTCTTCCATCTGCTGGTTCACTCCTTAAACAGCCACAAGCCTGGAGTTGAGCTGATTGGAAGCCCAAAGCCAGGAAATTCCAGGTCTCCCACATGGGGGCAGGGGTCCAAGGACTTGAGTTCTTCTCCACTGTTTTCCCAGACCATAAGCAGGAAGCTGGGTTGAAAATCGAGCATCCGGGACATGAACCGCATCCATGTGGGTTACCAGCACCATGTGCAGATACAGTCTGACAGACCACCTTGCCAGCCTCTAGAGCTAAGTCTTTTTATCTGAACATGGTGGATGCCACTTCAGTCATATATTTTGAGGCATGTTAGTTGTTTTTTTTATTCTGATGCATTTTATTATTCTGGAGATTTTTAAAATGAGAATGTTATATTACATTTTCTTCTTCTCATATAAAATTATTACCTGGTATTAATTTTTACATTTTATAGCCAGCTTTCCTATTGAATTATCACTTCCAGTGATTTTCCATGTGCCTGATTTTTAGTTATGTGATTATTTCATCTATAAATAATTATCATTTGGCTTTCCAATATTTCACACATTTTTTTCTTTCACCTAATTGGGCAATACTTAAACACTATTACTTAAATATGCTAAACAATTCTGGTTTTTCCTCACTTTAATAGGAAGGCTTTTTGTATTTTTACCATGAATCAAGATTCTGCCTTGGAAAAATGAGAATAGGTGGATAATTCCTTACCACAACCACAATAAAAATTATGCATGACATGTCAGTATTACAGTGAGAGAGTGCCTGGGGAACACATGCATTTTTAATGCCTAACCTTGATGACTCCGACTCCCAGCCTGACTGCCCGAATGGTTCTGCCTGCACATGTGCCTTGCTATTTCTCTGGGGAGTCGCCCAATGTCACTCAAGTCAGGCACCGCCTCCTCACTCTCTCTGCTCTGCTGTCACCATGGCAAGTGCTCCTCACGGGACACTTGGGAGCCCAGCGATCTCCTGCCCCTGACCCTACACCTGTCCAAGCCAGCACCCCGAGGATGAGAAAGCAAGGGGCCCTCCTCTACTTCCCACCATCCCGAGCACAGTGAGACAGCGTCTCCCTCTCCTTTGTGAGACGGCTGAGGCCAGCGTGACCCCTAACAAAGTGAAAGGCAATGGAAGAACCACGGCACAGCACACCCTGGCCTGACCCACTGTGGCGTCTCCCCGGGGTCGCTACCTGCTTCATCCTTCATCTACTCCAGAAGCCACGTGAACCTCTATTTTCTTACAGCTTTCCTGATGCTGACTACCCACACTTGGGGAGGGGAGAAAGACAAGTGTCAGGCCCACTTACTTAGTCTTCATTTCCTGCATAGGATTGATAAGCTCCCAGAGCGATCATGGAAAGATCTATTTTCTTCCATAAAGTGCTTATCTACCCACTTGCAGGTGTATGGTCTTTCTCTGAAGTAGCAGCAAGACAATCACTGCATGGAGTGACATCACACAGATTACATATTTTAAAATAGACTTTGGGAGTAAACACAGGTCCAGACTTAGTCAAGTTACCCTTCGCTTATACATGGCCTTCATCCTAGAGATTGGAGTTTTAAAGTTGGTAATGTCGTGGGTGCTATGAGGCCACAACCAGGAACTATCTAATCACTCTTTGGTGGCAGGAGGGCATGGCTAGTCTGTGATGCAGTCTACTGAACCATCAGGATGGCTCTGATAGCAACACTTTATATTATGTCAACTTATAGGCATGGAGCCAAACCTTGTGTATTCCCTGCTTTTCATCCTCACCCAGCTTCACACCAACCCAGAAAACTGAAGCCCAATATAACCAACTCCTCTGGGAAACTTTATTCATTCTGTAAAATAAAATTCTTCAATTCTCCAGGCACTATATTGTTTTGTTTGACTCTTGTTACTGAATAAATATATATGAATGAACACTATTTGATGTTTGGGGTTTCATTTTTCTGCCCTTGTGAGTCAAGGCTCTTCCCAGAGCAGGAATTTATTTTTTCCTTTGATAAGACTTGTTGGAAATGTACAACATGCTGAGCTCTGTTCAGAATCCTGGGGAGGTGGTGTGGGTAAAGCAGGCAAGCTCCCAATGTTTCTAGAGCTTCAGTTGTAAGGAGGTGGAACAAAAGGCAAGCAGAAGGAAAGTCAGGAGCTCATGCATCTGTTGATGAAGGCAAAATGGGATAAATGTAGGGGTGACTCAGAAGGAAAGACCTCTCTGAATTCCAGACTGCCAAGCTGGTCACACCTTTCTTGTTAGCTTCTGCAGTAACTGTTGGCTAGTTCATCTTGCAAATGACCGGTCCTCCATCAATCTGGAGAACCCTTTATACAACTCTTTTGAAACCTGAAAAGGGTTTCTTTTTCATGGCTTCTGACTTCATTAGTTTGGTCTTTCATGTCTCCCTCTGACGGCACTCCTGTGGACTTTTAACAGCCATTCCCTCGCCTACATTTTCAGCACCTTGGCAGGTGCCACTTCAACCAGTCACACACGATCAAATGCAAAAATAAAGCGATCTCAAATTCCAAGCAAGAAACACCTGCTACGTAGTTGGCGTTCTCCTCAGACAATCTTTTCTGCAAGCAATTTTCGAAATTCCCTCGGTATGCTTTGGTAAAGAGCTGCACCTGGGAAATGGGAGGCAGGCTTTGACGGAGGGATGCTATTACAGGCTTCTCGGCAGTGCAGGGAGGTGAGGCTGCAGGGAGTTCTATTTTACAGTTCAGTCAGGTTAGCCATTTACTGTTCCCATAAGCTATTTCACTTGCAATAAAGGTCAATGGGCCTTTTTAGGGAGGCAAGCTGGACCCTGGTCTAAAGCTGCCATTTCGACAGTCAAAAAGACAGACTTGCTATAGAGTCCTCTGCAAGTGGTAGGATGTTTACTTAGCTGAAAGTGACTTGGTATGACCAGCTGATAAGCAAGGCAGTAATAATTCACTGACTTCGGAGTGGAAGACTTACACCCTGAGGGAGCTTGTCCACAAAGCTAAGCAGGGTGTGGCCGACTGTGGGTATTAGAGTGTATCATGACATGGGAGCTTTGCCCACACAACTAACATTTCTGTACCTGGAATCCTTCCATAGCCTTCCTAGGAAGCTACTGTATTTGAGGGCTGTGGTATGTGGCTCACAGTGCTGCAAATTCAGTACAATTTGCAGAAACAATCCCATAAACAATTGATTTTCATTTTTTTTCCAAGTTAGTTTTTTAATAATGAAATTAAACTAGGTGAATATTTCCCTAAAGAGTCTGGGCTCAACATTTTGGCTCAATATCTCCTAAAGGACTTTTGAAAAACTATGTACCCTCTTCGCTTTATGCTGTAATCTTAAACATTAAATCAAAAGCTTAAATGGTTGCAAAGGATATAATTTATGGTCTCTTATAAATATTGACTTTAAACACTATGTTTACCAAACTTGTTATGGTGTCTTTACTAGAATATAAATTGTATAGCAACCCCACACCCCGTACCATCCACTAGGGAAAAGCTGGAACTTTTACATAATTTTCTTTTTCTCCCATGGATTCTTATTTCCATTCCTTTATAGAAGTTTACCCAATAAAATGCATTTTTTTGTGTGTGCTGAAGGGATTTGAATTATTTACCTTAGTTTAGTTTTCCAAGATTAAGATATTAAAGAAATGAAGTGACAGGAAATTCTTGTTGCACCCTTCGCAAGTTGATGCCTAAGAAGCTTACATTGTGAGAAGAAACGATGGATTGTTTCCTGCAATAGGCAGTGAGATTGAGTCTCTCTCTCCCTTTCCCAGTTGGACATCAGGAACGCTGAGATGGGCAGAGCTGGGCAGAGGCAGACCTGTCTAGGTGCCCCACAGAAGGAACCCCTGGGCAGGATCATCTGTGCCAGCTCTGAGGTGAATGAGCAGAAAAATTCTGATGTATTGAGCTACTGAAGTTTTTTCTTAACTGATTATTTTAAATTGAATTTTCACATGCATTTGACAGGGAAGGTGGGTTGGAAGGAGAGTCGAGAGAGAGAGAAAGGGTGTGCTTTCGCGGGCTGGTTCATTTCCCAAATGCCCTTAACGGCTGAGGTTAGGCCGCGTAAAAGCTGTTAGCTGGGAACTCAAGCTGGGTCTCATACGTGGATGGCAAAGACCCGACTACTTGCGTTACCATTGCTGCTTTCCAGGGTGCACATCAGCAGAAAGCTGCATTTGGGAGTAGAGCCAGGGCTTGACCGCAGGCATTTCTACATGGCATACATACATCCCAACCAACATGTTAAACACCAGGCCAAATGCCGGCTCCTAAGTGTTAGCTTCATTGGTGACAGAAAGGTAGCTGATGCTATCCTCATCATTTAGGATATAACTAGTAATAAAAAACATGGACACATTGCAACTTCTCATAGGTAATTCTCAGGAAGAAAAAAATTTTAAGTTCTTGAAAATGCATCACTTAGTAAAAAAAAAATTAAAAGATCGTGTTCATGTGGATGGGAGTAAAGATAGTCATAGTAATGTCACTCAATTTCCTTTGCATAATATCACATAATGATTTACAATAAAAATGTATAATAATCTATCAACTGACAACTGAATTGGGTCCCTTTTCAATTTTACTGAAGGCAAAGATTCAACAGCCACTTAACTTGCAATGAAAGTTGTTAGAGTCATTCATTTTCTCAATTTTCTTACCCACATCTCAAAATATCCCTTTGTTTGGAGCGCCAGAGATTTTCTACCCCAAGGTGAATTACTGTTGGAAAGGGAGGTAGGCAAGAATTTCTCAGGTAGTCAACTTAGAAACAAGTTATATGAAATCTGGAAATTAACTCCTTCATAGATATCTGTACCTGTATCCTTTGAAAGTCTCTGAAAGCCCACAGGTGCTCGTACCCCACATTCCAGGTGCTGGTCTGGGGACAAGAAAGACAAACCAGGAGCAGAGGTGTCTCCTGGCCTGATCCTCTCTCAGCTGTGGAACTTCACCCAAACCTTTGTTCCATCATTTCCTGCCCTTCTTTCTAACTCCCACCAACTCCTAGGAAACAGCAGGAGGAATGTCTGTGGGGGCTGACTTTATGGCAAAGCTTGTAAGGGGCTCCAATTGAGGCCTGGATGCTTCACTTTCTATCCAGCTTCCTGCTAATGCACGTGGGGAGGCACCAGAAGATGATAAGCATGATTTGTGCCCTTGTGACCCATGTGGGAGACCAGGATGGCATTCTTGGCTCCTGACTGAGCCTTGCCAAAGTAAACCATTACATGGAAGATCTCTGTTTTTCTGTCTCTCCAAATTTGTTTTTAAAGAAAATTTAAAAATCTGTAACATATAAAGAGCTATTTCAAGCCAACAAGCAAAACATTACTCCAACAGAGAAAGACGGGCAAATGTCAAGTACGGGCAACTAAAAGAAGAAACACAAACGGCTGTTCCCCATTGTCAGACAGGTACACAAACAGAGACAGTGAGATATCTGTCTTCAGCAATCAAATTGGACAAATAGATTCACCTCTAATTGTGGCTGTGAGGAGAACAAACTGTTTCAACACTTCTGCAGAGCAATTCAGCAGTATGTATCAAAATGCTTAAAAAGGAATTATTCTAAGAATTATTCCAATGAAGCAACCATGAATCTAAAAAGTTTCAGGCATAGATGTATCACAGCGGCAAGGTTCTTCGGTTGCAAGTACTGGGTTGCAAACACATTTCATTTGAGTTATCTCCTTTCCATTGCCTCTTCTGAGACTCTTGACTAAAATGACTGACTTAGACTAATTGCATTCCAAGCACCAGAAGATTAAATGGTCTCACCAAATCAAGTACTGTGTGATGCCCTGGGTTACTTCTCCTGGGGCTGGATGTAGGGTCAGGTTTTGATCCTCCATAAGGGGCAGGAAAAGACAGAAGTGTAACATATCTATAATGGTGAGAACAGAGCTAATGTAAAAGTCTAATCCAGGATTTGAAGTAAACTTTTCTACCATACATGAGACAGCCATCAAAAAACTTCCTATAGAAGACTGATGTGGAAATACACTTGTCATATCTTTCTATTTCTAGAGAGAAAAAAGATAGATAACTAGACTATGCACTATCATTGCATTTTTTGGAATGGTCATTTTGATACAGAAAGAAAGGATATGTAGCAACATTTTAATGATAGAAATACTTGGATGCTGGAATTACTAGTGGTTTCCAATTTCCTCTTTAGGGAACCATTCTCCCCTCCCCCCGGCCCCCCCAAAATGGATTTCAGTTAATACAAAAAGTACTCAGATTAAAAACAAACATGTACAGATTCAGGAATAGCTTTTAGTCTTTAAGAGGACTGAAGCGAAGCAAGACAATCTAAACTGTGCATACATGAAGCTTCTAGCCAGATTCAGGTGCGAGGCTGCAGAAGGCCCAGCTGCCGGAGCACTCGCACACACGGGCTTGTGTCACAAGCATCCGTGGCGCTCATCACTCGGCCTGGAAGGGGAGATCTGTGCAGAGGGACTCCTCCCTACTTACTCGGCCCGCCACTTTCCTCTAGAGCCCCAAGACACTTTGGCATTACGATTCTGTCTGCAGATATGCATTTCATGGAAAAGAGACTTAGAATCAGAAATTGAGAACCCAAGCCTGACTCTGATGTTTTACTGGCTAGATTATCTTGATGGAGCCACCAGACTTCTTTGAGACTTGGTAGAATGGGGATAATAATAGGAAAACTGTTTCTGTCTATGATAGTTGTGAAACCGATTAAGCAAAGAAATTGATATATCTACACATATTCAAAACATAGTCAAATATACACATAAAATAATAGCTGGGAAAAATGAGCAACTCAAATCCTTGATTTGACCTTGGCCAAATACAAATGAAATTGTGGATCTGTGGATCTGCTGCATTATGTGACAAGGAGATGTCTTGATGACTAAAGTATTTCGAGCAGTGCTTATTATTGCCCTTCTCCATCAGTTCAGAAAGAGAAGGCTGAGGAATATTTACTTTCTGGTGAAAACAGGAACACAATAAACAAGGAACCTTGTTGAAAGACAAGCACGTGCAATAAAGGTCTTATTTAACACTAAGTATTTGCCCACAATGTTTCAGAATATAATAAATTATAGCTCATTCCTTGTAGTATTTACCAAGAAGGGGAAGGCATTCTGTAAGGTATCCAAATATTGACAATAAACATGACCATTAACCACAACATCTGAGAAGACCACAAAGCTTGTAAAACATTTCTGTTACAGGAAATTGTATTTGCTTGCTTGCCCATAAAATACATACTAAGAAATTCTACTTGTTCCCTGGTTGGTTATAAACTCTCTACTTTGGAGAATTAGTGCATGCTTCAGTCCTCAGACGAAACAATCGAGCTAACCTCCCTCAGCCCGTGTATACTAGGTGGGTTTTTTTTATTGATCAGATGCTTTGTAGATGAGGGTGCTTCAAGATTTGCCCACAAACACAGTGAAGTCCAGTTTCTTTCATGGTGTTACTTAAGGTCACATCTGGGGAATGGTGGTAGATGGAGAAGCTAAATTGTGTGTACCCGTGTGTTTTTGCACTATGACTACATCAAGCATTCACTGCCGGTGCCTCACACACAGCTTGGCACTATACAAAGTCCTGTCCTCTAGAGGCTAGTGGACAGGGCTTGAACTTTTCCTCCTTGTGCAGAACTTGACCAAAAGTGATTCTCTAATGACTTGTCATAAAGCCAACTCTGTTATAGATGCATTTTCTCAGTTGCCACATCATTAGCCTTCTCATTTTTTAAAAAATAATTCAGTGAATTTTCAGTGTTGTTCAGATATGATTGGGCGTTCCTGAAACTCACGTTGAAGTTTAATTCCCGTTGAGATATGAAGGGCTGAGACTAGGTGGAACTTTTAAGCAGTGATTAGGATTCTGCCTCATGAATGGATGAACCCATTCATGTGATTGTCAGACTGCCAACTTAGTGAGTTGCTGGTGTATCTGGAGAGAGGCCTGCGGTGACAGCCAGTTCAGATGGGTCACTTGCAGTGTGTCTCCCTTACTATGTGGTGTCCTGCATACCCTCACAGCTCTACCGGCAGGAAGGCCATTACCAGATGCAGCCTCAGCATTGGACTCTGCATTAGAACTGTGAACCAGAATAAACCTCTTTATAAGACTCTCAGAAAACAGACTGAGACAGCCATCTAAAAGCTCATATGGTTTTCGCAACAAAAGGCAATATGATGAGTAAAATGGATTATGACTTGGCATACATTTTATATGCTTCCTTCCTTCCCATCCCCTCCAAACCCCTGGAGGCTGGACAGCTAAAAATGACATTTCTAAAACCAAGCATCCAGATACGACTCAGCTGTGTCTCTGACGACTGAAATGCCTGTAAAGTGATATTTGAAAGGCAGCAGTCCTCAGTGAGCCAGTTGGCAGCAGTGATCAGACCGAGGACACTGGGCTTGTTTGGGTAGCAGTGTTCCTGTTATCTGCTTGGTGCAGGTCAGCTGGGGAGGTCAGCAGCATCTTTTAGCTGCTGTTGCTGTTTTTTGTGGCTAGCATAGATCTGGATGAGGCCTGACTCTGGAGGAGGCAGCAGGCTGCTCCTGGAGCCAAGGGGTGAGGAATGCAGGGCTTCCTGGTTTCCCAGCTTCTGTGCAAGACTGGGTTGGCTCCTTCCTCCCCCAGGTGCTGACTCTCCATTGTTCTGGCAGTCAGTCTTGGAGGCCCAGCCTCAACACATTGTCATCACTTAATTCCCTAGGTTGAAGCCCTTTGCCCCTTGTGCCTAAAATAGCTAGAGTGGTTTCTGTTTTCTCTAACAGAACTGTGACTGATTCACAGGAAAATAAGAGTTCTGGGGACATCTGGCTCCTAAGTCAGCCAGCATCACAGGGGACTGGGAGTGAGCAGCGGGCTCTAGGCTGCAGGATCCTGCTGTGCCTTCATGTGCCCCTCAGGGAGGCACTGGACAGAGGCCACTTTCTTTCATTGTGTTTGTTTTGCTTGTTGTTTTTAAAGACATCCACTGCTCTTAGTTATTTTACCTTCTTGAACCCTAGAGGGATTTGAGTTGTCACCTTGATACTCATCCAAAGGTGGCTAAAAAGTTTTTTTTTTTTAAATTTCGAGGACAGAATTCTCTTGTTTTGAACATACTAAAAAATGTCTCCAAATCAAAGCCAGGAAGCTCTCCACCTAAGCCACATTATTTATATCTCCATTAGAACTGTATTTCCTTAATGATAATGTTGAGAACACTGATGTCAATTTATGAAGACAAAAAAATTAGACTTCTCTCAATCAAATTTTACCTTATAATCTTATAAGATATTATGGTTTCCTTCTTGCATGTTCTGTTAGGGAGGGCCAAAGGCACTCGGAGTGGTTCACTTCTCCACCTGTACCTGGCTTCATGCTTGCATATTCTATCTCTTTTTTTGTAATTTTTATTGTTATCATTTTCCATGATAGGGATTTCCCCCCTGCTTCTCCACCCCCCTTCCCACCCATCCTCCCTCTGCAGCATTTTTGCTGTATTATTACAATCATGTAATCCCTCAGCAAGAGTCCCAAGTCCAGCATGCTGGTGTTTATGTGTATCACGGCATTGGAGGTACCGGCAATGGTAGAAAATCTAGTGTCATATTGTCAAGCTATATTTAAGTTCTGTTGGGAGTTCTCCTTTTACCCAGGAGTAGAGATGCATACTGCAGTGTATCTCCACTTCTCGGTGTGCTAGTCTCCATTATACAGCTAATCTATGAGAACATATCCACAGTCCATTCTAGCCCTACTCCTCCACGTCTCATGGTTACTGCCCTGTTGTTCTTTTCACTGAACTATAAATCTATTGTACTAGGTTTTTGTTTTGTTTTACTTTTAGGCTGATAGCTTCAGGTCTTTTTAAGTCTTTAATCTACTTTCTTTAACTGTGATTGAACAAATAATCGTATAGATTTGTGGGATACAGTTTGATATTTTGATAGTTTGTGGCATGAGCCCAGCAGACTAATTAACATATCATTTAATCTTTCATAATTGCCATTTCTTTGTGGGAAGAATATTTACAATCCACTCTTTTAGCCTGTTGAAATGCTCATTATTATTATCTCTAGTGACCTTGTTATTCGATGGATCACCAGAATCTTTCCCCCATTTAGCCGACACTGTGAGCACTTGGACAAACGTTCCCCATCTCTAGCCTCTGGGAACTGTCTCACATCTCACGTCTTCCGTGAGTTGAATTTTTAGACCCTACAGATAAGTGAGATCATACTGTATTTCTGTACCTGAATTGTTTCTCTTAGCATGTCCTCTACATTCATCCACATCATTGCAAATGACATAATTTCATTCCTTTAAATTCGGGATAGCAAAGTACGCTGTTGTGTTCATTAACTATTTTTCTGTTCATGAGACTTACGTTGAATGTGCTAACTTGGCTATTACGACTGTTGCAGCAATGAGTACTAGAGTTTAGATAGCTATTGGACATGCTGAGTTCACTTCCTTTGAATAACAGAGGATACTTTAAAATGTCCATGCAAGAAAAATTTTTTTGATCCATGCGTATTTTTTCAAAATATATGTCTTCATGAACTTTTCAAAGACATCCCATATATCTGGAAGTGGGGTTGACAGATCATACGGTAATTCGGCTTTTAGGCTTTGCAGAAATTCCATATTGTTTTCTTAAATGGCTGTACTAGTTTATGTTCCTTCCTGCAGTACACAGCGTTCTCTTTCTTTGCATCTTCACTGAGCCTTACATTCTTTCCATACGAGATGATGCATGTTTGACTTTGCTGTGTTACTTCTCCAGCACTAAGCACTGTACCTGACACATAGTGACTACACAGCACATACTTGCTGATTGGTTGAACTAATTGTTTATCCCAGTTGATCAACCTGTTGATTTTGATCACTCTATATTTGGAACGCCCTGACTGCTAATGTCAAGCACTTATTGGCAGGGAACTAATGGACCCCACTGCTCTCTTGCTCTGTGTCTGCAAGCTTTTTCTTGGGTTGTGTGTCCTCCATTCTTTCACCCAAGTGCCTTAGATTATCTTCATGTTACCATCCTGTGTATATTTTTCAAACCGTGTGTTCCTTGTGTTTAGTACTAAACATGAAAAGGTCCAAATTTAGGTAGGATTGGATTAGATTTATTTGATTCTGATATTTGCTAACTTAGCTCACTGCTGGTGCATTTAGTTTCCAGACAACTTCCATGTCTATATTTATTTATTTGGGACAATCCTCATCCAGTATTTCCTAAGTACCTGTATTAGCTTCTCTCCACTGTACCAGTCTACTCCACTTGCCACACTGGGTAGTGGTAATTCTCACCCTGTTTAAAGAGCTGTAAAGAATAGCTTAAGGCTCTTCTGGATACCTGAAAAGGGGGTCATTCATCTGAGAAGTCTCAGAACATAAGGTAGGATTATTAGACTCCAAAATCCACAGGTGTCATGCAAACACATGCTGATCAAAGGAATGCAAAGTAACTCCTGCCCCCATTCTGTGTTCAGTGTTCTTTCAACTCATGATCTCAGTCCCCACCTCACCCCGGTGTTGAACCCCACAGTTCTGGGTGGTCTCCTTCTTCTCTTTCTCCTTATTTTTAATTTTAGAAAGGCATATTTACAAAAGTAAGGAAAGAGAGAAAAAGATCTTTGATCTCCCAATTCATTCCCTAAATGAGCTGAGCTGATCTGATGTCAGGAGCCAGGACATTTTTCAAGGTCTCCCATATGGGTGCACTCCCAATGCGTTGGGCCATCCTCCATTGCTTTCCCAGTCTGTTAGCAGGGAACTGGATCAGAGGTGAAGCAGCTTGGACATGAACCAGTGCCGATAGAGGATGCAGGTGCTTAAAGGCGAAGGATTAGCCTGTTGAGCCATGGTGCCGGCCCCATCTGAATGGTCTAATGTTGACCATTAGACCATGTTGTCCCTTTCTGCCTAGTCTGTTCCCTGTGGTACACCAGAATGAGTCATGTTCTCTTGCAAGCCCTGACCAAAAGCTGTTCCACCTCAATCGCCAGTTCACCTTGGGAAGGGCAGGACAGGTGTCTTGGTTTTTCATCTAATTTTGTTCTATTTCTATGTTATAATTTTCGTGCTTCCTTGAAATGTCTCGATTCTCAAAAGCCTGCTTCAGAGTCAGACAGCCAAAGACATGCCACTTATTTCCTTTTATTCTCAATCTAATCATGCTACTTTCCTTTAGACAATGTGGTCACATAAAAGGAAGCTGGGAAAAAGGAAAGCACAAAATTAATTTTTAAAGACATTATCTTGTTACAATTGGATTGCTGCTAAGCCCTAACTGTAACAGAATCCAAATACTTTAGAATCGATGTCTTTATGATGTTGAAAGGTTTGGGTACTTTTTAAAGGAAATTCTCATTTTAATTTCCAATAGAATTGTGTAGTAGGGAAACTATCATTTCATTTTTGAAAGCATAATCTCTTATGAAATATTTATTGTTTTTGTTAGGTGCCAGGATAATCACTTATCATTTTTCCTTATTTAAAGAAAATGTGCCTAGGAATCATGGTAATTAACATATTCTTTGGTAATGAACAAGACAGTCCCTCTTATGATAGGCTAACTTTCTAGTGTAATTTTAGCATGAATATGTGCTTTCATTCATTCAGCATGCTTTCTATGCCTTAGTGCAACCTTTGGCACTCTGCCCAGGAAAGACATGGCACCTGCACTCGCTTGGTACTAGACAAGACGAGCACACTTGACAATGAGCAGTTTAAAATGTTTTTAAACTTATGTGACACAGATTAAAGAAAGCCAGGAGAAAGGGAGTCGGGAGGACTGCTCCGAGAGCTCAGGCTTGGGCTCTGCGAGGAGGAGTGCAAGTTTACCGACAGGAGAAACATGGGATGGAGACTCCACAACTTGTGAAACGGAGGCAAGAGAAAGAAGAATATGCTTGGAGAATGACAAATTATATGGATTTGAGCCAAGCAAGATGGCTTTTGTCTAAAGGTAATTCACCATGTAAGAAAGAACTCAAATTCTCAGACTCTGTGTGTTCCTTCCTTCTTGACAAGAATACAGACTTGATAGTGTGAGTGGATGCCATCCGGATGCGTGTTGGCAGGGATGGACTCAAAGCTCTGAATTCACTCATGGTCCCCACCAACAGCCTCCAGTACTCGGTATTCAGAGATGACAAAAACACAAGGAAGAAACGCATATGATCTGTCCTTTATACTGAAATTTGTCTAAGGAAGAATTTCTATTTCTGTAAGTGGAAACAGAAGCAAAGGGAGAGTTGATAGTTTTCAACCAATAAGGCTGCTTGCTTCCAAAGGTCAACACAAACTCTCCTGTGTTGCGGTTTTGAAGTTAAATCCTTTTGCTTAACCTGGGAAAAATATTTGGAAGTTTGAAATCTACAATCATGTGTAATGAAGCTGGGGTAGTTGAACCTTGAAAGATCAAGTGCATGAATGTATTTAGCGTTTCAAATGCGTTACTCATTCCCTGAAAATTTCAATCAGAAACTAATATCAAGCTCTAAATTCATTTGCTAGGATGACTTTGGACAATCGATTTTTAGGTCCTTTCCCAGTCCTCTCCCACACCCCCCCCTTTTTTTTTTCCTTCCTGGAGTTCAGTTGAGCTACTTACTCTAAGTAAGTGACACATTCCTGATTTAGGGAACACTGTATTGCACATGAAAAGGCAGGCTGTGACTATGGGCAAGCACTTTATAGATGTTCATTTTGGAGATTATTTGCTGACAAAATTAAAAAGCATTGTAAACATATAGGTTTGCCATTGTGGAAAAAAAATACCGATTCAAGACCAGCTTATTATTATTTTTGGTTCAACTCACTGTAGGCAGATTTGTATGTGTAGAACCTTTTTCTCACTAACTAAAGCAACTTATTTACCACCCCTTGCTGCCCTGGGCTCTCCTGCCATCCATGCTACATGGGTTGTTGTATTTATTAAAATAGTGTTGTTCTGGTTTGGCCTTTAGGTACAGAGAAGGGTCAAGACACACGCTGTGAAGTGCTCTGAAGGTGAGCCTGGTTGATTTAGAAAACCATCTTGCTCGTGGTGATTTGGTGTAGGACAAAGGCCACAGGTCTGACCCTACAGCAGCCAAGCAGGGTAGCCCAAGTGTGTGAGCCTGGTTAGCTGCTGACCATGGCCACCTGAGGAGAAGCACCCTTCCTTCAAAATAGAACAGGACTTCTTGTGGGTGGGCTGCACCTGTGTGGGACTACAGCCCCCAAATGCTGCACTTTCAATCGTAGTCTTGGATTAAAAATAAGCATGCCACATGGATCAAATGCCTGGAGGCTACCTTCTTTTAGTGGCTAGTGCAAACCTGTATTCATTCATCGTTTTGCTTATTTATTAAACGAAATAGATTTCTTCCACTATGGACAACATTTTACCAGGGTTTGTTTTTTTTTTTTCAAATCCTAGAACTGCATCTAGCAGATAGCAAGGGCACAAATAATTGTTATTCACCTGAACTAAGCTCTGGCTACATGCTGGCCAAAGAAGGATTTTTCTTTCTTTTTTTTTTTTTTTAAGATTTATTTTTATTATCATTTTTTAGATTTTTCTTTTTTTTTTTAAAGAAAAAAAGTGCTTAAAATGGAGAGCAACCTAGAGAGATCTTTCATGTAATGTTTGACTGTCCAAATCCCATAGCAGTCAGGAATGGCTCGGGCTAAATCCAAGAACTTAGGTCTCTGTCTTAGACTCCCGTGTGGAACCCAAGCCACTCCTGGTCCCCTCCCAGGGTGTGCATCAGCAGGGAGATGGGGGGATACAGAGCAACACTCAGCTCTATTACACAGAATGCAGGCTTCCCACGGGTGGCCCAACCCATTGCCCTACAAGGCCTACTCTGAAGGATGTTAAGAGCTAGACAAGAGGCTGGCATTGTGGTATAGTGAGTAAAGTTGCTGCATGTGGCAACAGCATCCTTAATGGTTTGAGTCCCAGAGGCTCCACTTAAGATCCAGTTCCCTATTAATGTACTTTGGAGGAAAACAGAGGATGACCCAGTCCTCAGGCCCCTGCACCCAAGTGGGAGATCCAGAGGAAGCTACTGGTTTTGGACAAGGCCAGCTCCACCCATGGTGGCCATTTTGGGAGTGAACCAATGGAAAATCTTTCTGTCTCTTCTCTCCTCAATCTGTAACTTGACTTTCAGAAAAGTAACAAATCTTCAAAAAAAAAAAAGGAGTTGTAAAATAAAAAAATCTTTAAAAACTAAGCCAAGCCTGTTAAATTTTGTGAATTTTTTAAAAAGTTAAATTTTCATAACTCTTATAAACTTTGTCTAGTCCAGGAAGTGTGTTGATTAGCTTTGAAGCTCCTTTCTTAGGATATATTTTGATTCCATTTGGTTTCATGAACTTTTGTGGAAAAAACAGATGGACAAAAGGTCTTAATTTACGTTAACAGTTGAAAGAAACAGACATTAAGTGAAATTGTGTTGTCATTTTGTCTATTCTTGGATCTTGGTATATTAGAAATTTGTAACTGAATTAACAAGTTACTTTGCAGAGTCAGAAGGTACTCAGAAGTTGATAACTGAGGAAGCACTTGCATTTGTGTTTGAAACAAGCAAGGGCTTGAAGAACGTGGGGCTTCTGTGCTGCTTCTGCAGCCACTGGCTGGGACACTGCAGTGGCAAGCCAGTGGTTCAGGGCAGATCTACCCCTGCACTGTCATTGCCACCTGGGGATTGCAGCTAGGAAATGCGTTTTTTAAAAAAATAATTCCTTTTTCTTCCATACAAGTAAGTTAACTCTTAAACTCATGTATTATTCAAAAGCAGCATTGATTTCTTTCCCAATTAGAGCTGATTTCTTTCCCAATTAAGGCTTTCAGAAAATTCCTCACGATTCTCAATGTCCTGACCTTTACTCCAAATGACCTCAAAGATGCAGATTCGGATCAGGGCTGATGCTCGTTCTGTCATCATCCCCACTTTACAGATGAGTAAATCAACCTGTAGGGGCAATCACCTTCAGAGGACGGGTTTCAGTCTAGACCGATTTTCATTCAGAGGTCATGCTACGAACCACTACCCTGTTGTGGTTCTCCATCACTTTAAGTCTTCCGGTCTCCCCCATTATTCCTTCTGTTGTTCTATTACAGAGATTTGAAAAACATGAGTATGTTATCAAAAATTATACTTTACAGAGAAACTATATAGAACCCTGTATGTAGACAATACAGCTCCTTTTCAAATATGTACCACGTATTAGGCTCTACTGGAAAATGGAAGTTTACAAATTCCTAAAGAATCAAGATCATACAAATCACTTCTGATGACTATATAATTAAATGTCAAATTAGCAGTTTTAAATACCTATCTATTTGAAAATTTTAAATTATACCCCCAATTAGCTTATGGCTGCAAAGGATACATTCTTAATGGTAGAAAGAGTTGTGTTTGTGTGTGGATGAGGGGATAAAGGTATATGGGAACGCTCTACTTTCTGTTCAGTTCTGTGATGAAATTAAAACCAGTTTAAAAGTAAAGCTTACTGTACTGGAAGAATACCTACTGGAAATCCTTCAGACATCAGAGTGGGTATGGATTTTTAAAATAAGTCTCCAAGATCACAGGAAACAAAAGCAAAAAGGAAAAAAAAAAGACAAATGAGATTCCAAGAAACTACAAAGCTTTTGCACACAAAGGAAACAACCAAGTGAAGGGCCAACTAGCAGACTGGGAAAAAGCATGCAAGTGATGCAACGGAAAAGGATTAAGGTGCAGAATATAGAGGAACTCAGCTCTGTAGGAAAAAATCCAAATTATCCAACTTAAAATGGGCACTGAATCCATATAGACACATCTCAAAAGTCTACATACAAATGAGCAACAGGTAGGCACAGTGGAACAGCCTAGCGGCCAAAGTCTTCGCCTTGTACCTGCCGGGATCCCATATGGGCACTGGTTTATATCCTGGGTGCTCCACTTCCCATCCAGCTCCCTGCTTGTGGTCTGGGAAGGCAGCTGAGGACACTCCAAAGCCTTGGGACCCTACAGCCACGTGGGAGACCCAGAGGAGGCACTGGGCTCCTGGCTTCAGATTGGCTCAGCTCCAGCAGTTACGGCCCCCTCGGTAGTGAACCAATGGACAGATTTTCCTCTCTATCTTTCCTCCTCTCTGTATATCTAACTTTCCAATAAAAAATCTTTTTAAAAAACCCCTACATGATCGATAGGTAAATGAAAAAGAAACATGACTAACCATTAGGGAACTTCAAGTTAAAACTACAGTGATACATAATCTCATGCCAGTAATTCTAATGTAAAAAAGGCAAATGCTAATGGGTGCTAGTGAGGATGGCGAGATAAGGAAACACTGGTACACTGCTGGAGCCTTTTCTTTCCCCTTGGGGAAGAGAACATGAAGTTTCATTGAAATATTAAGAATAGGGCCCGGCGCGGTGGCGCAAGTGGTTAAAGGTCCTCGCCTTGCACGCCCGGGATCCCATATGGGCGCCGGTTCTAATCCCGGCAGCCCCGCTTCCCTTCCAGCTCCCTGCCTGTGGCCCGGGAAGGCAGTGGAGGACGGCCCAAAGCTTTGGGACCCTGCACCCGCGTGGGAGACCCGGAAGAGGCTCCTGGCTTCGGATCGGCATAGTATCGGCCCGTTGCGCTCACTTGGGGAGTGAATCATCGGACGGAAGATCTTCCTCTCTGTCTCTCCTCTCTGTATATCTGCCTTTCCAATAAAAAATAATAAAAATAAATCTTTAAAAAAAAAAGAAATATTAAGAATAGAACTAACATCCAGCCATCTCATTGCAGGGTGTGCATATCCAAAGAAAAGGAAATCATTTTGTGAAAGAGACACCTGCTCTTCTATCGTTGTTCTAGAATTAATCACAAGAGCCAAAAAATGGAACCACTTGACTGTTCAGCCATTGAACGGACAAAGAAACTTGGGTACAAATACACAAAGAAATAGTATTCATCCATGAAAAAGATGCAATCCTGTCATTTGCAACAATGTGCATGGAACTTAGGTCCTTATATTAAGTGAGAAAAGACATGTGTAGAGACAATTACTGTGCAATCTTACTCAAATGTGGAATCTGAAAATATTAATATCAGTGTTGGCTTTGTGCTACAGCCGCATTGTGTTACCTGTGTCCTGGCATCCACATGAGCACCATTCAAGTCCTAGCCCTACCCCCTGATTCTGCTGCTTACTGATTCACCTGAGAAAGCAACAGAAGAAAGTTCAGGAAACTGGGCTTCTGCCACCCATCTGGGAGAGCCAGACCCAGTACAGGTTCCTGGCTGCGGCCTTGCACAGTCCCAGTCAGAGCAGGCATGTAGGGAGTGTTGAGGATGAAAGATGTATCTATATCTCCCCCTTTCTGTCTCTGCGTGTGCCTTTCGAATAAATAAATCTTTCTTTTCTTTTATTGATCTCAGGGGCTCACGCTGTGACTTAATGAGATAAGCCTCTATTTTCAGTGCTGGAGTCCCAGGTAGGCACTGCTTCAATTTCTGGCTGCTCCACTTCTGATCTGCCTCCATGCTGGTCCACCTTGGAGGGCAGTGGAGAATGGCCCAAGTCCTTATGGCCCTGCACTCCTGCTTCCAGGGGGAAGCTCCTGGCTCCTGACTTCAGATCAGTCTGGCTTCAGCCACTGCAGCCATTCGGGGATTGAAACAGCTATATATATACATATGCTGATCTCAAAGTTTGCAGTGGAGTGGTGGTCAGTCATGACTGAAGAGGAGAGGAAGGAATAGGGGAAGTTTGGGAAGTATCTTGATAGTAGAAACAAATGCTGATGTTATACTGCACCACAGGGTGACTACAAATACTGACATTGTATTATGATCTCATAAGCAGCTGCAAGAGTGTTTTTGAATTCAGAATGCTTTTATCCCAAAGAAATGATAGATGTTTGAGAAGAAATGACCACCTTGATTTGAACATTACACAATATATACATGCATGGAAATATCATATGATCTCTATGAAATAGGAACTTTTATCATCCTCAGTTTAAGACAAAACCACCAAGCATCAGGGAAGTTAACTTGTTTAAACAAAATTGTGGAAAATAGCCTCTATGCCAAAACATAGAGTTTCTGGTTACCATATGATTTCATAGCAATCTGTGCCTCTGCGACTGGCAGCTCTTGCTCTCTTAATCTGTTTTCTGTCTTGACATATTATCTCTTTCCATAACATATAATATTTCTACCATTAGAAAGCAGCAAGCAATGAATATATAAACACACACACCTGCTCTATCTGTCCAATTATTTACTTAGAAGAAATTGCTAGAAATTATATTATTACACCAATTTTTAAAGAGTTAATAGTTACTAAATATCTTTTATGCTGTGTTCATCTTTCCTTATTTCATGCCAGTAAGTTGCTGGAGAAATTGGGTCACTTGCAGAAATTGCATCACTTGTCCCAAAGAACACAGGATTTCACTGATTACTTCCTTTTGGCACCAATTATCTTCTTTCTTTATTCATTTTGCATACAATAAACTGGTAGTTAATGCAGATTTTTTGAATAGATTCAACACAATATTTTCTTCATAAGAGTCAATTTTGCATAATGAAGGCAAGCCACTTCTGGCATTTTAGTGTCAATATTGACTAGAGCCAAAACTTTTCAGACGGTCAGCCTGGTTACCTTGGAGGTTGTGCCGGGGTGAAATAAATGACTGGGCATTAGAGAATACTAGCAATAGCTGCTGACAGTAGATTAATAAAATCATAGAACCAGAAGACGTTTTATAAGTAGCCAATCTAATCCCTCATTTTACAAAAAGCATAATATGCTGAAGGACCTTCTGGAAGATTTTTTGCCTTCCCAGCTGGTCTTCCACAATGGTACCCTGTATCTGTTTCCAGCCAGAATGTTGTCCCCCGCAATGAACTGTTGATAATGGCTCCCTGGATTCTTACCTTTTGATCTTGCACTAATGACTGAACAACTGAAAAAGAATTCCCTGAGTTATACTTTCTGGGCATTCCAATGATATGAAATAACTTAAGAATAATTTGGCCAAGAACAGAAAAGCAGACATGTTTACAAAGCACTGGGAGCACAGTCTTCCTTGCGCTGTGGAGCCACTGTCTGCTCCATTGGGAGAGACGCTCGTTGGTCCCAGGGCTGAATTCCTACATTTAGTGTTTTGTTCTATAAAAGAACGAAAAGATTCTCGACTTGTCTTTGAAAATAATTATAAAATCGCCATGAAAATATGCAAAGGGAGGATTGTTGCTTCCCTACATTTGGGCTTTAAGAGAGATACGAGTGAAAAATGGGATTTAGGTCTCCAGGCCAGGCCATTGCTGTGAGCAGGTTTGTATGGTGGCAGATGCACTACGTAAGTTTGCTCGTTGTTCATTTCAATTGAACCCTACTTCTAATCTCTTTGTCTCTTGTTAATTATTACAAATAAACAAATATCAGATTTAACTACATATCACATACACTATACACATGATAATAAAATAGAATTCGTGGTCTACCTTCATAAATTTTATATTGTTACTGTGTCTTAATTTGTACAAATGGAATAGTTACTGATTCACCCAACATTTGTGAGCTTTCCATTTTAGTATCATTTTGTTCTCAGAGACTTGTTGGATACATATCAATGCCATAGCAATTTCTATGTTACACTATTTTGTATTCAGGAAGTTCTAAAAATAAAACTTGATTTTATTTCACTTGATTGATTAATTAATTAACACTCATTCCTTTATTCAATAAAGTTCCTGAAGCATCTACTCTGTTCCAGGCATCTTATTAGCGCCTAGACACACAGCAGAATCTAGTGCATGGTCCTTGTTTCCTTAGCCCCAGGGACTTCTATCTTCCTCCTTGGCCTGAATTACAATCTGTATAATAATGACTTCCAATTTGCAGAATTGTGTCCATTCTTTCCTTTGCATCCCAGATCTATGTATATTCAAAGACCTACTGGAAAACTCTACCTGTTCATTTCATTGTCATGTTATAGTTTTTATTTATTTGAGAGTAAGAGAAACCTATCTCTTGGCTTACCCTACAAATGCCCCCCATGGCTCAGGCTGGGTCAGAGCTGAAACTTAACCCACGCTTCCTATGAGGGTGGCAGGAACCCAGCGATCTGAGTCGTTTGTGTTGCCTCTGAGGGTCTACTTTATCAGGAATCTAGGATCAAAGGCAGAGCTAGAAATCAAACCTAGACACTCTGTCTGATGTGGAATAAGAACATCTTAACCGGTGTTTCAACTCCCAGACCAAATGCCTGTTCTTGCCTGCTTGTTTTAAAGGCATTTCAAAATCAACCCATCTTAAACCAAGCTTATCAACTTCCTTTCAAAAACTGTCTCTTCATGCAAACATTCTCGATTACATCAGGGGCATCCAACAACCACCTGCCTGAGTCCAGACATCTGGGATTGTCCCTGAATCCCTCGTTTCCCAACAGGAATGATTTTTTAAAAAAAAAAATTTAACTAATAAGTTAATAATTGCTGTCATTTCTACCTTCTGAGCAGCCCTAAAACATGCCCACATTTCTTCAGTCTCACTGTTCTTGTTCAGTCTGCCCTGCTGTCACCTTTGACTTGGACTAGTAGCAGGGTCCTGGTGGATTTCCCTACATCTCTCAAGGGCAGCCCCAGTGACTCTTCTAACTGGCATGTCTGGTTTCCACTTCCCCTTCTTAATATTGTTTCATGCCTTTCCATCGTTTCAAAGAATAAAGTCAAACTTTCATAGCTGACTTCCTCAGACCTCCACCAGCCACTTCCCCCAGGGTCACCACTTGAACTTGCCAATCTCTCTGTGTTTCTCTGTTTGCAGTGAATGTTTGTCAGTTTCCTGAAGAGAGACTGTATGCCTAAGCTCTCTCACATCTTGGTCTTCAATGGGCTGCTGTCTTTTTTGGGAACATGCACCAGCCTCTACAGTAGGATGGTTCCCTTGGCAATTCCTTTTTAACTGCCAGGTTGTATTAAAAGCACTGGCACCTGCCCTACTCCTATGGCACTAACATTATTGTTATTTTTCAGTTGTCTTTCTTCCTGGCCAGCAGAAGTGTTGAAAATTTATCTAGATTGGCCCCTGTTCTAAGGCACGAAGTTTTAAGTACTATTTGAATCAATGCATGAGACTGACTAAATAAATGTTATTCATGATAGTTGTCCTTATAGAGATACTCCGAGTGTCATAGAATCAAAATGGGAGACATATGCTCAAGGAATAGTGCAACACACATGGGAAACACATTTGAAGGATTAATCAGACCAGTAAGAGTTAGTTTATTGTTCACAGGCGGAACGGCATGGTATATTCTCATGTTTTCCAGTTTGTCTTTGTAGACATTTCAATTCTGGTTGAAAGATGTGCTGTGTTCTGGTATCGTAAACATGAATAGCCAGCATTCCAAAAGAAGCAACTCCATTACATATGGATTTGAATCCAATTAATTCTTCTTGATTGCTTTATCTACTTGGTTTGCAGTCAAGAATGCTGGCAGGAAAACCATATCTGTATTTCTTTCCAAATATAAAGTTGACAGATTTCATCTCTCTCTCTTTCTCTCTCTCTATATACACATACATATATATATATATATATATATGAAGAAAGGGAGATGTTAGAATTTCCATTCTTTTATATGAAAACAGTTTCCCCTTTCAATGAAACCCAAACTGCTTTTAATGATGTTAGGTTTTGTAACAGTCTTAGGTGAAGAGTTCTCATGTTTGAATTGTCAATTTGTAGCATCAACTCTTAATAAAAACAACTCCTCCCTCCTGGTATTAGCATGATTCATTCTATTTTCACAGCTGCCAACAGAAGTAAATATGTCTTTGCTGCAAATATTCAGTGCTCTCACACACTATTTCATGGTTAACAACACACTCTTGCAGTGGCCTGCTCTGGAAACCTGCAGGCTGACCAAATCCGTATCAGCTCTCTGTCATCGCCACACGTTTTTGTGTAGTAATTTTGTTAAATCAAGTTCATTAGAAAATATGTTTTATTTTTGTAGGAACTAGACAAGATATATTATTAATGAAATAGAATAGCGTTTTGCAGTATCATTGGTGTCTTTGCCAATTTTGGTACTTTCTCTCTGGTGTTTGTGCAAATACCACCCTTTACCGGAGGGGGACTGCAAAGACACTGGGGACATCTCCTAAGCTTTGGGTTTTAGGGGAGGATCTTCAGAGTCACATCTTTCAACTTGTAGAGCAAAGTTCTCAGAGATATTTTTTTAAAAGTCATTTTTTTTTAACTTCGTAAGCTTCTCTATCAGAACAAAGCCTGAAGCTCTCAGAGCACAGTTAATGCAATAAATATAAAACAGGAAGAACTTCTGACTGAACAGGGAGCATGTGCTTGTAGTGCAGAGAAGAGACAGAAACATTTGTGGAATGTGCGAGAGACTTGACAGAGATGAACCGGAGGGAATGAGTGCCTTTGCTCATTCTGACTGAGTCTGTGCAGGGTGAGAGCTGAAGTATCCGGGTAGGTCTGTGGATCGGATTAAAGAAGAATTTGACTTTCTCTATGGTAATATATAGTTTCTCTGATGAGGTTTCACCCAGAGAAAGACCTGAGTGGTCCCTGAGAGATGACGCGTTTCTGGACAGTGGCCCAGCAGCTGGGAACTTCCCACATTTTCTAGAGGCACAGAAACACAGGACCTGAAGAGGCTTCATAGCTGGGACGAACAGGCATTACCAACTGATCAGAGAGTGCAGATCTATAGTGAGCGAGGTGGGCAGTGAGGCCATTGGAGGTCTGGGGTGGGGTGGGGAGGCTGGTACTCGGCGGCAGACAGATCTCAGAGACCAAACTCTTTCCAAGGCTGTACCAGGCCCCGGGATTTAGATTAGGTCTGAATTATTGAGTATAGAGTATTTTTTCCAAAGAGGCTGATTTAACCTGGAGGTGACCGAGTTATCTTTAACCAGGAACACATGTGACATTTTCATCAACAGAAATTTCTTTATATTGATGATATATACTTAATTTGTAGAGATATTATTTCCCTTTAAATTTGCTTTGGCAAATTTTGTGGAATAGTACACAATTCTGGCATCTTCAGGCTTTCTTTAAACATAATACACACTTCTACTTTAATACTCTGTGTATGGGCCCGGTGTGGTAGCCTAGCAGCTGAAGTTCTCATCTTGAATGTGCCGGGATCCCATACGGGTGCCCGTTCTAATCCTGGCAGTCCTGATTCCCATCCAGCTCCCTGCATGTGGCCTGGGAAAGCAGTTGAGGACGGCCCAAAGCCTTGGAACCCTGCACTCACGTGGGAGACCTGGAAGAAGCTCCTAGTTCCTGGCTTTGGATTGGCTCAGCTCTGGCTATTGCAGCTGCTTGGGGGATGAATCAATGGGCAAAAGATCTTCATGTCTCCCCTCCTCTCTGTGTATCTGACTTTCCAATAAAAATAAATAAATGTTTAGAAAATGCTGTGTGTATGATAATGTTAATATTGCAAATCTGGAGTGTCTGATTTCCCTGCCCTTCCTGCTGGCTCTTCCTCCTGCGTAGTGCCTTGCTTCTTCGTGTGTTTGGTGACTGCTGATTCTGTGCGGTGTTTCTGACAGTTCTCAAAGACATAATAAGACTAGAGCATCTTCCTCTAGAGAGGACCAGCATTTGCTTCTTTTGGCACTTAGATACAATGCCAATCTGGTGCCATTTGCAACTATAATTTTTGCCAGTGATGCCCTGGGGCTGTATCTTTGGACTTTAAACAGTCCTGTGGTTACAGCCTCTCAGAGCTAGGTCTTCATTTTTAACTTCTGTCTTGCTCTGTGCTGAGCTAAAGCAACGCTTCTAGCGATTTCTGCGGGAGATGCAAGGGGATGAAAGTGTCGCCAGTGTCGCCCCCTCCGGGTTGACACGGGCTCCTCTTCCTGCACGCCTTGTCTCCCACGGGACCTGGAATCCGACTTTCAATTGCCTCACCCTAGGAATCCACGGAACCTACAGCTCAGATTCACAGGCCAAACAGACAGCTGCCCTTGGCATGAAAACATTTTCTAGAACTTGACCTGTCTTTCTGTGTTCTCGTTTATTTTCATTTTGGCATTACAATGAATGTGTCACTATCCTTTGCCTTATTGATGTTTTCAAAAATATTAAGCTGTATTTTGTTCAGTATTTTGAGGAATACTGAATACCGTTAATCTTCATTAACAGCATTGGTCTGAATAAACTATCTTATATTTGCTGGGCATTGAAAAATTACACCTGGATTATATGTGGGTAAAATTAATATCACTTTATCTATGGTGAGATAAGAAAAAAATATGGTCCTCAGGAAGGGAAAATGGGAGATGATAGAATAATATTTATACCTTTTAAAATTCTTGTAGTTTTGGAAAGTGAAATGAATTGATAACCTTAACCCTGGCCCTAAGCGCGACCCTAAATTTGGTAATTTAGGCAAGTTCTTTTTGAAAGTGTTGCACAGTCTTTTAAGAAGAAAGTATGAGAAAAAAATGTAATGCTGTTCTGTTGTTTTTCCTGTATAGAGTTACGAATAATTATATTTTTGCTTCTATACATTGGGTCTTTGGGAAGGAAGCAGCTAAATGAAGTATTACTGTTAATTATTTTTTTGAATGGCTAGAAAAATAAAACCTTTTTACTCTGGTTTTTGATATAGAGACATTAAATATTTTTGTCATGGACTCTGCATTATGTTTTCTGTAATTGATTGTTTTTTTTTTTATTTTTACTAAACCCTAAGTGAAAAATGTACAAAAATATAGGAGACTGACTTCCTAGTGTGGTATGTACATTCTGTTTGCGAAAGGCGTACACACAGAAATGTCAGTTCACTTAGGGTGAGTGGGGATTTTTGCAGTGATTTATTCAGCACCCTAATTTCTGTGGCCTGATGCAGGTCCTAGTACCTGATAGTGGCACAATAAATACTGCTGAATAATTAAACAAATGGAAGAGCTGAGCTGAGCATAATCCAGTACACTGGGAATGAGACGGACTCCACCTGCACTGAGTGCACTTGAATTCAACATGCTCGACTTCATCCCGAGGCTCGCACCTAACAGGACCTGGCTGCATCTCGAGTGAGGTATCTAAAGTCAGTGGGTAGCTAGGGATTATTGACAAGGAAGCCTCAAAGTGTGATTGAGTGCAACATACGTGCTAATACCATTGGAAGTTTATTCCTGTTTCCCAGAGAAGGAGGCGTGTCATACCATACCTGGCCACAAGGGGAAAACACCAGTGTGATCAGGAGGGAGAAAGGAATAAGAGAAAAGGCCAGGTCAGAGTCTTTAGTCTTTATTGGGGTGTGTGTGTCTGTGTGTGTGTGTGTGTGAGAGAGAGAGAGGGAGAGAGAGAGTATAGAAGCTGAGAGTTTAGCTTTATCCAGTGGGTTCTGGGCTCTGTCAAAATTCAGGGCAAAAGAAACACTGAATACTGGCTTGATTCCCGACAACTAGGTTGGTGGCTGAGCTGGGGTCAGTAGACACAGGTTACATGACTGCTATGAAAGGGCCAGCCAAAGCTCTGTCTTCCCTAAGGATTTCAAGATCCTTAGGCAGTTTCTCTCAGAGATGCAAAATTCTCAGGCTGTTGAAACATGGTAACATAGAGGAAATAGAAATTATAATTAATTCAGAGGGGGCAAAGTTTCATGTAAAGAAAATCAAATTTTGCAGACAGGAAGGGATCACAGTACAAGAGAACATAGGATAGTGTTTCTTTAAAAAAAAATTTGACTATTCATCAGAGTTCATGGAGCTTTGGTTTTGTTGGTATGAAACAAAAATGGAAATGGAGGACTCCATCTTCCAGCCTTGTCACCTGTGGCATCCTCCATAATACCTCCAGCTGCTCTGAGCACGGTTTGAGGGGTCTGATGCTGGCCCAAGTGGATGACCGAGTAACAGATGAGTTGTGGACAGGTGGATGAGATGGCAGTGGGGAGAAGAGGCAAAGAGTGAGGCTAAGGATAAAGAGGTGATTGGAAGAAGCCATGCTAAGCTCTCATTAAAGTGCTGACAAGCAAAGTCTTGAGCCTGAAGATGAACAGCATGAGAATGGCACAGGGTAACTAAGGACCAAATGCAGTGAAACGTTTTTGTAGCCGTTTATGTCTCACTCCTACTGTCATCCTTCTCGTTCGCATGAAGGTTAAAACCTTATAGGAATAAGGAAAATAACTTAAGTCAATACCATAGTCAGAAGCGGAAATACAAATGAAACACAGGTGTGGATGTGAACTGTGAAATAGATTGATATAAACAATTGCAGTTGCCAAAGATTAAGTTCTGCATGGGTCTTTCAAGTCCAGCAACTTCTCTATGATAATCTGAAGGGGAACATAGTTTCCTTCTGTGACTGAGGTTTTTATTTTGGATTCAGCACACATCCAATCATTTTTCATTTTGAATTCATCACCAATTCTTTCTGAAACATAGAGTTCACTAGCCTCATGGCATGTCAACAAGCATGACATAAACTAGCGGCTGGCCGACTGCGGCAGGAGGCCAGCCACTTCCCTGTGTTACTTAGAGCTGAAACCTGTCCTGAGGGCCATCTCATGCTCACTCGCCTTTTGTGGCAGCAAATATTGACCCTTGGCAGTAGTAATGTTTAGACATTTGGTATTTACTTAACATACAACAGCGGAAGGGAAGGGGAAGAAGCCAATATTTACCGAGTGCATCCCAAGTGCAGGATGTTCTGAATGTTCCGTCTCCTCTGGAGGGGAGGAGGGGAGACCGAGCTGCAGAGGGTCAGTAAGTTGTGTATATCAAGCACGTGGAGTTGTCAAAATGTTCATGGAAAACATATACTATGAAAAATTATGCACAAATTTTTGTTTCATACCAACATAGACCTGTCTTTCAACTTTATTCTAAATGAACATTGTGAAGTTTCCTTCTGCAGAATTCTCTAAAATGGGGAAGGCTTTGCCTCTTGAGCTCCCTCCTACCCCCAGTACAGCAGCCCTGTCAGGACCTGTGGTTGGATGACATTCAGCTATGCCAAGTCATATAACTAATTAGAAGATTAAAAAAAAATTTATTCATTTACTTAAGAGAGAAAGACACAGACAGACAGAGCAGAGTTCTGTTTGTTCACTCCCTAAACCATCACAATGGCTAGAGTTGAGGCCAGAAGCCAGGAACTTCTTCCAGCCTCCCATGTGGGTTCAGGGGCTCGAGCACTTAGGCCATTTTCCCAGTTGCATTAGCACGGAGCTGGATGGGAAGTGGAGTAGCTAGGACTGGAACCAGTGAACACATGGAATGCCAGGACTGCACATCTTATCTGCCAACTCCGGCCTCCTTACATCAGATTTTGTTAAAGTGAAGCTGATGACAGTTCTAATGAGAAGAGTGGAAGAAAATGGCTCAGGAAGAAAGAAAATGCTCTCTGAACATGTTGACTGGTGTGACTCAAAGAAATATTAGTCAGGCTCCAAAATGTGATAGTTTGAAAACATTTAGATGTCTAAGCCAAAAATCTCTGTCTCCTAAGTGATTAGCCGAAAAGTCCTTTTGAAACAGAGACAAACATGGCTGAGGCCCCACCTGACAAACACAGCATTTCTCACTGTAAAAATAACTCACAGAAAACCTGTGAGTCCCTCCCTCTAAAGTCCAGGGTGAATGCACTCTGCTCACCACTCTGATCTTCAGGGCTAGGTGCTCCGCAGATTTCAACTGGGAAGAAAAGACCAATGCCCTTCCTTGTTCCATGTTTGTCTTTGCCAGGAAACTGGATGATTTATAAATCCATCTGAGAAATGTTCCACCTCATAACCAGCCCTCTTGCAATGTAGAAGTTACTGTCTTGGGCTGCAGTCACCCTTGGCAGGGTTTGTGAGCAAGGACAGCCGTGGCTCACATTCAGTCACTCCCCTCTAAAGCCGTACTGTGTGAGAATTAAAGTGGAAGTTACAGGATATGGTTCACCAATAGGCTCCTTTGGGCAATGCTCGTTATTGAGGAAATTCCTCCTGTGCTTTATCAGCCATGTCGGAGTGAGAGCAAGAGATGCTCCATCTGATAGTCCACTCCCCAAATACCCACGAAACCAGGAGCCTGGGATGCCATCCGACTCTCCCACATAGGCGACAGGTACCCAAGCACTTGAACTATCACCTGCTATCACCCAGGAGCATTAGCAGGAAGCTGGATCAGAAATGGAGCAATTGATACTTGCAGAGACGCTCTGATATGGCATGGGGGAATCCCAAGCAGCAGCTTAACCTGCTATTCCACAATGCCACCCCACCAAAGCTTTATGAAACAGTCAGTTGTTCTTGAAATAAAAAGGCGACTATCTCATGTTTTTCGGCCTATACGTGGCATGACTTTGAAAGGACTCACACACTTTCTGGCATCTGTGTCTGCTCTCCTCTGTGTTTTTCTGCTTATAGAATCCACTCCTGAGAGGACTGTCATTTTTGGTCCATGTTTAATTCCCCAGGGGAACTGTAGTCTTCCTACTTTATGCATGTTGAATATTATGATCATGGTAAAATAATCCCATGAATGTGCAGTGGATTAAAATTATGTTTTTGAAAACATAATGCAGAGAGGGGGAGGAAGGAGAAGAGGGACGTTAAAAGAGAGCAGGGAAATGAGAAAAGTGTGGTCCTCTTTGAGCTGTATCTTAGGATGGTAAAACATTTATTCTCTTTATATTAATACAAACTTTTTTTAGCAATGAAAAGTGACTTATCAATCATTCATGCTTTAGCGTGAGCGAGTCTGCACAAAATTTCCTTTCACTAGGATGAGATCATCAATACAGAAATTAGACTTCATGAAGAGGAGAATGGAATAATTTATAAATTTTCAATTTTGGGTCAGAATGCCACTGTATACCAGAAGTATTGGGTAGCTACAGAATAGCAGAAAAGCTATAGACAAGTGAGCCGGACGCAAAAGACAGAAAAGATTTGGTGGGAAATATCCCTGTGAATATTCACGGAGCTTTCTTAGGTTTATGAAATAACTAGAGCAACAGAAATATATAGTGCATCTGATAAAGGTTCTTCCTTTCCGATCTAGGCTTTGAGCAACAGCAGAGAAAATTCTTGATGATCCCGTATGACTAGGTGTGTTCAGGAAGCAGTTTAGTAGCTTGTGCAGATGCAGGTGAGGTGGTAAAAAGAATATGCCACCTGCACTGGAAGTTGCCCTAGCAATTCTGTAAAAACCAGTAGGTGCTGGGACAGGAATACAGATGGCGGCCCACATACCTCTGTCTATGAACAGTCACAAGTTGTCAGTTAAGCTGGTGGACTGTTAAATACTTATGTTCTGTCTTCTTACCCTCCCAAGGACACAACAAGAGAAGAGAGCTACAGGTCGACATCCTTGATAAGCACAGATGCAGACATCCCGAGAGGTGCCAGCAAACTGAACCCAGCAGCATATGAAGATGACTCACCACGATCAAGTGGGATTCATCCTAGGGAAGCAAGGGTGATTCAACATATGCAAATCAATAATGATGACACATCACACCAACAGAATGAAGCATAAATCCCACATGTTTATCTCAATGCATACTGAAAAGGCATTTGATAAAAATCCAACTTCTTTCCTTGATAAAAACTCTGAACAAATTAGGCAAGGAAGAAATGTACCTTCACATAATAAACAGTGCAAAAACACCAGCTCAGAATGGATTAACAGCCTAAGTATAAGACCTAAAACTTTGAAACTACTAGTAGAAAGTAGAGGTGCTTCAGAACATTGGAATGGACAACACTGGGTTTTTTTTGGATCATATTTCAGAAGAACAGAAAGCAAAACAAAATAAACAAATGGGATTGTGCCAAAGATTTGCATAGCAAAAGGAAACAATCAACAGAGTGAAGAGACAACCTTCAGAATTGGAAGAAATATTTGTGAGTTATACCTTTGATAAGAGGATAATAACCAGCCAAAATGAGGGACTCAAACAGCTCAATTCAGTTTAAATATGATCAGTACATTTAAACAAGCAGTTCTCAAAGTAAGACATTAAAAATTACATAAAGTCAGGCTCATGAAAACAGGATCAAGAAAAGAGGCTCAGTAATGTTAATCATCAGGAAGTAAAAACCAAGGCCACAGGAACAAACCACCTCAGAGCAAAATGACCACAGGTTCAGAGAAAAGGGCACCCCTGCACACTGCTGCTGAGGACGCACGTTGATAGAACCATGTGAAAGCATGGTGCTGAAGTTCCTCAAGAAATTAAAAACAGAAATGCCTTCAAGATGCAGCAAATCCATCCCAGATCTACAGCCAAAGGAAATGAAAGCATTCCGGAAAACACATCTGTGCTTCCATGTTTGTTGCAGCACTATTTACAATAACTGAGAAGAGGAAACAATTGTGCTTCCAGTTAGTGGAAGGATAAAGAAAATGTGGGACATAGAGACAGTGGAATACTACTTGGTCATCAAAAGGACATACTCTTGTCATTTGCAACAAGAACTGGAGGCCATTATGTTATAAGAAAAGCCAGAGCAGCAAAAGACAAATTTACATTATTTCGTTCGTATGGAATATAAAAAGGTGCTCTCATAGAAGTTGAAGGTATAAGGTGATCACCACAGCTGGGAGGGAGAGATGGGGAAAAGCTGATTAATGAGTTATAGCTGTATAGGAGTAAGAAGTTCTGGTAATCCTTTGTACAATAGGGTGGGTATGGTTAAGCATAAGACCAGAAGAATGGATTTTGAGGACGGCCCAAAGCCTTGGGACCCTGCACTGATGTGGGAGACCTGGAAGAAGCTCTGGGCTCCTGGCTTTGGATCGGCGCAGCTACGGCTGTTGCGGCTGCTTGGGGAATGAATCAAAGGACAGAAGATCTTCTTCTCTGTCTCTTCTCCTCTCTGTATATCTGACTTTCCAATAAAAACAAACAAATCTTTTTTTGAAAGTCTAATTCTTAGGTGTCGAAAATGCAATAAGCAAAAGCCAACATTTGTAAGTCTGCAATGAAGCTGGTGACCTGTTAAATGACATATATTCTGTCTTTCTACCCTAACAAAGATTTGTTTTTTACAACTATCTGGAAGATTGGGTTCACATTTAGGATATCCCGGGGTTCTGTACCGATCAGGATTGGTTCCCTGGCCCTCAGGTTGCAAGCCCGCTTCCCTTCCTTAATTGCAGCACACGGCCTGTGTGCATGTGTGTGGACACTCCAATCCCTTTGGTATTGCATGTTCAAGCTCCACTCACATTGCAGGCCTGAAGCTCTCCTCCTTCAGCCACTTCCTGGCTGCAAGCATGTGAACAAGTGGCTCAAAGAACCCAGGCAAGAGGCCAGTATAGGAAGAGATGTGGTCTTGGGCTTGTTTGGGTGGGGATGGGTGGGACCGTAGGGCTGGTGTCCTGGGTAGGTAAGGCACCCTAACTCCTTAAACTCCTTTGGTTGGGAGGAGAGGGAGTGGCTGGGGATGTGACCAAACACAGGGCTGTCAAGCATGCAGTCCTTGTTGTCAGGGTCCGAGTGTGGTGCTCTCGGCAGGTCTGATCGCACTGCAGCCCTCCCTGTGACTGCTTTGTGTATGATGTGTTTGCTGTACACATAGTGATGAGGCAACAAATGGATCTCACTCCCTAACGTAGATTTAATTCGTTTCAAGGAATCATTGCCACCTCTGAAAAATCCCGAGTTGGAGTTTGTGGGATAGCTGGATGAAGCACAGAACCCAGGCAACAGCCATCTTGCAGAGTGCTCCCTGTCCTTGCCCCAGTCAGCAGGTGGCTCCTTTTGGCAAACATCCCACTCCTCTCCTGCCAGCCTTTCATACATGGTGTCTGCGGGTTGGAAAGCTCTTGTGTTTGCCAGGGAAGCTCCATGTGCTGAAGGAAGGTTCGCTTGAAGACTTGATGGCCCCAGGATGCTTTGTATGGTTCGAATGTTTTAAGGTACTCGATGATATTCCATGTAATGAACAAGGAACACTCCTCACTACAGGGGATCCCTAAAGCCCTTATTCTGATGGTGAAATAGATGTCTCCAAAATCCTGAATAGGTTTAATTTAATAAGTAGGAATTAGCTCTGATTTAAATAGAAGATTATCTCAAGAATTGAATAGAGTCACACTGTTTATCTTCAGCATAATCTGAGTAACTGAGGGCTTTTGAACTTTGATGGAGACACAGGGAGCTACCATCTGCTTTTGAGGGAAGACTATCTTAGAGAGGAAGAACCAGATATTCTCTTTTCATCTAAAAAAAAATCTGTAAATTCCTTATGTGAATATTGACACGTGTTCTTGAACCCAGAGCTGAGTTTATGAATAACAGCCAGGAAGCACCACTGATTCTTTCTGCATAGGTTTTAATTTTCAAGTGGGAGGAACTTGTTTTTCTTTCTCTCTGTATGCTAGAAAGTATTTTTGTGAAAACTGGTGTTAACTAATGAACGTAGTTCTTCAGGACAGTGGGTGTTGTTGACTTGCCTTCGCTAAAGTTGCCCAAATACGTTATCCTGGCTGAACCCGAACTGCAGGTCAAACCCTGCTGGACCTACCATGGCAGTGTCCCAAGATTTCATAGTGATGCACATTGTATCCCTTCTATTAGAAGTGATTATTTTTAGAATATGAGAAACTAAGATCATGATTTGACATAAACTTAAGCTAATTCACTCATCATACTCAGTTGTGGGTGGTGTCAGCTTTTGCTATACTCATCTCATTTCTGAGCATTTTAGCAAAGATGTCAGTGCTGCATTTTTTGTCTTTTTTTACATCCAAATAGAAATTTTATTGATAACATGGATTATTTTAGTCAAACCTACATAACACTAAACATTTTTAAAAACAGGAACCCACTGCATTTTTCTTTGACTGATCTTTGAGTTGTCTACTTTCAGTTTCTTTTTTCCATTTTATTATTATTATTATATCATGATACAATTTCATTGGATCTGGGTTTTCCCCTACCCTTTTCTAAATCCCCTCCCCCAGTCACTGATTTCCCTTATATCTAGTGTAGTTCTTCATAAACAGCCCTAAGTCCATCATTGTGGGAATGGACAACGGCAGAGCATCCTCTACGTATAAGAGTTACATTGGGAGTCCATCTTCGATCTAGAAGTAGAGATGAATGCATCTGAATATAATAGGCTTCATTACACACATCCCCTTAAATGAAAAGCCATGAAGAAAATCAACAACAGGGATAAAAATAGAAGTTTACAACTCCATGAAGTTAAATAACATGCTACTGAATGACTAATGTGTCGCTGAAGAAATGAAAAAGAAAATCAAAAAACTTCTTGAAGAAAATGATGCTACTGTATGACCTATGAGTCAGTGAAGAATTTAATATGAGAAAAAAAAATCTGTTTTGAAGAAATGAAAATAAGAATCCAGAGATGAAACTCGCTGGAGGGAATGGAACAAGTGACTGCAAGCAAAGAATCGAATACCAAATGCAATAAGTAAAATTAAACTGTTAATAACACAGCTTAGAAATCTGACCTAAGAAGAATCTGCTAACTAGAAGTGCAATGACAAAGAGCGAAAGAAGAGGCAGAGACACAATGAATATTACTGAAAACTCCCCTGCAAAGGAGCAAAGGCCTTTGCCAACCTCAGAGTTAACTGAGGAAGACATCGAGAAAAGGGGATAACTAACTCATAAAACTTGTTATGAAGCTTTTTATCAACGAGAAGCACATGCAGGAATTTAAGGAATATTTCACAAAGGAATTAGCAACACTGAAACAAAATCAAGCCGAATAATAGAAATGAAGGATACAAGGGAGCAAATTAAAAATTCGGTGGAAAATCTCCATAATAGAATGAATGAGGCAGAAGAGAGAGTCTCATAACTGGAAGATATTTCTTGCCACAATGGCAAAACAATTAAAAAGCTGGAAGACAAACTGAGTCAAGAATTAACGGACACTATTAAAAAGCCATGGGAATATACAAAAGTTATGGGAATTTCAGAAGGCACAGAAAGAGAAGCTGGGTTTAAAAATGTATTTAATGAAATAATAAAGGAAAACTTCTCTAGTTTTGAGAAAGGATTGGGACAATCCTTTCAAAACATAGGACAAAACATAGGACGGGACCAGAATTCCAACAGGGTTGACCAAAAGCAATCTTCACCACGACACATAAGAGCAAACTCTCTTCAATCAAACATAGGGAAAAGATCCTTACATGTGTACAGGAAAAAAGTAAATTCACATGTAGAGGAATGGCAATCAGACTCAAAGCTGACCTCTCAAAGGAAACTCTACAGGCCAGAAGAGAAGGGAGCAACATATTCCAAATTCTAAGAGGAAAAAATTGTCAACCCAGAATACGTACCCAGCAAAGCTTTCCTTTGTCATTGAAAATGATATACAATTCTTCCACAGTAAAGAAAAGCTCAAAGTTGTGCCTCTTCCAGACCTGTCGTACAAATGATACTTAAAGATGTTCTCTTGACAGAGAAGATGAATAGCACTCACCCAAACCAAAGGCAAATGTGAAGAACATCCCAGTAAAATACCAGAAGCAGACTAAATCAAACAATGAGCAGTCCGTTGCTAAAGGGCTGTGTTTTTTCTTCACCTTGAGAGACTATGCGATTTAATACATGCCACTCTTCCCACAATTATCACTAGCCAGGTTAAATGCGGGATTTTGCAGTATCTAGAAAAGCTGTACTCAATAATGCCAACAGTCTTTCAGTTTGGGTCAAGTGCAAACTAGGATTAACACATCTGCCTTTTACACCAAAAGACACAGGAAATCAGCTGCCTCCCCTCTGCTTTCTCCACCTTAACTTCTGTATGTGTCAAGCTCTGAGGGCAGCAGGCTTTCTGCAGCGTGTAGCTTAGGCTCTGTTCTGATCAGTGTGGTCTCCTGTACGAGGTGTATCAATTGCCCACTCCTCTTGACAAAGTTACCTCTGTGGGAATCCTTGGTCTTTTCCTGATCCTTCTTACTTTGTGAATTATTGTGAATTGTGAATTATACAGACCTAGACTCAAAGGGGCGTGCCCCAGTGGGTCTAGGCAAGTGGGTGAAGTTGGCCCACCTTTTGGGATTGCATTTTTTTCCTAGGTTCTCATTTACTGATAAGTGACCTTGCTTAAATATCCCATTCCTTTCTCATTATCCTACTTTCAAGTCAAATCTATTTTTTTGGGGCCTGCTCTCCTCAGCTCTCTCTGGAGTTTTAGATTCTGACCCCATAACTAAGAACAAGGGATAAGGATCCTGCTGTGAGTAAATAGGTCTTCTCGAAGACAATCCTTTGTGTTTGTCCTTGAGCTTTGAAAGTCAGCCTAGAATCTCAGCACCTTGTCTAGTTCACCTGCTGGATCAGCCAGGGATACCTGCTGAGAATTACACTGCTGGGCAGCTTCCTGGACCGTCCAGCTACCCTTTTGCGCAACTGGTATCAGTCCTCTTCAGGTCTTCTCCAATGAGTCAGTGTCCCTCTCTTTCATCTTACCAGCCCCCAGTTAATATAGATCATGGATTAGGCATTGTGGTTAATTCATGACATAAACAAGCCTGATGCTACATGAATTTGTAAGTTATGCTTTCTTTCCTTATGAAGCAAACAGCAAGGGGCTGATGGAAGCTAACTTGTGGAATGAATTGACAATATGCATTACCTGAAGTCAGTTTTTCAGATGAGTTAGATGTGGAGTAGACTTTGAGGACAAAGGAAGCATTTTGATCAAAATATATAAAATGGCTATTTCAGGTAGGCTGGCACAAAATACAGTGCCCTGTCTTGGTCAACATTTGGTAAACATTTTTTTTTTCTTCTCATTGAACGAGTGCTAAATGAGACCTGCAGGTAGTGCCTTCCATATGAAGCCACTTCCCAGCAGGAAACAGCGTATTAGGTAGTAAGTAACTTTCTCTCTCAGCTTTCTCCTGTGATACAGCATAAACCGGCTTATGCATTTCCGAAGATATGCCTTGTTCTCTTTGGGGGATCCAGAAGGATTTGTGATAAGGCTCATTTGCTTCCCAGTGGAAAATCCCATCCCCTGGGCTTATAGAGTTTCCCACATGGGAAGTTTATAAAGTTTTTGTATGAATCTATTAGTTGCCTAACATTTCTGATAACAGATAAACATGTCAAATCAGCTTCAGTTACATGTTTTTGATCAATTCAGTCAATAACTTTCATAGCAATGGTGATATCTACATATGCCAGTTAAGAAATAGTCCAGAGCAGGATCAAGGAACTGCCTCTTAGTTGGCAGGGGGAGGAATGTAGTACACTGATCTTACATTTTTTAAAAGAAGATTGATTTATTTTACACACTGGCTTTGAGGCGCTTGGATGTGCGGATAACTCCCATCTGGCTCAGCTGTTCTGAGCATGTGGCATTGCTCTACCTTGTTGCACACGAGAACATGCCCTCCAACAGGTTTCACTCTTCAGGCAGACGATAACTGAGGCATCATATCAGACAGAAATGCATACAAGCCCACAGCTCTGGCCAACTTAGGGTTTTGTATTTGAGAAGGTGTGGTAACAGTGAGCAAAAGGGAGCTGATGCAGATGCCTCTGAATGACCTGAACAGGAAACAAAAGGGAGGAAGATGACTTCTACGATGTTTTTCCTACCAGATGATGAAAAAGAATACAAAGGGGTCCAATACTCTCTCTCCTTCACCCAGGTATAGATGGGGGCTTTTGCATCAGAAGATGTAGTACTTAACTACTACTATTGCCGATATTGCCGATATTGTCAGAGTTGACCATGTGCCAGGATCCTATTGTGTTTTTCCATTCACATTTATTTCCATTATTTATATAAAAAAAACTTTGTGATTAGGATGCTACTTCTTTTCCTTTCTAGAGGTGAAAAAAAATTCATGTAGAGTAAAATATCCCAGCAAATTCTCTCATTTTCTTTCCTTTCCCTTTTTTAAAGGTCCATTTGAAAGTCAGAATTACAGAGGAAGAGAGGGAGGCAGAGAGAGAGAGAAAGAGAGAAAGAGGGAGAGAGAGAGAGAGAGAGAAAGAGAGACAGAGAGAGAGAAGGAGAGAGAGGGAGAGAGAGTTTTCCATCTGGTAGCTATTCCTCAGATGGCTGCAGTGGACCAGGCTGAAGCCAGGAGTCAGAAGATTCTTCCTACTCTTCCATGTAGGTGGTATAGTAGCATAGTAGGTCTTTCACTGCTTTTCCAGGCCGTCATCAGAAGGGAGCTGCACTGGAAGAAGAGCAGCTGGAACAGGAACTGGCATGCATATGGGATGCCAGTGTTACAAGTGGTAGCATTACCCACAATGCCATCCTCAGAGCAGATTATCTTAATCTTGTCATAAGTGACCTATCGTTTTTTCCGAGACCAGGGGTTGACCTGTTCATAGTATTATGTTCACTGACGTTCTTGGCCACTGTGTGGCAGGTACCAATAGAACTCCTTCATTACAAAAACCAAAAAAATCTCCAGTCATTGCCAGGTGCTCCTGGTAGAGGGAGACAACATTGTCCCCAGTTAAGAATCACTGGACCCAGGACCTGGCACGGTAGCTTAGCGGCTAAAGTCCTCACCTTGACTGCGCCAGGATCCCATATGGGCGCCCGTTCTAATCCCAGCAGCCCCAGCTCCCATCCAGCTCCCATCCAGCTCCCTGCACGTGGCCTGGGAAAGCAGTCAAGGAAGGCCCAAAGCCTTGGGATCCTGCACCCACATGGGAGACCTGGAGGAAGTTCTTGGTTCCTGGCTTTGGATCAGCACAGAACTGGCCGTTGCAGTCACTTGGGGAGTAAATAATTGGATGGAAGATCTTCCTCTCCGTCTCTCCTCCTCTCTGTATATCTGACTTTGCAATAAAAAAATAAATAAGTTAAAAAACATCACTGGACCTGCAGTTTATGTGTCTTCACAGTTGACTTTTTCCTTGGCCATACACTGCAGTGGCATGGAAACAGGAGCATTCCTGTGAAGGGACCACTTTGTTAGCAACAGGGTGACCTGATGCTCTCTCATTGTCATAGTGGTTCATCTTGAAATAAAGGAGCATGCAACAAGTTCTAACATTTGTTGGGTGCTTACTATGTTCAAGAATTACTCGAAGCTCTTGACACTCTTGCTCATGTGATTTTCTCACAACTTTGTGAAGAATGGTATGTGAGTCGCCTCAATGTATCATAAAGCAGAATCAGAAAATAACATTTTGCTGCGGCAGCAGCAGGAGACCCTCTGTAACGGCTAATATGTTTCTGAAGTTGAATTCGAGTTTGGTGACATCTATGCCTCCAGTTATTCCCAATTATGAGTCATATCTGGTTAAATCTGAGCAACCAAACAAGCATGGTTTTGAACAATTTCCATGGAGCCAACTGCTTATTTGATCTGGTATCACATTCTGTTTGGTACTAGAGCCTCTCCTAGTGTGGAATGGTATGTTGTCCCCTCTTTGGGGTGTATGGAGACAATTGAGAAAATAGCATCCACTTTCAAAACTTGTCCTTCTCAGGTGCTTGGTTCTTTAAGCAGCCTTTCGGAAGAAGCTTTTGGCTTTGAAAGTTTTTCTAAATCAAAGTCATAGTACAGGAAGAAAAATTGTGATTATGAACTCATTAGTTGGAGTTAAGCCAATGCCCTAAGTGATTATTTCAGCAGCAGAAACTGAAGTTCAATGCCAGCAGAGGACAGCTTATGGCATTGACACCATGCCCCAAAGAAATCACAGGCTGGCTCAGAAGTAGGCCTAATTGCTTGATAATAAACTCAATTATATTCTATAGTGCATACAGGAAGAGTTTTGACTTACATAGCAATCAATCATGGTAAAATGTTTGGAATGTACAATTGTAGTTGCTTCATGGGATACAATAATTTGAACAAGGGATGGGGAGGAAAAAGGCCCTAGGAGAACAGGGCAGGGATGCTGATTCAAAAGTAGAAGATCGGGACTGGTAAGAAGCAGAACAAAAAGGCAGAAAATCGATGAGCAAATGAAGCCAAAGCTGACCAGGGCTTGGTGTGCGTGTGTGGCCACACATGCACTCATGTGTGTGTTAAGTAACCCCATTGCCTACCAAGGAATCTCTGGATCTCAGTGTGCCTCCAAAGCACTCACTCACTCATTCTTCCACAGATGGAACTGGCCAGCTAAACATCTGCACAATGAACAGACTATGCAAGAATGCATGAGGCATACAGCTAGGGCATGGGATCGGGAAGCGCCTGACGTGTTAGTGAGGAGGGACTCCTGCGACATGAGCTCTTTTGGTATTGCAAGCTTAGCACAACCCACAGGGCCAGCTCCGCAGGCATGTGAACCAGGCAGTGAAGCAAAGCTCTACTTCTGCAAGGTTTTCATGCTTGCCTTTAGGCTCTGAAATGGCCATTTTGAAATTCTCAGTAAATATTGAACCAGGAAGCCTGCATTTTAATTTTGCACGGGACCTTGCAAATTATATATCCGGTTGTGTTAAGCTATGTGTCTGGTTATACTTCCATGTCATTTTGTGTCTGTATTACTCCAAGATCCCGGGACAAGGCGGTTGTTTTTCAGGAAGCTCAGTTGTGTTCAAGTGTTGTTCACAAGATAATACACTTAAAATTCTTAGTTATACATTGAAGACCCTGTTCTATAATTTTAAGATATCATCAAATATAATATTCTATTGGTTTAGAAACCACCTCCCTTTCAGTAGAAAACAATATACATTAACTGTCCATATGGAATATCTGACAATGATTGAAGAAATATTCAATTTTGTGTTGAAAAGGAAAATGTATCTTGTAATAGAAGAAACACAGTCCATTAAGAAATTTCATTTATCCTTTTGGAAAGCAAAAGGAAGCATTCACTTTGTCTTGGTTTATCACTCTTCAGTTCAGAGAATTTTCTGGACCACGTATATCTTATAATTAAACTCTGATGTACTTAGCAAAAAAGAAATGAAGGTGATCTTTGGTCATTAGTGAGAGACAACTAACTGAAAACAACACGACATTCAGGCTCTGAGGTCTGACTTCAATGACATTGAAAATTAGAAGAAAAAAAATGAGTTTCTTTATAGTTATTTTCCTTATGCAGCTGATCTTAAAGCAGGTGTAATGATCTCAATTTCTTGATAGCCTAATCCAGCCAAAAAAAGCCCGATGGATTTTTATTTTGGAATTTCCTTTTTTTCCCCAGGCCTTGTTCAAATCATTGTGTCCCACAAAGCAACTCCAACTGTACATTCAAAAACTTGAATACAATTTTAAAATTCAATATTTTTTCCTATGAGCATAGGGTATCTTCTCCAAGAAAAAACTTTCCCTACATCAAATGATTTTCTGAAAATTTTAATTGACATTGTTCCTCAAGGTGAATGTCTAACTATATCCAAGATTCATGGCTTGACAAATCTCTCTTTCCCAGAGAGCTGCTAAGTAAGGGGCTCATTGCCCATCATAGTCAGTGACTCACACAGCCTTACTTACGATAGGCCTGGTTCAATCTTCCTCCCATATGCTTCCTACCAGCTCTGACTTGAAGTGATTAACCCCATTGCTTCCTTCCACAACTTGTGAACACCGCACGGAAAGTTACTCCATAGAGGAGACCCAGCATCTGCACTTTACAGGCAACCATTAAGAACGCACTGTGGATATCAAATGTAGTGGCATAGAATTGCTTAAACTTACTTTGAGTTTATGCACCTAACATGTTTTGCTAAATAACTTCTGTGTCCATGGAGAAAAGTGAGCTGAGTGTTTCTGGGAAGAAACTGAAGAGAAATGGAGAATCTGACACACGAAGGAAGGATGCATCATCTAGTAGGAAAGATTGGCGGGCTAGTTTCTGGTTCCTGTAATCTCAGCATTTCATGTCATCGCATGGACTGCCACCACTTCACATCCACGCTATCCACACGAAAGACCTTGTATAGCTGCTGGGTTTAATACTGTTTACACAGTAATGTGAGCTGAAAGCTTCCTCATAAACATGGAGCAATGGCGGGCAGAGCCATCCTCCCTTGACTATTCCATTGCAGTCGGAATAAGGCTGACTTGCTTTGGATTCTTCTAAGAATAGAGTTATTACAGCAATGACTAACTGTGATAACTACACATTTTCTAGCACCTCCTCCTCCCTCTTACTCTCCTTTGTTGGACAAGCATTGCTTCGTACCAGTTTAAGGGCACAGCAAGCTATGTATTCTTCTTACCAGAATAAATGGGATGGCAGAAAGTTAAGTAGCTTGCCTCAGGGAGAAGAGCAGGGGTTTAGCTTCACGTTGCCCTCACCCTTCCTAAAGGGAGGGTGCTGGTCTTCTGCCTTCTTTCCTCAAGAAGAGGGCCCGAGGAAACAACTGAGACAGTGGACCTCACAGAGAAACTGCAAATACCGGGATAGAACCTACTGTCTCATAAACACTTCCCCCACTGTTGGGTAAGAATTAGCATTCTAGAAAAGTCTGGGTTTGGGAAAAAAAAAACACTATGACATTTTTATTTGAAAACTCTGACGGCAGAAAGGGAGGAAAGGAAAAACAAATTTCACAGTAAAGAAAAAGTAAAGGGGAGCTGAAGGAAAATCCTTTCTAGAAATTTCTGATAACAATATGACCTGCTTTATAGGTTATTACAGTCTCTTGGGCAAATAGAAATCTGAACTTTAAGCATCTTAGCAGGGTATTTTTGGAGAAGGCCAGTATTTCAGGCCCTATCAGAACAGGTGCCCTTGATATGTCTGTTGTTAAGGCCAAGTGAGAGTCACGGGACCTGACATCCACTCATTCCTCCATGTTTCCCAAGTCCCATGGAGTTATCAGGCCATGGAATTACACACTGAGGGCAGCCAATGTAAGTTTAGTTGAAACTGGTCAAATTCAGATAAGATCATTGTCTGAATATCTGCCGTGTATCAGGCATGTGGGAGTCAAACCAGTCTGGTGGGATCTCACAGATGCAGCTGCCTGACGCCCAACATTTACAGCCCCAGTATGGTGTGGGGCCCTTAAACATTACGTGCCCGCTCCAGTGAGCCTTTTTCTGGTCCCCAGCTTGGATCAGAGGTCCTGCCTTCTCTGTCTTTTTTTAAAGCAGTGATTTTGAAATTGCAGGGGGGTAGAGGGTGGGAACCCTGGAAGAGAATGGCAAGATAACATCAGAGCATTGCAGACATAAGGAGTGAGAGCCTGTTGGTAAAATTTTGTTTAAGTTTACATGTGTGCTGGATGGGATGTAAAGTGAAAATTTCACACTCTATGGGTAATATATATGTGTAAGTATGTCTGTGTATATATATTTCTTCCCATGTGTATGGTCTGAAAAGTTGGAACAGCACTGCCTTGAGGGAGTCCCCCCTCTACCGCCTGGAACTCTTCGAGTTATACTCCTTTCTAACACACTTTGCGGGGTCCTTGGCTGTGATCGCCCACTGGACTCAGCATCTCATGCTCATTTTCTTTGTTGTTTAACGAGTACCACAACTGTTGCATCCAGATCAGCTACAGATGAGAGCAAGGGCCTGGTACAATGGATCAGTGGCTGAATTCTCACCTTGCACATGTCGGGAGCCCATATGAGTACCAGTTTATGTCCTAGCTGCTCCATTACCCATCCAGTTCCCTACTTATGGCCTCCCAAAGTGTTGGGACCCTGCTCTGGTGTGGGAGACCTGGAAGAAACTCCTGGCTCCTGGCTTTGGGCCGGTTAACCTTTGGCTCTTGCAGGCTCTTGCAGAGTGAACCTGCGAACGTAAGATCTTTATATCTGGTCTATATAAATCTGCCTTTCCAATAAAAATAAACAGAAATTTTAATGAAAGAAATTTTAAGCAAGTAGGCTCAAGTCCTAAAGCTTTTATACCAAGAACTCTAACAGGAGCTGAAACTCCGCTTTTTCATCAGCTGTTGGCTGGGGTTGGAGCTGTTTGAAGGTAGGTGGCTGCTGTGGAGCAGAAAGTTACTGCGTTGCTTTTGCTCTAGATTACAGATCCAGGTGGGACATGTGTGTGAAGAGGAGGCTCCACCCTCTGCCTCTGTATAGTGCCATGGAGGCTGGGAAGCAGGGAGAGCAGGAGCCAGAGAGGTGCGCCACACTGCGCAGACCATCAATCACCCCCGGAGCTCCTTCTGACTTGATTTCAGGCACTGATTGGAAATGTCTGCCCCTTCTCACTAGGAAAGGGAAGAAGGCTCCAACTGAGCCCGCTTTACTGATGGGATAAGATCACTTTTCAGACTGTCGCATCTCTGATTGCTCCTCCATAGGCTCATTTTGGGGCATGTGTATGTGTAGCCTCTCAGCTGCCAGTCAAGTCCTGCCACGCAGGCTGGTCCTCCTGGACCCCAACAGACAGCGGGGAAAAGGACTTGATCAACTGCTGAATACATGGTCTTAAAAAGATGTGTATAAATATAAAATACCATATATCTATGATGCTATGTTCCATTATATTATATTATATATTTGGCCAATGCAAAATAAAATACAGTCAGTCTCTTTTGAGAGCTGCTGTTGGGAAAAGGTGGGGGCTGTGCCATTGTGCTCTGGGGAGAAATGGAGTATGTTTGGACTTGATCGCTTAGCATGGACTTACACAGTCTTGCTGGGATTATAATTGATTGCTCAGAAAAGGTTTATTTTTCCGGGAAATAAAAAAAGGTAAAAACACTCCACTGAAGAAAACTAATTCTAGAATTGGCTCTGCTTTAGACAGTGCATCTGAGTTCCTGTCACACCCATTGTGTCCCAATCTGGAGCTGCAGAAAAACAGGGATAATAATAATAATAACATTGTATCTGACCTTCAGAGAGGTGATGCACAGAAGGGCATTTTGAGATATTTGTGGAAAAAAAATGAAATAAAACAAAAGCTGCTTTGGTGATAATATTTAGAAACCATGCACTTAAAAAATATATTTATTTTTCTTGGAAAGGCAGATACACAGAGAAGGAGATACAGAGAGAAAGATCTTCCATTGCAAAGGTCGGAGTTGAGTCGAACCAAAGCCAGGAACCAAGAGCTTCTTCCAGTTCTCCCATGTGGGTACAGGGTGCCAAGGCTTTGGATCATCCTCCATTGATTTCTTAGGCCATATGCTTGGAGCTGGATTTGAAGTGAGCTAATCGGGACACCAACCAGCACCCACATGAGATCCCAGTGCATGCAAGGAGAGGACCCAGCCACTTTGCTATTGCGCTGAGCCCCAAAACATACCTATTTTTCTTTTTTTTTTAAAGATTTATTTTTATTATTATTATTTTTTATTGGAAAGGCAGATATACAGAGAGGAGAGACAGAGAGGAAGATCTTCCGTCCGATGATTCACTCCCCAAGTGAGCGCAACGGGTCGATACTATGCCGATCCGAAGCCAGGAGCCTCTTGCGGGTCTCCCACGCGGGCGCAGGTTCCCAAAGCTTTGGGCCGTCCTCGACTGCTTTCCCGGGCCACAGGCAGGGAGCTGGAAGGGAAGCGGGGCTGCCGGGATTAGAAACGGCGCCCATATGGGATCCCGGGCGTGCAAGGCGAGGACCTTTAACCACTTGCGCCACCGCGCCGGGCCCAACATACCTATTTTTCATAATACATTTTCCATGCACTTTTTGGCATCGATGGGCTTTTTTTTTTCCTACTGTAATACATTTGTCTGGAGAACAGGTGTTTGGTTGGACAGATGTAAGTTGGAATGCCTGCAGCCCATATATGAGAGCTTGGCATCCGGCTCTAGCTCTGTTTTCAGTTTCAGCTTTGGGAGGTAGCTGGTGATGGCTCAGGTTATTCGGGCCTGTGCCATCCATGTGGAAGGTCCTGTTTTTGACCTGTTCCAGTCTGGTTGTTACAGGCATGCAGCAAATAAACCAGTCGATGGAAGATCCCTATTTCTGTCCTACCCCATCTCTCTGGCTTTCACATAATAAAATATACAAAAATAAAAATAAATGTGGGACTGGTGTATTATTGTGTAGTGGGTGGAGCTACTGCCAGTGAAGGTGGTCCAAGTGCTTGGGTTTCCCTGCCACTCATGCGGGAGATATGGAAGAAGCTTCTGGCTTCAGGGCTTGCCCTCACCCAGGCCTGGCTGGCTGTGGCCATCTGCGGAGCGAACCACTGGATGGAAGATTCTCTCTTTCTCTCTGTAGCTCTTATATACAAATGAACAAATCTTTAAACATATTAAGTGTGTCTTTTCATTCCAATTTCCATAAAGTTTTTGTGTTACATTCTATGTAACATTGACACATAATAACACTATATTTTAGAACAATTCATAATTCATAAATAAGCTAACAGGTAAGAAACTAGAACCTCTATATTATTAATAATCAAACCACAGATGTGACGCTGGATGACTATGTATCAGAACAAGTAAAGATGTGAAATAGATCCCAGGTCTCGCCGCCGTCGGCCCACGCTCACCAGGCCTCCTTCATCTGGCGGCCACTTTACTCTGGGGCCAGGCCCTGCACAGAGGGAGGAGACGAACGGAAAGCCCATTTCTCCTGCAGTTTCCTCTGCTAGTTTTCCTGGTCAGTTGGTGCCATGTCATCCTTCTTAGATCACACTGCTTCTGTTAAGTTTGATCTCAAGGGCCAAACAAGAACAGAGAAACAAGCCTCAACCGATAGGAGATGCTGTTCAATGTAGTCTCTGTTTTCATCCCTGCACTGACTTCATGACTTTAAAAGTGAAGAGAACCCTTACCAGGTCTGTCAAAATCACAATCTAAAGCAATTCTTTTCATACCTTATATCCCATTACAGCTTATTTAAATGAATAATATTGATGTGCTTTTTGTGAGCACAAACTGCTAAAAATGCTATTAATGCATTTTATCCATCACGCGCACACACTTATAACTCCTATCACAATGAAATTGGCTTTAATTTCACTATCCTAGAGTTTTAGGCAGTCTAGTAAAAAAGTAGGTGAAGAGCTAATATTTGATCTTAAAAAAGGAAAATATTTATTGCACATGGCCATTGTTAACATGTCTTGCATTGTTCTGATATGTGTACATATCACATATATGATATAAACATCTGTATATGTGTGTACAGGATGGTATTTCAGCTGCACCAGACACTGTGAGTGAGGCACCATTGTTAGCATATGTGCAGCCCCTCCTCAAGTACACTGAGAGTGAATATTCAGCTAAAGTTAGGCAGAACGCCGCGTTAACCAGAAAAGGATGGATGTATTTCACTTGAAGGCCACCTTGGATTAGACAATCATTCATTTCTCTCTAGCCAACAATATTTGTCCAGAGGATTAGGTCGCAGGCTTTTAGTAACTAAATTATCAGTCTGTAATATACATTGTAGTAATCATGATGACAGGAAGATCCTAGCTTAGCACCAGGCACAGCACATGGTAGGTTCTCAAATGAAGGCTACAAATAGTATTTGACTGTGGGCACGGGCAAATTTTAAACAAGGTATAAGAAATTTAGTAAAACGTATTCTTCTAATTTATGGGATTGAGATGGGGAAGCCTCATTTACATCAGCTTTTATCATTATGTAAATGAATGGATGGAGGGTGAAGCAAATGCCCTTTCTCTGGCTGGAAACTGCTGTCTGATCCTGCAGGCTGATCTTCCTACTTTCCCTTTGGGCCAACTTCTAAGAGACAACCTACAGCAGATAATTTATGAATTGACTCAAGTAGCTATTGATTTATTTTCTCCACTGAGCCTCTGAAAGAGATATTTAAATTCATGGTCTTCCTGTGGTTTAGTCTTGCCCTAATCACTTAAATCCTAATTCTTCATTAAGTTGAGCCTTGAGTAAACACAAAGAAATTTTTCTTTAACATATTTTTTCTTGTAAAACATATCCATTATGAAAACATCAATGCTATATGAAGGTACTTCCAAAAGTCCACGGAAAATATTTAAAAAATTTTTATTGGAAAGGCAGATTTACATGGAGGAGAGACAGAAGACAGAGAGAGATCTTCCATCTGCTGGTTCACTCCCCAAATGGCCACAACAGCCGGAGCTGAGCCTGCTGAAAGCCAGGGGCCTGGAGTTTCTTCTGGGTCTCCCATGTGGGTGCAGGCTCCCAAGGACTTGAGCCATGCTCTGCTGCATTCCCAGGTCACAAACAGGGGCTGGATTGGAAGCAGAGTATCTGACATGTACTGGCACCGACATGGGAGGCCTCCAGAGTGGAGGGTTAGCACTGGAGTCACAGGGAAAGTGTCTCACGGAAAATGGGTTTAAGAAAAGAGCATTTTGTTGTGGAAAAGTTTGGAAGCCCATGCGTATGAGAGACGCTTAAAAATTTCATAGAAAAGTGTATTATGAAAAAATGATGCATGCTTTCAAGTCTTTGCTTCAAAATTCTTTTTCAGTTCCTTTTCCACAAACTTTCTGAAGTATACATATGTGTGCATGTGTATAGAACTACAGACACAAGTATTGGACATGTGTATGTATATATATCCACACATGTCAGGTAAGAATAACGTGGGAGCACACAACAGACAAAAATTAGATAAATTCAGTCTTACTCATATGTATTAACCCTTGACAATGTACGCACAGCTCAAACAGACCCTGCTTTTCTTTGGAACACTACAGTTGCATTTCCAAAGTATTCTGAAGAAAGACCAGTATTGGGGCCGGTGCAATGGCTCAGTGGCTAAATCATCACCTTGCATGTACTCAGAGGCCACATGGGTGTCGATCCGTGTCCTGATTGCTCCACTTTCCATCCAACTCCCTGCTTGTAGCCTGGGAAAGCAGTTAAGGATGGCCCAAAACCTGGGGACCCACACTTATGTGGGAAACCTGGAGGAGGTTCCAGGCTCCTGGGTTCAGTTTGGCTCAGCCCTGGCCATTGTGGCCACATGGGGAGCGGACCTGTGGATAGAAGATCTGTCTCCTTATCTCTGTAGATCTGACTTTCCCAGAAAAATCAATAAATCTGAAAGCAAGACAGTAAAAATAAAGTAAGAAGAATGTAACAACAGAATGGCAGTGCTGTTGGCTTTTATCCCCAGCCTAATCCCAGTCACTCGCAGGCCTCCAGGCTTCCTGCCAGGACCTTTCCCATCCCATTCCCATCGTGTTTGCCTGGTAGCGTTAAGGGGAGTGCCCCAAACCAGCTATCTCAATGCTGCTTCCTGTTTTTTTTCCTCAGCGGCCATTCCTTTATGATTTGGAGATCTGAATTAAAAAATATACTGTAAGTCACCGGGTATTGAATATTCAGGCTTACGTCTGCCTAGAAGCTGACAGAGCCAGGAGGAACTAAGTCAAACCATTTCAACATGATCTCTTCAAAATGACTCGTTGGTGACTCGCGGGGCTTGAACTCACGTGAGCTCTAGACATGCAAGAAGATGGTTGGGCAACACAACGCATGCTCCCACTGTTCTGCAAGTCCCCCTCCCCCATTTTCCATCCTTCAACCTTTTGCAGGAAAGGAAAAAAAAAAATGGTGTCTTATTTGAATTATTCATACCACTTTCTGTTCTGCCAATTGCAGCATGCATTTGAAACCATTAATATGTCATGACTTTCCCTCATCCAGCTTTCTCAGATTCTTTAAAACCCGTGAAGCAACACAAAAAGGCATTATGAGTCATTAACAAGAATATTATTTTTGTAGTTCACTATTCTTGGGCTCCTTGGCCCAATTTTAGAAGTGCTGAATGTTCGATGTGGCAGGCAGTGGAGGTGGCTCACCTTTGGGGCTGTTAAGAGTGATCCCACTTGATTCATGCTGACACTTTGATATGAAGCTGCACGGTTTCATACTATATGGAGTAGTGTCACGTGAGCAATGATCACATCTAACTGCTGCCGTCTTGTAAACAGCAGAAATAGGTGGATTGGCTGAAGGCCAATCTCATCCCCATGACCCCTCCAGTCACCCAGTAGTGGATGTGTTGTCTGTGTGTCACAGTGAGGCAGGCCGTGTCCAGATACAGCAGAGAGAAGGTCGGGCAGTCTCTGCCCCCCGCAGAGTTCTCATGATTGAATTGATCACCAGAGCATCAACTGTTCCAAAACCAAGGCCAAAGACATGCCCAATAGGAACAAGAACAAACTGGGGGCCACATCTTCTCTGTAGCTTTTCACAAGGACTGTGGATAGATTTGCATCTGATCAAGCAAAATTTGGATTCCAATCCAGTCAGTATTTATTGAGTATATAGTGTGTGCTGGGTTTTACACACCTTTTTCAAATACAATCTTGCGGGCCTGGCGCCATGGCCTAGCAGCTAAAGTCCTCGCCTTCAATGCGCCAGGATCCCATATGGGTGCCGGTTCTAATCCCAGCAGTCCCACTTCCCATCCAGCTCCCTGCTTGTGGCCTGGAAAGGCAGTTGAGGACGGCCCAAGGCCTTGGGACCCTGCACCCGCGTGGGAGACCTGGAGGAGCTCCTGGCTCCTGGCTTCAGATTGGCTCAGCTCCAGCCATTGTGGTCACTTGCAGAGTGAACCATCAGACAGAAAATCTTCCTCTCTGTCTCTCCTCCTCTCTGTATATCTGACTTTGCGATAAAAATGAATAAATCTTTAAAAAAAACAAATACAATCTCACTTAACCCACAACACAATGAATGCATCTGTGAATATCTTTTCTTGGAGAAGGAAACATCTGGGATGTGAATTATTGGGGGATTATTGATGCATGCTGATTTATTCTGCAGAGTCATTGGTGTTTGTTGATGGATTAGATGTGGTATGCAAGAGTTGAGAATTACTCTAAGGTTTTTGACTGTAATAGTTGAAGTACAATTACTTAATGAGATGGAGAAGGGTGTAACAATGGTTTTGTTGGCGGGGTGGTGGAGGGGATGAGACATTCTGTTTTGGGTTTGCCTGATATATCAAGTCAACATCAAAATAGAAATGTGGAGTAGGCATTTGCATTTATAAATCTAGAGTTTGGATGGCATGTCCAGGCTTAGGGTGCCTGTCAGGAAGAAGTCAGCATTTGAATAGGTGCACAGCTGCAAGACTCAATTAGATTCCCAGGAGAGTGAGTGTGAACAGATGAGAATAGAGGCTCAACTCAAGCACTGAGCTGGGGATGCTCCAAGGTAGGAGATGGGGCATTTAGAAGGAGCCTGAAGGGCCACTGGGGCAGGATATCTATAGGGAGCAAGTAAAGACAAGGTCTCATGTGATCCTGTAGTCTGCTGCACTCTCTTGAACTTTAATGCACATCAGAATATATGATCAGCATGTATAACACTGAGTATATAGTGCTGGATTTCCATCTTAAGGGGCTTCTAACCACTGCTTTTAATATTTGGTATTTAAAAAAATCATTCTTCTGGGTTTGAGAGTCTGTTCCTCAGCTGTAGAAATCACCCCCTGATATTGTCACCTGGACATCACCATCAAACTGGCGAAAAAGCCAGCGGCTATATTTTCCAGCGAATTGGGAAGAGCGCCAGTCTTAGGAATTGCAGACTTCATGAAAGGAATTCACACACCTTCCTGCGTGACGTCAGGGCTCCCGTTCTCCTTTCACAGTCACAGGCAATTTACTGTCCTTTCTGAGGGTTATCTGTGGGAGGAAGTGGGCCTGGCACCACCGCTGGGACATTTACTAGGCCTCAACAGCATTTGCCCGTAGCTTGCCTCTGCCTGATTTCATGCCTTCAGATTTCACTGATGGAAGCAAAACGGCCTTGTGGCAGGACCCTGGAAGCTTCATAGCTGGGAGTTGGAGTGAAGGGCTTTGCGTGGACAATGACATCTTGATTTAAGCATCCTGTTTTCCAGCTTCTGTCTCTGGGAGAGCAAAGCCATCACCATAGCAACAGCATCCACATAATGTACCACCAAATGCCCCTCAGTGCCTTTCGGCTGCTGCTCCTCCATTGATGGCACTTATTAATTCAAAACCAGATCTAACAATTAGCTTGTCTTCAGGAGGCTAATATCTCTTTTAATCCCCACTGTTACACTTATGCCTAGAAGGTTCAGGGCCCTATTCTCTGTTTCCTGAAGAGTTAAATGACATTTAGGCAGCAGGAAACTTCTGCCAATAAAATCAAAATCTAAACCGGGTGCCTTTTATTATCACTTAAATTATTCTCTCCACTTGACATGGATTTATTGGTAAGTTTAGACTCAATGACAGATTTGGTTGTAGTCACACGGAGCGTGACTAACAGCCTTAACTACAAGCCTGCAAACGGAGTGTGCATTATCAACATCTAATAATATCTGTGGGCTAATTATCTAGAAACTGAAAGTAAATGAATGCAACAGTCATGACTACACACAAGTCCAAAGAGAGAGCGAGTGAGAGAGAGCGAGCTGAGTGCATGGTGGCCACCGACCTGGACCTTGCAGCAGCAGGACTGGAGTCACTGAGGAGCTAGCTGCTTTGTGTCCCACACCATTAGCAGCACCTCTGTTTGATGCGAGACACTTGTATATGGTAGTGACTTTGTTGCTCCTTGAAGCTCATTTTCACTGAAATAATTGGCATACTGTTTCTTGCCCATTTAGTCTGGGTAGTCTTATAATAACTAACATGGGTGCTGGAGCCTGTCAGTCCCTTCAGAGTGCTAGGCCAGGCATGGGCTCCAAGAGCCCGGGACACTCCTTGAAGGATGGCATAAAGCCCAAGGGCACACCTAGCTCTATAGACTGGACTGTAGAGGGAAGGCAGCCCTGCAAGTACAGGCTTGGTTTTAGAATCCTGCCCTGTCACCTGAAGCTGTGTGACTGGGAAGCTGACAAATGACCCTGAGTCTCCCTTTCCTGATGCATAACATGGAGACGATGGCTTTGCATGTATATGTGAATGCATCAAAGAAGCAATTGGCTATTCACGAGGAATAGTCTTTGACTCTTATAGGCAGGAGCTCCCTAAGCACATTACCTGTGAGAGGGCTGCTGTGTGATCCAGATGAGGAAACCGAGGCATAGAGTGGTGGGGTGACTTGCTCACGGTCACACGCCAAAGTGTTCTGTCATCTAGGGAATGCCACCCATGGAAGGGGATAGCTAACCAGCTTCACTAGTGTTGTTCCTAATAGATGAGTGTCACCCTGTAAGAGCAGGAGCCCAGGCAAGGCAGGCTGTGCTAGGTATATCCTCTTTTCTTTAGGATCTCTCTAGGAGATAGAAGGGGGCCATAGTGGCCTCTGGAAAGACACAGGCTAATAAGGAAGGAATATCAGGGATTGGTTCTGTGTTCACTAAGCAACTGTGAATCCTATTTTAAGGTCAAGTTTTATTGATGTCAGCTTCCCCACCAATGAAAGAGAGATGATCCTTCGTAGGGATGTCGTAGGGATGTCAGATAAGTTCATGCATAGAAAGTACCAGAATACTTTAGAGAGTTTGGGCTGGTTTTGTGTAAATCCCACTTCCTCTTCACATTGCTTGCCATAGAAAACTCATCACCCAATTCACCCTTGTGTGTCTGCTCTCAATGCCACATAATAAAACTCAAAAAAGCCTTAGGCTCTGGAGCTATTGTTGCCTTTGTTAGGAAAACTCTTCCTCCACTGTCCCTTCTGGAACCCTCTTGTCCTTCCTCCAAGACCCAGTCCATGACCATCTGTTAGAGTACTCCCCTTGCTGCCTGATGGTCTCTCCTTCCTCCCTCAGTGATGTTCCATATCGCCAGTGGCCCCGAGGAAGAAGGAGGGACATACATGATGCCCCATCGCATGGACCTGAGCACTTAGGCAAGATGCTGTGCCTATCCGCACGTTAGCACGTAGCAACTAGGAGTTGTTATTTCTGGAACTATCATGTGCTTTGGGATCTTGTACCCCAAGATGTCCTTCCACCCACTACTTGACATCTGAGAGTGGTTCACAAACTTCCATGACATATATAGGCATGTGCATGAATTCAAAGCAAAGTCTCACCATTTTCACAAGAAGAGTAGCTAACAGAATGAATTCAGCAGTTATTGCATACCAGACACTTCCCATACGATTTTTACAAAATCTGTCAAGCAAGAGAGTTCAAGCGCCTTGCTCGAGTTCACACAAACACGTGGCAGAATCAGGACAGGAACTGGAACCCACAACTTTCACAGCACTTCTGTCCTCCCTTGAGCAGGACCATAAGTGATGGACAGCACTGCTTGCCTGGCTTAAGGGAGACAGTTCATAAGCACCGGGCTCTCAGGTGATGGAAGAGCCTGTGGGATGGCAATTCCCACCACTGCTGGCTAGCTCTGTTCTCTGTCAACTGGTTGGTGACAAATCAATGTGCCACTTCATGTACAGATTGTCTTTGCACGATTTGTGACAAACTTTGGTACTCTAAGCTGTAAGCTTCATTGTAAAATAGCTTTAGGAGTGGTTCCAATCCAGGCCCTAGTTCCAGACTTCAGCTTCCGGCCAATGCAGATGCTGGGAAGTAGTGGTTATGGATGAAGAGATCGGATCTTTATTCCCGCCCTCCTCCCCTCCCCCCAGGACACCTGGGTTGCATTCCGGGCTTCTGGCTTTGTCTTTGGTCCAGCCCCGGCTGTTGTGACCAGTTGATAAATGAACTAGTGGTACAAAGAACATTCTCCGTGTCCATCTCTCTGCGCCTCTTAAATAAAAATCATGTTAAAAAGAAAGCTGTCTTCACTTTTCAGAGAGATGCTCATGGCCCACTTCGAGGTAGGCCCTGAGTTGGCCCATTACCTCTGGGTGCTCGCACTCACTCAGTGCCCACTTCCACCTGTTGCCGTGATCTCCCCTCCTATACACCCGTGTCCTCCGATCACAAGCACACAGTCTCACACAGCCCTCTGTGTCCTGAGCAAGGTGGTGGACAGGGAGTGTTTGGAGACAGGAATTGTACACCATAAAATGCTGGAACCGAACATGATTCTAAAGATAATCTACAGCAGTCACATCATTTTCTAGATGAGTAAATTGGGGCCGAAGGTGCCTCAAGAAATTAAACACGATGAAAGAAAAGCCAATGCTGACCCTGAGCGAGAGCAGGGAAAATGAGTCGGTGAATAGGAAGATGCGTGAGCGACACTGCAGTAGGACAAGGGAATGGGGCCAGACAGCAAAAGGTGTTTCATTCAATTCCCAAACTCAGAAGCGCGTTTCTGAAGCTAGACTGAGGAGGTTCTTTGACAGGTTTCTCTGCTTTGCATGTGAATATTCGCGGCTTCCTAGTCATTTATAAGTTAGTAAGCAGAACAATCAAATTCTATAAGGAAAAAAAAAACAGTAGGAAGTAACAGTTGACATCAAGTACCAAGTATGCTGGTATAATTTCAGCTGCCTTTAGCAAAACTGGACACTCTAAACTTGAGATCTTTTTTTATGGAGATAGAGAATGAATTACCATTAGAAGCTATTTTAAAGATCATCTCATCTTTGTGTTTTTCTCCTCCTTTACTGATACCTAATCATTGATGTGGTCTCTCTTGCCTTGCTCAGACGTCATTTCCCCTGAGAGCTGTCATGGCACACCCCTCATCCACCCCAGTCCTCTGGCCCCTTCCCCTTGCTCCATCCTTGGCACAGGTTTCCTGACACTTGACACTGCACCCCCTACCCGCCAACCCCCAGTGAGAATGGGAATCTACTGGGCCAGCGACCACCCAGCAGGTCAGGCACTTGGAAGAAAAAAGCATGCATCTGGCTTCACAGATTGGCTCAGGTAAAGCTCATTTTTAAAACTTGAAAATGAATAATGACTTTAAGTTTGTATGTTTTTCTGAAATGGGCTATTGCTATATTAATTCTATTGCCACCCACATCCCCAAGAACTGCCTTAGCAAACAAAAATTATTACTCAAAATCTACTAGCAAAAATAATTTTCTCTGATAATGCTTATTAAATACCTTGAGGATGTTATAAGAGTGCTTAATACAGATGGTAGTGCTAATTATGACTCAACTGCTTCCAGACAGTAAATATGGATGAAATACTCAAATAAGTGACAAAAGGACATTTTACTTAGACTCTTAAAGTTAAACTGCATTGTGTGTAATTTTACTATATTTGCAGTATTTTGTACAGCTTAAAAATAACATGCTTTGAGCTTTCAAACTTATTTTATGTTAAGAGTTTTCAGGAAAATAAAAGTTTGCTTATGAAAATGTAATAGAAAATGATAACACTTTCATAATTATACATTTTGCCTTTTATTTTGCAACTGCTTTCTACAGAGGTGCTAATGGAAATTGTCAAATATCGTCTGCACTTACAGAAACAAAAATGCATTTTAATGTGATTGAGGCAATCATCAAACGACTGTACCGTTAGTGATAATGGCAATGGAACTACTGAAGATGTTGTACTTCTCTAAATGGAGAAGTGATGACCACTGTCTTTGTTATAAAAAGACTCCCAGGAATTCATCAGTCTGCACTGTTCGCTTAGGGCAAGTTCAAGTGCATGCTGGCATGTCTAAATTTACCTGATGCACTTTATCGAAAAACTTCTCTATTGTTTCTTTTGAAAGTTTCAGTGGCCTGAATTGCAAAAGTACCTGGTTAAGCATAAAACAGAGCACCGCTTTTGAATTTCTGGTCTTCTTCCTCTAACTCTCTTGTAGCCTATAATTCATACTAAATGTTTGGGTTATAAATTCCATATTTTCTTCCTTGCTTATATAAACATAAACATTATAACATAAACAATAGCTGATTATCCTTGTGGAGTGTTTAAGCTATACCAGGCATTTTTCTTAAAGATATGGCATACAAATACATTCCTCTGGGATTAGAATCAGTATTCATTTCTCATCCCATTTTACATATTGGGAAGCTAAGAAACAGAAAGATCAAATAATGCAAAAACTCTCATAGATAGTATGCAGCAGGCATAATATTCAAATGCAAAAAATCTTGATTTCTAAACTGTGTCCCGCACTTGCTTTTCTGGTTGTTACACAGACTGGATTATATCATGTGTTTCCTGTAACGTTTTCACCTGCCTAACACCGTGCTACTGATCTTCAGACAGATCTCACACATTGCTATGTCTACCTGCCTTGCCTTTAATCACATAGATCCATCTTCCTTTGTTCCCTTCTGGCCTGTGATGAACATGCAGACCATGTCTGACTGTTTGCTATTTCAAACCATGATGCAACAAGCAGCCTTGTGCATAAATCCGTACTTGCTGGCATTTTTAGTTTTCTCAGTATTGGACTTTTGGGGTCAAAGAATGTCTGCCTTTTAAATCCTAATAAACACTACCAGTTTATCCTTCCTAAAAGTGGGAATTTATAGCTGCGCCAAGAGGTACTTGGTCCCAAGAGGAACCCCGGCATGTGTGCTCTCGCATCCCTCTGGGTCTTTGCTCACTACTTGATATTTCAAATAAAAGTGATTTTGTGAATATGTAATATCTATCACATGCTGCTATATTATGGCTTTTGATGTTATGTCCTGTTTCTGAAAAAGCCTGTGTGGACCAATCATAAAGGCATGACATAAACACGAGCCAAACAATGGAATGGTGGGATTAAAAACGACAGCGTGGCATTTCCTTCCTTTTCGTGATTTTAAACACAGAGTTTCCATTTTTCCCTGGCAACAGTGTTCATTTCTTATTACTCATGCTTGTCCATCTCTCTCACACTCCAGGGAGGACCAAGAGGGGACAGACCGCCATCTGTCCTGGAGAACTCATACCAGACGATCTCTCAAAGTCCCTTCCAGCTCAATGATTCTTTGAGAATATGAATTAAAAAAAAAATCAAGCTACAAACTCTAGCATGCTGGCTTGGCTTTTATAGGGCTCATGTGTGATTCAATAAAAAAGAGTAGCCATGCTATTAAAACAAGCAGAGTGCGCCTGTACTTTGGGAAAAAAGAAGCTCTGGAAACAGCAGTAATCAGAGCTTTGTGGAGGCTGTGTGCTACAGGCTATGGTAGGAGTCACAGGATGTGTGTATCCCTCTCCATTTGGGATCTTTTATTTCCATTAAAATTCTTTTCATTTTCCCCCTTATTTAAGAGCACAAGAGAACAAACAATCCCATCCATTGGTTCACTTCCCCGATGCCTAGATGCCTGCAACAGACAAAAGCCAGGATTGCAATGCATGGCTGCCATGCTGGTGGGAGTTATTCAACAACTTGATAGGAAAGAATGGTGATTTGGTTGCTTAGTCACTTTCATTCATTGCTATTTTCACAATGTACATTTTTAAAAGCAACTTCTAGTTTTATATTGATTTTTGAAACATTAGGATTTGTTGTTTATTATGAGTTTGAATAAAAGACCAGTGGCTTGCCTTTATCTCCCAGTTACTCCGTGGTGAAACTGTAAGGTCTGTTGTGGCAGACAGTGCAGCAGAGAGCAGGGAGGGGCTGCAAGACGGTGTTGGGGGACACTGTGGGAGCCCTGCGGAGTTACTGCTGAGCGTGTCAGTGTAGGGAGGGGGCCGGGCATGTGCATGCCAAAAGAAACAAAAGAAAAAGCCCTACCAAAGGCAGAACCAATGCCTCCGGTTTCATTTGGTGAAGTCAGAGCAGACATCTGAGTTTCCAGCTTCTCTCCCTGCACGCCTCTCACCAGCACAACCATGCCCTGGTCTGTCTTCCAGCTCTAAGAAGTCAGGAAGGTGCAAACATTCAGAAACTAGGACTAAGTGCAGGCACATGCTCCAAGGTAATGATAACTTCAACCAGATAGATTCCACTCTGTCCCTCCTACAAGAAATGCTGAGGGAAGCAGTAAGTAACAACTTACTTGGACCAGAGAGAGTTGCAGTCAGGAAAGGAATGCCACCTGCAGCAGGGACCCAGTCAGTACTGCCAGGAACGAGAGGGGATGGGGCGAAACTTCCGGCTCTTCTCTAATCTCCCTCTGAACAGCTCTAGCAGAGAAACCATGACATCGCTGAGACTGAGAGAAAGGGGGCTTAGTTCAGTACAGATCCTGGGGTGCAGAGAATGGATTCGGGGCACATGTGCAGCAAGAGGCTGTGCAGTGTGAGAAGGAAAGGAGACATGACCAGGCTTAGCAACAAGGTGAGATGATGCTCAATGGAATCCTTAAGAAAAACAACAGTCTTCATATGCATACCATTAGCCACCACTGGCTGAAAGTGAAACGCCCAGTGCTGTGCTGAGTGTGTGCCAGGCAATAGCTCATTTAGTCCTTATGGTTATTTTGTTAGGTAGGCATATGGTTATTTTAGAAACATGAGTGAAGACTGACAGAAACTTGATACTTGTTTAGAGATAACTCTAAACAAGATCAGCCTGACTTCAGTCTTCCTGTCAATCAAGATGCTACTTCCTATGGGTAGGTCAGGCAGGAGTGCATAACTTCAGGCTAGCGGTATGCAGCTGCTCATTGGCAAGAGCGGGCTTCCTTCCTCCTCGAAGAGCCAGGCCAAGGCCAACGCTCTCCTTATGCTTCAGGGAGGAGAAGTTGAAGTGGGGAGGTGGCGGGGAGAGGATCGTGCTTGGAGTCACATGCCAATTCATATCTACTTTTTTTTCTTTTTCAAGAGTTTCGTATTTATTTAGAAGATGGATTGACTGAGAAGAGGGGGTGGGGAGAGAACAAGAGATCTTCCATCTGCCAGTTCACTCTCCAAATGACTGAAATGGTAGGGGGAGCTGGCTGGGACAAACCTAAGTCAGGACCCTGGAATTCTATCTGGGTGTCCTGTGTGGGGGGCAGGGGCCTACGTATCTTCTCCTCCTTCTTCAGGTGCATTAGCAGGAAACTAGAGTAGAAGTGGAGTGACTTGAACTGTTGCTCATATGTGATGCTGACGTCACAGGCAGGTGCTTAACTCATTGCACCACAGCTCCAACTCCCAAACACTGCACCAAGAGTGCCAGCTCCAGCCACCCACTTTCTTTTCTGTTTGTTTTGGGAGCCTCCCACATCCACTGCCCTTGGTAGTCAATTTCTGAAAAATCTTGGTCATGGGCAAGTGTATTTCATTTGTTTTGTGGGCTTGAGGGGAGCAGCAATTTGCCTCTTCCTGGCCTCGTGGCCGTCCTTTCGGCCCATGGCCTCTGTTGAATCTGCTCCTCATGTTGCCGGTGGCTCCTTGAAGAAAGGCAACATGTTCTTTTACATTTGAAAGTCTGCTCCCCACCCTTCACCCTGACAGAACAAATGGGAAGAATTACTGATCTCACTTTCATAGTTTTGTATTTTTGTTTCTGTCAGCAACTACTTGCAATTAAGCTTCCAGACAGCACACAGGAAAATGAACACTGCCAAGCAGTTGTGTTATCTCAGCCCAGTCCAGGGGGTAAAAGTAGTAAAAAGCATCAGAACATTAGTCATAATGGCTTTTCAGTGCAAAGTGCAGGAACTTTGAAGGCACAGAATTAGCAAAATCATTTGTTCCAAGAGATGCTATTGGCCAGCCCTGAGTGTGAGGGCAAGTTCTTTATCCCTGTGAAGTTTAAAGTCACTGATAGACTTTCTTACGCTGTTATCTCTAGCCACAGAGAGCCAGAGAAGGACCAATAGGCCCCCAGCCCTGTCTCTTCTAGTCACTGATGCAGCTCCTGCAAGAACCTGGGAGAGTTTGAGTTCCCATCAAATTTCCTAACCAATCTTCAACTCTGGTAGGCTGGCCACACCCTTCACCAAGCAACCCACACATCATGGTGGGCCTTGCTTGCCTCAGAACATTCATTTGCCATTTTCTCTTTCCTCTTTCCCCAGCCCCCATGCCATCTTTTGTCTGGTTTTTCCTTCTGTCTTTCTCCCTTTGTCCTGTAATTGCAGAGTCACCTGCTTTCTGATTTTCTCCTAGGCAGTCGTCTCTACTCTCTTGGCCTCCTATATATATATATATTCAGTTTTAGATGCCTCACATCCCAGTTTTCACTCAACTATCTCCCTCCCTCTTTCTTTCTCACTCTTTTTCTCTTTCTCCCTCGCTTTCTCTCCCTCACACACACCCACATACACACCAATGGATTCTGATCTCTAGATCAGATCTCTCTCCTGTGTTCCAGGCCAGTACAGGTACCCCTCTCTCTTGCTGGATGTAGCAGACAATTCTAGTGCTCTGTCCAGATCCTCTGAAGTGCCTGCTTGGTATCCCTAAGTCACAGCTCTCCACCCAGTCCCCAGGGCCTGCGCTTGTAGCTTGTTTTCCCCTGAAGGCCATCCTCAGATTGCTGGAGCAGCTTTGTCTGAATACATGGAGATTTGCAACTTTCTCAAAGTTTCTGTGCCCATCCCTCCTATCTGCTCCATTATCAACTTTTTGTTTTGTTTTATAGATGCATTTAAGTTATTTGCAAGGAAAAGAGAGATCATAACTGCTGGTTCACTCCCTAACTCCAAGGAGCTGGGAATTCAATCTGGTGTCTTGGTGGTATGGCAGGACCCAATAGGAGCCACCTGTTGCCTCCCAGAGTGATCACTGGCAAGAAGCTGCAGACAGGAGTGGAGCTCCTGATACAGGATGTGGCCATTTCAAGCAGAATCTTAATGTCTTCACCAAACTCATGAAAATTTCTTCAATCTTATGGACACAGACACCAAATTACCACAGTATTGCTGAATTACGGCACTGGAATCATCACTGGTCTTGGCCTCCAGAACATGCTCCCTCAAACCATTCTCTATTGCAGCCAGAACTGGATTGCCTAAATGGAGGGTGAGCACCTGGTGGAGGCAGAGTTGCACATTGTTGCAAGACTAGAACAACTATTCTGGAGTTGGAAGCAGCCCTTCCATCCTCTGGTGCAAAACAGAACTGACCAGCAGAGTAGTCTGACACCTTGTTCTGGAATGAACCTTTTGCACTGTTCCTTTTGATGATGGAGATATAAGGCAAGAGCCAGCCCAAGGATTTTTTGCAGAATTTAATGCAATGAGCAGTCTTGAAACTACCAAGGTGTGAGGACGTACATGTGTTGATGAGCGTAATAGGCAGAGTTCCTTATTTTAGATAAGCTCGGAGATGAACACTGAATTTGGAAAAAGTAAGGAAAACAGATAATCTTGTGAAATTGTAAAATAATGAAGTTAGCTTTTAATTTGAATTTACTGAGTATCGTTCAATATGCATAACTGGGTCCTATCTTGTTTGCTTGTAGAGCAATAAGTACTTTTACAGCCCTGTGTATTGATCGGCATGGGATGAGCTTTTTAGCTAATCTTGTTTCAACCCTCCTGTGGTCACCGGTGCAAAAGAAAAATGGCTCATACAAAGCTCCAAATGGATCAGGAGAAAAAGGTCAAGAAGGTATACAGTGGAGTCATTTATATCACCTCTGAGTTATTGACAGCTTAGAAAATTAGAGCAAATAATCACTGCACAAACCAGTCTGCAATATCTACTCAGGCATCTGCATAATTTCTGATCAGTGACAAGCCAGTTTTAAGATGTTTTGTAGGTTGCCAAGATGGACCGGAAGATGCAAAATGAAATCTAGGAGGAAAAAAAAATCCTACTCAGAATCAGGGAGATACAGTTCAACTCAAAAGGATATTTTAAGATATTTAGTTTCTTTCTTAAACAAGGCAAATAAATAAGGAAAACAAAACCAAATAAACAATGCTTGTAAGAACATAGATTCTACCTTAGGGTATGTTACTGGAAGTGCAGAGCCTGAGAGAAGTGACTGGTAATTGGGTGTATTATTTTTTTTTTTTAGTCCATGACACCATACTTGGAATATTGTAATTCTAGGTGCAGGTTTCCATGACAGACCTTGACAATCAGAAGTGTCCTGATGCTGAGAAGGGAAATGAAGATGTGTTTTCCAATTCACTGCAACTTATTATTAACCAAAGGGATCCAATAGTAAGATGGGCCCCCTGCCCTGTCTATACTCAAATTGAGAGGCTAGGATTATAGGATTGACTTCCTGGAGGGAAGCCATCAAAGATCACACACACTGCTCATTAAGGGAGAGAGTCTACAGTAGCTTGAATAGTATTAAACAAATAAGGAAGAAAACAGCAATTAAAGATGTGTAATATAGGAAAAAAAATGAAGCATGGAGAAAATGGTCAGTCACACTTAACCAAACCTAGTTCAAAAAAGAGATACAAAGCTATGGATTTCTGCAGATAGTAAAGGACATTTCAATTCTTTTCTTTTAAAAAGATGTTTCTTTTTTCATTGGGAGGTTAGATATACAGAAGAGGAGAGATAGAGAAGAAGATCTTCTGTCTACTGATACACTCCCCAGGTGGCTGCAACAGCCAGAGCTGTGGTCCAATCTGAAGGCAGGAGCCAGGAGCTTATTCCAGCTTTCTCACATGGGTGCAGGGCCATCTTCCACTGCTTTCCCAGGCCACAAGCAGGGAGCTGGATGGGAAGCAGGCTGCTGGGATTAGAACCGGTGCACATATGGGATCCTGGCATGTGCAAGGCGAGTACTTTAGCTGCTAGGCTACTGTGCTGGGCCCAGGATATTTCAATTATAATTGGCAGTACGATCAGCTATTGTAGCTTGATGCTATTAAAGACTCAAATCATCTTTCTCCTTGTGCTATGACTCTGTGTCTGCCAACTCGACTTCTGATTACAAATGGACTTTCCACACAGGCTGGTCAACAAGGACTGAATGGCCTGGTTGTGCGATATCTGAGGCTTCTGGAATATGCGACAGTAACGGCTCCCTTTGTAAATGAGTCTGTTGGCTGGCTAATGGGAATCTGCCCTGGAGGGTCAGAACCATTCTTGCTGTGCTTACAGAATCCTGTCTTGGAAATCACAGAGCCGAGCCACAAGCCCTGGCTCAGTGTCCTTTCAGCAAAGAAGCAAGTGCTGTCCTACCGAGACATCTCGGAAACAGCCCAGGTTCTGCTCAGACGATCTTACTGCCATCTGGAAATCAGAACAATACACTTGTGACCTGTGGCAGGTTATGCTGAGTCTTGGATGTTGTTTCATTAAATCCTCATTTCTCAAAGAGACTGAATTGGATTTTCTTTTGCATCATTTACAAGACTCAGCACAGGTAAATTTTACCAGTCAACCCACAGCCTGACCCCACTCACCCTAGGGCCGCCTACCACCTGTCTTCATTTCAGGGCTTGCTTGCTTTTGCTTCCCACCTCCTTGCGGCTTTAACGCAAGCACAACCAGCTCCTTCCTTAGCACTGCCCTGCCCTTCCCAAGAACAGCGAGTTGCTCCACAGGGTCCAGAGTCTCTCTGGGCGCCTGCTTCACGCTGCAGACCTCAGCCTCCCGCATTCCACCTGTCAAGCAAGCTTGGTTTTGTGACCACGATTGTAAGTTGCATCAAGATTCCATCTCTCCTACTGGCCCTACAGCCTGCAGCTCACGGCAAGTTGTATCCTGTCCCTGTGTCCAACTCAACATTTTGCATCCTCAGAAGTGCTTGCTTATTTCTGGCCTGCCTCTTGGAACTTCTGAAACTCTACTTGTCTGGAATGGTGGTCAGGTGGTGGCCTTGACAGAACAACCCTGCACCAAATGTCCGTTCCTTTTCTGAGTAAATCGATTGTGCCACGTGGGTAATTGCTGGATCTTTTGGTGACAATAAAACTGTTAGGATGAGAAGTCACAGAGGGGCATTGCAGGAGCGATCACACATCAAGCATTATGCCAGATGAACATGAAAATACCCTTGCTAGGCCCTGAACCTGAGGTAGGGACGGACGAATCCCTAGGTAGGGATAGAAGAATCCTGAGGTCGAGGTGTGTCTAAATGTGCAGGTCAGAAATGTGGACTAGACGAAATGGAATTTCCTCAGTTTTGGCAGTACCGCTATTGTCACTGTTGGTGGAAATACCACTACCTTGACAATGAAATTTGTCTAGCTCCTACACTGCTAGCAGAAAAGCACTGGTGGGCATTACGGGCCTGCTTAATGCCATAATTTGTGTTAAATATAGGGGCTGGGACTGGGAGGAGGCCCAGTGGAGCCAGGCTGCAAGCACTTACCACCAGCACATGCAAAGGTCAGGACTGAGGGAAGATGAAGCCAAGTAGGGCTGCTACCCACTGTCATGTGTGGGATCCAGGGCTGGAAACAGACTTAATAGAGGGACTTGAGGAACTTTCCTGCTAGGCTGCAGTTCCTGCTGAGGAGTCCAGGAGCTGAGGCTGGGGGCACACCAGGTTGGACAAGGCATATGTGATAGCCAGGTCTGGGGGCAGGTTGGGGTGAACTAAGCTGCAGCACCCATAAGTATGTATGAGAGCTGGATTGGATGTAGGCTGGGCAGGTCTAGGTGGCAGCAGAGACTGGCATGTGCAAAAGCGAGTGGTGTCAGGCCTGATGTGGGTTACTGGTGTGTGTGGGGTGTTACCTCAACTGGACCATGGTGTGAGAACCAGGTATGTGCAGGCTGAATGGGCTAGGCCACAGCATGCGTTGGTTTGTGTGAGATATTAGGATGGAATAGAACTGACCAGGCAGCTAAATGTATTGGCTGGTGCAGGTGATAGACCACACCTGGCTATGAATGGCTTGCACACATGGCAGTCAGGTCTGGGGTCACCCTAGGTAAGGTTTCTTGGAAAACTACCCAACTAGAGTACTGGTCTTAGTCCTGGGCATAGGGAAAATCAGAATGTTTGGTCTGATTTTGGAGTGTATGTATTGGGACCATGCTTCCTCAGTTGCTAATGCCTTGGTGGTAGACAGCATGCCTAATACATACAGGGTACATGATGCCAGCTCATCTAGGCTAGTGGGGGATGTCAACTGCCTTATCAGAGGATAGAAAGCAGAATAGATAGGACAACTCTTCCAGACAAGTTTTGCAGCATGTTCTTGGGTCTGTGGATACAATGAGGTGAAACTTGTAAACCAACAGATGTTGGAAGATTTCTTCAACCCTGAAGCAATGAAACCAACAACTTCTCAGAACTATCAAAATCACTCAAGCAACACCCTCGGAATACTCTTCCCTACACTGGTGTCTCTAAAGCATCATCAAATGGCAGTCCCTCATCCTGGGATGGGGGTGATGTAGTTTGGCAACAAGGAGCATCCCCTCTTCCTCCTCTCCTGTCAACACAGAAGGAAAAAAAAAAGCATTTGTTGTACTCACCTTCCTTTACACCTGACCCTCCCCACCCTAACCAGAGGCCCACGTGGGTGTGCTCCCCTCTCAACTATGTAAACAATATAAAAAAGAAAATTAAAAATTGAATAACAAAAAGAAGAAATTTGGCTCTTCATGGCATATTGAGGGCTGTTTATAAACATGATTTCATTTGGTCTCCCTAACAAGCCGTGAGGCAATCTTTACTGTGCAATTGCCAGTTTACATATGGAGAAATAGAAAGTTAAAAATTACTGACCTCAGAATCAGGAAAGGGCAGAAGTGTCATGCAAAACCCAGGCCTCTGGCTCTAAAACTCTTCCTAGGCATTGCCCCTCAGCCACACTGCTTACACACGAGGGCTACAAAACGAATTCTGTTCAGATCCAGGTCAGGTTGAGCTCATAGGTGAGTCCAACAGAATCACTTCCTTCTGCGATCATGTGGACTTCCTTTGTGCCACAAGAAAATGCCCATTGAGAACTTAGCACCAATAGTTTATTTTCTTGCAGGCTGCCATTTGTTCTTCTCTCCTGGCAGGTTATCCATGGTGGAGAGTGGGCCTTGAGTCTTTCTCTGCTTGCTGTAAACTGTACTTGTGCCACAGTTTTGGGTGATTTACACTCACTGAGGAGCCGAGGCAAATGTCAGACACTCGTTCCCTAATCTACACTTGCAATTGTTCTGAATTTCCTTCGAAGCACTGCACTATTTGAGTGTCATTGCTCAGCAGGTTATGGGATATGGTTGCCATTTTCAAATGAATATTTGAAAATAAAAAGCCCTATTCGTATCTAGCCAGAGAAAACCGTTTAAACTCATCTCTGTGAAATTGATGCTAAAACTTAAGAGCCTAACTCTACTAACTCTTGAGCAAATGAGAAAGTAGACAGGAAAGCCTTGTGCAGCGCATAACTCTATGCAGACATGGGAAAATGTTATAATTATTACAATTCATACAGAAGTAAATCTTCAAAACCTATCTTTGATGCAGTAAAAATCATTAATGTTGAATAATTAATCTTCCAAAAGAACATAAATTTAAATCAATGATAAATGGTTATAAAAGCAGAACTTAACATTTTTGTCAAGTTTCCAGGTTAGAGGAAGGAGCGAGGTCTAAGAATATACAACAAAAGCAGAAATTTAATGTTGTAGTGCAGATGTAATGATGCCTCACGCACAGCCACGGCATGCAGCTGCAGCCTGAGCATCTCCTTGCTTTGTTTTGGTACTGATTCTTTCCATCATTTGTCCCAATAAATCTACGAGGTAGCTATTATTTTCTCTATTTTTACATATGGAGCTTGTATTGTCCATACCTTTTTCAAGGTCATTTAAACAAGGGCTAAAAACCCAGAACTGTTCCTGAATTAATTTGTAAGTTGGAAATGCCTGTCTGGGGTGATTGTCTGGCCTATCCTTTGAGCGGTCTACGCCCCACAGCAGAGAGCTGCCTCCGACTCCTGCCTTTGGTCTGTGATTCCAATTGCCGGCTACTGGAGAATCTGGGTGGCTGCAGTGATGGTCCAGCAATCAGGCCCCATCGGACACACGGGAACCTGGACCAAGTTCCTTGCTTCTGGCTGAAGTCCTGGGCCTGACCTTAGCAGTAATTTGGGAAGTAAACCGGCAAACAGGAGCTCATTCCATTGGTGTCTCCTTTCTCTCTATCTCACAAATAAATAAATATTTTTTAGAAGGCTATTGTATCCAAGCAGATAGTAAATGTGAGCATTGTCTGTCTTACATTGGCAGGAACTATCTCAAAACTGATTAAACTTACATGCATTTCTGTTCAGAGGAAGCCATCAGCCAGAGAAGCTGATCCTTCCCAGCACGGATCAGTCCCCAGAGCGGCGTGCAGTGCGGGTTTTCCTGACTATTCAGTGGGGATGAAAACTGCAGGGAAGTGAGCGGGGTCCGCGGCTCTGCTGACTGTGACACCGTGCCTTCCCTCTGTGAGGAAGCCGCCTTCGTGTCTGGAGTGTAACAAAACCCATGTTTCTTACACGGCAAGGCAGAGAGTCGTCAAGACTCCATTTGTTGTCTCTGCTTTTTTTTGTGTACACCCCACACTCATATACAGAATTTAATCTAGCCATATATGGTCAGAAAAGCCAAACCTCCCTGCTTCCCTCCAGGGAATAAGACAAGGATTATCCTCAAAGATGGAGACCACAGGATTACCCAAAACACCCAGTGGAGAGGATCAGATTGGATGTCCCAGACGAAGAGACCTGCATTGTGGAATTGACCCTAAGAAGGGATTTGTGGGCCTATTACACACAGCTGTTGGCAGAATCAGGATTAAAGCACCTCGAATTCTCATTTGTACGTCAGAACTTAGATAACTTTAGAGCCTGAGAATCGATGGCCCATGTGATGGAACTGCAGGCTGTATAAACAGACTTTTTGTTACCGCGTTACATCTGGTTGTCTATTTTATCTGTAATCTCCACAGAGAAGATGTATCACTGCAATATTTACTTCTGTGAAGTTAAATAAAATTATCAAAGGATAGGAGATTATGTAATGTATTAGTCAATGGAAAAGTATTAAATGTGGATTCTAGATAAGGCACTTGCTAGGCACTAAATGGATAAGGCAAGATATATGAATCAGAATCCTTAAGGATTTTAACAAAAGAGTAAAATTATTTACAGTTTCGTGGGTGTCTGCTCTGATGTGGGTGCTATACCAAGGGCTTTGTAGGTACTCTGTTTCATGAAAGGTTAAAGGCGAGACAGAATCTTATTCCATAGAGAAAGAAATCGAGAGAAGCAATCGAAGGATTCAAAGTCACATAATTAATGATGGAATAGAACAGAATGTGATTTAAAGTCCTGCAAAAGTTCTGTCCAGCATATCACATGGCATTCCTATCTGAGTGGAGAGACTACTATTTATATGCAACATTTATGATGAAATACAATAAAAACCTGGCCTTTGTGATGAGTGTTGGAGCTACCAGGTAAGACACCTGCATTGTATCCAGGAGAGGCCAGGGTCACGTGCTGCCTCTGGCTCCTGAATCCAGCCAGGCAGAATACGGGAGGGAGAGATGGCAGCTGAAGCCATTGGGCTCCGGCAGCTTCCTGCACTGCTGCACTGAGCTCTCACCTGCCGGCTGCAGTCTCTAGGGGCTGAGGGCAGTCGGGGAGTGAAACAGTGGTTGGGAGAACTCTATCTCTCTGCTTCCTAAATTAAAAAATATATATATATTTGCATGGGCCTGGTGTAATAGCCTAGCAGCTAAAGTCCTTGCCTTGAACGCGCCAGGATCCCATATGGGTGCCTGTTCTATCCCGGCAGCTCCACTTTCCATCCAGCCCCCTGCTTGTGGCTTGGGAGGGCAGTTGAGGAAGGCCCAAAGCCTTGGGATCCTGCACCCACATGGGAGACCTGGAGGAGGCTCCTGGCTCCGGATTGACACAGCATAGCACCGGCTGTTGTGCTCACTTGGGGAGTGAATCATCGGATGGAAGATTTTCCCCTCTGTCTCTCCTTCTCTCTGTATATCTGACTTTTTAATAAAAATAAATAAATCTTTTCAAAAATATTCAGATGAAAAATCAAAACCATAGGTTTACAGGTCTAGATAATGTATAAATTGTTTACATACTGATTAAAACATGTTCATCTCTGTGGGCTTATTGTAGGAACTCCAAGACATTCAGCTTTCAAAAGCCTCAGGGAGGGGAGATTTCTGATCTTTTGTCTCCACATATAATATCCATCTTTCGTATGTGTCTGATTTGGGGAGACAATAAAAGAGAATTATTAGTGGCTCAACCCAGCAAACAGACTGAGTGATTAAGCTGGGTAATAGAATTAAAAAGGAAAAATAAAGTGTGATCATAAAATAATGAAAATGCAATTCTAGCCTTCCTGGAAAGTTTGTTAGGAATCGGCATTACTATTTTACTGTCAGACCTCAAATGCATGCAAAGAAGGATTTTCTGATAGGAAGGAAACCACATTCAAGACCCAAAGAGAAATGGAGAAAAATGAGTGCCAAGGGAGAAATTTTGGAGGCCTCAGCTGGATCAGTGATCTTATTGGTAATGATTTCTTCTGACAGTGCGTGCCAGGAAAGCTTGAATCTCAGCTCCTCTTATTTACTGCAAAAGGCAAAACTAATTGCCTTTCAAAAAGATCTTAAGACTGAAGGATTTGCAAAAAAAAAAAAAATCAAAAAATTAAAAATTTTAAATAAGACATTCTTAAGAATTATAAAAGCGAAGGGTGGTCCAGTGCTGGGTGGGTAAGAGCCTAGGTGGTTCAGAAGAGTCAGCACTTTAAATCAACGGTCTCCAGGGGGACACTCAAGATAACCCAGGAGAATTCAGAGAGATCAGTGTAACTCCCATGTATATTAATTTACTAAAATCCCAGGCTTCCCAAGCTTCTATTGTTTATACATGAACTAATTATTCAATATTATGTGAACATTACCCATAAACATTATATATAACACATACATATAGTATTATAATATATAGATCCGTGTAGATCTATATATTAACCTGCGAGGTGGAGTCTATTGGAACCTGTGGACCCTTGCTCCAGCCCCATTCAGGACAGACTGTGTAGGACAGACTCTCAAACTGCAGAGGCAGCTCCTCCACCAACTGACTGGTTTTATCCATAATAGAACCACAGGAGGATGTGTGGAGAAAGCTTTTTAAAGCTTTGACTGTTTACCACTTTGGCTTCTTTCCTATCTTTTATGCACTATGACTTGGACATAAGCTTATACTGTTGAATGAGCTACTGTTGCTGGGTGAAAGCCCAGAAGGTATTTGTCTGTCTCATGTGCTCCCCTTGCTGGTAGAGAAAGATTATGATGGAGTGAAGCAAGGCAGGCCACAGCTGATAAACCCTTGGGCCTCCATGGCTGGGACTCGGGCAGGAGAAGTGGCTCCACTGACCGGGGCTGGGGAAGTCGTTAGGATGTTGAACATGAAATACATTTGTGGAATGACTGTTAGTGCTGAGAGACTCAGAGTGAACAAACGGAAGTCCTCAAGCTAGAGTAGGTGTATCTCATTGTTGCACGAGGTCAGGCCAGTCCAATCCCAGCTGAGTTGCAGAAGAAGGACTGGGTATGTGAGACCATGAACGCATTTACGTTGTAAGCAATGTAAACAACAACTCCCTTTAACATGTTCTTTCTCCGTTTGTATAGGGAGATTTGTGGGGAGCCAATTTTGAACATGGATGTCCCTTGCATGTGTAACTCTTCTGACAATATCCAACTGTAGCAGATAGCACTCATCACTCTATGGGTGTAAGCCAACTAGTATTTTATGTGCCCTCTCAGGGACAGACAATTTTAAATATTATAGAAATAACTCATTATGGCCAATGCTGGAATTTTCCCAGGCTTTATTTTATAGCTAATTCTTGTGCAATTTTCCATAATTTTTATGGAAAACAACTGAGAGTGTAATTCAGTGATAACTCTCAAAAGGAAAATGTTAATTATTTTACTCTCCATGACTTTTCTAGGAGAGAATTTTTCAGCCTCGTGTGCGCCTCATTAATTTGAATACGGGGTTTCGTAAGAGGGCTTCCAGTGTGCGTTTGTGCTTCTACAATTCAGCATATGTTTCCCAAGTTTACTTTCCCCTGCCTGGATAATAGTTCCCTTTCTTGCAGATTGACTTCAAGGGCTGTTCACGAGACCCTGCCTTGGCGGTAGCGCTCTCCCACCGTTGGCAGAGAAGAGATTCCATTTGGTGTTTTATTGGGGAAGGGGGTGCTTCCATGATTAAACTCAGGCTTTACAGAAATTCGTGGTGGAGCTGTCTCTTTTCTCCACTAAGCCTGGAGTTCTGGGATGACAAAATTCCTACAAATTTTATTTTCTTTTACATTTTCAGTGCATAGCAATGGTCTAACACTTCATGTTTCTCATATGTATTGTTAGAGAAACATGAATTATTTTCAGAACCTTAATAAAGCACAACTAAAAATATCCTGCAATCTACTGTAGAATTGTTATAGAGATTTACCATTTACTTCACACGATCAACTGCTCTCACATTAAATTAACCATTCAGCTACTTGGAACAAAGCTTCTTGCGTGTGGTTAATGTTAATAGTGTGACATGAATCAATTACTCTGCTCAGAGCTTCGTATTGAGTTGAGAGAACTGTAGGTAATCATCTTTTGAGGATATGAGCACCTAAAACTACAACTAATAAAGACTCAGGGAAGCAAGGTGATACTTCGATCCGTCTCTTCTTTGAAAATTGTTTGTTTTGGTCTCTTTCTATCATCTCACATTAACAGCTACAGCTCAAAAGGAATTATTACTTTAATATAGTAGAATTCCTTTTTTGTCCTAGGCAGCCATGCAATGCTTGCTTTTAAAAATGCAGTCCCTTGATAAATTTATTTCATGCCAATTTCACTCTGGATGAAAAATAAATGTTTTAACCTACGAATTCATGTTTCAGAGCCTGCTGGGTCGGCGTACCGTACATGCCTTTCAGTTCTACATGTAGACGAAGGGAAGAAAACAGCAGTAAATTGTATGACCTAGATAAAAATCATATTCCTTTATGATCCCTTGTTTTTAAAGCTTGATACTTTCTTAGGTCTTGAGAACTGATTTTTAAAAAATATAATTTTATTTCCTCTGCAGTATTTACGGGCTTCCTCCCATTCAGTCCTTCCATTACCTTCAGTGAGGAGACAAAAGGCTGCCAGTGTGATGCTTACAGTCTGATTCTCCTGTATTTATTTAACTTGAAGTATTGCTCTATCAAAACACCACCAGTGATATCTCCATTCTCTTTACAAGAAAAGCATGCAGTGTGAAATCTTTCTCATTGCCCTCCATGTTCACCTAAAAAGCCTAACAAACCACATGGAGCATTTTTCGATCTTTCTCCCAAACATTCATTATGCCAATGATAACTTGTACTTTTTTGAAAAGCAGACAGCTTGGTTCTTGCATATTTATTAGTAGGTCCTTTGGTCGTCATAAAGGACCGTATTTGTAGTGCTGAAAAGTTCTTTCTGACTTAAATGCCAGCATATTTTCAAAGGAGAATAAGTTGAAATGTTGAAACCAGGGAAACAGGAAACATTGAAATGCCTTCCAATGAGAGGGAAGCCAGACTTCAGGAGAAGAAATTATTTGTCATTCATTTACTTATTTATGCACTCATCCACAGAAAGCAATGTGTCACACACCGAGAAGAAGCCGACTCTCAACCTCTCATTAGGGAATTTGTCAAATGCAAGTAAGCCAAATTACCATGTAAGCCAACTACATTATAAATAGGACAGAAGTTGTGGTTTGGTGATATTTCAGCACGTGGAGTTGCTTTCCTGTTGACTTTTGGTTCCAGGTCTACCAGTAACCCCACCCTACCCACCACCGCCCCGCCAGCTCTGGTCAGTTCTCCCTACCAGCCGTTTAGTTGCCAAGGGCAGAGAGAAGCAGCACTGTGATGCTTCTAACTGGCAGTTACCAGGGCTGTTTTGTCATGAAATATTCTGTTATCACTAATGAAAAAATGCTAGAAAGAGAAAAGATTATTGGCAAACAGTCTTTAACTACATCTCCATTGTTTGCGAAGTTAGTATCACCCAAAACATGGAATAAGAGGAAACATGGTGACTCTGGGAACCCAGATTAGGAGACTTCAGAAAACCTGGTTCTTCCTATCACACCAAAACCAAGGTTGTGTGAGAGTTTCCTTGCAAGGATATGTGTACTTTTTTCCTTTTCTTTATAAATCAGGTGGAGCTCTCAAAACAGGCATGGAAGTTTAGTCCCTTTGTTTGCTACCCATAATTTTCAGCTTGTGTTGTCAAATTTGCATTTGAAGGCGCTATTAAATCACAGCATCAAAATAACGATGACAGTTGCTGCAAAATACAAGAAATCAAAAGAAGAAGGAGGAGAAAACTCCTGAAGAGCAGAATAGTTCCAAATGCAGTAATTACATGGAGCCGTGACGAGCTTCATTCACATAGAATGCGTACTTGGGGCAAGGCAGGAAGTGCTGCACAAAGAACTCTGAACAGAACCTGCAATTCCCATCAGTCAGCGCTGGGCAGGGGCTGCTCTACCAATCTACACGGGATTGACTCAGAAAAGGAAGTAATCCGCCAGGAAATCAGGGTAAAAGAAAGATACACGCAGTCTGTCTTTGTTAAACCAAGGGTTACTTGGAGAAAGGTGGGTCTCTCTAACTATTCAGCATTTCCTGTCTATTCTGGCTGGAAATAACTGATTGTTTCAGATAATGATGAAATATAATGCTGGTTGGCCCCAGCACAGTAGCCTAGTGGCTAAAGTCTTTGCCTTGAACATGCTGGGATCCTAAATGGGTGCTGGTTCTAATCCTGGCACCCTGCCTCCTGTCCAGTTCCGGGCTTGTTGCCTAGGAAAGCACCCAGGTGGGAGACTCAGAAAAGCTCCAGGCTCCTGGCTTTGGATTAGTGCAACTCCAGCCACTGTAGTCTCTTGGGGAGTGAATCAATGGATGGAAGATCTTCCTCTCTGTCTCTCCTACTTCTATTTATTTATCATTTATTTATTTCTAAATAAAATAAAATAAAAATTTTTAAAAAGAACTATAATGCTGGTCGACATACAATCATTGTAACTAAAACAATAGATTTACATAATTTTCCTCTATTTTTACTGTTTCAAATAGTACTCAAGGTAAGGCAACACACTCTCCACACTTCATTTCTATCTCCGGAGGCAGCTCATTTAAACTCTTGGTTGATGGTGTTTCTTCTGCAATATCTGCCTCCTTCACATGTCTAACAAGCATGGTAATACTACTATCAGTTGCCAGTTTTTAGCATAATCTCTTTTTCAAAAAGCATTTATTTATACAATTTAGCCGAAAGGCAGAGTCCACCGATTCGCTTCCCAAATGCCCACTACAGCCAGGGGTGGGCCAGGCTGACACCAGGAGCCTGGGTGGGACTCAACCCAGGACTCTCACATAGACAGGCAGCCAGCGCTTTGAGCTAACACCAGCTGCTTCCCAAGGTACGCATTAGCAAGGAGCTGGAACTGGAAGCAAAGGTGTGACTCCAACCCAGGCACCCTGAGAAAGAATGCGAACATTCAAGTGGCATTTTACCTAGTGCACCACACAGCTGCTCCTAAATATTCGCATCCGTTCCCTGTTGCTATACGCCTATGGTTTGGGTATTATTGGGTTTGCACCTATGATCTCTGGTCAAAGGCTGGATGCCCAAGGATGGTACTACTGGCAGATGGAGAAATTCTTAGGAGATGAGTTCTCACAGGACGGCCTTCTACCCCAGAGGACGTGCTTCTCTTTGGGTGGATATTGTAGGACTCCAGGGTAGTTTTCACAAGAGAATTCATACATGAACCAAGGTTGGCTCCACACAGTGCCTCCTGCCTCAAAGCTCACCGTGACGTCCCCTTTTGCACCTGCTTTGCCTTCTGCCCTATTGTCTTCAGCAGTACCTGCTTCAACTTTCAGTCTCCACAACTTTCTTTCATCAGTAGCTGATCTCAACTATTTCATTACAGTAATGAAAAGCTGGCTAATACATAGGTGTTCAGGGCCAGTGCTGGGGTGCAGAGTGAAGGCACTGTGTGTAATGATAGAATTCCATCTTGGCAATGTTGCAGTCTCAGCTACTCCACTTCCAATTCAGTTTCCTGCTAATGTGGTTGGGAAGTAGAAGTTGATGATCCAAGTGATTGAGCGTCTGCACTCTGGGGGAGACCTGGGTGAAGCCCCAGGCTCCTGACTAAGGGCCAGCAGGTGGAAAATCTCTGTGTGTGTCTCTTTATAATTTTGCCTTTCAAATAAACAAACAAATAAATCTTAAACATATGCACAGGTGCCTCACCTTTCCCCAAACACCCTTGAAAAACAAATCACCCACTCTTTTCACATCTCATCTCATTCACCTGCTGTAATATCGAAGATACTTAAAAAAAGCAGGAGAAAACAGAATGAAAAGATAAGTTAATCTTGGCACAAAGTTTTTCTGAAACTTCTGCATAGTTTCAATTAACTTTCCAAGATCCCTCATATTTGGTTAAACTGTGAGCCAGTCTATTTTGTAACTCAGTATTACCACTGAGCTAAGCAGTATTCTAAGATTACATATCTTTTATTCTGCCAGCTCTACCTTCAGACCAGAGATGGTCTCCCCAAGAAACTGTTGAATTTATCCGGACAACAAGATGCTGGATTCTATGCTTGGCATATGTTTGCAAAGAAAGAATCTTGACTGAATTTGAACTGTAATACTGTAACAAGGTGGAGGAATCCACCATGAGGGAAGGGTACGGGGAGGGGTTGGGGGAATCCCAGAGCCTATAAAACTGTGTGACATAATGCAACGTAATTAATAATAAAAAAAAGATTACATATCTTTCCCGAGCAATTAATGATTGCCTGTTTCCACTTCTGCATAGGTCCAGGCATGTGCTACTAAGACATGCTCAAAATGTTCGGGAAGAAATGTGTTTTATGAAAAAATATGCACAAGTGTCAAAACGATTTGTATTAAATGAATTTGTCTTTTAATTTATTTCTCATACTCCAAATTTTTCAACAGATCTGTCAGATGCTTATCATGAATATTTTCTAAATATTTAGTAATATCAAATGCTCCGATTATTCTAAGCCTTCTTTTTTTCAGGAACTTTTCTTTCATGGTTCTCTCTATTTTGTTTTTCCAAACTCGACTATTTCTGTGTTGGCCTGTTGTATGCTAATGTCTGGGGCTTCTTTAATCTTTCTTTTGATGTGGATTTCCTTTTTCTTGCATCCCATGGGTCCTTCTTTTTTTTGGTATAGATTTTGCTTTGTTCCCCTTTGTTGTCAACAAATGGATTGTCAATATTTCCTAAACAAGAGGGCACAAAAAGTAAAAAAAAAAAAAAAACACAATTGGCCCATGCATATAGAAAAATATACTATCATTGTTCTCACACTTGAGTTTTGATATACCTGGTATGAAATTTGATATTAACATGACTTCCCGCAGAAGTTTAAGGGAATTTTCTACATTCTCCTAACTTTTAGTGTTGCTACTGAATTGTTTAATGCCCATTTAAAAAATATATATTAAATTAATTTGCCAGTTTAACATTTTTCAAGAGTAATTTTTTCTTTCCTTTTATTTGAAAGAGAGAGAGAAAGCACACTCCATTTGACTCACTCCCCAAATACTTTAGGAGATGAGGTTGAATGGTAGACCAGGCCAGGCTGTACCCAGCAGCCTAGAACTCAATCGAGGCCTCTCACGTGGGTGGCAAGGACTCAAGAACTTGAGCCATCATCATCTCTTGGCTCCTAGGTATGGTTTAGCAGGAAGCTGAAATGGCAAATAGAGTCAGGCTTGGAACCCAGACTCTCTAGCATGATCTGCTGGTCTCCCAAGCAGTTTTCCTCTTTGAAAACTCTTAGGACTGTTTCTTCAGTCCTAGTGTTCTGAAATTTCATAATGCCCTGCCTTGCTTTGGTTGGTCTCTCTCTCTCTCTCTGCCTCTCCTTCCCACCCTCTCTCTCCCTCCCAGTCTCTCATTTATTGTACTGGGCACCAGTGGCACCTTGCAGTCTGTAGACCTGTCTTCCAGGTCTGCCAGATTTTCATGTATAACATCTTTGGTATATTTCCTCCTTTTCAATCTTCTATTTTCTCTTATGAGACTTTCTATGAGTCGTACATTGTGTCTGCTGACTTAGTCTTCCCACTTTCAAAAAATCACTTGCCTTTTAACTTTAATTTCTCTTTGCTGTTCTGCTCTCTGGACTGTTTTTCCAACTTCACCTTCCATCTCTTTTACTTAGTGTTTTTATTTTCATCTTGGGTTTTTAGGATATTGTTCATATATACTCTAAGGTGATCTCACTGAGCCATACTCTAACATACCTGGTTGAACTCAAGCAGGTCCTGCCATTTGTTTCAAATTGATAGAATATGTATGAACATTCATAATTAGACAAGATACTAAAAAGCAACTTAAAACTTTTTTAGCACTTATTGACTGAGTGACATATCAGCTTTTATTTGTTCTTTAAGAGACTCCCAAATGATTCTAGCTAGAGTTTTTTTTTTTTTTATCTCTGGGCCATTTGGTTTTCCAGAAATATATCTGTAACCTCCACCTTGTGGGGTCACTGCCATGTAAGAGCAAGGAGTGGGAAGAAGCCGGTGTGAGTATACTACCATCAACACCCTTACTTCAAAATAACTATCTGTAACCTTCTCTAATGGAACTACCTTTAGTTTGGAGATTTCCACTTACCCCCTCTCCTCCAGCAAATCAGGAAGTAAAACAACAACCCTCAATTACAGGTTTCTTGCATGTTTCTGCACTGTAAATTCTTTCTCAAGGACGATTGTGAGCCATCAATGTGACATGAATGGTCACAGAGGAGGAGAGATGTTTTTGTTAGTTTGTTTTGAGATTTATTATTTTTTTTTATTGGAAAGGCAGATCAGATTTACAGAAAGAAAAAGAGACAGAAAAATCTTTTGTCAGCTGATTCACTCTCCAAGTTGCTCCAACAGCCAGAGCTGAGCTGATCTGAAGCCAGGAGCCAGGAGCTTCTTCTGGGTCTCCTATGTGTGTGCAGAGTCCTAAGGCTTTGGGCCATCCTCTAATACTTTCCCAGCCATAAGCAGGGAGCTGGAAGGGAAGTGGAGCAACCGGGATGTGAGCTGATGCCAATATGGGATCCCGGTACATGCAAGGTGAGAAGTTAGCCACTGAGTCATTGAGCCTGCAAGTGGGTCTTGAAAACCCTGCTGGCTTATTTTTACTGGGCCCTAAGCCTGAGGAATCTCTGTTTCAGTTTCTCTAGAGAACAATCCTCTAAATATTCACACATTACATCTGAATAGGTCACTGTCACTGCCGTATCTTCGATGTGAAAGAAGAAAAATGCATGGGAAATGGCATTTTGCATTAAAATCTCCCGTTTCCCAATTAGTTCAATTGCAATAAGCACAGAACCTCAGAATTTAAATGGAAAAGAATAAAATTCCAGAGTGTGGCTATGAATTTTCTCAGATGTCACAGAAAGTTCACTGTTGGCGCATTTTGTCTGAGCTACATCCAGGCCTACCTTCTGGGGGTAACCCAGAAGAAAAGGCAGTTTTAGAGGTTGCCCCTTAATAGGCGAAGTGCCTTCAATTTGAGTACACACTTCCTTGCACTGAGGTTTAAACTCATCTTTCTCTGACATATCCCCTGCACTGCCAGCACAAGGAGTAAATTTCCTGGGAGCTCATCACGTCTCTCTTTCCTGGCAGTTCAACCAAACCAAGTCAGAGTAAAATTGAGCAAACTAACAGTGCCCCCGGGCCTTGCCTGATGGTCCAGTTCTGTGGCAGGACCCAGTTCCAAAGCCAGTTCTTATTCCGTTTGAAAGACAGAGTTATAAGACTTGTTGGCATATTCTCTTGGACATAGGAAAGGGCAGCCGACAGAAGTCAGCTGAGGAGACAAGCTCCTTCCTGTCCTTCCCTGTAAAAGGAAAAAGCCTTTGTGTGGGGTGTTGATATAGCACAGCGGATGTTTGTACCCCAAGAGAGAGGGCATGATTCTAGGGAAATCTGGCTGGTGTTTGCATCTGACCTCTTCTCTACTGAAGATTTTCTTCATGGTCCTTCTAATCTCTACCGAGATCTCCAGGCCAGCAGAACAGGTGCCCTGTAAGGGGGCAGTATCTCTTTGAAGTTGCAGGCTGTGGCTGTCGTGTTCCATATGGGACTTTCCACAGCAGAAGATCAGAATAATGAGGACCCAGGGTGCATTCCTTTCCAAAAGAGATTCCCTATGCCACAGTTTATGAAGCTCCAAACAAGTTCGTTCCCAAGGCACTTTGAGCCTAGATTTCTGTCTTATCAAATGTACTAATTTACCTACTTTTTTTTTTAAGGAAGCAAAGTCGATACATTTTAAAGAGTTGTAAGAAACAAATGCATTAAAGTATAGAATAAATATATAAACAGGATGTGTGTGTGTGTGTGTAAGAGAGAGATGAGGATAGATATTAGGAAAGAAAAGTATTAACATTTAGAGATAGAGATATGAAAAATTACTATTTTTATCACTGCTGCAATTTTTTACTGTGCTATAACGTACATAATATAAAATTTAATAATTTTAGTCAAGTTTAAGTTTACAGTTCAGTGGCATTAAATATGTTATAGTATAACCATGACTATTGTTTCTGGAAGGTTTTCATATTAAATAACGAGTCTAACCATTAAACAGTAATTCCCAGCCCCTAGTAACCTCCACTTTGACTATAAATTTTTCTATTCTAAATAGAGAAATCATGCAATATCAGTTTTTTGTATATGTCTGTATGTGTTTTTAAAATTTATTCATATTGTATCGTGTATGAATGCTATAAGGGCCCACCATTCATATTCATATTTTAGTTATCCATTCTTCTGCTGATGTATATTTGGTTTCTTTTCACAGTTTCACTGTCCATCAAGTGACCAATTGTGAACAGTCATCTTCAAGTGTATGTTTAATGGCAGTCCTACATTTTCTTTTTGGAGAAATTGTCACTGCTTTCCACAGAAACTTCACCATTTAATATTTCCACAAACAATGCACAGGTGAACACAGGTGATTTTTCTATGTCGTTGTTTGTATTTTTAATTTTATTTTTTTATTTTTACTTTTTTAAATAGTCATGTTATCAGAGTGGAGTGCTATCGCACTGTGGTTTTGATTTGATTTTTCCATTTTGTTTAAAAAAAAAAATTCTGTACTTATTTACTTGAAAGGCACCGCGACAGAAAGAGTTCTTCCACCTGTTGACTGACTCTCTAGATGCCTGGTACAGTGAGGACTGGGCCAGACGGGAGCCAGGAGCCAGGCGCCAGGCACTCCATCCAGGTGTCACACAGGGCAGACAGGGACCTGAGCACTTGGCTCACCATCTTTTGCCTGGCAGCGGATGGGCAGGAAGTCTGACTGGAAGCAGAGGAGTGGGAATTACAATTGGCATTTGTGTGTGGGAGGCAGGCATCCCTGGTGGCTGCTGCAAGCACTGTGCCTCAACATGTCTGTGCTTCCTTGACATTTGCATATTCTCTTTAAAGAAATGTCTATTCACATCACTTTGTCTGCTTTTTCACTGTGTTTTTAAAACACTTTTATTTGTTTCCAATCATTTTTTTCAAAAAGATATTCCATAGGGCCCAGCGCTGCAACTTAGTGACTAAAGTCCTTGCCTTGCACACACCAGCATCCCATATGGGCACTGGTCCATGTCCTGGTTGCTCCACTTCCCATCCATCTCCTTGCTTGTGGCCTGAGAAAGGAGCCAGAGATGGTCCAAAGTCTTGGGACCCTGCACTCGCATGGAAACCCAGAAGAAGCTCCTGGCACCTGGCTTTGGATCTCTCCAGTTGTTGTGGCCACTTGGGGAGTGAATCACTGGATGGAAGATTTTCATCTCTATATATCTGACTTTCCAATGAAAATAAATGAATCTTTAAAAAATTTTAAAAAGGTATTCCATAGATGAGAGTTTATGGTATGTAGTTCAGTTTCTTAATTTTGCATAAAACCAATGAGGTTACTTGTATGTGTGCCTTTTTCCCTTTGCTTCCACCAAGGTCAGCAACCAAGATTATGTATCTGCCTCATTTTTAATATTCCCAACATGTAACTCATATTTCAAAAAAGGGAAACTGAAGCATTCTCATTTCATAAATGTCTGACACTCTTTCATGTCCTTGGATTTTGCTACAATCCCTCTGTTTGTCCAGAGCCCTTTATCTATCTTGTCTCCAACTTGATCTTTCAAAACACAATCTTCAGTGGAAAGTGGCTAGAGCTCTCTGTCTTGTTCCTCCACATTGTTTACAGCATCATGATACTTCGTCTGTAGGGCCGCTTTCCTTCTTCCATGTGTGGTCCACGAGGACAGAGTAGATGCCCTATTGGTCTTTATATCCAAAGTACCTGTCAAGGATCCTGCAACATAGCAGATATATAATACATGTATGTTGAGCAAGGGTGATGTGGAGCTTTGTTGAACAAATACAGGGTGGTTAAATAGCCACAAACAACACTCACATATCCCTTTACATAAGGAGGCCAAGCAACAATTGTAGAAAAAGGTTTTGTAGCTTGAAAAGGGTTTTCACATGCTATATTTTGTTTGATCTGTACACGGGCCCTATAAAAAGGTGACCTGACCTCACTTTTTACAAACAGAGCCCTACAGACGCAGTGATCTGCCCCAAGGAACACAGCTGGTTTTGTCCTGATCTGGGAGGCCCTCTCCCCCCGCAGATCACACTTGGCTGCCGACTGTAGGCACATGCTTGCTGATGGGCTCGATTTACCCTTACAGCTAAATGCCAGACTCCTGAGCAAATCAGACTTAGAATAAAATGTTAATTCAGAAGCTCAAAGATAAGCTGAAAGGCTCTGTTCTGAAATGGAACAGGGTTACTGAACTAATTCCTGCAAAAGCAAATCTCTGAAATAAGCAAACAGAGATGAATTATCCAAGAGAAAACAAAAGAAACTCAATTTCTTTTTAATTTCTTTTGTTTTATACATAGAAAATGCCTCTTCTATGCACATTCCACATGTGTTTCTAGCTTTCCTTAAATCCTTGGTAGAAACAAAGAAATCTACGAGTCCACATATCCTTGGTTTTCCATTCTCAATTTTGTTTGATTTATAGAATTCTCATGATTTTTCTAAGAGATTCTAATTATCCGGTGAGAGTCTATATCTTGGAGTATGTGCATATAATTTTTGAGCCTAATAATTAAGACTAAAGTGTGCATTGGAAAAAACCAGTATCCGCACTGACTTCACGTCAGTTTCCATTTTTTCTTTTTCTCTTGATCCTCGTCTCAATGTGTCCAGTGATGCCTGCTTCAATGGCAGACACTCTGCATGCGGCATGCAAGCTCTGGAGGATGTGGGGCGGACTCTGCCTCAGAGCTTCTCTTCACACGCTGGCAGTCAGAAGCAGGTCTCCAGAATCAATCGCTTCAGACTAGTTTCAAATTTTGTGATGGGTTCTTTCTGTGACGTCCTGCATGGGTAGAACGCAGCTCTCCGGTGTGGCTCCTTCAGAGGGTTAATAAAGCTCCCAATGTTGGTGAGCCTTGAATACCATTTTCCTTCCAGGGCTCTGAGATTGCCCAGCACTGTACTCAGGTTCCTAGTTTGTGTTTGCGTTCTCCACCTCTAACTGCAAAGCTTAACAATCGGCAAATACCATGAGATGAAAATACGCAAACAATGTTCAGTTTACTTAATACATCATCTTGAGCTCTTGGTCCTTTTAGTGTGGCTGCTCTAACTAAGTAAAAGTCTGCTTTTCCCGCAGCCACATGAGGTTGTGAAAAGCTCTGTGGGTTTATCTACCTTTTAGAAGCCGTCTTCTATCCTAAGCAGTTTAAGACTCAACAAGTATCAGAGAATGATAGAGGATATATATATGATCTTGGATCTAGAGTTGAGAACCAAAATTAGTTTTAGAAGTTGCCACATATTTTGTGTAAGTGGCTATAATGACTGTTTACGTCTTCTGAGGGGTTAACTACTATTAGCCTGCATATATGGTTTTATGCTTTTCTCTCCTATCCTACCAGACACTTGCATATGCCCCCTCTGTCCTCTGAATCTAGAAGAAGTCCTTCTTGGCGAACACATTAATGTACTGAGATTAGAAAAGAGAGGGGTGAGGAGGCGGAGGCAGAGCTGTGAAGCTTGAAAGTAGAAGGTGAGTTTACTCAGGTCGAGGTGGGTTGGGATATGTTGAGTGTAAGGAGAAGGCCGTCTGAGTGGCCATGGGTTGAAGCACGTGCTGGACCTGTTCTGTGGAATCAAGGGGGTCCTGATTTGCAGAATTTGCTGAGTTCCATGGTATAAATATTCCTTTGACAACCAAGTGTGAGCTAGCCATGTGAATTGAACCAGCAAGAAAGCTTCAGCCCTATCATTAGCTGGAAAGGAAATAAAGAGGAAAGAAAAAGGATGATTTAGAATTTTAATCACCTTGGTTTTTTTTTTTAGAAAGAAGATTAAGGAAGCTTAGTGTTGCACTGTTGAACAAGACCTTAAAGCCAATTTTAAGGATAGCACAAGAATTACTTTATGTAATCAGATCACAAAAAAGAAAATGAATATGTCCCGGAAAAAAAAGGAAATGCAATGCTGCTCTGACCAGTCCAAATGCATCTGCCGATTAAAAGGGGTGACTCTCAGAAGGAGAGGGGAAAGAGATCGACATTGGTTGAGTACTAATTGCATATCAGGTTTTCAGAGACTCACGCCACAAACGCCTCGCCGCAACCTTACAGGTTTTGCGATTGGACTTTTCTTCCAGATGAGGAGACGCATGTTGAGAGATTTGAAGTAAATTCTCCAAGGCGAGAGACCTGGAAGCAGGGCAATCAGGACAAGAACCTGGTCTTTTCATGTCCACGCCCATTTCATCTTTTACCACACTCTCTAGCACAAACCCCTGGTTCCACTAGGATCCATGCAAAAGTCCAGCATCTGGGGAAATTACTGAATTGTCATGACTTTTCATTTACAGTATCCACTCAGAGAACCCCTGCATCTGCCTTTTTCACCTTCTCTAATGAATTCTTTCTCTCCTTTTATTCTCTCTCTCTTTCTCTTTAAATATTTACTTATTTTTTATTGGAAAGTAAGATCTAGGAGAAAAGAAGAGATAAAGATCCTCCATCTGCTAGTTCACTCCCCAAGTGGCTGCAATGGCTGAAGCCAGGAGTCTCTTCTGGGTCTCCCACACAGATGCAGGGTCCCAAGGCCTTGGGCCTTCCTCCATTGCTTTCCCAGGTCAAAAGCAAGGAACTGGGTGGGAAGTAGAGCAGCCAGGACATGAACTGGCACCTATATGGGATTCTGGTGCATGCAAGGTGAGACCTCTTCTCTTATTGTTAAGTCCAATATAAAGTATGAACAAGCACACTGTTAACTTTCATCCCAGTGTGAAGGATTTAGTTAGTACAAGCCATATATCCAGAAGCAGGCATTTAGCCTAATGGTTAATATCCCACAGCTCACATATGTATACCTGGGGCTCCATTCCTGGCTCTAGTAACTCTGTCTCTCTTCCTACTAATCAGTCTCTCTCTCTCTCTCTCTCTCTCTCTCTCTCTCTCTAAAATAAAGAAACAAAAGTATGTACACAGGGGAAGCTAAGAGCTCTGCTGAAGTTCCGAATTTTGATCAGGCCCTCACAGAGGCTGTGACTTCCTTATTTTTGTTTGAAGTTTATAGCCCTTACTTGGGATTCTAAGCTTCTAGAATGGTTGTTGTTACTTATGAAGCTCAAGGTTACTACTTTGGGTCAAACCAAGCTATTGCTTGCAGCTGCCACTCTGATCTGCAGGTATGGAAAAGCCTAAGCTGCATCCCGCCCATCATCACCCCAGCCCTGGGCATCACTTTTTAAGGAAGAGTCCATAGTCACACTTCCATGCACAACCATTACTTGGCCTTCTGCCAGCTTGCCTGCTGAGTGATTTCTTTAATTACTACACATTTCTCTGCCTCCAGGCATTCTTTAAACTCTATGCAGTCACGTCCATCCAAGGAAGAGCTGTATCGTGTTGCAGGGTTCCTGGGATCATGATTCATGCTACACTGTTGTGAGGCCAAAGAAACCATTGAGTTGACCACGGAAAGCCCAGGGGGCTTTAGTATTGGAAAAAGCTAAAAAGTCAGTGAGTGACTACCGGGCAGAGCAAACACAAGTCTGTCAGAACATAAACTTAGAGTTATTTGACTGCTTTCCTTCGGTTTCATTCAAAAGCCAGCTCATCCTTAAAGTCCATGTTCTCATGTGTACAATGGAGCTATGAGGCTGGCTCTGAAGAGCAAAGGCAGCGATGCGTGCTTGGCGCTCAGCACCATCATCATCATAACCACAGGATGCAGCACTGCACAGGTCATTTTGCAAGGTGTTTCGGAGATGGGAGACGTTCAGGAACCATTTGTGCTTTGATTGGTTGGTTGTATTTGAACTTAGAAATGTTAGGAGCTCTTGCAATTCTTACAATCGAGAGGGTCAGACTCAGGTTGGGAAGCAGCAAGGCTCCCAATGGGGAGAGAAGACTTCTATTGTTTTATTTTATTGTTCTGTCCTGTGGGAGAGCATGTGTGTGGATAAAGAGGAACCCTTTTTCAATGAAGGCAGCACTTAAGTGCATCCCATGGAGCACTTCCGGGGAGACATTGTACATGTGGCATCTCTGCAGGATTCTTTTATCCTAACCCTCCAAGTTTTACACCCAAGCCCTGCAACCTGTACCTCAACTTGCACTTTTCCCACTAGAGATAACATGGAAAGTAGTTGCTACATAGAGTGAAGTCACTATTTTACCTTCCTCTTCCGTTACTCAAATAGCATTGTGACAACATTCAATGAATATTTAAAAAGAGCTATCTGCTTTAAGTTGCCCATGCCTATGAAGATTTTCCCCATTTTTCATGTTTCTTTTCGGTTTTGTCCATGTGCGTTTATTACTATCATAACAACTGTAAATATATTATACCCACACAACATATACAATGCATACATTGTATATTTATATATACTATATACACAATTTTGCATTTAAAAAAAGATTTATTTATTTCTACTGGAAAGTCAGATTTACAGAGAGAAGGACAGACAGAAGAAGATCTTTTGTCTGCTGGTTCACTTCCCAAATGGCTGCAATGGCTAGAGCTGAGCTGATCCAAAGCCAGGAGCCAGAAATTTCTTTCAGGTCTCCCATGCAGTGCAGGGTCCCAAGGCTTTGGGCCATCCTCTACTGCTTTCCCAGGTTATAAGCAGGGAGCTGGAAGGGAAGTAGAGCAACTGGGACATGAGCCAGTGCCCATATGTGATCCCAGCACAGGCAAGGCGAAGACTTTAGCCACTAGGCTACTGCACCAGGTGCTGCATTTTAAAACCTACTATCATGAGCATTTAAAAGTTTATAAAAGGCTTCAAATGTACTATTTGTAATGTCTCAATATGATTCAATTGAGAGAACTGATTAGTATTCAGTCAATGATTTTCTTATAGAAGGAATTCAGGTTCTCACTAATCACTAAGAGATGATAATTCCACAAATTTCTCTGAATACTTATAATATAAAACACATTTTATATGTGTATGTTACATATGTCTGTGTATACATCTGTGATTTCCAGTGGATTATTTCCTTGCAAAACTGTCTTAAAATTAGATTTTTGAGGCAACAGCTAAGGCTATTTATATAGAAGCCAGTATTTCTTGCACTCACTTTGTGAGAATTAATGAAATGGCAAAGGTCTTTAAGATCTTGGGATAAAGAGAACTCTAACTATACTACAGACTAGCATGTTAGTCTGTGAACTGAAGCTATGTGCAGCTTCCAGGAAAACTCATCAAAAGCAAATAGAGTTCCTTTCAGATCATGCACCTCGCTGATGCCTAAAGATGCTATTTGTTTATATAATTACGTTAGGCTTGAAATTGGCAGAACCCTGTAACCTGGGAGAGGATAGGATAGTTCCAGGCCAGCAGATGTATGATCTTGCTGGCCTGGCCTTGAACCTCATGTGGCCCTGCTAGTTTCTGGTCAGCTGGGCCCCAGCTCATGTGTTCTGGGGGCTCCCTGTCTGCTTAGGAGGCACAAGTTCAGCTTGCTTGCTGGGAAGGCCGTGAACAGCACAGCCCTGGGGTCATCTTTGACTCTCCAGAATGGGTTACATCTTTAGCTTCTCAGATAGAATGGGCTGGCTGTGAGTGCAGCTGGGAGGTCAGTGCAGCTGGGAGACAGATGTCCTTACCTAGAGCCACACACACAACCCTGCAGCTCCTGCTGCCCGTATACAGATGCAAAGCTAGTTATTGGCTTATTAGAAAATGAGCGAATTAGCGGCTTCACTGGGGAACCCAATGGTTCCACTCCAAGTTCAGAGTAACATGAGAGAAGGAGCTAGTTGAATTACAGGATTGGGAACTTCCAGCACTTGGGGATAATTTTATCTGCCCCTCAAAAACACTAAGTTCTTTCAGCTAAAGGACCCAGAGAAGGAAGCAATCTTGAATGCTTGAAATTGTCAAGTTTCCTCCTGTGACAGTGTTACTAGTGCACTTGCTGTGGACACGGTTGTGCTTCTTTGCAGCACGTAATTCTTCCAATTTCCTATCTTCTCATTGCCTTCCCAATCTTCCCATATTTCTGCGTTCCATGAGTCACAGAGTGCCAGGTGACAACACGAGTACACCAGCCAGGAATGTGATGGCATGTGTCATTCCCTGGCATGTCTGTGCTTTTCTCCCAGGCAAAATGTGTGATCAGTGACTCAGTTGAGATGTCAGAAAGGTCTTGCACATTTCCTTACTGAAAAGAGTATGCTAAAATGTCAGACATTTTATAAGTCCAACATATTTGTGCAAATAGAAAACGGAAGCTTTGAGGTGTAATCTGATGGTCAGGCTAATTATTTTACTGTTAGATGGCTTAAGAAATATATGAAAAGAATTTTTGTAAGAAGCATTTATTTGTGTATTTGTTCCTTTCTCCTCCAAACCCATGCAGTGGCCACACCACAGCTAGGAGCCAGGAATTCAGTCCAGGTCTTCAGTGCAGGTGGCAGGAATCCAGTTACCTGAGCCATCACTACTGTGTCTCAGGGTCTACAGGAGCTAGAGCTGGAAGCTGGGTCTGGGAATCAAACCCAGGCACTCCCACGTGGCAGGGGGCCATATTAAATGGCATCTTAACTCCTGAACCAAACGCCCACCCCAAAAGCATTTTATGAACATTTCAAACAAAACCTGAAGCTCCAGTCAAGAAGAGAGTTTTGTTCTTGCCCTTCCTGGCATGGCTCACTAGTCTCTATGCCTAACAAACCACAGGCAGGCAACACAGACACACATGGTCATGCAGAACGTTCCAGGTGTAAGGCAGGGCTGAGAAGGACACAGTCCACAGTATCTGCTCCCCTTCTGTTCGTCCCCCCTCACAGTGTCCCGCAAGCTATGTTGTTTCTCAAGAATCACAGGGTCCCTTGAAGAGTCTGGGCTTGGAGGGGCAGAAGAGACACCTTTGCAACCACACGGACCTTGGATACATGCCATGGCTTATTTCCTTTACCAGTGCAGACAGGGTTTTATGCTGGCCACATCTTCCAGGTTGAGTCTCATCTTTAGGGCAGCAGGCTATGCTACGGAAGTATGTGGCCCTTCCCTATCACTGCAGCTCTCAGGGTCATTTCCCCTGTAATATCTATTACCCATGTAATATTTTGGACTAAAAACAAAGGTTCTGATTAAGATGGAAATTTCAGTAACATTCAGGGATACATTTTAATAGCTGTAAAATTAATAGGCAGCATCACAAATTTTTTCCACAGTGGCTTTCACATGTAATACTGAACTTCAGAATGAAATCAGTGTTCAACATACCACAAGGCACAAAGCCATCAGAAAGGGTGAGCTCGCCAGCAGTGATACTGGTCCTTTTGTAGCTTTTTTTATGATAGTGTAGTGGATGACCTTAGAATGGGGTGGGTCCTCGATTGGATCCATAAAAAATGTCTTCCACTTACCTAGACACAGTGTTTCTATGAAGATAAACACAACTCTATTAACATATTTCCCACCTGGCAAACAATTGCCTTATCCATCAGGGACTTAACTGGTTTAGTACTCCTTTTTTTAAGATTTTATTCTGAAGATGTCAAGGCAAATACCAACCACTAGAAACCTCCAATACATACTGTTACACAAAACACTGCCATGTGTTTGCTTTTTCCAAGCCAAATAAAACTAGAAAGCAGAGCTTAGCAGTTCACTCAGGCTGCAAACTTTTGGACTGCAGCCTAGATTAAAAACAATAATGACAAACAGAAAGGGTACAGTTTCCCCAGCTATAGAAATTTGCTTTGTGGGTTCCAATAAATTCTTGGCAAATAAAATGTATGAAGCAGTCCACAGCCTTTGTTTGGCAGAGGTCAAAGGTTATTCTTTTATGGAATGGAAGACAGTTTTCCTCGAAAGTCTGGGGTGCCAAGAACTGGAAGGACTCTCGCTGGTTCTAGGAGATAGCCTGTGAGGAAGTGGTGCGGATGGATCAGCGTAGTGTCTGCCTCTGGCTCCTCTAACCCCTCAGCAGAAAGCTCAAGGATTTCTTCAGATTGCACCCAAGAGGTGAGAGCTGTCAGGCAGCACGTGTGCTCTTGAGGCCCGCAGCACAGGGGTGGATGGGCAGCCAAAGCTGGCATCACTGAGGGTGTCTCTTTATTTCTAGGAATTCTAAGACAGGTTTATGAACCAGGCTATTGAACTGCTCCACGGGTATTTTTTTTTCCCTGTTTTCCATTACAAAAGAGGAGCTCAGAAAGACGTTCATATTTTTTCATCCAAAGATAAATGCTGATGGTAACTTTACTTTCTGTATTTTCTTTCTTCTTTTTTTTAATTGAAGGGCTCTCCATGGTTGACCTGGTACAAATTTATAACCCGGGCTGCCAGCCCTGAAGTAAATCTACATACATATGTTATTGCAAGTCACCTTTAAAATTGCTGAAACGGCGCTGTTTACCCTGCTCAGGAATGCCATGGAGGGGGAGTGGAGGCTTGGGATGATGTGATTTTTTTAGCCAATCAGAGGGATGGACAGCCTAGGCCATGCAGCTTTGGAAATGCCATCAACAGTCCACCAGCAGCAGCTCTCCCTGTCTGCCAGCAGGAGCAGGGCTCGGAAGATGGAGGTGGTGGGTCCCAGAGCTCCTGGCCAGCACCCAGAGTGACACAAGAGGACTCACTGCAGGGCCACAGCCTCCCTGCACCATGCCACAGCTTCGGGGCCAAACAAATCATTGGGGACTGCGGGGCTTGCCACTTTGGCATCTGAAAGAGGAGAACCTGACGTTTCTCCCTCCCTATGTATGTTACTCTGCTTTTCAAATTAAAGAAGAAAAAAAGTTATACATACACATCAATATCATAAATATATGAGTACATATATGCTATTAACAAGGCAAAGTAAGAAATAAAGTACTATTTCATATTTATATGTTCCTGACAGTTCTTACTTATTTATTTGAAAATGGAGGGAAGGAGAGAGACAACATCCACTATCTAAATGCATGCGATAGTTGAGCTGACAGAGGGCGAAGCTGGGATCTGGAAACGCAAGCCAGCTCTTCTGCATGGGTGGCAGCCACCTCGTGACTTGAACCACCATGCTGCCTCTCGGGCTCAGCCTCAACAAATTGCTGGAGTCAGGAGCCAGAGCTGGGAATGGAATCTGAGCACTTGAAAGCGAGATGTGGGCACCCTGACAGTTATGTTTTGATTGGTATCTTGCATTCCAGTTTTAGGATATGTGCTGTTGAAGTGAGCACTTGGATATTTTAATCACTAAATAGCCACCGGCCATAAATGCCTTTAACCACATAGTGCTGTTTAGAACGTTAAGACTGATTTCAGTTTGCTTTCTGTTTTGAGAACACAATCCTGCAGACTGGATAAATTACAAAGAAAAGCAGTTTACTTTGGTTTACATTGCTTGTTCAAGGTCAAAAACCACATCCCAGAGGTGGCCTGGGACATCCCACCATCAGAAAGAGGAAGCATTTGAGAAACCTAATCAAACTGGCTTTTATAGTGGATCCATTCATCGTTTAACCCATTACTCCACAAGTTCATTAATTCATGGATTAATTCATTCACGAGGCAAAGGTCTAATTATTTCTTTACTTCTTAAAAAGATTTCTATAAAATGGGATTATATACAGAGAGAAGGAGAGACAGACAGAAAGAGAGGGAATTACAGAGAGAAATTTCCCATCTGCTCGTTCACTCCCCAAATAACTGCAATGGCCAGAGCTGAGCGCATTTGAAGCCAGACGCCAGGAGTTTCCTCCAAGTCTCCCAAGTGGTGCTTGGGCCACCCTCCGCTGCTTTCCCAGGCCATAATCTGGGAGCTGGATCAGAAGTGGAGTAGCCAGCACTAACTAGCACCCATATGGTACTCTGGTGCCATAGGCAGAGGCTTAGCCTGATGTGCCATTGTGCCAGCCCCAAATTATATTGAATTTCAGTGTACATAACTGGTCACATGTGGTTAGGGACTACATTAATGGGAAACAGTTTCAGATGGTGACTGCCCATCGACCAGAATTCAGGAGCAAGGCCAATGTGGATGTAGCAGAGAGCTGCGGCTAGCCTGCCTCCTTGAGAAGGAAACCTCTGTCCTCCCACCAATGAGGTTTGGGGAACACGTGTTCCCACAGTATGACTTAGCCTATTCTGACTGACAGCAACATCTAAGGAAGATACTGTGACTTTCACCAGGGTCCAAATAAACCAATAATGAAGATTCCTGTGCATTCCTTTAAGTGGTACTTATGTCTAGTCCTGGAGTTCCTGAAAGGAATAGTCCATGGCCCCATGATGTGACTGATGGTCGTCTTGGTAATCGTAGATGTCATTATTGTGCTCTGGGAGAGACAGACAGAAGTCCTGATCTCTCTTTCCAGGGACTGAGAAGGTATCAGGAATCCTACTGCTTTCAGCAACCAACTCTGCTGTTTCCCAGGCTGGTTCTCATTGTGCCTGACTGGCTCTTTGAGAGGACCTGTCCTGTAGGTTCCAACCATAGAGACTGGAAACAGACAAGCAATCGCAGGTTTGTGTAGGGTTAGAGGCCTGGATGCAGCTGTAGTGTGGCTACAGCGGGTGCAGAGGAAGCTGTGTCCTTCTAGAGTTAGGCATTGCTGATCCAAGGGAGCCCCCTAGATAGACAACTAGCTTTTGATTCTCCAGCATCTGTCCACCATTCATTTTTCACCTGAGTCTCTGTTCTTTTGCATCTTTTTTTTTATCATACAGTTTTCTTCCTTGGTAAATGATGCCACTAATGACATCTTCAGATGAGAAATCTGGGCATCTTCCTAGCCTTGTTCTTATCTTCCGCGTTCCATTCAGTTCCATCACATTATTCTGTCCCACACCTGCTGCCACACCACTCTATGGGCTGGGCGGTGTGTGCGCTCTGTGAAGGCACCTGGCAGGACGTAATGAGGGGCAGCTACATCCCAGGCACTGAGGCTTCAGAGCTCACAGTTTGTTCCTTTCTAAATCCCTAAGGGTGTCAGGCAGGCCAACGGTGTTGCACTCAATGCCTTAATAACCCTCAGTATCTTCCAGTAAGCAAACAACCTTCTAATCAGTCACCTATCTCTGCATTTCCACCCCTTTAGCCCTTGCTGAAGCCAGAAAGCCAGCCCAAAGGTGTTCCTGTGACCTGCTGTGCCGTGTGTGCGGCTCTTCTCTTGCAGTCCCTTCCCCCACCTCCCAGGATATGGCTTTAAATCTGAAGAACCTTGTGCCTCTGCACTGACTGCCTGGTATTTCCTCCAGCCTCTACCTTTTGCCTGCACTGCTTTGGAACTGCTTCTTTGGACTCGCGACCAAAGCATCGTAGCTTTCCTGAAGTCTTTCCTATGCATTAACACAGGGATCCTTGTCTCACACTTCACTATTACAGCATCTTTTCCAGGCTCAGTCTCCTGCTTGTCCTGTAAACTCAAGGCTGACTCTATTGGACCCTTTCCTCTTTGTGTCCCTTGCACAGCAGACTCTGAAACGTGTCTAGAATAAATGCATCCAGGCTGCTCCACATTAGCTTTGGGGAGCAAGTACATAGTTTTCCAGTGAGACAACAATAATGGACAATATTTTAATTATCTGCTTCATCTTCACCTTTTCATTTGAACAGATGATTTAAACAGCACATCTTTCTTTCTGAACTTGTCAGAGTTGGGTCAGGTTGTGCCACAAGGTGTTAGGAATGAAGAAAACATAATTGAAAATTCTGGTATAATTCCACCCCTTATCTCACCTGATTCTTCCAAAATGCAAATGGAAACCAACACCATGGTGATGGTTGGGTTGAAGAGATAAGGCAGCTGTGACCCACAAATGCAATGAAGAAAACAAGATAAGATCATTCACCTAGAATTTTAGACTGTGAACAAGCAGGAAAGGAAAATTTTAAGGTAAGATAATAAATTCCCATGTAGGACAGGACATTACTTTCATGCTTTGGCCAAAGAGCTCACAATTCAACCTACAACTGTGAGTGAATTGACTTCTCTCTTAAATAGAAAACACAAATCTGAAGTTTGCAATCAATTTCTGTAGAAAAGGAACTTGAATATCTATATGCAATCCTGCTGCTCTCCACATGCATGCTAACCTGGGAGGCAGAAAGGCAGACTTCTTCGCTACACTAGCTGTGTTTGACTCCTGCGTGTGTGAACATGGGCTTGTTCCATGACCTCACTGAAGACATCTACAAGCCACAGGCAGGGACAGCACCTGCTCCTTTGCTTTCAGTTGAGCTTTCACACACCTCAGCTTAGAGTAGCAGCTTGTGTTATTGTTATTTCCTGTTTACTCTGGTGATCCTGTTACTGTAACTGTGATCATTTTTTGGATGCCATAATTGTTAAAATTAGCCAATGAACAGCGTTCCCATGGTCTCTGAACCTTCTTCTATGAATGGATCTGCTTGCAATCCAAGTTATTATTCGAGGGTTTATTTTATAAAATTAAGGCTTTACCTTCAGACCAGAGATGGTCTCACTAAGAAATCGTTGAACTCACTAGGATAATACGATGCTGGACTTTATGCTTGGTAAATACTTTCAATGAAAGAACCTCGACTGAATTTGAACTGTGATAATGCAAGAAGGTGGAGAAATCCACCATGGGGAGAGGGTTCGGGGAGGGGTGAGGGGAATCCCAGTGCCCATAACACTGTGTCACATAATGCAATGCAATTAATAAAAAAAAGAACATCTCACATTAGGCAAAAGATGGTTACATGTGTTAACTCCTTTTTCATGATCCACAGGTGGAAGTGGACAGACTGGCCAGTAAAAATATGAATGAAGACTGTGATCCTCCAGGAATGGCCCATTCTGGCTGCTCTGGCCAGATAATTTGTGGCACAACATGGATTTCTAAGCGAGTGTGTGACATATTTTACTAAGAGTGTTAAGGTGTATCTTAAGGTCAACTAATAGGTCATGTCAATTCATGGAATTCATGAAAATACTGTCAAATAGGAATATTTTTAAACACTATGTAGTATTTAAAGTGAAATCAAATATATATTCCAAAGGCAAAATTTTGTGTCAAAATGCTGACACAAATTCATAAGCCTACTAGGAACTTAAGCCAATTTTGTACTGATCATCTGATTCATTTTGTTTGATAATTGCCTTAATGTATTTTATTTTCTCATGATTTCATGAAATAAAGTACCATTAAATACTCTGTCCAACAGGATATATACACTTTTTGAAAATCTGATTTTGAGGACTTTACTTCAAATGCCAGCATTCATACTGATTTGGTAATGTCTCACATTGTTCAAAATCTCAGAAATAAAAAGATGGAAATTGTTGTTTTGTTTGTAGATTAAATCAATTTTAATATGTCAATGTGAGAAACACTTATATATGGCTTTAACTATGTCATTCTTGGCTTTAACTGTCTTAAACTAAAAGCATACTGTCTTTGGTCTGCATCTATTTCTATTATTGACTTGTAATTTATTTTTAAAATGTTAGAGAACTTAATATTTATTGGGCTAACCATATAATTATGGAAAGAAGGGAAACTGCATCTGGATAATCATATGATTAAATGAAGAAGGGAAAATAATCTGTTACCACACCATCATCTGAAAGGGATGGAAACTCATCTAAGAGAACAGATTTTCTTCTCCAAAGAAATAATTAGTGGGCTTTCCAATTTCTGATGTTGCTGGTAGAGAACTTTGGGGTCCACTTTTTTGAACGTCATATTTTGACTCCAAGGATGTATTTGTCATAAATAATTCAGTCCAGTATTACATAATTCGGATTACAAAAACATTTTCTGGAGTACAAACCATTAGGCAGATTTAATTCCCTGATTAATTTTCTATAGAGTACATTTAATAGTTTTCAATATCTTTTCATTTTCATTTTTATTTTTCTAAAATGATTTTCACTAAGATCAATCCTTTTAACCTAATTTTATTCTGGTATTCATTTTTGGTGCTGATAGGTTATTTTATGAAGAAAATGATTAAAGCTTGGGCCATATGAGTTTTTCACATATGGACATTATTTCTACAAAGTGAAGTTCTTTTAAGACTACTTTTTTCCTAACAACAAATCTCAGGAGTTTTTTGTATTTTCACTAATTCTTGCCAGTGAGTTTTATGGGGGCACAGTTTTAGTGCTTAGAAAATTTTGATATTAACAGTAATATTAATCATTATTACTCAGAATAATTTTTTCCATGACTTAAAATTTGTGTTTATTTCTTGGCTAATCCATGGGGAAGACTGTTAGGAACTTTATTGGCAGATGGGAAGAGAGAGCGAAAAAGCAAGCATTCAGAAATACAGGGAGTCAAAGCAAAAGCAGAGGAAACGAGACAAGGAAAAACAGAGACCCAGGATGGAGACGGAAGTGGAAGCAGGGGAACTGAGACAAGGAAAAACAGAAGCCCAGGATGGAGGCATGGGCAGAAGTAGGGGTCTCTCTTATTTTTAGATTAAACATCCACTCCGGAGCACTAATGGGGTCAGACTAGCCAGATGCAAAACAAGAAAAAGAAAAAGGAGTGGATTTACCTATGCCACTTCGACAAAATAAACGCAGAGCTTGTTTTAGTTCATTTGGATTACTTATGATACCACAAACATTTCATGGGTGCCTGGTGTCCTGTGCACTGGAATCAGAGAGCCCTGTGTTCTGGAGGGGCCTGGCAGCATCTCAGTGCTGTACTCCCTGTGTGTCCTGCAGTTTCTTTACCCAACATACGCAAGAACTGGCGCTGTGAGCCAGGCTGCCAGGGCTGGACAGCTCTGGAGGAGTTGAGATGGTTTTCAAAAGCTTATGAAACCACTACCCAGCAGCTGAAATGAGAGGAAGGCTTTCCATTTTGAATTTCATTTCTGACCTGCCTGCACATTGACAGTACACGGGCCATGGACACTTGCTGAAGTTTCTTCCCGAGAAAAGCATCAGCACAGGAGACACTCTGCAACCTTTTCATTATCTGAAAATGGCTTTGTTTTTCCAGTAGAGTACGCATCTAACAGCTAAGATGCTTTTACTTCTTTGGGAATGATATCATCATTAGTATATGTGCATTATTTTGCAAAGTAACGGAGGATATTTGGAAGGGGACAAATGCATGAAATCAGACTGTCTCATTACAAGAGGGGGCTGCTTTTCTGACATTACTACCTACTGTTCTGTGGGTATGACAGACTGTTCTCCCTCTGCTTAAGGAGATAAGCAACCTAACTGCTGCTGCCTAATTCTGTAAGCGGAGGGGAGAGCTCTTCCTACAAGTGGGGATGGCTGCAAGACAGGATCATTTGTTCCCATAAGAAAATAATTTCAGATGTGAGGCAGAGAGTAGTGGTAACCAAGTAGTAAGATTTAATGAGATAGGGCATCTGTCAGGATGGATGGGCAGCTCTCTAAAAGGATCTGAGAGCGAGAACACTGATTTATTCAAATTGGGGCTAGGCAAGGTTACAGAGTTTAATTGAAAGAATACACCTGACAGGCCAGGCAGGCATATCAGCACAGCAGTGAGACTGAGAGTGCAGTTTGCATTGCGACTGGGGCTTGTAAGGGGAAGGGTCCAGGTCTTCCTGCTGTTTGCTTCTTCCCTGGCACCTCATTCTTTTAGACAAAGGATTGGCTGGGTGTGAAACAGGTGAAATTGTTCTCACAATTTTATTCTCCTGTGTTCTCAGACTGGCTAGCTCTCTTGACACCAGCCAGAATGGAATCCTCCGGGGTGTTTTCTGCAGGGGAAGGCTGGTTTTCCCTATGGGTATGGGTAGGACTTAATGATATAACATACTGGACTATGTTCAAGCCATGTTTCCAAGGCTGCTACATTTCTCTGACAGGTGCACCGCTCTCTTCAGACCCTCTGGCTCCAGCTTTCTAGCTTCTGACACACACACACACACACACACACACACCACCACCACCACCACCACCACCACCACCACCACAGCTTTCTAGCTTCCTACCGAGCATTACCTTGTCTACTTACTTAAGTTCTTCAGAGGGAAAAGTATCGTAGTACATACAGAATTGTTTTAAATCATGTGCTAGATCATTACAGTTTGAACATGTCTTTGCTCCCAAACTTATGCAGGAATTTAAACCCCAACGTTGTAAGTTTATGGTACTACACAGGTAAACGTTACTTATGGTTTTGGATGGGTAGAGTGGGATGATTAGGGGATTTTTGGAAAGTAGTTCTCATAGGAGGAGAATTCATTAGAAAACCCCAAGGGAGAGAAAGGTCTCTGTTTCCTGTTTGCCACACAATCCTTCCTTCCCAGGGTTCCTCCATCACCACCCAGGGCCCTCACAGGACATCTAATTAACGTAGCCTTCAGATCTTGGACTTGAACCTGCAAACTATGAACTTAATAAACCACTCTTTCACAAGCAGCTGCCTCAGTTATTTCACTGTAGTGATGAAACTAACACAAAGATGTTATCATGTGTTCAACACACAAAGCATATCTACCATGAAAGGTTAGGTTGATTTTCAAACCCTGTCTTTGGCTGTTTCTCTGAGATGTTTGCTGAACAATGACCACAATTTTCTGTCTCAATGTAAATGCCCTATTTCAATTAAGCCACCTTCCATGCAAGCGGTGAGCAGCGATGTTTAAATGCTGTTCTATACTAGACCACTGGTTCAAGCAAAAGATGAAATGCCATGGTAATGTTTGCCAGCAGTAATAGAACCAGTCTTTCTGCTTTACACAACATCTGCTAATAGATTCGGTTGATCTCAAAAGGAGCAGGTTTGTTGTGGAAAAGGACATAAGAAAACCCTAATCGAAGTGTGAAACCTTTGGTGGCATTCCCTGCAATGGTCTTTGAACCAGAGTTGTCAAGCACAGTGTGAACAGAAACTGAATGAGCTTTGAAATGAACAAGGAAAAAACAGCAACAGTGGATCCCACTTAGGAAAAAGCAAAAACAGGTCACTGTCAGCACATCACCTTCCACAAAATCTTGGATTCCTGTCTGGATAATGAATAAGTGAATAGGTAATTCTTCTTGGCTTTTGAGATGTTCTGTCAGCATCAGTTCCTATCAGGTCTGCCTCATTTGCTGTCTGCTTATCACTGCACCCTACCTGAGTGTGGACAAGTCCACTCCCACCCCCACGTTATCTCTAGGGTGGAGACAGACAAACCCACCTTTGCATTCCAACTTTGCTGCTAGTGCCTGTGAGATCCTGGGCATACCTAACCTAGATAAGCCCCAAATTCCTCATCCTTAATATGGAAATAATATCTCCAAAAGTTGCTATGAGACGATATTGATGAAAATGTAACACAACCTATCATAGGTTGGTAGAGCTTCAAAATCTTCAGGGAAATGTGTAGTATTTTAACTTCCTTCTCTGTCAACGTTGTGATGCTCACAGGTGCTTCCTGGCTGTCTGTTTTCAGGCTCTGTTTTTCATGACTTCCCTCACCTGACATGTGCCTGACCAGGTCATTCCCCTGACAAGTGTCTGCTGTGGTTGTTCCATCATTTATTGGACACTTCTCAATTCCAAGATGTGCAAGTGTTTGATATTTGTGCTATGATAAAAAGACTTAAAACACCATGACTCAAGCAGCATTGTTTACCTCTCACATAATGCTCATCTCTTAAATTTTGTTCTGGAGCGAGTGGTCCAAAAACAGTAGGGCAAGTCTACCAACTCTAGGTGAAGTAGATACTTTGGTTGTCTCCGTCTTCTATCCAGGAGCAAGGGGATGGGGCCGCAGAACTCACACCAGGCTTCTTAGTGGCAGCTATTGCTTAACGTCTCATTGGCTGGAACCTAGTTCCTTGGCTGCACTTCCCCGGCAGAAAGGCCAACAGGAAATGCAGTGTTCGCACGAGCTACCTCATGCTTAGCTGTTACAGACATTCTTCTATTAATGGCAGAGATTTTGGGTGCTTCTGAGAGCTACCAGCCTCTGCCACAGTGGACTGAATGTAATTCACCTTCCTTCCTTTCTGCTTATTTCACAATCTCTTTTTTTTTTTATTTTTTTTTATTTTTTTAAAGATTTATTTTTATTATTTTTTATTGGAAAGGCGGATATACAGAGAGGAGATACAGAGAGGAAGATCTTCCATCCGATGATTCACTCCCCAAGTGAGCCGCAACGGGTCGATACTATGCCGATCCGAAGCCAGGAGCCTCTTCCGGGTCTCCCACGCGGGTGCAGGGTCCCAAAGCTTTGGGCCGTCCTCAACTGCTTTCCCAGGCCACAGGCAGGGAGCTGGAAGGGAAGCGGGGCTGCCGGGATTAGAACCGGCGCCCATATGGGATCCCGGGCGTGCAAGGCGAGGACTTAACCACTTGCGCCACCGCGCCGGGCCCTATTTCACAATCTCTTAATGTTGGACAGGTTACTAGTCTCCAAACACATCACCGACTTGCTCTCCCAAGTGCCTTCGCATGTGCTCCTTCGTGCCCACCTGTGGACCCCTACTGCACTGTCTCACTTGGATGGAAGCTCCCTACGAGTAGAAGTTTCACTGAAAGAGTGGAATGACAGACTTAGGACTGTTTAGGAAGAACTGCATTACTGTAATAATATGGGGAGAAACAATGGGGGGGGGGGATTAGGAGAGGGGAGGAAGGGAAATCCCAGAGCCTATGAAACTGTATCATAAGAAGTAGAAGTTTCATTTAGTTCTTATCCTGAATTCCTGAAGACTAGTATTTATAAATCTCATATTTGGTCTAGATTTGATGAGTAGATGATGTTTAAATCAAAGTAGGACAGCTGAGGCCTGCATAGCAAGCTGATCCTCTGACTGCAGTGCTGGCATCCCATGTGGTTGCCAGTTTTTGTCACAGCTATCCACTTCTGATCCAGCTCCCTGCTTACTGGATGGGAAGGCAACAGAAGATGACTCAAGTCCTTGGGTTCCTGCACCCACGTGGGAGGCTCAGAAGAAGCTCCTGGCTTTGAATCAGCTCATCTCCAGTCATTGTGGCTATTTGGGGTGTGAACCAGTGAATGGAAAATCTCTGTCTCTCCTCTCTCTCTTAAATCTGCCTTTCAAATTAAAAACAATCTTAAAAATTTGAAGTCAGTCGTTCAAGACAATTTTCCCCCACTGACTGCTATTTAGCACTAACGTGGCTGACTGATGGTCTCTCCAATCATAATGGGTAAATTGATGTAGCAATGCCTGGAAGAAACAAAAGACAGAGGCAATACAAAGACTCTGGATTTATTTATTATGCCAGTTAACTTACAAACACTGTCTTCGACCCTCATGAAAGGTAAGACAAACACAACAAAACAAACAAAACCACCACACAGACACACATACACAGAAATCCAAAGTCATCCAAAGCCAAGCAAAGATAGGCTTGTGCTAAGCTCTCCTGCCTCCCGTGGCTACTGTCCCACATGGTCTCCAGCCTCAGCCATGTTGCTCACTTCCTGTCTCCCAAGGTTCCTATCTTTCTTTGCTCTGATTTTGTTACCCTTGACACTTTCTGAAAAATCAGTTGTTTTTTTTTTTCATATTCTTACGCTGGGTAATTTTTTAAAATCTGTTCTTTGTGCCCATGTGTTTCCTTTTGTATACACAGGATCTATTTAATGATCTTAGCACAGTGGGATCTTGCTCCTTTATGAATAAGAATAATGAACAGAGGCTTTGACATTTGAGTGTCTTCACTGCACCCTCATCAGTCTCTGTCATGAGTTTGGAACTTGGTTTTCTACTGATAAGGATTATGTTCCTGACCTCTTTCTCCTTAGACGCGGATCAAATTGGGTTCAATTTTACACAACAATTCTTCTGGATTACTACATATGAGCTACTTCAAAAGTTATCAATTTAGAATAAATAAATCTTTTTTTTAAAAGCAGCGGCATAAGGGTAAAGCATTTTCCAACCTGTCCTTTTGCTGTTTAGCCTAAAGAAAGGATTGTATATTTCTAACAATATTGTGAGCCCACATTTGGTGACCGCCTATTATAATTACGTGATTACTTGTTTTGTGTTGGATATTCTCCATTCTCCAATCTGCTCTTACCACCAGACCCGCTATTCTCTCTCCTTTGCTGTCCCTGCTTTAGTCCCAGGAGGGTGAGCCCTGTGGACTGCAGCACCTGGACCCCCTTGTCTCCCTGTGTTCTGGTCAGCTGCTAACGGTGGAGAGCTCAACACGAATATGGGACACAAGAGCAGAGAAGTGTCAGAGCACTTCTTGCCAACACGCTCCCTACTCTGTGTGGCATCTTTGGAACATGACAACACGGTCTTGCTGGTGGCTTTTCTGCTGTGGTTGTAGCTTTTACAGGCTCTGTGAGCTCCATGCTCACGGCCCTCAGGCCTCGGAGCGGCAACAGTTTCCTGGAAGTCTTGGGTGTCTCACATCCCTATTGTTCCTTTCCAGTGCCCATGCTATCCAAATAATCCCATGGCAAAAATATCTCATTCCATTTCACTTGGAATATAGTTTCTGTTAAATCAACGAGTAGATATTCTGAGTAAGCATTTATTATGGTAGAGTAGGATCATGATTTCCAAATGCTGTCTGTGAACTGGCTGGAGAAAACCATGACAAAGTTTTCATTGCTACAGTGTGAGATTTTTAAAAGAAAGGCAATGTGGGGTTCTGGCACAGTAGACTAGTGGCTAAAGTCCTCAACTTGCAAGCACCAGGAGCCTATATGGGTGCATATTTGTGTCCTGGCTGTTTCACTTCCCATCCAGCTCCCTGCTTGTGGCCTGGGAAAGCAGTCGAGGACGGCCTAAAGCTTTGGGACCCTATACCCACGTGAGAGACCAGAAAAAAACTACTGGCTCCTAGCTTTGGACGAACTCAGCTCCGGCCATTGCAGCCACTTGGAAAATGAACCAACAGATGGAAGATCTTTCTGTCTCTCCTTCTTTCTGTAAAACTGCCTTTTAAATAAAAGTAAATAATATTTTAAAAATCTTCTAAAAGAGAAAGGCAATGTGGATTTTCACAATGTTGAACTGATTCTACCTATAGTGCCATATAGATATATTCTTGACTATACATATCCTTACATATCCTTTCCACTTGGTGAGACTAGAATGAACTTTCTGTTATGATCTGAATTTTTTTTTTTTATTTCCTCACTTACCAAACTAGAGCCCTAGCATGGAGAAGCCTGAATTTATTTGGAAATATACTAGTCTGTGAAATCCTGAAGCCAAGGCCCCTGTGCTGTCTGCCACTGATAGTGTTTATGAATCGGTTTCCCAGGAAGACATTAACACAGACTGCCCGTTCTGCAGTTTCTCATGCACGGAATTTCCTGGGGATATGCATGAAAGAACGCTCTACCCCAAATGTCACAGCTCTGTTTCCCAGTGAGACGAGGCAGCTGCGTGTTTTTCTCATGAAAGGCCAGGCTTGTTACTTGGAGGTTCCCAGAGGAGAGCTCTGGAGGGTGGAGATTGCATCTGAATTCCTCACACACCTAGGGAGGGGAGCCGGGCCGATGCCTCTCGCTATTTTTCCTGGAGAGTGAGTCCCCACTGCCATCAACCAGGCTGTTAAGTCCTTCCAGACGCTGTAGCTACCACTCACCTGAAGATGATTTCTTTATATAATCGGAATTGACAAGAATGATTGTTTTTTAAATTAAAGGATTGTAGTTAATGACCGAAGCAAGCCTCTATTTGAGGTTATCAGTTTAGTTAATGGTGTGTATTTTTAGGATTTATATGTTTTATTGGAAAAGCAGATAGAGAGACAGGAGACACAGAGTAAAAAATCTTCCGTCAGCTGATTCACTCTCCGAGTGGTTTAAATGGCCAGAGCTGAGATGATCCAAAGCCAGGAGCCCGGAGCCTCTTCTTTTCTCCCACACGGCTATAGGATCCCAAGGCTTTAAGCCATCCCTTGCTACTTTTCCAGGCCACAAGCAGGGAGCTGGATGGGAAGTGGAGCAGCTGGGACATGAGCTGGTGCCTATATGGGATCCCGGATGCTGTGAAGTGAGGATTTAGCCACTAGGCTATCTCATTGGGCCCAGTTAATGGTATTTTTATTATTTTTTTAAACTTCAGCATAGGGAACAATGTTTTATCCTGCTCAGTTGAATGAGCGAATGAGCCTGCTCTTATTTCCTGTCCTGACTTACCAAGCTTTTATGATCCTCCCCAAGTATAGATGCCACTTTTTGAGATGCTATCTGGGGACCTTGTCTAAGTGCCTTAACTCCTTACAAACTCAGTTTTCTCACCTTAAGAGGTGGCAAGGTTGGCTAGAAAAGATGCTTACATTCCTTTCCAAGAAGTCCGTGATCTTCTTGTCTCTGAGTTTGTCTAGAAGTTTAAAACCAGTCGAAACCCATACATTAATTAGTAGGATTTTTGCTTATTTTTGATAGCATCCTAATGCCTGTCATGTGTCATTATGAGAGCTAATTTGGCAGTTTAGCATCACATGTGGCTGAATTTCTTTTAAAAGGAGGATTCTTCTTGAAGTTCTAAATTCATTTCTCCCTCCCTCTCCAGCCCTTTTCTCTTTTAACTGATTGATTACAGAAGGAAAGGTTTGGGCCTCGTGTACATGTTGACTTCTCTACCCTGAAACTCCCTAGCTGTTATTCTGACATGGCCCTGAGAGGCACAGGCTTTGCTCATCCTGTGCCCTTTGATTGTTTTCTCCAATAGAGACAAATAAGTTTATTAATTAAATCAGCACCTCAGTGACCAACGTCATTGGACATTTTCTAGATACAGAAGTATCCTGCTTTTGTTTCACAATTTGGTTATCTGAATGGTTTGTAGTTATTGTTTTCAATAAGGATTAAGTTTATTGAGTTGCGTCCATTTCGTCTTCAAATAACTCCACAGGAAATTTAACGCAAAAAAATCTAAAACTGATGATTTTGATTTAAATTCATCTCATGCCAAATGTTCTGATGATGATTAATATCTGCACATAGATAAAATGTGCCGACAGGGTACCAGTTTTTTTACGTTGGAATTTTGCTTAATGGTGAAAATTTTAAATGCAGCTTTAAGTTATCTGTCGGTTTTTAATCTTTCATGGAAAGATTCAATGAGCTAAGCAGTGAGTGGGCCTGGGCAGGACACTGCCGTCTTCCTTGATGTACCTCATTCTACCCCGACCTTGATCCAGTGTCTGCCACTGAGGAACCGCTCAGCAATTCTGGTTAAATGACTGACCACTAATGGGGCTGAGTCACCTGTCGCCCACTTCTGGCTAACTTCTTGGAGAGGGGAATATGAGCCCAGCTCATTGAGCTGATTTTCTCGGGTCCCCAGGTCATACTCACTCAAAAGAAGATGCTTATGGTTCCTGCCAAAAAACGTACCTAGAATTCTCCAGCTGTCTAGAACTTCACTGGGAACATGGGGGAAGGGAAAGTACTTGGCAGAGAAAGACAAGACAGATGTGCTCGTTTATTAGTATATTTCACTCAGATGCCTCGGGAAGACTGCTAAAAATGGAATCACAGTCACACTTACATTTTAGGTAAAATTTTCCTTTTAATTCTTTTGCTAAATTATGCAGCTGCACATAGTGTGTAGGGCAGGAAATGGCTCAATAAGCAGGAGAACCAGAAAGCACGCCAGACACTCTGCAACCCAACTCCTGGCCTGTTTTGTTTTGTTTTTGTTCTATTGCTTTTTTGTTTTGTTCTTTTTTTTTTTTTTGAGGAGCAGAGATATTTTTTAAAATGTTTACTTTTAAACAAGGTATGGATAATATGCATTTTATGCTTTACATATTATAAAAGTATAAATGATGAATGATAACATATAAACTTGATCACTGTGACTTCTGCTATTTGAGTTTCATAGTCAATTTATGCTGTATTTTTGGGCTGGCCAATGATTTTTTTTTTCCCATTTTGTACAACAGGAAACTGAATTGAAGGAGGCAGGAAGAAGCAAGGTAGGTTGGGAAATGACCTTAACAAGTTCTTAAATTCAAGCTGAAGGCTTATTTCTATTTGACATGGAACCATGGAGTTTCTGGGTTCTGGTATGTGTCGGGTTTGATCTATACCAAGAATAATTCAGTTCAGTGAACAACAGTAGAGGGCCAGGAATTTTCATGGCACATACTGACCCCACTCCAAAAGACATTCATGAAGGCTCATCTTTTGGCTAGCATCAAAGATGTTAATCTTAAAACATTTATCATCTTGCAGTCTTTCCTCAAACAGTAGTGAGGCTGGGGAATAATGTGTAGGCTTGGAACATCTGCAGATTTTAGCCCAAGGATCCTGTTAGTCACGCACGTGAGAGTGAATTCTTTAAGTGTCTTAAGAGCCAGACCATGGTGGCTTATCTTTCCTGGGGACCTCTGGCCTTCTGCATTATTTCCTTCCTATAATTTCTCAGGACCTGCTTATCTTCCACCCCCCACTACCAATAGGCATAGGGAGCTTTAGTGTTTCCTTTTGTCCTTCAATTCACCCAGAACTTTTCTAGTGTGGTAGGTGGAATAGTGGTACCTGTGGATTCCTGTATCTATAATGTTGATGCTGGCTGACAATGGACATTCTTTGCTCTAAGCCTCAGGTACTTCCTCTATAAAATGGGGATGATGACAGGTGCTGGGCTTGTCCATATTCTCCTTCACACTTGTTTCTCACTCTCTTACTCTTCACCTTCCTTGGGGATGTGTGCCAATAGGCTTCCTTGATCTCTGGCTTTTGATCTGGCTTGACCGATGGAGAGTACCAGCAGGGATTGGGGAATGGGAGGATGTGGTGGGGTGTTTATTTCACATTGAGCTCTTCTGGTAGGTCACAAATCTCCCCTCTGTGTTCTGTCTGTTCGATCACACTCCTGGGGTCCTGCTAGCCACCCTCAACTCTTGGCCTTTAGGAGTAGGACTGAGGATTTCTGGATATTTTTAAAGTCAGGATGCTGCATGTTTTAGTTTTCCTAGATAGTTCTACATATTTGTAAACAATATATATATATTTTTTTAAATCAAAGATCTTTTAGTGGAAAGGCAATTTTACAGAGAAAAGAAAAGACAAAGAGAAAAATGTTCCATCTGTTGGTTCATTCTTCAAGTGGCTGCAATGGCTGGAGCTGAGCCAAACTGATGCCAGGAGTCAGGAGCTGCTCCCAGGTTTCCCACACGGGTGCAAGGTTTGGACCATCCTACACTGCTTTCCCAGGCCACAAGCAGGGAGCTGGATAGGAAGTGGAGTAGCCAGGACACAATCTAGCACTCTTATGGGATCCTGGAGCATTTAAGGCAAAGACCTAGCCACTAGGCTATGGCTCTGGGTCCACAAGAACGTATCTGTGAGATATACAATGGAATGCCTTGCATATTTAAACAGATGTCATTTCCTTTTATATTCTACACTGCTTTTAGCTTTTGTCCTTTTATGTTTTGTTTCAATATAATCTAAATTTCAGGTACTGGAGCAAGCCTTTGGATTCCTTTGACACTGAACAAGGTCAAACAATGCCCTAAGGTAGTAAAGTGGCACAGCCTGCTTAGTGTGCAGTTGGGATTGCTGTGAGCAGGAATAGCCTCACATAATAAGCGGAGAACACCCCGGGACAGTTCATGCAGATTTCCACTCTCTCGTTTCTGCTTTGAGAGCAGTGACATCTGGCCCTCCACTTTGAGGACAGTTGGAAGGGCAGGAGCTCAGAGAAGGGAGAATTGCTCTGTGCCTGCCGGGAAAGGCACACCTGGCCAGCAGGGCGAGGCCTGCCCTTCCTGAACCAACACTAACAGCAGCCTCTGCGTGTACGCAGGTCTCACCACTTGTGGACTACTAACCAGTCTAACCAAGCCTCGCGTGCACTGTCCCTGGCTAGGTGACTGTAGCAATTTCTTCAGAATTTGTGACAGATGCTGAACAAAAAGTGCTTGGGCAACTGGGAGATTTTTTTACTTTGTTATTTTTAGAAAATGAGGTTCTGGGTTTACACAGAGTTGGAGGCCTGGCATCTTCCTCATTTTTCATCTTTATGGATCTAACAACAAAACAGCCAATTAAGCGAACAACTAGGCTTCATGCTTTATCAGGCACTGCTTCCATCACTGAAGGACTTAGTGAACTGAACAATTTGTGTATTTGGGGTAAACATATTTCAGAAATGAATGCTCTCAGCCATCTGAGTCTGTGTTCAGAAATAAAATGATAGATAAATATAGAAACAATTGGCTTCTGTCTCAGCTGAAGATGTTAGTAAAGCATTTTCTAGAGATGAACGCCATAGCTCTCTGTATCTCAGTGATGTTCAAGATTCATGGTTTATAGATTCCTGTGTCATTCGTGATGGACATAGAACCCTGGGTGATTGATGGCTGGTTTATTGGAAGCCAACCTCTTAGAACTATGATGTGCGAGTGTAGGAATCACTTTGAACTGTAATTTCAAATGTCATGTTACCTGGAATGGACTAGATCCAATATTTTCATTGCTAACTTCCTTCAATTAACTTTGCTTTATCTTAGCAGCTGAACATGTCTTATTGTCACTCAGTGTCAGAAGGCAATTAACCCAGTGACATAACACAAGAAAATAAATGTCCAAAGACAAAGCGAATGCACTTAGGAAAAACTACTTGGTGATTTTCTCTTCTTAATTAATTTTCCAGCCATCAAAGCCTTCCTATAGCTTTGGGTTGCCACTTTTCGCTTTGATCAAGTTGCCACTTGTTTCTCCATCCCTGTAAATCCAGGAGGTTGGGAAGGATTCCAATCTCGTTTTTTGACAGAGATGGAGACATCTGCACTCTGATCTCAAGAGGAGGTTTCAGGATCCTTTTTCCACACAGGGTGTAGGGCGGCAGCTCTGGAAATGAATGTGTAAGTGACCTCGGAGTTTTCTATGTTGTGTAGGTGATGGATGGTGAAGCTAGTAGGAGTGATGATCACAGCCAGGGGAGAACCAAATCAGCTCAGCCAAGCAGGAGCTCAGGATGCTGCCCTACCTGCCTTAGAGAGAAACATCCCAGAAGTAAAGAAAGGATGCCTCAAAATATGATCTATGCAAATTCTTTTATAGTACAGCCCGTCTGCCTTTTGATTCTGGCTATTGCTGGAGAAGGTCACAGCATTTCCAAACATGGCCTCCTAATCTCCTATCTCTCTTCATCCAGATAATGAGATGTGGGAAAGTGTCACGACTTGTGTCCTTAGGAGAGCTCTCTGCATCTGTTCTTTCCATTGGATTGACTGATCTAAGGATGGCCCCACAGGGACTTCACCCTATTTCTTACTAAATGCGTCACCACGGATGAGGTACTGGAGACTCAAAGAAGTTGAGCTGCTTTCCCAGGATCACACAGCTCACACAGGTGTGGGAGGAAGCTTCCTCCAGAACTGCTAACTCTTGCTTAAGGGCCTGGGATGTGTGAGGCTAAGTTAGTGGATTCCCGGAGAGCGGCAACCCAATTCATATGGGCTTCTGGAGAGGGACATATCCCACCAAGACAGCAGCCTGCCTATCCCTGAGGCTGCTCGGGCCTGCTATCACTCAACTTCAAAGTTGTGCAATTCCACATAGACACCCATCAACAATGAACTTGTCCAACTTCTTTAACGGATGAAAAGTGAATTTTTATTAAGCATTTTCTATGTGCCAAAGATGTCAAGTGCTCTACCACACTGTCTTCTTTAATTTTCACAACAAACCTATGGGACCTTACTAGGAATCTTCTTACAGATGAGAAAACTGCACATGCACAAGAGGAGAGGCTTGCCTGGCAGCCCACGACTCAGGGCTCTTTCCCCTGTCCACGATGCGACAGGGCTTTTTTCCCTAGCAAGTTGAGGCAAAGGTGACCTGCTTCTAGAACAAAGAGTCAGGACAACGTATTTGTTTCCAGTCAGAGGTACACAACCACAACTATCCAATCATAGTGGATTTAGAGATCACACGGATGGTGAGCATGCCCCTCCTCTCCGCCACCTGGATTACCCTGGGAACTTTCTTCTGCCTGTGTTCTGCCACCCACCGCTGTCACCAGATGCCAGATCAATAGGGCCACCTGATCTGGGGCCATGAGCCTTTAAAACCCGGAGAAAAATCAAACTTGGTCCTTGATGAGCTAGTTCCTCTAAGATAATTACATTACATTCTAGTTATGAAAAGCTAATGTTGAGAGTATGGGGGCAACAGCTATGTACTTACCTGCTTTTGCCATAGATGTGAGAAAAGCATTTAGTCAGACTCCAAACAAAGAGCTGGGCCAAGGACAACCCATATTCATTTTCTGTTGGCAAATATTAGGCTAAGCCTTAGAAGCTAGAAGTCTTAGAATGTCATTTGTTTGTAATAATGTACAAAAGATATAGCTTCTAAGAACACGAACAGGAATTATAAGAAGGGTTTATCTTACAAAAGAATACAAGATAAGAAGAGAACGGTGATGAGTTATATAGTTTAGGATTGTAAGGAGAGTAAGAATGCCATGGTGAGATGAAAATATACTTTGGGTACAGTAAAACCAGAACCAAAATGATAAAACCAACTTCTGGACAAACTTGAGAGATTTGCTCAAGATGGAAGTACAAGTAAAACTGGTAAAAATCATGGGAGAGAAAATAGGCAGCAAATGGATTCCCTGCCTAAAGTTTCTAAGTTTTCTTAAGAAAGGAAGCAAAAAAAAATGTGTAATAGAGGAATGATTGACATCCTCATTAGCGGAAACTTTCCTGGCTCAGCGGGAATTTAGGAAGTAGTTGCAAGAGAGAGGTTCACCCCATGAGCAATGACTTCAGCAGATTAACAGCAATGACTTCAGCAGACTAACAGCAGGTTCCACTGGTTTGGTTCTTGTTTCAGGTATGGGCAGCTGGGGCAGCATAGGCTGTGCAGGACAGGCTAGCATTGACTTCGTGTTGTGGCAAAGCTGTGTCAAATACTGAGATACGTAAGGACAATGAGCCACTGTCATAAACTGGCTCTGGGCTTCTGGCTATAGGTATGAGTTCTCTCCTCTCAGGGGTGCCAGATTTAGCAAACAAAAATACAAACATCCAATCATTTGTATATTTATTAAAAATATAGAAGATACTTTTTATATATAAACATATATAATTAAACCTATATCTACATAGTAATAGAAGAAGCATATGCTAACTACATAATTATCTTTTAAGTAAAAAATTGTGTATGAATTATTGTTCCTTGTTCCATGTCAACATTTCTTTTCTTTTTAAAAATTGCTTTATTTTTGATGATGTTTACCTAGTTGATAAGGATTTATGCCCATGTGGACTACCAATTAGGGAGGAGAGGGTCAAGGAATAGGGGAAAGTAGATGAAACAATTACTTCCATTCTCTTCTTCCCATATCTGGGGAAAGTGGTGAGAGAAAAGGAGAGAGCTGTTCCAGCAGCCTAACTGAATCTGTACCCAGGAATGGAGGATGGCCACTTGATGCCATCCCAGGGTCCCTGATGTAGAACATGTTCCTGAGGGTACTGCTCAAGTGATTTCAGTAGTTCTGAGATGCTGTTGATTTTGTTGCTTCAAAGTTGAGGAAATCCTTCCAAGGCCCAATGGCTGACATAGTCTACTTGAGAATCTACTTGCCCAGACACTTGCTACCAAAGCTTGGCTGGGAGAGCTGTCCAATTTGTTCTGCCCTCCATCCTCTGCCATGGTATTAGAAGTCCTCTGCAAGCTTCAATGAGCCGTCATGTCCCCTGTGTACATCTGGGCATGCTGTTCATTGCACAGACTTCAACAACTGAGGAGGCCCAGTTCTGACACATGCACCCCATGGTCAGACAATAGTTACTGTGATTTTCTCCATGGTTGGAGTTTTGAGACCAGCAGTCCAGTATGGGGGATCCCTAAAGAAACCTTGCCTGAGGTGACAAAAGACCTGCCTGTTGTGCGTGTGTGTCAACCAGTGTGGGGTTCGGCTTAATTTGTTACCTATATTAGCCTACATACGCATTGATGGTTGCAGTTATCCAGTCAGTTCTGTCTCAGCCCCTATCATACACAAATCAATGGATGTTATAGCTCAGCCTAATCATACCCACCACACACTTGATTCTCATGCACACCAGTGGGAACTGCATCCTAGTCAGAATGACTCCTAATAACCCCCTCCAGGTTTGTCTCCAACCCTGGTTCCTGCACATGTCAGTATACAGAGCAGATGGGTCCAGTCCATCTTAATGCCATTCAGGTCTCATACACATCATTGGGTACAGCCTAACTCAGTCTGATCCCATATCAACCTTTCAATTTTTTCTGTCTGTTGCATCTCAGCAGATGGATGGATCATCGGAAACCATCATTGGAAGGTACCACATGCCATCAGTCCACCCCATGGTCCTGAGTCCTACTAGCCAATGGATGTATTTCTGTCTCATTTAGGCAATTTCCATTTCTCAGCCAAAGTGTGTACTTTCCTGATCTTCATTCTCAACTAGTAATTGGCCTTGCTCAACAAGTGCTCCTCTATAAGTCCCAACCCTAAATTCACTTTGTCAAGCTTCTGTTTTGCATTCACATTTACTTGCCTTTATGTTGCCTTTAAAAACATAAACATTTTATTGAAATGAAATGTATACTCGGACAAGCTCATGCATCCTAAGTGGGCAGCTGAATTTATTTTCATAAAGCGAACACTATGTCAAGAGCAACAGCAGCACTTGGAAGCTCTAATTATGCTCCAGTCCCTTAGCTTACCTTCCACCCCACCAAGAGCCACTGGCTTGATTTTTAATGCCATGGATTATTTTTGCCTGTTTGGTGTATACTCTGGTATATTTGGCTTCTTTCACTGAACATTATAATTTTGAGACTAATCTATAATGTCCTATATGACAGTACTTTGCTATTTTTCCTTGCTATCTAGCATTCAATTTGGTGATTACTATTCTCCATTTGCATTTTGATGGGCATTTGGTTTAAATTAAGTCGTAGACTATTATAAGTAGTGCTGACATGGCTATTCTTACATCTTTTGGTGAACATAACATGTTTCTTCGAGGTGCATATATGGGAGTGAAATTGTTGGACCATGTGTGGGCAAACATTAATCTTGAACAGATAATCTCAAAGAACTTTTCAAACATGCTATGTTGTTCTTGAAACTGTCCCAACCCAGAGTTCCCTGCTGCTCAGTCATGATGAGAATCAACCTTGACGCCAAGCTTGACTGACAGCCACATTCACACCTGATTCTAGCACTCATAGGGCTAGTTAGAATAGCTTGTTTCATCATATTAACCCCAGCTAGTGAAACGCAAGTCAGTTCTGTCTATACTCATATCCAAGCATAATCATCCGAGAGCAAGAACATTACACTAAGTTTTTACAACTTCTGAACCCATCTACCGTGCCTTCCACCTGCTTCAAAGACTGCAGTTTTAAATACATATGATGTGATATTGACACATGACTATGAATTTCCACCTAAGGAATTAGTGCATTCCCTGCCTTTCTCCTGGCCATATTCCAGTCCCCTGCCTTGGTGGCAGCATGTCAGTTCTTTTGCTCCTTCCTTTTCTACAAAAAGAAAGAACAGCTGTGGATACTAATGGATGCTATCTACATTTTGCACTAGAGGGACTCTTCATCTTTATATGGACTCACAAGTTCCAGACAGTAATGACTCTTAGGTAGTTTAAAAGCTTGTTTGAAAGGCAGAATGACAGAGAGGGAAAGATGGGGGAATGGGAAAGAGAGAGAGAGAGAATCTTCCATCTGCTGGTTCATTCTACAAATAGCTACAATAGCCTGCACTGGTCAAGATCAAAGTCAGGAGCCAGGAACTTCATCTGGGTCTCGCACATGGATGGCAGGGTCTCAAGCACTTGATTCATCATTAGATGCTTAGCAGGGAGTTTGAGCAACAGCTGGAACTCCAACCAGGGCTCCAATAAGGTGCAGCGGTGACACAAGCACTGGTTTAATCCACTCTGTTAATCCACGCCTTTTTATTTTATGAAAAAAAGCTACACTAAATGCACATTAAAATGCAACTCTTTTTTCTTCATTTTAGGTTTTTAAAAATGATACCAGATCATACGGTTGTAGTAAATGCATGTGTACACATCAGTACTCCCTGCCAGCACCCTCACCAGCAAGGCTCACAGTAGGGTAACTACTTGCCCATATGTATGAGCACAGTCATCACTAAGGCTTTTCCACTTGATTTTGCTTGAGGCAATTCTTATTTAGGAAATACATAGAAAACTACTTTCTAAAGTAAAAGCATTTTCAAGGAGATAGCATAATATTTAGGTGACTAAACTGATTTTCTATTTGAACATTTTTCTTACTAGAACGTGTGGAATGTAGAATTTATCCAAGTCAGAGACAGAGAAGCTTCCCAAATGCTGAGACTGCTGGGTACTTGTTCCAGGTCTTCAGGCAAGCTCCTTAACCCTGCGCTATCTCAATATCCTATCAGTATGCAGAAGAAGATAGGCTGTGGCCTGCCCTACTGCACACAGCTCAGGGAAGAACACAAAGATGCTGTGAAAAGATTTTTATGTATGTTTTTTCACATAAGAAAACTTTAGTGAGCATCTGTGGACAAGGTGCTGCTGTAGAATCTACGGATACTACATGAGACAAAAACAAACCAAAATACTGCCTAAATGGATTCATATTTAATTAGAAAGAAAAAAAGGTTAATGATAATGTCTGCACAAAATTTTTAATTGGAAAAGGGATATTGAAGGGAGGATCCAAGAAGATATGAATGCTGAGAAGGAAATGATCAAGAGCCAGGGGATACTTGGAGAAGCACCAGCCCAGTCAGACGAAACAGTGCGAGCCCGGGCCCCGAGGTGGAAACACGCTTGATACGCTCTGGGCTGAGGAGCGGGTTCCAGGGCAGACCAAGCAGAAGGACGTATGGTAGAGAACAATGCCAGGGAGGTGACCAGGGCAGACCACGGAGGGCTCTCACTGCGAGAGCAGGTGTGGGCGCATCCCCGGGAGTAGCCCTGCTGGACTGTCAGAGAGCACCACCTGTGATTTTATTGGAAGTGCTAGTTGTTTCCTAGGCACACACATTTACGCTGTCAAGAACTTTTTTGTACTGTTCTACATTTTCTAATTCCTGATATTCTAGTCTTGTAAGTCTCTAGCAGATAAGAAATGCTTCTTCTCTGTTTTGAGACACCTTGCTTATTGGATATACTGTTAATTGGCTATTAGTATTGTGGGTATTTCTCTCCATCTTCCCCCAAAACTGTTTACATTCTAATATTCTATCATGTTTGTTTTCTTATCGACATGAGTTTCTTCATAGGTTCCTAATATGAATCTGCTGTCAGTTAAATACACTACTCCTGTATTTTCCAAGTTGGTGCCTCACATGCTTATGGATGCAGAGAAGTTTTAAATTTTAATGTGTTCAAATGCATCAGTACTTTCTTCTGTGGTCTTATTTAAGAAATCATTTATTATATACAAGGAATTCATTATCTTCACCTTTTCTTTTAATTGTCTAAGATTTTAGGTTTTATACTTAGAAAGTGCTTATCCCTGAAATGATGTGAGGTAGGGATTTTTGTTCTAGATGGAGAACCAGCTGTCCTAAAACCACTCTCCTCAAAGAGAAGCAGCAGCTTCATAACTACGCTTTCACATGGTGTGGGTACTTTCTTGGAGCCATTCAACTCTCCCATCCATTAACTTTTTCCTCTTACAAAAGGACTGCATGATCCTGACTGTGATTGCTTCACAACAAGTCTTGACATAGAAACAAGACATTTCAAAATGATTACAGAAAAATGAAGGGATTTCAAATTCATGCACTTTTTCATAATTTGCATTTGCCATGAACTTTGGGTTATAATTTTTTTTTTGCTTTATTTGAAAGATATACAGGCATCAACACATAGAGCTCCCAGGTGCTGATTCACTCTGCGATGAATGGGACTGGGCTACGGCCAGGATGGGGAGCCAGGAACACGGTCTAGGGTTTCCACATAGGTAGCAGGAACCCAATTACGAGTGCCTCTCCGGTGCTCCACTGTGGAATGTGGGTGTTTCATTGCTGGGATAAATGCCCACTCTTCTGTGAACTTCTGCAAGACCTCTTGTAGATAAGTAGACAAGTTCCTCTACCTAATTCTTCTCCAAAATCTCCTTGGCTAATTTTTACCCCTTGTATTCCTATGCAAATTTAATAATCATTTTTTTCAAGTTCCATATTAAAATCTGGTACTGGAACTGCATTAAATTTTGGAGTATTAATGTCTTATGACAGTGCTTTATTTCTAATTTGTCTTATTTACAAATGCAGCGTGTATGTTCATTGGTTCAGCTATTTTTAATGTTACTCATTAAAGTTTTATAATTTTCATCATGTACTTCACATAAATTTTTGTTGTCTTTTTTTCCTTAGAGTCATTTTTCTGTTGCTATTACAGATGCTGCCTCTTTATATGTTTTTGCATTTTGTCTCTATTTGTTCCTTGTGAATAAAGAATGCAATTTCTTAATGTTGATCTAATATACAGTAAGCTTGCTGAACACTCTTATTAATCCTAATAACTTCACTATAGATGCCCTTGGGTTTTGCATGGAGAAAATGATATCATCTGAGAGTAACAACAATTTTATTTATTCCTTTGCGATTCATACACACTTTAATTCATTGACTAGGCCCACAGAGCAATCTTAAGGCAGAGATAGCAGTGTTTTTGTCTTGTTCTTGATTTTAAAAGGAATGAGACTAACATTTCACTATTATGCACTTGCAATGAAGTCTTTTTATTGATATCTTTCATAAGCTCAATGAAATTCTTTTCTATTCTGCATTTACTAAGGATCTTTTTCATGAATAGATGCTGAGTTATATCAAATGCCTCTTCTGCTTTTATTGAGAGATCATGTAATTTCACAACCTAAATTTGTTAAACTTAATTAATGAATTTGTTAATTGCCATGATGCATTTTTCAACAGACTATTACAATTGAGTTGTTAATATATCAGGTGAAATTTCATTTTAATACCCTATTTTGTCTGAGGAAATAATAGGTGTTTTCTATTCAGTGAGTGCAAATAGATCCAAGTAGCTAATTACAGTGTTAAAACTGCCATTACCAAATTTTTACCTTCATCTATCAGTTACTTAAAGTAATACTGGCAAATCCCCCTCAATAATGTGGATTTGTCTATTTCTCCATACACATGTGTAAATTTTACTTTTGAATATCTCATTAGGCATGCGCAAGTTAGCAGTCAACTTTGTAGTAAAGTACATCTTGTATCATTATGTACCTGTGCTTCTCTTTAGCTCCAGCAGTGCTTTTTGTTTCAGAAATGATTTTATTTTAATACTGATTTAGCAAGAAAATTTCCCCTTGTTTAGATTTATCTGGTGTTTTCTTTTGCATCTTTTCAGCCTTGTTGTACCCCATGCTTTAGATGTGTTTCTCATAAACAGAAAGAGGTGAATTTCTTGTAATCCAATGACAACTTTTTAACTAGAATGTTGAGCTCATAGAGTCATTGTAATTTTCATTGAGTCCCCCATATTATCCTGTCCTCGTTTCTCTGTTCTTTCCTCCCACTAACTCCACCCCTTTCCTTTCCCTCTGTCTTCTCTAGTTGCTTAGAGGTTATACATTGTTACATTTTGCAAAAATTGTCTTTTGCCTTTTAAAGTCCAAGTTTGGCCATAGTGCTATACTCTCCTAACAGTAACCAACTCCCAACCTCCTCCTCCTAGTTTTCCATTGTATTGACTTTCACTATGGTCCACCGTTTTTCTTATCACAATTTTTTCAGAATGATCATTTTGGTTACTGACTTAAGCAATCAACATTTGCTTAAATTTAACCTGGTGTGCATCCTCATCTCTGTGGGATTTGTTCTTCTCTCAGTCTAGTTGTCCACCTGCGAATACGGTCCCTCAGCATAATTTTGAATGCTAAACCTCCTCTCCCCTCCACAGCAAGCGCTTTGTCTGTTTTCTCCTTTCTGGGACTGCAGCTGGAGTCTTCGTCATCTCTTGCCTCTAGGCAGAAGGCTTCGGTGCACACTTTGCTTAAGCATGGCATTTCTGGAATCCGACCTTTATGTAGTAGAGTCACTCTCGGTTCCTACCAGAGGGCAAGGCCAAGGTTCTGGGTCTTTCCCCTGCCTGCCTCACCCTCTGCATTTATCTCTGGAAGCACACTCTCTCCTTTGCCAACATAAGTAAATCTGTGAGCTCAGCCCCAGCTTCCTCCACATCCATTTCTCATTTTATTTCTTGCTTTTGCTTCTTGGAGCTTCCATTTCACTCCTTTGATCCTGGGTACATATTTAACAAGACATGTTTTACGCTGTATTCAGCATGTCTAAGTGTTTTGTAACTGAAAGGCACTCATATAAAAACCTAGGCTGTAATATTACCAAACCAGAATTGAACATTTTTCATTATAATTCTTAAATGCCTCAGGCTTTTCTATTGTCATGTTCACATCATTAAAGAACACAATTTTCATTATTCCAAGCATTTCTCAGGTATTAAAAGCATTATAGAACTTGCTTTTCTTTGCTGTCAGCCAAGGATTCATTTCCCAATCCCTTCTCTCCTCAACAAAAGAAACATAAAAATGAATGAATGAAAAGCAACATTTTCAGGCAAAGGATGAAGAGTGATCCTTGCAGCTAAAGCTAAAGCTGCCATCTGCAGCACTGCTGTCCCATACTGCCATTGGTTCCAGTACTGACCACTCCATTTTCAACTCACTTGCCTGCGAATGAGTGGGAAAAGCAGTGGAAGATGGTCCAGAAGAATGGGCCCCTGGTTCACGCGAGAGACCCGGGAGAGGCTCGTGGCTCTGGCTTTGGCATGGCTCAGCCCTGACCACTGGAACAATCTGAGAAATAAACTGTTGAATGAAGATTTCTCTCTCTCTCTCTCTCTCTCTCTTTCAAACAAAACAAATAAATATTTAAAAGAAACCAAATTTATATTCTATTTTCTTTACCTTGACTATGTGCTGAGGTTTAAGTGACATTACCGTAATCAGTTCATTATAGCATTTCTGAGCATCTAAATTTATTGTGCCCGATTTGCTGGTGAGCCATCCATTTCAAAATGTAAATATCACACATTTCCAGAGAAAAGATGCTGAATTTACAAAAAGGACATATGTATTCACCATTCCTCCCTGTAGTCAGCCAGAAGGGAGATCAAGTTTTAATCCTTATTAGATGTTTATAATCCTATGTAAGATTATTATCTCCAAACTACTGAATGTCGATACTAGTGGTGCTCCACTCTACAGGACCAGAACAGCAGAATTCTCAGCAGAAAATCTTAAATTGTCCCAGCAAAGGCTAAAAATTTGCAAGCAAGTAACAGAAAATATAGATTATTTGAAAAGATGATTGGAAGTAAGTTTTATATGAAGGATGCAGGAGAAAGAGAGAGAGAGAGATCCAATATTTATAGAAATGCCTTTCAAAATGTAGGGTGCATAGGATCACCTAAGGTTATTGTTAAAATGAAAACTTGACCTCTGTAAATTAGTGCTGAGGTTTTAGCAAACAAACTCACAGGAGATAGTGACACTGCCAAAGAACCTCACTTGGAGTGCCAGGCCCCGAATACTCAAGCAAATAGGTTAGTGTTGAAATTTTTTTAAATTGGGGCTATCCAACATAGTAGCCATAAGTCACAAGCGGCAATAGAGGAATTCTGATTTCCGCACAAATTCAAGGTAATACTAATAGATGTTGTAGTTGTAAATATTCATGCGGCAAACATCTAAGAATCTAGACTCTTTCAATCAAGAGGTTTCCATAGACTTTAGTCACTTCCTTCTATTAATTAGCAATTGATGGTTAGCAGATACACTGTGTCCTCTAATGAAAAGAGTATCTTTTGGGGCTTACTCATCTTGTAACTTAGTTATAATTTTTCAACACATATTTAGTAGTCACTCCCATGTACAGGGCATTATGTGAAAACTCTAGGACCTCACAACCTAGCAAGGAAGGATGTGAATGCCATTGACAGCTGTCCCCAGTAAGAAGTGAGAAATACCAGCTGTGTAGTGGCGATGATAAGGTTGAGCGGACATTTGTCCTCTCCGATGAAAACGATCAGGAGAATTTTTTGAAGGAGACTGTGACCTGGCTCTTTAAGATGAAAATGAATTATGATATCTTAAGTATTGAGAACAACAGCTTCATGATTCTTCCCTTTTGTTCAAAAGGAGCATTTTTAAATGGTAAAGTTGGTAGCACTGAGTTGTCCTTCCCCACACCTTTTCTTTTCCTTTCAATTTCATAAACATTAACCTTGGGGTTTAGATAAATACAGGAAGTAAAGGACACAGAAAATGAGGGCAAGGAGAGAACAGAAATGGAAATTGCTGCTTTTTTCTCCCCATATACTTCCTCTCTTCAGTGCAAAATAACTTGTTCTTAGATTTGAGAAATGCAACCATAAACCCGTTTGTCAGGATACTGAAGGTACGTGCTCGAACTATACATTTCAAAACATTTGAGACTCAGAAATGGTCTAAATATATCATCCTTGCAGAAAAATTTCCATATTTATAAATTATACATGGACCCACATTACCCTCCTATCTAGGTATTCATCCATCCATCTATTAAAGGCAACTTTATCCTGAGGGCCCTACCGGGATTCCAATTGGAAGAATCCGCGTGGAACAGCCTGAGCGTCCAAGGTCCTGCTTTGTTATGGTTTTTAGTTAAACACCTCTAAGCACCGGGTGCCTCCCAGTCTTCTGAGACATGGAGCTGCACGCTCTGGCTTTGCATGGGAGCTCACCAAGGATCGGGCTTGGATTTGTCCCACCTTGAGGAAGGAGCAGGTATTGCGGGTGTGCACGCAGGTGGAGGATGAAGGCTGACCCAGAGAGTCGCAGCTGCGTCACACAGTCCAAACCAGAATCACTACCATCTGCTTACACGGCTACTGAAGAGCTCATAAAATAGTTATTGGATGAGTTACAGAATATCCTACGAATAGTATTAAGTATTTTTGCAACAACAACAAAAAGGCTCAAAAAAGAAAAAAGGAACCTCACTTCCATGGAAATTGAGTTTCTTCAAGACAGAGTCTCGGCAGCATCTGGCTACCTGGTTGAGGTGCTGAGGCCCGAGCGGTCAGGGCCCAGTGTGTTCTATATGGAAGCATCAGCAGGGTCTCGCTAAGACATGGCTGTGCTGTCCAGGGACCGGATTAGGGAGAATACGGACAGCTTGTGGATTTCACCTGTCTCCTAATTCCTGGACGTTACCCAATGAATAGAGAAAAGAGGGCAGAGTGACTCGGGACCTTGGGACCTCGGGACCCACGGAAACAAGGGGTGGGTTTCCTGGGTTCTCGCTAGTTTCACATGTTCCAGTTTTGAAGCTGGAAATGCTAGCAATCCAGAAACAGCACTGCGTGTAAACTGAAGAAGCCTCAGCAACAAGCTGCCCTCTCTAGTCGAGGCACAGCAAGGGGACATCTCCAAGACAGAAAACCTGCCCCGTTACTGTTCTACACCAGCCTAAAACTACTGAGAAACACCAGCACAGACTAAGTGGGTACTGAGACTTCCACATTCTTGAGCCCAAAGGCCAACCCCCATGGCGCTGTGGTGGTACAGAGGAAGCCCGGTAAGGTGCAGAGACCTCCATTTCTTGAGTGGACACAGCGGTTCAGTTGCCGGGATGCTGCCAAACACAGGTGCTCAGAGGGAAGCTTGATTTGCTTGTGACATGTAAAGCAGTCAGTGGGAAGAGTGGGTTCTCTAAAGCAGCTGCCTCCCAGGGAAGCAGCTGATTTAGGATTTTGTGGCAATGCACAGGAGCGTGTGCAGGCTGTAGAAAAGAGGGTGAGGTTAGAGAGGTCACGCTTCCTTGCAGTATAGATTGTATGTTCCAAAGTCTTAACTCAAAACCGGCTTCCTGCAGCTTTCATCTGTTTTGGTTTATGCTGCTCTGGCCCCCTCGGAGCCCAGTGGTGCAAGAGAAGCCTGCCTGGAGCATCCTCTGCAAAGCAGATGGAAGAGTAAACTATTTCCAAATCTCTGCACCTGTTCTGTGTTCCCGTTTGGCTACATCCTGCACTCTCGGGTTATGGTCTGTAAGGTAATGAGTGGTGGTCAGCAGCCCCTACTTCCATGATACCTGACTATACCAGAGGAGGAGACAAGAGCTCCACCGCCATCCAGGAGATAATTCTAAAATTGAGGTGGAAAGAGAAAGGAATATCTGAAACAGTTTTTAAAAGGCAAATCAAGATCTACCCAAATCCAAGGCTTAAAAATGTAATTACAGTAATCAAGACTCTGGGATTCTTGGCTGAAATTTAAAGTTACAGACAATGAGTGTGAAAAGGCCTCTGTGCTGCAACCAACTTTACAGAACGGAGTTTTCTTTTTTAAATAAAATCTTCACAAGTTGGAAAAAAAAGCATTTTGGATTAGACATTGAAACTGACTTGTAAGGCTGGCTCTGGACACCTTGGGTTAGGTTAAGCCTTAGACGGCAGTGGCTGCCAACCAGCTCCCTTTTAACGGGTCTGGAGAAGCAACCAAAGATGGCCCAAGTCCCCGGGCTCCTGCCACACACATGGGAGACCCTGAAGAAGCTCCTGCCTTCAGCCTGGCCCAGCCCCTGTCCTTGTATCCATTTGAGGACTGAACCAGCAGATGAAAACACTCTTTCTTTTTCTCTCTCTGTAACTCCGCCTTTCCAAATACATAATCTTTTACAATATTTAAAAAGCTTAATTGTAAGTAATATTTATATAAAATGTAGCCTTATGTTTTTAAAAATATTTTTAGCATGATTTATGAAATAAAAATCCAGCTGTAAAGTCAAAATTCAATCTGTGATTTGGGACACTTAGGGTTGCAAGCAGGTAACTTTCATAATATGACCACATATGAAGAAGTTATGCATTTAGGAATAAAAGTTCTGTTTATGGCTGGCCTATGAAAATTAGCATGTTAGCTCAAGTAAAACCCTAAATCTAAATTACATGTATCAAGAACTAATGAGTTGACCAGAACTTTAGTGTAAAATACATATATATGTAATATATACATGTATAGCATACTTTTCTTACACATTAAAAGCATACTCTCAAAACTCACAGCTACTATTTCTTAAAATTTACTTATTTGAGAGACACACTCCCATTGGCTGATTTACTCACATGCATACAACAGCTTGAGATGAGTTACCTCAAAGCAAGGGATCAGAACTCAACCCAGGTTTTCCATGTGGTTGGAAAGAAGCCAACTGCCTGAGCCGCACCGCTGCCTCCCGAGACCTGTCCTGGCAGAAGCTAGAGTGACGAGCCAGAGCCAAGAATTGAATTCAGGAACTCTGGTGTGGGAGGCTGACCTTGGGAAAAAAACTCTTTACTTATTTGAAAAAGAAAGAGAACGAGAATCTTTCATCCTTTAGTTCATTCTGCAGGTCAACAGCCAGGGCTGAACCAGGCCAAAGCCAGGAAGCACGAGGCAGGAGCTTCTTCCAGGTTTCTCGTGTGAGAGTCAAGGACCCAAAGATCTGAGCCATCTTCTGCTGCCTTCCCCAGGTCCATTAGCAGGGAGCTGGATAGGAAGTGGAGCAGCTAGGACACAAGCTAGTGCCCACCTGAGATGCTGCCAGCCAAGTGTCATTGCACTTATCTGGAACCTGGCATTTTTATTGCTCTCAACACCAGATTAAATGCCACCACTCATAGTTATTATGGTTAACTCATTGAAACTAATTTTAAGTCAGAAAAACTTGCTAAATGCAAATTACTATTAATATCACTGAAGTTTTTAATCTGACATAGGGACTATATTCTATTTTAATCACTAATTTTAATCATTTAGTTGGTTGACTCAATTCTTACTCTCCTGCAAGGTTTTATTGATGTGTAGTTCATTAGTTTAAAAAATTTGCATATTTTAGCAACATTGCTTAAAAGCTATTAAAGTTTGAGCCTCAAATTGAGCTATCACTAATATCAAGGATTTGTACAATACTTCAGGACTTAAAATATGTTGACATGAGTTAGTGGCATTTGACCTTTCAGCAAACTCTTAAATCACTGTGCAGATTTTCCAGCATGTATTAGTCAGTTTCTCAAGGCCATGTAGCAAAGACATGGATGCAGGTGTCAAACCCAGTAGCTTTACTTAGCTGCCTATCTGGTTTCCTAGAGGCAAACATTTCAGACCCACGAAGTAGTCCAATTTACTGAATAATTCTGTAGTCAGTAATGATGCTACCATGGCAATAACTTCACAAAAGACAAATAATTATATTTTAGAAGTAATGCTCTACTATTTCTTTTCATGAAGACATCATCGTCAAAATACTATTGGTGTTATGAGCCGTGAGCTTATCTGAAATGAATGGAATTCAGTTGCCCTGACTTCAACTCAGAAAGGAGAAGCAGCTCCTGACCCAGAGTATAACAAAGCAGAGAAAAATGAAGAGGAACACGCCTTTGAAAATGACTTGGTAATTGCCTCAAAATATGAACCACTGCTTTATCATTTAAACCTCCCCAAGGCCTGACATTTGCTAATCACTTGGAAATCAGCATCTCAGACTCCGTGAATGCTTTGGCTGCTCCTGCTTCTCCAAGGTGGGAACAGTGCGTATCATCAAGATACGATTATATCAGTTCCGTGCATGTTTTAAATCATGGCCCAGCTGCCCTCTCCCGCCCACTGGAGCGTGTCTGTGTCCTCATTATTTGCATGCTTAGCATGCCACTTGCCTCTTCATTTCTTGTGCTGAGAACCTCTTCTCCGAGGTGTCCTGGTAATGCATAATTGCCCATGTCCAACCTATAGATCAGACTCCAATGTAATCTGCAAAGCAAAGTAAATACAGAGGAGGCTACACATAATTTAGATCTCATGTGGCAATGATTAAGTTATCTGATTCCAGCTTTCACATTTCCCTGTTTACCACTTAATATTCTCCCCACTGTCTCTTCACAACAAATACTTTCTAGTTCATTTGGTGTTCCTCAGTGTTATTTCACCTTGGTTTTAAAAACCACTCCCACAGAGCCTTTTGTATTTAGAAGTTTTGGGAACTGGATGTCTCCTCTCCCCTGACTTCTGAGCTGTGGCAACACGGTCTTCTACTTCTCCCTTTTGGGGACAAGGACAGGGCCACATACTAGTTTTAAAAGGTAATAAATTAGGTCAATAATGTGTTGTGGGCAAAGGCTTTTCAAACTTCTGAACATTACCTTTAAAAAGGTCCAGATTTGCCTTTGTAAATTCTTTTGCAGTGAATAGAACAAAATACATTTATGGTTGAGCTAAAGAATCATTGTTGTGGCCAAGAAGTGATGTTGGAAATTATCATGCTGTCCTTGTGGGTAGGAAGGTGAGGAAGACACCAAGCCCTCAGGGTATAGTGTGGGGAGATGCAGTCTAACGTGACCTAGAACCTGGACTCCCAAAGGGAGCTAGGATGGACTTCAGGAGCTCAGGAACATCATCAAGCCACAGAGAAAGGAGTTAGGCCTCTGCTGCAGCAGGAAAGATCTTGCCTCAGCATGACTGAATTCCAGTCCTGAGTCCACTTGCAGTTCCTTGGGCATGTGCACCGTGGGAGGCAGTGGGTAATGGCTCCAGGCCTTGGGTTCCTGCCACCCACGTGGGAGAGACAGATTGAGTCCTGAGCTCTTGGCTGCGGCCTGGTCCGACCCTGTCTGTTGCCAGCATCTGGGGGAGTGAATGAGCAAATAAAACCAATCTCTCTCCTACTCCTCTCTTCCTATCCCATTCCTCCCTCACTCTCTTCTCTCTCCAGCTCTGCCTGCTGCCTTCCAAATAAATAAATAAACAATATCTTAAGAAAAACTATGTAAAATAATGTGACTGTGTTTCCATACCAGCCCACCAATACCACCTGAGAATTTGTTAGAAATGTTAGCAGTTCTTGGAATAAGGGCACCACTACCGGTGTGGTCATGAGCCCTGATGCATGCTCAAAGTTGGGAACCAATACTCCAATACATAAAGGACTAGCCTTCCTCACGTGACCCTTCCTCATCTCCTCCCACTCCCTACGTTGGTCAGCTCTGGTCACACTGACCTTGCATCACCCCGGGTGTGTTCTACCTTAGCACGTGGGTGTTGTGAACTTCTGTCTAACTTAACCACTCTTCTTTCAGATGTTCAAGCATTCTTTGAAAATTTCACAGAAAAACATTAGCGTTAACAGAGCAGTTTACTTTGGTACAGAACATTTATGAGAGTCATGCAATTTTTTTTTTTCCTAATAGGCATGTTCCATGACATTTGGAAGCATTTTCATACACGCTGCCAGTGACCAGGCCAATTGTTACCTTATCAAAAAGCTCAGTCCAGCAGCCCTACTAGAAAAGCCACAGTGCCCGAGTCCATGCTAGCAGCATGCTCGCCCCACTTCCTGCTGCTCTCTTCCATTCCTCTAAACCACGACCCACTAGGTGATCAACTTGTGAGTGACGTTTTTTGCTTACAGTTTGCTTCTCTTGCCCCACTAGAGTAAAAGCTCCACAAAAACAACCCTTGCTGTGTTCCCCGAGTTCCCAGAATAATGTTTAGCACTAGTAGGTTCTTACTAAGTAACTATTAAAGTAATGAATGAATTTTCAAAGAGATCCAGACCTTACAAGAAAAGTTCTGTTCAGAAGAATTTCAGTCATCTTCTCTGATAGGGGAATCTTTCTGGACAAGTACATTATTTCCTACTGTCTCCGCTGTTACATGGTTGGGAAGAATGAAATACAAAGTGTGGGAAAGGAAAGGCAGTCTGGTGTTGCAGAAGTGACCAATGTTTGGGCAAACCCCTAGTTTATTATATTTTACATTTCATGTTATGATTTTTGAGCTTTTGAAATAAATACATACTAACTCATTTAATCCTTGAAAGAAACATTTCAGACAAAAATTATTCTTCCTTTCTAAATGAGAAACCTGGGTACAGAAGGGGTAACATTTTGACCAAGTTTACACAGAGCAGGTAGGAGTTGAACCTGAGTCTCACTCCACTGCGTAACTCTTAACATCTATAGTGTATTTAACCATTCCAAAATCAATTTTTAATACCTATATGTTAGCACTTAGAATCTATTACTGAAATTATCCATAGTTATGTATTCACTACTACACTGAAAAAAGAAATGTTAAAAATAGCCCCATATCTGCTTCCTCATCACTGCCTATCCAGGATCCTGCATGATGCTCATGAGTGGGTGGATGGAGGCTGTGTGGCTGCACAGACAGATGGACAAGGATATAGATTTCAAGCGGGCCACTCCATTCAGCTCTTAGATGATTACACAATTCCTTGAATTCCAGAAATGAGTTAATAAGACTTCTTTTTCCTTAGCTTAAATATGTCAAATGAGTCCAAGACTTACTGCAAAAGCATGTAGGATATCAAATAAGGGAAACTAAATGATAAAGAAAGAAGTTTGTTTCTTGGTACTTTTGGCCCCAGGAAGATGAATTTCCCAGCCATCCTGTTTCTTTCCCAAGAAGATAAAGAGCAATCCTGGCAGGTGAAACCAAAGGTCCCTGGGCTGTGCCCTTTGCTCCGTGTGCGCTGGAGGGCTGAGCTGGCTTAGCTTTGATGACTGATCCATAAGTTCTAAGAATAATAGGACCCAATGATAGAAGCTAAAAAAAAAAATAAGTTATTCTCAGAAGAGAAGGAATGCTGAAAATGAAAACTGCACTCTGGCTGCCTGAACATCCTCGGGAGGCTATTAAGCCCAGTTCCCTCTTGCTTTGTCTATGTTTACTAAACACCACATTCCAGAGACATTTATTGGTGCTTAAACATGAGTTCTTATAGAGGGTATCATAGCAGAGGCCACGGATTGCTCTCAGATCAAGGCCTTCCTCTGACCACTGAGGACCACAGCCCCCTGTGGGGTAATAAAGTCTGGAGCCTTTGCATCACAGAATCCAAGCAGCCCATGTCAAAGATGTTGGTGCCACCTTAAAACACGCAGATACGTGCAACCGTTGGGCATGATTAGGTCACCTCCCTTGCAGCAGGTAGCTTTACAAATGTGGTCACTGCTGACCCTCGAGGTGCCACACCCACGTCAGCAGTGAGAGGAAGCTTCTCTCTACAGCACAGGAATCAAAACTTGTAGTGCCACTCTCCCAGCTCAGCCCGGTCCAGTCCTAGGGCAGCTGCCCCTCATGCCCCGTCAGGTTTCAAAGTGGAGCAAGTAAGCAGCCGTTCCTGCACCCAGTCTACAGACTCTGACGCCTAGGTTGCTAGTGAAATCCAGAAAGCTGCCTGTAATTTGTAAGAGTTCTTCAGGTGAGTTTGAGGCACAATCAGTTTCAGGCAATACTAACAAGATTTTGAGTCCAGTGTGATTTTCAAATATCATTGACTTTTAAAAAATGAATGTGTCACTAGATATGACAGTCTCCATTACACAACTACTGTACATTGCCTTAAATGAAAAGTCATGGTACAAAATCAACAATAGAAAGGAAAATAGAAATTTATAATGCCATGAAGTTAAATGACATGTTACTAGATATGACAGTCTCCATTACACAGCTACTATACATTCCCTTAAATGAAGAGCCACAAAACAAACTCAACATCCGGGGGAAAAAAGAAATTAACAACACCAAGAAGTTAAACAACATGACTCTTCATTTGAGGGGATGTACAGTAGCTGTGGAATGGAGACTAACATCCAGATGTGAGGATGCAGTGTGGTATGCATTTCTGTTTCCAGATAAAGATGGATTTACAATGAAACTGTTTACTATATCTTGACAATAGGATTCTGGACTCTCTGCCATTGTCCATGCCCGCAATGATGAACATATGACTGAGTATGAAGAACTATATGTTAGTAATGATATAGAGGAACTAGGTAGGGAGGGGGGAGGGAATAGGGGAGGAGATAAGGGAATGTGGAACTGTATCATAAAATGATAACAATAATAATAAAATGTAAAAAAAATGAAGGTGTCTTTAAATTCATTATGACATGTTACATTCTATGAACACTTCAACAATCTACAAAAATGCACAAGAAACAATAATTCTAAGGTCTTATTCCCAGAAGTAAATACTGCTAGCATTTTGGAGGGAATCTTTCTGAATAACTCAACTTGCATCATTTTAAGTCTATCAGTTATCTAAATGAAATTTGCAATGCCTAATAATTGTTCTATTAATCAAATATATGTATCCTAATGACAGGCTTTTACAAAATTTGTATAGAAAAATTAGAAATAATAATTAGGCTGCATAGGAACTAGGAGAATATCTTGTGAAAAATTATTAGATATTTAATGCTTACTAAATGACACCCCCATATTAGAAATTTGGGGCTTAGTACCAGTAAAACACCATAATGTGAAACACAAACTTTATATAGATATAAAACAGTCTTAGAAAGTAAGGAAATGAAGGCAAGTATTAGTAAAAGTCTAAGGCAGATAAAATAGAATCGGCAGAAACAATTCAGGATTTCAAATATTAATTTCAGATTAAGAATTTTTATGTAATTACATTTAAATGTGCTCATCTGAAATTCAACACTTCCTTCTTATAGAAAGTTAAAAAAAAATCAGGTGTGGAGGAAAAGTCACCTGGAACTCTATTCCCCAGATATAACAATGTGTTGGGCTCCAAGTTTCTGTACTAAAGACTGTAGGGAAATAATCTGAGGATTAGTACTAGCATATAGAGTTTTAATATCAATGAAATTGAAGCAGAAGACTCAAAAGAACTAAAAGATTTTCCTGCTCCTCAGCTTCAATCTGCTGCCAGGGATCTGAAAACATCCTAAGACTGTGTTCTGGGGTTCAATACTGTGGCACAGAGGGTTGAGCTGCCACCTGCCATGCTGGTATCTCACGGAAGAATTGGTTCAAGTTCTGGACACTCAGCTTCCAATCCAGCTTCCCACTGAAGAGTCTGGAAAACAGTGGGAGACAATCCAAGTGCCTGGACTCCTGACACCCACATGGGAAGCCTGGATGGAATGCCAGGCTTTGGCCTGGTCCACCCCAGGCCAATGTGGACATTTAGTCAGGGAATCAGATGATGGAAACCCTGTGTTTCTCTCTTTTTTCTGTCACTCCAGCTTTCAAATAAACTGTTTTTATTTTCGTTTTCTGTTTTGTTTGTTTTTTAAGAATGTCTATTGCATGATGCTGTCAAGTTTTTCTTACGCCCTCTCAACTAATTCAGGCATACCATCTCTATGTAAGCGTGAGAATGGGATGCTGAGAATTCTGGCCAGAGCCTTCCTGAACAAGATAGGATGAGAAGGAGCAGGTGTTGAGTCCAGAAGTCAAGATGCTCATGTCTCACACTGGAGTGCTTGGGGTCGACACCTGGATCTTTCTTTTTAAACTTTATAATATGTAATTTCCTTTTTAATTTTTTTGCAGATATATCTGATAGCAAGTTCTTTTATGCAGTCTTTACTATTTAACAACAATCATAGGTGTTTAAAAGAATTTTATGATACAATTCTATAGGCTCTGGGATTTCCCTTACCCCCTATGCAAATCCTAACCCCTCCCCGCCAACTTCCCCTATATTATTACCATAACGTAGTTATTCATAAGTAGTCACAAGTCCATTCTGCTATTTAAGTTTATCCTGACACTGCGGGTTTGGACAATGGCAGAAGTGTCCAGAGTCTTATTGTCAAGATCTATTTGACAGTTTCACCAGCTCCCTGCTGATGCGGGCCCTGATGATGGCTGCATTGTTGGGTTCGCGTCACCCCTATGGGGTACCTGGGTTGAGTTCCAAGCCTGTATTTTCATCCTGGCCCTGCCCCAGTTGCCCAGTTACTGTGGGCATTTGGGAAGTGAAGCAGTAAAATGCTATTCTCTTTTTCTGTTTCTCAAGTAAATATAAAATGATTTCAAATGTTTTTGAAAAGGGAAGAAACTCTTAGGTAAAACAAAGGTAATAATTTCAGAAATTTTAGAATTTAAACTCATTAATTTTGTCTTTTCTAGTATAATTTTCCTACCTTCCTCCATGTGGTTGTTTATGATATGGAGAGACTGAGAACTAATTGGTGAGGTTGCTGCAGGAAAGGGACTTATAACATTGGCTCTTTGGGAAGAACATTTGCCTCAAGTGGACACTGGACAACCCTTTGGGACATAGCTTGACTCAACCCTCTCCTCTTCTCAGTCACAAGCGTTTAGGAATACCTTTCTTATCAAGGCTGGCAATTGTATGTCGGATATGAAGTCTTACATGACAGTGGAATATGGCAGACATCGACAAGAACAGAGACATGATCAAGGGCATAATGTGTCTTGGTGCATGAACTGAGCATGGGAACAAAGGATTGTGGGAATTTAGAGTGGATTCCAGGGACATAAATTAGGAGTTGCAAAGCCTGCCTAAGGAGCATCTGGAGATTTACAGATGACATTCGCGCTGCGTCTCAGGAACCTCAGGGAGAGCACGTGCTTATCCTTGCATGCTTTGTTCAAGGGTACTGGGTGCTCACGTGGTTTGTTATAAAAGAATTCCTGCTGCTTTTCATAAATATAAAGCTCGAGTTTACTCTGAGGAAACAATTACTGGGGAAGGTGAAGCCACTGCAGAGAGGGGAACCGCCTATTCTCCTATCAACTTGTATTAAGAATAATAGCAGAGCTCTGTTGTTCCAGAGGGACTAATTTGTCCCTTTGCTTCACAGAACAGTTGCTGGGGACCCCTGGGTAGTGCAGAAAAGTGTGTCTCAGACAACTGTCAACATAGGCCCAGGAAAATTGATGCGCCTTCACTTCATGCAAACTATGCCGACAGCCCTAAATTTACAAATGAAATACAGATTATTTGCATGGTGAAAGAATTCTTTGCTCAAAGCTGCTACTCAATGCTTTTTTTTTTTAAAGTGAAAATTACTCCAATGTGTTTTATAATACAATTTCACGTTCAATTTAATCTACATGCAATTTTGTAGGAGCACATCTTCTGGGTCAAAAGTGGAACGCCAGTGTATTTGTGAACGCCGGCTGTTGGTGGCGTTCAGTGTTCCAACAGGAGCGTTATTGCAGTGGTGTCTTCTCACCACTTCCAGTGTTTTAGGAAAAACAGGAGCCTCACATAAAGCTTTGTAAAATTATGACTGATCCAGCCAGGGGGCAGGGGAGCTCAGTGGGAAAGCATGAAGGTAAACTTGGCCTTAGCTGTGTAGGAACAGGTATTCTCCTGATTAGCTTCTGTGCTGACCAATTAAGCACCCTTCCTCTGAGACTCTTTCTGACTCTAATTAAAACTTGGGGGTCTTTCTGAGTTAAAATGAATCATGAAAATAATGGTTAGAGTTAGTAGCAGACTCTAATGAGACATATTGTGAGAAAGGACTTTACAAATGAGAATGTGATACCTGTATCGGTGGCTGCTATTCTACTCTACCCTTCCACTGACAATCGCAACAAAAATGCCCACTGATTCTAGAGCATGAAGTGAATGAATAAGTCTGCTTCTGCTTGCAAAACACAGCACCACAAACAGGTGTTCAACGGAAATATATTTACCAAAATATCCAACACCACATTTTTTAAAAAAGCAAAAAGCTATGGAAAGCATACTTGTACAGATTCATTAGCCAACAAGCTGATAGGATGTTACAAGCGTGACGCATCACCACAGAAATGGCCTGTGATGGCGCTGTCTGGAGTCACGTTTCCATCTTTCCGCGAGAACTTGTCCCGAGAGTTGCCCAGTGAAGCAGCCTGCAGGTGCTGCAGACCCCTCAGCATTTTGAGCATAGCTTCTCCATGGGAGGCGGGGCAGGGGTGGGGGGACCCTTAAGCAGCAGTAAAGAGAAACAAGGGGTCACTAAGTGAAGTGGGGAGAGCTGCTGAGACCGGAGAGCAAGGGTGGAGAACGAGAGGGGTGGGAGTCGTCACTAAGAAGCAGACAGTTCAATGACAGGCTGAAATGAGGTGAGGGAAAGGAAACATGGAGGGAGGTGGGAGTTAAAGGATCAGTGAAGAGAAACCAGAGAGAAAAGTGACTTAATAGCATCAAAGGAGAGAAATGATATCAGCAAACAATGAACTCAGATAAATACCACAGCCAAGGGCCTGGCGCGTGATAGACTAGTGGCTGAATCCTTGCCTTATGTCCGCTGCGGTCCCATATAGGCAGTGGTTTGTGTTCCAGTTGATCCACTTCCCATCCCTTCCTGTGTCCTGGGAGGGCAGAAGATTTCGGCCCAAAGCCTTAGGACCCTGCACCTTTGTGGGAGACCCAAGGGAAGCTCCTGGCTTTGGGTCTGCTCAGCTCTGGCTGTTGTGGCCACTTGGGAAATGAACCAATGGATGGAAAATCTTTCTTTCTGTCTCTCCTTTTCTCTGTATATCTGCCTTTCCAATAAGAGAAAAAAAAGAAAAAGCAAAAACCACAACAAAGACCAATGTTATGAGTAAGGAAAAGATGTTACAGGGCTTAGAAAGTTTCCACTTGATTTGTGAAACAATGATTCAGAAAGTGATTTCCTAAAGGTAGTTGTTACTTTAAGAATATAATTCACAAAATTATCAGACATGGGGCCAGGTGGTTTGTGGTGCAATAGTTTAAGCTGTCACATGAAGCAGTGGCTTCCAGTCCAGATGACTCTACTTTCACTTCAACTTCTTGCTAATGTGCAGAGGAGACCAGTGGAGAATGGCCCAAGTTTTGGCCTATTGCCAAACAGCACTCCAAACGGGTTGGAGGCATTCTTCTAGAACCCTCTGACTGGGTCCACTCACCTGATACACAGAAAGCCAATCACTGACATGGGGCTGGTGGAAGAAATTAGGCATTTATTGCAATGCTCAGAGCAAGTAGTCAGGTGGCTATCGTTTGACTCCCAGGCTTGCTAAATAGTTGGGGTGAAGATGTTTTGTTTGTTTTTTTTTTAAGATTTATTTATTTTTATTGTAAAGGTAGATTTCCAGAGAGAAAGAGATACAGAGAGAAAGATCTTCCATCCTTTGATTCACCCCCCAAATGGCCACAATGACCAGAGCTGAGCCAATCTGAAGCCAGGAGCCAGGAGCTTTTTCCAGGTTTCCCAAGTGAGTGCAGGGTCCCAAGGTTTGGGGCTGTTTTCTACTGCTTTCCCAGGCCACAAGCAGGGAGCTGGATGGGAAGTGGAGCAGCTGGGATTAGAACCAGTGCTCATATGAGATCCCAGCACATGCAAGGCAAGGACTCTAACCACTAGGCTACCACACTGGGTCCAGGTAAAGTTTCTTCCAGACAGAAAATTGGGGCTGAGAGGTGTGATGTGCAAGGTCCAGGTATGTCAACAATGCCATGATCTTTGGGGTGTTAACAATGGTCTGATGGGTACAATCCATCTTGGGGTTACATGAATGTCGCTAAGTTTTCTCCAAGATTTCCTTTCAAACAACACTGGCTGCTCAGGCTCGTGTTTACAAGCAACAGGAGACCCCTTGTGGTTAGAACCTTGTGGGACTGGTTTGTCTCACTCAGTCTGATGAATTCCTTTTGATAAGGGGAAAGCAAGGAAACGTTGTGCTATGGGAAACTGAAGGGGAAACCTTGGGCGTGATGACATGGCATGAGTCTGTCGGTTTGAGGCCTGGCGCAGCCCTGGCTGTTGCAGCCATTTGAGGAGTGACCCAGTGGATGGAACAGCATCAGTCTATGGAAGAAAAACATCCCATGGGGCACACATAATTCCCGTGCAGTCACAAGCAAGGCAACAGCAGCTCCTGATTCAGCTTTCCCCTCAGTCTGGAAGATGAAAGGCACTTTTCATGATCTGGAATTGACACTCAGTGGTGATTTATTAATTAGGCGAGATATAATTATTACATTCACATGTCTGTTTATGCTATCAATATTAATTATAAGGAAGCGTAACTGTGGCAAAATAGCTTGTTTCTAGTGTCAAAATCAAGTCAGTTCCCTTTTGTTTCCTTTGGGTAATCACATGGGCCCATTCAGGGCTTTTGCCTGGACCCTCCAGTATAAGATGAGGCAAACTGCTGATTTACCAAGCAGGGAAAATGTGTATGCTATGTCTTATTCAGGCCATTAGATATGAATGGGCAGGACGTAAGGATGTCTGGTGCAATAGAATGATCTTCCTTTTATGCATTTATCTATGACAATCAGTCATTTAGAAACGTTAAATTTGTCTTGGGTTGAAGCCAAATATCCCTGAAGTTTGACCCACTGCAAAGGTTCATGGCTCTGGCAAGTAGGACAACACCTTCTTTATCTAGGAGAAGGAATCAGAAGAACTGATGATTCTGGAGGAAAGGGGAGGGAGCTGACTGGGAAGAGCAAGATCCTCTCTGAGAAGATGGCAAAGCGGAGAGAATTTAGTCAATATTGACTGTTAGGTCTTAATCATTGATGTCTGATTAACAAAAGTGAAAGGAGCTCAATGGATGTGCTTCAGATTTGTTCTCTTAATCATATGTAAGTTTTGAATTAAAATTTATTAAAAAAAAAAAAGATAAATTCTACCCATTGATTCTGGAGTATTTAGGAGGAAGTAGCTTGATGTTTAAATGTGGAGTTGTGTAACACTGGTTTCCTGGCAGCTAGAAGTATGCATAGATGGAAGGATTTGTGACAAAACAAGCGGAATATAAAGCAATAATAATAAAATATTAATAATAATAAACCAAGCAGACTGATAAAATTCAGAGGGTGGGTAGAGGGTGTTCACTTTAACCTTTTAAGTTTCTTGTAGGTTTGAATTTTTTTGGGTACTTAAGAATATTCTGCATTTTAATGTGAAAGAAAATTGTTCTGAGGCCTGAGTCTTGAATGCAAATCACACCCAGACAGTTCTTCTGGACTGAGTTTGGTCTCCAACTTTTGAGAAGTTACTTCTGTTCTTAGAAAGAAATTCCTTTTTGAAAGTCGTACCAAGCTACACTATGCCAATAGCTATTGCCCTGCACTGCCATTCTTTAAGATATTCCTTTGCTTATTCCTTCTGAGAGTAGAGTGGGGCAGTTTTTGCTCATGGTGGTATAAAGAAGGAAGAGATGGGGAAAGTGGATGAGACGGCATGATGAGATGCTCAGATAACCAAATGCTCTTAGACAATGGTTTTGTACATGGACTGCTGGTTTTGTTGCGATGGTGGAGTTAGGGAGGTTGCAAAGCAAGCCTGTTAAGTGGTTCCTGACAAGACCACTACTGAGGAAAGGTGCCCACCTCCGGACGCTTAGCTTAAGGGTTCTTTCTCTTTCTTACGTTCTAGAACCTTCATTCAAACTCTAAGAATTTAAGATCCTATTTTCTTTTTTTTTTTTTTTTAAAGATTTATTTTTATTATTTTTTCATTGGAAAGGCGGATATACAGAGAGGAGAGACAGAGAGGAAGATCTTCCGTCCGATGATTCACTCCCCAAGTGAGCGCAACGGGCCGATACTATGCCGATCCGAAGCCAGGAGCCTCTTCCGGGTCTCCCACGCGGTGCAGGTTCCCAAAGCTTTGGGCTGTCCTCGACTGCTTTCCCGGGCCACAGGCAGGGAGCTGGAAGGGAAGCGGGGCTGCCGGGATTAGAACCGGCGCCCATATGGGATCCCGGGCGTGCAAGGTGAGGACCTTTAACCACTTGCGCCACCGCGCCGGGCCCAAGATCCTATTTTCTAAGATTTTTTTTTCTCTCTCTCTCTCTCCTTTCCTCTTTTCTCTCTCTCCTCCCTTTCTCCTATCCTCTCTCCCTCTCTTTCTACTGTTCTCCACTTACTTGCTAAAACCCTATATTAATGATCCATTATATTATTGCAACAGTATGAATACTATTCTTCTGTAATTGTGACTGCCTATGCCTCACCACTTCCATCCAGTGACCGCTAAGTGAAGGGGGCAATGTGAAGAAATCATTGCCTACTCATTGACGCCTACTTAGATCAGAGCTAATTTAATACGTGACTCATCAATGAAATTTGACATTACAGAAAGACACACAGGTCATGTAGTTTTGTTAGGACCTGGATCTGCTCCTGACACCATTCCTCAAAATTCTTTTTCCTTCAGCTAGGATACCAAGTGATACATAATTTCTCCAAATTCTCTTTCCTACTATTCTAAAAAATAAGAAACTGGATTCTCTTTTATAGGTTTGCTGTTACCTATTATCAGAAAAAACAGTTATGCACGCGTGCGTGTACACACACACACACACAGATTAAAAAGACATACAGCTTTTCAAGTTCAACATTTCTAATGCACATTTTCTGTTTTTTCTTCTAGCTAAGTTGCTTCAGAGCCACAGGGAAACACCTTCCAGTTTATTCCTGAGATGGGGTCCCTCCGACTTCCTTGCGATCTTGATGCTTGTCCTCTCCTGACTCCTAATACTTAGATCCAGAATCTCCTTTCTGCATGGGTATCCTGGATGATGGTTCAGAGAGCACCCACAGTGGGCATCTTGTGCAGGCTCAACTTTATTTTCTTTCTTTCTTTTCTTTTTTTCCCCATTTTATTTGAAAGGTGGAGAGACAGAGAAAGAAAAGACTGAAAGAGATCTTTTGTGTTTTGATTTACTCCCCCAGATGCCCACAGCCAGTTCTGGGTCAGGCTGAAGCCAGGAATCCAAAACTCAATTCAGGATTTCTACAAGGATGACAAGTCCCTGATAATTGAATCATTATCAGCTACATTATATCCTGCTTATTAGCCGGAAGCTAGGTTGGACATGGAGGAGCTTGGATTCCAGTTAGGTACTCTCATATGGGATGAGGGTGTCCCAAGCACCAAGTGCTATCTCTCATGTTTTTCTGAAATGCTTGGTTTCAATCCTCTTAACAGTCTTCGTATCCTATAAACAGCTGTCTCTTTCCACCTTTAACTTGAAAGATATGTTTATGAAAAATATGCAGATTGTAGCTGCCTTTTTTTCTGCATTGATTTTAATCTTGTTTTGAGGAAAGACTAGTTTATTTCTTTTTCTTATCTGCTGGAAATATTTTTCTGAACACTTGGGAGCATATTATTGCAGTTCTGAATCAAGGAACTGAATCATCAGCTTCAGTTTAAATGCTCACGATGCCAGTATTGTTAGTGTTATTATCAAAGAATTTCATATTTTCCTGGATAATCCAATGATCATTTCATTCTTTTCTAGTTTTTTTTTTTTTTGGATTATTCAGAAAGCTCAGTAACTACAATCAATCCTCAGAAAACTGGGAAAAGAGTTTGAATCGTGGAATTTCTTAAGACTAATTCTTATTTAAGGATTTTTATTCTCTTATAAACACTGCAATGCCCATTGACATGTATGAGAGCTGGATGGGATGTGCAACAGACTGGACCAGTCTACTGTACATATTGGCAAACACGGGAATCAAGGCAGGGGGCAGGCCTGGTAGAGGTTATCACGGGTTGCTCTGACTAGGCTTCAGCTCCCACTGACTTGTGTGAGGACCAACTGTGTGGTGGGCAGGATTGGGCTGCGCTGCAACACCCATTGGTTTGTGTGGAAGACATGGCTAGAGACAAAACTGACCCAAGAATTGCAACCACCAACATGTGCATAAGCTGATTGAGGCAACATATTGTACCAGATCCTGCATTAGTAAGCACATACAAGAATCAGATCTGGAATCACTTCAGATGAAGTTTCTTCAGGGATTCCCTCCACTGATATGCAGGACTCAGAACCCCAACAATGGAGAGAATTGCAGGTTCCATGGCCTGACTATGGAGTGTATGTATCAGAGCTAGGCCTCCTCAGTGGCTTGGACAGAGCAGTGGACAGCATATCCAGATGCACATGGAGGATATGGCAGTCCATTGGAGTCTGCAGAGGACACCTGGCACCATAACAGAGGATGGAAGACAGCACAAATTGATCAACGACCCCAGCCAAGAGTTGGCAGTGAATATCCGGGCAAATGGAGACTCTAAGGTGGACTATGCAACCAGTAGATTCTGGAGAGATTTCATCATGCTTGGAGTGATTAGACTGGCAGTATAAGAACTGTTGAAACATCAACACCTCTTGAATAGGACCCTCAGAGCATGCCCCACATTGGGGCGGTATCAGGTAACTGTCTTCCATCCCAGGGAGCAGAGACATTTGGGAGGCTGGGTGTGGCTTCTCCCCTTATCTCCCCCAGATATAGGAAAGAAAAAGAATGTGGAAATAACGGTCTCACCCATCTTCCTGCAGCCCCTGCTTGACCCTTATCACCCTAATCAACTATGTAAAAATCATCAAAAATAAAAATAATTATTGTAAAAATATTAAAAAATTAAAACACAGCTATAAAATATATGTAATACATTATTGCATTTGTATACCCTTATAAAAATGATTCCGTAAGATTTAAAAACTATTTTTAAAGGAAAGTTGTTTACTATAGTATGTGTTTGAGATCTTGGTTTGGAAAAGACAGTCACTTTAGAGATTGAAATGCATGGATCAGATTGTGAAAACGTATTCTTGGCTTTCTCACTTGAATTATAGCGAAGTCTCATGATAGGGTTTTCTCCTTTCAAACATGATGATGGGGAGAACTAAGACTGCTGAATAGGGTAAAGATGTGTTCATTTTGACCACAGGAAGATAACAGAAAAAAAGAGGAGGAACTACTTTCCCTGTGTACAGTTGGAAAGAAGTTTGCTCTAAACATTCTGCAAAAAGAAGTGAGAGACGCCATGTAGTAGCCAGTGCAACATGCAGCACGGAGCAAGTTGCTCCTGCAGGCACTGGGTGGATGGGATGCCTTCCTGGAGCGAAGGTACCTGGCTACCAGCAGCAAGGACACGCCATCTTTTACGGCAGGTAAAGGCTCCTGGGCGATTTTATCAGAAGGATGAATCTGCAGTCTTTACTGAGTGTGGCTTGGAGAGTACACAGAGAACAGAATGTCCACATAGGCCCAGAAAGATCCCTTTCTTCAAGATACCCAGACTTATCCTCCAAGGTGGAACCCTTGCCAATCCCGATCAATTAGGAAAATGAAACCTGGAATGTCACAGCTCTTTCCATGGATGGAGAATATATGACAGTAGATCTCCTGCTGAGTAGAAACTTTTCTAGGAGATAGGAACATTGGAAAGAAAATAACTGAAGTACAAGCTGAAGCATTAGAAATGAAGAATTCAAATATGCTAAATAAAAATAAAGGGGAATGCCTTAACAACAGACTACCTGGGGTAGAATAAAGAATATTCAAGCTGTAATAAAAATCTTTAGAATACCTAAGACCCCTGCAAAAAAAGGAAAAAAATAGAAAAACTAAAAATATTGTTTGAGATCTATGGGATACCACTAAATTACCAACATATGTATCTTAGGTATTCGTTAGGGTAAGGAAAGAGAATGAATAAGAAGACTTATCGAGTGAAATAATAGCAGAAAACTTCATTAATTCAGAGAAAGATAGGGCTCCAACTGCAGGAGGCACATAGAACTCTCAGACATGATCAGAAAAGATCTTCATCGAGACACATTAAAGTCAAATTTTCAAAAGTAAAACATGAATAAATGATGCTAAAATGTGCAGGAGAGAAATGTGAGCTTATCTTCAAAGGACATCCAATTAGACTGAGAGCTGACTTCCCATCAGAAACCCTACAAGCCAGGAGAGAATCGAGAGACGCAGTCCAAGCCTTAAAAGGGACAAACTGGCAACACAGAATACTATAAGCAGGAAAGCTCTCATCGATAAATGAGGACAAAATAAAAACTCTCAGAAACAAACAGAAACTCAAAGAATTTGTCACCATTCGCCAAGTCTTACAAAAGACACTTAGGGATATGCTCCCCAAAGAGATGAAGAAAATTATTCAGTATCATGAAAGAATGTGAGGACAAAAAAAAAACTTTTAAAAAAGTACAAAGGAAATTCAAAATAGATGATAGGAATATTTATGAAAAAACGGTAGCACCTATTTATCATTTTTCAATAATACATTTGAATGTAAATGGCTTCCGTTTTTAATTAAAACATACAGAGTTGCTGAATGGGTTAAAAAAACAAGATTCAACACATCATTTACATCAATGAATGGAACTTTATCTAGGACAGACTATGCACAAGATCATTAAGAAAGTCTCAACAAATAAAAAAATGAAATTATGCCATGTGTCTTTTCTGATTACAGAAAAATGAAAGTAGAAATTAATGATTTAAGACTCACCAGAAAATATGAGAACACTTGGAGATTTAACAATACGCTCCAAAATGAAAAGAGTGATAGAAAAAAAATCTAGAAACAAATGAAGATGATAACAAATTTTATCAAAAATTATGAGACACAATAGCAGTGTTAAGAGCAAAGTTTATAGCAAGTAGTGCCTACATAAACTGGAAAGGCATAAAACAAATGATCTAAAATAACCTCAAAGGTATAGAAAAGTTAGACAAATAAAACCCCCAATTAATAGGAGGAAAGAAACAGAGCCAGAATCAGGGTGAGGCAGCTGGGTTTTGTCACACTATCTGCTGCCGAGTGCTGGAACTGGTGTAAGTTATGTCAGGCTGGACCACAGGAGCCACCTCTCTGAACAAGATTGAGATCCAGGTCTGGGAGCGCGCCTTGCTGGGGAACTGTGGGTTTTGCTCTGTTGGACTGCAGTTCCTACCAAACTTTCAGGAAGAACTAATTTAAATTCTTCTCAAACAATTCAAAACAATTGAAAGAGAGGGAATTCTACCAAACTCCTTGAATGAGGCCAGCATCATCTTAATTCCAAAACCAGGGATAGATAAAATGAAAAGAATTATAGACCAGTATCTCTGCAGAATAAAGACGCAAAAACGGTCGAAACACACTAGCTAACCGAATCCAACAATGCATCAGAAATACCATTCACCCAAATCAAGTTGGATTTATCCATGGTATGCAAGGGTAATTTTTACAGATAAATAGATACGTTACATTACATTAAAAAGCTAAAGAATAAAAAAAAACATATGATTATTTCATTAAATATGAGAAAAGCATTTGATAGACCACAGCACCCTTTCATAATTAAAACTTTAAGCATATTAGAAATAGAAGGAACGTTCCTTAACATAGTGCTTTATTAGCATCATATTGAAAGGTGAAAACTTGGAAGCATTTCCACTAAAGTTCAGAGTCAGACAAAGATGCCCACTTGCACTAATGCCATTAGATCTAATTGTAGCCAGAACCTCTAGAAAATAAATAAATAAATTTGTTTATTTAAAAAAATCAGTGATACAAATTGGGAAAAAGGAATTCAATTTACAGCTGACATGATCCTATATAAGGATCTTATATATAGAAAAAGACTCCAACTCCAGTAAGAGACCTCCGGAACTCTGAGAGCATTTGATAGAGTTGTAGTATATAAAAATCAACACACAAAAATCAATAGCCATTGTACACACACACAAAAAATGCTATGACTCAGAAACAACTTGTAAGGTCAGTCACATTCACCAGCGTTACCAAACTTTAAATTCCTCAGAGTAAATTCAATCAAGGATAGGAGAGATTTCTATAATGAGGTGTATAAATCATTAAAGAAAAAAAATAGAATGCACAAAAGTGAAAAAATCTTCCATATTCACAGACTTGAAGAATTATGAAAACGTCCACACTTTCAAAGGAATTTACAAACCCAACATGATCCTAATCAAAATTTCAAAAAACATTCTCTTCATATCTAGAAAGAAAACGTTCAAATTCATATGAAAACACAAGCTACTCTGAATGGATAAGCACTCATGGACAACATACTAAAGATGTTTATATTGTCAATATACACTGCAGGAGAGCTGTAATCAAAGTAGTTTGGTACTGGCATTGAAATAGACTTTTAGACTGACAGAACAGAGTAGAAACCCCAGAAATTAAACCGTACAACTACAATGAACTAATCTGTATCAAACCGACTAAAATGAATTCCTTAAGGATGGCAGTCTCTTTAACAAATGATGTGGGGGGCCCCGGCGCGGTGGCGCAAGTGGTTAAAGGCCCTCGCCTTGCACGCCCGGGATCCCATATGGGCACCGGTTCTAATCCCGGCAGCCCCGCTTCCCTTCCAGCTCCCTGCTTGTGGCCTGGGAAAGCAGTCGAAGACGGCCCAAAGCTTTGGGACCCTGCACCCGTGTGGGAGACCCAGAAGAGGCTCCTGGCTTCGGATCAGCATGGTATTGGCCCGTTGCGCTCACTTGGGGAGTGAATCAAAGGATGGAAGATCTTCCTCTCTGTCTCTCCTCTCTGTATATCCACCTTTCCAATGAAAAAATAATAAAAAAATAAATCTTAAAAAAAAAAAACAAATGATGTGGGGAAAACGGGATGTAAGGGGTTGATCCTGTGGCATGGAGCATTAAAGACTGCCTGAGTTCGTGGTGTCCCGTATGGACACTGGTTCAAGCCCTGCCAATGTGCCTGGGAAAGCAGGGTTCCTACACATATACAGGCGAGCTAGAAGATTCTGAAGCTTAGCTTTGGGCACCCAGCTCTGGACATTACAGCCATTTGGAGATGAACTAGAGGATGGAAAATTGCTGTTTTCCTCTGTGTAACTCTGCCTTTTAAATAAATGAATAATCTTAAAACTAAAATTGGATCTGTGCACACAGAGGTATGAAACAAAACCCCTATTTCACACTTAATGCAGATATCAACTTAAATAGGATCAATGATCTAAATCTTCAAACTGATGTGGTCATATTATCAGATGAAAATACTGGGAAACTGTAAGATGTTGGCATAGGCGAAGACTTCTTGGAAAAGACCCCAGAAGCATAAGCAATAGAAGCAAAGACAGACAAATGAATTACATCAAGCTAAGAAATTTCTGCACTGCAAAGGAAACAATCAACAAAGTGAAGAAGCAACTGACAAAATGAGAGAAAATGTTTGCAAACTATGCGACTGATAAAGGAAAAATAGCCCGGATTTGTAAAGAGCAGGAGAAACTCAACAACGAAACAGCCCAAACGACATGAAAAGGCAGTTTTGAAAGGGTGACATATAAAAGGGCATCTAATACATGAAAAAACAATGTTCAGGATTACTAACTCTCAGGCAAATACTAATAAAAAACCACATTTCACCCCAGTTAGAATGGCTATCACCCAAAAAACCAAAAAAAAAAAAATCATAAATTCTGATGAGGAAATAGAGGAAGAAGTACGAATGCAAATTAGTACAATAATTTTGGGAGACAGTATGGAGATTCCTCAGAGATCTGAAACAAAATCCTGAAACTAGTCCAGAAGATTTACCTAAATGAAAAAAGAAAAATCAGCATAGGAGGAGGATCTTGGTACATCCATGCTCACTGCAGCTCAATTCACACAGCTAAGCTATGGGGTCAACACAAATGTCCACCAACTCTTAACTGGATAAAGAAGACATGAAATATACACTTAATAGAACACTACATAGCCATGCTGTCTTTTGCAATGGAATGGATACAACTGTAGACTATAGTGTTTAGTGAAATAAGCTAGTCTCCCCAAAACAACAAAAAAAATTTCTTTGATGTGTGGTAGTTAATATAGATTATATATATGAACAAAACAGACATCTTGTGATTTGATTGTTATTTTTGGTCCTTGTTTTGACTCCTGTGGTCTTTCTACTTTTTACTTGTTAAATCCTGGGGTTAATGGTGCATTAAGTTTGTGATTATAGAGGGAGTTAAAATTATGATTTTGAAAATTTTAAAGAGAAAAACGAAAGGAAAGGAGCTGGGTGAAGAGGAGGAAGGATGAAGGAGAGGAATATGGTTATCTATTTATACCTATGAAATTCACGAAACTTGCTCTCTTTAACAAAATTAAAAAAAAATAAAGGGTGGTTATAAATTTTAGGTCAGTTTAGTTCCCTCAGCAGAGAATGAATGCCTAATTTATAAAACCAGGACTGACTTTCAATTCCAGCAAATGTTAGGGTCCTTCAAAAATTTCATGAAAAAAATATTTACCATGAAAAATTATACATAGATTTCAGATCTTCTAATTTATTTTTTTTACCATTTTTTTCCCAAATACCCTCACACGTACATTTTCCCCCTCCATCCCTCTCCTCATCAAAATGTTCATGAAGTGAGAACAAAGAAGGCAGTGTGGCACCGTGTGGCACCCCCATCTCCTGCCAGTGTCTCCCATTGCTGAGTGTCGCTGAGAGCCAGTTAGCTAAAGAATCTCCTTAACGGGATCTTCTAGACTTGACACCTCAGCCCTGCAGGATAAAGCAGGAGACCCTGAGAGATCTATGTAAAGATCAAGAGACAAGGAGCACAAACGCTCTGGCAAGCCCATTGCTCTCACTGGAAGCCCCGTTTATATAAAAGATAGTGTGTGGAGACATCTGTTAGGGGAGTTTGGTTAAATTAATACAAGAAATAGCACGGCTAACTTTCCTCTGTAGTTTTATTTAATTCTCACCTAGAACAGCACTATCAGTGTCCAGCTGATTCTAAGGATGATGGATTCCAAGCAAGTATAATGCTTTCAAAGTGTAATCACTGTTATGGAAAGCTAAGAAAAGAGAATATTTTAAATAAAACACCCACTGAAAGGACATTTTATTCATCAAAATTAAAACGGCCTAGTTACCAAAATGCCTACTTTCTTTTCCCAAAAAGAGTAACTTATTTATGACTTCACATTTCAAAATATCAATAAAGGCTATATGCTGAACATCTGGGCAATAATCAGATCTCCCCAAGAAAAAACTCACAAATCGTCTCATTTTGATTCAAAATAAAATCTATCTGTGCAATCAGTGCAAAAAGATAATCCTTTTACACACCCATCTTATAATAAAAGGGTCAATTTTCGATGTCTGTACCTTGTGCATTTGAGTGAATATTTTTTCATAAATACATCATCTTGTTTGCTTACACTAACCTGGCTGTGCTTTCAAAATTTGGCTAACATAAATGTCTAAATATGTTTTTTTTTTGGTTAAAAGTATTTGTAATTAGAAATGTTGGTTTATCATCAACGAAAACTACTTTCCTTGCCTGCACTGATGGGTTTTGTCAGCCACACACTGCCTATCAGTTTTCTAATTTGTAATGTGAAATGATGGTACTTTTTGACAGTAACTAAAATGATCTATTGCCATAAAGATATAGTCTCATGGTTATAAGAAAGATTTATGATTCTGGTTGTAAGAAGATATTTTACTTCTCAGCAACATTATAGCCATGGCTGGAAGCCCAACAAAATCGAAATAAATGTGCAGAATGCACAAGCTTGTCAGGTAATAAAAGAAGTTCTTCAAATCAATGGTAAGGGGACAGAAGGGGCTGGGGCTTGATTATAAGGTTTAATTTTAATGTTATCTTGTAATTTTATCTCAACCATTTCTAGGCCTGTGTCTCTTATATTTAGGAAAGTAATGTTTCTTTAAAAATACCTGAAAGGCAAGAAGGGTAGACTAAGTGCTTTTAAATATCCTGATTTTATAATCCCACGTCCCAGTATTTGTTTTCATGGACACATTAACTACACACAAAGAATGCTTCCAGGAACTGACTGCATTCAGACTCCCTGCTATTGTGCAGAAAAGCCCTTTTCTGACTAAATGAACTGCAATTACACATGGGAGCAGCAGCACAGTTAGATTTAGGCTTGGAAACTTACGGTAATCTTTGTTGTTGTTGTTGTTAGATCCAACCATTACTGGGAAGTAATGATTAGGAAAATCAGGTCAACCTAGTCATTCTGAGGTCCTTGTCCAAAAGGAAGGGATTCCAATTAAAACACAATGTGGCAACCTTAAGTGATATCTATTTGTTCAAGTGAAATTACTATACAAAAGGACAAATTTAAAAGGACTATTTTCTGAAATATGGGACAATTAAGAACAATTAAACCTAATAATATACACTGACAAATACCTAAAACAGAAGTCAGAATTAAAAGGTGAAATAGGTAAGTATCAGCGTCGTGTGTGATTTTAATAATGTCAGCAATAAAGTATTGAAAAAATTTATAAACAATAAAAAAGGATTAGAAAAACACAACAACATTATCTTTGCTTTATTTCAAAGAGTAAGAAAAACAATCAGTGCTATGAATCCATTTCAGTGAAGGGTATGCGTTTTAAGTCTCCCACATGTGGTTTTTTTTTTTTTTGGACAATTAGATAATTTTGCTATGATATCTTAAAATAACTATGAAACAGAAATTAATGAAACTGAAAACAAATACATCTGTAGGAAACTGACACAGGGTTCTCTGAAAATTCAAATAAAAATGGTGAGCATGGGTTTTGCTTCTCCTATGGCCAAGTAAAGCGTGCCAGTTTTGGTATCTTCCCCAGATATCAGGTATACAAATATCAGAATTTAAAGTCATTGAAGGGTAAACAAAAACAGGTTGATTTAGTGTGATTTGCCTGGTGTATGCTGGTTTGCTCAGCCTGTCATATCAAAGTACGCAGACATTTGGCTTAAGCAGTTCTCACAGTTCTGGAGACTGGCAGTCTAAGCTCAAGCTGCTAGCAGGGTTAGAGTATTAAGTTTTTTTTTTTAAGGGTTTTTTTTCCCTGGGTTGCAAAGTGGCTACCAATCCACTCTGTGCTGGTGTGACGTCTTTGTGTACATTGGAAGAAAGAGCAGGCTGAGTTTTCACTGTTATCTCCTGTGTGGTCACTAATCTCATTGGATGCGGATGCTGTCCTATGGTCTCATTAACACTTTCTTAAGCTCCATCTCCAGATATAATTATAAGATATGAATAATGGGGGGACACAAATCGCTACTGGGGTATCTATAGTTCTAATATAAAAGCCACAGCTTTTTTGTTGGGAAAAAAAAAAAGAGAGAACAGAATTAAGCACAACTGTAGTTACCAGAAATTAAATGGTAGAATCCAAGAAAGAATTCATGAATGGGAAATCTTGAGTTTTTATGCATAAACTTTGCTTAAATTTGTCACTGATTATTGGGTCAAATGTGAATGAGACAGACCCCAGCTAAGGGTAAAAGAGGTGAGCTGAACTGTCAATTACAAGCCAAGCAATGATTTTGATGTTTTAGTCCAAAAAGCTAAATGTCTACTATAATGAAAACATCAATGCTCTTCTAAGGAACATAACAGAATCCAGGGACTCAAAGCCCACCGATCACAAGCATAATTCAAAATGTCTCGTGTATAAAGAGATAGGAGAACGTGACCCACTCTCATGAGAGGAAACAATACAACAAAGACATAACTCAATATGGCTCAGATATTGAAATGATCACCACCTAATTTCAGAGCAGTTATTAAATCAATGCTCAAGGATAAAAGGAAGAAGGAGGAGGAGGATGGATGGGCAGTGTGAGCAGCAGAGAGCATAGGAGGAAGGTCACTGTACTCCCAAAGCTGTGTGGGGAAATGTGTGCATTTTGTTCACTTTATACACATAAAGTAAGAACCAGGGGTGAAGCTATTCCCACAATGAATACACTGACAGAAAATCCCAGCAATAAAAATAGAAACAACAAGCAAGCAAATGGAATTCTAGAACTAGAAAAAGTGCAATAGAGATTTCAAACAAAGGGTGTGCATAGCAGTGTTGAGTGCAGCGTTTTAGATACTCCTTGGGACACCCATGTTCTCTATAAATGCCTGGTTCTTGTCGCAGCCACTCTCCTGATTGTAACCTTCTGGGAATGAGGAAGCTGGGAGACAGCAGGAAGTCGAGTCCTTGCTATTGGTTGCATTGGGTTCCTGCTTTAGCCTGGCTCAAGCCTGGACCTGCCAGAATTTGAGGAGAGAACCAGTTGGTGGATGGAAGTTTTCTGTCTCCTTTTCAAAGAAAATTAAATGAATTTAGAAAGGATGTACTTAAAAGTAGAATGGAAATAACACATGAAAATGTAAGTTAATTTAAAGGGAGATCAATGGAAATAGTGTCATACAGGGGCTGGTGCAGTGGCTTAGTGGTTTATCTTCTATGTGAAGCACTGACATCCCCCGTGGGCATGGTTCTGTGGCAGCTCCGGCATCCCATATGGGCATGGTCCTAGTCTCAGCTGCTCCACCTGGGAAAGGTCCAGGGCCTTGAGCATCTGCACCCATGTGGGACACACAGAAGTTCCTGGTTTCAGATTGGCTCACTCTGGCCTTTGTAGCCATCTGGGGAGTGAACCAACAGATGGAGCATATCTTTCTCTTGGGTCTCTCTCTCTCTCTCTCTCTCTCTCTCCGTTTCTCCTTCCCTCTGTAAATTTGCCTTTCAAATAAAAATCAAATAAATCCTTAAAAAATAAATGATATACAAAGAGCTATACAAAATGTTTAGTAATATAAATGGAGACCTGTTAGACAATGTCAGAAACCTAAGAGATCCATCAATGGAGACCCAATAAGATTTGAGAATGGGATTAAAAAATTAGTCTTGATAAAAAGACGATGAGAGAGTTAAGATGAGAGTGACAATAACATAGAGAACCAGGTTAGGCATGAAACTTGGTTATTAATATAGATTCCATACTCCTTAAAATAGGATAAAGAGATGTTATAAATAATCTTATGGTAATGATCTTGAAAAATTTAAATGAAAAAGACAAGCTACTTAAAAACAGAAGAGGAGTGCTATAGGGCCAGGACTGGAGGCTAGCTGGGCTGGGCTAGGGTATAGCACTCATCAGCTTGAGTTGGAACTGGGGGAAGACAAGACCAGGCCAGGCTACAACACCCACAGGAAAATGCTGAAGCAAGGTGGGCTGTGTGAGGCTTCTCCCCATTCTCTCCCCACTCCCCCTGAATATAGCAAGAGGAAAAAGAAAATTTGGAAACAATCATCTCATCCACTTTCCCCTAATTCTAGACCCTTTCCATCCTAATCAACATGTAAACATCGTCAAACACAAAATTCAAACCATACACACAAGGAAACAGCAAATGTATTTGTAAATCTCTACATGCTAAAGAAATAAGGTGTATAAAATATACACATCAGGGCCCGGCATAGTAGCAGAGCGGTTAAGGTCCTTGCCTTGAATGCGCCGGGATCCCATATGATTGCTGGTTCTAATCTCGGTGGCCCTGCTTCCCATCCAGCTCCCTGCTTGTGGCCTGGGAATGCTGTCTAGGATGGCCCAAGACTTTGGGACCCTGCACCCATGGGGGAGACCCGGAGGAGGCTCCTGGCTCTGGTTCGGTGCAGCACTGTCAGTTGTGGTCACTTGGGGAGTGAACCACTGGACGGAAGATCTTCCTGTCTGTCTCTCCTCTCTGTATATCCACCTTTCCAATAAAACATAAATAATATAAAAAATACATACACATCAAAATCTTTTTAAAAAGTTATAATATGATACCTACTCCTGAATAAAAGGATGACTCCTAATGAAACAGTTAAAATACCTTCACAATATGATGCTAGATTTCATACCTTTGTCTATACCTACAATGCCATTAAACAGCAGAATGTTAAACATTTAACTGTTAATAAAGGATTGTACTACAGTAACAATATGGCAGAAAATCATGGGAGGGAAAATAGGAAGGGAGAAAGGAAAGGATGGAATCCAAACTCCTATAAAAATTTATCATGGAAATAATAAAAATAATAAAAATAATGCTCTTACAAATATGTAAACAATAAATGAACGTTTCACAATTCTTTCAATGCATAGTAAAAGAAGGAAATATTGTCCAATTCATTTTTTAAGATTGGTTCAATATTAAAAACCAATCAACATAACTATCAGAATAATTGAGAAAAATCATATGATTATCTCAACAGATAAATAGAAGCATCCAGAACATTTCATGTTTAGAGTTAAAATTTTGTAACCTATCTGTCTTTGCTTTCCCTCCCTCTTCCAGGAATTGGAACACAACAGGTATGTAACCATTACCGCTACTATTTCAAATTTTGGTGGAGACAGGAGAGGCAATAAAACTAAAGAGTGTTCCAGTGGGAAAGGATTGTGCTATGACTACTCACAAATAATGTGGTTGTGTACATAAGAAATACAAACAGCTCTCAGTTAACCATTAGAATTATAAAGTGATTTTTATCAAGGTTGCTCTCCACATGTGCCACAAACACGAGACGAAAGGAACAAAATATATTTTATAAGAGCATAAAAATTAAATACCTACAAATAGATCTTGTAAAAATTTTTAAGACATCTATACAAAAAAACTAAAATATCTTTTGAGAAGAATAATTCAATAATTATAATTTTTGATATCATGAATGATGTTAATTGTTACCAAACTGATCAACAGATTAAAGACATTCCAATATCCAACAGGTCCATGTGTAAGTGAGCACTCATGTGAAAGTGTCTAAACGAGAACCCCTCTGATCCAGAAGCCAGTTAAATAGCCACGTGGGCAAACAGGTCTGCTCTCCTTACAAATCTCATCCAGCTGGATCTGAGAACTAACAGCAAAGAGAAACAACTGAGCTTCTAGAATGGAACCGGAGAGTGTCTTTCTGGCCTTGAGCTAAACAAAAATTTCTTTAAAAGGAGGCAAAAGATTTGAACTCTATGTGAAAGAATTAAAGCATTGATTACATTACATTTAAAACTCCTCACCAGAGACATTTAAAAGGAAAAGGCAATCTGTCTAAGGGGAGAAGGTTTTTGGAATGTATTTATCTGACAACAGACACATATGCAATGCTTTTTTATTAATCGGTAATAAAAAGAAATCAAATTTTAATAAACTGATTAGGGACTGCATAAAAGAGGATATTCAAATTTTAATAATCAACAAATGATGTACAGCTTTAGCAGTCATCAGAGAAAAATATGAATTTCTCTTTGTCCCCATTGGATGGGCTCAAACTTCAGCAATCCAAACATGCAATGATATTGATCAAGACAAATTCATACACTAATGGTGATTTGCTGTAATCTGCATTATAAAATTGTTTTATTTTGGCTAGTAAAGCTGAATATTTGCACACTCGGTCACTCAGCAATTCTACTGCATAAATATCAAAAAGTGTAGGAAAGCGCATGAGGTGTTGCTCTTAACACCTTAACTCTGGCAAGACACTAAATACCCTTAGCCATCAGAACAGATAAACAAACTGGTAAGTTAATGCACCACGGAGCAATGTTTTAGTCACTGACATACTACACATGCAGTCAACCGGAGCTGAGACATTCTGAATGTCTAGTGATATCACAGCCATTGCAATAGTATAGTGTAATAGATTATCCAAGGTTTGCTGTGATGCTGGCACGAACAAGACAACTGCACTGTGACTGTATAAAGGTATAGCCTGTGAATCAAAATGATAACAATAAAATCAGCACATTAGTGGCTTATATGTTTAGTATACTGTTACTTTTCACTGTTATTTAAAGTGTATTCCTTTTAAGAAAAGTTCACTCTAAATAACCAGCGGGGCTTTGCCAACAGCAGCCTTTTCTGTCCCATGTTCACTGCCGCCCTGCAGGGCATAGAGTATACTGCGTCATTTGCACAAGTTGCCTAATAACATTATATCTCAGAATGTTTCCCTGTTGTTTTTAAATTTGTTTTTAAAGATTTATCTCATTTTTATTTGCAAGAGAATTAGAGATAGAAATACAGAGCAAGAGATCATCCATCTGTTGATTCACTCTGCAAATGGCTACAATACCCAGAGCTGAGCTGATAGAAGTCAGGAGCCAGGGGCATATTCCTCGTCCCCCACATTGGTACAGGGCTCCAAGGACTTGGGCCATCCTCTGCTGCTTTCCCAGGCCATAATCAGACCTAGATTGGAAATGGAGCAGCTGTGGTATGAACCAGAGGCCACATGGGATGCCAGTGCCATGGGTAGAAGCCTAGCCTTCTATACCATGGCACCAGCCCCATAATGCATCTCCATTATTGAGCAACACACGACTATATTTCACTCAGCGGAACTTGTATAGCAATGAACATAAACACCATTGCATGGAGGAATCTCTTGAACATAATGTGGGTTGAAATGGTGCGTACACATACATATACAAAAAAAATAACATATAGTGCACAGAAATTTAACTTGAAATGAAATTAACCTATTGTTACGGAAGTCAGTGGATAAGGTGAGTGTCATGGTTTGAAGGAGATCTAGCAGGGCTTCTTACATGTCAGACATGATCTGTTTCTGGATCTAGTAAGTGGCTGCATGGCAACATTCATTTTATTCACCCAGCTATTCATTGTGATCCATGATTTATCTATATCCATGATTTTAAATAAGTACATGTAAATATGTGCACATATATATGATGTCTTGTTATGTACAATGCTTTCAAATCACTTTATTCAAAGCCATTCTTTTAGCATCCTTCTTCCTAGTGGTCAGAATATTAGTCCTTTTCCCAAACTTTCCAACAAAATTTGGAAAAAAGTCTCAGAACACCTCGGTTAGTTGCTTGCATTAATTTTGTTTTAGCAATAACAAAACTTGTCATCTGCCCTATTAATTTCTGTTTTTTTTATATTCATAATGAAAGACCCACAGACCACTCAGTGGCAGACGTAACAGCATCCCCTCAATAAGAGGAGTTGCAGCTCTGTGACACAGCGCTCGATCGGCAGGTTCACATGGCCCTTTCTGAGAGCATGTAATGTATCATTGAGCATCCTTGTGCGAATGGGACTGTGGGCAGTGGATCCTGTAGAAAAGGCCCAGTGACACTGGGGTAAACTTTGGAAAGCTGTGCAAATGGCCTTAGGGTGTTGCTTAAGGTTTTTGTTTTGTTTTCTTTAACTGAGTTTAGAACTTCGATTCACTACAGTAATACCAGGAAAATATGGGTACACTTTGTTTTCACTGATAGAGTGGAGGAATGAAGAATTGAAAAAAAGAAAAGAAACTCCAAGCACCCTGCCCCGACGGGGCTCTGGAAGGCATTGTTGTGCTGTATCTCAGAGATCTGAACGTCATCCATAAATCGGGAGCAGCTTCAGCCTTGAGAAGGTGTGCGCCACATATTTCAGAGCAACTTTAAAGCTCCTTTAAAACATGATCATTGCTGAATTCTTTTCTCTCTGAATAAACTTTGAGTTTATCAGGTTAGTATAGTAGAACATTTTTTCCTCGTAGAGGGCAAACTGTATAAAATACTTTAGCATTCAAAAAGGTTTTATTTTTATTTAACTTCGAAAACCTTTGCAGTTGGAAAGTCATTAAATGGCCTGCAAAACAAGAATGCATGCTTGTCTTAATTCATTTGGTTCAATTAAGGGAGGACAGGAGTTTTTCGTGTCCTCCAATTACTCCTGCCTACTTCCCTTCGCCATCTTCCCCCATCACTCTGTCCTAGGCTGAGATCTGTTCTGGAGCAGTATCCATAAATCTCACAGCCACGGGGGAAATGTGTCATCTTTCCACAGGATCTGCTACAGTGGATCTATGAAAGCCCACTTAAGTAACTGCTCTCTGGGAGGTAAACTAATCAGTCAGAAGAAAACCAAAACAAAACCAAAACAACAAATTATAGTCAGTACTCCCCACTTTTAATCCAGGAACCGACAGCATATCCCCCATAAAAAGCTCTCTTAAAAAATTTTTGAAATGTTTATGCTCCTGTAGCCATCTGCTCCAACTTTCCCGTATCACTGTGGTTTATGACCCTCCAAAACACGTATTTCCCATTTCCCGAATGGACTTGCTGCTACTCTTTGCCATCAGTTCCTTCTCGCTCCCAAACCTTGTGTTTGTCATTCACAGGACCAGTGAGCTGCCCATCGCTTGGAACCACACCAGCAGCACAGTTTCAAGGCTTAACCTTCTGTTGAGTGTCTTTATTACTCCTCAAAAGAGGCCTGAGGAGTGGGTATGCTGGCTCATCTGCAGCCTGTTACACTAATGAGTTTCCAGGCAGTATTTTATCAAAGCAATGTGTCAGAGTCTTTGTGTTATTGCTTCTTGTTTTGATGGCTCAGTGTTAGTTATTAAAGGAGAACACACATTTTTTTCCATCCCCTTGACAGGCGAGTGGAGGGCTCTCAGTAATAGGTGCTGCTGCAGGAACATCTGGTGTGCATTTAATGATGCATTGTTGCATTGTTAACTTAAAGCTGTTACACGCCTTGATAAACACATAATGGGCCTTGAGAAAATTAAAATGTAAATGTTTACCCAAAGCATATATTTCTCTTTGTTTTTTCCTTTCAGTCATCTATACCTGCACCTTATATGTAAGTATAAGAAAATGTTAGTACAACAATTCTTTCCCAATCTCTAAGGGCCTTGTTGCAAAGGGCTAGGACAAACAGGAGATACGTACAGCTAGGCCCAAAAGGTCCCTCGGTCTGATGGAGTGACTTATGTGTTGTCTGTGATGTCTGAACACTAAGTTAGATCATTTAGAAAATCTGCCTCCCTTGGCACAAAGGACCCGTAGGGGGCTAAGTAAGCTTCAGATACACTGAAAATATTTTTATCACAACACCACGTTTTGGCTTCACATTTCCCTCATGGTAAGTGGTTAAGATGCATCAGTCCCTTTTAGCCACATTGCTGGTAGAGTGCACTAAATAGCCCTTCCAACAGTGAGAATTCCCAGATTTGAGGAGCAAAAGTATATTTCTGTGCCTCACTAATGACTGGGCTTGTGTGGAATGAACAACTCTTTCTGTTAAAACATTAGGCCTTGGCTTTGACCGATGATGATCCTGATTGCCTCTCTGAAGAGGGATGGAGCTAAAGGCAATGGAATGGTCAACCAGGTGTAAATGTGAGGGAGAAGAAAAGGGGAGGAAGGTGGAAAGGAAGTGCCCTGGGAGCAAAGGAGAGAAGGCATGTAACAGAGAGAGGACAAAAAGGAAAAACAGAGACAAAAGTACAAATCTTTTCTGAATGGTCATCTTAAAAGAATGGCCACCGAATTCACAGAAAAATGCTAAACATCACAAATTATTAAAAAAAAATGCAAGTCAAAAGTACAACTACTTTATCCAAGTTAGAATGGGTATAAGAAAAGACAAAAAAAATCACAAAAGCTGGCAAGGATGTGGTGAGATGGAAATTCATATATTGTGGGACTATAAACTAGCACAGCATCATGGAAAACAGTGCAGAGTTCCATGATAAAGCTAAAAATAGCCATATCACACCATCTATGTATCTCATACTGAGTATCTGTGCCAAGAAAATAAAATGAGTGTATCAAAGAGATACCTGCACTTGCGTGTTCACGTGCAGCACTGCTTAGTAACTAAGATAGGGAATCAACCTTAGGAGTTCACCTAGAGATGGAGCAAGAAGGAAAACATGAAACATGCAAACGATGGAATTTATGGCAACATAAATATTGCATTCACTGAAATAGGCCATGCATGGAAAAACAAGTATTATATGTTCTGGCTCAAATGTGGAAGCTAAAGAGGTTTCTTTCATAGAAGAAGAAAGTAGAATCATGTTCAGAAGAAGTTTGAAAATGTGCCATGGAGAGGCAAGTGGGGAGACTGGATCATGGGTTCTAAACTACACTTACATTGGTGGAGTAAATTCTATTGTTCTGTAGTACAATAGGGTACTATAGTACACAACTATACATTTTATACACACATTTTATAAGAACTAAGAGTTCAAAAAATTCTTATCCTAAAAGAAATGATAAATATCCAAGGAGATGAAAATTATCCTGATTTGATCACTCTACACATTGCAAACATGTATCAAATTATCATTCAGTACCCTGTAATGACAATAAAAAACAATTAAAAGATTGAATTTATAACAATTTTCATAAAATGAGATACAACTATAATTATCTTCGCAAAGCAACAGCAAGAAGGGCCAGTGCAATGGTTCAACTGGCTGATCTGCTTGCAAGCACCAGCATCCCACAAGGGTGCCAGTTTGTGTCCTAGCTGCTCCATTTTTTGTGGCCTGGGAAAGCAGTGGAGGATAGCTCCAATCCTTGGGACTCTGTATCCCTGTGGGAGACCTGGAAGAGGAAGCTCCTTGTTTCTGGCCTTGAGTAGGCCCAGCTCTGGCTGTTCACTCCCCACTGGAGTAAACCAGCAGATGGGAGATCTTTCTGGCTCTCCTTGTCTGTAAACATGATTTTCCCATAAAAATAAATCTTTTAAAAAAGCTACACAAAAGTTTGAGCAGCTTTTGATAAAAAAACCACATCCCCAATGAAATGATGGTCACAACCTGACACATGGGCTGAACTGGACTCAGCTACTTCATTTGATATAGAATTATTATTTATTATTATTTGTATATGTCTAGGGTATGCATTGTACAAATCTGAAATAATCAGATCTAGAGAAATAGCTTAATAGGGTGCAGGGCCAGGGTGTCCTTTTCCTTTTCTATTTCCGGTTTATTTTTACTTTAGAGCCTCATATTTCAGACGCTCCATCACTGGAGGCAGTGAGTGGCTACCTGTGAACAAGGTGCAAAGCAAATAAGAAACATCTGAGTGGGTTAAGTTTTAAAAAAGCCATCAGATCATCTCAATTCAAACAATAAAACCAGTATATGATGTGTTCAGAGCTGCAGTCACTTGCAGAACTATGGGAAGCTCTGGTCAAGAAGTAAGATGGAGCTTTTGGAGACCGGGGCTTGGAGATGCTACTCCAAGAGTTGAGTTGAAATTCAGATTCTTCACCTCAGTCAGTGGCTAATGCAGCTTAGCCATTTTCAGCTTTTTATCAGTTCTGGAAAATGCACAGGCCTGTCAAGCTATTCGCTGTGTGAAAAACTAAAATTGGAGAGTCATATCCAGATAACACAGCAATTCCTCTCCCATTATTTAACTGAAAAAAATAGCTCATTGCTTTCATTTGAGTTTTAATTTCTCCTTAGCCAAGATAATGCATATTTTTCTCCTTTAAAAGTTTCAGAGAATAAGATCGTGAGCCTTTTCCCCAGTTACAGTTTTCAGAGGGGGGCAATATTTTATAGACTTTATTAAAATGAACCCAAAGTACCCTCAGGAAGGGGGTAAACGGAAGAGCAACTATAGTTGGTTATTAAGTGAATCCAGTTTTCAGAGCTTAAAGATCCCTCCACACATTCCTAGGAGATCCTAACCCTTAATTACCTTATTTCAGGCAGCAGGTAGGAAAGTCCAGTGGGTACAAAGACTTTTCACACATTCATAAATGATGAGAAGGGAACACGGCCAAGCCACTGACAATTCTTGGAGAGAAATGGGTTATCTGCGCTTTTTTGAGAAACATCCTATTTTATAGCACAGACGACATTAAAATTCAAGGACTAGAAAAGCTCGAGGTGACATTAGGTAAGGCAGTGAATGTGCTGCTATTAAGAGCTCCTTCTTTGAAACTCTATTTGATTTCTGTTCTTCAGAGGTCTTGATGGAGAAGGAAGAGGAGTGAAACAAACACACATACAGACACTTCTGTACTTAAATTAAAAAAGAAAGCAGAGACTTACAAGTGCTGCTAATTTTAAAGAACTTCTTAGATCTTTAGCCTATCATAAAATGATGATGTTCCCCTCCAAATTGCATTTATTTTCTTTTTCGAAGTATACGGCAATATTTTCTAAATACACACACACACACACACACACACACACACACACACACACGATACTTTAAAAGTTCATGGAAAGTGAAATAGAAAGATAAGTTTATTTTGGCGGAAAAATTTTGAAAACCATGCATATGTAAATTAATCAAGCGTATGTAAATTTTGCATGAACTTTTTAGAAGGCCACATACTAGTGCACCCAGAGGAGAAAATATTTGCAAAATGAGACGCATTCATAATGGCAAGGGAAGATTGCCGAGTACTTGCTGATTCATGCTCCCATAGCCCGGTTTATCTGGTATAGATTTTCTAGAGACATAGAAGGGTAAGACATCCAACCTCAAGGCTCTGCCATTGCAGAACAGAGCTGCGGAAGGGGAAGGAACCCAAGTGTTTGATGTCTAGCATGTCTACACTACATCACCAGGCTAACTGCTCATTGGGTGCCTCTCTAAGTAGGAAAACAGAAGCCAGCAAGAACAACATTAATCTAGACCTCCCCTCTAACCTTCTAGTCAATGAATAGATCTGTAGCAGTGATACAAACTGGTTGCTTTCAGTGACACGACCCAATATCTAGACAGTGGTTTCAAACATGCAAAACTAATGCTTCCCAGAGCTTACTGCCTAAGACTGTTGGAAGGCTCCTTTTGTCTTCTTGTGGTTGTGCTTTCACTGAGTCTAGACTGAAGCAATGAAACATTTCTGCAATTTCTGTGCTAATGCCAAGGTATTATCTACAGTAAATTATTGCTACTGTCACACGCACTCACAAAAAAGTGTTAAGTGCTTAGAAACAAAAATTATTCTTTATAAAGTTCTCAGATCCCCGTTCTACACAAAATAATTGAAAGGGAGCATTATATATATATTTTAATTTAGCTAGTTATTATTTAAAAGCAATTTATAAGGAAGGAAAAAAACCAAGGGAATAAAAGTCAATTTCTTAAATCTCTAGTCGAGAATAGTAAGACATTTAGTCAAATAAGGCTTCTTACCATCCAGGTAGTATTGTAATTCTTTTTCACTACTTGAATCACTTATGATTATAACCTAAAATTTCTCTCCCTTTTTTCAACGATCTTGTTAATGTTTGGGTTATTTTACTTAAAGTATAGACTGCTGGCATCACATGACTTCCCTTTAACATTCTAAAAGCTCTCACTGAGTCATCATAATTGCATATGAATGATGTGCTAAGCTTCTGCAGTTTCCTTAAGAATAGAGACATCTGATTCCTCAATTAGGCGGTGTGGTTAATCTCCATGACCCATGACACTGAGCAGATCAAGTCGCGAAGAATGACCATGTTTAATAATTTGCATCAAGAGTTAAATGAGCTTGTGCCTGTTGGCCTTTGTACTATGCATCATTTTAATTTAATCTTCTGTGAATTGCCTTTAATAGAATACATGTATTCATTTCTACTATACTTACACTAGGTTGTTTAAAACAGCTCATTTCTTCTAAGCCCCTTAAAATGTCATTCTATACTTAGAAAAATTCTTTTTACAAATATAAATGTAGCTATAAAAGTTCATCCTGTGTTGACACCATTCAGGATTTTTATGTGTAGATTGTCCCTCCCTCCTTTTCATGGCAGTCAGGCTCATGATTTGGCAGTTGCATCTGGGCAGTAAAAAGAGAGACAAGGCATCAAAAGGATTATCCAGAGCAGAAAGAGGAGGATGAGGCCACCAGGGTTCTAGGCAAGCAGAGTGCATCCAGACACACTGCTTGCCAGCCTAGCAGGTGCGAGAAAGTATGATCAGAAAGACAGTCTGAATGCACATTGGGCAGGCAAATATTGCTTGTCATGACTGAAAGAAGAGCCCTAATCTGTGCAATCCTCTTGGTTATGGTGCAAGGAGTAAAAGCAGCTAAGACGGAAGTCATTGGCAGGGTTCCCCCAAGATAGATCTTTGGTCTTGGCAGTAAAGCTATCAAAGCAGGGTGGGTCCATCCTGATAGTAGTTGTGTAAAGGAATTAACATTTATGGAGTCAAACATTGAGATTTCTGATTTTATTTATATCAGCACCTGATATTACCTCAAATTTGCTCTGCCTGTGCCACTTCCCCCACATGGATTTCAATATCATCACCATGACCCTTTGTTCGGTTCATTAATTGGGTTGGATTAATTTAGTGCTTTTTTGTGGAGATAATTCAGGAATAAGGGGCAGATAGCTTTGTCCTGGAAAGACATCACAGCTTGACTAAATGAATCCTACAACAATCCAGTGACCTCTAGGAAAGTCAGTTTATAAATAAAATAAACAGAATGCACACTGTTCTTGGAATGACTTTTACATTTCTATTTAGTTAATTTTAACAGTGCAAGATTTATATTTAACTGTGGATTTGCAAAGAGTGAAGATGATCAGGCCATTTGCAGTCTCATGGAGGAATGAAGCTGGTTTCTCTGCATCAAGTTGTGGTGTAACACTACAAATCTAGGTTTAGCACTATTGCTAAACAAGGATCTTTGCCAAAATGTGACTCAATGTTTTTTCTCTGGATAATTCTTAGCTTACATAAGATGACAAAAAATTAAAGGCTGCTGGAAAATGCCAGAATAAGGAGTACATTTCAATATGCACCAATACTGTCTACTGAAAGTCTTAAGATTAAAACACTAGTATTACAAACCTATCACTGATATAAAGTCATAGTCTGTAATGCTTCCTTGGAACCATGCTTAAGTACCTGCACACACAGGGATGACAACAGCTTGGGAGCTGGGCAACTAAGGAGTGAATTATTTCCTTGTCACATATTAGTTGTGAATTTGGGCGGATTATTAAGCCTATTTTCCTTAATTCCCACAGTAGAAACTTGTCTAGCTTAGCTGTTTTTAAGAGAAGAAAAAGGAAGTCATGTATTAAATGCTTCTAAGGACACAGACAACCCCACAGGGTCTGGTTTGCTCCAGCTGATGGCTCCGCCTCATCTGGCTTATGGTTCCCCATACCTGTGCATCCTGCTGGCACTGGCATTCTTTCACTTCCCAGCACACTGCATTTTCTTTCGTTGTGCAGACTGTACACCCACAGTGACCTGTCCCCTTCCTCACTCCCTGCATTGTCTTCACTGTTCCCTGTCCATTAGTCTCAACCCTTGGCCTTGATCAGTTCCCTTGGTCAGGTGCTGTCTCCCATGCATATAGAATACACATGACGTGGTGTCATTGCTTGGTAAATCTCCATTTTACTCTCAGCTGTGACACCTTGAAGCAGTCAGGAGAGCACGTCCTACTCACTAACAAAGTAATTTGGGGAGGAGGTAATGCTGCATTGTTTCTTCAAGTTCACTTCATGACACAAATAGAAATAACTAAAGGTTATGATTTAGAGTTTGTTTTGGGTTCCATGATCAGTCAAACTTTATCTCTGTTTGTGTTACAACCATTCAGGTAGATGAGAAAAAGATAGGCACTTCCTGTAAGAAGTTGACAGAAGTGATTACCTTAGCTGGAATATGACACTGGAATAACACACAACGCCTCCAGAAAGTTGAGAATTACTTTTCTGGTGCATTCAGTGTTGTTTTTTATTTTTAAAGAGTCCTTTCCTTTATGAAATTTCATTACATATACTTTGCTTCTATACTTTTTCCTATCATTGAATAAACAAAATTTAAGGGCAGCAATAAAAGTATTTAAAAAAAAAAACTAAATATGCTTATAGCATTGAATATAATGACACAACTCAGATATTTCTCTGTTTTACATTTGCAGTGTGCACATGAGTGAACCAAATAACTCTAGATTTTTCTGGGTTATTTCTCAATAATGGATCGGATAAATCACCACCTGACTGCTTGTTACATTCTCGAGATTTAGCTGGGAATGACTGGCAGTAAAAGGCCTCAACTCATACTCATTTGGTGTGCAAACAATAAGCATTGTTTACCACCTTTATGTTTATGCCAATGATTTTAAAATAGTCAGCAGCCAAAAGACACTGGGAAAAAAACGCATCATCATGCCTAAAGAGAGAAATCATTAACAAAAAAACTTTTCTCCATTTCCATTTGATTATGCTACTCTACGGTAAGGCAATATGCAAAAAATGCAACAATCCCCAAAGTAATTTGTTGCTTTGCTGTCAATTACAAATTAATAAGCTAGAGAATATAACTATACTGAATATTAAGGAAAACAATACTTTCATTTGGTTTACATATTTTAGGTACATCTTTCAGTATCTGCAGATTGACATAGTGTATGACATAGATTTTTTTTCCCATGGCTAATTTTCCTACTCGTTGCTGAAATAACACTGATGACTACAAACATTTATGTCACTTCTGAGGTTTGTGCTCATTCATCCTCTCACTTGAATTTATACTACATTTTTAAGAAACTGAGAAAAAACACTTTCTAAGACATCTAAGAGAACTTGTCTAACTTTTGGTTAAATAGTAGGAGCTGGAGTCCTGTCTCATTACTCCCAATCTGAATCTTTCCTTTTAGGCAAAGATAATATTGTGAGCTAAAGTTAAGTTTTAGAGCATGATTTTCTGGATCAGGCTTCCAATTCTAGCTATTTCTGCACTGATTGATTAATTAATGGATGAATTCCCTTGCTCATTTACCCCCAGCAATCAGCTTTTTAGGTATGACTAGTTGGATTTGGTGAGGTCATTAAGCAAGCACAGGGTAATGACAGTCCCCAGAGAACTTGAACACAAAGCAAGCTGGGTGCAGGTGTGTGGTGGTGGTGCTGGAAACAGGGGGCTTTTGCTGCAAGATGAGCTTTGAAAGGGGTCTCACCAGGGATGACAGACTTCTCATCAGAAAGGGAGAGCAGACTGACATCCCAGGTGGTAGAGCTTGCATGAGGTCAAGTGCTCACTTCAACGGCTGCAGTGAGCAATTAATGTAGTTATTCCCTAGTATATCTGAATACTTTGCATTTTAGTGATAATTTATCATTATAAGGTGTGTGAATTCCCATGAGTGTTAAAACTTATTCCATTAAAAGTTAACATTAATTAAAAGTATCCAACCTCCACTGTAAGTGTGAAATCTTTCAGAATCTCTTGGATGGATGCATGCTCTAGGTGCCACAAACCAGTACAAATGCTCAGTTTTTGTGAACCTCAGGATGGGAGCAGTGGATCCTCACTGGCGTTTTGACAACGGGCAGAACTGTAGCTGCTGTTACTATATTAAAAACTATTGCTTCCTGGATGACACAGGTATGTATTCATGCCGCTTTGCCTGTGAATTTTGGCCTCTTGGTCTCTTCTAAGCAGAAGCTGACAATGCTCTGTGCAGGACAGAGGCGTGAGGTCTCTCTGTGCACACTGGGAGGGACCGAGTGAGAATATGGTCCTTGTGAAGGCAGATATATTTGAGAAAGCAGGAAGTAGGTTTCTGTCACCACCTGCTGCTAACAACTCCATACTCCGCCTTCCATGGAACATTCTAAGAATATGTAGTAGGGAGAATTTTGAGGCTGAATCTGTTTGATACATACCATGGCAATAATCCACCCTGGGTATAGAAACTGGTATTTCAAAAACAGAAATCATTTAATGGCAATTGAATTATTTGGTCAAAAACTTCCATTCCTTTTTTTTTTTTTTAATCTTTTAAGAAGTCTATTCTTCTGGGGGCAGGATTATACTGCATTTGGTGGGTTAGGAAGTCATGTGTGGAAATGCATCAGATGACAAGAATTCCATGGAGATCCATCCAGGCGGTGGGCCAGCTCTGTTGCCTTTGATGCAATTTAGGAAAGGAGGCAGTTTGAGGCTAGTGTGGTTCAATAAACTGTTCCCCCAAATGTGCAAAGATAAAGCAGGGGTTTGGTGCAGCCGTGAAGACCCCCACTTGGGACAGCCACATGTCATGTCAAGCCCTGGCTGCACCTCTGCTGGTGCACACCTTGAGACACCACGGTAATAACTCACATAACCGGGTCCCTTGTACCCACCGAGGGAGTTCCCAGATCCTCGCTTACTGAGCTGGTGTAGACGTTACAGCAGTGCAACAGTGCTTGGAAGAGCTCGCTCTCACACTCTGTCTCACTCTCCCCCTCCTTTAGAAACAAATTCTTTTAAATGTGGAAAAAGAACTTTGAGAGATTTTAAAAGATAGTTTCTGTGTGTGTGTGTGTATGTGTATGTAATTGTGTGTGTGTGTGTGTGTGTGAGGACTGAAGGCAGGAAGGTACACATTTAAGCCTGGAGGAGGAAAAATGAGGCAGAGAAAGTAGATAAGAGTTGAGCATATCAAAACACTGCAGTTCTTTCTCTTCCTTTACCCACAGGAACAGCATCTAGCCCCCTTTCTGAAACCATCCAAGCCCGCTAAAATCCTGTGTCAGGTTCAGGGACAAGCCACCTGAGGTTTTTCTCCCTAGGCTGCCATCGCCCTGCCCCATGTTTGCACATGCTGCAAACAGGTTAGCATTTGAATCCTGACACCTCAGTGAGAAGGGGAGGTGCTCAGGACAATAACAGCTTCAAGTGGGCAGGACTGCAATTTCCCAGCCTTTCTTTGAAGACCAATGCGGAAGGTTCCACCTAGTGAGGAGCCAGGACACTTCCTGCAGCTCCAGTGTCTCTCCTTTCAGATGACACCACACCTTGACCTTTCTTCCCTGAGGTGCTTTCACTTAAACTTTCTCTTTCAGTTTCACTTGTTCACTTTGCAAATAAAACTTCTCTGCATGCAACCCATTCCTGGCTTTTAATGTCTGCATTAAACTGGGGAAAGAGTCTGCTGAGCTTTGCCGGTAACGGCTTCCTTCCATGATGGGGAGGGATTGGTACTGGAATCTTAAAGATATTCTCCTCCTTTCCTGACACGGAAGGCTACTGGAGGTTAGAGCATTGCTCATCTAGATTTATATGTCCTCAACTAGGCTATTTTCCCACTGCTGATCTGCCCAAGAATGTAAATGAGCACATTTAAATATCATGTTCTCAACGATTTTACGTTTTGTTCTAAGCTCAAAATAAAGCTACCCAGGTGTTCATTTATAAATAGGGCTGCATGAATTTAAACAAACCTTTGCATTATTCATTGCAACAAAGGAATTGGAGTTTTCAAAAAGTAGTACACTACTGAAAGTCAACAACACATCACTAAGCCTTTTCTTTAACAGATGTATCACATTTGACTTGGCAATCATTTTGTTGAATGAACAATTATTCTAAAATCCACTAAAAGTTATCTGTCATTGCTTTATGGCTGTGGTGACTTTGGAGTGTCAAAGACTGTTTTTAATTCAAGCCTTGGGCAAACAATTTAAATGAGATTTGCAACATAACAGCGCTAATCTCACATTGGAAATATTAAAACTTCATGCATGAAAGATTTATCCTTTTAATAAGATCAATCACACTGGACATCACTTACCTTCCCAATTAAAACCCACTTAATTCACAAACCATTTAGGAAAGAAACCTGCCTATTCCAAATGTAAATCAGTCAAACAGGTTTTCTGATCCAGCTAACACAGACCACAACTAGCCATTTCTGAATCAAATTCTTACCCTGCCAAAAATTCTTTATTAAATTCTTTTGACACTAAGTCAAAGATACAGTGTCTAATAGTTTTCTGAACTAGATGCACCGCAGAGCATTCAGTGACAAGCTGTTTCATTCAGGGAGATTTTGCAATGCTAAGTCCATAAGTGCCCACAGCCAAATACTTGGTTGTCAGTGTTACCTCAGGCAAAGATCTTCCCTGTTGAAGAATCCATTAAGCAGCCCCTCTTAGTTCTTGCAAGCCAGGAGGTACTGTTTTGGGCAAGAGTGTAACTAGACATTTGCTGGCCTGACAGAGTTCCTCTTTTCCATTATTTGGTTGTGAGACTCACATACTGAAAAGAAAGGACGAAGGGCGTTTGCACCCTGGCTGGAGGATCCTGGGAAAGAAGGGTGAGGATTTTTGATGCTTTCTCTTGTGAGGCTCAGCATTTCTCTTGAAAGAAGATGGCCTGATAGGGACTCACTTAAAAAAATCCTTCAGAGTTGTGAAAGGAAATGTATTCTAAGAAAAAGAACAGCTGAGGGGTCAGTGTGATGGTTACACTGGCTGCTAATCCTCTGCCTGCAAGCACCAGCATCCTGCATGGGTGCCAGCTTGTTTCCCAGCTGCTGTGGCTTGGGAAAGTAGTGCAGAATGGCCCAAGTGCTTGGGATCCTGTATCCATGTGGGAGACCTGGAAGAAGATTTTGGCTTCTTGCTTCAGATGGGCTCAGCTCTGGTTGGTGTAGCCATTTGAGGAGTGAACCAGCTGTTGAAAGATCTGTCTGTCTTTCCTGCTCTCTGTAAATCTGTCCTTCCAATAAAAAATAAATAAATATTTTTTAAAAGATTCAATTCGTAGCAATCCTCTCTATAGGTCTACCTTTTCAATAAAAATGATTCTTGAAAAAATAAAATTAAAAAAATCCAAATAAAAGGGTTGTTTTAGCCACATATAGGAGTGGGAATTACCCAGGCCATAATCATTTGTTCTGGTACAGCTAGAGCAATTCCAGGTTGAACTTGAAAGTCAACAAATCTAGATCAGGTTAATTTTTAAGTTGTTTTTCAAGATATTTTTGCATGGGCTGCAGGTTGTCTTATAGCTATCCAATGGCACTCAGCAAGAAAGAGGTCCCCACACCTGTGAATCAAGGCAGAAGTGGAAACCCAGTGTTGGCTAACACGACAACAACAATGAAAAGCTTAGTGCATGTGACACTGAGTGGAGCCTGGGAGAATGGTCGCTAGACAAGCGGTACAGTCTCCTTTGCTCCTTTTTTCTACCCTAAAATGCTACAGACATGGACAACATCACACAGTCTTGGACTGCCAGTCTTCACTGTACAGTTACTGCACTAGCAATTGCGAAAAAGACCAGGGCTGCTCACAAGACCTGCTTTGTTCTCCAAGAGGTTGTTTCAACATACTACACCTTACAGGCAAAATATTGCATGATCAGCCACAGCTAAAGAACTATCTTTTAAAAAAAAACCCTCTGAATTCTGAATTCTGATAAAAAGTCTTCAGCATACAAACCTGTGTCTGCTATGCGGACCTGTGACTGTGATTCTCTAACCCTTCATTTGGCAATTGCATAGTAAGAACTGACAGCTCAAACAGAAACCAGTGAAGGCCTTGGATGAAATGGCTTATTTTATCCACTCAACTTTATACCCTGTAATGCATCTCTCAAGAAGTTTTGTCATTGGAAAGGCTATGTAAAAGTGAAATGGAGAATAGCAGGAAATATTTTGCCAATATGAAGGCCGGAAGAAAAGCCAATTTAAATATATTCTGTGCACACCCATGTAAGTAAGGGTTATTTTCAGTGAGTTTGATGACTAACTCTAGCTATGAGTGGCAGAAAAACTGTGAAGTGAAGCGTTTTCAAACATGCTAAAATATGGTGTTTATAACAAGGAATAAAATAAATACCTCACATTAAATTTTAACAAAAGGCTTTGCAACTTTTATTAATAGAAAATATTGTCCCACATGCTCATCAAATGTATGTTGACTAAATATGTGGGAAAAAAATGGGTACTTAAAAGGAGGCATTGATCCACCAACCTAGCCAGGCTGTCCTGTGTTGTGTTGATCATGTCCATAAGCAAATCTGGGCCATTCTCACCACCTGGCACTATCCAGAGGTTCTAGAAATACCTCATGTCACATGTATTCTAAGGCAAAGTGTAAATGGCCTGCTGCCCATCCAGAACATTCTCCTCACTCTGTGCTTCAGAATTCCTACTACACTCAGACAATTAATTCGCTACTCTGCCCATTTGCCAAGGTGTTTCCTTTCCATCAATACACTCAGTTCACTTCAATAACATTTGTGAGGATATTTCCAAAAATTCACATAAAAGGATTATTTTTAATTCCATTTTTCCACAGGCTTTCTGAGTGCCCTCATAATTACATCTTTGCTGTCAATCATTCAAACATATTTGGGCACTTATATACCTCCAGGGCATCAGTTATGTCTAAGTTGGAATCACAGGAAGGTTTCCTCATTCATTCATTCATTTATTTATTTATTCATTCATTCCTTCCTTCCTTCTCTTGTTTCCTTCAGCAAGTATTGATCAAATGCCTGCTATATACCAGGAACTGTTTTAGACACTAAGGATGTAACAGTGAAAAAAAATGGACAAAACTCTTGTTCTTATAGGACATACCTTCTAGAAATGGAAAAGGAGGCAGATAATAAAGAAAAACACAAGCAGATTGGAAAGTGGAGAAAGAAAATTCCACTGGGGCCCCAGCGCAATAGCCTAGCAGCTAAAGTCCTCGTCTTGAACATGCCGGGATCCCATATGGGCGCTGGTTCTAATCCCTGCAGCCCCCCCATCCCATCCAGCTCCCTGCCTGCAGCCTGGGAAAGTAGTCAAGGATGGCCCAAAGTCTTGGGACCCTGCACCCATGTGGGAAATTCAAATGAAGCTCCAGGCTCCAGGCTTTGGATCGGCGCAGCTCCGGCTATTGCAGCTGCTTGGGGAGTGAATCAAAGGACGGAAGATGTTCCTCTCTGTCTCTCCTCCTCTCTGAGTATCTGACTTTTCAATAAAAATAAATAAATCTTAGAAAGAAAAAGAAAATTTCATAGGGGTAATTGGTATTAGCATATGAGTGCTATAATTCTAAGTAAGGAGAGTCAAAGGAGGTGTCACTAAAAACAGTGATATTTGATTAGTAGCAGTCTTGGGTCAGCTGACAACAGAGATGTGGGGGAGGCACTTCCCAGTAGAGAGAACTGCAAGTCTGGAGGTCTGGAGGAGGGGAGGTGCTTAGTGTGGAAGAAGGAAGGCAGGCAGGAAGCAGGCAGTGGCGTTGACCTAGGTAATGGAGTATGGGATGTGAGGCACGGTTTGTGGTGGGCGTGAGGCATGGTCAGATTCTGAAGGAAGGACCTAGAGGATTTGTAATTGTTGTGTATGGGGTCTGAAGGGAAGAAGAGGTGGTGTAGGCTGAATAACTCGGCAGCTCATTGAGCCTCGCTGGCCTCTGCAGCCCTTCTGACTGCCTACTTTGGATTGCCTGAGACTCAGGCTTAGTTCTTTCTTACTTATTGTTCCTAAGACCATGTGTCAGAGGCTTGCTCCAGAGCCCAAGCATCTTCTGCAATGGGGTAACTTGGATATCTATGAGACAGGGTGCTTTAGGAAGCCAGCACCTGTAGGGCTTCTGGAGGACGATGCTAGGTCATTGATCGAGTGAGACAGGTCCATAGCAGAAGTTATAGATCTACAGTTGATTGAAGGTTCTCTGAATTGGAACCATATTTTTAAATTTGAGAAACACAGTCTTGGCCAGTTTGACAGGGGATCTCACTAAAAGTCTTTCTTGACTTGCAGGGTTGCATCAGAGCTAAATAAAAAAGATCATACACATTGGGATAACCCCAGGGAGAGGAAATCTTTAATTTTTCATAAAGTTAACACTGTACAACCAATGTTTTGATCTGTCAACTGCATGGACTGCTCAACCTAGTGCAGTGGCTAGACATTTCACTGTGGAACAAAGTGAACTGGATCACAATGAGTGTCTCAGAAAGAGCGGAGTTAATTGAGGGAAGGTTAATGTAGATGGAAGCCTGCTGAGACTAGGTGAACAGAAGATACATAAAAAGAAGATGTTGATATTTGTGCATCAGGACATACTGAATAGAAGCTGACAATAATCACGAGGGCACAGAATGCCCATGTTGCCCTGTATTCCTGGGAGATTCATTAAGGAAGCATGGCTTCAGAGATGGAGGAAACAGTTCGTTTCCTGTGCAATCAGGCTTTAAGAACAATTGAACTATCGACACTAAATTTGTTTCAAGTTCTAGCTCCTAAATAAGCAAGCAAAAAGAAGGCAGGGAGCAGTGCCTTATTTTACTCGGTAGGTCTTACTATTAGGAAAAGTGCTACATACTCTACAGTGGTCAGAGAGTATTAGTGGATGAATGGATGGATAGCTGGATGGTTGGGTAGACAGACAAATAACTGCACCAATGCATAAAGGAGATATCACACTGCAGCTAAATGTTATTATTAAGAGAGTTGGTCTACTCCACACATGAACAATGCACATATCTATCCATATATATATATATGTTTCCCTTCATTGATTGCTTTCTCTCATTTTGATAAGATATTAACTTTAATGAAGACAGAAGCCAACTCTTATAATCTTTAAATTCAATATTCAATTTAAGAAGTGAATTTCATGAAAAATTAGAAAATGGACCTATCAATTTAAAGCAATATAAACAAAGACAGCAATTATAATGTATCTTATTTGCAATCTGATTTTTAAAAGATAAGCTATAAGAATCATACCATTTATGAGATAAGTGGAAGTTTGAACACTAGTAAGATGCTTGATATTATTATTAAGGATACTTTTTTTTCCCAGTTGTGTTTAAGAAAATGGAGTTCTTCTCTTCCAGACATACATTCTGGAATATTTGTGAATGACATAATATTATCTGGAATCTGCTTCAGATTAATGCAGGAAGGATGAGGGCGGTGTGTGGAATGGATATGATAATATGGGCAAACATCTGATGGCTATCGAAGCCAAGTGAGTTGCAGTTCCTACAATACTCTTCTTTTGGTATATGATCAGAAATCTTCTTGATAAATAATTAACATATCCCCAAACTGAACTGCATATGAAGATCTAGACAATTGGCATGGCAGACCTGGTGATGCTTTCAGTTCCTCATGTTAGGTTCTCTGCTACATTCTTCATTCATCTGATCAATTACTACTGCACATGCATACGCACAGGGCAACAGGATGCCTTAGTGAAGAAACTATTCATTTTTATCCTGAGCATCATTTACATAACATCGGCCTTGAAATCATTCTCTTTCTTCCTTGTCATGTAAATCATTTTATATAGGACATCAGAAGACTCATGTTTCATGCTTTAAAAGAACTCTGTGTTACCTGCAAGCCCTTAGCACAAATCCTCTTGATATGTTTGACTAAGATTTACTAAACTAAACTAAAACCGTAGGCCCATTTCTCCTAACAAACATATATGCTTGTCCCTTTATCATTTGTTCAGTTTTATCTGGAGGGCTTTGCCATTTTATTTTACATGACTGCTTGTACTGCTGTTGCTGATGTTAGAATACCTACTTCGTATGCACCTGCTTCCCAGGCTTTTACTCTGACGTGGTCTTGCACAGTTAACTGCCTGCAGAATTCTGACACCATGCACAGATGTATGTCTAATTACACTTTGCAGCTTAATGAAATGGATATAATTCTGTCCTCTGATCACAAGATAGATGTTTAAAAATGTTAATGGACTATTATCTTTCCAAGTGTGCTTATTGTCATTTGAGGTTTAATAAGTATGTGTGAACAAAATTCTTGCATTATATCTTTAAAATCTATTGTTGTATCAATTCCTAATAATAGTTTAGCAGTTGTACTATTTGTATCCACATACATTTCACACATGAATTATATATAGATTTATGTAAGCGTATTATGGTAAAAACCTCCTAATAAAGTTAGTACCCACGTAGTGACAAGCCTGCTGTTACTGCTATTGTATTTCAGAGGTCATTATTTGATCTTCAGTAAATACAAATCCAGGTTATAATTCTACTCCAGCAAATGTTACCATTATTCCAGTGAAGAAGCACATTTGATATTCAGATTTTCAAGCTAAAATCCTGACAGATATTCAGGTGACATAAGGCAGCTGGAAGGAAGTTGTGGTCACAAAGAGGTAACAGCTACTTCAATGGGCAGCATTTGTTTGCTCTGGTCAATTCCACATGGTGCTCACAATATTTTCAAATGCTTCGATCTTTCCAGAAAAGTAAAAAGTTAAGATGTCTGCGTTTAGTCTTCTGACTTTAAAATGTGGGGTAACCTAATCATGCCCACTTTTATGGAGGAAAAATCTGGGATAAATAGCACTAGAAAAGCTTTTAATTTGGGGTAATATCCTAGAATGTCCAACTTCTTTCACTATTCAATCCATGAATCTATTTCTTCTAATCAGGTAGAGAATATATGTTCATATATGCTCTCTAACCATCCCACAAGATCCTTACATGATGTCTGTACATGCTAAAGAAAGACATGATGCCACTTCATAGACTCAATCCAGACTCTGGGTTGGATATCGGTAGGAAGGGGTAGGTGTTGACCTAACAGCTCAGATGTCTACACCTCAGATCAGAATGTTAGGTTCAGGTTCCAGCTCTGCTCTTGAATCCAGTTTTCTGTTAATATGGACCCTATGAGGCAACAGCTAGCAAGTTCAATATTTGTGTCCTTACCATCTAGATGGAGTTCCTTGCTTCTTGATTTGACACCTGGCTGTGCAGCCTTTTGGGGGATGAATTGGAAGATGGAAGCTGTCTCTGTTTCTGTGCTACTCTAATTAAAAGAGAGGGGGTGGGAGAGAGAGAGAGAGAGAGACAGAGAGAGAGAGAGAGAGTGAGAGAGAGAGAGAGAGAAGTCGAGGAAATCAAGCACTTTCCTCACAGTTGTTTCTGGGAACAACTTATACAAAGAACACCTTAGTTATATGTTTAAAAGATCCTATTTCAGTATGTTCTCTTTCTGAAATTACACTTCTATAAATTTATCCTTAGGAGAAAATCATAGTTGTTAAGTCAGATTGGATCAAAAATAACATAGACTTTTGCAAGCTTGTTCATCTCAGTATTGTTATCAGTTAAGAACGTCACTTCTTGGACCATTAAGCTCAAGAAGTCGTCAGCTTAAGGCATGTTTTACAGCAACATAAGGAAGCCCCAGGTCTCAGACACTGGGGGGCAGACAGTGACACCTGATGTAAGGGAGTGCAGATCTCCCTCACCATCCATTGCATTGGCGCCGGGTCCTCTGTAGGTATCCAAATCTGCCACTCCTCAAGTCCTTTTTATGAAATAATGTAAAACTGATACATAGCCAACAAATGTCCTCTTCATACTTCAAATCCTCTGGACAACATATGATACCTAATACTATGTAAATGATTTTTCAATGTATTGTTTAGGAAACAGACACAAAAAGTGTCCGTGCATGTCCAGTACAGATGTAATGGTTTTCACTCGCACTAGGTTGAATTTATGCATGTGGGAGCCATGGATACGGAACAATTAAACCTAGAAACAGAAATAATCCACAGAACAAATGCATCCAGTGAAATACATGCTGAAGTACAAAACTTTGTAAGCTAAACATCAAGTTCTAGGTTAATCAAAAGGATAGATAGCACAACATAGGATGCATGATTTACTTGGGCTGTTCCCAAACTGGTGTTCATGTCTGGCTTAACACTTGATCACAACACACAAGTCCAATCTGGCTTTCACAAGCAGTCACACATAAAATACCTATTGCTTCACCCAAGAAGTCCTATTCCAAGAAGCTGTTTGCAGTTTCCAAGATGTGCTGGGCTGTTTCTAGTCTCTGTAGCTCCTCCCATCTGCCTGGGACACTTTCATCCCTACTTCTGTTCATTAGCTGCCATGCATTCTTTTATGGTCAATGTCTTCCATAAACCTTTAACTGGGTGCTTTTTTCCAAGCTGTGCGAGACTTTTTTTTTTCTCTATCAATGGCTGCCTTTACATTTGTAACTTTATGATTGTGTGGTTAGGTTTTTGCTTTCTCCACTGAGTTGGGGATTGTTTTGATGAGGGAAAAGGGGTCTCCCTGCTTGTGTATCTTGGTAGTGGTACAGTGTCTGGTACCTACCATAAATGACTGCTTACTCCGCCTATTATGCTCTGGGAGTTGTGCCAGCATGAAGGGTACTGTGCCCCAGCTTAACTGTATATAGCCAGTATTCTGTATTTCAAACCTATGTTTATATTTATTTATTTACTTATTTTTATTTGAATGAAAGGAAAGGAAGGGGAGAGAGAGGGAGAAAGAGAGAGAAAATATGAATGAATTTTCTCTCTACTGAAGTAATTGGAAGTAAGAGACTGGAACAAGTAACAACTCGGAAAATGGGAGTAAATTTTTGTTGGGATCTGTTGAATTTCTTATATTGAAGCCTCTTAAGATACTATATGATCCTTAAAATAATATTATGTGGTGTTTTGCAAGTGAGGAAAAGTAAACTACACCAAGTTAGAATGATTTATCCAAAGAGTGAATATAGTTGTACAATTTTGATCGCAAGTTCTCTCACCATGTCTCTCTTAAAACTTTCTTTAACTGCTTATCTTTTTTTTAATTATTATTTAAAAGGTGTCAACACCATTTTCCCAGACTTTGGATCCAGTGTTTTCATTTTTTTTACCTTATCATTGGATAGAAGATTAAATTATACACTTTTAAGCTTGAACTGCCTCTGTAAAGTTGGTAATGTGTTTTATTAAATCTTGCATCTCAGAGTATAAAGATACTCATTATGAGTATTTTATTTTTTAGTGGAATCCACTTATTAAATAAATTAGCAAAGAATGTAATTTCTTTCATTTTATTTCTTCAAGCTAAATAAAAATGTTAAAATGCTTATCAAAGACACGTGTTACTGGAAATTCTTGGAGAAATACAGAAAGATTCTTACAGGCAAAGGTGGATAAAAGTACCTCGCCTACACAACCACTTTTCCTTTCTACCTATTCTAGAGGTTATAGCTTCAAAGCTGCTCCAGTATCTCACATAAGGGAGTTTCTGCCATGGATAGAGAAACAGGAGAACATAGGAATTCTAAATCCGCAGCAGTCCTCTGACTGTGTTCTAGAGCTAACACCTCCCACTATCCTTTCCATGGACATAAGCCTATACATTTGACATTGTTGTAATTTCCTCAAAGTTATTCTCTTAAATTTCAATAGTAGAAAATGTTTTAATTATGAAACATTCTGGGATCCATAAAAGCAGAGAATAGTAAGAGGAAAATCCATGCATCTACCAACAGACATGAGTAATCAAACATGAAAATAGCCATTTAACTCTTGTAATGTTCTCCTGGATTTCATTCTTTCTCCCATCACCCAGGAACTCAAATTACCTGATCCCAAAATGTTTCACTTCCATTACACATGGGCAAATCTAACACAGTAACGTCAAGGTTTGTTTGCTTATTAATGCTCCTAAATGACATACAAAAAGTTTCAGTCATTATATGTTCTTCTGCAACTTGCGACATTTTTTTTCCAAACACAAAGATGTTTTGGAAGATTATCCCCACATTGTATTTAGCTCCGAGCTCCTTTTTACAGTATGTAGAATTACACTGTACCAATGGGTCTCAATTTATTTGTCCATTTCCATAGAGACTGAAAAAAAATACATCTTTTTCTGAGCTTACCAAGGTTATTTCCTTGAGCATTCACTCAAAGATGCACAGTTCCTAAGAGGAAAAATATGCATACACTTAGCTCTGTGTTCATCTATTCTGTCAGTTACTGAAGTTCTTGTTTGTTTGTTTGTTTTTTAATGTTGACTGTCTTCTCTGAAAATGAACTTCAACTAAATGCCAATCAGTTGATTTTTGAAATTGAAGAGAAGGTTTCTGTATATACTGTACATATAGTGTGTGAAGGAGAGAGAGATGGGTATCTATACACAAGGGCTCTTTAAAATATTTAGAGAAATTGTTTTTCCTAAAAAACTATGCATGGATTTCAAAATGTCTCATCAGAACAAATAAACTTAGCTCTTATTTCCATTTCACACGAAATTTTGGGAGCCATTTGCATTCAATATTCACATCTACACAAAACATACTTGAGGAGGTTATAGCATTTGGTAAATAGTTATTAATGTTGTTTATTTGAATTGTATAATATAAATAGCAATATTCCCTTCCCTCTCCATGTAATGATTACTGTCATGGATACTTCAATTTATGATATTAATATCTTTGCTTTCAGGAAAAAAATATATGCGCATGTATATAATGTCTACATTTGAGGTGCATGTAGCAAAATACTTTTAAAAATATTTATTTTTATTAGAAAGGTAGATTTATAGATAGAAGGTGATACAGGAGAACGATTTTCCCTCTGCTGGTTCACTCTCCAGGTGGTCGCAATGGCAACAGCTGGAGCTGTGCCAATCCAAAGCCAGGAGCCAGGAACTTCTTCCAGGTCTTCTATGTGGGTGCAGCATCCCAAGGCTTTGAGTTAACCTCTACTGCTTTTCAGACCTTTTTCAGGGAGCTGGATGGGAAGTGGAGCAGCAGGGACATGAACTAGAGCCCATATAAGGTCGAGGCTGATACAAGGAAAGGATTTATCTGCTATGTTAACATGCCGGGACACAAAATGCTTTTTAAAATGGTTAAATTTGAAAACTACAAAGAAAACATTTGTTAAAAAAGAAAAAAAAATCGTCTTCATTTTTACAAAAAAAAAAACCCACAGATTAGATATTTTTGCTATTTGACCATTTCCAGAGAAGTGTGCGTTTTGTTTGTTTTATTTTTATTTGGCCCATATAAGTCTCAGAACTGTGTTGTGGCAAACAAGTATCTCCATTAAAAGAAGAAATTGTTTAAAAAGTACCTCTCTTTTATTGATTGTGACATAAATGGGAGGCGATTTATAAAATTTATTTCATTTCATAGTCACTAAAGCTTCACCATCCTTTTACAAATGAAGAGACTAAGAAATTACGTAATTCAGGAACAAATTGTTATCTGATTGATCTGGATCTTAAACTTGAACCTGTGCTGTGCCCATCAGATCATGCTGACTTTGAGGCCCAGAAACTGATCCCATGGCTGAATTTATTCAAGGAGGCCAGTGAGAAGTGAAGGCCGAAATAGACGAGGACTAGTAGATAGGTAAATCAGGGCTCAGATTTGGCATGAGTGCTGAATACAACAAAGATCCTTAACAAGTTTTGCATAGTGGAGTTCCATGATCTTTTTTTTCTTCTTTTCCTTTTTTTTTTTTTTTTTAAAGAAACACTTTTACTCCTACATTGTTGAAAATAAACTAATGCGGGGGAAAGGCAGAATGAGCAGTACTTTGGGGGTTACTAAAATAATCGAGGCAAAGATGATGGTGGATGGCGGACCATTGTGGCACTGCATGTAAAGACACTGCCAGTGATGCTGGCATACCTAATGGGCACCAGTTCATGTCCAGTCTATCCCGCCTCTGATCCAACACCCAAATCACATGTCTGTGAGTGAAGTGGGTGTGTGCAGTGAATATGGCCCAAGAGTTGGGCACCTGTACTCACACAGGCAATCCAGATGAAGCTCCCTGGCTCTTGGCTTCAGCCTGGCTTAGCCTCAGCCATTGTGGCCATCAGAGGAGTGAACCAGAGGATGGGAGAGTTCTCTCTCTCTCTCTGTTTCCATAGATCTTTCAGATAAGTCTTTATAAAATAATGGTAATTTAAAACAGTGTCACAGTATTGGAGGTGCTGCAATATAGTCAAACTCTTGATATATTTGTGAGCACAAGTGTAACAGGATTTCTTGGAATGCAGGATGCAGAGAGAGAGGATAATATGCGAGGAAGCGAAGGCATCTATGACAGTGTCAAGGTGTTTTGCTGCAGCAATGAGTGAGAAGGATGGGTTTGTCATGAACTGACAGAGAATTAGAAGAAAGTTGTTTTTGAGTAGGAGTGGCAAGACCTGTTTTGGACACTGTACAACTGAAACATTAATTAATATCCTAGTGGGAATTTTTAGTGGCCATTGGATAATCAAGCCTGGAGTTTAAGGGAACATTCTTTGTTTTAGTTTCATTTGAAGTCAAGAGGAAGCTTGAATTTCCAACTGTATTAAAAAACAAATGGAAAAAACAGTGAATAATAAAATAAAATGTTTTATGAAAGCATTCTGACTATCCTCGACTTTACTCATGACGGGAATCAGAGAAATCAGAGTGAAGTACAGCTTTCTGCACTTCCTTGTTGGCCATGATTGAAGAATCCATTCTTTCAAACTGGTACAAAGTGGTACCACGCCAATTCTGCTCAAGGAAAGAGCATCTCACTTTAGGATTAAACTGTGTGCATGGAACTGAAGCTTCTTAATAGCTCATTGCATATCACTATGTAAACAGCCACTAATTCAGTAGTTCATTTGAACTAGCTAAGTGTATTACAGTGACTAATTCCAGGAGCCTAATAGTTACAAAAATGTATCAGCAAATGAGAATTTTAGTGTCTCATCAATTGATTTTTTTTTTGGTTGTGGCAATTTTCTTTGCTAAACAAAGATGGAAAGGCTTCTGTGACGCACATTTGCTCTTTGTAATGGAGGCAGTTTTCTGCTCTCCTGTGCGCTGGGAGGGCTAGCTTGTCTCTGGACAGTATGTTGAGCCTGACAAGAGGGCTGTTTTCCACGTGTCCAAAAGTTAACTCCACCTGGAAATGATTGTCTTATCATCCTGCTTAATACCAAGTTCATTGCACATTTTCTACCTGAATTACAATTAAGACTACCTAATGTGTTTTTATGGGATGCTATTTTCAAATGGAAATAATATTTCATACCCAGAAAAGCCTGTCTTTAATTATGTTCTGAGTGGGAATTTGGACATAGCAATGCTTGTTATAAGGACTGGTCCCATTAGTGCCTGAACATGTAGAAAGAGGGAGGGTGACCAGCACTGCTCACTCTCGTGGCTGCATTTCCGCAGTTGTTGGCATGGGCAGCATGCAGTCTCCCCATACTGGCCGCCAGCATATGCTAGGGAAACAGGTTAGCTCTTCCATTGTGTCTAGAAAGCATTATTTGGAACAGTTGGGAGCCCCTTTCTCCCTTCAATCGAGCCATTTCAGGGCGTCTCCATGGCACCAACTCTTCCTGACATTGAGTGGCAGACTGGCTGGAGGAAGCCGTGGTGAGGCCAAGAAGCTGGTTCCAGTTCTGGTTGTGTCATTCTGTTAGTTGGCTCAGGAGAGACGCTTAATCTAAGTATCAGCTTTTGTCCTCCATCTAGTTTTACCAATGTTACTGGGAAAGCAAAGGGGGATAAGAAATGTGAAAATCCTTCTTGTGTGAAATGCAAATAATTAGGTTGAGGCAGCTTGTGATTCAAATAGAATACTTCAATCAAGTTTATGAGTTTTTCTCTTAAAGAAAAACAATGAAGTGCTTGATATATATGTATATACATATATACATACATACACTAAGAATAAATAAGACACAGTGGTAACTGCCTGTGTATGCTCCCCTGCTCCCCAGGTCACCATCTCCAGCATAAGAGAAACTGTAACTATAAATTTACTTTATCCATTCAACTCATATTTAAAAATATAATGATATGTAAGTGCCTCTAAATAATATAAATAAATAATATTTTATCTTATCTACCTTAAGTTTAAAAACATCATGTCTCATTGGCTTTGAAACTTACTGTCTTGCCTAACAATACATGTTGAAAATTACAAAATTTGACACATGAAAGTATTTCATTCATTAAAGTACGTTTTGGAGTAAATTGTAGTTTACCCATTCTATTTCTTTCCATGATAAACATTACTCCAATAACAATCTTCTCAACACCTCCTCATGATTAGGTGGGCCACACTGTTGGTCTATGGAATATATGTATTTGCAAGTCTGTTTTTATTGATAAATTATTCTCCTCAGTGGTAATAATCATTTCTACCACATGTGGTGGTGTCTGGATGCTCGCAATAGCCAGGGCTGAGCCAGGTCAAAGCCAGGAGCCAGGTCAACGGGGATTCTCAAGTGGGTGGCAAGACCCAAGCACCTGAGCAATCATCTGCTACCTCTCAGACTCTGCATTAACAGAATGGTGAATTGGAAACCAAGTAGCTGGGACCCAGAACGAGGTAACTGGGAATCTAATACAGCTTGCAAGCATGCCAAGTGGCAACTCCCCACAAAGCCAAATAGCCATTCCATGTGGCTCTGTGGGCTAAGCCTCCACCTGGTACACCAACATCCCACAGGAGCAATAGTCTGAATCCTGACTCAGCCACTCTGACCCACCTCCCTAACAATGTGTCTTGGAAAATTAGCAGAAAATGGCCCAAGTGCTTGAGGCTCTTCTTCCCAAAGGGAGACCTGGAAGGATTTGTTGGATCATGTCTTTCCTGAAGCTTGGCTCAGCTTCAGTCACTGGGGCCACTTGAGAAATGAACCAGTGAATGGAAGTTTTCTCTGATCCCTTCTCTTTCTCTGGTCAAATTTAGGTTCTGCTGCTTTTCCAAGTGCATTAACAGGAAGCTGAATCAGAAATGGAGTAGCTGAGACTCAAACCAACCCTCTGATATGGGATGCTGGTATTGTAGCTGGTGGCTTAATACACTGTACCACAAGGACAATGGCACCAAGCACACATTTCAATAAAATAATTTGGTTTTGTTTTCCATGTTTGATTTTTTATTCATCTATACTTAATTTTTGTGTATGTTATCAGATATAAAGTTATTTTCTGTTTTATTATAGAAAACTAATAGTATCAACACCAGCGATTGAAATGTTCTCTTATTCTGATCTTCAATGCAGTCTTTGTCTGAAGCTAAACTCAAGTGCAGACATCAGGCTGACTTGAACTGCTCCATTCTGTTCAGGTGATGTGTTTCTCTATCATTACATCAAAACCACACTATTGAAATTACCATAGATTAATAATGCAGATATTGCCTCTTAGCTGTTCTATTCTTCATAACTGCCTTAGCTAACATTCTTCCTCTTCCTCCTGTTGAAATTTTCAAGTGACTTACCAAACTATTTGGAAAACCTTGTTGAGGTTTCTATCAAATTGCTCTGAACTCACTAGTTGGGCAGACCAACGGACTGTTCACAGTAGTTGTTACATGTTCCCCCATCTAATAGTGCTGCTTATTTCATGTGGGCCTTTAGCCATAACCACAAGGGAGTGTTACATTCCTGGGCTGGCTGATCCAACCCCATCCTCTGCGTGCCCTTCTGGCTTTTGGGGTCTGAGTCACTGGAGCCTCTTTCCTGGGCATGTGCCCTCTTCCCTCCTGTTGGTCTTTGCAGATGTCACTCCCCCTGCCTGGAGCACTCTTGCCTCCCCCTTCATCTCATTAATTCCTAGTGCTCACTGCCTTGAGAAGCATTTTTTTTTTTTTGCACCTCCTCCAAAACCCCACCCCAGAGTTCTATAACTGTGCATCCTTGAAATCACCATACCTTCCCACATGTCTCCTTGGGGTTGTCAGAGCAGTGAGGGCAGGGATTATCACGTGATGTTCATGGAAGTGTTACACTGATGGGCTCCTGGCATCGGGTGAGTGCCCAATAAATAAAGAATATTGTCAAGTACATGGAGAGCGATGCTCTACCAGAGGCAAAACTCTGTGGAAGGTAGTTTGGATAGGATGGGGAGAGAGCTTAGATTCTGACTGACTTGTTTAAATTACAATACATAGAAAAATGTAAAAACTATTGAACTAAAGCATATAAAGTGCTAATGCATCAAACTGACTTCCCAGAATTAGAGTTAGTACTCTATTAAATATATGCAGTTACTACCATTTCTGGTATTCTAAGTTATTTTACATGTTAACTACACTTGAATGAAATTGCATTGATATTTTGAGCAACATTGGAAATGATCTGTTGAAGCTACAAAAACCTCCTTCATGGCAGTAGGAACTGTTTCTGGCTTCTGAGATGAGGCATGCTGAGAGAAGACTTTTCAGCAAGATCTGGTTATTTCTTTATATTAATTCTTCATGACACTTCTCATTTCTAGGGCAAGAACTTCATGTTTTCTGTACCATGATTCTCAAACTATACAAATGCAGTTTCACCTTTTTCTTGCCTGAAACTGGGGCCATATTTTTTCCTACAATTATTGCTTTGTGCTCCTTCCAGTATATTCTGTCACTTGTCCTCTGACCCTAGATTCAGAGTCCCATGACTCACATTTTAACAGTCACAATATTGCTCAGCGGCCTCTGAAGAAGGAAAGCTATTGGCTAAATCACCAAGCTCAGACTTTTCGTTCAAGGATAGAATGTATTTGACTTATTCTATTATTCTTTCCTTCACCATCTCTTATTGTGCACAACTCTTTCCCGCTCTTCCTCTGTAGAGAGGTAGGAAGCTGAGTCACTGTCCCTTTCTCTAGCATCCTAGCCCCGGAAGTGACTTGGACATGGAAAAAAGGAGAATACTTCCATGCAACTCTGGGAGGCTTACTCTAAATTCTGAACATTGGTGACATCAAATTAGGAATGTGATATTTCTTAATTGAATGCTGAAAAGAAATAATTGATGTCATTTGGTCAAATGGAAGTTCATTTAATGAAATTGTCAATTGTCCTTTATGCTTGAGAGTCATGCCATTGTATCCACTCATGCGACTCAAAAATCTGAATGTCGTTTTGAAGGGTTGGGGTCCTGTTAGCTGTAAGAAGCCACAGCAATGGGTATGAATATAGACTAAGGTAGACTGCCTATTCCGTGTGTTTCCAGCTTGAAAACTGAACACACAGCATGGCTTTCTTCCCTTTTCAGGTGCAAAATAACACTCTGTTCCCTGATCCAGTTCCAAAAATAAATTTTCATGAAAACAAAATAAGTAATTGATTCTTGTAAAATCTTGAATTTTTTGTGACAGTAGCTGCTTTTGTATGTCTCAACAGTATCACTTACAACACATGAATTTAAACAAACTTTTACAAAAGCAGAGGGCCTCCTCTGTGATTAGGGATTGGTAGAAACGGCTGGGGAGCTAGCTTTTAACTGGTACACAGACAATTCCATAGCAGAGAATACTGTGACAAAATTATAAAGACTAGGATTGAGGGAATCTGAGTCAACAGTTTGGGACTTGATACTCTAGTACTACACATGTGCCAGCCAACAACTTCCAACTTACCAAGGGATATGGGGGTTGATCATATTTTAGGCATTGCATTTTTAAAGCAAGAAATAATAAGGTTTATTCTCAAGGAACAAGGAAGTGTCAATGCAGTAAGGAAGTTAAATATTTCTGGAACAATAATATAAATGTAAAAACAAGGGTGAAGTGGTGGAAACAGTTTGAAAGGCTCGGGTGCAGATCTAAAATCCTCGGGTATTCTGAAAAGAAAACCCAGGAATAAAATACACATCACGAGAAGGACATTATGTGTACCCTTGTCATTTTAAAATCAGTGTCTCTGAAATGGACTTAGGACTAGTGGAGGGTGATGAAAATAGTCCCAGACTGGATGTTTAGGATTTTGATTCAATCACCAAGTCTATTGATAATGATTTGATTCACCTTCCTTTGGAAATCATCTTTAAAGAAAACTATAAAATGAGAAGCTGAACAAAATGAGACAAGAAGCATATGACTGACCAAGGGATTGAGTCTGCAGCTTATTAAACTGAGACCCCAAAAGGACACACTACACATTACCGAATAAGCCCCGGCCTTTCCACCTCCTTGAGTGTCAGATTCCTCATTTACAAATAGATGTATTATGAAATGATGCCTCATGGGGTCACTGTGATAATTAGGGAATATTAGGCATGTAAATCAGCTAGCATGAAGTTCGCATTTTTTAGATTTGGAAGTCTATACTACAGTTAATACTATGTGCTAGATGTTTTGAATACTTTGTCTCAGTGATTCATAAACTTTAGTATGCTTCAAATCACCTGGAAGTGGGGAAAGTGGATTAGCATTTCTAACAAATTCCCAGACAACACTGACACTGCAGGGCCAAGACCAGAGTTCAGAGCCCCAGAAGCTTCATTTCGTCTTTGTGAAAGCCCTCTGACATAGGTACTATTTCAACAGAGAAATTAAGGAACTTACCGAGCATCCAACAGCTAATAAGCTAGCACTTTCTCTTGTGATTGAAAATTCTTAAAACCCATATAAAAATTGATTCTGTTGGGGCTGGCACTGTGGCATAGCAAGCTGCTGTGCTGGCATCCGAAATGGGCACCAATTCGAGCCCTGGCTCCTTCACTTCCCACCCAGCTCCCTGCCAGTAGCCTGGGAAAGCAGTGGAGCACTTGGTCCCCTGCACACACTTGGGACACCTGTCAAAAGCTCCTGACTCCTGGTTTCAGCTTTGGATCAGCGCAGCTCTGGCCATTGCAGGCTTCTGGAGAGTAAACCAGTGGATGCAAGAACTCTGTCTCTCTTCTTTCTGTAACTCTGCCTTTTAAAATAAATAAATAAATGAATAAAAATCTTGAAATGTTGTTTCTGTTCTGTTACTAACATTTTCTGAGATAATTGTTTTCATTTTAATGCTTTTGACATTAAGGTGTACAAAATAAATGGGAATATGTATATACCTAGGCAGAGGAGTTTCTTGGAAACAGTCATGACCTGAGCTAGGGGCAGAAAGTACCTTCCCATTTATTTCAGTTGACTTGGCAATATCACATACTTTTGAATTTTAACTTTGGATTCCTAATGATTTCTTGAGTACCTTCAGTAAAATCACAATATGATGAAGTTTTCAAAGAAAAGGCTATGGCGCATGTAGAAGAAAGCCTGTTGGGACCTTTGAATGTGCTGCAATCATAAGTGGTCACTGGTTTATGCTCCACTTCCCATTCAGCTCCCTCTTTGTGGCCTAGGAAAGCAATAGAACATTGACCAAAGCCTTGACACCCTGCATTGGCCTGCGGGATCTGGAAGAATCTCCTGGCTCCTGACTTCAGATTGGTTCAGCTTTGGGTGATGTGGCCACTTGGGGAGTGAACCAGTGGATGGAAGATCTTTGTCTCTCCTTTTCTTTGTAAATCTGCCTTTTCAATTAAAAACAAAAATGAATTTTTTTAAAAAAGAAGAAAGCCTGCTAAACACCAAGCAATGAAATTAAAGGCATTAGAAATTGCTATGCTCTCCACAGTAGGCAACGGTAGTATTTCTAAGCTGGACAAATAGATGTGACTGACAATGCAGTGCGATGACCTGTCACTCAGGCATTAAACATCTCTATGGAAAGCTTCCAGACTGCTCTGATGAGAAGCTGTTGAATATTTTGTATGAGTTACCCCAGAGCCAAAGTGGGGGAAGGAGGTTTAAAACTACCAGTTAAACCAAGAAGAAATGCTGACAGAATTCTGATGGTCTTTTATATTCACAGAAATTAAGTGAATAAAATACAAAGATACAAATGGAGTGGGAGTTGAGAGCATGGTCCTGGTAGAAAGGCAGCAAGTCTTAGTTGAGCTACACAATCACCCATGGCCAAATGACTTAGGTCAAACTTTCTACCAGAAAAATAAATCAAGAAGGTTCCAACTTCAGGTGAAGGTGTCTATAATTATATAAATCAATGTAATTATTGATTAATCAAGAGTAATTGTAACAAATATACTAATATGAGATGTTAATAGGGAAATGGGGTGAAATGTGGAACTTCATTGCATTGATGACTCAATTTTTGCTTTATAAATTACAAATTCATAGAAAAAGAAAGATGTCAAAAATCACAAAAAATGGTCAATAGAGGTCTAATATAGTGTGTCTTTTTTTCCTCAAAGAAGCTTGCCAAATATGTTTATGTTTGTAACCAGTAGCATCTAGAAAAAGATCAAAAACCATGTTATATTTTGAATCATAATTTATTCGGTTTTGATGTCATCATTAGAATTTACACTTAAGGATATTACAAAAAGGAATGTTATAAACACATTGCTTATAACATTTTTGATACCTGATGTTTAAGGCAAAATACAACTTAGTCTGGAAGAAAGGGGATTTTGGAGCTCTGAGGATGGGAGTGGTGGTCAAAGGATGGACATTCCTGAATTTCCATATCAAGAATCCATAAAGCTGACTCTCCTACCCAGCTCTGTGAGTGACTGCTTTCGGAAGGAGAGGAGAGACACCATATTTTCTTGTTCTCTCCATTTAGCCAAATAAAATTATTAGGTTATTTTCAGTTAATCTTCCTAACCTTTTCTTTCTTTTCCAACCTGAAGCAATTTTCTCTCATACTATAAAGAATTTTTAGTTATTTTTCTTTTGCCTCTCCTTCATATTCATGGATAGAATTACTGTCCTTTGGACAGGACAATTATTGTCTTAAAGATTGAAATGAGTTTACTTCCCCTATGGTTCTGAAATGATTATATAAACAAGATTTTAGAATGCAAGTGAGAATAGCAAAATAGAAAGAGCTGTTGGCTGAGTTAATTGGCTGCTCTTTTTATGTAAATCTAATTTGGGATGTCAATTGAATTTTTAGAAATCATTGCTTATTTCCTTTGAGAATTATTTATTGTTCCATATAATTTGAATATATAATATATAGTTTTTTTTTCAATTTTGCATTACATCTTGATTGAGAAAAGCTATTTCTATCAGGAAGAGATTAAAAAAAATTGAATAATTTCTACCCTTCCAGTGTTGGTTTAGAGAAATCATGCAGATGTAAAATGAGTACATAATGAATTGTTGGATTTATTGTGGTTTAATTTTCTGACATTGGTGAGGCAGCGGTAGCATAGTGGAAAGGTATTTAGATAACATAAGCTCTATTCTGGGATTTTCTACTTCTTAGCTGAGACCTGGACATTCTAAACTTACTTCTCAGTCCTCAATGTTAAACATGGAAACCTATATCATGAACCTCATTGATAACAACGTCCTTCCCTTCTCTCCTTTCTCTACTCTGCCTTTTTTACATTTTACATTTTTACATTTTTGATTAACATATAATACCTGGGCATTTTTAAGTGGTGCAATCAGTATTTCAACACACACATAGCTTAAAATAACCATACCAAGCATCAAACTTTAAAAAAAAAAAAGGATTTCTTTCTTTCTTTATTGGAAAGTCAGATATATAGAGAAGAGGAGAGACAGAGAGGAAGATCTGTCTGTTGATTCACTCCCCAAGCAGCCGCAATGGCCAGAGCTGAGCCAATCAGAAGCCAAAAGCCAGGAGCTTCCGCCAGGCCTCCCACACAGGTGCAGGGTCCCAAGGCTTTAGGCCTTCCTCAATTGCTTTCCTAGGCCACAAGCAGGGAGCTGGATGGGAAGCAGGGCTGCCAAAATTAGAACCAGCCCCCAAATGGGATCCCGGCACGTGCCAGGCGAGGATTTTAGTTACTAGGCTACCTACCACACTGGGCAGTAACTAATTTTTCTATTTGCTAATCTTTTTGTGTGTGTGTTTGGAACTCCCCCATTTCCTCCACTGCAATTCTTTTTACATCATCCAGGGCCATAGTCATCCCACTGCACCAAAAACACCAGAACTCACTACAGTCCCTGTTACTCAGTCTCCACGATCCTCCCACCCTCTATCTTCCAGTCTAGTAATGACTATTTTAAGTTCAGATAGAAAGCACAGTTGTGTACATATGCACACAAATGCATGTGTGTGTGTGTGTGTGTGTGTGTGTGTGTGTGTGTGTATACATGCTTAACTTCATATGAGAAAGAAATGTAGAATTTGTCTATGTCTTATTTGGCTTACAATAAAGGCCACCAGTTCCATCTATTTTGATGCAAATATCAGGATTTCATTTTGGTTAATGATGGAATATTACACTGTGTATAGATAACACCTTTTCTTTATTCATCCATCTGGATAACTGGGTTGAATACATATCTTGGCTGTTATAAATAGTGTTCCAGTGAACATGGTCATAGAGGTTCTTCCTTTATGTACTGTGCTCACATCTCCTGGGATTTCTGGTTTTGTTGGGAATCTATTCCTACTTCCACCATCTCCTCCTGTTCCTCTCTTCATTTTGTTTTAGGAGACAGTCCATTGGTTTCAAAATTAGGTGAATGTTGTCTGGCATCCAACTATGCCAAGAGATGATCCTGGAAGTCTGTGTAACATTTAGGGCCTCCTTTCCTTCCATTTTAGTATGGCAATTATAGGACAAGACTTCAGAAAAATGACAAAGAATTCTGTATCATGAAAAAAATGGAGATATTACATCATTTTTCTTCATCAAAAATAAACTCATATAATTTCATTTTCCCTGTGGATTTTTTGAGGTCCCTTCATAAATATTTCCAGGGTGACTTGGCAAGTTAAGTAACACAGCCTATAAAACAGCTGGTATGGTTTAGCACAAATTATGCCCTTAATAAATAACTGTTGCCTCATAATACAGTCATGAAGATGCGATAAAGCATTTGAGTCCTTTATCAAACTGTAGTAGGCACTTGAAATTTGGACAGCTTGATAATTCTAACATCTTCAATGTGTTGCTCAGCCTTGCCCAAGCTCTTTCTTCTTGCTTGCCCAGAACTTGTAAGATGTCTACTTCCAAACTACTTGTCATTTTAACAAGTTGGTAAGCTTACAAATCAAATGAGATTCATTATTACTGAATTACCTGCTTAAAACTGAAACTCAAATCAGAGTCTTACTTGTTACATCTGTGAAGTAACGTAAATACCAGTTCCTAGGGACTGGCATCATGTCACAGCAGGTCAAGCCACTTGTCCTGGCAGCTCTGCTTGCGACCTCATGCCCTGATAATGTACCTGGGAAACCAAAAGAAGATGGTCCAATTATTTGGCCCCCTTCTAACTGTCTAGGAGACATGAATGGCATTCTAGGCCCCTGGCTTTGGTTGAACTGGCTCTGGCCGTTGCAGTCAAATGGGTGTTGAAGCAGCATCTGAAAGATTCTCCTTTCTTTCTCTCTCTTCATCTCTATCACTTCGCCTTTCAAACATAACATGAACATTTAAAGGAAAACAGATTCTAATATTTCTGAAACAGACCCATATCCACCTATTGAATCAATTCCCCTTGCTTTCTTAATATCTTACATAACCAGTCATTTTATTGGCTATCATATAGGTAGAAACCTAAAAATTAATTCATCTCACTTTACCCTGGGCAAACCATAAATTTCCTCTTTTGGAATTTGCCGGTCTCCCCAAACACAAGGTTTCCCATTTATACCTGTGACTTTAGCAGAACTTTTTAATAGCACATTAACTCACTCTGAGTTGCATCCTTTCCTCACTGTTTGTGCTCTCTGTCTGTGTGTGCTTAAACCTTGATTTAGCATCGGACAAGTTGTAGGCACATAATAAATATCAGTTGAATAAATGAAGTTGAATTTATGTATGTGTATTTGTGTTTGTATACAAATATACTTGTACTCTGTGATAACAAAATAAATATCAAGTGTAAAAATTCATTCAATTACTCTCATTTTCTCTTCTTGATATTATTTCCCAAAACATTTAAAAAAACTTAGAGAATAAATATGAGCAGCTTTCAAGAAGTGCTACACATATTAAGTAAAAATTATGCCTGGATTTGAAAATGTTATTGCATCAAAATAAACTTAACTTTGAATTCTATATTTCCACAAACTTTTTTTGAGCTCCCTTGTCCATGAACACATTTTCATTGTAAAAAAATTCAAATTATGCAAAAATATCTCAGCAAACCCCTCTTAATGTTCAGTGCCTTTGCTCTCCAGCCATTCAGAACTGACAATTGTGGGTATACACATTCCACGCTCTCTGTGCAGAATGGCATGTTCAGAAATGCTACAAACTTATTTTTAATATAGTCTATCATGTTATATGTACTGTCTGAGCAGCACTCTGTATCAAAGTCTTAGAACTCTCTCAGCTTTCTCTTTACACACTGATCTTTTTAAATGAGTATACAATCCTAAAGTTGACAGTCTTGAAGTTCATTCAATCACTGCTCATGATAAACATTTACACTTCTTCCTAATTCCTATTCCTTCTAAACTACACTGCAATATTATTTATTTAAATATTTATTTATATTGAAAAGCTATGTCTATGAAGAGAAGGAGGGACAGAGAGAAAGATCTTCCATCCACTGCTTCATTCCGTAAGTGGCCACAACTGCCTTGAGCAGGTCTGAAGCTAGGAGCCAGGAGCTTCCTCTGTGCTTTCCACGCAGATGCATGGTCCCAAGCTTTCTCAGCCCACAAGTAGGGAGCTGAGTGAAAAATGGAGCACAAACTGGCACCCATATGCTATTGCACTGCATTTAAGATGAGGATTTACCTACTGAGCTGCCATGCTAGGCTCATTATTATATACTGTTATTCACATGTGTAGGGATTTCAGCAGACTAGATTCTGAGACATGGACTGATCAAAGGGCAAATCCACTGACAATGTTCATGCATATTGTTTTCCCCAAAGGCTCACTATTTACATCCTTGCAAGTCATATTCATAATCTTGGAATGAAGGATTTCAACTCTAAAGACAGAGACGGGTCTCAGTCTCTACCAGAAAAGCGTAACTAGGTAAGTTGTGATTGTATGTGTGTGTCTGTGTGTTTGTGTGTGCAGTAAAATGAATTAGCACAGGATACAGCCTTTTGAAAATTCCAGACTAATAATAAAAACCCTCTTAAATGTTTGTGATCCAGTGGTCTCATTTAGGATGCACGTTCAGAGATAGAAGGAGTTGACAGAGGAGGAGAGAAAGAAGGCAACCATTTAACTATTCGTTAAGACGTGTTAGTTCCTCATTGTAAGCCAAAATTTAAAAGGACATATCCTTAAAATATTTAATGATTAAAATAAAAGATGGAAAAGAATTTATACCGTTTAATGAAAACGTGAAATTAATCAGCATTATGGTTTGTGTTCTAGTACTGCCCACAGAGGAGCAAGAGCAACTGAAACATTCCATGAACCCAACACTTACGAATTTGGGCAACAAGCATGTTCTGAAAAAGGACTCTGGGGAAATATGGAGGCTTAGAATTTTCTTTTTATTCAACATGTCATATTATATTGGGAACTCCAGAATGAGGAACACAATTCTCACAGCTAGGCTAATTACTTTAATAAGACCTGTTTTATTTAAAAATAAATCCAAAACAGATGCCAGAACTGGACCTGGTGACAAATATTTATCCTCTCCATAGTGCTGCATTTGTCTGTGACATTGCACAGTTGGTTCCTGGTCTCCTCTGTGGTGCTGCCAAGGGACAGCGTAATTCTTTCCAAATGCACAAGCTGGCATGTCTGTTTTCCATGCGCTGCTCTGGCCTTCTTGTGGTCCCTATCTCACCAGATGTCGAGTTTCCCCTTGGCTACCAGTGCTTGTCCCTGTGCCCAGTGGGCCCCTGACCTCTCCAGCTCTGCCCTCTCCAGATCTCGCCTTCCTTCGTCACCGGCCACCGCTGCTGCTAACTTCAGGCAACATTTACTGATTCTGGCCTTGTGCCCAGTACCATGCCAGCCCTTTTATGAAAGAGATAAACACAGTTCCTAATGCTAGGAAAACTTACATTTTTAGATTTAGATTTATAAACTTATTTCACATCAATTATCATGGGAGTTATAGTCAAATTAACACATTCCTGTATAGCATCCAAAATTTAAGAAGGCCCTTGAAAGACAAATAATATAAAAGCTTAGCTGCTGAGTTTGGCAAGGTCAACGGAGGAATACTTTAATTTGCCCTCATGGTAAGGGACACTCTCAGGTTAGGGGGGTTAATTATTGCAACACCTTTAAGATCTTTTCTACCAAATGATCTACAGGTTCCCTAGGTAGGCTTGTACCATATAGGCTTATTACAGACATTAACATTGTTTTGATATTTACCTTTCCAGTTTATGTTTTGTGCACTTAATGCCTGTGTGGAGTTAGGCCAAGCTTATTTCAATAGCATGTTCCTTTCAGTCAAGTGCTCTCCTCCTTACATCCGAGAGACCCCGTTATGAGAGCAGGACTGCTGCTTGTGCTGCCCAGGCCGCGTTCTAACTAGCAGGGCTGTGACAAGTTGGGACAAAAAAGCCTCAACAATACCTCAGGGAAGTAAAACTCGAGCCTTGTGCTGTGGGACACACAAGTGTGTCCACCTAGACACCCAGATGCCAAAGTTGATACATTTAAAAACATTTCCCAATGAGTACATTGTTTTATTTCATCTTGATAACAAGCCCATAAAGTAATTATATTCCTCCATTTTACCTAAGAGAAAGTATTCTGAGATGTCTAGTTAAAGACCTAGTATTACCTTAACTAGTCTTTAACTAGACTTTTTAATCACTTTAGGTTCCAAAAACAGGGCTTTGTATCAGGGAGCAGCCCTTCCAATGTCCAGATTGTCTGCTCACCCCCCCCCACACACACACACATCTATTGATTAAGTTCTCATTAGCTGCCTGACCCTATTACTTTATTCTCACTTCACAGATTAGGGAACTGAACCTCAGAGATCAAGTGATTGTTCAAAGTCACTCAAAGATTCAGGAGGGTAACTGGAGACCTGACCCCAGGCAGCCTGGCTCCTGAGTGTCTTACCCCTGTCATCAGACACACTGAATCCATTCAGTGATCATGTGGGGCAAAGCTGGTTACTCATGGATCCCATGCGGGCAAAGGAGAAAGCATTTCCTGAAATTTCCTGGGAACCAAAGATTGATTTTTGTGAACTCTGCTTCTATTTGGCCAAGGAGAAAGGCTGAGTTCAGGTTACAATGGATGGAGAAGGATTAGCAAAGGAGAAGCAGAGTGGACAGGCAGATGGCAGAGGGACGCCTGGAGACTTGTGGCCATGGGGAAGCAGTTTAGACACGGAGTAGTGTTGCAGTGAACGGATAAACCCGGAGGTGTTTGCAGCTCCACAGGCAGTCATGTGGAAAAGGGAGATCACCAGGAATGCAGGGGTGAATCCAGCCACAGTGGGTTCCACTGATTATTCAAATCCAAACACAGGCACAGGCAGACTGGTAGAGATCTTTCAGACAGATCCCAGATACTGCCGGAACCTTAAAAAGAGAAAGACTGAGCAAACAACGGTGTGGCCACAGCACAGGATCACAGGGTGGAGAGTGGTGGCTCAGGAGTCCTGGCTGCAGAGGACGTTTTCCAAATAATGAAGGAAAAAATTGTCAGCCCAGAATAACATACCCAGCAAAGCCTTCCTTTACATTTTAAAATGAAATAAAATACTGCCAAAGCAAACAAAAGCTGAAATACTTCATCCCTACCAGACCTGTCCTATAAATGTTGCTTAAGATCGCTGCAGAGAAAAAGAATAATACCTATCAAATCCAAAGGCAAAGGTGAAGAACATCTAAATAAAATGAAAAAAGAAATCTAAATCAACCAAAGAGAAATCCATTGCTGAAATGACAGAATAAAATCACTACCTGTCAATATTAATCCTAAGTGTAAATGGATTAAACTCATCAATCAAAAGACATGGATTAGCAGAGTGCATCAAAAAACAGGACCCATCTATCTGTTGCCCACAGGAAACACATCTTATCAAGAGAGATATGCAGAAACTGAAAGTGTAAAGATGGAAATGGATATTCTGGGCTAATGAAAAGGGAAAACAAGCTGGTATAGCCATTCTAATATCAGATAATATTGACTTTGAAGTGAAAAATATTGAATGAGATGAAGAAGGACACCATATCATAAGCAAGAGATCCACTCAGCAGGAAGAAATTACCATAACATTTACACATGAAATGCCAGGGAACTTAGATACATGAAACAAAAATTAGTGGATTTAAAGGGAGAAATAGACTCTAACGCAATAATAGTTGGGAACCTTAACACCCTGCTAACCTCAACGGACGTATCAATGAGACAGAGACCCAGCAAGAAAACAACAGAGCTCACCAAAACAACAGAACAAAGGGACTTAATATCTACAGAACCCTTTATCTTACAGAGAATACACTTTCTTTTCATCAGTACATGGAACCTTCTGCACAACTGATCATATTATAGGCCACAAAACAAGCCAGAGCAAATTTAGAAAGAATGAAATTCTATTTTCAAGAAAATGGTCCCAACTAGAGACCATTTTGTCCAGTGAAATGAATCAGTCCAAAAGGAGAAATATCATATGTTCTCTCTGATATAAAACAACATTCATGCAAAATATAAAATAGATATATAGCTGAGAAATATATATACATGTATATTTTTTCCCATAGATTAATTTTGTATTATGAAGACTAGCGTACCTGGAAGGGAAGATACCTTGCAGTACTCATTTCTACTCTTGAATGAAGGCAGGACTCTCAGTGAAACAGTTAAGTATACCGCAATATGATGCCAAAATTGTCTGCCATTGTCTACACCTGCAATTCCATGATATGCATGTTGGTAGCAGAATATTAAACCTGTAACTGTCAGGTCTATACTACACTGCTGTAATGATATGGGGGGTAGGCATAGTGGGAAGAGAATTTAGAGAGGGATAGAGGGAGGGAAAGGAGAGAGACCCTGTATCTATCAAATTGTATCATGGAAAACGATTTTTAAAATATGCTTTAAAAAAAAATTCTTATGATTATACCTGGTCCCATGATGCCGTGCAGTCAATGACCAGCTCTCAGCACCCCACAGCCATCACTTTTGCATTTTTGAATGCAAGAGGAAGTGTTCTTCTTTGGAACTGTAGTAACTAATATTGTAGTCTTTAGGTCTAGCAGAAATTTCATTTGTTTGTTTTATCTAGTGGTTTTGAAGAGACATTATAGACTAGTAAATTGGATTTCCGCTTGTGATGCTGCTTCCTTTCGATTCACTGTACAACACAGTGATCCAACTCTGTTGTTTTCTTAACTTCCACATAGCAAATCATGATAGGGTTTTGCTGTGCTTGGTAATGACAGTGGTTGTTATTGACTGAACATTTTCAGTGTAGCGGGTCTTCAAAGAAATAATGGTAATGCATATGATGAAAGCTCCCTGCATGGATCTCAAAATTTTTGCAAACTCTGCTTATCATTTAATTCCATTTTCCATGAACTTTTAAAAGTACTCTCCAATAAAAATGCATAACTATTTATGAGCATTGACAGGTAAATAAAAATCCATATGCAGCTACGCATATTAGTTCTCCAAGTCTGTCTTTAATACAGAGGACAGTTCTACAAAGTGAAGGATACCAGCAGTCATATGACAAATTTCATTTCAAATTCCAAGTACCAATTTGATTTAGTAAAATGCAGGAAGTTATAAAATAATTCGTACTTTTTAAGCTTTGTGGAGACTTCATGTTTATAGAACATTTCTGAATGAAAGGTCTTTTCATGTCACTGTGCATTTCTTGCTGTGTTTTATCAGGAACTTCTGCCTCATCACCAGCTTCAACACCTGGTATAATAAAACACTCTACAAGTGTCTGTCAAGCGAGTATAGGAACATCTGCAGAGTCCCAGTGTGATTTCATTACAGTTAGTCTCCTGGATATAGGACTTTCCTGTCTCTTGAATTTTCTCACTTCTGCCACTACCTTCAACAGATTAAGCAATCCTGCACAGAGCTAGGGAAGTAAATGAAGTCAAGCAATTCGCTGTATTTTGGTTAAAAATTATATATAAAAAGCTGCATCTTTGCTAGGGAAGGACAAATAACAAAAGCAATTTGAGTTCTCATAAAAGAATTGATTTAGAAAATGAAAAAAACTCCCCCCAAACAGCTGCTTGGTTAATGGCTGGTGAAAATCTGTGGGAGCTATGTCAGCAACTCCAAACTGCAGCTAAAGTCATTGGTTGGGAGGCTGATTTGAAGACAGACAAAATATATTGCTTACATTTTTAGAGAGCTGTAAATGATTTTAGGAGTCCTGACCCACTCCTTCTTATATCAAAACAAGGCAGTTTAGGCTCCCCAAGGCCTAAAATCTGCCCATTTTCTGTTCTTCAATCCCTCCTGATCTCTATACCTAGTCATCTGCTCCCAGTGTCACTCAACAAGAATGCAATAAACACTGTCAGGACCTGCTGGCATGACTATAGGCTCTTTTCCACTGTTGCCCTTATCCCATGGAGATGGTTAGGCAGGGGATATGCGTGAGTCCACTAGTGATTCCTCTTAAAGTTTAGAGGTAGAAGATGGAGTGGATATTTGCTTTAATTTCTTTCTTTCTTTATTTCTTCCTTCCTTCCTTCCTTCCTTCCTTCCTTCCTTCCTTCCTTCCTTCCTTCCTTCCTTCCTTCCCTCCCTCCTTCCTTCCTTCCTTCCTTCTTTCTAATTCTTTAAAAAACCTGTTATTTTATCTGAAAGGTAGGGAGAAAGAGAGTTGGGAAGGAAAAAGGGAGGGAAAAGAAGAGAAGAGAAGGGGAGGAGAGGAGAGGAGACACTACTAGGTGTAGACAGATTTTCCATCTTGTGGTGTGTTCCTTGAATGTCTGCAGAAGCCTGGACTGGGCCTGAACAAAGCCAATAGCTGGTAGCTCAGTTCAAGTCTTGCACATGGGTGGCAGGGTCTCTAGTATGTGGGACTTCTTCTTCTACCTCCCAGGATGCACACCAGGAAGCCGATTTGGAAGCAGGGGAGTTAGGACTCAAATTAGACTTGATAACGGATGTAGCCACATCCCCGGTGGCAACTTACCCACTGCACCCAAAGCCAGGACCCTCTCCATAATTCTTAGTAATTAAAGGGTATGTGTAAAAGAAAAGTAAATTCAAGATATGAGTGTCTCCATTACTAGTTAAACTACATATTTATGAAAGCTAATGAGAAATATATGTGTCATCCTTTTTACAGTATTTCTGATTAGTGCCTGTACATTAGAGTGCTCAACAGGATGATTAAATTTATGAACTACCCTCAGCTGACTTTCTCTTTACTCACTTTATATCTCTCACAAAAAAATCATTGAATGCTTTAGTAGCTTCAGTTTTCAGGGAAATGGCAGAATTTAACTCCTTGTAGTTTGACAGACTGCTCTTTCTGGAAACATTCAGGGTAAGCATTGTGGCACAGCAAACTATAGCACCCTTTGTGACACTGGCATTTCATATCACAGTGCCAGTTCAAGTTCTGGCTGTTTTGTTTTTGATATAGGTTCTTACTAACCCACCTGCCTTGGGCTCCTGCCACCCATGTGGGATTCCAGGATGCACATCCTATCCCTTGGCTTCCACCTGGCCCAGGTCTGGCTCTTACAGCCTTTTGAGGACTGAACCAGTGGATGGAAGATCTCTGTGTCTGTCCCTCTTTCTTTTCACTATGTCTTTCAAATACACATTAAATAGATCTTTAAATAAAAAATTCATATGAGACAGGTGTTTGGGATGCTTGCATCTCATATTGATATCCCTGGTTCAAGTTCTGTCTCTTCTCTCATCCAGGTTTTGGTTGTTGTGCACCATAGGAAGTTATAGGTGTTGGCTCCAGGATTTGGGTTCCCCCATTCCCCACCCCCCTCTCTATCTCTATTTATCTATCTCTATCTTTCTCTCTGTCTTTCAAATAAGACTGAAAAAAACAAGGACAAAGACATTTATGCCACCTGCTTAAAAGGAAAAGGTAAGACAGTACATATAGGTAAGTATCTTACTGAAGTCAGAAGACAGAGACAAGGCCTTCACAAAGAAGAACAAACAGCTTTGCGAAGTAACATTGCAATCCACACTAAAACATATTGTCTGTTTTTGCTATTGTATTAGGACAGAGCATACAGTATAAACACATCACACAAAATGCCTGGATCAGTGGGGACACAGTATTTATTTCATCATCTTGTATGGTTCCTTCCATTCAAGCGTGCTCCTCTTGTAGGTACACAGACACACACACACACACACACACACACACACACACACACACACACACACACACGTTGACCTAAAACTTATCCCCAGCATGGTGACTACCCTCTCCTCTTTCAAAAATAATTTTCAGACAATCTCTGGAAGCACAAACGAGGAGGAGTTTTGTGCTTTCCCTATTAAGGTTGAAAAGGGGGTGGCAAGATACTCTATTTTCCCTGATACAAAATAAACAAGTAATGTTAAGTATAGTAATTACTGTTTTCCCAAATCACAGCATGCAGCAAAGTGCTTATAAAAGGCAAAAGCACAAATTACATGATGCTTTCTTCCAGCCTGCCATGCTGTGGCATCAAAATGAAAGAGGCCATCTGATCCCACTGACGGATACCCACTTGTAACTCTCAGAAGCTGTTTATGAAGGAATAGATTAGTGATAGCATAGCCAGATTTAGCAAGCAAAGATACCTGACAATCAATGACATTTGAATTTTAAATAAACAACATAATTTTTTTCAGTGCATCCCAAATATTGTATGGGACTTATTCATTCTGGAACTTTGTGTTTCATTTGCAATCTCCATTTCACCACTGGGAATTTTGTATTTTCATCTGCCAGCCCTAGTAAGTGAACATGCAAGAAAACTAGATTACCAGGTTCACCCTGCCTTACTGATCTGTTTAAGAAGCACTAGTCTATGCTATGTAAGGCATTTTTAAAAAGAATATCACTTCTACAAATGTTGTTTAACACTTTTAGAGGACATTTAAATACCCAGTTGGTTGAGACCACCACTTCTACAGCAGTTTTGATTCGTCAGGTTTGGGGCAAAACATGAGAGCTTGATTCCTTTTTTTTTTTTATTATTAATGTTTGTGCTTTCTTTTTTTTAACATTTTATTTTTTATGTGAAAGGAAGAATAAGGAGAGAAAAGAAGAGACAGAGCTTTTCCACCTGCTGCTTGCTCCCCAAATGGCTGCAATGGCTGGAACTGAGGCTAAGCTGAAACCAGGAGACAGGAGTTGCTTTTGGTTCTCTCATATGGGTACAAGGACCCAATGACTTGAACCATCATCCTATGTTTTTTCCCAGCAATTAGCAGGGAGCTGGATCAAAGTGTAACGGCCAGGACATGAAACAACACCCGAGAGCTTTAGTTTCTAATACAACCTCAGGAGGGTAGATGCTGCTGTCTTTACAGAAATTGGGTGAACTTTGTTGCCCAGAGCACCCTGAAATGAGCTTTCACCACAAATAATGTTAACTTTGCAAAAGAGAAGAGTGAGATAGGAGACAGGATAATGTTTAAAGCAGTTCTTGTTCAATGAGAGATACTGTGATATATTTGTATCTGCGAGGAGGGATTTAGATGACAAATGCTGAGAGAATAAGCAATAAGAATGTGAGGGAAAAATTCCCAAAGACACTGTATTTTACACAGAAATAAGGCTGAATCCTCCCAAATCATCATTCATTTTATGCTATCTCAACAGGCCATAATTCAAATTTCATTCAGAATTGACACAGTTGAAGAAATTTAGCTTTATCTCACTGTGTTTTGGTACTAAGGGAGCTTGTGGAGCAGGAGGGAATGCTGGCATGTTTTGACCATGATAAGTTTGTAAGAGTTTATGTAGGCGAGAGATGAATATGTGCAGACTTATATGATGTCCAGAAAGGATGTATCCTATCTTTCATTCTGACTTCTTTGGAAAAGTGTTGGAAAATGGATTTGATCATGATTCATCCAAGAAGCTACCAGATGGGAAAATAGACCAGTTTGAAGGTTGTGGTAATGGGCAGCCATGAGCTTCATCTATGGTACCTGCTTCTCCCTCTGCTCATTGTCGTCTTTGGAGATACGCGGGCAACACTGCCATTCTTCTTTGGCAGTTAGTACAGTAATGACTTTGAGAAACTCTCTGAACCTCTGAGCCTAACAAATTCACCCATCTTCTAAGCATGGGGGTAACACCATCTTCTCCCAGTGTAGTTGAGAAGGTTCCATTGGTAGACATCGTAAGGAAAAGAGCCTGACATGGAGTGGCACAGGCTAGGTTCTCAACATATTCTAACTCAGAGGCACAGCAAGAGACAAATCCAACCACAGACCTTGCAGCTCAGCAATGTATGCCTGTGGTTACATTTGTTTCTAACATGTTGGTCCCTACAGTAGCTGACACCCTTCTTCCTTTGTTCTCTGAGGAAAGGTACTTGCCTTCTATGTGGGCATTTGTTTTAATTACCAGAAAACTGAAAGTTACTTTGAGCAACACTGAATGAATAGGAAAAGTAACTTTAAGCTATATTTCGTGTTAATCATCATTTTTTCCTTTGTGGCTTATATCACTGTCAAGTTGCGACTTACGTTTTTTTTTTTTTTAAACTAATCAACCTTTGCCCTTACATCAGATGCTTAATTTCCTTAACTCTCAATTTTCTTAACAATAAAATGTAGAATAAAATGGAGATGGAGACTTGACCTTTCACTCAGGGAAATTCTTGTTTTCCAGTAGAGTTCATGAGTTTAAATGTTCAGTGTAAAACAAAGTGAACTAACAAATGAATTAGTCAGTGAGTTGCCCACTATTATGAAAAATAAATTGGCTGACTTTTTATAAACTAGAGCAAATTATCTTAACCTATCAAGTTTCAGTCTGACTATAGGTAAGGGAAAAAGGAATATTTCTGCAATACTGTAAAACTTATGACACAAAATGTTTTTACAGATTATAAATACAGAATGATAGTTTATACTGTGTATACAAACTCTCCCACATAAATTGGCAGTCACAAATGTCAGCATTTCAACACCTATCTTTTAGATTGTTTGAAATTTATCTTACCAAATAATCAATTTTTTTTAAAATAAGAAGGTTTGTAAAATTCAGAAAAGCATAGAACATGGCACAATAATTGTAGCAATTCCACTCTGCAGAGATAATACTTGTTAAAACTTTACCATGGAATTCTAGTCTTTACTCTCAAGTTTTTCTGTTTATTAATGTCAAATGAGATATAGAATTTGACATTCTATTTTCCAGCTTAACACTGCATTGTATGATTTTCATAATGCATTTTGACTGTTGATAGCATCATTTAAAATATTTGTGCATGTTAGGAAAGAGAAAGAAAGAAAAGGCATATTAATATGAATGGAAGTAGTGAAGTTGTCTTTATTTGCCAATGACATGCTCTTCCATATAGATGAAACCCAGGGATCTGCCATATGTTAGAACAAATAAATTAATTCATTAGGGTTGTAGGATACAAAATCAACATAAATAAATAAGTTGCATTTCTAAATAGCAACAATGTAATATCTGAACAGGAAACTAGTGAAATAATCCCAATCCCAACAGCAGCAAGACCATTAGAACACTAAGGCATATTAACTTAAGCAAAAGGAAGTAAAAGCTTCATTTACTGAAAACTATGGAACACTGGTAAAAGAAATTGAAGAAGAGGCAAATAAATGGAAAGATGAATAGGAAGAATGAATTTTATAAAACACCCATACCGCTTGAAGTGGTCTCTGGATTCAATGATTCCCACATCAAAACTATGTTATTTCTCACACAATATAAAAAATTTCTAAATTTGTATGGAATCACAAAAGACCCTGAATAGCCCAAGTGGACAAAGCAAAAAGATAAAGCTGCAGGCAACACACTCCCTGATTTCAAAATAGAGTGACTGTAATCAAAACAGCATGATACTGGCATAAAAACAGACCTAGCAACCAATCAAACAGGATAGAAAGCCCAAAAATAAACCCACATGCTTCCATGAATTTATTTTTGATTAACATTCCAAGAACAGATAATGTGAGAAAGGAGAGTATTAAATAAGTTAGATTGGGGAAGTGGTGTAATACCCATATCCCACAGTGAGATGCCCGGCTTCTACTCCCATCTCCACTCTGATTCCAAATTCCTGTTACTGCATTCCCTGGACAGCGGTGAGTCACGCATGGATCCAGTGGTTCTCTGCCACTCCTGGGGGATCCTGACTGGAGCTCAGGGCTTTGGCTTTGTCTAACCCAAGGGGTGAATCAGCAGTTGGGAGCTTTGTGTCTCTTTCTGCCTCCATCTCACTCTTACTCTCTTTTCCAAAAAATTAAAAAGAAAAACCAGTTATCCAAATCAGAATAAAAGAGGATTATTGTCTCAAACCATGTATATAAGCCAGTTAAGAACTAAAATGTAAAACAGATTAAATAGCAAGATATAAACACCCAAACTTTAAAACTTCTAGAAGCTTCATGGAATTTGTGCAAAGATACCATTTGGAAGGCTTAGATAAATTAAAACCAGACAAATGATACAATTAAACTAAAAAGGCATCTGAATACCAAAGGAAACCTCAAAGAGACAGCAGCAGACAAAGAGAAAAATATTTTTAAGGCTTATTTTATTTTAACATCAGAGCTGCAGAGAGAGAAGGAGAGACAGAGAAAAGAGATTTTCAATCCACTGCTTCACTCTCCCAATGGCTGCAGTAGCCAGAACTGAGCTGATCTCAAGCCAGGAGCTAGGAGTTACTTCTGGGTCTCCCATGTCAGTGCAGAAACCCAAGGACTTGAGCCATTCTCCTCTGCTGCTTCCCCAGGCCATGAGCGGGGAGTTTGATTGGAAGTGGAGCAGCCAGGGTACAAATTGGGACCCTTATGGAAAGCTTAGTTTACTATGCAAGAAAGCTGTCCCCAGTTTCTGATTTCACTAATCATTAGAGAAATGCACATTGAAATCACAATGAGATGAACACTTCACATCTGACAAAATGGTTCTTGTTGAAATGATAAAAGAGAGTGTGGGTTAGGATGCTGAGAAAAGGGAACTGCTGTATCTTCTTCATGAGAATGTAAATGAACAGGGTGAAAATGAAAAACAGTAATCCAGCTTCTGGATATACTCAAAGTGATTGATATTACTGTGTCAAAACATCTGTATTCCCTGTCTATCGCAGCATTAGTCGTAGTAGTTAACATGGAATCAGTCTAAGTGTCCAGCAATGGATAAATGGATAAAGAAAATGTATGATGTGGACACAACACAATACTACTAACCTTGATATTGCTTATAACTTAAATGACACAGGAACCATGTCTTACTTGTTTCACTTGTACCTAAAACACACACACACACACACACACACACACACACACACACACACACACACACACACACTATAGGATCATTAAAAATAAAAGATTCTGTCATTTGTGATAACATCAATGACACCTTTGGAGGACATTATCCTAAATGAAATACATCAGGCATGGAAAGACACAGACAGAATTCACTTATATGTGGAATCTGAAAAACACAGAACTGATAAAAGGGGAGCATAGGAATTTAGCAGCAGCTTGAAGTGAGGGAGGGAGGCACAAAATTTCCAATGGACTGGAGTAATACATTGGAGATTTATCACACAGGAAGGCAGCTATCATCAATAAAAATGTATTTTATAATTTTATGAAAAAACAGGAAAAACTAAGAAAGTAAATCTCAAGTGTCTCACTATGAAAAATAATCAGTAAGGGAGGCAACGGATATGGCAATTTTCTTGATTGAGTATCCTACTTTATATTGATATATAAGATTTCACATTTTATACTATAATGTCTATATTTGTGGGTTGTCAATTAATAGCATTAAAAGTAAAATTTGTTGTATGACCGATCATTAGATGGATTTACCACCACTCATATATTTTTCATTAAAAAATCTAATTTTATTTGTTTTTTTTGTTGTTGGTAATATAGTCTATGCACCATAATACATATTGATACTTTAAAAATTTTTAAAAATCTGCTCTTGTAAAACTTCAGTATGTGCAACTACTTCAAACCTCTTTCAGTCCAATACAGCAATTCCCTCTCGAATCACAAAAATGAAAATCTTTCTATATGTCAAGCTACAGTTGAGGAATTTAAGACATAATAAAAAATAGAGCCGAAGATTAAAGGCATTACAAATATTGAGGACAACAAATTCAACTCCCTACAGCCTGAGGATAACACTGATGACACACCATACATCATAGAGTAATGCTGGAGAGGACAATACAACCAAATTTGATTTACCAGCCCTTAGCCACTTTGAAACATCTTAGATTCTCCATGGCAGTTTCCTTAAGATGCCTGTGAAGTCTGTTTGTCACGGATCAGCTGCCCACAAAGAGACAGCTGCTCTCCAATGGACTCCTAAGACACCTAAGACGCCTTTCTTTGTCCTCATCTGCAAGTGGTGACATTAAGAGATTTCTGCACCCTGCCAGGCCCCAGGAGGTAGGATAGCTCCCTGGCCTCCAGGTTATATAGCTCAGCATTCAACTTCATGTAGGCCTGGTTTCTTGCTCCCAGGTTTTTGTATTTCTCTTCAGAACTCAAGAGAAAAGCATCAACTCCTCCCTCTGCTTTTCCCTTACTTCCTGTGTCTATTTCCAGTGTTTAGATTCTTCTTTTCCTACTTACCTCCAACCAAAATGACTCTCAGATAATGCAACAACATTCTAGAAAAGAGATTCAGAAATGAGACCATATGCAAGAAAAAATTAAGAATAAGAATCCCTCAGGTGGGTAACTGGTTTGTGCTGTTTGTGAACATGAAGCTTTTTAGAGAAAGTAAAATCAATAAGTATAAGCAAATAAACTCATATCAAAGCTTACTTCCATTAAATTATAGAGACTGGTGTTCTGATATAGTGAATAAAAATAAAGCCATTTCCTGTGATACCAGCATCCCATATGGGCACAAGTTTGCATCCAGCTGCTTTGCTTCCAATTTAGCTCCTGCTAACTGCCTGAGAAAAGCATCGGAAAATGGTTCAAGTGATTGGGTCGCTGCCACCCATCTGGGAGACTCAAATGAAGCTCTTGGCTCCTGGCTTAGGCCTGGCTCATTCCCAGCTGTTGCAGCCATCTGCAGAATGAGCCAGCAGGTGGAAGATCTCTGTCTCCCTTTCTTGGTAACTCTGACTTTTAAATAAATAAGTAGATTCCTTAAAAATATGTAATTTACAAACTATTGAATTCACTTTTAAAGTTTATACATCAGTAGCATTTACAGCAAGACAACCAAGTTGTGCAATTCTCATCATTATCTAATACTAGCATATTTTCTTCTCTTTCTCCCATGCTGACTTTCCCTATCTTTTGATGATGACAAATCTAGCTTCTGTCTCTATAGGTTTGTCTATTCTGAAATCTTCGTGTAAGCAGACTCATGCAATGGGTAATTTTGGTCTCCAGCTTCTTTCATATAACATACTACTTTGCAAGTTATCCATGGTATGGCATCTATCAGTATGCATTTCTCCTCTGAATAGTATTTCACTGTATTAATATATCAAATTTTGTTTTTTCATTCATCAGTTGGTAGACATTAGGGCTATGGTCTATGTTTATTCATGTATGATACTGCTATGAATATTCATATACAAGTTCTTGAATGGGTGTATGTTTTCAATGGTATTGGGTATATATTTAGAAGTTTCTGGATGATGTGATAAATCTATGTTTAACTTTTTGAGGAACTGTCAAACTGTTTTACATTTCCATCTGTAATGTATAAGGGCTCCAATTTCTCAGCATCTCCACCAATATTTGTTATTTTGTTCAGAAACATTTTGAAATAACAACTTGGAGGCACTAGTTTCTTGAAATGCAAATTTTAATTAACAATAAATTCATAAGATATTCTATTGAAACAATAACTTAAAAATGTTTCTCCAATATTTAGAATCCTCTAGTCATGTTTCCTGTAAGGTAGATTTGGGTACATTACATTTTTGGGAATTGTCAAAACCCACTGGTCAATGACCAACAGGAGCAAACCTGTTAGACACTGCCCACCCTCTCTAATTGCAATAGTTAAAAATCTTAGTTTATCTAAAGATTCTGTGGTCTGACATTCTATAAAATGATAAGAAAGAAGGAAAACCAAAAAATCACATTAAAAAATCGAATCACTCTGATGAATTGGAGGTCTTGCCCGACCTGGGATTTTCTGCTTTTCTATCTATAACTAAGGACTGTAGGACTTCAAAGACAAAGAGGGGAATAACGACTACCGGTGATGGTTCAAAGAGATCAACGCCTTTAATAAGTTAATAAGAAATAACTATAATCAGAGTGACTCAGTCCCATCAGAAACCATATACTTTTAGACGTTTTTGACCTGCCTTTTAGAATAAGAAACTGTCTTTACTGACTCCTGACCGACAATTGGAATGGGGAAGAAGAATTGAATTAGTCACAAAGAGACCATCCAAAAATATGTTAAGTAAACTATTCAATATTTGAAATACAAACTACCCATTTTCTCTTAATTTTTCTCTTATTTTCTTTCTGAAACTCAGTATGTGGATCAAAAGAAAAATGTCTGAGCATTGAGATGCTTTGTATGTCAAATATTTATGTATTTTTAGCTGTTTTATGTTTTCACTTGCCTGTATTTTGCTTTTTGCTTTTTGTAGTCTCAAATCCTGCGGAGTAGATTTCAAGGCATTAGAAACCCCTGATTTCCAAATTTAGTAAAAAATAGGTTTCAGCAAGAGCCATACTGTAACAATTGTACAGATTTGAGCAAAATTTGCTTTTAAGGATTAATGTGAGTTTCCAAAAGATATATTTTCCTGTCAAACTTAATCCTCATGATCAACAACTTTAGCTCCAAGTAATTCTTTATGATTTCTTTTATTCATGTTTTTTTTTTTAAGCTTATTCCTATATTCCCTCCAGGGTAACTTTTATTACAGGAATTGCCAGCTTTTCTGCCAGAAAAGAAACATGCTTTCTATTTAGATGACAAAGTAATAGAGTGAATGCCTTTGTTTCCTAGTGGTATTTTTAAAGATATGGACAATTTTTTGTAATTCTTCTTTTTCCCCAATGGCAGCTGAAAGCACTGACACTCTCTTCCCTTTTTCAATAACTGGAGATAAATTACACAATCTTAGTCAATACTATTCTGATGGACCTTTATAAGTAATTTGGCTTATAGCTATATGGCTGTATATACAACTGGGATAACTATTTCATATGAACCTGGGGCAACATGTTATCTTACTGAGTTTATTGAAAAAACTGTACTTTATCCAGTAATCTTGATGATTTTCCTGCACGATTAGAACAATAATGACAATACAATGGAAGTTGTAATTCAGGCTTCTTAAACCCATTTGGTTTACACGAACACAAGTCCAGGTGAATCACAGGGCTGAAGCTTTTGACTCAGCTGCACTGCAACTCACTGAATGGTTTCGCAGGATATCCTTAATATTTCTAATAAATCTTAATTTCAGAGACAGACCCAGTCACCATTTTCCCAAACACTAGCATGGGGTACACAGCAACTTCCCACTTGGGCAGGTCAGGACTGTGCAGCCTTCACTGTTGTGCTCTACAGGCAACACCCCGGGGGGGGGGGGTGCGGGCAGGGTGCCGTTTCCTTGGTACAGCCTGGTGGTGATGCTTCCTTAATTGTCAGCCCCACTTTCTCATCCCTTTCCATAAGGTCTCTACAGGTGTGCCACTCAAACATTCCTAATGTGTATATTTAATGAAGAATTTTACAGAAATATTGGCACATAAATGATGCCACGGATAAGTATTAAGATAAGTACAGCTTGACATAACTCCATTCTCTTCTGTGTTTCAGGGAGCATAATATCCAGAGACGATATAGCATCTTGCACTGTGTGACCCTGGACAAACTCTTTAACCTTCCTGTAGCTCAAATTTCTAATTAACAAAATAGGAGTTGCGGTGCTGTGAGATTCAATGAGCTCTTCAACAGGAAGATATGAAGCAGTGCTTGGAACATTGTGAACAATATAAGCATTTGCTTTTGTTCTTAAGTGATATTTTCTTTCTTTTCTCTTTAAACACGACTCTTAAAAAACATGGCTGAATAGATAATATGCATACATTTTGTGTTATGTTTGTTTAATTTAAGATCATACCAATTGTTCCCCCAGACTGTTTTATAGCTTGCATAATTGAAATTGTAATGACTGCACACCAATCTATCTAGCACAAAAGTTAACATTCAAGTTGATTTCACTTTCTATTTCTATATACAATGCTACAATGATTTTTATGTAAATAATTTTCCTTATTAAAATAATAAGGATTAAAAATGACCAAAGGATGGAATATTTCTGCTTTGAATGTGATGTTCTGAATAATATATACAGATGTTTACAATAAAAAGAAAGTCCTTGCCTTAAATGTGCCAAGATCCCATAGGGGCACTGGTTCGTATCCTGGCTACTCCATTTTCCTTCTGCAGTCATTTGGCGAGTGAACCAGAAGATCAAACATCATTCTCTTTGTCTCCTTTCTCTTTATAAAGCTGATGTATTATTTACATTATATATTGGAATAGCAAACACATCTATTTTTGTTGGGTTTATTGGAACCAATTTCTTATTGTTTTTATTCTCTCTTTTTATTTGCATAGGAATGTGTGTTTCAGACAGCCAGATCTATCTTTTCATCTATTTATAATTTTCTAAATTTATTAGAGTCCTATAAAATTACTTAGTTTTTAAGATTTGTGTTTGTTATCTAAAATGCACGTGAAAATAATTTTACTGTGTGGGGTTACGTATAAATCTAAAAGGAAAACTGTTCACAGGAACTATCCCACAACGAATCACTGAGACTTATCTAAGTTGTTTCAGTGAGACCCTTTTCAAAATATTTATTTTGTACTTATTTAAGAAGAAGAGAGAGAGAGAGCACAGAATTTACTTCTACTGGTTCACTCCTTAAATGGCTGTAACAACTAGAGCTGGGCCAGGCCAGATCTCGGAAGCTAGGATTCCATCTCGGTCATGCCTGTGGGTAGCAGTGATGCCAGCACTTTGAACGTCATCTGCATTGGATGTGCAACACCTACGATTTGAATCCTGCAGTGATATTGGTTATCAGTGTCACAAGCAGTGGCTTAACTTGCTGTATGACAACCTGAATCTTGAGACCTCTTCTTACTGTATATTTAATGGCCATATAGCATGGGGGTGTGACTTCACACTCAGATCTTCCATCTCAGCGGCCTTACCTTTCCACCCTATATATGAGCCATAGCTTAAATTATTATAAGTTTTGATGTACATGTTGTAGGGTTGGAGGCGAACAACCTTTTTCCATGAGGAACTTGGAACTATTCACTGTTTTTAAGGGTTTGTATGTTTTACTTGTGGTTGATTTAGACAAAGCTACCATCTATTAATTTATACAAACTTAGAGTCATATAACTATCATCTCAAATAACTGTCTTATGCTCTTCTGTATTCAGTTTCTTACCCTTTCCTCCAACTACCCCAGGCAATGACTCATTTAATTCCCCTTCTTCCATAGTTCCTCATCTTTTCCAGGTTGTTGCATAAATGAAATCTTATATTAGTCTTTATAGTCTAATATCTAAGTCTTAATACAGTACCTTTTAGGAATGGGCATGTGCAGTAAATTAAGTCAATAATGAGAATATCTGCATTCCATATTGGTGAGCCCATTTCTGCTTTCAATTCACTTTCCTGCTAATACTCCTGGGAGGCAGTAATAGATGGCTTAGGTAATCAGATTCCTGCCACCCAAGTGGGAGACTTGATAGAGTTTTTAGTTTCTGGTTTTGGCTTGGTCCAGCTCCAGTTGTGGTAGAAATGTGGGAAGTGAACCTGCGAACAGAGAATATCTCTCTGCCACTCTGCATTTCAAATAAACGAGTAATTGAACAAAACAAAAATTACATTTGAATTATGCTTATGCTGTCATACTCATATTATCAGATTTATACCTTTGTTTTTAATTGATGAGTAGTATTTTGATTTATGGATTTACCACATTCACTTTATATACACTCACCAACCACTGGACTTTTGGGTTGTTTACAGCTTTGGAAAATTCAGAATAATATTGCTATAAACATTTGCACTCTGGAATCTGTGTATAGCACTATTTCTCTTTTATTTTGTTTTGCAGATGAGTTTTCAAAGCGTATTATCCAATTCAAAGAAGTATCCTATTAGGAATTTGATTGGGATTGAACCACATAAACAAGCGGCAGGAAGATGACATCTTTTGACAGTTTTCTTAACCAAGAAAATAAATAATTCATGGTTCTTCTACTTATCAAACTTTTCTTTTATCTTGCGCATTTGTGTGTGCATACATGCAGTTTTCTTCAAGGAAGACACACATTTTTAAAGCTATTAGCACTGGATACATAATTCCACTGTGCTTATGGACAAGATATTTACAAATTACATCTTCAACTAATTATTGTCAGAATACAGAATTCAGTTATTCATTCACCTTGCATGTAGCTGCTTGCCACAATCATTGATCCTGACAAATATCTGTTCACTTCTTTGAGTTGTCTGGATAAATGTTGTGCCATTTCTCTCAACTTTATGAATTGCTATTTGTCTTACGTTTTGTTTTTAAACAAATAACTTCAGAAATTTGTTCAGTATAATAATGATGACTGCAATTATTTTTGTTTCTGATTTGACAAAAACAATGCTAGTAGTTCATGATTAAATATAATATGGATTAACAATTTGTAAAATATACAAGTATCTCAACACTTTTCCATGTTATTAGTAAAGACAGTATTAAATGTCATAAAATGTGCTTGTGTTTATTGCTGATCATGTGGTTCTTCCATGCTTATATATAAATATTTTACTATACTGAATCATCCTTGCTTTGCTAGAACAAAACCTGCTGATCATATTGGGTTATTATTTGACTATTTATTAAGTTCTTTTGATTTGTATTTAATATTTTAACATTTATGAAAACAAGGGGAATTTATATGCATTTTTGTGATGCATTTTTTGGTTATCTATGTATGTTTCTTCTTGGTCTGTAATGGGAAGCTTTTTCGTGTGGTTTGTTTTGAAACAACTTGTGATAATTTAGCAATCTCCTCTTCTCTGACTAAATGACAGAACTCATCAAGGGCTTATTTGGGAGTTTTCTTAGGAGAGACCACTGCATGTTAAAACTGCTGGCTTCTTCCCAGTGCTGTTTTCCCCAGTGTCCTGGTTCCCCTGGCTCAGGGTAGCCTTCCACTAAGGCACCCTGATCATACCTGCACGTTTTTGTCTTCGAGAAAGGAAAGACAGTGTTATTTAATGAGTATTAGTAATTGTGATATTAGGAATAGTTATATTCTTATAACTAGCTTTTAGGAGATTACTGATACTCCTGTGAAAAGGAAGAAAACAAAAACCTGAATGTTGATTAGAGGCTGGTAGTGTTGGGGAGGCTAAAGGAGCTTGGGAAAAGCACAATAGGGCCAGTTGAGAGGGGCACATTAACTGTGACAAATATGCTAATAGGCTATGTTAGTAGGAGAAATGAGGCATGGAATATATGGGGACTCTGATACATCATTCTGTTTGTCTTATAATTTCAAAGCTATTTTGAAATAAAATCTCTGAAAAGGACATTTGGAATATGAATTTCTCAAAGTCACCTGAATTCACTTGGTAACTGCATTTGAATAGAGCATAGGCCTGACTTCAGCTCTGTGTGTTGGCACTGGGATTCTCAGTCAGACGATTGTTTCCATCAGTCCATTCAGCCATCAATATCCCAAACATCTGGGATTTAAAAATTCCTCCCTTTAAACTCCCTGTTGATGTTTTAAGCTTGTAATTTCATTTTCACATTTTGATTTACAATTAAATGTCTTTCCCAATCAGGGGTCTGTCAAGGCTTGTGAATTTCTATAATTGGTCTTGTTTGTGAGTGGATAGAATTGTTAATAATTTGGTGTTTTCAGGACGGGTGTGGTACCTAGTGGCTAAAATCCTCGCCTTGCACGTACTGAGATCTCATGTGGGCGCCGGATCTAATACCGGTGGCCCCGCTTCCCATCCAGCTTCCTGCTTGTGACCTGAGAAAGCAGTCGAGGATGGCCCAAAGCCTTGGGACCCTGCACCCAAGTGGGAGACCCGGAAGAGGCTCCGGGCTCCTGGCTTCGGATCAGCTGTGCTCTTGTGGTTATGGCCACTTAGGGAGTAAATCAACAGACAGAATATCCTCTCTGTTTCTCCTCTCTGTATATCTCACTTTCAAATAATAAAAATAAAATTTGGTGTTTTTTTAATAAAAGTAATCCTGATTTCCCTATTGACTGATAGTTCATATTCAACATGCAGTAACTGCAGCCGATCTAATGTAATCTATTATTTTAAAATCAATAAATGACAAGCGTATTGCTCTTTAGGGTTTGAGGTTGTTTACTCCCCTGGCTCTGTTTCCTCATATGTAAAATGAGTAGAATGGATGACATAAATACAGTTTTAACGACTTCTTTATAAAAATGACGTTCAAGGTCAAATCAGGCTATGAATTAACATGTATCTAAGTAATGCAAGATTTCAGCATATGTGGGATTTGGGAATGTAACAAATAATAAGACTTCCTGGTTATCCAAGGGATTCTCAGATTTCTTTCAATCTGATCATTTATATTCCATCAGTGGATAACCTTGGAGTATATGCATCTTGACGACCAAAGTGTGGGACATCATGGATCAGCATTTGCTAAGTTCTAAAAGCACATACAGTGAAAAAAGGAAGCTAAATGATTTAAGAATCAGATTCGTAGAATAGGAACACACAGTATAGGACAGAATCACCAAATCCAGTCTAGCATGATAAAGCTAAGAATTATATCAGGAAAATGATACAGATTCTGAAAAGTTAATCAAATTCAGCAAAGTCAGTGCTAACAGGCCAAGAGCCCAAGCACTTCTCACCAAGAAGCCACAGCTGGGATGACTATGGTCAGACTGACAGTAACTGTCCCCTGAGAATGTGACAAGGTAACTGCTGAGTAAAAGGACACAGTCTCTATTTACTTGGGAAGACTGAGAACTCATAGAATGAATTTAGTACTGGCTTACAGATCCCATATTCTAGGGCTTTAGAGATATCCAGTTCAGCTCAGCGTTCCGAAATGACTCACCAAAGTATCAGACTGCTGTGTTACAAACACAATTAATTGAATTGCATAGTCAGATGTTTAAATTGAAAGTTTGGTTAGGTTCATTGGCTAGACTTCCTATTACAAAACCCCTCTTGGATCATTTGTTTTCTACTCATAATTTTCTTTTTTTAGTGTGAAGACGTTGGTACAAATAAAATTATACAGTTAGAGTAACCATATCTAATTATGTATTCCTATTTTTCAGGTTTAACTTTGGAACATTAATTTTAAAAGGTCATTTTATTTATTCATGAAAGTTAAGGCTGGGGTTAATTCTTTTAAATAAAAAGCATTCTAAGATTAAAACACAGTGTTTTTAATTGTCAGTTCTAGTTCTGAGATTGCAATGCTCATTTAATCTCTCTCTCCCAATTCTATGAAATTTTGTTAAGGAGAAAGCCAGTATCGTAAAAGTGGGTCAAAATTAATGTACAAGAATGGTTACTATGACACTGTCACACTTTCATTAGAGAAAAACCAGAAACCAGTACAAAAACAATAAAGATATTATTGTTGTATTTATTATTCTATAGTCTAATATAAAGGATTTACTTACATAAAATGAAGTTGTTTGACATTGAAAGATATGTATAGTATTTTGCAATATTTGAGTAAATGAACTGATGTGTGTGTGTGTGTGTGCACGTGTAGAGTACATAAACTTGAAGGGTGGGTACAGAAAAATGTCTCATTTAGTGGAATACAGGAAACAGGCAGAAGTGCCAACAAAGGAGACCCAGAAGAGATGGTTGGGGAATATTGGTAAAACTTGGAGCAAATGTCAATTATTATTCTGGGAGAACTGGGGTTGTGTTCAGGGTCATGGTTGATGACTATCTTACTGGCAGTTGTAGTTCACTCCATCTCTTTTACAACTCCTAAAATCCTTCTGTCAGCCTCTGGTTCAAGCCCTGCCTCTTCTTCCAAGGGTTGACAGATCACACAAAATACTTGGGAGAGCTTTGTGCTCTGAAATTAAGGCACATCTAAACTGTTTTATTTCAAATCCTGGAGTCGTGCACCTCCTGAGGTCATCTCTCTAAGAGAGTTATCCTCTGACACTTGAGCAGTACGTTCACATAGCTATCATATTCAAATGCTTACGGAGGGTTCTCTTAGAGGAGCTTTTCAGAGACTCCTGCACATTAAATTCTTCCCTGACCCTATGATCTAAATTTTACTATCAAATGCATACAAAATTAAGGAGACCAAGGCTTAGAAAAACTTTTCAGAAGTAATAATAGTAATAATAGGGATTCAAACTTAGGATTTCAAATCTCTAGTCTTCAGCCGCTGCACAATACCATACCTGATCATTTTCTTTGAAAGTTCAAGGAAAACATATACTATATTAGGAACTATTCATGAATTTCCATGTTTTTATATTAAAATAAACACTTCCTTTAAATTCCGTTTTCCTTAAGCTTGCATCCACTACTCTTCTAATTAGGTTGTAATCTTAACAGCACATTTTCACATCTTCCTTCATTTCTAAGTCACATTAATTTTTGTTTATTTAGTACGATGCAATGTTTAAGTGAAAGCATTTTCCCTTTGCTCCAAAAATGTTTCTATAAATCACGTCTTGCTAATAATATAAAATATAACAGTGCATATGATGGGGAAATATGTTGGAAAAAGCAGCTCAATCATGAGTCAGACGCATAGCTCACTATTTGTTAACGACTCAACTATTTTGGTCCATGATATCTGTTCTTCAGCATATTTGACTTCCCTGAGCTTTTGATAAACCAATTTCATCAGTTACTTCACAGGAAGGACACAGGTTCAGCCAATCTTTATGCCAGCATCTGCCAACACATCTTAATTAAACCAACAGTGATCATGCTTTACAGCACTAAGGAAAGAGGAAAGATGCCTTAGGACTAGCCTGCTAATGCCATTTTCTGCTGTGAGACAGGATAATGCCTAATAATTAGCTGTAATACAAAGTCTTATTTCAGAGTGTAGAAATATTTATTGTAATTCAAAGGAAATACTGACCTTGGCCTTGTCTTAGCCAATATCTATTTCCCAGGTAAATAAATTTCCCTATTTAGCTAGCAGAAGTCAAGCTCTATTTACTAGGAGCCTAGGACATCTCACGTAATTCTATGCTACATGGCCACATGTTATCTATCCAGTGAATAATACAACAATTCAATCAATGGATAGAATATTCTCGACCTACAAAATACTAGCCATGGTCCAAATGAATGGCTACATCATGACTGCCTTTCCTTTCTCTCTCCCTCTCTCTCTTTCTCTGTTTCTCTCTTGCACACACACATGCACAATCTTACAAAAGTTCATTTGAAATGCAATTTTTAAATTTTTTATTTTGAATTTTAAAATTTTATGGTACAATTTCATAGAGTCTGGGATTCCCACCCCCCCAAATAAAATTCCACCCCAACTGATTTTCCCCACATTGTTAAAATAATATAGTCCTTCCTAAGGAGGCATAATTCCCTCAGTCTGTTATTTAAGTGTGCCCTGACATTGCTGGTACAGACAATGTCAGATAGTTCAGCATTCCATTGTCTACATATTTCCAACTCTTTCATTGGGAGTCTTTCTTTGATTTGGAAGTAGAGATGCATATTACATTATATTCCCACATCTGGATATGGTATTCTCTATTACTCCATCACTATACATCCCCATAAATGATAAACCACAAAATAAGGTCAACAACCAGTATGAATTAGAACAACAACAACAACAACAACAAAATTACAGCACTATGGAGTAAAAAAAAAAAAAAAAAACATGCCACTGAATAACCGATGCATATGTTCTGTCTAATATGAGGAAGTCATCATGCAAATTGTAAGTTCAATAACCTGTTCCATATTGGTTTTTTTTGTCTGCATCCTATGCATTTTGCTGTTTTTGAAATGGAGTTTTTAAAGTGTTTGGTTCTTTACTGCATGTTTGCTTTTGTCCAGGTTTTCAGTTCAATCTCTGGTAAAAGCTGCAGTGGTTGTTCCCTTGGAGGGTAGCAGCAGAAAATGGAGCTTCTTGACAGTGAGTCAAAATTTGCATCACTGTCCAGACTATACTATGCTATGTGTTTCTGTGAGAAAGGTTGTCTAGGACAGTTGGATGGATGCCTCCTATTGGTGGGTGGTGAGAAAGAGGCTGCAGTATCTTACTTTAAGCAGTGCAGCTTCTGACCCAAGAAAGGGATCCATGCCATTATATCAATCATAAAAAGTATATTTATAGTGAATATTGTGCAATCTATACATGTGCCTTTATCAGCAGTAAAGGCTTAGGGGAAAAAAGTGACATCAAGGAGGTTAGCTGTGCCTGGATCTCATATTTGACCATGTAGCAAAGCAAACAAACGAGTTTGGATAAATGAAAATCAATACCCTCGAAGAGCCCTCTTTCATTCAATTGATTCAAGCTCAGCGTGGGTAATAGCACAGCAGAATGTGAAATGGTGTTAACGGGTCCCTGGCATAAATCCCATTTACAGGAAATACAGGAGCTAAAGTGGATAAAAGCATGAGGGAATTTAATGAACCATAATGAACTCTTCACCATGGACTTTTATAGATGTTTTTAATATAGCATCATCATCATACCATTTGAACCTTCAATGAGACAAAGATAACCCCTTTAAAACAGATATTAGTTTTCAAAATCTGAGTCAGAATAGCAAATCTTATTTTACTCATGAGTTAAATGACATTGGGTGTGGAAGGGTCGTATTTAATAGAAGAAATTAAATTTATCAGAGACATCACTTATTTTTCAAAGTTGCAGAGCAACTCATTAGCCAACATCTTACCAGAAACTCAAGCAATTCATAAATGAGTGTTGAGTGAAAAATGAGGACACAACAGGGTATTAGCAGCTGATTCCTAGATCGTGCTCTGACTGCTGCTCACACTTCAAGAAACTCTGTTTCAGGAAAAGGCCCCATGTTTTTTTTTTTTTAATTTAGCAATTCTGTTTCTGGGAAACTATCTCACAGGAACAGCCCCATCATTGGATAGACAAAAGTTGGATGAGGATGTTCGTTCTGATGTTGCTTACAACAGCAAAATTTACAAACAGTGTAAATGACTATTCATGCGGGACCACATAAACGAGTAGAGCATATCTGTCATCAGTTCACAACGGAACCACCGACAAGCCAATGGAGGGTAACCAGCACACAGTCCTATGGCTGGCCAAGATGCACTGCTACGTGTAAAATGTGAATAGAACATGTAACAACAAACGAAAGGCTTTCTGCGTGCTTCCTTCTCTCAACCGTACATGCCTGCTCTCACGTTCTACCCTGTCGTCTCCCAGGGCGTAGAGACAGTGGATAGGTCAGAGGAGAGCAGCTTGGAGTTCAGCCTTGGAGAACTTGGAAAACAAATTTTATTTTTTTTTGTAAACATGTCACCTCATTGTCATGTACCATGATGCTCGTGAGTACGGGCTTTGGAAACAGAAAGGCAGAGGTGGAGATCCCGTCTCTGCCTCTCGCTGGTGAGGTGGCCTTGCTAACAGCTCTGCACTCCCTGATTCCCACTTTACCTATTCTGTAATGTGAGGGTGGAGATGCTATCTTCAGCCTTTTGATATAAAAACAAATGAAAGGATATCTAAAACACTAAGCACAGTGATTGGCAAATAGCCCTCACTGAGTGTAAGCTCTACATCTGTCATTGTGTTCATAAAATTTTAAATATATACCTCGAAGAAGTAATAGCAACTAAATACAACTGCCTAAACATCATTTGCTATTAATCTTTCCAGAAAGCTCTACTGTGTATCCTGTTAAAACAAATTACAAATCACAACATGTAATCTACTGATTTGAAATGAAATACTTTGCAAATTTTTTCCACGTCTATGTGGTGAAACATACCTAACATTTTTAATGGCTAAATACTACTGGATAGATGAATGAATTATAACTTACTAATCACCTCTTATTGGTACACATTTCATTTTGCTTTCATTTGCCCTCACCAAAGATTGTTTTTTAAAGATTTATTTTATTTTCATTCAAAATGAAGAATTTCACACGTAGGAGAGACAAGAGGGAGAACTTCCTTCTCCTGGTTCCCTCCCAGATGGCTGCAGCTGCTAGAGCTGAGTCATTCTGAAGCCAGGAATCAGTAGCTTCTTCCAGGTTTCCCACATGAGAGCAGAGGCCTACGAACTTGAGCTGTCCTCTGGAAAAGGCTATGCAGCTTTCCCAGACCATAAGCAGGGAGCTGGACCAGGAGTGAAGCATCCCACATAAATAGGAGGGACAGCAAATGAAAGCTTATTCTAGCGCAGCATAGCTCTGACACACTACCCCACCCTCCTTAGATTTTACTTTAGTGAACCTTCTTGTGTAAATATGTTCTCACTGTAACACAGTGTCTACAGAAAGGAAAATTTAATGGATGGGAATAGCTGGATGAAATAACATTCCTTTTAGAGAAAACAATACAAACAAGAACAGAGGGGGAAGAAAAGTTGCCAAGGGAGCATTGGAAAGCTTCATTCTAGTCCAGGCCACGGATTGTGGTATTTCTTCCACAGGTGATGGCGGGGGTCACAGAGGGTGTTTGAACAAGGCAATAACATGATGAGAACTAGGCTTTAGGATGATTAATCTGGAGGCTGTGGAGAGATTGGAAATAAGGAGGGAAAGGAGAAAGAATGAGAGCCAGTTAGAAGGCTATGCTGCAAGACTGAGGAGAGGTACACAAGAGTGAGGGCAGTGGAAATGGATGGTGACAGATCGCACAGACCCGGCGTCTGCAGGAGTAATGGGGGCTTGCCCGATTTACAGAAAGTGTCAGCCAGGGCTGAAGGCAGGGAGGCAAGCAGATGCAATCCCTTCAGCGGGTTCTGCATCTACAGCAAAACCTGCTGCCAGAGGGAGACCTGGGATGCCACTCTGCTAACGGCCACTGGCAGACTGCTGGTGACATCTCGGATGGCTTTATGTTGTTCTTTACGTTTACCTACACATGTAACATTCTACAACAAATACATACCATCTTTTCTTGGAAATATCTGACATGCCTGTTATTCAAAATTCTAAATAATAACAGGTGGGGGAATTAAAAGTTAAACAAAAGTTTAACTAATAAAAATGTATGTAAAGTAAACTGATTGCTCTATTTTGCATCAGAAACCCAGAAGACAATAAGTTTGATGTATATGCTTACAGACTTTTTTTTTCTATATGTAAGAATATTTGCATATAATATCTGTCAGCATGAGATAATTCTGAAATTCTTTTGTTTGCAATTGAGTATTGGTCCCACAGGACTGATGTGTTTGAAACTTAATGATGTTGGAAGGCAAGGGCTTTGAAAGGTGATTGGGTCTTGATGGCTCTGCCTTCAAGAATGAATTCATTCATTCATGGATTAGTGGATTGATGTGAATCCACGGAGTGGAATGCTGACTGAAATTGGGGCTGTTACATGAGTTCATTTTGGTCATCTCACCACATGAGGCTTGGCATACCTTGAGCTCTACAGAGAGCCACCACCAGCAAGAAGGCCAGCCTAGGCTGTGGGCTCTTGACCCCAGGCTTCTAGAGCATTGAAAAATAAATTCTCTTCTTTACAAGAATTCTCCAGTCTCAGAAATTGTTATTAAAAATAGACAGCAACTGGGCCCGGTGGCGTGGACTAGTGGCTAAACTCCTCGCTTGGAACGCACCGGGATCCCATATGGGTGCCGGTTTTATCTCAGCAGCCACACTTCCCATCCAGCTTCCTGCTTGTGGCCTGGGAGGGCAGTTGAAGACGGCCCAGAGCTTTGGGAACCTGCACCTGCATGGGAGACGAGGAAGAGGTTCCCAGTTCCAGGCTCCGGACCAGCACAGCATCGGCCATTGCGCTCACTTGGGGAATGAATCATCGGACGGAAGATCTTCCTTTCTGTCTCTCCTCCTTTCTGTATATCTGACTTTGTAATAAAAATAAATAAATCTTTAAAAAAAATAGACAGCAACTATGTTTCTTCAGCTCCTTCTTTTCCATGACCATGATGTGTTCCTTGGGTGTGCTTGGGTGGAATTGGAAAATGGCAGCATTTTCAACAATGAAGGGAAGTAGGCAGAAAAGGTAATACTGGAGGCACATTGAGCAGTTGATGGATTGCCATGGGAGTTCAGAGGAAAAACAGATACAATTTTAACAGACAGGAAGTTAAAGAGGGCAACTGGCAGTGAAGATGAGGGTAGGGTGTTTCCTAACTAGCTTAGCAGTTAGGAAACTGGGTAAGAGGCTGCTTAAGAGAACCATGTGCCGACCCCAGGCACAGTGCATGGCTGTGATGCCCTGCTCTGGTTTCTGACAGCAGCTTCCTGCCAACACAGCTCCTGGGAGGCAGTGATGATGGCTTACATGATTGGCTTCTGGCAACACTCACTGGAGATTTTGGTTGAGTTCTGGCTCCGAACTTTAGCCAACGTAGTGTCTGGCCACTGACAAGTAAGCAAAAAACAGGAGTTCTCTTTGCTGGGCTCTCTCTGCCCCTATACCCCTGCTGCTCTAAGAACATTTGTCTAAAGTGAAAAAGAAAAAAGAACTCTTAGGAAAGTCTGTTAAGCAAGCATCAGTATTCTGCTGTTTCATGATGTCCCCCAACAGGTCAGTGTTTCTAAGTCTGAAACTTCCTGCCGCTCCCAAATGCATACGGCCTTCAAGTTCCTCAACTCCCCCAAAAGCCGAAGGTTTCAACATGTCCATGAATTCAAATGATTAAAGTATCCCTCTATGCTTATGGAATAAAGTCTCACAACTGACTTTCAACATGGCAGAAGGACACAACAATTTTTTTTCCTCTCTAAGATGGTGTTTAACACACAAACAGGACCTTTGCAATTCACCTTTATCAACCTTTCCAGTCTTTTTTTCAAAACAGATTTATTAATTTTTTATTGGAAAGGTACGATTACAGTGAGAAGGAGAGAAAAAGAGAAATTCGGTCCATCTGCTGATTCATTCTCGAAATGACTGCAACAGCTGGAACTGAGCTAATCCGAAACCAAGAGTCAGGAGCTGCTTCTAGGTCTCCCACATGGGTATTGGGTCCCAAGGCATTAGGCCAACATCTTCTGGTTTCCCAGGCCATGAGCAGGGAGTTGGATGGGAAGTGAAGCAGATGGGTCATAAATCAGTGACTATATGGGATACTGTGTTTTCAGGTGGAGAATCAGCCATTTGAGCCAATGCATTGACCCTCAACATCTCCAATTTTATCTCTACCACTTTCTGCCATTAACCTTGCTCTCAACTTCCTGCATACAGGGCAAGCAGCCATTCCAATTGGGAACTGAGACAGGCTATTTCTCTCACCATGCATAACTGACTCATTTGTATTCTTTGTGCCCTCACATGTGCTCTTTCTTTTATTTGGATTGTCTTGAGTCTTCCTCCAGGAACCAGAGGGTGCCTAGAATAAGAAATATTTCTGTTTAAATATGTTAGCTAATCCATTAGCTCTTCTGTTTGGGCCATGTTGAGTTCTCTTTTGTGTAATCTACATTGGAATATTCCCTCCTAAGAGGCCCCACATGTTTTTGTTCTCAGCATTTTTCACGGGGCACCTTAAAGACTTATTTGGATGTTGACCTGCTGCACTAGATAGTGTAGACGTCTTCAAGAAAGGGCTTATCCACATCGCCATGGCTCCTTGGATGTGCCCTGACACATGGCTACTCAAAAGACTGATTATTGTTATGAGCAAGGCTTCTGTCAACCTTCTTTCATTAGCATTTTGTTTAGTATTTTCTAGGCCATAATCTGAAAGTGGCTGCGATTCTGTTCCTGAGCTTTGATCCCAGGAGACAAAGTTCCTGGGATAGCAGCAGTCAGAAGGTGGGGAGTCTTGAGACAACAGCGCAAGTAAAAAAGCAGCAGCGTGTAAAGGTATCTTGCTTGCAGAAGTAGGAAATGTATTTTCCTTACATTTTGCATAATAAAAAGGAGAGAAGAGAAACGTACTATTATCTTTCTCGCATTGTCAAATATAGGTGTGATTTGAGATGCCAAGGTTCAGAACAAGGAATAATACGCTTACAGAAATAGCATAGAGCTATTTAGTAATAACTCAGATGTGCATGGGAGCATGTGTGTTAAAGTGTATTTTTAAAAGCTTCCTGCATTATTGGAATACGAGTTCAGAAAACCCCCTGCCCTTTCAGGTGAAATGCAGCTTCCCCAGGTTTCTGGTTTTTTTCACTTCAAAACAGATAAAAGAATAGTTTTAGCACACGCTCTTTCTCTCCTGTAATTCTCATGGGTTAAAAATTATTTCCCTCATGGCATTTCCCTACTATTTATCATGTTAAAATGTCATGAAATAAGTTCTCCTGCAGGTTCTCTAAGCAATTACCTTCATGCGCTTTACCACTGAAGGTGTTTGGCTTCTATCCAGGATATTCGTTTACCACTGATTATTAGGAGCTATTACACCCAGCCCAAACCATTAGTGTTTTTTTTTTTTTTAAGTTGGTGCACTAGAATGAGGCTAAACTAAAGGTAAAACTTTTGACAATAACCTATGCTAAGTTCACTTGCTTCCTTTATTGTTTCCAGGAGTCAAGGAAGAAAAGAGCTGAAAGGTAACTCCTGTACCCTGAACCCCTTTCTGGTACCTGCTGACCCTCTGGGGTTGCCCCATTAGCCTTGCAGCTTGGTTTTTGGGAGAAAGTATCTGAAGACCTCCTGCTACAGATCACTCAGGGATTAGAGGATGGCCTGGAGAGGAGGCTGAGCTTTCCCAGCAAAGGGATGTGTACATGGGGCGCAGACTTGGCCACTTGCTCCTGAGAAAGGACACCAGGGTGGGAGACAGGGCAGTGTTTCTGGATCAGTGCCACGAAGTCACACGGATGCTTGCTTTTGAATCATAAATGATGATTTCATATTCTTTTTAAAAAAGATTCATTTATTTTTGTTGAAAAGGCATATTTACAGACAGTAGGAGAGACAGAGAGACAGATCGTCCATCCACTGGTTCACTTTCAAATGGCTGGAATGGTCCATGCTGAGCCAATCTGAAGCAAGCAGCTTCTTCCCTGCCTCCCACGTGGGTGCAGGGTACCAAAGCTTTGGGCCACAAGTAGGAAATTGTGTTGCAAGTGGAGCAGCCAGGACATGAATCAGTGTCCATACGGGAAGCTGGATCATCAAGGTGGAAGATTAGCCAATTCAGCCATCGTACTAGCCTGCGATTTCATATCCTTTTTAAAACAGAATTTTGATTTTTTAAAAAGATTTATTTTTATTTTTATTGGAAAGGCGGATATACAGAGAGGAGAGACAGAGAGGAAGATCTTTCGTCCCCAAGTGAGTGCAACGGCCAATGCTATGCCTATCTGAAGCCAGGAGCCTCTTCCGGGTCTCCCACGTGGGTGCAGGGTCCCAAGGCTTTGGGCCATCCTCGACTGCTTTCCTGGGCCACAAGCAGGGAGCTGGATGGGAAGCGGGGCCACCGGGATTAGAACCAGCACCCATCTGGGATCCCGGGCGTGCAAGGCGAGGACCTTAACCACTGCGCCATTGCGCTGAGCCCAGAACTTTGATTTTTAACTAAATTATGCTGAATCAACATTTAATTCATGAAATTTTATAAATCAGAGTTTAAAAAACCAAGCATTCTCTTTACTACCTCTTCCTTCACTTCACTAAGGGGTCTCACATTAAGATCTTTTCTCCTTTATCCAATCCAACTCACGCCTACATACTTAAAAGAAAATAGCCCCAAAGCAGAGCACAGGTCTTGCAAATTCTCTACCACCTAAATTACATATGCATAAAATGAAGAAACAATACAAATATAATAGAAAATAATAACTACTAAAAATATAAAGACAAAGATATTTACCATATTTTAACATCAGAATATCACTTCATTCATTTAATATGCATCATTATCACAACTCAAAAATACATGCTAATCTGTTGGTAATGATCCTCAATTATATGAGCTGTTATTCATGGAAATCTCCTACTTTTAAAAAGCAGCATTTCCTAATGAGGAATTAAGCTAATTGTAGGCATGGCTGTCAATACCATTATCTAAATTTTCTAATTTCTCTTATAAAACTATCATGTATATGTGAATATATAGAAATGAAAGACATAGTGATACCTACAAGTTTATTTAAAATTTTACAGAAATTATAAATCTTTAAAAATATTTGTTTTCTTGAAAGGCAGAGTGGCAGAGAGAGGGAGAGATGAGAGAGAAAGGGAGGTCTTTAATTCACGAATTCACTCCCCAGATGACTGTAACAGCGAGGACTGGGAGCTTCTTCTGGGTCTCCCAGGTGGATGCAGAGGCTCAAGGATTTATGTCAGCCTCCATTGCTTTCGCAGGAGCACTAACAGTGGGCTAGATTGAAAGTGGTACAGCCAGGACAGGAACCAGCACCCAAATGGGGTACCAATATCTCAGGCAGTGGGTTTACCTCCTATACCATGATCTCAGCCCAGAAATTGTTATTTCAAAAAGTTCCAGAGCAGCCTCTGGCTACCACGTCTGGCTAGGGGACTGGTCCCGCTGGGTGTCAGGCAGCTGCCACAGGCAATCTCCAGGTGCCAAAGGTGCTGGACAAAGTCCTCAGGTCACCTGGTGGCATGCCCTGGGGGTTTGGGGTATGGATTTGCAAGGGGGCTGGGGGATTGCACAGGGGGGTTCAAGCCCAGGTGAGGAATTATTGCTAAAGGCTTTCATGGACAAGGGACCTGAATGTGTAGGTAAGGGAGGGGCTGAGACCAAATGGTTTGGAGGGGAGAACAGGAGAGTTTAAGGGTCAGGCCGAAGTACCAGTACATGTGGGAGACCTGAGCTGGGAAGTTAGAATTGGACATCACTGAGCACCATTCACTGGTATACACTCAAGCTAAGGCTGGGGCCTACAAGGTAGGGCAAGATCATAGTACCCACCAGTGAGAGTTGAAACAGGGGACAGGTGATCTTAGGATGGGCCATGACAAAAACTAGCATGTAAGAGAATTGGGTCTGGTAACAGAATCTATAGGGGATATATAGGCTCACCCCCGTGGAACTGAAATCTGAACTGGCATGTCCAAGAGCTGTGAATGGGAACAGGCCTGCCTGGGGAGCTAAGGGGACACCCCAGCTGAGTCTGGGCTGGACATGGTTATGGCCTCCCTCAGCATTGGTGAGAATTGGGACTGGCTACACTCCAATACTCACTGGTACGTGTGAATGCCAGGGTGGGTGTAGAACAGGCTGGGCTAGGTCTTGTCTCCTGCTGAACCATGCGAAAGCTGGGTTTGGATGTGGACCAGGTATGGCTGGGCTGCCAACACCTAACAGTAAGAGCCAGAATGGGTGTGGACTGATTGACCAAGGTCACTGTTTCTGCTAGACAAGAGGTGGATAAAGCCAACCTGGGCCAAGAACCCACTGTTGTGTGTGAGATCTACCACTGCGAGGAGACCCAATAGAGAACCTTGGGAAATTCCTTCATCAGGACACAGTCCCTGCAGATGAGTGCAAGAGCCAAGGCAAGGAGCAGCCCAGACCATGCCAGGTTACAGTGTCTGCCAGCATACATGTGGGTCAGGTCTACGACAGACCAGGCTGGGCCATTTCTTAACATCCACTGGCAGATCTGAGAACCAGGATACAGTGAAGGGGGGCCAAGTCAGGCTGCAACACCAGCCAGTTCACATAAGAGCCTGGACAGTGATCTGGCTAGACTGGGCTAGGCTGTAGACCCACCAGCAGGAGTTAGACCAGGAGCAGGCAGGCTGAGCCAGGCTATGCAACATAACAGTTGATGCTGAGGTGAGGTGAGCCATACCAGCCTAGGGTCAGTGAGTGCTGGGTTCATGAGCAACAGGGGTGGGGGATCTGGTAGAGATTGGGTCACCTAGTCCAGGTCCTTGGGCTCATTTATGAGTGAAAAAGGCAGAACAATGGATGCAGATTCTGATGTACATGGAGGATATGGCAACTCATCGGGTACCATAGCACAGGAAGCAGAACTGAACAAATTGGACAACTACCCAAGCCAAAGGATGACAGTAAAAATATGGAGACTTAAGGTCAACTATATCAGCCAATGGACATTGGAGAAACTGCCTCACCTTTGGATTGGCAAAATCGACAGCATTTCAGAATTATCCAAACCTTTTAGGCAGGTGCACCACATTGGGACCCTGGGTTAACAGCAGGTGGCGGTTCCCCATCCCTGGGTTCTAGGACATTTAGAAGACTCAGTGTAATTTCCTGCTTCCCCCAGAGACAAGAAGAAGAAACGAAAAATTTGAAAACAATGATTTCCCCTGCTTTTCCACAGCCCTTGATGCTTCCCACCCTGATCAACCATGCAATCATCAGTAAAAAAAAAAAAAAAAAATTCCAGGGGTATTTGGCTTAGCAGATCAAATGCCTATATTGTTTATTAGGATGCCTGGATTTGATTCCCATCTCTGGCTTCTAATCCTAGCATCCTGCCAGTGCAGACCCTTTATGGTACCAGGTGATAGATCAAATGGTTGGGTCCCTGCCACTTACAAGAGAGACCTGGATTCCGTTCCCAGCTCATGGCTCTGTCCACAACCTGGGTCACTGTGAGCACTGGGGAAGCGAATGAGTAGATGGCAGTTTCTCTCTCTTGATCTCCCTCCCTTCCTCTCCTGCAAATAAACAAGTTTTCTAACAATCCAAAACAATAATTACATTGGGGTTTTATTTTTCAACTTCAATTATATACAACCATGCCAATAAAGGCAATGCTATTTTGGTTTTAACAACTCTTCCTGGTGTTGTTTTGTGCCTCTACAAAATAATATTTTATGAAAAATCATTTTATTTATAATTTTCTGACTTGTTATCAAGTATACATGTCTATTTAGGGTTATTACGTGCAATTTCTGCTGCTCTTTGACATGAAACTTCTGGCTAGTGTGATACAAAGTTTTGCAGTAGACAAGTGACTATTAAGATTGTGATGAGTTATTTCCTAGAGTAGAAATCTCAAATGTTATTGAAGTCTAATCTTCCCATTCTGGATACTTTGAGGAACACTTATATTTTCAGGAACACTTCTACCTTATGCTCTCTGACCCCCAAATGATCTAGAGTTTATGCAAACCATTATGGTTACTGAAATAAGCCAACCCAAAAGGACAAATATCATACGTTCTCTCTGATACAAGGCAACTTTCATGCAAAACAAATTCACCATATGTTCATCAAGAGGAATCATATAATGTGGAAGTAAATATGCCATGAAATGAAGACACACTGTAGCATACATCTCTACTTTTGAATACAAGATGGACTCCCAACGAAACTGTTAAATTTACCTTTATAATAGGATGCTGAACATTCTACTATCATCTATACCTACAATTCATGATACACAAATAGCAGAATGATGGACTTATTTCTCTTGCTGAAAGACTAGAACATTGTTATAATATTTGGGAAAATAGGGGAAGGGGGACAATGGGGAGGGTGGAAGGGGAAATTCCTATGCCTGTGGAACTATATCATGAAAAATAAAAATTTTAAAAATGTGATGAGAGAAAGCTATTTTAGCAGGATGGCAAGAGTGGGGTTTAGATTTTTTTGTAAGATCTGATTTTCATGGAAGAAACTATTGTGGTGTATAAGGCATGTGATTGGCTATGGTTTTGGTTCATCTTTCCAAATCGAAGTACGAAAGCTTCCAGTATCCACACAAATGAAAAGATCAATTTATCTGATTTTTTCTAAAATGAAGTCTATTATTCTATGTTACCATTTTCTCAACTTGGAGCAAATATACGGAAATAGTTTCATTTTTTTATGTTAAACAATTTATGTAACTCCCATAATATTCATTCAAGTTATCAAGAAGTGCAAAGCCTAAGGCAACATCAGTCAAATCCTGTCACTAGCCAAGCCAGCCACTTTCAGTGAAGGAAGAGAGAGCAGCAAAGGAAATCAGTCATCCTAAACTGAGCCAAAAACCATCTGAGCAGAGCGAAAAATTCCATTAAGTTATTTTATTAGATCGAAGCCATATCTAAGTGGTCATTGCAGAGACAGACTTACTGCTACTCAACTGGCTCAGATGTTCCTTAGCACGGGTATAGCCTGAGTATACAGATGGCCCAGAAACACTCATTAACCAGAAGCCCTGCTTCCGTCAAGCCTCTGAGCCTGCACCCTAACTCCAACCATTTTGTATCTCCTAGCCCAGGAGGGCTGACACTTAGCCCAGAATTGGGCTCACCAAGCGTACTACCCTTGCCAACTCTGGCTTCCTGTCTTCTCAACTCTGCTTACATTTCTGTTATGTGTTGGGTAGGACTTGTCTTCCACAGAATTCAGGCATAGTTCGGAACTCTTAAGTCTTAAGACTTGATGGATCTAATCAAGCCATCTAAGAGGTGGGGCTGGTGGGAGGTAGTTAGTGCTGGGGGCATGCCTTTGGAGGGTGATTCTCCAGAGAAGACTGGATTTCAGTGCAAATTCTGCTTAGTGCTCTGCTTCCTGGCTCACCTGGCTCATGTCATTGTTCCTCCATGCCTACCATGACCAGCCTCCATGAGAAGCTGGACTGTGGGGCTGCCAAATCTTGGACTATAACCTCCAGAGTGGAATGTAAACTGAGATAAACATTTTCCTTCTCAAGAAGCTCTTCCTTGGTTTTTCAGTTAGGAGTAAAAAAAAAATCAGTGATCCAATTTCTTTGCTATGAGGCCAAGGTAATATAGATCTTATGTTCTTATGTGACATCAGATGCTGCGTCATTAGGATCTGACCTATCTGACGCTTACGATGGCTTGACAATCATGTGATATTGCTGAATTTAGTTCTGACATCAATGAAATGGGTTTTGCCAAATCATAAGATAAATAAATATCATTTGGTTATATTTTCCTGTCCCTAAAAAGAGCTTAAGTTGTTTCTACCTATATATATAAGCTCTTCTCAACTTGTATACTTTTCTAACACGTGACCATACCCATGCTTTAATGTATTTTATAATCTAAAGTACATGTCTTATTTGATTATTGCTTTTTTTTTGGCCACCTGGGTCTGTAGGTAAATTCCCTAGCACAGGCTTCTTTAGTCTTTAGGGAATATTGATCTCCTAGTGACTTACGCTTGGCCTAATGTTCACCTACTTGGAAACACTATCCATCCATTTTAGTTAGTATCTGATGACAGTGAGTCTTTAGTGGAACCAATCCTCTAGGCTTCCGTAAAAATGGCATCCAGTCAGGTACTAGTACTGTCCCAGAAATCACTGATCATGTATAATAGAAAAATGTAATTAATTAATCTCTTGCTATATGAAAAAAAATCTAAGGAAATACTCAGATTTGTTTCCTCTTTCTCCTTATTCTCACCTGCTGAGCTCCTACCCCTGCCAAGGATTTTGCTTCATAATCTCAAAAAGGAGAGGTTTTTCTACATCTGATTAGAAATGTCTGGAACAACAATCTTTTTGATATGATTTTTTTTAAAGATTTATTTTTATTATTTTTTCATTGGAAAGGCGGATATACAGAGAGGAGAGACAGAGAGGAAGATCTTCCGTCCGATGATCCACTCCCCAAGTGAGCGCAACGGCCAATACTATGCCAATCCGAAGCCAGGAGCCTCTTCCGGGTCTCCCACGCGGGTGCAGGTTCCCAAAGCTTTTTGGGCCGTCCTCGACTGCTTTCCCAGGCCACAGGCAGGGAGCTGGAAGGGAAGCGGGGCTGCCGGGATTAGAACCGGCGCCCATATGGGATCCCGGGCGTGCAAGGTGAGGACCTTTAACCACTTGCGCCACCGCGCCGGGCCCTTGATATGATTTTTATGTGGTTCTTGATTCCACAGCTTCAATACTGATGTCAATTCCACGCTGACAGGAGATCCATGTTTAATCATGCCTCCAAATTGCTGTGTGACCTTAGACAAGCCATGGTCCTCTCTAGACCCAGTTTTCTCTTGTCTGAAATGGCAACTTTGGCCTTTACAGTTCCTGTTACGTTCATTTCTGGCACTGATCAAAGCTCTTGGGTCAAAGTGGATCTAGATCTGCGTATATGCACAAACCACACGCAGCTAGAAGCTGATCTTGGTGACAATGAAGATTTCTATTCTTGTCTGGATCACCAAGGCCAGGAAGCAGAAGGAACCTGGTTCTGAGATAGGATTCATGAAAAGCTAATCAGAGTAGAACAAGTATTGCATGTGCTGTATCAGGGGACAAGCCCATGCTGTGTCAGCACGCCGTGGGCTAGAACAAGAGAGGCAAGCAAAACGTGAAGGGTGAGCCTACGCTGAGAGGGTCTGCACTGCTGACAAGTTACATCCAGGGAGGTGGTTTTGAACAGCCAGGACCAGGCACTCAACCCAGGAGTACCCGGGAAGAGGAATGAGTTCTTTGTATGCAACTTGATCTGACACCCCTTTATATTGCTTACTTAGAACAGTAAGCCTCAAAAATAGGCAGCAGAGGAATGACTGCAATGCCCATTTTGTAGACGAGAAGAATGAGGCTCAAAATAGTCAATGGCTTTTCTTAGTTCACATGGTTAAGTGGAAACAGTTATTACAAAGGCACTGAAGACAAAGCTAAAACACTTTACCTCAGTAAGGCAGAGACCAACACACAAAAGTGACGGGGTTAACAAAGTCACTGATATTCAGGCAGAATTTTAAACAGCACTGCTGTTTTGTTTCAAAATTTACTGAAGAATATTATCATTTGGGGCCTGGTGTGATAACTCAATTGGCTAATCCTCCCCCTACAACTGCTAGGATTTAACAGGGCGCAGATTCATGTCCCAGCTGTGCCACTTCCCATCCAGCTTCCTGTTTGTGGTCTGGGAAAGCAGTGGTGGACAGCCTAGAGCATTGGCACCCCACACCCACATGGGAAACCTAGAAGAAGCTCCTGGCTTCAGATTTGTTCAGCTCCATTCATTGTGGCCTTTTGGGGAGTAAACCAATGGATGGGTGAGCTTTTTCTGTTGCTCCTTCTCTCTATAAGTCTGTCTTTCCAATAAAAATGAATAGGTCTTTTAAAAAAAAGATTTATTTATTTTTATTGGAAAGGTGGATATACAGAGAGGAGGACAGCCAGAGAGGAAGATCTTCTGTCCAATGATTCACTCCCCAAGTGACCTCAACGGCCAGCACTGCACTGATCCGAAGCCAGAAGCCAGGAGCTCCTCCAGGTTTCCCACGTGCATGCAGGGTCCTAAGGCTTTGTGCTGTTCTCAACTGCTTTCCCAGGCCACAAGCAGGGTGTTGAGATTAGAACTGGCACCACATGGGATCCCAGCATGTACAATGTGAGGGCTTTAACCACTATGCTATCATGCCGGGCCCAAAAAGTGAATAGGCCTTAAAAAAAGAACATCATCACTCCAATTCTTTTAAAAAAAAGATTTCTTTTTTCTTTTTTTTTTTAAAGATTTATTTTATTTTTATTGGAAAGGCGGATATACAGAGAGGAGAGACAGAGAGGAAGATCTTCCGTCCAATGATTCACTCCCCAAGTGAGCGCAACGGCCAATACTATGCCGATCTGAAGCCAGGATCTTCCTCTTCCGGGTCTCCCATGCGGGTGCAGGGTCCCAAAGCCTTGGGCCGTCCTCGACTGCTTTCCTAGGCCACAGGCAGGGAGCTGGATGGGAAGCAGGGCCACCAGGATTAGAACCGGCACCCATATGGGATCCCGGGCATGCAAGGCGAGGACCTTAACCACTTGCGCCACTGCGCCGGGCCCAAAAAAAAAAAAAGATTTCTTTATTTAACAGCAGAGCTACAGAGCAAGCCGGAGACACAGAGAGAGTGAGATCTTCCATCTACAGCTTTACTCTCCAAATGGCCATAATGATTACAGCTGGGGCAGTCCTAAGCCAAGGGCCAGGGGATTCTTTCAGATCTACCTGAGCGCCAAGGCCCAAGGACTTGGCCATTTCCTGCTGCTTTCCCAGGTGTGTTAGCAGAGAACTAAGTCAAAAGTGGAGCAGTTGGGACTCAAACAAGCACCCACATAGTGCCCTAACGTAGTTGGTCTCATGGACACAGCAACCCAATGATAGAGGCATGGCATTCTGCACAAGAGCAAGCTGAGACTCAGACATAGGACATGACTTGTTCAGCTGGATAAACAGCAGAGTCCAGACTCCTGGTCCAGGTGGCTACTCTGGCTCCAGATATGGCTGCCCTTGCAATCCAAGTTAGCATTGGTTGGGAGCCTCTGAGTGAGTGAAAAGTAAAAGATGAAGGGAAAGTAGCTATGCTCAGAATGTCCCAGTGATGTGGGGGCTCAGTAGCCATTTGTCGAGTTTCCATCCTTGGTTTGACTCAGAAGCCACCCTCACATGGTATGGTCTACAAAGTCAGAGAAAAGTTCTGTTTTTTAAGAGAAACAAAATTCTAGCAATATCCCATTGCTGCCTTGTATTTGGTTTTATTTTTGTGTAAGAAAACTCTCTTACATTGGCCTTGACCAAGATTTAAGTAAGGTTGGTGAGATTTTGCATTTTTTTCATAGCTAAATTGAATGAAATAATTACATACAACACAGACCCCCTGAATCATGTAGTTGAATTTCTTAAATACATATTAATGTAATCTTTGCTGGAAGATGATTAAGTCTAGATTTATCTGTCTGTAAGGGGAAAACAATAACTTTATTTGTAGGTCAAAAAATCCACCCATCCTATTAGAATCAGCCATAATTCTACCTACTTGTCAAGGCTTCTCTGGTCTCCACAGGCCCCAGAACTCTTGGAAGTATAGCATGTTAGTGACATCATCCTTCCAGAACATTCTACTTTGCAGCAGAGTTGCATTTTCCCTTCTAGATTATAAACTCCCTAAGGGCAGAGTCCATTGCTTTCCAGGCTTCCTCCATAGCACCAAGTAAATCACTCAATGAATACGTGTCAACCAAGAGACTGAACAATTATAAAAATCTGGACGTCAGCTAAAAATTTTTGACATGAATTTTAAAGTATTCATCTCAAAGAGTGTTGATTTAATCTGTTCCGATGTATATAGCAGAAGATGTATAATGTAATTTGCACTGACGATCAGCTAAAGCATTGTTTATTTTTTTCTAACTGGCTGCCTTTTTAATTAAGTCTAAAATAACAAAGTAAATATCATTGAAAGGCATTCACAGTGGTAATGCTTGCTCTTAAAAAGGAAATAGATGAATGGCTGTGACTCTCTCATAGTCTACCCTTTTGCTCCCTTTTCACACTGACCACAGTGGCTTACCCTGATACTCTTTCATTTAATCAGACAACTGTCAGTAGGGTTAAGAGGGATGCCTAACTACGCACGTAGAAAAGAATAACCCCCAAGTATTCTTTAACATTTGCCTTCCAAACATGGAATGGTGTTGCGTCCCTCTGTACAATCTTACCTCCATTACAGTGAACTAACAAAGCAGCATTAAATCTCAGCCATTCAGAGTACTGCACATTCAAAGTTAGACATTGTACACATTTTCAAAAGTAATGATTTTGTTCTAGTAAAACTTCTCATTTTCTCTTTAGATAAATAGAAACACACAGGAAGTGGCAGGAAGGAGGGATTCACCGATTCACCTGTCACATTCTCATGATCGCCAGGGCTGGACTGGGACCAAAGTCAGGAGCCAAGAACACAATATGGCTCTCCATCATAAGTGGTGGGAGCGTACGCATGGCAGTTATCATCATTGCCTCCTAGAGTCTGCATCAGCAGGAAGCTGGAGTCAGGAACCAGAGCTGAATGTGAAACTGGACATTCTCAAATGGGAAGCAGGCATCTTAGTCAGTATGGTACGCACTAGGCCAAATGGCCATCCCCCTAAGATTACAAATATCTTGATATATTGAGATTAGGGGGGATTATTATACTGAAGGAGAGAACGGCTCTTGGCATGAAACTGCACTTGCATAGCAAGCACTACACATTTCTGATTTGGTTTATTTGCAAAGGCATTGGGACATGAGCTGAAGATTTTAACAGGGGATACTGGCATCGCAGAAACTTGGAGTTCATGTTGTGCAGCACATATAATATCAAACCATTCAGCTTGATCTGAGGCTGATTTGACTTCCAAACACTCCAGTCATTGTGAGTTACATTAAAATATTAGCTGTGAATGGTGCCATTACTGATTGAAAATGTGCACTTAGAAGCATATAACTAAAGTCTATCAATATAACACGTGATCTTCAAGGCATCTTGAAGTTAGAGGCACTTTGTTGGTGCTTACATGCAAGAAATTGAATTCATTGATGAAATGTTGCTATTTTCATCTGCCTCATAGAGTCACTTAATTGTGAGCTTAATGGTATGAATCTGTTACTGTGATTTTACTGTTAATCCAAAGCAGAATATTGAGTACATGTGGGACAATGTGTCAGGACAAAGAGAGTAAAAATGGTTCTGTGCTAAGTAGACCAATTTTCTGAACTTAAAAATGTTAACTCTGCTCATTGAAATGAGTCTGATCTTGACAATAGGAAAGATAGCTGTCAAGACCCTGACTGTTTCAGGTCATTTGAGGTTCCTTCTCTCTCCTTTTTCCCCTTGTTTCTCATCATTCTCTTTCTTTTTCTTCTTCTTTTTTCTTATTTTCTTTCCCCCTTTCCTTCTCCATTCATACATCAAGCTCAATTACCACACCATCTGAATTCCACACACAACAATTTATTCCACAGATTGGGAAACTGGAGTGTTCAATCTGTTTCTGAGAGCTCAGGTGAAGAATTCCATTTCAAGTTTGAAAGCAATAATCTCAATGACCTTGAACAAATCATTTCAGATAAGGGGCATGTTACAGGTATCCACAGATTTCAGGTTCTATACAATTAGGGAAATATGTAGGGCTGTGTTGCATTTACTCTTCATGTGTTCATTAATTTATATGTGATATGGAATAATGACCAACATTGAGCCTTTTCTTCTCTAAATAATGAAATTCTCTTGTGAAATATTATGATATATGACTAGGAAGGATTGCTACTCATGTTATTAAAGCATTTTTCTTCATTATTGTTAATATCTTTGAGCCTATTGGAATCCTGAGTCTTGTTTGCAACAGGGCACAATTAAATCACTATTGACTCTCTTTTCCATATCTGTAATAAAAATGGGGGAGGGTAAAGAAACACAGCACATTGCCGAGGGACGCTTCCTGCCCCTCCTGCGTTCATTACCGTGTCTGCTTCACTGGTTTACTGCTTTGCGAATAGCTGTGGATCAGCTTGCAGGCTTGTGCTCTTATCCAAGATCTCCACACCATTTTACAAATAGAGTCAAGAGAGGTACATTAGATTAAATATTGATTTAAGTGTAAATCTGTCCCCTCTGCCATTTGGGCAAAGCGGAAGGACATCAGGTTAGCTGCAGGTAAGGCCGTACGTATGTAGGCGATGATGAAGCCAAGGACAGCTGAGGCCACAAGCTGAAGATGAGGGAGAGACTGCTGGTATTTTAATTTCCCTTTCCTTTCTCATTCCCATCATCCCTTCAGAAACTAAATTAAACTATGTTTTTAGGTAGGCACAAAGCCTTTAACAAGGTGATATATGAAATCATAAAACCCAGCTCCAGTCCCCGACTCTGCACTGGCCAGGCATGAGGGAGGCGCTGAGGCACCATTGTCCTCCAGGACTATCTCATGAGGACCTTGTGAGTCCAGCAGTGTTAGAATGGAGAGGACGCTGTTTCTTCATCTGTAGCATACAATGACTCATTCAATCTGCTAACTGATAGTTTAAGTTCTTTGCTTTACTTTTGTTCTTCATGCTTATTGTCTCTAAGCATGATTCCTTGCCAAGAACACTCTGCTAACTGCCTGGATATCGTTTAAAACACAGATTCTCTGATTTTTTTAAACTTTAAGATGTATTTACTTATTTGAAATACAGAGATATTATGAAAAACAGAGAGAGGGACACACAAGGTATACACACACATACACACACACACACATACCCTGCTCTGCTGGTTCACTCTCCAATAGCTGCAACAGCCAAAGCTGGACAGGCCAAAGCCAAGAGCCTGAAGCACTCGAGCTATTTTTTTAAATGCTTCCTGGGGAACATTAACAGTCAGTTGCATCAGAAGTAAAACAGGTGGAATTTGAACCAGCACCCATGTGGGATGCTGGCATTTATAGTGGCTTATTCTGTCGCACTACAATGTTGGCCCAAATGGTACATCTTAAATGTGTACAACTCATTCTGTTCATAGCATTTCCATCAGACCTCTATCTCCACTTCATTGGTCTGCCCTCCACAACACTTGTCCTCTCATAAGAGGGTTGTTACATACCCGTGAACTGGTTTGTTTCTTGCAATGATGTCTTAGGTGGTCAAAAAGGAGATGATTACTCTCATTGGGGAATGAGGAAGTTGAGACTCGGAGAGGTTGAGTTATTCATTACAGCCAGTAATGAATCCAAGGCTTAGTTTTCTAGTTTCCTAAGTAACCCTGTCTATTCCCCTGTCTGTGCTTGCATGGGGTGGGTTCTCATTTTCCATGTCCCACTTGAAACCATGAAAATTTAACTCCCCTATAGGAACTTAGCTCTCATTCCCCATATGATAGGGATAATCTCATATCCCACAGGCCTTAGGAATGTGTGCTTTTTATATGTTTTAAAATGAATATTAAAGATACAACAAGATGGTTGATCAGGGTAAGAAGGTCTAGTTCTGAGAGGAGAGAGGATGGTAGGACAAAAGTGGGTGTTGTACAGAGCTGGAGAAGAAAAATCACTGCACTAGGTAAGTAGAGATCACAGGGAGTGGGTGGAGGGAAGGTGGAATTGCACAGAAGAAGAAAATCTGCTGAAAATGCTTGGTGCAGCTTACAGCCCAAGAAGAGGATGAGAGAAAGGGAGCCACAGGAAGGCAACCCAACCTGTGGACAGGAGTTCTGTAGGTTTGGAGTAGGCACAATGGAAGATTGGCAAAGAGGTAGTGTGTGGCTGGACATTACAGGATCTAACCCCCATGAGGGGAGACAAAAATGAGCAGAAAACCCCAGGCTGCCGCACACCCTCAATGTGTTAAGACCTCTCCATCAGGGAGCAAACCAGCTCAAGGAGGGACCCAGGAGATAAAAGCAGAGTCACTCTAGATCCAGGACATCTGCACACCAACCCCCTCTGAGCCACCAGGCCACCCAAGGCGTGATCCAGGAACCTAGGATAACTGAGACTGGATCTGGATCAGCTACATTGGCCCTGATGAATAAGTTAGAACAAAAGGCCAACCACAATTGGGTAGATGGACTTTGGGACTGCATTGCACAGATTATACTGGCTGGAGCATGCAAGGCAGGGGCAATACACAAACTAGCTGTGGTGCCGTGAGAGCAATCAGAGCAACGAGAGCTTTGAGGAGAGGTCTGGCAACAGCTGCCAGAGAGGCAGGAAGAGGAAAATCCACTGACCTGTGCATGGCTTGCATGCCATTGGCTAGTAGGGGAGTGAGACAGAGTGAAGCATAGATAATCAAGTGTGCAGCTCTTGGGCACTACAAATGCTCTGGTACCTGCCATAACACCTGTCTTAGTGTATGTACCAACAGCAGCACAGTAGGAGTAAGAGTCCCAGTTGATGACAGAGATTTCTGCCACCAGGTAGGATTAAAGGAAGGGAAATCTGCCTTGAAGCCCAAGGAAGCACCCCAGCCTGGGGGAAATTTTTTTTTCAAGAATTCTTTCTTCTTATCCAAAGAACATTCAAGGTAGACCAATCATGATTCTTCTTGTCTCCAAGAGCAACCATTATCCAACCACCAACTAGGGCAGAGCAATAAACGATTGAACAACGAGGCAGTATAAAATTGGGGTAGAAGCCTCCCAGCCCTGAGTGCCACTGAAAACATGAGTGAGAAAGAGGCTAAGTAGACAAAATGCAGGGGTACACCCAGGAGCACCCACAGTGAAGGGAGGCAGCAGGGGCAGTACTGGCTACAAGAGCCCAAGATGGACCCAAGGCATAGGAACCAGGGACTGAATCTCCCCAAGCAACCAACACAAGTGCCAAACAATATCCCCCAACCAAGTACATATAGGCTACTGGGGAAAAAATGAGAACAGTAAAATTTGCCCACAAACCTGGGAGCAACACAACATAAAGACAGAGCCTGTCTGAAGAGAAAACTTACAGATCAAAAACCAATGAGCAAGGGTAGCAGAAGAAACACAAATGAGGAAACCAATGTTTCCCTCAAAAATGAGCTACAAGCCATCTCAATCCTAGAGTTACAGGATGAAGACATACAGGACCTCCCAGACAAGGAGTTCAAAAAATCATGATAAAAGTCTTCACAGATAGTGAGAAACAAGGACAACAATTTAATGAATATATCACAAAGAAGATACAAGATCTAAAACAGAACCAATTTGAAATACTTGATATGAAGAATACAATACAGCAATTCAAATATATGAGAAGCCTCATCAATAGAATGAGTGAGGCAGAAGAAAAAATTTCAGAACCAGAATACACCTCATTCAAGAATACACAATTAGAAATATGGAAGAGGAACTATGTAAAGCTTACAAAACTATCCAAGAATTGAATATCACCACCCGAAGACTGAATATAAGAGTAATAGGAGTTCCTGAAGGCATGGAAGGAGAAGCAAGATTGCTAGGTATATTGAATGAAATAATCAAAGAGAACTTCCCTCACACTGGGAAAGAATAGGAAAGCCAAATATAAGAAGGGCAGAGAACCCCAAACAGATTCACTCAGAAATGATGCTCATCTCAACACATCATCATCAGGTTCCCTTCAGTTTAACATAAAGAGACTTTAACAGCCATGCAAAAAGAATCAGGTAACTTATAAGAAAACACCAATCAGACTCACTGCTAACTTCTCAGAGGAGACCCTTCAGGCCAGAAGACAATGGAATGACATATTCCAGATCCTAAAGCAACAACAAAAATATCTATCAGCCCAAAGCCACATATCAAGCAAAGCTTTCATTTGCATTGGAAAATGAAATAAAAATACTTCCATACCAAAAGAGAAGGTGAAAGATTGTACCACTACCAGACCAGACCAGACCTCAGACACTACTTAAAAATGTGCTGAAGACAGAAAGGAAAAATAAAGCCAGCTGCATCTAACATCCAATGGTGGCAGAGAGAAAGAACTCCCCAATAAGAACTGCAAAAGAAACCCAAATAAAACAAAAACGAGAAACCTAAAGCTAAAAATAATAGGACCAAATTACTACCTGTTGATATTAACTCTGAATACAGGTAGCCTCATCAATCAACCAAAGGACAAACTGGCAGACTGGTTAAAAAAATAAAAAAAACAACACAGGAACCATTTACCTGTTGCCAACAGGGAACACATCTCACTACCAAAGATACATGCAAACTCAAAGTGAAAGGACATACCAAGCAGATGGAAAGGAAAAAAACAAGCTGGTGTAGCTATCCTAATGTCAGATGGTAGACTTCAATGTGAAAAGCATTAAAAGACATGAAGGAGGATACCATATTATGATAGAGGGATGTAACCAGCAAGAAGAAATAATGATAATAAATGTATACACACAAAATGCCAGGACACTTACCCACACAAAACAGTTGTTGACAGACGTAAAGGGAAATACAGACTCCAAACAAAAGAATGAGGGAGACCTTAGCACCCCATTAGCGTCAATAGACAGATTAATGAGACAGAAACTCATGAAGCAACAGAGCTCACCCAGACAATAGACGAAAATTTATTGCAATCAGTGCCTATGTCAAGAAACTAGAAAGACACGAGGTAAACAAGCCTAAGCAGTTAGAAAAACAACAACAAAATAAGCCCAAGCTTAACAACAACAAAAATATAATCAAAATAAAGAGGAATTAAAGCAAATAGAGATCAAAAGAAAAATACACAAGATGAATGAAACATTCCAATTCTCCACAAGCTATTCAAAAACAATAGAAAGGAAGACAGTCTTTCCAAACTCTTTCTATGGAGCCAGTATCACCTTAATATCACAGCCAGATAGAAACACAACAGAGAAAAAGAACTACAGACTGATACCTCTGATGAACATGGATGCAAAAATCCTCAACAGAATACTAGCAAACAGAATCCAACAATATATCAGACAGATCATTCACCCAGACCGAGCAGGTGGGATTTATCCCTGGCATGATCAGACTGCTCAACATATGCAAATCAATGAATGAAATACACCACATCAACAACAAAGATCACGGCTTTCTACGCGATCTTTGCATGTGATCATCTCAATAGATGCAGAGAAGGCATTTGATAAAATCCAACATCATTTTATGCTAAAAATCCTAAGCAAGATAGGCATTGAAGGAACATTCTACAACACTATCAAAGCAAATTTATGGAAAGCCCAATGCCAGCATCATACTAAATAGGGAGAGATTGGAAGTTTTCCCATTAAGATCTGGAACAAGACAAAGAGTTCTGTTATCACCTCTGCTATTCAGTATAGTACTAGAAGTACTCACTAGAGCTATTAGGCAAGAGAAACAAATGAAAGAAATAAGGAAGTCAAATTATTGCTGTTCACAGATGACAAGATTCTCTACAGAGCAGAATCAAAAGACTCAATAATGACACTATCGAAGCTCATATGAGAGTTTGGCAGGGTAGCAGGATACAAAATCAATTAATATAAATCAATGGCCCTAGTACACAAATAACGCCATGACTTAGAAAGATCCAATACAAACAGCCCCTTTTAAACTAGTGGAGAGGAATCATAAATACTTAGGAATAAACCTAACCAAAGATGTGGAAGACTGCTATGATGAAAGTTACAAAATACTTTAAAAAGTAACAGAAGAGACTTTAAAGGATGTTTCTGGATTGGTAGAAATCAACATCATCAAAATGTCCATATTAACAAACATAATACACAGATTCAATGCAATCCCAATCAAACTTTCAACAACCTTCTTCTCAGAGCTAGAAAAGAATGATATAAAATCCATCTGGAAACCAAGAAGAGCACAAATACAGAAAACTATCTTGAAAAATAAAAACAAAGTTTTAGGAATCATAATTCCAGACCTCAAGAACGTTGGAACTGTGACTGTAGCTGTAGGGTTATTCTATTGTAAAATATTGGCAATAACATAGCAGAAGGGGTAATGGGGAGGACAGAAAGGAATGGATGGGGAAACCCTTATATCTATAAAGATGTATAAGGCAAAACAAAAGAATAAGTAAAGTTTAAGAAAAAAGAAAAAAGTAAAAATGTGGTGGTTTGTAGCTAAAGAGAGGGGGTTCTAAGATACCACACACCAATGCATTAAAAACCAAATTCCATTTTCATGTGAAAAATTTTAGAGATAAGTATGTTCAAAGTATATTTTTCTAAAATCTTTGCAATGGTTTTCTATTGTTGCAAGATTATTATCAACTTTTTGATATTTGACACATTGGTACATAAGAAAAATGAAGAGGGCATTTTCCCAGTTGAGTGTGAGGAGTTGATGAGATTCGTAGTAAGTCAACTACCAACTTGGTGGACTTTGGCCTTTGATTTGAGTTTGAGATGCCCCCATCGCCCTGCCTGTGCAGCAGCCTGCAGCTTTCAGTGAAAGTTGGCTTGGTGTACTGTCCTTGATTTTTCATGTGATTTTTGCAGGTTGTGTCAGGGTACTTCAAAAAGTTTGTGCAAAAATTGGAATTAAAGGTAAATTTGCTTATTTGTACTACATTTTAGAAACCAACACAGGATTGCATTGCAGTATACATTTTTGTAACTTTGGAGGGAAAGATCACTCACATCCTATCTCCACTGTGATACAGGACTTTGTTTCGCCTAAGAATTATCACTATAATAGTATGCCTAGTGTGTGCATCTCTGCTGCAGCGACAAAACATTGGTTTTAATGAAGAGCGGTAGCACAGCTGTAAGTATTGATGCCACCCCTATGTGCTTGGGACGCAAGTGGCTAAGATCAATATCCTGAGCCAGGAATTTATGAGTCTTCACAATATGGGTCCAATAGAACTTTAAAATCTTCCTGCAACTGTTGCCCTTCGTTTCCCTAGGGCCAGGCAGGCTACATTGATCCAAACACTGTCCCTTGCTTTCCATCCTCTATGTCCATTGTGATTTGCTCCTTCTGTATGGAACCTCTTCTCTATGTACCTTGAAATGGAAAAGCCTAACAATGCCTTCCCAGGAAGTCCTCTCGAGTCTCTCCCCGTGTCCAGGGGTCTCTCTCTGCCTGCGACTTGTTACATCTCACATCACATAATCTCTTACACTAGGCTTATTTGAAAATACTTTTTAACTCCTTCCAGGGACTGGTGGGTGACCATCCGCTCTAATAGCTTCCCTTACAAGACACAATCTCACATTTAACAATGGAAATCTCTCTAAAGACACTTTTTTTTTTCTAAAAAGGTACAACAATTGCTTTTTTCCAGTTCATTTTAAATAAGATGCTGGTTGAACCCTACCGCATTCAACACATCCAGAGGTTGGCTGTAGATGGCAAAGATCCTCGAGGGCCTGAGTTCCCCACGCCCGCAGCTGCACTCCCCACTAACCCCACTCTTTCCTGTGTTCCACTCTTCCTACTCGTACTTCACCTCCCCTTTCTCATAAGTAAACTACGTGCACTTGAATTCCTTTTGAAATTAAGATATATTCATTTATTTACCTGAAAGGCAGAGTTACAGAGAGGTAGAAACAGAAATATTGAGAGAGAGCTTCCATTAACTGGATTTATTCCTCATATGGCTGCAATAGCCAGGGCTGGGACCAGACTTGAGCCAGGCCAAAGACAGGAACCTGAAGCTTTATCCGGGTCTCCTACATGGATTGTAATGGCCTAAACACTTGAGCCCCCTTTGTTGATTTTCCCAGGCCAATAATAGCTTAGTGAGATGGAAGTGAAGCAGCTGGGACACAAGCTGGTACCCATATGGGATGCCTGCAATGCTGGTCCCAAGCTCCCAAATTCTTATCTCAGGGCACTTTACTTTGGCACCCAAACTAAGACAAATTCAACCCCTTACCCTTTCAGGCAATAACAAGTAAAGCTTGTGGTGTTGGAACAGAACACGGAATCTAGTGAATAAACTGATGGATTCAGAAACAAGTCTCACCCTTTCAAGCAGATCTCGCCAGGTCAGGAATCACAGGGGTTTCAAGAGGAAGCAAGGGCAGTAAATTCACTCAGCCCGACCAAGTTGGCTGAGGCTGTGGGCAGAATATTAACCACAACGGCTTCACCCTAATGCTACTGCTGCTTTTGGTGTTGAAATAAGTGACAGGTTGCATTGAATGACCTGAAAAATGCACCTATTACTGTTTGGATAATAAAATAAAACCAGTTATCATATATTGAGGAGATCTCAAACAGGCCTGCATATAATGCCGAGGATTACAGAACCGGAATCTCTCAAGATATAATTGCAGATCAGAAAGATTAATGATATTCACAGTAATGACATTTTTACCATTCAAAAACAGCAATTTGCCTTTCCAACTTCCTCTCCTTCCTATCCCAGCCTGTCAGAGAAAATCGCAGTCTCACACATGAAATATTTTCAAACTAGAGGTGGCAGGTTTATGGAAAATGACTCTGAATGTATTTGGGTTCCGACCAACTCACCGAGCTCTATATTATTCATGATAAGCATGACTTCCAAGCCATGGCTTTGTCAGATTTTCCCATTAATTGTTAATGTAACAGCTAGGTCTCCCTGGAGTGTGTGTTATTTTCTCATTTATAAAATCATAAGCCTTGGGATAATCCCTCATTAGATCAATAATATTCTCATCAAGTAAATGTAACTCTGGCCAAGAAAGGGATGTTACAGTTAACTGCGACAGTGCAGAGCTATCACTACCACCCTGTGCGTTTGTCGCCGCATTCATCCCTGGGCTCACTCAGTGGGTCTTGCCTATGCAGCTTCCCCCCACCAAGGCCCCTGCCCTCTCCAGGTCACATGTTACCAAGGGCTCTGAGCTTGTGGGTTCTCTGCTCTGAAACCTTGGACTTTTTTCTTTGTTTTGATTTTACTTTTTGTTCACTCACCCTGCATCCATTCACCCCTCCTAGCAACTATTTATTGTGTAACAAGCTAAAAGGTAGGCTAGTGTTAGGGCAAGTACAGTCAGCCCAATACCTGTGACACCAGCATCTCATATGAGTGCCACCTGGAGTCCCAGCTTCTCCACTTGATCCAGGTCCCTGCTAATGTGCCTGGGAAAGCAATGGAAGGGTCTATGTACTTAGGCCTCTGGTACCCACATGGGAAACCTGAGTAAAGTTATAGGCTCTGGGCTTTGGCTTGGCTCCACATCAGTCACTATGTGCATTTGGGGATTGAAACCACAAATGGAAGATCTCTTTCTGTCTCTCTCTCTCTCCCCCTTTTCTGTAACTGCCTTCAAATAAATAAATAAATAAATAAATAAATAAATAAATAAATAAATAAATAAATAAATAAATATTTTACAAAGGCTGAAAGCACATGTGTATACTGTCCCTGCAGCCCTCTTTCCTCAGGTGACAGAGGAGAGGAGATCTTAGTTCAGCCAGCCAGTGGTGGGATGCCAGCTTCCAGATTTTTGCATAAGTTAAAGGTCAGAAATTAAGACTGGTGTTGGGCTATCCTGACTAGTCCTCTCCTGTTGGGCATCACTTGTGGTGTTCTTCTTGCTTCACTCTCAGGAGGTGCTGCTTTGTAAGCAATGTCTGTCAGTCTCCAAGGCTGTCCTCCAGCCTCCCTGCAGGCTTCCTAAGCTGACATTCTATCGCCATGAGTTCACTGTGGCTGAAGGAATCTGTCCATGACTTGCAACAAAGTACTCTGGCTGATAAAGCTCACCACTGCCTTCAGGCTCAGGATTCACCACAGCTTCAGTTTTTGCCCGTTGTTCCATATCACACTGTTCCCAGCGACTCGAGTCTCACCATCACCCTCCTGGATATGCAGCCATACAATTATTTATGCCAGTTCTCACAATGACCATCCTTCACGGTTTCCCATCCAGAGACCTCCATCTTGTTGGGAAAAACTAAGTAGAAAGTGCTGTACTTGTCTCTGCAGACCAGCAGCCTTCGTTCGAGGACAACCTCCCCTTCTCAATGGCTTTACATTCAAACCCTATTTGATGGAACTAGGGACTTTGATTACCATATGCCCTAGCATTACACTGGTTCAGCAAACAGGACTTGAAGAAGCTTTTACACATATAACATAGTTCCAGGACCATAGCTATTGATACCACAAACCTCGGTATCACCCATTCTTCCACTCTTGCCTGTCAGGACACGGGAATGGGAAGGCACCACGAATGTGATTCTTTATGACGAATTCAGGTGTTCACAACCCCATCTCCCTGGGGCTGGAAGTCTATGTCCCTTTAAAGCTAGACTACTACCTCCATAAACTACTACAAGCTAGGCTTCTGTGGTACTCATAGGTACTGTTGACATTGATTACAGCAGAACAAATCACACAGAGATTACATTTCTGTGCTCACTCAGAATCAAAGCCAAGGCAATGACCCAACTGTTATCCTGAATGCAATCCTGAATGCAATCCAAGTTAACAAAAGCCACTGAATAAAGAAGGAATTGCTACAGCAGCAGCATCAAAGGAAGGACACAGGAAACATGAAGAAACAGGGAACTGTGATACCTCCAAAAGCGAAAGCAAAAAACAAACAAAAATCTTCCAGAAATAGATTTTAAGATTTATTTATTTTTATTAGAAAAGCAGATCAGATTTATGAAGAGAAGGAGAGACAAAGAACTTCCATGGTCCACTGGTTTATTCACCAAACAGCCACAACAGCTGAAGTTGAGCTGATCTGAAACCAGGAACCAGGTGCTTCTTCTTGGTCTCCCAATTGGTTATAGGGTCCCAAGGCATTAGGCCATCCTCTACTGCTTTCCCAGGTTATAAACAGGAATCTAGATGGGAAGAGGAGCTGCAGGGACATGAACTGGTGCCCATAAGGGATATACCAGTGCTTACAAGGTGAGGACTTAGCCATTCCGCCATTGTGCCAGGTCCCAGAAATAGATTCTAATGTGAAAGGGAACTTTGAAATGCTTGATAAAGAATTCAAAATAATAACCCTAAGAAGATTCAATGGAATATAAAAAATGTAGATAGGCAATTCAAATAAATCAGGAAAACAGTGCAGAATATGAATGAAAAACTCAGCAGAAATATAAATCATTAAGAAAGGGAAACAATCACTGATTTTGAAGTTGAAAATTTTAGTCACTGAAATATAAAGCATAATTGAGAGCTCCAACAACAGAATAAGCCAAGTGAAGGAAAGATTTTAGAAAAAAATTAAAAACAGTCCAGCCAGACCAAAGAGAGAGAGAGAGAGAGAGAGAGAGAGAGAAAGAAAAAGAGTTGAAACAATGAAGAAGGTCAATGGAACATAGAAGATACCATTAAGCAAACACATGTTTGTGAAGAAGAAAAGGAAAGAGGCATTGGAAATGCATGTGCTAAAACAATAGTTGAAATCTTTCTGAGTCTTGAAAGAAGCATGGATAGCCACATTTATGTCTCTCACACATGGGAACTAAAAATAAAAATCTAATCTGAGCGCAGCATTGTGATTATAGATGCTGGGAGGGCTGGAGGGACATAGGGAGTTTGGATAATAAGTACCAAAGCAGAATTAGAAGAAAGGGATACATTTCTAACGTTGACAGCACACTGGGGTGACTACAGTTCATAACCACCTGGCATTTATTGTGTGAACCAAAGGAAGAATGACATTCCTAGCCTCCATTCATAAAGTCATGTCAAAGAAGGGGAAATGCTCATGGCCTTATTTTGATCAGCACACATTGTATGCTTGCATTGCAATAGCACACTGGACCACGTAAGTATGTTCAGTTATTGTTTAAATAGTTAGCAATGAGTGTCAATTTGATGTCTTACATGCCTAGGTTCAAAACCCAGGTTTCCTTGTCCCACCCTCTGCAGTGAGCAACTGTTTGTCTTTGTGCAAGTTAATTCAGGTACCTGTATCATTTCACCTTAAAAAAAAAAAGTGGAGACAGCAGTGATTACAGGAGACTGTGGAGCTAAAAGCAGCCTGGAAGCAGTGCTCATCACCACTAACGTTTAGTAAACGCTCAGTGAAAGAGTGACTACACATGCTCATGCTTCCTCCAGTATCCTGATGAGAACAACTACAAATCAAGTAAGTAGAGTCACTGAAGGGTAACAAGAAGCACACATCCAAGGAGCATAAACATGCGTACATGCATGTGATCATGCATGTGTGTGCTGTTTGAAGCCTTCTCCTTTGATCAGAATCTGGCAAAACAAACTAATGTGGAAGTCTGTTCTTCTGTGATTAACGCACATGATCTCACATGTAACAAGCTGAAAGTGCTACCCTACAAGCACAGTGAGCAGCGCTCTCCAGGCCCCGCCACACTGGATAACTGCGATAACTTGTCTCCTGAGAAAATAGCCCTTATAACTCCATAGAGCAAAGCTGGTCAGAAAGATTGCTCTCTGGGAAATGAAGATATATTACCTTCCTCATAAAAGTGTGCTCTAGCTACTAGCAGAGGAACTGTTGGGTTGAATGAGGATGATAACCTGTTCTGAGCACTAACTCAGAGTCAACCAAGCGAACCATGGGAAGTATAGGAAAGACCAGTCTGTTTTACAAATGTGCCTATGTCTACAACAAGATAAAACTTCTGAATCAATTACAGTGCAGTGACAGATAGTTCAGCCACGCAGTGCTGGAGAACAGTGTCAGTACTCAAATGACAGCCTATGAGGTATAGAAAAAAATGGTTGGCAATGAAGTTCAGGGTGGGGAAATCCTTAGGCATTTGACAAACAACACATTTCAGTTTTGATTTTAACCAAAACCAACACAAATTACACCCTCCTCTGCTGTACCCATTTGTAAGGATCTGGATAAGAATCTTGGATTCTGTGGGAGACAAGATGGATGATATATCAGTGAGCCAAGTGTTATGGGAGGAGAGAACCTGGCTTCTTCTGTCCAGTCCATTCTGGTTTTGAACACTGTGTCTGGGAGTAGGAGGAAGCCTTTGGGGGAGAAGGTCCTGCAGTGAGGGTGAGGGCCTGTGAGAACAGCTGCTAGGAGGAGATTTCTTGCGGGGTTTTGGACAATGCAGCCCAAGGCTCAGTCTCTGTTGTCCTACAAAGTGAGGAGTTTGGGGATGTGCTCAGGGATTCTCTGTCAGGCTCATCCAGTCATCAGGTTTCAAAGAAGCACTCAGGAGTGGGTTTCAACCCTTAGCTCTCTGCAAGTCGGCTTTGAATTTGCAGGCTTTGTAAATGATTTCAGGTAAGCTTGCAGCTAGCATTTAGGACTATTATGATCTTGACAATCACAAATAGAAACAATCCCTCTCATGGTGCTTACCATATGCCCGGTCCTTCACTAAGCACTTTCCATTTGTCAGATCATTTCAGCCTCACAACCCCAAAGAAGTTATATTATTATCTTCCAGTTTTACAGCTGGAGAAACTGAGCTATTAAGCAACTGACCCAATTTAATAAAGTCTGTAGAGGCAGAAGTAGGATTTAACCAAAGCAGTCTGGTTCTATGAGAGATGCACTTTAAAAAACAAACCAAAACAAAAACTTGCAGAAAAAGATTTACACATGTGAGGGGCTGGTAACACGGCACAGTAGTAGGATAAGCCTTGCCTGAGGTGCTGGCATCTCATGTAGGTGCTGTTTTATGACCCAGCTGCAACATTTTTGATCCAGCTCCCAGCTTATGGCCTGGGAAGGACACACAGGAGAGTGCAAGTGATTATATGAGATCCAGAGCAACATCCTGGCTCCTAGCTTTCTTTGGATGTGCTCAGCTCTGGTCAGTGTGGTAATTTCGGGAGTGAATCAGCAAATGGAAGACCTCTCTCTGTTTCTCCTTTTCCTCTGTAACTCTACCTTTTAAATATGTGTAACTCTTTCCTAATGAAATTTATACATATTTGAAAGGCAGCAAAGCAGAGAGGAGCACAGAGATTTCCCATCAACTGTACAGTTTCCAAATGGCTGCAATAGCAAGTATTGGGCTAGGTGGAAATCAGGGCAATAACTACTCCTGGTCTTCTTCATGGATAGCAGGGGTCCAAGCACGTGGCTAGCCTATCCTCCACCCAAAGTGCTTATTTAAATCAGAAGCACAGTAGTCAGGACTTGAAAAGGTAATTCAATATAGGATCCCAGTACCATCAGGAACTGCTTAGCATGCTGCTATTCAACAATAGCCCCATGTTCTCAATACCTATACCATACTAATCCTCACTTTCTCTCTTCAAGATTCAATAACTACAGAATCAAAAATTAGTCTCATTCTTAAACATAAATTTAGTCTCATAAAACTAATCTTGGTACCCACATACATTCCTTAAACAAGAATTTAGGATTTTTGCCCTAAATTCTAGTGAGCAAAAGAAAAACACTTCAGATTTCCTTTGTAGGAAGCAGACATTTGAAAGGCAAATGGAGATTAATTTTCCTTCTTTACTCTTTGTTTCCTTTCTTTCCTTTTTATTGACTGTCAAAGGCCAGGAATCAAACTAAGCAGTGGAGATAAGAGAAAAGAAGTTATAGTTCTTAAAGCAAAAGGCCTTAGAGTCTAAAGTGAAATGAGTATTACAATTCACAGAAAAGTATCTTGGGCAGCCATAAGCCAGGATGGCATGTCATTAAAGAAGAGTACAAAGAAGAGACAAAGGCAAAATGAATATTATTGAAGACTCCCCTGCAAAGGAGCAAAACCCTATGCCAACCTCAGAGCTCACTGAGGAAGACATCAAGAAATTGAGAGATACAGAATTCAAAACATTTGTCATAAAGCTTCTTATAAACAACAAGAAGCACATAAAGCAGGTGTTCAAGGAATTTAAGGAATATGTCACATTGGAAATGAAGCGAATGAAGCTGTTATATCAGAAGTGAAGAATACAGTGGAGCAAATTAAAGTACAGTGGAGAGTCTACAAAACAGAAAGAATTTCAGAATTGGAAGATATTTCCTGTTATCAGGGGGGAAACAAACAAAAAGCTAGAACCAGAGCTGGATCAGGCCAAAGAAAGTATTCAAGAATTGGAAGACATTATTAAGAGGCCAAATATAAGAGTTATGGGAGTCCCAGAAGGTGCAGAAAAATAAATTGGGATTAAAGGTGTATTTAATGAAATAATAAGGGAAATTTTCCCTAATCTAGAGATAGAATTGGGAAACAACAGGGTTGATCAAAAGCTATCTTCACCACGACACATGATCATTAAGCTCTCTTCAATTGAACATAAGGAAAAGATCCTTAAATGTGCAGTTAAAAAAAATTGACAAATAAAGGAATGCCAGTTAAACTCACAGCTGACCCCTCACAGGAAACTCTCCAGGCCAGAAGAGAATGGAGCAACATAGTCCAGATTCTAAAAGCAAAAAAAACTGTCGGCCCAGGATAATACACCCAGCAAAGTTTTCTTTTGTCTTTGAAAATGAAATAAAATTCTTCCACAGTAAGGAAAAGTTGAAAATATTTGCATCTTCCAAATCTGCCCTAAAAATGTTGCTTAAAGATGTTCTCTTAACAGAGAAGAGGAATAGCACCCACCAAAACCAAAGGCAAATGTGAAGAACATCCCAGTAAAATGACAACAGAAGACTAAATCAATGAACAACCCAGTGCTAAAATGACAGGACCAAATACCAACCACACAGTTGTTAGTTTCATCTCTTCAAAACACTTTCTTCTGATTAAATTCTTCAGTGACTCATAGATCTTATAGTAGCATCCTTTTCTTCAAGAAGGTTCTTGATTTTCCTTTCCATTTCTTCAGCAACACATTAGTCATTCAACAGTAGGTTATTTAACTTCATGGTGTTGTTAATTTCTTTTTTTTCTTCGTGTTGTTGACTTTGTTTTGTGACTTTTCATTAATAGCTGTGTAATGGAGATTCTCATATCTAGCAGCATTTATTTTACTTCATGGCATTGTAAATTCCCATTTTTCTTCCTATTGTTGATTTTATATCATGGGTTTTCCTTTAAGGGGATGTACAGTAACTGTGAAATGGAGACTAACATATCCAAATGTGAGGATACAATGCAGTATATACATCTCTACTTCCAGACAAAGATGGACTCCCAATGAAACTGTTTACTATCTAACAATAGGATGATGGACTCTCTGCCATTGTCCATGGCCACAATTATGGACATACTACTGTGTATGAAGAACTATACTTTAGTAATGATTAGAGGAACTCAGTGGGGGGAGGATCTGGGGAGGGGGTAAGGGAGATCCCAGGGGCCTGTGGAATTGTATCATAAAATGATGATGGTGATAACAATAATAATAATAGCTTTTTTTTTTTTTAAAGAGTACAGTAATCCTCCAGGCTCGGAGACAAGAGGAGGAAGCTTCCCATGCTAGAGAGTGGGAACAGAAGGACTTAGGCTGGGACAGCTGAGGGAGATTTACTACAGTGTGAGTGTTGCAAGATTTCGCCAGATACACCAACAAGGAATGCCACCTTAGCCTAAAGGAGGAGTTCTTTCAAAGGCAGGTAGCTAATCATATGGCCTTCCTGGGGTCCTCATGTAGTTGGTATGGCAGGAGGCTAGTGTAAGGAATCATATGTGCTAATAGGTAGGTAGGGGTTCTGGTCCCTGGTAAAGTTACTTTTTGAAAATACAAAATCTTGCTTCTCCCCATTTTTTTGCCCTTCCAAAGGCACCTAAGTCAGTCCCCTTGAGAGAAACCAAAGGAACAAAATCATAATATCAATCCTCATCTCTGAATTACTGTCATAACAAAAGCTAGGAGATGAGGCCTGATTTTCCAGTGTTTTCTAAGAATGGGAGGAGGAGGCAGCCAGTCACATCCTCTAATAAGGAGCTGGATAGGTTTGCTGCCCACTGTGAATGAGTTCCTCCACTCGCTCTTTGATTCGTTTGTCCCCCATCCCTGAAAAGTGCATAAGAGATATGACCTCCACCATCTTCTCTGGTCTTTTCCTTCCTTGGGGACCCCTCCTGTCAATATGGCAGGTGATCCCTTTCTCAAATTAATCTCACCTTGCACACTGAAATTGTCTGAATGAAAATTCTTTTGAGTGAGACAGCAATCAAGTTTGTTGCCATCTTTTGTGTTGGATTCCCTGCAACCCTAGTGGTCAGGGACAACAGGGAAGGTGGCTGTGGAGAACAGTGAAGAGTCAGTTAGCGAAGATATCAGGGGCTAAGCAGCTTTTAGTGTTTCCTTAAGCTAATGCAGATGAATTATCCTGTGATCCTAGCAAGGTTCTACAAGAGGTGGGAGTGAAAGGGACTAACAGTATTCTTATTGCTAGTTAATCAACAGTAGTTGGACATTCATAATTGAGGCTGAGAAGTGGAAGGAGTGTGTTAGCCTCATTGTAACTCACTGCACATGTGAGCTCCTTAGAACTGCATAAAGGACAAATAAAAGATTTGCAAGATTCATAATCCTAGGAAGAGTTCAATCCTGGCTCATATCACACACACACAAACACCATCACCACAGTTAAACTATCACCCAAGCAAAACCTCTCTCTCACAAAAGTTCAATATCACCTGGCAGAGACCCTTCCTGCATATGTAATGAATGCACCACTTTTACTTGTAGTGTTTTATTCCCTTTGCAGATACCTTGTAGGTAATCTTGGGTCCTGACCATACTTAATCTTTTGTGGTCAAAATGGGGCTTTGAATTCAAGTTTAAGACTCCATTTAACAATGGGTGTATATTAGTTTTGTTAAAAAAATTTTTTTTCATTAGCATTTGGAAAAAGAAGTGTGCACAGCTGAGCATGGGACTCCTCTGGTAACGGAAAAAAGGAAAGGGTGGCCCCAGGGCTGATTACTGTGAGGCAGATGTTCTGTCAGATGCTCTCTTGGGGTCCAGCTCTCATAGGGTTCCAAGCAACTTAATGAGACAGTCTCCCACTACCCAGGCAAGAAAATGGAGACACACAGGTACAAATACACCTCAACAACTGGGTGCTAAAGGGATCTTGCCCTACACTGCTTGACTGCAAAACTTTCAGGACTATTCCCCAGGTGCAGTTTATCTTACAAGATAAGAAACAATTAAGGAAATTGTGTTCCAAAGTGTGTGTATAGATGTGTGGAAAATTCTCGCTTGATAATTTAGAGACAAATGCTGATTAAACCATTTAGAGTACTGTGGATTACTTAGGGTGACCACACCTGTAGAGCATTTTTATCAGCTTTTCATTTTCCTGGGAAGCTTTCCGGTGGGGCTGTCAGTTCTCATCAGTTCAGACATTGGTTTCTGAGGTTCTTATCATGCAAACAGGACAAATCTGCTTTTCTTCAGTCTAGCCTGGCTGTCTATTATCTCCTGCTGGGTGATACCATTTAATACACTGGGTTCCCAAATAAACGAGTTACATTTTAGGAAATTTTCATGTCTCTCATTCCCCTCAAATATCTCCAAGGATTTGGGAGAAACTTGCCCCTGCTTATTGAAGTGATATGACAATACACTGCTCAGACGATGGTATCACACAGTGTGGCATTTCCATGTGCTTACCTGGTAAAATACAGTCTTCATATTAGCGTGTTTCTAACACTAAGCAATACCAACACATGTACATACATAATGTTTGAAAGAATGTACCTTCTGTTATGATTGAACATTGAAATTGTAAAGTGCCTAAGGCAAAGTCCTTCACCTGTTTCTCTAGATTCACACTGAATTATTCTGAAGAACCCAGAAGTCCAAGGGGGCCATGATAAAACAAGAGTGTACATGCTGGCACCTGTGATCAGAATGCTGCCAGCTCTGATGGCTGTGGTCTGAAGACTTCTCCCGAGGGCTAGCACTCACTCCTGGAGCTGCAGGGGGAGGCACAGGGGGTTTGCCTTAGTGCTCTATTGCTTTGAACCATTCTGTTGACATAATTGTGCAAAGATGTAATAATAAAAACAGCTTACAAAGAACATTTGCCTCAAATCCTCTAAAACTCAGGCTATAAACAAATGAAACACGCATTGCACATAATATCTTATTTAGTCCACTTAGTAATCTTGCTGTTGGGTATTTATATCCTTCTAGATGCTGAGAACTCTGAGGCTTGGAGAAAATATGTGCATTGCCAAAAGCCAAGGCTTTGTCTAGAATCTAGACATATTGACTCCAAATATTCTATTCTAATAAGTATAAAGTAATTGCACATGACATGCATGCCTGGTGTGATGGCATCTTTCCTTCCACTGCCTGTGGTCATAGATAAACTGATTTTAGCAAAGCAGCATCAAGTATACATTTAAGGATCAACCATTCTCTGTTCCCATTTTGCAGGTGTTCCTGCAGGATAAAGCTTGGGTGCAGTGTATCAAAAAAATGCGTGCTCAACTTCCTTGTGTGAAAGGTTATGGAAAATGAGCAAAGCAGAGGAAGTCAGAGAGTGACACACACTGTTGTTTGACTATCTCAGGCTCATTCCAAACCACCACTTCCTCTGCTTGCTCTTCACTACAGACTGCGAAAATTAGAAACTTATTTCCTCAGACACCTCTTGAAGGTCGCGATGCCATGTATTCCATCTTGAACAATGGCAAGTAAGGAGAGGCATGGGAAAGCATTGATCTCCTATTGATCAATCTCCTATTGATAGGAGAGAAGCACACAGAAACCTCTGGCACGACCTGCCTTTGGCAATGATGGGGTTAGCATGTGATGCCTGGAGCTTTGGTAGCCTTCTTGGTACATGGAGAAGTCCGTTGGAATTGCAGATACACTAACCTAACATCCTGATATCAGGGAACTAACAAACTATCTCCAGGAACATCTACTCTAGGTTTTTGTTTCGTGAATAGTAAATATCCTTAAGGCTTAAGTCACTGTAAGTTGGAGTTTCTGACACCTTCCCTCTGCTGTATCCTGATGTGGAGTAGAAATGAGAAAGCATCATCTGCTGTCTCCTCCTCCTCTCTCTCTTTCTGTGTGTGGGTCAATTGAAAGATTCAGGATTATGAAAGCAGCTCTACTTGATTGCAAACTCTTTTAGAGTAAGGATTATATCTGTCCTGATCATTGCCATATTCTGTACTGAGCAAAGTAGATATTTAATAAGCATCTGATGACAAATTAATCACTCTACTCACAATGCATCCTTACTGTATACCAGGCACTGAGATAGATGCTGGGAATAAAGAAATAAGACATACATTCTCCCCTTAATATGCTTGCAGTTCAACTGGGGAGGCAGACCATATCTTCACACTCTGAGGATGAAGTGTGAGAAGTGTTCTAACAATAAGGGAGTATCGTAACAAGTGTAAATGGAGCATGGGGGAAGGATCAAGGGGCGATGAAAGAATAAACCCTTCCAACAGACACTGCTCTCTATTCATCAGTCCTGGTGTCCAATTTAAACAACAAATATTTTTTCAGCATTTGCTGTGTGCATGGCACTATACTTAGTAATAATTAATATTCATCATAAAATTAACTAATTCTTGAACACACTTAGAGGATACCAGTTGGTCTACTTATGACTTACATATATTTATTTATCACACAACTCTAGGAAGTAGGTATTATGAGGAAACCAATACAGAGAAATATGAAACTGATGTTTCCCAAATCACAAAGCTAGTAAGTGGCAGAACCAGAATGGGACTTAGGCAAACTGGCTCCAAATTCCTTATTTTAATCAGTCTATGGTAGTCACACTCACTGCTCTCACGATAGCCCCAATCATTAGAAGAAAATGGGAAAAAATCCTTTCATCATTGCTCTGCTTCTTGTGTTTGATCCAGACCTATATTTTGCTGGGTTTTAATTCTAGCCCAGACCAAGTAGCAGTTTTGTTCTCTTTCTTGTGAAGCATACAAATAATCTAAAACATGAGCACATTAATTTCAACCTTCATTATAAATGTGGCCAGCAAAGGACCAACCCTGGAGTCAATCTCAGAATGTCTTTTCTATCTGTGCAAAATGAGTTTAAAGACATTTTCCACTAAGACATTTTTTCCTTACAAAATGTGAGAAATGTGAAGTCTAATTACTTAGCTGTGCCAGATATGCTTTTTCAGCTTTTGCTAGACTTAGCTCAACACAAACTGTGCTTACCCTTGCATGCACAATGAGTCTCATTAATTCATTCTTCCTTCCAAGTGTACTGCAGGAAAATGGTAACAAACCTGGGGAATAAATTCTTCTCCTTTTAGTGTATCTGTGTTAGAAGATTCAACTCAGATCCAACTCTTTCGACTTGCATAAAGACTGCCCTGCTCTAACTAGACAAGGGAGCTCAAAACTACAGAAACTCTTTGGTTAACATCACGGTTCTCACATGAACACTGCTTAGAAGAGCACATGTGAAGGAGATCTGCTGAACAATGATGGAACACATGGAGACATGGAGGCATCAACTCCCTTCCTTCTCCCATTCTGTTACTGGTGTAAGCCTCCTCTGTGCTATCAGATACAACCAAGCGACTTTATGCTCAGAATTATGCAAAACTATTCATTCCAGGTCCAGAGGAAATAACATGACAAGGTACAAAGTCACTTCATTATTTCACACCTAATGTGAGATCTTCCAAACTTCTAAATTGTATCCATCCCAAGTTTAATTTGACCTCACACTTGTAAAAAGACATTCTCACAGTCTATGATATTCCTCACCTGAAAATGTAGGACCCCTTGTACCTGATTTTGACTCTACCTAAGAACTTCTTAGTATTTAGAATTCATTTGATAGAAGTGAAGATTTCTCAATTCCAAGTCTGGATGATTAATGTTTTATAACTCCACCATTCCTTCATCCTGTGTGAGTCTGTCATCACCTGTGCTGAGGGAAGCCAGTGGCATGTCATAATGATTCTCAAGCAGCTGCATGGAGAGGCCCGCATGGAGTTCCTCATACCTGCTGCTGACAGCTATTGCGAACTCACAGACTGTTTGATTGACCCATCTTGAAGGTGGATCCCCTAGCTCTAGTCAAGCCTTTGATGCCAGCCAACATGTTGGATGCAATTTCATGTGACACTCTGAGCCACAACCACCCATCCAAGCTTTCCTAGAATCCTGGCCCATTGCAATGATGTGGAGATTATAAATGGTTAAAGTTGTATGTTGTCAAAGATAATGAGCTTTTTTTTAATTTGAGGGTTCTATTGCATAGTTGGGTGACTACAGATAACATTAATGCACTCTATATTTCTCTACTTCAAAATATGAAAGAATTTTGAATGTTTACATCATTAAGAAATGCTAGTTTCTTGAGGAAACGATATTTTTACCCTGATTAGAATTACACAGTAATTACACACACATATATAATATAAATTTATATATAAACTTATATATATAGATGTAGATGAAGACATAGATATAGATATAGATACAGATATCTTGTACCACACAAATATGTAAACTTTATGCCAACTAAGAATTTTTAAACATAATGTTCTATCAAACTTTGTTTTAAACCTCTATCAACTAGTTTAGATGATAGATAGTACAGCCTTAATGAGCTCTATTTCTAAATATATTGTATTCAAATAAAACAGACATTTCATTTGATTATTTTTTATTACCCTTGCCTAGAGTTCTGCTGAACTATGACCTTTTAACTCCTTATTTGTTGAACTCTTTATTTAGTGGAGCATTAAGCGTTCGACAATAACATAACTTTAAAATACATATTTATTTATGTATTTATGTAGGTATGTATTTATTTAATGATACCGCTCCACAGGATCTGGGATTTCTTCTTCCTCTTTCCCAAGCTCCCCTCTTCCTGCTGATTTCCCCTATATTATATCAATAGTACAGTCCTTAGAAAACAGGCATAAGCCAATCATTCTGCTGTTTCAGTATATCATGATACTGTAGGCATGGAGAATAGCATAATCCAGCATCCAATTGTCAAGACACATTTAATAGCTTCTTTGGGAGTCCATCCTTGATTTGGAAGTAGAGACACTGCGTGGTAACCTCACACTTCACTATGATAGTCTCTACTATACAGTTCTTCTAGAGGACTACATGTATAGCATGGTTATCTATGTATCTATTGATCTTATATTTTGCATGAAGGTTGTCTTACATGAAAGAGAACATATATTTATCCTTTTGGGATTGGCTTATTTCATTGCTCCATCCCATCTTCAAAGATATTTAAGATATTTAACGTACATTTTTTTTCCCTCCTTATGGTTCCTCCATGGCTTTTCCAGGAGCTAGCACATCATTGATATTCAGGAGCAACAGCCATGACGGTTAGTAAACAAGCACAATGCTGAGTCCATATTTCCTGACACATGTGACAAAAGTCTTCCAGAGGCTTTATTTATGCAATGTAGGCCTCCAGGCTTAATGTGTATGCTAATTTTATTTCACAATAGCATCTGGATAAAAAGTATTTTACACTCCTGGACCTCACTGAGTATATGGCATAATCTACTCTTGTGCTCATCTATTTTATTTTATTTTTTATTTATTTGTTTTGAAAGTGAATGACATTATACAGAGATGCCACCTGCTTTGTAGTGCAACAGCCTGTGAGAAGGGAAGATTAGTCAACCCATATCTATGAAAAACTTTGCAGATGCAGAACAAGATGCAAGTGTGGGTGATTGCAATAGCTGTCTGCTCTCCTTGGTGCTTGTTAGAGAGGCTGAGACAAATAGGGTGACATTGAGGCATGAGAAACAATGGTCTCTTTGATCACTCAGCTGCACTGAGCTTCTACAGTGATGTTCTCTGTGAGTTGTCCTGTGGATGGGAACATTTGCTGCCCATCCCACTCCTCTTTGGCAGACCAAGGATATGCATTCTTCATGGCATCAGAAGCAGACTCTACAGAAACATTTCCGTATTCTAATGAAATCATCAAGAGCTTATGGCTATAACTGTATTCTACTCCCATCATGTATGCTGTATTCTTACATGCCAGTGTGCATGTTTCTTCCAGGACCACCGCCTCTTTACTCACTGAAGGGTTTTAGAACCTGCATGGCACTCCTAGGAGTGGTGAAAGGAGAGGCCCTCAGATTTCTGCTTGAAATATTACTATGCATACAGGCTGGGTTGAAAGCACACCAGAATTGAAACCTATAGACCCCTGCATACAAGGGATTACTAATACTGCATAGAAAATACATATTATGAAAAAAACTGCATAGATCTCAAAACTATTTGCACAAAATATCTTTTTATTCAATTTTCCATGAACTTTTGGAAATATTTTCATATGTTAGAAAGTCACAAATTCTGTGATAGCAAAAATGCAGCAAAGGGGTCAAGAGAGTATAGTGAGAAAGAGGGCCAGCAGGAATTTTCAATATATAGATGGCCAGGGTCTAAGAGTTCACTGAAATCATCAGTCTCAAGTCCTTGAAAGACACAATTATAGGGAGAGGGAGAGAGACAGACAGAGCTCCCATTTCATTTTTGATGGATATTGAAGAACTCTAACAAGGTGAAAGCTGTCACTTGGAACATCGGTTCCCTTCCACATCATCAGGCAGGCCTATCTTAAAAACGGCTTGGATCTACTACATAAACAAACCAGTGCTTATATCTTACAGGCTGCACACCAGATGGCCAGGACAACAGTGGCTTGTGTGATTTCAAAGTAGGTCTTAGCGATTTCCCATTGCAGCCATAGAAATTGTGCAATGGTTCTTTCTCAGTGACCAAATGAGTCAACTAGCTTCCTGGGGCTATCGAATTGAACCAATTACACTTAAAGGACATCTGCCAAAAATAATGCTCTTCATTTTTGAGTGGTTGATAATTATATCATTGTTTCCAGTAATAGTTAGATAGCAGGACAAATTGTCTTTTGAGACCTCTTCCAGTTCTGAACAATCAGATCCAATCACCCATGAAGAAGAAACTTCCCTTCTATTCTCTATGGCCTCTATAGCAATCACCCACAAGCACTCACACCATTAACTTAGGAATAAGACCTAAGGAGGGATGTGTGTGACATTAAGGTCACAGTCCAGCTGCCCCCAGACCTCTGACCTTCTTGTTACCTTGCTCTTTTCACCTGGTGAACCTAGGTGTCCATCTCAATAGGCTACTTGCACTCCCCCACACCCTGTGTGGTTTGCTCTGTTACTCTTTTGTTCCAGTCTAGCCCACAAAACTTCTCTTGGCCTCCTAATTCCTGTCCTCATTTCAAAGCCTCAAGATTTTATTTTCCTTCCTTGAGAGGCCAGCCCTAAATCCTCACTGTCCACTCCCTTCCCCTCCCCCCAAGCATTTCTCTCTCTCTCTCTCTCTCTCTCTCTCTCTCTCTCTCTCTGGCTCCTGTGGCATTTATCCTTGTATAGTGGCTGTGCTATTTCTTGGCAAACACCATAGACCCTCTTTCCTCAAGGGGGCTTTGTGCTTCTGGGTCCTAGCCCAGATCACTTAAACTTAAACCTGCAGCTAACAGCAAGAGTAGTAGTTGTAGTAGTAGAGAGGATTGATCTTCAGACAATAAGCAAGAACCCCAGATTTCCATCCAAGTGTCCTCACATAGTCTGCTCTAAGACCTGAGAGGTCTGGTTGCCCAGGCTGTCACCATGTTTTGGAAGGCATAGGCAGTGACAGTGACGCTCAGACTGTACCTCCTTGTATGCAAACACAAGAGATCATTGATTTTAAATCACAGAACATTTTAGAGCTATGGAAATGTGGGAGAAGGAATGTGCTCCCCAAGTTAGATAAAACACTACAGGGGAAGAGAGAGGGGTGAAATGAGTCATTCTTTCACGTCATGAGTCGCTCATATTCAGGTGTTAAGTGCCTAGCACTGAGGCAGGTGCACAGTGGTGGGCCTTGTGCGAGGTGTGTCTCCTCTAGCACCTTCACCTTCTCAGACCAGCACTGCAGGGGAGATGCCCTATCCCCATTTACAACAGAGTGCTGAGACTTTCAGCCAGAAGGAGGCATACTCAGCACTTAAATCAGGCTTTTGGTATCCTTTTCCTTCAACATGCTTTTTCATCCCTGAGCTGTGGCTGGCTCTTGTCTTTGCTTACTAGAGGAAATGGATATGAAAAGTGAGCCAGAGTGGATAAAATAAAGACCATTTCGTTTCGCATAGTTGATGGAGTGGAGTCTAGTGGAGCCGTTGTCCATATTCACAAAGTACTGGCAGAAGAAAACCTGACTCAGACAGAATGCTCGTAAACCTCCAAGTTCTCTCTCCTTCTATTGTCTTAGAAGGAAAGATGCAGTATTAGCAGGCACAGAGCTCAGACACCAGCTGAGGCTTGAAGCCATTCCTGATTCCCAGAACCAAAGAAACAAGCTCCAAGTCCTTTACAGAAATTTTCCAGATCATTCCTGCAGAACAAATGAAGTCTGAAACTAAGGATTTAAGTTCTTGCATTTTAAAATAAAATTATATGTATATAAAATCATAAATAATGACTACAATGTATTTTGTACAATTTGAAAGAAAAACATTATAAGCTAAAGCAACAGGTTTAGAAGTTAATAAATATCAAATTTGTACAATATTCTTTCAGAAACACACATTCTTCTAGAAAATACCAGAATTCTTTTTCATCTCTAAAATTCTATTTGTGACCAAGCACAAACAACTTAGAAGCAAGTTTTTTTTTTTTTTTTTTTTTTTTTTTACAGCAAGAACAAGCAAAATTTGAAATGTATATATCCTTCGATCTAGTAATTCTATCTCTAGGAATTTACCCATTATAGCAACATGCCTAATATACAAAGACATCTATCTGTATATGTTCTTGACATGATGTGTGGCTAGTGAAAATCTGGACACAGCATAAATGTGTGTTGGAAAGGGATGCATTAAATGAACCAAAGTGCTTCCATGAAGTGAAATATTCTGCAGTTAGTTCAAACCAATGAGGCTGGTCTTCATGTGCCAAAATGGAAAGATATCAAAGACATAAGTATCAGTTACCTGGACCATAATAACATTGCTTTAATAAATAACTACCAATGTCAGTAGCCTTACAGCAGTAAGTTTTTGTGGAAGTTTGTATGATAGGGTTTCAAATTCATTTTCTAAAAGTTTGAGTTATTATTAAAAAAAATGTTGTTTAAAATTATATTCAAGGGGCTGGCAATCTGGTGAGTCAGATTAAGCCTCCATCTATGATGCTTGCATCCTCTCTGGACACCAGTCCTGGATGCTCCACTTCTGAGGCAGCTCCCTGCTAAGGTTCCTGGGGAAAGCAGCAGAAAATGCCCTAAGTGCTTGGGCCCCTGTATCCACTAAGGAGACCTTAAAGAAGCTCCAACCTCTATAACTATGCCTTTAAAATAAATAAAAATAGACCTTTAAAACTGCGTTCATTTATACTTATTTGAAAGGCATAAGTCTCCTACCAGCTAGTCCATCCCTCCAAAATGCCTTTTAGAGCCGGGGGTAAGCTAGGCTGAAGCCTGAAGCAGGAAACTCAGTGTTGGTGTGCCACATGGGGGTCAGAAATCAAATAAATTAAGCTGTCACTTGTTGCCTGTCAGAATTTGCATTAAGAGGAAGGTAGAATTGGGGGTAGAGCTGGCACAGGACCCTAGGCACTCCAACATGGACTATGAGCACTCCAAGAATTGGTTGAATCACTGTGCCAAAAGCACAATGCACGGATTTTAGAAGTAGAATATTCTTATCAAAATTCATGAGTCAGTCATGGTAGGACTCTACAATTGGACAACTTGGAAATTGGTCTTCCTTCTGCCCATCTCTGAATGGTCCTCTGGACCCTTCTGCCAGTAACTCATAATCCAGGTTAGGAACAACTGCTCTGTTGGAGGAAGAGCTCACTGGTGAGCAAGATAAATCACCCCAGACTTGTCTTGAACAAATCCTGCCAAATGAAGTGATCCAAAGGGATTAAAAGATGACATATATAATAGCCTATACTGAGGAAGCTCTTTCATCCTGAAATTATACCTCTAACATCTCTTCATTTTCTGTCACATTACAGACTGAAGTTGGCCCACATCTCTCAGAGTTTTCATTTCTTAGATGTGATTATGTCTGGCTGCCCCTTCCTGTCAGGACCCATATTGGCTCTGGCAAAGACAGCAGCAGCCCCAACCACATACACACAAGTCATCCTGTCAGAGGCAGACTCAGGTGTGTTTTTGGTGTTCTATTATTGTCATATAATTTAATGCCTTGTCTAGGAGCTCCACGTAGCTATACCATTTGCATGTGTCATATGACCAGAAATTGCACAATTAATAACTTCCTGCTTTCATCAGATTCTTCTATTCTGTAAACACTAAATCAGGATTTTAAATGTGGAAATCAATCCAAACTCAAAATTTATTCAGGTATGTTGATGAATTATTGAATGTTTGGGGGACCAGAAAGTGAAAAAAAATCCAATTAGGTAAACATGTAATATTTATGGATTTTCTTCAAGTAGAATAAAACAAATTCAAGAAGTATAGCAAAATGAAAATTTGTTAATTCGTTCACTCAAAAAAAAATCAGTTTTATGCCACACTGTTCTAGACTCTAGGGGTACCACGGTAAGAATAAAGACTGGGCTGGCACTGTGGTATTGAAGACTAATCCTATGCCTGCAAGTGCCTGCACTCCTTATGGGCACAGGTTTGGGTCCCAGTTATCCCACTTCTGATCTAGCTCTTTGCTTATAGCCTGGAAAGAGAGCTTAGGATGGTGTAAGACATTGAAGCTTCTGGCTCCTGACTTCAGATCAGCTCAATTCAAATCATTGAAGCTATCTGGGGAGTGAACTACAGATGGAAGGCCTCTCTTTCTTTGTCTCTCCTTCTCTCTTTGTAAAAATATGCCTTCCAAATAAAAATACATGAATCCTTTGTTTTAAAAGCAAATAAAATGTATTTACTACATGCAGCTGATATTTTATTGTGTGAAAATGAACAAAACTAAGACAACAAATAAATGGATAAATAATTTTAGGTAGTGACAAATGTTGTGAATAAAATGGGGGTGTTAGGATGGATGGCTATCAAGGCAAGGCCATGACCTGACATGGATGCTCAAGAAGGTCTCTTTAGAGAGATCACATTTAATCTGAGACCCAAATAATGAGAATGAATCATCTATGTGAAGATTGAGGAGGGTATAGCTGCTGTGAAGGACCAGGGACTGAGGGACTCAAGAGTTTAAGGAGACTAAGAATGTGCAAGCAGGGCAGTTTTGTGGTACAGTAAGGTAAGCTTCTATCTGGGGTGCCTGTATCCCATATCAGAGTGGAAGGGTTCAATGTTCCCCTTCAGTTCTGATCCAGCTTCCGGCTGATGTGCATCCTTGATGGTTAGAAAATCATGGTTCAAGTACTTGAGTATCTGTACAACACATGGAAGACCCAGGTCAAGTTCTTAGCTATAGGCTTCACCCAGGCTCAACCTCAGGCCTTGCGGGCATTTGGTGAGTGAATCAGCAGATGGAAGATCTTTTAGTCTGTTTCTCCCTCTATTATTCTGTCTTTTAAAAAGAATAAAAGAAAGAAAACCATAAAAGAGCAAGTAAAAGGGCAGTGTATAAAATAAGGTCAACGAGACAGGGGGGGACCAAGTCATGTAAGATCCTGAGGGTCACCAGTTTTATGTTTGCCATCAATCTGGAGTTATCCCTTTACACTGCAGTTCTATCAGGTTATTTCACTAAAGAAAACAGAGCTGTAATTCACAAAAGTAGGTCTGTATGTTTGTGCAAATCTACACAAAAGTAGATTTTTGGCTTATGTAATTAAGTTATTGCTATTCCTTTTTTAACAACTTTTTTGTTAGTGAAGTGTGTGTTTTCATAGGAAAAAATTTAAGTACTTAAAATGTACCAAGCACCATTCTAGTAGTTTTGTATATTTTAATTTCAATATTTAATTTTTAAAATTTTTATTTAATGTTCTGAAATACCATAATTGCACTATCTATTTTGCCCTAAAGGTGAAACAGAAGCTCAGAGGGTTGAAGTCCTTCTCCCAAAGGCATACTGCTATTAAATGCCCACACTGCTTTTGATAAATATATAATTTAGCCTTGGAATCCACAGACTAGTCCATCATCATGAACATGCTAGTGCCAAGTCAACTGTGTCTTCTTCACTCTTTTGGCTTAGCAATTATTTTGACCTCAAAACAAATCAATTTTCAATCAGGATTTAATGAAGGTTAAAAAAAAACTACGGTCATTTCAAAAGAACAGCCAGCATAGTTAAGTCTGTCTAAGTCCTGGGCACTAGGCTATATATTTAAATGTATCCTCAGAACCAAGCAGCACACATACAGGAGGGCTCTGCAAGACTAATGTCAAAACCATAACCTAGGGAAAATGGGTGGTAACTGATGGCCTGAACCCTCTGATCAGTTACCTGTTGAAGCAAAAACATCAACAATGTCTACAAGACTTGCAAAAAAATCCAGAACCACAAAACCCAATGCTCATCTATCCAGGATACATTCCAGAATTACTTGAAGTTGTCTTTTCATGTCAAAAAAAAGGAGACAATCACTATGTGCCAATAACAACATAGCATTGATGCCAGAATTATCTGACAAAGGCTTTGAAGAAATTGTCTTCAATCAGAAGTGCTGTTACATGTACATGTTGCCTTTAATATAATAACATCAGGAGGCTAAATGTGAAGAATCATCAGTCAGAATTGTGAACATATAATTAAATTTGGAGTCTTTCAACTGGACCAAACATGTTGGAATAGTCTCAAAAGGGGAGCATCTGGCTTCCCATGGCTCTGGAATCAAAGAACATCTCAACTTGACCGTTTCCTATCCATTTAATCATTTGCAAATTATTTTTCCTTCCCATTCCTAGTCTTTAAGTGGAAGATAACAATGTTTGCCAGAGACATTTCTTGTGGTGCTTCAAGGTCATGAAGCTAAGCCACTGCATGGTACTGACACATAAGATAGGAACATTAGCATTTATTTTCTTTCTCTCATCTCCATTTTACATTGCCATAGGTTACCAGTCCTGAAAGTGAATTGGTGAAAATGTCTTTTTATTCTGGAAAGAAAATCATCTTTGGAGTCTACTTTTCCACTTGTGATCCAAGGATAACAGGAAGGGAGAGAGAAGTTCTTCTCGAACCTTGGTACTGGGCCACTGCCTGGCTCAAGTGGAGCACTGGCTCACACAAGGCCCATAAAGCCTTGCTGGTGTTGCTTCTGAAGGAGGTTGCCACAACGGTTGGTTACACATGGACCACATAACCACACTTCCTAGTTCACCCCTCAGTTGATTTACCAGTTCTGTATATGGAAAAATGTCCATGTGCTGCTTTGACATGTATTCAGTTTTTAGTATGAAGCATATGAAAGTTGAATAATAGTTTTATGTCCTCTCGTGGAAGTGGTAACCCAAGAGGGATGAGCCCACTATTTCCCAGATTCCAGCTGGTGCTGTGGCTAAGCCCAAACAACCCTTGCCCACTCTAATTTTGTTTGCACCAATAGGAATGATCAGCCCAGCCTGGCTTTTCCCTAATCTAGTTCACATGAGGCACACAGGTGTGGTAGCTCTGCCTAGTCTGGTCGGCCCCCATCCCAGCCTATGCTCTCCCGCGGGAGTAGCTGTCCAGCAAAGGAACCCTCCTTTATTCCCCTGCCGGCTCTGCCCTCTTCCTTCCTTGTTCTCACACTGGTTGGGCGCTGCGGTCCCTTCCGGTACAGGCAACCTCACCTTGGCATTTTGTATTGTGCACTAGTCTTTGTTGCTACCGAACCTGGCTCGATGACACTGGTGCTTGGATTTGCCAGCGGATGAAACTAAGCGGCTGGGGTGGAATGGGGTGTGGGACAGACTGGATTACTGCTACACATACTGGCAAACCAGGATAGGTGGCGTACCTGGTGGGGGTAATTGTGGGTCGTTCCAACTAGGCTGCAGTTCCCACTGGTCTATGTGAGGGCCAAGTATGTGCTGGGCAGAAGCAGGCTGGACTGCAACACCCATTGGTTCCAGTGGAAGTCGGGAGTGAAAACAGAACCCACCCAACAGTTACAACCACCAGTTGATCAGGGCGATGGACTGTGCCGGGCCCTGTACTTGCTAGCACATACAAGAAGTTTCTTTGGAGATCTTCCTAATGTAAATGCTGGACTCAGAACCCTAATGAAGAAAAGAGAGAAGACAGAACAGGTCAACCAACCATCTCAGCTATGATGGACTATGTCAATCAGTGGATTTTTCAAAGACCGCATAGTGCTTGGAGTGGCAAGATTGGCAGCAATTCGTAACTGTGGCAATATCAAAACCACTTGAGCAAGAACCTCAGAGCATGCCCTACATCCGGGACCTGGGGAGGGTGGGAAATTGTGTGGGTCTTCTCCCTTAATACCCGCCTTTAAACATGAAGGAAACAATATGGAAAACATACTAGTATTATCCACTTTCCTGTAGCCCTTGAACCTTCTTACCCTAATTAACTATGTAAAAGTTGTCAAAATAAAAAATTATAAAAAAAAAGAAAGTTGAATAATAAAGAGCATTGTCTTCCCTCCATCCAAAACCCCATTGGACGCAAGTGACAGGAAGGCCATAGGATTCCCAACTGGATGCAAGTGACAGGAAGGCCGTAGGATTCTCAGGCTGGCACAGGTCTGGGGCGGTAACAGGCCAGTGTTTTAATTGTGCACTTGAGAGAACTGAGAACAGGGGCAGAGAACAGTCTTCATGACTTGGAAAAAGACTGTTCTTACAGTTTTCAAAGTGATAATTTCTCTAGGAGCATTTAGAAAAACTGAAGAACGAGTCCTGGGAATTAGTCGTGTTCATGATTACCTCCCCCGTGCCCAGAAGCATCCCTGCAACACTTACCTGGCTGTTGGTAATGTTTGCTGAATGAATGTAGCTATCTGGGACGAATGCTGTATGCCTTATCATGTTTGGAAAGATTGTCTGAGTAGAAGGATTTTGGAAGTTTCTGTAAGTGCATAAAAAGCACAAACTCCCTTGAAAAGCTCACTTTCTGTGTCTGCTAACTACCCCTGAGGATGTCTGAGTAGTTTTGCAAACTCATTTCATCTTGTCCTCCCCTATCCAATCTCGGCCTCACCTCTTTGTGCTCTCTGGCCCCAGCCCTGCTCCACCATCAGCAGGCCACTGGACATGGGCTACTGCTCCGGATGCTGCTGCCCTCTCCGGAACTGGCTTTGTCAAGAGGCCCCAGCCTCTCATCATGATTTGAAGATCTGTGTGTCTGTGAAATTTCATAGTGCGATCTGGTTCCACACGGCCCCAAAACACCATTTTAGACTCATAAAATTGACTTGTTCCTTTGAAGCCAGGAAAATAGATTTCCTCCAAGTGTGCTAGAGGGCAGTTAACACATTGTCATATATCATCATGGGTTCCCTGTGGGTGTTAGTGTTATGCTTCCTCTGCTTGAGCACCCAACTACAATTACAATCTGCAGCTTGAATTCATGCCATATGTGTGTTATGTCAGGATGTGGATTGGAAAGCCTTTGAATAGGCTCAAGACTTACCATGTTTGCCTGGGACATTGCTGGGGGGGAAGGCCCTGTGAAATGGCTGATAGTATTTCCCCATCCATTTCCTGGCAAAAGTATCTGTTCAAATGATAATCCTGATATTAAGAGACAGTTTAATCTCTGGTGGAGTATTAAACTTGGATTAGAGTTCTGCAATTGATTAGTAGCTAGGAACACAGGTGAGGACAAGATGAGGGCCAGATCACATGGTGTTGTGCCATAGTGTGTGAAGTTAGCTCCTGTGACACAAGCCCAGAGGGATGCTGGTTTGGTGCCATGGTTATTCCACTTTTCATTTAGCTCCCGCCACTCACACGGAAGACCTGTAGAAGGCTACTGATTTATGCTTTGACCTGATCTTGGCTGTCACAGTCAATTCTCCCTGTAATTGTGCTCTTCCAACTAACAAATAAATCTTTATATATTCATAAATATGTATATATATATATATATCCATATATACAGATATATAGGTTTTAGGTTCAGAATCTGGCTTCGTAAAACACTTACAAAGCACTTCTCAAGTGGCCTTGAGAAAAATTACTGAACTTTTTCCAGGTTCAGTTCTTCTGCTGTAAACCTGGAACGGACAACATTAACACCTTGTTTGGAGGTTTAGATAAGATAATACATAGAAAGTGTTTAGCATAGTCCCCAGTATATATGAAACAGTTGACAATCATTGCCTTTCTTAATAACACTATACAGATAGTTGCATTCAGTGGTAAACGGCCTCATTGCTTGGCCTGATCTCAAATTTTTATTTCACCTCTGGGCTTTTCCCTTTGACTGCATTTTGTTTTCCCTGTAAATAACATGTGTGATTCTTGGTCTTTAATGCTTAATGCACAGTTCATGTTTCCAGATCTTGAGCTTTACAAACAAGGTCGGGCAAATACAAATTCCAACTCTGTTCTTTCAGGGTTATATGAGAGTCATTTTCAGTGTTTGATCTGTGACCTGGTGTCAAGGCATGAAGGTCCTGATAATGTGGATATTTTTGAAAATATTATTCTAGATAAATGACCTATAGCTTCAAAATTGTAGTTTAATGAAGAACAAGGGTTTCTTACAAGTGGTTTTCAGGAGTTATTATTTACTTATTTATTGGATTCTTTTTAAAGATTTACTTACTTTTATTGGAAAGGCAGCTTTCCAAAGAAACAGAAAGATCTTCAATCTGCTGGCTCAGGCCCCAAATAGCCACAACAGTAAAGCTGAGACAATGTGAAGCCAGGAGCCAGGACCTTCCTCTGGGTCACCCATGCAGGTGCAGATCCCAAGGTTGTGGTCCATCCTCCACTGCTTTCCCAGGCTGCTCGTAGGAGTGAGGTCAGAAGGAGAGCAGCCAGAACATGAATTAGCAGCTACATGGAATCCGGGTGCCTGAAGGGGGAGGATTAGTCGATGGAACCACCCCACGAGTCCCTATTTATTGTATTCTTTAATTAATCCTTCACTGAACATTGGTACTTTGATGCAATTTGATCTGATATTTTCTAATTGATTCTCTTTAATGTCTATTGTTGCATTCAAGTAGGATTTATCCAGACTCTTATGGAACTGAGAGTTTTATCTTTAATCTGCCTAATGTTTGTTTAAATAGAAACATTTCTAGATTATTTCTATATGAAGGAATAGATTGAGTAAATTGGCTATGAGATATTTACCTTGGTGTATAAGCTGTCAGTTTGAGAACTGTCTTATGATTTTCCTTTTTTTTTTTTTTAAGATTTACGTATTTATTTTGAAAGGCAGAATCAGAGGTGGGATGGTGAGAATTATTCTATCCACTGGCTCACTCCCCAAATGACTATAATGACTGGGGCTGGGCCAGGTAGAAGCCAGGAACTTCTATGGGTTTTCTGATTGGGTACGGAAGCCAAGGCACTTGGGCAATCTTCTACTGCCCCAAGTGCATTAGCAGAGAGCTGGAAAGGATTGGAACAACCGGGACTCAAACTGGCACACATATCAGACGCCAACACTGCAGCACATACCTTAACCCACTGTACCACGAGGCCAGCCCGGGGTTCTTCCTTGACCATTCAGTTTGGGTATCGCAGTATCTGTGTGGAGTTCCCACTGTGGAGTTACACTTCCCTGGATATGAGTACTGACTTTAGTAACTGTGGTTTGAGCTGACGCTAGAATTAAATGAAATTATGCATGTACCAGGTATATAACAAGAGGGTAAAAAGTGGTAACTACTGTTATTTAAAATTATACAACTCACCAATACATGCCATTAGCTACACTCCCCTTGGCTAAAATCTTCGTTTGGTTTAGATTCAAAACTCTATACACCCTCTCCCATCAAATCCAGGTTAAGTGTATATTAGAAACTTGGACTCGGTGGAGTGACAGTCAGTTTGCTTCTTTCTATCAAGCATGTATTTATTGGTGTAATATTACTGAATATGAAGATGTAAGAATGAACATCTTATACTTCATGACCTCAAATCATTAGTGGCTGACCAGATACTATGGGACTAGATGGAACTGATTTATTTATTTAGTTATTAGTATGTATCAGGTATAAGTTCAGCAGATTCATGTACATATCTTTTTGGATCCTAACAAGCCTATTAGTAAATAGTATGATGTCCATTTACTAAATGAGACTCCACAGCTTCAGAGAGATTAAATAATTGCCTAAAGATACAAAGCTAATAAGAGGGAGGAACGGACCTGGATTTCCAGAGCCTGTTCACATTATCTATGACTTAGAGATCTATTCCAACAACATAGACACAGCAGGAAGCCACTAGGCTTAGTGAAATAACCCAGTCCTATAAAGACACATATCATGTTTTGTTATTTGGGAAAACTAATATATAGACTTCAAAAAGACGTAAGGTATGTAAGTATGATTGACGATTTCAGATTGTCTGTATTCTTGAGGAATAAAGGTTTTCTCTTATTGTTTGTTGAATTCTTAGTGGAAGGTTAAGCTGGTGATTATACAATAAACTGTCATTGTTAAAAGAAAAAATAACAAAGGGAGGAGGGGAGGAGAGAAAGCATCACTATGCTCCTGAACTTTTATACACAAAATGTAGGAGATTCGTTCACCTCATATAAATAAAAAGAGAGGCGTTTGGAGCAGAACAAAGGAAAAATGAAAAATAAAGTGATAAAACGCCCATCTACCATAAACCTACTATTGCCAGAGCTCATTTTGGCTTATTTCAGAATACTCAGAAACAACAGGGACCCAGACACAGAAAGACCCACATGGAAGACCATGTACTACTAGCTCTGTACTAAAAATCCAGCTACTTAAGTCTTTTGAGCCAGAAATCTATCCCATTTGGTATACTGATAGGATGATTAGGTTAAAATTCATAAAGTACCTGCCATGTAATAGACACTGAATTTATTTTAGACACTACTTAATGAATATCCTTGTTGTTCAAACACCACTCAGTTATCTGACAGTAACTAAACTGAACCCTTTTAACCAATTGTCTCCCAACAAATTATAACAGATATAGTACTCTCCCCTACCAAATGTGCTTCTGCTTCTACCCAGCAAATATTTTTTTGTTCAAAGCTATCCTAACCCCTCATCTCCAACTTGAGTCATTAACTGCAGTTTAACAAGATCCATGGGTGATACCTGATCGTCTCTGAGTTTGAGAATCACTACTCAGATCTGCAGCATTGACTTACTGAGGGGAGAGGAATGAGGAATTGGGACCCCACATGTATAGATTATGGTGCTTCAGTAGGACAGTAGAGTACCTCAATGCTAAGAAAGCATTTACTCAGTGAGCAAACATTGATTTAGGGCCCTGTGTATCAGGCACTGTTGTGACACTTGGGATACATCAGTGAACAAATAAAGAGCCTTGTACCTGTGGATATTCTTTCCTGCAGGGCAGAGATAATAAACAACAGATACAATTAATTAAGTACATGATAGGATACAGGATGATAAGAACTGTGGAGGAAAGAGAAAATAGGGAAAGGAAAAGAATATTAGTAATATGTCTAGGAGAAGATAGGAATTACAATTTTACATGATGCTAACTCGGCAAGCCTATCCTGGGGAGAAAACTGAGCAAAGTATTGAAGAAGGCAAAACTGTTAACCAGGCAGACTTGGGGAGAAGAACATTCCAAGCAGAAAAAGCCACTGAAAAGGCTGCTTCATGCGGGAGTGCACCTGGTGTATCAAGAGCCACATTAGGTGGATGTGAGCAAAGGATGTGAGGTTAGAGTAGGGACACCCGTCTGAACTGCCTAAACCTATTATTCACTCCTATTTGAATAATCTGCGTATTTCAGTTTCAGGTAGTATGAAGAGATTTCAAAAAGTCCTTGGAAAATGAAATCAGACATAGGTTCATTTTGCAGAAAATCTAAATCCATGTAGTAATTTTATGCTATTATTTCTTCATACACTTCTGAAAATTTCTCATGTGCATGGGTTTCAAACTTTTTAACCAAAATAAAGATATGTTTTAATTCCACTTTTACCACAAATTTGTAAAAGAATCCTCATATATCAGATTGCTTACAGCATATTTCCATTTGAGAATCCTGAAGTGCTCAAACTCAACAACAGCCAATTTCACCACATTCACTTTCTGTCCCTATTTCTAACTTGTCCATGCCTGTCAATGGCACATCTGCCCATCGACCAACCCAGGCATTGGAAGTCATCTTTGAGCCTAATCCCTCACTCTCCCCCCAGTCATATCTTCAGTTATCAAGTTGACTATTCTATCCTCAAATACCTTTCGATTCCTTTCACTTCTCTGCATTTTCTTGATCTACACTCAAGTCACCTGCAGCGACAACCGGGATTAAATTAACCACTCCCTAACTTCTCCTTCTGTATCCAGGCTTGCTGTCATGCCATCACGCTACAGTCCTGATTGCTTTGCCAAGGTTACTTGTTTGAAACGGCTGCTCAGATGCATCATTTTCTAAAGCAAAACTCCTTCACACTCAGCCTTGACCTTCCAGAACCCTCAGTCATTCCTCTTGAGGCCTTTGTCCTGGCAAAGACGTTTTCCTAAGTCTCAATTTGTTCACATGTTTTCTTTAGAACAGTACCTCTGCCCTGAGTGTGCTGACATGAATGCTGATTTGTTGCAAGGTCTCAGAAAAGACTGCTTGCTCTGAAACGTAAGAGCTCATGATAGGCAATGGAAGCGATATTTGCAAATTGGTACCAACGAGAGACCATTATGCTCAGTGAAATAAGTCAATCCTAGAAGGACACATATCATATGTTCTGATATAAGGTAAAACTTACAAATATACAAAACAAAACAAAAGCTTACAAAATACAAAACAAATCGAGTTATAGATGAATAAGTATTTACATATATTCTCTTGGATAAACTGTGTAGTGAAGACTAACATCCAGGGAAGTGAAGATAGGTCACAATAGGCATCTACTCCATAATACAGATCTCCAGATATACTGAGAGAAGCTGAAATAGTTGAATATACCTTGATAATATGATACAAGATTTTCTATCTTTGTATATACTGACAAGCAGGATGTTAAACTTGTAACTGTTACTACAGAACTATAGTAACAATCTACTATACTATACTATAGTAACTATACTGTAACAATATGGGGGAGACAAGGAGGGATGGGAAGTGAGCAAGCGGGAATCCCTATATCTATAAAAATGTGTCATGGAAAATAATAAAGATATTTTTAGAAAAGAGGTGGAGCAGTCAGGATTTGAATCAGAGCTCATACAAGATGTTTGCCATGCAGGTAGCAGGTCAAGCTGCTCTGCCACAATGCTGGCCTTCAAATTGTACACTTTTGTTTTTCTGTATTCATGACAGTCTAGTAATGTTTTTGTAAAGAGAGATCTTTGCTTCCAGAGGCATAGACACTAAGAGGAAAAAAAATCCCAAAGAGTCCCCTTAGACCTTTTTCTCCTTCCTGAAGGAAAAAAAAATACAAGGCCTGGCTAGGTTGCCAGTCTCACTTTATCCTTCTCGGAGTCTGGCAGGAACATCACTGGATTTACAGTTGGCAGACCTAGGTTTCCCATCCGGCTGTCATGCCGTTATTCCCTCATCATGCCGCTGTGGGCTAGCTATGTCTGAATTCTCTGCCTCAGTTGCTTCCTCAGTAAGATGTAGAACTTTGCTTTAACACCTCTTAAAGTGTAGATATGTTATTCTATAAATTTGTGAGTTCAGGGTAAGTAAAGAAAGAGGGGGAAAAGGAAAGAAGAAGGTACTTTTATTTTCCAGTAATATAATACAGTTTTATGTGGTTTTTAATTCAATAAATATTTATCACACATCTTCCATGAGCAATAAGTGTGGATAGGACCTTAACCTAAGAACTAGATTTAAATAGAAGCACAGTGAGTAGCAAAAAATTGGGTTTTATACAGATGCACATTGCACAGCTTAATTGCCTTCAGAAAAATGCCCCTCTGAATCTAGATACCCAAAGGTTTTCCTTAGAGAATGTGTCATAATTTTATACTTTAAATGTCTTCAGTATTATGTATGAAAGCTCTGCAATAAAAATGAAGCCCTAAATTGTCACCTTGAAATCTAACATTTGGATGAAATCATTTTAATTCATGAATTCATCAAGATTGCCATCAAGATGATTGAAAGCAGCAAAAAGAAATTCTAGAAGAATTGAACCTTTAAGAACCTTTTTGTTGTTGTTGTCGTTAGCAGTGGAAACATGTCCACTATAATGGGACAATTTAAATGCATAACTGTTAAGACAAACTTTTCAGACTGTTCCCTGCATGTCCCAACATTCATCATGTTGATCAGTAAGACATCAATTTTTCATAAAACACTGTATAACTGAAAAAGGAGACATTTAAAAGAGGAAAAAATTGAATTTGCTGTTTCAGCTCAGGCTCTGCCGACTTGGGCATTTTATAAGGTGATTAACTGATCCTGTGAGGGAAGAAGCAAGTGGCACTTCACACAGCTCTGCATTGAGCTCTCTTTGCTGTTTTTATTTATTTATTTTGCTTCTTAAGCATTTTTTTTTTTTGCCTCTGTGAAGCCTTATTTATGTGGCAAGAAAGGTGTTGGCAGCATGACAATGTCTAGGTTATCATGCCCCTTCTGCCTTAACACCAGGTTCAGCAGCCCATACATGGCCAAACGGGTTAGAACAGGGTAACGTTCTATTGTTAAATTTTGTATCTGGATATATTTTATCTTGGGAAAGGGGGGAAAGAGCAGGGATGACTTTTTTTGTCCTTTCAAGATTGAGCTTTAATGTGTCATTTTCTCAAGACTGAAAGGATTTTTAAATTTAATTTTAGTGAGTTTTATCATAGTGCCTCAGCTTTGGTCCCTTCTCCTTTAGCATGACTTTTGTCCTGGGTCTGTGTGGGGTGGACCATGAGATAAGAAATTAAAACCATCCAACTTCCAGCTTACCTTGCCTCCATATTCAACAGGTGAACTACATTACTGTCCCAACAAAGAGTGTAACCGAATCACTAAATAAAATCTGCTCTTTTTCAGGGCATAGTAAAATTCACTTGGTTTTGAATAAAAACAGATTATTATATCTACTACAAAGTCCACACTTTAAAGACTTCTTGTCTCATAATAAGCTACCACTTTGATATAATGCTGATGTATTGTTTTCAAAATTACAGTCTTCTCATACAAGTATAAAATATCCATATCAAGGATTATTTTCAATTCATCAATTAATTATGAAATCAGTAACATCTCAATACTAGTGCAGGACTCAAACCCACGCACTTCTGTTTGGGATAGCATAAGTGGGACCTCAGGTGCTATGCAAAATACCCATGCTGAAGAACAGATCATGTACTCACACACATGACTGAAGCTCATTAGGAATGGCAAAGTGAATTTGTTAATAGCTGTAAAACTGGTAAATATTTCATAACGAAATTAGATGTTGTATTTGGCATTATCTTTTCCTATTGGGCAGAAGCTGATTGCATTTCTATGGGACATAATTCGTTTACATTTTTATGGATGAGAATCATTTACATTAATATCCATTTTCTACTTCGGCCCTTTCAGAATCACAAAACAGCCTACTAAATAGAAACAAGGATGCTCGTGTCTTAACAAATTAGATCATTCATAGAGTCTGGGAAGTAATATCTATACTTCCTCAATGGCCTATCCCCAATTCTTGCGCAGTTTTTCTAAATAATTAATTCATCATTATTGTTATTCTTGATTTCTAACAGTAATGCACACACTTAGATTGTCCCTGTGTTTGTTAGAAATGATATTTCATTGTAGTTCTGTCTGTATTATAATACAAATATACTGCTATTTATGTAGAAGAGTCTTTATCTATGAAATTTCCAAGAAAGGAATTCCTATTTAGAATTGCATTTCCACTTAAAGAATAATTAGAGAGCCAGATTAGAGGTCCTTCAAAAATGCCTTGATAATTTTATTCTCATTTAAAAAGTATATGAAGGCCAGCAGGTCCCCAAGCTTTGATAACCTTTGGTACTATAATCCTAAAATGTTGTCAGTCATAAAGAGTATTCTCTTTTTTTCCCCCTATTTTCCTTAATCTTGTCTTCAGCATTTGATCCTCCCATGGAATTTTATCCTTGTGTCCAGATTTATAAATGGCATGTAGTGATTTTCACTGAGTTTATACTGGATTTATAAAAGGGTGAAATATATTTTATAGTATTTAGAAAAGTTTTGCAGCCCTTTCAATAAGGATTTACATATTTCCTGTACGTTTATTCCCTGGCAGTTTCTGCTTTTGTTACGTGTATGTGTGTGTGTGTTTACTAACTCAAGATCTTTGAAAGAAATATGTTCCCCTCTGTTTATTTTTTTATATCTTTAGAAATAGAGTAAAAGAAATATAGGAATACATTTCTGAATATTGAGTCAAGTTGGCAAAATTCATTGATTCTGACCAAATGAAGAGATGAAAACAAAACCGACTATAGGCATTCCACACAAGGTACTTGCTTCTGTTTGGTTGTTTGTTTTGGTCCAGTACAGCTAATCAGGTACATTTTGGCCCTCCTTACCAGTTTTGTGGAGGACCTTCCTCTAACATAGTTCTGTGACTAAGTTGCTTACTAAAAACTCCACCTCTTTAATATGTCGTGTCTGGATACAACTCAAATAAGGAGCATTGATAATATAAATATGCTGATACTGGCATGGGTAATTTCATACTACTGTTTCTCTGAGGAACTTCTGCTACTAGAGGCATAGAAGAGTAGAACTGGGAGCAAACCAAAAGGTACCTGTCTCCTTTCAACATCATTTAGTTTTGGAAAGCAGGAAGCTCTTCACATGCCAGCTAAGAAGCCGGTCTCCTACCGCCTAGAAAGAGTCAAGGCCTATTATATACTTTGAATGACCTTTTGTATCAGAGACCAGGATAATTCTAGTGCTGCCTCCAAAATGCCAGCCAAGTGGGACCACTGTCTAATGTGAAATTATCCGCTCGCATAAGCATGCACTCTGTTTACAAAATATCTGACAAATACAGAAACATAAGGTGCAACCAGCATTAATGGTGTAACGGCTAAGCCACGACCTGCAATGCTGGCATCCTACATGGGCACTAGTTAGAGTCCGAGATGCTGTAGTTTCTATCTGACTCACTACTAATAGATTGGGAGAAATAGTGGAAGATGGACCACATTCATGATTTGGGTCTCTGCTACCCATGTAGGAGATCTGAAAGAAACTCCTGGCTTTATCCTAGTTTAGCCTTGGGTGACACAGACATATGGGGAGTGAATCCATGAGTGGACTTTCTCTATGTGTCTCCCTTAGGTTCTTCATAATTCTGCCTTTCAAATAAGTAAATAAAATTGAGAGGAGAGAGAGAGAGAAACATAAGTAAATTTTTGCCTTCCCCTATGCTGGCATCCACCTTGATCGATCCAGCATTGTACACCACCTATTGATCACCTACTGCATGCCAGGGAATTTTATAGGCCTGAGATAGAGCCATAAATGAAACAAGGATAGCATCTCCCCACAGCATTCTCCCAGAGCGTCTGCAAGTGAACATAATGAGTAAGCTAACATACATTATGTAAAAGGAAGTATTGGAACAGTGAGGGCGCAGGCTGTAATATTAACTAAGAAAAGGTGACATTTGAGTTGAAACTTGGATGAGGTGAGATTATTGACTAAGTGGATAATTGGGGAAGAGTCATACAGATGTCTGGAGACAACACTAATGTATGCCTGGGATACCCAAAGAAGATGTCAGAGATTCAGAAGTGTGAGACGAGAGCAAGTCAGACAGACAAGAGAGCAAGAACCTAAAGGCTGTGCAGGATTTCGCCTTGAGATAAGAGGCACAAAGAAGGTTATGAGCCGAGGAGTGACCTGCTGACAAAGGCCTTAAAGGCTTACTCTGTGACTATCACACAGACCACAGAGACAACGGTGAAGCAAGGAGATTAACTCAGAGGCTACTGCAAAAATTCAGGGAGAAATGCTGGTAGCTGAGACCAGGGTATAACTGCATAGATATCCTCTTCTCATGGTATCTTTTAGATGAGTCTAAAGATGGGTTAGATATGGAAATGAGACAAAGGTGTCAGGATGACTCCTAGTATTTTGATATAAATTTGACACAGCTAATTTTCTTTTTTGGTAGAAAGCAAACTATGCTATAAAGATTCAATTCAATGTTTCTAAAAGAAAATGCTTCATGGTCATTAAGTTGTGTGAGACACAAGCCAGTGATGTTGAGACAGCAAAGAAGCAAAACTCACAAAATCAAGCCCTTCTGACCCAAGTACTATTCACCTCTGATCACAGGGCTCTCTGTCCAGCCCCACACCAATCAGGAGCAATGAACACCTGGACCACAACAGCAAAAGACCTCTTCCTGGCCCACTAGGGACATGTCTAAAACAGGAGGAGGACAGAATAGTCCAGTACAGCCAACATAGGATCTAAGGCAGGGACAGTGAGCAACAGCCCCTGTGCAGACAGCTCAGCTTAGAGCAAAAAGAAGTGCTGGGATGGCAAGCCAGAGACCAAGACGGAGCAGCCAGCCCGCTGCGATACGGTAACTTGCCTTAGATTCCTTGCTGGTACTTTTTGAATCTTCTCCTAGCACAACTGTGAAAAATAAACTGCCCTAAATGATTCACCTTGCACAGGAACACTCATAAACAAACCGTAGTAAATGAAGCAACTCCTTGTAAATGTTGTAGTTCACAAGGTAGTTTGAATTTGCCCACAGGAAAGTGACACTTACTTGGCACATTTGCGGCATTAAAATAGCAACCACCCTTTAAGCTCTGTTACAAACTGCTGTAAATTAATTTTTTCCATATACAGCACATCTTTCAGTAGGGTATGGTCTGCTTATATAAAAGAGGTGCCACAGCGTATGGCAAAAGCTGCTTGTAGTCAAACCAGACTGGATTTGAGTCCCATCTTTGCTCATTGATAGCTGTGTAGTACTGTTGCTAAACTTTTCTGAGCATTATTCACTTTCCTTGTCTGTATCTTTGAGATAATACCTTTGATCTTGCTTGGATATATTGGGAAAATTTAGAAAGCCTGGAATATTAGCTGATTCTAAGTAGACTGTTATTATAACTTACTGCTCGAACTGACGCATACTATAGGAAGTCATATTTTAACAGTGATGTTAATACGCCCTTTGTTAATACAAATAGTAGCTAATACTGCAGCAATGCTATAAAGCAGCATTAAAGTGGAATTAATTAAAAGGATGCTTTTACCAGAAAAAAATAGGACAGCCCTAACAGAGGCCATGTCATATCTACAGTTTTGATAGCTCAAATTCTGGTAGTGGTACTGATGAAAAGGACACACACAAATTGAAAATGTGTTAGTCTTAAACACAGCAAACAATTGATGAAAAATAAAGCCACTGACGGTCGCTTTCTCAATGTGATAGTGATACTGCAAGAACAAAGAGACAGAGTGATTGTGCTACTGGAAGTTCACCTGTATATGATATTTGTACCATCACTCTCCCATCTGGGATGTTTAGGACTTCCTGCCTTTAGGAGCCATAGCATTTGTCAATGAGAGACTTTCATAAATATTTCCAGAAACCTTCCAACGATCGAAGCCATTAACTCAACACTTCAAAATAAACAGCCTTAAACTTTTTGTTGTTGTTGTTACCATGTTTTCTCTGAGAGCTGAGTTCAAATTAAATTCACATTCCAGGCAGAAACCTAGAACTCCGAACCAAAAATTTTATTTGTAATGCCCTACTAGAAAATGAAAAGGTATCTGAAGCCAACTAGGGGACCACTATACTCCTGGCTCTTTCTGGTGCAGTTTTCCTGGGAGAGATAAGAAAGTCAGACCACAAGCCACAAGTTCGTGAACAGATCGAGGTGTCTGGATTTACTATCTTTTCCTGATCCAGGAACGGGACATGCCACTGCGAAGGCATTGTCTCGGCAGTCCTCTGAATAGGCAGCTGCTAGGCCTTCTATTTCACAGACAGGGAAACTGAGAGTGGTAGTAATTAGGTCACAGGACCAAGTTTACACACTCAGTCCATGGTACAGCTGGGTAAGGACACAGAATTCTCACACATTTCCAGAAACTTCATTCTCTGCATTTCTTCTCAGAGGGGGCAGCGCTGACCTGTCACTTCTCACCCTCGTCATTTCTCCAGCACACCTGACTGCTTTTCTTGCCCTCTGATGGGGATCAGCTTTGCCCCTCTGGTGGCTATACTCTGAGCTCCAGGAATTGGGGAGCCTCCACTCAAAGGCAGAGGAAAAAGCCCGGGGAAGCTCCCAGAGGGCCCAGGGGATCATGGGAGACCACCAATGCACAGAATGGATCTCCGGAATCACAGGAAGTCCAGCAGATCTGTTGGGCGAACTAAAACAAGTTATTTCCCGTAATTACAAATTATGCCCCTACATTTTACACATGGGTGGTTAAAAAGCCACCGCAGGTTATAAAAACGTTGATTAGTGATTTATTGTCACTGCTATCAGAGAGGACCACAGTCACCATTACAGATGCGTCCACAAGTTCAGGGAAGCTTTAATGGGCTTCCATATGCAGCCACTATTGTCTGCTGCTAGCACGGTGAAGCTTCGTGCTCCTGAGTCGTGTGTAATTAAAATCCTTTCATTCAAAAGTGAAGCAGAGTATCAACTAATTTATGAAAGACAGGGGGAGAATTTTATACGGCCAGCAAGAGCCCTGGTTGTAATTCTAATTGAGGTGTGGATGCTATTAATCGTTGCCACTGCTTCTGAGGCAGCCTTCTGGGGCACAAAACCTTTGCAGGATGCTGTGGCTAGCTGATAATGACTGGTGGTGGTGAACAGTTCCAGTGGCCAGCTTTGCGTGCAAGGACCCGCTTTTCTGCCTGACAGAGCCCAGCAGCTTCCTGAGAACGTGTACAGGAGTTCAAAGTGAGCAGTATCGGTATGACCTGAAAGTTAGGGGGCCACAGCCCATGGCCTGACCCGGCTGACAGTCACACAACAGCAAGATGCAGATTTGTCACCTCCTTTGCCCTAGAGATCGTCTGTGTCTGTAACTGGTTAGAGGGGAGATGAAATCACTCCCCAGTATGGCCAAAGTTCAAACTCAACAACCCCAAACACCAGCAGTCAATGACTGTTTCATGCAATATCTCCAAGAAACAAAGAAATAAACCTTGAAAGACCTAACTGGAGTCCCAAGTCACAAGAAGAAGTTATTCTTTTTTGTTCAGACACTTCTTCATGTTACCTTCTGATGGTTACAATCGACTGTGTGTGCTATCAACCTGAGCACAGGTCTGGCTGCGTAGAATGAATTACCCACACTGCATCTATCCTGACATTAATTTTCATTACTGCTTGTGATGCTCCCCTGTGTACAACAAATTAGACAAAAATGATGTAGACATACAGGGCTGCTGAAGACAGTTTTGTTTTCTGGTCTGAAGTCATTAAAAAATACTTTTCTTTATCACTAGGGCTGAATTCGGTTTTCAAAGGAGAGTCACTGACTCTGTTTTCGTGGGTTTGGAGACCTTCCAAAGCCTACACTACTTCCTGGCCCCATGCTGCACCCACTTTTCACGTCTTTCCAGCAGCCAACCAGAGGCACTGCCTGCTAAAGAGGAGAGAGAGCACATGGCATGTCCACCTTCCTTGAGCCTGATAATACTGGTTCTCCTGCCATCTCCCTTAGGACGCACTTTGCGCCTCCCACAGCCCTTCCTTTGGATCATAACTTCATAAATCTGTAAAATTTATCCTGGGAAGAAGGCCAGTTAATAATATGCTTTTAAGTGTTTAAATATCATAAAATGATAAAGTTCTAAAAATACAAAATTAACTTTGCATTATTTAGCTCTAAATCAAAGATAAAAACAGCTCCAATGAAAAATGAATCATTATTGCAAAAAGATTCTTCCTTCCTAATCTAAAAGCCAGTTGCTGATGACTGAGCCAGCTACTGACACCCCTAGTCTCAACAAAGCAACAGATTCCCAATGTCCTCTTCTTATTTAAGGTTACTCGCTCCATGATTACAGGACTAAGGTCTGTAGGCTACAACAAATAATCTGCATAAGAAAAAGGGAAGGAGATCTAGGCTTCCACTGTGTAAGTCCATGAAAATGAGGACAAAATGACAAAGAACGCTTCAGAGGAAAGTGACTTTGCAATGTTGGTTTCCTCACATTTTTCAAAAAGAGACTGAGAGAGAGGGAAGAAAAGGCATTCCGTTCACTGATCATAATAACTTCTAAATGGGGCTGACCCTGGCAATTGGCAATCAATCACTAGAACCATCACCAGTACCTTCCAGGGTCTGCATTAATAGGAATGTGGAGTCAGGTGCAGAGCCAAGTACTGAACCCAGATACTTCAAAATGGAATACAGGCATCTTAACCTGCTAAACCAATGGCCTGCTCCTGTTATGCTACTTAATTTTTTTTTAATTTAAACATTTGTTATTTGAAAAGCAGATTTATAGAGCAAAAGAGAGATAGGGAGAGAGAAATTCCATCTGCTGGTTCACTCCCCAAATCACTGCAATGGCCAGAGCTAAGCCGATCTGAAGCTAGAAGCCAGGAACCTCTTTGGCATCTGCCATGTGGGTTCATGGGCCCAAAGACTTGAGTCATCCTCCACTGCTTTCCCGGTCCATGAGCAGGGGGATGGATCAGAAACGGAGTGGCCAGGACATGAAGTGGTGCCCATATGATATGCTGGTGCCACAGGGGTGGAGAATTAGCCTATTGAGCTACAGCACCAGCTCCTGTCATGCTATTTTTTCAAAAGAATGTGGACAAGGACCAGACCCTGGACTCCTTTGTAATATTCAGCTGCTCTTGGTAGGAAACCAAGTTAACAAGTATGTATGGGAAATGGTCTATTTGTGTTACCTAGGACACTTGGTTTTCAAAACTATTCATTCCAGTTTCCACAATCCAGCTAAACAACTCCTAGCAATCAAGACTATTTTTGGTTCAGAAATTTGAGGACTCGAAAAAAAGAAAAAAGAATTACTTCAAGATTGAAGAGCTCAGCTACCTTTAAAGCCTTAATGTTGGTATTACAGTGGAGTAGTTAAGCACGTGAAGAGAAAGTCCAAACTCACACGACTAATCAGCTACCGCTTCTAAAACCTACAATACCCAGGGTCTAATAAAGCTTTTCCATAGAAGTCATGTGCTTTCCTGGCTTCTTAAAAACTGTGTGTTTCCCAGTCAGCAGCCTCAGTATGGAACTTACAATCAGGGCTACTGTGATGAACATGTCAGGTGTCCAGGCCCATTGGTGGTACACTTCCCAGCATCATAACATGCTTAACAGAGGGGGGTGGGCACAGAGAAGCACAGAGAGGGAGACCCAGCCAAACCTTTCAAGTGCAGTGTGTCGATAAAAGAAGACAAAATGGCTGGGACAAACACAGGAAATGTTGACATTCAAAGGACAGAGGAATCTTCAAAACGTTCATGGAAATCATGTGTTAGGAGAAAACATGGCATGGTTTCAAAAATATTTACATCAAGATGAACTTAAACTTTTTACTTCAACTTTCCATGACTTTTTAAAAATATGTATATTTTTATTATAAATGCTTTATTGAAGTCCTGCCACTAGTCCTGGGATCCAGGATAAGAACATGTATGATACTAAGTCAAGCAATGTGCTCAAGATAAGGGTCTTTACATGAGCCTTCCTTAGGAACCAGCTGACTCCCAAGATGAAGGTAAAGATTGCTGGGAGAGTTGGGTGACTGCTGCTGTTGGCACAGGAGGACACTGCAGGCAGAAGCCAAACGGTGCCTGTGCCAGGCTGACCGCCTTCCAGCATGGAGCTGGCCCAGAAACGTGATTTTGTTTACAAAATCTGTGATTGGCATGTTCATTTGTGTCCTTCTCCTGAGAATTACATTAAGTATGTAAAGCTGTTGGTAGACTATTATTGCCTTTTTGCATAAATAATTAGCAAATGATAAGCAATTGTGCAAGTAATTTTTACATCCTCCAGAAAATTGTTTTGCTGTTGTTGTTAGCCAACAAGGCCTTTGGGCCCTTTCTCAGAATTATTTACATTTTAAACACCATACAATATTATCATAGGCACGTCTGTTCTGGTCACCTAGCAGAAAGTTGGTTAATTTCATGGAGCAGATGTGTAGGACTAATTGATTTCATTTCTAAAACTCTTATTAGGCTGTTTTGGAAAAAGTTTACCCCAAAGTTTTAAGTGCTTTTTCAATACTACTGGAAGATAGCATATTTTTTAGATGTAAGGCCAGGTATAAATTTTTTTCTAAGCTATTCTTTTTTTTAAAGATTTATTTATCTATTTATTTACTATTGAAAAGGCACATATACAGAGGAGGAGAGACAAAAAGAAAACTCTTCCATTTGCTGGTTCACTTCCAAAGTGGCTGCAATAGCTGGACCTAAGCCAACACAAGGCCAGGAGCCAGGAAGCTTCTTCTAGTTCTCCCATGCATGTGCAGGGTCCCAAGGCTTTGGGCCATTCTCTGCTGCTTCTTTCCCAGGCCACAAGCAGGGAGCTGGGTGGGAAGAGGAGCAGCTGGGACATGAACTGGCGCCCATATGGGATGCCAGTGCATGGTGAAGATTTAACCCCTGATCCAGCATCCTGGGCCCTGAGCTTTTGTTACTGTGTGACTTTTAAGCCCTTTTTTTGGTGGTTTCTGTTAAGTCTAGTTTCCTTCCTCCATTCTCACAAATGTATCCTAGCTTTAAATATATCAAATGCTATGCCAAACTGCTCTCTCGCTGCAAATGCTATATTCTCCATCAACATTTCCCCCTCCACTAACGGAGGAGAGGAAGAAATGGGAAGATGAGAGTACAAAGCCTTAGACAGTAAGAATAAAGCTTTTTTTTCTCTTTCTTAAAGTCTACTGTATAACACGTACATACAGTAAATAGCAACGTATCGTGTATGTGTAAGAAAAATTTCAAATGTTTCTTCCTCACAATTGATAAATATTTGAAATGGCAGATACACTAATTAGTTTGATTTAATTATTCCACCTTGTATTTAGAAATCATAATGCCATTTGGTCCATCATAATTAAACCATATTATAACTTTCCAATTTATAATTAAAATGAAAATTATTAAAAAGTCACAAGGAGGAGGATTAGAGAATTTTAGTCATTTTGGTTTAGCACAAACAAATCCATTCTTGGATGTTTTAAAATTTTCTTTTTGGGGTTGGAGTTGTGGTGTCCTGAGTAAAGTTGCCACCTACAATGGCCATTCATGTCCAAGATACTCCACCTCAACCCATCTTCCAGTTGATAGCCTGGGGAACAGACTTAGGCAGACCTCACTCTGTGGAACTCCTGCAAATGAATACATAAATAAAGCCTATTTTGTTTTGTCTTAAAGATGTCTTTACTTGTGGAAAGTCAGTGTAACAGAGCAGGGGAGAGGGATGGGGAGAGGAAGAGACAGAGATAAAAAGAGAAAGATAGAGGATCCAATGATTTATTCCCCAAATGGCTGCATCATCAAGGTTTCCCACGTGGGTTCTAGGGTCCAAGCATTTGGGTCATTCTGTATAGCTCTTTAAGACACATTATCAAGTGACCCTATGTGGCACAGCCTGGACATGAACCAGCACCCATAAGAGATGCCAGCACTGCAGCTGGCACCTTGACCTGTTAGGTAACAATAGTGACCCACAAGTAAACAAATCGCAAAATCTCTTTTAATGTAAAACAACAGATATGTTGTGACCTTGTATTCTTCTGGTTTAGGAGTAAAATATAATAACATTTACTTTAAAAAACTTAATTAAAAACAAATTATTTATTTACAGTATAAATGTTATTTTATAGATATGTTATTAATCAGATTTTCATGTAGTTTGTGTTCTGTCGGCAAAAATGATTCAAATCAGGGGTCAACAAGCTTGTTTCCAAAGATAAACAGCAAATGGCTTCAGCATGGAGGCTGCTCAGGTCCTTGGTGCCTATTCAGCCTGCTGCTGGGATGAAAAAGCACAAAAAACACGGTGACAAAGGAACGTGGCTGTGTTTCAATAAAACCCTACTTACACACGTTTCGTGTAGGTCTTATATCTAGAAGCACTACTTCTTATTTTTGGCTATTTCCAAAATAATTTAACACAGTAAACAATGAGAGCAGCATTTCTTTCTAAATCTTTGCAGATTATGTAAAACCAGGTGACGAGCCAGACTCAGACTGCAGAGCAGAAACTGCTGACAACTGATCTAAATTATTGAAAAAACAATGCGACTGATTTCAAAGGGTATAGTGTTTGAAAATATCATTTAAAAAGAAATTAAAAATGCAGTGATACAAAAATTTCAAATATATTAATTTAGTTCTAAAATATTCATAATTATCTATCACAATATAAATACATATTTCACTCAAAAAAGATATAAAGTAAAACCAAAATTATCTAAGCCTTTCATAAATTCTCAAGTTTGTGTTGGGCCACATAATTGTTATCTTTTATAAATGCTTGTGCCAAACATAGTTCACTGCTAGTTTTAATTTGAAATCGAAGGTCTTTATTTTAAGCCCCTTCTGTTCACTTCCCAGTTCTAATTAACAACTTGTACACTTGAGAAATATAACATGGCTTATTTTAAGACTAATTTTTTTTGGGTGTCCTACTTAATTCGTACTCAGCCTGAGAAATTAGAGATAACAGTTTTAATTACTGGAAAACAGGTTTAAAAAATGCTTAGGCATGCTAAATCATCCATATATTCATTGGTATATACTTCTTGACCAATATAAATTTCTGTTTTTTATAATCTATCCCAACAGAATTCAAATGTAAATGGTTAGTTTTCCATAAAGTTATATTGTGGAATATTTTTTTGAGATTACTTCAATGCATAAAGGAAAAAGTAGCACGGGTAAACAATAATAACCCTTACACTCTTACTGTATTCCTTTTCAAAATGTTTCCAGATACAGTGCTTCAGCCAAGAGTTAAAGCCCTGTGATGGCTGGAATGCCCTTACCCATGATCCTCCTCCCCCACTGTGATCTCTGGCTTCTTCCAAATGTTGAAACGCTACAAGGCTCAGTTTGAACATCCTTTCCTCCTTGGAGCTTTCCCTAGTCCCTTTCTACAAGAGCCAGATGCTCCACCAGACGCTAAGCAAGAAAAGCCAAAGCGTTAGTCAGATTTTCCCATAGAAACAGAAGTAATAAGATACATGGATCTAGATAGAAATATAGATAAATGGATGTAAATATAGATTTAGAGATATAAAGGTGGAGGTGCATAGGAGGAATTGTCCTATAGGATTGTTGAGAAGGAGAAACTCTGACATATGCCAGTGTAAGCACTGAAACCAGGAAAACTGCTCTAAAAACAATCTAAGGGCAAGAAAAACTCAGAAACCAGTGGTAGAACTCTGAGACCCCAAAATGAAGTAACAGAGGAAGTGGCTGGAGGAGCAGGCATCCGGGTAAACCGGTCATCGTGAAGTACGTTGGATGACTGCTAATGCCATAGAGAAAAACTGAGAATGGGGGAGTATATGAAGTGTTGGGATGCTACTGCGTCGCTGAGCATGTGAAATTTAAGAGTTAGGGAAGACTGGGACTGAACCACCCCCCCCAGAAAAGCAGAGGAGAAAAGGGGGAAGCAGGCATAGTCTGTTGAACTTCAGGGTAAGTGAGATGGGACAGCAAGAAAGGATCAGTAAAAACAGGGAGGGCCAAACACAGGGAGCCAGAGCTACTGCTTCGGAGACTTTTATAAATACTGGCTTGTGCCCCACTTAAAAACTATGCGGGATTTTTGTGTAGAGTAGTGACATACTTGATTTAGATTTGAGTGAGGTTACATTTATTAAAGGAATATAAGTATGCATAAAGAAGAAAGCATTTTGCCCAAGGTCACGCAGTAGTTACTGAGGAAAATAAGGCAGCAGAACGCAAACCCCCAGGCCTGCATATTTTCTTTTTTTGAGTAAACGCACTCAGAAATCATTCTCAGGGTTATGAATGTGGTTGAAAAGAATGATTTGGTTTCCGTGTAGATTGCTCATTGATTATGTCTAGGACCAGTTGATTACCCTCAAGGAAAATAAAAATCGACCAATCAATCCTGATATTTTAACTGAATAACCCTAACATTCTACATATGTCGAACATTTACAATGTGTATGAGTTTGTCATTGTCCAGACAAAATATTTGTATGTGAAGTTGAATTGTTCACTTTTTGTTTGGTTGCCCTTGGGTTATTTATGTAACAAATTGGCCTCTTCAATTTTATTATATTCATGACAACCATCACTTAGGGGAAGTTATCCATGAATTTGAAAAATACACGGCATTCCTTTCTTTCAAAAAAAAAATCAGCATCTTTGCACACATAAGTGATACTAAAACAAACCTGGTTTATTTTTTCTTTCCAAATTGGGATCCTTTAGCTGCAGATGGTAAAACTGATGTTAAACTTACATAGACATAATGTTGTTTACATATCTCTGAAATCCCAACTCTAATGTAAAGTTGAGAAAGAATATCCACTTGTAGAACTGAATTCCTGAGCTGTACATAACTTAGGACTTCACTGGAAAAAAAGTATATCATGTGTGAAGGTTAAATAATGATTGAAAGAAGGAGACAACACAGAAGAAAAGTTGTGACTATTTGATATGCTTTGGTCAGAGACAATGGACTAGAACATTGAACACTAATTGTCATTGATATCATAAATTTCTTGAAATCAGACAAAGGGCCCCTACTTATTTCGGGTAAGACTATACGACCTCAGAGAGGAGACATCTCTGGTGGGTTAAGGACAGGCTATGATTTGGACTCAGGTGCCCATATGCTTCTCTGTTTTCCAATAGCACCGAGCACATGAGTAAACTGTAAGTAGGATTTCATTGTACTGACTTATGTATGGCTCAGATTTTACAAAGTGTAGTTATGAACATTGTCTCCTTTGCTGATGTGTCAATTTGGCTATGTTCAATAACTCATCCGCTATGGTAATTAGTATTTCTATGTAGACATGCTTAAGTTTAACTATGACCATCTCCATCAGGCCTGCCTGCATTTAAATATCACCTGATCAAGGCAATATACTATCCTAACCCACCTCTCCCACCTGTGAACCTAGGGGTTATCAGTGATTTTGTGTATATGATCTAGTCATAAGCTACATTCTAATAATAGAGTGTTTTTGTGTTTGTTTTTTGTTTGTTTGTCTGGGATTTCTTTGTTGGTTTGCTTGTTTTGGTTTGGGTTTGGGGGGGAGGTTAATGTTAGGGTCAAAACCTACTTTTTAGAAATTGATGGTGACATCAATTTCTGATATCACCATTTTACTCTGTTGTCATCCCTGGTTTGGAAACTTGTTCAAACTTAGAGCGTTTAGGACTCTTCGAAACCTAATCCTTGGTGTTCAGACTCATAAGCCGGTGTTAAAAATTACAGTTTTCTCAGTTTTAGTTCTATTGATGTGTATAAAACTCATATATATGTGAATACACACACACACCCACACATACACACACACTCCTGGGAGTATACTCTGGAGGAAAAAAATAATATATATATGGTTTATACATGTATATGTGCATAACTAAATATATGTGTATATGCACACACACATAAACCCTGAAATCTACTCCAGTGAGACATGTGAAATGAAAAAAGAGAGAGAGAGAATGCAATTAAACTTGGGAAAAACTTGGAGATGGGGTTAGAGTGGTTGAGATGTGTTTAGCTAAGCACAGAAAGAGAGGCAACATTCCAAGGCAGCACAAGGCCAACCATGTAGAGGCAGTCAGGGAAGCCAACAGTAAGAAGCCTTTGAAAAAATAGACGATATGACAGATGGAATAAGACTTTGGGCATATTTCAAATGAAAAGGTTTGATCAGAAGATGTTAAAGAACTTGAGAAATGAAAAAAGGGTAGATGATAGAAGCAGTGATTAGAAACATTCATGTTAAGACTAGAAATTAGATACAATTTAGAAAATTAGAACAGAAACAACATCTAAGAAATGGAAGGATTATAACTTGCCATTTTATGAGAAAGTTAGCGCAAACATTTCATGCACTAATGAACATTCCTTAATTTTGGGTTACTAAAGCACAGAGTTCCAATGTCTTTTGTTTGGCAACTAATCGTGTGCTATATCTTTGAAAGGCTTATATATTCATTGCATTTATTTGAAAGTCGGATTGACAGAGCAAGTAAGCAACTTCATTCACAAGCTCGCTCTTGGAGCAAGCACAGCAGCTAGGTCTGAGCCAGATCAAAGTCAGGATCCACAAAGCATATGTGGGTCTCCCACGCGCATGTCAGCAGCTCAGTCACTTAGGTCATCTTCTGCTGCATTCCTAGGTGCCTCAGCAGGGAGTTGCCATAGAAGTGAAGGAGTGGAGACCTGACCATGCACTCTGATAAAGGATGCAAGTGGTAGCTTAACTTACTGTTCTGTAACACTGCCCCCTCATCTACTGTCTTGTGATAGTCCTCATATGGTTGCTGGAAGAGTTATTTCCTCTTGCTGTATTTAACTTCCTATCTAATTATGCCTTATCTTTTTCAGATGTCCTGGGTGAGTGTAGAGTAAATGAAATCAGTTGGTACAAGTGAAGTATCACAATTGTGAGAAGAAAAACCTTGTGTGGATGAACATTGTCTGGACGATTGAGCATAGCTTATATGGTCCAACTCTACAACCAGACAAGCATAGTGCCTGACACTCTGGGACAGATTCAGTATTTGTTGACAGCAAGTAGATTTTAAGGCAAATCAAAGCAAGTCATATGTACACTAGATAGTTTTATGAGACTGAAATTTCTGATAGGGAGAAGAATTGCCCAATAGCAGGATTGCTCAGAGGATGCAGGGTCTTCCTCAGAAGATCCAAGAGAAAACTTGAGACAGTGTGGATATGCTTAAGAAGGGATTTCAAATGACACCCTGTGGGCCAGCTCTTGTTTCAAAGATCTCTAGTGAAATGAGAAAGACAAAGCCAATTTAACAGCAAATGCATGGAGAAAGTATTGCAAGGAGAAATCCTTCCTAGGTTTGGACAATAGTGACATATTTTAATGAAATCAGAGTGATGGCAGAAATTGATCCTTTTATCAATTCATTATCCAACAGAAGTTAGCATTCCTAAGATGTAAACATGTTTCCCTATTAAAAAGTGTCTTGAAATGTTACTGTCCAACTTCAGGTGGGACTTCCCTAGGTTCATGCACATGACTAGATGATATTTGTAATCCAGTGGGGACTGGGGAGGCCACAAGTGGTGGGCCCTAGAGAGGCATGTTTGGACAAATATTATTCCTAAAGCAACAGGCTTTGTTTATTGAATGCTTACTCTGTTCCAGTGTGTGAAGTAGACATCTTTATAAACTCATTTTTACAAATGAGGAAACTATTAAGGAGGTTGAGGCACTTGCCACTTGACCAGGGGTACAAACTGGTAAATGCTAACATGAGAATTTCAACAAAGATTTACTTAAATTTAGTGTTTGTATTCATTGTGCTATATTGACTTTCAGAAGTGGTTAAGTGGTTGGTATAAAGCTTGAGTGCAGGAAGGCCTGCCAAGAGGACTACTGTAGAAAAATGAACCAAGAGAGGCCCTTACCCAAGACCAGGGCGACAGTAAGATACAATGATAACTCACTTTGGCTGTGGTGAGAGGGAGGTAAAGCATGGAAACAATTGTCTTTGGTCACGCTGGAATCACTGGAAGCAAAAGTGATAGGTACTCATGTTGTTGCTGGGGCAGAAGCCATACTGGGAGGAAGAGAGGGCAACTTATTCAATTAAAAAAATCATCAGCATGACATCAGCAACCAACCAAACACCAAAAAACACTGCACAGAGAAAGAAATGAATGCAAGAAGATCCATGCTCAGACTGAGGACCATCACAGAATATGACAGTTACCCATTTATCGAGTATTTTGAATATTTCCCATATGTCAGGTGCTATTCTAGATACAATAGTGGAGTTGTAAACAAGAAGACAAACTCCCTGCCCATGTGGAATTTACATTCTAATGTGAGGCATGGCAACAAACAAAAAACCAAACCATACACAGACACATATATCTATTATATATATGTATGTATATGTATATATATATATAATATAAGGAATAGAGAGCAACAGAAAAGGATCCATTTTCAAAATCTGGTGGTCACATGCATTGTACACTCCTTCCACTAAATTCTCCTTCTTTCCTTTTTTGAAAATATTTATTTATTTTTATTGGAAAGTCAGATATACAAAGAGGAGGAGAGACAAAGAGGAAAATTTTCCATCTATTGATTCATACCCCAAGTAGCTGTAATGACCGGAGCTGAGTTGATCTGAAGCCAGGAGCTTCTTCCAAGTTTCCCACATGGGTGCAAGGTCCCAAGGGTTTGGGCCACCCTCAACTGCTTTCCCAATGACAAGCAGGGAGCTGGATGGCAAGTCAGGCTGCCAAGATACAAACTGGTGCCCGTATGGGATCCCAGCGTGTGCACGATGAGGACTTTAGCCACTAGGATGCTATGCTGGACCCTTGACTCCCCCTTTCAAGAAGAAATGCGACACATAAAAAATAGCATTTCATCACATATCAATGGCACTGTGACAGCTTGGGACATACGGCTTCTGTTACAGAATTTTCTAAATGTAAAATATGTGTCTACAGAGAAATATTGATGGGGACAAGCCAATATGGTTATACTTCGTATCAGAAACCAATTCTGTCACATCTGCCATCTCTCAGGTCTCCACCCCAGACCTTCTCTCTTCAGATGGTCATGAATTCAGCATGAAACAGGCAACACTCCATGACATCACTGTCAGGTTCAATTTTTGTCACAATTCTGATCACCAGGCTTAAGAACCAGTGTATGAGAGTGTAGGAGTTGGGGAATAGCTTATTAAACTGCTGCCTGCAACAGTGGAATCATATATGGACTCCAGTTTGTATCCCAGCCACTTAATTTATCATTCAGCTCCCTGCTAATGGTCTGGTGAGGCAATCAATGAAAGATGCTCAAATACTTGGCTCCCGACGCACATTTGCGAGACCCAGTTAAAGTTCCCAACTCTGGTGTTGCAGCTGTTTTGAGATGGAGCTGATGGAAGGTCACTCTCTCTCCTCTAATTCTAACTTTCAAATAAATATGTTTAAAATTGAAAAAAAAAAAACCACAAAGAACCAGTGAATGGAGGGTCGCCTAACTCTAAGTTTACTAGGTACTTTATTTTACATTAAAGTTATTTGGAGGGCCCGGCGCGGTGGTGCAAGTGGTTAAAGGTCCTCGCCTTGCACGCCCGGGATCCCATATGGGCACCGGTTCTAATCCCAGCAGCCCCGCTTCCCTTCCAGCTCCCTGCCTGTGGCCTGGGAAAGCAGTCAAAGACGGCCCAAAGCTTTGGGACCCTGCACCTGCGTGGGAGACCCGGAAGAGGCTCCTGGCTTCGGATCGGCATAGTATCGGCCCGTTGCGCTCACTTGGGGAGTGAATCATCGGATGGAAGATCTTCCTCTCTGTCTCTCCTCTCTGTATATCCACCTTTCCAATGAAAAAATAATAAAAATAAATCTTTAAAAAAAAAGTTATTTGGAGACATCAACAAGTTGAGAATATTTAAGGAAATGGATGGATACTCTCTTCAGCAATCCTGTTCATATACACAGATATTAGCTAGGACAGTGTCTGATGACCATAAATTTGGCAAGCTGTACCTAAATTCTGTTCACACTATGACAGAAACACACACACACGCACACACACACCCTGAATGATTTAGGGAGTAGTTAGTTAAGAGGATTTGTGGTGAGCTTTGAACATTTACGTTGTTTTTTTCTATTGCCCAAACTTGCAGGAGTTAATTTTCAATTTCCTTCAAAAACAAACCTCCAAACACACTTGAGAATCTCTAATGCCAGGCTTGAGTGCTTACTGCCTCTGGAAAAGTTGGAGAAGGAATACTGTGAACATGTTCTACTGTGGGATTACTAACAAATGTCCATGGAGTGCCTACCATGTGCAGGAAACAGAGTCCTGGACACAAACTTCTCTGCAGTACAAAGAATATGAGCAAAGACTGCCTGCTTCATCAGCACTGATTGTTTATATGCTTTTAAACTCATGTACTGCTGGTGCTAGAAAAACCCAAATCTTTGATGCAGCAGGATCTTTCCTAATAAATTAATCATTTTTATGGAGTGTCAACTATGTGCACAACTTGTGAACGTAACATTCTCACAGTAAATGCTCGAGTTGTCATTTTGAAGACTGCATTAAACACCAAATCCATGTTTTCCAGATTTACTAATCAACATTTTTATCTTAAGATCAGTGGGAAGTAGTCAGTGTTGATAACATGATATGCTTTTAACAGAACATAGGAAATGTCTTCTTTCTTCATAAAGGTTTTCAAATTCTGTGTTATACTATCATTGCAGTGTTGGAAACAGCAGTGCTCAAGAACAGGTGTGCAATATTGTAAGAAAAACGAAGAGACAAAGTTGGCTATCTTATAATTAGCTGTCTGAAGAAATAAATAGCATTCACTAAAAAAAAAAACACAGAAAAGTTTCTATAGATTTTTCTTATTTGGCTTCAGGCTTATTTTGAGTTTCTCTTTTATTCTTCCCTATCAGACACCTAGTAAAAGCAAAACTCATTATCAATGTAGAAACCATAATATATTTCCTTCTGGCAGAACAGGGCTAAACAATATCAAACAAATGACCTTGAACAAGACAATGTCAATTACCATTCGAAATACTACTCTTGGAATGAGTTGGGAATGCCTGGCCAAGCTTTTCAGTCCGTGGAGCGAAGATGCCAGGTAATCATCCTGCTTTCACATACATACGGTTGTTGGACGATAAGGGGCTGGGAGGTGCTTTGTTCAGGGTCTCGCAGAAACCTGGATAATGAAGCATGACAGTTTTACCTCCCAAAGCCTGCCAGATGGCTATGTGCACAGATGAGTATCTGTCTGATGAGGAGGAACAATTGCTTTTGTATTTTTCCGTATTTCATTATTGGACAATGTGTGAGGGCCCATCCCCATTTGGGCTCCTTCCCATCCCTTCGCTGGTTTCCCACACAATATGGTAGCTGCTGTTTTCATTTATCATTCCTGTTCAGAGTACACTCTGCTCTTTATGAGAGAGAAAATTCTGATTGCTATCTAAATTCAAGATCATTCACCATTTTATATTTTCTTATGTACTACCTAATTACCTTAAAAATAACTTATTAAAGGGATTTACTTACATATTAAGCCAAATGTTCTTTATAAAAATCCGTACATGCCACTCCCTTCACTAGTTTAAGTGAATGTCACCCCATTGTGGCTATTTCGTTTTCTTATTAACCTTCCCTATATCAGATCTTCGACATTATTAACTTTGTACACTCAAAGAGACAAATATAAAATGATTTTCAAATGGTTGTCATTAGGAATATTTGAATGTGAGAAACTTAGAAAGGAAAACAGAATTAAGTGTGATCAAGGTTCTTTCAACTCTCTGTGCAGCCTTTTTTTCCCCCACAGGAGTCCAGTCACCCTGGTACAGGACAAGGTCATGGGCATCAATCAGCCATAAGAGATGGCTGCCTTGCAGAAAGGACAGAATCAGAATTACTGGCCGCGGGTCTCTTAAAATAACCTGCTGTATGCACAGAGCACTCCCCAGTGACGCAATGAGCAGGGAGGCCTTCTGACTGAGGTGCATGCTCACTGATAGGAATGTCAAGCCCACAACGAGGACTGGGAGACTCGAGGCTGTGCTCTAAGGGCAGACACTCCTGAGCCTGCCCAGTTCTCCTGTGGACAACTGAGGTAGAGCAGAGTAGAAACTTACATGAGGAGGTGAACATGGGAACTCTTTACACATGATTGCCAGCTCCACTACAAGGCTGGTTTGTTTTCAGGAGGGAGAGTAGTTCTTAGGAAATAGCAAATAATGTGTCACATTATGAAAGGTCTGCTTTATCTCTGAATCTTGGCCCTACTGGGTAATTTTAAGAGAATTTTCAAGCGCTATGAGAATAAGCAGCTCTACAAAAGATCTTGAATATAGCTGATTGTCTTTCATCAACACAGTCAAGACTAGAAAATTCTGCATCATCTTCAATAAACTTTGGAGGCTGCAGTGAGCATTTGGTGGTTGAGACACAGGTTGGCATGCCCACAGCCATCACTGGGGTACTTGTGCTAAATACCCAGCTTCAATACTTGGTAGACCTAGACTGAGCTCATGTCTGGCTTGAGGCTCCTTCAAGGACATCTGGGCAGTGAACAAGAGGATGAGAGCTCTCTGTCTCTGCTTCTCTCACTCTCGAATAGTATATGTATGCAACTTATGTAACATGTAGCATATGATACTAAATATTATATGTTTAATTAGAAATCATATGTGTATTTACAAACATGTTTATATAACTGATATATATATACAGATATATATACACACACACATATATGTATATTTACAAATTTGGGAGTGAAAAAGCACATTTAAGGAATGAAAGAAAAACTGTGAATTTATCCCCTTGGCTCTTTAAACATATGCATGATGTGAACACCTTTCGTGTGAACTACTATATACTTATATGTACATATTTAAGGACTAAAGAGTATTTCATTGTGAAAACAGGAAAAATAGGATTATATGATCAATTCTCAACAGTACTTCTCTCCCCTCTCTTCTTGCTTCAGATTCCTAATCTTTTCCTTTGAATAGAAGTTGTGGGTGCTACAGGTGTATGTGAAGGAAGGAGGGGAGGAAAGAATTCAGGGAAGAAAATAGCGATAGAGGGAGGAGAAGGAAGAAGAAGGGGTTAGCTAGGGACACCATCATCATCCAGAGACGCAGAAGTGTAACTACAGCAGACAAAGGATAGCTAAGAGAATCAAAACCCCCTCACCTGGTATCAGGCTTTTCGTTTGGTTCAGCCATGACACCTAAATAGGAAAATGATCTGGTACTTTTTCTTTGTTTTGATGTTAATAGGAATACAAAAACAAAAGAAAAATGTGGTCCCTGGGTTGAGAGATAAGCAAATAAAAAATTAAAATAGCTGGAAACTATAACTAATTTTAAGATGATAATGCTGAAAAGCCATATGAGGAAACCTTGGCATATCAGAGTATCAGCTAAAATATCTGCTGGATGTTTGTAACTCTGAAGCTATTTTCCATATAAGCAGTCCTACAAGCAGTGTTTGGAATTCTATATTTGCTTATAGAAACCCTAACCTACTCTATAAATTAGCTTTAACATAAAGAAACCACCACTTCAGGGTCTTTTTTAAATTTTATATCATATGCACTCATTCTTAGCAAAATTCCAGTGTACACAGAGAGTCTACATTGGCCAGCCACAAGCAGTCAGGCCGTGAGCTCACTGTGGACCTCAACCATTGATCTGTGGGCATTAGCTACTCCTGTCACCCTGGAAGAGTCTGCAAAGGCAGAAAATAATTTAGGAGAAACCAACGAGAAGGACAAAAGTGGTGGGGTAGGATGAGAATGGTACCAATAGTCTGATAATCTGCTAAATCACAAATACTTGGACAGAAAAGCCCCTGTGAGGGCAGCAGAAAATATACAGTAGTGGCATACCTTATATCATATCAATGAGCTGAGGGTACAGAGCGCCAAATTCTTAAGGTAATCATGTAAGTGTCTCATCAAAAGAAAAAAAAAATTGCCTGCTCTCCAGAAACTACCTACCCAAACATCTGTCACTCATCTATATCAAATCAGCTCTACATTTAACAAATATTAAACACTTGCACGTGTGGTACCCAATGAACTCTCATTTCCGTTCTCAATGACCCATATCACCTCTCATTACTTTTTGATTTTGCTGCTCAAGTTCTGTTTCTTCATTCAGTATTTTCAAGGATCCCATTCCTCTTTTGATCAGAATGCATCCTCAAAAGTGGACCTGAAGTCTAAATGTTTTCTCTTTCATGGTATTTGCATTTAGTCCCAACAGTCACATCATAGGCATTTTTAGCCTAGTCATATTTAGTGGAAATTGAAGTCTTTTTCCTTTTTCTGAAAGGCAGAGCTACAGAGAGGGAAGGGAAGAAGTTGAGAACAAAGGAGGAAAACAGGGAGAGAGAGGAAAGTTGAATGGATGGAGGGAGAGAGGGAAAGAAGGAGAGAAGGAGAGAATCTTCCTTCTTCTGGTTCAGTCCCTAGAAGGGCGCAATGGCTGGGGCTTCTTCCAAGTTTCCCCTGTAATTATGGGGTTCCAATCAGTTGGGACATTCTCTATTACTTTCCCAGGGATATTAGTAAGGAATGGGATAAAGAGCAGAGTACCTGGGACACATACAGGTGGCCATATGGGATGCCAGCACCACAGGCAATGGCTTAACACACTGTGCCACAGCAACAGCTCTGTAAGGTCTCTTCGGTAAGAAGTTTTTTGGGCAACCTCTATGGCTCTTCTAGTGTAGTTTGAAAAGCCTAATGTGATCCCCATTGGTTCAGGTTATCCAGTAAAGGATTCTTTGAGTGACTGAGTTGTCAAGGTAGGGATGGTGGAGAAATCCAGAGAAAGCCACTGGGAAGCTGAATAGTGAGAGAGTGGCCAGTGCTGGTCCATTCTTGATTTCCTTGGCTACAAAATTCCTTGAAAGACTTGTCTGTTTGCTGTTTCCATTCCTTTTCTTCCATTCTTTCTCATTATAACCATGATTTAGCTTCCCTACCCCTCTTCCAGGAGACGACTGACAGAGCCCAGTAGGCCTAATGATGGAGAAGTTTTCAAATCTTTGTCTTAGAGGAGTTGGCCCAGACTTCACCCTTACGGATAACATTTATACACCAACAATTTTTAAAAGCTTGCTTCTGTGTCTAGCTTTTACTTTGGTTGTAAAAGCTAAATACAACCCAAATCAGCATGGATATCTAATACCCATTCCACGTGCTCTGATCCTGTCTCCCCACATCTATTTCATATAATTTCTCATTATTCACTAGATGAGAAATTTGGGTTTCTAGCTCCTGGGGCTGAAAATAAGTGAATTCATTGTTGAATAATTTAGCAAAAAAATTTACATTCAACCTCCTAGAAATTCATGCTAGATACAGTTTATAAGTATGGGACTGGTACTGTGATGTTGTAAGTTAAACCTCTGAAGACAGTACAAGCATCCCATATGGGCACCTTTTGAGTTCTGGTTGCTCCCCTCTGATCCAGATCCCTGATAAAGACCTTGAAAAAGCAACATAAAATGGCCCAGTGCTTAGTTTTCTGCTCCTGTGTGGGAGACCTGGAATAAGCTCCTGGCTTTGACCTCACCTGGGCAAACCCTGGCCACTGCAGTTATTTGGGGAGCAAGCCATCAGATGGACCAGTGGATGGAAGAGTTCTTTATATATACTTCTCTGTAATTCATCCTTTTCAAATCAGTATGGAGAATGTTCAGAGAACTGAAAATCAACCTTCCAAATGATCCAGCTATCCAACTAGTGGGAATACATCCAAATGAAGTGATCTGTACATAAAAGTAACATCCAACCCTGTATCTACAGCAGCATAATCCACAATAGTGAAGTCATGGAAAGAAGCCAGACACCCATCAAAAGAAGAATGGATAAAGAAGTTGTGGTACATCTACCCATGGAATACTACACAACTGTTAAAAGGAGTGAAATCCTACCATTTGCAACAAAATGGTCCGAACTATAGGCAATTATGCTTAGTGAAATAAGCTTGTCTCAAAGGACAAATATCATATGTTCTTTCTGATATTAGGCATCATTCATACAAAACTTTAAAAAATAGAAATATAGGTGAAAAGGATGCAAATATATTCTCATAAACTGAATAATGAAGACTAGCATACCAGGCCCAGGATAATAGCTCAATGGCTAAATCATTACTTTACAAGTGCTGGGATCCCATATGGATGCCAGTTCATTTCCCAGCTGCTCCACTGCTGATCCAGATCCCTGTTTATGGCTGAGAAAGCAATAGAGGGTGGTCCAAGGCCATGGGTGGGAGACCCGGAAGAAGCTCCTGGCTCCTAGCTTTGGATCGGCTCAGCTCCAGCCATTGTGGCCACTTGGGAAGTGAACCAGTGGATGGAAGAACTTTTTTTTCTGTCTCTCCTTCTCTCTGTAAATCCAATAAAAATAAAAAAAAATTTTTTTAAAAGACTAGCATTAAGAAATGAAGATATGTCACAGTAGGTATGTCTGCTCCATAATAAAAAGAGGAAACTCCCAGTAAAACTGCTAAATATACCTTGACAATATGACACAAGGTTTTCTACCTTTGTTTATACCTGCAATTCCATGATGCACTTAAATAGCAGAATATTAAACTTGTAACTATTACTAAAGTACTATACTGCTATAATAATGAGGGGGTGGGGATATGATGGGAGGGGAAATAGATGAGAGAGAAAGAGGAGGAAAAGGGGTAATCCCTTTACCTACAAAAATGTATAATGTAAAATAACAATTTTAAAATCAAATAAATAAAATAAATCACGCTTTAAAGAAATAAATCCAGAATCCATTTTTTATACCTCCATTGTTAAAATCATGATTTGTACCACCATCTGTCTCTTGAGTCACTGTTAGAATGGATTGTACTATACCTTTAGAGTATCTTGCCATAATTAAAAGCCTAAACTATTCAGATTCTAGTAAATAATTTCGTATTTGTGATTTTCTGGACTCTGCCTTATGCTGATAGAATTGTAGTCTGCATTAAAGGAAGGAAGGAAAGAGTGGAAGAAAGGAGGGAGGGAAGACAAGTCAGTCAAATCAGTGATGTCCAGGATGTAGAGGACATGGAAGAATCCAAGAGTAAAGGGTCAGTAAGAGCTAATTCTCTGCATTATGAAGACCAGATCATTTCTTGTCTGCACGGTTGCTATAACAATGTATGCTCAACCTGTGTTAAAAGTCACACAATTGTACACCAGAAAAAGCAGATACTACTGCATGCACATTTCTTAAAATGGCATTCTCCACTTAGAAGATACTGCTGATGCTGTGCTAAAAATCCACACTGTAAGGCTACATGTCTATAAATCTGGAAGCAAGTAGAAACTTAATGGTCCCTGGGATCCTGATGATGTTTGCATTGAGCATCCCTAGACAACCGTGGAGGGTTCCTCCAGGTCCAGACATTTACATTTGTCCAGTCATGCACTATTTGGCAGTGAAAAGTTCTGGGTATGTTTTCTCTAAGGTGTCATTTATTAAATCTACCCTGGCCTGTCACCTTTGCATTTCTGCAGTCAGCTAACAAACAAGGAAGGTACACGAAAGTCATGCCAGTGGGTCTCTGTTTCCACAACAGGCCTGCTGCTCCCAATAACTGTGTGACGATGGGTTTACTTATCCTTTGTAGGAGTCTACTTGTGATTTACAGGAGTTGGTCTTTAACAGGAGAATATTTTCTTTCAGTAGCATCTAATTCTCTGAGTATTGTATAAGTTACTGTTTCCTGTTGTTGTTTCAATCACACTCCAACTTGTGGTTTTTGTTCTAGTCCAATGCCCAGCTCCTGTGATGGCATTGCTCATTTTCAAATAAACTCTATTTTTAAAAGTTACTAACTGCTTTGATAATGTCATATCTCAAAGATTATTATCTATGATAAATCTTTTCATCTCCACAGTGATCAATTAAATTGACAAGCAGGTAGTTTTATCTCCGCATTGAAAATAATCAAAGCTCCAAAGTGGTGGAATAACATTTTCAAGGTCACATGATCCGTAAGAGAAGCAGGGCAAAGACTAGATTCCCATTAAGTGCAAGGTGCCAGTGATCTTCATTTCTCATCTCAGAAATAAATTCTTAAACTATTCGATATGACTCTGAAACCTATCAGTGTGTAATCATGTTCTTTGCCCTGTCCTTTAAAAGACTGATAAATTCTAAGTTATATAGACATTTGGCTCAAACATCATCTGAAAGTTCATGTGCCTTTAAACTCACACTATCCTGCTTGCATTTTTATTTTCACTGTCAAGGAACCCTCTTGTAAGTGTAGCTTGCCCTGGTCACCTTTATCTCATCTACATTCTAGGCTGTTTTGCGCATTTTTCCTTAGCCTGCGTCTGAAACCTACCTGCTATATCAAATGTAAATCAGTCCAAGTTTATGTCTATTTCTGGCACATCTATTGAACACTTAAAAATTTTGTTTCATTTTATTTGAGAGCTAGATACAGAAAGATGAGGAGGTAAAGAGAGACTCTGCATCCACTGACTCACTCTCAAAAGGTTAACAGAATCCAGGGCTGTGCCATACTGAAATCAGGAGTCTGGAGCTATCCAAGTTTCCCATGTGGATAGTAGGGACTTACGCATTTGACCTGCTGCTTCCAATAGAACATACTGACAGAAAGTTGGATTGGAAGCTTAGTAGCCAGGACTTAAACCATTCACTGTGACATACAGAGGCATCTCAAGTGGTAACTTGATTGCTCTGCCACCTGCCTGTCCCACCTTTGACACTTTGTGAAGTCACTGCTTGAGAAACTCGAAAGTCAACCAAGTTTTTACTAAAGCACTTTCATTGCTAGTAGGGAGGATCTTTCTGACAAGAGCCGAGATTGTCAGGTTCCTGGTATTCCATTTCGCAGACGAAGTAATTCTTATCAATGGTGTGGTCTTCAAATGTGTAGGGACAAGGCTTTGAACTTCATGTCTGTGTTCCACACTCAAGCCAAGCAACCAACTTAAATCTTTCCCAGTGAAACTCAACTGTATAGCCTTTGCTTATGCTGCATTCTGTCTGAACTCCCTCCTCATGTCCTCATGTGGGGTTCTGAGAGTCTCTGGAATTGGGAAGGACTACATTATATTCTGGGGATAGCAGAAGACATTAGGGAAGCAAGATATGTTCAAAGGAAAAGCCTTTTTGTTGTTGGTATTGTAAAAGGGTTTGTTTTTTCTTTATCTGAAAATCAGAGAGAGACTGAGAGAGAAAAATATCATTCATCTTTCTTCACATTCCCAAATTGCCACAGTGACGAGAACAAGCCAGGCCAAAGTCAGGAGCCTGGAAATCTACCCAGGCCTCCCACATGGTGACAGAAGCCTAAGGACTTAAGCCATCTTCCATTGCTTTCCCCAGACACATTAGCAGAGACTAAATTGCAAGCAGCGTGGCCAGGACTGGAACCAGCATGTCTACACAGAATGCTGGTGTCACAGGTGTCAGTTTAAAGTACTGTGCCACAGTCTACTGCCATAACACCCTGAACGTGCCCGATCTCATCTAAAGTGCTATGCCACAATAACACCCATTTATTCTGATTTGACTCCATCATTTTCCTCTCTTCTCCAACTTACCTCCTTCCCTTTAAGCTCCTAGTTTGTTTCCATAAAAGCCATTGTCTGCTCCTCTAAATTAAGCCCCTTCTAGCTCATTTCTGTTCATGTATCAACTTGTCCCAGATGCTAAGCCTCATCCTCTCAGTATGTTTCAAATGCTGGCATCCTTACCTTCCCATTTCCATGGGCGCCTTCCTCTCTGAGGGTGCTGAAGGAAGATTCAGTTGTTCTTTAGTCTGAGGTCCCTGACCTTCACAGCAACCCTCACAGTGATGTTTACATTTATTCCACAGCTAACTTCTTACAGCTTCACTATGTGAAAAGATTCCAAAGATGGTGTTTGGGCTGTGTTTCATCCTCAGGTGCTTGGTCCCTGGTGCTCAGTAAACATTCAATAAATGTTTCTTACTTCAATAAGTAAATAAATAAGTACTAAATTATTATTCTTACGAGAATTTTACAAATTTATTTGTATAATAGAGGGGAGAAGAAAGCACCAATGAAGTAAATATATCAACTCAAAAAACAGAATACATGGAAATTTTTGCTTCAGAAAATCCCCTGTCAGAATTCGTTGTTGACCTTTGGTTAGATATTTCAGTCATGGAGTCTGCGCAGTAATTCTTCTGCTGAAACAATATATTTAAAATGGCAATAGTTCCTATCCTTGCATTGGTGAAACTCACCTAAGTTCTATCTTGACTGGTTGTTCAATTTGTGTTTCACTGTATGGGCAGGGGTGTGTGTGTGTGTGTGTGTGTGTGTGTGTGTGCGCGCGCGCCCCAAGTTCATTAGCTGAAAGATTAGCATCATCCTAAAATTTCAATTATTACCCACAGTCTGAACCACATTTAAAACGGGCTCTCTCCTTGGATTTCTCAGAGTCTTTACACATGAATGCCTGTAAAGAAAACTTGGGTCCTACAGGGGGTCTCTCCCAGATTTGCTTAGTTTTACTTTAATAATAAAATCCAGCATTATTGAATGGTAAAACATTATGAATACAAGTGACATTCAATTATAGGAGCATTATCTCTCCATCCTGAAAGAAAGCACTCTCCCTTTTAGAAACTCATTCCATAAATTTGTTCTAAGGTGTTTTATCTCAAATTTGATCTAATCCAATTCAGATAATGGAAATGCAGTGAAACTATGGGAGACAAATGCAGAAAAGCTGGTTGGTTGTTCAGGTATATTTTCCCTTAGCTGTTCTATTTAGTTGAAAAGAACTGAATTCATTTTCCATGTTCTCTTTGGGAAGCACTATGAGAAGTGTAATTTAGAAAGCTCTGTCATCTGCATGGGCTCTGAGACACAAGGGGGCTAACAATGCATGCTTCTGCTCTAATAAACGCTCTGCTCTGTCTGTCAGCCTCCATGCGAAATGCTCCTTCAGACTAAAGTTAAAAACTATAATGAGTCAAAATTCTCCCAGGGCCCAAACTAGTCCTATGGAGAAAATTACGCATCTTTGGATGCTTAACTCTTACACACTGTAGGACACTTTTTATTAAAGTTGCTAATGGTTCAAGAGATTTGATTTTATTGTCAAAGTTGTCTAATTAGCTAATAAGGAGGAGTTAAGTTCAGATCTCCCCAGACTAATATTTTTTTTTCCTATGTTCAACTTCCTAATTCAGACTCTGGGAACAAAATCAAAGCAACTTTGTTTAGGCTACTCTTTCTATTACTCTCAACACAGAAGTAGCAACTGGGATCTGCCAAACAGATCTGTTCCCTGTGAGAAAAAGCAAAGATTTTTTCACCAAAGTTCATATATGGCCTATTATTCTGGGTGGATAAATTATGGCTTCATTCTAGAAAGAAGGCAGATTGGTATGACAAAAGTGGACACACGATGTACTGCCACTTTGAATATTTGCATTTCCTACAAAATCATATTCAAGGTACCACATATGACTAAACAACAAGACAACTCAATTGTCAGAGAATTTTATGCAAAGAACCAGCCTCTGCCACAGAATTTTGATTTAAACTACTACATCCAAGTTCAAAATTTAAGGAATGGGGGGCAGAGAGGAGTTGGAATGACTTCTTGAACGGTCTTAAAAAGAAAAATATCAGAGCCTGCTGCAGTTGCTAAAAGCCTCACCTTGCAAGCACCAGGATCCCAAATGTCCTAGCCGCGTCATTTCCCATGCAGTTTTCTGCTTATGGCCTGAGAAAAGCAGTAGAGAATGGCCCAAAGCCTTGGGATCTTGCACCTGCATGGGAGAGCTGGAAGAACCTCCTGACTCCTGGCTTTGGCTTAGCTCAGCTCCAGGTATTTGGCCATTTGAGGATAGGGTGGTCTGAAGGGTTCCAGAAAGAAGGGACTAGGAAAAACGAGGATTATTAAAGGCAGAAATGTTTTTCTCAAGAAAGTGTATATAATTTTGAATCCCAAGTAACTACTGAGTATCAGAGGTGCAACAGATGCTATTCAAGTTTCTATTTCATGCAGATGAGTACATAGCTGTCTCATTTCCTATAAGGTCACCTTCCTGTGCACTGACAACTAAGACAAGTGTCTCCAGGCCTGGCTGTTTTCATCTAGCTGTTTCCTGGCTTCTGCTCCAGCACAGTAAGTGTCAGGCACTCAATGCAAGAGAGGCACAGTATTGAGAAGAGTGTAATTGATGGATACCTTGTGACAGACTTCCAGGGACTAAATTATAAGTCCCTTTCATCCTCATTATTCGTCCAGTTGCTTTAAACTTTTCCCCAGCATGTGGGGTGAGGGTATGTGTGTGTGTGCGTGCAGGTCTGTGAAACAGCACCTGGCACCCTGCCTGGATTGAAGAAATGTCTGCAAAGTAGGACCACTCCAGAGAGCTGCAGACATCACTCAAAATCTCCCTTTACCTATAAGCGGGACATGGCTTGGTCAGACTTTCTCACAGCCTTGACAAATAATTCGCCAATACATGCAGTCAACAATCCAATCCACTCTCAGAAAGGATAGGTTCAATCTTGTCAATCTGTTTGCATTTAGAAACTTTATAGGACAGAAAAGGCAAGACATCCTTCCAATGCAATCCATTTCTTTCTGTAAATCTTTTAATTCCACCACACAAAAAAAAAATCAAGACAAAGCCTCATTTGCATTTTCCCATCCCACACAGTCCTAATGTTGGATGAGAAATAACTTCTGTAGCTTCACTTTTTATAGATAGCTATTGGACTCATCATGCATGCAGTTTTTGAAAATGTTAACATTACTAGTTTTGTTTATATAAATTTTTTTCCCTCCATTATCATTGGAAGTTAGAATTACTCTGGCATTCTGACTCCTTGATTGACATAATTTTAAACCACTCATAAGCCATTGAGTGATTATCACCAATATTTTTTCCTTAGGATTATGGTCACTTTATATTCTTCAAGGTTCCAATAAAAGAGAACTCTATTAAGGTCTGCTTGCAAAATTTAGAGTACAAAGTAAAGCTTTCCTCTCTTTCAAAAATAACCACTGAGATTCTTCAGATGTATCTTTCTGAAAGTGAATACACATGACTGCTTTTCGTAATGTTCAGGAGGAAATTCCTATGAATTAATGCAGTGATAAATATTACAGATACAGCCTCTAGATATATAGTAACATAATTTTTCTAATTAAAATGCATTAGAGCTCCCAAACATAGAATGGCGCCTTTATATTAAGAACCTGAATTTTAGAATAACTTGTGTTAAAGATTACACTAGCTCTAGCACCAACCCATTACCACTGTGTATTTTCAGTTAAAGCTGACTATATTTATTTTTTTTTTTAGAATGTAATGAAATTGTGGAGTGAATCTCACTGAAATAACAGATTTGTTTTTAGTTTGTAAGTCAATGAGTAACAGAAATTTCCATTCACTTGTGTTGTTATTGTCTAAATAAAAATTTTAACATGGCAACAGCTTTCATGAAATGAAACAACTTATAACTTTGAGACTCACCTTTCAACTAGCAAAACTAACCCTAAGTTAAACCAAGAAAGTAGCCAACAAAGTTGTTAAATGTCTACCATATGTGCAGCAGCAACATTGGTAATGTTTAATGAAACCCATGTATCATTTCATTTACATCAGAAGTTGCTTCATTTCCCCCGCTGTGGTTCCAACTGCCCAAACAACAACAACAACAACAACAACAACAAAAATACAAATATCTTGGGATAAAGAAACTATTTTCACTTCTACAAGAGATACCTTCAGCAAGATTTTTTTTTACATCAGTACAGAAGCTCTTTTTTTTTTTTATTGCATCTTCTTGATTAACACGTCCACAAGAGAGTGAGGTAATGGTAATATCTCAGACCCACAGAGTCACATATGTTTTGGCATGAGTCACCTTCCCTTTATCCGAGTGTAATCAAAGTTGTGCAGACTCACGCAAATTCCTCGGTAGCAAGCACATGGTTCTCTTCAATGTCTATGTGAAGCAAGTTAACACACATTCAGTGTTCTAATATCTACCTTGCTTTTCCCCTCTGATTTCATACAAAGTAAGTATGGATTACATGTGGGAAAGCAAAAAATAATGTCAATGAAGGCTTGAAAAAATAATACAGATTGTGTGAGTTACCTGGGAAAGCTCTACTAGTAAATCAGCCAGCATATCTTTACACCCTCTTGTGCTGAATCCACCATGCTTGCTCAAATGTATGGGAACAAGTGCCTGGTGCAGTAGCCTAGCAGTTAAAGCCCTCACCTTCTACATGCCAGGATCCCATATTAATGTCAGTTCTAATCCTGGCAGCCCCACTTCCCATCCAGCTCCCTGCTTGTGTCCTGGGAAAGCATTAGAGGACAGCCCAAAACCTTGGAACCCTGCACCCATGGGGGAGACCCAGAAGAAACTCCTGGCTCCCAGTTTTGGATTGGCTCAGCTCTGGCTGTTGCAGTCACTTGGGGAGTGAATCAACAGACAGAAGATCTACCTTCTCTATCTCTCTTCTTCTCTGTATATATGACTTTACAATAAAAATAAATTAATCTTTTAAAAAATGTATGGGAACAACTGGTGGAATTTACATGAGAGAATCTTGAATATTGCTCTTGAAGTGTTGGCTTGGGATATTCAGTTATGTTTAAGGCTTACTAAAAAAAACTTAAATACTCAAAATTTCCTTGATCTCAAGTTGTATCTCTAAAATCATGGTTTTGAAGTGCTAATTCCCCCCCCCCAAAAAAATACAGGAATAAATGTATAGCTGTTTAAAATGCTCATTTCTTAATAAAATGATAACGGTGGCTGTCACCGCTTTGGGTGGGAAGTGGGGGAGGCAGAGGACTGCTGAAAAGGACAGAGTATGGCAGATCTGCTCTGTCGCCTTGCTTTTGGTGGTCCTCCAAATTCAAATGATAGAACTCTATCCACGGAACACACACACACACACACACACACACACACACAAGTTGCTCAGTTGGTGAAATGGTTACAGTTAGCAGGTTGTATCAGTGTCAGTATCCTGGCTGGAATGTTGTACTACAGAGGTCCCTGGTGCCACCACCGGGAAAACGAGGTAAAGGACATCCAACATGCCTTCGTATCATTATTTCTTACAACTAAATGTGACTGTACAATTATGCCAAGTCATAATTGTTAAGATGTTAAAGATCAATTTTGTTAAAACTCAAATTTGAACTGCAGAGGAGACCAGGAACTAGCTGATGTAAGTATGTCCAATGCAATATTTGAGCCCTCTCTAAGCTAGAGATGTCCTGCACAACCTGTTAGGCATGTGTAAATTAAAGAGAAGGTTAGTTTTCTGAGATTTAAGTTGACTGGCTATGGGTTCTCCATTTGTCTGACAACTCTGCATTTAATCCAAAATCCAAACCGGATGAAGAAAAACAGATATTTAAAAGCATTACAGGCAGAGAAAATAACATGTACAAAGGGCCTGGGGCAAGGCAGAACTTGCTATACCTTAGGAAACTTTGCAAGGACTTTGGAAAACAGAAAATAAGGAGTTATAGGAACGTGAGATTCCTGTGGTATGTCCCAACGTAAGCGAAGGACGCTATTACTGCCAAAGTTACTGCGGTACCAGCCTCAACACTACAATACAAAATCTATAATATAATATACAATATAAAAACATAATATACAATATAAATATAATATACACTGTAAAATATAATATACAATATAAAAGCAATACAAAATCCTCTAATGATTTTCAAAAGCAACAGAGCTGCCCAGAGCCAGATTAAGAAATTGGTCAGCAGGTTGTAGCATTGAATGTCAAAGGCCAAGATGGGTGGTGGGGTGGGCTGGTATACGCAAGACCTGTGGCTGAGAACAGGCCATGCTGGGGAGCTAAGGGGATGCCCCAGCTACGCTGTGGTTCCCACTGGGGCCTGAATGTGGACAGTGTTCGGGGCTGGAAATAACTGCAGTGTTCCTCAGCAAGCGTGTGGACCTGGTCTGTGGTGCACCAGACTGGACTTGACTCCAGCACAACTAGTGCTCGTGAGAACCAGGGTGGGTATAGAATGGGCATGACTAGGTCTCAGTACCCGCTGAACCATGTGAGAGCTATGTCTTGGCATGGACTAGGTGTGGCTGGGCTTTAATACCCAAAAGTAAGAACTGGAATGGGTGTGGGCCAGATGAACAAGACCACTGTTCCTGCAGGAGGTGGACTAAGTCATTTTGGATCAAGAAACCACCAGTGTGTGTGTGAGATCTGTCACTGGGAGCAGACCTGATGGAGAGTGTGGGGAACAACTCTGTTAGGATGCAGTAACTGCAGGTGAGTGCAAGAACCAAGGCTAGGAGCAGCCCAGACCAGGCCAGGATTTGGTATCCACCAGCATGCATGGGGGTCAGATCCGGGGGTCAGTCCAGGCTGGACCAACTCATAACACCCACTGGCAGATCTGAGAACGAGGATGGGGTGCAGGACAGCCTATGTCAGGCTGCACTACAAACCAGTTCACATTAGGGCCGGGACTGGGGGCTGGCTGGGCTGGGCTGGGCTGCAGCACCCACCAGCATGAGCTGGAAATGGGGACAGACCAGGCCGGGCCAGGCTACAGCATCTGCTGGCTAATGCTGAGAGAAGAGAAGCCATGCCATAGAGAACCCACCAGCACATGTGAGACCTGGGGTTAGGGTACAAATCTGGTAGGGGAACTGCAGGGGCTTTCCCTGCTGGGCCACTGCTACCACTGGTGAATGTGAGAAAACTGGGACCAGGGGCAGACCAGGTTGGGCAGGGCTACAACACCTTTCAGCCTACATGTGAGCTGAGTTGGGGGAGAGCCAGGTTGGCCTAATCAAAGTTATCCACTGGTGCAGGCATGAGGAAGAGTAAGTATATACTTACTGTATACACTGTAAGTATATACCTACAGTGCAGACTGGTTTGGATTTGCCACAGCATCAGCTGGCAAGTGCTGGGACTGTGGGCGAATCCTGTCAAGTAAGATTGCAGAACCACCTGGACAGTGCAAAATCTGGTACTGGAAGTGGGCCCAGAAGGGAAACTCTGAGCATCTCCCTGATGGGCTGCAACTCCCACTGGTGAGGATGTGAACCAGGGCTGTGGGGGGCCTGGCTATGCAGGTAGTGGCACCTGCTGGCATGAGTGTGGGCTGGATAGGGGGTCGATTGGGTTGAGCTAAGTTTCGATGCCCATTGACATGTATGAGGACTGAATAGTACATGGAACAGACTGGACCAGTCTACTGCACATACTGGCAAGCACAGGAACCAAGGCTAGAGGTGGGCCCAGCAGGGGTCATTGGGAGTTGCTCTGACTAGGCTGCAGTTTCCATTGCTGTATGTGATGGCTGAGCATGTGATGGGCGGAGTTGGGCTGGACTGCAGCATCCATTGGTTATATAAGAGAGGAGGCTGGAGACAGAACTGACCCTGCAAATGCAACTACCGGTGTGTGTGTAAGCTGATGTGGGAGATGGACAGAGCTGAACTCTGTCGGCCCACACATGCAATAGACAGGTCTGGGATCATTTCAGATAAGGTTTCGTTGGGGATTCTCCCAACTGGCTGAGGGGCTGGACTCAGAATTCCAACCATGGGGAGAATCACAGAATCTGTGGCCTCATCATAGAGTGCATGTGTCAGAACTGGGCATCCTCAATGGCTTAGACGGATCAGTGGATGTCTTACCCAGATGTACAGGGAGGATATGGCAGTCCATTGGGACCTACAGAAGACGTCTGGTACCACATCAGAGGATGCAGGGCAGAACAAATTAGTCAACTACTCCAGCCAAGTGTCGACAGCAAATATCTACACCAATGGAGACTCTGAAGTGGGCTATGTCAGCCAATGGAACTTGGAAGGATTGCCTCATCCTTGATTCAGTAAGATCAACAGCATTTCAGAGCTATGGAAACCACTTAAACAGAACGCTCAGAGCGTGCTCCAATTGGGGACCCTGAGATGACATCTGGTGGTCATTCCCATCCCTGGGTACTGAGGCGGTTGGGAGGCTGTGTGTAGCATCTCCCCTTATCTCCCTTCTTCCTCCAGATAAAGGAAGAAGAAAAAGAAAATTTGAAAACAATGATCTCAGCCAGTTTTCTCTAATCATTGACCCTTCCCATCCTAATCAACTATGTAAACATCATCAAAAGTAAGGGGATGTATAGTAACTGGGTAGCAGGGAGTATCACATACAGATGTGAAGACACAATACAATGTTCATTTCCACTTACAAATCAAAGATGGACTCCCAAGGAAACTGTCCATCTTGACAATAGAATGCTGAACTCTCTGCCATAGTCCATAAGTACAATGTTAGGACACACTTAAATAGCAGAATGATGGACTTATGACTAATTGTGAAGGACTATACTATCACAATGATACGGGGAAATTGTGTGTGTGGTGGGGGGGGAGGAATTGGGGAAGAGGGGAAGGGAAATCCAGAGCCTATAAAATTATATCATGGAATAATAAAATTTATTAATTTATTTTTTTAAAAAGAAATTGACCAGGTACTAGGAAAAACACTTTCTATTGTTTTATATCTTTTTCAACAATGGAGAAGGGTAAATAAGGACATAGTAAAATTCTAAAATTCTAAAATTCTAAAATATTAGTAGCACCCCACATGATCTAATGTATTGGTAGTGGTCTACACCACGTGCTATTAGAGATAGTACACATTTTTTCACCTCACTCTGCCCTAGACAAGCAGTGTGCCCTGGGGTGCCTTCTTGGCTGAGAATTCAGTTTCAGTTCCCCTTCTTTATACAGCAAAGGTTTGGCAAATTCTATGGTTGCTTTTAGTTTTTGTGGTCTGGTTTCTTTACCCACTGTGCTGTGTACTTATTGTAACATAAAACAGTAGGGAAAATTAGAATACAGTTGATGCAAGAAATTATATTGCAATTCTATCTCCTGCTTGCTAATGTATATCATGGAATGTGTCTTCTTCTCTCACAATAGCACTGTAACTTCAAGTCCTAGAGTTAAGCTTTGGTGACTACACCATCAAGGACGCAGAATGAATGTCGACTGTTTCCACAAACTATTGACATATATGAAAACACAAGTAAATATGTATTTGACTATTACAGGAATAATTAACATGTGTTTAAAAAAATACTGGAATTGGATTTAAAAGATTTAGACCTGATCCCCAGCTCTGCTATTCGCCAGCACCAAGATTTTTAGTAAATCACTTTGTCTTTTAAAAAACACTTATTTCCCTCTCTGTGAAACAGGCACATTCACACGTGCTCAGCTGGCTGCCTGGTGAACGGCAGCACAGACCAGCAAACCACAGGGAAGCCAGGGACACAAACCCCAAAGGTCTGTGTAATCTCAACTCGAGAGAGCTGTGAGCTCGGGGATGCCTCCAAAACTCTACAAGGGAAATGCTGATGTGGCAAGCCCTCCAGGAGCTCCTGAAAATCCCTGTGAGGTGGTATTGAAGGGACTGACAAGATACTACTTTGCCTGGGTGGCTAATTCTGCAACACAGCACAGCTGCTCTTTTAAATTGCTTATATATATATAAAAAATATATATCTACTAGAAGTAGGAAAATTGACAATTTTATATTTTACAAAATGAAAAGGAACTTAAAAGTATCCATCAATTTTCCCAACAAATCCCAGATAAAAATATCAGACAGTCCTACTAGTACTTTTAAAAACAAATAATACAAATACCATGTTCAGGACCTGGCACTTTAGCCTAGTGACGAAAGTCCTCACTTTCTGCCTGCCAGGATCCCATATGGGCACCAGTTCTAATCTCAATGGCCTCCCTTCCCATCCAGCTCCCTGTTTGTAGCCTAGGAAAGCAGTAGAAGATGGTCTAAAACCTTGGGACCCTGCACCCGCATGGAAGACCCGGAAGAGGTTCCTGGCTCCTGGGTTTGGGTGGGCTCAGCTCTGGCCATTGTGACACTTGGGGAGTGAATCAAATGATGGAAGATCTTCCTCTCTGTCTCTCCTCTTTGTATATCTGATTTTCCAATAAAAATAAGTAAATCTTTTTTAAAAAATACCATGTTCATTGGAAATAAATCAATTTTCTCCAACTCTTGTTTAACCATCATCATTACTAATTAAATGTGAGAAAAAAAATTCGAATGATTTTCAGACTATCAAGTTTAATAGCCCCATTTCACATTTTAGGATAAATATTTATGAAACAAATCCTTTCTAGTAACAGCCTCCAAGGTTTTGCACACAAATTTTCTAACAAGTGTTTCATAAATTCATTTACAAAAAGAGAATAAAGTTTTATTGCAGTGGAGACATAACACAGTGACAAATAAAACTGAAGCTCTCAGGTCAAAAGCAGTAAGTGGTTTTTTGTGTGTTTTTTATGATTTGTTTTTGTTGTTCAGATTTATTTTATATGAAAGACAGATTTTTACAGGGAGAGAAGGGAGACACAGAAAGTGGTCTTCCATCTTCTGGTTCACTCCCCAGATGACTACAATGGCCAGAGCTGAGCTGATCTAACGCCTGAAGCCAGAGCCAGGACCTTCTTCTGGCTCTCCCACACACGGGTCCCAAGCTTTGAGCCATCCTCCATTGCTTTCCAAACCCACGAGCAAAGAGCTGGATCAGAAGTGAAGCAACCAGAACATGGACCAGTGCTCATACAGGATGCCAGCACTCACAGACAGAGGATTAGCTTGCTATGCCACCATGTCTACCCCAAGGAGATTGGCTTCTCGGAGTTTCAGTTTCCTAATTGTAGAGTTATTGTGAAACTCAAATGAGATGATATAAAACACAATACATGTTTAAAACTTCTATGAGTCAAGTGCAAAGTGCTTTAAAATACCAGATCTTGAACAGTCACAAGATAGAAACAAGGATTATGGAATTTAGCAGAAACTTTATTCAAGTGGTGAACATTTCTAGACAGGCTGGCTTGGCTTTTAGAACTTCTGCTTGGTTTTATAAAATGGGATAACAGCATTTTTAGACTTCGGGAAGATTATTAAATAACAATAATATAGAAAGCAAAATCCTATATATGTTATATATAGTGATAGGCTCACAATAGTGATCATTAAATGTTAGTTAATAATGTAACCTGATCACAATGGTCAGACCTCCAAAACTGACAAAATAGCAAACATACTTGACAAAAAGAAAGGTGTGACCATCTCACACTGTTGTATATACAACAGTATGGTCCTCAGGTATACTCTGTGATCAGACAGTCTAACATAGTAATGATGATCAGTGGAAACGACGGACATCAGTCCACTGGGGCCAGCTCTCCTTCCAACGCACAGGAGGTGTTTTTCCAGAGGCCACATGGTTTTGAGACTACACCAGAACATCTTCCCCCTTTCATTCACCTTTGGATGGCTTCATTTACATTAAAAACGAAAAACACCTAGGAAGGAACAGGTGCTGCTTGCAGGGGCCTAGGTTGTTTTGGTTTTTTGTTTCTTTGTTTTCTTTTTTGTTGTTTTTTTGGCCATCTGAAATCCTGTTTATGTTTAGAATGCTAAGTGCACATCCAAGGGCTCATTTAAACTCTGAGAAGGGTACAACTCCCCTGCTCATTACATACTGACTCACTTCACAGAGTCAAAGAGAGAAAAAAAAAGTCTGGAATACGTTGATACAATTTAAAAACCATAAACTTCCAATGCCACTGCTTGGTTCTGGAAGAATTTGCCTTCCAGAGAACTAGGATTGGAAGGAATCTTGCCTGTCATCTTTCCAGCTGAACCCTGTTGATACAAGGAAACACGGAGTTCCGAGATGTAAATCCTGACCTGGAGACTCAGGAGCTGCTGGGACTGAGATGAATCATCAAGGGCTCCTTTCTGAGGCAGTCCCTGTCTTTCACATTCCACTGGACAGAGCTGTTAGAACTCAAGTTGGTAACGTTTAGCAAGACAGGTAATAGCAAAAAATACAACGAGAAAAGTTTGAGAGACTAATAACATATTTTGTATTTTTTTAAACCTTTCCAGGCACAGGGTGCTCACTTGACATATATTATCTCCCAAAATCACTGCAATGATTAGCATTAATGCTACTACTCTTCTGGAATGAGCAAAAGGATTACCTACATTATAAGGAACCAGTTGAAGGTTAAAGAATCAAAAAGAGGCAGACCCTGATTCACATTCAGTGCTGCCTGATTCCAGTGTAGGAAGCACAGGCACCTCCTGCTGCATGATAATACCCACATAGTTAGGTTCCGAAATCAAAACACATAAGAAGTATTTTTGCTAGCACTATCCTACTTCCACCTGAAACTTTGAACATGCCCTGCACAAGTACATACAGGGGCTGCCAGTGATCACTGAAGAAAAGGAGAATGAACATCTGAAATTTGGTTAGCACACCAATCAACACTGATTTTGGAATCTGTATCTCTGAGAGTGAATGTTATTCTTGCACCATTACCTCCCCTCCGCGCCCCCGAAAAAAGAAAGATAGTATTCATTCAGATGGAAGATTATTATTCTGTAATTTCCCAATTTCAGGATGGACACCTGTCATTCACTCAGCACATGACTCTCACATTGGGGCTGAATTATATGCTAGAAAAGGCAACTAGCCTGCTTAAACATTCACACCTATATTGAGCAGAAATTCATGTTTTCAACCACTGAACAGTCATTTGTTATGGACAGAAAAGGTAAGATAGGAATGAAATATGTATTGAAGAAGGATCTATTTCCCCAGGACAGTTCAAAATAGGTAAAAGGCACTATAGCAATTTTCTTGCAATTGCATAGTTCGTTTGCTTATTAAATTTTGAGGAGGTTTATCAATTTGGAATATAACCTAAAGAGTTTATGTTTCATAATTTTAGTTTATTGCTGAAATATTTATGCAAATATTCAGTGTAGGAAGATGCCACCAGATGGAAATGCAATAGTTGTGGAATTCTTTCTGGCATTTCCGACAGAATATATAATATCGAATCGCTTTATGCTAATGTTTGCAATGGAATACATATTTTATAGCTACTTTGAAATGCAAATGTAAAAGATCTGAACACTCTAGAAATCATGCCAATGCAAAGTAAACTAATATAAAAAATAGGAGTTAGAGAGATAAATTACAGCAATGCCATATCAACTGCATTTTGGTAAAAGTAATGAGCCTTCACTTTACTCCTTTTGTGTAAATACACTTTAATATTCAGAAGCAGAACTGTTTTCCAGTAAGGGTAACGTTAACTAACTTCAAGATATATATGACATATGTCAAACACCTGACTTCTAAGAATAAATACTTAACTTTCTTCCTCCGTTTTCTCTCCCTAATTTTTCTCATTGACAGATGCTCTGATGTAGGGTACTTGACATTTTTACTGTATCCACAACTGAGTGAAAAATTTGAGGTGTTTGCCATACATAAGTTTGATTTACAAGAGGCTTAAAGTTTTATTATTAGTAAATATCATCAGGCCTGTGAAATCAGTGTTTTTCCCCACATTATAGTAACTCACGGGAATCAATATTGCAGACTAAATCTGTCATTTCTTAGACTTGTGGCCAGAAACTTACTGTTTAAGCAAAGAAACATTCTTTCAATGACGCTAGAAAGCAGTCTGTTCACTGAGCTCAATGAACAAGTTCCTGTCTGTTCCATCCTGGAATGTTTGAATAAAGTGACATCCTGTTTAGAAAGACATAATTGTTCCTGATGACATTGTCAATTTGTATTCTCCTTTTAAAAAACTACTTTAACAGTAAGTGTGACTTTGGAATTGGCTCCAAGTAAGAAAAGGGGAACTGTGAGCTTCTTGAAAATGATTAAAAGTATAATTCCAAGCTTGATAGAAATAACAATAGCATTTTTTCTTTTACCTCATTCTTCCTTAAAGACATTGAACAACAATGCGAAGTACTTGGCATAGTGATCAAATTGCCATTTGAAACACCTGCATCATGTGCCCAGGGTGCTAGCCTAGTGAGTGAAGTCCTCGTCTTGCACGCACTGGGATCACATATGGGTGCAAGTTCATGTCTTGGTGGCCCCCCCTTCCCATCCAGCTCTCTGCTTGTGGCCTGGGAAAGCAGTCGAGGACAGCCCAAAGCCTTGGGAACCTGTGCCCATGTGGGAGACCTGGAAGAGGCTCCTGGCTCCTTGCTTTGGATCAGCTTGGCTCTGGCTGTTGCAGTCATTTGGGGAGTGAGTCAACAGATAAATGATCTGTCTCTTCTCTTCTCTCTCTATATATATGAATTTGCAATAAAAATAAATAAATTTTAAAAAAATTTAAATAGAGTAAAATCAAAACAAAATCATAACCATAAATACTGCTGTATTAATTTTTTGGAGCCAGTGAAATATTCATATGCTGTAGATCTGATAGTGTTTCTATATTCATTATGAGTAAAGCATATTACATTTTGACCAAAGTGAAATCCTTTCATAGCAGTTATTCGGCCTCTCCTTGCAAGTATTGTAAGCAGGCAGGTGTTACTACTCCTTTTCACAGTTGTGGAAATAGGATCTTGAAGTTAAATGATCCACCCACATCACACATTTAAAGAATACCAGTGACAGTTTCCTCCATGATCCTTAAGTTTTGGTAATTAAGGTTTGGCTGAAGCACATGCTGAAATTGTGACTAGGAATGTTTCCATGATAGCTACACGCCCTTCTCTCTCCAACCAGCAGAACCAGCCATTACCCCCCAATCTGCGTTGTTTACTGTTACACTGATGGGAGTACAGTACAAGTATCTTTCTACGGAACACACGCTATAGTCTGTGGGAATGACACGTGTGATACAGAGTGTGTGTATATGTGTGTGTGTGTGTCTGTCTGTCTGTTTCTGTCTGAGTCTTTCAGAGAGAGAAAAACTTTCTGAGAAATTCAGACTTGGTCATGAAACCAGTGAGATGTGAATCTGTAGAAAAACACATGGGAGATGAGCACACTTTCCCTCGCTGCTCCCCTGGAAGCCCTGACCAGCAGCAGCGCGAGGCTTAGCACTCAAATATCGCCTTACATTTGAAAATCTGAAACTGATATCCCAGGGCTTTATTTATTAACAAAGAAGCACAAGTCTATTAATTTTTTGAGAGTACATACATTAAAGTTTTATGGAAAAATGCTGTTCACGCTGCTAGAATTCCTGGGTGAATAAACCAACTAGTCCCAATGGCCACACCCCCACACATACACTTACCTCACTTAAAGGAGGACTGTGGTTGATTATTTCTTATAAAAAATTACTATTCTCTATAGTGCATAAACCCAAGCGAATCCAAAATGAATCATGTGGTTCCCAACACATTTGAGGTAAATTAGGAATCACCATCTGGCAGAGAGCGTCTCTCCTTAAAATTGCTCTCTCATTTTTAATTAAAATGTGTTTTAATTAAAAATAGACATGTCAAGAAGCACAGTGTATCAATTACATGACTGACAATATGCTTTCCTTTTTTTCTAAAACATATGAACCAGAAATAGGATGTCATCATTTCTTTCAAGAAAAAGACTAAAATATAGAACAGAGAAGGCAAGAACTGCTACTCAGAGACATTTTATCTGTGTCAAAATCTAACCAAATCTTTTCTGGAATGCTTCAATGTTAAAAACCTCTGAACAATGTTTACTCTTCATTTCCCTGATGCAACTAATGGAGTTTTCCATTCACTCCACACCATCGATGATCTGGAGAAGCTTTCTGCTCTCCAGCCTCATTCTGGTGAGGCTGGCATATTTCACATCCTACCCTCGTCTTCCAGGCTCCCTTTGTGGCTCTTTCCTGTCCACACTCTTGACTAGATAGTACGATTAACACAAATTCATGTTGTGTAGCCAGAAGTGTCAGCAGGTAAACAGGGCAGGCCCTGGGGGAAAATAGGGACCAGGAGAAGTAGCAGGAAGCAGAAATCACAGTGAGAAGAAGTACACACACACACAGGTACACACATGTACACACAGGTACACATGCACACATACACACACAGGTACACACGCACACACAAGTACATGTATGCACACACACATGCACAGGTACACACAGGCACACATACACGCACACACAGGTACACACACAAGTACATGCATGCACACACATGTGCACAGGTACACACATGCACACATAGGTGCACACAGGCACACACAGGTGCACACATGCACACACAGGCACACACAGGTACACACATGCACACACAGGTATACACGCACACAGGTACACACAGGCACACACAGATACACACATGCGCACACAGGCACACATGCACACATACACACACAGGTACACACGCGTGCGCACAGGTACACACACATACATGCACATGCAGACACAGGTACACATGCACACATGTACACACACGCACACACAGGTACACACATATATACATACATGCATGCATGCACAGTTTCTCCCTCTGAAATAAATAAATAAAACGTAAAAAGATCAAATTAACAAGCAAGGTCATGTTATAGCATGTACTATTGAGATGCTCTGATGGTACGAAGTAACAACGTCTGTGATCGTCCTCTCACACACAAGCTCTGTCTAAGCATGAGATAAATATCAGGCACAACCCAGTGGAAGGGCATTTGACATGAGATCTGAACAGTGATTCTCAAAACCATTAAGGTCGTCAACAAGGAGGAAATTCTGCGAAACTGTCACTGAAGACAAGTCTACGGAGACACCGCAACTCAGTGCAGTGTGATAGCCTAGAGCAGAAAAATATAAAGTAAATATAAGGAAATTGGAAAAAAATTCTAAGACTTTAGCTGATACTAATTTATCCATTTGGATTTCTTGTAATAAATATACCACTCTAAAGACAGGTGTCAGTAGTAGGAGAACTGGGCCCAATATTAACCCTGAAGCCAAGCCTAGCTGACCATAAGCTTAACATATTAATACTTGCCCAAACTCCTACTAACAAGAAAAACAAAATCTTAAGGTTGGAGCTTCTACAGAAATAGCTAACTAAACACACTATATATGTCAAGAATACTCAATATTGTATGTCTTAGAGTATGAATGCTCAGTACGTTATACACATGGGAACAGCGTGGTGAAGTACATTGAAATTAACTGGACCTAAGTTCAAGTCCTGGCTGCACCACTTAATGGTTAGGTCTTGGACAAGTTGCCTGGCTTCTCTAAAGTTTAACCTTTTTGTTTCAGAATGCAGATAATAACAAATCTATTTCACCAGGTGCTAAAAGAGCCAACACACACTGTCTCAAATTTATAGAGGCTAAAAAGTACCCCATTTTTAAATTTTATGCCACATGCACTATTCTTACAAAAATAAACAGTGTGGTCAAAATTCACAATCAAATCGGTCTGCTAAATTGCTCTTAATTACCAAATGGCAAAAACAGCAACCTCTACAAAAGGAGTTAAGTCACTGCAATCCCTTACATATGGTTAAGATGACACCTCAAAATTTTCATCACAAATCTAAATAGTTCCAAAGGATGTAATTCTTGGAATGATGTGTATATTAATATTTAAAACTCAAGCTGAAACATCACTTTAAAGAAGTACTAATGGAATCTAAATAGCAAATTACTTGGTATACAGAAGCATCAGTTTAGCACATATTTAAATAGAGCTCTGGTTTGTATGCAGCAAGCCACAAAAGGTAATTACTTTTAATCTACACAGCAAAAATTTTAAATATTTAAATTTTAAAAATAAGCTACCATATCTCCAGTACAGTAGCCTAACGGCTGAAGTTGTTTTTTGCACATGCTGGAATCCATATGGGTGCCAGTTCTAACCCCGGAAGCCCTACTTCCCATCCAGCTCAATGCTTGTGGCCTGGGAAAGCAGTCGAGGACGGCCCAAAGCATTGACCCTGCACCTGCGTTGGAGACCCAGAAGATGCTCCAGGCTCCTGGTTTCATATCAGTTCAACTCCAGCCATTGCTGTCACTTGAGGAGTGAATCAGCAGACAGAAGATTTTCCTCTCTGTTTCTCCTTCTCTCTGTATATCTGACTTTCCAATAAAAGTAAATAAATCTTTTTTAAAAAGATAAAATACCAAAAGAAAAACAAGTAAAAAATACACACAAAAAGTGTGTTTTGGGATACAAAAGTATCAAAAGACACCAAGTTCCAGAAGGAGCAAATCCTTAACAAAGAAGAGAGCATCACCCCTCCCACAGAAGGGTAGGAAGCCCTGCAGCTTCGGTGAATCGCCACTGAAGAGCTGCCTGGCAGCTGGCGCCAGTGAACACGCGTCCGCCTACAGCTGTTAGTTAGTCACAGGTCTTTATTGAGCAAGGAGAGTGATTTGCCCAAAGCAAGGGGATCAGAGAAGCAAAGATAAGAAAGATTTCCCTTTGAGGTTCATAGAGATTTTCTTAAGGGAAAATCCCCTTCAAAAGTAGGGAGGATTGTCAGCTGCCACAGAGGAGCTGGGAGGGATATATCACAGGCACTCCAGCCTCAACCACCAAGCATGAACAGTTGGGCAGGAAAGCTCAGAGAAAGCCTTACAGGGTATTCCAAGTCTGCACACAGCACAGGGCAGCACCAGTCCAAAAGCCATGGAAAGAACAGCTGGGACGGACTGTATCTTCCTGGTTGCAGAAAGCAAGCTGGCAGGATGAGAAGAGGGGAGAAAACTCCCCAGTGACTCAGAACCAAGCCAGCTGGGCTGTCAGAAGGGAGATATCAACCCCAGGTCCAACACGTGGCAGAGAGGCTTCTGGAATCTTCCCAGTGCTTGCTACGAGCCTCTGTTGAAAGGAGTCTGGATCATTCTCTGGACGTATCTGAAGCCAGTGGTGCACCAAAGACAATAATCAGAGCAAAAGAGTCCCGTATCTACTCAGTACAGTTTCATTAACAGTGTTCTGTTCCGGACTCCTGATAGAAAAAGGGGTGTTCTCTTGTTCAGATAAAACTATTATTTCCTTCAGTCTCCACTGAACTCTTACACAAAATATTCACCCTAAAAAGTTGTAATATGCACAAAAAGCAACAAAGTGTGATAATTCTTTAAAACTGCATTTTCCATAACTGTTAGGCTTTTATTATTTCATATTTCTCCTAGTTTTTAAATAATGTTCTCATTATAATTATTGATAGTATGTGGTTAAAACAACTACAAATTTTGATAGATGATTGCTAAATATATTTTTATTGGGATTGCATCATCCAATTAAATGAATCCAACAATTTCTCTATTGGTTCATCTATCTTTGAATCCCATCTTCTAACAGAATGAAAGAATTTTTCCATCAATTCTGCTTCTACTTAGTCTTTTAAGCAAATCTGAAAATTTTGTTTATGAAAATATATGGATAAGAATTAATAGGAATTTGTCCGTAGTGATGGTGTTAAAGTGTCTAAAATCCTTCCAAGACACGGTCAGAATTAGTGTCTGTCATCAAACATGACTTCTAAAGACTTATCAGCTGACAGGTGGATTTGATCCACTCATATCAAAAACAAATAAATGAAATCTGACTTGCAAAACAATTTGCAGTGCAGTTATTAGAGCTAGCCCTCTCTAAAAAATTCAGCATTGATATTTTATATCTGAGAGGCCTTTACACCTTGGCAAATATAGTGTATTAAATTTGGAGAACATGAGAGATATACCCAGCTTGTGTGTGAGTGAGCGAAGTGAAGCTATAAAGGTATAAGTGGAAAAGGAGAAACAGAATGAGGTACACATTCCCAATCAGAATACTTTCAGAGCATTAGAAAATTCCTGACGTTTTTGACCATTGAATTCCACCTATACTCTCAAATTCCTTGAAAATAAAAAAATCTTTGTTTTCCTCCAACGTGAATGCCATGGCTTTAAAACTTCTATTGAACAAGTGAATGCATGCCTGCTAGATTCGCTATGCCACTGTGATCAAAAGTGGGCATTCTTCATACATAACTGAAATGACTGCCTGAAAGAGACTTTCTATGTTTCAAGATGCTTGCTAGAAGCCCGGAGAACTTCTGTGTATGGAGAAAGTTCCATAGTCTCTTCCCACTGCTTGATGCTTCTTAGTAAAAGTGACTGTGAAGAAGGTAACGTTCGTGACCTTGGCAGAGACTAGCATCAGTTCCTGTTGTGTGGAAATGCAGCTTCGTTGCCTAAACAGCAAATACAAAACAACAACAACAAACAGATGTAGACGCAATTATCCCAGTGCCGCCATGTAAGTGAACACCAAGGCTGCTTTTTCCCCCCTATTCTTGTTATACTTGGCAAAAGCAGTTTGTATCGCTTTGAATATGTTGGGCTCATAATCTAGTACATCTTTGATGTGACAGGCATGCGTAGGACAGATGAAAAGCTGTTGTCATTATAATTATTGATAGTGTGAGGTTAAAACAAGTACAAATTTTGATAGATGATTGCTAAATATATCTTTATTGGCATTGCATCATTGAAATGAATCAATGGCCATGCATACTATGAATTCAAACTATTGGCTACGAAATGATAGAGGCAGTGCCCTCCACACTGGGATTGGAGCATGTTCCCAGCCTGAGGAACCATACTTGTGATTCCTCCCTCAGTGAGAAGCGACAACACTGGACCCAGAGCATATGGACTTGACCTTCTAAACTGGGAGAGCTTGTTTTGCCTGGAGTAACAACATGCACCTGTTCGTTCCTAAACACAGTCTTATATTTGATAAAATACAAATACTGGTACTATTCCAGCATGTTGAAAATGAGTTTTAAAAGCAACCATAGCATTTAATACATTTTCAGCATATTCAGATAAAAGGTATTCTTTCAGTGTGGCTGAATTATATTACCATTGGCTATCACTCTGATCCAAGCCATCACTCTTGCCAGGATTACAACAGTAACCTCAAAAAGTATCTTTCCTTGCTTGGTCCCCAAATTATGATCTGTGTAGAAGACACACCAAATCCTATCCTATCCTATCACTTCCATGCTTAAAACATTCAGGTGGCTTTTCAACTAGAATAAAATCGGAATAGTGGCTTGTGAGGTCTGCCGTAAGAAGGTCACCATAACCTTCGTGTTATCATTCTGTGCTATCTTCTTGCTCTCTCTCTCTGCTTGTGCTGACTCTTTGTTCACTCTGCCTCAGAGGCACAGTGTACAACACACAGTTGTACAGGAATATGCAGGATTCACCCTAACTTTGTTCAGTATTTTATCCAAACATCACATTCTCAATAAAGTTGCCACTACCCCCACTATTTAAGCTTGCACCACCCTCCCCTGCTTTATTTTATAGCATTTGAATTTAAAAATGTTTTCTCTTTCTGTTATTTACTTTCTACTGCCTGACTTGTCCTACAAATGTTAGCACTGTGAGGGTGAGCAATTGTGTCACTGCTGTATCCTTAAACACCTAAGATCTGGCACAAAGATGGAATGCATCAAGAGTTTACTAAATCCAAGGTTGCTACAGACGAAGTGTTGATGCTTCCTTATCATTACAGATGAAGTTAAGATCCAAGGCTATATAGTTTTGCTGAATGTTATTTCACATTTTCTACTTTAAGTACTTGTTAGACCCTATCTCCACAATAATGTATGTTCATCCACACATTAGAAGGGCATGCTTAATTACTAATAGTGAGAAGTATTCTGGACATTCTAAGATGGAAATAATGATTTTACAATGCTTGAACATGTTTTAAAGGAGCTTCAGTGCCATAACAGTTTTTCGGACTGAAACAAGGCCTATATCATAAATTACAGAATGTCTAGACAGTCACTTGGGTGTAAAGTTGTCACTGGTGGTAGTGGGGGTCAACATAGGACAAACAACAGAAACACAATGATTAGAAGATATTACATCAATTAGCATAGCTAAAATAGAGAGAGACATACCAAATGCTGACATGGATGGGAGACGCCAGATGTCTCCTGCACAACTAAGGGAGTGCCAGCAGTACAATTACTCTGGAAAAGTTTTGGGAACTCTTGAAAAGCATATACATTTGACTCAGCATCCCCCTCTTTTTATTTATCCAAGCAAAATGAAAATTATGCTCACAAACATCTGTATGTGTGCGCTTATAGCAGTATTCTATGTAATAGTGAAAAATGGGAAATAACCTAATTTATTTTCTGTATCCTTGTTGTTGTGGTGGTCACCTGAATCCATGTATCATCAAAACTCACAGGTGTGGGCTTTAAAAATTAATTCTTCTAAAAACAAAATAAAGGAAATACAGCAACAATGCATTGTCCAAGCCAAGAGCTGATCCTTGGGCAAAGCTGAAGACATACAGAGTATATTACCCAATCCCAGGTTGTCTCTTTTAGATCAAAGGTCCCTAAAGATCTCAATCGTTTATGTGTCCCCACACCATATGCAAAATCAAGTGCTGAGACAGTCGCATCCACAGTGTCACATACTTTCATATAACCTAAAGGGTGAAGGAAAGATGAAGAGGTGTCATTAAGCAGAGTGTCCACATGAAGACGTTACTTCTTACATGACACTTTGTCTTCTGGCTTCACAAGTTTAAGGGTAGGAATTATTCTTTTGTTTTTTTCCTTCTTCACAGACCATGACTTTTGAAAATGTATTTCACTAAGTTATAGAAGTACATGTTTTTTAAAGGTAGATATGTATCCCAAGCTTGCTGTCTTTTCCATTTTATCTTTTATTTTGCTCATCTTGGAGGACATTATTCAATTCTTAGAATTATTGATTTGGGCCTGAGGTCCAGTTTATCAGAAGTAAATCAGCTCCTAGATTTCACCATTTACTTGAAGCAATCATATAAACAGTAACATTTCCCGACTGCAGTTTAAAATGAGATCTTTTTCACAGGCAGAGTTAATGAAAAAGGGATCTCATTGCAGGTGCATGATATCAGACAAATGCAAAAATTCAACCTAAAGGTTAACTTCAAGCAAATGTCTTTGAAATAAGTATCAAAAAAGGCTCATTTCTGTGGAAATAGTCTTTAGTATCATCTGTTAGATATTCATGACTGCTTTGATATGGAAGATGAACTTGTGAGTACCTAATAAATTGTGAATGCTAACTTCAGTCTCATAGGGACAGTCACTGAGTGCTGGGGGCAGGGAAGGGAGAGAGAGGAAACAGAAAAAAAAAGCTGTTATATTTGGACATTCATTCATTTTAACAAAAGAATAATCTCATTTTATATTTTCATATGCATGATGATGGTAGCAAAGATTTATTGGCTGTAATTCCAAAAACTTTGTTTTCTTACGTTTATTTTCTTCTTTATTTCTCCTCTTAATTTTTGCCCAATTTTTGAATTCTCCATGTTTTATATTTTGTATCAAGGGCCTAATTGCCACGAGAATTTAAATGGATGGCAAGAAAATATACTTTGCAACTTTGGATTTAGAGACAATTTAACAACTTCTGTAAATAAGTCGATTTGCGTGTTCTTCCAAGATTTAAAACAGATCCTATGAGATTGACATGATATTATCTGGGAAATTTTCTTCTAGTTTCCCAAGCTCATGCTTTATTTAGAAAATAACATTATTTCAGTACCATTCTCTTTTGTCACTTATTTGTCTCTAAATGCACTCTATTTCTCCAGGAACCTGACAATGATGAGTCAGACAAAGACTGTGGTGAAATGTAGCTGTGCCAGGAGATTTGGGTGCACAAACAGTGCAGTAAAAGTCCAGAAACATACCCATGCAACCGCTTTGTAACTGATGGATAATCGTTTCACTTTCACACCGGTGATGTATGAAAATGTATTACTTATGCTTCCCCCAACCCCCAGGCCCCCGTATAGATCATCTTGTGAAAATGAATGGTGCTTGTATAATTCCACATGTTCACACATCATAATCTAACCATGGATATTCATTCCAATAATCAAAATCCTGTACACAAGAGTCCCACAATGAAGCTACAGGTTCCTCTCAGTGAGCCTTAGCCCACGCCTTGCAGCTGTCAAATTCCTGCTGGCTATCTAGTTCATTTCCAGAAAAACCCACAAGTGAACATACTCATTTCTAGAAAGATAAAAAACAAAAAGCTACTTTGTCTCATTTATTGGAGGGTTAAAACAACAGAAACATTTAATGTTTTACAACATAAAAAGTAATGGAAAGAACACGGACTTTGGAGACAGATTTGAGCTCAAATCCTCATTTGATCATTTGGTTTCAAATCCTGATTTGATCATTTATTTACTAATCTGTGATTTTAGCCAATCTGACATCTAAACTTTTGTCTTCAAAGTAAGCATAGTATCTACCTTATACAACTGCTTTAAGAATTAGAGAAGAACTTTTAGACCAATAAACTCAAATATTTAATGAGTACCTATTATGAATAAGTACTGCGCTGGGTGCTAGAGTTTAGGGATTAACAGTCACTCATTGCCTTTAGTGAACTTCAAGCATGAGGACAGCAGTTTAACAAAAAACAGTTTGACCTGATAAGGAAGAGCAGGGCGAGCTGTGTCTGGAATCTTAAGTAGAAAGACTGTTGGTACTACAGGCCAAGGACATGCGGGCAACAGTTACAGGTGCGCAATGGTCCAAGGTCATAGAACTATGTTTTTTGATGATGCTGTTGTGACAATCAAGCACTGACTTCTGCACTTGGGTCATGCTATCTGATCAAGTAGTGGTTAATTAACAAGTAGTCGTTAGTTAACATGAGAACAGGGCATGGCTGTTAGTGTTTGTGTCATGTCAATTTCTGTAATTTGACTCCCTAAACAGTAAAATTAAAAGCTATTGTAGAGAACTTGCAGGATTCTTCTTCCTTAGCCCAAGGAGATTCCCTCCAGCCCCCACCTACAATCGTTCCTCATGTCTGTTTTTTTTTCTGTTTTTCACTGTGTGCCTCTCTCCCTCTTCACCCTGGTTCACACCACACAGGTTGTGGCACAGCAGCCCTGAGAAGTGGCACAAGATACAGTAGACAACACCAAGAGGCACTACAAGATACGCAAGAGCTGCGGCCTCGGTAACTGCCAAGCTTAGGAGAGGAGAGGTGAAGAGTGGTAAGACATGTTAGGGCATAGAGATGAGTTTCACCCTCACAAATGAGCTGAGCCAGGGGGAACCTGTGCAGAGGGCGCAGGGCTACTGGCTCAGAACATGATGAAACAGGAGATGTGGCATAGCATAGGAGTGGCGATACCATGAAAGGCTTCACACACAGTGCACTGCCTTGTCACTAATGCCTTTTAAGAAGGGATGGGGCTTGGTTATATCTGCAGTTTGGGACTGTCACTGACTAGAGGGAGGGGGGCTTGAAGGGCAGTATCACTAGAGGTGGGGAGACAGCAGGGGACAGAAACATCAAAGTGGGGAAAGCAATGGGGGTCTAACGCGAGGCACCAGGTACCAATGGTGAGACAGACTCAGGAGCTCCTGAGAAGGTCAGATTGAGATGACTCGGTCCCTGAGCAACAGTAGAGAAGTAGAAGTGGTGAGCCATTCCAGCCCAGATCAAGGGGACATAGGAGCAAGAAGTGAAGGAGGCAGGTTTGGGTTATACACAGCTGGACAAACCTGTGTGACATTCAAGTCCCAGACACTGGTGCACTCTCCATACTGCCTTGGCCCTCACCTTCCCAGTGCACACATCTGTGACTTTCCACATGAAGGCTTTCGTTCCCACTTGAGGGAGGGACATGCAATGAAGGTGATGGTGAATTAATACCTTCAGAAGCAGGCATTGTGCAATGACAGATGGAGGATAAAGATGGCAGTTCCCCCATTCCTCCATAGAAGAAAACATAGAAGGCGGCTACAATGATGTCTCCCAGAATTCTCCACTGGGACCAAGCCCCAATTGCACAATGTGGAATTCTGCTTCAGGATGCCACTGTGATTCCTCACTCCCTTCTGAGAGCTTTCTGGATATGTTCCCAAAGTTTTGACTACTAGCACTCAAACCCTTGTCTCAAGCTCCTTGGGGGAAATCCCATCTAAGACATACACCCAATAGGGATTGGGTATACAGATTGGTCTCTGGAGAACATGCAGATTTAGAAGCTCTTGCAAATAAGAGCAGCCAAAGCCAGAATAGAAAATGAGCTCACCTTGAGGAAGGCTGAACAGAGGAGTCATTAGGACACAAAGTACAGGAGTAACCATTTCAAGCATACTGTGGAGACTGAACAGGCCTAACAGATACCACTCCCTTTTTAAGTCAAAAATCCGAGCAGGGAAGCTTTCCAAAGTTGTCTGCTGATGCTGGACTAATTATTTTAGAGTTGTATAATCAGTTTAATTTATAGTTCTTTGCTGTACCTGGAATATTGAGTATTTACCATTTCTTTACGAGCTGTAACATTTTATGGCCTGTCAGGGCATTGATTGATACGGTGCACTGCAAAATAATCATATACGATTACCTTAAAATACGTGTCAGTATCTGTCATTTTGACAGTGGAATTGTAATACTATAAATCTACAAAGATTAAAAAATTTAAGTGAAACGTTCTAAGTAGGATATTTATTAATTTATTTAAATCATACCAAAGGAGGAAGTAGAAACAAAACATTACTTTGCCTTGAAGGAAACTTAGTTCTGGAGTTCTAAGATGGCACAGGTCTCATTTTTTGTTATACACTTTAAAGTTACATGCCATCCTCACTCTGTGTCTCTTGACAAATGATTTCCAGGCTAGTGTGCAAGGGTAAAGAATGCCATCTCCTCAGTCACATTTCTCAGCAACATATAGAAATAGAAAAATAGAAAAAAAGTATCCTTGATCTATGCACAATTTGAAAACCACGTATTTCTAAAAAAAAAAAATCACGAGAAATGTATATCATCGTGATTGACTTTCAAAAATCTACCAAAAAAAAGAGATGGCATGACTGCATCTCTGTTGGCCAGTGAATCAGAGTCCACTCACCTCATAAGGTCTCTTTAAATTCCTCATCCATGGATTAGATATTTTTAAAATTATTTCAGGCATTACACTGTACATATTGACAGTCTCCCAGTGTTTTATGAATATAAAATAAATAGATGCATTCAGAACTTTAACAATGCAACATAACCATTGTCACCACTCTAGCTCGACTGAACACTGCTCAAAGTTTGCTTTAATTTTTAGACACTCAGTTTACATCATTTTTACAACCCCCAGCGCATAAGAACTTAACACTTTTCCACTGAGAGACACTGAAATAGATTTACAACCAGAACTAGGGTTCCAGAACATGATGTAAACACAATTTTTAGTTGTTCAGAGAAAATAAAATGCATTGGAAACAAAATGGCAGTGAGATGATGGCCCCTGAAAAGATTTCAGAATTGACATAAACTCAAAATACAGAGGCATTAACATAAATAAACAGGATATCTAATTCCACAGCCAGTGCTGCATGTGTTGGATTCACCCCTTCCAGAGGGCCTGACCTGCTGGGTCCTTCCCACACACTGCCTGGAAGTCAGGGAGTTCTGACAGCCTCTTGTCAAAGAGGGCGGTTGGGAGCTCTGCTGCAGACTCCATCTCCCATGTCTCCTTTCTCACCCGTAGTATCTTTACTTTCTCCTTGGTTCCTTCTCTGAGTTTAAGCACTCATCCCCCCTCCCCCATGAAAACTAATTCTCCCACAGACTGCTTGATCCCTGCACCCTCCTTCAGGACACAAGAGAGGCCTGGGGGGAGGGCATTGTGTGCATGTGTGTGCGTGCACATGTGCATGTGTGTTTGTGTGTGCATTTGTGTGTGCACGTGTGTGCACACGTGCATGTATGTGCATGTGTGTGTGCATGTGTGTGCGTGCATGTGTGTGCGTCTGTGTGTGTGCACACACACACACGCACTGTTGCTATTTGTGTCCTTGTCTTAATCATTCAGAATGGTAGGTCCGTTGCTGTGAGGGCACAGGATGCTCATCATTTCCCTTGTGACAAAGAGGCCAAAAGGAAAGGCTCAAAGATACACTGTATGCCTACTGTGTGCCAAGGGCTATTTTGGCTGTGTCAACTGTTTTTTTAACTGTATATCATCCCTATGAGGTAAGAAAGCCTCTTTGACAGAACAGGGAACTGTGACTCACAGGGGTTAAAAACCTAGATCAAAGACACAGTGAAATGTGCAGTATTCAAAGCATAGCTGCACTGACAGCAAACCTTTTACCATTGCAATTCATATAAATATGATCACAATCCATTCTCCTGTTCAAAACCGTTCCTCCTGCTATGAAAAGCGAAGTCCTACCTCTGGTACAATGCTGTAACTGGCCCAGTCTGGCCTCACTTCCCTCCCTGGGCTGAGCTCCAGCTGCACACTCCAGCCGTAACGCTTAGGGCCCTGCTGTATACACTTCATGCAGCTTCATCCTCCATAATCTGCTTTTCTGCTTATAATGCTCTCCTCCATCCTTTTCCACTTGGGGAAAAGCTGCTGACCCATTAGGGCTCAGATCTGGTTTCTTCTCTTGAATGATGTGCCTTGTCTTTGCTGCATCCTACCATAATTGACCACCATCTCCTGCAAGCTTTCTGACTTAATCACCACTCTCCACAACAATGTGCAGATACCATTCTCTCACAATCCCAGCAGCTAGTTTACTTCCATACACTTCTTCTGCCTTTCAGGAAATGACATTGGCATGCATTTATTTATCTCTGGGTTACCAATGCCCAAGAGAACTTTCTAGAATGAAGTGAATGTTCTTCTACGTTGTCAAATCATGACTAGCCATGTAAGATAGGAACATGAGATATGGCAAGTACAAACAGACAATTAAAATTTTAAGTAATTTAAGTTTAAACAGTTATAATTGGGTAATGGCTACCATATTGGATGGTGCAGTTCTAAATAAAAGATCTGGAACTGGCTCACTGACAATGCCCTTCTAAGCCATCTTCCATCTTCCTCATATCCTCAATAGGTTTGCTGAAGGAGACCCCCTCTGTCCTGGAATATTTCTGGCCACTAATTTGCTTCCTTTCTGATTTTTTACGCCTTTCATTACTATGGAAGCTGTAAAACAGGATTGTATTTCCACCAGAGACTCATGTTGCAACATGTAACCATAAAACACACAGGCAGAGTTATTAAAGCCTCGAGGGAAAATATATGAACAAAATATCAGCCTGATTCATTATGAACTGTTATTATAAACATTGGGCTTGCTAGCAAATGACAGGAAAACTAATTTGCATTCACAACAAAATTATACCACACACATCCACCACAGCTCCCATCCCCCCCAGACGACATATCACTAGGACTCTTTAATTAAAGAAATCCTGCCAAGTTTCAAAGCCTTGGGATCTGTGACAACTGCTTATGAGGGTTTGACTTGAACTCTTTTCCAATAATCTCAGTATTGCCCGGATTATTGACAGATAGAATGCCCTCAAGATGCTTAAGGGGAACACGCATGCTGACCACTATGAGACATACTTACATTCCAGCTACTGGGCTGAAGCTAACCTTCCAGAAGGTACTGACAGTTCCACTCCACCATGACAAAGAGGAGGATGACAGCAGTTTCTACTACGTTCCAGACCAGGGAGCAGTGTGCTGGTCATACAATCATCACTTCCTAGCTAGAGCATGTCCTTCCCCTTTAGCGGCGTATCCAGCCCCTAAAGACTTTAGCCAACAATCCAGCAGTTAACGCTTCTTCACTAGGAAAATGTTTACATGAGATCTTATTTTTCTTCCAAGTAAAAGCCCTTTTCACCAGGAATAGTGCTTTTAAAGTTATCTTTTAGGTCATTTTTCCTCAGAACAAATAGTCCTAGTTACCTCTACTTTTCTCTAAGTGGTTTGATTTGCAAACTTTCCCAAGAATTCCATAATCATATTAAGGATAAAACTGGGACTGAAGAATACTCTCTGGATCTGGTTGGTGCTTGACACAGTAAGATTATAGTCTCACTGCAGCCAACCAACGCTTCTGTGGAAAAGATCCAGAACCAACTGTAAAACCATCCAGAAAGACTTTAATATTAACGTTGGATACTTCACTTTCATTTTTCTTGCTCATCATCATCATTCATGCAATGAACAAACAGTATTTGGTACTATGTGGGAGGTTTGAATGCATATCAAATATATAACACACAGGGTAACAGTACAATGTGAACTAAATGTATCTTTATAATATCTTTATAAATTGTTATTGATATATGTAAATTATATAAGTAACATGAATTCTTATTACAATAGAATAATTAGGGCAGTAGGGGTAGAAAGATAGGGAAAGAGGAAAACTTCCAACATCAAATAATGTTTGGATGTAATTGTGATGGTTAAAGGGAGGTTGAAATAAGTACTCATGCTCCTAATAATTACAGCTAGCTTTTATACTAGTTAATAGCGCAGTCCATTTCACTGTAAAAACCAAGTATAAATAGTAGTTATCTCAACCTTCAGATTTGAGCCTCCAATTTCTTCCAAGAGGTGGAAACAGTGCTGTTTTCAAGCATAAAACTAAATTACCAAATGAACAGCAAATTTACAATTTTTCTATTACCAATGAGAGAGTTGATAGTGAAAGAGCCACCACTACCCAGAATCTATAGAAAGGCAGGTATCTTCAAGAGAGAAGATGCAAGCACTGACCCAATATCTACAAAATGCAATTTTTAAAATATTACCCTTTCAGTGAAGAAAATGGATGGGTACTACTTCACTCAAACAATCAAAGACTACATCTAGTGATAAGTCAGGCTGCTAGCACGTGATTTCTTTATTACACAATGTATTATATCTCTGCAGTATTGTTCTCCAAAAATTTTGGAGGAGCCTAGAGAGACAACAGCGAAATGCACTGTGGGATCCTGGATCAGATGTTGCAAGAGAAAGCAATGAGATCCATCCCACGCCTGTGGTTGGTTTGTAGCATTATGACAACTTAGTTTCTTAACTCAATAACTGTGCCACGGTGATGTAGGATGTCAGCACGTGAAGAAAATGAGTGGAAGCTCTTCAGGAGCCTTCTGTCTCTGGTTGCCTCTCTCCTGTAAAAGTCAAATAATGCTACTCACGATTTTCCCATTTGTATTTCAGGACATTGAATGTTTGATAAATTACATAAACTTTCACCTACTTTTCCTGTCTGATGTTTTTGCTGAAAGAGAGAAAGAAAGAAAAAAGCAAGCAAGAAAGAGAGAGAGAGAAAGAAAGAAGCAAAGAAAAATCATTATGGTTCCCTGGTACTACACATAGACACCAGCCAACAGAAGGCACACGAGGTTAGGGAGACATGGGAAAGTATAAAGCGGCTAACAATAATTTGAGTATCTTGAAGCCAAATCACTTTCCTCTTACACTAATTTTTTTTTAATTCTTATATATCTTGGCTCAGAAGTAATTTTCTCAACTCTTTCAGAGCTCATAAATCTTCTTCCATAATCCTTATAATCACCGATAAAGCAGCTCTTTTTTGTTAACCACATTATACGCTTTAAGTAATCAGAACTGTAGAGGATTTCACTAAACAGCTTCACAGTAGATAATCTGAACTACACGAAAGTGAACAGATTTAGCAGGTTCTTAATGTGATACAAATATGTTGGTGATTTCTCAAGAGGAAAGGATATGACATTTGAAACAAAAGCTAAAGAATAACACAAGGTTCAGCAAAAGCAATAGAAGGGGGGAGAAGAGCTTCCAAGGTGATTATTGATTGTCTGCTTTTACCTACAGAAAATGTCAACTGTAACATGCATCCTGGTCCCACGATGCTTTTACTGAAATCTCTGGAGGAATGTAGGGTTGTGATCATTTCCCCAATTCATAGGTCATGAGATGATCCAAAGCCACATATGAAGGGATCACAGAGGGGTTTGGACGTGGCGCTGTGTTCAGGGGCTCAGATGTCCTTAGTCTATGTGTGATACAACGAGGAATGAGCTCTTGGTTATCACAAAGGTGGAGAGTGACAGACATTTTCGTGTTCACAAGACCTCATTTCTACTTCCTCCTAGTTGGACGAGACCTCAGTCACCAGTCTCTCCCAGTTTGATGAGCCACAAAATGGGGGCAAGAGCAACACATGATCCTCACAGAATCGGCATGTGAGAATAGTTCCATGTAATCCTCCACACCCACTTGTTCCTATATTTTGGCTGAACGTTCATATTTAAGGGCACCTTGCTTGTCTCAAGATCACGCCTAGGTATCTGGGCCATGGCTCGCCAATCGCTGCTTCCTCACCCATCTGTGATGCACTGTGATATGAGTGACAATATTTTCCTCTACCATAGCCTATCCTAACTAATACAGTATTCCTGATGACTTAAGAAATCATGATACAGAAGATGCTCATCTCTCAACCTGTCTAGAGATATATGCTGACTCTAGACAGAGGAAAAGCAGAAAGAATGTTTTTTCCAGTATCACCTGTTTCTCATTCTTTTCCTGTCCTCTCATCTTCTGTTGCTTAGGCAGTGACTTAATCGTATTTGAGCTGTTAGTAAATGATATGACTACGTTCCCATCATTCTGCAACAGTGGCAGTTTTTCCATGACTCTAATATATTTATTAGCATTAACGCTTTTATTTTTCTGAGTTTGATTGATAACCCACATGTTCACCCAATCTCCGTCTTAGGTGTGGATGATGCATAAATGAGAGAATGAGTAAAATATACTCATCATGAAAAGCATGATATTTTATGAGTGAAGTTGAATATTTTCCTATCATTTTAGATAGTCAAAATGTGATATTTTCTCTCCAGCATATTATATAAAATAATTGCTAGTGTATCAGTCAAAATTATGGAAAAAGGTTGAATGGGAAATCCCAAGGTCACAAGACTCAAATACATTCAATGATCTCACATACTTTATTTTGGTCTATATTGCAGAAAACATCATTACAATATTAAGTAAATAATCTGGCTGTTAAAAATAAAATCAGAAAGTTGATGCAAAATCTATAGACACACTTAATCTACAAGAGATATGGCAAGAAACGAGGTCTGAGTCACAAATCACACCTGTGTAGTTGAGAATTTAAATCTTCATTAAATTCTATGAATAAAATTAATGCCATGTAATTTTTTCATTAACAGACTTCAAACTGACAAAAAACAAACTTCATTGGAAAGTAGGGGATAATTCTTAATTTTCTATGTCATTAATTGTAAATGATCATACATTTATACTCCCTAGACAGTTTTAAGAAATCACTTTAGATCACAGCAGTTTTCCACAACAGGTTTAAAAAGAAAATAAAAAGGAAGTTCCAAAAGGAAGTTCCAATGATTGTGACTTAACCAGGGTTAATTAAGAATTAACCATTAAGATAGCTTCTTGTTAATCAACGACAGTAAGAAACTTCTCTTTCAAAAGAAGTGAGTGATAAACTTGTATGAGTACAATATTTTAAAGTCATAAAAACTATGAATACATCAGTAGAAGGTTCACCATTTCCATACATTCCACGGTAATCCACCCCCTGCCCTTCTGAAGATGGATCATGCCTCTACTTTAATCCTGGCATGCAAACCTTATTGATTTTATCCAGGCTCTTACCTGAACCTCATGACTGAAATTGCCCTCAACTTAGCTCTAATTTATTGTAAAGAAGTCATTAACCTTTCATGAGAATTAGTCACAAAAGATATTGAAATTTTGTGTTTTGGCCTTTACCTACTAAGCTATTTGAAATAAGTGTCTGAAACAGCTGATGTAAGCCCTCAATATGGAACAACTAGCCTCCCATTCATTGTGTAAGCATTTTATACAGTCTGTCCATAAAAACCCCAAGAAAAGAATGCACTGTCTGTCCATGAAAAATAACCTCGGTCTGTAGCTTAAGGAAACAATGATAGAATTTTAAATACCTCGGAAAACCAGGCATCCCTACTTACACCACTGTTGCCAGCATTCCTCTGGATGGACTGCAACACGCAAATACAATGAACAGAGAACAGGATTAAATATACACCCCTAATGAGGAATGTCACTTTTCAAAAACAAAAGTTTCTGAAATTTAAATTTAAAATAATGAAGTAACATGGCTGCTGGAGTAAAGGACGCATTATGAAACACAGCAGTAAATGTCAAATGTAATATACTACAGCAATATTCTTCAGTTTGACTACGGTTCTTTTATTTCCTGTTCCCATGTATCTCCTGCTGTTAACTGTTCATCTCCCACCCATTTAATTCTCATCAGTAGTTGCCCCGGTCACGCAGAAAGACTATCTTGCTTTAATTAAATGGCCCGCACTAACAAGAGGCTAAGCACACCTGAGCATGCTTAATGCACCAACTTGCATGTCTGAACAGGTGGAGACAGCCCTGAGCTTACACTCAACACTGGATTCTCCGTTTGCTTCAGCTAGGACTTAGAGAGCTGTTCTTTCTAAAAACTGCTCCAAAGTGTAAGGCTTAGCTCCAAAGACTGAAAATTATCTGTGCTGAGATACTTACTACTGACTCTTGAAACACTATTGCAATGAATTCAGATATATGAAGCACCCAATGATTTAACTTTCAATAAAGCTACGATCCACATATTGCCCTGTGGATTTCAGAAGGCATTCATCTAGTTTACTAGAACTAAAACTTTCATGTTAGAACATTCCAGGAAGTTGTAACTTGCTTCCAGATCATTTCATCTTTACCTATTTCTCTCTGACAAGAGGAAGACAAACAAGGAGGAAGAACAGAGGCAGGAATGTCTTGTCTAACAATCTGCAAGCTACAAGACACTGTGTATATGTGAGCAGCAGACTAAAGCACCAAAGCTAGCACCAGCACAGCAGATGGGCACGACTGTACATGTACTTGTGTGGCATGAAAACCAGTCCCAATCCACATCCGTTTGGCACAAACTGGGTGAGCAGTGAAAGGGGGCAGAGCTTCCGCAGTTCCTGGGAGACAGAACACCCAGCAATGTCAGGCTTGCTCATCACTGCCATGAGAGGAATCATAGTGCTCTAACAGGGTGACTGCACTTGTGTGCGAGCTAAATTGCAGGTAAACCCAATGCGTATGACATAAAGAGCCATTTTGCTTTTCTACTAGTGATTTTTTATTCCATATGTTACATTTTTAAAAAAAAAAAAAAAAAAAGTTAACATTAGCACACAATCCTGACTCCAAAGCCTCAATTTTGTTTCTTTGTCCACATTTCTGTCAATCACTGCCCCAGGCATATATAACTAAACAGTGTGCCAGGTCCTATCCTGAGCCCTGGCTGTGCTTTTATTTAATCCGCACAGTTACTCTGAGAGTGCTGGGCCTGTGTCAAAAGGGAGAATAGGACATAGGGAAGCTTAGTAGCATGCTGTATGTTACATGACATAATAAAAGACCCTGGAACCCACTCTGAACCCACTCTGATTGGCCCAAATTTAAGATCTGTCCTCTGCCTCTGTAACATGGCCACCTGTGTTAATGGATTTCATATCCAGCTTTATTTGTCCATGTTGTTAAATAAATGTCTTATCTTTTTTTACTGGCCTCCCCAAATTCTCTTAAACTTATGTATTGTAATTTCATTATTCTTGAATATTTATGTTACTCATTTCTCTACTGACATAGCCAACATCACAATTAACATTTTCTTGCACAACACTGTTTTTTCTTGCTCCTATTGAATTAATTGCTAAGGATAAATTGCCAGGAGTAATAGCATTTTGTCAAAAGATATAATAAAAAATATTCAGTTATTTTAAAAACATTTATATATCACAAACATTTTACAGGACTTTCAGTAAAATAATAATGATTTTTGTTAAATTCTTTCAAAATCCTTATGCATCCATTTTACATGCTAGACAGTGAAATAAATGTTAGGTATATAAAACCATCAGGGGACCAGCACAGTGGCACAGTGGCTTAAGATGCTGTTTGTATTGCCAGCAACTTACATGAAATGCTGGTTCAAGTCCAGACACTCTGATTCTAACACAGTTCCCTGCTAATGTAGTCGAAAAGGCAGTGGTTAACAGCCCACATGCTTCTGCCCCAGCCACCCTGCTGGAGACCTGAAGCAATTCCTTCCTCCATACAGCATCCCAGCCCAGCTCCCACTGTTACAGCCATTTGGAGTGAATCAGGGGATGAACAATTGCTCTCTCTTCTCTCCTTCTATCTCTTTGACTCTGCCCTTAGAAATTTTTTTGATAAAAATTAAAACATCAGAAGACCCCTAACTTCCCTATGTTTTACACTCCTACCATAGAAAATTTTTAAAGACACATTTTATTCTTGTAACTTTGCGACAAAATCCAAACAAGATCCTTCTGAATAACTAGAAATAAGGAAGGATCCCAGCAGAGTAGTTTTATATTTTGGATAAAGGAAAATAGTATTCTTAAGTAGCTGCTGCATGCTCAGGTTCCACAGTAAGAGCATGTTCTTGGGAAACTAAATCTTTGTTTCTTCATCCATATGGATAGAGATGTACCATAGAATTGAATGAGATAATGTTTCTTAGGACTTAGAAAAGTATAAGCACGGTATTATAAACCCAAAAACAGCTAGCTAATTTAATGCTGTGCTAGAGGCAGCTAAGAAGGTTTTATGATTATCAAATCTTCAGGAATTTTCACAAGAAGATTTTTAAAAGCACTCATTATTAAATAGCCATCATGGTGACAACATTTATATTACAGAAATTGGCCAAAAAAAAAACCCTGTAGCATCTTCAATCATAAAAAGGAATGAAATATTGTCATTTGCAACAAAGCGGATAGAACTGAATGGAAGACATCACATTAAGTCAAGTAAACCAGACACAGAAAGTTAAACTTTGCCTATCCATTCTCATTAATGGAAATTAAAGAAGCTTTAGAAGAAATTCATGCTGAACTTAAAATAGAGACGGTAGGAAGGAAAAAGTATGAGGTTGTATAATAGGTACCAAAAGCCATCAGATAAAAGTAACAAGTTGCAGTGTTCCATAGCACACTATTGTGGTTATAGTTCACAATAACATATTATATTCTGTGAAAAGATTGGATGAAAGGAGTTGCTAGGCTCCAATAAGATAGCTTCCTTGTTGATTGGTTTACACTGTGAACATCTGTGGCAATACTGCACTGCACCACGTAAAAATTTACAAATATTAGTTATCAATCAAAAACTGAAATAAATATGGTGGCAGTGCCATAGCACAGCAGGTGAAGGCTCTGGCTACAGTTCTGGCTTTCCCACTTCAATCCAGATCCCTGTCATTGGCCTGGGAAAGCTGAGGAAGTGCTGTACATCTGGGGGAGACCCGGAAGAAGCTCTTCAATCCTCACTTTGGACCGGCCCAAATCTAGCCATTGTAGTCATTTGTGAATCAACAGATGGAAGATCTCTGTCTCTCCTCTCTGTAACTTGCCTTTTCAAATAAAAATAAATAAGTGGTTTTTAAAATATTCACTTATTTTATTATTCTGTGATACATTTTTAAAAGGGAAAAGAAATTCACAAACATAACTAGTTATGCAGTTCACTGAGAGCATAGTCATCTAAACATTCACTTCTTACTTGGAAAAACAACACTGCTGGAAAGCCCTGAGGACTGAGGTTAAGAAATTATACCTGTGAGGCATCCCTCAACAAAGTAGCCAGACAAACCTGTGGCCCTGGGAGAGAAGCAAAGAAGGCACCCGACTGGACATATCCAGGAATCAGGAAATGCGGGAGAGGGGCAGTGGACTGGCATCACAAAGAAAGGAGGATGCCATTAGTGATGAAGTGATTATTTGTACAAGAGAGAAAAAAAAAATGGAAGAACTACTTGAAAGATGTGAAGACACAGGAGTCCAGAAAACATTGACCCTAATGACCTTAAAAGTAGTAGGTCTAGAAGGATTAGGGTATGAGAGAAAAAAAAAAGTGTGGGCTGCTGAAAGAAGCTGGGAGCAGAAGCAGGCATTTCTAAGGTAGAAGTATCCTGGATAACAATGAATGTTTGAGTCAGAACCAATGTACTTCAGAGTTAAATCCTGTATTAGTCCACTTTCCAGCACTACAACAAAATACTGCAGGCAGCCTGAATTTATCAAGGAAAGAAACGCATTTAGCTTATGGTTCTGCAGGTTTAAAGTCCAAAATCAGATGGGTTCCTCTGCATGCATCACTGCTGATGTCCCTCCTGCAGGCAGAGTTCCAGGAAGGCATAGGTCATCACATAGAAAAGACAGAGAGTGTGCACACAATCTGCTAATATCTCTATCTACTATAATTTTTTCTTCTTATAAACACAAAGGAATCCAATCATAGAGGCCCCACAGTCATCACCTAAAAGGTCTCACTTCTAAACAAAAGTTAGGTTAAGTTTTCATCTTCTCAGTACCATTAACTTGGTATCATGGACTTTAGCCTCTGAGATGAGTTTGGGGGCCAGGTCATTATAATGATATCGGTCCTCTAAAGCAAGCAGTCACATGGCTGAATATTATTATGAATAAAGAATGCGGAAAAGATACAAGTGTGATTTTTCCCAGGTGATCAGAGACATATCTGGAGGATTTTCAAAGAAAGAAACAGATTGAAAGGCTTGAAGCAAACTAGCAATGTTGGTTACAATTAAGCATGTACTTTTCTTTGGAGACACTTCTTTCTTTACAGGAGACACCACACACTTGGCTATGTTAGCATCATATGTCTATGTGAAAAATGAATTTTGTGGCCTATAGTGATGTAGTAACTAAGATAAGATCTAAAACCGATCTAAGAACCAGTTAGATAGTAGTAAGAGAATCTGCAAGCAGAAGATGTCATCCTAGCTTCACTTGTGAGAAGGAAGAACAATGTTGGATGGGAAGCATCAACAAAGCATAGTGGCTAAAGGAATCTTGGAGCAGATCCTTGATAGAAATCCAACTTTGCTATCTTCCTTCTAAAATTCCTGAACCATCCTTTTGGGGGAGATATAAACTTTTTAAAGCCCTTATTCAAATTCTGAAACATAAAATTTCTGATAGCATATTAACTGTCAAATTTTCTCTCGTCCTTAGAAAAGTAAGTAGATTGTCATAATCCCTCTAATAGGAAAAATCTTTGCAAGTTGAAAGCAAGCATCCTTCTAGTTGCTTAAAGTGGAGAATTCCTCATTCCAGAAGAGGCCTAACCAATAGAAGCTGGGATTGAGACAGCTTATCATCTCTTAACGTCACAAGGATCCCTGTTCCCACTAACCCTAGCAACCAATATGTAAGCATAGTAACAGCAGCTGGTACACCGGAACACCATTGTTTAAAATAAATACTCTTACCAGTTGGCATTTGAAAGTGATACTTTTCTTTCCATCATTTAAAGTGTAAGTGTGAATATATCTTAAGAACATGCCAAACAAATGAAAGGAAAAGCTACTTGGAAAGGTATATAAATCAACAGAACACACTAACTTTTCAAAAGCGATTTATACTTTGTTTTTAACCACCACCAGAAATTGCACTCTGCTCTATGCTGGAAGACTTTTCTGTAAGGCTTTTAAAAGCTAGGATTGAATGACAACCTACAGGAAAGTCATTTTGTATAACCTCTTTCTCCAAGTGTTTAGGCAGTATCTACCACGTGCTAGGAGCCACAGGGATATTAACATGGCAAAAATAAAGTCTTAAGGGAAGTACAGACCCTTACATGTTGAGAATATCATAGGAACTCTTGAGTTCAAATCTGGACTTTACTTCAGGTCCAGCATGAGGACTTGGTTTCTAATGTGGTAACCACATCAGTAAAGAACTCATTCCATGACCAATTGTGGGCACCAGAAATATAGCTCAGAGGGCTAGAGTGGCCTCCAAAAGAAACGACATATTTGTGAAGACCTTCAACCATGAGAATGACCCATCCAGAGATCCAGAAAAGGATTCTACCATACAGACATTATCTGTATGGAAAGTAATACAATGGGAAACCTAACACAGATGTGAAGGAGGTAAGCTGCAGAACCAGGGACAACAGAGACAAGCATTTCTCTTCTCTGCAATATGAGAGTAGACCCATAAAAGAAAGTTAAACTTTGCTTGTCCATGCTGTCTGTACACTTTTTTAAAGCATCCTTGAGTCATCATGTTGCAGGAAGGCAGGACAGTGTAATGGAAGAGTCAGGCCAGTAGCCCTGCGTCCAGATTCTGATTCCAGTCCTCACTGACTTACAGCAAAGTGAGTTAACCTCCCCTAAAATTGGAATGGCAATTCCAGTCTTAAAGCACCAAGTACAACTGTTGATGGACACATAAATAACACAGTACTCTTGGAAAATAGTATGGAGGTTTCTCAATAAAAGATAAAAACAGAATTCAGCAACCCAGGCTTGTACACAAAGCAGATGTGATTAGCGTATTGAACAGATATTTGTACTCCCATGATCCCAGCAGTCTTACTCACAGTTGTCAAGATATAGCAGTAACATCAATGGACAAGCAACACTTGATAATAGACATACAATGGAATATAACGCAGTCTTTAAAAAGATGAAACCCCTGTCATTTATAACAACCTAGGTTAAAGGATTTAAGGTTCAGAGAAATAAGTAAGACATGGAAAGACAACTGCCTTATTTCCTCACTTTTATAACTAACCTAAATAAGTCAAAAGTCGTAGAAATAGAACAAAATGTGTTTCTGAGGGTTAGTGAGAAGGGAAAAATGCAAGATGCTGGCCAAAAAAGACAGTCTTTTAGTTAGAAGATGAATACGTTCTGGGGATCTTATGTATGACATGGAGATCATAGTAAATATTCAATTGTTTTTTCTTGAAGCTTGCTAAGAAAGCAGATTGTAAGTGTCCTCAACACACACAAATTGATAGCTGTGGCTAGTGATGGATGCATTTAATTTCATTGTGGTAATCAGCATGCACTACATGTTGCTTATGTGTAACAAATCATCTTGTTGAACATTTTGAATACATATAATTGTTGCTTGTCAGCTAAGAATTTTAAAGGAAAGCGAAGTGGTCAATTCCAAAGCAAACTCCACCAACAAAGGTTGGCCTCAATTCCATTTTCTTCTGTGTGTGTGTGTGTGTGTGTGTGTGTGTGTGTGTCTGTATTGATATGCGACATTATTTTGGCTCAAATATTTTCACAAATAAGTTATTTTACTCCTTTTAAATGAAAAGGCACCAAAAGCTATCCCTACTTACCCAAACTTTACTTTAAAATTGAAGTTTGAGGCAATGAAATATAGCTGTGCAATTTTTTCCCAAAAGCAAACTGATAATCTTTGAAATTTCTATCCTTAGCATTTTCCTCTTTACAATTAAACCCCATTTTATCTATTCTTCTTATTAGTGATCTGTATAGATACTTACTCATGTATATATTTACTTAGGCATTTATTATTTGAAAAGCAGCATATAAGAATGGGAGAGGGAGGGTTTCCATCTGTTTTATGAAATAGCTTGGTCATGAGAATCAGGAGACAAGCACCACACCTGGTATTGCACATGGGTGACATAAACTCAGTATTTGGCCATCCTCCCTTGCATTGCCTTGTACATTGGTGGGAAGCTGGACTGGAGGCAGAACAGCCAGGACGCAAATCAACTTTCAGTATGGGCTGCCAGAGGCTCAAGGGATAGCTTAACCAGCTGTGCTACAACCCCAGAGCCTTCTTAACTCTACATTAATAAAGACTAAATACAAGTGAATGCGATTCAGAATGTCTCTGGGATAGACATTATGTATAGATATTGCGAGTTAAATGCAAGGGTGAGCACCAACCACAGCTGCCTTCCAGATAGCAATTCATAAGGAGGAGCACAGCACATGTGGTTCTAACACAGGGCAGCAGCAGTGTGAATAGAGATTTGCTAAGTAAACACCACAATGCCAGGAAGGGTTAAAGCGCTGTTCCTTGGAGGACGCTGACAGGTGGGAACAGGAAGCAAGCCAGGGTTGCTGGGAGGAAGGATTGTGTAGGTGGTCAGGTCAGCAGGGGAGAACACAGACACCTGCTGGAGGCAGAAACCAAACAAGGAAAAGGCCAAGAAAGGGCCTGATTAGGCAGGAGAGTAGGGGCTGCTGAGGAAGATATCTGAGAAAGAGAAATGAATATTTCTGTTTTTAAACCAGAAACTTTATTACATAGAACAGTTTAGGGGACAGTTGTGGAAGTTCTTTTTATGCAGGATTTGGACCATGGCCTCAAATTATGTAGGGTAACATACCACATCTGTTCCAGTAGCCTGAATTCAGGTCAGGTGACGAAGGATCAAAGCACACAGGGAGAAGTCCCCTTTTCCTCTCTAGTCATGATCTAGTTTGGGTTCATTCTAAGATCTTTGGAAAGAATATTCCTAATCAGCATGGACCAGCTAGACCTGGTGTGAAATACCTACAGGACTGCAATGTCCACGTGGCAAGCACAGTTGTTGCAATTCCATTACTTTGATGGATGTTTAGGACTCCCAGTCCTATTTCAGGCTTCTCTGAATAAAGACAAAAACTTTGTCTCACTCATTAATTCTTTTTCTCCTCTGAAAAGTCCAATCTGGATTCTTTATGAAAGCTTCAAAACACTTTGAAGGAAGGAATATGAATAGCAGAAAAATAACAGTGGAGACAGTTGGCAGGATTTGAATAATTTTTCAACTTTCTGCAGCATATGCAGAGAATAGCCAAATAAAAGTATCAATCATGGTGTGCCTCCTGAGAGTTCTGTTGAAAGAAAAATCATCATCTCAAATCTTAGCCCAAAGGTGGGTCATAAATAAGTACCTATATATTCTGAAGTTACAATTTCCAAGGTTGTTTCACCACCCTAAGGAGGATATTTTAAAAATATCTCGTTAACAGTTCCTGGTACAGAGAGCTTATGGAAAACCCCAAATCAACTAGACAATATCTGTATTTATCATTTATTGTTGATGCAGAGATGGAAATACATACACACTCTGCCACTGGGAAAAATGAATAGAATTCGTATTTTTCTTATGCTGCTAAAACCATTCTTCATGGGTTTTGTGAATAAGCCTGACACTAACCCCTAGCATATGGAGCCATCAGAATAGCACTTCCCAAAGATTCTAATGAGTATCTTACTAAGTCATTCATCATCTTAATGTGGACACTGAATTCTAGAGTAGTCAAATAACTTAGTGCCCACATAGCCAGGCATGCAGAGACCCATTCAAAATGAGTAATCACTGGCTCCAAAGGTATGACACCTGCAGAATTCTGTTTTTGCAGTTAGAATGGACCCAAATCATCTTGCTCTGCAGCTTCTGACTTGGATTTCTAAGTGTGACTCTTATGCCAGCAACTGGACCCCTTGATTCTTGGATGTTTCCTGCATTAGTATAACTTTCCCCTAAGAAAATTATTATCTCAGAGAGGTTTCTTCTCATCCTGCTTCTCTCCCACCTCGTTACCTCAAAGGGGGATTGTGGTAAGAGAAAGAATTCTTTTGCATTGTAACTACTGTGTTAGTAGTCTAAAAGGCTACCCAAGAATAATAGGCTTTTAAGCTCCAAAAGCTAATTTGATGGCAGAATAATAAACAGAGGAAAGGAAAAATGGAGAGGGGAAAGATTTAGGCTCTCTGTTCGTTGAGATTTCCTTTTCAAAAACTATCTGCTCTTTACTTCATGTATAATTCTTCCAGAAAAATCTACTACTTGCACAGTCAACAGTGACCTACAAGAACTGAAATTCGTTTTCTGGCCATCCACTGGAACAGGAGAAAACCAGAGCAAGAAACACAATTGTGGCATCTACCACCTACTCATCCTTAACCCACCCTGTGATCTCTAGAGAAAGACTGATGCTCACCAAGTTGGCTGACTGGAGCAAGTCTGGCTTCCCAGATACGTTCCCAAAAGCTTCAAGGATAATCTTTTGTGCCTGACCAGAATTTTCAGAATACATACTGATACCATATCCATGTAGGAGAACAACTGGACAGTTTATGAGTGGCCATTCTATTAAGCAAATATTCACAAAGCATTCAAAGTCATTCTAGTATGTACTCCAGCATATATAGAGAATACACCATTTAACATAAATAACATCTGGAAAGTAATCAACCAAATAAGAAAAATTGTTTAAGTCATTGCCTACTAAGTGACCCATATAAAAAGGATCCTTAAATATAAAAAGCTATTATTTTCATGCCATACAATGGTATAACATCAATGGACTTCATTATATGGTGTTGAAATAGCCATTCAATGAGATGGTCCTACAGAAACACCCACTTATTTTCAACCAACTACAGAAAGAATTCTAGGAATAAGCTAGAAACAGAATGAGTAAACCTTCACAACCTAAAAACATAGGACTCTTACAAAAGAAATCCTACATTCATTGCACAGTTCTCCAAAGCAAAAATAGTAATAATAGTAATAATAATAAATTAATTAAAACATGAAGCTAGTACTCAGGAAACTCTCTACATTGAATGATGTTATAGCAATTAAACTGAAAGGAAAGCAAAACTGCAGATACAGAGACAGCATTGTAATTAGAAGCATATTAAACATTTTAGTTATTTAATTAGAATTTTTTTTACATGTTCCAGGCATGAATTCAGTCACTTGAGAAACACCTTCGTCTTCCTGAAGGCCAGTGGAGGATGTTCCACCCCGAATGCTAAGTTCTACACTGTGAGTTCCTTTCCTCTCCTAAGTCTCAAAAAAAAGCAATTCTTCCCTTTATTAGTAGTTACTTATTGTTCTTTTAAAAGAGGTATAAGCCTGATGTCTTTATGTCTTTAGATCCAATCACTGGCCAACACAACAGCAACATACATCTTTCATACTAACAGACAATATTTACCTGAGTTAACTAGATAACCAACAAGCCAATTTCAATCATATTTTTTGTAAAATCAATATCCCTATCTTACTGAAAAATATTTCACATTCAAGATGTGAAGAAAATTGTAATAATCTCCCAAGTACCCATTACTCATGTTTAACTATCACAACTCTCGTTAAGAATTTCCTGCATATCATACATATTATCTCACTCCTACCACTTCTCTTTCCTCTTCCTTATTCCTTACTCATTTTACTCCATCTATATTGTTTTGTAAATAACTAAAAATAAAATAATTTTTAAAGTAAATTTTTAAATTATTTTTAAAGCAAATCCCAGACATCAGATCTTCACCAGCTGTTTCAATATACATCAATAAAGCAACATGGAAGTTTTTCCAATATTTTTTGAATAAATACATTATGATTATTACAACTAAGAAAAGTAACTATAATGTTTTGGTCTCATCTAGTATTTATCAGGATTTTAACTGATTGCTCGAGTTGGGAATCTAACAAGGACCACAGGTTGTGTTTGGTTCTGATCTCTCTTATATCTTATTTAATATACAATAGATACACCAATACATCATTCCCTTTAAAAGTATTTTGGTCAATCGATTAATTGAGTCAGTTGTCTTATGAATATCACATGTTCAGTTTTTCTATTGGCTTCATTATGAGGTCATTTAACTCGCTGTATTTCTTGTCATTGTAAATTAGCGATAATGACTTGATTAAATTTGAATCTTTCTATTTTTACAGGAACTTGTCAGAGGTAGTGCTGGGCATGTTACGATGAGATATATAAGAAGATTACAGTCTAAGTACTGCTTGAGTTCAGGTCATGACAACCTGACACCTCCCTGGTGTAATTTACCATCAATATTTTTTGTGGTTTCATCTATTCATGATCTTATTAAATCATGATCTGCTATTTCTCTGTAATTGTAAACTGTTTTTTCTAATTATACCATTTTCCACATATTTATTACTGAGAATGTTATAAAGAAAATATTTTTCCTTATTAGCTAGATGTATTTGATTGTCCAAATATACAGCTGAGATTGGAAAAAAAAATCTGCTTAATTCTTTCAAATGAATTACATTTTGAAAATAATATTTTGTCCTATTTAAAACAGTGATACACAATAAGTTCTTTTTTATGGTTTCATGATGAGTTCACAGGTTTTAGGTATTTATTCTGTCTCTACAATTGTATTTGTTTTCCTTTTTTTATCTTTGGTCAATGAGAGCCTCTGTTATCTGTTGACACCATTCTGTTAATCTGGATCCTCATCCCTGAATATCTGCATATTTTCTTCCCCAGACATAGAATAAGTCTTTGCTCTATGTAACCCTGGTTCCTGAAACAATGGAATGGTATTGGGAGACCACAATGAAGCCATACTCATTATTGTTGAGTATTACTGCATCTGTGTCTTTTCACATCACCAAATAGAAACTGATACTACATACTTTCAAAAGAAGCATAAATTTTAGGTTTACATTGCTACATTTCAAATGTAATAATACATGTAGAAAAGTCTCATTTATTGAGCTTAATACACACTTTCTTTTCTTATATCTGAAAATTATGCTTCCTTACAATAGAGAAATGATGTTTGTGTAAACAGCTATGAATTAAAATACTACAAAATATTTCTAATATAACTAATGTCAATGTCATTTGCATGTAGGGTTCAAGTTTTTCTTGAATACTAAATTGGGTAATATTTTTTGCAGATAAATGTCTAAATTATAATGTTCTATAGTCACTTAAAATTATTACTTTTCTTTGTAGTTATAGCACACCCGATTAGATTCATTTATGCTAGTATTAAATTTTTCAGAGATTGCCTTTTTTACTCACTATTATCTCACTATTATCTTGGAATATATACTATTCTATGTACATATCTGAAAAAGAAAAGATATATTTAAATAGGGTTAAATTTTCTTCAACAAATGAAGCTTGGAGAAATGGAACTATATGTGCAGAAGTATGAAACAAGACTATCTTACACCCTACACACAAATCATCTCTAAATGGATTGGGAATCTAAAACTGCAACCAGATACCCTAAAATTGCTATAGGAAAACACCAGAGAAACTCTGCAAGACGTAAGTGTAGGTAAACCCTTCTTGCAAAAGACCCCATAAGCACAGGCAGCTAAAGCAAAAAAAGAAACAAGTGGAATTATATGAAGTTAAGAAGATTTGGCATGGCGAAGGAAACTGGCAACAAAGTGAAGAGGTGACCAACAGCAAATGGGAGGAAATATTGACGAACTGTGCAACTGAAAGGATTAATATCTAAAATCTAGAGTCAGAGAAAACAACAACGAAACAAACAATCCAGTTAAGAAATGTACAGAGGAAATGAACAGGCATTTTTCAAATGATGAGGACCAAGTGGCCAACAGACACATGAAAAAATACTCAGGATTATGACGCATCAGGGAAAAGCAAATAAAAACCAAATGAGATTTCATCTCAACCCAGTTAAAGTGACTACCATCTCAATAAACAAATAAACACGTGTTGGAGAGGATAGTGGGGTAATTTGCCATATATATTGTTGATGAGAATGTAAACTAGTAAAATCATTATAGAGAACAGTTTTTAAGATTCCTCAGATATCTGAAAACAGATGTATGACACAGCCTTCCCACTCAGGGAAATTTACCCAAATGAAATTAAATCAGCATACAGCAGAGTGACTTGTACGCCCATGTTTATTATGGCATGGTTCGCAATCACTAAGATGTGGAATCCATCCAGACATCCATCAATGGATAGCTGATTAAAGAAAACGTGGTCTCTGTCTCTGTATTTATCTATCTACTATAGATTATTATTCATCCATGAAGAAAGAATGAAATCTGATCTTTTGAAACATAATGAATATAACTGGAAACCATTACACTAACAAAATAAGCCAGTCCCAAAAAGACAAATATCACATGCTCCCTGATCTGTGGCCACTAACACACAGAGTACCAAGATAAATGCAATTTCTTATGAGCAAGATTGACATTTCAAGATCTGATTATTGTTTGCAACTTTTGTCTACACGCTTGAGGAGTAGTGGGGGCTTTTCCTTCTTAGTGTGTGTTGAAATAGTCATCTAATGAAGTATTTAGCCTGTGATTGTGACGTGACTTGAAAGCAGAAGGAAGGAGGCGGATGTGTGGAGAATGCCGGCCGGACAGCGAGTAGTACAGGAAGAAACACTTAGCTCCTAAATTGGTATTGTGAAATTTGTTCACTGTGTATACATAAAGCAAATTACCGAAAAAATAATAAAGAGGTTTCATTTCCAACATAATCTACTCCACTAGGTCCCCTCTATATATACACAAGTAAGTATCTGCATTAGTTCTGATCATTTGCTAGGTTTTCTTCCTGTACTGTCTGTTTTATGTCTTATTTCTCTTTCAAATTGGCTTCAATGGGAAGGTTACCCAAAGTGCTTAGTTCTCCTTTGTTAAATCAATTGTCTTCTTCATGGGTTTGTAAGTTAAAAAAAAATATGACCAACACAGTTGCATTCGTTATGTTTTATATTAGGAGGTATCTGTTAAGTATAGCTTCATTGAATTGAATATCTTTTCTTAGTTCCACAGCCTGGTCTCCAGTAATTTACTCCTTGGGGGCTAAAGAGAACACAGTGCTACATGGCAAGGCTACCAAAAACTCTGCCTCTCTGTATCCTGTACTTTTGAAAACATATTTCCAATTGGAAACAGGTCATCACCATTTATCTCCTTTTTTGCTGTTCTTTGAGGTATGTAGCATCTGAAATATTGAGTCGTTCATTCAAGAAATGTTCACGTATTAACTGTTCAAAGACCTAGGATCCAAACAAATAAAGCCAGGAATAGTCCCTGACCTTAGATGAAGGTATTTAAATTTTATTCTCAAATTTTAAATTTGTTTGAGATCAATCAATTGCATTCAATCACTTGTTCCCTCTCCAAATGCCTCCAAAGGTTGGGTGGGACTGGACCAAAGGTGAGAGTTCAATCCATGTCTTTCATATGTGTGTATTAATCCAGTTACTTGAGCCAGCGTTTCTAACAGGGTCTGTATTAATAGGAAGCTGGATAGAAGAACCAGAGCTTGGAATCAAACCCACACACTCATATGAGAAGCTAATATGAGATATCTATACACCTCATAGGGTTTCAATGAGAGAAACAAACAGTAAACAAGTAAAATGGTATCATTAATGACAGTTGTGATAAACCAGATGAAGTAAAGGAGTTTGTAGTTGGTAAGGACTTCTACAAAGAGCTGCCATTTAAGCAAACAATTTAAGTATTTAAGTTGATACTGTTGCAGGGTGCGATCGAGATCGCACCAGACATGTCTAAGTTTTACCAAGGAGTCTTTAAACCAAGCTTGGTTATAATAGAGCACAATAGCAAATAGAGCACAATAGCAAATCATACGGCAATCCAACCAATCATAATCCCCAAAGGAACAAACGGTCATTATCCTTAAATCCATCCATTAAGCTAAAGACCTATGTCCCAGCTTCCACAACAATATGTTATCCTGAGAGACATGCAACAAATAACCTGGACACACTCACACAGAACCTGGACACACTTACAAAACTGCAGACATTCACCTTTCCCTGGCTTCTCTGCCCACATTCCACTATTGCTAGGCCTCACCCCTCCTAGAACTCCTGACAGCACACAAACCAGAAACAACATTATCATAACCGTTGCCCCATCTAAGCAGTATGCAGGGACCATGCCCTGGGGAGTACCTGTCCTGGGACAGCCAAAAGTCGAGGTGCCAGAGTAATAGAAGCACCTGGCCAGAAAGAGAGTGAGAGCCCCTGTTTCATGGGCCTTTTAAAGGGGCTTGTGAGGAAAGTGGTTACACAACAATGCAATACCACCCGTCTCAGTTGATAGGTGATTCACAGGTGGGCAGGAGTAAATACCCAAGCGTTGTGGGCTAAGGAGTTGATTAGTGCTCGTTGGGATGGGTAGGAACAGGAACTGGGCTTGTAGCTAAAAATGCCTAGACTGATTGGACTTGTCTGCATCCAATATCCTGGCTAAATTAGGACGTGGGGGAAGAGGTTGCAGATGGAATTATCATTGCATTGCTGTTAGGACCCTTCTTCAGGACAGAAGGTAGGGAACACAGCCAAATTTCATTTGCCCACTGTCAATGGGTGCTAACTATCACTGGCTGTACTCCATAACAATCCTCAGGTGAGCCTGCTAGGTGGAGAAAAGTAAGAACATTCTAAACAGGGAATAGAATATGTGAAGACTCAAAAATAAAAGCAAACAAAGAAAGTAGTTTTGTAGCTCAGGGAACTGACTGAAGGCTGGTATGACCAAAGCAGTGTGAAAAGACAATGATCAAATCGTATGATAGGACCATGGAGTTAGAACATAGGGATCGGGAAGGAAGAGAATCAATGATGGCTTCCAATACCCTCTCTTGCTCACCTGGCTAGTGAGTTGCAGACACAGGGAGGTTTGATGTAGGGGGAGGTCACTGATATTTCAGAGAGGGAAGTGGGGGTAGTGATACTCTGACCAGTAAATGGGAATGCCTTCACAGCAGAGACCACTTTATGGCACTGCCAGTTCAGATTTTGAGTATGCTTTGTGAGCTAAAGTACGTGTCAGTCCTTGGTGTTATATCCTTCACTGATTCTATTCTTTGCTCACAATTCTCTAAGAGCATGACGCAAGGTGGTCTATCAGTCTGCTTTTCATTGTGGAGGTGCATTTTCTGATGTTAATGGAAAATTAGATAGAGGTGCATCGGGGGATATTAGCTAGGCATCATCTTAAATGAAGTGTATTATTCTTTTAGGTGATACTGTTGAAGGTGGCTTCATTCATGCGCAGGAGTGTGGCTGAGATTTTGGTTATAATGCTGATATTTTTTCCTTTATAGCCAGTGCATATACTGTCCTTACTTTGCACAGGAACTTGAATACCTATAGTATGATTTCCAGTAGTTTTATTTCAAGTAATATACCTCACAGTGGAACTGAGAAGATTAAGTAAGAAACAATATATCACATCTGGCACATCAAAATTTTTCTTTTTTCTTCTATTTCTCTTTTCCCTCTTTTTCCTTAGGCTCTATCAAGGATAGTTTCACAGGCTCAGACATTGAGCCTGCATGAAGTCCTGTTTCAAATTTAAAGCAACTTAATATTTTCATTTACTTTCCAGTTTCAATTTTGAAATGTTTGTTAATTAATTGTACAAGTATCAGAGCATACAAAAACCAAGGCTCAGAGCTGGGCCACCTTTAAGTTCTACCTGATATGTGATACATGAAACTAACAGAACAATCTAAATTCCTGTGACTCAGAATCTCCACTCAAAAATGAAGATAATTGTGGCTTCAACTTACATGAGTGCTGTGAAAATGGAAAAGGTCAAAATACATAAAACACTCAGAATGACACAGCATATGACAATTTATCTATTTTAGCTATTCATGTAAGTGCTATTAAATTAAATTGATTTATAATTTAATGCTATAGTTATGTTTTCTATAACTACTGAATGCATTACACAGTGTTAAATAGAATGACAAATAAACTAGAAGATATATAAAACCAAATGAAGACAAAATAAAAGTTATTTTTAATGTTATCCTCTATAATACAAACTGCCAAAAGATACTAAGCAATACTTGTAAAATTTTTTGATGTCATAAGGACTAAAGTTATATCCAGCCCAGCTAGAATTCCACAAATGTGGAAATAAAAAAAAAAGCACTACAAGAATTCATTCTCTGATATTCAAGTAAATGATCTGTCTTAAAAATTAGAATAGGAAATATAATGCAGGATGGGTCATTTGGCATGATGATTCAATCACCGCTTGGGATACCTTGATCCCACCCCAAAGTATGTGTGTTCAAGTCCCAGGCTGGCTCCACATTCCAGATGTCTAGTCACGTATGCCCTGAGGGGCAGCGGGCAATGGCTCAAGAAGCTGAGTCCCCACTACCTAACAAGACAGACCCAGACTGAATGTCTGAGTTCCAGGCATTTGTGAAGCCCTAGAAGACCCTTGGAAGATGATGTGGGGAAAAGGCTTTTTCACCCTCTTTTCCCACCCCTCACTCTGCCACTCAAATAAATAAAATTGAAATAATAAAAAATACTACTACCACTAAGAAGTTATAAACGTAAGTGCAACAATAAGAAACTGTAGTATAAGCAATGATGAAATATAAACTACTAAAATATATATATATATCAAATCCAACTGTCACTTAAATGTCATAAAAATGAATCCAAATGTGAAAGAAATGGTTCTTTAAATCACATTTTAAAGCAAAATTAAGACAAGGCATGGAGACAACTGTTGCATTCGTCAGACTGAGGACCGGATGAGCAGCACTACACGCCGTTGTTCAGAGAGGCCCAGAGAAGCAGGAAGTGAACGAGCAGCCATTCCTGAGACAGTTACTGTAATAACATGGGAGAAAAGAGCGGGAAGAGGGAGAGAGGGAAGGGAGGGTATGGGCGGGGGCACCAAACACCGACAAAACTATGTCATGGAAAATAATAACAATAAAAATAAAATATAAAAATTAAACACTGCAATGGTTAATTAGAAAATACAATAGCACCGATTAATATAATTGCTGATGTTCAAAATATTCCAAGTAAAGGACACATACATAAATGAAAATTTTAAATAAAATATATGAACTAATCTTTCTAAAAGGTTTGTTTGTTTTTATTAGAAAGGCATATTTGGGCCCGGCGCGATGGCACAGTGGTTAAGGTCCTCACCTTGCACGCCCGGAATCCCATATGGGCGCCAGTACTAGTCCTGGCGGCCCCACTTCCCATCCAGCTCCCTGCCTGTGGCCCGGGAGAGCAGTCGAGGACGGCCCAAGGCTTTGGGACCCTGCACCCGCGTGGGAGACCCGGAAGAGGCTCCTGGCTTCGGATCGGCATAGTATCAGCCGTTGTGCTCACTTGTGGAGTGAATCATCGGACGGAAGATCTTCCTCTCTGTCTCTCCTCTCTGTATATCTGCCTTTCCAATAAAAATAAAAAATAAATAAATCTTTTAAAAAAAGGCATATTTACATAGAGGAGAGACAGAAAGATCTTCCATCTGCTGGTTCACTCCCCACAAGGCAGCAGCGCTGCAGCTGACCTGAATCCAGGAGCCTGGAGCTTCTCCTAAGTCTCCAACATGGATGCAGGGGCCAAGGGGCCATCCTTCGCTTGCTTGCCCTAGACACAAGCAGAAAACTGGATGGGAAGTGGAGAAGCCTGGACACAAACCCCATCTCCCTCTATATGGAATGCCACCCTTGGAGGCGGAGGATTAGCCAGCTGAGCTATGGTGCTGGCCCCCATGAATTAACCTTAAACAATTCACTGCTACATCTCAGGAAATAAGCTCTAGAATTAAGACAATATTGTATCATTAAATCTATCAAATAACCACAGAAGAATGAATGTGCTATGTTTTAAATATATATAAGAAGACTGTTTAGAAATGTGTTAGAAAGTTTTCTCCAAGTTTCAAGGAGTGTGTAATTATTATTCCATGTAATATTAGAGGGAAAATTGGAAAGCTTCTCATTTTACAAAGCTGGCTTGGCTCTGACTCAGAACTTGACAAAAACATCAAATAATAAATGAATGTCATCCCAGAAGAAGAGATGTTAAAACTTAAATAATAACATACTATAAAAACAAAATAGAACTAAAAAACAACTTAAAAAGAAATTACCCATTAAAACTAAACTGCAATTATACCATAAAACAGGACTGTTTCATTGTCAGAATATAATTCATTACTGCAAGTAGGAATAATAACAGAAGCCACATTATTCAGATTGGATTTCTGAGTCAGCCAACTGAGATGATTAGAAAGAAGGAGACACATCTATTATTATTTGCAGCTTAAGACTTAACATATTTATGAACCCAAAAATAATTAACTAAAAGCTGTTAAGTACAACAATGGATTTTATCAGGGCTAAAAGATAGAATCAACATAAACCATTTCTTCCTTTACTCTCCTGGTAACCAGTTGGAGCTGCAAAAAGGAAATAAGCAATTCATCTGCCTAGGAATCATCTTGGATCCTTGACTCCACCTGACTACAGATCGGCTCAGCCTCACCTTTTGCGGCAACTTGGGGAGTGAATCAGCAGACAGAAGATCTTTCTGTCTCTCCCTCTCTCTGTAAATCTGCCTTTCCAATAAAAAATATATAAATCTTTAACAAAATTCAAAAAATATTTTCATACATACCTGCCTATATCCATAGGCATCTATATGCTTTTACCTATATATACTATGCTCCTAGCTGGAAAGAATATTATAAAGACATTAATCTTACATCTATTTATAGTTTTTCCACAGTTTTTAGACAGTTTTATACCTGCCATAATGGATAGATTTCATTTATGCAGAAGCCTCATTTCCAGTTTTCTGTAAATGCGTTTTCACTGCTCTTTATTGTAAATGCTTTTTGTTCCACTGACAAGCTCAGATAATACAGGTGCTTACGAAGATGCTCAGTGTATGTACAGCAGAGTAAGCAAATTCAAAATTGTACTTTTCAAGTTCTTAGCACTGAACGTTTAACATATTTTACTCTTGTTTTTTTTTAAAAAAATACCTATTTTAGGCACATATGTGGAAGCCTATATATTTATAAAGCAAGTCCCTTAGAACCAGTCCAAGAATAAATAATTTATTGGATCCCAACATATTTTTAGCCAGTCTCTTCCATCCATAGTCTTTAAAATGGAATTCTAAAGGATGTGCTTCTCTACCTTAATTTCCAATTGGCCCAATTGGTTTCATTGGTGAAGATGACAGACATTTGCATAACCCAACACTTACTTTCAAGAAAGACTATGAATTGGATGACGTAACATCTAAAAAGGCTCTATGGCATTCGGTAGATGCCTGTGACCACTGCACCAAATCCGCCCAGCCACAAATGGTCTGCTTGTCATGTGGGGAACTTAGTTAACAAGTGCATATGTGGATTACTTGTTTTCAATCTCTTTTCTGCTGGCACAAGTCAGAGGTGCTGTTCCAAGTGGGAAATGTGGGTACGAGCAGCAATTCACAAAGTGTCTGCAGCCTTTTTTTGTGTCTGTTGGTGGGACATTGGAAGATGGGCCTGGCACAGTTCATCTGTCACAAATGCTTAATGCCATCCCTGGGGACAGGAAGATCATGAGCCCAGAAAAACACAGCTTTTAGCTGCTTGATGCTGAAAATTTCAGGCAAAACTCCAAAAGCCCTCAAACCTAATGTCAAGTTGACAAAGTGCCAAAAACTGCTCTGGCATTAAATTTTCACTCTTTATTTTCCTTCTTCAGGTTAACAGCTTGTGAAAATAATAATGTGATAATGCCACCCTATGTTCCAAATACCTCACACGCCATCTTGTTATGCCTTGGCCTCCCTTTGAGTGTAATGAGAATTGAGCTGACTTAGGCATTGTACAGATAAGAAGCCCTGCAGGGGATGGTCTAATGACTGGGCCATGACCATACAGAGTGATCACATAGGCCCCAGGTCTGAATAAACAAGGCCAGGCATCATAGGAAAGGACCTGGAAAGTTCCACTAGTGTCAAAAAAGGCCAGACCAAGACTATCACAGGCCAGTAGACAAATTAGGGTAATAAACTGGTAAAAAATGTTTAAAAAAAGAATACACCCCAGGAGATGAAACAAGGCAGCACAACAAAGTAGCCGAGGCATGTGGCCAGCTGGAAACGACGGGAACCAGCACAGGCCAGCAGGGTAGGCTCATGACAGCAGGCACAGTGGAATACCATCTTCTTTCATCCTTTCCTCCATCCCTCCCCATCTCTCTCTCTTTCTCTTTTCCATGCATCTAAGCCTATTCACCGTAAGTACAGAACCCACTGTCGAAAACAATGGTAAAAAACAGCTCTTTTACTCCTAAATACTAAAAAACAACTGTCCTAGCTTTAAACAAATGATCTGAATTTATCCAGAGGAAGTGTCTTAGAGGAGCAAAGGACTTTTGGAATTGTACGGCCATTGCATCCAATGTCCAATGAGGTCGGTAGCATAGCCACACTGTTGCCCTATGGGTGTTCTTTTGCCTAGGGCTCTAATCAACGCATTTCCCTCCATCCCTTCTTGTTTTCTGACCCTGATTCTCCAGGCTTCTTGTTAATAAAGTGATCTATTCGCCACACTTATAATGAACTCCTTTTCAGCTGAGGTTAACGAGGCTCAGGTTCTGTTTTCAGAAACCTGGAAAAAATACCTGCAATAGGCAGTGGCCAAGTCTATAGAGAACTGGTATCAGGAGGCCCAAAGGGCTGGTGCTGGGTTTGTAGCAACAAAAACTATGGATCTGAGGGAAGAGTTGACCTGGTGGAAAACCAGGTTAGGCAGAAAGTGCTTAGTGCTCTAAAATCAGTTTCATTTTTATTTCCAACTGTCTCATAGGACTGTATTTCCTATTCTTCCATGCACTAGGTATAGCATGAAGCTTTGATTCAGACTAAAGAAATGTGAGTTGAGTGACATTTACCTCTTAAAAATCTAGATCATTAAAACTCCCCATGTGTACTGGTCTATACTCCTTTTTCCTCTGTGTTTTGTAGAGTGGCCTTGAAATCCATGTATTGAAGATGGCAGAATTCCCATAATCCTGTGTCACCCACCCTGCTGAATCATTCATCTGTCTAATACTGACAACTAATCGATGATTTTTTGGTGTTGGAAATTTGGCACAGCTCTTAGATGTTGCTTGGGACACATGTGCCCCGCTTCAGGATACCTGATTTGAATTTCAACTTCTTCACTTTTAATCCAGCTTCCTACTGATGTGTACCCTGAGAAGCAAGAGACCATGGCTCCAGAATCTGGGTCCTGCCACCCATATGGGAGACCTGGACTGAGTTCCAGACTGTGGTCTTCAGTGGGGCCCAGTCCTGGCTATTGATGGCATTTGAGGAGATAACCAGAACACTGAAGATCTCTCTCTTTCTCATTTCAAGTATAAATAAATTTAAGTGTTTTATATGGAAATATAAGCCATTAGGTTTTTGGGAATCTATTTATTATAGAATAATGTAAACATACCACGTGTAGTAAAAAAAAACCTATGTAATCAAGACTGGATTTAAATTCAGAGCAGGGCTAAGAGCAAGACTGAGGGGAAGTGGAGCCTTTGCAATCATGCTCTATAGCCTTAATTTTTTTTTTCTCGTTGAGAGAAAAAAATAAATGAGAATTGGGACAAAATCTCTGAGAGTATAACTGGCAGCTATGGCTATGTAGTTTGAAAGGAACTAGGCACAAATGCCAAACAACTTATCATATATGTCACAACTCTGGATAGAAACAGAGAACTAACTGGGGGTCAATAAATTCTAAATTTTTGTTCCTTTTCTATTGTTGTGACATCTTTATGCTAGGGATAACTAAGTAACATTAATTCTACCTTGGGGAAAGGTATGCGCAATTCCACAGCCTATGAAAATATATAATAAAACAAAATAAAATATTTTTAAATGTAAAAAACAGAAACATTAACTCTAGTTCTGTTCCTCTCCCCTCATTCAACTGTATTTTCTGATCTCAAATAGGTCCCAGTGAAAATACCTTATTCTCCAATCTTGAACTTGTTCGCTACTCCTAGGGTTTATAATAAAACATTGGTGGTTTTTATTAAACTCATTTCCCAGCTTCCTCCCCCTTTCTTACTCTGCTGTGAGCATGTGGCATCTCAAGGCACTTGGAGAAGTTTTGGAAACCACATCAGTTGTTAGGCTCATGCATGTGTTGAGTACAGACCCTGTACATGTTTGTTAAATGAAATCATTCTTATTTCCTTTATTTAACAAGACAATGTTTCTCTGATGTTTCATCTCTATGTCCAACCTAGAAGAAACCACAGAAACTACTTAGCCCAACTGTCATACATTCCAGTTAGGAAATTCTCCTCTATCACATATTTCTATTCTGTGCATGTTTATATCTGTTGATGAGATACTTGCTACCTTAAGAGAAATCCTGTACCATTGAGGGAGAAACAAAAAGTTATGAAGTTGTGCTTACTTTTGTTTCAAGATTTATTTATTTATATTGGAAAGGTGGATACACAGAATGAGGGAGAGAGAGAGAGGAAGATCTTCCGCCAGCTGATTCACTCCCCAAGTGAGTGCAATGGCTGGAGCTGAGCCTATCCGAAGCCAGGAGCCTATCCGAAGCCAGGAGCCAGAAACTCTTCCAGGTCTCCCATGTGGGTGTAGGGTCCCAAAGCTTTGGGCCGTCCTCCACTGCTTTCCCAGGCTACAAGTGGGGAGCTGGATGGGAAGTGTGGCTGCTGGGATTAGAACCGGTGCTCATATGGGATCCCAGCACGTGCAAGGTGAGGACTTTAACCACTACACTATCGCACCTGGCCCAGTTGTGCTTACTTTTTAAAGACATATTCTGTTAATATTGCACTGATTGTTCAGCCTTGGGATCCCCTGGTGATCACATATTCCAACAATTCTCTTGACTAGGAGTCAGTAAACGGCTTGCTAACCCTCCCCTGGAATTCGAGCAACTCCCAAACATAACCAGACTGTGTCTCCCCTCCTAGATGGAGTTTGCTCAACTATTAAATGAGAGGGATAGAAAAGATTATGCTGGAGGCTACTGATAAAAATGATTCATGTAACAATAACCTACTACCCACCACTAGAGACTCTATTCCAAACCAACTGATTCACTGTTAACACTACTGGCCAGACCTAAATCTATTTGTTTGCATTGTTATCCCATTCATAGATCTTTACATTCCCCATAAAGATATCAGGAAAAAAAATCTTCACAAAACTATATTAAAATCCAAATACAATAACTATATTTATGTTCCTTAGAATCCCAGAAAAAGTTAAATAAGGATAAATGCACTACTGACTCAAAGACACTGAAGCCTTGATACTCTTTAAATTACCATTAAATAGTTTTAGAACTCTATAGATGTTTAATTGGTCATGGCTATCAAAACCTACACTTTCTAATCACCCACACTATTCTTTCCATTACATCATTTAAAATGAAATCACAGTGAAGAGATGTTTTATTCCTGCCATCATCAGGCACAGCAGTCAGAGACAAGCAGCAAAAGACATCTTGGGAAAGCACAGTGCTGAGGTCTCTGCACAGTATGAGAACTGCATCAACATGAGTCTTATGAAGTCAGGCATTGTGTGACGCACTGTGTCCAATCCAGAAGTGGAGCCAAGATGGTGACAAACAGCAAGTATGGTGAGCAATAGAAGCATTGGTTGAACAAGCAAAGACAGAAATGGCCTGAGTTCCTTGCAATACAAGTTACATGGATCTAAGCTTAGGCTTCAGCTTAAGTTGAGTTACAGGAAAGATCAAGGTTCATCTAGTGAATTTGAGATTTGAAAGACAAAGACATTGTGCCCATACTTACCGCACTCTGGGAGAGTATTTTGGTCCTTCAGTTGTGTGAATGTATCTTGTGAAAAATGAAAGGCCCTGTCCAACGTATTCTGTGCTCTGATTAGAACACAGTTCCTAATAGTAGTTAACAGAAATCTCAAACCAGACGGGGCATATCCACTTTGGCTCATTGCAAAAACTAAAACAAGAATGTACTGTAATAGGGAAGGTACAAGCAACACCAAGCCATAGTAACCAAGAACAAAATTCACTTGATAGAAAACTCTACACCAAAGCATCAACACAAAGTGATTGGGAGGCTGGAGTTCTTCCCTTAGATCCCTGATTTCCACTGAACACTACACATAACACCAAAAAGTTTCCACAATACCACTGGGATCTCCTCACTGAAATAACCCAAAGGTCCCCTGTAGCTTGTAATGCTGTCTTCTCAGACTTTCCCCTGATAGAACTAGTCCACATAGGGCTATAGCTAGCTGGAGGATCTGCTTTTATAGGAAGCTGTGCTGGAGACTCAAGCAGGAGAGACAACTCTGTAAGTACCACGGCTGTGAGAAAGTTGTCCAAGATCAACTTCTCACTTGGGCCAGAAAAGAAGCTTAAATCATTAAGAAACACGTCTACTAATCAGCTCCTCCCTTTTCACTCCTCACTTGCAGTGCACTCAAACTAGGGAGGCTTTCACTAAGTAAACATGCCTTGAAATTCTTTGTAATTAAAGGTTATAAAGCCTCGTGGGGGTGGGTGGACTAAGAAAAAGAGATCTGTGAACATATTTTTACATTGGCAAGGAAAACAAAATGTCACTCAACTAAATTTAAGATGGTTCACACACATCTGCTACCACCAGAATGTCATTTAAAAAAAAAAGAAAAGAAAGAAAAATAGATGTGGAAAGCTCACAATCTAAACAGCTCTGGACATTTTTCTGCTGTCCAGATGACTTATGCTACATCAATAATGATGGAGAAGTAATCGAAACAGAAGCCAGTGTGTGTTTGTGGTTTGTCATGTGGCAACAACTACTGGTTAAATAAACACACAGACAATCATAGTTTAAATACAAATGTGTAGGTGAGCTGTAGTTAGAAATATATCACAGAAACGTTTCCCCCAAAAACAGCATCAAGTATAAAATACACTTCTGACAATATCCTAAGTGAATCACACTCTCAGAAAATAGAGACAGATACAGAATAAATTTCTGCATCAGGTACAGACGCCCTCCACGACTCATTTACAAGCACAAAGTCATAACATGGACCTTGCATCCTACTGAATCTGTGTGACAGCCGGGTTGGTGAGAATGGCTCATCCAAATCCACCACCAGTAGGGAATGGACACCATTTTTGCAAGGAAATAGAGTTCAAAAAATCACAAAGGTGTTTTAAATAGGAAATAAAGGCACTCTTCACTCACCTGCAAAAACAAAGCTGAACTGTAGGATTTGGAAAAATAGAACTAAAAGAACTAGAACCATACCTCCACCTTTTGCTCTTTTAAATTTTGAGTTCTTTAAAATATTGATATCAATCTGAAAATCATTAGAGACGCCTTTAGCAAAACTGACTAAAAAATGTTCAAGATCTCCTTAATATAAAATTAAGTCACATCTCTTAAAATTATGCACTCCATATACTGTCAAAATGTTAAGTACCATTTATCTACAAATCAAATGCCAGATTGAACAGTGAAAAAGCAAGAGCAATTCACTTGGAAATTATTCATAAAAGAACCAGCTAGTTATATCTTAGTGAGAATTTTAGCTAAGTAAATTGCATTTACTACCAATTTTCTAAATATGAGAAAATCATTTAAGGAAATATATTTTATACTTCAGTGGCATAAAATGGTAACTTCAATTAGATTTTTAAATAAATACTTCAGCATAAATAAATGTTCTAAACTGCTCTTAGCTGGCCAGAACAAGAATAACTAGCTGTTAAATTACTTTTTAATGACACTATATTCTCCCAGACAAATTGAAACCGTTAATAAGAATATCTGTTGGGTCATTCCAGGGAACAATTCAAAGCATCACTTCTTCATTGGCTGTTTGATATCAGAACATCATAGATACACATACCTCTCCTGCATTTAGGGAAGAAGTTAACAGATATTTTTTTGCAGAAACCGTATTTTTAAATTCTTGTTTAAATAGTTAAATTGGACTATTTTAAAACTAAACAAAAATTTGTTCAAAGTACCACGTCAGTGGTTCATAAGTAATCATTTTGTGAAAGGGTATGTTCCTTCCACTCACCATAGATTCATTGCATATATTAAATCAATACATTTAATTTATTATAAATCATCAACCATTACCTATGTATCTCAAATTAGAACACATAGACAGTTACTCTTTCATAACTGATAGCTTAATTTGCCATCAAAGGGTCACCTGTTCTTCCAAACAATTACAACTCAGAAGCAATTTTCCAAAGAAAGCCTTGTATATACAAAGGACAACAAATTTTGCATCTGGAATTAGTTGCATATGCATAAGGTTTTTTTTTTTAAAGATCTTGGGAAATGCATTGTGCAAAAAAGCAATCTATTGGATTTCAACCTTTAGATTTCAACCTTTAGAATTAACATAAATTATATCTTATATTTCACTTTTCCGTGAACTTTTTAAAGTACCCTTCTATATAAAAATATGATTTCCAAAACAAATGGCTTATCCAAGTGCAGTGTACTGAGTTAATGGTGAATAACAAGGTTTCAGAATCTCAAAGCTTCAAGGCATCAAAAATTACAAATCAACCAATGCAAAGGAAAGAATTTTTTTCCAAATTAATTAATTAACATAATAACTCTAGAACATAACACTTTGCGTTAATTAATCCTGTTTAAATGCAATAAAGGCCATTACTCTCTGCAGCTTCAGTTTAACTGGACTTGGTTACACTTTGAAATATCTCCTCCTCCAGTGAAAAAAAATACAAGACATTCAAAATAGATAGCAGGCATTTGGAAAACTTACCCTGTTGGCTTGCTTGCGCTGGTCACAGTCCCACGAAGTCACAAGCTGCCCAGACCTGTCCATGGTGCTGAATAGTTAGTCTTGCCCATTAGAGAAGGAAGAGTTGTTTTGAAAGAGATTCATCAAGGGACACCTATGCCCTTGGAAAGTTACCTGAGGAATCTCTGTAGCACATACTAGAGAGACGATGCTTCTGCCCTTCAGTTATCAACCATCACAGTCACACAGATCCAAGGATATTTCAGAGCAGAAATCTCCAATTCTTGACAAAAAGGAGGGAGAGCGCTTAAGAAGTTGTAGTCTATGCTCTTCAAATTGAAAGCACACACACACACACACACACACACACACACACACACACACACACACACACACACACGACAATGCTACTCGGAGAATAGAGGATTCCAGAAAACTTCCTGATCTTCATGCAGAAAACAAGCTCTCATTAGTTCAAAGCCGGCAATTCACTTCATGCTATCATTACATCTACTTTTGATGAAAAAAAAAATGCAGTTGAAATATTGATCAGAATCCCACTAGGCACTGCACACACTGCATGAGTAGGTCTGCTTGCGGTAGCCCCAGCTTCCGACTGCTAAAGATGATCAGAGCAGAAATCAGCCTCTCGTGCCTTTCACAGATTATCTCTCTCTGAGGCTGAATCGTATAAAGAGCCACACGACACCAATGATGTCATTTCTAAAGCAGGTCACAGTTGCTGCTGTATGTAGATGAAGTCCTTCTATTAAGTTTTTAGAACAGAGATTTTCTTGAAAATCTACTGGCATGAAACTGCTTGGTCGGCTACCAATATCCTTAACCCCATCAATACAGTGCCATGGAGAGGAAATCAATTTGCTGCTCAAATGCAAAGCAGAGTTTCTGAGCTGGGATCAGCTCCCGGTGATGTTTTCAGAAATGAATACTTGGAATGAACTCATGCAGAATACAGTAAGGCAGGGTGCTTTTCTTGAGAAACTGCAGGAATTACAAGACCTCCAAAAATATGGGAATTATAGCATCTCCCAAGACACTTCTCAGAATCTTTTAGTGTGTTTTAAACATGATGATTTTTAATATCAACTCATGAAGATTACAAAGTAAAAATTAAGGCAACTGTCTTCAATTCCTAACAATGTTTTATTGGGTGGAATAACAAAGTTTTACAGTTTTACGAGCAAAGAAATCTTAGTACCTATGAAAGAATTCAGAATGTTTTCAACCATTGGTAGGAAATTATCTTCAACATTATTTCTGGAGGTTTTCAACTTTGAATAAGGTAAACAAAAATTACAGCTACAATAATAAATTTATGGTAGTCATTAGAAAGGTCTATAAAACCAGATGAAAATCTCCTGTTCCCTCACTCACCCATTAAATGTTCACAACAGCCAGGCCAGATCGAAACCAGAAGATCAGAACTCAATTCAGGCTTCCTATGTGGGTGGCAGGAATTCAAGTTCTTATCACCTACTACTTCCCAGGGTGTGCACTTGTAGGAACCTGGAGTCAGAAGCAGAGCCAAGAACAATCCCCCGGCACTCTGATGTGGGATATGGGGCTTCCTAAGCCACATTATACCCTCTGCATCATACACCACCCCTTCCTGATAAGGATGTGACACACCAGGATCAATTTAAAGACTGTGCAATAAGCCCTGCCCATGTCCACTCCATGTGACATATTATTCTGTTCGATTTGGTAACATGTTATAGTTTAGGATCTTTTAAAAGCATTTGCAGCTCTCATTGGCATTCTTATCAGCTGACACCCCTTTACGTGACAACTAAACAGTCCTCATTGCCAAAATGAAGGTTAATTTGGAATGAGTCTAATCACTGCCATTGAATATAGTCTCACTTCTAATTAAAACCAAAGTAGTCCAAGAAGCAGGAAACTATTTCTAAACACCATGGTATTTCGTCAGGTTTTATGGAAGAATTGTGAGTCTGATAATGCGAAAACGGTTTTTGTTCAAATTCTACAAAGCAGTAGTGATTATGGCCTCATATCAGGAAAGACTTGTTCCGGCACTGCCTTATTCCACAGCTATGCAATGCTAAAGCATTCAAACAAAACCAAACAGAAAAATGATAACTTGGATTTCCAGTCATATAAATTTCCTAAGTAAAATTGATTTTTTTTTGCAGTTTCTACAAACTAACAATTTAATTGTTTCTACAATTTAACAATGACAAAGGCCTTTTCCCAGACTGTTTGATTAAATCTGCCGTGGTGAGCCTGGCGCAATGGCCTAGAGGCAAAAGTCCCTGCCTTGAACACATTGGGATCCCATATGGGTGCCAGTTCAAATCTCAGCAGCTCCACTTCCCATCAACCTCCCTGCTTGTGGCCTGGGATGGCAGTCAAGGACGGCCCAAAGCCTTGGGACCCTGTACCCACGTGGGAGACCTGGAGGAAGTTCCTGGCTCCTGGCTTCAGATTGGTGCGGCACTGGCCAATACAGCCACTTGGGGAGTGAATCATCAGATGGAAGATCTTCTTCTCTATCTCTCCTCCACTCTGTATATCTGACTTTGCAATAAAAATAAACAAATCTTTTTTAAAAATCTGCTGTGGTTCTGGCATTTTTAAAAAAATTCTCAAAGTAATTCTTATTTTGAGTTTATATATGTACATATGCATATATGTATTTATACACATATACATAGAAATTATTTAAAGGGAAAACCCAGAAGTAGAAAATAGTGTGATGGTTATCATGGTAAAATGTCAGGTTAGTGTTACGTGAAGGGACCAATGTTATGGGATTCCTTCTTCATCTCCTCAGTTTTCCATGAGGAATTTCATTCCAAAAGGCCTCTAACCCCTGATTCCTTTTGCCACTCTCTGACTGAAGAATGACGCAAATAAATCAAGTGTCTGCAGCCCAGGATCACCCTTTGGGTTCAGCATCCCTATACAGAATCCACAAGAGCCTTGCCCTTGGGTGAGGCCAACCAAGTCTAGTACCTCCAGCAACTGTGATGTTTGTCTGATTATCTGATTCCAAACCCAAGGAAAAGGAGACCCGATGTGGCCGCATTCAGAGTTACACCCACAAAGTCAACTTGCACAGGTAATAAAGCTGAGGTTTTGATTATCACCCTCTCTGCTTAAATCTCTTATCTATTAAAAGTAGTTCCTATATCAAGAAGAAAAACTGAATTATATATTAACTTTCTATATTCCAAATACTGTTGGTGACTCTGTGTGTGTATGTGTGTACTGGAAAATAGAAATCCTGCAAGCCAATTAATGTGAAAAGTTGTACAAATGAGCTAACTTAATACCATTCCCATTTATATAACTCATCTCTAGTCTAACAGCTATAAAAAAAAAGGGGGGGGGGATTCCATGTGTAAAACTTTAACTCAATGCTTTACAAAATGTTCTGTCAATTTACATTAATTTTATTATTGAGCTATCTAGAAATTCCAACTCTTAGATTTTTTTTCTTTAAATACTGCTATCTCTAGATGGTGTTTCCCAATGTATGCTCCATGGATTAATGATACAGTAAGACGTGATTCATTCGTATTAGATTACATGCCCAAAGGAGTTTGGAAACTATGCAAACAGTACCTCATTTTGCAACTTCAAAATATGTGTCAATTTAATATGGCTCTAATACATCCTGAAATAAATGGATTGGTTTATTTAGCCTCTTTTTTAGTCAACAATTATTGATATTTGGAAAGCTAACCATCCAGGTACCATTCCCTGGAAAATCCAGCTCTAAGATGTTTCAGTAGTCATATTATTTGTTAGTATTACCCAAGATTTCTAGACAAATAATCAGTGCCTGATGAGTACCTCCTATAAGCTGTCAGTGCTGTTGTTGCAACAATTGCATCCATGGTGGGAAGCCATGTAAACTACATGAGAAAAGATTGCATACATTTGAGTGGTCATTGTACATGCTCAGCACACACACACTAGGAATTCAGACATTTGTTGGACAAATCAATGAATGGTACAAGCCTAATCCAGGGATATGAAATACCACCCCCACAGAGATCCATTATTTATGAAAGAAAAACCCAACAGAACTTTCCTGGAAATGATGGAGGGACATTATAATAACAGCTCGTGCTCTGATTCCACCATATCTGATTTCTTCTTACACCATAACGCATCTTTCATACTCATCCAATAAGAGTTTTAATTATGATACTGGACTCTGACAGGGGATGCCCTCTAGATCTAAATTAGAGATCCAATATTGTATGTCCTACAAGGGATGGCACAACAAAGAAACACGTGAGCGCAAATGTCAAGACTGGGCTTGTGATAAACTACAAAGAAAACCAGCTCTTTTCTCAACAGACTTTGGATTATCCAAAGTCAGGTGCATGCCATCCAGGGTTTTGCATCAACACTCACATGTCAACAAGCCCCGAGACTGGTGAGGAGGATTTATTAGGTTACCAGAGAGGAATGAGCCAGTGATCAATGAGTGGTCAATTCTGCACAAAATGAATCCAGGCAATATTGAATTTTGGCAGTCTTCTAAAAATAATTTTTGAAATTCCCAAAGCAAAACAACATGTTCATTTTTAAACATATCTGGAAAAACTAACCTCCAACCATGAACTGAAAGGACAATCCAGGAAATGCAATCTCTATTAGCAGCCAATATTCAAAGATGAAAAGGGAGAAGAATTTGTGGGGCAAAGATACTCTTTTTACACAATAGATTGATACATACGTTCATATACTATTATAAAAGCCCTAAATTCCTATAAAATAAAACACTAATATTCTGGGACTCTGGTTTAAAAAAAATATGTAAATGCTCCTATGTAAATGCCAAAAAGTCTTGTTTTTCTCATATACTAAAACTATGTTCTCTGAACCCAAACACAAGGCTACCACACTGATAACGTTTGTACCCTTTGGTGGTATGAGAGGCAGAAGGGAGGACACAGCTTAGGTGCTGAAAAGAACAGAACACAGAGAGCTGAATTTATAACAGCTGGGCAGAAGCGCTGAAACTTGCCCCTTGCCTGGAAAATGCAGGTCATTAAATAACTAAGTAACACAAGGCATAAGTTCTACGTAATTTCACAGCTCTCAACTTTGCATTGGGAACAGTCCCTGGAAGCCACCCCCCCCCCTTTTTTTTTAGTCCAGGTACGGCTAAAACAAGTGCAGGAAGACTTTCTCCCTTTGGTAGTTATCTTTCTACTGACAGAGCTCAAGTCTGGTAGTTGAGTGTGGGTGCGAGAAACTACGTACACAGAACACAGAGGACGCGTGCTTTTGGGTAATCACTGTATTCCCAGTGTCTAACACAGGCTTGGCACACACTACACAATATTTGTTGAATGAGTGAATGCATGACATGGACCTAATCTAGGGATCTTGATAAATGCCCCTCCCCTACCAGAGATCTCTCAATTCCAAAATGAAAGTACAAAACTTTTCTTGTACTATTGTTGGCTTGGGAAGCCAGATAAGTGCTGGCTTTTGGTATTCTATTTGGAGAGATTTGGTGAATCACTTGACATATTACTCAGCCATTCTTGCAAACAAAACCTGGGATGATTGAAATGGAACTGTTAGTCTGGGGGTTCCATGGCTTTCTCTCCAGAGCAGTGAGGTAATGTTCCGCTTAGCTAGCCCAGACCATCGCTCTTGCTCAGGACTGTGGTACTTCCTTACCAGCAGTGAGCAAAGACCTGCCTGTTGAGCTTGTGCACCTGCTGGAAGGGTAGCTGAACCCGATCTGTCCCAGCGGGTTAGGACCTGCGCATTCCTGTCTCAGGTAGGAAAGAGAGAATGAGCCAGGCTTATTCTTGGGGTACCACATGAGTGGGTGTGGTCTCAGGAGAGGCCAAAGTAATTAAACCTGGCTTTATTTTCAGAACTTGAAATCAGTGTTTACAGATCAAAAGTAAAATAAACACTTGGCTTATTCATTTTGAAATGCACAGTTCCAATCTCAGATACAAATACATAAATTCAGCTGGGACCCAGGGTGTTTCCTCTGGATCCCCCAGGGGATCAAGCAGGCACCGTGGCTGTAGTGAGATCAGGATGAAAGTTCCTCACCTGCTTTCCACCAGCCCAAGCTCAGCGCTGAGCAAACCTCGTGCTGTCTGTGCAGTGGTTCTACTTCCGGGGGGGAGAGGCCAGGCCTCTCAGATGACATCAGACTCTTGGGGGAAAGGGACAGACTTGTCATTTCTTAAAACTTGTTTATGGGCCTGCGCAGTAGCCTAGTGGCTAAGGTCCTCACTTTGCATGCACCAGGATCCCATATGAGCATTGGTTTTTCTCCCTGCTTGTGGACTGGGAAAGTAGTCAAGGATGGCCAAAAAGCCTTGGCACCCTGCACCCACGTGAGAGTACCTGGAAGAAGCTTCCAGCTCCTGGCTTCAGCTCTGCTCAGCTCTGGCCATTGCAGCCACTTGGGGAGTGAACTAGTAGATGGAAGATCTTTCTCTCTTTCCTTCTCTCTGTAAATCGGATTTTCCAATAAAAATAAATAGATAATTTTTTAAAATTTTCAAAATCCCATATGTAGTAAGAACCTAAGTGCCCGAGCCATCACCACCTGCTGTCTCCAGGTTGCACATTAGCAGGAAGTTGGTCTAGGAGCTGAAGGAGGCATGGAACCCTGATGAGAGCTGCCATTTTCAATAATGTCCTCCCATGCCGGAGCCTCACCCCAGAAGCTCCACTGCCCCTGCAGGTCAGACCATAATAACAAGGGAATCAAGGGAAGACAACGGGTTTGACCACAGAGGCAGGCCCACACAGGTGGAACAAGTCCAAACCAAATGAGACTAAGAAAGTCTGCAAACCCATTTTTCTGCATTTACCTGCAATGACATGATAGTGCTTTCTGGAAAAGTTATTAACCCCAAGTTTTAATTATTCCATTCCATAGTTTCTCTGTGGTGCCTTATTGGACAAATCAGCCATCTGGGAGCCAGACTAAGTACTTTATCCTGTGAAATTAATAAAAAAATACACAGAGGCTTTTTCACTGTTGCCGTGTGAAATAAATAATCATTTTAGGGGAGAAAGTTACTCTCCCACCTTTGATGCCCACAAGCTCTTTTACCAATAACGGATGCTGTCCTGAACTCCTCTGCACAAATTCTTTTCTGTTACCACATGATACATTGTAATATAAGAGCAATTAATATGCAAATTGCCATCATAACTTAATATTATCTTCCCTCCTATTGCTCTTTAATTTGGTATTGAGCAGTAGAGGTTTGAGGTTTTAATCAAAGAGCATGGAATGAGGCAATTTATAAAATCAAATGGCTTTTTTTCCATTGTTTCATTCACTGTTTATACCGTCTCAAGTGTAAATTCGTCTTGGAAATGCACTAGCTCATTGCTGCCCTCCTGGCTGGACCATGACTAAGTTCAAGCTCACTGGTTCAGTTACATGCAGATTGGAGCAAGCAGTGCCAGCCTGTGCGTGCCCTGAGGCACCGTGGGCTCCGCTTCGAGTTTTACTCTCATTGTCTGTAAAATGAAGTGATGGTACTTTCTCCATCATGTGGTCATCGAGAGGATTCAACAAGACAATCCACGTTGTTAAACCTTCTTGTTGCCACATATTTTTAAAACAGAAATTCCCCAAGTATGATTAAGATCAGAGCAGAAGTATTGCAAAAGAGTCATTTTCCACTCCAGAGAGGGACTTGGCCGTACTGGTGAGCTGGTTTGCTGTGTGGTGCATGCATGGGGCAGTTAGCTAGGCAGCAATAGAAGTTACTAGAAGCATAGGAACTGGGAGCAGCTGACAAGGCCCAGGAGGTGTGTGGAGGCGGGCAGTCCAGCAGAGTCCAGCTTAGTGACTATAGAGAGGAGCCAGTTATCAGATTCCAGAAGACAGATCACGCATGGTCCAGCAGCAACAGCAACAGATCAAATCCAGAGGAAGAGTGTGGAATTGGCTAAGCTACAAAGAACAAGCAGGAGTCAGGGATCCTGAGAATTCCCAGGGAGACACTTCACTGACAGCGCCTAACATGGAGGATTTTCTCATGTGTAATTAACAGAGCATTGCATGATTTAAGCATGTGGGTCAGTCAGAAGACTTCAGTTCCCAGTGGAATCCCTCAGCTGTCTCAGGCACTGTGGGCCAAGGCTCAGTCTGTCCCTGCCATCAAGTGAAGGGCCACTCCCTGGAGCATGAGAAAACCAAGTGTCCCTGTCCAGGCTCCCTGAGACGGTGCATGAGCAGGCCTGGCAGACTGACGAGCGGGAGGCAGAACCACCCGCTTCTGGGCAGTTCGCTGGTCCGCAGGCACCTGCATGCCCTGAGTGGGATTCTGACAAAGCGACGACTGACTATGCTAGACAAAGCTTAATGACATCACTTCCAAAGAGTTGCATATGAAGTTTTCAACATTCTAATGTCTAATTTAAGCCTACGTGACAAACTAGAGACTAGATAAGGCTCCAACACCCTATATATTCATATATATTCAGTACTGGCTTTATTTCACATATTGGGTGTCATATCACTATCATCACCAATTGCTTAATCATTACTACAGTCAACAGTCTCCACGAGAATTCCAGGCAGGGTCCACATGCTCTCTGACAGGCAGTTCAAACAAAGCACTTTGAAAAATGACTCCCTGTAGACAATCGGGAGTTATTCGGCTTTCCACACCCGCACCTGAGGCATCCTTATCCCATGAGCGCAGCAGCAGGACAGAACTCAAACCCAAGGACACACCCTGACCACAGGGACCCTGCAGAGGAGGAACTATCCTCTGCTAGCCATCACCCAAACTCGATGACAGGCTGAGTTCCATAAGGCAGGACTGTTGGCAAGCCGAGCCCAGATAAAAACATATGTGACGCCCAGCGAGTGAGAACATACAGTCAGACATACAACACTTTAGATGCTTTCTATCACAATGCATATGCACAAAAGTTAAGATATATTCCTCCAGGAGTTCAATACGAAAACGAAAATATTGACTACAAACAACTTCAAGACCATCACATATCACTGAACGCAGCAGCAGTTGTTAATTTTCTAGAATTACGGCTGTGAGAAATACAAAGGAAGTAATTTCCAACATCGTTTCCAGCACTCAGATCAAATCTTTAAAGCCCTTGCATTTACACTTTCTACGGGCTTTCACACCCTGCACAGTCCATCTTCATTCTGTTCACAAGGCTGAGTTGTACGTACACTGGCACCCCAGCGTTTTCCAATGTGTTTCACGAGCGCCCTCTAGTGACACTGTAGTCAATTAGAACTAGCACAAACTGTCCCAAAGACTCAAATACCCAACATTTCAAAAAAGTAACTCATGCTGCTCCCTATCCAAATACATTGTGCTGACAATGTACACATTGAATAAACCTGAGAAGCAGGAAAGGCAGACATTTTGAAACCAATGTACTTGTATAATTACTTCATTTCTCTTCCAGAAGTTTTCATCATCTCATGCTTAAAAATTATCACAATGGCTAAGTCCACAGAACTTATTTAAACGTGTCTGATGAAGATTTCCTCCCATATTTTGCATATTTTAAAAATAAAGACTTTCAACAGATTATTCAATTCCTTAACTCTGGATCCCAGGGTTATTAAACTGATGGCCGATGGGCCAGTTGCAGTCAATCGGCATGGACTGTTTATCTTTCCAATTGTCTCCGTGGTTGCCACATTTAAAAGTCTGCATTTCTAGCATCTCCTGCGAGAGCTTCTGTCCCCAGGAGCCGAGCAGGCACTCCGACCCCCTCATCCGCACCCCAGGGTGAAGCCTGTCTTAGCCCATCAGCCACAGGCACGACTCGGTCTCCCTCTGTCAGATCAGTTACTTACCTGCCCCTGGAAACACTGAAGTCATAATCCTTGACTTTGTGTCCCCTTTTGCTTTTTCCTACAGAAGCTCTCTTTTGAATCCTTTGACCCACACTCATTTTCCATCGCATCAGCACTACACAACATGTCCAGCGGAAACACTGAAAGCAACCTGCCTTGCCAGAGGAAAGCCGCAGGAATGACAACGCACAAACGAGCATGTATCATCCCCAAATGCCATCCATTCTCTCCAGAATTAAGATCTGTCTCTTTGTGTTTAGAAATCCTGCTGATTTCAGGATGACAAAGCCTTCCCACGGAATCCCATCCATGCAACAATGCAAACAGCACAAACCCTCGCTAGCCGCACAGGACCTGCTTGCATTACCACAATTTCTCTCTTGGAGCCAAGGCCCAGGCAAGTCAACTCAAGCCAACGGAAGGGGTCACTCACGGGTGTGCTGCTGTCGGAGAAGGTGTTCATGCTGGCCGAGCTGCTCAACTTGTCAGAGGAGAGGGAGGGCGGGGACGGGCTCCTCTTCTCCAGGGGGTCCTGCCGCTGCAGGTACTCACGCCATGCGCGCTGGATGCTGCCGGAAAAGCCCAGCACACAGTCAGCTGCCTGACACTCGCACAGGAAGTCCAAAGAGCTGCTTCGGAGGCAGCTCGTGAGATGACACGCACACGACACGCACATGAGGTGTCTCCGCAAGTCCCAAGACCTGGACTCATAACCTGTTTGCTGCTGACACTGCCTCTCACTGGCCTGACTTGCACACACTTGCTCGGCTAGTTCTGACTGAAAGAATCAACTTAGTCAGAAAGAGCCATCCGTCACAGTCAAATGTATTTGCACACACACAAAAAAAATGTTCTTTCATTGCAGAAATAAAAATCTTTCAATGGCTCATGTTTTCAATAAGATTAATAAAGAGGCTATTACTCATACATCCATTCAAGCGATCATTGTTGAAGACTGTTCTGCATCAAGGTTAGCCACAAGCTCTGGGAGAGACCACAGTGCACAGCTGTCCCACAGAGCCCAAGGTGAAGGGCATCTGTGGTGACGCACAGGGCAGTGTGCACAGCCACCAGCAGAGGCTCTGCTCTGCTGACCACATGGACCAAAGCACTGTGGACATGGAGGAAATAGGTAGGGCTCGACAATGGAAGAAGTGAGAGAGACAGAATTTCAGAGTGCTATAGGAATTGAAGGAACTCAGAATTAGCCTAGATTTCGACTCAAGAAGTCCTCTAGACTCTGTAATTAGTATCAGAAAAGTCACCTTCTGCTTTGAGCAATAGAAGTCGATGTATGACAACTAAGTGCTGTGCAATCTACTGGCTGCCTTCTACACTTTGACACTAACGTTTAGGTTTGCCAAGTGGTCGTGAGCAAAACCTTGCCTCTTTCCGTGCTGCCAGGCCACGCAGACCAGCTGTCAGGTTCTAAAGTCCTTGCATGAATTCCATCACTGTCCCTTCTAGACCCCTGAACATGTTTTATCTGCAACATTTCTACACACAATCCACCTCACTCAAGTTGCTTCTGTATATACAAACTGATTTATTTTCATTTGGCTAGAATGATTAAAAGGCCATCAATTCCAGTAGTGACTGGATGTGAAGAATACAAAAATACCACTACATTATTGAGTTCTGTGTGCTTCTGCTAGTTTATTAAAGTATGTGGACATCAAGGATCAAGAGTTCATATAGAAACAGCAGAGAAAACAACAGCTTTGGCTCAGAGGCCAATTCCTTGGACCTAAGAAACACTCAGGCCTCGGGGGCTCTAACTCGGAGGCCAGGCTGGCATAGAACTGCACAAGACAAACTTCTTTTACAACACATTTTAAAAGGCAATCTGAATTATATACACGTCAAGCCCCATGGAAGTGAGATTCAACTCTACTTTGAATGACATTTGATCATTTTACTGTGTGAAGTTTGCTGAAACTGTGTCCTTATGTACTTTTCTAATTTCCATATGATTTACAAAACAAAACCCTTTAAGATTACCTGTCTGAGCCTAAGAGACTCCTTTCTCTTTTTACTTTTATTTATTTATTTATTGTATTGGGAAGTGAGAATTACAGAGAGAAGGAAAGACAGAGAGAACAATCTTCCATCCACTGGTTCACTCCCCAAGTGACCACAACAGCTGGAGCTGGGCTGATCCAAAACCAGAAGCCAGGATCCTCCTCCAGGTCTCCCACACGGGTATAGGGTCCCAAGGCTTTGGGCCGTCCTCTACTGCTTTCCCAGGCCACGAGCAGGGAACTGAATGGGAAGTGGAGCAGCCGGGACACGAACTGGTGCCCAATGGGATCCTAGCACATGCAAGGTGAGGATTTTAGCCACTAGGCTACCATGCTGGGCCTGGGAGACTCATTTCTTACAGAATCTATTTTATTAGTAATTAATGAGCTTTTTAAGGCTGTTAGTACTTCTATTCCTTCTGAAGTTTGGTCTTTGGGTTTTCAAAAACCAGGCTAAGTTGAGGCTCTCAATAGTACCTCATCAGTAAACCTGCCCATAAAGGGCTCAAAAATATGCAGCATTCTAAGTTTAAAAGTCAGAAAACACTGGCACCCTACAGAATATCTATACACTTAGAATATTCTGTGGTGTTGTAAGCTATCTGCCCCACCCCCTTTTTTAATTACCTTGACCAAATAAAAGGAAGATGTCCAACAAAACTCTTAAATATGTATGACAACAGGATGCTAGACTTTCTGTTACTGTCTATATCCACCATGCCGTGATACACTGAAGCAGCACAATGTCAGAGTCGTGACTGTTGCTGAAGGACTATGGTATTGCAGTAATTTGGGTGGTGGGGAAAAGGTTGGAGGATGGAGAGGATGGAATTGGGAACTGTATCACTGTATATGTACATATATTATGTAAGATAAAAGAAAATGAAAGAAAACGTGGTGGCCATTTGAGGCAGTATTACTTTTCAGTTTGTTGAACACCAGGGGGCAGTGTGACACCTTTGAAAACCTGAACACGCGAGGCTTCCACAAGTAAACTTGTTTTAAAAAGTCCCTTTTTCCCTCTCTTCCAGTTCTATGGAACTAGTTTTCCTTGAGCCAAAGAATAAGTAAACAAAATTATTTCCTTTCAAATGGAAGTTCATCGTCTTTTAAAAATTAAGATAATGTGTCAATAGTAAATACTTTAAAAATGTGTTTAGAACACTTAAATGCCCACTGACCATTACAGTCAATGACAACATATATAGAAGCAGCCTTGTTTATTTGAAAACATATTGAAATATTGTTTTTCAAACAATATAAAATAGAGATCTACTTCTTACATTAATTTGTTCTCCATAATGACAGCTTTTTAAAAAAAGATTTATTTCTTTTAAAATAGTTGCAGAAAGAGATGGAGAGAGAGAGAGAGAGAGAGAGAGAGAGAGAGAGAGAGCTTCCATGCACCTGTCCACTTCTCCAAATGGCCTCAATCGACAGCTAGGCCAGGCCAAAACGCCAGGGTCTTCATCAGAGTCTCACAAGGAGGTGGCAGAGACTCAAACACTTGGGCCTTTTTATGCTACTTTTCCCAGGTTTAAGGACTGCGTGAAAACCTGGACAATGTCCTTAACTGGCATGTGAGGTCAAACAAGGCAGGGCAGAGGCCTTTATTAAACAGCTCCTCTGCTTTCCTGTAAACGGGGACACTGTGTAGCCAGCACCCTCCCCATCACAGAAATGGTATTTCCACAACAGGTCACGTGCTTTCTGTCCCACTGACGGCATGACCTGCAGAGACTGCAGCCCTGAAGTCGCACAAGCCATCTCCCTCTGCTTTTCGACTCGACAAGGGAATTTCAACCAAACACAGAAGCACCTTGCCCCACAGACTGCAGCAACCACGCTCAGCTGTCTCATCATGACATCACTAATTCCAGTTCCCAGGCCTCCACTGTGGACTACAGACTACCTGACACTTTTATTTTTTGAATTGAATGATGCTATCAATACAATTCTGTAAAGGTCTGTTGATGTTAGGGCATGCACCTTTTGTGTTGCTATATTTTGAATGATAAAGCACGGGGGGTTTGGTTAGGGGAATTTCTAGTTAGCTTCTCTCCTATCAGCGAGAGCATAGCAGCCCTACTTGTTTTATGTAAAGTGCAGGTGGCACCCTCACACCTCCCGGGCAGTGCTGGTGGCAGGTGCATGTCCTCACACACAGGAGTCACTGAACTGGACTAAGTTCTCCAATGAGACTCAAATTCTATTATTGAGCAAGATTAAGTTTCTCTCTCTCTCTCATAACCCCTGCAGTGAGTGCAAAGGAGTTCAGAGCTCTCAGGAGAAACGGAAGCCCCTCCTTTGCACCTCACTGAACTCAAGCTCCTCCTTCAGGGCAGAGACACAACCAGCCCCCCCACCCCGCCTCCATGCTGACAGGCATTGCGGCACAGAGCCCTTAGCTTCACCGCTTCCTGCTCTGGGCACCTGCTCCTCGGCCTCCACTCACAGAGAATGGTAGAGACTAAAACAGACCAGGGAGGTTTCCTAGCATCACCTCTGCATTCAGAACAAACTCTCCAATTTTTCACACACCCACTTTCCTTTCCAGCACTTTTTCATTTACTAGGAATTTATCTTAATGAGAGATCCCAGGGCTTACTGGGAGGAGTTCCAGTTGGCTTGGAAGCCAGGGTGGGACTTCATCCTGAGAGGCAGCAAGCTCGTTCCTGGAGAGCCGGAGAGCCGTGGTAATGGAGAGTCGGGAAAGGGGATAGTTGCTTTTATCCAGCAGGATGCCACACATCTGTGTCATTTATCCAGCAGGATGCCACACATCTGTGTCATTTCTGTTTCAGCTTTTATTATTCTCCCGAGTCTGACAGCTCAAGGCGCCTTTTCCAAGCGTGACTTTTCCTTCAGCGATCCTATCTGCAGTGAGTACTGAGTCTGGCCAAGCCCACTTAGTCATGTTTACAATCACGGACACACGCCTCTTGGAGCATTACGCTATTGGTGTGAGCACGTATGTGCAGGTGTTTATGAAATAATCCCATGAATCTCACTTCATCCTGGCCTTCCAAGTGGGTGGCAGGGGCCCAAGCACTTCTCCGGGCCATTAGCACAGGGACCTGAATCGGAAGTGGAGCAGCCTGGATTCAACCTGACTCACACAAGGGCTGCCAGCACGCAGTCCACTGTGCCACATGCTAACTCCTGTGTGTCCCCCTGAAGGCAGCGAGAAGATCTCCCACAAAGCAGACACGAGCAGTGTGAAATCACCTACACAGATTCTGCTTATTTCATCTCTAAGGATTGATATTTTGTCGTATGATAGAGTCTGTCTCACCCCAGATCTTACTGCTGCGTGTCTGCTAACATTGAGATGCTGCCAGCACTACCGTCACGCACTGATCATTTGCACGAAGATAGGGGAGCTTACACTGGCCTGCACTAGAGTCTGGGAAGAGAGGCCAGCACTGTGGCACAGCGAGCTAAACCACTGCCTGAGATATGGGATCTCACGTGTGAACCAGTTCAAGTCCCGGCTGCTCTGCTTCAAGTCTGTCTTCCTACTAATGCAGGTGGGAAGGCAGAAAAAGACTGCCCCAAGTGACCGAGCCCCTAAAATCTAAACTGACAGAGTTCTAGGTTCCCGACCTCCAGCTGGGCCATCCCTGGCTGTTGAGGCCATTTGGGGAGTGAACCAATGGGTGCAAGGTGACCCTCTGTCTCTTCCTCTGCTTCTCGCTTCGCCTTTCAAACAAACAAAAGACATCTTAGAAATAAAAACATAGGATGTAAGGAAAAAAGACAAGGAACGAGAAGTTTTTTTTTTTTCCCTAAAATAACTGGGTAAGAACTGGAATGAAAGAGAAAGAAGACAGTTAAAAGGTTGTGCATGTAAGGGTGTGTGTGTGTGTGTGTGTGTGTGTGTGTGTGTGTGTGTGTGTGTGTGTGTGTGTGTACACTCACACAAATCAAAGAAACGGCTTGAGGTAGAAAAGACCAAGTTGCTTAGAGGCAGAATTAGCCGTGTTGTTAAGTTGTAAGATAGTGAAAAATGCTACTGGAAGTTCTTTAGGACTGTGCTCAACCTAAAACGAAACAACAACAACAAAAAAACAAACAAAAATCCCCAGGGCAATTAAGTAATTCCCTGCACTGTCCAGCAGATGGTGCTGTGTATCCAGAACAGCCTTGCTGCTGCTTAAAACAGGCATGTGTCAATCATTTAAATGTGAAAGTATGTGTATTTCCAGCAGTCAAAATTCCACAGTCATTCAGAATAGCACAACACACGAAAAGTAGCAGTGATGATGCGATTTAAACCCCGAGATAACTTACATTTTCACCTTTGATTCCAAGGGCTGTAGACTGAGGGGGTATTTTTCAAAGTTATTCTCTGCATCCATGGCCATGGCCAGTGGGTGACTGAAAACAGAAGCAACGTTTCAGTGTACCTCAATACAGACAGTTCTCTTTGATAGCAATAACGCTGCTAACCCACATGTATTTGAAAAAGCAGACGCAGGCTTAATTTTGCGCATTTTACTTTAATTTGTTCAGAGGAGTCACAACATTACAACCCAGTTCTTACCATTCTCTACATCACAAAGTACTGGTTGACAGATTTTAGCAGCAGGCTCACCAGGCTTACTCCCACTTCCCATAGTTTCAGAGCCAACATGTTAGGGAATATATTTTTATATGCCAATCCAGTACACAATCGTGTGTGTGTGTGTGTGTGTGTGTGTGTGTGTGTTTGAAAGAAAAGTTTCAAGAAACATGATTTATTTAAGTATGTGTGATATCACTTTTTTAATTTCATGATTTTAATGTTTCACCAAACTGATTTAGCAAGTCAGCAGTAAACCATGGTCTCTAATGTGGCAAGCAATGCTGCCGGGAAAGGAAAAGCACTTGAAGCAGGGACTGATGGTGAATTTGGTGTTCCGGGATGCTGTGCAGTGGGGGTGAGCAGAGAGTAAAGGAAAATTAACTAGGAGGTTCCTTCAAATTGGTCAGGCATCGAGGACCAGGATTGTGATACGGTAAAGAATAGAGTTGATAGGAAGCTGTGTTGGTGATATCCCTGGGACTATAAGCGCATTTTCTCTAGAAATGAACAGCTAAGAGAAAAAAACACAATATAGCAGATAAATTCTTACATGGCCACCAGGTGGCGCCATCGGCCCGAGAGCTTGGTGGCTGTACAGGGTGCTCCTGAGGAGCAGGATACACTCGTATTCAGGGTCCTAGCGAGCCTGGGACCTCACAACAGGACGACAAGGATCCTCTAATTTCACAAATCACTAATTACAGATGCATGAACTGGGCAGTGGACATGTGGGGATGCATTGTGGATCCTGCAGAAACACAAACTAACATCTATGAAGAGAAAAAAACTTCCGTAATGTTAACAAGCTCTTTTGGGAATGTAACTTCCACAGCAACAAACTGTGGAGGACACTCATTGGTTTACATTGGATAGCTTTAGTGTACTCCATCAATAAGTGCCAGTGAGTAATGAAGCAATTCTACATCAGTAGAACATGTGAGTCATACACCTCTCTTTCCAGGGACCCAGTTTGATGCAACAGCTACACAAGCATGGCAGCCAGCCGACAGTCCACTGAAGTTAATAAGTGATTATCATAAACAGCAGCAGTGTAAGCCACCTAATAGCGTGACAAATTGGTCTCCTCTGTTTGGGGCAATGGCCAGAGTTCACTGAATGTGTGTGTGTGTGTGTGTGTGTGTGTGTGTGTGTGTGTGTGTGTGTGCACTCGATCACACTGGGATGGTCTGCCATGTGTATACATTCACGTGTGTGTGTGTGTGTACTCCAAACATGCTGGCTTGGCCCCACGTGCATATGTGTATATGAATGCTTATGTATAATAAATGCAGTAGATTGCTGCTCTGTGTGTGCATGTGTGTGTGTGTGTGTGTGTGTGTGTGTGTGTGTGAACAAAAGTCCTCTGCTGGCTCTGCTTACGGGCTTAGATAATACTGAGTCCCCGGTTTTTCTCCCATCACACTGTCTACCACAAAATGCTGTTAAGCATTCAGAAGAAATGTAATGTTCCAAGGGGGAGTAACCGATCAGCTGCCATGACACCACTATCACTTAACGCACGGTCACTGCGAGTAGCTAGATGATTTACATCAGTGTCGAAGTCAGCCACGGTGCTAATGAAATGCCTAATCTGCTCACGGCAAGTACGCCCATTTCTCAATCACATTTGACAGCTTTCAAGGACACAGCCCTGCCCTGAAGCAGGCCAGGGAAAGCTCCAGAATGCAGCCAAATGCACCAAGTTAGTAGGGCTGGTGACCAAGGCTTATAACAGCCCTGCTGAAGAGCAGGAGAAGGAAGGTAACCGCCCCTCCACACTTTCCCCACTCCTCCAGCAACCCAACTACTGCGTTCTGAGGGCTGACTTCAGTTCCTGTCCCTGAACCCTTCAACCATGACTGGAAAAACAGACCGCTAACTTCCAGAGCTGCTTTTTTACCAGGATGATGGCTAGAGAAAGGGGGGCAGAGTGGGGACAGGAGGTGGGCGGAAGCTGGTGTACACCCCATTCATTTTCACACATCTCCCTGAGAGTGGGCAGCTGGGAGAGGTGTCTGTTGCTGATAGCGAGGGGTTTACTATAGAGTTGTGGTCAATTAGCAGGATAAGAAAAACTTCAGCAGTTCATTTCCTACATTAAAATCAATAGCAAAAACCCTGTGCAGTCGAGAGCAAGAACTAAATGGGCTGAACATCACAGAGGAAGGATGTCCTCAGAGAATTCAACTGCCTGAGCTTGTCCAATCCCTGAAAGCAAACTTGAGACGCAGTGCCTCCTGAGTCACCTGGAGGAAGCAGCTAAGAAAGCCCGATTCCCCTGCCTCATCCCCAGAGAGCTGGGTTCCCTTTGTCTGTAGTGAGACGGAAGCCAGGCTGTTTTCACTGAGCTTCCTGGGTGATTTTAACAGCCAGGCTGAAGACCGAGACTTCATGTTGTTACATTACCAGCTCCCATGGAAGAAAATCTCTTGTTTCAGCTGAAAACTGGTTGTTATTACTTATGGAGGCTGGAATGATTGAACTGTCTCATTCCCACTCATTCATATTAATGAACACTGGAATCCTGGGGATTAACGAAAGCCAGAGCTATCCCAGGAACTTCACCTGAGCCCTGACTGAAGGTGCCATCCAGTGTGGTCATGTAGTGGAGTCTTAGGATCCTGGAGAAACAATGAACTCAAGAAGCTGTTCAAACACCGACCCAGGAGGAGAGGGAAGGCGCCTGCTGTCCGGGCTCGTCCCGTTTAATGTCCCGGGAGGACTAGCAAGTCAATTCTGTCGTCTTTCTTTTAAAACTGGGCGACCTGGGGCTACACAATCTGTCCAGACTCGCAGAACTAGAGAAAGGCAGAGAGAAGTAGCCATTGTAAGGCTTTCCAGGTTCAGGCCTGGTTTTGACTTTGCAAAAAGAGAGTCATTTGTGACTTCCTGGGCACTTTGGGTATCTGTGAGCTTCAACTATGAAGTCTTCCCTTCTCTGAGCCATGTCACTATTTCTGTACACAGCCTGCTCAGTAATCCTTGTTCCACTCTCTACAGCCAGAGAGAATGGGGCAACATAGGTCCTCTTTTATAGGAACATTCCTTCAAATATTTAAGGATGGCTGTTTTGATACTCCTACCCATCTTCTGCTCTTTTGGAGTTGTTTCTCATGCAGCCCAGCACTCCTTCCCCTCTAGTCCTCTGGGGGACGTCAATTCGCTTTGTAAAAGCTGTGGCCAGTGATGAGTAATCTTAGAAGCCATGTGGGGTTCAATGACTGGTCCAGAAAATAGAGGAACTAAACTGGGGGCTGCAAGAAAGACTCAGAAAGAATTCCAACCTGGGTTTGATTCCCACCCTTACCCCCTGCCAGTTGAATATATTTGGCAGGTAATTAACTCTCCTCTGAACTTGCACCAAAGGCCTATGTCAAAAAGCAATGACCAGGATTTGATGAGAAAGTGTTCAAAATCACTCAATAATACAGAATTCACTGACAATTCTCAATATATCCTGACAGTGTGTGCTAATTTGTCTAATATTACTCTAGCATTTTTAGAAGAAATGTAAAATCATGAGTTAAAGTCAAACAAAACCTGTAAGCATTTACTCACAAGGTGATACTAGTGTGTACCTCTCACGTGCTCTCATTGTAGTACTCTTTTTAGAAATCCAGATGAAAGGCTCAATCTCATCTCTTTTTATTTTTAATGCACAGTTGTGTTCCATTCTGTGATGTTATTTTGAGTATCCATTCTTCTCGCCTTGGTATTTTCTGCCTGTTACTTAACAAAGTCCTTGATGAAAAGCCAAAGACAGGGAAGACCTAGGCTTCAACTCCCAGGTGTCGTACAGTCTGCTAATCAGAGCAGCAGGTGTATCACCACTCAGCTACCCTTAAATCAAACTACATCTCAAATGACTCATATCGCTTGACACTGACCACAACAAATTTATAACAAATTATGAGACTTAACTTACTTGTTTTTGTCCTTCCAGAAAGTTTCTCACCCATGCCAGCTGTATAAAATCATAGCAAGTGGGGAGTGAACACTGTGCAGTGTATTAAACTGACACTTGGGGTATCTGTATCTCAAACTGAAGTACGTAGGGTTAAATTCTGCTTTCACTTCCCACTCAGCTTCCTGCTAAAGTGTGCTCCAGGAGGCAGAGGGTAAGGCTCAAGTGAGACCTGAATGCAGTGTCCAGTTCCTGGATCTCACCTGGTCCAGCCCTTTCTGTTGTAGACATTCGGTTAATGAGTCAGCAAATGGTAGAGTCTAAACCCTGCCCCTACATCCCTGTGTGTGTGTGTGTGTGTGTGTGTGTGTGTGTGTGTGTGTGTAACTCTGCCTGTCAAATAAATAGAAAATAAACATTTTCCTCAAAAAGTAGCAAAAACTTCTTTCAATATCATCACTTACTTTTCAAGCAAATATTTTTCATCATTAACTTGCTCTAAAGGATTCTGCAATCTTTTCAGTTCTTCCTGTAAATAAAGAAAAAAATGTATCATACAAATTGATACCATGTGCTCCTGAACATTATCTGAGAACAAACGTTGAGATAATTCAAATACTACATGATTAAGAGTTATAGATTTTTTGATGGTTATGTGTCTTTAAGCAAACAATACATTTTGGTCTGAATCAAATTAGAATCCAATATTGTCACTTAAATTATGTCATTTTTTAATTACCAAAGAGAATGCTTCGTGTTCTTTTTCTAGATGAGAGACAAGTTTATATGAATCCTCTCCTACTCTTTCCACATTCACTCTTGACAATTTACTGTTTGTTGGATAAGAGACTCAAGTAACTATGTACTGGGCTGGGTCTGGCCATTCAGCAAACATCCCCTTTTGTCTCTTGGTGACCTATTCCATGTCAACCAAGTGTGCACTCACTCACTCTCATTCTCTCTCTCTCTCTCTCTCTCTCCCTCTGTCACACACACACACACACACACACACACACACACACACACACACACACACACACACTCACACTCCTTACTTTCCAGTATCAGTAGTCTCTAATTCCATTTCCGTGGCCACAGAAATGTGAAAAAAGTTGGTTCAAATTCTTGCTGAGACTACTTGTCCCTGATCTTGTCAATCACAAAGGATTTCAGCTGTGCCCATAAAAACCCTGTCCCTGAGCAACATAAATGAGGGAACTAGTACTTCCCTCAAAAGTAAACAAAAGACCATATCAATCTTAGAGCTTCAGGGTGAAGATATTGAGGATCTCCCAAACAGGAAATACAAGAAAAATCATCATAAAACTCTTCAGACACAGTGAGAAAGGATGGCAAGAACTCTAGGAATTCAAAGAATATCTCACCACAGAGATCGAATCTATAAAACGGGTCCAAACTAAAACACATGAGCTGAAGAACACAACAGAAAGCCTCAACAACAGAATGGATGCTGCAGAAGACAGAATATCAGAACTGGAAGATAACCAATTCAAGAACACACAATTAATTAGACATATGGAATAGAATCTGAATAAAGCCAAGAAATCTATCCAAGGAATGAATGACAACATCACAAAATTGAATATCAGAGTTATAGGAATTCCTGAAGGACTAGAAAGAGGTAGAATTACAGAAAGTGTTCAATGAAATTATAAAAGAGAATTTCTCAAACATTGAGAACCTAAGGGAAGAACACACAGGAAGGACAGAGAACCCCAAATAGAATTGATCCAAAAAGACTCTTATCCAGAAACATTGTTGTCAAGCTTCCTCAATTGAACATAAATCTTAAACCAAGCACCAAAAAAAAAAAAAAAAAAGATAACATACAGGAAAAGCCAATCAGAATCACTGCCAACTTCTCAGAAGAGACCTTAAAAAGCAGGAAGAAAACAGAGTAACATTTTTAAGATCCTAAAATAGAAAAACTGTCAACCAAGAACAATATATCCAGCAAAGCTTTCATTTGTGTTTAAAAAATATTTCCACAGTAAAAAAGAAGCTAGAAGACGTCACCAGCACTAAGCCAGCCCTGGAAACACTGCTCAGAAACGTGCTGAAGTCAGAAAGAAAGGAAGTTAACCAAAACCAATGATGGAAAAGGGGAAGATCTTCCCATTAAAGCTGCAACACACACACACACACACACACACACACACACCCCAAGACTAATTCACAAGCTATCAGCATTAACTCTTACGTGAATGGCCTAAACTCATCAGTCAAAAGACATAGATTATCAGAATGGATCAAAAAGCAGGACCCATCTAAATGTTGCTTACAGCAGACACATCAAATCAACAAAGATAAATGGAAGCTGAGAGTGAAAGAATGAAAAAGGAGACTTCATGTGCAAAAAAGCTGATGTAACCAGCCTACTATCAGGTGATGCAGATTTCACCACGAAAGACATTAAAAGAGATAAAGAGGTTCACTACATAATAACAAAAGGAGCCAGCCACCAAGAAGAAATAACAATAAATGTATATACGCCATATCCTTCCATCCCATGGACACTGAATATACATGTTTTTCAGCTGTACATGGAACCTTCTCTAGGATCCACGATATTACAGGTCTCAAAACAAGCCTCACCAACTTTAAAAAAACTGAAATCATACCATGTATCTTCTCATACCACCATGGAGTGCAGCTAGTGATCAATAAATCAAAATATCCCAGGAATTTGTAAACTCTCGGAAGCTGAAAAACATGCTACTGAATGAACAATAGGTTAGAGGAGAAATTTAAGCAGAAATTTAAAAATTCCTTAAAATTAATGAAAACACAAAAAGAACATGCCAAAACCTAGGGGACACTACCTACGCAGTGTTAAGAGGTATATTTATTGCAAGTGATGCTTACTTTAGAAAACAAAAAAGATACTATGTAAATAAGCTAAGTATATACCTGAAGAAGCTAGAAAAACAACAGCAAAATAATTTGAAGAACAACAGGAAAAAAGAAATAGTCAAAATAAGAGAAGAAATAAGCCAAATAGAAACCAAAAGAACAACACTCAAAATCAAAGAGTTGGTTCTTCAGGAAAATAAACAGAACAGACACCCCACTGATGTGACAAATAAAAAGCTAGAGAAGACAAGAATTAATAGTATCAAAGATGAAAAATTGAACATAACAACAAATACCTCAGCCATACAGATAATATTCAGAGATTAGTACAAGCAACTACACACCAACAAATCAGAAGACTTCCAAGAAATGGATATATTCCTGGACTCATACCATCCATCAACACTAAATCATGAGGCAACAGAAAGTCTAAATAAACCTATAAGCAACACAGAGATTGAATTAACAGTTAATGCCCTCCCAACAAAGAAAAGCCCGGGTCCAGATGGCTTCCCTGCTGACTTCGACAAAGCATTCAAAGTACAACTGACTCCAATTCTTAATACACTATTCAAAACAACAGAAAGGGAGTCAGTCCTTCCAAACTCTATGAGTCCAACATCACCTTAACACCAAAATCAGACAAAGGAAGCTATGGACTGATATCCTTGATAAACAGAGATGCTACCAGCCAAAAGAATGCAACAATACATCAGGCAGAACATTCGTTTGGACCAGGTGGAATTTATTCCTGGCATGCAGGGATGTTTTAACATATGCAAATCTATAAATGTGAGACAATACATTATGAAACTGAAGAACAAAAGCATATCGCAGTCTCAATAGATGCAGAGAAAGCATCTGATAAATCCAACACCACTTCATGCTAAAAAACTCTAAGCGAGATAGAAATAGAAGGAACATTCCACAACATAGTCAAAGCAATTTATGAAAAACCCAATGCCAACATCATATTGAATGTGGAAAGATTGGAAGCTTTCCCACTAAGATCTGGAACTAGATAAGAAAACCCAGCATTACCGCTGCTATTTAACATAGTACTAGAAGTACTTGCAAGAGCTGTTAGACAAAACAAATTAAAGGAATTCAAACTGGAAAAGAGGTAGTCAACTATCTCTGTTTGCAGATGGCATAATTCTATACATAGGAGAACCAAAAGACTCAACAAAGAAACTGCCAGAAATTATAAAAGAGTTTGGTAAAGGGCAGGGTACAAAATTAACAGCCCTCATGTATAAAACAACTAACTCCAAGACTGAAAAAAAAAAACTAATCGGTATAGTATCTTTCAAAATAACAGAGAAGACACTGAATGACTTTGGAATAAACCTAACTAGAGACATGGATGATCTCTATGATGAAAATACAAAACCTTGAAAAAAGACATAGAAGACTACCTTAAAAGTGCAGAAATATACCATGTTCCTGGATGGGCAGAGTCAACACCATCAAAATGTCCATATTACCAAAAGCAATATAACTTCAATGCAATTCCAATCAAAATATCAACAACAAAATTCATTGAGCTGGAAAAAATGATACAAAAGTTCATCTGGAAATACAATTACAATAGGTTATAGTAGATAATAAATAGCCAGCACTATCCTGAAGAATAAGAACTTAGGTGAAAGGATTACAATTCCAAACCTTAAGGCAGTAGTAATCCAAACAGCCTGGAACTGGTACAGAAACAAAGAGGAAGATTAACGCAGCAGGATAGAAACACCAGAAGAGAGCCCACACGTGTACAGTCATGTAGCATATGACAAGAGAACAGAAAAACAACCCGGGGACAAGAGATGATCTCTTCAACAAATGCTGTTGGGACAACTGGATGGCAGTCTGCAGAACTAAGAAACAAGACGCCCACCTTTCACCGTGAGCAAAGATCAAACCTAAATGGATAAAACATTTAAGTTAGACTTAGAAACCATCAAACTATTAGATGAAAATGTAGGAAACACTCTACAAGATATAGATACAGGCAATGACTTCTTAGAAAAATTATCAAAAGCAAAGGCAGTCAAGACCAAAACAAACAAATGGAACTACATCAAACTAAGAAGCTTCTGCACAGCAAAGGAAACAATCAACAAATTAAAAAAGCAACCAAAGAGTGGGAGAAAATCTGCATGTTATGTGACAGGGGACTTATATCCAGAATATACAAAAAGCTCCAGAAACACAATAACAGCAAAACAAACCAACCAGTTAAGAAATGGGTGAAGGAAATAAACAGACACTTTTCAAAGGAACAAACCCAAATAGATAACAGGTATATGGGAAAAAAAATGCTCAAGCTCCCTAGCAATAAGGGAAATTGAAAAAAAACCACACTGAGGTTCCACTTAACTCCAGTGAGAATGGCCAAATACAGAAAACCAACAACACCTGCTGATGAGGATATGGGGGAAAAGGAACCCTATTCCATTGCTGGTGTAATTGCAGGCTGGTGCAGCCACTGTGTATGTCAGTAAGGAGAATATTCATGCAACTGAAAATTCACCTACCCTATGACCCAGCAATCCCTCTCCTGGGGATATATCCAAAAGATCTGATACATTCACGTGATAAAGCGACTTACACCCCTATATTCAATGCAACACAATTAACATTTGCCCATTGAAAGAGGACTGGATAGAGAAACTGTGGTACATCTTCTCTATGGAATACTACTCAGGTATTAAAAAGAATGAAATTCTATTGTTCGTATCCCACTGGGCCTAACTGGAGACCATTATGCTAAGTGAAATGAGCCAATCCCAAAAAGGCAGATATCATTTACTCACTCTAATATAACACAACGTCCATTGAAAACGCAAAGAACAATAAAGGTGAATGAATACACACATGTACCGTCACGAAGGTTGTAACGGAGATCAGAGTACCAGAAATCAAAGAAAATCAACAGAATGCATCTTTACTAAGGAATGAAGGTAGACCCCCATTGAAACTCCTAAATATACCCAGACAACAAAAAATCAGGATCTCTGCTCTTGCCTATGGCAACACTACTATGACCGACAAAAAGAGCAGAAAGTTGGAAGCATTTTTCTTCCATCTCCCATTTTAAATGGTTGTTTTCTCCTAATGCTCTTTGTTAATACGGCTGAGGGTTCTTGCTTGTTTCAATTTTCAGGTTTTTTCGGTGTCAAATCTAATTATGTTTGCTGTGAATTTTACCTTTTTGAACTTCCTATTCATTTGAGTCTTTTTCAATAAGTCATTCATTAATAGAGCACCCATATGAGACATTTTATTGTTTTTAAACACCTGATATTCTAAATGTCCCTTTCAACACTGTTTTTGCTACATATCATTGGCATTGATATTCTTGTTTTTATTGTCATTTCATCAATGCCACATGGGTCTTGCAATAGCATCATTTTCTGCAAAGATTTTGATCTTCCTTTTCATCACTTTATCAATGCATTAGTCATTCTGTAGCATGTTATTTGGCTTCATGTTGTTGTAAATTTTCTGTTTTTCTCCTTGCTGTGGTTTATGTTTTCTGGCTCTGTATTTAAGTGGATGTATAATAGAAGTATAGTGGAGACTGACATGTCCAGATGTGGAGACATAGTGCAGTACGCACCCCTGCATCCAGACCAAAGATGGACTCTTGGTGAAACTGCTGAATCTATCCTGACAGTAGGATGCTGGACTCTCTGACACTGACCATGTCTACAATGTCAGGAAACACTTCACTAGTGGAAATCCCAGAGCCTGTGGAACTGTGTCATTGAGTAAATAACTGAATAAGTAAAATCCTGTTCCTGAGAAGACCGCCATGCTTCAAGGCCCTACCATTTTCCTCACCAGCAGAACCTGCTAAAGCACCCGGACTCCAGAGGAAGGCACAGTGAGAACTGTAGTCATCCCTTGGTATCTCAGGGAGATTTCCTCTAGATCCCCAAATGGATATAAAATCCAAGGATGCTCAACTCCTTTGTATGAAATGGTGCAGTGCTTGCATACAAGCCATGCACTGCTTTCTATATACATCTAACCAGGTCTAGGTTAGTTATTATACCTAACACAATGTAAATGCTACGCAAATACTCATCGTATTATATTGTTCAACGAACTTTGACCCCCCAAAAAATTACTGTACATTTTCAGCACAGATGCAACATTTTTTTGAACGTTTTCCACCTGCAATTGGTTAGTTCTAGCACCTTGCGAAGCAGGGTTTGAGATCCACTCTTCCTCATACAAATGTGAGTTTGAATCACCCACTGAATCTTTGTTAAGCACAGGAAGCAGATTCATCTTTAGCATAGCTTTTTTCTTGTTCCTGCTTGAATTACAATAATGAGATCCACTGGACAGAATCCACTGTATTTTTAAGTAGGAGAAATACAAATTAAAGACAGTAAAATACAAAAAGAAAGAAGGTGGCAACTGAGGCCCCAATGAAATTATGGTACTGGTGCTGCTTAACTTTGAGCCACCAACATTTGAACCCTTTCTCATGTAAACAGACCCAACTATGAATTTACTCATCAATACATGGCTAGATATATACAGACAAGTAACCCGCATTTCTCTGTTCATAACCCCTCAGTGGTTCTCTGCCACTTTGAGAAAAAAATCCAAACTGATCTCCAGGACTATAGAACTTTCTAGAATACAAACCCCTTCCTACTGCTGACTTCCTGCTACCCCCCACCACCCTACCCCACAACCACGCACAAGGCTCACTTCCTCCAGCCACCTGCGTCTTATGGCATTTCAGAAGTAGCTGAGCTCATTCCCTCAGATCGTTTCATCTTAGAACACTGAGTTCCACACTCCCACACGGTTGGTTCCCTGATTGTATCCAGGTGTCTGCTCAGACACCGCCTTCTCAGTGAGACCTTCAGTGGCTGAACTTCCAGCATGGTACCCACCACCTGCTCTACACAAACCATGCTTCAAGGTTTTGTTCCTTCCCTTTCGCTCTGTATCATTTCCTAACACATCGTGTTTGTGTTAGGTTTTCATTTGTCTCCCTCAACTAGAAGATAAGCTCTTGTTTTCTGCTACACCCCCCATTACACTCTTGGTGCCTACACATAGTAGTTCCTCAAGCAAAGTTAATCCTTTAAACTTCAGAATTTGGAGACTTTCAGTTGCTGGATTTTAACGTGTGAGGAACTCTTGAACTTTGGTGGAAGTACGTTTCTGTGACAGGTGCTAACTGAAACAAAAGGGTAACACTGAAAAGAAAGCAAATCAGAAGAAATCAGAACCAAAGGCCAAAGTCCTGGTGATGCTGAGGACTTTGGGATCTAATCAGAACTTAAACCAGATCTTGCAGGAGAGCAGAGGCATGCATGTAGCCTAGCAGTTAAGCTCCCACTGGGAGGTTCATACCCTATATAGAAGCTCCTGGGCTTGAGGTCCATTTCCATGCTCCATTCTAACTTTCTGCTAATGAATACCTTGAGATGAATGTAACACATGATGGCTCACATGGTTGTATCCCTGACACACACTTGTGAGACTCAAATTTGAGTTTCCAGTACTCAGTTTTAATCTGGTCTTACCACAGCTGTTACAGGCTTTTGGGGAGTTAACCAGCAGATAGAAACCTGTCTCTCTCTGCTTTACAAGTTAAACAATTAGATCTTAATGGATTTGTTGGCTTTATATGCTGAAGTCATTCTCATTTGCCTAAAACATTTCCAGTTGTAACCTCTGCTACTTTTCAACAATTCATAGACTCCCACCTGGAAAATGATAGTATGAGCCACAACCTACGTCTGCTGAATACAGAATGCTCACATAAGCCATGGAATCGAGTGTCGGGTGCTCCATTTCCTTGTCTTATTCTGACAGTATCTTTAAAAATGTCTTATAAGGCATGAAGCAGGTCATGGTCTCCAATACTTTTTTATCAAAAGCTGCTGATTGTATATCAAACAGTGGTGACAAAAATTTCATGTGAAGGACACTTCTGCGTCTTCTGAAAAATTGCTGCATTCTTATGTACTATCCATTTTGTTCCTGGATCTCTTGTGTATAAAATAAAGAGAAATTCACCTTAGAATCTAATATTAGGTTGTATCTGCCCCTATGATATGATAGTACACTTCTTTTCATCAACAATAGAAACTCATAAATCTTATAGAAGTCATTTATTTTGTCTTGGCTGTTGGAGCTTAAGCTAAATTAAATATTCAATTGCCATAAATATTCTTTCCATTGTGTTAGTGCAATTATTTTTCCTTCCTTTCACTCCATGATATGTGAACATCTTTGTTTTTTAGATTAACTCTCTTAATACGCCTGAGGTTTTCACAGTAAGTGTAAGTACACAGGCAGAGTATAAATGATGAATAGGCAGGAAGCCAGAGATGACAGGCGACAGGTAGGTAGGTGGATAGATAAATACAACATCCTTTTGAACCTTACGTTTCCTCTTCAAGCATTCTAATGATAAGCCTTCCTATCTGTCCTGTACTTTCTCCCATCCCTCTCAGCTAATTCTTTATATTATCCCCCCCAATGGCATATGCAATAAATCTGGGCCATATAAAGAGTCATACTTTTGATACACAGAGAATTTTCTTCTTTGTTACCCCTTGCATTCAGATTAGAAAGGAGACTGAGCTGTAGCTAGCCCTAGCATATTCTCCTCAGAGAGATGCCTCAGTGGCACTTTTCCTCTTTCATTTTCTGTGAGGAGCTGGGGGGTGGGGTGCAGCGAAGAGAGGGGTCTTGTATTCCACGCCAGCCACTCTTCCACAGCTCTCATTGCAGAGAGGTTGCAGGCTAGGGAGAGCTTTGATGCAGTGCTTTATTCAATCTGACTATGTGCATTCTAGGAAATCATATTAGACATAAGGTCAATGACTAACAAGAGCTTTCTGAACAGCTGCTCTGCTGACAATTTGGAGGATTGATTTCATGATTTGGTTATTTAAGCTAACTATACAAAAACACTTCAACTCAATTGGCCTGAAAGTTTCAAACCACATCCTCATTTTCTCAGAGATGAATAAGAAGGTCAGCTCGCTCAACCTGTCTTCATTCAGAGTTTCATCGAAATTTGTGTTTTATCATTAAAAATATATACAAATTTGACTCTCTCATCCATGTTTTTTCCCATTAGTCCTATTTATCTTTGTTTTCACATCTGGCAATGCCACTTTGCCACTAGAAAACATTCATGGCTCCCTGTTGCTTCCAGGATGGATTCCAAACTTGCCAGCCAAAGTCTTGTGCTGCAGGATCTGGCCTGCCCTCTCTGCGGCTCTTCATGTGCCACTGCACACCTCCTCCTCTACATCTGGCCAAATGGTGCTGAACTCCTCCTGGGCCTGGACCTTAAGCCATCATGCATCCCCAGCTGCTCTGCTGGACCATACCACTCTTCCATCAGGAAGCTCCCCACTTTTCTCTCTTCTTTAGAGATGATCCTAACCCAGGGGAGAGCCAGCCACAGGTTCCTGCTTCCGCCTGGTTTAGCATGTCCTCTTTGACTCCCTCACCAAACCCTACTGTGTCAGGATGAAGATTCACTCTCCTGGATGTGCTTGTTCTCAAAATGAAGCGTTTAAGAGGTGATGAAATAATTCCTGTTAAACATATGAACGTACTATCCTAAGATGGAAAGAAACTTGAAGCACTTAATGGCCCAAACAATTCCAACAATTTCCAGGCCTTCTGCTGATGATTCTCTGTCCCCTGATCCCCAATTCTCTTCTCTGTGCCTTGAGAGGGTCCTAATTTTGGGCTTTATCCACGAGGTCCATTGTACTGAGTCTTGAGCAGCAGGAGGCACTAATAGATCAGCAGGTATAGAAGAGAGAGGTTGGATTTATTGCCTTTCCTGTCTGATTGGAGCACACACCTGCTTACTGAAGCCTGCAGGCTCCCTTCCAGTGGCTGCTCCCAGGTGGTAGTCCTGTCATAGTGCCATAAATGCTCCCTCTTCCCTGCTCTCCTGTCACCTCCAAATTCCTGGCCTTCCCTTGGAACACCCAACTGCAAGTAGCTCCAGAAGCTTCCCCATGCCCGTGCTTCTCCCTGGACCTCCTCACATCCATGTCATTAGTGATTTCATTCACCGCTTCCCATCACCCTTTTCAGTGACTCATCTTGTCTCCACCTCAATCCCAACAGACAGGGTCTCGGGAATCCTAAATTGCTTGTTTGTGAAATCCTTGTTATTCCTTTCCTATATTCTAATAAATTCAATTAATAATGTTAAGTGTACTAATTAACAAAAGAATATGTTTTTTTGAAGGCTGATCCCCATGGGAAAATTTTTTCAAGGGCCTAAAACCAACTTTCTGGCTGCTTTGACTCAGTAGGTAGTAGAACAACTTCCACTGTGCTTTATTTGGATTCTCCTTTTTTAATTGCAGGCTAAGCCCCCCTGTAAAATGTGTACAAGTTGAATTATTCAGGTAGAACCCATTTTCACACTGTTTCAAATTCTTACATCCCAATTTTGTCTCAACATGAATTCTGCGTAATGAGTGGCAAGGAAACTTGAGCTGGGCTATTCTGATGAATAACCACTGACTTGCCTTGCTTCCCACTGTCAGGGGTCACTCTAAAGTAACTTGGTTGTGAGCGATTAGAAGGAATGGTGGACCCTGGAGTTTGTTCCTGGGTGTCTGGCTTCCATCTCTGACTTTAAATCTTCAGGTGGATTACCTGGCATCAATGATGAAATACAGCAAAGAAACCAGCCAAGTACATGCTTGTGCCCCTTGGACTGAAGACACAGGAATAAAACATCGTTCTTGTTTTTCCTGCTCCTTCCATGTCTATCTAAACAAATAGGGTATGTTCTTCGGAAAGGTTTAAATTCAGAAACCCACTCAAAATTGCTTATTTTCTAAAGTGCACTTACAGTGCACTAAAAGTGACCCTTTAACTTTTCTTACATCAAGCTGTTCTGCTGCCAGCATGTCCCAGAACACTTACGGTATGTTTAAAATTTGGAAACAATTTGCAATTTACATCACTGCACAGCTTTGGGTGACTAATCCTGCTCTACCTATGCAAATCACCTTCATGTACTGAGAGTAATCTTGCATTAATCTAAGAATAATGATCTAACAAAACTTAAAAACCGAAATGACTTTTGAAGCTTTGGACCATTCAATCACTCAATTAAGCATTACCAACCTTCATCAGCACTCAGTATACATCCCTCAGCCCACACAGATTGCCCGATTTTGAGGGAAAGTGTAATAAAGGCACTAAAAAAAAAGAGTTACTAACGTTTGCATAGTTTGGCAAAGTAGAAGACATGAAATCTATACTAATTTTAGCCCTGCATCATTAAACATGAAATATTGATTATTGCACTTCACAGCAGAATTATGAAGCTAGCTAGGTTGCTGTGTCCACATAAAGTGATTCTGATGCTCAGCCCTCAGACCTTAGTGGCTGTAAAGGATGCTACTTGGCGACAGCTTGGAGGCTGGCATTCTGATCCACAACCTTAAGAGATAGATTAGACCAGGAATGACCCAGCTGCATGGCCCAACTTCAGAAGATTAAATTGGAGGGAGTCCAAACCCCTGTTGAAATAACCATGTGAATTACAATGCTTCCAAGGGCCTTGTTATAATGTAAATGTGCTTTACAATTTACTGCCATTTCCCTTCCACCCCTGCTGCGAGTGTGGACGTTAATAGTCATCTCATACATGAAAAGGCAAAAAGGCATCGGAAAGAAAAGGCAGGACTCCTTCTGCTCCCTTTGGAATGCAAACACTGTTTCTTTCTTTGCATCTTCCCTTTCTCTCTCTCTCTAATTTTTCCAACGAGAACACACACTTTGTTTCTGTATTATGTATTGATGTTTTTTATGGCCAGCAGACCTATAAATTTCACACAGGGAAGTTACCTTGCTGCTGAACGTGAATTTTATTTCAGAGTGGGGAAAACGGCTATTAGGACAGCAACAGCTCATTTGAAGGACTCATTTGGGTAAAGTATGGACACATGCAGTATATATAAAGTAACAGGCTCAAAAAGAGCTCTGCCTGCTTTTAGCACTTTAGGTCATTTTGTGCCATGAAATGCATAAAAATTTGAAATGCGTCAGTCTAGGCATGAGTTTAATTAAAACAATCAAAAACAGAATCATTTTAAATGGAAACTGAAGAGTTGCAATAGAGTGGAGATACAAAACAGTACCTGTTTTATTATCAACTGGCACGCAACACTGCCTCAAAACTGGGAGGACAGTCTCTTGGGGACAAATCTCCCTGCCTTATGTAAAATGCCCTGAGTCCCGCAACACTTGTGTCATGGTTCTGGTCCTAAGTCCTCCCACTTGAACTTCAAGGCTTCTCTAGAAAACAATTCCTTTCAGCTTCACATTGTTGTTTCCTAATTGCAATAAATATAAGATTTCACAAAGGATGAGGTTATCAGAAGACATGACGTAAGGTGGTCCTAGAATAGCTGTGAGTGGAAGAAACTGCACATCTGTAAAGTAGACCCTGAACTATGTTCGCATTGAAAGGTTTTGTCAGCATGGCATGCTACCTTCTCTTGAACCTTCCTGGACATTTTCACGAGAGATGGTCGGCCTTCCATTTCTGAAATCTTACAGTTGGCTCTGCCTCCGCTAGGTACAGTCCTCACCTTGCTTCTGTAAAATGCATTTGATTTGTCTTAATGCAGCCCTAATGTCGGGGGCTGAAACATTAAAACTGCAAACCCCTTATGGGGATATGGTCAGAACCCAAAGGTTAGGGGTCCATGGAGCCTGAAGCTAGCATGCATTTTCCCAAAATGTCAAATTTACTCCCTGGACAGTAAAAACATAATTTTAAAGTGGAATACAAGGCTTGCCTTGTTGTTAAAACTAAAACAAGAAGCTTCACATAAAATTTAGCTTTGTAGTTAGCTATTCCTCCATTAACAACAATACCCACAGTCATTGATGTCTGTCTCTGAGATTTCTTGGTGGAAAATTTAATAATCACTACTCTAGTGAAGACAGAGATGGAATATTGTGTACTTTTTGGTATGTGTAGGGAGTGTGTGTGAATGTATATATTCTATCAATAATGGATAAAGCGAAAAAACTTACTGTTACTTATGAGGTCAACATTCTTCTTTTAAATGTGATAGTCTTTTCTTTATATTTCTCTTAATGGACTTAGAGATTGCAAGAGAAGAAGGTGGGATATGTGCCCATCTATCGCCTTCCTCCAGTATGAGTGCATGATGTAGATATCACTGTACTTAGAGAATGGAAAACTTACTTCTACATCTCTGTGCTCACCAGACCCAGAGGATGCTGTGCCTCCGAAACTTGAACTATGACCTCATGGATGCATCAACCTTCATAGACTGCAGCATTCAGCCTAATTTTGTGCACATAAGACCAAGAAATACCTTGGGTGTTCATAGGGATATTCAATAAGCATGCACCAAAAGAAGAAACACTTAAAGACTAAATGGAGGCCATGATACAGAAAGCACAAAGTTGAAAATTAACTTGCATGCCAGCCAATTTCCTTCGGTCCTTTAGTCATTGTTTTCTTTCACTACTTAACAAAAATGTCATCAAATGTTAGGTACCATACTAAGAAGGAAGATCCGAACTGTGGAGAGGAGAGGATAAAACAGATGCAGTCCTTGACTTCTGCCGCTGTGAAAGATGAGTTTTGGGTAGTCAGGAAGTTGCTGTTGAAGCACATTTTTATTAAAAAACTAGTTTTAAAGCTCCAGATTAGAAGCACATTTTGCTCTGGGAGTTGAGATGCCTGTGTTCCCTGTTAGTTCACTTCCCAGCTCCAGCTTCCTGTCAGATTCTGAGAGACAGTGCTGATGGCCCAATTACTGGGCTCCTGTCTCCAGCGGGGAGACTGAACCGTGTTCCTGACTCTTGGCTCCCAGTCTTGGCCAGAAGAAGCATTTGGAGGAGGAAGCCAGTGAAGGGAAGGGTACTCTGTCTCTATCTACATCTCAACTTTTAAAAGACGACATGCACAAGATGCAAGTCATGTTGACTCCTCTATGGGTGACAACAACTTGAAATATGCCACCTAGAAGGAGGGAAACACTGAAGGAAATGGTCTCATGGGCTCATAGGGGACAGCTGCTCCTCACTGCTAACTAGAGTACTGCATCCATGTGCAGGATCCTAAAAGGGTGATGATGTCCCACGAAAGTTGAAACATTAAATTGTGAGCTGTGGATAAGAGCTTTATTCAGTAAGAATGACTTTTGTTGACAGAACCAAAGACAAAGCAGACAGATAGAAAACAAAACAAAAAATAGCATGGCCAAATGTGCTCTGGCATATGAAAGGTGGTAATACTATTACATATGAGACTTCCCATGCACCCTTGGTGTGTTCTTTACCTATTAACAGCAATTGAATATCGTATTGTGTCTAGTGCTGAAGGCTAATTCTTTCTGCTATGGATTCACCTATTCTAAAACAGGTATTGGCTTTAAAAAAAATAGAGGTGTTCATATGGAAGAAAACAAATCAACTATTTTAGGTTTACGTAAATATACATCACCTTTTAAAACCAAGAATGAACTTTTAGTGCTCTCACTTAATTCAAATGTGAAATTGTGTATTACACACCACTACATTTTCTGGACCTTAGTGATCGCCTCCATGTTGCTTCATAATAAATAGATGAACACCTTGATAAGTGCTGTTTTATCCTAAGCCAGTATCTGTAGATTGTTCCTTCACCCAACTATCATAGTGTGTCCGCAGATGATGCCTAAGTCCCAGAGAGGATATAAGGTCTCAGTGGAACTCTCTGTTATTAAAACCATTGTTACAACTTTTGGGTACACGATCTCTATGTGCTCAACATATTGGCACAATAGTACCTATCTGAAAACCAAGAGAAGCTACACATGGGAGGTAGAGATGGATGGTTTTCAAAGAGGGAGATGAGGAAGGAGACAGGAGGTAGAATGAGACATCATTGGAAGCAAACATGGAATGGTGTCTACGCTCAGGATTGCCTAAACCCATGCATGGCACAACCCCCGTGATGGCTCACTATAGCTCTCTCCCTAATCTGGGGCATTGTTCGTCTCACCCTTTTCATATTAGATTGCCTTGCTCACTGTCCCTTTGCCCTCATCACCCTCACAGCTTGCATACGATGATTATGTCCTGAATTCTCTGGCAACTCAGCTCTTAGATTCTGCATGGCTTTTTCTGTAACTCCCATCTTCTCACCTATCTTGTACAGCTCTTCAGAAAATGCTCTCTCTTGTATGCAAGGTACCTTTACATAACGGTTTCTCTTTGAAGAATGTTCCAGCCTGAATAGCAAGAGAAACCAGATGCACACACACTAGACCCTAGCCGTGTAGGCTTTGTTGAGCTCTATTCCGGATTCCATCATCTTCTGCCATCAGCAACTTTGAAGTACTGACATGGAAAGATGGCCACTGTATCTGTAATGTCACATGCAAATTGAGTGAGGTAAAATACATTCTGGGACGTTCCCTAAAGGAAAAGAGTTTTGATATTTCACCCATAATTCCACACACAAAATAATAAAGATGCCCACTCTAGGTAAGTATGTCTCAAAAATATCAATATAAGTGGTTATAAGCTTTAATAGACCTTGGAATCCAATTAGCTGCAATTTTGTGGTGGTTAAATAATTTATAGAAATTGCAAATTCATTAGATGATATTTCACCCCTGCCAAGCCTATGGATTTCCTGTTATCTTTAAAAACATGCATTCTTAAGGTGAAGTGTGGCATTTTTCTGTGCTTGTTGTTGCCTAAATTGTCCAATTTTAGCAATTCAAAATGCAGCTCGTCGTTTAAGCCTGGATCATTTGGAGAGTTTACTTGTTAATGGAAAGACATAAACCTCAGAACACCACACCATCTCATTACACCCCTGATGCCAGCAGCTGTCTGGTATCAGCTGAGAGCAATCTAGCATGTGTGCTTAAAGGGCACCCTCTGCCTGTGCATCACAAGCAAAAGCAAATCCAGAGAATGTACACATATGTGCACATGCACACCCAATGCACAACACTCACAGAAAATACACACAGCTTGGTGAATATAAAGCAAACTCCTATATAACAATCACTCACTTCAAGAACTCACCAGAATCCCCTTGTTACTTCCCATTGTGATTACAACTCCCTGCCTCCTTCTTTCAGACCTAACTAACAATATGTATGTAATAACTCCTTCAGTCCGCTACAGTTTTTCACATCCAATCCATGGTTTTGAATTATTGTTTATCCATGCCCTCTTCTAAAACTTTTTGTTTTGGAATAGAGATTCACAGAAAGTTCAAACAAAGTGTACAGGGGACTTCCATGTACCTGTCATTGCTCCTTCCCTGAGAGCAGCATCCTGTGTTAACTATAACTGTGACATACTAAGAAATGGGAATGCAAGTATTCGCTCTCTACCCTTGGCTCCTGACACAGAGTTTCCCAAATCGTTGTAACTTTCTGAGTGATATGTGTGATTTGAATATCTAATAATATTTGGGTTAGTTCTCTCCCTTCTGGCATAAAACTTTTATGATGTTGTGCATCTCCAGTGAAAAAAAAAGAGGGTTTTTATGCTAATGAGGTGAATGGTAGTTATGGGCTTCCAGAAGAACTAACCATGTGATTGAGGGTTGAATCTTTTAATCCTACCCTTCGACCTCCTGAAAGAGGAGAATGACTGGATTGGCTTCAACATCAACAGCCAGTGACCTACCAACCATGCTTATGCGATGAGCCTCTAAAAAAACCCCAATTAAAGAAGGGGTTGAAATAACATGTAAAACATGGGAGTGTTGAGTGGGTGGCACACCTGGAGGGGCCTTGAAAGTTGCTCCCTGCCCTCAGCATCTCTTCTGCTTGGCTGCTGCAGGTTCTATCCTTTACAATAAAGAACTGATATTAAGTGAAGTGTTTCCCCAGTTCTGTAAGCCAATACAGCAAATATTGAGGCAAAAGACTGATGTCACAGAAACCCCATTTGTAGCCCATTGTAAGTACAGATGACAGCTAAGAACGTGGGAATGACATCTGAAGTGAGGGTAGTCATGAGGGACTAGATTAAATCTGATGCCAATTCAGGTAGAGACATAGGAATTGAATTGAATCCTGTTGTACCCTGCTTGTAGCTGTAAAGAATTAGAGAATGATTTTTTGCATGAAAAAATGCAAATGTTTGGTATCAGAAATATAAATATGGAGAAATTGGTTTGGTTTTCCATTTAATAGTACATTGTGAAAACTATTAAATTGCAATCGATACAACCCACAAAGCTTATTGAATGCCTCAGTTATGTATTTACTCTGTGTGGGGGCATAGATTTATAGGCAATTTTCATATATATATGTGTGTGTGTGTTTATATATATGAAAATATGCTAGACAATGTTCATATATATGTATATATATGAATGTATAGTTTGAGGTAACTACTACAACATTGAAGATATGGAACCATCCACTCACCACCAGGCTCACTCTATTCCTGTTTAAAATCAGAGTCACCCCACTTCTTCCAATCTTAACCACTGCCACGAGAACCTCGTCCACAAAAGAGACCAGGAATCTTGGTCTTGTAGCGGACCTTAAGACCACCCATTTTGTGGTTTAACTTGTGATTAAGTATCCTGTTGGGGATTGACAGGTAGCATAGTGGCCAATGCCACCATCTGTCATGACAAATATCTCATATGCATACTGGTTCATGTCAAAGCTGCTCTACTTCTGATCCAGTTCTCTGCTGATGGTCTGTAGGGTGAACCAAGTGTTTGGGTCTCATGTAGGATACTGGCATGAAGCTCTTGCCTCCTGGTTTTGTCTGTCCCAGTGCTGACTGCTATAGCCATCTGGGAAATGAATCTAGCAAATGGAAAATTCCTCTCTTACTTTCTCTCTTTCTCTCTAATTTACAAGGCAACCAATCAATCTTTCTTTAAAGTGTTCTATAAAATGGGAGCCCAACCAAATCAGAAAATTCTAGTTTGTAGCTCCATGCAAATGGGCATGCAACTCCAGATGTCAAGCAGAATTGCTAATTAGGAGCGTTAAAGCCACAGCACTGGTCAAGTTACCTCCTCCTTTGTGAATGAAAACTCCAAGCCAGGAAGAAAAGTTGCTGTGTGCGCCTCAGATGCTCTCTCAAGGGAACTCTTCCTAACTTGGAATGTTCTGTACCCTACAGCGGGATGTGGGTTCTCCCCTGGGCCCTTTTCTTACCAGGCACATACTGTATCTCAATAAACCTTTGCTTTATTATCCCTGCTTTCATCTCTCTGACCTACAATCCATCAGACTGTCAGCAAAAAGGAATTGAGGCAAGATGGCCACCGCTGGCAACTCTTGTTCGTCCTGCCAAGGTGACCAATTCTTTTTTTAGCACCGCTAGGAATTCATGAATGAAAACAAGTGTGATGACACTTTTTTATCTGAAGTATTGAGTATTTCTACTTATTATTGTTTGGGGGAGACTGAGAGCCTCTACTCATTCTTGAGTCCTTTTCATAAAACCCTTATCTCTGAAAATGCCCTGGCTATTGGCCCTAACAAAATGCCTAGACCAACTCATTCCTTACCACAAACTTCAAATCAGTCGTTTCTTCAAGAAGCCCTGAGCTTTTCACCGGAAAATGATGTTAGCGTAAGGAGTGACTCAAATAGATGAGACTGACCCCACCATCCTGGACTCAGGGCTGCCTTGAACGCCTTAAATACCTGTTTGTGCCGTACTACCTTAAATCTCCTAGGTCTCAGCCACCTTAAGGTCCACTTGCCTAAGCTTAGTGACATTCAGGTTCAAACCATGCACTCCACCAATCCCTTGGAGCATTTCTTCCTGGTGTCCACCTACAGCCGCATCTGCCAATCCCTGACGCCGCATCCCCATACCCACCTCGAGGCTATAAAGATGCTTCTGCCCTTTGTTCTCTTTTCCTCCTGCTCTCTCTGTTCTGCTTTTCTCATCTTCTGCTCTCTTCTTAGTCTCTCTGTCTTCTCTCTCTCTCTATCCTGCTCTGTCTCTCATTGTTCCTGCTTTCTCTCTGCCCCATGGCTACTTCCCCTGCTGAAATAAAAACCTCCTTGAGTGACTTGTCAGGCTTTTGGGTTTGCGGCAATAAAAGGTAACAGTTAGGGCCTGGCTAAAGTCTTCGCCATGAATGTATGGGCACCAGTTCTAATCTTAGCAGCCCTGCTTCTCATTCAGCTCCCTGCTTGAAGCCTGGGAAAGCAGTAGAGGATGGCCAAAAGCCTTGAAACCTTGCACCTATATGGGAGATCTGGAGGAAGTTCCTGACTCCTGGCTTTGGATCAGCTCAGCACCAACCGCTGTGGTCACTTGGGGTGTGATTCATTGGATGGAAGATTTTCCTCTCTCTCTGTCCTCCTCTCTGTGTATCAGACTTTTCAATAAGAATAACAAATAAACTTTTTTTAAAAAAAGCTAACAGTTAGTATTTGGCTTCCCCATTTTGATGTTCCTTAGGGATTGAATATGTTGGTTCTTCCTTGATTTCTTGGTTGCAACTTTGATTACATTCCCTCAAATCTCTATTTTCTGTTTATTTTCTTGTGATTTGAGCATGTCCCTCCTTCTTCCTATTTATGTCTTTAAGGTACTTTCAAGTTTAATACTTAATTTTAAATGTGATTTTTTTCTTTTTTCTTTTTTCCATTTTAAAATCTCTCCTGGTTCTGTGGCCTCCCCAGCAGAGAGGCTAACTCTAGGAAGAACCCCATCAGTTAGAAGAGAGCAAATGGCACTGAAACTGCTTTTAAAAATTAATTCTCCAAAACTTTTTGCTCCAGCCTAAGGGCTCAGACAGCAGGGGCTTGTCTGGTAACTTTGAAGAATGCGGACCTGGGGGAGGAAGCGGAAAGCTGACAGGTGGCGCAGAATGAAATCTCCAGGCAGCCTTGGAGATGGTGGGCAGGACATTATGCACCTTTTAAAGCACAGAGGTTTGCCTCTACTTAAAGAAAATTGTTGTAATTTATAATGACTTTATTCTCTGCAGGAAAACACTCAGGAACAATCACCTCAGGCCCTTCTCTTCAGAATTCTAGGGTGCAGCTGTGATGGGTTTAACACAGCTTTGCAGAAAAGCATCGCTGTACACTCAAAGGTCACCTGTTTAGTATCTGAGGTGCTAGGGAAGGGGTGCTGGGAATAAGGGAGCCTCTTTGGGAAGGGAGTAGCACCCTAGATGTAATATAGTACCAAAGCCTAGGAAAAAATGAGGATTTAATAATCATTTTTTTAAAGAGGAAGAAATTAAAATTCCAAGAGGATTAGTAGTTTCCCAGGATTACACAATTCTACCTTATTTTAATTTCACGATCACAAATGATGTTATGGTCTCCTTGAAATACACACACACATACACACACACACACACACACACACACACACACACGCACAAGTAGGGTTGTTCTGACTTCCTAAATTATCTGCTCTCCGCTGTTTTATAAACTTTATCTTTCAAATCCTGACAGCCTGTTAGTCTCTCCAGAACAAACATATTTTCTTTGCATCAAGTTTCTTCTCTTATTCAACTTATGAAAACCCAATATGTAAATGACAACTGGCAGGGAAGTGGCACCAAGTTGGAACGATGACTGACACGAGAAGCCAGAAGACCTTGTGCACGTCATCTGAACTAGCAGCTTGTCTTTCTGATTTGTGGCACGAAATTAACAACCAAGCCATCGTAGGCAGTGAAGTCATGCACTCTCCAAGTCTTACTGTTAGGAAGCCACACGATTGGGCCTGTTGACAGTTCAAGTCCCAGTTTGTTCCCCTTCCAATGTGTGTGAGAAAGCAGCATAAGATGACCCAAGACTTGAGTCCTTGCCATCCACATGGGAGATCTAGATGGAGTTTCTGGCTCTTGGCTTTGGCTTAACTAAGTCCTGATTGTTGTTGCCGTTTGGGGAGTGAGTTATTAGAAGATCTCGCTCACCCACTTGCTTGCTCTGTGCGTGTGTTCATTTCTGTTTTCTGCCTTTTGAATTAAAATTTTAAAAATCTTTAAAACCACACACAATGGCCCAGCATGGTAGCCTAGTGGCTAAATCCTCACCTTGCATCTGCAGGGATCCCATATGGGCACTGGTTTTGTGTCCTACTGCCCCTAGCTCCCTGCTAGTGGCCTGAAAAAGCAGCATAACATAGCCCAAAGCCTTGGGCCCCTATACCCTTGCAGGAGACCCAGAAGAAGCTCCTGGTTTCTGCCTTTGGATCGGCTCAGCTTTGGTCTCTGTGGCCGCATGGGGAATGAACCAGCAGATGAAAGATATTTCTGTCTCCCCTTTTCTATAAATCTTACTTTCCAATAAAAAATACATAAATCTTAAAACACACACACATAAAAGATTAATGCCTGTTATTTTTCATGTTGGTTGTGGAGTCACCTTTGGGCGCTGGCTATGGCTGTGCTGGTGCTGACCCAGGCCAATGGTGCAGTTCCCATCTGCAATGTTTCCAGTTTCCACAGCAAAAGAAAGGAGAGATTGTATCAGCCTGTTTGGATTGCCAAATAGCAAAATATGAACAACAGACACTCATTTTCTCATATTCCCGGATGATTTATACCCCAAGGTCAAGGTATGTCTGAGTCCTTTCTCCTGGGCTTATAATGCTGGCCCAATTGCTGTGTTCTCATGGGGTCCTTCCTCTTTGGCAGAACTTCCTGGTAACGGGCCAGTCTTATTGAATTACATCCTGCTCCTGGACCACATTTAACCTCCATTGCCTCTTTAAAAGCGTTGCTTCTAAATGCAGTCATGGTTTAAGATACCGAAGATTTGTTCCTCGACAAGTGAATTTGGGACTCCATTCAGTTCATCACAGAGACCAAGGAGAAGTCTGCATCAGTCAGTTCTACGTCCGTAACCCCTCCCCCTCATTTCCTATGATTAACTTGCTGCAGAGGCCATCTTTTAAGGTCTGCACAGTAAGAGTGAAAATGGAATTACCAGATTCTTCAGGGAATACATGTCATGGAAATCTGAGATATACACGCAGGGAGAATGGAAGCACAGCATTCCTCATCTATTAGGGCTTTTTTTCATGCTTTAGCAGAGAAAATTCTCAAAAACATAAACATCAAAGACAAGCCTATAGAGCATCTCCAGAGACACCCTTGAATGCAGAGGAAAGCATCTTGTTTGAGCAGGCTCTCTCCCTCACTGCACAGGGCTCCACGCAGAGGACGGAAACTGAGAGAGCATCACAGCATGGCTGTGATTGGGAAGTCCTCACCAGTGTTTTCAGCTTGAACCAGAAGTCCCTTCTTCGTAAAGAATCAGGACTCAGCAAGCATGTGGTTCCTGACAGGGTCCCAGCCCCTCTGGAACTCAGGCAGGACCATAACCCAAAGCAGAGTTGCTTCATATTCACTAATCAGAGCATCGTGGTCCTTTTGCGAGATTTGGAACTGCCTTTTTCTCCCAACATTCTTTTTGAAAGCAGCTAATTTATGAACAAATTTACTTCGGCTTCCTCCGCTAAGCATCAAATGGTTTAGTCTCTCCAGAGGGCCCAGAGCGTAGCCTCTCTGTTGCCCAAGGCTCAAGGTGGACCCCGCATTGTTCCTGCATGTAGAAGCAGGCATTTTGCTATGCTGTGGTATTGAAGGGTGGGGCTTCTCACTCTCTGGCTAAGGAACACTTCTCTGTACGTCTTGTAATCAAAATCTTGGAGTTGGTGCCTACGTGTATTAGGTTAGGCCTTCTCCTGTTGTGTCAGCACCCCTTAAGGGCACTGGTTTGAGTTAGCTGCTCCACTTTTGATCCAGCTCCCTACTAGGGGCCTGTGAAAACATTGGAAAATGGCTCAAGGGCACTGCACCCACGTGGGAGACTTGGAAGGAGCTCCTGGTTCCTGCAAGGTCTACTAGACGGAATATCAGCCCCCAAAGATGTCACTGGAATGGTCAATGTGCTATTTCCCATGACAAAAAGGACTTTGCTCACATGCTTACAACCAAGAATCTTGAGCTGGGAAGAGTGTCTTGGCTTATCCAGGAAGGGGTAATTCAGTCATCACCTCCTCACTAAAAAGAAGCAAAGAAATCTAACAAGGCAGAGATTTCAAAATGCTTTGCTGCCAGCATTGACAGCAGGAGAGGGGACCCTAAGCCAAGATATGTTGGAAAGGCAAGGAAATAGATTCTGGCATCGGTGCTGTGATGTGGCATGTTAATCCTCCACCTGTGGTGCCAGCGTCCCATATGGAGTCCCTATTGCTCCACTTTTGATCCTGGTCCTTGCTCATGGTCTGGGAAAGCAGATGAGATGGCCCAAGTTCTTGGGCCCCTATATCCGTAGGGGAGGCCTGGAAGAAGCTCCTGGCTCCTGGCTTTGGACCAGCCCAGCCCTGGAAGCTGCAGCCATTTGGAAGCTCTCTTCATTCTCTCTCCTTCTCTTTCTGTAACTCTTTAAACAAAAATAAATCAATAAACCTTTTAAAAATATAAGAAGGGCAAGAGAATCGAGTCTCTCCTGTGTTCAAAAGGAATGTAGCTTTGACAGGCTAGTGAAACCCATAGCAGACTTCAGATGTTCAACATTGTGAGATGACTCACGTGCTGACTTAAGCTGTGAAATGTATGTCAACCTGTTATGGCAGTGCTAGGAAAGGAATCCAGAGCTTTAGCTCACACAGTCCCACGCAGGGTGTGCAAACCAGGCTCCAGCCTCTTTCTGAAGTGTCCTAACCAGCTCCTCCTCTGCCAGGAGCCAGGTCACCCAGGAAGGATCAGAGGCTCCAAGGAAGCCCCCAGGTTTAACATGACTGCGTGCCCTCTCTTGCCCCTATTGCCCTAAACATAGGCTGCTTCCAAAAGCTTGAGCTACAAGGTTGAATTTTTACCTGGTCTGACATTAGAATCACCTGGACAGTTATCAGAACTTATCTATGCCCAAATCCCATCCTAAATCAACCAAATAAGAAAGATGTATGGATGGGGCCAGTTGAGCATGCTTTAACACCTTCCAATGTGATGGTGATGTGCAGCCAGCCTGAAAATCACTAGCTTTACATTATCCGTAAGGCTTGAAGAGTTTTCAAATGCTCTAAATTGTTCTACTAAATAATCCCATTCCAACTCAGACTACTGCTTCAACCCAAAATTGTTGGGAGAAAAAACTGAGAAATAAATAAGTTCCTAAATTAGTGAAATGGGAGCTGCTGTTTTGATGATTAAATTGATTTTGTGATTTGGATTATCTTTTTACCTTCATGTGTACAAATAAGCCAAGCTATTAACTTCTGCTTTTAAAAGTCACTTCCATTTTGTTTTTAGAGATAACTTTAGGGATTGTTTTGATAATAGCCCTCTGACACTTCACTGTATTGCCAATGTGAACACTCTGTTAATGGGAAATGGGCTGTGTCCTGCGACGCAGTCATTTATTCCGGAAAAAAAAAAAAAAAGAATTGCATGTGTGTCAGTCAAGAAACAAGTCACAGGCTGCAGAAAAAATATCCTGCCGAACAGAAAATTAGGCAACGGACAGGAAACAAAGGGCACCATAATGGAAATCTTTCAGGCTTGAATTAGGTTACTGACTAATGAGAATCCTGCAGGGAGCGGGTGATAAGGGGGCTGGATGTGTATTAAAGAACTAGTCATGCAAATTACCTGACTGATGGTGTTTCTGGCAAGGCCTCTGAGATCCCCCTCATAGGGCAGGACCTGAGGGACAGCAGCCATTAAGCAAGTTAGATGTGGATACATCTAAAAAGAAAGTAATTAAGAATTTTCTTTACGTGTATTCCACAAGGAGAAACAACATTATTTATCAAGAGAAAGATATTTTGGCAAATATGCCTCAAGAAATTAGACCTGGCTGAGAGACATTTAAAAAGAATCTTTATTTGCCCTTCACCTACAGCAATGTGAGGAATGGATGACACGGTGACAGTGGTCAGGGGCAGACCTATTGGATGCCTGGAGTTAACTGGAGGAAGGACAGGAAGGGAAACGTTTCTTAGTACCTTGCACAGCATATGCAGAGATCATGGACTATATGCATGCTGAAAGACTACAGGGAGTTCAAAATGTGTACTGCCAATACACCCATCTTTCATTTCCAATGTCCACAATTTTTTTGGAATGTCTTCTCTCTCTCTGCCTCTCTCTCTGCCTCTCTCTCTGCCTCTCTCTCTCTTTGTCTCGCTCTCTCTCACACACACACACACTTTGCCCTCATATTTCAAGCTAGGGGAGAAAATCCTACAGCTTCTCTGTGAGTGTCTGCATTCATTCACTCATTCAAGCAGCAGGCAGTCATCCCGGGCCCCGGGGCACAGCAGTCTAACTTGGATTCACCCTGTTCATGAGAGGAATCTGGTCTTCCAGGGGAAGGAGGCATTAACCAAATGGCAGTGTGGCATAGGAAGAAAGTGTGCTTCATTGAAAAACCATGCAACGTTTACATTTAAAGCATCTTTTGGGTTTCTCTGGTTCTAGTTCATTGCCTTTGAGTTATTGTACAAACATGCAAAGAGAAGAAAATGGATAGCAATTCAAAATAATTATTACTTACAGACATGCACACTTGGTACTATTTAGTGCAGGGTTCAATTGAGTTCTCCTCCCTCTGTTAAAAAAATCCCTTTTACCTCTATTTTCACATTCATTAAATATGTATGATTTACACATGTGTCTGTTCTTTTACTTTTTCTATGCTAGTCTAAGCCATTGGTCAATTTTCTCATTAGCAAGTTAAACTATTTAATTTGTGTTCAGTTTTAGATTTGCATGAGAATTATGATTTTGCATTTGATGGGTTTGGGGCACAGTACCTCAAAATACAGCATGTTGGTACATGGGACATTTTTAACCCAAGAAATTTGGAAAAAGAAAGCAGGTATGGGGGGACCCTCAGAACTAGTCCTGAGTCAAGTCATGACATTCCGTTAAGAAGGACCTTACCTACACCTAAAGGAAAGTAAAATTCTTATTTCTGAAGACAGAGGGACCCAGGGGGAATCTGCGTGAGCGGGCGTTATTAACTTCACCCTACTGTAACAGACTTCATCTTCCTTTGTCCTATCTTTCTGCTTGATTTCTGCTTTTCAGCAAACCTAGTGATAAAACTTCAATTATTCCAAGTCCATTTTCTCATGAAGTTTCCAATTATGTGCAATTTACATAAGTAAATGTGTGTGGTTTCCTCTTGTCTACCTGTGGTTTTTTGTTTGCTTTGTTGCTGTTGTTGTTGTTACAGTGGTCCCAGAAATTTGGAGGATAAATCTTTTTCCTTCCAACACCCTCTTTTAAAATCATCTTTAAAAAAAAAGATTTATTTATTCTTATTGCAAAGTCAGATACACAGAGAGGAAGAGAGACAGAGGAAGATCTTCTGTCTGATGAGTCACTCCCCAAGTGACCACAATGGCCAACGCTGCGCTGATCCAAAACCAGGAGCCCGGAACTTCCTCCAGGTCTTCTGTGCGGGTGCAGGGTCCCAAGGCTTTGGGCCGTCCTCTACTGCTTTCCCAGGCCACAAGCAGCGAGCTGGGTGGGAAGCAGGGCTGCCGGGATTAGAACTGACACCCTTGTGGGATCCCGGTGCATTCAAAGCGAGGACTTTAGCTGCTAGGCCACTGCACCGGGTCCTAAAATCATCTTTTCATAGTAGACTTCCCATCAGGAGTAGACTGAGAGGGAGCAGCAAAAGTGCTCCTGATCTGAACACATGAACTTGCCCTGTATTTAAGTAGACACATAGACACAGAGTAGCCAAATCCAAAACTAAAAAGGGGAAGCCTCCAGGCACAGCTCTGACCCAGATTTAAAATCCTGTGTGAAACAGAGAGGGTGCTTGGACACACACTCATCATGCTGACCAGGCTGCCACTGGTGACAGGGTGGAAGCAATGCCCCTCCCTTAGAGGGCGAGGAGCCAGAGGAAATGCTGACACGCGTCAGCAGCAGTTCTGTGGCCACAAGGACGAGCCAGGTCACCATGAAAGATTGGAATCTAAAGTGTGCCATGTGAGAATCTGAAACACTCATTTGATTAGAAACCTCAAACCAGGAAACTGAGTTTAAGACACATGCTGAATCAGTCCATTCTGTAGGACCCTAATAGAAAAAATTTTCTAAAAAAAAAAAAAAACAAAAAATTCAAGCAAGAGATGCTTATGTTGGAATTGAAGCAATGGCCCTAAGCAAGAAGCTGGGAGGGTGGGGGCGGACAGGGTAAGACGGAGTTAGGAGCTCTTCAGAAGCCAAGTGGCTAATGCTGATCCACATGGAATAAGGAAAAAGTAAGAGTTGTCAATGGTTCCCAAGTTTTTATTTCACGGACACAATGAATAATAGTATCATTAGCAATAACAAAGAGGGAATAAACAGGTTTGGGCTAGGAGGAAAGGTGACAATAGGGACATTTTTGTACTTTGGTCATATTGGGTCTGAGGTCTGGGTGTGGACTTGTCCAACAGGCAGGCCTGGAACTCGGAAGGACCGGACTAGAGACAGAAGTGTGGGAATCGGCAGGTCGTAAGAGGAAAGGATGGGACTTCCCAGGGAGAGCCTAACCAATCAGAATTTAAAAGATGCAGAGCCCGAGCCTGGAGAAGCAGGGACATTTTTTAGTTTCATGGGTTAAGGCAGGAAACCAAGAGCTAGTTAAGTAGGAGGAAACAGAACCACAAGAACCAAGTTTGGATTTTCCAATAGGAGATCACAGATGATGAAGAAGGTGAGAATTGGAAATTGTCCTTTGACCTTTACAAATAGGCAGTTGTTCGGGGGACAAGTTCACTCCTCTGATCCAGCGCTATATTAAGGGAAAATAGACTTCAGTGGTTCTACCACAAGCATTGGCTTAATATCTTCTTTAAGAATATCATTTATGTATGTATGTATCTGTGTATGTATTTATATTGGAAAGGTAGATCAGCTTTATGGAGAGAGAGACAGAAAGATCATTCATCCACTGGTTTACCTCATAAATGGACACAAAGGCCAGAGCTGAACCATCAACACCAGCAGCCTCTTCTGAGTCTCCCACATGAGTGCAGGGTCCCAAGGCTGTTGGGCCATCCCTTACTGCTTTGCCAGGCTATAAACAGGTAGCTGGATGGGAAGCAGAGCAGCTGAGATATGTACCAGAGCGCATGTGGGATCCCAGTGCTTACAAGGCAAAGATTTAGCCATTGAGCCATGGTGCTGGACTCAAGAATAAAATCCTTTTCAAAGACAAAGTTCTGGAGAGATGAAATCACCATCCAATTATTAGCCCAATTTAATCAACATTTATAGAGCACTTATGATTAAAAAGAACTCTGCTAAGTTATCTGATGTAGGATTCTATGAGACCTACTCCTTAGAGGAAGGAATTTAAACCAAGTGGGAAAATAAAATATGAAATAAATAATGGCATAGGACAGCTTGTCCATAGGGCTTAGGAGTTGATCTACTCTGATAGCTTGGAAATTGGGTCAGAAAATGCTGCCAGAAGAACTCAATTCTTGACAAAATCCTAAATAATGACCAACATTTATGTAGCACTTATCAGGTGGCAGGTTGCTTTTCAAGCACTAAACACTCTGGTCCTCATAACCACTCCATAGCATAATCAATGACACGGTCCAAACTGAGGTGAGAGACTGACTTGCTCAGGAGAGCACTGGCATTGGGACCCAGATACTCTGTTTCCTACGTTTGTGTGTCAGAGCATTGCACAACACCGCATTTTAAAAGGCAGCAAAGAATTCACTCAGTAAATGAAGTGAGAGAGAGGGTCCTAATCAATGAAGGGCAGGCACTTAGACAAGAAAATATGGAAGAACATGTCACCATCAGTTTAATTCAAAACTGTTTGCAGTGGGGCAAGGAGGAAGGGAATGTTTCCAAGCTGTGCACATCACCCCAGTCACATCTGCTATCAAACCCCTTCTGCGTTTCTAAGTTCAGGTTACAGATTTGTTCTCTCAATGATGCTTCTTTCCTGGGATTTGGTTGCCTCTGCTCACACTGCTTCCACATAAACTTCTTTTCTCCCTCAGTACCTTATCTGGTCTCTCTCCATTCTCCTTGATTTGACTTCAGCTTTGATAATTTTCAAAATTCACCCCAAAATATCTCTTCTGTCTCGATTGTGCATTATCACTCTGTCATTTTTTTAAAAAAAAAAAAGAGCCTGTCAGGCAAAGAAATAGAAACTTGGTGATCCACAAGAGTGCTTTCCTTCAAAATTATTCATCTGCAAGTTCAACCAATGAAAAGAGTTGCAATTTATTGCCATTTGAACAGACTCATAATCTCCCTTCACTGTTCACTGGTTATTCAATATTTATAACTCACAATTGACAGCAAAGTGCTCAATTGTCTTTCTTATTAATAGATGCTCTCTGATGCCCATGTATTTAGAACCAAAAACAGCATTTCAGATTCTGAGCTTTGCTCGTGTCAACTTGCCCTTCATCTGAAGAGGTGGCCAGCGAGACACTTTAGAGAGTAAGAGTGCCAGTACTGATGTCACTGGGGAACTGTCTTGAAAGAGAGTTGTCCAGGCAAACCCAGATGGTGATCTCCCCAGTTATCAGAATATTTCAATAAAACCAATAAACTTTTATGTTAAAATAATGCTCAAATTGGTTAGGATGATTTTAAATGTGGAGGAACACCCCCCCCACATACACACATACCATACCATTTCTCACATTCTGCTGTTAGCCACACCACAGTCTCACATGTTTTATGCCTAGATGGATCACTTTTTTATCCTCCCTACAACCTTCCAGTAAAACAAAATTATTTTCAGAAATACTGCTTGATGTTCAATCATATTCAAATTTTCTTGATGCAGTTTTTGTTTTCAAGCCATAATTTTAAAATAACTCATTTCAGTTTTACAGATGCTACAATTCAGTCAAAGGTTTCATGCAGGAAAATCAGAAATCTCAGTTTCCAAACTGAATCACAAGTAAAAATGTAAATGCATAGAATCCAGAATTGAAGTTATTCAAATTGATTTTTTAATGATTTACTTGATTTGTTTGAAAGGCAGAGCAAGACAAAGAGAGAGAAAGATCTTCAAATGTTCAATTCACCCTCCAAATGGCCATGAGGAAAATCTAGGCAGACAAAAACCAGGAGCCAGGAACTGCATACAGGTGTCCCGTGTGAGTGGCCGGTGCCCAAGCACTTGGACCTTCTTGCACTAGTTTCCCAGGCTGTTAGAGAGACCAGAGTGGAAGGAGCATAGCCAGGATTTGAGCCAGCACTCTGATACGGAGTATGGACATCTCATGCTGTGGTTTAACACTTTGCACCACAGCACAGGCCCTTCAAATTGTTCCTATGTTTTCAGATTTCACTGGTGATCATTGCTTATATGGTAGGTATCTAGTATTTACAACACACAGGAATATGCACACCACACCACTATAACCCCAAAACTTTCTGACCATTATAGTTCACTTATTCCAAAGACAGGCACCTACAGCTAAGTGTGTGCATCTCAGGGCCCACTGTGTAAGTCAAAGGAACTCCTCTGTAGACTATAATGCTTATTAAAGGTAAAGTAACACAGAGGTGTTAACTCAAGACTTACATGTATAGTTAAGAATCAGGACTATTGCACCTGTCTTTATAGTTATCTATCGTAACATGGCATTCAAAGTCATGTTTAGGTGTTGTCCACTAGTATGCTAACTCCTGGAGCGTGGGGACAGATGATCCTTTTCAATTTCAGAGAGGTCTGTCCTGGCAGGTTCTCATCCCTCCAAATGCTCCATGGGAGAATCCTTTCTTCCTCTTCCTGATGACAGCAGGGATCCCTTGGTTTGTATACACAAAAATCCAGTATCATCCTGTGTCTTCACCTGGCCTTCACTTTGTGTTTTTCAGCATATTTCTGTCTTTGCTATTTCTTTTAAAAAGAAGAGTCATTTACTTATTTATTTTAAAGTCAAGTGACGTACAGAGAGGGCCATCTCCCTGGGCTACCTTTCCAGGAGCTTTATCAGGAAATTGATTTGGAAACAATGTAGATGGGACTTGAATTAATGCTCTGACATGGGATACAGGCATTTCCAGGAACGATTTATCCCATTGGTCCTGGCTGTCTTCTCTTTTATTTAAAGATAACTGTTGTTGGATTTAGGATACCCTCTAATTCATAGTGGTCACATCTCAAGAGATCTTGAAATCCTAAATTACATCTACAAAGATTTTATGTCCAAAAAAGGTCACACACAATTACCTGTAATTAGGATATAGATATCTTTTCTTGAGAACTATTATTCAATCTGATACTGTAAGCAGTCTCTCACAAATAAGAATTTAGAGAACAGAAAATACTTCTTTACAAAGTGAGAATTAAGTAATCAAACAGTTCCCCAGTCCATTCTCCAAGATTTCTGTATGAGAGGCAAGTGCTCTAAAAGGAAATTGAAAAATATTAAGATCGCAAGATGCCAAGAACCAGGAGGGTGGTGCCTGGCCTTCACTCAGGGCAGAGGTATGGGACACAAGAGGACCACGGAGAATTGTGACACTAGGCAGAATGAGGACAGAAGACAATTTATGGACATAAACCTGGGGCAGAAGGTTCCTGAGCAGGCTCCTCAGGAAGAGGGAAGTGGATGGAGTGGTGGAGAGCCATAGGTGTTCTCTCGGACTGGTTAGGCTGGGGTGAGGTTAGGAACAAAGGACAGGACAGTCATTGTGGGAATGACTTTCCCTTCAGGAATAGTCTGAGCCCTTTTCTGTCATCTGTCAGGAGCTCCCCAGAAGCAGTAACAAAGAACTCTTTCACTCTGAAAGGTATCTGGACTTGATGGTCCATGAAGACTCAATGAGCTCATTTTTTCTCCCTTCTAAGTTGTTCCACTCCCACGCTAGCAAATGCACATTCATTATCTTGTCACAACTGTGTTAAGGGATAAATTTTAAAATAATGGTACTGTGCACCACAGTTCTAATTGCCTCCGAACTGCTGCATACTTGCTTTCTTAGCATGTGTACAAAAGGAGTCAGGAGATCGGGCTACACCTGCTTTTCAGCTTGTTCAGCTGGGGATGATTATGGAAAAAATAAGTGTAATTTTCAAGTGCCCCAAAGGTTCACGATGAAGTTAGTTATTACTGCTACTGGTGCCAGCCAGATGGAGTAAGAGTTCTAATAGCTACAACAAATTTTCCCAAAAAGACAGATCTTTTCAAAAATCACTTTCTAGCTTTGTTTTGCTCTATTCCTCAAGTGCTGAACTTCGCTTATCAGCTTTTGATGAATGATCAGAAATCTTATTTACAACTTTTATGAGTAGCATGATCCCTTTGGGCCTGCTTACCCTATGACACCAGCACAGCAATAGCTATGAAACCCATCAATGTAAGAGTCAAGTGATTTTCAAAGATATGACTTTTTTTTTCAAAATAGTATACTGATCATTTGTTTTTCTCTTTGATCATTTTATAGTATCTTGAATTTCCCATAGCTCTTCATTTTGAAATGTTGTTGCTTTTAACTTTCATATTTTATTAATAAGAAAAAAGCTGATGGAAAATAAAACAATAAAGCCGTATTTTACAGTTTTTCAAGTCTCTACACAGTTGAAAGCTGAAACCACGAGAGCTTTAGAGTGAGATTTTGAAGCAAGGATCAAATCATCAACTGGAATGTTAACTGTTTAGCTCTATGGCATGGCAATGCAAAGAAGTCACATGGTACAAAAATATGAATATGTGCATACATTTTTCATATTTATTTTTCATGGACCATGCATGTTTATAGACTTTCTGCATGCAAATATGCCTTCTCCTATTGCATATGGCCTCCAGAATGCTGCACTTAGCAGCTTTATATAGGATTCTAGAAGTCAGTTAATACTCGGCAACAAACAATAACATCCTGGGATTTGAGAGGAGAGAAAGATACAGGAATCAACTAAGAAGGAAATAGGTTAAATAACAAACAACTCAACAAATCTGGGAGTGACAAGACCATATGCGACATTAGTAAAAGTATGTGACCTTGAATTTGAATTTACTTAAACTTAACTGAACTAGAAAATATGCTCAGTAAATATGTCTTCTTCCTCCCTTGTACCTTAGGAGATTAATGACAAACCAAGCAAATGGTGTCATTCAACTGTTTTAATTGTTGACAAAGAAACTGAATGGCTAACTTAGTAGAAAATGAAATGAAATGAAAAGCCAGATAACTGCATGTTAGGAAAGAACACGAATCAAGTCTCTGGAACAGACTTGATCTAATGTTAGAGGATGTGGGTAACAGAACCTGCTGATGACCCATTCAGCCACAGGGATGAATGTACACTGGTCACTTTCCATTCTGTAGAAAAGGACTTCTAAAGGTCCATGGGAAAAAAGCGTTTAAAAAAGACCATCCTATACAAGAGGACTTCCAAAAGTCCATGGGAAATAGCATTTAAAAAATACTTACTTGGAGTCAAAAAGTTTGGAATCCATGTACATGATAGTTTTTTACCAACTTCATGGAAAATAAATAGCTTGAAAAATCTATGTACATATTTTTGCACCAAAAGAAACTTGTCCTTTAATAACATTTTCTCCACAAGTCTTCTGAAGTCCCTCATATTCCTTAGCTAGATACCTGTTCCTAGAAAACAGCAACTGGCTGATCACTAGGGTCACACAGCCACCCCTTGGTGAGACATCTTGGGTGACAATCCTAGCAAGATGTTTAATCCCAAATGAAAAGATGCTGTCTTAGGAAAGTGAGTTATGATTAAAGTGTCGTCATATACACAGCACCACAGAAGTAATGTTTGCAATTCTCCTACAGATGGTAAGTTGGGGAACAATGAAAAGTGGAATAGATTAATTTTAAAAATAAAAGGTAGAGAAATACAGAAAATGGGGGCTAGAACTGGTGGGTCTGCATGCATTCAGCTAACTAGGAGAAACTGACTTCGAATATAGGACAGTAATTGATGATCAAGAATTCTTGAAATGGGTGGAGGGCAGAATTTCCAGGGTAGAAAGTCTGGTCCAAGCCAGCATCTCCTTCTATGAGTCAGGACACAAGGCGCAGAGAAGATAAAGGGAGAAGTTGCAGAGAGAAGTTGTAGCACCTTATATTCTGTTTATCTTGATAATTCTAGCCAGTGAAAAGGTTGCCAGCATAAGCAGGGAACTACAGAGGACAATAAGAAGGGCAGGGAGAAGAAGATGGAGGAGGAGGAAGGATGTGGAAGAGGTCAAGAGAAAGGGAAGAGGTCAGAGGGAAAGGAAGTAGGGAGGGGGGAAGAGAAGGGAGGAGAGAGGAAAAATGAAGGGGGAGGAAGAAGAAGAAGAAAAGGACGGGGAAAGTGCTGGCAGAGGAGGAGAAGAATGAGCTCTGAAACATCTTAAATCAGAAGCGGTGAAGTTGTTAGAATTCTCATGCTACACAGAAATGTGTCATCTTAATTCTCAGATGTTACTGAGAGCATTCATTCGAGGAAAGCCCATCTGGCTGCTGCCTCTTTACAAGATTATGTAACCTGTGATTCAATTTTATTGAAAAAGAAGTCTGGTCTTTGCCCTTGTTTTCTGTGAGGTAATCTTCCTGTTCTTATTATTCTTCTTTTTAAAAGATTTGGTTATTTAAGCTCTTGCATCCACTGGTTCACTCCCCGAGTGGGCACAACAGCTGAAGCTGAGCAGACCCGAAGCCAGGAGATTCCTCCAGGTCTGCACATGGGTGCAGAGTCCCAAGACTTTGGCCTGTCCTCTGCTGCTGGCTGGGAAATAGAGCAGCTGGGACATGAACCAGCATCCATTTGGGATCCTGTTGTATGCAAGCTGAAGATTTACACACTGAGCCATCTTGCAACAGGCCCACTCTGAGGCAATCTTTGTTTGGCTGGAGTTCTTGAGCTAACCTAATTAGTAACAACATTATTGAGGATGGGGGTGGCCACTCTCGAAAGACAAACCTTCTGACAGAACGTAGTGTCTTTGTGTTACATCACAGCTGGAGAGGGAGAGTAACCACATGCACCATTAATCAATTCCACCAGCACAACAGCGTCCTAGCAAAAACTGAACGCTAAGGTTTGGATGAACTCTCTAGGTTGGCAATATACTACATATTATCACACATGGATACGGGAAAATCATCTGTCCCAGTTGCACTCGGAGAGGGAAGGTTGGCCCAAGTTCTTGACACCCTGCATCCAGTGGGGAGCCCTACAAGAAGCTCTTGGCTCCTGGCCTCATGGCAGCTACAGCACTGTAGCATCTCAGCCTTTTGGAGAGTGAACCAGAAGTTGGAGGATCTTTCTCTGTCTCTCCTCTGCCTTTCCAAAATAAATAAATAAACCTTTCTTTAAAAGTAAAAACAAAGAAACAAAAACAATGCATGTGTGTCTGGCAAGGTGGCCTAATGGCTAAAGTCCTTGCCTTGCAGCCTACTGGATCCCTTATGGGCACTGGTTTGTGTCCTGGCTATTCCACTTCCCATCCAGCTCCCTGCTTGTGGCCTGGGAAAGCAGTAGAGGACGGCCCAAGGCCTTGGGACCCTGCACCCATGTGGGAGACCCAGAAGAAGCTCCTGGCCCCTTGCTTTGGATTGGCTCAGCTCCAATCATTGTGACCACTTGGGGAGTCAACCAGTGGATTGAAGATTCTCTCTGTCCTTTTCTCTGCAAATCTGCCTTTCCAATAAAAAATAAATAAATCTTTAAAAAATATGTGAAGGAGTTTTCAGTCATTTTGGAAATCATGTTAGTAAATTACTGCAACTGAACACAGTTGTGGGAAACCTCCAAATTTGTAGGTGTGAAGTGAGGGCAGTCTTGGGTCCTTCCATTCTTGTAGTTAGTCAGACTCCTTGCAGAGAAAGCCTGCCTAGAGAAGGACAGGTTACTGCTTGTTAACCTTGGATCACACATGTGATACCAGCAGGATGAGGTTCAGTGTGCGAACAGAGGAAGATGATGTTGCACCTGAAATCCCCCCAGTAGGACAACACCAGCCTGCCAGCCCTTTAGAACATCAGTTAGCCACTCAAAGACACAGGAAGTGCCAAGTGCAAAAGCAGCACATACAACGTAGAGGCACAACACTGGTTTATTCCTCTTCAGGGGCTTCTGTATGCCATTTGCTCTCCTGCCTCCTGTCACGGGCCACCCATCTGTGCAGACCATTCAACAGGAGCAGAGGGTGGAAGCGTCTTCTCTCACACTCACAGATCTCGTCCTCTCAATAACTTGGCCCTCAGCTGCACTGTTCACAAATAGCCTCATCTATTGTTACAGAAGATTAAAGATGGTCACAAGTTCTTTGATACTTTCCACATTGAAAAATTGGATCTATCGCTCCTTCTGTTGGCAGGTGCTATGGTTGCTTTGGTTCAAGAGAACAGCTAAAATGAGGTTGTGATGCTTTGGAGGGCGGCCTTAAGAAACTAAGTTTTCCTTTTTCATTTCCTGGAGCACTAGGTCTGAGGGAAATCAGCCATCAGAGAAGAAATTCAGGATAGCCACTTGAAAAGATGACTAGTCAACCTCAACTGTTCCCATCATCTGAGTCCCAGTCCCAGGCACCCCACATGAGAGAAACAGCCCTGTTGAACGCTCTTGCCTCAGGAGACGCAGTCCAGAGAAGAATAAAGGCGCTTTCAGAATGGAGAGGGCAGAGTATGGGCCCACTGCAACCATGTACACTCATCTAAACCCTCCCAGCTGAGGCTCTATCAAAGCTGAGCACCAACAGTCATTCTTCTTGTGCTGAGTTCAGATTTCTCTCCCACACAAATGACACAACCATTGCTTTACGCTACTGGATTTCAGGAGGTTTGCTATGCAGTAGATCAGTGCTAACCTTCGTAAATGGGGGCCTGTCTTTCCATATGTGAAGACACAGCTCTTTCATACCCCAGGGTCTCTGATTTCCCATGTCTGGTGGTAGTGGGGGGATCCTCTCCCACCACACACAGCCACAACCTATGACCTTTAGCAGCCACAGAGAACTGGCCCTGCTTTATACACCTGAGCTCCCTGCTCTCACATAGGGGTATGGGCTTCTTACATCAACAAGAAACTCCTATGGACATACATACGATGACAGAACCCTTTCTCATCTGAAGATTCAGCATTTGCACATAAACATATTCCCTTTACGCATTTGCACAGCAGCACCCATTTTGCTGATTTTCCCTGAGAAGTTACTCTCTCTCTCTCCACCCCCCTTCCCTCCCTCTGTATCATCTTGTAGCACCTACAGGCACTGTCTTACAGAAACCATGAAGTTATCTATAGAGTCTGATGCACAAGGCACTTCCAGCAAGAGATATTTCAGACCCCTTAGATGAGGAGAATGAAGACTGCCAGCTGCAGGAGAGGAGTTCAGCATGATATTTAGAACAGTATTGTGACAGAAGGGTCATAAAATGAACCAGAAGACCAAATACCCAGACTCTGTAGCTGCTCTGAACTCAAGTTTCTTACCACTACTCAAGTCTCAGAGCTGCAATTTCATCTTCAAATAGGGCACAAGCCCCTGAAGACAGCACCTGCCACAGAAGTAGCTGGCATGCTCAGATCCACAACCTGCGCTTCCTACATGACCTGTGAGAAGACTGCAGAGCTGCCCCCTCCCTCCCACTTCCCACCAACTCACACAGGGATGCTGGAAATTTACCTCTTGAAAAAACGAGGAAGAAGACCTCAGAAGCTATCAGTAGTTATTTCGTTTCTGGTATGAATAAACAGCTGGCACAGGGGCATTTAGTTAATGACACTTTTCTAAGAATGTTATATCGATAGCAGGTATCAAGTACAGGTCAAAAAGCAGTTGGAAATATAAGAGTCAATTAAAACTCCATTTTACCTTATCAAAAAGAATCTGTGTTACTTGTGTGTAGGCTCAGCTGTGATCGCCGAGCTGGAAAGAAAGCTGACAGAGTTGGTTCTCTCCTTTCCTCCAAAGGCACACATAGCAATCTGCAAAATTACATTCTCCTGCTACTTAGCCCCAGAACAAGCACAGTGATTGGGCATTTAAAATGTGCTTAGTTTGCTGCCCCAATGCCTCCCTGAGCGTTGGTAGCGGAGGTGCATACTGCGGAGAGCCAAGAGAACTAAGAGGACCTATGAGAGCAGCCCCTCCAATTTACCCTATCTGCCTCAAGAAGCAACTTGGGTTCTTCCTGAAAAATTGTGAAGGGATCTGAAGAGGGAACAGAGCATACCCTTAGAGAAAAGAAAGGGAAGAACCTGCTGTGCAGTCACGTCTTCATATTTCTATTTGCTTCCATCTGATGAACCATCTGGCCCATAGCTTTCATGTTCAGAAAATGATGCTGAGCTACCAAATGATTTTCTTTCCCTTATTTCCAGCTCTCAGACTAGCAATTACTCTTGTTTCGGAACATTCTAAGAGGAAGATGATTTATGGATGAGGATGCAGAGTTAAAAAGAGTGTAAAGCTACAAAGAGATCTTTCATAGACAGATGTAACTGTGGACACTATCCCCCAGATATTATGTAGATGAGCAACCACAAACATTTTAAGGACTATTTAAGGTAATTCATGCGTCAATAGAATCTCTCATTTTTTTTAAAGATTTATTTATTTTTATTGCAAAGTCAGATATGCAGAGAGGAGAGACAGAGAGGAAGATCTTCCGTCCCATGATTCACTCCCCAAGTGACTGCAATGGCTGCAGCTGAGCCAATCCAAAGCCAGGAGCTCTTCCGGGTCTCCCATGCGGGTGCAGGGTCCCAAGGCTTTGGGCCGTCCTTGACTGCTTTTCCAGGCCACAAGCAGGGAGCTGGATGGGAAGCAAGGCCACCGGGATTAGAACCGGCGACTATATGGGATCCCAACACATTCAAGGCGAGGACTTTAGCCACTAGGCCCCTGCACCGGGCCCTCAATAGAGTCTTAAAAGGAAAGTGAAGGGACCAGTCCCATGGCTCAACAGGCTAAGTCTCCACCTTTAAGCACCAGCATCCATATGGGCACTGGTTCATGTCCTGACCATTCCACTTCAAATCTAGTACCTTACTTATGGTCTGGGAAAGCAGCAGAGGATGTCCCAAGACCTTGGGACCCTGCACCCATGTGGGAGACCTGGAAGAATCTCCTTGCTCCTGACTTCAGATTGGCTCAGCTCTAGCTGTTGTGGTTATTTGGGGAGTGAACCTGCAGATAGAAGACCTCTACCACTCTGTCTCTCCTTCTCTATGTAAATCCATCTTTCACATGAAAATGAATAAATATATTTTAAAAATAATAAAACTAGATAAAGAGGATGGGGCCCCCTATCTTGCAATGTAGTGAATCCCATACTTCCATGTTTCCATATGGTATCCACTGGAAGAAAACAGACTGTCCTAGTGAGCCAACCAAGTTCCATGTGGGCGTAGTCTGCTCATCAACCTTATACCTTGCCCCAAGTGCCCAATGAGTCTGTGACTCATTAACTCACCAATGGAGAAAAGACAAAATGAAACAAAAGATGACAACCAAAAGTGGATTAAAGTTCATGATATTGCTTGTTTTTTTTCTAATGACGGCTCTTCTTAGCAAACCTGATCATCTATTCAACTAGTAACAAAACAAACGATTCATACTCAAACATACATATGTATATCAACAAAATATTACTCAGGGATGCTTGCATAGATACATAGGCCTTAAACTTATAACAAGATCATATTTTCAAACCAAAATCCCATTTTTTCCTACTTACACACTTAATTATTTATAGAACATCCTTGAAGTTTTCCAAATGACACTACTACATGAATAGCCTTTGTTTTATGGAGAATTACTAACTCAGATTACAGTTATTTTAACTCATTGGTATTCATTCACAAGAACACAGATTCTCATACAAATGCTAAATGCAATCACCTTCTTGCTCTTCAGTTTCTATTTGTGCCATTTCTTGGGGAAAAATGCTTCCCACTTTTTAAAGATTTTTATTTATTGGAAAGTCAGATTTACAGAGAGAAGGAGAGATGGAGAAAAAGATCTTCCATCTGCTGGTTTACTCCGCAAGTGGCTGCAACAATTGGATCTGAGCTGATCTGAAGCCAGGAGCCTCTTCCGGGTTTCCCACAGGATGTTTCATAGCTACAGTTCCATTCTACCCTCTAGGTCTTGGTATCCATCTTTGGGCATACCAGGTCCGTGTTGGAAGAAACTTATTCTGTAACTGTAGAACCATATAAACACCCAAAGCTTCCCCAAGTTCAGGACTGCAGTTTATGGGATTGCCTGCAGCATTCGCTCTTGCTGCAAGGTCACATTAGCTTCATCTAAGTGATGCCTTTAGAACCCATTCAGTCATGCTGGAGAAAAGCTTTCATTTTTCTATATTAATGATCATTACCTTAACAGTATTCATACTGTCCTATAACAGATTGTCCCAAACTTAAGACTTGAAACAACAGATTTATTCTCCTACAGTTTGGGAGCTCTGAAGTCTAATTGGGCCTCACTGGGCTAAAATCACAGTGTTTCTTTCAGAGGACACATGGAAAAATCTGTTTCCTTATGTTTTCTAGTTTGAGAGGAAGTTTGTATTGCTCATCCCATGGTGCTTCCCCAGCCTCAAAGCCAACAGTGCAGCATCTTTGCGTCTTTGTCTGATTCTCAAATCATGCTTTGGTTCTCACACCATTTCTGACAATTTCAAGATTTATTTATTTGAAAGTCAGAGTTACACTGAGATGGGAGAGACAGAGAATAATCTTCCTTGCTCTGGTTCACATGTCGTGTGGCCACAGTAACAGAGGCTAGGCTTGGCCAAATCCCAGAGCCATGGGCTTCATCCAAGTTTCCCAGACACTTGGGCCATCTTCTGCCACTTTTCCCAGGCCATTAGCAGGGAGCTGGATGGGAGTGGGACAGCTGGGACATGAACCTGCACCCATATGAAATGCAGGTGATGACTTTATATACACGATGCTGCAATAACATTGATCACCTCTGATACTTTTAAGAAGCCTCTTTATTCCATTGAGTGCCTATCTGGAAGATCCAGGATCATCTCCCCTTCGTGAGAGCCAGAATCACATCTGCAAAGTCCCTTTGGTCAAGTGAGACAACACAGTCATGGATGCCAGAGATTAACATGTAGATTCTTCCTAAAGCATTGTCTGAATATACAACAGTTAGCTCTACAACAGAGTGGTGAACAGAATCTAATCCAGAAATATGGAGAGGATGATTATTTATATCTAATCTTCCTTCTGACTTTGTCAGATAAATGGAGGTAGATGTCTATAAGCAGAGAAAGACACACACACACACACACACATGAAGAGGAGAAAGGCACAAGTTGGAAGCTTGATGAAAATGCAAAGATTTTTACAAACTTTTATGATTCAATGCATTCTTCATTCTTTCTTTAATTTTTTAATCCAGAACCAGTTGGCTTTTCAAACCCAACGAAGCCCCAAGTTTCTGGATTACCAACTATTTTAAATCTCAAACTAGGCATTTTTCCCCTTGAGTATCTTGTTTTTTAAGCAGCCATAATTAGCCAAGACACACTAATGGGCTTTTTTCAGCCACCATCATCAGCACAACAATTTAAACAGGCATAGTCTGCCTTCTAAGTTATAAGTTGAGACGGTCCACATTTTTTTGCCACTGGCTATTCAACTTTTGAACATGAAATACAAAGGGACTCACATGGAAAATGGAGCTAAGGCCAATCAAATATTGTAACCCACACATAGTTTTTCTCATAATAGGTATTTTCCATTAGCTTCTTGAAGACATTTTTTAACCTATTTCCTGATTGCAAGTTTAGAACCACATACTTTAGATTTTTACTATGGTACTAATTGACTTCTTGGTACTAACTTCTATGTGAGAGTAGCAAATAGGTCTCAATGCATATGAGGTCTTCAATACAACTGGTGTGTGATTCCTGCCAGTGTAGGTGTTTGCCAGCGGAGAGTGGCGCTCCTTCATGAGGTACTTCAGTGACATCACGCGCTGTGCCATCATTTCCCTGTCCAAGCTGCCATCATTTACACTCAGCCCGCAGAAAAGGAAAAGGAACACATACAGACCCCAGCTATATTTCATTTTAGGCATGGGGTCCAGAAATGATACCATTTTTTTCAGGACAGTTCACATTGCCCAGTTAAAACTCAGTCCTGTCACTCACCACACAGGTCTGTAAGGGAGGCCAGGAAATGTAGTTTTGTTTTGTTTCTGAAGAAGAGCAAAATGAGGATTTTGGTGAACTTGTCCACTAACACAAAGAGAGGCAGGGGTGAATGTGCTCTTTGCTCTACTGTTTTAGAAGGTAACAGAACTAGACTTATGACTTTCATAGTTATTTTGAAAACTTCTTGTCTTTTATGTTCTTCAGATCACTGATTACAGAACAGTGTTGTTCAATTTCTTTTTAAAAAATACTTATGCTTCTTTGAAAGACATTTAACATAAAGAAGGAGTCAAAGAGAGAGATCTTTGATCTGCTGTTTCATGCCCCAAAGTGTCTCAACGGCCCGAACTGGGCAACCTGAAACCAGGAACCAGGAACCAGCAGCAACTTCTGGGTTTTCCATGTGGCTGCAAGGATCCAAGACTTTGGGCCATCCTCCACTGTCCTCCCAGTGCACAAGCAGGAAGCTGGACAGAAAGCAGAACAGCTATGGCAGAATGGACCCGCATGCCATATGGAAGACTGGAACAACAGGTGAAAGATAAGCCTGGAACACCACTGTGCTTGCCCTCAAATTTCAAGCTTTAAACTCCATTGACTTAAAGTTTCAATGCAGGGCCAATTTGATGGCATTGCAGGCTAATTCTTTACATACAGCAATGGCATTCCACTTGGGTGTCAGTTTGTGACCTGGTTGCTCCATTTTTTCTTCGTTTTTTTTAAGATTTAACTATTTTTATTGGAAAGTCAAATTTACAGGCAGAAGGAGAAACAGAGAGGAAGATCTTCTACCTGCTATTTCACTCCCCAAGTAGTCGCAATGGACAGAGCTGAACCTATCTGAAGCCAGGGGCTTCCTCTGGGTCTCCCACATAGGTACGGGGTCCCAAGGCTTTGACCTGTCCTCCACTGCTTTTCCAGGATACAAACAGGGAACTGGAAGGGAAGTAGAGCATGTGGGACACAAACTGGTGCCCATATGGGATCCTGGAGCAAACAAAGCTAGGACTTTAGCCACTAGGCTACCGTGCCAGGCACAGCTGCTCCACTTTCAATCCAGCTCCCTGCTTATAATCAGGAAAGGCAATGGCAGACAGCTCAGATCCTTGAGATCCTGAACCCACATGTGAGACCTGGGAGAATTTCCTGGCTCCTGGCTTAGGATCAGCTCAGCTATGGTATTTGGGCCCATTTGGGGAGTAAGCCAGCAGGTGGAAGACCTCACTTTTTGTCTTTTCTTCCAAATAAAAATAAGTAAAAATGTTTTTTTAAATGGGAATGCAATGGAAAGGACACTCTTTGTGGCATTACATATAGTTGGGTTTGAATCCTGAACTCATTCCCTTCTAGCCATACAATCCACACAATTTCCGGTGAGTTATATTACATCTGTGAACTCTCGCCTTTTTTTTTTTTCAAAGAAAAAAAATGGTTTTTAACACCAGCACGTCCTCTGTTACTTTCAAGGAGAATACACTCAGAGGAAACACAAGCTCTCTAAGCTACATGTTTAAGGTTGTAGTGAGAATTAAACAGCTTTAGTCCACCCATCAGCATGCTTTACATATACTAGATGCTAGTAATGTTAGTTACATCTCTTTTCTCCTTTCTCTTCTCTACTTGTTCAGAATTAGGGGGAAAAAAAGCTTCTGTGAGAAAATGGTAGAGCAGAAAAAAGCATGGTACACACGTTTCCTCACACCATTAAAATTTCACACTCCATCTAGTCACCCTATGACCAGTGAGGAAACTTCTCCATTTTTGCTGCACATTTTCTGTTTAATAGGCTCAAGCTCATTTCAGAAATTGCCAGAGAGCACTTTTCATTAGGACGTACAGGACCCACTTTTAAAATCCATGGCCTTGGGGCTTCTGCAGTGCAGTAAGAGTGAGAGCACATTGAGGAGACAAGCAACCTTGCTTAGACCACTGGGTTGCAAATGAGATGCCATAGATACATTAGAAAGATAAAGACATGCTTTGTGCTGTCATAGGAAAACATTTGTTTTGCTTTAGTACTTAAAAGATAACACATTATATCTGAATTTTTGTGTTCTAATGAGGAATAAGACAGGGCTACAGGCTGCGATGTGCTCACTTGGGAGTCACTTACACTAACACTACCTTACTTGCCAACACTTCCCATACTCAGACATCGCCTGCTCGGTTAACGAGTTTATGGCTCTTGTCCTGGATCCAGTAGCTCTCAAGGCATAGCCAGGTTTCTCACTTGTTGAGTTCGTATTCCTTCAGGAGAAACATTTGTTGAATTCTCATTATTTTCTAGGTTGTCTCATATTCTAGGTAAACTGGTTACGCATCTTTCAGCTGCCCCAAGATGGTCTGTGATGTCATGACTGGACCTGTATCTCATTCAGCAACTTTATTTAAAGTGAAGACAGATTAAGCAAAGAAGAGGACAACTAAAAAGACAACGGCAGTAGTTTAGAAGAGAGGAAATGGAGCTTGGGCAACAGCAGTAGCCACAGAAAAATGAAGATGAGGTGGCAGAGTGAGCAAGTCACAACTGATTGGATTTAGCTATGCTATTACCCTTCAACTCCTCCATGAAGGGCTTATGGAACTTTCTAATAACCACATCTCCACTTCAGTCAGCTCTACTGCTAACATTTATCTCTCCGCCTGCTATCCTGAGGAACCAAAAACCTAAAGTTGTAGGTGGGAAAATTCAGTGGCTTTAATGGAAACAAGGAGTGCAGGATAAAGGGCAACACCCATGGAATTCTTTTTGTGGGGAATGCAGGAAGCAGGAGAAATCAAGATTGGGGGACAGATAAGATCCCAGAAATGGTAAGTACTGATATAATTTAGAGTCAATTACACGATCTCAAGAATCAGAATTCCTGGGTTTGGTTTGAATTCTAATTCTATTACTTCCTAGCTGGGTGACATTGGGCAAGGAAATCACTGCCCTTCTTAGTACTTCAATTTCCTCTGAAAAACACAAATCATCATTGCGCCTGGTTTATCAGAGCAATGCAAGCGTTTGGGGCTAGAGAAGGACACAGGAGCCATTGCACACCTATAGAACGAATGTGCTCCTTTGGGAAGACCCTGCGGAGAGGGAAGAGAGCCAAGTGCAGAGCCCTGCCAGGAGGCAGAGCAGCAGATGGGGCCCGGGAACAGCAATTCTCAACTGTGACTGCATATTGTAATCACCTGGAGAGCATCCAAACACTACTGATGGCGGGTCTCACCCCCAGAGATGCTGATTGAATTGTTCTGGCACATGGCCAGGGTGTTGGGCGATTTAAAAGTTACCCAGGTGACTTAACACAGTCAATTTTTGAAAACCACTTCCTTAGACAAACACAAAATACTCAGGATTTCTTACTTTACAATAGGCTTGATCCATTAAAATGTAAATTCCAACCAATCAGGTTTTTTTCTTATAACATTACCATATGTCAAGGACTTGTTAGACAATATAATAAAAATAATAGCTACCATTTACTAGCAATTAGAGTAAAATAATGTAGTGATTATGAACATGGCCTCTTAAATTAGGCTTGGATTCAAATCACAGTGCCACCGTTTGGGAGTTACTTGCTTCTCCATGCTTTAGTTCCTGTATCTGTAAAATGGAAATTACACCGCTCTCTATAACATAGGTCTGTTGATAAGGTAAATATGCATTAGAACATGAAAAGAACTTAGACATGTTCTTATAAAGTAAACACCTAATAAAGTTTTGCTTATTGATATTATTCAGGTTTATCCTCAGCCAGACACTACACACTGCACTTTATAAGCAACAAAGTTGTTGTCTTCTGTTAACACACAGCCGTCGTCCTTCCCATAAACTGCCATTTGCTAAAAGAAACTCTTTGAAACCCAAATCTTCCATCTTCTTTGGGGCTATCTAAGGACTGATGAATGCACAGCTCCACAGTCCTGGTTCCCTTGCTGCAATTTAAAACATTTTTTTTTTTTCTTTTTGCTTGGGTATATTTTTATTGGAAAGGCAGATTCACACAGAGAAGGAGAGACAAAGAGCTTCCATCCACTGCTTCACTCACGAAGTGGGCGAAGCTGAACCTATCTGAAGCCAGGATCCAGGAGCTTGCTCTGGGTCTCCCACGTGGGTGCAGGGTCCCAAGGCTTTGGGTCATCCTCCATCACTTTCCCAGACCACAAGCAGGGAACTGGGTGGGAACTGGAACAGTTGGGACCAGTGTCCACATGGGATTCCAGTGCTTGAAGAGGGAGGACTAGCCACTTGATCCATTGTGCTGGGCCCAATTTAAGGCATCTTTGATTGGACACCAGCAATCGGGGGCTCCCAGTGGGACCACTGGGGGTCTTTGGTGTTTTCACTCTTCTGCCTCTCCCTTCCCTCCTGCCCTGCTGTCAAGATTCTTTCACTAGCACTACATTGTCTTTCCTTTTCTTTTCTCTCCTTTCCTTTTCTTCTATTTTCTTTTCTTTTACTCTTTTTAAAGGAACAAATGAGAGGGATTAGCTATTACAGAAAGTATAAAATGCACAGGTTTTTCTTGCTGGAAGGGGTAGGAAGGAAAAAGTGAAAGGAAGAAGAAAATCATAAAAAAAAAATCTGAAGATCAGGCTGGGAACTTAATCATAAAGGTGGTAAAGATCCAAAGAAGGCTGAATTCAGTACCCAGCAAGAATAAGTTCAACAGGAAGGACTAAGGTTCTATTTCAGAAGGAATGGGGTCCTGAGACTTGGGATAGGTACACTTGCCATACAGTCTTGGATATTTTAAAACCCAGGTCCTCTGGAAGCATTCGGGTTCATAAAGGAAGCCCATTTCTCCCAGCTGTTACCACTGCCCCACTGATTGATGATAACACTTCGGAGAAGCCTGATTTGAAAGACAAAGTGTGCACCCTTTAAGTCTACTCCCTGGCCATCAGACCAATAATGAAGGACAAACTTACATAATGAGCAAGGCAGGAGAGGCCTGAAGGAATTGTGACTTGGCGATGTGTGCCAGCAGCCTTGAGAGGGTATGCAGGACTGGATCATGGAGGTGCAATAAGGACATGAAAGTAAGTTTGAAGAGATTTTATAACTATGCCAACATGTTCCAGTGAAACAGTTTTTAAAACCATGTTTAGGACCCTAAGAATCAATACTAACATGCTGGTATTATGGCTCTTGGGAAAAAAAAGATTTGAAGAAAAAGAAGTGGAATGTTAAAACGAGCAGTCTTAGGCTGTCTGAGGAATTCGTCAGTCAACTTTGTCCAGTGAACTCAGACAACACGTTTGAGTACCTAAAGTGATTAGGAACATACTCCTGACAGGTGTACAAGCATCATTAAGAAGTTCAATAGTGAGGCCAATGTTGTGACACGGCAGGTGAAGCCACTACCTGCAGCAGAAGCACCCCATATGAGCACTGGTTCTTGTCAAAGCTTCTCCATTTCTGATAGAGCTCCCTACTAATGGCCTGGGAAAAGCAACAAGAGATAGCTTACACGTTTGAGTCTCTGCCACTTGTATGAGAGAAGTGAAAGAATCTCCTAGCTCCTGATTAGTCTGGCCCAGCCTGGTTCTGTGAACATCTGGGGAATGAAAAAGCAGATGAAAGATCTCTCTATCTCAGGTTTTCACATTCTGTTTAATTCTGACTTTCAATAATTAAATAAGTCTTTCAAGAACACTATCCTGTGGAGTGTAGGGTTAACGGAAGATGTTATAGGACTAGAGTCCCTTCTAGCAATGGGACCGAAAAGAACTATTAGAAACAAGGTAAGTACAGTTATCATTAGTAAATGAAAACTGTAGTATAGTTGTGAGGGACACTTAACATAGAACTAGTTATTCACCAGAGAGAAGATGGTTGTGCTGCCAACCAGAATGTAGCATAATCCATAAAATCAAAAGAAACCATAGATGGATTACCAAGAGGTCCAGGACAAATTGTCAATAAAAATAAAAATCCCCCAGGTAATTTTCAAGTCTGAGTAAGTTTTCAGACTTGGATCCCATCAACTAACAGAGGAGTCAAGTTTCTAAAAGAAGGGATCCTGAAAAATCCAGTCCTCCCACAATGGATTTCCCCCTATGATCACTTAACAGGTCACTGTAAACAGAGAAATAAGGGATATCAAAACATCTGAAAGAATGGTATCCCATGACAACCGTAGACAGCCACCCAAGGTCAGCCAGTCTCTGTCACTGGCCACACCATTTGCAGCACAACAGCCACTTGAAAAGCTATCCATAGTATCAGGGACAGAGAGTACCTGGGGGCCCAACAGCACAGGATACCTTGCACTATGCCTTACTGAGATTTTCTTCACTGACAGAATTTTCCCCTATTAGTAAGAAATACCAATAACCCCACAAATACCAGCCTCCCTTGAGAACAAACTTGGTGGCAAACTGATCCCAGTGCACCCTTCCTCATTGAAGTGGACAATGATACATTTTGACTAGGGTTGACACATATCCTGGGTATAGGTTTGCTTTCTCTGCTCAAAGGCCATGGATATGGGAGCCTATGTTCTGCCAAAGACCATTTGGATTGGGCATGCATGGGCATATCGAATTATTAACTCAAAATTTTTCCTGTTATAGACTTCCAGACCAATGACTTCACAGCCCACTCACTGGATATTCCCCATCCCTGTCATAGGGTCATTGTCAATATTACTGCAGGCATACTTAAAGACTCATTTACCAAGCTTTTTCTCACATAACTTTGCAATGAACCAAGGAATGTACTTTGAGTAAAGAAGGTACAGCAATGGGGCCCGGCACGGTGGCGCAAGTGGTTAAGTCCTCTCCTTGCACGCCCGGGATCCCATATGGGCGCCGGTTCTAATCCGGCAGCCCCGCTTCCCTTCCAGCTCCCTGCCTGTGGCCCGGGAAAGCAGTTGAGGACAGCCCAAAGCTTTGGGACCCTGCACCCGCGTGGGAGACCCGGAAGAGGCTCCTGGCTTCGTATCGGCATAGTATCGGCCGTTGCGGCTCACTTGGGGAGTGAATCATCGGACGGAAGATCCTCTCTGTATCTCCTCTCTGTATATCCGCCTTTCCAATAAAAAATAATAAAAATAAATCTTTAAAAAAAAAAAAAGAAGGTACAGCAATGGGCATTTGAGCATAGGATCCCCTGGTCATCTCACATACTGAACAACCCAGAAGCTGTACACCCCAGCTGACCTTTGGAAGGCCCAGTGAGGTATCAGCATGGAGATGACACCCTTATAGTACACTTTGATATCAACAGTTAGAAAACATGGATCTGAAAGTGATGAATGTAAAGAGGAGTGGTATGACTCTTACCACCCTAGTGAACCATTAGGAAAAACTGTGTCATTTTCCTAGCATTAGGCTCTTTAAGCCTGCTAGCCTTGGTTCACAGAAAGGAACTATTTCCCTCTCTCTGTCGCATCTCTTAGTTCTCTCCTACCCAGTTTGAGGGTCAAATGCAGGTGATCAGAGATTCAGACTCCTTAGGAGTGAGGGACTAGATTTCCATACAAGACAAGCCATTTTGATTTGAAATCTTGTTACCTAATTGTGAAGGGAAAATAGAGTAAAGGAGGGAACTAAGCATTAGCTGTGGCCTGAGACCAGGTGCATTTCCAGGAATGGGGTTCATCCTCTGACCTATGTCTTGTACTTTTCTACAGGGAAAGAAGCTAATTAGAACTCCTGACAATTTCTACCTGAATAAATTGACTTGATATTTGAAGACAGAAGATCTGGGAATCCAAAGGGCATACTGCATTAGGTGCTGTGATGTGCTTTTAAGATAACCTTCAGAACTAAAGCACTCAAGCTTCTAGATGCTGGTTATAGTCCACTAATGGTGTACAACAACATCTTCCTTCTGCAACCCTCCCACCTGCCATCACCATCGGCTGAGGAAGGCTCTCTTGCCCAACATGGCACTCCCAGTAGGAGGTAAACATGCAACAGATGGGCAGTGCAAAGGTTTAAAAGACAGACACATCTTCTCTCAACCTGAGTGAATTTGAAGGCCCTTTCCAGCTCTAATATTTCCTAGTGAGATTGACTAGGGCCCTTATCACAAAAGCTTCATAGTCCAACTTGGACTTTCTCCTAAGCGTTCCTTCTCACTCTTTATTCATACGATTAATGACCACTCCCTGAATGTAAAAAATACATTTCAGAATCTAAGGGATTAGACTCTCAAGGGACCAGAACAAAGGATTTTGTACTTACTGGATAAAAGACACTTTCTCTACCCTAATTTTACCCTTGATGGGAGGGGCAGTATGTGTATTCTGCAGGTAGTGTGGTGTTTGTCTTTAAAGCAAGAAATTACTATCACTACAAATACATACAGGGAGACCAGAAAGGATATTTCTAAAGGAGCCATATTCTAATTGTCCAAATAAAGAATCTCCTACAAAGAAATGAGACTGCAAACTCTGAGTGAAGCTTTTGGTGTAAATCCATGCCTGTTCTTTTCTAAGAGGGAAGGTTTGGGTCTTGCCTCTGCAGAAAAACAGGTCACAGTATCACTTCTTCTGTGGAGGAAGGGCCAGTTTCCTCAAGGAAATCATCATAATGACAAAGTATAGCTCTTTCTACAGTCCCTAATGGGAAGAACAAGAGACAGAGCTGGGTCCAACCATCTCTGCTTCCTAATAGGATGTTTAACCTTGGTCAAGATGTTTTCAGAATGGCTTTATACTAACTCATAACAGAGATAAAATCTCCCTGTTAAAATAGCTATAATATTACTCTCCTCAGGGGGATGCTGTCAGACTTTGCAAAGTGCTTTGTAGCTCCTCAGATAAAAACAGAGATAAAGCTGCAGTGTTATTATTTTTCAACTCAGAGGGCTATTTGGCTAACCCTCTGCATGAACTCACTCTAATAAACTGACTGAAAAGCCTTATATAAAGCTATAAATCCCACCACGCACTTCATTTCAGCAATGACAGGAAAAACACGATGACCACTTGCTGCGTGGACCTCAGGAAGAATCACCAATGAATTTCAGGTCATCTAATGAGCTGAACTGCTGACCCCCCAAACCTCAATGTGTTGGGGAAAAATCATCTTATCCCAGTCTGGATACCAAGATGCTCCCACCAAGGCACTGCTGAACTTTCAGCTGCATCCTGAAGCACTTCTTCCCAGTCCCAACCTATCCTTCCTCTCCTGGTCTCATTCTAATTTCAATTTCTGTTTTCCTGACAAGGGTGCACCCCCTCACGGTCTGACCGGGTCTCTGGGCAGAAGACTTGACAACCCCAAAAACCTGAAGAGTCAGCTGCTCTTTACCTAGCCCAGAGCTTCGCATTGGCTTCACATGTGTTGAGTGACCACTTGCACATGAAATCCACTTCATTATCATCTCCAACAGGACCTGTAATTTCACGCTGTTTGCATCAACCAAGTGGTTTAATTCAGATGTCAGTTTAAGATGAAAATCCTCCTGAGGACAAAATTTCTAAAACCACCAAGTGAACTCAGAACCTAAAACCTAGGATATTTTTCAGCAACCATATTTTATATAAATAATTTCATAAACCTCTTCCATGAGTTGGACACATTAGTTTAGTAAAAGTGACCTTTGGTTTTAGGTTATGAGGAGGAGAACGATACTAAGGAAAATACAGATTTATCAGTGCTACAGCCTAGAGCTACAGTTCCAATCCATACTCTCACACAGTAATGAAATGCTCTGAGTGGGATCCAGGAACAGAAAAAGAACATTAGAAAAAAAGTAAGAAAATTTAAATTAAAGTATGGATCTAATTTAATAATAATGGTTCAATATTACTTCATGAATTATAGCAAAGATACAATATAAAGTAAAATGTAATAATAGGGCAAACTGGGACTGAGGCAAATGAGAATTCTCTGCCCTATTTTAACCAGTTTTTCTATAATCTAAAACTGTAATTAAAAAATAGTGTGCCTGGAATAAGAGAAAAGGAAGAAAAAAAGCCATAGGACACCAAAAACAGTGTCAGGGACATCCACAAGTCTGCCCTTTCCTGACAGTATGGAAAGTCATTTTTTGCTGGCTATGGTCAGCTCTTGGTAAAGAGCTCTCATTGTTTGTTGGCAGTTAGCATACCGCACCCACCCAGGACAGGTGGTCAAGCTATGCAAGTCCAGAGGCTGCTTGGGGAGGACTTGGCACAGAAAAGTTTTCCTTCTTCCTCTGGAAGACGGCATGGGACTCTGAGGCTGCAGACCATGCAGGCAGCTACTCACAACCGCATGCCCATGACCATGCAGGTGGCTACTTACAACCGCATGAACATGAAGACAGGGGGAAGAACAATGGGAGATGGAGCTCACACCCAACGGCTGCAGAGCCAAGTGCGAAATCTTTGTGCCACCACTTCATCTTCCTTGACAGTGATTGAGGACGTGTGACATCTAACCTGCCACTCACAACATAAAAACTAACTCAGTTTAGGCACTTACACAGTGTCACCTGTGGCCACCTGACTGGGCAAGGCGGGACATGGCTGAAGACAATCTACGCTCTACTCAAGTCACAACCCCTGTGGCAGAGCTGATCCTGTTCAAAGTCACAATCCTCAGAGCAACAAAGAGGAGGGAGTGTTAGGTGATTGGCTCTTCCAAGGAATCTATCAAAAGTGAATTATCTTCCAACTCTGAGCCAGATCAAGTAGAGGTCAAAAGGTTAAAGCCTTATTTGAGTTTTACATTGAGCTTTCAGGTAGCTACAAAATGATGGACATTTAATAACCGTGGAGGCAGGAATCATTTCTTTCTGTGTTCACCTGGCATCTCCACAGCTTAGCACACTGGCGAGCATCCACTAAGAGTTCAATAGATATATACTGGATACAATAAATGTCATAAAATGTATTTGTTTCACTGTAGAATAAATTCTCAATATTTAAAAAAAAACCATAAACCAGTTCCAACAGCACATCTAACCCAACATTCTCAAAACAGAAACTTGCAGAACACACAGTGTCAACATTTAGAATTCACTGGAGTTTTCAAGACTCTGCCTGAACAACAGAGTGCTCTCATCCTGAAGCTTGGTTTTTGCTCTTCAGAAACCTAGCTATGCAATTCAAGAAAGCGTTTCCAAGATGACCGATGTGCTAGTTCATGTTATCTCACCAGTAACACATTCAGAAATCCTCTGCCGTTGTAGTAGGCTTCCCAGTTCAGACTGATGAGTGAGAAACTAACTTGCTGCTCTGTCAGTAACAGCATCTTGCTAGAAACAGCAAGCAATTCAGACAGAACAGAACCAGTCACCTTTCCCCCATCCGAATTTGCTGAGTGGAGAGGGTGAGCACATTTTTTCTTTTTTCTGCTCAAAAGCTATGGCTGTCTCGTTAATAATATCCAAAGCATGCGGGGCTACAGACCTGCTCTTGACTTTAGCTTGTATTGCTGATCTGAATCCTGAACTACAGACACACGAGGAGTTCCAACTAGCCTTCTGCAAGGCTTGGATTTTGTATACTGCTTTGTCTTACTTTTAAAGAAGCAACTCATAGATCCAAATGCAACCACGCTGACCACGTGATCACCGTATTACAAGGATTAATTCAGTAATGCTTGGTGAACATAAAAATTGGAATTTTTTCCATCCAGCCAATATCTACTTAATTCAATCAGTCCTTTTTTCCTTTATCCATTCAGCATTCAGTGTCTGCTACACATCGTAGTGTTAACAGTGAGCTGGGTGTTGAGGGTATGCAGTTACTTATGGTGATCTAAACCCATGAGATCTATTCCTTATCCCAAACATCAGGCCCTCATTGAGTTAACCATCAGGGTAGCATTATTTCCATCCTGATTATCCCCCTGCCCTGTCAATCCTTAATGGGTAAAGTTAACTCTAGTGGTTTCAAAAACATTTCAAATATAGTCTAATTCCTCTGTCTTAAGAATAGACTGGACTTACCAACTTGCTGCACAACAATAAATCAGGGCAGAAGTGACAGCGTGTGGCTTCCAGGGGGAGGTCTCACAAACCATTTGTTCTCCTCTAGCTTTCCTTCCTGGGAATCTGCTTCAGGGGAAACCAGCTACCATGGAGTGAGGGCAACCAGGAGCTGAAGCTTTCCACTAAAATCCAGCAAAGAACTGTGTGCTAAAAGTAGTTATGTGGATAATTTGTGATTATATCCCCACTTGACACCTTGACTGTGGCCTCTTCAGATCTACAGAGACACCACCATTAGCTGACCTGTTTCTGAATTACTGGTTCTGGGAAACTATGAGAAACAAGTTTATTGTTCTAAGTTAAGTTTTGGGATAGTTTGTTACAGAGTAATAGATACTAACATGATGTTTAACAACAATGGGTTTTATGAATACATTGGACTGCTACTCGGGATCCTTACGAAGCATATACTCAGATACCCTCTTACATTGCAGACAACATTTCTGAAACTCCCTTACAGCTGGCATTCCAAATGTGATTTGAATTCCACCAAATTGCATTGCTGTGAGATAAGGAAGGGTCTAGAAAGGAAAACTTTGCTTCTCTCATTTCTACTGGCAGCACGATTGTGGAGGGCTTTGGATTTCTGAGATAGCTCAAAGGTCCCATTTTCCTAACTAGTTTTCTGGTTGTCAGCTTTTAGGATTCAGAGCATCCGTCTTTCTCTTATTGTTTCTGTTGGGCCTGGTGTGGCTCCAGAACTGACAGAAGTGGGGCAGGGGGCTAGATATCATGGAAGGGGGCTAATATTTTGGTGAAGTCAGCTAAGCTGCCATCTGCAACACTGATAATCCATTTCACAGTGCAATTTTGAGTTCTGCCTATCAAGCTTCCAATCCAGCTCCCTGCTTATGTATCTGGAAAAGCAGCAGAGTCTAACCCAAGTATCTAGCCCTTGCTACCATGTGGGATATCCAGATGGAATTTCAGGTTACTGCCTTTAGCCTGAACTAACCCTGGCTGTTGAGGCCATTTGGAAACTGAACCAGCTGATGGAAGATTGTCATTCATTCTTTCTCTCCCTCTCTCTTTCTCTCTCCCTCCTTCCTCTCCCTCCCTTCTCTCTCTTCCCTCTCCTCCTCAACTCTGGATTTCAAATAAAAAGGAACTTGTTGCATCTTTCTTTTTGGGAAACTTTGAATACTAGGTTCCTACCAAGGACTTCTTTTTCTCTTCTGAGAAATAATACTCCCCCTTCCCACTGTGCAGAGCCCTCTGAAGATAAGTGCTCCACCAACACAGCAGAGAACATGACAAGGGCAGCAGCAGGTAACACAGTGGTGTGAAACCTGGGACTAGAAAGAAAAAAATGGCAGTGAGGTAACCTGCTCCACAAAGCTGCTTTCTGAGATAACAGATTTGTTCTCTTTTGTTTGCTTGCTTTTGTTCTAGCTCCCTGAGTATTCATGTGCACCAGGACTTCCATGTATCCCCACCTGTGATGATTTCTGGGCTCATTCAGCAGAGCATCCACTTCAGTCATCAGAGTGGTTTCATTACCAGACAATGAGTCATTCACCTGAGACCAAGTGGTTGTCAGAGAAGTCAGAGCATGTCAGGAACTATCAGCACCAGAGATGTGTGTTATTTCTTAACACCCTCGCCCCATGATGGACACATTTCATACTTAGGCTGCCAGTAGCAAGCCAGTCTTCTGTTTTATCACCAGCCTTCCAGTGAAGTTTCTCTGTGGGTGATGATGTCTCGATATAAGCAGGGACAGAAATAAATCCTCAAATGCTGTCAATACCTGGTGTCCCTTTTGAACAACTTTCTTGAGTTGGCTTTGAAGCATCAAGCATGGTTACAGCTGTACTTGCTTCACTTTGGAGAAGCGCAATATTCTTCACGCCTGCATTTGTCTCACAGAAAGAACACTGGCTGAAGTCAGCAGCTGTGTTGGGCTGGCTATCCAGCCTCGAACTAAGCAAGTGCTTAATGCAGAGTGGGCATCCAAACTGCACTTCCTGTGCTGGTTTAAATTGAGGTAATACTGGCTTCCAACTAAAATACCGTGACTTGTATAAACTGATGTATTTATCCTTAGACTATCTTCTCTTCCCTCTAGTCATTGGATTCTAGTCTTTAATAGTTATTGAATACTATGTTTTTAGCTAAAAAAAAAAAAAAACTAACATCTCAGTGAAAGTACGCCATTTCCGTGACCCATTGTACCATAATAAACTAAGATTATTAAAAAAAAAAAAAAAGAAAGTACGCCATTTAGTGTACTAATTGGCCAGATTTGCCAAGTGCTTACCATCATGCAACCAGCAATGCAGTCCAGATAAAGAATTTGCCTACCTGAAACCCCGCTGTGCTTGTTCATGGTCAGTTTTCCCCACCATCAGTCCCTGACAGTCCCTGACCTGTGATCTTAAGTGTTTCTTTGACCTCTGTAAATATATTTGTGTAGCATGTTAAATTGACCTGTTGGCTTCACTGACTGTCCTTATTACCCACTGCCAGCCTCTTCTCCAGAGTGGTTGTACTGTTTTCTCCTTACACCAGCACTGTGTGTGACTTCCAGTTGCTTCACAGTCTTGCCAGTGTCTGGAACTGTTTGTTGTTATTACTTTTCATCAGTCATTCCGACAGGCATGCAGCAATCCAGGAACTCTTTATACAAGGACTGCTGAGCAGGGGCAGGAAAGAGAACATACACAGCTTCTTAATGCTGTACAGGATTTTGTAGTAATTGAAGCAATGAAGACAATTCAGAATGAGCCCCCTTGAAATGGATCATTAAACAATAACACCACTGCACTCTTCATTCTCTCATCTGCAGGAAGAAACTCGGGTGTGGAGTTTCTAATCCAAAGCCTTCTCCCTGGTTTCTGTTTAATGTAGAAAGTGGTGTTGTCACTAGCAAGATCTTTGGAAAACAGCTTCCACCTCGCCAGCATCTGACAAACAGAGCTTCAATAACTGCCCATTAGTGTTCCCAGGAAATCTTCAAAGCTGAAATTGCTTTTTGATATTCTCTTGGCTACACAGTTGAATCTCATATATTTTATCACTACTTTGTATGATATATTCTGCACACTTGAGGAACTCACTCAGTTCAGATTAAGTTTGCCTTGTCCCTAGAACAGTACAGGCCAATACAACACAGCCTAACTGTATGGCTGCTGAGCAGTGAGATATGGCTGCTGCTTCATTTAAAATTTTAAACTGAATCTGAGTATGAATACAAGAAAGAATAGGAAATATATCCTTGATGTTTTATATTCAGTATATGTTGAAATAATACCTTTTTTTTCCATATTGGGCTACAGTAAATATGTCACTAATTTTACACTTTTAAAAACTTTAATGCAATTACAGGAAATTTAAATTATCCATGTAATTCACATTTATTTCTCCTGGGACATGATTGTTACTAAAGTATTAAACTTTAACTATATTTCCAAGATTTTTAGGGTGTTCCAAAATGAAATTTTAACTTTACACAAATATACATCACAATTAAGTTTAGTAAGTTAGATATTCAATAATTAAGCATTGACGTAAAAAAAATTGTATCCATATTTTTAACAATTATATCCCTTTTTAGAGAGCAGGGTGAATGTAAACAAAACACAAAATAAAAATCAAAACAGTAAAAATGATTAGATACTGAAAGCAAATAAAAAGCTACACCAAAAAATGGTAGAAAATATTACAAAATATATATTTTACTGAATGCTTGCATTCAGAATCCATAAAGAACTCTTATAATGGAATATTTAAATGACAGAAAATTTGAGTAAAACAGGCAAAAATTTGAAGAAAAATGTCACCACAAAGCTTACATAACTAGAAAATAGTACATGAAAAGGTGTTCAACATCAGTACTCATGAGAGAAATGCAGATATCAACTAAAATTGCTAATGTTGAGAGACTAGACTTTTCCAAGTGTCGGCAAAGATGAGTAGTAAGTTGAACTCTGGATATTTAGAAACAGCTTGGCAGAGTCTTATATATTAAGCGTCTACAGATAATGTGATTCCGCAGTTGTAGTCCTCATAGCTTATTTACCTAATCCCCACAAACACTGGCAGCTGAACTAGTGCGCTGTCCACAATGGCCCCAAACAGGAACCAAATGTCTACTGATGCTTAGAGAAAAGCATACTGTAGAATACCTATGTGGAATACTCCTTCCTTAAGAATTCGATAAAGAAAAAAGAATTCTGATGTCTGCATACTCTGGTTGAATTTCAAAAACATTATGCTAAGCAAAATTCTAGTACAGTGAAAATTGCATAGACTGAAAGCAGACCAATGGCTGCTAGGACCCCAGGAACGAAGAAAGGAATTGATGGAAAAGGTACCTGATAAATCCTTCTAATGAGACAGAAATCTTCTTATATAATAAAACAGTGGCAGCACTTGCATGACTATAAACACTTGTTAAAGAATTACGAATTAAAGTTAATGTAATCTACTAATCGTATAAATGATACCTCAATTAACAAATGGTTAAGTGTGTTAGAGGACAAATATGTTTATTTGCTTTATGACAGTAACTTGTTGGCTGTATGTGTCCTATAACACTACATTGTACCTCATGAAAGTACACGATAATATTTTTTCAAAATTTAAAGAAAAAAGATAAAGTCAGCAGTGCAGTTATCAATGACAGGATGAAAAACCTACACTGCCGGTGAAGGAAGCACGAACTGGAACAATCACTTGGACAGCAACTTGATAATATCTGGTCAAGCTAAGATTCACAGCTTATGGCCCACCAATTCAACGTCAGATAGATTCCTTTAAGAAGGCCTCAGATACAGCCATGGTGAGACATGTGCAAGCGTGTGACTTAAATACATTTACACGTATCTCAAAAATAAAGCTATGACCAAAAAGGGATATTGCAAAAGAGTAAACACAACACTCCATTTTATAAATTTTGAGAAATATTAAGCAATATTAAATATCATAGGTATATCTCTGTATAACCTATATAAAATTATGGAAAAAAAAGGGTAAGAAATAATTTACAAGTTCAGGATAGGAATAATAACCTTTTTTATGAGAAAAGCAATAAAGTCAAGGACAAATAAAAATGTTATTTCAGACATAACTAAAAAGATTCAGTACTCTGAAAATGATTTTAAATATTTATGACAAAATTTTCATATTTATTATTTTTGGTAATCAAAAACATTGTTACACTGTATATATTTTTTTCTTAAATAAAAAATAACTTTAGCATTATTTTTAACATTAAAATATTAAAGACAATCACCAAAAGAAAATTTTATATCCAAGTATAGAGAAATTTATATCATAAAGTTATGGAAAATGCAATTAAAAGATAAGTTTATTTTTGGTGCCCCAGAATTTTGCAGTACTTTTGTAGCTTATTCACAATATGCATTTTCATGATTTTGTCAAAGACCTCTCAGATCTGAACAATCAGAAAAACATTTTGTTGTTATAAATCATAACAGTTTTCAAGAACAGGAATTTAGTAAACATAAATATAAGAGAACATTAACCTAGACTCAGCAGACGTTTAAACAAGCATCAGAGGGCTTGTCTGTGAAGATGCCTACCGCCCACAGCAGAGGCACTGCAGTTTCCTGCCAGTGCAAACCCTGGAGCCAGGGGTGCTGGTGAGATCACTGGATTCCTGCCACCCAGTGGGTGAGCTGATTGCACATCGGGCTCCCGGCTGCAGCCTAGACTCAGCCCTCGCCATCTGGGGCATTCAGGGGACAGCAGCAGGTAAGAGTTTTCTCTCTCTCAACTGAATATCTTAAAATACACATATATACATTTTTTAAATGTAGTAATTTAAATTTTAAAAAAATTTCAGCAGGTGAATTGACTCAAAATAAATGAGAATTAATGAATTAAAATCTGGAGTTGTGGAAATCTCAGATAATGCATGAAAGAATAAAAAGGGAAGGAAATTGTGAAAGAGAATTATGATACTTGTAGAAAGTTATTGAGAAGTCGCAAAGTATGTCTTATAGAAGTTTCAGAAAGAATGATGGCTAAGAATTTTCCAGCATTAGAGAAAAATTCAATTCCTCAAAAAAAAAAAACCCACATGATAAAACAGGTAAGACATGCAAAATTTAATATGCTTCTCTAATGGTAAAATTATCAAGGAAAAGAACTTAAAAAAGGAGGAGAGAGAGAGACAGAGATGGGGGAGGATATGGAAAATCTCCAAAGTGAGGGAGGAAAATCTAGACCTGTAACCAATTACAGGAAGTGGAAAGAATGACTTTTCCAGGTGCACAAGAAGAAATTATCACCCAGAGATCTCTGCAAGAATACCATGAAGGGGCATGTTTCAACAAGAAAATATGATTCTGGAAGGTAAAATAAAATAAAAAGTTATCAAATAAATGCATACAGCTTGTTTATAGAAACAAGGAGGCTTCTGTTATGAAGCATAAGCCAAAACACACCCTCATTAATATAGACACTTCACCCCAAAAGACAAAACCCATTATGAGTTCTGAGAACAAATCATTTCTGAATATTAGTATCAGTAACTTGGAAAATAAACTATTAAAATGATACATGCAGTTATTAAAATGAATTTAGCATTAGGCAATGTTTAAACACTACATGTGGAAATACACATTTTGGCCAATATAAGCTCTATGTGGTATTCAAAGGCTACTGGAATTCTAGTCCTAGGGATGACACAGTGAAAGCTAAAGAGAGTGCTCATGGCAGGGAATCTACTCTCTTTGTTTTAAAGATTTATTTATTTTTATTGGAAAGTCAGATATACACAGACAAGGAGAGACAGAGAGGAAGATCTTCCATCCACTGATTTACTCCCCAAGTAGCTGGAATGGCTGGAGCTGGGCCAACCCAGAGCCAGGAGCCAGAGCCTCTTCCGGGTCTCCCACATAGGGGTACAGGGCCCCATGGCCTTGGACCATCCAAACTGCCTTCCCCTGACACAAGGAGAGAACTGGGCAGGAAGTGGGGCAGCCAGGATTAGAACTGGCGCCCATATGGGATCCTGACATGTGCAAGGCGAGGACTCCAGCCACTAGGCTGCCACACTGGGACCCAGGAAATCTAGTCTTAACAAGCTGTACAAAGCAAGATCGCCCCAGGGCCACCTAAGGCTGAGATCTATTTTAATTATAGTGAGCAATTCCCGAAAAATGTTCCTCAACACGGGATTTGATCTGCTATATTTTGTTGTACATAGAGACTTAGAAGAGTAACTCTCAGCATCTGTGGGGAACCAGCACAGCACCTGAGTCTAACTGGGCTTGTTATTAACCCCTGGAATCACTGGCATGATAAACAGAGGTGGGTCTCACCTCTTGCCCTACCACGCCTCACACACCAGCATACCCTATTCAGCACTGCCTCTTTTCACTGCTCTCTGCCCAACAGGGACCTTTCAGTTCTTTCCGTGTCATCTCTAAGATAATTAGCATCACTCGGAAAATATCTGAGCAGGACCCGTGTTAGAGAGCGCATGAGCTGTCACTCTGGAGACATCACAATTAGGATCTGTGGGCAAATGTGGGACTTTAGAAATTCTTTAAACTAAGAGACAAGAAATGGTCATAAGTAAGCTGAAGCCAAATGTATACAAATATATGTGTATATAGTATAGCTATCTAGTTAAAAATGGGGGGGGGAAGATGATCACAAAAAATTTAGTAATGAAAAACAAAGTAAAAAAAAATCTAATCCCATCATGTTAACATGACATTTTTTTGTTATATTTTATTTTCTTCTGGTATTTTTCTTTTTCATGGTTGCAATTACACAGCATTTATAAATTTTTCATTCAGGTTCAAATCACAAATGATTTTCCACATTGTTAACTTTCACAGCTGTCATTTTTAATGGCTATTCCATTATGAGAATGTGCCATGATTTATTAAACCACTATTCTACGCATGGACATTTTTACCTATATGATATTTTGCTCATTATAAAAATCAGTTCCATGAACTTGAAGCTTATAGCCATTTCCCATTTCTAGCTTATTTTCTTCGGATAGACTCCCTTAAGTGGAATTACAGGATTAGCAGGCATGAAGGTGCTTATAATTCTTATGTTACTATAGTATTTTCCAAAAATGTGGCAATTTGCAACAACACCTCAGATGTGTCAAAGTCCAGTCTGCCATCACACACATGAGGGTCTAAACATTAAAGAAGTATCTCATAACGTGTTGTTAAGCCCAAAGCACTGGTGTTACCTGAGAAGTGTTAGAAGTGCGAGCTCTCAGGTCAGTCCCACATGTCCGATCCTGACTCTGGGGACACAGCCAAGAAACGCAAAATCAACAGACTGTCCAGAGATTTTGTGCACACCCAAGTCCAACAATCACAGGTGTAAAAGCAATCACTGTCCTTTGTGCTTCATTTTAAAAATTTGTTTGGCAGGCAGGCTGGCACACACACACACAAAGAGAAAAAAAGTGCCATTACAGGTTCACTCCCCAAAAGCCCACACAAGCTGGGACTGGGTAAGGCAGAGCCAGAGAAGGAAACTCATTCAAACTCCATATTTATGGGTAGCAAGGACCCAATTACCTAGACCACCTGTGCTCCCCCTAACATCTGCATCAGTAAGAAACTGGACACAGAACAGGGCTGAGAGTCAAACCTAGACCACTGCGAGGCAGGCATTCCAACCTGTGTCTTACCCATTATGCCAGACTCTTGGTCCTGGCTCCACACTTTAGCTGTACAGAGAAATAATCTTTACTGTAGGTTATTTCAAAAAAACTAATGGAAAACAAAACTCAAAGTTTATTTTGCAAAAAAAAAAGGAGGTAATGTTTAACGGTAATTTGTTTCTTATTTTATTATGATTTTGGAATCATTGGTGTAACTAAATGTTGTTATATTTGTTCACCTACTGTTTTCAATATTGAAGACTTCAAAAATAGATAAAGCTTGGTTTTGATTAATCAAATTTTGTTTTAAAGAATGGTTTATTACTAAATTATACGCTTACAAAAAAAGTGAGAGCAAACTTCACACAAGCATGAGGAGACAGGAAAACTTACCTAAGGCAATGACTAAAGGAAACATTGCATCTTAATTAGCTGGAGTGAGAAGCTAATATTAGATGATACTAAAACGAAGCATGACTTCACTGCCCTTTTTTAACCTGGGTTTCGAGTGAAAAATCTGCAGTGAAAGACTTACGGCTGAGCTTCCAATACACCTGTGATGTCTGAGGGCTGAAGTCATTTCTTCTAAACTCAAAGCAGCAAGGACTGGCCACTGCTCATTCTCCTGGCTGAGGTGATCTCAGGATGACCAACAAGAAGGAAGAAAGATAGGAGTGAGGAGCGGGAGGTGGCCAAAGAAAACTAAGAGTCATGACGAGTGTGTGACATTGCATTTTGATTAGTTTTACTTATAATACGTATTCCACTAAAAAGTAAAAAGGAAAACGCTCATGTAACTCATTGGCTGAAGTCTCATTTCAAGACAGTAAGTTAGCCAAAACGGAGCATGAGTGTGCTTGCTAGTCTTTTGATGATCCTAATTAGATAAACTTGCCATCTTATGAGTGCTCGTGTGTGCGTGCGTGTGTGTGTGTGTGTGTGTGTGTGTGTGTGTGTGTGTGTGTGTGTGTGAGTGTGGTAGGGAAGGAAGGGAGACACAGTTCTAGTCGGTAAAGGAAAGAGTGGATTTAGATAGTTTGATTCTTTTTCTTCCTTTTTTCTAACATAATTTTTAATCACAAAAAATACTGGAAAAATTAATCACTCAATGTACCTGGAAATTTCTTTCCAGCTAGGGTTCTTTGACCCATCGGAGGATATATGAACAGAATTTAGGAATCTTAGAATCTCTCCCTTCCATGCCCGCATTTAACCCACAGGCTTTAGAAGATGCATTTCATAGCAATGATTGCAGCTGGACTCTGGAACCCAGCAGACCAGTGTAACAACAAAACCAAAGTTCTAACACCCCCTCTTTCTTTTTATTTTTCCATCTTTTTCCCAATAATTATGTCTATTTTTGATGATTTTTACACAGTTGATTAGAGTGATAAGCGTCAAGGGCTACCAGAAGGTGGGCGAGACCGTTATTTCCACATTCTCTTTTTTTTCCTTCCTGTATCTGGGGGAGATAAGGGGACAAGTCACACCAAAGCTCCCAAACACCTCTCTACCCTGTACCTCCTCCTTCTTAATCTTTGTTTTTGTGATTTGCTGCAGCTTGGGTGTGATGGAGAATGCAGGCTAGGGGATCATTTAGTCTCATCTTCAATGTTCATTTCTAAATTTTATGTTCTTGAGCAAGCTATAGCAAGCCATTTATCCTTCTGAGCCTTGGTTTCCCAAGTTATATCAGAAAGGACTACCAACAGTGTCTCCTATGTAAGAGTCAACTTTAGGATTAAATGAGATTATGTGTCACAATGAGCTCCAAAGCATTTGTACTAAAATCAATTACAGCTATTATATCAACCATTATAAACCATCATCATCATCATCAAGAGCTTGGCTGCACTGGGAAAGGGAACGATTTTCTGAGTGAAATAACTTCAGCTCTTTGGGCCCATTGACTCTAGTTAAAATACCTTTTTGGTGTTTTTTAAAAAAACATGTGGCTTCCAGGTCTCTTCTTTCACTAATGGGAATAAATATGTGGAGTAGTCCATAAAAGCAAACTATTAATTACACAAGTACTCATTGGCAGTAATAGGAATAAACTGTTTCAGGAAGCAATGAGAAGCAGAAAAGCAGAATCCTGTATTAGTACCCTGGATGGCGTAGCAAGATCTCTCAAGAGTCAGTGAAGATTTCAGTCATTTCCAGCCTACTTACAAACCCTTAGGATTTTAGAAAACTGAGGTCTAATTAGCCATGACTACTATCATAGCATTGTTGGTTACAATGGCCAGAGCGGAGCCAAACCAAAGCCAGGGGACTTATACTGGTCTCTCATGCAGGTGCAGGGTCCCAAGACCTTGGGTCTTCCTCTACTGCTTTCCCAGGCCACAATCAGGGAGCTGGCTGGGAACTGGGACAGCTGAGACACAAAGGGCACTCATAAAGGATCCAGTCACATGCAAGCTAAGAACTTTAGCCACTAGGCTGCTGTGCTGGGCCCTATAGCAAGATTTTTATCTCTTGCCTTTTCTCCTTTTTTTCCTCTGTTATGGTCAGGATCCATCAGATGTGGTAATTAATGTAAATAAAATGTGAGTATATCTATTTTGTAGACATAAATACTCTTTACATCAGATGTGGTAATTAATGTAAATAAAATGTGAGTATACCTATTTTGTAGACATAAATACCCAGGATCTAAGACTTCTGTGGTTAGAGATCTATCCATTATATATCCTTATTGTAACATCAGAACATGTCATAAATTCAATTAATCTTGACATACCAATTAACTCAGCAATTTTATCTCAAAATATTTTTCTAATTTATAAATAATCCTTAATTCCTGAAGTACCCACCTATTTCTTTTTAAAGTATTACATTCTAAAATTGAGTTTCAAACATTATACTTCAAAGGTAACACTTTAAGATAATCCAATGAGCATTAAACTCAATCAGTTTTAATATATTAATTAACGAATCAGTTAGGAGAACCTGCTGAAACAGAGAAAGAATACAGAGAAATTATGAATGTGATCTTGTGACAATAGCACTAAACCAAAAGCAGGGAGTTCTGAATTCCCATGTCAGCTCCACCAAGCAGACAACCTGCCATTTATGGGAAACTATAAATAAATTTTCTTTCCTTGCCTTGTTATTAGAGTTTCTGTAGGATTCAATGAAATACAGAATGTGAAAACTCACAGATAGCTATGGAAGTACAAGAAATTCCCCACAAGCTAGACAAACAGGGTTTCTAGGTTCAGACTCATGTGCTGAGGTTTCCAGGCAACTGGAATGTCAAGAGAGGACACTTGCAATGCATACACAGAAAAAACAAGCATGACCCCAAAACAAACTCTGAATCTTCTTAGGGCAGCTCTGTGTTTGCAAGATATCTGATCAAACTGGCAAATGTCAGGATTTCCATATACAGAATTTAATCACAGGAGCCAGGTGTGGTTTAATTTCCAGAATCCCTACCACCTGAACATGCATTAGAAGCCGGTCCCTTAACAACAGAAGCTGTCCTGGCTTGCCAGGGGTCAGCCCTATTGACTGCTTAGATGCCATATGCATGGGAGTCCAGCTTCAATTCCAAAATTGTGTTCAATCTTTCCTCGTGGAAGAGTCCTGATCTTCTGTGAACCTAGAGATCGGCTATAGGCTGATTAGAGAGGCCACTCATGAGATATCCCTGTAACTCCAAGAAATCAGCAGTTCGGGTCCATATATCAATGGCTCAAGTTGGAACTGTTGCATCTGGTGCTGAGAAGAGTAGTATTTCCAAATTGTTGTACTAATTTTCCCACATGGAACCATCTGACAAATTTGAGGGAGTTAGGGAATTAGTGTGAAAATTTAACTATAGTCTAGTACCTGCAAATAATCCACTTTTCTGGAGCATTTAAGATTTTTCTGACATAATTTTCAGTCTACGAGTATCAAAGCCAGATTACAAGAATCCTGTCAATGGCTGTCAGGCTGGTATAATAGAGTCTGCTGTATGAATTCTAACTGCATTTGTTATGTTCTATGGTTTGCTTGACCCAGGTCTACAGTTACATGACTGAAAAGTGTGAGGAAAGTTGCAACTGAATAGGAAATGGGAAATAATGATGTAGTTGCTTTTAAATTGCAAAAGTTCATTTATAGTTGTATGTAGAGTTATCTAATTTCTCACTTGCTGTTGATATTTAAAAGAAGATTTGGGTTTTTAAAATTTTTTTCAACAGTGAAAATGGTTGCTAGGCAACCTTTCCTGCACTCCATGATTTTGATATGATTTCCACCTGCTAGAGAAAAAAATCAATGAAATTATTTCTTTTGAAAATCAAAGAAAAATAGGAAAATAAGCCTGTGACTCAAATGGGCATATGATACACTTATAAGATTCCAAAATATTTAAAGTATATGTACGCATTTGCTTTTACATAAAAATAATGTTAAAAATTTACAAAGTTATTTTAACAAAATTATGCAATACTCCAGGCTCCACAAAATAACATTTCAGTATCTCATTTCTGATACAACTGAAAATACACATTTTTTTTGCATTCAAAAACAGTATGTAGTTGCCTGTGTGATGTAAACCAAAGTGCTGTGCTTCTCAAGCTGCTCATTGACACTGGGTACCTGAAGGTGCCAGCCAGGAGGCGGGCTTTTAAGCTGAGCATATGTAAGCAGAAGACCTGCTGTGCCCCGGGAGGGTTAACACTAACACCTTGTGATGTGTTCTTGCTTTCACTAGATGTGGGCTTGCAGGTGTCAAGAAGGATTTGGAAGGCAATTTGAATACAGGGATTGTTGTCCTGGTGGCATTTCAACCATAGTTAAGATGTCACACAGTAAAGGCTGCTAACTGCAGATCTACATCCATTTCATTCTGCTTCCACCCCAATAAATCCTCAAATTTTAGTTTGGTACATTTCTTGGTCTTTCTAGCCTAGATATGCCATATGCCTAATTTTAATCAGTAAGATGTAGGTACAGGTGTTGTGTAGTAATAAAATCTTTGAAAACCTTTTCTGGGATATACTTTTCGTCTCTTTCTAAACCTAGCATTTTGAAATGAGGTTGCGGTTGCTGGTGCTCTAAAAGCCATATTGGAAGTGAGGGTGAAACCTGCGAGAGTTAGAGTAGGATTTTGTAAGATACCTAATTACGACAGACCTTCCAAAACAGACCTGCAGTTGCTAGAGAAAAACAAGCCTCCATAATATGTGAGCTTTCCCTCACAGGCAGTTGAGGTCGGCTGCCATAATAAGGCACAGCTTTATTTCACTCAGAGGATGGCAAACACATTTTTTCCCCTTAATCCTTAAATAACAAATAAAGCAGCATATCTGAACTTCAGTAACAAAGAAGACATGGACATGACTTACTTTATGAACATCTGATTTATGCAAATCTAATACTTGTATAAGGCTGGTCAGTGAAAAGTAAGAGGTTTACCTTGAGATTTACCTTTCCTTATCAATGTGGCAAAATAGCAAGTAAGCACCATGGTTCTGCAAGAAGACCCAGGGGCAAAGCGGTTTCGTTGTTGTTGTTGTTGTTTTTCTTAATATGACTCAGTTATTTCTGGGAATTAAGGTACCTTATAAGTTACATAAAATAAGCTTACAGAGGTTGGTTCCCATTTGGTGGAACTTGGTTCATCAATTAACACATTGATAAAGAGCTTAATTAAACCATAAATTCATTTCCAGACTATTTTTCCTAAATCGTTTTGAATATTTGACCTAGCTCCTAAAGGACCCAAAGATTGAAGGTTCCCAAATCTGTTCTTACATTTACTTATAAGCTTTTGTAAATCCCATCAGTGAATGATCTTGTAATTACTATAAAAGGAAATGCCCTCTTCCTGGCTTGTGTATTCAGAGAAGGGAACATTAAGTATGTTATGTCCAGTGTTTGGGTATGAGCTCTGAAGGCAAACTGCCCAAATTCCAGTATGGCCCTGCTGACACTATGTCTAACCCATCAAATGAAGGGACGAGCACATCTGCCTCACAGACTTGAGCAATCGAATTCATTTTCACATATAAATTAAGACTGTATGCAACTGTATTGGGTACATGATAAGTGCTCGACAAATCATAACCATAATGATTAAGTTCTTCCACCCTGCATGGGTCAAGTGCAAAGATAACATGAGTGTTGGTGATGGGAACACAGTGGCATTCCTAGTAGTTTCTTGCTCATGTCCTAAGTTTTGCTAAACTTGAACCCAAAGACGAGTGTGGGGGAAAAAACAGAAAATACAGAAGAGCTAGTCATGCAAACAACTGGGTCACTCTTCAGAGCTCAACCTCACTTGAGTTATGAACCATCTGGCATAGCCAGGAAGAGTGTAGTTTCTGTCTCAGGATAATGACCTTATATTTAGAAAACAGGTGCATAGATTACAAAGCAAATTAACTGTATTGGAATATAGTTATAAATTATTCATCTACAATTTATTTATCCACATAGTAAGTAATACTTGTTCATCTGTATTGATTCAGAAAGTTCATGGAAAATGAAATTAAATGAAGTTATCTTGGTAGAAAAAAAATGGAAATCTGCTTTAGGGGAAGGTTCCAAAAGTTAATGAAAAACGATGAGTGGATTTTAAAAGTTTTAGCTTAAGCTAAGAAAAAAAGAAAATGAGTCCCCCACAATCATGACTATGAACTACAAATAAAATACAAATAAAATACAAACATGGCTATGAAATATAAACCATTTCAGAGCCCTTATTCCTGACACCCACTTTTATCAAACTCTCTCCACAGTCATGTGCCAGTCAACTCATTACTCATATGTTCCAGAGTTCACCAAAATTATTCAGACTATTTATCCAGTTCTAAACTCAGCAGCCCTGCCCTGCCATACCTCTTCCTTCCCATCAAAACCCCAATAAAGAATGCAAGCTATGCTCTGCCCTTCTCTTCTGCCTGTTGTTCACCCTGGTGCTTCCCCACGTGGCCCTGTGTGGCTTCTCTTCTGAAAGGTCTGCGAGTATACAAGCCTCTTTTGTTGGAATAATTTCCATGGGTTTCTGTCTTACCATGTCTGATTGAAAATAAATCTCAAGCACAAATCTTAGCACTCTAGCAGTCTAAGAACTTCATCATTTTGGCATAACGATAAGTGTAAATGCTTTGGGGGGAACGTTTACAGCAAATACAATATGACACATCTATGATGTCTTTTAGTGACAAAGTCCAAGTACTGACAATTCTACAACAATTTTACCTTTACCTACAACTGAAGAAAATGCTTCATTCCAGGTAGAGGTTAGACAAAAATTTAAAATGTATATTTTCCCATTCAAGGTCATCAATTCTGAATTCAGAGTCCATGAATCCCAGGTTAAAAATTCCTATAAACTGATTTTGTGCTGATCACAAACATCTCGGTGGCACTACGAAACCAGGTCTGATTTGGGGTTGAGAACTCCTGACTTCCCTTCCTGTCAAGCACTGAGGAACCAAGGTAGAACCCAGGAGTCCTACGCCCACCCTCCCAAGGCTTCTCAGTGCTTGCTCGGCACCAGGAGGGGCACGCTTCCTTCCTTGCTCAAACTGTCCTGCCCAGCCTCCCACAGAGTTTCCAGCATGATCCCTGCCGCTGTCACTGGTCTCTGACATGATGACTTCCTAAGATTTGCCAGTTCTATAAGCTTCCAGAACTGCTCATCAAGAAGCAGAGTCCTGGACCACTGTTTTGAGTCTGTTTAGACTCTAGCGGGAATGTGGTCTTGTGATCTCTTTACGTTTTATTTGCTGAATATCATGGTTAGTGGCAAATTAAGCCTATGGATATAGACTGCACTAAAATTACAACTCTACAAATACTGCTGAAGATAAGAAAGAGCGAGCGAGCGAGAGAGAGAGAGAAGAATGGGGGAGGTAGGCAGAAGAGCAAGGGAAGTGCTGCTGTCTTCTGGGAGATGTGCCTCAGAATGTATGGAATCTGCTGCTTACATTAGTAAAAAAATGTAAAATTTTAAAAAAAGATATACATATATATCTTTTATATATAATATCTTTTAAACCAAAAACTGGCTTAGAAGAAAATTGGTACGTGTGCATACAAGGCAATTTATATTAAAATTACAAATAAGCAGATCCTTTGACTCAGCGCTCTACTTCTAGGAATGTATATGCATACCTAATTCTATAGGTGCACAGGAATATTTATTGTTGCATTGTTTATAAGAGAAGAAGGTTAGACACAGCTCAAATATCTATCAGTCAAGGACTGGTTAAATGAACTGTGGTCCATCCATATGGGAATTGCTATTGGATTTTTCAAACTGAAGGAGACTCACTGTGCACTGAAGCGGAAACATTTTCAAGATATGATATGTGAAGAAACAACATGCAGAAAAAATGTATGCATTGTGTGCTCCCTGATGTGTAAATAAAATGGACAGAAAACATATATATTTGTTTGTGTGTAGAGAAAGTAGCAGAAGGTACAAGAAATTAAGTGTTTATTTGTGGAGACGGGGCAGTCACGTGGGTGGGAGGAAAGTTATTGACCTCCACTTTCATACAACTCTAGGTCTCCATCGATACATTTAAGCTAAACTAGAATATTTATTCAAAGCATTCTTGAGACGGCCTCCATGGTTTTCCCCCACATCCACTCTTCCTAGGCCGGGCATTCACTACTTACAAAGGACAAATATTTGCTTACCATGCGAGATTGCCCAGGGCTTCCTCTGACCAGAACCATTATGAAATGTTTGTTTCTGAAGAAGATGAAGGCAATCACCAGAAGCGAGCATCAGCAGGCAGCGGCCTGAACTAGAAAGCTTACATTTATGAATTGCAAAGGAACCTGCCTGTGAACACATCGATTTGTAGTGGACTAACTTCCGTTGGTCAACCACTCTGACCAGTTAATCACATACTGCTGACTGTAGTTAACCTGTGAGGGGATTGTCCAGAGAGCAAACATGTGCAGCGCATTCCTGGCTTCCCTGGACAACAATTCTTCTTGCATTTATGCTTCTTAATCTTCTCCTTCTTCCCCCTACTCCAGACCTTGTACACTCATAGAATGGAATTTTCAGCATTAAACTAAGCAAATCACAATTATGAAAGTAAATCGGCCAGAAAAATCATCATGCAGCCCAGCATAAAGCCAAATATAACAGACTTTTGATGATCTACTACTTTGAAATGCTAGGTCCATTGGTAAAATAGCCAGGTGCAGGTTGCAAAAGACTTGAGATTGGAAAGAGTCTAATCGCCTCAAACTGGCCTCCTTCTGGCACCAGAACTGAGAGGTGAGTCTCTATATTATTGAACCCCAGATAGACTAAAAAGATCTTTAATATGTTTTCATCAAGTATGACTCTGGCTTTTGCACTCTTACCTTAGCACTAGAAATCTGCCTCTAAAGAAAACTTTATGCATGAACATAAAAGTATCCAAAATCAATAAGTAGGACAACCAAAGCTCTGTCTGCCTACACTCCCTCCTCACCAAATGACCAAAGTCATCTCCAGGAGAAACCTGACATTGCAATAAGCTTTACTGAAAAAGCCTGGCCTGGTTCAAGCTGCTTAGCCTGGCATTCAAGGCTCTCCAGAATATGTTCCTCTTTCACCAATCTTTGATCTGTTCTCTGCACTGACCCTTCATTCTAGCAAGCTGTTCTGCTCATTGCTCCCAACACAAGCGCTGCAGCCTCGCCCTTCAGTTCTGCCCCTTCTGCACCAGAAGGCTCACCACCTTTCCTCCACTCCCCAGGGCTTCATCTCCACCTTCCAAGCCCACGTCCTTCAGGAAGTCTCTCTAGTTAGCTCTTATTTCTTCCCATCTCACTATACCCCTCTCTTTGTAAACACAATTTTATCTTCCCAATAAACCTAGGAACTCCTCCAGAACAAGTTATATGTTGTCTTAGATTTCTCTCATTTCTGAGATCTGTCATATAGCAAGCCTTAAGGAATATTAAATGAAAACAAGTAGGAATTAGATTGCTACTATTCAAATAGAGAACTAAGGATGAGTGTGTACGTTGAGAAGTGAGATGACATTTGTTCAATGTCTCCAATATTGCTTTCAGGTATGTATGTTCTGACTACTTTTCCCTTTTCAAATTCAGTTGCTAACTTTTAACACTAGCAAGAAAAGTTAAATTTTATTGCTGTGGAGATAGACACACGCACTTAACAAAAGATCATTGAGATCCCATTTGATGTTTGTAATGTTACAGATTTGGTTATACAAGTAATACATATTACTGAAATACACCAGCATAGGAGTGGTGTATTCTCACTATATTATTAGCTATTTTCTAGAATGTCTCTTGACTTAATTTTTTTTCAAGAGTATCATGACTTATGGATTCTGATTCCCAGCTTCAAGAAGTGTCCACAAATTAAAGTTTGTACTTTAAAATTATCCTGAGTGATTAGGAAACCATGATCACAATTTATTTTATCATGTCAAAATTAAGGTAAAAATCATCTTCTTTAGGGCCCAGCGGCGTGGCCTAGCAGCTAAACTCCTCGCCTTGAACGTGCCGGGATCCCATATGGGCACCGGTTCTAATCCTGGCAGCTCCACTTCCCATCCAGCTCCCTGCTTGTAGCCTGGGAAAGCAGTCAAGGATGGTCCAAAGCTTTGGGATCCTGCACCCGTGTGGGATACCCGGAAGAAGTTCCTGGATCCTGGCTTCAGATTGGTGCAGCTCTCACGTGGGGAGTGAATCATCGGACAGAAGATCTTCCTCTCTGTATATCTGACTTTGCAATATGAATAGATATTTTTTTTAAAAAAAAAGAATAAAAGGCTGACTTGTCACAGGAGACCCCCCAGGAACATCACATCACAAAAATCACTGAAGACTCAAGAATCATGCAGTCAGTGAAGGCAATTTCTGCTTCATTTCTTACTAGGAACTCAGGCACAATGCACTGGAAGAGGTGATTGTGAAGATGGGGATGGAGAGGACTGAAAAGGAAGTAGGGATGCAAGCAGATGAGATGACAGATCTCACATATAGTGCAACCAAATATTGCACAAATGGCTTTTCCCCTGACCAGTTCCGCAATGGTGGGTCCTGGAGGCAGGAATCATCACTGTTTACCTGGCCTACTGCTCTGCCCACAGGAGGGCTCTGTTCTACTTTTAGAGTTCACCCAATTGAGCAAGGCTCTCAGACCCAGCACCTAGGTATCTCTGGCTGGGAAGCCTAGGGGAATCAGTCTACTGTCACAGAATCTGAATGTGCGACGTGGAAGGAAGTAGCATCCATGTAGTCTGACTTCCCCGGTTATTATGTGCAGTTTAGCGAGGAAATAGACCAGAGCAGCAAAGTGACCAAGTTCTCTGTGGGCCCCAGCCATAGAAATGGTAGCTTCATAGAACTCAGCCTGGGGAGAGAGGAGGCAGATGGGAGACTGTCCAGCAGGACATCAACTGATGGGAGAACTTAGTCAGAAAGGACACAGGAAGTGGCAACAGTAGTTCTGAAAATGGAATTGAATTATTGAAACCAAACTGGGAGGGATAGGCCATGTAGACTGAATCCAGGGTGCCCAGGCAGGAGACCCTGGCCTCTCAGAGCAGGGGCTAACTGGTATCCATGCATGGATGGCCCCAGCAAAAGGTAGGGTGAAGTAGGCCAAGCTTAGCAGCTGCTTCTACCATGAGCCCAGAATTTGTTTCCAGATGGAGCCCTCTGCCAATTGCCTTAGATTTGAGCAAATTTCTTAATGGGAGAGAAGTTTGGCTCCTTTGAAAGAGTAGGCTTGGGGAGTCTGCCATCCAGCCCAATGTGTTACCAAAGGAGGGTGACATAGAACAAAAATCATGACATGGGGACCACTCCCATCTGCTTCCTGCCTTCATGTTCCACCTAGCTACACCTTCCTCCTCCCCCCCCCCAAACTGACTAACTGGACTTGAAAAGGCCTGGCAGAGTAGGAGCTCGGAGAGTGGGGAATGGAACAGACTTCATAATTCCAAGAGCGAGAACCCAAAGGCTCCGGCCGAACTCTAAGTGCTAAATAGGGAGGAAGGAGGAGATGAGTGCCCTAACGATTGGCAGAATGATCTCTGGGGAAGTCACCAGAAACCAAACCTCAGGTGGATCTGCTGTGTAGTCGCTTATTCCAACTTGCTGCTTCAGCAAACTTTCCCTGAATGCTGACTGTGCACTGGTACCGTGGTAAGATGCAGCTGGGACACAGATGGACAAGCAGCAGTTCCTAACCCTCAACATAGAGAAGCACAGAAACTGGGCTGGGTGCCTCTGTGTGTGAATGTGTGTGTGTGTGTGTGTGTGTGTGTGTGTGTGTGTGTGTGTGTGTGTGTGTGTGTGTGTAGGCTCAAGGCAGCAGACACTGTCATGCCCAAGACATAGCCCACTGGGCTACATCTGACTGTCTTGGGGCATACCTCTGCATCCTAGTGAACCCATTGGGCAATTCTCCCCTAGTTTTTCCACAGTACAGCACAGACAGACCAAACACTTAGGATTCACTCAATGCCTCCAGAACAAAGTGTTTGGCTCCAGCCAATGATAGATGGGAAGGAACTGAAATATATGCAGGAATATTTTTAGAAGCTTGTGGAAAGTAGAATTAAAATATAATGCACATTTTCCATGAAGATTTTGAAGACTCTTCCTACTTAATCTTGCTTCCCCTTGGGTAACCTGGCACTATCTCCAGACTTCACAGCAAGTTCAAAACCAGTTGCTCTTAGTGGCAAACACCCTGCTATACACTCTACCTTGCATTGGCATCCATCATTCCTCTCTTTCCTCCATGCTTCCCAAGCAGCACATTACGATATCATTCCCCAAGAAACTATGTGCATTCACGTCTCAGCTCAGAGAAGTCCTTTACCCCAGTCCATCAGGAGCCATTTGGGGCAGGGAGCACGAGCATTAATACAAGTTGAAAGAAGAAAAAGCAGGGAGCATTGAGTCCTGGTGGGTGGGGCATGCTGGGCATTGTAAGAAAAGAAGACAATACAGGAAAAACGACTACAATCTTACAGATGGATGAGAGAATGGACGTTGGCACAGTGGGGGTGAAGTGAGGGGAGGGGCCGAGATGAGTCAGGGATGGTATGGCTCCCTGCCCTTGGAGTCCTCCCTCAGAGCCACCCTCCAACCTCCACTTTTTTTTCGCCTGGAGATTGCAAACAGGCACAAGGCTTGGTGTCAAATGGGGCATAAGAACAATAGATTCAGCTGAGTAAATCCTTTCAATCCAATTTACTTGTGTTAAGACTACACTGAATGAGAATAAATGTTAACTCTTGTGTCCTAAACAACGCTTATGCTTGGAGTCTGTGCTGAGATTTTCAAAAGCCAAGTGAAAATGAATGCTTTCCCAAGAAAATAATATTCCTATTATAGTCCTCTGTTCCCTTCCTTTTCACTAGAAGAAAGTCTTCACATTAGCCACCAAATAGCGCCTTAATGTTTTGTTAATACAAACCTACCAAGAGCAACCAGGAAAGAGGGGGAAAAAATCTATTTTTAAAACGCCAGCAAAAAAGACACTGCCTGTGAAACTGTACGAAAGAAGCTGTTCTCATCCAATATCTGAAAGAGCTACGGTTTGTATGAATAATTCAAAAACAGCTCCAGACAAATGATCCTGGGATTATATGGAAATAGAAAAAAAAAACCCTCCAGAGCCTGCCACTGCTTTTATTAAACCCGGGCTCATGTCGAGCCCTGCTTCCTCTGGGGTTATTTCCAGTACAAATGAGCAGTCAATAAGCAGAATCTACCCACGACCATGCCCATGCGAGAGCTGCAGGATAAGTCATTTTGATCTTCTATTCATTTTACCTTGTAAATTATTAACTAATGTGGATTGGGTAAAAATTAAAAGTAAGCAAATTAGTCTTTATTTGTTTATTTTAATTATTTAGTGGGCTCACAAGCTGCATTACAAAACACACAGAAGGGTGAATCCTCCCAGAAATATCTGAACTTGCAATACAGACATGATACAATTATGAAGTGCTAGAGGTGCCTTCTGTAAGTTAAACCAAACAGGCCTCTGGTGGCCCAAACCAAGCAGCTGGCATGTGGTTGACTCTGCCCAGGCTTTGTTAATTGGGGCATTGTTGCCAAAACTCCAGAGCCTCGTGGAGGAGTGAGTTCTGGGTGTCTGAGACCCCCTAAAGTTGAGATTGTACATATCTTTTGATAATGTCCACCTTAAATAAAAACAATGATAAGAAAAGTCATTTCCAATCCCAACTGGTTTATGAAATGTTAAAACCATTAAGCAGTAGTAATTTTACAGCATCAAAAGCAGCGAGTTTGACAACAAGGAAATCTTTGATTTAAAAAAAAATTCCATAGCCACTGGGAAAAGAGGAATTCTCCAATCAATTTATTATAGTGAATGGATGACTTAGTACTGGGAGCTATCAGATGAAATGAGCTAGGATATTTAAGCATATATCTTACAGATACTCTCAAGAATATCCCAAACAAAATTTTCACTTTTTAAGCATAAAAAAAAAATTTGAGAAAAGACACCAGGACCGTGGCCGGAATAGCTCAGCTGGAAGAGCATTAGACTGAAGACACTAGGACCTATTGTCACAGATATTCATGTATTAGTTGTATAAATGAGTAATGCTGTTTCTTTAATTGCAAGGGGCAAAGAAAAAAAAAACAGAGTGAAAAATAAAGACAGCCAGGAACAGAGGCAATAAAATCTTGTACAAGACCTCAAATTTCCTCTATTAAGAAGGAAAAAATGATTAGTTATAAGAGGCACACAATAAATACAGACCAAAAAACACAGTGAGAGTAAACATGACAATGTGCCAGCTGGGGCCTCTATGGCAAGGCAGCAGGTTAAGCCCCTGCCTGTGAATCTCCATCCCCTATCAGCAGGGGTTCAAGTCCCAGTGGCCCTGCTTCTAATCCATCTTCCTGCTCATGTGCCTGGGAAGACACTGGATGATGGCTCAAGTACTTGGGCCCCTGCCACCTGTGCTGAAAATGAGACTGGAATTCCTGGCTTCTGGTTTCAGTCCAGCCCACTCCTGGCTGTTGTAGACATCTGGGGAATAAATAAAGATGGCATGCATGCTATCTTTCTCTCTCTCTCTCTCTCTCTCTCTTTCTCTCTCAATAAATTAGTCTAAAATAAATCAAGGCATACATACATATGTACATCTTCACAAATATAGAAATCCAGGTAATCTACTTTCTTAACGTCAGGTGCCAGGCATCCAACTTTTAGTTCAGCAGATGAGTATACCAAAATATGGAGGAGGCGGAAGTTAGCGGTTTGACCAATATAGTTCAGGTTAATGTGAGTCAAGTGGAGTATTGGGAAAGGATAGATGGATGGGTCTATCCCAAAAATTCTGACTTACCAGGTCTGACATGAGGACCTTTTGAGCATTTTCCCCAGGTGCTGTTGGTGTTGCATGTTCGAGAGCTGTGCTTAGAGAATGATTAGTGTAAATGGATTTCTTGACAGATTAATCAGTAAACAAGATCACAATTGTTTGGTTCTCCTACTGTAATAACCACACCTAGAAACTTTGTTATGTACTTTAAAAAAGCAAGTTTCAGAGAGAAATCTGTATGTAAAAATTACGTAGGCAGAGCTGGCCCCATGGCATAAGAGACTAAGCTTCTACCTGTAGTCATTTCATATGGGTGCTGGTACAAATTCTAACACCTCCTTTTCCAATCCAATTCCCTTCACTAGACGATGGCTGAAGTCCATGTGCCCCTGCATTCACACGGGGAATCTAGAAGAATACCCAGCTCCTGGCTTTGGATCATCCCAGCTCCTGCCATTGAGGCCATTTGGGAAAGTGAACAGAGGATATAAAATTGATCTGTGTGTGTGTGTGTCCTCTTTCTTTGTAATTCTGCTTTTCAAATAAAAGGAACTAAATATTTTAATAAATCATGTAGGCAAGACAACAATGTAGAATTCAAATGTGACTTATAAACCAGGAAAACTGATAAAATATTCAATTAACAGTGATCACTTTGTAACATTAGCTATTATGTTATTCCCTCTTCTTAAGCTTCCCATTCCCAATCTACTCTTGCCCAGAAAGAAAATTTGTCTTTCCTTCTGAAATTTGTCTAAGGTCACAGTTTGCAGGATGTCACAAGATCCGAGTCAGCTCAATTCTTTATTAAGGATATAGTTTTGATTAAAAAGGGACAGACTGCCCAAGAGATTGGTATACTGTCCTCAGAGATTGTGTGTCCTGCCCTAGTGTGAAAACATTGCCTATGATTTGATCTCAAGGTAGAAGATGAGAAGCAACACAAGTGATTGAAAACAACTAGGTGTTAGCTGATTGCATTTCACTCAGCCTGGTGAAAATGATAGCATTAAAGCCTGACTGAATATTTAAACTTAGTCCAAATTCTGGGAGCAAATAAGTAAATAATTTCCATTTCAATAAATAAGCACTTCTATTTCCCTATCCTTAAATTGAAGGAGCTCAAACGAAACCTCATCTTGATAAGAATGCTTGATTCTAGTGAAAATTAGCATAAGATTTACATTGACATATTAGAAACAAATTACACAAATGTAAAAAATGAATATAAGTTGCTCAAGGCGAACACCAGCATTGAACGGAGAGTATGGCTAAATTTGTAGATGGCTAAAGACAAGACATATCCAAATCAAGGATACAACCTTTGTTCATTTATTTTAATGACTGACATTGATTTTAATTATTTATCATAATTCTCCAAAGTGCATTTTTAATAACAATAAAGTTTTAAGATGCTGACTCCACAATCCAGAACTATTTAGCAGTGGCCAAAATGAACCATGTCGGAATCACAAAATCTGATATGACGTATGAGTCAATCACTTGAAAATTATATATTTTTCTCCATGCCTTTTTTTTCATACCTCAACATAGATTTGAAGCCAGGGCTAGTGTTGTGGTGTAGAGGGTAAAGCTACTTCCAAAGGGCCCCTGTTTGAAACACGGCTTCTCCCTGCTAACAACCTGGAAGAGCAGCAGAAGATGGCCCAAGTGCTGCAATCCCCAATGCCCATGCAGGAGACCCAGACGAAGATCGTGGCTTTGGCCTGGCTTAGCCATGGTTGTTGTAGCCATGTGGGGAATGAACCAGCAATCAGAAGATCTCAATCTCTCACTTTTCCTCCCTCTGTCTCTCTCTCTCTCTCTGTGTCTTTCTCTTTATATATATATTGTGACTTCCAAATAAATAAATCATCTAAAATATTATATATATATATTCATTATAGTCCTCTGCAATTCCAATAATATGCTTCAATGCAATGTTTGGACTTTGAGATTGTTTGATCTTGACAGATGAAAATATCCAAGGTTCACAGAAGTTAAGTGATATGTCCCAGCTTGCCTGAGAATGTACACAAACTAACATCACGGTCAGGACTGAGACACAGCGTTCCCTTGATTCTTGCCCCTCAACATTTATGGCAAATATAAACAGAAGCTGAGTCATGAAGCAATGGGTTAGAAAGCCCGTTTCCTGAATCTTTCCTATGGCTGAAATCTAAAGTTTTAAGGGTCACAGAAAGGAGAGAAGCCCCATTCTTTATTGGTTCCATTGCATTTCTCCTGCCTCCTCTTTTTGTTGTTGCCGTCTGACTTATAGCTGCTTTTAACGTTGACAACCAAAGTCTTCCCAACCTCAGCTAAGCAACAAACCAACATGTCAGTTTGCCACATGTTCAAGAGGGATCTGCTGCCAGTCAGGCTGAGCTCCTGCCTTCCTAGGGCTACGGGAAGGCAGAGTGCAGAGTGTCTCCACATGGTATCAGGCTCCAAGGCATAAAGGAGGATAACACATCTATGTTACCTCTTCAAATTCACACCTGTCTGCTTTTCCTTGCATTCTCTTTCTTCCACCCCACCTCAGTATATCTATCAAAATCCTTCTTGCCCTTTTCTGTTCTCCCCAGATCTACCTTCTGTGAGGCAGAAATGGGACTGGAGATACTGCTATAGTGACAGCTTTGTCTATGGTGAGTGTGGGTCTAAACTCCTTGTCTTGTTCAGATTAGAATCACTCTGAGGACAGACTACTTGGCTCTGCATCCAGCCAAACCTGAGTGTTGCTTTACCTGCAGGCAATATCCAGTAAGTATTAACTTGATCCATGGATTTGAAGCTTGGCATAAAGAATCAGATGAAAACTTAGAGAAACTTCTGAGTAAATAATCAAATGCATAAAATGGATTGATTGATTCAATTTTTCTCAAGATTTTTGTCCTATGATTTCAAACAACTTATTTAATAAAGCATAATATAGGATAGTCATTTAAGCATCGAAATGTTTCTGGTTGCAAAAATTTATTTCACAACTCATAGTTGTTATTCTTGTGAAAATAACTGAGAAATATCAAGGCTATATAAAACACATTTTTGGTGCTTAGGTAATAAAATCATCTCATTACTTCTGAAAATGCAAATGGATTATTTGTGATCTCTGTGGATGAATTCATGGTAAACCTAGAAGCATTCGTCTCTCCATGTGGGTATTGAGGCATACGCACCTTCAACCGCCATGCCTCATCCTGGGTCTGAACCCCTATCCAACGTTCTCTTCAGCAGACTCTTTTCCCCTCTTCATTCTCGGTCTATCTTGGTGGGGATCACCATAGCAACTATCTGAAATAAATCAATTCAGCTACTATTTTCTGGATGGTACAGCCTTGTTCAGAGGTCAGATTTCAAAGAAAGCAAAAGGCTGAAGCTGCTGACAGATAAAGGAGGCAGAATTTTCTGCTAACCTGAATAACACCAATGAAAGGAAGCAGAAGGTGATCTCATCGCTTCAAGCTCAGAGTGAGACAGTGGCAAAAAGGTGGGGGTGGGGGAGAGAATATGATCCCTCAGACACCCCGCTTCCGAGATTTTACCCATCTGTGTGTTCATGGCTGGAAGAAAGGGTGAAAATGACAGAAGCAAACCAAAAAGCGGGAGCATTTTCTTCATTTGAAGTGAGGTATTTTTGTTTTATACTGATTCTTCAAAAATAATAAATTCAGTTTAACAATGAGATATTGATTTAATTCTTCCTGTAGGTACTGAGGTGATCATTTCTAAAGAAAATAACTTACAGTGTCCTCCTTATATTGCACTATGATTTTCAATGTGATACAAATTGTTCCTGTGAGTGTATGTGTGTGGCGGGGAGGTGTACGTGCCCCCAGAGATAGAATATAAAAATGGGATTAAAAAAGAGACCATAGTCAGGGGATCTGGGAATAAGTTGTGAATCATTTGCCCATCTATGTGTTTTCAGATCACTTAATTTCTCTGGTCCTCAAGTTTTGCACTAGTGAAAATGGTAATTACATCTGTTCATTTATCTTACAGGGTTACTCTGAGGACCAGTGAAAAGGAAATTTTCATCTCTAGCTTTGTGTCATCTGCAGTCAGTATCAGAGGTCCTTAGGATTCAAAGACATTCTAGATGCTCTGTGGCTTGCACACACAAAGCCTTTAAGCCAAGCAGACTTGCGTATTTATGAAGATTCTTTCCATACCTATGATGCAAAATGATGGTTAGAATAAAGGATCAAAAGTTTTGGATTCAGTCCTAGACTTTCACATGAGTAAGTGTGCCAGCTTCTGAGAGTCTTCTGACCCAGCAGAGCATCTGTTTCTTCCCTAGCTTTTATTATGACTTGTAGTGATTTGTGTCCCCTTCAAAATTAATTTAAAATCAATGTTCAATTTAATGGTATTTGAGGGGTGGGACTTCTAGGGACCTCATGAGTGGATTTTTTTTTTGACCAGCAGAGAGACAGAGAAACAGAGAGGGAAAGAATAGCTGCAATAGCCAGGGCTGAGCCAGACCCAGCTGATACCAAAGATAGAAGGCATAAACTGAATCCAGGGCCCCCACAAGTGTGCTAGAGACCCAACTGCCTGAGCCCTCCATGCTATGTGCCAGGCTCTGCCTTATCAGCAAGCAGGTGCCAGAAGCAGGTGTTAACCTAGCTGCTCTGACACAGATCATGGGTATATCAGTTGGTGCGTCCAAAGCACCAAATCAAGAGCTTGCCCTAATCACGAATGGATCAGAACTTTAAATATAAAAACTCCAGTTCACAACATATTTCCCTTTTCTCTTTCATCTATCACGTAAGGACACAAGCATTCATTCAAGATGGCATGTTATTGTTATGGCAGACATCAGTCTTCACCAGACACCTGCTGTGTCTTAGACTCCCAGCCTGAAGAACAGTGTTCTGTCATAACAGCACAAACTAAGGCACACCTCTTAGCTTCAACAGTCCTGTACAACACAGCAGGAGTCGGTTGGTTAGAATTTTTTAAAGATAAACCTGTTTTCCTACACACATACACACACACACGCACAGGTATTTGCATGTTAACTTTCGTAACTTCTTCCCCTACTTCCAGCTGTTAAAGAACATGCAGGCAACATCACTTAGCTTTCCTCCTCAACTTTCATCTCCTCTACCAGAAGAGGCATGATGAACACCCTGTAATTAAAGTGGTTGGAGACTAAGCGCTGAATCCCAGGTGTGTCACAGTGAGGAGGGACTACAACGTGACCTGAGGCATCCCACACAAAGCAGCTGTGAAGGAAGAGGTCCCAAAGGATAAAGTCCAGGCTCAGTGCCAATGGGAAAGGATAGAAAGCTGCTGAGAGGCTCGGGCTCCCTGAGAAAAATGAAGAACTCCAAGCATCTGTGTGGACCAGAACCAGATCTCCTTACACCAGAGAAACTCAAGACTTTACTTCCGGCCTGAATCTTGAAGCGTGGCTCTACTCTAGGTCACATGAGTCAGAACCTCCAGAGCACTTCATACCAGAGGTATCATCAGTGGCTCCTTCCCACCTCACCGTTGTCCATGTGGCACTGAAATGGTGACTTCAGTGTTTTGTTCCGGAACCGCAAATTTTCAAGTGTATGAGTATGATCACATAAGTCTTATGATTAACAAATGCTACGAAGTAGCTAAAGCAGTCTGCCAAAATGTGATTAAATTGCTTATTGTCACAAAAATTGTTTTGAACCTGATGACGACCAAAACAAATACCCATTAAAGCTTTTAAGATTTGCTTTCAACCACGTGAATACCCGTGAAAACCTTGTACGAGGGAGATTCAAATGTTTGGTGGAAATTTGTATTATGAAAATATGATGTATGCATTTTAAAGTATCTTTGCATCAAAATAAACTTATTTTTTAATTTTTTTGTCCAAAAAAAACTTTAAGTGCCTCAAATATACCAATTATAGAGCTCTCTCGGGCTATATCTTCCATAACTTAAAAAACAACTATAATTGCCATAAAAATATTCAGTGGGAGGTGAGAAAGCCAAAATCACTATGTTTTGACCATTCTTTGGTAATACCTTCTAAAAATAAAATACACTCTCTGCTCCCTTCGCTGCAGGGTCTCAAGATGGCAACCTGCTGCCCCAGCAATGCACAGCAGCATTCTCTCGCTGAGAACACTCCACGCACCCTTCCCTACCTGCTGTGAAGAACAGAAGACCGTGGTCTCCTGAAGCATGAAACAACACTTTCCACTCCTGAGCAGTTCTTGGGAGTGCTCAGGAAATGGACGGAACTAGAATCAGTTCGAGAGACTGCCGTAGATTTTTGACTGAGACTACAAACAGTCAAAAGCGAGTCAGACATTTACCCTCCAATCCGCGTCCAAGTGCAGGCGAACAGCGCGAACGTAATTAGCCAACAGAGGCAGCGCTGATGAGGATTGTTCACACAACACAAAATAAGCGATTGCTCCATGCCTCAAGGTACTCAAGCCAACCAAAAAATCAACAGCCTAAAGAAAAACATGAAACCTTTATTTTCATTTCCTTCAACATCGATAAAGAGAATCAATGGAGCTGATTAGTTTTCAAGTTCAAAAATCAAAGTACAATGGGACATGTTCTGATACTTCAGCATAAGCAATTTTCTTAAAGTTGATAAATTCATTATTTTACGAGATTGAAATCCAAGCGGCTAGGGTGTTTTGAGTTTGTTGTTAAAGCACCCATCAGTATGCCTTGCCTTATAATCCTTTACTGATTTGGAAGATAAACATAGCTGTGGTTGGCAGAGCCATTCAAAGGCTGCACTGGAACGCATGTATAATCCTGCCTGTGTTGAACTCTTTGTTTCACTCTCCCTGTTTGCTCTGCCTAGTAAGTTAGCACACGAAGAAGAACAAAAATTTTTTAATGTACTATCTCAGTTTTAAAATGGGCAAATAAGCTCAAAGTAAGATATACAATTGAAATCCTCAATATTGGGCCTGGCGGCGTGGCCTAGCGGCTAAAGTCCTCGCCTTGAACATGCCAGGATCTCATATGGGCGCCAGTTCTATTCCTAGCAGCTCCACTTCCCATCCAGCTAGCTCCCTGCTTGTGACCTGGGAAAGCAGTCAAGGACGGCCCAAAGCTTTGGGACCCTGCACCTGCGTGGGAGACCCGGAAGAGGTTCCTGGTTCCCGGCTTTGGATCGCCACAGCACTGGCCGTTGCAGTCACATGGGGAGTGAATCATCGGATGGAAGATCTTCCTCTCTGTTTCTCCTCCTCTCTGTATATCTGACTTTGCAATAAAAAATAAATGAATAAATCTTTAAAAAAAAATAAAGAAAGAAATCCTCAATATCATTAATCATCAGGAAAATACAAATCAAAACCAGAGTGAGATATCACACTCCAGTTAGACTGGCTGTTAGCAAAAAGACAAAACGTAGTAAGTGTTGGTAAGGATATAGAAAAAGGGAATCCTTATGCACTGTTGGTGAGAACACCATATAGTATAGCTATGGTGAAAAACAATATAGAAACCCAATAATATAACTGCTGTATGATCCAGCAATCCCCCTACTAGGTGTACATTTGAATGTAATCAGATTAGCATGTCAAACAGGCATCTTCCTCGTGTTTAGTTCAGCATCACTGGCACTAACAAGATTGGGCATAAGCCTGAGTTTGTTTCAACTTATGAATGGGCCCAAAAAAATGAGACACAGGTGTACAACAGAATATTACCCAACCACAAAATTCTGGAAACCTAAAATGTGCAGCAACATGGGCATACCAGTGGACATTATTAGGTGATATAAGCCAGATACAGAAAAATAAATACCATGTAATTTCACTCCTGTGTGGATTTTGGAAAGGTATACCAAAATATAACGTAAGAGCAGAACCGTGCTAATCAGAAGCTGGGGACACTAGATGGAAAGGAGGAATGGAGGAAGAGTGGTGGACAGATACAAAGAAATGAATTCAAGTAGTGAATTGTCAGCTGGGTAACTACAGCCAATGATGAAATACAGTGTATTTTTTAAAAAACCTAGCAGACAAGGTTTTTAATGTTTTGCCATTAAGAAATGATATTTGGGGGGGGGGGTAATATGTTTTCCCTCTATTGAATGTCATCATTTATATCTATGTCAATATGTTACATGGCATTTCAATATATGTTAATTTAAGAATGAAACAAAAAATAAGAAAATTGTAATATCTTATAAATCGTTTTGAACAGAAACTGACAGATCCTGAGGGCTTGTCGCCAGCCCAATGTGTCCCAAAGCCCTGTGCACCATACACAGCTGTTCTCTGGCTCTCCCTGTCCTCCACTGAGGGTGTCCCAGTAGCTACAGGCACATTCAAAGGCACTAGACCTGTAGCCAGACGACTTAGTCACTGCAAGGAGCCAAAGCATGGCGATAGGAATCTATCATTACATATGTGTCAAAACCCCAAGTGTGAACCTTAATGCAAACCATGGATCTCGAGTATTAATGGTATGTGGTTCATTAATTCTACAGGTTCATTAATTCTAACAAATGTACCTCTGTGTGTACGCTGTGTGTGGGATATAGACACTGGGTGATATTTTGTGAAGAAGATAGGTGTTTTTTGTTTTTGTTTTTATGGGAATGTGTTTTCTGCTCAATTTTGCTGTGTTCCTAATATTGCTTTAAAAGCAATAGTGTATTAAATTTTAAAAAAAAGAATTGTAGGCTACCATATTCAATGACTTTAGTATGCTAATTTAGAAGAGCTGTGTGTGGATTCTGACCCTATTCATCACTGGAGGTGAAACTTCAACACATCTTCGCTGTGATGTCCGCAGTAGGGAAGTAGGCATTATTTTGAATCCTAGATCTAATCATATCACAGCATGCAGGATCTGGCAGAAACATTAATTTTCCGTTAATAGTGCTTCTAGCCCCACCTCACTGCCGGGTGCTTTGTGTAGGGCAGAAGATGAGGAGGGTTCTCCAGTCAGACAGCATCATCGGTACATGTCCCACCTCTGTCGCTGCTGACTCCAGAAGCTCGTTAGACAGCCAAACAGCCATTTTCCAGCCAGTCTTCACAGAAATGGTCCCCAAAATGGCAAACTGCTATTGCCCCTGGCTCCCAAGCTGGCCATCCCAGTCAAGCAGGACAGACTGTAGCCTGGGGGAAAGTACAGTGAGCCAAACTCATGAAAGAAGACCATTTGTTCACTTGACAATAAACTTGTTAATAGTCGTGGGATTTGGTGGGTGGAGTGGAGAAGGGCAGGAATTGGGACACATCCGAATCACAGTCTCACAGTAAAAGGACTCACTATATGTTATCACACCAAAAAGGCTTTTGCAACTCAAGCTGCTTTCAAATATAGTTCTGTGAAAAAGGAAACAAACATAAAAATAACTAACTCATTTTTACTTAAAATTTGTTAATTTAGGACCAACGTGTTGACAGAACTAACAGAGGTTTCATTTTTTTCATCAATATGTCAGTGTATAAGTGTAAATAAAAATGTCACAACCTGACTACGTAGAACTCATATCAGACATGAAAAAAAATATTGTTCGAGTTCATATATTTTCTTCACTTGGGAAAGCAACACATCTCATAAACATATGAATATGAACATATGGATTTACCTAAGAGCCTTTTTGTTAGAGAAATAAAGACATCTATTTCAATGTGTCAGAGAAAAGATAATTGATTCTCAGTCGAGTGACAAATAGATTCTAGGTCTGTCTTCAGAATCTCATTGTTGGAAAAAGGTAACTGCTTTTTATATAAAAAATCATCAACCAGCACTTTATAACAAAATCTGCAAATTGCTTCTCACTAAAGACCACAAGAAATAAACATGTATACAAAATTGGTATTAAATACCAGGTTAAAAGTGTCACTCCTAATTATGAAAGAAAATCATCTCTTATGAAAGTACTGGAGGTGCTAGCACTGTGGTATAGTAGACTAATCCTCTACCTGCAGCACAGGCATCTTCTAAGGGCATGGATTCATGATCCAGCTGCTCCACTTCAGATTCTTCTCCCTGATTATGACGAGGCAAAGCAGTGGAAGACAGCCCAAACACTTGGGTGCCTGCCACCCATATGGGAGACCCCAAAGTTCCTGGCTTTGGATTAGCTCAGCCACAGTCGTTGTGGCCATTTTGGAACCAACAAATGGAAGATCTCTTTCTGTTTCTTGTTCTCTGTGAAATTTTGCCTTTCAAATAAAAATAGATAAATTTATTTTAAAAATGTACTGGAACCCCCTTCAGGTAAGCTCAGATACAAGGACTAGAGAAGCACAGGCCAAGCACACATACCTATCTAATCCATCAAGTGACATTTGAAGGTCATACAACTGGTGGTCAGTCTCTCCCCAGCAGGTGTTGGTCAAACCCCAGACCTTTAGCAGAGATTCACCATTTCACTGAATACCAACAGGTCTAAAAGCACACATGCCATTAGAATAAAAGATTCATTTTGGGAGCAATACAGAAAGAGCACAAGTTTTTCGTATAGAAGAACAGAAACTTCAGTCTTGTTTTACAAGTCCTATCCATGAACTCCTGGATAAGTCTTACAATCTTTCTAAATTTCACATTAGTTTACCTATTAGCTGATCCCGATGGATAGTGTGTTGTGGCAATATTCCTATTACCCTTTGGTTGGCAAGATGGTCATTGCCACCCACCCTGTGTGGGCTGTGGGGTGATAACCAGAGGCCAGAGCACTGTGCAAGTTCTGCCCTTTATGTGTCAACTAGGGATAAATACATCTACTTAGGAAATTAAATGATGTTCGTGAAATTAATTTCCATGCTTCAGAATAGTTTTGAAAACTATAGATAAAGAAAAAAGGAGATATAAAAAAATTCTAACGGCCGTGTCAGGATGATAAAAACCTATGGCCCCTTGTTTTGCTTTTAAAATTTCTTTTTAAAAATCTTATAAGTTTAGCAGAAACCTTGTTTGTTTTTAGAAATGTATTATGTTTTCTATATTGGGAGCACTAATGAAAAAAATAATACATTTTCTAAAGCAGAGTCATTTGTTGTTGAGGCTAGAATCAAGTTACACAGAAAACAGACACTACACATCCCTGACTTAATCCAAAGGAATCAAGTACAGGGTCGTGGAGCTTAACTAAGGTCAATAAATCAAAATTAAACAGCTATAATTAAAGAATCATTTTATAAACAGAAGTAAAGTGTTAGCACAGAAATACCATCCCAAAATTCCATTTTCATTTTGAAGGACACCACTGTCCAATGATAAATCTGAAAAATTCAATGTAAAACCTTAAAAGACAGACTTAAGCATTTTTTTCACAGTTAAAGGTCAGATCAGTGGCTGAGACATATTGTTTAATACTCTGCTTAACCTTCACTCGTGAAGAAACGAAAAGGTCACATCAATATCTTCCCGTACTTTTTTCAACAATAAGTAAACTTGAATCATGCGAAGGATTCTCTAAAGTTTACTATATTTATTAGTACCAGCAGTTGCTGTCATCCCCTGACACAGCAACAGACTTCACATATATGCTGTCAGTTCACACCAAGCTAAAACTCCATGAGTGATTCTAAGGACATTTAAATTAATTCAGCTTGCATTGTGCTCCATGAATTAAACGAGTTACTATAGCTTGAATGTTTATGTTCTCATGAAATGGGCATGTTATACTACTAAACCCCACAATGATCCCAGAAGGAGGTGGAGTCATCAGGGGTGACAAAGACACATGGACAAAGCCCTCAAAAATAGAATTAGTGCCCTGGCAAAGGGACCCTGAGATTACCCCTCTCCTTCCACCACCTGAGGACAGAGCGAGAAGAGAGCTGTCTAGGAACCCGGTGCACAACACACAGTAAATCCCGTGGTACTTGTTCTTGGGCTTTCCAGCCTCCAGACTCTGAGAGACAAAGGTCTGTTTTCTATAAAGCTGCCTCAGTTATGGCATTTTTCTGCATTTTACGGCATTAATCTATTAAGTGTTATCTTCAGCTTCAAATAAAATATCCACATGTTTTTGCCCACATAAGTGGCACCAGAATGATATCTAAGGAGGCGAAATTTCATCAAGTTGCTCAGTTGCCAAGAACAACGCTCAGTTCAGTTGCAAGTGGAATTCCTCCCAGAGGGGCACGCTAATTTGGTGCTTCTGGTTGCATGTTTTTGGGGAGGTGTATCAACTTCTGGGCACTGCACTATAGATAAAAATGGGCATAATTCCCTGATTGTGCAGGAAGGTATATTAAGATACCCAGTTTTCTCACCAGTACAGAGATTCCATTCTGATGAGAGTGCCGCTGCTGATGAAGGCAGTCAGGACAGGACTCAAGCGAAACAGATTCTACCCTTGAGGGTCTAGGCTTAACTCTTCACTTCCTGTACTCTTGTCTTGAGTCATCTATTCACTCACTCTAGTTCGCTGTGTGTGAGTGGTCATAAAAACTGCACACTCTGTTGGGTTTTATAACTATTAATGAGTTATTATTTTAAAAGTATTGGAAGGAAGTGAGCCTGTGGCCTCACAGTTAAAAGGCATGCTTCCCACACTGGAGTGTTGAGGTTCAAGGCCCAGCTCTGCTCCCGATGCCAGCTTCCTGGGAAGCCCTGGTGATATTCCAATTTGCTGAGTCACTGCCACCCCCAGAGAAGACCTGGACTGAGTTTCTGGCTCCTGAATTTTTCCCCTCCTTGTAGGCATTTGGGAAGGAACCAATGGGTAGTAGTGCTCCCCTCACAGCACTCCCACTGTGTATATCTGCCTTTCAGATAAGTAAGCAACTTTTTAAATATATCCAGAATAAATAAACTCTGCTTTAATGTTCAACAAATAGATCATCAGTTACTGTCCCTTTCCCCAAAGATGTTGCCCACCAAGTGTGCCCACAGCATGTGGGCACAGCTTCATAACTGATGAAAGTTCCCAAGCATGGGCCCGGGACGGTAGCCTATCAGCTAAAGTCCTCACCTTGCATGCACCGGGATCCCATATAGGCACTGGTTCTAATCCCATCAGCCCCGCTTCCCACCCAGCTTCCTGTTTGTGGCCTGCAAAATCAGTAAAAGATGACCCAAAGCTTTGGGACCCTGCACCTGTTTGGGAAACCCGGAAGAGGCTCCTGGCTCCTGGCTTCGGATCGGCTCAGCTCTGACCATTGCAGCCTCTTGGGGAGTGAATCATCAGATGAAAGATCTTCCTCTCTGTCTCTTCTCCTCTCTGTGTATCTGACTTTCCATTAGAAATAAATAAATCTTTATTTTTTTAAAGTTCCCACACAGCAGAAATAGCTAGTTACATCTTCCTATTGTCCGGACCTGTTTTACAGACTCCCTTGTATTCAGTGTGGCCAGTGAACATGAGAAATTACTGGGTGACTCCAAGCTGAAGCAGAAAACCTTCCACGCACAATCCTTCCAGGCCCCCTGGTGGCCTGATTAAGACAGGCACAGTAATGGAGGAAGCCCAGCCTTAGAGATGCTAGAGCCTGGGTCTCAGCATCACAAACTCCACAGCGGAGTTGCCTGACCAGGAATACCTGAAAAATAAACTGTCTGGCATTAAGCTCCTGAGGTGTTGTTACAGCACTTCACAATGCAGTCTTAGCATGGTTCCATGTTCCCATGAAGGAGTTGCTTAAAGAGGTAAACTCACTGCAACTTCCTGCACCTAGGAGAGCTATCTGACTGAGTCAAAACTGACTTTGGGCTGGACATAGACGCCAGAAGAACACTGGTGCACAGAGAAGCTTTATCCAGAAAGGAAATCAGAGTAGTGAACAGGCCAGAGGCACGTATCAAGTAAACTTCACCAGAGACGTCAGACCCGAAGCGCAAGCACACAACTCCAAGGGAGAAGGCATGTTAAAAGATGACTGCCATCAGCACGACTGTCCACAGCATGGGACAGGCTTCAGAGCCACTGACTTCACACCAGTCTCTTATTGAGCCAGGGATTTCGTTTCAAGTGTCATACTGTGTACTTTTCTGGCTCTGGCAACTAGGATATTGTGCCCAAACATTTCCCAAGTGTTGCCTTAGAGACTTAAACACTATCATTTTTTATAACTCTGAGCTTTTATAGCATTGCATTACTATTAATATGGAAATGCAATGTTATTATTAAAATTTTCCAGTCACTCATAAAGATCCAAGGCATGGCACAAGGAATGGGTGATTTTCAATAATCAGGAAAAGTTGTTGCTTTATATGGACAGCCGGTAAGAAAGACAAGTTTGAGTAGGTCACTTTGAGGAGAATGCTAGCAATCTGCTTAGTCCCAAGAAGTCAGGAAGACCATTGAAAGAAAGATGGAAAAGCCACTTATTTATTTATTTCACTATTATTGTTCTGGTCACCCTTGGGTTTGGTTCAGGACTCTCTGCCCACAAGCAGAATCATTCTAAATGTTGATTCAAAAATGTTGAACCAACCCATGTGAATGAATGGCCCTTCTGAATGTTGGAGGTATTGCAGGTTTTTCCAACATAATCTTCATTGGTGTTCACACCTATGTGTAATCATCTCCCCTTGAATGAAAAGGACTTAGGACTTGTTTCTCGCCTATGAAATGTACCACGTGTGCTGGGATGCACCGACCAGAATTATGTCTTGGTTAATAAGGCTCCATCTTGCTGTGAGACTTATCCCAGGGATTCTCGTGGCTGGCTTGAAAGAGCAGCCACAGGAACAGCACAGCCAGGAGCTGCAGGTAGCATTTGAAAAGACAGCGAAATCTCTAGTTAGAAGTCAGCAAAAAGATAGGACTCAATGACCTCTCCTAAAAGCATCCTAAATTAATGCTATCAAAAACCGAAGTGAGCTAGCAGTGATTGTTTTTTCTCTGGTCAAGCTTCCAGTCTGGTGGAACCATGATGGTAGCCTGGGATATTCTAAGAAAGCCGATTTTAGTGGTGCCGGACTCAACTCATGAAAATTGTCAGATAGCATAGGTGTTGTTTCAGGCTGCTAAGAGTTCAGTTATTTGCTTTGCAGCTATAGACAACTAACACAGTCTAACAGGAACACTGACCACTGCCCTTTCCCTTACCAATGTCATTCCCATAATGTTAGTCTTATCACATTAGTAGAACACTGATGCCCAACCCCACTTTAGCAAACTGTGAGAGAGTTCTCCCACTTCCTGCCCTTGTCAGGCTAGTTCTAAGGTCCAAAAGGCTCCATGTACTTTTCTCTTGGAAACTTCAGCTCACATGACATAAATAATATTATTTGCATCTATGTCACATATTAAATACAATTCTCTCTACTGAAAAATTTAAATGAAAATTTTTTGTTTACAATTTTACTTTGAAAATTAGTTGGCTCAAAAGCTCATTTGGCTTAGAATGTCAAATGAGATACCTTAGCAATTTACCATGCTTCCTTGGGAATTTGTGAGAGATCTCACCTTCAAATATTTTCCAAGGTAATGAAATTTTCATAAATACTAAATCATACAATTAATGAAGCTGACATAATGTTGTTTTAGGAGATGCTTAATTAAATATTAATTAATTTCACTTCTGAAGGATTCTCTAAGAATTTTGGGTCCAATAATTTCTTATTCAGATCTCAATCTGTTCTGTTTACCCCAAAGGACCTTTCATATCCTGGGCTCAGTGCCAATAATACCTGACAAATCAGGGGAACCTATTTTTTTGCATACTTCTTTTCTTTCATTATTAAAATTATAATTTTTCACACAAGCAAATGTCATGCATAGGTCAAAGATAGCACTATTGTGGAAAAAGGGAAAAGGGAAAGATTGAAGACATAACAGTGCAGGAAAAGCTAAAGGCAAAGATTATATTTCTAAAAGCCTGTTAGAAAAATGCACAAATAATCCATGCATGTGTCTGGATATCCTTCCATGCATTTGTGCGCACGCACACACACGTACACATGCACACACTCACACTTGCACACACACACATTCACAGCAAGGTTTTCTTCTTCATTTTAAACTAAGAATCATGTGATTAAGAGTCTCAAGCTTTTTTCTCTCCAAAAGAACCAATGGAGACAGTAACATTTCTCTATCAAAAGTCCTGAGCTCAGCAGCAAATCTGGATTATGCTCTTAATTTCAATATTCCTAAAAATTAGAAACAATGACTGTCCAACTGAGCCAGCAGGATCAAAACTTAGAGCATTAGTCAATGGCTTTATCTAGAGGTGAGACACATTGAATGAGGACCAGAAGACTCCTTCCATTTCTGAAACTGTAGACTCGCAAGCAGCCAAAGGCAGGAAATGTATCAGAACTAGTTCCTGAATGTCAGCAATCGCATCCTCTGTCTCTGGTCATGCAACTTAACTATTTGCCAATCTTACTCCTTCTGGAAATTATGATTAATAAAAATTATGATTACCAAAGGCAATATCATAACATTAATTATGCTTGGTTAATAATTACTGGAAAAAGAAAAATCTTACCAGATTGGTCTTCAAATGGTAGCATCTTAATTTATAATTGAAAATCATGAGAAAGGAGATTAATCACTTTTTATATGTTCATTTCCAAATTATATTTCCTTATTATCCAGAAATTGAAAGGAATAGGTTATATATAGAAGGGAAGCTGAGGGAGGTGGTGTTGTAGTAATTTCCAGTTTTGAGCCTAAATCTTAAATCTAACAATAAAATATTCTCAGCCAGAAAAAGAAAGAATCAGCTGTAAAACTCCCAGGAGCTCTGATAACCAGTGCACTTTACAAACACAGGGTTAAGCATCCATGTGTTGGCTGGAGGTCCTGGCAGAGAATATTCCCTTTACAGATAAGGCTGTGTCTGTGTTTAGAATAGTAACAAGATATTCAGTGGAGGCCTCAAAGAGTCAGAAGTTAGAATTAAGCAAAGTCAAGTAGACAAAAGCGGAGGATCGCTGTTTGTTATTATGTGCCCATTTCTATGTGTACCAGTTGAGATCTCAGCAGGAACAATCATGGGCCCAGCTTGTTCACAGAATCAGAACTTAAGAGAGGAAGTACAGAGAGGGTTAAGAGGGAGCTGGAGAGCATCAGCAGGCAGCTGCCACCTGTAGAGCCCAGAGAAATTTGCATGAGAGGAGAACAGGCCACCAAGGGGGCTGAGGTCCAGGATGGCACAACCTTACCAGACAGTGGGCCCTGAAGCTGGGAGCACTCAAATAAATGCTATACTCTGCTTTCCCACCACCTTCTCATCTCGCAATGTCCAAACTCAAATGGCAATCAGCTGGCCTGCGAGCCATGGTTAATCTGGGATGATTAACCAGAGAGACACTGAACACCATTTAAAGGGATCACACAGGAAAAAAACAGAGAAGGGACTGTGGTGGGGAGGAAAGGATGAGGAAGAGGTGACAGAACACATCATTCCTGAGAGAAAGGCACAGTTGTGGGTGACAGCATGTCTGGTTAGACAGGGCAGGAAACTGTGGCTAAGTAGTTATATTTAGCTTTTCAGATCCCACCTGGTGTCTGAACTGGTGATTTAACCCACTCTTCTTCCTCCAAGTGTGTTTTCTTTCCTCTCTGTTGCTCCCATACACTGTGTCTTGGTTTGCAAAGCCTTTCTGAATTCACCAGTTCGTTCACATATTTTACCTTATCTGTTCCTATAATGCCCAGAGGGGTACGAAAGATTCTGGTTCTAAATGAAAGAATTAAGGATCAAAAAAGTAATTAACACTTTTCTTCTAAAAGCTTCATGATAATTAATAGCTTTGATCAAATAGCAAAAGGTCCCAGGCAATAGAAGGTGGGAGCGTGCCCAGTACCCAGGTTACCAAGTCAGAAAAGATAAAAAGCAGATTTGATGAAATTCAAAATGTAAAGTGGGAAAGGCAATAACAGGCATTTATTATGCTAATCCTTATTATGCTTGTACGCATCTGTCATCATTAGTGTAAATTTTATTTTGTGCATGAATTTATAAATAAAGACAAGCATTAACATCTAGCTGATTGGATGTTATTATTTGAATGGTGTGCCTGGAAGAAAAGATCATTCAGTAGAGCTGGAGACTCAATCTGAAAGGCAGGACGTAAACTCACTTCCTTTGCTCCAGCCCCTTTGAGTATGGGCTTGCAATCTTTGCTATCTAACAACATGGAGGGGAGTGACAGATTGAAACAAAGAAGGAGTAATTCTAATTAATAAAATTAAAGAATGATTCTACTTTAAAAAAAAAACCTCCATGTGTGTAGAAAGGTAAATCAAACTAGATTGCAACCATACCCCACTTAACTGCAAGTAGATGATTGTTGGGGATCCATCTACTCTTGCTTGCTTTTTTATACATTCATCAGTGTATAACCAATTCTGTAAGCATTTGTAAGATGAATCTACACCTGAGGGTATTTCAAATTCTATGTGCTAGGCAATGCACACAACATCTACTAATGCAATCCTCACCTTGACCCCATGACATCGTCCCCATTCCCCAGGTAACAAATGGTGTGCTAGGATGTACTCATATCTCCAGACATTCTGTGTCAAATATTTTCAAATGTTGATCATGCTCCTTTAGCCCCTTAGAGATCTAGACATCCTGAGCTCAAAAGTGTACAAGTCTGTGGTCTTTGAATGTCAAAACTCTTCTTAAACCCCCTTGGTCTCATCTAAGACTTGAATCTATCTTGTCCTGTCTGTGTGTGACCCAAATTAGACAGGCAACAATAAGCATCACTTACAATCTGAAAGACTGATGGTATATTCACATAACAAAATGTACCAGCAAACAGATTAAGATTCCTGTTATAAGTCAATGTTTTTGTATGATCCCATTCATGTAACATTCTTGAGATGACAAAATATCAGGCTGGAGAATAAATTAATGGTTCCTAGAACCTAAGGAGAGAGAGCAGGTGAATTGGCTGCAGAAATCCAACTCTAGAAATCCTGGGATAGAACTGTCTTGACTGTAGTGGTGATTTGATAAAACTATATAGAGCTAAATGCACACATAGTACATGAACATGCACACACCAGTGCACATAAAATTACCACAATCTGAGTGAAGTCATTAAACTGCATCAGTACCTACTTCCTGGCTATTATATTGAACTACCCTTATCCAATATATTACCATACAGAAAATCAAAATAAAGGCTTCATGGAATTGTTCTATATTATTTTGCTATCACTTACACATGAATATACAATTCTCTCAGAATGAAGTGAGTTTTAAATGTTTCCATATGCTAAAAGCTTCTTTATTGTGAGTCTTCCATACTGCACTCCTCCAAGCAATGCTTTCTTTACCTTTTCACTCGCCCTCTCTTCATCTGAGATTTTCTTCTGGGAATTTAAATCCTTCTCCTTTCTATTATGCAGAGAATTTGGCCTTTCCGAGCTCTAACACCGAAGCTGGCTTAGGATGGTGCTGAGCAAACAAAGAACACTGTCTCTCGTCAATCCACAGGAATCCTCAGAAGGCAAAACATATTTGCAGGTGCCATAGTATTCTCAAACTGCCAGAGACCAGCTCCAGCTGACTGAGAGCTTGCAAAGGATGCGTGGATCAGCGAGACGATAAGAACAAGAGATAAGACGTGGACCACTATGGCTTGATGCTCATAATGGACAACTCAGAAAAGTTGCTTTCTTTATTTATACACAAATCATCACAAGCTTTTGCACAACATCCAATCGTTTCATTTTTACTTCATGGTTAAGAGAATACAAACAACAATCCTAAGGAAAATATTTTCAACAAACCATTGCTCATTGAAACCTGCAGTCACCTGGCTGAAGCCAGGAACTCCACAGTTGGCAGTTCATGTGGTTACATAGTGACAAGTGGTTTACTTATACTCAAAATCAATTTGTGCTAAACACGAACTAACTAATATTGTTTGAAATATTAAGAGTACGGAATTAAAAGATCATAAATGAAAGGATTTTATAAAAGCATATAACATAGATTCTTTGCTAAATCTTATAATCAAATCATGCATTAATTACCATCACCTTCACCTAGTGCTGATTCAATTGTTTTGTGTTCTTTTGTTAAAGGGCAGTGAAAGGGATCAAGGCAATTCAGCCAATCTACAAACAGAGGGCTTTTACAAGAAACTTTCTTTTATCTTATAAACTTTTCTTTCCCTAAACATTGGTACCAATATAAGATGAAGATTTTAAGCCATTTTGAGGGGGTTCACGTTTGTTTCCCTTTAGAAGATGTCCCATATACTTTTGCTTTCTGTGGTGAAAAACTAAAATGCATCATATCATGTGTTGTAACAGTTCGAGGCATATAGTAAACAAACTTTTTGTACCTCCATGATTGTCATCTGTTCCAAAATATTATCACGCCATTTCTTAAGGAAAACATTACTTATATTAGGGCAAATTTCATGACAAAAGTGGGCACATAACAAGATGTTTGGAAACATTGTGGGCTCAATTGTACTATTGTATACTTTTAACTGTATGGCATAGCCTTACGTTACTAAAGGTGTTTTTATTATAACACATGATTGATCAATTTGAGGTGTCATACCAGTTACAGGAATCACTTCACATTAGCAGAAAAACAACAACAACACCCTCAGGAGAATTCTATGAAACATCAGAGAGGTGATTGAGTGTCCATACAACGGGGTGAGGCAGCAATGAGGTGACTGGAGACATTCTGCCAGGCCTTGCCATGCAGCCAGAAACTCCTCGTAGCCTTGCTAACCGAGGAACTGTGCTCATCATAGACCCATGCCATCCACCCAACTGCACGGCTCCCCATACCCAAACCAATCCCAATCTCTATTATTACTAATTTTCAGTCCTAAAATATACTTCAAATTCACAGTCTCCAAAATTTCTCTTTTGAATCTATTCTCAGATAATTTCAAGCCCATGTCCCATGAATTTTAACATTTACTTCTGCCTGTAATAAAACAAAACTGTCTCTGTAGACTGCAGTTTATTTAGCCAAAATGAAATAAAACAAAAAAATCTGCACTGGCTTACAGGTTTATGAAGATAGCAGTCAGGAAGCAATGCTTTTAGAGATTTCTTTCCCTAGCCTTCCAAATATACTATAATAAAAGTGACCAAAGTCTCTTTTAAAATAGACAGCAGTAATAACTTATGAGAGATCAATGATAATCATTTATCACATAAATAAACATTGTGGAGTTACAGAACTCCAAGATTAAATGAGAAGCATTTATTACATTTCTGCATTGCAGCAAAATCTTTTCTACACAATGTGCAGGAAACCCAAGGCAACCCCCCCACAAGTTTTTAATTAATTGTCACTCCCACTGAGATAATAAGCTTACTATCAACAGCGTGCCTTTATTTTAAAGGTTTGAACATAATAATGCAAGGTATATTTTGTAATTACTGATAATACATTTGATAAAATTCTCTAATTGTTCCCCTCTTCTCAAATAACATGACTCAGTATACACTTCAATGCCCTGGGATAATCAGTCTTTCTGTATTTTAGGACTTTAATAAATACCAATCTTGTGAAATTAATGTTCAACCTGAGAACAATGTACAACTGCAAAGTTGAGTCCTGAAACAAAGACACATTGCTGTATGACCAACAGAATAAAGCCAGCCAAGATAAACACAGCAAGTTTACTGAGCTCTTTGTTTTGTCCCAAGCACCATGTTTGTAAGCACTGTAACAAGTGCTCCCTACAGACTAGAGTCAGTCCAACGCAGAGCTGTAAATTGGGAAGAGAGACCAGACACCTGGGCCAGATACCCACAGTTTGACAGTGAAGCCAGAATTCCCAAACCGGTATCCTTTCCATAACCCACTGACTTCCTCCATCTGAGGGAAATCGTGCCCACTTACTACTGGGTGAATAAAGAAGGTAATTTGATTTCAGATTGACCATGGCTCAAGTGTATTGCCTTCACTTTGTTATAACTATGCTCTGCCAACAATAGGCATCCACAATGCACTTCTAGATGCAAAGAATTCCCTGTTACTAAATTCACAGAAGCATGTTAACACCATATCCTTTTATCTCACTTTTGTGCCCTCTAATCTATGCCACATAGGAGTCAAAAAGTACAGCTTTGATGCCCAGTGTGGCCAGTAGCCAAGAGACTCTGGCCAGAGCTTCCATCCAGAGGATATCAACTGCTGGCTGACCAACCTGTTAACCACCAGTATTGGGCTTGCCCCAGGTTTCTGTCCTTCAAGTGGGATAAGACCAGAATGAAGATAGGAGCTTCATTTGGAAGCATTGTTATCAACAGATGATGTTGGTCAAAGACTCTCAACAATAACATAAGTGAATGTCACTGTATTCCTAGAGCTATAATCCCAATCTGTGTTGACAGCAAGCCTAAGGAACTCTCAGAAGTCATCAACAGTACTCTTGCCCATATCTGTCGGTTCCCTAAGGAGCATCATTTGAAAACCCACTATCTTTTCAATTTGGTTTAATTCAATTCAACTTAATTGACGATTCATGCAAAATCAACCCTCTCCTGTTTCAAGGACTTGAAATAGAGATGAATTAAACAAGATCATCCCCTCCTGTTTCCTCTCCTGTTTCAAGGACTTGAAATAGAGATGAATTAAACAAGATCATCCCGTTCAATGAGTCTTTAGTCTTGTGGGGACACAGTCATACTTAATATGACAGATTGAAGCCATCTCTTAATAATGACATGAGAAATGTTTTGTGACTCCAGGGTGGGAAAACAGGAAGGAGATTACAGAACTAACTCTTAAATCTATTATACACTGCTCTGGGTTGTTTCACAATCACTGTCCCCTGCACTTCTTCACAACAACCCTAGGAGGCAAGAATTTCTATACCTGATTTCAATGATAAGATTTAGGCTCCCAAAGGTGGGACACCATGCCTGAGATCATGTGCCCATGACTGGCAGAGATAGCCCCTCCCAAAAGGGCCCCTCCAAATATATACATATATAATGTATATATATATATATATATATATATATATATATATATATATATACACACACACACATACTCTCTCTAAAGCTACACGCTTCCACTGCTGACTTCACACTACCAGGGTTACCTTCTCCAAAGAGGATCAGTGAAGGCTTCATAGAGGATTTGAGTCCAGTGCAAAAGTCAACATAGAAGGAGTTTGAGAAAAAGACCCCCAAAGGCCAAAGGATGATCCTTACTGCTCTCACTAAATTTGCTGTAATTTGCTCACTATACGGTTCAGGCTCCAATCAGCCCAACCAGTCTCCATTAAACATTGGCTACAACTCTGCTTCAGCCTCATTAGAATGCTGTCCCTAAAGGTATCCCATGAAATTCTGTGCTAGCATTAGGATTGCCATGATTTGGGTTTGCATTTGGACTGGGCCAACTCAAAACACTAGGATGTGGCTAATCCTAAGAAAAGCATCATGTAGTACGGAAATTAGGAAAAAGTGATGGTCAGATTACAGGGCACTAACTCGTGGCTGTTTCTAATACCAGCTCTGGTTCTCTGCCTTTGTTTGAAAGAAACTGCAGTATTTAAGATAGTCACATAAGAATACAAAAACAGTAGAGAGTTCCTATATTCCCCACACTGTTTCCCTTCTGTTTGCTTCATTTCTTACAAGTAATAAGCCAATATCAATACATCTATGTTAACAAAAGTGTATACTTCACTCATATTTCCTCAGTTATTGTTTAACTCTCCTTTTCTGTTCAAGAATCCCACTCAGGACATCACAATACACTTAGTCATTACTCAGACGTTTCTCCTCATGGATATCCTTGGCAGTTTGGAAGAGGGCTGATCAGGTAGTTTGTAGGATATTCCCCACCTGGGAATTCATGTTTTCTCCTGACTAGATGAGTTTTTTGAAGAAGAACATTAGAGAGGTAAACAGCCAAATTTTTTTCTTTTTGATATCACATCTGATATGGTTACCATTGTTGTTTTGTTTCATTGTGGCAAAATAAACATCACATAAAATTCACCATTTGGAGGCTGGTAATGTGGTGCAGGGTATTAAGTCACTAGCTAAACTGCTGGCATCTCATGTGAGTACTGTGCTTGAACCCAGACTGCTTCACTTCTAATCTAGCTCCCTGTTAATGTATCAGGGAAATAAGCAGACGATGAATGGCTCAAATACTTGGGCACCTGCACCTACATCAGCCTACACTGGCCTGGCTCAACCCTAGATGTTGTGGCCATTTGAGGAATAAACAAGCAGTTAAAAGATCTCTTTCTCTCGCTCTCTCTCCCTCCCTCCCTCCCTCCCTCCCTCTGTATCAATGCCTTTCCAATAAATAGTTCATGGAAAATGGTTATCAAGAAACCACGAAAATATTTCAAATATTTTTGCACCAAAATATTTTTGCTATATAATATCTGCCTATCTCTCTATCTACCTACCTATCTATCTATCTATCTATCTATCTATCTATCTGTCTGTCTACTTACCTATCAAGCCAGCCAGCCAGCCAACCAACCATCCATTGTCTGTTTATTTAACAAGCAGAAAGAAAGAGTGCACTTCCATTTGCTGGTTTATGTCTCTTATTCCAGAAATCGAGGAACTCAAAATGGGGCCTCCAATGTGGATGGCAGGGACCCAAGTACTTATGATCACATGCCTTTTGAGAGAAGGATACAGAGAACAACGGAGAGATTTGAAAGGAAGAGTGGCAAAGGGGAAGTTTGGAAAGGTAGTCAGGGGTCATACCATGGACAGTCTGTTGGTCATATTTTTGGATTTATCATTCATAGTTTCCATGGTATACGTTAACCCAGGGAATGATGTGATTGGTTTCAAGAGATCACTCTGGTCATGAAATGGATTAGCACTGGGTAGAGTCAGAGCGCATGTTGGGAGGCCAAAAGCAACTGCAGTAGTTTGTGTGGAGCTGAAGGTAACTGCATCAGAAAGGTGGCAGGGAAGAAATGAGAAAAGGAAGGGCTCTGAAGCACTTTGTGGCAGACAGGGAGTGAGAGATGAGGGGCCCGGAAATGTGCAAGATGCTGTATCTTGTTTACCTTGGGGAATTGGATGACAGGTGAGGCTACTTAGGGGAAGAGAAGCTATGAAATATGATAAGAACGGGGTACATGAATGGAAGGTGCAATACAATAAAGAGGGGTCAGGGAATGGGTGAAGGATCTTGATGGCCACCTGAAGGAGTATGGACTTTTACAATTGACCCAGAAAGGAAAGACATGGTTTTAGTGGGTGTTTCCCTAGTATTTTTAAAGCTAAAGGCAAGAATCTAGAGGGAGTTCCTAATTTCATATAATTTGCAACTTTTCCTTACTCAACCAATTCAACACAGTCAACATCTGACTACACAGATTTTGCAGCTCTTCATCCTGTCAGCACTGACTTGTCAGGTCCTTTGATAAACCTGAGGCAACAAGAGTATATGATGCACAGATTCTAAGACTCCCTGGAGTTTGAATGTGGAGATATATAGAGAGCTAACTCCAATTCCTGGCACTTAACCTCTTCCATGTCTGTTCCTTCTCTTCCCACCCCAGACCCATCCTGTACCAAGAATTGCCTTAAGTACACATCCATAGACACCCTAACCCACCCAATCAAGCTTCAACAGACTGCATGAGTGGCAGTAACCCATTCATGGGAAGGATCACTCGCTACTCCTCAGGTGTGCATTACCCTGGAAGCTGGAACCAGGAGTAGAAATGGAACTTGAACCTACACACTCTAATATGGGATGTGGACATTCCAGTCTGCAATTTACCCAACTACCCGACCCTAGGTGGCTATGTTAAATTGGGATATAAGTCATTAGTGTTTTGGATATTTAGCCAAATTTGCAGCCATTGAGCAGAATATTTTTGCTGATATACAATGTTGCCCTACCTGGTGCTTTTTAAATTTCAGTTATATTCCATATTAATGCCTTTGTTGTGTTACCCTGACCATAACTTATTTTTGCCTATCACATTTATATTTACTATTTTGAAAGAAGGGGAGAATCTAGTGATCCTACCTTGCCCCATTCAGTGACTGACTGAGATAAATGCTGCTTCCATCTGAAAGTTTGAATAAAAGAAAAGGCATCATCATAATAAACATCATCACCATTCATCTTGATAGTAATTACCCATTCATGCCAACCCCTCTCAAAATTTAAACTCTAGTTAACATGCAGAAAGATGAACAAAGAATATAGCTTATTTATTTATTTCCAAAGCCAAAGTGCTGAAGAACCACCCAATGACTTTAAGACAAATCCAGCAGCCTAAATTACTCCCACTAAAGGAAAATGCATTGATAGAATAAGACATTGATGAACAATCTGGACCTTTCTCCTTTATTTTTACTTATTTATTTATGAATTCTTCTCTATTTCAAAAGGAAATCTTACAATAAAAATCCATTTACTATGGAATACTACTAAAAGTGAAGTTAAGAAAATTATATCAGAAACTTTTTAAAGGAAAAAAGGAAACAATTTTTATCAGGACTCTGAAACTATCCATGTGAATTTCCCAGCATCCAATGTCACTTCAAATGTGGAAGCTACAATTAAAGCGTGTTTGATTTGACGCAAACGATTTGAGAGCCATGCTTACATTTTTCATTGTATGAATTTTTCATGAACTCTCAAACACCATTCACATATACACTGTCATTTTTTTAGAGTGCCTACCCCAACTCTCCTTCGTTATGACATGAATAAATAAGTCACTGTAAATATATTTTTGCTAGAATCAACAGAGCACAAACTCCAACAGAAGAAAGTGCTATAGCTCTCTAAACGTCCCATTCAACAACTACAAGTGAGGCTGCACATCCAAGGAGACCAAGGACAAGAGAATACCTCCTTCAAGATAACATTCATTCTCATAGCAGAAATGATACTGCTTGATCACCCGTTACAATTCCTGGGCCCAAACTTCAGCTCAATCCATAGGTTTCCTAAAATATGGCCATGTTCTAACCAATGAAATAGGAAGAGTTTGATGCCTCTTGCAGAACTGATACAGAAAACGTTCCTCCTAAACTCCCCATTGTAGCTTTTTTTCCACATCTTCAAACGACAGAGCCACAGCATGGAACAAGGCCAGGTCCCTGGATTATGGAGCAGAACCTCACCCCAGAAGGCACTTGACAAATATCATCAAGATGTTTAATTTGTTATTACACTAGTCAGCCTACTATACATAGAACTGCCCAATGGTCTTCAAAGCAAAGACTAAGCCCTGCAGGGGATTTCCAGGAAGAAGACACTGCATGAGCGTCGTGGGACCCTCAGTCATGGGAGAGGGAGACACTTAACCTTGTTCCCCAAGCTGTTTTGCTGATGGAACATGGAGGATGCAGTTCTAAGGTTTTCCATCATAGCCAGACTGGAAGGTCGCAAGACAGGACGTTGACCACAGGCATCTAGTCCAGATTTGTGGCTCAATTCTTAGCCACTGATGTTCCACGATGGGGAAGGCCAGGGTGGGAGTGTGGAACCACTCCATCTCAGACCGCAGTAGGAAACACTGTGACAGCAAAACGTTCTAGTGTTGATTTTTCTGAGGGAAATAAACTTGTTTATTTTTATAACTTAAAAAAAAATGCCACTTAGCCACATTTTAAAATCAGCTGAATGTATTTTTGATCATTTTATACTGTGTATACTGTGTCAGCAAACTGATAGATGAATGTATATAGCAAATGGTCATTTTAAGGGTGTGCTCAAAAGCACTTTTCTGAAAATCCTAAAGTACCCATGTTCATGAGAGCACATTTTAATTAATTTAGGCCACAAAACTATTCTTCAAATGAGAAATTCTAAGTGAAGCCTGTACAGAAAGCACATGGAAAGGCAGTGCTTTTCTAACTGATTAAGGTAGGCAAGGCCAAAGCCCACCCCATGTCTTCTCCACACCTTAATGAGGATCCCTGGGGAAAAGATGAGATGTTCAATAGTGGGGTTTTGCTTAAGATTTTCCTTAGAAGTGAGATTACATTACTTAATTTTTAAAAAGTATGCCTCGTAGAACCTATGGAACAGTGTAGCACCATTTTAACAATGTTGACATATCTCTAGCTCCTTTTCCTTGGCTTTAATTTTTCAAGTCTCTCCCATTATGTCATTTTACTTCATGGAGTTTAGCTTCTGTGCTAAGCTCCTTCAAACCATAGGGGATAAAGGCAGGCCATTGATGTAATTTTTAAATTTTCCTAAAGGAGCTCAGGAAAGAATATCATGCTCATCATCTGTAGACCATTTAAACTAGGGCTTATCCTGCGTTTTTGATTTTGAGCTTTGTTAATCTGCTTTGTGATCAGGCACCAGAGAAAAGAAGGTGGCTTCACAGGACTTAAAGGGTAATGCATATGGCACACAAAGAATCCCCAGCACCCAGCTACTGCATCCTTCATCATTTGTAAGGAATCATGTCCACACTGAGCAGCCTCCTGTTCCAAAATGATTGCTCAGGGGCCCTGATGCTGAAAGCAGGAAACATTCTAGCTAGGTGGTCAACCCTCTGCCACAATATCAAACATGAGCAGCGTACTCAAATGCGACATTAAATGCAGCCACCTAATCTCCAATGTCATGGGAACTCTCTGCACACTGTCCTCCTTTGCTCTACGGACATGCTGTGGAGTGTTCAGTGAGAGTAAAGGATACTGTTTGACTTGCTTCTCAAGATCATGATCATTGTTAAAGTCTACAAATGCTCCCTTGGTGCTACAGATCAGGCAGGCTGCATTTTTCATTCACTTATTCAAGACTTTCATAATATAACTAGATCTTAGACACGCTGCTGCCACAGTGATAAGCCAGGACTTAGTGCTCTCTACAAACATGGTTTCTGTTTTGAACACTAACACAGAACTAGAGTTGGGGTAAGGACAAAATACTCAGGCTTGGCAGCCAAGCAAGTAGATTCAAATCTTCAACATGCTGCTTACCAGCTATTTGAACTTGAACACTAGTTTTAGAAATTCAGAAATAGGACTGGTGATAATAACTTTTACCACCTTTAGTTTTTGGAGATCACATGATCTCAGATGTCAGGTGTTTGGAACAATATCCTGGGGGTAGCAATCATAAATTCAGTTTAAAAGTCATGGTCATGGTTGTGGTTTTGTGGAAATGAGAGGCTTTGAACAAGGTTAGAAAGCCTTCAACAGACCCTGATCCTTCTGCATCCAGGGCAAACTATTCACGGATATCCAGCAGCTGTTTCTACCCTGGTTTTCACCAGGGACACCTACCAATTGTTGCAGGGAGCTTGGAAAATCATCTCTTCCATCTCTCTAGAAATCCTGTTTCCTTCTTTCCCCTTTCAAGTTCCCATTCATTTCATTTTATGATTTCAGCTATTATTCGTGCAAGGCTAAAGACATTAGATGGTTTGCTGATTTTCTGCTAGGAAAATTAATATATTTAGGCAATATTTTTGAGTAAATGAATAACGCCTTTGTATTTTTTGATGAATTATTTGAAATTGCTTTCTGCCCCTTTTTGTGCATCCTCAGGCAAAACAGCTGGCAGATAATGGCCCATCATACAGTAACTGTGAAAGTCAGCTGAAATCGTGTGCAGAAGCTTTTAGAACTGTGTCAGTGCATTTGATGCAGGATAATTTGTAGATACTGTAAAATCTATTTTGTTTAAAAATTAGCCATTAGCACTCTCACAGGGTCTGTATGTCTTCACTGATGGACTTGTAGTCTCCTGAAGCCAAGAGCACCTTTTCTTTTGTTCATCATGGCATTTATAGCCCTAGCCCAGTACCTGTCACATATTAGACTTCATAACTGCAAGAGGACTTCGATTCATAAAAAAAAAAAAAATTGGACTTAAAAGATGGAAATACAAGCTTTATTTCTCAACATTAGCTTGGTCAAGTTCAAAACACATTTCTAAGTGACAATTCCAGATGTTTATTTAATCACCAAAATACTGGATCCTGGAAATTTAACAATGTCACTGCAGACTTTGTTACATTAATAATGAAGAAAATGAGTACCTTTTAAAGAATTTTTCATATTATAAAACAATTCAAGAGTCAATCAATGATGTAAAGTAGAGGACTAGTGATTTCCCATCAATCAAAATTTTTGCAAAATTTCCCTTATTTGATGGGAACATGAGAAGGATTGTCGTTGTGGAGCAGAACAACTTTCTGGTGAAGCTTTCCTGGACGTCCTTCTTGCTAAACCTGTGGCTAACTTGCTCAAACACTCTCAGATGTTATCATTGTGTTATGTTATCTTCTTATTCCTTCATCTATTTGTAAACTGATAAATTTTTTTGAGAAATTGTCTCCAAAACTTTTTTAAAGCATCAATAATTCTACCATTTTCCTACCCAGTCTTGACCATAAATAGGATGCCTGTTGCTGGTTCAATTTTAGCAAAATTCATGTTGCTCAGATACTATTTAAATTTTTGTTTTTACCCTTCTTAGTTCTCTAAATGAGATCCTGTTCAGATGTGTTATAACAAGGTAGCTTATTTTGGAGCAAATCAGTTTTGAAATCCAGGCATAATTTTTCCATAATATACATTCTCTAAGAACTGCCGAAGACACCGCCCACTTACTGAGTGAGTGAACTCTTAAGCATCTTGCTGATGTTGCAAACTTCCTCATTGGAAGATCCAGGTCCAAAACCCAATAGAATAACTTTTTTTTCACTATTGCCAGAACTCCTCATTAATTTGCCTTTTATAACATTTTTTTTCTTTGTATGCCCCAGAGTTCTTAGTATATTTGGCTCATATAATGTTTTATTAAATAAATAAATAACTGACTGTAGTAAACAGAAAATAAGGCAGAACACGGTTGGATGGAACAATCACAGAAGAGGCTGGGATCAGAAGGAACGCACGAGATCCTGGGCTAGCTGCACAATCCTTCCCTGACACAGGAACTGAAAGGTTAGAACCAGCACTTGCCCTCCTCAGAAGACATCTGCAACAAGAGAGGGAGAAAAGGACCTGGATACAGCCAGGAAAAAACAGTGCTTAAAAACCTGTGAATTTGTAAAGAAAAGACCCCGAAATACACCGGTTAAGGAATGAAAGAATCAATTAGTACACTCCTTAGCATGTTAACTCAAATGTCTTGGGAACTCAGATCCTTCCTTCTTCCATCACCCTGGGTTCTATATTTCTGTTAATTCTTCCTCAGTTGTTGGTTCTGAACAGCAGTGTTTCCCTGGAGCTTCTCAAATTAGAGAGCTCAGGAAAAAAAAAATTCAGACTCAGCTATCTGCAAGTGCTATAGTTGTGTGGTCTGGTTTTATACATTTTTTTTTTACCCTTTTTCAATTCTACAAAAGATCTGTAAAGATTTACAGAAATGTTTATACATTTAAAATGTTCAAGATGTTCATGATAAAAATGGACAGATGAGCAAATCTGGGTGAAGGGTTTATAGAAGAATGGGATGCTTAGATAGAACCAAGAAGAAAGCCCTTTTGTGGAAATCTGCATCATCAGATCCCACAGGTGGCCCGTGGTGAAATGTTTACTCTGAACTTCAAGATCACAATAGCAGAAAGGGAAACAAACTCACTCAGCAGATCCACAATCTTCCTGAGCTGAAAACAAAACTTCTGCTTAGAAGTTTCAATTTCTCCCACTAACCTTTCCAAACAAGACAGGACTGGAGAAGCACACACAGCCTGTATTTCCCACTCCTAGATCCCAGTGTACATTTAAAACTTTGTCTGCTATAGCACCCTTAAGCAAGAAATTAGTCATTGGCCAGGCATGAAATAAAACCACATGCTGGGCTTTCTAGCACTGGGAATATGGAAGATCTTGCAGGACCTGGACAGAGCTCCTCATTCCAGATTGGGTTTGCTTTTCAGAGCCATGAACAACACCTCAGCCCTTCCTCCAAGATGGGAGGAACAGAGAGGCCTGACCTTTGGGCTCTGCTTGATTTTACTGGGAAATTTCTTCATCTTGTTTGGGCTACAGGAACAATTGGAGAGGAGGGGAAAGAGGGGAGGAAACAGTGACATTGAGAAAAGGAGTATTGCTTCCAGGAAGTTTGGAAATGGGCAGTGACTGTCACCCCTGGGAATCTCCTGCAAGAAGCACCAGAGCCCTAGAGCAGCTGTGACTTTCTCCCAAAAACCTGACTCCTCTCTGGTTAGATGCAGGGTGCAAAAGAGCTCAGAACTGAGCCCAAAGAAACTACTTAAAGCCATTTAGAAACAAGAACTCTTGCATGAAGTTAAACCTATGTTACTGATAAGTGTGAAATACAAAAGAATTATTCACACACCAAAGAACCCCAGAAAATACAGCTACTGTTTCTAGGGAAAGACTGGCTGAATGTGGGCTTTGCTTCTCCCACTCTTCAACTCCAAAAGAAAAAATTAGGTCAGCAAATTAACCAGTGTTAATTTTATACAATCTTCCAACCAACTCTTTCTCTTTATTGTAGAGAGAAAGAAAATATTAACAAAATTTCTCTTGGCAACCTTGTTTGGAACTGAAATAAATAATCAACTGGAACTGTTATTTGCCTCTTGTTTCTATCAAGCTTATGCTTTCAAATATTTGCATCTGTTCTTAAACTATCACTTCATTTTAATTTTCCAGTGTAGAAAAAAAATGTCCAGGGGCCTTTCTCCTTATTAGAGTACCATTCATTTTGTTCATGACTTCAGGCTCCATAGAGTCAGCACAATTGATATCGTCAGAGATCATTGAGTAAGCAGTAGTTAATTAGAATTGTGAGTCTTCCATCACTAAATACTTCCTGCACCCAGTCCCTCTACTCGCTTGACCTGGCTTGTGACAGGTACCGATGATGTAATTACTGTCTCAGCTCATTATAATATGGTGCCAAGAATATCCCTTCTTACTGTGAATGTTGTAAGGGCAAAGATATCTTTGAACTTGGTGTTGCTTATTAAATGAACATAATATGATTCAAAGGACAATAAAAGCAGTTCTTTGAATGGCATGTCCCTAAAAGAATATTCATTTGCTCCTTCTGTGACAGATGCTGCCACAAGGCTTATGTGTAACTTCTCTTTCTTTTCCTCCCCTTGAATATGTTTGCTGTCCTGATGATAAATCTTCAGTCCGCACTGTGCGGAAGAAAAACGGATGGGGCTTTTGTGTGTGCCCAGGCAGGTCACATCCGTCACCCTCTTGCTTCGATTGTCCTTTTAATTATCTCACTTCGGTCAGAAATAACTTCAAATCATAAGCCTAAGGAGAAACTAGATTTTAATTTATAGAAGCACAGCTAAATATTTTTGCTCTAAGACTGTATTTCATAATGAAGATGAGAACCCCAGGGCTCTTTAAACCAAAGGGCAATCATAAACATTTTTCTTCATGCCACAGATTTTTGCTTCAAATCAAACCTGACTTCACCTATAGCCCATCAACCAAAAAGTTATTATAAGATTACATTCCCCTTTTCCACCCTGACACCCAGCAGCCTGAATTAATCATACATTAGAGTGGGATGTTCTTAAATGGGCCATATCTTTGAGAACATCTAAGGCTGATTTTGGCCAGACACTCTCCATTCCATTGGGGAAGTAGATCTCTTTCTCTTTTTTATGTTCCTTCCAGTTTTGCAGATCTCACACAGAGAAAGTAAGGAAGCTAATAACCTGAGACTACATTAAGATTGCTCAAACAAGCTTTCCCACTCATTAAGCAGAGAGCCTGTGTCACCCATGGTCGAGTTGCTTTGGTTCTCCCAGCACAAGGGTGTGCGAGCCTGTAGGTCAGCTCCCAGGAGTGCAACACTGTTGGAGGGGGTGGGGAGACTCCACACTAATTAAGCCTCTGGATCGCAGATAGGGAGGGACCATCATTCTCCAGCAGCTTTTGTCAGTGGAGGCCCTTTCCTATGAGAGATAGTAGTTCTATATGTCCAAAGGTCCAGGTTAAGTGCTTTCCTTTCAAGAGTGGTGGTGGGCAGGATGGGGAAGATTTTACAACTTCTAAGAAGAAAGGTGAGTCCATGTTTCAAGAAACTGATTGAATGAACTCAGCCATAGCATGTTTTTCATTGATACCCAAGAAGCTGGGGTATGGGTCAGGCTCAGTGGCACAGTGTAGCAAAAAAGTAAATAAATGGCAGAAATCTATGATGCTTGCACACTCAAATTGTGGAGATGGAAGAAAATTAAGGGGTCCTTAAATCCAAGCATCAATTTGATCAGATAAGCTAGCGACTGGCTCACAGTTGCACACAAAGCAAACGACTGTTCTTGCCAGGTTACCAAGCATTTGTTTTGTACCTGCAGCATGCAATGTGCCATGCAAAGCACTCTTATGTCACTGACAAACAATCAGCATTCTAAATGAGACTCAATACAGCATTTCCTAAAACGAACTAATATGGTTTGCTTTCAAAGAATTGGAGGAGGGCAAGAAATTTAATATACAATGGTTCTTACATTAAAATCATAATATTATTTAAACACATATAAATGCAAAACTGAATCTCCTATGTTTGTTATTCTTTTTTTTAAAGATTTATTTTTATTATTTTTTAATTGGAAAGGCGGATATACAGAGAGGAGAGACAGAGGAAGATCTTCCGTCCAATGATTCACTCCCTAAGTGAGGGCAACAGCCAATGCTGTGCCGATCCGAAGCCAGGAGACTCTTCCGGGTCTCCCGTGCGGGTGCAGGGTCCCAAAGCTTTAGGCCATCCTCGACTGCTTTCCCAGGCCACAGGCAGGGAGCTGGAAGGGAAGCAGGGCTGCTGGGATAGAACTGGTGCCCATATGGGATCCCTGGCATGCAAGGTGAGGACCTTAACCACTTGCGCCACGACGCTGGACCCTATGTTTGTTATTCTTTTAAGAAACTATCAAGCTGGAATAAATTTTCAGATTAAATGCAAATAAAACTATACAGCCAATAAAATCCAATTAAAAGCATTGCGTTAACATGACAAATGACTGTGTTTTTGCTGCAGCTCCATCACCTCTGTGAATGGGAGCTGGGTACTGATTGCTAAGGTGCAGGTGTTGGAGACTGAGCAGGTCCGGTCCAGCCTGTGAGGGTGGTCCCATGATCAACTTCTCATCTTCCTGTCTGCACTGCCAAGTTCGAATCATTTGAGACACTAATACAAGCAGGAGGCAAGTCCTGGGCTCAGTTATGGGATGTTACATAAAATGTTTAAATTTTCAGACTCTTACCAAAACTGAAGACTGGAGTCAGCGTTGTGGCACAGCCAATTGAAGTGCCACCTGTGACACTACATCCCACATCCAAGCAATGCGCCATGTCCTGGCTGCTCCTCTCTGGTCCAGCTCTTCTGCCAGTGCAAACAGGAGAGCAGCAGAGAGTGGCCCCAGCGTGTGAGCCTTATGATCCGTATTGAAGACCCAGTCGGGGTTTTCATTTCCTGACTCTGACATGCCCCAGTTCTTGCTGTTGCAGTCATTTGGAGACTAAACCAACATGTAGATCTCATTCTGTCTGTGTCTTTCAAATAAAAGAATTCTTTATATGTATACATCACAAAATGTGTGACTTTCAAGGACTAAAAATATAGTCCTACAACAGTTTGAAAGCTACTAATCTATTATTTAGTCTGTCAACCATTTTTCATATAATATCATATAACAAAGTTAGATCAAATGTGATTAGACTCAACATTATATGATTAAGACAAGGAGTTCTACTGGTAGTTTTCTACCATTTAAAATGAGAGTATAATTTTAACATCTCAACTCCATTCCCCATCACAACACATCCACAGAACAGCACTCTCTGCCAGGTTCTAAGGACATAGTGACAGCTAAGTAGGGATGGCTCCTCAGAAGGTCCACAGTCCACAGGAAGAGGACAGAAAAACAACCATGGCTGGGAGTATGATGCCACTGAAGGACCTAGGAAGGGGTGGGAGGGGGCACTGACAAAGGATGGCAAAGTCACTGTGGGTTGGATATAAGGAAAGGCTTATTGCAGGAAGTGATGGTGTTCATCTCATGGGAGAGGATGCAGGGGAGACAGCTGAGTCTAAAACTGTATAAGGTGGTTATGTCCGATCAGGCCCTGTGCTGAACTCTGTGGATGCACTGGGCCCCTTAGTCTTCCCCACAGATTACCCCATTTCTACTGATGTAAAGTAGGAGCCTCAGAAAGAGGTTAATAAGCAGCAGTGTTCAGGTCACACCAGGAACAAAGTCTCTGTAGCCTATATTTTCCACCTCTCTGCTTTATGATTCAGAAAGCTATAAATAGTCTGATATTGCTAAAGCATGAAGTCAAAGATAGAAAAAAAAAACATCAGGTTGCTAGAATTCTACGTTGCAATCAGCACTTACATATGTGACTATTAAACACAGCAAAGTCCTTCCAAAAGCTGCAATGGTGAGGGTGATGCTTCATCCATAAAATATGTTACAAAATAATAACATTTTAGATGCTCCTGTGACACCAATTCTCATTCTCTCTCTCTCACACACACACATTCTCTCTCTCTCTCTCTCTCTCTCTCACACACACACACACACACACACACACTTTTTACTGGCTTCTTTACTACTGTAGTCATGGATATGATGGACACCTGTATAAGCCATTTTTTGTAAATGAATTCACAAATCAGACAAAATCCTTATTTATTCTCTGTGCTCCACCCAGGGTCAGAAAGCAAAACATACAAACACTCTCACTCATATATCCAGGCTTGTATACACACATACCAGCCACATCAACCACACAATCATCCCAAGAATATCTACAGAAATCAGTACAATAATAGAGAATTTGATTAATTCTTCCTGGACAAGTTAGCAATGTAAACCAAAATGACAACAACTGGCATGTTCTTTTGGTTAATACTATGTCACGCATGCATCTTTTTCACTTTGAGAAACTTTTGTGCTTTTTGAATTTTGGCTACAAGAGAATTCCAGCGTAGCACCACCCAAGTGGAGAGAATGCGAATATCATGAACTCAGGCCTTTTGGTAAGCCAAGAATTCATTCCTGCGAGCTGTGTGAGCACTACCTTCCATGTTCTGTGTTATAAATGCTCTACACTCTTCAAGATAGCTCCACAGAAGGGGGGGGGGGGATTTACTATTCAAATCACCACAGCTGGAGGAAGCCTGTTAGGAGAGCTAATCCCTTCTCCCTTGCAAAAGGAAAAAAGTCATAACAAAAACAGCAGGAGTGGAAACAGCTTTCCCTCAACTAACTGTCAGTGCTGGATACCCCAGACTCATTCAACCTTGTTCTACTTCACTCAGGGCTGTCCTGGGCCTGAAGACCCCATGGCTCATACCTCTTGGGTGAGGACGTTACTAATCTGTTTGAGCCCAGTGTCTGTTAATGGTAAGTTAAGAGGAAGGGATGTTTATTAGATTAAATCAGACAAAGTGATTGCAGTGTCTACCATTGTCCTGGCACCTGAGGCATGCAGTGTGCTTTGGTCCCATGCCCTTTTTACATAAGCTTTTCTCCCTCCTTTACCATGTGGTTGAATGCAATTTTTCATCATAGTCATTTATTGCACAGTTGAAGACAAAAAATAAAAACAATAAAACACAAGGCATTTATGCCATAATCATTTAATGTTTGGGAAGCTTCAAACAGGCACTCCCATGACTAAGTGGCAGGCAGACAGGAACACTGAGATGATGGGGATTTAGTGCTAAGCCCCATCGTGGGTGATGAAATTCACCAAGAGGTTATTGCAGCTGTTTCACAGCTAATACAGCCATGTAAATCACTTATTGAATCTTTTTTAAAGAGAGACTCAACTAGTACAGTGTAAGTTATTTTAACAAACAGCCTTTTTTCTTCTGTACTTCACTCCTCACCTATTGTAAGTAGAGGAATTCAATCTAAGAAATTAACATGTAAGAATAAAAGAATTTCCTCTACTTCTCAGTAAACAAAAGAAAACAAAAAGATTTAAGCTTTTGTTCCAGTGTTGCCGTCATCTTTGTTTTATTGCATTATACAAAACAGGAAAATATTCAGGTTTGTTAGGAATGAGTGATTAAAGAAACAAATGCAAATGAAGTCATTAATTCTAACCAGATCTTCAGTGCCCTTACTGCTGACAGAAAAGGGGAGCTGAGAAATTTAATCTCAATTTGTCAATATTTACAATCTCCAAAGCAAACAGCAGTCTCAATGACAGCTTCCCAAGGTGCCTGGATGGTCATTTACTTTATGCAAGTTTTCTCCTAATTTAAGCTAGAGATGAATGCATCTTTGCCTACCCAATATTAAAAGTTCTTTTTGCATCTGCTGATTATTTTCTAGGAAAGTTTGTGGAGAAGTGCAATTGTAGTTTAGATGCAGTTAATATACATTCGTAGGTCATACAGCTATGTTGGAGAAAACTTTAAGCAGGAAGTGTGGATGGCAGTGAGTTGTTGGGGTGCAGAATCTGTCTGCTTCTACCCCTCTGGATCAGCAGCACCCAACAGCTCTACGACACCCACTGAGTGAGCAAATAAAGACAGTCTGGATGATGAGGAAGCTTAAGATCAGGATACGCTGGCTGTTCATTTACTGGAAGTCTAATTCGCTAATTCCTTCAACTCTTCCGCTCCCTCACCTGCAAAATGGAGTGAAAACACTGGGGCCATAGACTGTAGTGAGGAGGAAAAGTGAGTCACTGTGCAGAACTTGCATAATGCCTCGCACTGGGTAAATCCTGACTGAATTTTAGTACTGTTACTCACAGACTAAGTCATACTGTCCCAAAACAAACTGGACAGAGGTTCAGTAGCTGACAGATGGTGATGTCTCAGGAAAAAAAAATATTTTAACCGTATTAGACATAGTATCTTAGTCTCTTTAGTCTGTTACAACAAAATACTATAAACCAGGCATGTACAGAAAAATGAAATACATTTCTCCTAGTTTCGGAGAAGTCCAAGATCAAAGAGATGTAGACTTAATGTCTGGTAAGGGCAACATGTTGGCTCAGACAGCATCTTCCAGCCGTGCCCATGAGTATTACAAGTGGTCGCTTCCTGGGATCTCTTTTGTAAGGGCAATAATTCATAAGAGTTCTGTTCTGGCAATGCAATCATGCTCCCAATGGCCCCACCTCTCGGCACCACCAACCTGTGAATTTGGGTTGGACGCAGTCATTGAGAATTACAGGTAGATCAAGTAAAGAGATGAAACTTTCACTCAAGAAAGTAAAAACACCTGATATAATCAATCACAACTCTAAGAAAAGACACAGAGGCTGATAAATTGCAGCACAACAAATTACTCAACTTCACAAACGAATTTCTTCTAGAAAGATTCTAACAATAGTTCTTTCAGACACTTATAAAACAAAACCTGATTTATAAAAATATAACAAAACAACACAGTAGGTTTTCGGAACAATGTTGGTGTTGGGTCATGTCTTGTGAAATCCAGCAACCAGTTTCTTCTCTTGTAATCCTATAGCAACACATGACATGACTGACCACTCATCTTCTTGATCATCTAACTTCGTTACAATAGGAAATAAATATTTGATCTTCATCCCTGGTTCCCAACACTAAGTTTCTAAAATTCTTTGTAATTGTCAAGTGGTAGAAGCAGGAGAAATGTCTTCTGTCATTTGTCCCTTTCCACCATGCCAGAGCTAATGCTGGATGATGAGGAAATCTCTAGAACGCTTCAGGGTAGACAGTAGTTGCCAAGAGTTCAAGGTGCAATTCACCCGAGGAGAGAGGCTAATCCTTCACCCTGCAGCACCAGCATCAAGTATGGGAACGGTTCCCTGTCTCAGCTGTTTCACTTCTGATCCAACTCCCTGCTTGTGTCCTGGGAGGACAGTGGAGGATGGCCCAAAGCCTTGGGAGCCTGCACTCACATGGGACATTTGGAAGAAGCTCCTGACCTCTGGCCTTTGATGCCATCTGAGGAGTAAACCAGCTGATGGCTGACTTTCTCTACCTGTCCTCTCTCTGTGAAATCTGCCTCATAATAAAAATAGAGAAATCTTTAAAAGAAAGAAAAAGGCTATCAAAGACCACCACAGGCTCACACTCATGCCTCTTACCATTTTACTTATTCACAGTGTGCCCCATGTGAAGTCAAGCTCCCCAGGACAGAAATTTCAAGGGTTACTTATGTTGCTATGTTCTCAGCCCCTAAGACAATACCCAGAATGTAGCAGTTACTCAGAAGAGAAGTCTTAGTCTGCTATCATCTCTTCCTGTTTATAGCTCCAGAATAGGTGGGCTGTGTAAGGTGGTAGATTATAACAAAATCATCAATGAGAAAGTAATTTGATAGTCCCCAAAGGCTTCTGAATCCCAAAGCACTACCATACAAATTCAGATAAATGTATGTTAAAATCCCACAATTTATCTGCTTTTACAATTTTTTTTTAATATTTCTGATCTTCAGTTTCTATTTCAGAAACATTGGGATAATACTGCTTACTGGATGTGCCATTGGGGACATCAAGAATTTCTTGGATTCAGTACCTATGTCTTAATATCATTCACATGTTTGTTCATTCAATTAACAACACATTATCGGCCTGCTTTGTTGCAAACATTGGATTAGTAACTGAAAAGTGAGTCATTTAACACTGAAAAGAACAGGCACAAGCCAGCCTCTTGGGAGTTTGCTGACTAGTATGGCATTATAGTAAAGCATTACTTTGGTTTCAACAAGTGCTGATTACTAAGCACAAAAAAAGGTCTAAACATATTCTGGAACAGAAATCAGGAAAAGCTACTTGAATTACATTTCATTTAAGGAGAAATGTATAGGATATATAGTAACAGTTTTTGCTTAGATTGTGGGTATGCATGCCCTAGAGGAATGGCAAAGACCTTTGCTAATTTAAACAAATGTAAACAATGTGGCTAGAATGCAGAATACAGAAAATTAGTAGACAGATACATCACTGGGGTGGGCATTGTTTTAAACACAATAAAGAGTGATGCATGTTAGTTATTCTAGAATTGTTCTGCAGCAGTAGATATATGAACTAGCTTTAGTATGTGGATAGATATTTTAGAAATGTGTCAAATGGGAAAGACAAAAAAGAATGCGAACTGTAGCACACTACAACTGTGTGCAAACTTAAACACAATGACTACATATTTTTATAGTCATGTGTATCTATATCAAGCACATTTGAATGAAAGCCTTGAGTAGGAAGGATGATAGAGTGGACATCAGGGTTTAGGAGGAAGGCACATTCATAAAACATCAGCACAGACTGCTGATGAAACGTGTGAGTGAGAGTCTGACTCCAGGTCAAAGAGAAGAAACAATTGGGGCAACAGAGTATGAGAATCCTAAAAGCTAGGAGGTTGAGGCAAGAGCACTTAAGCTACATTTGGGGAAGAATAAATGGTTCTGCACCACTGACAGCCCCCAGGGGTCACAGTGCACACTGATGCAGTTCATTTCTGAACTGCTGACACCTCGTCAGTCAGTCCCACTATGGCCTATGGAACACAGTTGGGAGGACAGCTCTTTCTGCCTCACCAGCTAAGGTCTTGGAATGAAACACAGCAAAGAAACCCACCTAAGGGGATGCAACTATGAAAACATAAATTAACTTAAATCATTTATTATAATAATTTTAAGGTTGACAAACTGTATAGCATTGGTCAATTTCAGTATAAAACTCAAGTCTCACAATCTATCGAGAATTTCTTCCTGGGGTCAAGAGGAGTGCCGTTTCCTTCTCAGCCACTTTTCCATCATTCACCACAGAAAAGAGGGTGCCTGAATATGGGCCCTGAGCAGAATTCCCACCAGTTTCTGTGAGAAAAACCTGCATAATAGAATTCTAGACTTAGGTCAGAAAAAGACAAAAATAAAACTCGTCTCATAAATATTTTATCACAAAATAGTGAGCAGCAGTTCAGACTTACTGTCCTAAGCTACCCTCTAAAACATGTTTCCTCTTTAGTCAAAGAGAATATTAGTTTTAAACTACCTTATAAATCAAGTCATAAGGTATCGCAGTTCAGTTGTGCATTTATTCCCCAAGCCCCGCCAGAGTGGATATAACCCGCTCTGGAAAGCCTCTTACATGTCTGTCACATCAAATCATGGTGCCTGAAAGAACAAGTGTACATCAAACTAATTTACCTACAAAATAACTAATTTTTCAGCTTCTAAAAACACAAACAGGACATTGCTTAGATTTGTTGCAAATACTCAACAATTGTGCAGATCTTTTGTAACAGAGAGCACATTTAACAATATTTAATATCAACTTTATTCTATATGAAAGTAAGCTTCAGGAAATTTTCTCTACGATATCAACTAAGAACATCTCTGAGATTTCATAGATCATTAATTCACAATAGCCTGACCTTTGGTATAAAAACAAATGCAAAGTTTTGTGTCCAGGTTAAGATAATCAGATGCTTAAAAATGCACTGAGATTTAAAGCAAAAGATGTGGAAGAAAGTCTGGAAATGACATATCATTTTATTCAGCTTTTACATTAATAAAGATAGATGAATAGAAAATAATTGCATCAAGAATTGAAAACTAAGCTTTATTTCTGTTTTTGAGAAAGAGACAGCGATCCCCTCACTCAAAGTAGAAATGTCAGAAATCACCAAGAATTTTAATGGTTCCTGTACAAAATGAGAACACAATGTCTGTATCAACCAAAAGACAAAGGAGAGCTTAATGCTTTCAGCAGTCAATTAATTAATTACAGCTCTATTTGCACATCTCTTGTCAATGCTAATCATTTGTTTATTTTGTAATAGCATTACAACTTCAAAAGCTGTTGGTGCCAAAAAAGGGCTGCATATTAGAAATATCACAGGTGTACATTGGTAATTATTTCATTGCCCAGGAATCAAGGCTAGTTAATATTTGGCTATGTGAATCTGTGATTATGTTGGGATATTTCTGGGTGAAAATTACTATTTTTCCCAATCTGAGCCTAAATAGAAGCCTAACTGATGAATTAATGTTTATTTTTTCTTACTATGGCTATTAGTTGCTATTCATTTTTAGGCTTTTATCACAGCTGTTCAATCTCTGCACCTACTTTTTTTCTGGAATTTTTTTTTAAAGATTTATTTATTTTTATTACAAAGTCAGATATACAGAGAGGAGGAGAGACAGAGAGGAAGATCTTCCATCTGATGATTCACTCCCCAAGTGAGCGCAACAGCCGATGCTGCGCCAATCTGAAGCCGGGAAACAGGAACCTCTTCCGGGTCTCCTATGTGGGTGCAGGGTCCCAAAGCTTTGGGCCGTCCTCCCCAGTTTAGAACCGGCGCCCATATGGGACCCTGGTGTGCTGAAGGTGAGGACTTTAGCAGCTAGGCCACGCCACCGGGCCCTTTCCTGCAATTTTGAATCGACTTGTCTTTTTTCACCCTGCTCTCTAGTTGTTCAGAAAGATAAATATTATTATCAATGCACACTGCTAAAATGAACACTTTTTGATAGGATTATGACAACTCCAATCTTTTTCCAATGACTTGCAAAGAGAAGAGAATTCTGTTTTATGAAAAGCAGATAATCTTATCAGCTTGGCAATTGAGGTACAGCACCCTAAGTCATGTTTCTTTTTTGCAAGGCACCATTTAAGCAGTACATGCTTTTAGCCAACTATTATACGGCATCATAGCCAAGAATAAGAGAAAATCTAATCCCAGATATTCATTCCACACATCCCCCATTAGCTGAAAGTACTTTTTCTAGAAGATGAAAGGCAGTCAAACTTCTCAGTCCTAAAAATGTTCAGCTACTGTACGCAAATAGAAAAAAATGAAATTGTATTCAAAAGCTTACTCTCCCAGAGACATATTTGGAAATGTTTTCATTTCAACTGTAAAATAATTCAATGAGTTTAGCCTTTCCTACACTTGAGGAAAATGTTTAGAGGCAGGTGCTGTGATGTAGCACCTAAAAAACAAGTTAACAAAACACAAACTAGGGATAAAGAGCTCTTGGTACTAGGAAAGTTGTTGCCAGCCGCATCTGCATGTACTGGCCACATGCCGTACCCAAAATGGCGCCGGCCGGAAAAGCCACACCTTGGTTCCTGATGGAGAGTTACGTAGCTTTCACGGTACTGCGCAGGCGCCTAGCGCATGCACAGTGAGCTGAGGCGTGGCCGGCGCATGAACACTGGGACTGACGAATCCAGTCGCCCAGGACCCTGCGTAATCATGACGCCGACCTATCATCGGCGGAGGCGGGGCCAGTCAGCACATAAGAGCACACAGCCTGCCGGGGTCGGAGCCTTTCCCTCCTCATCTTGGTGCGCGCAATAAAGATTACCGCAGAAGACTTCACTCGTGTCTGCCTCTTATCGCCGGACGATAAGAAACGTGGGCGCGACAGAAAGTGACGACCCTAGAAGCACCTGAGATTGTGGTTGGTGATTCCAGTTAAATCTGAGGACAATGAAAGTCAAAATCTGAACGTCAGGAAATGAACTAAAATCTGTGATTTAGAGGAGTTTATAGGAGACAACTAAGGCCATCTCCTCCCGGGAGGAGTCAAGAGAAGAACCCAATGACCACAGGATTTTGCCATCATAACAAAACACATCAGAATGACTGCTGGTGCCGTTTGAAAAGTCATCTCCTCACCACGAAGCAATTTCACTTACAGCAGCACAAGTTCTCCAGCACCTCCAGCAGGCACACTGTGCTTGGCTTCTGAGTTTTCTCGCGACCGTTTGTTGTTCTTTATATTTCAAAAAGCAGTAGCTTCTCTAGAAAATATTCATGGGTAGGAACTCCATCTCTACACACAATCTTTACTATTTTAAGTAAAAACCATGTGACTGTCTTACTTTTTGATGTCATGGATCTGATGGCATGCAGATTTAGGAGTCAGCGTATCTGTTCTAAGGTAATAGTTGGGAACTTTTTTATTCTGCCAAAAGCTTTCTGGATATGACATCATCTGTGAGCCGTACAAAATCATCTTCTTAAATATTAGTCTGCTATCAATCTATTGAATTTTGAGTCCCAACTGCAGTTGCCTTGACAGGATCAGACAAAATGATTTTGTTAACCTTACATGGGCAACAGGACAGATGCTCCCCATCAGTTAGATACGAGGGTACTTTACAGGAATAACTCTATAAAAATTATTTTAAAACTTCAGGAATAATAATAACAACAATTTCAAAATTGTAATTACTGTTAAAGGCACCTGCCAGATGTCTATCAATTCAGGTTTGTAAAAATGAATTGTATCAGTGGTGATAGTGAACATCCTTGTCCAGTTCCAGATCTTAGTGGGAAAGCTTTCAATCTTTCTACATTCAACAGGATGCTGCATTAGCTTTTTCATAAATTGCTTTGATTACGCTGTAGAATTTTCCTTTTATGCCTACTTGCTTAGAGTTTTTAGCATAAAGGAATATTGGATTTTATCAAATGCTTTCTCTGCATCTATAAGATTACTATAAGATTTTTATTCTTCAGTTTCTTGATGTGGTGTATCGCAGTTATAGATCTGTATACGTTAAACCATCTCTGCATACCAGGGATAAATCCCACCTGCTGTTTGAAAAAGGAAATAGAAGACTTTAAAAAGTGGAGAAATATATCATGTTCCTGAATGAGCAGAGTCAACATTATCAAAATGTCAATATTACCAAAAGCAATATACAAATTCAACATGACTCCAATCAACATAACAAAAACATTCTTCACAGAGCTAAAGAAACTGATACAAAAACTCATCTGGAAATACAAAAGACCACAAATAGCCAAAACTATCCTGAAGAATAAGAACTTAGCTGGAAGGATCAGAATCCCACACCTTAGGACATATTATACAGTAGTAATACAGACAGCCTCATACTGGTACAGAAACAGAGAGGAAGATCAACGCAGCAAAAGAGAAACATCAGAAGAGAGCCCACACATATACAGCCATCTAATCTACAACAGAATGGAAAACAACCCAAGGAAAATAGGTCTCTTCAATAAGTGCTGTTAGGACAACTGTATTGCAGCCTGAAGAGCTAAGAAACAAGATTTCCATCTTCCACCATGAACAAAGATAAAATCTTAGTGGATAAAGTATCTAACCTATACCCAGAAACTAACAAACTATTAGAAGAAAATGTGGGAAATACTCTACAAGTTATAGGCATAGGCAAAGACTTACCAGAAAAATCATCAAAAGCAAAGGCAGTCAAGACCAAAATAAACAAATGGAACTACATCAAACTAAGAAGCTTCTACACAACAAAGGAAACAATCAACAAAGTAAAAAAACAACAAACAAAAAAGTGGGAGAAAATCTTTCAGACTACATAACAAATAAGTGGCCAATATTCAGTATATACAAAAAAAAATCCAGAAATAGTAAAAGCAAAACAAACAAACCAGTTAAGAAATCAGGCAAAGGAAATGAGCAGACATTTTTCAACGGAACAAATCCAAATGGCTAACCGACATATGAAAAAATACTTAAACTCCCTAGCAATAAGCGAAATTCAAATAAAAGACACACTAAGGTTCTTAACTCCAGTGAGAATGGCCCACATACCAGCAACATCTACTAGCGAGGATGTGGGGGGAAAGGAACCCTACTCCAATGTTGGTGGGATTGCAAGCTCATGCAGCCACTGTGTATGTCAGTATGGAGAATACTCAGGCAACTGAAAATTCACCTACCATATAAGCCAGCAGTCCCACTCCTGGGAATATATCCAACGGATCTGATACATGAGAAAGCGACTTGTACCCCTGCATTCACTGCTGCACAATCAACAATTCCAAAAGCATTGGAACAACATAAATGTCCACTGAGGTAGTAGATTTAAAAAAAAAAACACCCTGTGGCACATCTACTCTATGGAATACTACTCAGCTATTAAAAAGAATGAAATTCTATCATTTGCATCCAAATGGACCCAACTGGAGACCATACTGCTAAGTGAAATGAGCCAATCCCAAAGGGACATAAATTGTATGTTCACTCTAATATAAGACAACTTCTATAAAAGATACATAATGGTCCTGGTGTGGTGGCCTAATGGCTAAAGCCCTCACATTGAACATGCCAGGATCCTATAGGAGCACTGGTTCTAATCCCAGCTGCCCTGCTTCCTACCCAGCTCCCTGCTTGTGGCTTAGAAAAGCAGTCGAGGATGGCCCAAAGCCTTGGGACCCTGCACCTGTGTGGGAGGCCTGGAAGAGCTCCAAGCTTCTGGTATTGGATCAGCACAGCTCTGGCCATTGTGGTCATTTGGGGAGTGAATCATCAGATGGAAGATCTTCTCTGTCTCTCTTCCTCTGTGTGTGTGTGTGTGTGTGTGTGTGTGTGTGTGTACAGAGTCATATATATAGTCATATATACATATATATACAGGGCCATATATATATGACTTTGCAATGAAAATCAATAAATCTTTGAAGAAAATACATAACAAAAAAAGGGAGAACAAACAGATGCATGTAACCCCCACAAATAAAGAACATAATGGAGACCAGACTAACAGAATGCATATTTACTAAGGAATGAAGGTAGACTCCCTGTAAGTATACCTAGACAGCAAAAAATTACAATCTCTACTACTGAGCATGCCAACAATGTCACAACCCATGCAACAAGCAAAAAGTTGGAATAATTTCTGTTTCACTTGTAATTTTAAGTGTTTATCTCCTGACAATGCTCAATGTTAATATGGCTAAGCAGTTGTTTTGCTCATTTTCTTAGGGAACGGCTCTTTCTTCTTTCAATTTGTAGTTTTGGGCATCAAATTAATTATTTTTGCTGTGAATTTTACCCTTTTATACTTCCTAGTCATTTGTATCTTCCTTGATATGTTCTTATGATTCATTAATTGATTATCCATAAGGCTTTTTGATTGCTTGTAAGCACCTGGTGTTGTAAATGTCCATTTAAACACTGTTTTTGTTACATCTCAGGGGCTACAGAGACCATGGGGGAAGTCTAACGTAAGAGCCCAGGAAACTCGCTGTAGGGAATGGCACATGTGACTGCAAACAATGAACTGGGCACCAACTGCAATAAGTAAAATCGAACTATAGACCTGTGTGTGACATATTTTAGAAACCTGCCCCAAGGAGAACAAATCTGCTATATAAGTACAATGACCAAGAGCAAAAGAAGAGACAAAGGCACAATGGATATTACAGAAAACTCCCCTGCTTTAGCAAAAGCTCTTACCAAACGCAGAATTGACTTAGGAATACATTGAGAAGATGGGGGAATACAGAATTCAGATAACTCATTAGAAATCGTGCTTGGAACAGCAAGATTGGCAGCAATGCAAAACTGTGGAACTAGCAAAACTGCTTGAGCAGGACCCTCGGAGAGTGCCTCACATTGGGGACCTGGGATGGGTGAGAGGCTGCGGGGGGACGGGGGGAAGGAGGGCTTCTCCCTTTGTTTCTCCCCTGACCCCAGATACAGGTGGGGAAAGTGATGATATTAGTGTGGAAACAATGGTATTACCCACTTTCTTGTAGCCCTTGACCCTTTGTATCCTAACCAACCAAATAAGATTATTAAGAAAAAAGCTTCTATCAACAATGAGAAGCACATCAGGAGTTCAAGGAATTTAAAAGGTATGTCACACAGGAAATAGCAACACTGAAACAAAATCAAGCTGAATTATTGGAAATGACAGATGCAATAGAGCAAATTAAAAATTCAGTGGAAAGTTTCAATAATAGAATGAAGGAGGCAGAAGAAAGACTCTCAGAGTTGGAAGATATTTTTTGCCACAATGGGGGAAAGAATCAAAAAGCTAGAAGTAGAGCTGGGTCAAGCTAAAAAAAAAGTATTCAAGAATTAAGAGACACTATTAAAAGGCCAAATATAAGAGTCACAGGAGTTTCAGAAGGTGCAGAAAGAGAAGCTGGGCTTAAAAGTGTATTTAATGAAATAATAAAAATTTCCCTAATCTGAACAAAGAATTAAAAAAACAACATCTAGAAATGGTACAGAATTCCCAACAGGGTTGACCAAAAGCAATCTTCACCACAACACATGATAATCAAGCCCTCTTCAGTCGAACACAAGGAAAAGATCCTTAAATATGCACATGAAAAAAAATCAATTAACCTGTAGAGGAATGGCAATCTAACTCTTCCGGCCTGTAGAGTTTCTCTCACAGGATATCTGATAGGCCAGAAGAGAATGGAGCAACATATTCCATATAAAAGCAAAAATATTGTCAGCCCAGAATAACATACCCAGTAACACTTTCCTTTGTCTTTGAAACTGAAATAAAATTTCTCCACAGTAAAGAAAAACTCAAAAAATACACCTTTCTAAACTTGCCCTACAAATGATAGTGAAAAATGTTCTCTTGACAGAGAATAGGAATAGCACCCACCAAAACTAAAGGCAAATGTGGAGAACATCCCAGTAAAAGAACAATAGAAGACTAATCAATGAAAACCTCATTGTTAAAATGACAGGACCAAATTATCACCTATTAACCCTGAATGTAAATTGCTTAAACCCATTAATCAAACATCAGAGATTAGTAGACTGGACTAAAAAAAAAACCAAACCCATTTATTTGTTGCCTGCAGGAGACACATTTCACCAACAAAGATCAGAGGAAACTGTCTCTCACAGATTTTGATATTTTTGTTTTTAGTTTCATTTCTTCAAAACAGTTTTTTTCTCATTAAATGTTTCAACAACTCATAGATTACACTGTAGCATCATTTTCTTCAAAAAGGTTTTTGATTTTCTTTTTCATTTCTTAGTCATTCAGTAGCATGTTATTTAACTTCATGATGTTAAAAATTTCTATTTTTTTTTCTATTCATTCTGTTTTGGGCTCTTAATGGGATGTGTAGTAACTATATAATGGAGACTATCATATCCAGGTATAAGGATACAATGCAGTATGCATCTCTACTTCAGATCAAAGATGGACTCCCAATGAAACTGTTAAATATATCTGGAGAATAAGATGTTGGGCTCTTAAACCCATAGAGCAGCCCTTGTGAGAATCTGAGCTAGCACCCTGAACTTGCGCTTCTCAGTCTTAAAATTTAGGAGGGATAATTTTGATGTGGTTTGTAAGTCATCTGATTCATGAAACTTTGTTATAGCAGCCCCCAAACACTAGGATTTGTTTTTTTCCTTGCTCTATACTTATCATCCATTTATTCCAGAAGCTTTCTTTCTATTCAATGTTATTGTAGCAAAAATAATTAACTGATTATTATAAAGACAATGATGCTTGGAGCTCTCAAAAACACTGTGAAAAATTCAAATTAGTTTCTATGTGTCAAAATCAACTACTAATATGATGTTGAAATGTCCTTAAATGATGCTTTCCACTCTGTTTTAGGAATTCAACTTTTAGCTACATCTACTGGAATTTTTATATACATCAACTGATGAAATCCAAGCACATTAAAAAGAAAAAAATATGCCTACTACTTGACGAAGCTTTTATGCTATGTCTATATGAACACAGACTACTGATCAATACGATCAATTCCTTCCAACTGAGTGATTTAATGAAAAGAAAAGGCAGGGAGTCCAAGGCTAAGTTATACAAATGGCTATGTCATTTTCTCTCTGCCCTGGAGGGAGGACCCATGGCAGTCCCAGGCCCAGTGGAAGTGAGTCATTGCAGTCTCTCAGACTCAGCTTCACCATTGTCTCATTTAACCTGCTAGTTCCATGGCTTCCTCCTAGTGGCATTTCACTCCATTCCTTTCCTCCTAGTGCTTCAAACATGGCATACGCGTTAGATGCTTCCCACTTTTCAGCCCTGGACAAGCCTTACTTCCCTGTCAACTGACTCTTATGGACAGACCTAGGCTTGCCCCACCCACCAACTCCATAGACCACATCTACCTAAGAAGCAACTCTACCATCTACCAACCTTACTAGACACAAAATTGTGGTGTTTCTCCGTATCAGAATCTTACCAGGATCATCCGGCCTGCGAGGTAGGACTAGAGTAAAACTTTAGGAAAGCTCATTCTAGAGACACTGGGTCTACCTCCTCCGTTATTTGCATGAGCTTCTCTTTTTCTGCCAAATCATGAAATGATCTCATTTCCGTGCCCTTTCCCCAGAGGGTTCTTTGGTGCTAGAGGCGAGGCTATCACAGATCTGTTCTCTGATTATCAGCTGTGTGTGTGGCATCGTTATTTTACAATTCTATGCCCCATTCTCTTCACCTATAAAACGCACACAGTAAAGCTACATTTTGGACTGTTGTACAGATTGAATATGGAACTTGTCGGAAGTGATTCCACAATGCCTGGCACTTGGAGATAGTCCAATCACACTTGTTTTCATGATGAGGATGATCTTAGTCTTACTCCTAGAGTAATCTCAGCGGAGTGGCTGACTGGCAGTAACTGGTGGGCCCCTGGCCCCTCACCTGAGCACATATGGCCAGTGTAACCAGGCTCTCGTTGTCCTTGTCCTCACCTGCACCTGTTGTGCACCCCGCAGTGCTTCAGCCACACGAGACAAGCCAAGGTCCTTCAGAAATGGTTTGCAGGTGCTATCTGTGCTCTGCCAGTTTATTCACTGGGCTTCTCCCCTTAACTGCAGCCAGAAAGTCACCTTTTCTCTGTTTATTTCCCCTTATTACTTGCCCAATACCTTCTCAGGAGGAAATAACTGAATCCGCATCTATAATCTCTTCACGTCTCTACTGTCTCTAATTTTCATCTGTAAGATGGAGCTCAACAACACCTCATGAAGTTGAGAACTAGATGAGTAAAGCACAACAAAAGCAATCTCTAGCCCTTGTCGGTGTTCAACACATTTTCACTGTCATAGTGGCATATGCCATTACTGTAGCTCACCTACTAGTTCTTCACGGGTGCCTCTTATACACTGACTTATACCGTTTCCACCAGATTCTGTGAGGCTTCCTAAGACATGCTAGCAAAGCACAGCATCTGACAAATAGTTAATGAACCACACTGAGTACTCTGATTTCATTAATAAGCCAATTCAATTAAAAGCTGTTGTTCTCCCTATATAAACAAATTGTTTTAGCAGATGAATTATTCAGGAAATTCATGGAAATCCTCCCACATTAGTTTTTATATTGTGATATATAAGCACAGGGGTTAATTGGCTTGTTGAAATAAAGGATAGTCAGATTATTAATGGTGGCAAAGTGTATTTTTTCTATTTAATATTCCTCAATAATACTTTTTTTTTTTTAAAAAAAAACAGCCCAAACGCATTCTGACTCTGGAGACAGGTACTACTGGATCCTTTACACTTTCCTTTAAACTCTTCTCCCACACATATTTCAGATTCTATTATAACAAGAAGAAATAACATAGAAGAATTAAAATACTATTTGGGAAAAGAATATACAAGTACGTAATTCTATTAGAGTACAAGTAAATGGGCAGGATTTGTTGGATTACACTTAAAAAAATCACATGTTCATTTGCAGATGTAGATATATAAAACTGTTAGCAAAACAACAATGTGCTTTTATATCATAAGAGAATCTTATATACCAAAAACAAACAAACAGAAAAAAACCTCAAAGATCTCTCCAGAACTGTTGGCAGTCAGCAATTTGTTCCTTACCACTACAAAGGCTGGCTTTTGTGGGGGTGCACCCTCCCCAACCACAGGGACTGGATCTTGACCTAATCTATCACAAAGCCAATGCTTTAATTAAAAATGGGCCACTGTGTCACATTGCTGGGCAGCAAGGCATGCAAGGGAGTCTACTGGGAAGTTTGTCTTGCTCTGAAAAGAAAGGGAGTCAGTCCATTGTCACGTCTCTGGAGGCTGTTGTATGAAGATGTGCCCAGAGGTCCTGGATCGTCACCCAACCATAAAAGTCACCTACAGCTAGCACTGAAGATGCGACAGGCACGACCAGGTGCCAGGTGAAATCCCTCGGACTCTGAGAAGCACACTGCTCGGTCTCACAGTGTTCCGTGCGTAGGGATACTAAGTCGTTTCTTGTCTGGCTAGTGTTGTGGACGTTTCCGGCCTGCAGATGTATTCTAACTGACACAGCATTTGGATCAAGTCTCTAAGTCTGTCTGACTGATTTTTAAGAGGAACTCCACAGTTTATGTGACTAATGGTGATTTACAACGAATGCTCTGGAAGAAAACTTGAGTTACTGGGTCCCCCCGTGCTGGAGGATTGTAAAGAGCACAGACCGACTCCAGAGGCAGAAAATCCAGGTTCAAATCTACCTTTGCAGCTCCCTGGCCATGTTGCCAAGCATCTTACAGCACTTTGGTGCCTTCCTTGTGAGACACCTGTGGTAATACCTCACTTGTAAGTTGACGGGAAGTAGTAAGTGCAGTAATGTAATAATAAAGGTTCTGTCAAGTAGCAAGCCAAATAAATGTTAGTATCTCTCCCCCTAATTAATCCATTGCCAAGATGAAACACTAACTGGGTTTATGAGACCATTAATTCCGATGCATTCTTTCCAGCAGGGATATGACTCCAACAGCGGGGCTGGTGTCATCCAGAGCAATTTCTGCTGAAAAGCTTCCAATCTTGACATTTCTACTGTGAAGCCTCACATGGTGCAGAAGGGATCAGGCAGGGTTACTTCCAGCCCCAGAGAAAATTGATGTGACAAAAATCACAGTGGAAGGGTTTATATGCCCTTGATTGTTTTATTCTCACACCTTAAAAAGGGTATGTGGGTGGAATTAATGGACTCCAGGCAAGTTGTGATTACAGTAACTTCTCCAAATTACGTCCACATTTTCTATTACATTCTGCCAATGCTAAGCATGCTCCACTGATAATCATTACCAAGTCCCTGAATACAAATAATTAGCACACTATTTTCAGGAATGCTATGTTTGAAGTATTAAAAAAAAAAAGAATTTGCATTAACAAGCAGTATGCTTTATAGTTGGCATAGCAATGGAGGCAATTGTTTAACATTTACAATAAATAAAATAGAAATAATATTTTCTTAAAGGATCAGCTAATGGCAAGCTTACTCTAATGATTAGAGTAAAATTTAACTAGAAAGCAATTTGACTTTTAAAGTCTTAAAATGCATTTATTCTTTGATCTTGAAATTACACTGCTAGGAATTATTTTAAGTAAAGAATTAAGTATTTGTACAATTATTTCAGAAAGATTTATCTTGCACTAAAAAACCCATAAGCATCAGGATTGTAAAAATTAACTGAATCATGAAAATATCCAGGCAATGAAACATTATGCAATTATTGCAAATGGAGTTATAGAAACAATACTTATTGACATGGAATGAAGTAAACAATTTTTTTCCTGAGGATTTTAATTGTATCTGTTTCTATTATGCCTATGTTCTGAAATAAGCATGAATTAATTGTGGAAGACAAAAACTAATTTTTAAAATGTAAAGACAGAGTCAATGTTTTAAGCTTAATAGCTTACATGTGGAACTTAAACTCTGGTTTGTCAGACTTGCCCCCAACCTTGATTTGAGGGGCTTTGGTTGCTCCGTGGCTAGAAACCTTGGTGGACTCAACTCTTCCTGTCCAGCTCGTGGTACTCCTATGCATTAACTAGAAAATGAAAGGGCTCTCTTTCAAGGTGATGGTGGTTACTTCAGTCTGAGGTGTTCAAGTCCCCACACTGAGGCTCAGAAAAGTTTCAGGTAAATATTGTGCCTCTGGTTCTTTATGCTTTCAGGTAAGTTTCCTTCACAAGCACCTCTGTATGGTGCGGCTCCTGACCTGACCTCCAGGTGAAGCAAAGTTGTGGACTGACTGACTTATATGTAGCATTACAAATAATGAGGATCACCCCTCACCCTCTGCTGTGTGCCATGCACCCTGCCAAGCACTTTCATATGGGCACACTATACATCATTTCACTCAAACTTCATGCAGCAGCCCTGAATGATTAAAGTGTGCATATTCTTATTTTCAAGATGAGAGAACATTTCGTTAGGATCAATTAAAGTTAGTGACAGATAGGCTCAAAATGGGAACCTAAATCTGCTGGGATGTTACTGGGTATCACTGGGCCAATTAAATGAGGGTGCTTATAATTTACTAGAAGAGAAAGTTCAACTGGCCAGTTCTGAGTATTCCTAGATCAGGGTGAAATAATTCCAAGAAAATAGTAAGCCACTGCCCAAGCCAGGAGTGATTCTTCTACTCAACTGTGTCCTTGGCTGCTGGTGCTAAGGGCAGTCAAGACATAATCAGGAATCCTGGAGTGTTGCCCCACGCTGACCTGCCTGTCACTTAACCTTTCCAACCCTCAGGTCCTCCCAAAGAAAATGAGCATGATAACACTTCACCTAAATACCTCATTTGTGAATATAAGAAGAGTCAGCATATGCGTAAGCACTTTTAAAAGCATCAAGGGCCAGAATTTGTGATTACCCCATGCATACAAATGACTCCTGCCTTCAAAACCCAAAAGCAATGTAACTTTTATATAGCATTTTGTAGAAGACAGAGCCAGGATTTTAGAAATATAGAGAAACCTTAATGTGAAAAGTCCCACGTGTAAGGCTTCCTCACATTTCACATTAATAAGTCCCGAGGAAAAGGCATGGGTGTAGTGTTCCCTTCTCCCACGCGGGGCTTCTGATTTAATGCTTCTTCTCCGGGTGCATGAACTTTAGAACAAGGGGAATTATGCCACAGGACTTAAGACTCTCCTGTGACTTCATGTGACAGAAACTTCCTTGGTCTTCTTGGTTTCTGCTCCCTGGGAGCAAATTGGAGCCTTGGCAGAGAGTTAATACACATTCTGTTTTAACTTAAGACGATAGTTGGCTCATTTATTCAAAAAATATTACAGCAAGCCTTAGGATCATACTTGCATGAAGGAATAAGCGCTCTCTGTGGGTAGAGAGAGGAAAAAAAGAATTTCTCTTGGACATTTTTTAAAACAGTTCTTTCTAATTGTAAAAGCAATACATGCTCATGCTTAAAAATTCAAACAGTATGCATAAAATCAAAGGCAAAAACACTCACTCTACATACATTCTCACTTCCCTTTTGAAAATACTCTTGATAATCTCAAATATATATTTCTGAAAATTTTCAGCACTTCTATCAAAAAATGGATTCAAATACATACCAATTTTAACACAAGTAGCATAATTCACACTAAAGACTACTCTGAAAATGCTTACTTTTCCCCTAAAACTATGTTCTCACATCCATACTATGCTTGGTTTTTCATATCCATGTGGGTGGCTGTGTAGTTTTAAACTCCTCTGCTACATTCCATTGCATGGATATACCATAAACTATTTGGCATTTTTTCTTGATGGAAACTGAGTTGCTTATAGATTTTTTTTAATATCACAATAATGTTGCAGCCAGTTTTACTATGTCTTTGCTCGACTATGTGAGTACATCTTTAGGAAAATTCCTAGAGGTAAAACTGATCAACCAAAAGAACATTGAAAATGTGGACACATAGTCCATATTGTCCTCTAGAGGTGGTTGGACCCATTTATACCTGCCACCCCTCCAGCCCTGGTTAGGGAGAGCCACAACTCTGCCAAACGTGAGCATAGACTGGGCAAAAAAACAGGAAACCGAGGTGTATATGGTCTGTGACTCAGGGCACACTAGCCTATACCCAATGTGTTTACATCTAGCTTGGCATTGCCTGCCATTGGGTATATGTGATGCCCCTTACTCTGAGAAGCAACAGTGGTGTAGCATACTGACTTTCATAAAGAAGGGATCAATGGCGAGTGCCAGTGTGTTCCAGGCACAGCAATAAGTACTTTACAGACATTCAGTCACCTACTCTAACGACTCCAATAAGAAGGTGATTTCGTATTTCCCACATTTGGACATATGAAACTAAGCCACAGAGAACTACACTTCCCAAGATCACTCAGCAGATTGGTGACAGAGTTCCTATTTGGACCTGGGCAGTTTGGGTCCAGACTTAGAAGGCTTTAGACACTTGCTCCGAGTTCCTCCGCTATGTCAAGGATGACACTCACATCTTTTTACCTTCACAACAGCACAATGGACTGTTGCTCCCAACTGACAGTTATTAACAGGACTTTCCAAAGTAAGCAGCAAAAGATTTGTACCCAGGGATGTCTCATTCCAAAGTGTCATCTGTTTATTTATTCTAACACAGCATGCTTCTTTGTAGAAGCTGTCATAACACACATTTTATAGATAAGGAAATCAAGACTTCAAGGAGAGACATAAGAGGAGACAAAATGGGGATTGTCAAGAGAGCAGACCTGATTTTTGCTTTACCAGAGTTGTATACAATAAGCATTATTTGTTCAGTTAATTACAGTGACAAATTAACTGTCTTCCATAGAGTGTAAGCCTAAAGTGTCCAATATGCACAAAACTGAATGCAGAATTAGGGCTCCTACTTTAAGTATCAACAAAGTCTGTACAAAAAGAATGACGCGAGTGGGAATGAGCAGGTAGATATCCACTTTGTAGAGATATATGTCAATAAAATAAGGTAGCAACATAATTCTAATTTCAATGAGTAACTCAGTATCAGTCCATTAATTTAAAAAGTATGGGCCTTGGTGCTGGTTCCTGCATTTACCACTTTATTTCCTATTGTACAAATATAAAAAGGGTCAAGGACCCAAGAGATGTAGATGAGCTGCGTGAGGAATAAAAATTTCAGAGAGGAACTCCTAAATGGAAAGTCCCCACTAACCACTACTTCTGTTTGCATCCCACGCCCGAGGCACTCTATGGGCTTACTGCCTGGGATTAAAGCCACTTTGCTAGTAACTCATATGGGATCCCAGTGCTTGCAACACGAGGACTTTAGTCCTATAGTATACAAATCTTTATTTACAAATATATTTTGTCTTTTTCCCTGCTCCTGTTGAGTCAGTTATTTTTGTCTCTTTGTTAGCTTGGCATGGCAGAGTGAAGAGCCTGAAGCTCATCATAATTATCTGCCCCAGAAACAAAAGCTTTCAATAAGATGGACCTATATTCAAGATCAAGTCATAGTGAAGCCAAGACAATTTCTTGAAAAATAAAGTATAATAATAATTCACCCACACTGACTGTCATAAATTGTATGAGTCCCCAAGAGTTTTATACTTACATTTAGAAAGAGGAACAGATTTTTCTCAACGTGATTGGTGTTTGTAAACAATTTTTATCTTGTACACCAAATCTTTTTTAATAGGATTATTGCTGAATTCTCAGAATGACAGTTAATTAAAAGCCAAACAAAATGTGAGTTGAACAAGCAGTGTCTGAAATGAAAGAAAGATGAAAGACTTATATGACATTCCTTTGGGAATATTAATGAGATGGTTCATCTGTGGCTACTTCTTGGACTCATCATCTCCCTTTAACAAGTTCCTCATGCCCCCTCTGGTTTTCTTGTAACAACCATTCAACTACAACCTGCAAGTCTACTCCAAGTACTGTCTTTCCTACATCCTTTCTTTTTGTCAATACTAAAAATCCTACTCATCTTTACTCATATTTTCCCCTGTCTTTTCATTCTTCACATACCTAATTCATCTTCTCATGTATAATACCTTGTCATTTGTCTCCTCAGCTCCTGACTGCTCTTCTTTAGTGCAGCTACTACACCATAGCAACATTCACACATGATTATTTTGATCATGTCCCCTCTCTGCTCAAAAGCTTCAAGGAAAAGTTAAACTTCATGACAAAAGGCATGTCCTTGATCAGTACTGACTGACTTTCCTAGGCAGCTCTTCCAGAAATCTGCTCATGCTACAAATTCCTGTCAATCCACCCCATTCCCATATATCACCCCAAATCATCTCATTTTGTTTTCCTCAGATGGAACACCTTCTCAGCACTACAAATTCCTATCCATCCTTCAGTGCCAGAATTCAACATGTCCTATCTGACACAGAAAAAAATACATATTTCTAGTATTTCTCAGCTGTGTGTTTTAAAGTTCCTCTAACTCTCGATTCAAATTTTCTACCCAATCAGACCATGAAAGATGTTTATACAACTTTGAGTTCATTCCCTGGGTTATTAAGAATCATTAGTGTATGAAGTATTACGATTATAAACCAGAGTTGCATTTAACACTGATGATGTCCTGGCCATGAGTGGCCATGGTCAGACTAACTAGGATGGGAACAAAGACAATGGAGATGAAGGGCCCACTGAGTAGCTATTGGATCTGCCCAATGAAGAGACAATTGAAGAGTGCATTTGAAGGGATGACAATCAGGTAAATTTTACGTATCAAATTTGAGAATCTAGAGATGGAGGTGAGGGGACAGGCAAGAATTAATTCTGAACTAGAGCTCAAAAGCATTTTCTAAATGTATTTATTTAATCAAAAACCAGAGTCATAGAGACTGAGGGAGGGAGGGAGAGATTAATCTTCCATCTCCTGATTCATTCCCCAGATGGCCACAATGGCCAAGGTTGAACCAGACCAAAATCAGAAGCTTCATGAGGTCCCCCATATGAGTACATAGGTTCATCTTCCACTGTTTTCTTAGTCTTATAAGCACAAGGCTGGATTTGAGGTAGGGCAACTGGGAATCAAACTGGCAATATGGGATACTGGCATTACAGGCTTTAATATAGTGCCAGCGCTAGAGTTAAAATTTTAATGAGACACACACTCTGAGATGCCCACTCTTTACTATATTGACCTGAAAAATAAGTGTTTCCTTAAATTCCTCTTTGAAGGCACTCAGCTTACTCTAAATTTCTATCGTGCATTTTGTAGACAAACCACATTAACAACCAAGAAAATATCCCACTTAGATCTTTTAAGAATGAATTTGATATTCAGCTATAATAAGTATAATTAAATGACAGCTTACAACTATAAAACTTTTAGGCTGTGCCTCAACTGATGAGTCACAGCCTTGCTCTTCCAGGGATCGTCCAGCCAGCATGGTAGAAGCATTAGGCCTGGTGGTCTCTGCTCAGTGTGGGGCTCTTTTCAAAGGAACATTGCTTCTGAAGATAACCTTTGATTGAGACTTTCTCAGATCTGATTGTGATGTGAAGTCTTTCCCTGCCCTGCTATGCTTCCTCCCCCTTTTTATCTTTACCCCCAATGAATGACTTGATCTACTGATTCTTTCTTAGCATCTGTTCCCAGAGATTCTTTTCCTAAAATTGTATACCTAGTAAACAACTAGCCATACCAATTAGGACCTGAAGCTAGAGACTAAGTGATAAAGGAAAGAGAATTCCATTGTGTGGTGGTTAGAGGGCTGACCTCTAGGATCTGGGTTCAAACCTCAACCCCTCCACTTTTGAGCTTGTATGTCCTTAGACACATCACATGCCTTCTCAGCATCTCAGTTTCCTCATATGTAGAATGGTGATATTGGCAATAACTGCAGCCTATATAAGACAATGCATTTAAAGCATTTGGTATAGTGCCTGACCCATAGTAAGTGCTCAAGAAATTTCCATTAAAATTATTGAGTAGACTTCAAAATGCTATTGACAGATGTCGTTTAGTATAATGAAATAGAAATGTTAATGAGATTGGTTAAGAACACCTAACACTAATCTCTTTCCATCAGTTTGATTCCTGAGTACTTCCTCTTCTTTCTTGCCTCCTGCCATGATTGTTTCTTTTCCACCCACCCAGATGCCTTCGCTTTCCCCTTCCCATCAATTCCTTCCTAACCTATTTGAGAATTGTGCCTTCTCTGGACAGCCTTCCTTGTCAACTGTAATTGTTGTCTATACAGGCAAATGCTAAGAATTGTGTCATCTTGAAACTAAATAAAACAAAAGAATAACATAATTTTCAAACCGTGGTGATGATATCTGTGCCTCCAGAAACAATGGTTTGTAACAGAATAGCCAGAACACTCTACCCTGCCTCCCTGGACAGAATCTATCCTCCCCTCTACCTTTCGTCTTAAGGAAAGGAGACCTTGTGGCCATGTGATGCCTAGCAGAAGTTTGCTTAAAAGATGATTTTTCCAGCACTGGGTGCATGGTCAGAATACAACTTGTGCCTTTAAAGTTGTCATGCTATGTTTAAGTTAGGAAAAATAAAATTTTTGCCAAGAAAATCTCAGTCATCGAATGGGTGAATTTCTGGATGGGGCAAGTATTCATACAACCATCTTAGATATTGAGGCTCATATAAATCTGCTTTATAAAACAAGTGTTTGGTTTATAATATTTCTAAAACCCAGTAGGAAACACTAATTAGAGGCAGATGGCATATGTGACATTCTTTCCTCTCACTATTTAGTACGTATAATACACACTAGAAAATGGCACCGGATGTTTTCCATGTCTAAGTTCAGAAATATAAAGCCTGTTTTTACAGCTGTGAAACTGACTTCAAACACAAATACCAACTTCAAAATTGAGGTGAAATTATTGTATCATTTGGTTGAATGCCAGAAATGATTTTACACAGCTTAATATTTTAGATATGTGCTAATGTATATTGTAATACATTAAAAAATGTGTTACTAAGTCTCTAGCCATCCTATATCATCCAACATTCAATTTGAAATCTTCATAACATGTTTACCTTCACAGAATAACTCCTGTATTGAATGGGACAGAATTGGATATATTTCTAGTATGAAAAGTATCTAAAATAAAAATCAGTTCCATACAGCAATGTATGAGTATTATCTTAATAGTCTAAACATATTTTTAAATTGCTCCTAATATAATATGTGCTTTCAAGGAACCAGCCCTACATACTGAGCTGCATTTTTACTGTACTATTTTGTACCTATGAATTTAACATGGTTGCTAAAACTCAATAAGTTTTTAATTTTTCAAATATAAATAATTCTGTGAGTTAAAATAAATCAAAGTATTACATCATGAACAAAAAAGGAAAGCTATTTCTCATATTTTTTAAAAATACTCATTTTCATTGTTACAACTATAGACTATCTTATCAAAGTTTACAATCACCAATAATTCAAATAAAATCAGACCCAGTTGTTTCCTAATCAATATCATGAACAAAAAATAATTATTGGCCAATTTAAATAATTAAACTATTCACTACATAGTTTTGCATGCATGGGGAAATTATAACAGCATTGATACTGTCCTAATTGGTTGATCACCTTGATAAGCTATATTGAAGATGCCTCTGTTTTCAAACATCAATGTCTACTGCACATTTTGAGGACATACTTGTGAAAATCTATTTTATTTTATTTCTTAGAAAATTAGTAATTCTCTCTGAATTTTGTTTTATCATCTTTACAACAATTAATTTATCTTAAAACAGGGGCATAGCACAAAGTGAAAGAATAATAAAGAAAAAGCAAGTGTCTATAACAGCTGAGCAATAATCAAGACAAGTTGTTTTTTGTAAGCATACAGCACATTAGAGTCATAATGAGTTCACCACCACAGTGAGAAATACATGCATACAGTTTTCAAAATAAGTCTTTTGAATAAAGTATTGCAAACATCCTTGTAGCTTAAGGATTGGAAATAGCAATTAAGTCTGAACCTTAAATCATTCGTCTCTGTAACTAGAAGAGCCAGCCCAGAGCATGTAAATCTCACCCAATGAGACAAGGGATGCTGGGTGTATAATTAATTGCTAAGTAATTTCTTAATTTTGGAATCTAGCACCCAGCCCTAGCAAATAAATAATGTGATTTATGAGTGTGCACTCCAGTGTTGTTTAGCAGAGGTCAATAAACACAGGCACATGCTAAACGTACGGTGTGAACACAATCCTCCAAGCTACAAAACACAGCAGGGCTCACAGATAGGAAACCTACCCCCACCTACTTAGCATTCAAGCACTAATATTTAGAATACCTAAGATGCCTGCTGAACACTGCAGCTCAGCGTCCCCCTGGGGTTCCTCAAAAGCAGAACCGCATCTCTTCCCTCAGTGATTACTGAGTTTTAAGAACACAGGTCTGGTGGGGCAGAAATTCTCATGCAACAGCAAGATAACTCTTCTCTGCAAATTTTCAAGCACCCACATCTCCTGCTTCCCCTACTGCCCCCCACCTCACACTACCTTCCTTGTTAAGGAGGGTTTTTTCAAATGGGTTTCTGCAACACACCATTTGCATGGATTTGAAAAAGATATTTTTTCCTCTACTTGATGCTGATGTGTAAGATGTTTACAGATCTGATTAGGAAACCCGGATATACATAACAAAGTCTTGCTTTCAATGAAATTCCTTTAGTGAAAGCTGTCCACACAGACATAGCAGTGCATAAATAATACATATTTACACACACAAACGCCTACATTAAAAAGAACACATGTGCACCCGCACACCTAAGCCAGTAATTACGCCACATCATTCTACAAACCCCTTTTGCAATTCGTTCTTGCATGCATGTCATTCAGAAGACACATGTTTAAAACATAACAAGCAGCTGCACACAATACACGCCGAAGTGGTATGTTTAGAGGAGCAAATACGTTACCAGACGCATTTTGAAGTTTCTGGAACACCTGCAGGTAAAAGGAGCCTGTGAGCCGGATGCTGGCACACGATATTCCTCCGAATCACAGAGCTCGATGTGACCGTGGGTGAACGTGAGGGAGTGTGAGGCTGGAAACCTTTGAGTTGAGCTCACTCTAGGCATCAGAAAGCCTCAAAGAGGGGAAAGAAAAAAGCAGCCCACAGACAGCTAGATGAGAAACTTCTGGCTCCTCTCCAGCTCAGGAATGAATTCTCTGTCATTTGGAGACGTATAGTGATGGAAATGAAGAGAAACTTGGATTTGCCGGTGAATTTGCTCAGCCATGCAGAAATGGGCAGGTAACAGTCTCTCTTGGTCGTTTTAAACAGTCACCCAGAAACAAGACTGAATCAAAAAATTAACAGGCATCCTTTTCTGAAAAAATAAAAAGGCTGTTCCGGCTAGCTTCCCCAGATGCCTTTACAAACTTCAAATGGATCATTCCATCAGCTATTTGTTGCGCGTTTTATTAATCCCAGTGTAGAAGTAAACTAGAAAATCTAATTCTTTTTACATAGAAAACTGGATTTATTGCTTCTTTTTTATAATGTACGTTAGACATATAAATACATAGATTTACTTACAGAGTTCTCATTTTTCATGTAAAACTACTGTTTGGTCCAGATAAAATGCTAAAGGCTTGTTCACAGCTTTCCAAGAAAGTTAAGCCAAGAAAGAGAAAAAAATGCTTTAATACTCAGAAGCTGAGCTTAGGCCCAGATACAGGGACATACAGCTAAATGTGAGCCCTGAGCAGGCAGGTGGCTCAACTTAAACACATACATAATTAAGCACAGGAGAAAGAAAAGAGCTTTGGCAAATTAAGTTCTTAGAGACAATAGCTGTGGAAATTGTTTTAAGGCTTACAAATACAGGCTAATAATTTCTGGGGAGCACATACGAACTTCACAGAGGAACTCCTAAACCTTACAAATGGAGCACGAGTTCAGCAGGCATCACACACTGGCAATCTATATTCAAATGTAACCAGGAAAAGGACGATTTTACCATGAAGGATGTTGTCATATTACATTGTGCCCATGTGACTTAATTACCCATCCAACCTTGCAAATGGCCATTTGCCTTGACTCACTAGCAAATGTACTTTCGATGGCAGGGAGGAAGTGGGCGGCCGATTCTATTTGTTTTATTTTAGGCGCACCTTTAGGAGGCTTGGGGAGAAGATGTCTGGGCTAAGCATAGGCATAATTCTCTTCAAGGCTACACTTATCTATAATAAATTGGAAGCAGAATTAATATTAACTGATTAAGCTATTCATTATTTTAACTCTTGAGGTCAAGGGCAGAACAGTGTTTATGTTTATTGATGAGAGTCAATGGACAGAATGCTGAAGAAGGCCACATGTGCCTGTGAGCAGGCTCCACAGACCCACACTAAGGAAACTCCAGACCTCACCTTGCAGTCCTTGGGCCTCGTGCTTTTTTTCTCTTACCTCTCCATTGCCTACTGAATTCAGATGCCTACTGAACTACACGTACAGTGCTACACAGCATACAATGACACTTCACACTGTACCTCAAGGTACCTATGATTACCTAACAGTGCCACTGCAACTTCAGTTAGGTCTGGGTGCACTGTACCAGCATCTCTTCTGTTATGGATTGATTCTCAACGGCTTGAAGCAAGCCAAGTTTGCATGCGTGGCTTGGGCAAACTCCCCAGGTGACTGTGGTCAACTCCCCTCCACCACTTACCACCATTGTTACAAATCCTTCTGATTCCAGCCACACAGTTCCTTCAGTTGATTCCCATTTCTGGATGATCCTGGGCCAACCCACCAGAGAAATACCTTTATTTCACTTGTTTGACCCATAGACTGAGACCACAAGGTTCTGAATAGATTTTGGAAGGAAAGAGAAAGTCCAAATCTTTTGTTTTATTCCTATGACCTCAGGACTTTTGTTTTCTTGTCTGCAAAATGGGAGATTTTTTGGCAGACTTTGAGTCTCTATCAGAACACTTGTGAACTCTTTCTGAAGAATCCAGTTCTACACTAAGTAGGCGTGGAGGCAGGGGGCAAGCCTGAGATATATGCTCAGTATTCCTGATTTCTGTTATCTTACTGCTTAAAATCTCTATCTAGTAAATGAACACAAGTGGAGGAATCTTGAGGCTGAGGAGCTATGCCAACATTCAAAGGCTTCTCCTTCCACACTTCTCCATGGAGGATTACCAAGGAATCCACAACATGAGAAAAGTTTACGATGTGTCAATTCCCTCTATGCTTTCCTTGTTAACTGCCCCGGCCCAGAGGTCCTTGCAACAGCTCCTGGAACCACCAAGCCAGTGGTGACACAACCAGGAGCCACTTAGTCCAGACCTGGCAGGAGGAGGGCGTGTAGAGGTGGATTCCGAATCTACAGGGCAGCCCCCGTGGCTCTGTGCTAAAAGCATCCATGGTAGAGGATATTCATGCCACTCCTCAGAGACGGGAGAGAACCACAGCCCCGCCATCTCCAGATGCCAGTACATCCCTTGCCAACCAATTGTTGGCACAAGAGACAAGAGCACCACCCTTCAATGCTCTGCACTTCACCATACTATCATTAACTTGGGAGGAATGCAAACTTGACAGCGAATGAGAAGACAGAGCTCCGGTGACCTACTAAAATATAAATCACCTCATGGGAGATTACTTTGAAAAGGCTATTTTTTTTTTCTATCTCTTCTAGTTTTCCATCAAGGACATCAGAAAATCTTGACCCGGAAGCACAAAGAGATAAAAGGAAAGAAGAAGGCAGACATGTTTAGGAATGGCAGCACTGTGGAACATGTAGAGACAGACTGAACTGAACAGGAAGGTAGAAGTCTGCTTAATAGCCACTCATCTTTGAGTGAATTATTTAAATCCCTTTACATTATTTCCTGCTCTGGAAAAAGAAAAAAAAGTATGTACTTATCAGTCTATTCTGACAGTTGAAATCTGAAAAGTGCCTGGCATATAACAAGTTACCCAAGAAAGAGTATCTTGTGTTGTAATAGAAAAAAGTTTCAGTGACCTTTGGACCCCCATTAGCTTGTGAGCTCCTGGAGGGCAGGGATATGTCTCTGTCATTTTCATGCCTCTAGCATGCAGCACACCCAACTGCACATCCATGCCATGAGGTGGTTTGGGGCATCTGTGCCAAGGGCACAGAGCAAAACAAGGCAGATGTGGCCCCTGGCTTCAGATGGCTCGGTCTAGTGAGGTGCATGACAGCTAGACAGTGCCATGAATAATCAAAACCATACATGAATTAATTAACTAGTTAATAACAACGTTCTTGGGGGCTTTTGTGTGCGTATGTGTATGTTCATAAGAACCCAGACAATGTCAATGGCATAAAAGGAAGAAAATCTGTGAGTGCTTCAGATAATTGCCTTCCAACCTGGGGACTCAGGGCTGATGGGTTGACTCATTAAGCGGCAGGTCTCTCCCCAATCCATCCCCAGAGACCCATCAGGCTAGCCCAGGCAGCCTTTTGATCTGTCCTAACAGCCTTTTCCAAACCACTGCAAAATGTGCTGGTTCCTGGCCTCACTGCTTACATTCAAGCTGTCTAAAATGCAGTAACACATTTTTAAAACAGCAACTGGGATTTTAATTAAACTTCCAGGGATCTAGCCAAGGATATTTTTCTAAAAGAAAAGCAATATCTGCTGTTGGAGACAGAACATTTTATAACAGATATCTCATATATTATGATGTATGATAAATAGTGACATGCCTACCCCCGTGTGTGTGTGTGTGTGTGCGCGTGCATGTGTGTACTCTGTGTATGTCTGATGCACATCTTGCTTAATGAGAACACAGTCAGGAAGACAAATGCACTCCAGTTACTTAAACCATTCAGATATTTAAGGCAGACAGTTAATGGAACAACATAAGGACCTGTCTCTTAAGGGTAGGAGATTACCTTTTGTTCTCCCTGATGATTCCCTTTGATTTAAAAGGTTTTGACTCTAAGATTCAGTCCCAGTAAATGGCATTAGACATGGATTGAACTTCCACACACACTGGTGGGCAGCTGTCTAGCATGCAACTAAATCCAGGGAGGGTTGTAGTGGCATACTGCAAGTCCCTGCTGCCACACTCAGTGCTAATTGTGTTTACTATCAGACCAAGCCCCAGTAGCATAGCTGACAGTTTGGCAAGAGGATCACACCTGTCAGTTTTGCTTTTTGTAAATTTGTGCTCACTGCTTGGTCCACCACCCCCATAACTCTCATTCATCAAGCCCATCAGGTCCATAGAAAGTGAGCACTGGCCCTTACACAAAGGCTCAATTTGCTAATCCTCTACCTTCGTGCGTCAGGATCCCATATGGGTGCCAGTTCATGTCCCAAATGTTCCACATCTGATCCAGTTCTCTGCTATAGCCTGGGAAAGCAGTGGAGGATGGCCCAAAGCCTTGGACCATGCACCCATGTGGGAGACCCAGAAGAAGCTTGGGACTCCTAGTTTTTGACTGATCGCTCTAGCCATTACGGCCATTTGGAGAATGAACCAAAGGATCCTCCCTCTATCTCTCCTTTCTGTAAATCTGCATTTTCAATGAAAATAAACAAATCCTTAGAGAAAGAAAGAAAGAAAGAAAGAAAGAAAGAAAGAAAGAAAGAAAGAAAGAAAGAAAGAAAGAAAGAAAGAAAGAAAGAAAAAAAGAAAGAAAAAAAGAAAGAAAAGAAGAGAAAAGAAAGCAAGCAAGCAAACATCACAGCCTCACAGCCACTCAGGTTCCTACAGAGCTGGAACAGTCTGCACCCAGGTCAGTATGAATACCACACCTGTGCTCATTCCCATTTCAAGTCCATGAAAGGGAGGCACAAGGAGCAGACCTATCTGGAACTGGCAAGCAATCTTGGGCAGAAGGCCTGGAGGCTCAGAAGAGTGCACTGTCTTCCTATCCCGAGATCATGGCATAGCCATAAGGCCAACAGTGACAAATGTCTCCTGGCCCATCTGGCACAGGGCTGTGGTGAAGCTTCAGCCGTGGCACTGACTGGGTACCATTACTTGTTCTATGAATGTGGAACAGGAATCTGGGGTGATAGAATTGAGTCCTGCTTCTCTGACACATGCATGCAACTTGTCCTGATCCAAGGGGCACAATTTATAAGAGACTGATAGACATCTCAACCCTGAAAACTTGATCATTTAAGCTAAAACTTTTCTAATGTTTCCCCTTCCCCTAGGCAAATCATCTAACTTAGACTAGATTCTTCCATCCTAGCATTTTACATCAATTCAAGCCAGTGACAACTGATCTAAAATCATAATACACGCACACACACACACACACACACACACACACACATATACAAATATACCACTCCACATTCCTTGCTACATATTTTCTACAAAGCAAATACATTTTTGCTGTAAGTGATAGCAGCAGGTGAATATACTAGAAAACCCTGCAACTCCAGTCAGTGGACCTTCTTTAGAACAATGTCCAAGCATCATCCACAGAAATCTACGGCATGGAAAATGAGTGACAAGGAGTTAGTTACTGACTCAGTTAGTGACTGACACTGTGAGAGCATGGGAAGCTTCCAGCCTCTAGTGTAGGGACAAACACCAGAGACCCAGGGTCTTAATTGCCTATCCATTACCTAGTATAGCATCTCTGCCTCAGGTCTCTCATCATGAAGAAGGGACCAGTTTAGGAGGAAGTAAAGCTGTGTGGAAAAACTACACATGCACACCAATTTGTATATGAGATGAAAAGCACACAAATGAATTTTGGCCATGTTTCCCAGCTGCAGCCCAAGGCATCAAAGTTACCACTAATAAAATCACAACTGTTTTGACAACATAATGTCTTAGCAAGAAGGAAGCTGTTGTAAGAGCCCTAACAGGTAGTCAATACACAGAGGATTAAGCTATAGGCCAAACCTCCCTACCCCCATGCCTGACAATGCAGCCTGGTCGGGGTAGTGCACTTCAATTAAGCACTAGGCTTCCAGCCTTGTAGGTTGTTTGACTATCAAAGTTCTTGCTCAACTGAACTGAAACCTTGCAAAGTGGTCACCACTAAGACTCACCAAGGAATTCCTCATACAAACAGTAGTAGATGTCAATTAACCTTTGCGAACATAAAAAATAAATGGAAAGGTTGAGGAATTAACAAGGAGACAAACACAGATGCCAAATACAAGCATGTTACTGTAAATGCTACAATCACATGGTAGTTAACTTTAGTATACTAGGAATGGATATTACAATAAAAGATTTTTTCTAAATGAAAATGCATTAAAAATAGGGACTGAGTCTAAACTATATTTTCCATGTAACCCTCTCATTAGTCTCACATCTGCAGTGGGAGTTCAAATATTTATTGATGCTTTCTGCATGTTTGAATAATCAGTAAATATACTGCATTCAGCTGTGTATCATTCAGCTTCCTTAACTGAATATTAAAGTAAAATTCGTTAAATTTACAAGTTATGAAGACATCCTTTCCCCTAATTTAAAAAAAAAAACAGATTTGTGGTGTAGAGCATTGACTAACAACAACATTGATGAGTCCAATAACAGCCTCAGAGCAATCATATAACTGGAACTTCCCCGCTTCCCCTTTGCCTTAACTTCTCCCCAACCTCCATCCCATACTATCTAGGGCTTCAGAAGACAAGACTGTTTTTCTATTCATATTACAGCATCACGCCCAAAACCTCCCCTGTGAACATCCTTGAGTTTGGATATGTACACCCCTCGAACCTGGCTATGTCCTGCCCTCAAAGATTGTGGACCAGGGGAAAAAGTCATCATAGGTTTTAAAAACACCTTTAGGTCACTCAGATGGGAACTTCTGAAATCTGGGTTATAGGATCATGATCTTAAAACAAGCCATCAAATAAACATATGAACAAATGGAACCAGAGACTCACACTGCAAATGCCTCCCTGGTTTTAGGTCATTCACCCCAAAAGGAAGTGTGTAAAAAGAGACAAAGTTCAGTCCCTGGAGCCCAGAGCACGACAGGACTCAGGTTGCTGGGTTCTGGGGATGTGCTTCTTGACCCATCACCCTTGCAGGTAACCCCATTATCTTTATGATTTCCTAACAGTAAAACCTGAACAAATAAACTACCTCTATTGACCATTTAGCCACCAAAACAACTTAAAGCAGTTTCATTGGAAGTCCATCTTTGATCTGGAAGTAGAGATGCACACTGCATTGAATCTTCACATCTGAGTGTGATAATCTCTAGTACACAGTTACTATACATCCCCTTAAATGAAGTCATAAAATAGAATCAATAACAGCAAAAAATAGAAAATTTACAACATGAAGTTAAATAACATGCTACTGAATGACCAATGTGTCGCTGAAGAAATGAAGAAGAAAATCAAAGACCTTCCGAAGCAAACAATGCTTTGTCAGTGAAAATAAAAACACCAACCCCCCCCCCACAAAGTAGCATAAACAATATTTAAAGGGCTACTGGTCTAGTATTTTGCATGAACATTGCTTTATCACAGAAAGTACAAAGGATATCCTTTGGGAATGGACTTGTTTCACTGACCATAATGGTCTCTAGTTGTGACCACTTGGTTGCAAACGGTGTATTTCATTCTTTTTAATGGCTATTGGCTGAGTAGTATTCCATGGAGTAGATGTACCACAGTTTCTTTATCCACTCTTCTTGTGACAGGCATCTGTGTTTTTCTATGTCTTTGCTTTGTAGATTGTGCCGCTGTATATATAGGAATACAGATCCCTTTGTCATATGCATATTTCATTTACTTTAGATAACTCCCTGAAGTGTGAAAGCTGGGTCATACAGTAGGTGAATTTTCTGTTCTCTTAGCACTTTCCACATCGACCTCAATAATGTTTGTACGAACGTACACTCCCACCAGCAGTGAATGAGGGCGCCTTTCTCCCCACATCCACACCAGCAGGTGTTGTTAGTAGAGTTCTGAATGTAGGCTAATCTCATAAGTAGAACCTCAGTGTGGTTTTCACTTGTATTTCCCTGACAACTAGGGAGCCCGAGCATTTCCACAGGGTGGTCTGTTCTAAGAAAGTAACAAAGCCAGGGAGCAGGTGCTGCCCTCTTAACCAAGGAATCAGGGAGGGCCTCTGCACTGAAACAATGTCCGGGCTGAGGCCTGGTTAGTGGAAATGCTCTAGACACAGGAATGCCAAAGAGAGAGAAAACGCAAGCTTGTTGTCAGGAGTCAGACCACAGTGCCACACTAAAGACATCTGCTGTCCTCAGAAAGTGAAAAAAACACAGACCTTAACTGCACCTAAATGTGTGTTCTGATATCAATTTTCCCAACAAGGACAAGTTATTGTATTCATTCTTTTTGTTTTAATAGAAATTTACAACACCACGAAGTTAAATAACATGCTACCAGATATGACAGTCTCCATTACACAGTTACTATACATCCCCTTAAATGAAAAGCCACAAAACCAAATCAATAACAGGAAGAAAAAATAAATTAACAACACCATGAAGTTAGGTAACATGCTACTGAATGACTAATGTGTCGCTGAAGAAATAAAAAAGAAAATCAAGAACCCTCTTGAAGAAAATGATCCTACAGGCAACATATCTCACCAACAAAGATCAGCGAAAACTATATCTCACAGATTCTGATTCTTTTTTTCAGTTTCTTCAAAACTCTTCCTCATTAAATTCTTCAATGACTCATAGATCATACAGTAGCATCATTCTTATTTTTAAAAAATGTACAGACTCAATGCTGTGTCATACACCAGACACAATGGTAAATAAGGAAGACATAATTCTGGTCTCAGGCAGCTTCCACTTCAGCCCCTCCTCTATTGTACAGGTAAAAATCATGCAGGACTGGCATGATGGTTCAACTGACTAATCCTTCCCCTGCAAGTGCCAGCTTCCCCTATGAGTGCCAGTTCATGTCCCGGCTACTCCACTTACATCTAGCTCCCTGCTTATGGCCTAGGAAAGCATTTGAGGGTGACGCAATGTCTTGGGACTCTACACCCATATGGGAGATCTGGAAGAAGTTCCTGGCCCCTATTGGCTCAGCTCTGGCCATTACAGCCATGTGGGGAGTAAACCAGCAGTTGGAATTTTTTTCCTTCTCTCCTTCTGTCTGTAAATCTGTCCTTCCAATAAAAAGAAATAAATTGTAAGAAAAATAATGTTGACTTCACAAGGTTATCAAATGAAATTAAATTTTCAGAAATCTATAACAGATACACTTTTTAGAATTCTTCTCTTACATATTTAATGATACAGTCTTTATGAATTTTAGATGGCTTTGTATATTTAAAGTTAATTTTTTTCTTATTAATCTATCTTATTTTCACCTTGGATTGTGATTTCTTGAATTGGAAAGTAAAATTTTATGATATTTGGCTATTCAGAGGTACCTGAGTCAGAAAACTGCTTAACGGACACCCTACTGATTGCCAAATAAATAGTTAGGTTGGTGATTGTGTCCTTTTGTTGCAAGAATTAATTTATGTAAGGAATTTTGAAAAATATACAGATCACAAAGGAACAAATAAAATTACTTCTGTGCAGACAACATGATCTTATATGTAGAAAACCAGATCTTAAAAAAAAAAAATACATAGAAGGCAGTACCTGGTACAATGGTTGGGACTCCACTCAGGATACCCATATTAGGATATGTGGGGTTGAATCTTGGGTCTGTCTCAAATTCCAAGTTCTTGCTAAAGCACACCCCAAGAGGTGGCAGGCACTGGCATCCCTATCACTCTCACGGAACACCATACCTGAGTTCCAGACTCCTGCTTTAGAATTGCCTTAATCCTGACTGCCACAGGCATTTAGAGAGTGAATCAGAGCGTGAAAGATCTTCCTTCACAACTCTCTTTCATCTTCCTTCAAACAAAATAAAAGTTGAAATTAAATAGAGGAAAGATGTGATGAGGAAGGAAGAGTCCAGATAGTAAATCATGTCATAATCCCCACTTACCCTGCCTTTACTCTTTACTGGCTCACAAGGCCTTCCTGTAATGTAAGCCAATAACCAATCATTCTCTCAATTTCTCATCCATCATCTCACACCATCAAGATTATTTTAATGATTATATAGACTACATATGAAAAAATAAAATTGAAGCAGCATTATTGATACAAAATTCCATTATAGATAATGAGAAAAAATATCAATTTTAAACAAGAAACAAGAACCAGGCAATGAAACTGGAATACTCTATACAAAATTTTTTCAGATATCAGAAAGCCCAATTAAAACTTCACAAAGCAATATACATCTAAGGAAAACATGATTAGTAGAAACGGATCAGGATGTAAATAATCACTAATAAACAAAATGCGTGGTTTAAACATTGTGCCCTTTCATCCTGAACCAACAAGTCAAAAAAGCTTTCTAAAAATAATCTTCTCTACTTTTCTATTTCATAGGATGTGCTAAAATCATCTAAAGGCCAAATGAAGTCATGCCATGCATACATCTACAATAATAAATATGAAACAAGGTCTGGATGAACGAACATAGTCCAAATATTTCATAAACAGCAAATAATACCTAGCATGATATCAGGTTGAGTTCTGTTTAATAATCACTAAAGGTTAGAAAATGCCGTATAAATTAAATAGGTAAATGAAATTCATGAAGATACTGAGGTAGCCTATAGCCATAAAGTAAGCAAATATCAACTTGAGAAAAATAATATGAACTCAGTATAATTTCATTTCAATAAATATTGGCTGTGAGTATTTCATGCTAAACATTTTCTTCTACTGATTCCATAAACCCTGATAACTAAAGACAGCCATCACTCCTCTAGTTCTGAGCTTGAGCATGAAACTTTATGTCTGGAACCTGATTTTTTTCTGTTACAAAGAAAACAAATAATGATATAGAGAATTCCAGAGATTTAGGGACAGGTTTCATGGAGTTAATGAAGTGGCAATATTCACATAGGGGAATGGGAGTACAACAAATATACAGCGATTCCTTCTCTGAGCCCATTATATTAATTTCCTGTTTCATTGATTTGTCACTTAATCATTGTACATGTGCTATCTATAACATCTCTAGTCTTGTCAGTCAGTATCAGTACATTATTCTTATGCTGGTTTAATTTTTTCATCTTGTCTCCTTAGCACTGAAAAGAGAATTCATATAATACATGTCGTAAATTCTTTGGAGGCCTTTTGTAAACTGTAGGCAATAGATTATAATATCTGTTGGTGCAGTGAATGAATTCAGAATCCATGAGTTTCTTTCAATTAGGCCACACAAAATTAAAATTAGGACAGACCAAGTAAGAATACAGTGATAACCTTATCACTGAGGATGTGGGATGCCTCTATTGGAAAAGATGAACTCAGTAATTACAAACTGAAAAGCTTTAAGTAGAAAGGAGTACAGGAACAGCATAGAAAGAATAGATGGAGGTCAGAAAGAAAGATCAGTGGGTTGAAACTCACCACAACCAAACGTCATAAATGCGGCACACTAGAGAATTAACCAGTATCTCTGTAATCTTCACATTCAAACACATAGCAAAAATATATAAAAGATCACAACTGAAAATTCAGTTGGAAAATGTTTTAATGTCATTATACTAGTTATGAAAACTAAATATTTCATGAAGAACCAGACCATTGTGATGAAAATATATAACAAAATATTAACCATTTTACAATGAGGTATAGTTGAGTTAAAAACAAATTATCTACAACCAAGTATAAACTATAAGTAGCTCATATTTTACTCAAGATATACTTTCATTTGTAAAAATATCAAGAAATAATAGCTTTAAAGAAAACCATATAGAAAGCAGAAAAAAAGAACCTCAAAGGTGTGAACACTCCAGTGTCTGAATTGTGAATGTATTACATAAAATGTAAAAAAAAAGTTAATGCTGCAGTGAAATTATGCTTGCTAATCAACTAACTTTAAGAGAGAGGTTCCGGGAAAGTTCAATTAGTCCTAACAATGGAATCCAAGGGATCTTATAAGTGGAAGGGCATAAGGAGGATTTGTACCAGAATGGTATAACATGAGAAAGGCTCATCCAGTGACAGGTGTGAACATGGATGTGGAGGGCTCCAAGCAAAGGAATGAAGACAGCTTCACATAGCAGCAAGGCGGCTCATGAAAGTGGAATCTCTTCCAGAACCATGAAAAGGAAATACATTGTGCCAACACCTTTACTTTAGCCAGCAAGACCATGCCTGACATCTAACCTCCAGAATGGTGAGAATGTAAACAGGTATAGCTGAAGACACTGGGTGTGAGGTGCTGCTTTATAGCAGCGATAGGAAACAAACTCAAAGACCAAACATTTCATAACCTGCAGTCCACCATTTAGTTGACATTAATCTCAAACTCATGGTTTTTAAAAAGTAAGGGAATAAAACTGCTTATGAAGTAAACAAGTGGACAAGAATAATGAAAGTAACAGTAACACAAAGACAATCCAACTAGGGTAGTATTTCTTTCCATGAGGAAAAAAGTAACCTTCATGGGACTTAAATCCACCCACTTTGGAATGTTGCTTGACTCTTTCACAGGGAAGACAAGTATAAAGCACTGTCTCAGAGAAAATAGAATTAACGCTTAGACCACATCTTGTTCTGGTGTATTGCCTTGACATTACTGTTTTGATGTAGGTCAAAGTCCTACTGTAACTTAAACAGTATAGTAATGAGTATTTGCTTGGAAGTTCTCTGTTGAGAAGAGGTACTATACCAGGAATTGCAAGCTGACAGACTGTGACAACGTTGAAACAAACATCCAGGGTGACATTGCTCCGACCAGCAGAGCCAGTAACGTGGACACGGAGAGGGTCTGGGGATGAAGCACCAAGAGGAGACCAGTGATGGTAGAAGTCTCTGTGAAGTCTCTTTACTGTTCCTTTATCTCTCCTTATATACTCTTCCCACGACGTCCTCATTTAGCAAGATATTGGATACAGATGAGTCCAATTAGTCTAGGTGTTTTTAGCCACAAGCCCAGTTCTTGTTCTTGCCCAGCTCAATGAACGCTAAGCAACTCCTTAGCCCACAACAGTGATACATCACCTGTCCATCACTTTGCACGTGGGGGTGGGGTGGGACTGGGGCTGGGTGGGAGGTGCTCATCACTAATGTGCTGCAGTTGAGACAAATTCAGTCTCTTAATTTCAAACACCTCCAAAATTAAAACTTCACATACACTATGTTTAACTACAAACAAGCAACCAGGTATGGAAAAAGGGAATAAAATGCACTAAAAGAAAGAAAACATCCAGGGCTCCAATACTGAAGGAGTAGGCATTTCTGCTTGTAAGAGTTCAGTTAGGCAATGCCCTGCATTAACGTGCAGTGCATCTAAAAAGCATGGGCATCTATATTAGTGGGGGTAGTGGGTGAGTTGGTAAAGTGTTAAATAACACTGAGTCTCTAGCGAAAAACAATTTCCTTTTCAATGCTCTTTTTAGCCTTTCTGTGAATATCCAGGAGAAGTTCTCAAAGTGGCACTTGAGTAGTTTTCATACCTCCTCAACCCAGCAAATCTTCTCAAAGCAGAGAGAGCAAGCTTTAAGCTCAGAGCCTTCCGGAGGTAGTGTTAAACTAGAATTTAAATACTGTTACCATGTTTATTTTATTTGATTGTATATTAATAGCATACAATACTGGATTATTTTCATTCAGCACCTGGGGATGGGTCCTGCCATGTGATGTCATCCTAGGATCCCTGATGTGGGGCAAGTTCCAAGGGTCCTGCTCCAACCACAGGGAAAATCGCAGGGTCTGTGGTCTGTCAGAACTGTGCCTCCTTGATTGCTGAAGTCGGTATTAGCTTTTCAAATGTTTTTCTTACTCTTTGTGTGATTATTTGTGTTCGTTATTTTTGTTAATATCTTTCTTTAGATGAACTTCCTGTCTTTAAGTGAACTACATTATTCTACGAATGAAAATAATCTCAAAAACACAAACACAAAAAGATAAGAAAGAGAACAAATCATACATCTAATCAGCAGAGTGTTTGAGAGGGTAGGTCCTAAACCAACCACATATGGGTTTTTGAAAAGCATTATGCTGACAGTTATATTCCCAAGTTGATTATGGACATGGTTTCTTTCTTCACAAGTGTATGTACTCAGTCATCAAGGCAAATTTTAAATGGTATTAGAAATAGTGTATGTAGCACAAACTCTACATTTCAAACTCTACTTTTAGTTAATTCAGATAAAAATTAATTATGCCCATTGTACTCTAGAGTTTGTGTCAGTAATTTTCCATACATAAAATTTTTCATAAAAGTAAGTAAATACACTTGCTTCTGCAATTTAGGTGTAAGAATGAGAAATCGAAACTCAGAGGAAAAATAAATTGCCCAAGAGTACACATGCAGGAAGTAGTGCATTTAGGACGTGAAGTCCAGTGTCTAATGACTCTGAGCTCCACCCTTGCCGCATTCTGCTACGCGTGCCTTAGGCCGATAATGATTATCATCATCGTAATCATCACCGGTTACATTTACCATGACTTTAAAAAGCACCCATAATTAAATGAAATCTTAGACCTACTCAATGTTGTTGTTTGTGGCTGTTTTGAACTTGACATTTCCAAAGGCCAGCAAAACTTGGTCAGTCTTTGCTGGCTAAAATGAAAATACTGTTTTTACTTTAATATTATATTTTGGTATGGTAGCCTAGCAGCTAATATCCTCACCTTGCATATGCCAGAATCCCATATGGGCTCCACTTCTAGTCCTAGCAGCCCTGTTTTCCACCCAATTCTCTGCTTGTGGCGTAAGAGGGCAGTCTAGAATGGTCCAAAACTTTGGGACCCACATGGGGGACGCGGAAGAGGTTCTAGACTCCTGGCTTCGGATCAGCTTGCACCAACCACTGCGGACACTTGGTGAGTGAATCAGCAGACAGATGTTTCTCTCTGTGGAGCTCAGGGACAAAGAGGTCACTAAGTCAATAAGATGGCAACTAAGGTCAGTCCAGGTCACTGGCGGGCAAGATGGCAGCCAAGGACAGAGCCCTGGGCATGAACCAGGGCAGCAGTCATGTAGCTCCAAGGAAATTCTCATTGGCCAGGACCATCTCGCTCACCTACCCCTGGCCTATGGGAGGTGTCTTCTGCAGTCATTCTCCTAGTAATTGGCTCCTAGTTTCTCCCCTCCTGGAATTCATGGTATTCCTGAAATTCCTGGCCTGAAGCTATCCCTTACCCTATATAAGAATCTGAATTTCCCCAATAAATCGGAACTGCTGGGACAGAACCCTTGTCTATCTATTTGTCTCTCACGGGCCAGGAGGCTGGGTGGCGGGCAGCAGGCTCATCCCCTCAGGAAACAGGGTACTAAAGGAATCTGTGGGGGAGACCCCGCATCTCTCCTCACTGTATACCTGACTTTCCAATAAAATAAATAAATCTTTAAATATATATATTATTTTTCATTATATTGTATTGATACCAAAACATGGAGAAAGTTAAAGAATGAGAGGCCAAAAAGTATAGAAATATAGTCAGATTACCTACCATACTTCCCTGAAAACTAAAACAAAACCAAAGGACATGCAAAAATGTTATCAACATGCTATAGAGTTTTGTGAAGTAGACAAAGGCCTGTGTTCCACTTGAATCAATGAGTGTTGTAGTCCAGCTTGATCCTACCCACTTCATACTTGGTCCTAATGCAAACCAGTGGGAGCTGCAGCCTAGTTGGGGCGACTCCCCACAACCCCCATCAGGCTGGCCCCCTACCCTGGTTCCCATGCTTGCCAGTATGTACTGCAGGCCTGCTCAATCTGTCCCACGTCCCATTTAGCTCTCGTACTTATCAATGGGCATTGAAATCTAATTCAACCCAACCAACCCACTATCCAGACCACACACATACTGGCAGGTGCCTTTCTGTCTAGCCACCCCTGTCCCTGTCCTGGTTTTCATGCTCTCCAGCAGGAGTGGTAACCCTGAGGGAGGTGCCCACTATCTCCCTACTAGGCCACTCCCACTCCCAGGTTATGCACTCAAATCTAGCACATCATCTTAGAAGTCGAAACATCTTTGGTCACTGCAGCAGATCTCAGGTTACTCCAAAACTACACCTTTAAACCTTTATCTAAAATCTAAACCTTTATCTCAAAGTGATATTTTATTGCTGACATGCATTAGTTTTCTTCTGCCAAATAAGGAGACTGTTGAGAAGATTGAAGTCCCATGCTTATTTTGCTTCCATTTCATACGATTTTACTCCACCATACCAGTTCTTACAATGCAAAATCGGAAAGAAAAACGCATGAGACTAAACAAGCTCAGGCTAGGCAAGAAGAGCTGTGAAGTTCTGAACTATCTGCTACAGGTTTTGCAGAGTAAAGTCCTATTGATGGTGTTGAATAGGAAGCAGAGAAAGACCTGAGGTGCAGTAAACCATGAGGTTCAAAATGATACAAGGCTTTCTGAGTCATCTGTTTGACAGTTGTATAACATAAAACAAGTTTGTTTTGTTTTGTTTTTTTGCTTAACCATTTTTGCCTCGGCTTTTTGAGTGTTAATAATAGTATACACCTTACTGGGTTTGCTTGGATTAACATTTCCCATGTAAGTGCCTGCGGTAGTCCCTTCAGCAAGGTGGGTGTCCTGAAATGTTGTTTCTGTAACACTACTTACATTGCAGTGTCAATCTATTTGCAGGTCTGATTCTGCCCCCAATGAACCCTTAAAAGCCAGGAATTGTACTTTATTCGCATTAAAACACAGCATCTCTCCTTTAAATGAATGCACCAAGATGCACAATCATTAAACCTGGAAGGGGAAGAAGGATTCATTCATCCCTGTAGCACTTGAGAATCATTGTTAGAGGATTGAAGGAAAGTATGATTAAAAAGAGCAGGAGTCTGAACAGAGTATTACTACTTTCTGCCACGAATTTTAAAGCTGGATCTGGTTATTCATGCATGCACTGTAGACAATAATTTCTTCAGTAGCCCTTTCCCAACATTGCTAATTAACCTTGAGAGGGACTTAGCCAAACTTGCGAAGACAGTGAAGAATTTGGACAAGGACTTGATGAGGAACACTGTTCTCTAACCACAGCTGAGAAGCTGAATATTCCACAGCATCTCCAGCGTCTCCTCCCGTGACTCCCGATGCACAGGGCTGCTGGCACCTACCCTCACTCAGAAGCACTGTCAAAGTCATAACTTTACAATTCTAAAAGCCTTAGGGGAGATAATGCAATAAACACTATATTTTCACAATATTCTGTGTCTAGGCTATCTTCTATGTGACATATTCTGTTTTTTCTTTTGGTTGAGAAAGGTATGGGGGAGAATTTTAAACAACATCTAAGCACCAATTGAGAGCTAACTTGGCTGGTTCACTTCCTTTAAAACTCAGCCTAAAAGAACAACAGAAACCCTCATCACCTCCTGGGAGCTAATTAGTGAGGAACTTCCATGTGAAAAAAGTCATCTCCAAACACCACAAGTATTCATTTAAAACCATAATTTATCTCTCACATTTTAATTTACCAAATAGTTCTAAAAATGTGCCAAGTTTGTGGTTGTTGGAAATTAGCATGGCTTAATATTTTCTGAACCGAGCTTTCAAATGCAGTTTGTGAAAATTTCAGCCATTTTTCAGAGTGATGGTATTAGACAATGACTGCTCTTCCTTTGCTTGCCATCATTCGCTTCTGAAAGAAAACAGAATCCACAGATTCCAAATCATGGGACAGGCTACTGTCATTTGTATGCATAATCTACCTTTGCATTGTTTCCGCCTTATGAATTAATCAGCCTCTTATAAAAAAATACTGGATAACAAAGGTGTAATAAAGTCCCTGAACCTCAACTTTGACCCATTAAAATAGCCTTAACATAAATTCAATGGCCCTTTTTGTTATTCACATTATTAAACATTCCTTGGTCTTTAAAATGCAGTAGTACTGAAGGTAGCAATCTCAAACTAAATTTCAAGGATTTTAAATCTGTTAATATAAAGTTCATGTGCATATTATTTTACATAATTTGCAAGTAAAATTAAGTACTCGGTTGGTTGGTTCCCCAGAAATTCCAAACTGGTTCACTTTTCAAGCGTTAACATGTCATATAAATAGCTTTTTTGAGAAAAACATCAGAAGATTGTGATTAATTTAATCATGGGCATTTACTATCAAAAAAAAAAAAAAGCAATTGATGACTCCTAAAGCTCAATGAATTGCTGTGTTAGCTTGAGCAAATGCAAAAGCATCTCAAAACCTTTTGTCATAAAATCTAGATATTTCCATTAAGGATTCATATAAGATGATTATATGCATTAGTAATAATGAGCATAATTGGAAGGGAAAAGCATTTTTGCTTCATAATCAAGACATATGCTGTTGCTACTCTCTTTGTTTTGTTTCTAATATCTAATGCTTAAATTATGTATCTCCTTCACCTATCAGGGAATGGTTATAAAGCCATTTCAGAATGTGAGTTTTCCTCTCCAGGTTCTAAACTCTAGATATTTCCTTTTTCTGCTTAAAAAAAAAAAAACATGGAATGTTTGAGTGATGCCAGGGGTCTTCCTCCATGTCAGATCCCACAGTTTCATATATTGGCCAGAAACATGGCTGGAAATAATTAAGATCCTCGAAACCATTTTTCTGGGTACTCAGACTTCTGCCACTCAAACTTTTAATTATAAGCTGACATCTAATAAGGCAGGATGTCAGACAGCTCCTGCAATGACACTTGCCTTGCAGTTTCACTGTGGACCTTGCTGTATCACAAGCCTGCCTCGCCGATCATTCTTAATTAAAAAAAAGGCAAGCCCTCCCAGAGCAAGAATTATAATGAAAGTTGGATTTTCAGTGAAGCAGCTGTGTAAACGGGTTCTAAAATTAGGCTAGTCATTTCCAAGCTGTGTTTCACAGCTTCCATGTGTCTTCTTCAGCCCATGTCAGGATAAGAAAATGAACTTTCTAAAGAACATCCCAGTCATTTTGAGTTCACTCCATTTTCATGGTCTTACAGCTAACTCAAACCTCCCAGCCCTAAGCAGTCTAGGCACAGGGAAACATGATCAAAAGGTGCCATTTGAGAGAAGTGTTTACTTTAATTTAGCTGGTGTTGACAGAGCAATGGGTACTGTAATAAAACCACCTGGTGTCTTGCCCGGGGGATGTATAATCTAAACAAGACAAGCAAGAATATAATGAACAACTTCGGCTGACAGGCAGTAGCTACCTCCTGGTTTCAGAGCTCCTGAGAAATTCTTTTTAATTCACTAAAGAGGGACTTGTTCAGATTCATATATATGTATATATATGCATGTGTACACACACACACACACACGCGCGCGCGCACACACACACACACATTACCAGTGTTATCATTCCTCTCTCAATCATCAGAAGGAACAACAGAACAAAAACAGCAACATGTATTTTGATCTTGTCTAATCCAAGGTCCTGTACTGCTATCCGAGAAGATTCAGGCCAAGGGAAGAGACAAGAGGGAAAGCACAAGTGAGGGAGGACTGCAACAGAAGAGAAGAAAGGAGAATGGAAGTGGCTCTGCATAGAACAATAACAAAGCTTTAAGTGTCTTACAGCATTGAAATCCACAGATAACTACTAATACATGATCACTTTGCAGCAAGCACTTGCCTTTCTCATTGCTGAGTAGTAATAATCTCAAAAGAATCACACTTTATTTACAGAAACTGGTTTTCTTTCGCTTGGGACCCAAGATTATTATGTCATGTTTGACCTGGGAGGGAGGGTCAGAGATCAATACAGTGGAAAGAAAAGGTCATGACAAAATAACACACTTGCCAGTGCTGAATCCATACCAAAATCTTGGACTGAGTAGCTCAGTCCACCTGCCAAGGTAAGCACTATCCCCCTGGACTCCAAAGAATATAAATGGTGCCTGACTAGAACCAACAAAATGGAATGTAACATGACTATTTGTACACTCCTGTTGTAACCTTCTGACAAGTGTTTTAAATGATATTTCATATTGCTAAGTAATAAGCACCTCAAACACTCTGGGTGCTTAACTTATTCTCCAAATCTACTAGGAAGCAAATTAAACTGAAGCATCAAGACCCTTGATCTTTTCACCTTCCCTATGAAAGCAGGGAATTATAGAATCTTCCATGGAAGAAAGGAAAATCAAGTTGGAATCAAGAAAACTTTCTCTAATAGATCTCAGAAGACAGAAACTTTAATCCCCAAATTTTCAATCATTTTTCATGATTTATTTATCATTCTAAAATAAAAAAAAAATACTTTGGCATTTACTACATTCATAGCCTCATATTCTTTCTACCTGAGCATCTTCAAAATGGCAGATCATCCAGACTTCAGTGAACTTGGATATCAACTTCACGGTGATATTGAGCCCTTGGAATGTGTTTTTATCAGCCTGTCATTTGAGATGCATATAGTTAGGATGGCCTTGGGCAGAGTTATTACCAGCATCACTTTTCAAAAAGGTCTGGGTGGGCTTGTATTCTGCCATAGTGGGCAAAGTCATCACTTGAGTTGCCAGCAACCTGTATGGGCATCAACTCTAGTTCCAGGTGCTTCTGGGAAGGCAGTGGAGGATGGCCCAAGTGTTTGGGCACCCACATGAAAGACCTATAGAAAACTCATGGCTCTTGACTTTGGTCTGCCCAGCCCTGGCTGTTGCAGCCATTGGGAATAAATCAGCAGAAGGAAGATCTCTTTCACTCTGTTTTAAGTAAATAAAGTAAATCTTTAATGAGTTTGAATGATAAATCAAGTAATCATTCTTAGTGTGATATGTTAAAACAGAAAGTATGGGGCAAAGGTGTAGCTTTAAACCAAGAATTGTCATTTACTATCTATCTGGGAATAATTTGGGGAAGTTGTTGAACTTCTGTGATGATGATCAATTCCACGTCAACTTGACTAGGCCATAAAATGCCCAGGTAATTGATGAAACAATGTGTGTCTGTCACACAGTCTTCAGACTGTCTGGCTATATTTCAAAGAGCATCAGAATTATTCTAGTGAATAAAGCAGATGCACTCATTCCAGTGAGGCTGGGTGTCATTCAACCCTGTGAATAGATCAAAGTTTAGGCTTGGACATGAATCACCCACCTTCAGTGTTCCTGGTTCTCAAGCCTTCAGACGGGGGATGCAGTCCACATCATCAATTCTGTGGCTTCCATGCATTCAACCCACATCACTCAATTTCCTGGGACCCCAGTTTGCATGTAGCAGATCAGGAGACTCTCAGCTTACTGAATCCCATGAACCACTATCTTATAATAACATTTAATGCCACTTTCTACTATACATATATACAATAAGTAAAAATGATTTTAGATAGATAGACGATAGGAAATTCTGTTTCTCTCAAGACCCCTAGCAATACAATTTCCTTGTACCTAGTTTCCTCATGTGTCAAACAAGGACAGGATTCCATGAGAATTAAATGAGTCTACAAATGGAAAACAACCAGAGCAGCCTGGAATAGAAGACACACTCCAGCCTAAAGGCTTTGTTGCTGTTACCATCTTATTACCATCAACCATGCTTAACTTGTTTTTAGATTCAACTCCCTTAGTGCATACTTAGAAAATCACTACTTTTGTGAAACTTACTTCTAATCATTATTAAGAACAGCAAACATGCCTGTAGATGATTATTCTATGCAAAATCACTTTGGAAGTTACCTAATCCCAGGTAATTGCTTCAGAAGAATAAAGTCAGATTAGTGACTCAGAAAGAAATAGAATGAACTCAAATCCATCAAAATGAATTCTTTCTAAGTGGAGCTGACTTTTTGAGATGCTAAGCTCTCTAATACAGAAAGTATTCAGGAAGAGACTAGCAGACCAACCAACCACCCAAGGATCTGGTACCAGAGTTCTGCATTAGGTAGGTGATCTGACTAATAGCTTCCAAGGTCATAACTAATATGAACAGCTTGGGTTCTACTGCTCTCAGGTAGAACATCATACATGAGGGTACTTCAAACACTTCATGGAAAATGAAATTTGCATGCAAAAATTTTTGACATTCATATTACAAAGGGTTTTCAAAAACTTTATGTAAAATGTGCATTTTTTAAAACTACACAGGAATTTAAAAGTGTTTTGTATCAAAATAAACTTATATTTTAATTTTATGTCTAAGAAGAGTTCAAAGCACTCTTTTACTACTAACCACATTCTCAGCTCTCCTTGCTGTCACATTTAGCATTATGGGTGAGCATTCCCTGCCCTGAAGGACAAAGCCTTTCCATTCACACCCTCTCCCTGGGAGGAAATAAGGCTTTACAAGTAGAGAGTCAATATTCACACTCAAGCTTAGAAAAATATAAAGATTATCCAGATTTACAAATAACATAGCAAATTGGAAATGTTCAAGGGATTCAAAAACTTTCTAGCAAGGAAAAGTTCTAAATATTTAATGCTTTTTGCAGTCTTTTAGGGCAAGATTAATATTATTCAAATGCAGTTTGTTTATATTAAAGTATTTAAATGCTGTGCTTTTAATATAAAATACATATTCTCACTTCTTCCTTGATGCAAAATCGCACTGGGAATTTTGTGATCATGAGTAATTTGTTCAATGCAAATCGCATTTTAAATATTCATATACCATATTTGCATTCTTTAAATCAAGATTTTCAAAAGGGAGAGGGAAGAGCATAGAAGAAATAAGTCCTGGGCCCAGCGGCGTGGCCTAGCAGCTAAAGTCCTCACCTTGAACGCCCCGGGATCCCATATGGGTGCCGGTTCTAATCCCGGCAGCTCCACTTCCCATCCAGCTCCCTGCTTGTGGCCTGGGAAAGCAGTCCAGGACAGCTCAAAGCCTTGGGACCCTGCACCCACATGGAAAACCTGGAGGAAGTTCCTGGCTCCTGGCTTTGGATTGGCGTAGCACTGGCCATTGCTGCCATTTGGGGAGTGAATCATCAGACAGAAGATCTTCCTCTCTATCCCTTCTCCTCTCTGTATATCTGACTATCCAATAAAAATAAATAAATCTAAAGGAAGGAAGGAAGGAAGGAAAGAAGGAAAGAAGAAAAGAAGGAAGGAATTGCCAAAATATGTTCTATGAAGGACACCAAGAAAAATAACATGCATATGGGACAAATTCCTGCATCTATTGGCAGGACATCCAGAGAAATCTGTGATCTTAAATGTCAAATTCACACCAGGTGATACATGAGAATCTTAAAGCCATGTAGGACATTGGGAGGCCACTAATCCCACCCCTTCATTGCATAAATAAGAAATAGGTGTTGAAAAAGTCAAGTGATCAGCATTTGGATGAATCAAGAGGAGATTGATGCTAGTTACATTCTGCAATGCTTGTCCAAACAACTGAGACGCCTCTTGCCCTAAGTCTCCTCATTCTTCACTCAGCCTGGCTCCTTCTGATGACTCATTAACTAACTGCAGTGGAATTCAAAAGCAGAAAATTAAAAATCAATAAGAACTCTAATTGTCTAACGAATAAATGATAATGCCCAATGTTGGCTGGGTTGCTCTGAAATAAATTTTCACATTACAGGAAGCAGTTGGATTGGTATAACTTTCTGGAAAGCAGTCTGGAAATTTTCATCAAAAATTTTAAATGGATTCATGCTCTTCTTTCCAATAATTCCAAATATAAGTAAGTATAAAAATCTTGAAATTGAAAAATAGATAATTCTGTGCACACAAAAATTTATAGTAGAAGTATCCAATATAGACAAAAGTCAGAAATGACTTGAGTTTACAACAATGAAGAAATGCTTAAGATAAGTATGATTTATTTTCCGCATTAGGATATCACACTGTAATTAAAAATTAAAGTTCTGTGGAGATTCTGTGGGAACAACAAAATTTAACAATGTGTTGATATTTTTAAGCCTGACAGAATCCATAATATGGAATTAAAACTACATACCATTGACCCTATATTAACTTGAGCAGTTAATTACAATTAGCAATGACCAAAAAACATACCTTGAGGGAATACTATTTTTATGTCTAGTTTCTTCTAAGAAATTGGTGTGGCTGTTAAGTTAGTGGTTGTCTAACTTCATTGCGCAACTGTCACTTACGGAATTTGTCAAAAATTCATATCTTGCATTGGGTTCAACCTCAGTACTTAGGCGGACGAACCTCCTAGCAGCGTGGTGGCTGCTGGGGTGACTTAGGCCAGAGCAGAATCAATGCTTGAGGTCCTAGTCCCAGCCACCACTGCCAAGCAGTGGGGAAATCCTGGGTTTGCCAGGGTCTGAGTCTTCTCCCTTCACAGTATTATTACTAAAGGGATTTTGGCAGCTTGAATCCCTGGCTCTGTACACTGCTGCCATTCTTGGTGGGATGGGACCAGGTGAGTTCAACTTTGGTGCTTGAGTGGGTGGACATCCCAGCAGCATGGCAGCTACTGGGGGGATCTGAACCAGGGCAGATTTAATATTTGGGGCCCCAGCCCAGCCAACACTGTCAAGCAGTGGGCGAATCCTGGGCTTATGGGTAGCCAGACAGTCAACAGCACCAGGCTTCACGTGCTAGTTGCATAGCAGCAAGCTCTCTGGTCTTGAGGGTGTTGAATTACTGCCTAGGGACATCCATGAATAAGGCCACTGTACACATAGGTGAGGAATGAATCCTGAGGGACTCCCAGGACAGGGTCACTGTACTTACAGGTAAGTGAGGGGACTTAGACTTGGTGGTTTGGAGGGGAGAGAGCAGAAGATCTGTTTGGGTCAGACTGATTCACCAGTCCACATGGAAGTCCTAAGTAGGGCTTGTTTTCATGGAACATTGCAGACCACCACATGCCAGTCCACATGAAAGCTAGGGCTGGGGGCATGTCTAGCAGGGACAGACCCTAGTACCAACTGAATGTTGAAACAGGGGACAGGTTACATTAGGCAGGGCCAGGACACTAACCATCATGTGAGAGAACCAGGTCTGGGGGTAGATTCTCTGGGAGATATGTGGGGCAAACTCTGTGGAAATACAAGTCCCACTGGGTAGCTCAAGATCTGGGGTGGGGATGGGCTGACTGGAATGCTAGGTGTGATCGTGGAACCTGCCATCACTCATGGGTACATAAACTGAGAGTAGTTCGGGCAGAAGCCACATGTGCATCCTAAAATAGGGTGTGGGGCATGCCAGGCCACAACATTCAATAGCTCATACAGGCTATGCCAAGCAGGGACCTAGCACCTGCTGGCATGCATGAGATCTGGGTAAGGAAGTGGGTGAAGTAGGGAAATGTGGATAACCCCCCTAGTGGACCATAGCTCCTAATGGTGAGTATGTGGTCTAGGCCTGGGGGTCAGGCAAGCTGGACAAGGTAGCTCCAACTTATGGCAAATATGTGGGATACTTTAGGAAAGGGATGGACCAGGAAGGGCCAAGCAAACCTTAACTCACCGGCAAGTCCAGAAACCAGGTAGGAGTGCAGGTCATGCTAGGCTAGGCTGTCACATCCACTGGTTTGCATGATCCAGGGATGGGATGGGAGCAGACTGAGCAGGGCCAGGTTCCAGCACCTGCCACTGAGAGCTGGGACTGGGGGCAGGCCAGGCTGCACCATCCAAAAGCAAAGGCTAAGACAGAGGAGGGGCTATGCCAAGTTAGGTCAGAGCAACCACTGGCACATGCAAGACCTATGGCTGTCAACAGGCCTGATTGGGGAGCAAAGGAGACACCCGGGCTGGGTTGTGGTTCCCACTGGTGAGTGTGAAGGCCAGAGTAGAGGCTGCTATCTAGTCTGGGCGTGGCTGTAGGGTCCTTCAGCCAAGTGTGGACTGGGTCTGTGATGCACCAGGGTGGGCCAGACTTCAATACCCACTGGTGCTTGTGAGAACCAGGGTAGGTGTATGACAGGCTAGGTTAGGTCTCTGCACCTGCTGAGCCATGTGTGATCTGTGTCTGGGTATGGACCAAGCTTGGTTGGGCTGAAGCACCCAACAATAAAAACCAGAATGGGTGAAAGTCAGTCAGGAAAGACCACTGTTCCTGCTAGGATAGGATGTGGACTAAGTAGGGCTTGCCCATGGACCCACCGGTGGGTGCAAGATCTGGCAATGAGAAAGATTCTGATGGAGGAGCATGGGTAACTCCTGTCAGGACACAGTCCCTGCGGGTGAACACAAGTACCAAAATAGGGAGCAGTCATGATCAGGACAGGGAATGGTACCCCTGACATTCATTTGGCACAGGCTGGAGGAGAATCAGTTTGGCCCAGCTCATATCACTTGCTGGCGAATCTAAGTGCCAGAATGGAATGTGGGTCAGGCCAGGTTGGGTTGCAACATAAGTCAGTTCACATGAGGGTCAGGACTGGGGATGTGTCAGGCTGGACTAGGCTGTAGCCCCCACCAGTGTGAGTTGGAATTGGGGATGGGCCAGAACCAGCCAGGCTATAGCATCAACTGACAAATGTCGAGGTAAGACAGGCCATGACAAACTGGGCTGCAGCACCCAATCTGCAGCACACATGAGATCCAGGGGGAAAGGGGGCAAAGCCTATAAGGGGGTGCTGCAGAGGGCTCCCCTGCTGGACCACCACTCCCACTGGAGAGCATGAGTTGGGATGGGGCAGACCAGTTCAGGCAGGACTACAACACCTGTTGACCTTATGTGAGCTGGATCAAGGAAAGTCAGGCTAGGTTGACTGTTCCTACTGTTGCATGCATAAGTCATAGTGGGTATGGGTTTGTTGGGCTTTGCTGTAGCATCAGCTGGCAGATACTGGCAAGGTGGGGGACGGTGCTAATTCTGTCAAGTTAAACTGCAGAATCACCTGCAGAGTGCATAATCTGAGAGCGAAAGTAGACCCACTAAGGAAACAACTGGCAACTCCCTCTTGGGTTGCCATTCTGACTGGTGAGCATGAGAACCAGGACTGGGGCCGGCATGGCTAGAAGCAGAGTGACGCCTGCCAGCAGGTGTGTGGGCTGGAAAGTAGGGCTGGTTGGGTTGAACTAGGCTTCAATGCCCACTGACATTTATGAGAGCTGAATGGGATCTGGAGCAGACTTAACCAGTCTGCTGTATATACTTGCAAGCACTGGAACCCAAGGCAGAGGGTATACCTGGTGGGGGCTATTGCAGGTCACTCTAAGCTGCAGCTCCCACTGGCTTACATGAAGGCCAAGTGTATTGTGGGCAGGATTGGGTTGGCCTATAACACCCATTGTTCATCTTGACAATGAACACAAATATGTTTATATTGTACAATAATGTCAAGAACATTACCCAGTACAATTCTTGCATATTTGCACCAAGGACCCTAAACGTAATTCTCCAAAACAGATCTTGTTCACAAAAAGCAAGCAATCAGGATCAAGTGAAAATGTATATGTGGGGAAATATATAACAAGCCATGGCATATTTCCCCAATGAACTATCATACAGCCATGAACATACATACATACACCATAACTAAGACACATGTGAATAAATCCTTTAAAATGTAATATTGAGTAGAAGAGAAATGCAAAGATATAACAACACGGAAAACATATTGTTCAGAAATACATATATTTTTATACTCAAAATGAAAACCAAAGAAATGATACACAGCTTTCAAAAATGCAGTTACCATCTGCAGGGCAAGAAAGACTGGGATAAAAAGGAGCACATGGCACTTGAACAGCATGGGGGGAGGTTCTTAGGCAGGGTGTGGATTCATGAATGTCAGCTTAGCTATTTGGCTTTCCAATTTACATTTTTCTATTTTGAAGCATTAATATACCATTTGCATACACAGGCTTCCTACAAGTAGATACTATTATATATAGCAAAATATATAAGATGTAACCCTGGTGAATTATCAGCTTTCACAAATGGGTCACTGGTGCAAATCTGAGGTCTTCTTTCACCAATGTAAACATTACAGAGTTCTCAAATAAAGTCTGCAGTGATTACAGACAACATATCAAGAAACAGCTCCTGCTTGGGGAAACGCGTGGGTATGTTCATGCCAATTCACATATACATTTTCAAATTTAGACAAGTAAATCTACCTGAGGGGATTTGATTCTCAGAGAAACTAAAGAAACTGTTTCATTTCTCATGAAATTAAAAAAAATTATTTAAAAAAATTTAAATTGGCCTGATATTTGGAAGGCCAAGCCAATTGTTAAGCATTTGGCTCTAAATCATGCCTCAAATGCTGTAGAAATAGAAGGAAGCCTGAAGCAATAGAAGTTCTCAGCTGTAAGTTAAAACCAGTATCAATGCTCTCTCAATGTGTCTTAGTAATTAGGAGCTGGCAAGGCCCCCTTCAAGTCTGCTGCTTACCATCTGTGATATCTTCTGTCAGCCAATCTAACTCCTTCATAAGAAAATGACTATTCTACTAAATAGAGTTTGAACTACTGATTATTGAATTAAGCACCACTGCTACAAGTGGAAATCACATTTCTTGGTTCTTGGCTTCTGTGAAGAAAGTGACCGGAGAGGTGTATAAAAGAGATGACTAACCTGATGGTAAACAGACAAAACTGAGTCTCTGCCATGTTTGACTTGTGCAGGGAAAAAGTGCTTGCAAGTGATACACAGGCCTCTTCAAAACTGGTTTTATGTGCACACTTTCATAATAAAAATTTAAAAATCTAAAAAGCATTTAGTCATCAATACAGAAATTTGCAAAATTACAAATATTTTTGCTAATTATTAAGATAAGTTAAGATATAAAAATGGAAATATAGATACTAATGATCACACCAACAGTCCTTACAAAGTTAGTATAGTAAGTGCAAACTTGGAAATCACTATGTGTGCTGAAAATAGGGAATCTTTGAGCTCAATTGGAAGCTCAATGGACTGAAGCCAGTTGCCTGTGTCTTCAACTGTGAAGGCAAATAAGGAAATTAAAGAACATGCATAAAATTCTGGCACTGTATAATGAAAGTCTACAGTGTATAATCATGCCAACAAAGATGAATGAAAACAGACTTTCTATATATTTTAGCTCTCTTATCAAATGACAGCAGTAGTGGTTGTAACAGTACCTAACATTATCACATGCCACGTGTGAGGTGCCTTTCTGGCTGAGCCCTCTCAGTTTCTTTCTCTTCCAAGTGATCTTTCACTGCTGGAGCTCAAATAAGATCTGCTCTTTCTTCACAGGATCACATCCATTCCTGAGGCTTTACATACTATCTACATAGTAATGATTCCCAAACGTCTATCATCACTATCAATATATCCACTGAGCTCTAAATCTTGGATTCAAATGCCTACTTGCTATTTTCACATGCATATTTAATAACTAATATATATCATATATATTTCACACTTATGACTAAAATGGAACTCTTGCTTTCTGTATACTGTGCCTATAGACCTTTCCTCACATATGAATAACTAGCAGTTGCTCAAGCCAAGGTGTTAGAATTATAATTTATTTATTCCTTTCAATCCTGTGAAGCATTCTGCAAGCCATGAGTAAACTTGTGGGCTCTTACCTCTAAAATACATGCAGACTTACCCATCTGACTCCATCTCCATTACAACTATCATGTACAAGACACCATCTTTTCTCACTTGGGTCTGTTAGAGCGGGCTTTAAACTGATCTTCCTACCTCATTCTTCTTCTTACTCATGTCAGAATAACGCAAGTATGACCACTGATAACATTGACACCAGCAAGTTTCATGAGTTTATATGAACAAGACAAAATAGTAAGGACTTAACTATAAAGGGTAGTATCTGAGGTGTTCATGTTCATATACTCGGTGCAATGAGGATACTGGGAACACTGAATGTTCACTTACTTTTCTTCTCATATACAAAGTGTCAGGCTGCCTAAAACCTTTTTGGTGTATATTCTTTTTTTCCAGGTTACTTTTAATATTAATAAGATTTCACATGGTGGCTGGGGGGTGGGGAATAGGAGGAAAGCAAGCCAAATACCAGGAAATAGGAATGTATTTAACATTTCTCTTAGCCCTTCACCCAGCCAAGGACAGTCATAACCACAGATTAACCACCCTTGAAATATCTAGTGACACAAGTGAGAAAGGAGTTGCATTCTTCCTATGCTCTATAAGGCAGAACTTGGATCAGAAATAGTGTCAAGCATCCTCCCTAAACAGAATGGATCCTTTTAGCTGAAGAACAAGAAAGCCATCTTATGTTACATTCCTTTTCCAGTGAAAACCTCCCAACCATTGCTGCACCTCAATGATTCTGATAGATATTGTGAATAAAAATTACCACAAATCACCAACCATGGTCCTTTTTGGTAGTACTGGTAAGCCATTTCTTGGCAGTTCAACACAGGAGCCTTCGGTTTTGGAGAACTCTAATGGCCTGAAACCATTCTAAAATTAATTAATAGAATATTTTTGGAGACATGCAGCCGAGACAGCATGGGAGCATCTTCAGAGACGGAGGCAAGGAAGCGTGACTGGCAGAAACAGTAACTCAGAGTTACTGCGGTCCAGCTCCTGTTCTCAAAATGCTCGCTGACCTCCCTTGCAAAGCAATGAGCTTTCACTCATTTCTTCCCTGTCAAGTCCTGTTGCCTGCCTGCGGTATGAGAGAGAACCTAGAGTGGCTGTTTCACACTGATGACCTAATATCACTGGCACATAGAGACAACTCGTTCAACTGGAATCTCACGGAAATGCTTTCCAGCATCCTGAACCAAATGGAGGGCAAACTCCACTGCTGAAGCAGCCCTTGAGACCTCTATAAACAAAAATCCTCCCTTATTTTTTTCCCATCTGAAAATAATCAGACAGGGAAGGGAAGCAGAGGCCATTATGTGGACAACCTGGCTGGATACCAATTATAAATATTTTTTTAATTATAGATAAGTTTAAGCGTAAATGTTTTAAAAGTCTAAAAAAATAATATCAAATAAAATTTATCATTTTAGGTAAAGACTGGAGAAAATTATATACTAAAGCTTAAATGTGATAATGGAGGCGAAGTCTTTAGCTAGCTTACAAAAATTAGCAACCTCTACCTCCCCAAAGCTAAACCTGACAAGTAAATGGCTAAAAGTGATTCAGAATCTCTAGATATAAGGAGTTAGGCTCAAAATAAGTGGCACAGTATGAATAGAGAATACTTCATGCAATTAACTTTAAACAGTATACTACATTTTTCAGAGACAGTATGCAGGAAGACAGCTCATCCCTCTAAGCCTTGAAAATTCTGCTGCCTAAAGCTAGACAACTGGAATAATATATCTTTCAATATTATTGCCTCAGTCTGCATAAGCAAATTCTGGTGTCTACTAATATTTACCTTCAGTTCTACATCACACAATCATCATCTCTTTAGAGCACATTTTAATCTACAAGTAAGCATGGGAATTCAAGTCAAAATTCAACAGAGAGTGGTGCTATCATATCCTAAAGCTAAGCTTCAGTGATAATTGGATGAACAGATCTGGCTTAGGATCTGTTCACATGTGCCCCAGGCCTAGGTAAGCCTGTTCTATCCCACAATTCTACCCAGTTGCTGGCAGAAGTTTATGATCCCTCATAAGTTATTTCTCAAAACACCCTAATGTTGAAGAGGCAAGGAAAAGAGTGACAGATAAAAATGAGTATTCACAGTGACACCTATTACTATCTATTAACTTATTTTCAACACTGACATTCCAGCTAACCTTCTTCCCCACTGTAACTCTGAACTGTACTCAGAGAAAATAATGGCCTCCACATAGTTAATGGAAGAAGGCAAGTTTGTGTTCATAATGCTTGACTGTTCACAGTTCTTAATTCATCGTTGGCCACACCCAATTGTCCCTCCCCTTAGCCAGCATGAGTCCATGCCCTTCTGAAATTTCCACCATATCTTTCCTCTATTTTGGTGGCTTCTTCTATTCCACTTCTCTTGAATATTCTCTCTTCTTCTCAATCTCGTTCTTGTTTTGTCCTTGGTGATCTCACCCTACTCCCATGCTACATCTGTGAGATTTGTCATGTAATGAAAGAGAAATCTGCTATTGATTTTTCTCTGTAATTTATCACAATAAGCCCTTTGTGTTAGAGGAAAAAGAAAAATTGCAACTCAAACCCACCCCCCATCTTCCTCTGCATCTCACCTTGACCTATTGATAGGAAAGACTATGTTCTCTTCTTTTAGTATTTGAACTTTAAACTCAGAGGCTGTGTGGGTTCCTGTAGACAAGCACAACCTAGGAGTAAGGGAACTGATACGAAAAGGAATATGGAGAAGAGAGAGGCAGCTGAAGGGAGAGAGCTGAGCTGAGTAGAATGATTAACTATGATTGATGAATATGAGACATAGCAGATGATGAATTTGAGAGGAAAAACATCTTTGTCTACTCAAAACCCCATTGCTAAATCTAGCCACCCACCTCAGATGTTTTCTAAGAAACAGTCTGATCCTATTAATAAATTAAATAGTGCCTGAAATGAGTTCAAGAGATATTATTCTGATATACTTGTACAGGTTCATAAATAAGGACTAATGAGTATTCATTATCACATGCACTCTAGTAGCATAAAGAATTAATTAATCTTCAGATGGTAAGCATTTCACTTCTTGTTCAGTAATAGGATTGTATCCACTGTCTTTATTATGAAAAAGTGATATTGATATAAAAGTAATTTAGCAAATTAATACAAATGAAATTCTTCATTTTTTTCCTCTTTGTAACAAGCCTTAGAAATCCTTAAAGGGTTGAGGCGTAAGAATGGTATAGTCAACACTCAACTCATCCTTTGTTTACGGAACAAAGACTCAGCTCAACACAAAATAGTGAGTTTGCAATTCTTCACTGTTATCTTTCCTTGAATTCTAATGACCCACAGATGAAATACAATATAAAAATTGGAAAGGCTACTTGATAAAGTATCAGTAACATTATTATATAATATTTGGCTATCAAGCTGAAATACCTCATCCTTCTAGAAAGAAAGCCAGAAAATAGTTAAATGTAGGAAACTCTAGTTTGAAGGGCAATAGTTTCTTCTGATTTTTTAAATTTCAATTGTGTTGATCGCAAAGTGTCCTTTTTATGTCTAATTTGATATTTGTCTTTTCTCTCTTTTATTACTTTGTTAGTCTGGCAAAGGGGTTTGTTTATTTTGTATATTTTCTCAATCTCTTATTTTTGTTTTTTCTCGCTCTCTTATTTTCAGTTTCATTTATTTCTGCTTAGATCTTTATTGTTTCCTGCATTTTGCTAAGTTTGGGTTTGGTTTTGAGACTGAACCTTTACAATGTAAACACAGGGCCCAGCCTCTTGTCTAGATCCATTAGCCCAATAAGTCCTGGCCTATCCTTACTTCAAAAAGAATTCATTAAACTGAGAAAGAGGCACAGTTGACATACAATATTCTAATTATCAAGGATTTATTTGCATCCCCAATAGACAAGAATCTTGATGGCCAGAATCATCTTGGAGAGGTTTGTGTAAGGAAATTCCACATCCAGGTAGAATTTAATAGCCACCTACATATAACCCCTAGACCAATGAATTCCTCAGCCATCATAAACATTTCCCAAAGTGCATAACATCATGGACCAGCCAAACACCACAAGCACTGCTGACCAACTAAGAATTTGGGCATGAGCTGATCGCCTCTTGGGGAACCCGATTTGTGGCCTAACACATTGTGTACCCTAAAAAACATTCCAGGAGCTGATGAGAACAATGTGTATTGTGTAGCTGCTGAGTAGAATGGCCCATAAATGTCTGTTAGGTCCATTTGCTCAATGGTATGTTTCAACTCCAATGCATGATTCTTGATTGTCAACCTGGTTGATCTGTTTATGTTGACAACCGGGGTACTGAAGTGCCCACACTGCTACTGCATTTAGAGTCTATGTCTCTGCTTAAGCCCATTAGTATTTGCTGTAAATATCTGGGTAGTCTGTGTTGGTTGCATATTTACTTATTGTTGTTACATCTTTCTGAATTGATCTTTTTATCAATATATAGTATCAAGTGTGTTATCATACCTGTTCTTGAACTAGAAAAAAAAAGGATTTAGCTCCAAGAAAAAAATGCATATCACCTGAAGATTAATTCTTCCTATAAAACTTAGTTCCATTACTCAGCTCATCATTCACACATCAAGACAACCTACAGTCACCAAAATCAGGCTTCTACTAACTTTTCACATCTTAAAATCTGATATTTCCTCAGTACCCACAATGATACTTCTTCCTATTCCATCTGCTCCCCAGCAAATAGTAATAATATGTGAATAATCCCATAACTAGCAGCAGTCACAATTATCAAAACCTTCACTCAGGTGAAGATATTTATAAAATTATCACTGGTTTTGGTGTTCCCACCACACTGCTTTTGGTGTTCATAAGCAGGAATAACTCCTCTCATAAAAGTACCTGCCACAAGTAGCCTAAGCCTGACTTTCAGAGAATGTGAGGGCCACACTTCACTATGCTATATAAATGAGCCAAAGACAGCCACTGTGGATTGACTATGAATTTTCAGTGTAATGTGAGATCCTGCCAGCTCCATACTCAAATTTTCACTCATTTCAATCATTTTAAAAATAATATAAACAAGCATATTTTTGGCTATTTAGAGAATCTGCTTTGTAAATCGCTGGAAACATCACCCAACAGCTATTGACTGTTGGTAATGGATGAGCCTGTAGTGGTCAGGTTCCGAGTTGCTGCTGAGGCTCACCACTCCTGGACCCCAAACTCTTCTTCCCCTTGTGGTTGGTGGCCCCCATAAGCCTCAGGATGGTCTCATGGTATTAAGACTTCCTCTCTCTGTCACTTACACATCTGACTTTTCCCTAGATTTTAGCCTCAAATCCCTAAGGGTGCCAGGCATGCACCATTATTCTACATAATGATTTAACTCGGTGAAATAGCCCGCTGACCATAGACTATCCAAACAGCATGTCAGGCAAGATAAGGCTCCTGTCACAAAAACTTATTCTCTAAGTTGAGAGGGTTAAGAAACTTTCTGACAAGAACACTAAGTAGCCCCTCCTCCCTAGGTTTTGGAAACCTATACAGTTGCACCGGATGTTAGGAAGATGAAGTTCCTGTACTTTATTAAGTCCTGACTCTTCCTCTGGAAACCGGGGATGATAACACTTTGGACATGAGGCCATTGATGGCATGGAATAGCCTAATACTCTCCCAGTGTGTGGTGTCACATTTCACTCTATAATAAATATGCTTTATAAACATCTTTCCTCCCTAAAGATTCTAACAAACAGATGCAAAATGAGTGGGGCCTGCTTAGTGTTCGGCTTTTTCTCTTTTCCAGAGCTTAACACAATAAAAATTAAATAACTAATTCTATAATTGTTTGGGGTCTGTCTTTCCCCATGAAAGACTAACATTTATCTTGTTTCTGGACACAATATTCACAAAATTCTTGTGGAAGAAATGGTTGAGTGAAAGGTGTAGTAAAGACAACAAAAATGGTTTTGGATCTGAGAGAGAAGACACTGATCAATGCGGAATGGTGTGCACAGAGACCTTGATTTGTTTTGTGCTGCTGAAACCAAATGCACACTAGTGGTTTCCTTATAAGAAATCGGGGTTTATTTTGGCCCATGATTTTGGAGACTGCAAAGAGAGCCCTGTTGCCTCATAACAAGACACAGAGCATCACGTGATGGGAACATGTGTAACAGTGACAAGTAGCAAAAGCAGGAGGAGGCCAAACCCATGGGATAGCCTTGGTTCATAACGGCCTGTGATCTCAGGAGCCAGCCCAGGCCTGCAAGATTTTATTCATTAATGTTAAATATGCATTACTCTCGTCTCCATTTCTTTTTTTAAGCTTTATTTATTTTTATTGGAAAGTCAAATACACAGAAAGGCGAAGAGACAGAGAGAAAGATCTTTTGGGCAATGATTCACGCCCCAAGCGATCACAACAGCTGGAGCTGCACCAATCAGAAGCCAGGAGCCAGGAGCCTTTTCTGAGTCTCCCATGCAGGTGTAGGTTGCCAAGATCTTAAGCCATCCTCAACTGCTTTCCCAGGCCACAATCAGGGAGTTGGATGGGCAGTGGGACTACCCGGACATGAACCAGTGTCCATATGGGATCCCGGCTCATGCAAGGAGAAGACTTTAGCCACTAGGCTGCCATGCCAGGCCTGCATTACTCCTTTTTAAGGGTGTGCTCTATGACCTACTGACTTCCTGCTACCTCCACATTGTGATCTTGAGGGTCAAGCTTTTGAAGATAAGCCAAATCCAAAGCACAACAGAGGGCTTTATGAACGATGGAGGCTTTTCTGAGCTCTCTTTAAGGCTGGTTAGCATTTACACCTATGACAAAGGTACATGCTAAGGCATGAAGTTAGAAATGCCTACTGTGGCCAGAGAGCAAAACCTGACTAAGAACAACTTTCCAAAGGAAATGATTAATAACAAGCTTAGGAAGATAGGTCAGGACTGACACTTGAAGGCCATTCTTTCCAAAGATGCCCATCACCAAGGAATTAAGTAAAATCCAGTGAAACTTGTGGATATTTGTGAGGCCTGAGATCACACTGCCAGGGTTTGTGCTCCCCTAATTTTCTTTCTGCTCATATTGTAAAGGAGGAAACATCAGAACTCATGTCCTCAGACTAAGTCACAATGCCACAATTCACTATATTAATTGCATTAACTGAATATATTGGAAAGAAATTAATCTTAATTGCTAGATGCCTTAGTGTTTTTTTAATAGGCACTTTCTACTTTCAGAGCTTTAAAATTTACTAGGGCTTTCAACAGTCAAATCTTGAAAACAAAGATGCAAACATCAAATACATTTCCATACCTCTAAGCTGATCTCAAAATGGTTGCATCTCTGAATTCAGATGCCATCTGAGACCATAAAAGAACAGTTACTCTGAAATGTAAAAAATCCAGATCTCCTCTGAGACTTAATGACGTGGTATACCATTAAATAGTAACATAATCACTGATTCTTTCCAACCAAAGCATGAAATAGGTCCTTAAGTCAGCAGGAGGCATAATACCCAGCACATTATTTTTCAACAGGAAAAAAGGTCTATTGCTGATCTTTAGGCACACTGTCACTTCTGATGGCTGCTGCTCTGAATAGCAATAGTTTCACAATATGATTTCTAGGGAGAGTTCTACCAGAGTAGAAATATTAGTTGATTCATCGGCTAGATATGAAGTAGCTCAAGGACACAAAGGGGGAACATGTGTGAGAAAAACACAGAGAAGCGAACTGAGGCCCGAGTGAAGGAGAGCCGCACGATGTGTAAACCAAAATGATGCCTCAGTTTTCACAGGTGACATTCAACTAGGCTCCTTGTGTCACGTCAAAGGACTTGCGAGACAAGGAAAACTGATTTTGCTGTGTCATGAGTTTAAAAGTCCTTGTCTTTCTGATCCAGGCACCTTCAGTCTTGTACCAGCATGCACGTGTGAACCCCAGACAAGCTGAACCTTCAGTTTGGATCCCGTCTGGCCAATTGGATCTAAAATTAAAAGTGGAAGTAAACAGCCATTTGTGGACTAGAAGTTAAGTACAAACTCTGTTCTGCTCTCCTCTGGGTTCCCTGGAAAAGCCACACGCTGAACTTCATAGCCCCTGCCCAGAAAGATGCCCATTTCAGCTAGTGAGATAAACAGCCTTTGAAAGTATTATTTTATCACCGGGGCCTGACCAGTGAACTATGACCTACACTCAGACTGATTAATTATATTTGAGAGAGAACACATGTGGGCAAGCTCCTTTCCACCAGTTCACTCCCTAAATGCCCACATGGGGCTGAAGTTAGGAGTCAGGAACTGAATTCCAGTCTCCTCAGGTGGGTGGTAGGGACCCAGTCATTGGAGCCATCCTTCCTGCCTCCCACATGTGCATTCACAGGAAGCTGCATCAGGAGGCAAACCAGAATCAAACCCAGGCACTCTGATATGCGGTGGTGACATCTTAGCCACCAGGCTGAACTCCTACACCCTGCTGTCAGTTTTAAAGCAACTGGTCAAAACAGAGTGCATCCCTGCAAACCTGCAGCCTTCATTTGTAGAGTGGGCCAGAAGTGGAAAGCCAAGAGTGAACTTTATGAAAACAAAAGAAGCAAAAGGCAAAGTAAAGTACTTCTGTTTTGATCAAAGGCTGCTTCTCCCTGGTTTGCAAATTCGTTGCTGAAATAAATCTTGCTTGTTTATCCAAAGTTCTTTCCTAGTGGAGGCTTTGCTGGCACATAAAACTATAGCAAGCATAGGATAAAAATTCTTAAGAGGCTTCTAGTTTTTGACAAATAGCAAGCAAATGGGTAAAAGTTACAGCTCTGTAACATGCCATCACCTCTTTTCTATCAAAATATTTTGTGTCAGAATCTTCAAGTTAATGTCCTGGTTCTGCCGTAGGACTCCTGAACATGCATAACAAACATGTCCTGGTTGTGTTTTAACTAAAGGATTTACCAAGACAATGTTCGATGATTTAATTTCACTTCTGAAGCTCTTAAGTGTCTTCATCCCAGAGCAGCTGCTGAGGAACAGCTCATGTGGGATGGTAGTTACCATCTTCCCTTGTAAGTACTATCCTTATAAAAAAAATTGTTTTAATTGTACAGATTTATGGGTTGTTTGGTGAAAATTCAACATATGCACGTAGTGCTTGGTGTACAAACCAGCTTTATCAGTATTTCCATCTACCTAATCTTTCCAAAGTTCTTTTGACTAACAATAATTATACACATTGATAGGGTGCACTGAGATTATTCAATAAGTGTATACAATGAATACTTGTTAAATCAGAGCAATTCCTGTTTCTCTCTCCTTATTGTTACTTCACATTTGGATATTTGAGTTCCTTTCTTCTATCTGTTCATAAGCTATATCAAGGGTTTTTGAGAACTAAAGGCACCCCTGTGTGCTACAGAACACTAGAACCTATCCCTTTGTTCCAACTGAAAAGTCCTTTAAATGAGGTACTAGACAAAGGTTATTCATTGATAAAGAGTATTTTTATTAAGTATTACATTCTCACTAATTATAAACTCTCATTTTTATTTAAAAGATGAGCATAAAAATAAAAACATGAAGGGATATGCCCAAAAAGTTAACAGTTCTATATATTAATTATTTTAACATGAACATGAATCATATTGTGTAGTGTTTGAAAGTAAAATGGTAGCTTCAAAGTGAGTGTTCAGTGTAAAGTTAAGACAATTGCTTTCCATGTCAGAATGCCTAGGTTCATTTCCTAACACCGATTTCTCACCAGTGCAGACCCTGGGAGGTGGCAATAATGGCTGAAATAGTTGAGTTCTTGCCATCCATCTGGGAATCCCAGATTGTTCTCCTGGTTCCTAGTTTGTAGCTCCTACCACTCACCTTAACTCAGCCCTCGCCACTGGGGAATGAGCCAGGGAAAGGGAACTTGGTTCACCTGTATCTCCATTCAGCCTCTCAAATGAGAAATCCCTTCTCACTCCAAACCACCCACACCATGCCCCGATGTCAACATGTAAAACATCCTGCAATGTCCTCACCACCTCCTGCTCCTCCTCCTTTCCCTTCTGTCTTTGTCCAGAGTATGGAGAAAGCAACCCACAAGGAACTAAGTATTAAAGTAACATATGGTTATTCAAATTAGTTTAGCCAATATAACCTTAGCAATACTCTTGTTATGATGCATATCAAGTTTTTTTTCCAATCCTAAATGTAGATAAAAGATCCAATTTAAAACATCCTGTATTTCGTTGAAGTCAGAACAATGATAGCACCTGTAAATTCCCTAAGGTAAGACCAGAAAGGCACTGAGTGATATATAATAGCAGCTCCCAAGAAGAGAGTAAAAAGCCATTTATGAAATCATATCATGTAGGAAGACTAATGTGTCTATTAAAAGCAGAAATGTGAACTCCAGGTCCTCTCATTGGGGACTGATTTAAATGCAGTTGTGCTAAATTAGCTATGGAAGAAGACTGAGGGAGAAGGCTAACAACAAAGCCACACAGAACAGCATACTCTTCGTCAGAATAATTTATATAGTATCACTTCAGTACAAAACAGGAGGGAAAACAGGTTAAATAATAGTTTTTAAGGGTGTTGCCGTATACAGAAATAATTTTCTTATTTATACAATTTACATGTTAGTAAGAAATTGTTTTCAATGTCCACTTTAATATTAGGAGGAATAACTTATTTTGCCAAGCTAAAGCCTTCATGAACATAAGCTGCACTTGAGAAATGGATTGTTTTTTTTTTCCAAAATAAATGTGATTTGAATCCTAGAAGGATGGTACTAAAGATAATCAGAATGCAAACCACAGTTAGGAAATTACCTCTAACTATTAAACTCGCAAAAGCTTTACAGCATGACATGAACATTTTCTCATCTGGTCTATTCTCTTATTTTTTAATGTTTGGGAGAACAGGATGTGTCCACAATGTTTGGGTTAAATTCAGGCTCATTTGTGCATGCTGTACTAACATGACAGTCATGCTTAAGACAGGAAGACTCACACATGGTTTCAGATATCCCACTGCACCTGCATCCCAATGATCTCTCCTCTGTGTTCCCCCTATTTCACAGGTGCATGTGTGTGCATGCACTCACACACACACACACACACCTTTTGACCTTAAAACAATTAAGCAAGAATATATTTAATGGAATGGAAGTAATTTTCTATTTACCAGGGAAGACATAATTCTCCTCTGTACAGCAAAACAAAAACATCTGTTAAGGCAGCACCTCCTTTCAGCTTTTACAGTAGGAAAGCTCAAAGGTTCACAGACAACAAAAAGCACACACCCAAAGGCACAAAAGCCTAAGAAAAGCAAGGACTAACTAGGCAGCAGCAACAGCAGGTAGAGAAGGTACCCAGGGTACTGTGCTGAAAGCAGGGAGCAACTTTGAGAGTTTGCAAACCATCAGGCTTAGCTGAGCAGCTGTTTCTTGGCTTCCAGGGGGTCTGGGTGCCACGAATGGCTGCCTATCAGTGAGGGAAATGTTTTTGCATGGCAGGTTGGTATACTCTGCTCAAGTCTCTGTTCTCTTTCTCCTCACAGCTCTGGCAAATTAAAAAACAAAGGCAAAGAGAGCAAAGCAAGTGAGGGGGGCAGAGTACGGTCTATTCTGAACTGATTACCCATCAAGCACACAGCTTCTGCTCTGGCTTTGTGGCAGAAACCATAAAAGCATGACTGGTTAATGTGCTTTTGGGAGCAGAATATTACCTAGTAACAGCCTGGGACACTACAAAGAAGAGAGTCAATGCCATCTGAATAGGCTATCAGCAATAAATCATTTTGCATTCATTCAGTTAATAAATGCTTACTAAGAGACTACTGTGTGTGAATACTATTCCAAGTGGACACAGCCTGAAAGAAGGTGAAAAGGAACCATGTACTTATGAAGCTTACATTAAAAAAAAAAGAGACAGAAGTTAGAAATACAAAAATGTAGGTAGTTTAGAACAGACGAGTTAAAATGATGGGGCAGGTCTGAGGTGACTGGGCAGGGGTGGGAACGAGGGAGAGGCAGACTGGTAGCTATTCAGGGACATCAAGATGAACTTACATTATCCAGCCAGGATTTCAGCAAGGCCAACCTTGATCAGCCCGCTAAGTGTGAATTATAGAGTATGCTGCCTATGATGGACACATCCACATGCTCACTCACACCAAGAGGAGCTGGACACATCTGCCTTGTGCCACACACTGTAAGGGATGCTAAAGACACAGTGTAAGCAAAAGGAACATGCTATCTCTCCCTCGAGGCTTGTATATATGAGATGGGCATTCATCAAATAAACAACCCAAGAACCAGAAGGTTCCAACTGGTGACAATTGGAAAAGAGCTAGGAATGAAACTATAACTTTTATCGAATTTCAATGCACAGTGCTCTAGTTACCAAATCATCCACGCTCTGGTGCTTTTTGTATTCCGAAAATGTCCCCGAGGCTTGAAAGCATCATGGAGAATGAAGGGAGCCAGGTGGGGTGTGGTGGTGATGGAATTCTCTGGCTCATAGACCAGCAAGGTCTCTTAGATTATTATCACCAAAACCTATGCCCATTCTTATGGAAGCCAACTGAAGCCCTGAGAGTTTATTCAAGTTGCCCAAGGTTACAGAATAAGGTAGTAGGGAATCCACATATAGAACTTCCATCTACTTATCAATGAAGTACTTACATTCATCTTACATTCTCGGTGGGGTTTGGGGAGGCCAAATGTGCATTCCTAAAATGTAGTTAAAAATAGAGGCAAGGACCACCAGATTAGGCTGCCATCTCCGATGCTAGTGTCCCATATGGGCACCAGTTTAAGCTCTAGCTGCTCCACTTCTGATCCAGCTAACTGCTAATGTACCTTGGAAAGCAGCAGAGGTCCCTTCCCCCACGTGGGAGACCAAGTTACAATTTCTAGCCCCTGGCTTCAGCCTGGCCCACCCCCAAACATTGTGGCCATTTAGGCAGTGACCCAGTGGATGGAAGGTCTCTCTCACTTTGTCTCTGCTCTCTGTAACTGCCTCTCAAACAAATAAGTAGAATCTGTAAAAATAAGTCAAAAATTGATGGAAAAAAAGAAGGAATTGGAAGCTAGAATTTGCTACCAGGCTCAGAAATATCCCAAAATGCCTATAAGCCTTCTACAAAACAATTCTGGATTTAATATAAAAACAAAGTCAACCTCCAGACACAGCAGACGTGAAATCCCCCTGTTAGGAGAGGGATTTGCTGAGGCTCATTAATTCTAAGCAGGACTTTCTTGGGTTTTTTGTTTTCTTGCCTGTACTTTTCTGGGCGCTGAGCCCAGTTTCTAGAGACTCCTGGGCCCAGGCATGTGGAGTGCAGCTGCTGTCAGCCTGCTGGTTGCTGCCATCCCACAGCTGAAAAAAATGAAGATAAACCACCGCTTGTTTCTAAGTGTAAACCTTTCAGTGACTTGGAATGGTGATTGTGTAAATAGCAGGAATGTTCTAAGCGGTGACTTATCTTCATTTTCCTGCCCCAGAGTTTTTCTCGTGTTGTATCAAATAGCATAGTGCTTCAAAACAGTCACAAGTCCAACATTCTTCTATGTAAATGTATCATGACATTACAGGTGTAGACAATGGTAGAAAAGTCCAGCATCCTGCTGTCAAGATGCAGCCTGTCTGGAGTGAGCAGGAGCTCCAGCTAAAAGAGGGGTTCCTTGGGAATAACTCAGGCTGAACAGAAGAACTAATACAGCAAATGGCTTGGAGTCACTGCTGCACCCTCAAAGGAGGCTTCCTCCCACACATACTAAAAAGATAAAAAGGGAGGTACTTAATCTGCATCTGCTTGATAATCCCTTTAACTGTAGGTAAATAACCCTGACATTCACTCATAAGGATTGGATGCTGTGCTGTTTCTTTCTGGAATTTCACATCAGTAGTCACTCAAGCTCAGCTTCATTGATCATAGGGCAGGATGCTTTCTGATAAGAATGATAGCACTGAACTCTGCTTTCACTAAGGGGTTCTTAAGAGAAACAAAAGGGGGTGTGGTGGAAGGAAAGTGGGAAGCAAGCATTTTGGCCTCCCAATAAAGATACCATCAGCCCGTATTGTGCTCTGAAGATAAACCAGAATATTCCTCATCCCACACTGTGCCTGTGTCCTATTTCCAGCTCCAGTTCCTAATTCCAGCTTCACATTGGGGTGTACCTGGGAGGCTGCAGGTAATGGCTGAAGTAATTGGGTTCCTGCCACCTGTTTGGGGAATCCAGATTGAATTTCTGACTCTGGCCTGGTCCATCTCCAGCCATCACGGGCACTGAGTGAAAAAGAGGATAAAAGCATGTGAGCTCCCTATTTCCCTTCCCTCTGAGAGCAAGAAGAATTAATACACGGGAGTGCTATCGAAGTATTACATTCAGCCAGGTATGTAGGGGCCCGGCCCCATAAGAAATCTCTGCAGATCCCTAGATTATGAGGGCAAGCATAGCACCCCCACTCTCATTGATAGCTTCCTTTTCCTAAGGTTCTGATTGCCACCTACAAAGTCAGAAAAATGGGAAGTCAACACGCAGATGAGATCCTATGATCTCATATAGTCCATTCTACTAACTTCCTTCTGATTCTTCTTTAGCCTCAAGTCTGCCAAAGTAGAAAAGGGTCCAGCTTTCCTCTTAATTTCCTTCCTCCAGAGGCTCCTTCTACTATGACACATGTAGAAAGAAGCCCCCAGTTCAGCTATCACAGATAGGACTGTCATTTCCTGTCCCTAAAATACATTTCAGGAAGGAGGTAGTGGTAATTGCAAAATCCTCTCTCCAGAAAAGATTCTGGCTTTGCTGGATGTCACCTTGCTACTTTTCATTCCAGAAATGAGTCAGCTCCCCTCCCATGCACTAGGTTTTTTGCATTAAGTGGAAACACACATGGACATAGAAAGAAGAAAGAAAGCACAGTAATAAATTTTCTAAACATTTCCCCTTTGGTTTGTACCACGATGACTGACATAAAGGGTGTTTTTCTATTTTGCTGTTACAGGTAATATCACAAAGATGTGCATACTTCATATTTGTCTGAATGGGACAATTTGTCAATAAAATTCTAGAAACTGGATAGCTCCAAATTGAATATCTCTAAATAATATTTACAAATTTTAAAATGCAACATGAAAGTTATGGAAGAAAAAGTGAAACTCTTTGAAATTGTGTAAAACTGAACTCAGAAATGCTACCCAAACTGTTCAGGCTCCCTCACTTGCTTGCTTGCTTTCTTCCTTTCTCTCTCTCTCTCTCTTTCTTTTCCTTTTGTTAAAGAGAGATTTATTTATTTACTTTAAAATGAGAGCTACAGCGAGGGAGGAAGGGAAAGAGAGAACGCGCTTCCAGCTGCTGGTTCATTCCTCAAGCACCATGATGGCTAGGGCTGAGCCAGGTCAAAGCCAGGAGCGTCATCCTAGTCTTCCACATGGATGGGCAGGGGCCCTGGGTTTTCTCAGGTGATTAACCGGCAGCCAGATCAAAAGTGCAGTAGCCGGGCCCGGCACGATGGCACAGTGGTTAAGGTCCTCACCTTGCATGCCCAGGATCCCATATGGGCACCGGTTCTAATCCCGGCGGCCCTGCTTCCCATCCAGCTCCCTGCCTGTGGCCGGGAAAGCAGTCAAGGATGGCCCAAAGCTTTGGGACCCTGCACCTGCGTGGGAGACCCAGAAGGGGCTCCTGGCTTCGTATCCGCATAGCATCGGCATAGCATCAGCTGTTACGCTCACTTGCGGAGTGAATCATCACAAGGAAGATCTTCCTCTCTGTCTCTCCTCTCTGTATATCCACCTTTCCAATAAAAATGAATAAATCTTTAAAAAAAAAAAGTGCAGTAGCCAGCACTCAAACCAGCATCCATACAGGATGCTGGACTGGCAAGTGATGGCTTTACCACCTACACCATAATGTTAGTCCTTGAAGTAAAACTCATTTTTTGGTTCTTTTACTTTCTTTTTTTTTTTCTTCTTAAATTTTAATGATATAGTTCGTTAGGCTCAGGGATTCCCCCATCTCCCCTACAGCCCACTTGGTTTTTCCTGTGTTATATCAATAGCACAGTGCTTCAAAACAGTCACAAGCCCATCATTCTATGCAAGTGTATCATGACATTACAGCTGTAGACAATGGTGGAAAGGTCCAGCATCCTGCTGTCAAGATACATTTAACAGCTTCGTTTGGTGTTCATCTTTTATTCAGAAGTAGAAATGCATACTGCAATGTCCGTTTTCATGACAAAGCTACAGCTCTTGGAGGAAAGCAAACCAGGTGCCTGCTCTCTCCTGTCGACAAACAAATCAGGTTTCTCAGATTTCCCACTCAGTTCACTGTTCCAGGCTCCGGGCTATTCTGGATCATGTTCACTTGCCTTCATTTCCTTTTTTTAAGATTAAAAAAAATTGCTAATAGAATGCAATGACTTCAGACTCTAGATAACTGATTTTTATGTCAACCAGGCCTATAGCAGCATTTCCTACAGAAAATGAACAAGTAGCCAGACAATAAGTGATGTAGTCTCCTCTAGGTCCTTTGTTTCTCAAGTTCATATCTGCTGTTTCTGCATTATTCTATAGCAAAATACAAGCGTGAAGTTGAAAGCCTCCACTATATAATAATCGTTGTAGGGCTTTTTCTCGTTGTGTGTTAGGCTTGAGCTTCACATATTACTCTCTCCTCATTTTCACTCTCACCCTGTCTCACTCGCCTGCCTCGTGCTCTCCTTCCTCCTTTTTCTCTGATGGCATTTCTTTCAGTCACCATCTCTATGAATGGCCATGTGCCCTTTATTATCCTTGGAGGCACAGTTCCTCAAGTGACTGGATTGCAGATTGCCTTGTATTCTTTGGATTTCTATGCCATCGTTACTTATACCTACAAACTTTAAAAAGGAATAATACATTTCACGAAAGTCACTGTTTACCATGTAGTATTTGTGTTGTTTCTATTTCCAACAAAATTTTCTAGGAGGTTGCTGTTAGGGAAGAACAACAACAAAAATCTAAAGAAACCCAACCTTAGCTCTGTTTAAAGCAACTAAACCAGAAAATACTATAGATTCAATCTTTTCTTGACACATTTGCACTTCAATTTAAAAGATAGTCTTTAAAAAAAAGATAGTTTAAATCCAAATATTTTTAGAACTTGTAAGACCACTCAGCTACAGCCTACAATGCTGCTGATGTATAGTTAATAAAATTACCTCATGACAAGGACATAAAGCCCCTGAGCCAGATGGCCTTACAATTAAATTTCTCAAGAAATTCCAAAACTTAATACAGGAACCACCCTGCATTCCAGTTAAACTATACTTTTTTGCTAGAATATAATATCTCAGAAATGCCTGAGTGGTTGAGTTTTATGCTAATCAAATTACATTCACTAAACCTTCTGCATCCCTATTTCCTATTATAAAAATGTAAATTAACTTTCTAGAATGAAAGGAAAACACAGTTTAATTTTTGCAAGGTATGGTCTACCGTGTGTCTATGCAATTTCTGAGTGTAGGCATGTAAAAGATGAGGAGGAGATCTGTAGCATCCAGGAAATACAGGGGCTATTAAGAAAAAGAATCCTTCTAAGACAAGGAGAATGAAACCAGACTGGCTACTGATAAAAGGGTTCTAGGGCCTGCATTGGGGCACAGCAAAGTAAGCCACCACTTGTGATAATGCCATTCTGTATGTGCAGTTTGAATGCTGGCTGCTCCACTTCTGATCCAGCTCCCTACGAATGTTCTTGGAAAAGCGGTAGAAGCCTCAAGTGCCTGGGTCCCTGTATCAACATGAGAGAGGTAGGTGGAGTTTTGAGCTTCTGGTTTCTGCCTAGTCCAGTCCTGTCCTTTGCAGCCTTTGGGGGAATCAAACAGCAAAAAGATCTCTTTGTATCTCTTCCCTTCTCTAACTACCTTTTAAATAAACAAGTTTAAAAAAAAATAGTTATCTTTTTAGCATATCTTAGCATCACTTGCCTCTCATCAGGAATCACTCCCAAGTTCTATCTCCTAGTCTTGTGATGTTGTAGATATATATAAACTTCTGCCTTTCTGGCCATCTATGTGATGACAGTTAACATTAACGGAGACAGAAGAGCCAAATATTGAATATACACACATTCCTGCCTAGATATTGGCAGCCAGAAACTAAGCCCAAAGTGATTAATGATTGAATGACTCGAAAAATTTTTTACTTCCCTTTTACCTTGGAGTGTCACTCACAGCAGCATAGAGAGAATATACTAAACTTGCAAAGTTCAAGGCTTTCAAGACCAGGTCCTAGTATTTTCACAGCTTGAGTGAGGCGAAGACTATGCATCCACACTACACCCCTCCAGATTTCTTGAAATGTTCTGAATCTTGAAATGCACTGTCTTCACGTAAGCCTGGACTGCGTCACTCCAGGACTAGGCGGCTTTCTTTCAAGGCAGAAGTGGGAACTCCAAGAGGAATTGTCCTGCAGGGATTCTGCAGAGCAAGCGTTTACAGATCTGCAACAGCAGCAGCACCTCATCTCCCCCTGAAGCTGGGCAGTGCCATCCTGAAACCTCTTTTACCTTCTGGGTTGAGGTTTGGGACAGCACAGAATTCTTGCAGTAAACATGACATCCAACTACACTGAAACCCTCAAAATTAGAAGCTTTTTGGTGGTGTTTCCTACTATCACTTGTCCAATATAAAGTCCTTGGTATCAATTTTAAATGAGTAAATGATCTAAATAAGCAAAAACAAAACATTTCAGATGTTCCTATGAAAACTAACATAATCTGTTCTTTCTGCCAATACCCTATCAGCACCTATCAAGTGTGAGGACAAAACAAAGAAGAGGAATGATATGTTAATAATGTTAGCTGTAATATTATTATCATGTCTTATTCCACTAAATAATATCAATTTGTTTAAAAGTAAATGCATGCACACGGTAGGTATTTTAAGTAGATATTTTTAAAAAACTATGCAATTGAGCAAATTGAAACAGCAATCTGTAAGTGAGGAACAGACAGTGGAACTAGGAAATGGTAATCAGAGGAAACTTTCAATTGAGCAGTTGGAAAATAAATAATTAATTCTTAAGTAGCAATTAAGTTAAATTCAACATCCATGGGAATTTTGGATGATAAAATTCCTTAGACTGGAAAAGGAATGCAGTCCTGTGAAATGCAAGATGGATGGCCGATAGTTAATGTTCCAGTTAATGTTCCAGCCTGCACACTGCCCACTTCCAGGCAGAGCTCATGTGCAACAGTGGCAGAAACAACTGGTACAGCAACACGCCTTTCGAGTTACAGCTCAGAGGCAAGGCAAGCACTGAAACGAGGTCTCTGCCTGGCAGAGCTAATGATCAGTCTCTCTCTCTCTCCTTTCTGCTTTCTCTTCTCTCTCTCCCTCAAAATATTCATCTATTTATTTAAAAATAAGAGTTAGAGAGAAAATCTCCCATATGCTGGTTCACTCCCTAGATGGTCACAACAGCCATGAATGGGCCATGCTAAAGCCAGGAATCAGGGGCCACATTTGGCTCTCCCACGTGGCTTCAGGGGCCCAAGCACTTGGACTAACTTTTGCTGCTTTTCCAACAGCAGGAATCTGAATAGGAACTGGAACAGCTAGGACTCAAATCGGCACCCATATGAGATGCTGGTGTTGCAAGGATTGGCTTGATTGGCAGCTAATTTGCTGTGCCACAACGCTGGCCCACAGTAAGGGGTTTCACAACAGTGTCTACAGATAGCTCCCTAAAAAATTCATGGTGTCTGATCAACACCTAAGGGCAAAAATAATTATGTCCCTTGTGATCAAGAGCCAGAAAGACAGGGTACCAGAGCCAGTGGCCCTGATAGCCTTGTGGTAATGGTAAGACCAAGAAGGACACTGCAGTAGATACCAGGAAGTGAATCCCAGAGGCCAGTTAGGAGCTCTGACACCTCAGCAAGTGCTGGCAGACAGAGATGATGATGCTTGAAGGCATAATGGGACAACGCTCACAACAATGTTGGCCAGAACAAATGAAACTCCTACATTTGGTTCTTCTCTCCACCTCCTCCATGCTCCCCTGGAGGCCCTGGCTCTTCAAAGCTTTTACAACCTCTTGAAATTTAGAAGGATGGTGTAATGGAATCCTAGGTTGACTAAGAAGGAAAGAAATAAAACAAATAAATAATATAAGAAGGAAAGAAATAGTATATCCTAGATTGGTTGAGCCTTTCCAATCAGACAACATAGGACCATGTACTAGATAATGAGCATCTCAGCTGACACACTCAGGGTTCAATCCTTCTACAATAACAGCCAAACTCTTCCCATAAAGGGTCTGGATCAGCTTCTCCATGTGAGATATCTTTGCAGACTAACACAAGTGATTTTTTTTCATATGAGTAGTGGTTCCTTAAAATTTGAGGAAAGCACATTCACAGGCTGAGATAAGAAGTGATGTACTGATTGTTGGAAAGGGTACACAGTCTGTGGTTGGCAGGCTTGAGCTAAACCCCAACATTTGCTCAGTGACCTTGGGCAAGTCATCTAAGCTCCTTGCATGTAGGCCTTCATTTATGAAGTGGAAATGATGCTGACGACAATATCTAACTGATGGGGTTTCTATGAGGATAAAGTAAGATAATCTATGCAAAAGTGCTTTCTAAACTATAAAAATCACATAACTGTTACTCATCATCATTTCTATCATTACCTATGAATAATAAGCAACCTTAGAGAAGGCATGTGTATAGATTCTGAGGATCTAATATGCACAGCAAAGCATTTATTCACTGGAACAATCTGACTTATTTGCTCTGTTTTGGTCTCTCTGGAAAAATAATGCTATCCAAAATCAATTATTAAGTGGAACAGCAAAATGAATGTTCAAAGCTTCAAATAAATTAAGGATAAGATTAAAAATTTAAGTCTAACTTCAGAATTATGGAGTTATGTATATTATTTTCTTTATAGTCAATAGCTCTCACAAGCTTTTAAAATAGTGAAACATTCACTCTTTCTAAATATTTCCAGGATATTAAAAGTGATTACCTGAAGTCACAGGAAATTTATACTAAACTTCTTGCAGAAATTCTGCATATCATACACAAGTAATAGTTCACATTTCATCAAGCTTTTAAAATATGGCAATGACAAAATGAGCTCAAAATTATTTCTTGTTATTTTATTCTATATTATCTTAGCATCATAAAGTTGCAAAAATGTTAGAGCCGTGACTTTTTTGGGGAAGGATATTCAATCAGGATTTGATGGAAAAGTAAATCACTTAGCTTTTTGAGGGAATGAAATTCATACATTTTATTTTTAAGTATGTAAGCTGACCAGAATAACATTATAAGGTACTTGCAAGACATAAAGGACACAGTGTTCAATCTAGAAGTGGAAATTGGGTTCTCATCCTTAGGACAAGGACAAGGCATGCAGGTATTATACTTAGGGATGGATGAGAAATCTACAAACCCAGGGTCACTGAGGGAATTCTTTAAAGGGTACAAAGGAATTTTCATAGTGAAGTGAGCAAAGTCCTTTTCTCTGTACTCTCCCGGCTTTCAGTGTTACCTAACTAGCTGTGTATCTGTTTCCTCCACCCCCAGGTTGCTGGTGGCACACTGGGAAAATGGCCCTTTCCTCCCACCTCTTGTCTGGGATATATGAATGCAGGAAAACAATTGATTAGATCTGTAGGAAGATGATTAAGAGAGGACATTGGGAGGCCTTGCCAATGTGGAGCCAAGGCCAGCTGCAATCCTGGTTTGATGAGGAAATGCTCAGGCCCAGAACTCCCTAACAGATGAAAGAAAGGTGCTTCCTCTCACAGGCACAAGTGTGGGAATGCCCATAGCCTCAAGTCAGTAGTCCACATGTATGAATATTGCTCTGTGCACCAAGTGCATTGATGCAGGAGAGCAAACATACAAACACATGTTCCTGAGTTATACTGGAGATACTTGAAAGACACACAGAAATATTTGGAAATGTTCTTCTTGGGTAGCTTTAACCATTTTCTCATCATCTTGTATACAGCTAAATTTTTTTCTTACCTCACCCTTTCTTCAAGTAAACAATGAGGATCACATAATCCTCTTAGGAGAATTTTATCGCTCACCTGCGTGAGCATGAATCATTTCAGGCTCACAAGGAAGCTGTTCACTGGGAAATCCTGCCTCTGGCAAGAAGACTCACTTTAAATTTACTCTACTTCCAAATATTTTACCTTGAAAGCAAAATTGCAAATTATTGAACTATGCACATAATGTGCACACAATCAGAGAATCAACCAATTAGAGGATTGTTAATCGTCGCCTAGCCCCCTCTACCATTGTAATCCTGGGCGCATCGTTAGCTCTCACTGTAGGATTAATTAATTGTATTAGTTAATCAATCCAGTGCTTAATAACCACTTGCTAAATCAATAGCCTTTAAAAGCTGACACCTCCCACATCATTATCCTCACCCTGGCCCTTCCCTGACATCTGGGTCATAATTCCAACTGCACCCTGGACATATGAACCCAGACGTTCTGCAAGTAGATGGAAAGGAGGGGCAGCTAATACATCAGAAAGGGGTGCAAATGGGAAATAGAATAAGGATGCTTCACTCCACAGGCTCACAGAGTTGAATCTATTCTAAGTAAGTGAATCCTTTTCCCACCCTCTGAAAATTATTCAAACCGCATTTAAGATTTTCTTTTTAACAGTGAAGAAAAGACTAAATGAACACACAAAAATGCAGAGTGGTTATTCATAGAACAGCAGATTAAATGTTTTATTTATCTTTTTATGTTACATATTCACTTGATTCAATTTATGTGCATTGTATGGGTTCTCAGGTACATGCATACAACCATCAGTTCCTACAAAGTCTCTTTTGTCTGCTTAATGTTTTCACTTTTACTCCTATTACTTCACCCCACAGGAACCCATAATGTGGTACTGCAAAATGTGTGTTACTGCTTAGGTATATGTATTTTATTGTATAAATCATATTGTGATACTTCTTTAATTTTTACTTTTTTTTTATCCAGGATTATATTAAGATCTATGGAACACATATTTTAATGTGGCTAGTTAAGTTGCTACTTGGGACACTGTCATTTCATATCAGGATACTGTTTTGTCTTTTGTCTTCTCTTTCCCAAGCCATATTCCTTCTAATGCAACTGCAAGGTGAAAGATATGGCTCAAGTCCTTGAGTTTCTGCCATTTGTATGAGAGATCCAGATTGAATTCTAGTCTTCTGGATTCACCTTGCTTCAGTTCCCAGCTACTGTGGGTAAGTGGGGAGTGAATGAACAGATGGAGTCCCTGTCTCAAAAAGAAAAAGGAAATGAAGTTGATTGGCTGACATGTTGTCTTACTCCTGAAATGCCTGAAATGGTCAAAACAGCCAGGGAGGATCCAGGAACTCCACCCAGCTAAATGAACACATTCTTTAAAAAACAAAAACAAAAAATGTCAGCTATAATGTTTTATGACGATGTTTCCATTGCTTCAACAGTTTCCTAGTGTTTCATACCTATCACTTTTTTAAGTAAACACACATACTTGGAAATAGTTTTTAAAGCCGATTGAGGCTAAAACAAGAACAAATAATCATAAACTCAGTTACATTATAGTCATTGAAATCTTGCTCTACTTATGTATCACTTTTTTCATATAGGAATTAAAAACTCACTAATCATTATTTTATCCTAATAAATTTGGGGATTGTGTTTTCTTTTACATAAATCTTAAATCTGGTCACTGGTACAAGGACATCAAATGTTTCACTTTCGACAATTCTGAAGCTGTTAAACATAAAACCTGGATGGAAAAAAATAAAAACAAACATCGCCTGGGCCAATTTGGTTAAGCACACAAGTCCAACTGCTGCTTTAATGACCTCATCAACAGAAAGAGCATTACCTTGTGTGTGATACTATCAGACAATATGTGATTATCAAATAAATTCTTAATACACAGGGTTTTCAGTGTTTTGTCGTTCAAATAGGACAATGTCTCAGTGGAAATCCAATTCTACCATTCTCTTAGGTTAGAAGTTCAAGTTCAACAACTAGAAAATACTGTCTTTGTCCCCAGTGAACTGAATGTGTGCCTATCATTTTTCAGTATGCATCCTGGGTTAAAGTTACTACATGGGCTACAGGTCCATAATGTTAAGGCAGAGGAAGACTCAAAAGCAGCTCAGCATCACAACACAAAGAAAAGGAAACTTTCGGAGTCAAGTCAGATCACAAAAGTGGAGAGTAGAATCTGGGATCAGATATATTGATATTGGTGGGCACACGGCTGGCAAAGAAGAGTGGCCTTGACTGCACTGCAGCCTCACTTGCTCCACCCCCAACTCTCACCTGCTTTCAATATTAAATTAAGCCCCTCCCTAGATATCACTTCTTTGCCTCTAGTTCATATGAAGGGCTACATTCAAATATTACACAGTATAGCTAAGAGTGGTCTTTTACCACTCTGTGCTCAACAACCTCAAGCTCAGCTCATCCTGCACTCAGAATTACTTGCAAGGGTACTGGGTTCATCCTCTCTCCCTCTAGGCCCCAATTCTATTTTGCATCTTAGTAGCCTCCAGCCTCCATTCTACAACTCAATCTGTCCTTCTCTATGAGAGTTTATATCAGCAAGAACTATGCATATTAGGCCAGCTACTACCCAGATACAAATATATTATTTTTTCCTCAGAGAAAGATGGCTAATGGAGATTCTGGGGCAATTAGAGTGCGTGTCCGTTTCTCTAGAACCAACTTAATTCAATGTAAGCAAAATTTAGAGAGGCTTTCAGAAGATCCTACCAAATTTGCTGAAGCATTTCAGGCCCAACTCTGGACTGTAACTTGACATGAGATGCCCTCTTATTGCTCCTCAGAGGAGAAGCAGAAAAGTTTGGCTGTAGCTCAATCCCATGCTAACTTCCTGGCAGTCCCACCTCCTGACCAATTTTCTAGGGGAACCATCAAGTCCCATAAACAAATCCTAATTGGAACTATTCAAGAGATCATGAGATTCAGTATGCCTGTGCCATACAGTTACATGACTAGTATCTGGGATGAAAAATATAGTGTTAAACCCATAAATTATGGCAAAGTCAGAAAGATATCATAGAATAAGGAAGATCATTCAGACTGATTCCAGAAGCAGCTGGATGAGACCTTGAAGAAATACTAACATCAACTCTAGAAACCCTGAAGAGTAAGTCTTACTGAGATCTCCTTTCATCAGTCAGCGCACATCTTCAGATCAAACTCCAGAAACTGGCCATGGAACTCCAGTCTCCCGTAAACCAGATGCTAGACAAACAAGCCAGAAGAGGGAAAAGGGCTCCAAGCAGGGGAAGGGCATTTTTCAAAGGACAGACTTGTATAATAGTGGGTGCTGTAAGGAGTACCCTGAAACATCAGGGCCAACACAGGGTACTCCAACCATGCATGAAAAGTGAAAGATAGAATGTTTTGGTATGAGAAGCCAGGATATTAGCAGAGGAATGCCCTCACATGAAAAAGCCACCCAGCCCCTGTCCCTGATGTAAGTAAGAAGGATTGCCTTCGCCCCAAAGAGAGAGAACTCAGAGTCCCCTCACTAGCCCATTGGGACCTACGATGCCCACGCTTCTTCCTGAGTGTTGGCTTTCACTTTACATGTAAATAATCTACTCTCCCTCTCTTTTTGTCATTTTCGAATAAAATAAAAACAAATACATTAAGAACAATAAAACTTCGTTTCAGTGTGTATGTTAGTCTACAAATACAGAACTGTAGCTGCCACTCTTCTCATGAATATAAACTTGCCAAATAAGACTATAGAAAGAAGGTGCTTCATAACCCAGTCCTTCTTCAAACACATTAACAACAGTTCCTACGTGCTGGACCTTAACCACATATTAGGCACTTTTCTAAGGTCTACGGATACATTCACTTGTTTAATATTCACAAAACACTGTAAGAGAGGTTTTTGTATTATCACATTTTGTGGATGAAGCCTCAAAATTACTCAACACATTCTATAGTAACACTGGAATTTGACCATCTTCTGAGATTAGATTTAAGTAATCTAAACCACTGCATCTCCATCACTCAGAATACAAAGGATTTTGCCACAGAAATCAATGGAGTTTTTATTTCCAGTGAAATCTCTTCAATGTCAAAATGAATTTTCTTTCACCTCTACAGGGATGATGGCCAGTGACTTATTATGGAAAGCAATAAGCAAATTTGAGCCAAATAATGAAATATGTGATAAACTGTGCATGTGACAACCTCTCATTGACAAAAATGACACATTAGGACATTGCAGCAAAATGGAGGCTTATAACAGAAACCCTGAGGGGTTTCAGGCTGTGTGGCACTAATAAGAAGCAGCATTAATCCCATTTACACAAATTATCTTGTGGTTCTTTAGACAGAGCAAATATGGGCTATTACTCCTGAGAATTGAACATCTTCATTTTGTATGCTAACTATATGATGAAATGGATGAAAGAGGAGCTAATCCAATTCTCATATTTCCTTGGTTAACTGTTTGTGTTAAAACTGAAAACATCAAATTTTATGGTAAACCAGAGATATCCATCTCAGCAGTGGACAGTTTTGGGGTTTGTCTTCCAACAATAATCTCCTCTTTCTGGTAAGAATATTCTGATTTTCTGCTGGAACATCACCTCACACTTCCATCACTTTTCATTTAGTTCACATAGGATTTGCCTGCAATAGCTAGGGATAGGTCAATAAACATAGCCACAGCCTACCTCAATATTCTCAAGAACAGGTTCAAGAATAGCATATGATCCAAGACAGATCAGACAGAGCCTACAAACATCAATTCTGTAACTTCTCCTAGAACTCCAGAGAAATAGGTACTTGATCTTCCTCCAATTTCATTAGCCTAAATGGAGTAAAAAAGCAAATCAAGATAACATTTGCAGAAGAAATACAAGGAGTGGAAGATGCGCAAGCGACCCTCTTTCCATCACGGACCTCATTTACTCTTAGATCTTTCCACTCTAGGTTCTGCAGATTAAGAGTTTAAAATTAGTCTCACTGGGATAAAGTTAAGGAGTATATTTCTCAGTTTATTAAAAATTCTCCCAAGGACATAGAAAATGCCTAAATAGGGAAAAGACATGCTGATTTTTGACCACGGGATGATAAGAGAAGTGCATTCCCAGGGGAGAGTTGGAGAGAAGTTTACAGTAGAAATTCTACAGAAAGGAGAGGGCTGTCATGGAGCAGCATGGACAGTACCAATACACAGCCATCAGCAGGCACAATACTATGACTTCCACAGCAGACTTCTGGGAGAGATGCCATCTTTTGAGAGCTAGCTGACAGCAGTCCACAGCAGTCCACATGACCATTAATACTGCAGTGGAAGCATGTGAAACACAATTGACTTTCAGCACTGTCGGAGGGACCTACCAACCTGTGAACAGAGCCTGTGTCTACTTCTCCCCATGGCCTCAGAAAGACACTTGGTGACTAACAGGGAGGAAACATTATCTCAATGTAAGTAGAAGCTGCAGCAGCTCACACATGCATGCTACTAGAGAATGTTTATTAGAGAGCTAAATCCACAACCTCCAATGACTATGAGTCTGGTCTGGAGGGCTGGCAGGGAGCTGGGCACCTACTTAGGACTGTGAGGTACTCCCATTCCCCGACTCTTTCACAAGCTGCTAAGGCAGAAAACCCACAGTATCTCTGATATCTCTGTGAATGGGGCCAGTTCCTTGTACTGAAAGTGGATCCCATGGGCCCTGTAACTGTGGGAGGGTTGTATGCCATGACTGTGGGAATTCTGCGACAGCACACAGGGTATGGTGTGTGGCTGGGTCTCTGGGGGCCAACCCTGTGTTAGATTCATAGACTCAGAATTCCCCCAATTCCTGGGGTGTATCACTGCAGAGCGTTTTATGCTCACATAGAGGAGCTCACAGATCCTTTTTTGTGGTTCACACCTCTGCATGGGTTGTAGTCACTGCGGCTAAGCTAAGGTATCAATCACTTTGGCAGAGGAGAGACGAGGCTGTGCTTCTGCCAACTAACATGATCATCCGTATCTACACACCCAACTTGGACATCACCCTGGATGCTTGCTCCACCATCGAACACTGACCAAAACTAAAATTCCTGCATATCTACTGAAGGAGCAGATATTCCTAGGAGCATCTACTTAGTAGTAGGCACTAAGCTACAAAGGAACAGGTCAAAGAAAAGAGCTTCAGAAGAGAGAAATCAAGTTGTTTTTTTTTTTTTTACAAATGCCTAAAGTGCATAAATACAAGAGACATGAACAAAAAAGACAATATGCCTCCCCAAAGGAACACAACAAAACTTCAATATAAGAATGTGAAGATGAAGGTGCTGATGAAATGCCTGAGAAGGAGTTTAAAAGAATGACTAGAACATTACTCAGCACTACAGAAAAACAAATACATGAGATAAAGAAGCCAATACACAACACAGATGAAAAATTCTGTTATGAGAAAGAGATAGTGAAGACAAATCAAACTGAAATAACAGAAATGAAAAAGTCAACACACCAAATAGGAAATCCAAGTAGAATGCCTTAACAACAAACAGTGAAACAGAATATCTGAGCTAGAAGACAAATCCTTCAAAATATTCATATAAAAAAATAGAAAAACTAAAAGTAGTATTTGATATTTATGGGATACTACCAAATGTCTAAATGTGTGTGCCTTAGGGGTTCTTGAAGTTATATAAAGAGCAACTGAACTAGAAGGCCTCTTTGGTAAAATAATAGCAGAAAACTTCATAAGTTTGGAGAAAAAAGTGGCACTCAAGTATAGGAAACACATAAATCCCATAAAAGATCATAAGCATGACACATCAAATTTTTAACAGTAAATATAAATTTAGAAAAAATTCTAAAAATGAGCACAAGTACCTCTAAGAGGATCTCCAATTTGACTAACAACTGATTTCTCATCACATACTCCACAGGGTATGACATCATGAAGACAAATATTCTAATACCTAAAATAAAGAAACTGTCAATCCAAAATGTTGAACCCAGATATGTTCTCTTTTGCAAATGAAGGTGAAATAAAAACATTCCAAAATAGAAATTCAGAGACTTTGTCACCTTTTACCTAGCCTTACAAATAATTCTCTTTTAAAATTTATTTATTTTATTTTTATTGGAAATACAGATTTACACAGAGAGAGAGAGAGAGAGAGAGAGAGAGAGAGAAAGAACTCCCATTCACTCCCCAAGTGGCCACAATGGCCAGAGCTGAGCCAATCCGAAGCCAGGAGTCAGGAGCATCTTCCAGGTCTCCCACATAGGTGCAGGGTCCCAAGGCTCTGGGACATCCTCTACTGCCTTCCCAAGCTACAAGCAGGAAGTTACATGGGAAGAAGAGCAACTGGGACATGAACCGGAGCCCATATAAAACAAATCAAAGTATGAAAAAAAATGAAATCATCATATGAAAGAGTTATCTGTACCCCTCTATTTAATCACAGATCAATTCACAATAACTAAGATACGGAATCAACCCAGATGCCTGCCAACTGATAATAAGATGCATAAAATGCAACATACACTTATATGTATGTGATACATCTATTTCATATGCATTTTATGTACACATAAACACCCATGTGTATATGCACATACATGTATTTATACCTGTATATGTATATACACAACTGCATTTAGTATACATAAACACATACATACAATGAAATACTACCCAGCCATAAAAAGTATGAAATCTTGTCTCTTGTAACAAAGCAGATCAAATGGGAAATGATTACGCTAAGTGAAATAAGCCAGTCAGCCCCCAAAAGACAAATATATGCTTCCCTTATTTTGTGGTAACTCATGCATATACCAAACACAAAAAATGTAATGCATGTGAGCAAAATGGACCTTTTGAAATCTGATTACTGTTTACAGCCCTTTTGAAGAACAGTGGTTTTTCTATTTATTATTTGTTGTTTTATTAAATTTACTACTTCTTATTTCTTTTTTCTTCATTTAGTAGAAGGTTAAGCTTGTGATCATAAAATAAACTGAAAAGTATTTCAATATAAAAACTAGAAAAATAAACAAGGAAGGAGCAGTGAGGGTGGGAGTATAAGCAGTGGGATGGAAAGAATCATTATGCTCTTAAGTTTGTGCAAAGTAAATTAAATCTTTTATCTTACATTATAAAGATTAAACTCAGAAAAAAATGATACTTTTTAAATTTCTTCAGGAAAATAAGCTCAAGAATAAATCAAGCCACAGCAAAACAGAACTGAGAAAAGCAAAGGCAGACTAGCGACATGCCTGAATACCTGGGTCCAGCCACACCTAACTCGAACATCCCTGGACGCTTCAAGAATAGGACACCTGCGCATGCGCGCACACATAACACATATATAGACAATCACACTTTTTTCTGCATAAGCTAATTCAAGTTGGTTTTCCCTCCCTTGTAACAATGATCCCCCTTCTATATTACCTGAGTAATAAAAAAAAAATCATTAGAATTCTGTATAAAAATAGGATTTGAGATCATAGGGCAGGGAAAATTTTTCCTTATCCTATTTCAATTTAGAAAATCAGACTGGCGAGAAAGACAAGTTTAAAAAGGAAAAACAACAGAAATTGTATTAACCCATGCACTGTAGATTTACATGGGAGAACTCAGTGATGAGTGTCTCAGAGGAGTGGTTAGAACTTGGCTTTAGACAGCATCTTAGCAAAAAAAAAAAAATTGTTTTTTTTTTCAAAGAGAAGCGACAAGAAAACAAAAAGACTTTGGGCTGCTGGAGGCAGCACATTGCGGGAAGGCAAATATATAGGGAATCTAACGACAGGTAAAGTATAGCTAGCTCGGCTTGTTTATGTAGACTCTTTCTCGGTGCCTTCTTGTCTACAGTGAAACGGTTGTAATCCTTTCTACAATGGGAAATGGGGACCAAGTAACACATCTTTCATAAGCGGAACTGATGTTCTGCTTTCAGGTAGATAGAAGACAGAGAACTGACGCTCTGCTTGCTTTCTCTCAAATATCTTCAGCTCAAAATTATGTTCATGCCAGAGTGGCCTACTTTGGGCATGCATCCTCTGAGCCTTGTCATGGTATAGGTGGGCTGGAGGGTGAAAGACTCAGGCAGATATTTAACATGGAACCAAAGAAACCATGCTGCTCATACCTTCTACTATTTCTCTCCGGATGCTTATAGCGATGAATCAGTCAACGGAATTACTCAAAGTCAAACTGAGCAGTATTTCAGCAATGGTTAGGGACAGGTAAGCTGCTGTGATGATAGGAAGGTTCAGTAAGAACAGTTGTCTGACTGAAAGATCACGATTCCAGACCACTTCTAAATTCCATCTGGCAGAAATTTGCTAAACCTTTTCCTTGCATCAATGCCCCAAATTGACATCACCCTCTGCTTCTCTCTACCATAACACTGACAATAACTAAGCCTGGTTTTCATAGGTGGCCCTTCTGCTGGTGCTGGCTCTTTTAGAGACAAGTTTCTGAAGTAAATTCACTTCACAGATAACAACATTCTGGCGATTATATTCTACTAATTCTGCCTCCACAACTGCTTCCACTGTACAAAGTTGTCACCAACCAGCAAAAGAGGGGACTCCTGGGTGAATCTATATCCCCAAACGCAAACTTTCTGGAATTGGTGCACATCTACTAACTAGAAATCCACAATTTGTCTAGCAGTTATGAAAAAAGGGTAAGTGTTGATAAATGGAAGGAATAAGTCATTATCCTTAACAAAAAGAAAAGAAAACTTGTTTTTTTCAGAGCCCAGATGAGCAGTTTCTATGAGCTCAGTGGAAGCTGAGGATTGAAAAGACACTCCTTTGACTCCATAGGAGCCCATAATTCTTGCAAATCACAGAAAGGGATCAAGTGGTTGCTAGCCCCAGCGTCCTAGATGCAGGACCAAGGCCCACAAGCGGAGTTATAACACAGAGCCCACCTTCCCCAGCTCCTTCACCCAGTCCCTCAGGCCACCCTGACTGCTGTTCTTTCAGACCCCTCCCAGATCCACTGTGAAGCAGTGGTCTCATGTTTGTTACTCTCATTTCTTCAAGCCCATTCCTTATCTGACATTTCTTAATGTTGACTTGTTTTCCAGGTCATCACTTCAATTTCCACATGATTTACGATCTTTAGAACTCTCATTTAGAAGGTGGCTAAATCCACTCATCGCCTACTCCGTGCCTTCTCAGACTGCTTCATGCAGTCTGGAAACAGAGCCTATGAACTTTATATTCATTACACACTCCTGCCCTAAATGCTTTTAACCTTTTCCTCATATCTGAGCATGTCTGACTGTAAGAACTTGAGGAATAACAGTCAGAGTCATTATCGCGTGACACAGATTTACAACATCTCTTAAAGTACGGTCCTCCCTCTTGACTTGAGCCACATAAAACCATGTTAAAAAGAGAATAAAGACTTATTGGCAGTTCCCTAAAACTCACAACAAAACTACAGAGATCCAATTCTTTGGGAGTAAAACAAGCATGGGAATCTGCAAACTGATCAGCAGGAACTAATGCTGATGCACCTGAGAGCCTGAGATTGATGCTCATGCAAAATGGTGAAAAACTAGTGAAATAACCTGGTGGAAGAATAAACCAGTAGGAATGTGCTTGTCAGAACAAACTGGGTTGTTTTGACATCCAACCTTCCCTTTACAAAGATTTTAAACAGAACTCTAATCTTCGCACATCATCTCTGGCATTTCCTAGTGGTACTGGTGGGGAGGGTAGAGAGAGTTCTGATCCACATCTTCCCAGTGGAGCCCAGGCTGTTGGGGGCACCATCATTACGAAGAATCCTGATTGAAACAACAGGCATAGAATGCTGGAGGCTTCCCATCAGCAATGGAGTACTTTGGATGGGCAGTACCATAAGCATTCACCAATATTAGTCTCAAGTTCCTGCCAAATTACAAAATAGAGTGCAACATACAAACTTCCCACTAACTCAAAAGGTGCAAGGAACCAGATAAAAATCAAGTAGTACTAGGAATGTCTCCTAAAGGGTAGCATCTCCCCTTCCCAAACACTAAAAAAACTCTTCTCAAAAGTCAATACTGAAATAAATACAGGGAAGCCATTTCCCTTCTTTCTTTCCACCAGCATAAGGGAATTGGACACCCTTAAAATCCACCCTGTTTCATCAGCGTTTTTGCTGAAATGCCAGTTTTCACAAAGGACAGACAGTGCTAGAATTTAAATGCCATCATTATCTTCCTGAAACAGATTGCCTAATGGATAAACAGAAAAAAGGAAACCAGTTTGCAGCTGAATTAATCATCCTAGGAACACATTACATGGATGTGTCCTGCTCCATTGTGCTGTTACATGAGCACCTGCTATATGTGTTAAGGATGCTGAGCATCTTCCCCTGACATAAATACAAAATCTGTCAGTCCCACAGGTCAACTCACCCAGTACTTCAGAGCTAAAAGTTGTTCCTACTATCTTTCTATTGATCTCCCTTTGCCATTTGGATGTGCCCCTGACTGGACCTGAGACACCCACAGCCAACAGGCACCATATCTGCCATAGTACCACACAACCTCATTTCTGCTTCTCAGGGCTCTGAGAGCCTCAGTTAGAGCTGAAGAACCTCCCGCTCAGGAAAGCTATTTAAGGCCAGAATCTTGCCATTATTTTCTCAACACACAAAAAAGGACAGACCCATGGGATAATATGTGTGACTTTGTACCAAGTGAAACTCTATACATACTTTCTAACATAAATGGCAGATCACAACTTTGATGATGAAACAAACAGGAAATGTCTTGGGGATTTCCTGATCAGCAGGGTCCTGCAACTACCGAGGGGATGAGGTAGTGTCAGCGTTCTTCAGCTTGACCTGCCAGAGACATTCTGATGGAGCATGTCCATTTACTGTAAGGTAAACACAGACTTATCTAGACTAAGAAAGAGGGAGGCAGAAGGGTGTCTCCTATAGTCCTCTCATCCAACAACAGCACTGTAATTGGCTAGAAGGCACGTCTACCTCTCTTCATCCGCTAATCAAGTCACAGGTCACATGTAACACTCACAGTTGGCAGGTAGGCTGTGGGTTATATATAACAGGTAGGCTGGCAGGCAGTGTGGACCACACCTGACTTCTCAGAGATGATTATCAAGGAAGTCCCAGCACAGCTCACCCAGGACAGAGAAGAGAAACTGAGGTGCAAAGTACCATCCTTGCCTATATGACCAGTGACCAGGCCAGTTTGAGGTCCCGGTGAGTCAAGACCATGGTGAGGGGGTTCCCCCGGGGGCATGGTGTGCTGTGTGCCTATGAACCCCTCAAACAAACAGGCAGAGATCCAGCAAAAGGGCAAAAGACAATCATCACATGCTGTAAATGGCAACACATCAGTCTCTGTTATTCCGATCTGTACATTTTTTAAAAATACTATTCATTTTTCCAGTGATTTGACTATAGCTATAATCTTTTTTCTTTGAGCACAAATACATCCTTCTCTGTCAGAAGGAATTTTCTGGCTCAATCTGAGTTCATTTCTCAGCCTGCAAGACCCCATGCTTTCCATTATTTCATGTTAATGGCTTTTGATGGAAAAGTCAGCACAAAGCATCACTCTAGTTGTTTCAGACTTACCAAAATTACCAACAAAATTTTATATCAGGTAAATAATTTTTCTTTTAAGCTCTATGATCTATGTCCTGACAGTCACCTGTAAATGTAAAAATTTAACTTTGTCCCATTACACTTGCCACCAGCATATTATTTCTTGCTATTAATAGATGTCTTAGATTTGGGGTCTAGTACAGTTTCATGCCAGAGTCAAATCTTGCTATTATAAAGTTCCTTAACTCATGAAAAAGAATAGTGGCCACTATTTCCTCTAAGAATCTCTTTCCAATAATATGCTACATGCAAATTTTCATGCTTTCCCATGTGGCTGGGTGGCAAAGCTCTAATTCAAGTCAAGCAGCATGCAACACGTGCTGCATTTCCTATTACATCTGAAACCATTTGTCTTATTTCCTTTCTAATATGCTTTGTGCCTGCTTTTCACTGTATTAGAGACTAATACTTAAGTGAAAATGGAGAAAAAAACAAACCAAAGCATTTGTATTGATTTCTTCTGATCTGGATCCTCAATCAAACTATGACCCAACACTTGCCTTTTCAATATGCTCTTTGGCCTGTGTTTTTCTCTCTGCAGCCCTGTTCCACAAATCCTGGCTCCTTATTTTCCTCTTCTATTAAAAGCCTATTACCCAATGTCTTCCTGTGAACTCAGGAGTCAGCAAAAACCTCTCAACACAGTTTTAGTTACTCTTCAATTAAATTTAGACATGAGATAAGCCTCATTATGATTTTGACCTGAACTCACCATGGGACCTGAAAACCAAGTTTTAAATCGCTATATACTCTGATATGTACATTGGTTTCAACTGAAAGGCTAAATCTGATTTTTTCTAAAGGAACAAACATTTTTTTCACTGAGTCTTATTTTTAAGTTCCTTGAAAACTTTAAATTATGTTTTTTTTTTTTTTGGTCTGGTGGGGATATTACCAAATGCAATCAAAAGATAAATGCTCTTGTTAACACTAAACTGTAAACACCTTCCCTCTACTATCCCCCTAATAATAAGAAGGGTGACTTCAGAGCAGAATCACATGATATTAGCTTTGCATGAGAACTTCACAACCATTCAAACCATCCTCCTAGGCAGATGAGGACACTGAGGCCAAGAGTGCGTTGCATTCTCCTAATAGTAAAGGAAACAAAAGGAATGCTGTGCCTTTCCCCTTGGCTAAATTATTTTCCTCCACGTCTCACTAAGCCTTCCAATACTCAGCAAAGGTGAGGATTATACATAATTTCATTTTTAAAATGAAGAAAACTGAGTCTTACAGAGGTGAAATAACTTATCAAGTCACACACCTAGAAAGAAGCAACAAAACTAGAGCTTGGATTCCAGAGCCATGTCCCTACCCCCAATTTGTGACACAGGTTCTTGATGGTGCCCAAGCTATTAGGTTATCACTTGCTTTTTTCTTTCCTCAAAAATTTGTGAAAAAAGAGACACATAATTTTTTTTCATGACTCTTGAGGCTTTTTCTACTATAGGTAATTTCTAGGGTAAAATATTCATGGTGTTGGCTCTTGAAGATACTTGACAAATTCACCTTTCTAATGGAATAACTTACCTAATTTATTTTCTACTATTCCTCACCCTATACCTATACCTCCAACATATATTCACAAATCATCTTCCTTATCTGGAAGTCCTGCCTGTCTCCAAGAAGGAAGATGTGATGCAGCTCAGGAGCACAGCCCCTCTCCTGGTACTGGGCTCTACATGCTTAAAGGCAGGACTTGAGCTCTTTAACACAGCCAAACCATATTTTAAAATGTGTATCTGGGGCTAAGCATGATGGCTCAGTGGCTAAATCCTCACCTTTCAAGAGCTGGAATCCCATGGGGGCACCAGTTCATGTCCCAGCTGCTCTGCTTCTGTCCTAGCTCCCTGCTTGTGGCCTAGGAAAGCAGTAATGGATGACCCAAAGCCATGGACCCTACACCCACATGCAGACAGAGAAGAAGCTCCTGGCTTCATATCGGCTCAGCTCCAGCTGTTGTAGCCACTTGGGGAACTTGAGGATTAAAGATCTTTCTCTCTGTATTTCTTTCAGTAATCTGGTCTGCCTTTCCAATAAAAACAAATGAATCTTTAAAAACAAAAGTGTATCTAGTCTTTCCATAATTCAAAGAGAAGAATCAGAATTGGCCAACTGCTTTGGCCTCCATAGCCTCATGTAGGTTTGGATAATCCATCTGCATATGTCAATATTTAGGGGATAAAATCACCAATTCTATATTCCTTTCTGTTTCTCTAGTCCCTTTATAATGCGCTCTTTCACCCTTTATCAGAAATGTGAGCAGGTGTAGAAGGTGGATAACAATTACAGCAATAGTCAGGTGTTACTACTGTGACAAGCCCTATGCTAGCTATTTCACCTACATTATTTCATTTTGTCCAAGTAACCCTACAAGGTTGCTATAACTAGCATTTTCATTTTACACAGGGGAAACTGAAGAAAATTGCCCCATTTCACCTAGCTGGTTAGCAAGAGAGCTAAGAGGATCCTAACCCACTAATAAATAAGCACCCACCAAAAAATACATTCAGGTCATCACACAAACCAACACCACATGAAGAGTTAAGATGATATCAACCTTGAAACGCTTCTCTGATAAGTGATGTCCAGGATTCCTGGAAACTTTGCAAAAAAAAGCATCCCTGATAAATCTCGATAGCACTTTCTCCTTAGTGAATTTTTGTGTATTTCTGCCCATTCTTCACTAGGACTGCTACATATTTCTTGATTAGAACAGCACCAGATACTGCAATATCACTTTAAGTTCCACTCAGTGCTCCTTTCTTGGCCTTAATTCAATGGAAGAATGATTTACTCACATCTGAAGCATGTGTTCCTGTATATCAATGCCACCTTCACCCGCTTCCAGAAAGATTTAGTAGATGCTATATATTAGAATAGCAATTATCACATAATGTCAGAACATTAAGCATTTTACATTTCCAAGTGATACATGAATAATTTGAGCCCTCTGTGTACACAGCCCTAATAAATCAAACATTTAATTTTCAAACACTTTTGAAAGCTATAAAGGCATCTCTTCTTTAAAATAGCATGGACGGTGCCTCAGTGACTTGATTTATCTCTCCAAAATACACTATTAATTTCTAATCTACAAATATTTGTGCAAGTGTTATAATTCTAATAAATTCGATTTAATTTAAAGCACATCCTAAAATCGGTAAGACCCAAACATTATTAAAGCACTTAAGTTACTTGTGAACACATATGAAAACAAATCAGCATTGCAGGAAAAATAAGAGGCGCTGGGACGGTGGTGCAGTCAACTGCATAAAATTGGATAATGACGATTGGTAATGAGTTTCATTTCATGGGTATAGTTCCTCAAGTTAAAGTGTAATTAAAATGAAATGAAAATAAGCAAAACACAATCCATAATATTGCCAACTTTCAAATGAATGATTAAATTTGTACCTTTTAATACCAAGAAAAACCATGTGGCTTAGAGTTTATAATTTTATCTGCATATTCTTCTGATATTCAACGTAAAACTGTCCCTTCAGATGACTAGGCTTGCAATTAGCATTAACACTACTGTGGTCTTTAACCCTTCTTTAAATGACATGTATGGTTTAGCAGAAATTATGTCTAACAAAAAAAATAACAATGGCTTATTCTGAGGGCTTCCATTTTATGACAATACAGGTATACTAACTGACACACTTGCTTGACCACACACACACAAAAAGTAAAAGGTACCATGAAAATCTCCATTATCCAAACATTGTCACTGATTACATATATTATTTTACACAAATTCATAATCTGGTGGGTAATTCAAATCAAGAATCAAGAATCAAAAATCAAGAAGGATTTATCAGTTCAGGTGAAGCATTAGAGCAGGGCTGGCAGGGCAGTGAGGGGCCTGCTCTAATGCTCAGTAATTGCTCACCAAGTTATGGTTAACTTGGTCACTGATTACACATATTATACAAATTCACCATCTGGTGGATAAATCAAATTAGGAATCAGGAAGAATTTATCAGTTCAGATGTAACAGCTGAACAACTAACCCTAACATGTGCAAAACCCTGGAACATAGAATAACAAACGAAACAAAATGGATATTTTAGGTCCATAAGTTTTGGGTTATTGTTCTACATAGCAATAAAAAGAAAACTGAGCAATGATCAGATGCTAAACAATACAAAATATAAGTACTTCTTATATCTGCAACATTATAAACACTAATTTGTGCCACAGAGTAAAATTCTTCTTTATAATTTTTTTCATTGATTCAAACTGCAGATACACAGAGAGAGACAGAAATTGAACTTCCATACAAGTGGTCACTATCCCAGTGCCTGTAACATCCAGGGCAAGGCCAGGGTGAAGCCAAAACACTGAAAGCCAGACCATGTCGCCTACACGGTGGGCAGGGACACAGTTACTTGAGCCATCAGCTGCTCCTTGGTGTACACATTATCAGAAAGCTAGATCCAGGAGCAGAGCCAGATTTCATATCCAGGCATGCCAATAGGAGATACAGGCACCCCAAGTGATGTCTTCATCTTCCACTACAGATTCTCGCATTGTAACAGTAGTCAATCATATATACCTAAGGTCCTACGAGTTGGCAGCTATTCAGTTTATACGCTGAAATGGCACACAGCTCTAAGTTCAAAGTGGTAGGAAAAGACTTGGTTCTGATGGAAAAGGTGCTTACAAAGGAACAGGGAGGTTTGTTTGCCTATTAGTTTGATCACAATTTATTGGACTCAGTAAGGGAACCAAAGAGATCTCACTGTCAGGAACAGGCAGGATGAAGAGTGTGCTTTCTGCTTCAAGCAGTCTGAGCACAGCGAGCAGGCCATTTGTAGTCTTTGAACCTATCACAGAGAGAATCCTGCCGGAGGCATGCCCTTGAAAGGGCTTTGACAGCAAGCCAGCCTAAAGTCCTGAAAGAAGCAACAGCCCCAGAGGAGGCTGATGTGAAGACGTTCTGCAGAAACAAAACAAAACAAAAAAAACCCTTCCATTCAATGAAGTCTCAGAGAATCATAGGGTTACAGTGTCTGGAGTTTTATGAATAAATATAATAAACCATGTAATGTATCTAGGTATTTCTTAAATCTGCTCTCTATTGCAGTTCAAAGCAGGTACCATGCCTAGTGATTCAGAACACAACCGCAGAGCCCAGTGGCCAGTCCTAGGCCTGATACTCAAGAACGAAGGACTTTGTGTATACTCACTTCCTAAATCTTTGCTGGCCAGTATGGCAGCCAGAGGTCACAGCTTTGAACCTAGAGACTCTGTGATTGTGAAATACACACAGATTTCAAAGACAATACAGAAAATGTAAAATATGTTACTAACATTGTTATTTTGCTTACATGCTGGAGCAGATATTTTAGATGTAAATTAAAATGTTATCTTTAGAACATCTTATAAAATGCATATCATACAGCTCGAAGTTCCAAACTTGTTTCACATTCTATTTCTGTAAGATGCTGCTGTTTTAAGGAGACGGTAACAACCTGCGCTCTTAGGGTTACTTTAGGAGTGTAGGCCTAAGCCTTTGATCTAGTGGCTAAGACATCAGTTAGGCTATCTGCATCCTTTAGCTCAGCTCTAACTCCAGCTTCCTGCAGTCCCCAGGAGGCAGCAATGAGAGCTCAAGGGACTGCTCTCTATCACCCTTGTAAAAGAGAGACTATACAGTTAGTCCTCAGTTTCAACAAATAAATCAGAAGATGAGAGCTCCTCTCTCTCTCTCTCCTTCTCAAATAAATTAAAGTTTATTTTAAAGAATTAAACTTTCCACTTACAAAACTAGAACAATGTTTGCCATGTAGGAAGTATGCAATCCTTTCGTATCTTCCTTCTATCCTTCATCCAGTCATCCAGTCACCCAGCATGCACTAAGCAACTACTGTGTGCCATGCACTCTTCCAGGTGCTTGGGTTATAGCACTGAGAACAAACACCAAACCAAAACACAAAGCCCTCTCTCAACCACCATGGTAACCATCTATCTAAATTCAATGATTCATTCACACAAAACCATGTGTCTGTTAGGTGGTTCTCCTCTTGTTGTACTTGGGTGTCATTTAGGGGCAATGAAGACTCCCCTCCCTGACTACCAAGCCCCCTTCCCCCGCCCCCATGGAGAGCCCAGCTGTCAGAAACATGAGGTCCTAAGTAGGTATATTTATCCAGGAATAGCAGGGGCCCAACCGCAGTTAAGTCTCAAAGCACTGGCCTTGTAAAGCCCAAACTAAAAAGAGATTACAAAATGCAGCCAGAGTTCCGAAAGGAGACATCTAGGTGGCAGAGAGGAGGGAGAAGGAATCCTGGGAGCTAGGTGCAGCTGGGCACCACCAGGCTTCTGAGGGGTAAATGGCAACACGGGGAGCTGCCTGTCAGTCATCCTGTGACTTGCTAGAGAGGAGCAAGAAAGATGGGTACAGTCTCTCCATGTTAGTGCCTCCAGGTCACTGGCATCTGTGTCCACAGCATTGGTTTTCCTTGTCAGACGCAGGCTGGCACCTGGAAAGCAGCCCACAGCATGACTGGGAAGACAAATGCCCAAGCCTTCCAAAGAGAATCACATCAGCACAACCAGCTTCCTTGTTCTTACCTGGAACCTCTTCAATTCCTGCGTCTCTTCCCAGCTCCCTCAGGTGTCTGCCTTCTCTGTTTCCCACACTGCTGTTGAGGGGCACAGAAATGTGGCTGTTACCCCACTGATTTCATTCTTTCTACCACTTATTTTTGTTCTTAAAGACAGATCCTTTGCAAGGCTGACAGAGCTCTTGCCCATCTCACTGCACTCCCTGCTTTGCTGTCTATCCTCCTGACCCCTGGCCTTTCAGTCCCTCAGCTTCACTTCCTACAGCTGCAGGAACTTGGCTTCTGGCATCTCACCCCTCCACCCCAGGAAAGCTCTCCCATCATCTCTGAGCTCAGTTCCTGCATCGCCAGAAAACCAATGCCTCCAGTGGACAGATGCGTAACATCATGTCCCTAGCTTCTATCTTGGCATAATTTATAGTCATTGTAGGATTATCCGATCAAGGTCACCTTCCCTCTACATTGTAGGTTCTGAAGGAAGACATTTTGTCCTTTTGGTTTACCACTAAATTAACAGCATCTACCACGGGCACTGGTGCATGGTAAGAGCTCAGTAAGCATTTGTTCATTTCATTTATTCCACAAACATTTTGTGTGAAAAGCAAATGAGCATATGTACACACACACACTAAAATGATGAAAATCTAAACCTGATCATGGTGGAGGTTGCACATTCATAAATACACCAAAAATCACTGAACTGCATATTGTAAATGTGTGTATTGTATGGTATGTGAATTAAATCTCAAAGAAGCTATTTTTCAAAATATGTATTTTTAAAATAAGACCGAGCAGGCTGCAATGTCCCATCATTTGAAAGTTGTTTGCTTCTGCTTTATTTTGTTTAAGCAATAAACAAATATTATTCTGTCAGTCTTCACATAACTGTTCAATTAAATGTTTTTTTTTCCACGACATCTTAGCATTTTGAGAACAAATTAGAAGTTTTGTTTCCCAACATTGTATGCCTTGAAAGTTTTCATGTTTTGGTTTAATTTTGTCCACTTGATTTTATCTGCATAATCCTGGATTGTTCCAGAAACTAATGCAATGAGTCTTTTAAAAATAGTCTCCCCAACAGATTCTAACCAGTAGACAGCAGGTGTTTACATAGAAACCATTATTTTCTGGATTCCTTTGAAAGATTCACAGACAGTGCCTGCTGTTTGCCAAACTCTGGGCTGGCTGTGATGAATGCAGAGGAGTAGGACAAGGTTTGTGCAGGTAAGGATGTGTAATCCCAGCTTTCTGCTCTAGCTAAAGGCAGCTGTGTGAGATCAGCTCTCCTATCCGGGACCTGGAACAGGACTACCCCAGCGGGGCGGGCAGGAGAGCAGGTGCTTGATAGCCAATGGTTAACACATATTTTTGTAGTTGTCTCTGATGTGACAAAGGACCCTGCCCAAAGCCTCTCCTGAGAGTTTCTGTAATAGAAGTTCTGTTGGCCTGAGCTGGTTAATCAAAGTTCTGCAGGCAAGAGGAAGAATGAAATGACCTTGAATTCTTTTGAAATTCTGGTGGAAAAATCTACATCACAATTTTTCTGATAGTTTGAGAAAGAAATTAAGATACCAGAATACCCATTAATTTTATAATCCCTCAAATTTACACCTTATCATTTCTTATAATGTACAACTTTTCAGCACTTTTGCTAAAATCAAACATAGCTCTGGTTTTCATTAATAGCTCACAATTCCTTGAGAAACACAAATCTATCAAATAGGGGTGCAGTTGTTCAAGTGGCTAATCTCCACCTCCAAGCACAGATATCCCATATGGGCACTGGTTTGTGTCCCAGCTGCTCTGCTTCCCATCCAGCTTCCTGCTGGGAAAGCAGTGGAGAATGGCCCAAAGACTTGCAGCTCTGTACCCATGGAGATCCAGAAGAAGTTTATGGCTCCTGGCTGTTGGCTTTGAATTGGTTCAGGTATGGCTGTTACAACCATCTGAGGAATGAACCAGCAGATCAAAGCTTTTCCGTCTCTATTTCTGTAAATCTGCTTTTCCATTCAAAACAAGCAAATCTTCTTTTTAAAAAATCTAATAAATGGAATTTGGAAAGTTCACCCTGTGTTCATCCTATGCCTAATGTGCTAATAGAAGGTAGACACAAATAAAACAAATTTCTACTCTCTGAAAGTGCTCCTCTCCTTCCCCAAGTGGGATTGAATCTAGAATGGGCCCAAGGATGAAATCTCATTCATGAGAGCAATAAACTTGCCCTTTAAGGTATCCACAGTGGAACCAAGTGGGCAGGTTATGGATTCTTTTCCTGCTCCAGCAGAAACTCTGTGGTAAACAATTCAACCACATCCTGAAAGAGGCCTGACCTTCACTCTCAGCTCTGGGACAAAATCTGAAAGCTATGATAGCATATCTGATGAAAACATCTTTGCTCTGGTTGGCCAAGAGCACACTGAATAACTTAACAATGTGATTCTGAATAAGGCAGAAGAGAATGGCAGATGGTCACATCAGGTGCTGATCATATGACTTGGGGTGGGGCTTATTTGTGGTAATCAGTCACATCTAGAAGGGTTGGAAATAAGACAATGAGATCAGTGTTGTACAAAATCCCCCATGCCTATTTGAGATAGCCATGTAAGGTGCACAAATCTATCATGCATGTTTTTATGTAGCCCCAATAAAACTCTAAAAAACAAGGCTCATATAAGCTTTCCTAGTCCATGTGCAAGGTCATACACTGATGGCCAGGAAGTAACACCTTTCTGACTATGAGCACAGAACAACTGGAAGTCTCATCTGAGATACTCTTCCCAAACTCCCCCCTATGCATCTCTTCCCTTGCTTAATTTTCATTTGTAGCCTTTCCCTTTGATAAACCATCATCATAGATACAGCCTCAGTGAGTCCTAGAAGATTATCAAACATGAAGGTAACTTTGAAATTTCCTTCAAATTCAACAAGCTGGTGCTAGAATTGAGGGTAGTTTGATATGAATTCTCTTCCCTCTAACTTTGAAGTCAACTAACTTGGGCAGAAGTCAGATGTAGACAGATCCAGAGATTGATCTGAAGTCAGGGGGCTGCACTGGAAGCCCTGCCTTCCCTGCACTCACTTTCATCCTCTTTTCTCCTAACTGCTGCATATTGACTGCTCTGCTTCCAAGTTCACCGGCATCTTTCTCCTCCACATGTATCAAAACTTACTCTGGACAAGATAGAGTATAGTTATAGGAAAATTCTATGAATTGATCTCAGCTTGAAGAATACGGACAAGCTAAGTAATCAAGCTGGGAGAATGGACATTGGTCACCATTATCCTCAGATCTCCACAAAGAACTGAAAAGCCTGATATGCTTTTAATACCCTATGTTATTCCACCACGAGTTGGGAGAGCAGAGAAATCTTCCACCTTCTTAGAGGGTGTGAGGAAGATGTTAAGCATAATCTATCAAGATTGTAACAGGTAACTTATAGATAGCAGACTCAAATCTGCACTAGACATTAGCAAAAGCTATAAAACATACAATGGGATGCAAGAGCAATCCTGACAGCCTCTTAATAGGAGGTCATATGCACAGAACAGGAGGGGACCCCAGAGTGGAGCAGGAGGACAGGAGGAGACTTGTATCCTAACCCCAGAGATTTCCAGTACCTCACCAAGGACTATCAGTATGGGCACCAAGGACTATATCCCAACTGCCATGGAGATCACAGGGAATTGAAGTGCCCTCATTGGCTGAGAACTCTGAGGTCAACTATTCCCAATCGGATCTCCCACACGGGATGGAAGAAGCCCAGAACCCTCCTCACAGGGTCTAATGATATCGGAACAACAGCCAGGAGCCCTGAGCAGTTCTCAGAAACAGAATTGTCAACTTCCTTCGGGACTCAGGCGAGGAGCCTTCTCTGGTCCTTACTGAGTTCCAACTTTGGCTCCCCACCCTCTCTTGCAACGACTATCAGGGTCACTCCGGAGTCCCAAAAATTAGATCAGACAGAGAGAGAAAAATAAGGTAAGTTTAGAACAGACAAGAAAAATTCAGCTTGGACTCTCATATACCTTACTAGGTAGGACATAAAGATTAGTCACTCCTCACTAAGGTATTGAAGATTTCTCTGCACACCCCTCCTAAAACTGTTCTGCTTATCAGTCATTAACATATGGCTTGTTAGAGTTATAAGCCTGGTTGGACTATCCTAAAATTCATGAAGTTCAGTAAAAATCAAGCTTGAACACTATAAGCTGCTAAATATAAAGAAAAAAAAAAAGACACGAGACCGCTGAATAGTACCCTATAACCATTTTAAGGTTTATTGTAGTCAGTTATGTATAAGCTAAAATTGGTCACTCAGTACCATGTCAATTAACTTCATGATGTTGTAAATTTCCATGTTTCTTTCTGTTGAATTTGTATTGTGGCTTTTCATTGGAGGGGATGATATTCTGCCAGCTCCACTTTCAGATCAAGGATGGTCTCCCAATGAAACTATTGAATTTATCTGGACAAAAGATGCTAGACTCTGCATGGTTAACGCCCACAACGATGGAATTATGACTGATTATAAGCTGTACTGCTGTAATATGAGGAAATCAATATGGGGGGTGCTTGGGAAGGAACTTGGGGAATCCTAGAACCTTAATTTCATAAAACGAAATTTAAAAAAAAAGTTGAAATTGAATCTATTTCAGCCTCTAACTCCAATCTATTTCAGTACCTAACTCCAATTTAGAAGCAACCTAGGGGCTGAAGTCAAAGGGTTGTGACACCCAGAGGTGGAGCCAGCAGAAGAGTCCAGTGTGACACCCAGGGACGGGACCAGCAAAGCCCAGTGTGACACCTGGGGCAGGATGAGCAAAGCCCAGACCATGGGGCTGTGACACCCAGAGGTAGAGCCAGCAAATTGCAGCGTGATACCCAGGGGTGGGACCAGCAAAGTCCAGACCATGGGGCTGTGACACCCAGAGGTAGAGCCAGCAAACTGCAGCGTGATACCCAGGGGTGGGACCAGCAAAGTCCAGACCTCGGGCCTTTTTTGGAGCCTTGGTATACTCGCTTTTCCTGCTTCTCCTATGTGTTTTCTAACAAGCTTGTTAGAAAACAGACCCTCAAACTCCTCAGAATCAACATTAAGCAAGATCAACAGGTAACACTCATGCACTTTAGATTTGGAAAAGGACTACTCTCCCTACATAGCAATGCCATACAGAAAATGGAGACTGTGCTGGGATCAAGAGATTCAAGAGGCACAGCATCCAAATGTAGAGAATGACCTTTGGATGGATAGATTATTTAAAAGTCAGCTGTGTAAAGAGATAAAGATTTTTGTATTAGTCAAGGAAATCTGAATACAGACTACCAATTGACAGTAAGGAATCAATAATTCTGTTGAGTGTGGCATGCTGGAATGCTTACGTAAAAGCAAAAAGTTATTAGAGGCACAGATTTAAACCTGAAGTGACTTTAAAATACCCATGGGAAAAAAAGAGTGGAAACAAAGATGAAATTAAAATAGTGATACTTGTTGGTGTTAATAAATGAGAGGTACATGAAGTTTTATTACCCTGTTTGTGGCTACTTGAAAATATATTAGAGATGATTAAATTGTAAGTAGTAAATGATAATAAATATTTTACTATAAAGCAATCTCCCAGAATCTCTTTTAAAATCTTTTAAAAACTCTTTTTAAAAATCAGATATAGGATCCTCTACTTAAAACCATGGAATCTGATTCTGAAGTGTGAGCCCAGGCAATAGGATTCTTGGCTAGATGGTTTTAAATGAGGACAGTATTGGTTACGATGCCCTGGGTGTTCCCCCAACTATGAACCTTAGCTTCCCAGGTCCACAAGGCCGTTATTACACTTACATGAATTATACCTAGGCCTCTATTACTCAGTTGGATTAACTTTGTTCCTGAAGTGCATGAGGATAAAAAAGAACAAGAAAAGGAAGCAGTAATGTTTCTCCCTTTATTCTTAAGTTTTCCACCCTCCTGCCTTTCCCCCAAGCACTAGCCATAAGGGTGGAGGCAAGGGTAAGGAATTGCCTGGGCAAGTTGGGAAAAAGCTCTGCTAGAAAAAAAGCAGGAGATACTAACACAGAAGCAGATGAATTTTCCCTTAAAAACCTGGCATTGTGGTGTAGCAAGTTAAGCTGTTGCCTCCAATACCAGTATCCCATTTAAAGCAGTGGAAGACGGACCCAAAACATGGACTTCTGTGTAAGTTTACCTTGCTGGTTCCTGGGGAGGAGTTGCAACTGAAAAGAAAAGGTGGGGAGGGGAGACAGTGCTCCTTAGCAACTGACACTGATAAAGTTTATTTCCAGGGTTCCAGTTCTTACACACTTAGTAAGACAATAGTTCAGGCACAACTCAGAATTAGGTCATGTCTGTGAGCAGGGAACAGATAAAGAGTACTGTCTGTTCTTGGTTAGCTGACTAGACAGAGCACAGATGTTTGCCTGATCATCAAGGAGAGCACGACAGTACATCCAGTGATTAATGCAGGAGTGTACTCAGGGTGAGAAGCCCCCCACCTCCTCTTTCCCAGAACCTCTTGTCAACAGGATCCCACAGGCCTCTGCTGTCCCAACTACCCTGTTGGATGTATTCTGATCCCCTCCACCCTCTGGCCTGGCCCAGCCCTGTTATGGCAGCACTTGGAGGGTGAACCAACAGATTGTAGTTGTGTGTGTGTGTGTGTGTGTGTGTGTGTGTGTGTCCCTTTCTCTTAGTAATTCTGCCTTTCAAATAAATAAAATAAATCTTTAAAAAAAATACAAGGTCTATTAATAAGCATTTGCCATTTCACCCAGGTTCAAACATTCAGGTAAACTTTCTAAATAAAATTTCAAGCAGAATTCCAAAAAAGTTTCAAGATGATGGCTTGTAACTTTAATGTGATGCCCATTGCCTTTAATGATATAAGATGTTCTCTATGAAATCATAGTTACAGACATTTGCCATTTGCAAAATGCCCTCAGGTAACTCCCAACATCTGTGCCCTTCAAGTGCGCAGTTCATTCTCACACTCACGTACATAGTAATTCATGCAGCCCATCACTGGCTGTGCCCATCACAGGGAGAGATTTACAGCAGCCTCACCCTAGTAATGATGCGGGCAGCCCCAGGAGCCTGCAGGACAGTTTAGAGATGAGAATTGTGTAGATAAAGCAAGACATGAAAGGACAAATATCCCCCCAGGGGATATCGAAAAGGGTAAAATTTAAACGCTTCTATGTCCTTCCTGGAAAATTTTAACCTTTTTGTTTTACATAGATTTCTTCAATCTTTAAACATGACAAGTGATAACTCTTAATTTTTGCAGAAAATGAGAGTCACATTATCTGATAGCAGGAGGAAAATCAAGGAAAACATGAAGCCGTCTTCATTTTCTAAGAAAAGCGAGTGGGCGGGAGTGGTGTAGAGTTCATGGCCGTGGGAGTGGCGGGGCTGTCACCTCTGTCCATCAGTCTCTACCATTCTTCACATGAGCTGTAGCCCAGGAGATAAGAACTGCCGATTAGGCCTTGCTTCGCCCACTAAGGCCTCTGCAAACCCGAAGGTTCCATCTTACTCCACAGCCATAACTTACCTTCCTTTCTGGTTTTTTTCTGCTCTCGGTTGATATACAAGTATTGATTCACTAGGCAGGCTGGGAGGAATAACAGAAGGCAAGGCCCTTCCTGTTCAGCTTGAGGCTCACTCACTACATGACAGCTGCTCACCAGCTCCTCAGGGTGAGCCCACGTTGACAGGATGACCCTTATTTATTGCCAGGCTGAAGAATGCTATTAACATCCAGACTGATTTACAGGGAGGGCGGGATAAAGCACTTCTGTGAGTTTAGGGGAATAGTTTCCCCTTGCCTAAAAGGTAGAGTTCCAACTCCTTAGCCTATATTTATTTCATTTTACTTATTTCAACAATAGAAGCACAGATCTCCATGCTGCTTCCCTCCCCAGATTACCACAACAGCTCAGCCGAGGCAGGCCAAAGACTAGACACTGGTAATGACCACAACGCACCTTCCCAGCTACCCTTCCAAATCCACTACAGCGAGCTTATCTCGGGACCTCTAAAACTCCCATTTCCTACCTGGAACTTCTCCCTAGCTATCTTCCTCTAGAGGGCTGTCTCAATCCTGGCTCTATCCTTTCTTTTCTCAGAAAACTTTTCTTCTGAGACTCACATAGTTCCTTATCATGATGATGTCTACATGTTTAACAGTATATGCATAAATGTCCACAGGTTATCCTGTTTTGGTGTGGAAGTGGAAATGTTCTGCCTTATTCCCCTGCAACCAAAATACAAAAACTCTCTATTCTTTTGCTGGGAATGTTAGAAGATTTTCTTCCCAACTTCTAGAACTTTGGGGAGAGGGAATTTGAGAGCAAAAGGAATGTCTTATCAATAAATTCTGCAAAAGAATAAGGGAGATGGCATGTGGCGGAGTAGAGACGAGGGTGGGACTTTGGAGATGACTATGTGGAGCAGGAGCAAGTGAGAAGATGGAGAAAGACAGGAGCTGCCGGAACCTGAGGACTCACGGAAGCCTTGTTGGAACTGAGTCTGCTGAAGGATGGTTCAGGAACCTTCAAGCAGAGCTTCCATCTTCTGAACGTGGGCTTAGGTCATCTAGTCCTTCTTCAGCACTAGAGGATCCCCCTCTCCTTCTCTGATATCTATCTCTGTGAGTACACTCACTTTTCACAGCTGGTTCCTCCCCCACATCACCAGTTGCTACTTGGTTCTTCTCCGCCTGAACTCAGTCACACTCCAGAAAATCAGGAGGCCATTGGGAGAAGGAATCCTGAATACCTAATGATGGGGAAAGTTCACATTCCTCTAGGGAGTGGAGATATGGAGCTAATAAGAACAGAGACCCATGAATAAGACTATCTTGGCTATAGCCCTGGATTATGTCCATCTCCCCAATTAGTATTTGAGCACCAAGACCATGAGACATTCATTACTGGTTCTTAGGACAATTTCTAAAATGCAGCAAGTAGTAAATATGACTTGAATGAATATCTGAAGGTTCTCTGCCAAAAATAAGTTTGAACAACTTTTCTCTGTTAATGCATTTTTAAGCTAAATATATATATTTGTTTAGCATCTATCAAGTACAAAATAGTGTGTTGAGTGGAGTAGGACTTTATAGAAAGAAAAAGAAATATAACACTTGACTTGAGGTAACTCAAATTATGAAAGCAGTCATTTTTACGGAAGCCAACATTATAGCCAAAATCTTAAAATCTTAACAATTTAAGTCATAAATTAGTACATACTATCACTTGTCAATGGGCATGAAAAAGTAAGGAGCTAACAAATATCCCTGTAAGTCTCTCCCAATAGGATACTAGACTGCATCTTTTGGGAAAAGGCTTCAATGCCATTAACTGCACTTCACAGACATTTAGGGAAAAGGATGTACCATCAGTGTGCCACATATGATGAGTATGACACTCTGCTCCTGTGTCTGTATGGGCCTACAGCATTACAGATTACAACGGGAGCACCTGGACAAGAGCTAGGAAATCTTCTGTTGCTTTACTTCAACAAGAGCATTTAACTTTGTCATCTGATGTTTTAAAGCAACTAACACTTGAGGCTTGGATTTTAGGAGTAAACAAATACATTACATAAATAAGTAAGCAGCAAGCCTATGGCTGATAGTTAAGATGAGAGTTCAAAGACACACATAGTCTCAGATCTTGAGTTGGTCTCCCAGTACAGCCAATGAGAACAGTCAGACATGTTCAAAAGGAGGCATCTCTTTCCAGCTTCATTTTTCATCCTAATTTTTCTCCTTCCACCAGAATCCTATTTTATCTTTCCTATTCTAACACAATGTATTTTCCTTGTTTACAACACTCTCATTGCACACTAACTCTTCCTCAAAAAGAAAGCAAGAAAGAAAGAAAGCAAGAAAGAAAGAAAGCAAGAAAGAAATAAAGAAAGAAAGAAAGAAAGAAAAGAAAAGAAAAGAAAAGAAAAGAAAAGAAAAGAAAAGAAAATGTATCCACACACCCTGTATAGGGTAAAATATTTATTTTCCAACTTTCCAGTTATCCTCTGGTGTGATATCAGAAGCTGTTTTGCACTTATGTACATTCCTTGTCACCATCAGGCCAACGTGGTTCCTACATCAGTCTATACTTCCTGTCAGTGGCCTCCTCCAGGATTTCAGAAGAGTTTCACAGGATGGCATGAGTGTACTCTTTGCATAAGGCATCACTGATAGAACCAGGGTTTTAGGTGGTGCACATCTTCAGAGCAGGTTTACACTCTGCTTTGAACAACCGCAAGTGCCAGCCAATTGGTACAATGAAATTTTGCTATTCAAATAAAACATCAATTGATCTATTACACTGATGCCATGTTCACAAAACATCTGACTGGGTCTTAAATTCTTCCTCTATCCAACTAGTAAATTGACATAAGCAGTCTGCAATAATTAGTGAATCAGTTTGTTGGGAAAAAAAATTAACAACAAGCAGGAAGAAATGCACAGGATTAAAAGCATGATAAGACACTTATTCAATGCTGCATTCCTTTTCTGTAAAAGTAAATTGTAGTTTCTGATTCAGGTAAGGATTATGTGCAGCTTCTGTTCTTACTAAATTTACCTACCTCTCTCCTCCTAGAGATTTGGAATAAGTAAGTCTGCTGAGCTTTATACAAGGATCTTTCCTTCTCTTACTTAAGATTTATTTTAGGTCTATTTATTTGTTTGGAGATCTGACAGAGAGAGAATAGAGGCAGAGAAGAGAGAGAAGCAGAACTTTCACTCACTGGTTCACTCCCCAAATGTACACAGTGACCAGGGCCAATCCAGGCAGAAGCCAGGAGTTTTATCTGAGTAACTCTCATGGGTGGCAGGGGCCCGAGTATTTGGGGCCATCTTCCTCTATTTTCCAAGGTACCTTTGCAGGTAGCTGGATTGGAAGTAGAACAGTAAGCCTATGGGATGTTGGTGTCACAAACAGCAGCTTTACCTGCTATGTCACCATGTTGATCCCTCTTTCTTTCTTCAACTTTTTATTTTGAAGTAATATTAGATAGAAAACCATGTTTCACACTATTAACATTTTGATACCCGTAGTAATTGTACAAAAAAGCAATTTTCATGCATACAATGCTCCTAATTAATTGTGGTGTGTTGAATTGTGGCCTCTCCAAGGAGACACCACTAAGTCTAAACACTTTAAATCTGTTCATAATGATTTGGGAAAACAGTCTTTCCAGGCGGAATTAAGTAAAGAATCTCAAGGTCAGATCACGTTGGATTAACTATGTGGATTCTGAGTTCAATGCTAAGTGTCCCATAAGAAGAGAAGACAAAGAAGATAAACCCAGGGGAAGAGGCCATGAACAGACAAAGCTAATGATTGGACCAATGTTGTCACATGCCAAGGAACATCCAGAGCCACCCAGAAGCCGGAAGAGCTGAGGAAGATTTAATTCTCCCTTAGAATCCTCAAGAAGGTGCCAGCTTTAAGACTTCTGGGGTCCAAAAGTGGGAAAACAAATGTTGTTTCAAGCTCAGTTTGTGGTACTTGGTTACCAAAGACCTAGGAAATGAACTCATTCAGGTTATGTAAATAAATGAAATTAATAGTCTCTACCATTCTAATTATGACTAATGACTTGCATGTACTCTTAATAAAGGACTGGTTAATTTCAGAAATAATTTTACCATGGGTTTTGCCCAACAAATATACTCTCATCCCCTCTGTCTTAACTTCACTTAAATAGCCTTTTAGATATCTAAAACTTCCTAAAAATCCATGAAAAAGTATTTGTAATAGAATTAATTGGCCAAGGAGGATTCAGCAGTCTTTATAAAAACATCTGCTATGCACATGTACTACATTTTGTAAATTGTTCAGCTTTAACATGGAAAATGAAGTCTAATTACTATAGCCAAGAAATGAGGAGAACATTTTTTCATAAACAGTAACACAGATGGATATTCATATGCTAAATAATTTAGGATATATTAAATGTACATGAAATTTTAGGCATATTAATAGCAGATATTAAGTTAATGAAATATTTTTATAGTGACTTAGCTTTTTCATTTCATAAATAATAGCTGAACAGTAGATGATAGGTTTGATATTTTGATATGTGAGTTTTGACATATAACCCATAAACCAGCAAGTTGGAATATACTTGCTAAATGATCTAAAATTCATTGACACTGAAATTGCTGGTGATTGGTATACAGTTTTGACATTTAAATGTACAATTTATGCTGTGCTTCAATGTCATCTGATATAATTATCAAGCAGAGAAAAATAAATTATGTTAAATCATTCTAAAATACTCTTTGAATCCATCATTTTGTACCCATCTATAAATACAGCTTTTGCTCAAGTAAAATATTTTCAAAATATCTATGAAAGTACAACAATATACATTTTTATCCCTTCTACATAAATAAGCAGTAGGTTACTGGCCATCCTTTCCAAGCAAATAAGTACCAGGCTATTGGTTTAGGAATTAAAATAAATAATCCTGCCTCAAAATAAACACCTCACTGGGAATTGACAGTGAATCTTAGCCCTTTTTAAGGCAAAGGAAGAAATGTCATATTTCTTCCAGAAATATTGCCTATCAATATTTTCCTAAATGCTGCCAAGTATGGAATGATTCTGATAAAATCTCAACAAAGGTCTGAAGGGGGAAAAAAACTGGCACATTTGAACACTATATCCATCTTCAACCTTTCCTCCCCTGTAGAAAAAAATGCAATATAAATGATTCTTAATGATCTTCCTTAACACTCTGGGGAGGTACGGAGAGAAATCCACTCTCATTACTCTTTATGTTCTACAAAATGAGAATGCCCAGCCAACATCTCCATTAGATGAAGCCAAGCAGACTTGCTCTCGTTACAAAGTGCAGCTGATTCCCCATGCCTATCTTGAGACAGAGTGACAGAATGAGTGTATGGTACTGCACCTATTCCTGTCTCAGAATCTGCATCACAGCTCCTAAGAAGCATAACAAAATCAGTGACAAGTTTGTCTTTAAAAATCAAAACATGAAGATTATAAATGTAAATTTCCCTTTGCAATAATTACATTCTTCAGCTGCTCTGAAGATACAGAAAGTTGAATTTTAAAAAATAAGTCACATTTTTTAAATAGCAAGGATTATTAAACTCACATTTCTAAATCTTCTCATTAAACTTTTTCCAGTGGTCCTGAATTCAATAATTAGCTCTGCCAACCAGCCCATTGCTCAGTCTGAAATGTGGAGCCCTTCATAACCAATTCATCTCCCCCAGGCTTCAAATGCCCAATTCTTTAACTTGCCTCAACAGTGCTTAGAATACATAAAAAAATGCTTAAAAATATACTTAAGATCTTTTAAATCCTTCATTTTGCCTCACCTTAATATCTTTCATCCAAAACACGACTGCCTTTTATCTAATGTAAAGCTTCCCTAGCTGGTCACTTTTTTTTTTTAAAGATTTATTTTTTTTTTTTTATTGGAAAGGCGGATATACAGAGAGGAGAGATAGAGAGGAAGATCTTTCGTCCAATGATTCACTCCCCAAGTGAGCGCAACGGTCGACGCTATGCCGGTCCGAAGCCAGGAGCCTCTTCCGGGTCTCCCACGCGGGTGCAGGGTCCCAAAGCTTTGGGCCGTCCTCGACTGCTTTCCCGGGCCACAGGCAGGGAGCTGGAAGGGAAGTGGGGCTGCCGGAATAGAACCGGCGCCCATATGGGATCCTGGGCATGCAAGGTGAGGACCTTAACCACTGTGCCACCGCACCGGGCCCTAGCTGGTCACTCTTAATTAACCTCAATTCACTTAGAAAACACGATTTTTAAAGTACTCTGGCTTTCTCCTTGTCTCTCATTGGACTTAACACATATAGTAGTTCCCTAAGTTGCCCTAAGCTCTACATCCTCTAGTCTTGTCACCTGCTCTTGTGTGATACAGGCCTTTGCAGTGTCCTCTGGCCACATGTCTCCTGTCCCTCCTCTTTAGACAGCTGTGCTCTTCACTCTTGAATTCTAACGTTACTCCACTTTCTCTGAGAAGTCCTCACCATCCTCTAATCTCTGTCTCCACCTCCATGACAATTTCTCATTGTGCTATTTATTTGTCTTACCATAATTTATGTGTATAGACTTCTTTGTGCCAATATGTTTTTATACTATATTCCTCCCAATACAGATAGTACTTTCTGTTCATTTTTCTCTCCCCAGCACCTAGCAAAGTGCCAGGGATAGTAAATACTTAGTAAATATTTTAATAACAATTATGTCTCTTTTTGTGTGAAGAAGTAGTATACTCCCTTCTCCCCATAAGCATCCAAAAATATGAAGTTGTGCCAAGACCCATGACTGAATAATGAAAACACACACTGATTTTAGCCACAGGAAGATACTAAAAAAAAAAAAAAGACCATGTTCCCAGGGGACAGTGGAGATCTACAGAGACTCCAGGGAACAGTGAGGGCAGGGTAAACACGGAGCAACCAGTAGCATATACCCAGTGACTTTCACAGCTCCCGGCCAATGGGAAAGTGCCCTCTCCCACAGCAAGGTGTGGGGACGCTGCACTGGCCTATGCACCATAGATTAACCTGTCTGAGGCAGAATTCCAAGGTCCCCACTGACTTTGAATCTGGTCTGAAGAGCTGGCAGTGGAGAAGGGTGTCGAGTAAGTTCCATAAAGCTTGGCCACAGGGCCAACACAGGGCCTAGCGGCTAATGTTCTTACCTTGCATGCACCAGGATCCCACATAGGCACTGTTTCCTATCCCAGCCGCTCCATTTCCCATTCAGCTCCCTGCTTGTGGCCTGGGAAAGCAGTAGAGGACAGCCCAAAGCCTTGGCACTCTGCACCCACGTTGGAGACACAGAAGAAGCTCCTGGCTCCTGGCTTCAGATCGGCTCAGCTCTAACCATTGCAACCAAATGGGGAGTGAACCAGCAAACCTAAGATATTCCTCTCTGAGTCTCCTTCTCTCCATAAATCTGCCTTTCAAATCAAAATAAAGAAATGTTTTTTAAAAATATCTACTGATCTTGGCTTCCCAACCTTGGCGTGTGGCTAGCCTATCTGTCCACTATGTCGGTCTTCACACAGCTGCTGCTGAGCGGCCTCACAGGCCTGGCCTGGCATCTCCTGGTGCCGCGCACGCAGGTCCATTCCAAGCTTCCGTGGGAGCAGCTCGGGACCATGGACATGGCCGTGGGGCTCACCTTCTGTATCCTGTGTTTCCTCCTGCCCTCCAGGCTGGACCCTCTTGCACCTGGACAGCTACAAGAAGCGGGAGTGAACGGGGCTGCGGCCCTGGCCTGCCAGCGAGCACGCCCATCCCTGCATTGCCAGCTGAGCTGTGCCCAAGGGCCCCAGTGACCACCCACACTGGCCCCACCCCGCCCCCAACTGATGGACCACCACTCTTGCATTCCTGGCCTGGCCTGGGGCCTCTCTTCGATCATGTCTTTCAACTCCAGCCAGGCCTCTCCTAGATCACGTCCTTCAATTCCAGTCAGCCCTTCCTGGCCTCTTGGGACCACCTGTCTGGGTAGGTCCTGCTTCCTGCAGCCCACTTCACAACAATAAAGTCTACTGAACCCATAAAAAAAAAAAAAAAAACAAAAAAAAACTACTGCACCCAATTTGAGTGTGATGTTGTTGTTGTTGCTGTTCTAACTCATACCAGTTGTTGACCTTTGTTGACCTTGTTTCATGGCTTCTCACTTATGGTAATGTATAGTAATGGAGTACTGGGGTCTACAATATCCAGATGTGGGGGTATAATGGAACATGCATTCCTGCTTTCAGATGAAAGATGTATTCCCAATGAAACTGTTGGACATATGTAAACAATGGGAGGCAGGACTATCTGACATTGTACCATCAATGTTGGATACATTTAAATAACAGACTGACAGAATTATGATTCCTTATGAAGGACCACACCATTGTAACAAATGGGAAAAATCTGATAGGGTTGGGAGTTGGGGGGGGGGAATCGCAGCCTATACAAAATTGTACCACAATTCAAAATTCAAATATATATATATATATATATATATATATATATATATATAATTGACCCCCCCAAAAAAACAAGTCTTAGAATTTGATTATTTTTATAGCCCTTGTATTACTGTTGAGCTGTGGTCCTTCCACTTTAAAAATCAAATATCAGAATCCTAAGAATTCCTAAAGGCATGGGAAGAGAGGCAGGGATGCAGGAAGAATTCAATGAAATTATAAAAGAGAACCTCTGAAGCATTGTGAACGTAATGGGAAGCGAAAATCAGGAATAAAAGAGAACCCCAAACAAACTCAACTCAAAAAGATCCTCACTTAGACAAATCATTGTCAAGCTCCCCTCAACTGAACACAAAGAAAGAATATTGAAGCAAGCACGTAAAAATGATCAGATGACCAACAGGGTAAAACCAGCCAGACTCACTGCTGACTTCTCAGAAGAGACTCTTCAAGCAAAAAGAGAATGAAGTGACATTTTTCAGATCCTAAAACAGAATAATTGTCAGCCTATGATAATAATGTATCCAACAAATCTCTCATTTGTGTTTGAAAATGAAAAATAAATTCACATAAAAACAGGGTAGAAGACTTGACCAACACTAAACCTTCCCTCAAAATACTATTCAAAAACATGCTGAAGACAGAAAGAAAGGAAGTTAGCCATGCTCAACAATGGCAAATGGGAAGGTATTCCAATTAAGCCAATGAAAGAAACCAAAGCTAAACAGAGATTCCAACACAAAAGTGACAGGACCGAACTGGAACCTATCAATATTAATTCTGAATACCAAAGGTTTAAATTCATCCATCAAAAGACAGAGATTAACAAAATGGATCAAAAAGCAGGACCCATCTATCTTTTGCCCACAAAAAAACACATTCTAACCAACAAAAATATATGGAAGCTGAGAGTGAAAGGATAGAAAAGAACATTTCATGCCAATGGAAAGGAAAAAAATAGCTGGTGTTGCCATTCTAATATAAGATGATATAGAGTTCACCATAAAAATCATCAAGAGATAAAGAGGGATACTACATAATGATAGAGAACCATCCACCATTAAGAAATAACAATAATAAATTTATGCACACCAAATACAAGGATACCTGGCTACATGAAGCAATAATGGATGGACCTAAGGGGAGAGATAGACACCAACACAGTAATAGCAACTGACCTTAACACCGCACTAACATCAACAGACACATCGACAAAACAGAAACTCAGCAAGGAAGCAACAGATCTCACACAGAAAATAGAACAAATGGGCTTAATTGATATTTACATAACCTTTCACACCAAGGACACTGAATATACATTTTTTTCAGCTGTACATGGAACCTTCTCCAGGACTGATCATATTATAGTAAACAAAACAAGCCTTAGTAATTTTTGAAAAATTGAAATCATCCCATGCATCTTCTCAGACCAACATGGGATGAAACTAGAGACCTGTAAATTGAAATACACCAGAAAAATCATAAATTCTTGGAAGTTAAACTGATAATACTGAACAATGGGTTGGAGAAAGAATCAAAGAAAAAAATTAAAAATTGAAAACAGGATGCTGGACTCTCTGCCATTGTCCATGCCTGCAATGATGAACATGTAACTGTTTATGAAGAGCTATCCTATAGTAAAGATATAGGAGAATTCGGTGGCGTGGAAGAGGTAGGAGAAATCCCAGGGCCTATGGAACTGTATCATAGAATGATAATAATCTGAAAAGGTAAATCAAATTTTAAAAATTTAAAAAAGAAGTCTCAGCAAGTGCTAAATAATAACTATGAGGAGTGTCACTGTATTTCAGAACACAGGCTATGTGTTGCTAAAATAAGATGCAGTTTCTATGTGATCTCCCTTTGTTGCAAGGGGTAAAATGTGAATGAGTTCTGCTTTCAGGTTTTCATGTTGATAATAAATGTTCAGTGCATAAAATTTTTTTTTTTAAATCCCTCAAAACAATGAACACTCAAGCACAACATACCAAACCTGTGGAATGTTGTCAAGGCTGTGTTAAGAATCAAATTAATCACAATTAGTGCCTATATTAGGAAACAAGAAAGGCACCAGGTAATTGAGTTAGGAATACACCTGAAGGAGCTAGAAACAAACAACAGCAAAATAATCCCCAAAACAACAGCAACAACAAGAAATAATCAAAATAAGAGAGGAAATTAACCAAATAGAAACCAAAAGGCAATATACAAAATCAATGAAACAGCAAGTTGTTTCTTCAAGAAAATAAACATAATAGTTCCCCAAAGGCCAACTGATTTTTTTAAAAGCAGGAAAAGACATTAATAGTATCAAAGACGAAAAAGGAAGCATAAGAGATAAAATAACCATACAGAGAAAAATCACTAATTACCTCAAAGAAATATGTCAACAAATCAGAAGACTTCTAACCAAGACAGAAATTGACATATAGGTCACACAGTAAAATCATTTTCCTTGAGAAGGTTTATTTTCTTTTTCATTTCTTTAGCTACACATAGGTTATTCTTTATAGTATGTTGTTCAACTTCCTGTTGTTGTAAATGTTCTCCTTCATCCTGCTGTCAACTTTGTTTTATGCTTTTTTATTTAAAGGAATGTACACCAACTCTGTAATAGAGAAAAGCATATCCAAATGTGAAGACATGATGCAATAGGTAGCCCTACTATCAAACCAAAGATGGACTCCCAATGAAAGTGTTAAATCTATCTTGACAATAGGATGCTAGATTCTCTGCCATTGTCCATACCTACAGTATGGCAGAATGATGGACCTATGACTGTTCATGAAGGAGTAAGCATTGAAATAATACAGAAGTCAGGGTTTAGGGGCCAGGGGAGGAGACTCGGACTGCCTGTATTACACACATTAAAAATAATAATAATAACTCTAAATAAAGTCTTACAAACATTTGATCAAATAAACAAACAAACAAGAGAGTCTGGGCTTGGCAGGGCAGCCTGTGGTAACACAGGATCCAGGCTGAATGGTCAATATTCCTGCCCTAATCCATCCCAGGCTTCTACAAACAGGCACAGTGCTTTCATTCCCAGTCTGCTAGCAGTGGTACATGTTCTCCTTCTCTGTCCTCCCTGTCATCTGAGACCTGGGACACAGGGTTCTCCAGTGCTTTCAGGAGCGCTGCCCAGAAGCACCCAAGTCTAGATAGGTCCCATATGGTTTTACTTAACACAAGTGCCTTATCTTCTTCCTGAGATATGGCAGGGCTAACAGTGCCACTCTCTGCATTTCAGCCAGATTGGCATGGGACTCAGCTACAATATCTTGCTAGCAGAAACTTCCCAAACCATTTATTCCCTGTCTAAAGAGTTCTTGCATTCAAGGTGCCTTGGGTAAGCTTTGTTTCCAACTGCATGCTCCGGCCAGTGAAGTCTGCCTATGAATTATGCAGATTTGGGGTTCCCAGTCCTTATTTTGGACACACCATGGGCCCAGCATCCTGAGAGTTGGAACTGCACACAAATCTTGTACTTCAGCTCTTGTCGGAGTGTTCAGGTCAGATATAGTTCACCTCCACTTTAAACACCCACCCATGAAGGGGCTGGCAGCAACCCTCACTGTTAGCACACATGATACCCTTCCCACTCCCCACACCACTCACAACCATTTCCACAGGCTGTGCACTTCAGGAATGGCTATAAAATGTAATTTTCATCAAGGACAAAGGCCCTTCTGAACCATGTCTTCTCTGGACCTATCAATAGAGACACAGCCACAGAGAATTTGCTATCACAGGTGAGCAACAGCCAGGCTTTTTTTTTTACCAGGGGCAATTTCCTCCTCTGCCCTCAGCAGCCCCTACTCAATCCTCTCCACAAATGGTGATTTAATACACAAAGACTGTGAGAGCCACGATCGTGTACATGAAAACAACATTCTTACCTTCTCCTGGTTGTGAGAGTAATGGTGCATTTCACAATAAAGGACACAAAAAGATGGATTTGGGATGAAGTAAAAGAGATGGCACCCGGACACAGGGTCTTCACCAAAAAGACAATAAACCCAAACAGAAGTCATCCCTCTTCTCCGACCAGTTTCTAAATGTCCATTGACGCCTTATCTTATTTCACATGTGCCCCATCATATGCCTCATAACAATGGTGTAACCATCCACAGACCAAATATATTTGACAACAGTCTCATAAAATTACAAGGGAGCTGAAATTTTCCCCTCACCTTGTAATGTTGTGGTCAGCCTGACATTATATGCAAAGCATTACTTATGTTTCCGTGGTGATGCTGGCATAAACAAACCTACTGCAATGCCAGCCACATAGAAGCAAAGCACATACAATTATGTAGGGTAGATAGCACTTGATGACAGTGATCTAGTATGTACATATTTATTATACTATATGCCTTTTGTTCTAGAGCACATTTGTCCTACTTACACAAGAAATTTAACTGTAAACAATCTGCCAAGCCATACCAGCTGCAACCTCAGGCATCCCATGTTTACTGCCCCTCCTGACACCCTGTCAAGTAATCAACCTGCACCACTGAGATCTGTGTAATTGTATTTGATATCCTTACAATGGCACCATCTCCTAACTATGCATTTCTCAGAATGCATCACTGTTTTTAAGCAACACACAACTGCCTAATAAATCTAATTATTCATAAAAATCAGGAGCCCTGAAAAAATACATCGACCTGGGGCTTTGCTCACCCAGAATACTCCATCCTCTGCAGACAGTTAAAATGCTGGCTTGGGGAATCCAGACATCTCACCCATTCATAAGTGTATAACCACTGAGGGCATTGCTAACAAGTCCTAATTAGTCATCCAATTCTCAAGTCCTACTGTTCTTGTCAGCTCTAAAGAAGGAAAAGTTTCCATTTTTACCTCATTACCACTTTCTTGAACTATCCCTGATACTAGAGTCTTTTGCAAAACATCTTGTGTTAAAGCTAAACATACAGTTTAACCTAGTTAATATTTTTTAAAAAGATTTTTTTAATTCTAAATTCATTCTAAAGCCGAGCCTGCCTTATGGATGCTGTAAGCTAAGGCAGACTAAGTTATGTCACCTAAACTACATATTTATAGCAACTCATAAATGTTTCTATTATACAAAAATGACCCTGGCTGTTTTGTTCTGTCAAAGAGTCTCTTTATTAGATTATCATTAATGGTTTAAGAAATAATCTGCAGTGAAACATTAGTACATTTTATATCTGTCAGGGAGATGCACAAAGATTCCACTGTCGGGGTGCCAATGTCACCGACCTGGGATACACCTTTTGTGGGGTGCAAGAAAGTGATTAAATACCCCCTTTTCTGTTAGGTATTATTGCCAAGTTCTCAACTTCCCAGATGCCAGATCTGAGCTTCTGTCCTTTAAGTAAGAGGAAAAAGCCAGGTAGAAAGAAGGTTACTCCACTGAACATTCAATAAATGAGGTTCTTTTTGTCCTTTTGAAACTCTCTAAGTAAAATTTTGTCTGGCTTCAACAAGGGTGGCCAAATTGAGCTCATGTTTATTAATTGGCTTATTATAATTGTTAGAAAATACACTTGTTAAGGAAATGATTTAGTTCTCTCACAACCAAGAATTACCCTTTCTGTAAGCCACTTTTTATGAAAATCAGACAAAAACATTTACATTGGATTCCCAGAATTATAGAGGTGTTTGGTAAATTCATTTGTGAAGAAGGGAACTCACAAATGGGGAACACAAACCAGGTGCAATACACATACTTATTACTAAATTGTCTGCACCATTTGCTTTGAGTTTGGGATGATTAAAAAACAAGACTGTGTTATTTAACTTCATGGTGTTGTTAATTTCTTTTTTCTTCCTGTTGTTGATTTTGTTTTCTGGCTTTTAATTTAAAGGGATGTACAGTAGCTGTGTAATGGAGATTGTCATATCTAGTAACATGTTATTTAACTTCATGGCACTGTAAATTTCTATTTTTCTTTCTGTTGTTGATTTTGTATTATGACTTTTCATTTGAGGGGATGTACAGTAGCCGTGAAATGGAGACTAACATATCTAGATGTGAGGATACAATGTAGTATGCATTTCTACTTCCAGACAAAGATGGATTTACAATGAAGCTGTTTACTATATCTTGACAATAGGATGCTGGACTCCCTGCCATTGTCCATGCCTGCAATGATGGACATGACTGTGTATGAAGAACTATACTTTAGTAATGATATAGAGGAATTGGGGGGGGGGGTGGCGGATTGGGGCTGGGATAAGGGAAATCCCAGCAACCTATGGAACTGCATCATAAAATGATAATGATAAAAATAATAGTAACAATAATAAAATGTAAAATGTGAAAAAAATAAAATAGAAAAAAAACAAGACCAGAGATCACTTGCTAAGCTGTACAAAACCAGAGCAGTAGTATAACACCACCTCTAATTTGCACTGCATTGTTATTTAGCATTTTGTTTGCATGGAGCCTCTAGAAGTTCCCATCACACAGCATAAATTCTCACACTCTTGATTCTGGGAATAAATTTCCTAGGAGATCTGTCTCCTACACACAGCCAGACACATTTGATTAATTCGCAACTGAAAAAAAAAAAAAAAAAAACCTTGAGATATCAGGCTCTTCCAATCATGTTCTGTGTGGTACCAGATCTGGCATCTCCAAATTCCATGATCCCTGACAGCAGGCTTGAGCATCGGGCCAAAAAAAAAAAATATATATGGATAAGTAAAGTCGGAAAAGCCCAAGTTCAAATCCCTTGCTGCTTAGAAGTCTAGGTGGCAGGGCAGGCCAGCTAAGCTCCCAGTGAAATGAAGATGACAATATCCATCCCATAGCAGTGATGAGGATTGAGTGATCTATTTATGTGGAATGAACAGAACCTACTAGGTGCTGAACAAATCAAACGTGCTCTTAACATGCAAGATCGTTTGTCTTTGTGACTGTTTCTCATCCAAAAATTAGAGGAATGGAGTTGTCCCCGATAGCCTTGAATTTGACTGCCTGAGATTTATAACACCTATAGAAGCAATAAACCACCTGCTCTAAGATGGACCTTGCTACTAATATCTACTTTCTTCCCATCTCCCTTTCCCATTCAATCACTGGGCCTTTGCACAACACTATATTAAGTACTTTTATATACCAACCACAGGAGGTATGTAATTCAGTGACATAAGTACCATCTTAACATTCCACAAAAGCAACTCTGTTTAGTGTTTACTATGTGTCATGTTTGTTATCTCTTTTATTATGACGATAGGATAATAATTGGGTAATGAAAACAGAGGATATCACTATTTATGTTCCAGGTTTTGTAGTTAGGAAAATTGGCACTCAAAGCCAGCAAGTAATTGGCTCAAGACAAAACAGCATGATCCAAGCTTTTCAATGTGATATTTTGGTCTCCTAAGAAGTGATCATTATACAAAGGCAACACTCATTAATAATCAGATAAATGCAAGTTAAAACAAGAAATTTCATATAAGACATATTAAATGGCAAAAACACATCAACACTGGGCAATCCAGGAATTGACAAGAAAGGAAGTGTTAAAGGTTTGTGAACTGCTATGGAAGCAGATGCTGAAGTGGCCGTGCCAGACGGCAGCATGCAATTTCTCCCTCATTCAGATCAGGAAAGCAAAACACTGAGACCTAGAGAGCCTGCTCTTGGGATTCTGTTCCAAGACATCCTCAGAGTGTCCTTAAGACACAGATTCCCAATCTCAGCCCTGTGGATCTCTGGGATTCAATCACTGTGCTGTGTGAAGGCTGCCCTGTGCCTTGCAGGATGCTTGCCACCTCCTCTGCCTCGCACTCCCCCAGGTGTCAGGGGCACCCTCCCTCTTTGCGGCAACCAAACATGCATCCTGACTTTGCCTACTGTCCCTGGGTTGCAAAATCATTCCCAGCTGAGAAACACTGCCATAGGGGGCACATGTGAGGATATTCAATTTGGTGTCATCTGTGAAAGAAGAGTTAGAGCCACTTTGGTGATTGCTCTTGGCAAACTGAATAGGGAAAGTGTAACGCTGCCCAGCATGAAGAGAAGGTAGCTGCCAGACACAATGGATTAGATGTGCACCATAGCAACACAGTCCTCAAGAAAGGGGAAGAAATGGAATGAGACATAGAACAGTTTCATTTATGCAGGTTTACAGTACATGTTTCCAAAACAACAAAAGGCATTCTGCTAGAGTACAGAGGAACAAAAGCACGTAAAATTAAACAAGGGCACGGGGAAGTAGGGGAAGAGCGGTATCCCTTGGACAATATTGGATGTGAGGATTACAACAATAAACTTTGTGTGATCTTAAGAACAAAACAGCACACAATGATGCACTGTGCCAGGTACGGCTGGCAATGTCATAAGCTGGGAGGTAGGAAACCACCTGAGGATGGCTGGGAGTGGGGGAAGAGGTGGTACTCTGAGCTCAACAATGAGGATAAGCAGGATTTTCTAACAGATACAAACAAGCCATGTGTGTATGTCTGTGTGTGTGTGTGTGAAGCACAATGCAGGATATTTCTAGATGTTTAATATAGTTACCACCCAATAATCACATTTACCTATTTCATTTGATTTTGAGGGGAAATTTCATTGTTCTCATGGTACATTCTGAAATTCAGAGAGGTAAAAATAGCTTGCCCATGGACACATAGCCTAGTCTCTGACTTCAAAGACCGTTACTTTGATACTCTGAGTCATTCTTGAGTCACAGATTCCTGGAGCAGGCTTCTCAATTTATTTTTTCATAGAACTCCATAAATCGTAGGCATTCAAAGTCTTCACAGCCCTTGCCAAAAAGCTGTGAAGCTCTAATATACTTCATTATCTCCAGAATCTATCATCTTTTCTTTACCAAGGAAAGATGGCCGAACCCACCAGGATTTCTTGGCAGGATGACAGTTCTTTATTCAACTTTTCCTAACTTTTCTTCTATCAGGAACACTCATTTGATCACTTCCGCTTCCACTTAAATCTACCAGTGACTCCTCACAATTCTCAGATTAGAGTCTAAATAGGACTTTCAAGGCTTTTCAGGATCTGTGCTAAAGCCATGATTCTTGTCAACTTACAATGGAATTTGTTTGCTATACATCATGCCACACCCACCCACAAATAATATTTTATTATTCTAAGAGACATCACAAGTTATTCAAAAATCATTAGTTGGCCCCATTATTTCTTCAGAATTACCCAGGTTTCATGTAACAACAGCAGTAACAAAGCCAGGCTAGGCAAGGTCAGTGTAACACAGTGAGATGAAAGCATTCACACAGGATACCATTCACAAATAAAGAGTGGTACTTGTGCTTCACAAGGCCACCAAGAGAAAGCTTCAGTCAATCACTGGACAAATGCTGAGTATGCATTACTATGTCTAGATGCTGGGTGGTAGAGTGGGGACAGGAAGGCACAAGTTAGCTCTTAGCTCCACTAATGGAGAGCAAGGCAGGGCACATGGAGAGGAGGTAAAAGACTACAAGTTAAAAAAAGGTTCCTAGAGAAAATGAAAATCCAAGCTAAGTCTAAAAATTGAACATATGTAGTGCTTGTCAGGACCAGGGTATAATGGGTTAGAAGGGACCACAGAAATGGCTTTGCAGACAGAGGTGGTAGCTGCAGCAGGACTAAGGATCAGCCATAAAATAGCTCAGAATGGCTTAAAAAACACAAGTGGCTTTTGAAATACATACCATAGAGTGTTGTTACACACTATTAATTTAAATAAACTGCATAAAAGAAATATCCGTACATGGCAGGAATGTTGGACACATTGGAGCAACTTTTATAACAATCCCAGCTCTTGGAAACAAGCATGGACCCAAGTAGCAGACCAGTGAATACCTGAATCTGTCTGACAGTGAGGAATTCAGCTCAGCTCTCCAAGTCTTTCTCCTAAGAATTTAGGGAAAATATAATGAGCTGGTGAACATGGGGCATTTTAATTTTTATTTAGTTGAGAAGCAGAGAACTAAACAGGACACCAAGAAAGATTTTCCCACCTGCTGGTTCATGCCCCCAAATGCCTGCAACAGCCAGGGTTGAGCTGCACCACAAGCCATGAGCCAATAATCTCTCCAGGTCTTCTGTGTGGATGATAGGAACACAACTGAGTCAGTACCCGCTGCCCTCCAAGGTCTGCATTGTCAGGAGGCTGGAGTCAGGAGCCAGAGTTGGGCACTTAACACAAGTACCCTGGTGTGGAATGAAGTTGTCTCAACCATTAGGCTAAAGACCCAACTAATGGGGCTACCATTGTGGTGTTGTAGGTTAAGCGCCCCCTGCAACACTGGCATCCCAAATCAGAGCACTAGTTCAGGATCGAGCTGCTTTGCTACTGATCCAGATCCCTACCAATGCAGCTGGGAATGCAGCAATAGAATGTGGCTTGAGTACTTGGGCCCCTTGGATGAAGTTCCAGGCTCCTCATTTTGGACTGGCCCTTGAATATTGCAGCCGTTTGGGGAATGAACCAGTGGAAAATGAGCCAGTGTATGGAAAATCTTGTTCTCTACTTATACCTGTGATTCTTTCTTTCAAATAAACATATTTTTAAATCTTAAAAAATTTTCCTTTTAATATTGGCTTTAGCCATGAGAATGATCTGAGCAAATGAAATGTTAGTGGAGATGATATCAGCAAATGTATTGCAAATGTTTGTACCTTCAGGCTTGGTTCTTAAGCCACAGCAAGTCCTATAAGAACCTGCTGCCCTTTGGCCTGGCCACTTGGATCAACACATGCATTTGATCCCAGTCTAAACAAGCCACCCCACATGATATCTAAAGATTCATGAATAAGAAGAAATAATGCTTATTATTGTATACCAGCCAGTTTGAAGGTCATTAGTTATGCAAAATGGTTATATTGACATTTGACTATTAGCGTTCTATGCTGCATAACAGATTATCAAAAATTTTATTTTTTTAAGGTTTCTTTATTTTTATTGGAAAGGCAAATTTACAGAGAGAAGGAGAGACAGAGGGAAAGATCATCCATCTGCTGATTCACTCCCCAAATAGTCGCAACTGCTAGAGCTGAGCCGATCCAAAACCAGGAATCATGAGCCTTCTCTGGGTCTCCCAAATAGGTGCAGGGTCCAAAGGCTTTGCACCTTCCTTCACTGCTTTCCCAGGCCACAACCAGGTAGCTGGAAGAGAAGTGGAGCAGCCAGGAGACAAACCCGTGCCCGTATGGGACCCCAGTTCTTGAAGGGGGAAGATTAGCCAACTGAGCCACTATGCTGGGCCCAGAAACTTTATTCTTAAAACAGCATGCCTATATTGTCTCACAGTTTCTGTTGGTCAGAAATTTACACATGACCTAGATGGGTTCTGTGCTTTGTGGCTGTTAAGAAGGGTTCGGACAGGCTGAGGTTCTCAGTACAGCACTGATTATGAAGGTAATATCGAGCTTCCTCAGCCTGTTCACGGGCTTCAGCACTTTCTTCCTCAAGGTCAGCAACAGGAAACGAAAGAAAAAAGAATGAATCAGCTAGCAAGATGCAGTCTTTCACAATATAATAATGATTGTAAAGTGACATCCCATCCAGACTGCATATTCTATCAAATACAAGAAAGTCACAGGTCCCACCTATACCTCAGAAGATTACACAGCGACATGAACACCAAGGATCAAGGCTCATGGGAAACAACATAAGGTTTTTCCATAGTAGATCAATGCAAGGCATTGTCATCACCCTTATTCCCTGGCCAATGATTCAATCATAACTTAGTGAATAATATAAACTCCCAGATATCGCTCACCTGCCTGCTTCTCTACAGATCACATCTCATATTCACTCACCTGTTACGGCACTACAGGAAAAGAGAGAAAAGGAGAAGACATACATATTGAGGGGCCGTTAAGAGTCATAGCAACAGATTATCAGAGCTAGGAAGAACGTTACAGATTCTCCCATCCACAGCCTTGTGTTTGTGGGTGAAAAGACAAAGTCCAAGGAAGTTGAAATTCTTCGGTCCACAGCACACAAAGTTAGCAGGCTAGGCCAGTGTTCCCTTCTCTCACTTTTCTCCTTCTCAAGCATCTCCCAATCCAGTCTTTCAAGTTTCTGGGCTATAAGAATCTCAAGAAGTTCTTGTTAAAGACACACACTTCCAAGTATTCCAGATTTGTTAGCTGAAATTTTTTAGGATAGAGACCAAAAACTTGTATTTCAACCAAGTTTCTCCAAGCAATCCTGATGAAGCACATTTGGAATCCTCGTTCTCACTTCATTCCACTATTTAACAATGTATTTTTTCCAGTATTTTCACTGTAGCAGGTTGTGAAAGATGCTGTAAACATGACAGTGATGAGTTGAGACATAATCCTGACTTCATGAAGGGCATGACAAAGCAGTGAAAAGAAACATCACCCCAATGTAACAGGTGTTGGATGAGCACAAATTGGACATATAGAGGGGCAGGAAAAGCAGCCTAACAGTGTGAGGAGGGAAGCTGAGGGAGTTACTCAAGGATAAGGGGCGTTTCCTGGGTAACAGGAGAATGAGGAAGAGGAGGATAGGGGTTTTTCAGGCAGGCACAGCATAGTCAAGGGTCTACAGCAAGAACACTGAGCCCATAGTGAGCTTCTAGAAAGGACAGAGGGAGGCTACTGATGATGCAAGGAGTGCCATGTGAGTAGGACCTATACCCACATGAATGGGCAGCCCCCAACACATTTTGGCCATGGAGTATAAGCTTCGCCCATGAGATGACTTACAGACTGCTTCCTAACCATGACAGATGCTGTTTTCATTTCAGATGTTCCTGGTGTTCTATTTGACATGGCCTTGGGAGCTGAGCAAACAAAAGCACTACTAAGACATTTTGACAGAGAGGATGCTGTCAAACAGAAAACGGAAGAAAGGAAAAACAGCCACAAGGGCAACCGTATGAATGGCAGTGGGAAAACGCAATTTCTGTGTGGTCAGGAGAGGGCAACAAAGCCTTCAGGGTCTTCAGCACGCGCCACTCCAAGCTCATACTTCTGAACCTAGGATCTGCACACAGAGATTGTTTCCTGCAAGGCAGATGCGTGAGGTCTCAAGAGTGTGACAGAGAAGCAATTACATTCCCTGGTCAAACCGGATGAACAAATTCCACAGTCATCACTATTGAGATGTCATATTTCTTAAGGGGAGATTTTCCATTCTCCAAACTCCGGGGAGACTTTAATGGAAAGACGAATGTTATATTGTACTAAGCAGTTTACTTAAAAAAAAAAAATCAAATCATTAGCAGGGATTAGTTGCAATAGGAAGAGAAAAGGAGAGGTGAAAATAAAAGGGGAGTTTTAATCTCATTTTACATAGTACATCATTGTTTAAATTTTACAGAAAAAGGTCAGCATTGTGGTGCAGCATATCAAACTTACGATGCCTGCACCCCGTATAGGGATGCCAGTTCATGTGCTGCCTTTTCCATTTCTCACTCAGCTCCCTGCTAATGGCATGCAAATGCATTTAAAGATGGATCAAGTCCTTGGGTCCTTGCTATCCTCACGAGAGACACGGATGAGGCTCCTGGATCCTGACCTCAGCCTGGCCCAGTCTCTTACCAATGTAGCCACTTAGGGGAGTGAATTAGCAGAAAGAAAATTGCTCTATTTGTCTCTCCCTTTCTCCCTAAGACTCTATCAAATAAATAATTCTTTAAAACATAAATTCTATGAAAAAGTACATTTCTTAACTAACATTTTAAATTTAGAAAGTTGCAAACACAGTGATCAAAATCCTACCTAATCAATTCAATTTGTCCAACAGTTCTACTACTAAACATTGCCTCTGCTCCTATAATATAGCAATTAATTAAATTTAGATGGTACCCTTGAGATCAATCTTGACTATACATTCACATATAATGGGAAGCCAGATCCCAAAAGGCTTGAAAGCTAACATAATTTTGAAAACTAGAAAGAAGCAAGGAAGTGGGGTTGGAAGGGATCTCGAGACTCCTAGAACAATTTTCCAGGACCTTCTTTGCCATCTCTTTCCACAAAGGTCCTTTATCAGAGAGGCTCCCTGCTCTTCCTGTCTCCTGCTCACTTCCATGCTCCCTCCAGTCTATGCTGACATGTTGCCTGATATACTTGTTTCAAATTCTTTTCCCCCAGTCACCCTGACTGCACACTTTCCCATAGGTAGTGGAAGTTGACCTTACTTCCAACCCATTACCTCAACTACACCATGTTGGCCAGTGTCCCACAGCAGCAGGCAAAGTGGCCTCCACTAAAAGCAGGCCCACTGGAGAAAGGCTTCATGAATCTGATACCTAAGTGTGCCAAAGTCCAGCTCCAGCCGAGTTCAGAGCTCGAGAAGGGTATGTGGAGTTGGCTATAAGAAAAGACACGGACACTGTCACTTGGTGTCCTCTTGTAACAGCTCAAGAAGAAGCTGTCCTTTCTATTTACTCAGACACACCACAAGCCTCTGCACAATCATTTGTTCTATTTTTACTTCATGACTAAGTGAGTATGCACAGATGTTTGATTATTTTATTTTTTACTTCATGGTCAACCAGGTGCTCTCAAATATAATTCTGTAAGTTACTACAATCAATTTCTTTAAAGTAAACTGTTATTCATTCTTCAGAAGTAGCCATTAGGTGACAGCCAGAACTCCAAGGCCAAAGCACAGATGGTTGCCTACTAATCAGTAAAATATTCCTACTACATTTTATTTTCACAACTTATCTATCACTTAGTGGGAAAAATACAACAAAAGAGAAAAAAAAAAACAAAGATCCAAGACAAAAAGTTTCAAACATTAAACCCCCCTACAACTTCAGGCTCTATAACCTCATAAACAATCAAACAATAATCCAAAGCATATCCCTATGATGTTAATAAAATCACCCTATGTTTTCTCTAGTTAAAAAATTACAAAAGCAGCTAAAATAACTACATTTTCTATGCTCTAAAGAGTTGCAAAGACAGGCCAACCTTTAACGTCACAGTAACTATATTTTTTGCCATAGCAGTTTCCGCTCATACTCCCATCACTTCCATTAGTTTATAAAATTCTTGTGAAGCCATTTCCCAGAAGGCATGCTATATGTCTGGGCCAGATTTCAGGGCAATGGGTAGGCACACAATAAGGTGTCCAGAACAGCATGGGCTTAATGGTACTCCTGTGTGCAGTTAAATGCCCATTCACCAAGACATTATTAATAGCATTAACTCTCAAGTTCACGTTGGTTACAAAAGCCATCTCATAAGGGCACAACAATGCCTCAATAGATTACAGAATTCTCAGTGGGGTGCTTGAGTGTCCACGCAAAAAGGGGGTGAGACTGTGTCAAGGTGATCAGAGAGCCATCCACTGGGTCCTGCCGTGCAGCAGGAAGTTCCCCGGGGCCCTGCCAAACAGGGGAGCTGTTCTCTTCACATCTTCATGTCATCCATACCTACTGCATGAAACCCAGCATAAGAGTTTCTGTCTCCGTCACCTGTGATCCTTCGCATGCTGGAAGATATGCACTCCCAAGACATTTTAAGGCAACATAGTATGTGAGAAATTCCAGAAGAGAAAGAAATGAAGATTAGTAGGAAATATGATGGACTTTCTTTTCAGAAGTCCTATATGTTGGAACGGATGCCCCAGACCATTCTAGGACCTCTTAGATGTTCCTCTTGCAGTGGATTAAATTTATGCCACCTCCCGACTTGTCAAAAGAAAGTATGGAACAGAGAGAATTCTATTTCTAGAAGTTGCTGTAGCAAGGTGTATGTGTGAAATGTTTTCCCATACACATTAGTGATGTTTGCGTTGTCTGGCATATGGTTAATGTAAAAGAGGCTTTGGGGTTTGTTTGGGAGAGATCTGGGTGTGTCCATAGGGTGCATAATAGGAGGGCTCAGCAAGTTTCTAGAATGTCTAATCAAACCCATGTTTCTCTTTCTAGGGAAGATCAAATTCATGATCATGACAGCTCCAGTTATTGTAGAACCCAAATTAATATAGAATTGTTGTGAATAACACTGACACATATATGAGTCAATAAATGTGAGTTGTTAAACAATAACTATTTCTTTGAGAAAAGTATGCTTTAATTATGGCAAGGAGGGGCCTGCATTGTGGTACAGCATCCCAGGCTGCTATCTGCAAGGCTGGCATCAATGCGAGTGCTACTTCAAGTCCCAGCTGTTTTACTCCCTAGCCAGCTTCCTCCTACTGCACAGAAGGAGGCAGCAGAGAAAGGCCCAAATATTAACATGATCCCTTGCTAACTGTGTGAGAGACCTGGAGAGAGCCCCAGTCTCCTGGCTAGGGTCTGGACCAGCCCTGGCCATGAGGTCATTTTGGGAGCAGACTACCAGATGGACAATCTGTCTCTGTTATTCTCACTCTCAAATAATTAAATAGTTTCTTTTAAAATATAGCAACTGACTTAAACTCTCTTTGTGAATTATAAAAATGAAAAAAAAAAAATCCAGTGCCAAATGATTAAGAAGTTTCAAACTCATGTGCTCGATGTGCTTATCATTTGAATCATGGAAAAGTGTAGAGTAAATTCAGCACACAGGGATATATTTTTGTGCATAGGATAAATTACCGAAGGCCTTGCATAAATCAAAACTTGCATAATTCATGACTAATTTTCCCTCTGGAATAAATGTGAAGTATAAAGATGCTGGCACATAAATCTACAACCATTGTAGCATATTTTGCTTTGATGCAGTATTTTCTTCCCTCAGCATTAACTATAATATTTCATGAAGTGCTCTTAGAAACTAGCAGCATAGTGTGGCATAGTTTGTGCCTGCTTTTATTGTGTTTTATCACATCTATCCTTCTTTTCAGACACTGTTGTACAGCCATATTTTTAGAACTAGCATCAGCATAAGTTAATGTAGTAGGAGATTTTTTTAACATTTTTTAGTGGAAAGTCATACATATAAAGAGAAGGAGAGAAGAGAGGAATTGAGATTGTTTTATGACCACAAAAAAAGAAGAAGAAAGCTTTAATGAAATGAGGATACTTCAAAAGGTTAACAGAAAATAGAACTGAAACATAAATTTATTTTGGTTAAAAAATCCTGAAATGCATGCATAAAACAGGTCTCCAAAGAGTTCATGCAACATATGTATTACTAAAAACATATGCATAAACTCACCTTTTAATTCCATTTTCTACAAACTTTTGGCAGTAGTTTCATACTAGCAGTGAATATTAACATAAAGACACAACAGTACCCCACCTCATTTGTAGGTTCTGTTGTGAAGTACAAGAGAGATCATACCAGACACAACTGTAGGACGCTAGGAACAGTCTATATTGGCCAAGCTTGGGGACAGCATTTCTTGCTACACTCCATGAGCTGCTGCACCAGGTTGCCAAAGTTGGGGGGGTCTGAGCTCTCATGCTCCAATCAGCTTGAGAGTCAGACTAAATGGCAGGAAGCAGGAACTGAGATGCTGGAGACCAAAGCTTCCATGTAGCTAATTGACTTAAGCAGGCACAGTAGGAGGCAAGATTGATAGAGCCTCCAGAGCCATTTCTGTGCCATCAATTAACTTGAATGGCACTGGAGGCAGGAGGGCCAGTACATACAGAGTCTCACAGGCTACTCTGGCACATTTGATTAACTGGAGCAGGTAGGAAGCCCAGGGCACCAAACCTCTGTTTCAGTGTTGTCTGCACTGTCAATCAACCAGGCAAGCAGGTACTAGCTACTTCCTGGCTATCCCTCCCATCACAATCTTTTCTGATAAGGTAGGATAAGTTCACATTTTCACAGACTATAGTGGAGCCCTCATGAAGTAAAGGGAGAAAACAGCTACCACTTTACTCAAGCTATTTATTTTTAAAATGATTTAATTTCTCAATGACACATAAAAAGTGTACACCTTTGTAAACTTCCATATAATGTTTCAATACACTTTGTTATAAAATTAGGGGCAGGCAGTTGTGGTGCAGTGGGTTAGGGCACCACTTGAAACACCTGCATTCCTTGCTGGAGTAGCTAGAATGGAGTTTCACTTCCACTTTCAATCCATGTTTCTGCAGATGTATGCCCTGAGTAGTAGCAGGTGATGGCTGAAATCCTTGAGTTTTGCCTGGATGGAGATCTTGGCTCTTGCCTTCAGCTTACCACAATCCCAACTGTTGGCGTTTGAAAAAATGAAAGGGCATTTTTTCTCCCTCCCTTACTCTCTCATTCACTCTCCTCCTTGTCCCTCTGTCTTAAGAATTGAATAAAATCATACAATTATTGATATCTGCATTGAATTTTTGCTTTATTTCATTGGTACATAAGGAGAAATTTTATAGCTCTTTCATAGACATGCTTTTATATGTATGTAATACATATGTGTGTGCAAAATATGTATGTGTATAAATGTACATATGTCAAATGTGATGGCACAGGTTGTAACAAGAACAAAGGAAATGTAATCTTACAGACTGGCTCACAACTCATATTACAAGATCTGCTCAGCAGCAGACTGTATCTATCATGTGTTCTGGCTCTGATACCCTCGACATTATTTCTTTTGGTATCAAAGAGTAGTAAGTAACAGATGGCCACATTTTCGTGGTAGAGGAAATGGTCTCTGACTGAACGTTGTAAGACCTCTGTAGAACATTATTGCTTGGAATTTACAACCTGTGTGAAGCTGGAATCGTGCTGTCAGGGCAGCTAACCGCAGCATATGGCTCACTTACACAAGGGGACAGGCAGAAAGTGAGTGGCTGATAGAAGATGAAGAAAAACGATGTTTGAAAATGAAAAACTACAGTTTCTCAATGGCATCTCTAAAGCATTTGTCTGGCTGAAACAAACTAAGATAACTCATATAGATACCAACGGATTGCATCATGTCAGCTTCCTGATTGTGAAGTCATCCAGTTATGCAAGATGTTACTTCACCCTTGGAGAAATGAGTGACCTCTTCGCTTACTGAGCGACTTATGACTCCTTGCTATATGTGAATCTAAAATTATCTCCACAACAAAGAGTGGGGGAAAATTAATGCTAGTAATATCAGCAAAATGGTGAATAAACTATCCAAATATCTAATGATAAGGAAGTCCTCTCACTCCAATTAGAATGGCTAAACCCAAAAGTAAAAAATAAACTAGCAAGAAAACCAGAAATGGAAACCCTAATTGTATTGGCAACAGTACAAATTGTAAAATAAAGTATTAAGACACTTGAAAAAAACTACAAAGAGGTCTACTGCAATGACTCAGCTATTCCTCTTCCAGGAATATATGTAAAGTAAATGAAATTAGCATACATAGGGGGTATCAGAACTCCCAGGTATTTTGTTATGACTTGCCATAATAATATCAATTAGTGTATATTTCTAGTAACTGGTGAATGTACAAAGAAAGTAATATGCATACATATTTGTGTGTGTATATACACATATATACATATTCAATTTCATATATACACCTCAAATGGGATATTATTCAACCACAAAACAGTGAAGTCCTGACATGTGCAATAAAATGGAGTGAATTGGAGATCATTAAGCTACATGAAATAAGCCAGACACAAAAAGACAAATTACTTAAACATGTATATATACACACATATAGTATACTAAATTGTATGTATTATATATGTATAATGTATATGATTTTAAAAGTGTAGATGGGGCCTGGTGCAGTAGCCTAGTGGCTAAAGTCCTTATCTTGCATGTCCCGGGATCCCATATGGGTGCCAATTCACATCTCCCCTGCTCCACTTCTCATCCAGCTCCCTGCTTCTGTCCTGGGAAAGCAGTCAAGCACAGCCCAAAGCCTTGGGACCCTCCACCGTTGTGGGAGACCCAGAAGAAGCTCCTGGCTTCTTGCTTCAGCTTAGCTCTAGCCATTGCAGCCATTTGGGCAATGAGCCAGATCTTGCTCCCTGTCTCTCCTTTCTCTGTAAATCTGACTGTCCCATAAAAATACATAAATCTTTAAAATAAACTACAGATTCCATCTTAATCTTAATTGGTATATAGGTCTCTATAAATGAGTTGAATTAGAACCCTCTACATAATAATGTATGCTCCTGGAGCTGATGTCATGGCATAACAGGGTAAGCCTCTGCTGCAGCACCAGCATCCTGTAGGGGCTTTGCCTTAAGTCCTAGCTGCTCCACTTCCAATCCAGCTCCTTGTTGAAGGCCTGGGAAGGCAGTGGAGGATAGCTCAAGTCCTTGGGTGCCTGCATTCATGTGGGATACCTGAGAAGAAACTCCTGGATCTTGCCTTCAGACTGGCTCAGCTCTCACCACTGTGGACATTCAGGAAGTGAACCAGCATATGGAAGACCTTCCTGTCTCTCCTCTCTCTGCAACTCTTTCAAATAAATAAATAAATTTTTAAAATAATTATTGTATACTCTTCTTTCCTCATCTAATGATCTTTGTGAAAATCCCATGCTATGTACTATTATATCCCTCATGTACAAGAAACATAACATGCATGAGTATATGCGCAATATTCACATAGGAGGTAAATATGGAAATATGAAAAACTGATAAATCTAAAAGTCAAAAAAGGGCACTTGATTTGACACAGACCTCAATGATAAGTCCAACAATGAGGTGTTGAGGTGTAATGGTGCAGACCCACTAAGTCACACACTGTGAGACCGGGATTGATGCACAAAAAGGTAAGATAAGAAAGACCGTGAGAAATTCAAATAACAGATTAAGTTTCATTGATACTCATACACAAATAAACATCATTTAATTTGGGGGGGGGGAGGTATTCCTTCTAAACTGTAGACTGTACAATAGTATTCAAACTTTCTTACCCATCATGACTAGGATTATTATAATCAATAAAGAAGTCATGTGATACGGGGAAAATGATGACGTTGGACTACCCAGCTCCGTGTTTTGGCTCTGCTATTTGTAAGACAAGTACTTTGGTTAAACCACAAACTAATCTTTTACAAAGTGCAGGTAATTATAGCTTGGCAGAGACAATACATATTTTTCGAAAATCATCTGATTTTCATCCTTCTGGACAACAAGAGGATTATATTTCTCAGCTATCCTTGCAATGTGCCTGGGCCAAGAGAACTGAACTATGGACATACAAATGCGACCCTTCAAGCATTCCCATCGGGTCTCCCCCCACCTCAACTCCCTCCTGTTATGGCAAACTCAGAGTCCATTTATTTCTATGTATACTATCTTTTCTTAGAATTTGTAACACCCATTTATCACAGGACCCAACTAATAGTAAAAGTTGTTTGTATCACCATTGAGATCCAACTTTCACAAACGCACAAAAATTACTTTATAAACCAGTCAATCTCAAATCTATACCCTTATTCCGTTCCTTTACCCAATTCTCACATAATCAAGTCAACATTACTCCCACTCTAAATCATCCAGTGCCAAGTTTCAAACAAGAAGCTAGTGTTGAACCCAGAGCCCCACATCCCCTTTAGCCAGTTCGAGGCTTCTCCCTTTGTCCTACTGTGCTTTCTGGACCTCTTGGGGTCCGTATGGCAGGTCATACCTTTTGTTTCTAGGGGATCTGTGAATAACAATACATTTTTCTCTCAATGGCAACAACAACTAAAGAAGTTCATCAGAAAAGCAGGATATATGAGTGGCTTCAGAAAAAAATCAGAAAATATGTATTACAAAATGACTCATATTGGATTTTTTAAAACTGCAACAAAATAAATTTAAACTAATTTATTATAACATGTCCAAATAGGATCCAGCTTGAGACACTCAGAAAGATAAAATGACACTTGAAAAACACAAACCCTGCCAGAAAGGCAATTCTGAATTTGAAACAGAAAAGCATTCAGTTTAGGATGAAGCTAGGGTAGAAGAATTCTGAAATCATTGATGCTTTTAAGAAAAGTTGATTATGTCAGAAAGGACCAAAAGGCTAAAACTCAATAATATTAAAAATGTGAAATTTGGTAAAGGATAGGTTTTTTCTTTTTTACATATTATTATTATTATCATTCTATGATACAGTTCCATAGGCTCCTAGGGTTTCCCTTATTGCCTCCCCAATTACCCCCCACCTAGTTCCTCTATACCATTACTAAAGTATAGTTCTTCATACACAGTCATACGTCCATCTTTGCAGGCATGGACAATGGCAGAGAGTGAGTGCAGCATCCCATTGTCAAGATGGGAAATACCAGAAGCCAGTAAGTTAAACAATATCGAACCTGCAAAAATCAATTTGGTAGACCAAAGGAAAATCAATTTTATTTATAGTTTAAAGCCAAACAAAACAAAACAAAAAAAAAGAATTGGTATATGCATATTTTTCCTTTGAAAAACATTTTATGAAGATTTCCAAACCTTACAAAAATTGAATAGAGTGAACTTCTGCCCCCGTTCACCTGTACTGATTGTCTTTGCAGGATGCTGGGAGTCATGGAGCAGTGGTTCAGACGTTGTCAGACTGATCCATCCACCTCAAAGTTGCACAGCTCCCTTTCACTGCTTTCAGCACCCACTGAGGTACGTGGCCTAAACCCATCTATCTGATTTTTATTTTCTTTCTGAGCTTTAGCTCAAATTCCTTCACAATGAAATTTTGTTAATTAACATTTCATTAACTTCAAAGATAGTGCATCCCGGAAAAAAAAAGAAAACATGGGGTTCTTTTTCTTTACCATTTATTTCAGTTTATCGCTATTGTTAAGAATTTATTTATTTGAACCGCAGGGTTACAGAGACACAGAAATGTTCACCCTTTGGTTTATGCCACAATGTCCATAACTGGTGGGATAAGCATGGTGGAAACCAGGATTCTGGAATGCCATCAGGTCATCCACGTGCACAGCTGTGGCTCAAACACTTGGGCCATTTTCTGATGTCTTTCCCAGGCATATTAGCAGGGAGCTAGAAATGAAGTGGAGCAGCTAGGATACAAACCAGTTGAAACTGTGGCCATCTGGACAGTGAGCCAGTGTACAGAAGATCACCCTCTCTGCCTGTAATTCTGAATTTCATATAAATGACTCTTTTAAAAAAGAGTAAAATGAGTGAATGTGTTTCTTGTAGTCTGTAGTGGTGGGAAGAATCACTCCTCAAAAAATAGTTGTGTAAGAGAGAAATTATTTCAGTTTCTAGGGAAGTAATAACCTTGAAAAGAAAAAATGAATAATTACACACAGAGAAGACAGTCACACTAAGGGTTAAAAAATTAATCTTATAAAGTTTAGAAAAATACAAGAAAACAAGCTTCTTTTTAAGAAATCAGACTATATCAGAAGAGAAAATTGTGGAGATTTTTTCCCCACAAGATGACTCACAAAGTTGACTTTGACTTGAGCCAGAGAGGTAGCACAAAGCCTCAAGATTTAGAATCAGCCCACTGTGCAGTAATTTCTTTATTACAACCAGTGAACCATGCCTTGCTCCTACAAACTGGTATAGCACCTATCTTGACTCTATAAGGCCTTACTAATCTCAATGAACCACCACAAGTCTCCATTTGCCCAGGACAGAAACTTATCCCATACTTGACTTTTCACTTTCGTTCAGCTACTCCATATTCAGCAAATCCCACTGAATCTACCTAGAAAATTTATGGAGCTCCTGACTTCTTCTCATCAACTCTATATCTGCCACCATGTGCCAAACCACTTCAAGAATATTACCTAAGCCTCTTAAAGGGTCCTCTGCTTCATCCTGTTCCCAGATGTTTACTTTCAATATGCTACCAAGATGATCCCTTTAAATCCAACTCATGTCTCTTACACCTCAGATCCAGTCAGTAGGGACTTCTCATCTTGTCCAAACAGAATAAAAAGAACTGAGGAGGAAGTGAGAAAGGAGGGGATGTGGCAGGCACAGACAGTAGCTGTAGGTGCAAAGACACAAAGGTGAAGGTTGTCTTGACTGTGGAAAAGAAGTCCAGTGCAGCTGGGCATAAAATTAAGGAGAAGGGAAAACATTCCACTGGAAAGACAAGCTGAAGCCAGATCACCAAGCACCTGGGAGTCTGTGCTAAGGAACGGCAAAGCTCCTGTAACATTTCTAAACAGGGCAGGGACCTGATCAATGCTGCATCTGAGGGAAAAGCACTCCGGCTGTCCTGGGAGCACAACTGTGAAGGAACGAGGCTAGATGTATAGAGGCACCTGTTGAAGTCTAGGATGCTCCATTCCTGATCCAGCTCCCTGCTAATGGCCTGGGAAAAACGGCTTGTGCACCTTGTACCAATGTGGGATATGCAGAGACAACTCCTGACTCTGGGCTTCAGCCTGGTCCAGCCATCTGGGGAGTAAACTGGCAGATGGGAGAGATCTCTCTCTATGGGTCAAATAAGGAAAGAAATCTCTTAAAAAGGGAAAAGATAACATCAATCATGTTTTACTGACTACATGCTGAAATGATGGCATATATTAGTTCAGATATGTTACTTACATTAACTCTGCCTTTCCCTTCTACCATAAAGTTTTAATTTATTTTTGTTTCATTTGAAAGGTAAATAAACACAGAAACAAACAGAGATAGAGGCCAACCCCATTCGATTACACCAGTGCACCCAGCAGAGGCCAAAGAACTTCACAGACAAAGGTCTGGTGCTGGTTCTGCCAGACAACCATGTTGTCAGTTGTAGCTATATCAGGAAAGCAACACCCATCATGTTAAATCAGTGCTTCCAATCTGCATTTCATTTACCTTGTTATTTTGCTTCTAATTATTTTTGTTACATTGTCTTAGTTTTATAATTCAAAAAACTTCGAGGATTTTGTAATTAGTTTCCTGTTTGAACGTTATTTAAATATTATTATAACGATACTAATTTCATTTTATACCAGAGACGTGCTGTAACATTTCTTCCTTATGTATGGATCCTCACATTGCTCAAATTTCAGAAATCCTGCCCTGCATTATAGTACCTGCTACAACTACAAATCAGTTGCCAAGGCAGAAGGTTCCAGAAGACCAAATAAAGCAGCTGGTAAATAAACTTGGTGGTCCACAAAGCAAAAAACTTACTGAAGGAAACTTAAATATAGAATCATGTCAAAGGTAGTTGTAAGACCAGGACATCCTCACACCAAGTTAAAGGAAAGCAGCCTATAAGCTAGCTAAACAGTGATGGTACCATGCCAAGCACAGGAACCCATTTCTCCTCAGAGCAAGGAATGAGGAAAATGCAGCTATATTTCAAGATAAATGGGACTGGGACAACACGTTTCACATCCCAACCCACTTAGTAGGTTTGTTTCTTTATAAAAGTGTTCCTGCACATATGCAGGGATGCAAAGAACAAACCTAAAAGAAAAAGCAGTTATGCCCAACATGGTAGCAGTCATGACAAGCAGCATACCTACAGCCAGCCCATTCCCTACACTTCCCTGCTCTCTGGCCATTTTCTCCCTGCAATTTAGGGGCTTCTGGTGGTCTACGATTTGCTACCTGTCAGCAGAATCAGACATCTCAGTGAATGATAACATTCTCCTTCTTCTGGGCTAGAAAAGGTCTTGAGATAACTTAAGGACCTATCATCGAGTGAGACATGGGTTCGTATTTAACGCAGCATAAAGAGAGGCCTCCTCAAGTAGGGTGGACACTGCCTTCAAGGAGCAAATTCAGCTGCACTAGCCTGTTCCTGCTCACTGTCACCCTATACACTCCAGTTCCCACCCTGTCCCACCCTGGATCCAGTCTTTAAGGAGAGGGAGACCTTCCAAGACATGAATTCACCCTGTCTGCTACCAGACTCCTCAGTTATCCATCGTGCTGCCCTTGGAGTATCTAATGCCTGTGTCACTCCTAATTATAATTTCTATGTCAGCATAATAGAAGGGGTCAGGGCAAAAATCCTTTAAGGTTATGAAACCAAAGACATAACATAGTCAAAACTAGAAATTCTGGAGCCAGACAGACAGAAGGGCCATTGGTTCAGTTCCATGTATCTCCATCTCCATTTCTGTGAAATGGGCATAGTACTAAACCGTACACTGACCTGATGAAGATTTATTAAAACACTGCCCAGAAAGCTCCTGAAACTATATTTAGCACTTGTTAATGGTTATTACTATTGGACAACTCAAAATGTCTTTGTCTCCCACAATACAATTACAATGTGGAACTAAAAGGCTAAACTCTGCATAAAACCTGCTTTTTTTGACTGGAGAAGCATCCCTGGCCACTTCTCAGTCGATAAGATTCCACCCCTGATGTTGGAGTTGGACCACCCTAGAGCAGGGTTGGAGGCACAGGAAAACAGACTTAGGGATCAGGAGCTCCCACAGCAGGAGACGCATTGATGAGGAAATGAAAGACCTGCTTTGGCACAAGTGATCACATTACCAGCAAACGCACATTTATGCAGTCCTAGTCGATACACCAATTTCCAAGGAAGGAGTATGTGAAGTATTGGGGGCCCTGCTGATTTTAGCTACTTTTAAACAACACGTTCCAAGAAGATGGGAGTGAACACAAAGGGCCTCCAATGCTTTTTTCCAGGGCTTCAGGTGCTTCCCAGTAGCCTCCAAAACATGAGAACCGCTAGCTCTGAAGCAAAGACAGAATGATGATGCACTCCCCTGCCAGAATCAAGCTCTTCAGGAATGCCCTCCCTGAACACCCCTTAACTATGAGCTCAACCCTTCCACACTTGAATTAATTAAATTAATAAAGACAAAAATATGAAGCATGTTTAAGTAATGCTATCTACCCACACTGTGGCATTTTGAGAAGGTATTTTGCATAAGTTTATTATAGACATGGGGATTCTTACAGCTCTCACATCATCTCACTATTGCTGAAAGAATACTTTAAAATTATTATGTGAAGACATCTAATTAACTTTTTGTTGAAACAGCTCCAGGAAGAAAAATACAAAGAGCGCACTTGTCTGCTGTGTTTTTATCACAACACGCTGGAAGTGATTGATGCGCCAGAAACACAGCAAAACTTCTCACATGCAGAGTGGGTACAAAAACTGCTCCAAAAAGCTGAGATTAGAGTTTTAGGAAAAACTCACTTCGATTCAAGAATCTTTCAAATGTTGGAAATGACCAAAACAACACTATGAGGACACTGTAACTGACATGGACTGAAAACCTCCATCTTAAGGAAAGAGTATACTCTGACATTTTGTTCTTTTCCTTGAGGCGCAGACTTTATCAAGCACAGTGCTATGACTGCAAACATGGTGCTTGGACAGAAGAGAGAACATTGCATGTTGACAAGCAGACATGGAAATTTTTCTGCATTTTCTCATTCTTACTCCCCATAGCCAAACCAACTAAGAGTCACGTTAGTTAGCTACCTCTCAGAATGCAGGAGTCAGTTGCTAATCTGTTTTACTACTATCAAGGTTAATGCTGCCATCATCTCTCACCTAGATTATTACACAGAGGTTCTAAATGATTCTCCCTGCTGTGAAATCAAATCATGGCATGTGTCTGCTCATGGATGTTCATTTCACACAGAGTAAAAGGCAAGTGAGTCCCTTTCATGACCTACAAAACCTGTGCATTCCTTACCTCGCACCTCCTCCCTCTTTCCACTCCAGTTCTTTAGACTCTGCTGTTCCCCAAGGCCACCTGACACAGTCCCCTCTGTCTGGAATCCCATTCCTGCCACCAGGTTACTATATGCCTCATGTCTTCTTATCCTCCAGGGGCACATGTAATGTCACCTTCTTGCTGACACCTGTGGATTCTATACCTACCTCACTTGGGTGTATGCAGAAAATATCTGGAGGGTATACAAGTAACTGTTAACAAAACTCTCATGAGAATGTGTTTAGGACCAGATGAGGGACAGGACTTCTTACTGTGTATTCCTTGGCACTGTTCTCTGCATTTTTATGGTTAAATAACAAATATCTGTTAGCATTATGATAATGTGAATGAAGAGATAACCTATCTAATTCACAGAAACCCAGGTACCCTTAACAGTTCTGGATTATCAAAGCTCACAAGCCTATGTATTTACCGGAAAGGAACCGGAAAGCGAGATATGACATTGTTTTCTTGAGGAAAAGAAAGTTGTCTACTCCAGCCTTTGACAGGTGCTTAAGCTCTTTTCTCTTTCACTGCCTCTGCTTCTCTCCCTGCCACTTTGCTGGCCTCGGGTAGTGCCTTTGAAAACTCTGCCAAGCTTTAGGCAGTGCAGCTCAGCCAGGTGTGTGGGAAGATGGCAATGTGATGGCTTGAAGATGTTTCACTTTCCTCAGGCCTGAGGCAGACAAGTCATCCGCTCGTGTGTAGTCGTGTGCTGTGAGTCTGCGGTATCTGGGAATCAAATTCCCAAACCTCAGTTTGGCAACATAGGAGGTGACAGCTCAAAAGAACTCTCCCCTCTCTGAAAAGCAATATTAGCTCTGACCAAAAGTTACAAGCAGCATCCCAGGTAAACCAAAGGTTAGAAATATATTATTTCAGTCTTAATAAAAAGTCAGGATATACAGGGACTATCCAGAATTAGAAACACAAATTTTATTGCAGCAATTAATGGATGCCTGAGAGGGAAAAAATGTGCTATAGTATCACTGAACTTCTCCCACCAATAATGAAGACTGTAGAAGAAAAGGAACAGCTGGCGTGAATACAGTTGATGCTCTGCACATTCCCATCCTCTGAATCATCTCTGCCGTGCAGGAGTTCTTACCTTGGGCCAGCTCCTTAACAGGTGACACTTACATGAAGAAGCCTCCTCCTATCCATAATTCAGTGAAATACGAATCACCAGGGAGTAAACTAATGCAAGAGCAGTTAAAACTTAATCCAGATGATGCTTTGGCCGGCTGGCAGGTCTGGTAGCCAATTTTCTGTCCTTCCGCTCCCTGTACAGTATGCCTTGCCCGAACAGAAGCTTATAATCCTATGATACACAAGTCTCCTCTCTCCAGGAGATGACTCCCTGGCAGAAGAAAAGCATTTCTCCATCCACTCATTCATTCAGGTCATGTAAATGCCTCCATCATTGGACACTACCTACTAATAATGTCCCTTTGATGGTTTGAGTCAGCACGTGCCGGCTGAGTCACTCTGACTCCTCTAAGGTCTAACCTCAAGCAAGCAGTCTATGGGGTTGAAAAGAGACAGTGGTCATTATTATTACTGCAAATGGTTGTGCCTGTGGTAGGCAGGCAGGAGGTAGGACAGGCTGCTTTACAGAGACCAATCTATGAAACTTTCTTTACAAAAGCATCCGAGAGAACCAAGTGACCTTGCTCAAACCTCCTACACCGATGGAGCAAAGCGATCTCCCATATACTACCTCATCTTTGGATCACATGTCCTCATTCGGGGGCCGCACTGAAGCACCCAGATGTGGAACTTCAGTGAGGAACATTTCCAAGAGCTGGTGAGAAGTGCTATTCTAGCACATGTGGTTTCTGCTCTGCAGCCAGAATCATCCAGGCAAGGGGAAAGACTGTATCATCACTTAAAACAGAGGTAGACATCTCAGTGTCGCAATCAGGGAGCTTACGATTCAGAGTGCATGCCAGGAAAATGTGGCAGCGGGCTATAGGACCGGGCTCCCAGTGTGCTCTCAGAACTGCATTTTGACACATTTGGAAGCATCAGGATAACCAAAGTAGAATAGATCTGCTCTGCAATTTTATAGTGATCACTGCTTTTTTGTCTTTTTGTTTGTTACTTACTTTAGGACTTGGCAGGGCCCTCTTCTGACCGTGACTCCCTCTGCTTCATGGAGCAAGTAGCAGTCATGACAATTGCAGAATCTCATTCCGAGAAACAGCCCGATCCTCAGCATCCCAGTTTTGTAATAAGGGCTGGAAATCTTCTATAAAAATCCAGAAAACAAACAAAAATCCAGGGTGTTATGCAGGTATTTACAAACAGGAGAGGAAAACACAAGTAGTCGAAACAAAAATATTTTTAATTTCTAGGAAATTTCTATTTATCCTCAAAAATTCAAAATATGAGAAAATCATACTTTTTGTAATTCAAGCCCATTATTGAGAACATTGAAATCTTTTCAAGAGTAAAACATTTTCAAAGTCAGTCTTCTCTACTCTAGCAACAAAAACGTGGCCTATAAGTGAGTGAGCTGGACAATGCACCCTTAGGTCACGGACTAACAGACTGAAAAGGAGAGTCCATACAGCAATTCCTTTGTCCTCCCTAAACGGATGACGGGTGTGATGCCCAGACCCCTGCAGGTTTCTGCTCCTACCTCAGTGTCTCCCAGGCACAAAGAAGAAAAAGAAAAAAATCCTGTTCTTACGACTCTGAGATCTACTGTACCTCTTCTTAGACCCGCTCTAGAGACCAGTTAACTTTCTGGTATAAAATGGGTACTTCTCTAACTTTTTTAAGGAAAGAAGGCATATTCTTAATAGTTTATCTTTAAAAAAATATATTAGCCAATTGATTGACTGTCCTATTTAAAAGAAAGACAGAGGTATCTCCCGTGCTCTGGTTCGTGCTCCCCAGATACCCACAACAAGCAGGGCTGGGCCAGGCAGCAGTCAGAAGCCGGGAACTGCATCCAGTCTCCCATGCAAGCATCAGGTCATCCTGCGCACTTAGGTCCTCACGACTCCCAGCATGTGCAGTGACAGGAAGTTCACATCACAAGCACAGCAGGGACTCTGACCTAGCTCCTGCAACCGCTCCAGAAGAGCCTCTTTTAGGAGATCATGTTCCATCTGTTCATAAAAAGATCCAAGTGTCTCCAGGGACTTTGTCAAAGCAGTATCCGTGGCATTGTTTATTGCAGCCATGTGACGCTTATTCATGAACAAGGCTGCCTTGTTCTTTCCCTATCCCTCCTTCACTCTCATTCATCACTACCCATATCTTCCCATGCATTTGAACGCCCTCTCACTTATACTTAGGTGAGCTCCATAAGAGAAAGGACCTTTAGTGTCATGTTCATCCCTACTATCCTTTGCCCCATATCAATATCTGGTACAAAGCAGATAGTAAATGCATGCTGAACAAACCAATAAATTACTCCAGAATATCTCAATCTTCTTTATTCTAGGCTCATTGAATAGAACAAAAACCTGTTGGCTAGTTACATTAAGACTGAATTTGGGGGCCCTGCGCGATAGTGTAAAGGTTAAGGTCCTCTCCTCAAACGTGCAAGGATCCCATATGGGCGCCAGTTCCAATCCCAGCAGCTCCGCTTCCCATCCAGCTCCCTGCTTATGGCCTGGACAGCATAGAGCTTTGGGACCTTGCACCCATGTGGGAGACCCAGAAAGAAGTTCCTGGCTCCTGGCTTCAGATGGCCGCAGTACCGGCTGTTGCAGTCACTTGGGGAGTGAATCATCAGACAGAAGATCTTCCTCTCTGTCTCTCCTCCTCTCTGTACATCTGCCTTTCCAATAAAATAAATCTTTTTTAAAAAAAAGACTGAATTTGGGACTGACGCTGTGGCATACAGGGTTAACCTGCTACATGCATGGCTGACTTCGTATTTAAGTACTGGTTTGAGTTCCAGCTGCTCCACTCCCGATGCAACTCCCTGCAAATGGTCTGGGAGATCAGCAAAAGATGATTCAAGGGCTTTGGCAACTGCCACTCACACTGGAGACTAGAAAGAATCTCTGGGCTCCTGGCTTTGACCTGGCACAGGCCCAGCCATTGTAACCATTTTGGGAAGTAAACAAGCAGATGGAAAATCCCTCCCTTTCTTTCTCTTTCTTTCTCTCTATCTCTCCCAACACCACCCCTCTAAGTTTGACTGTCAATAAATAAATAAATGAATAAATCATGAAAACAAGAATTTATCTTCCTTTAGAAGAGTGAGATCTTGGCTTAGATGAAATGTCATAATTGGTGAGAAACACTGGGGCAAAGACATGGTAAGAAATTCAAAAAGACCAGAGACGAAACTTACAGTGCATATGTAAAGTTGTATAGCTCTCCAATTTGCTTTCATACCAGTTTATCTTACCTTAAAGCAGTGTCCCCAAAATTACAGCATCTGACTGACTGACACATAAATTTGTGACTTTAAAATCACTTTATTTCTAATGTGATGAATAGCATTTGTCACCAGGTAGAGTAATCAAGGGAGCGACGTTGGCCATCACAGGTTAGGCTAACATTACTTTCTTTTCAATGTTTGTTACCTGCTTGACAGATTTGGCAGAGCTCGCAGAAAGGCTCGGGGCTGAGTTATGTACAGCGTCTTACGGCAGCAGCTTTGTCAGGAAGATTTATCACACCCCACACCAAGCAGCCTCTGCTTTCTAAAAGCCACAGCAGGCATGGCTGGCACCAGTGGCCAGACCCCTCTCTGCAACTGTAGTGGCATTCTGTCCTGACAGAGTTCAGCTACCAAATGAAAGGACAGATATTTCCTAGTTAAAATGTTTAATTTTGATGCCCACCCCCAACACACAAACTCCATGATTTTCTCTTACTCTCCACAGATGGCATTTAATTAATAATTCAGTATAAATTTCAAAACAAAGGCTTTGGAGCACTAGAAGGAGCTGAATGTCCTTTGCAAAGCACAGTCTCTAGCTCTCCCCAAAACTAGAGAGATAGAGACCTAAACACAATTGCACATTAGATAAGCTAAATGTTAACCTGCGCATTTAGCTGCTTCACGTTGTGGATGTGAAGCTGAGCCACGGAGAAATGAAGGGAGGCTTGAGGACACACAGTTTGATCAATGGTAGTGTGACTAGGTATGTACAGCAATCATATGTTGGTTAACAACGGAGATACATTCTGAGATATGAGTCCTCAACCTATTTCTTCTTTGCATGAACACTATGCAGTACACCTGTACCTACGTGAGCTAGGTGATATGGGCCAATCATTTGCCATGGTCTTTTGAAACAACCAGGAGATGTGATAAGTATGACATGTATGAGGCTGCTGTGGGCATGACTCAGTCTACAGTGAACATTTTGTATGACTTAGCAGGATTACTCTCTGAAATAGTAACTTAAATCATTGTGTGGTAAATACAGAAGCCTATAACGCAGGCATCCACTTTCATCATAAATTATTATGTATAGTGCATAATTAAATATACTAAATATTTTTATAAAACTGTTATGTTTGCTTACAGTAACATCACTACAAATACGACTAAGGAATTATGACTTTATGTCAGCTATAATACCACTAGATGTTAAACTCCAATATAAATTGATGGAATCACTGTTATACATATGACTTTTCTCTTCAACACTGTTACATGGCACAGGACTATATTTACTTGTTCATTTGAATGTTATAAAAACAAAGGTTTTGCTAACTTGCTTCTAGCCAAATGGAGGCAACTGACAGAGTTTCACACAGGACTGCTTTCCTTTTTAAAATGTATTTATTTGAAAGAGTATATGTGAGTGTATTGGAGAGGGAGATGCAAATAAAGGGAAAAGGGAAAGATGGGACAGAAGAAGAGCAGGAAGAGGAGAAGGAGAAGGAGTGACAAAAAACAGATCCTCCACTTACTGACACACTGCCCTAAATGCCTGCAACAGCTGGGCTGGGCCAGGACAAAATCAGGAGCCTGGAACTTCATCTGCTTCTCCACATGCATAGCAGGAGCCCAAATGCTTAGTACATTGTCTGCTGGCTCCCAGGAAGCACGAGCAAAGAAGCAAATAGCTAGGACTCTAGGCACTCCCATGCAAGATATGGGAGTTCTAAGCAGGAGTTAGCCCACTGTGTCCAATGGCCGACTTGAGGACTATTTCTACTCTGTTGAGTTCACAGATTCAAATTACTCCTTGGGGTTTACCTAATTGCATCATAATTCAAGAGAGGAATGGCGGCTGTGGAACAGACTGCATTGACAATTATGCAATTGTAGTGGTAGTGCGTATGCTTTTGCACAACTGAGCTGTTTGTCCAGCAACTGTTTCAAGGACACTATGAAAGAACTGTGCCCAATAGGGATTTTTTTTTATCAGTATTGAGAATTTTCCTGAAGAAAGCACTAAAAGACAAGTGCTGGTAGCAGGCTGTCACCCGCATCATCTCAGATCACCAGCTGGGAGAAGGGTCACCAAACAACCACCTGAGCTTCAGATGAGTATCTTCATCAGAAGGGGCACCAATGCCAGGTTGTAAGGTCAACCGAGAAAGACTACTCCCCTCTTTTAATCTTCAAAGATGGAGGGAACAGGAGAAACACAAGGAAGAGAATGAACCAGCAAACCCACTCCCTTCTCCAGGGTGGTCCTTGAGCTTGTGCCTTTTGTGCAAGGAAAGAAGTTTGACATCTCGTAAGACAATAAAGGTTGGGTTTCTGTTGGTCTGGATTTGTTCACTAATGCGAGTAAAACTGTTCTAATACTTTAAAGTGACTAGAAAGCAATGAGTGCTACCTGAGATGTTATAAAAAAAAAAGTGAGACAACAGGTGGTCCTAGTTGAGTACAGCAGTTCCCCTTCTAGTCATTAAAAGTGACAGATAACAAACATAGTAAGGGTTTCATATCCAGTAAGTCAGGAGATGTGATGTGGAAAACATAAGGAAAGGTAAGACGAAATGGAAATACTGAATCACAGAAGATGACTGGTTTAGAACTCATCATTAAGCTAAGGATCAGGTGATATTTCACCAAAGACCTGGAAGTGAGGAAAAGAAATCTAACGAAAGAGCATTTAAGGCACAGAAGGGACTCAGAAAGCATGACCAGGTCTGATTGTAAATCATGGTAAAGCCTGTGCAACTGGAAAACAAGGAGAGGAGGCAAGAAGCAAAATCTAGTCAGAGTAGCATCAACAAGTAGAGTCTCAGCCGGGCTTGAGAGATGCTGACTTCTACTCTGAATAGGATGAGAAAATGCTGAAGTATTTACATGCTTTGGGAAGTAGCTTGGTATGAAGTTATGTTTTATAAGAATCATTCTGATTGCCTGGTTGAGAACAGACTGTGCCACTGATCGAAAACAGCCAAGTAGAAGTAAGGAGAAAGTTAACAGAATTGTACCCAAGTGAGTATGCATTTTAAAATTCACTCTGGAGAGGATAAAGAAACTGAAGTGGGAGAGCCTGAGGCTGAGAAGATGAGGATGAGTTAGGCATCTACTCCAATACTACATCCATGACATAACCTACAATAGTTCTGACCTATATCTGTGTCACTTATACTAAAACACATGCAACACTGCAGAGAGAATTAACAAACAGAGGCCCAAGAAAGGAAACTCAAGTCTAACCCACCAAAATGTTTTTCTCAACCTTCCATGTATTCAAAAATAATTATGGGGCCTGGTGCAATGGCCTAGCAGCTAAAGTTCTTGCCTTGCAAACACCGGGATCCCATATGGGCGCCGGTTCTAATTCCTGGCAGCCCCGCTTCCCATCCAGCTCCTTTCTTGTGGCCTGGGAAAGCAGTTGAGGACGGCCCAAAGCCTTGGGACCCTGCACCCGTGTGGAAGATCTGGAAGAGGTTCCTGGCTGCTGGCTTCGGATTGGTACAGCACCAACCATTGTGGTCACTTGGGGAGTGAATCATTGGATGGAAGATCTTCCTCTCTGTCTCTCCACCTCTCTGTATATCTGACTTTCCAATAAAAACAAAATAAATCTTTTTTTAAAAATTATGAATATAGATAATCCATGAATCTCAGCCTCCTGTGTATAAAAATGTACAACAAAAGCATACTGTGGTTTCTAATTTCTATAGTATCTTAGAAAAACTATAGTCTATAGTAATTAATCATATATTTCAAAATAACTATAGAAGAGTTTGAAGGCTCCCAGCACATAGAAATTATATTTGAGGAGACAGAAATGATGCTTATTCTGATTTGATCATTATACACTACATACTTGCATAATATTGTAACCCATAAGTAAGTAAAAATACTAGATATATCAATTGAGACACAATTTTTAAACCTACTTTTGGACTTTGACTTACACATGAGAAGGCAAGTAGCAAAGCATAGGTCAGGTACCTTGCTTATAGGGATTGCCCTCACTTAAACAATCTGAAACTGGGGGAAAGATTTAAAACAAATTTTTACATCTTAGTAAACAAGCAACTCCGAACAATAATCTCTGAAAGGGGAATCACAAGATAAGTTTTGTGATTTCCCAACTAAGCTTTATATTCTGGAGATACTTTCCAAGTTCCAGCTCTGAAGGTGGGAATGCACACAGAGCCTATCAGCCTTATTAAAATGAAGAGTCATGCTTGGAGCTTAAAATGTCCAAGTGAATAGAATTTGTAGGTCAGAATATTATAGAGGAAGGATTTAAGAGAAAATCAGAGTTCAAGATAGTTTTAAAAATTTGTTTTGAGTCTGTGGCTAAGTGATAATTTGCATGCATTTACCTGTAGTAAAATTCAATGAAGTTAGCAAATTTCAAAAATACTAGAAATAAATACAGTGAAAAATTCCCAGGAATAATACAGCAACTGGGATAAATCACATTTCTGTTACTTAGAATGGAGAAACATAATAACAGATAAGATGTATATTATAAAGTATATAATTTTTTAAGAGAGCCATGCCTTAGTAAAGGAATAAATTAGCCCAAAAGGAAATAAATTTTTACCTGGACCTACTACAGGAAAACAAAAGGGATCATACTTACACGTAAGTTCAAACACAAAGCTCAACACCCCTTCAAGGAATACATCAAACTCAGCACTAAGAAACGTAAAATCCAGTGTCTAGCATCAAAAATCAATAAACACCAGGCATGTGGCACTGGGTTCGAGTTCTGGCTTTGTTCTACACTTCAGCTTCCTGTTAGTGTGCTTGCTGGGAGCCAGCAGTAGCAGCTGGAGTAGTTGAGTCCCTGCTGACTATACGGGCTACCTGCACTTAGTCCCCGCGTCCCGGCTTCAGTCTGGCCCAGTCACTCCATTCAACAAATGCATTAATAGATGAGAGACATTTCTTTTTTCCTTTTTCCTTTGCTTCTTTGACCTCCACTTCCTACTCCAATTTCTACTAATACTTCCTCTTCTTTTTCTTCTTCTTCCTCATCTTTTCTGTCTCATAAATAAAATATGCATTTTTTAAAAAAAGAAAGCAGTTGCAATTTCAGACTAAACAAAGATGCTTGAGACAGGGCATAAAACTGATAGGCTCTAAAAGAGAAAACATAAACTGAACTTCTTAAAATCAAAAAAAAAAAATTCTCCTTAAAGAAACCAAAAAATCACAGACTGGGAAAATAATTGAAAAATACCTACATGATAAAGGACTTATATCTAGAACATATAAAGAACTTTTGAAGGACAGCCACAGTGGCTTAACAGGTTATTCTTCCCCCTGCAAGCGCCAGCATCCTATGTGGATACCAATTTGTGTCCCAGCTGTTCCACTTCCCATCCAACTCTCTGCTTATGGCCTAGAAAAGCCAATGCTACTTTTTCAAAAAGAAAAAAAATTACAGTTAAATCAAGGGTCAAAATTTGTACAAATACTTCATCAAAGCACATATGAAATTAAACAGAGATAAATGAAAAGAGTCTCAACATGATAGCATCATGGATATGGATATGGATATTAAAAGATAACATACAATTATCAAAGAGAGCTCTGGGATTGCAGGATTTATTTAACATTTGAAAATCACCATTTACTATAGTAACCAAAAAGGGACAGAAATTATATGAACAGGTTAGATGCCCCCCAAAATTTTGCTTGGCTTACAAACAACTCAGTAAACCAAGAAAATATAAGGAACTTGAACTTGTTTCTAAAAATCTACAAAAACCTTACAGTTAACGTCTTACTTAATTGTAACATATGTGACGCCCTTTGTAACATATTTAATAAAGACGTTATTGTCATCGTTTACGTTCAACCCCTTCAGAAGCCCTAGCCAGCATAGTACTATAAGAAAATGAATGAATCTATGTGCTTTGGAAAACAAGATAAAGGATCCCACATTTAACACATGACATTATCTATAAGTAATAATCTCTGAAGTTTCTCAGATAAGCTACTATAACAATAAAATAAGATCACTGGACAAAAAGTAAACATACAAAATCAATTTTGTGTTTACATATAAGCAACAACTAAAAAAATAATTTAGAAAATACTACATCGCACAATAATCAAAAAATCACTAAACATGTAACACTAAATGTAGTAAAAGATATGCAAGAACCCAGCCCAGAAACCTAAAGCATCATCTAGACACACTGAAGGAAAACTAAATAAGCCATTGTAGAGCAGAGCATGGCAAGATACACAGACTGTTTGGTTTCGCCTGTGAACTCAGAAGAGTTTCTGCATTCTTCAAAAAAAGGAAGGAAACAAGTGACAAAGACTCAAGTAGTCCCCAAATTCTGAAATATTTACCAACTCTGTTTTTGGAATACATCTATTTTTATTATTATTTTCCAAGATACGGTTTTGTAGATAGAGGGAGTCACCCCTTTACCTCCGCTTCCTCCCTCCATAGCCTTAGTGCCCCTCACTATTTTAGCACAAATTATTGCAATATTGTAGTTCTTCAGCAACAGTCACAAGTCCAACATTCTGCTATTTAAGTGTGTCATGGCATTGTAGGTATCGGCAATGGTGGAAAATCTAGTATCATGTCGTCAAACTATACTTAATAGTTTTGTTGGGAGTCCTCATTTTATTCAGTACAGATGCATACTGCAACGTATCTTCACTTACTTGTATGGCAGTCCCTATTATACAGTTCATCTATGAGAATATATGTAGAAACATATTTATCTATAGATCTGTTTTGTTTATTGCATGAATGTGGCCTTATAGCAGAGAAAATATATGATAGTTTTCCCTTAGGGATTGGCTTATTTCACTATGCATAATGGTCTCCAATTGGAACCATTTTAATGTAAATGGTAACATTTCATTCTTGTTTTTTATAGATTTATTCATTTTCATTGGAAAGGCAGATACAAAGAGGAGACAGAGAAAAAGTTCTTCCATCAGCTGGTTCATTTCCTAAGCAGCTCCAATACCCATTGCTGAGCCATCTGAAGCCAGGAGCTTTTTCTGGATCTCCCAAAATGGGACTCATTGTCCCAAGGACTTGGGCCATCCTCCACTACCCACCCAAACAACAAGCAGGGAGTTAGATGGGAAGTGGAGCAGCCAGGGTAAGAACCAGCACCCACATTGGATCCTGGCATCTGCAAAGTAAGAATTCAGCCACTGGGATACCGCACCAGGCCCACAATTTCCTTCTTTTTAATGGCTGAGTTGTAGTCCATGAAGTAAATCCAACATAATTTCTTTCTCCATTCCTCTTTTGACAGGTATCTGGATTGTTTCCAGTTCTTTAACTCTTGTGGATTGGGCTGCTACAAATATAGGGTCGTTGGTCACTTTTTCATATGCAGATTTCACTTTGCATATATTCCCAAGAATGGGATAGCTGGGTCACATTATACATGACATTTCAGTTATATTAGCATTCTCCACACTGACTTCCATAGTGGCTGCACTAGCCTATACTCCCACGAACAGTGGAATAGAGCACCTTTTCTTGACATCAGGCCAGCAGGCAGTGTTGGATTTCTGAGCATAGACCAATCTCACTGAAATTAGGTGAGATTTCAATGTGGATTTAATTTGTATTTCCCTTATAGCTAAGGAGTCTGAGCATTTTTTTTTCATGTCTACTAACTCTTTACAGGAAAAAAAAAAAAACTTGACACTCCTGAAATAGAGAAATGTTATCATTTTCATAGATTAAGGGACTTAATAATTGAAGATGTCAATTCTCTACAAATTAATCTTCATGCTCAGTAATTCCAAATAAAGTCCCTAACAGGTATTTTCTTTTGAAACTCTTGGGTGAATTCAACAGTTTTAACTGAAAAACAAAAAGCCAAGACTCACTAAGACAATAGTTAAAAAGGGAAATTAAGAGGTCCGTGCTACTGAATGTCAAGACTCATTACAAAGCTATAGTAATGAGAACAAGTAGTGTCGCTACAAAGCAAGAAAACAGAACAAACCAGGAGGTCCAGGAAGTGACCTACATATACACAATCCTATTATTTTCAGCAAAAGTGTGAAAACATGATCTTTTCAGTAGCTGCCTGTGTCAATTAGACATCCTATGGGAAAAACACTTGAACTTCTATTTCACACAGGCACACAAATCAATTCCTAGATATTATAAGCCAAAATGTGTAAAGGAAAAATAAATCAGCAAGAAGAAAAAGTGGACCTATCCATGTGACCTTGGGAAAAGCAAATATCCTTTAAACAATATATAAAAACTCTTACCATAAAGACATATTTTATTAAATTTTATTAAGAGTATATTTATAAGAAAATGTGTATTATTAAAAAAGTGAAAGGATTTCAAAATTTTTTGCACCAAAATAAATTTCACTTTTCCACAAACTTTTTGAAGTCCTTATAATATAGCAAAAGATGCTATTAAAAAAACACACACCACAGTCCAAGAGATATCTGAACTATATATATCTGGTGAGAATATGTAAAATATATTCTATAACAGATCTACAGAATCAAGATGGCAGAATAGCATAAGGATACATTTAAACAAGTGACGAAACATTGGCCAGGATGAAACAGAGAGCACATTCCAGAAAACATGAGAGGACAGACTGACAGCAGAGAGACACCTGGAGACGGACGAACATGTGAAAGCAGTGGAGGCAATGGTGTGGTGCTGCAGTGTCCAGATACCCCAGCAGCACTCAGCAAGTGGAGATTTGAACTCCACCAGCAGCCAGGTGCAAGGGGGCATTCACCAGGAGCTAAGGAGGTGAACCAAGACAAAGAACTACCTGTCCTGCTGGTTTGTTTCATTTGACCAAAAACAAAAACAGAGCAGCAGATTCCAAACTAGTGGTGCAGGAACAGGGTGGATTTCACAGCCCAGACTCCAAGTAGAGCCAAACTGGGCACCATTTTGGGTAGAGAAGCAAAGGCTATGGGGCAAGACTGTACATGCACTAAGCTAGGAGTGAACTCATTTCTGGTTCAGTAAATTACCTGTGCCATCCTACAGGTTCCACCCAAAACAATTCTGGGCAGCCCTCAGACCTAATGCCCAGCAGATCCAGAATACCATGAGTTCTCATGTGCCATTTTGTGCAAGATGGCAAAGACTCTGAGACTGCAGGGACAACAGTGAGTTGTGCATGTGCTTACCAGAAGCAAATTCATTGAGATCCGTGTATTACACTGGTCTCACATTGAAAATAACATGAATGTTGGCATCTTATGATTCAAAATACATCCATGTGCCCCTCAGGCCTAAAGGCCAGCAGGTTCTGGCAAGATCAGCTTAATCAACAACCTAGCTATTAAGGATACCTGGTGTCTCCCTAATCCAGGGAACTGCTCAAACTGGAAGTGGGAGAAAGGTTGTACAAATAATGGTGCAGCCTCAGCTTGGAATCACAAGAGGTGGAGAATGGTCAGCCAAGAGATAGAGTCATGGATATCATGGGGGGAGTCTAACATAAGAGCCCAGATCTCAAACTCGATGCAGGGAGTGGCACATGTGACTGCAAAGAGTTGTATACCAACGGCAATAAATAAAATCAAACTACAGACCTGTGGGTGACAGAGCTTAGAAACCTGCCCCAAGGAGACTGCTAAACAGAAGTACAATGACCAAGAGCAAAAGAAGAGACAAAGGCACAATGAATATTACAGAAGACTCTACTGCAAAGGAGCAAAAGCCTTTGCCAACCTCAGAGTTAACTGAGGAATACATTGAGAAAACTGGGGATATAGACGTCAGAAAACGCATTATAAAGTTTCTTATCAACAATGAGAAGCACATCAGGAATTTAAAAAATTTAAGGAATATGTCACATAGGAAATAGCAACACTGAAACAAAATCAAGCTGAATTATTGGAAATGAAGGATGCAATAGAGAAAATTAAAAATTCAGTGGAAAGTCTCAATAACAGAATGGAGGCAGAAGAAAGAATCTCAGAATTAGAGAATATTTTTTGTCACAACGGGGAAAAAATAAAACACCTGGAAACACAGCTGGGTCAAGCTAAAAAAAGTATTCAAGAATTGAAAGACACTATCAAAAGGCCAAATATAAGTTATTAGAGTCCCAAAAGGTTCAGAAAGAGAAGTTGGGCTTAAAAATGTATTTAATGAAATAATAAAAATTTCCTGAATCTGCACAAAGAACTGGAAAACATCCAGTAGGGACACAGAACTCCCAACAGGGCTGACCAAAACCAGTCTTCACCATGACACATGATAATCACGCTCACTTGGGTTGGACATAAGGAAAAGATCCTTCAATGTCCATGTGAAAAAAGTCAGTTGACCTATAGGAGAATGATAAACAGACTCACAACTGCCCTCTCACAGGAAACTCAATAGGCCAGAGAATGGAGTGACATATTCCAGATTCTAAAAGAAAAAAATTGTCAGCCCAGAATAACATACCTAGCAAAGCTTTCCTTTGTCTTTGAAAATGAAATAAAATTCTTCCACAGTAAAGAAAAGCTCAAAGAATACACCTTTCTAAACCTGCCCTACAAATGATACTTCAAGATGTTCTCTTGGCAGATGTGAAAAGGCAAATGTGAAAAACATCCCAGTAAAATAAAAACAGAAGATTAATCAATGAAAAACCCATTACTAAAATGACAGTACCAAATTACTACCTATTAACCCTGAATGTAAATGGCTTAAACCCATCAATCAAACATCAGAGATTAGCAGACTGGATTAAAAAACAAAACCCATCTATTTGTTGCCTACAGGAGACACATCTCACCAACAAAGATCAGCAGAAAGTATATCTCATGGATTTTAATGTTTTTTTTTAGTTTCATTTCCTCAAAACAGTTTTTTCTCATTAAACTCATCAATGACTCAGAGATCATTCAGTAGCTTCATTTTCTTCAAGAAGGTTCTTGAGTTTCTTTCTTCATTTCTTCAATGACACATTAGTCATTCAATAGCATGTTATTTAACCTCATGGCATTAAAAATTTCTTTTTTCTTCCTGTTGTTCATTTTATCTTATAACTTTTCATCTAAAGGGATGTACAGTAACTGTGTAATGGAGAATGTCACATCCAGATGTGAGGATACAATGCAGTATGCATCTCTACTTCCAGATCAAAGATGGACTGCCAATGAAACTGTTAAATATATGTTTGCAGCAGGGTGCTACAGTGATGGACTTATGACTGTTTATGAAGAACTATACTATTGTGATAAAATGGGGGAAATCAGTTGGAGGAAAGGGTAGGGGAAATCCCAAGGCATATAGAACATATAATGTTGCTGCTGATGATAATAACAATAAAAACAAGAAAAATGAGAACTTAAAAAAGAATACGCAATATATGTCTATAAATTAGTAAGAATAAGATAAATCTTAAGAAATGAAGGACATACATTACAGGGACACTATGTAATAGAATATCTGAACGATAAATTATCATAGAAAATATACTCAACATCATCCATCCTCTGGAAAATATAGATGAGGCCCACAATGAGCTCTCATTACTTAGTCACCAAAAAGGCCAATTTTTAAATTCTAAAGATTAGGAAATATGTAGAACGCTGAAACTTGTATACTAGATGGTATTAATGTAAACTGGTATAATCACCTTGGGAGATTGAGAGTATCTGTCACTCCAAGCCAAGCACATCCTCTTTGCCCTGAAAATTCTACTCCTAGATGCCCCGACCAGCAGCGCCAGCGATGTGGGCACGGAGAGGGTCTGGGGATGAAGCATCGACAGCACAGACAGGAGACCAGTGATGGTAGAAGCCGGCAAAGTCTCTACTGCCCCTTCACCTGTCCTTATGTACTCTTCCCCCACATCCTCATTTAGCAGGATATTGGATACCGATGAGTCCAATTAGTCTCAGTGTTTTTAGCCACAAGCCCAGTTCCTGTTCCTGCCTAGGCTAACGAGCACTAATCAACTCCTTAGCCCACAACACCTAGGCATGTCCTTAACATAAACAAACATACACAGGTGCATCCACAGACACAAAAATATTCATAAAACTACTATTCACAATCACAAACAGTTGGAAGCATTTATAATACCCATTAGTTGGTATGTGGAAAAATAGTTGCAGTTTATTTAAGGCTGGACAAGGCATCGAAGCAAAAAAAACTACAGCTGTGTACTATAACATGACTGAAAACTCACAGCTATATTGCTGGGTAAAAAAAGCCAAATATAAAGAACACATTCATTTTACAATTAAAAGCAAGCAAAACCAATCTATGTTGATAGGAGTCCTAGGATAGAGGTTATCCCACAAGCAGATTGGCTAGGAAGTGGCCTAGGGGCAGCTTCTGGAATGCTAGTAAAGCTGCAGTTCTTGAGTGACGGGTACATGGCTATGTTCATTCTTTAAAAAAAAAAAAAAGATTCCCTTTCCATTTTTTTCATCTGTGGACATTTCTGTGTCTATATCCAATTTTAATTAAAAGTTTTCAAAATAAAATTAAAAAGTAATTATGCTGTGTATTTGAAACATTTCCCATAATAAAACTTCTTAGGTCAGAATTGGCAAAAATAGTTCTGTGCAGGTGTACTGGGTTAGATTGTATTGCCAATAAACCATGTCCACCTGGAACCTCAGAATCAAACTAGGGAAACGGGCCTTTAACAGATGTAATGAAGCTAAGATGAGCTCATGCTGGATTTGGGTGGTCTTAATCCAATGCCTAGAGCCCTCATTAGAAGACAGAAATTTGAACAGAGATACAAAGGAAGAGATTACCATATGAAAGCAGAGGCCTAGAGAGAATGCCACTTAAATACAGAGACACAGACTAGAGTAATACCTTATAACCCAAGCAACCCAGGGAATGCTGAAGAATGCAGAGGCTAGAAACACAAATATGATTCTTCCCTAGAACTCTTCAGGAAAGAATGGCCCTTTATTTCTGACTTTTTAGCCTCAAGACTGAGATAATGCATTTTGGCTGCTTAAAACCACCAGTTTGTACTGTTTTGTCATAGCAGCTCTAGGAACTCATGCAATAGATGCAGAAGCCAGGAAGGCAGGAAGAAAACCCATTTTGACAACCATTTAGAAGTTCCAAAAGAGGAAGGTTGGATAGATGGATGGGTAAGAGGCGAGAGTTTGCTGATACCAAGAGAAACTTGAAACTTTTTTCTTCTTCTTCTTCTTTTATTGGAAAGTCAGGTACACAGAGAGAAAGAGAGACAGGGAGGAAGATTTTCCATCCACTAATTGACTCCCCAAGTGCCTACAACAGCCAGAGCTGAGCCTATCTGGAGCCAGGAGCTTCTTCCGGGTCTCCCACACAGTTGCAGGGTCCCAAGGCTTTGGGCCGTCCTCCACCACTTTCCCAGGCCACAAGCAGAGAGCTGGATGGGAAGCAGGGCCACTGAGAAACAAAATGGTGCCCATATGGGATCCCAGAAGGTGCAAGGCGAGGACTTTAGCCACTAGACTACCACGCTGGGCCCAAACTACAGCCTCTTAATTCCAACCATTTGGATTGTGTTTATTGCTCTAAAGACAATCCACTGTTTTTTTTTATAATAATGTCAAGTCTTATTTAAAGACCCAGAGACACACAAACAGACTCTTTGAGGAAGAGACAACATACAAGGAAGTAGAAAACAGATTTCTCAGAAAACAGCAAGAAGTCAAGTTTGAACATTTCTAAGGCAAAGAGCTCAATATGTACATGTGTGGATTACAATTTAAAGTGTTTTGTTTATAAAATACTATCCCTCCCTGAAAATACATATTTTACATATTAAAAGTAACAGCTGTGTTTTTTAACTCATTGGAGAAACCACATGCAAAAGCACCAGCCGAGGGAAGCCTAAGCTGGCTTTAAACAATGAGGAGGTGACAGTGGTCATGGGATGCCTGGATAACGGGTCAATACATCCTTCTGTGGTGGGCAGTGAGGTGTGTGGCTCTTTTGCACCAGCACTCCCCCAGAAAGTGGTCAAGATGCTAAAGGCATGGATCAGATTCAAGCCCTTCAGCATGTGGCACTTACGGTGTCCACTGACAGGACACATAGGGAAGGAACCAGGAACCATACTTCTTATACTGATGGCTCACCTTTCAAAGCAGTTTTTTACAAATCAGCAACAGCTTTACTGCTGTCAAATAACAGTGGCAATCAAAGCTCCTAAATTCTAAACAGCAACTCCCCGACCATATCATTCTTGTTATGAAGTCAGAATTCATGAGTAAGGAAGAGGAGTATATATGATGTGGGGATGACACATATGGTAACTCACAATGTTCTGTCAATGATTTTTTTCCCAAAATAATTAGAACTCTAGGAAGATGAAGAACAAAGAACAAACAGTCTTTCAGATTTAAAAACATCTTACCTGGAAATTATGATAAGCTCCCCAAGATCTGATTTATATGTGTATTCCCTTTTGAAAATGTATGCTTCTAGAACATCTTCAGGGTAAACAGAGTACAAGGAGAAGCTAACCGAAGAAAAGGAATCATTTTTAAGGGCTCTCTGACATTTCAAAAGCATTACTTATGTGATTTTGCATATGCTAACCACAAAGCATTCTGATGATTAGATACCTTTGATTAGGTACTATAAGAGCCTCAATTATGCAATAATGATGATTTGCTTATAATTATGCTTAGTTTAAAACAATTTTTAATTAAAAAGTAAGAATTCCTGCTAACCCAAAAGTGCACTTTTTGCGTGTCATCTATCTATGAATTCTTTCCCTAACCAAATGTGAATTCAATATATGGAAATTTGAAGTTACAAGGCAGATTGCTTTGAAGACATGACAGTTCATTTTACCAATGGGCTGTTCATTTTAGAGAGACTCATTACCAAACAAATCGTAATAACCTCCTATGATATAATTAAAATTCTAAAAAGCATCCTAAAATATTGTGACATAAATCCAACTTACAGCCCCTCTTTCAGCAGATATTTACACTGCCATCCCCGCCATTCAGGACTCTCAGGTGTGCTTAACTGATGAGAACTATCCCAATTATCCTGCCGTATTTCCATACTTCCTCTCACTCTGCTTTATTGCTTTCAGTGTATTTGTCATTATCTTATGCATGAACCACTCTTGATTTTTGTTGTTGGCAGTTAATTTCTGGCTTCTCCCACTAAAATGCAGCCACTTTAAGGATAATTTTGGCTGAGCTCCAACACCAAAGACAGTCCTTGGCAAAAAAACTGGCAGCCAATGAATCACTGCTACATGAATAAACAAATATCACAAAGCAATAGGAGATAAAATTTTACAACCTGTAATAAAAGAAGCACAACATTTTCTTGGAGATACTAGATAGGAAGGAATTATTCCACTTGAAGTATGAATAACAGTACCAATACAGTCTCCAGCAATCACTTTCCATTGAGTAAAAAAGCTTTAGGGTAGATCTTGTGTAAGTCAATAGGAATAATTAACTTAGTGCAGATTAAAAACAATACTAATGACCAATTGTTGGATGGTATGAGCTAAGAATCCAAGAGTGTAAAGTAAATCAAACCTCTCCAAAGACGGAATAGTCCTCTGATGCAGGTGCAGCCATTCTAAGGATTTTGCATTGCTTCCCTGTGAGAGTTCTGACCTCTAGCTGTCAAACAGGTGGTGATGAAGCGCTTGTCCTTATTATTATACACTTTGCGTGGGTAATGGATGGCTTCTTTATTTTCCTGAAGGTAGTGCTTTGTTTATGAGTCACCTCTGAAATCTGTTTTCTTTCTTGGGTGGCCTTTCATTGTGCTCTATTGTGGTAACACCTATTCTTCATCTTTGTCATGCCTGGAGTATAAGCATTTTAGAAAATGAATCTATAGTGTGCTTTGCACCACAAATTGTATGCACCCCTAATTTTTCAATATGTCCATACCCACTGTGTTCAGTGGTTTGTGTTATGCTTCAAGGAGCTGTTCCTGACCTCAGACACCTCCTTGTATTAGTAATTCTTTCCTACACACAGCTTCAGGGCCAAGGGAAGAAACAGGTTAAAAAGTGGCTTCCTTTTGCTAGAGAGAGGAATCTCAATCTGACAAAACAGCTTCCCTGCTCTTCAAAGACAAATCCCACAGGACAAATGTCTTATTTCTGTCTCTATCAGAAACCTTGAAGGACCACATAGAATCCATAAGAAAAATGTATCACTTTTAAATGGGTCAGACCACAGGAAGCTTATTACTCTAGGGCTTTCTGGAGATGCCCTATTGGATGCAGGCTGTAATTCCGACTGCCACCTATTCTGTCAGTCAGTTCAAGCTGAGTGTTGCAGCCAACAATAAAGGACCCCCAAATCTCAGTGACTTACAACAATAAGTCTTGTGTGTCATGTGACATGTTCAAGTCATCTGGCTTCTTCAATCCCAATCAAGCAAATAGGAGCAACCCCTACATAGGATTTGTCAAGACTCATGTAAAAGAGTGATGGTAGAACCAGATAATACCTTTGAACCTCTTTCACCAGGGGCATGGAGCACTTCCATCTACATGTCTTTGACCAAAACAAGCCTCATGAGCAAGCCCAGAATCAGTGGGATGGGATTGTAATCTTCCTGCAGGAAGGGGTCAACAGGAAAGCACACTGAATAGTTACGACGGATAACACAATCTATTAACCTATGATCCAAAACTACTGACCTCCTCAAGGAGAACTGTGTAGATTCTGTAAAACCTTATCCACAGAAAGTACATGCATTCAAATACACACAAAAGATTGCATGCAATTTCACAGGTCATATACTAATTAGTGCCATACATGAACTCCAAACCCAAGGTAACAGCTTTTACTGTAGGCAGAACATTTTCCCATAGAACATCAAACTGCTGTTACTCAATATGAGATGAGCTCCTTCATTCTATATGAAGGTAGACAAGAAAAGCGTTGTTCATGAAGGATTTCGGGATGCTCTGCCTACTACTCACTCCTCTTGCCCTGAGGGGATTGGGTCCCTGGGTCACTGCCTTCTACATCATCTGATAAAGCCCATTGAAAGCAGACTATGCTGCCTTTAAGATGATTTGTTCCTGTTTTATTGTGTGCTAATTTTTTCATGGCACTTTTTGCTGTTTCATTAAGTTTATGTATTTTATATTATTTATCATATATGAGATATATAAATAATAATGAAACAGTAATATTGAATAATATTACTAAGCAATATTAAATAGGTTATAGTTTTATCCTAAGGCAAACATTTGGGGACAATCCCCTGGGCATCTGTGGCTCTATCATCATGAAACTGAAGATAACACAATAATCCGGTTTTGTTAAATCCTAGGAAAGTTCTCAGAGGTGACCAAGTAGATCAGAGGGAGTTCAACCTTATGGGACATGACTATCCATAACCATGTCTAGGAAGCATCTGTAGCAACTTGGCCTGCCACTAATGCAATGCCATTGTACCAAATGTCAGATGAAACAGAATGAGCCACACACCACTGTAATAAGAACCCTAGTGGACAGGTGTTTGGTGCAGCTGTACAGATAAAACTTAGGACACCACATCCAATACAGGAGTGTCTGGGTTAGAGTCCTAGATCCTCTTCCAATTCCAGCTCCCTACCAACATGCACCCGGGGAGGCAGCCAGCAATGGTTCAAGTACCTGAGTCCCTATTACCCGTCTGGTAGACCTGATTGAGTTCTGGCTCTTGGTTTTAACCTGGGATAACCTTAGCTTCTGTGGGCATTCCAGGGTGTGAACTAGCAGATGCAAGATTTCACTATTTCTCTCTCTCTTTCAAATAAATATGAGCAGCTCAATAATCCAAAAGAAAAGGATGAAACAATAAAAGCTAACAGAATTGGCAACTGGCAGTCTTATAGTCATTTTGGTCACATTGTGGTTTGATATGCCTTGCTTAATTTTTAAAATAATCTTTAGTTGCAATTTGGACCTGGAAAGTCAAAATACTTTAAGCAAGTGTGAAACCAAAACGAATATTGGTCAGAGGTAAATCACATCAGATGTTTTTAGTAAAAATGAATGTGATTTTTAACTTTTAAAAGTAATCATTGTTATAATTTGAAAAAATAAAACACCATGAATATTTGATGACTTCAACTTAAAGCAGCTAACATTAGTTCTGCTTCTGGATGAAAAAGCAGCAACTCAATGAGTCAAACTAGGGTCTACTGAAAACCTGGCAACCACAATCCTGAGGCACCCACGGCCCAAGCCTGGAGGACTATGGGAAGCAACGTGTTCTCCAGTAGAGAAATCTCCTCCCATCTTCTCTATTTAAATAATAGACTCTCAAAAATTCACATTTTATTTTTAAAAATGTTTTGGATATGCTTTAAAGACTAAATGAGAATTAAAATACAATAGCTGCTTTGAAAGGTATCTGCAATCCAGAAGTGCTTTCTGTTGGACTACAAAATTTCATTTGAATTTTACAAGGAACTGCATTGTTTAAGCAAATCCCAACACATAAACATCCTGACTAGGGGGTGAAAATTTGCTTTACAAAAATGTGCAGTAACAATTTCTCTAAATAGCTACCTTCTTTGACAACATTTTTAAAACAAACTGCAAAAACAGAATTTGAATCCATTTTGATACATAAAACATCATCAAAGTGCACCAACTACTCACTTATTTAGGTATAATATTGGTTCTTAAGATTTAGTTTATAAATAGCAAACAAAACAATAATCTACAAATATAAATAGTCACATTCTATTTTCTTCAAAACAAATAGCTATCTAACATAACAAACAGAACAACTTTTAAAAACTATTTGAAAGTGTAATTGTTATTATGCTATGTAAATAAGAATTAATTGTTGCTTATTTCACATTCATGGCTTTTAAGTGTCAATAACAAATAGCATATTTTAACTTTGATTTTTAAAATAATATTGGTGTGAAATAAATAAAAGTGAAAAAACACAACAAACATACCCTATGGGTATGCTCTAAGTCCCATTCCAGCCATTCTCATTCCCTCATATTTCACAATGCCCTAGAAATATCAGAAATACTCCCTTAACATTTGACAATGCCTGTTAGCCCTAAGCACAGTCCTATACCGACTGGCTGTAACCCTACTCCTGTTTAGTGGGGCCCACAGAGTGGATGGCTACAGAGTAGGCATGATAAGGCCTTTTCAAGGTTTTATAGATCAATGTGAAGACACGATCACAGATAATGGGCCACGTTAATACTCTGATACTTCAAATTCAGATTTTTCCTAATACAGAGGTGTCATGTTCAGATTAGAACATCCAAACAAAAGAAAATTATTTCACATGACCTATGACTGTTTCCTAATATTTTAAAATATCACAAAGCCTTCCATAATGTTTTACTGCTTACATAAAGAAGTGCTACATGCTGACATCAGCTGGAAACTGGGATAAATGCTGGAAGTGGGAGAGGTAGAAAGACTTATTATGGAAGGAATAGAACTCAGAAATCTCGATTAGCAATTACATTCACCTTATAATGAATTTCTGGATCAACAGAGATGAAATTGCATGTTAAAAATAATACCAAATTATTCTCTATTTGAACACAGACTAACCATACCATCTCCTAGTTCCAGGTTTAGAAGATTGAACTTTATCAAATGCATTACCAAACAAAAGCTTGCCTTTCTTCCCTAATGTAGCAGAATGTGCTTTGGTGATTGATTGAAGGTGGGTGAAGGCTGGGCAACATGCAACAATGATCAAAACCCATATATCAACCGCAGGGCATGTGGTGCTGTTATTGTGTTGTCGATCAGTACACACAATCTTTTAAAAGACTGTGCCCACTGATGACATACTAATTCAAGAGCTAGGCTGGACTGCATAATAACACAGAAGAATACATGATAAGGCTCCACAACTAACAGGGTCTTTTCCAGTTGCAATGTCTGATATTGTAGTAAGGTATCTATGTCATCTGCATATTTTTTAAAACTTGCTAAAAAAAAATTTTTTTTTAGCAAAGTGGTTGAGAACAACCCAAAACAGTTTAGAACAACTTTTGAAGCAGATTTTAAAGAGGGCCCAGGACGGTAGCCTAGGGCTGAAGTCCTTGTCTTGCAAGTGCCAGGGTCTCATATGGATGTTAGTTCATGTCTCAGCAATTCCACATCCCATCTAGCTCCCTGCTTCTGGCCTAGGAAAGCAGTCAAGCACAGCCCAAAGCCTTAGGACCTTGCACCGTGTGGGAGACCCAGAAGAAGCTCCTGGCTTCAGAAAGGCTCGGCTCCAGCCATTGCAGCCACTTTGGGGAAATAAAACAGACAAGATCTTTCTATCTCCTTCTCTCTGAAATCTGCCTTTCCAATAAAAATAAATCTTTTCCAATAAAAATAAATCTTTTTTAAAAAATTGATTTTAAAGAAACTATTTAAAACATAAATGTTCACATGTACATTTACCAATATCTCTTCTTCCTTCATAATTCATCTTTCAGTATCATTATAGTAAAATGATAAATGTATGTTTATAAGCCCTCCCCCCAAAGATACCAGTTTTAATAAAAACCAGAACAAAGGAAAAATGGAAAAACAAATCTATTTTTCTCCACGGGCTTCTGTTTCAATTCTTTATATGAGCAAAGTTAATTTATATTTGGTTTAATTAAAAACGTTTCTTGAGGTATTTCCTGAGTCAACAATACCATACTCATCTGTGTATAGATAGTCATTGAATTTCATTCATTTATTTAAGATTAATTCAAGAATGTATTGTATTAGATTGTACATTAAACTCTAAGAACAGCAAAGGAAATATAAAATATATTTATCTTTACTCTTAAACCCAGTGTAGTGGGTAGAATGTTTAAATACTAATTATTTGGGAGAAAGAAAAAGTGTAGGATAGGGCCAGTGACAATGATAGTAGAGACAGATATTGAGCAAGTAAAAAGAACGGGAGGTCTCCAGAAGGTGATGCCTGAGCTGTCTTAGGGGAGAGTTAACACCAATTCAGGCAAAGATGGAGGAAGATGGACTGAGAACACAGGATTAACAAAGGAACAGAGGCTAGAAGAGGACGAGAGTTGTTACACCTAACAGAATGTGAAGGGTCAGGTAAGAGGCAGCAACAGATGGGTGGAGAGCAAGGCAGGGCAGATTAGAGTCATGTTATCGCAGCCCAAAGAGAGAGCTAGTCTTATCCCACACAAGTAATAGGAAATGATAGAAAAGGAGTGGTGTAATGATTCATTCATTCTTTTGAAAAATCTATTCATTTATTTGAAAGTCAAAGATAGTGTGTGTGTGTGTGTGTGAGAGAGAGAGAGAGAGAGAGAGAGAGAGAGGGCTTCCATCCAATGAGTCACTCTCCAAAATAACCACAACAGCCAGAGCTGAGCCAGTCTGAAACCAGGAGCTTCTTCTGGGTCTCCCACATAGGCAGCAGGGGCTCAAGCACTTGGACCATTCTCCACTGCACCTTCCAGGCTACCAGCAGGGAGCTGGATGAAAAGCAGAGCAACCAGGACAACAAACTGGCAGTGGATTACTAACTACACCACAGCATAGGCTCGAGATATGCATTTTTAAGAGATCCATTTGGTAACTGTGAAACCAGAATTAAAGTGCCCAGATGAAAATGGAAGAGAATATAAATTATGAGAGAGAGCAGAGCAAACTAAAGACACAGAAGGTAGAGTTGCCAGAAGCTAATGCTTCATTGGGGGTAAAGGCAAGGAAAAGAAGTAATAGGATCCCATTTGGGGTTCTGCTTAAGAAACTGAGTAATCATTGAAATAGAGAATGAAACAGGTAGAGGAGATGATGTCGAATACAGATGAGGAATGCATGCATCATCTGTTCGAGGCCGTGGAATCTTGAGGAGTTGGCTTGAGAAATGGGAGGGTGTAAAAGGAGGAGAGTGGGGGAGAAATGGAGAGGAAGGGAGAAGGGGGATGGGGGACAAGGGGAAGCAGAGACAAGTAGAGGGAAGAGAAAGGGGGATGTGGGAATGGAGACAGAGGGAGAAGGAAGGGAGAAGGAAGAAAGAAGGAGAAGGAGGCAGAGGAAGAGGGAAGGGGGAAGAAGGAAAGGGGAAGAGATAGGAAGTGAGGGGAAGTGAAGGGAAGGGACAGGGAAGAGCAAACTAAGCCTGGGCCAGCGTTAGCTTTCTAAGCACCATATCTTCCGCCAAACTTTCTTCCAAATAATAATAATCTGTACAAGTTGAAGGAGAAAGAAGTCTTCACAGGCTCTACTGAGTAAAAATTACAGAAAAGTTGAAATCATGAATCACGTAATCTGTATTGATAAATAATGTTTATAAATAAGAATATTAAGCATATGTTACATAGATTTCTAAGTAATATCACATAATAAATAGCTGTTTAGACCAAAAGCAGAATGATTAGAAAAATACGTGAAGTCTTCATTTTCCATAAGCATCTCTGGGGCCTCTCCTGGAGATCAGCCTCTACTCAAAGATCCTGGAAGCTTGAACATCAAATGCCACACACATCCTGCTCTGCTCCAGCCTGGTAGAGGCCTTCAGGCAGGTATGAATAAATGCTCTTCTCTTTCTTTCAACAATGATCAAGGAGGTTAATCCAGTACACTCAGAGGGTAACAGACACACGTAGGCACATCCAGGAAGGAAACAAAGCAACAAAAATAAATAGTAAGCCAAATAGCAGCCAGGAAAAAAAAAAACTGGAATAGCTCAAGCCAAGTGTTGGAATTCATCACTTGGAACCTCTGGAGTGGCATTTGGCCAGCTTTCCCCACTAAGAAAACTACTCATGCTACACTAAAATCATTTTTTAAGATTTGTGTATTCTTATTAGAAAGTCAGATATACAGAGAGGAGGAGAGACAGAGAGGAAGATACTCTGTCCAATGATTCACTCCTCAAGTGGCTGCAATGGCTGAAGCTGAGCCCATCTGAAGCCAGGAGCCAGGAACTTCTTCCGGGTCTCCCACGCGGGTGCAGGGTCCCAATGCTTTGGGCCATCTCAAATGCTTTGGCCTGCCCTTAAATGCCCGGCAAAGCAAAGAGGATGGCCCAAAGCCTTGGGGTCCTACACCCATATGGAAGACACAGAAGTTTGTGGCTCTGTCCTCGGATTGGCTAAGCTTCGGCTGTTACAGCCACTTGGGGACTCTCTGCAGATGGAAGATCTTTCTCTCTGTATCTTTTTCTCTCCATAAATCTGATCTGAATTTCCAATTAAAATAAATGATCATTTTTTAAAAGAAAAAGTACTGCTTTGTGAAAAGACAAAACACAGGGTCATTACTTCATATTGTCTTGTAAAAATAATTCAAAATGGATTAAAGATACAAATCTTTTTTTTAAGATACAAATCTTAAACACAAACTTACAAAAGCCTAGTAAGAAAACTCAGGATAATTCTGTAAAATCTGAGTTAGAATGGCCAAAGTATCATACAAAAGCTAAAAAGCAATAAAAAGAGCAATAAAGTTGATCAATATTTGAAATTTCTTAGTAGTTAATATAAAAATGTACAACTCATATTCCAAAGAATTGATTTATTTAGTAGCCAACAAGATACAAAAAACACTAAGAAAACTACTAACAAATCAATAGAAAATGAAGCAAGGAAAATTAGCAAACTTCTTACTAAAATGAAACATAAATTCCTCTTAAACATATGAAAAAAATGTTCCACTTCATGTCTAACAAGAGAAACAAAAAATGTAACCATACTAAAATGCCATTATTTTTCACTAGATAGGAAAAATTTTAGCTATACACAGAATATTAAAGACTCAAGGGATTGGAATTTAATAACATAACAAGTTATGGTACAAACTGCCACAACATATACAAAGGACAACCATCAATAAATATGTGCCCAAATTAAAACTGTGCATTTACTTTTGCTTCTGTAGTTCAACTCCCAGGTGTTTATCCATGACACATTTATACAGGAATCTTTACTAACATATTTTTGTAGGTACAAATGATGCAAACACCTAAATGTCTGCAAACAGGCAATTAATAAATAATTTCTAGGTTATTCATATACCAAATAGCATGTATTTGTTTTTAAAAAGTGAGATAGCATTACCTAAATAAGTAAAGAACAGTGCCCAAGTCATATCAAATAATCAAACTAAAGAACAATGTATAAAACAATGTGTGTAATATGCATCACATTTGTAAAGGTTAATGTACACATACTCCTATGTTTATAAGTTATGCATACATTATCTTAAGAAAACTAAACCAAACAAGGTTGTCTTTGATCTACACAAATGCGGAAATAGAAGTTGGGAAGCTTACTCTTTATTGTGCCCCATTTCACATCTTTAGAATTGTATGGCATGAGCTTATATTACCTACTCAAAACTAACTTTTTAAAAATACATCTCAAAATAATGAAGACACTATACTACAGCAGCATGATATCATCTGTTACTGGGAAATAAATTGTCAAGACACAGACTTTATTTTCTTCTGTGAATTTTAAAAATCCTGTGTCTATTTCCATTCTCCATCACTGCTAGATGACAAACATATGTGCCTGAAAGTTTAGCTCAGCAATCTGCCTTGATTTTGATGAACAGCACTGAAATAAGTCAAACACAACCCACATTTTAAGTTAATTAAAATGGTTCTGAGCCTCCTAAAATTCCTTTTGGAACAGTGCTGGGTCTGAATCGATAAATTGCATTCACTATTAGCAAATTATAATTTTATAGCTGTCATATTCAAATTCTTAAAAACATAACTGCTACAACCATATATATAGAGAGAGCGAATAAAAACTTAAGTGATTGAAAAACGTAATTAAGTAAACTATAAAAATGTTAATTTCAATTAGAATACTGAATAAGAGCTTAGAGGGAGTCCTAACGTTAATGAATATTGCCCCATTTTGAGAGAAAGGCAGACAGAAGAGACAGAGTTCCCATCACTGATTCACTTCCCAAATGCCCACAGTGGTCAGGACCAGTAGAAGTAAGAGCAGGGAACTTAATCCAGGTCCCAAGCACATGAGTTATCTCAGGATCTGCTTTAGCAAGGTGTTGGGATTGGGAGTAGAACCAGAGATCAAACCCAGGTACTCCAATGCAGCATCCCAACTGGCATTTTAAACACTTGGTCAAACACCTGAGTCATGCCCCTGCTTTGTTAAACAAAATTCTAAATATCAATACCACACACCCATCCCCTCTATGACAAAGTCCAACTTATAATCAATAGACAGAAACTGCCACCTTGAATGTTTGTAGGGCTGTTGGAAGAAGGGCTGGGTTGCACCACCCGTGATGAGTACTGCTGTGACCAAAGACTTACAGTTCTGACTAACAGAAACCCACTTCAAACTATCCTAATGGGAAAAGGAGCAAAGTAGAAGGATTTCATATACTATCCATATGGCAAGGATGAGGACAGAAACAGAGCAGCAGATCAGGAACCAAAGCAGATCCTCCTCCCCATTCATTTTCTTCCCGGCTTTATCTGCAGTTTCTACACTCAACTTAGCTGTGCAAACAAGGGCTCAACGTTTTCCCGGCCACTGTCACCTGTCACCCAAATCAGTCAACCTAGGACTAACTTTCGTCAATGTCTTCTCCAAATTCTTATGAAAGAGAACTCATAATTTTGGGTGAGGCCAAGGACGTACTAATACTCCGGTCACTAAGTGCTTACACCTATAGGAATCAGGGGAGGATCGGAAGGAGCTAGACAGGATCTTAAACACATTCTTATTTGCCTTTCAGAAGTGTTTCCCAGCACTAACAACAAGCCAAGACCTCAAAAGAGAATTCAAGAGCTGTTCTAAGAACATCTCCAAACCACTGGAGTAGGTCCCATCCTGTCCAAGACCACTGCTCTTCTCAGTGCTTGCTCTGGGCCCGGGGCTGAGGGCTCCTGCAGCATTGAAACGTTTCTAAGTGGACAAGGACAGCAAAATGGCAATGGCACACAACTCTCCCACGCTATGCTCAGAGGTACACCAGGCACTTCCATTCAAATGGCATTGGTTTAAAAAATTTTTTTAATTGCAAAGTCAGATATATAGAGAGGAGGAGAGACAGAGAGAAAGATCTCCCATCCTTTGATTCACTCCTCAAGCGGCCACAATGGCTAGAGCTGTGCCGATCCAAAACCAGGAGCCAGGAGCCTCTTCCAGGTTTCCCATGCAGCTGCAGAGCTCCAAGGCTTTGGGTCTTCTTCAACTGCTTTCCCGGGCCACAAACAGGGAGCTGGATGGGAAGCGGGGCTGCCAAAATTAAAACCAACACCCATATGGAATTCCAGTGCATACAAGACCAGGACTTCAGCCACTAAGCTACTGCACCGGGCCCGGCATTGGCTTTTAAAGTAAATCACATAGCAACCCTAATTCCTGGTAGATTTTGATTAAGCTACTTTCTATCTCCAGGAGACAGGTTTTGCAAAATGCACACACATACGTTACTTTAGAAATGTTACTTTATAGGCTGGGTGTGACAGCCTAGTGGCTGAATCCTCGCCTTGCATGTGCCAAGATCCCATATGGGTGCCAATTCATGTCCCAGCTGCTCGGCTTCCCATTCAGCTGCCTATTTCTGAAAAGCAGTAGAGGATGGCCCAAAGCCTTGGAACTCTGCAGCCATATCAGAGACCCAGAAGATGTTCCTGGCCCCTGGCATCAGATTGTCTTAGCTCCAGCACTGCGGCCACTTGGAAAGTGAAGCAGTGCATGGAATATCTTTCTCTCCATCTCTATTTGCCTTTCTGATAGAAATAAATCCTTGTTTTAAATGTTACTTTATGACTAACACACTGTATACTACTATTGCTACAACTTCATCCAAAGCCCAACTGATCTATGTCATAGTTAAAGTTTTACTCTATTTGAAAAAATAACAGATTTATTTTCATGTGTGATATTTGCAATTCTTTTTCATATGTTCATAAAAATGATATAATTCTGGTTTTGTTTTACTATTTTGAAAGCTACCATACTGGTTAACCAACAGTAGAAATAACCATAAAGGTAAAAAAAAAAAGTGTTTCTGAAAAAGATGTTTCTCACTCACTTAGATTGAGCTTTAGCAGAAATTTTCAAAGGATTTGAATTTTCAAAGGATTTTGAATCAGCAAAATTCTTTTGATATTTGTTTTCTTCATTGAGAACTCTTCTCCTACCAAGAATACCTGAATTTCCAGTACTGAGAATCAATAGAATGAACCACCACATACTAAAGTTTACAGTTTTAAAGAAGATTACCCAAACAAGATTATGATTAACTCAAAGAAGAAAATATTACAAAGGGAAAGTCTAGGCACCCTAGAAACACGAGAGATCCTAACAACAGCTTTCCTACCGCCCTTCCATACAAAGACACGTCACAGAGTTCACAAAATAAATAAATAAATAAATGAAATCCATGCGCACTTGCAATATCTGTAAGGGACTATCTATGAGGTCCATATAGAAATCAGATTTTGTCAGTCAGGACCCTAACTAACATGAGTGAAGTTCAATTTGTGCATTGGCAACTCCCTGGCCACATACAGTGACAATCAATGTTAGTACATCCTAGACTACAAGTTTTCCTTCTAAAAGATTCATAGGCACCCAGATCATTGCAAAATCTATCAGGTGTATATCAAAAAGCCACAAATGAATACAAGTTACTAAGCAAGAGGAATGCTAAAGAATATTGACTCAATTTTTCATTGTTTGGCACAATTTAGGAGGAACTCATTATAGTTTCAAATGGTAATGCACTGACTACAGTCTGTATGAGAAAGGCAGGTATCTAAACACTCTAAACTTAAACCATGGTTCAAAAGAGTGGGTTTTTATTTACTAAAATTCTCTACGATGCATCTAACATTCATAATTTACAACAACAACAACAACAAAATTCTTAGAGCAAGGCCAGTTCAGAAAAATACTCACGTTTATAAAATGTTTCTCATTTGCCCTTTTCCACCTATTGCATTTATGGCTTAACTTCCAAGCTAGAGAAAGTATTTGAATACTCAAGCATATTTTGCAGAGATGCTAAAGCTATGATTTTCTTAAGTGCAAAGTGTTGTTTGAGAGCACTTCCAAAATTCTACAAGTGAAAGTTCTGAACAAACAAGCCTCTCATCCTTCCTCCTAGCCCCTCTCGCCTTAAGGAAACACTAGCTGCCAAATGAGTTGTGCGGCATTTGTCATCCCTTTAACCCCGCTCAATTCATTTGGTACAACAGATTTCATATTCTTTGTATAATTAAACTCTTGGAATATAAAATTTTCAGTTGTATAGAATAGATTTTTTTCCATCTATCTGAAAAAAATAAAGTATCTTCAAGGTCTTAATTACATATATATACAGACATATATACATATAATCCCACCAAAAATATCCTGTCATAACACATAAGAATAATAACATCTGTGATCACTATGTAAATACAGAATATAAATAAAGCACCACTCAAGAAATTCTCCCACAACAGGTTGTAGTTCATTATTATCATTTTCATTCTCTCCAACAGTTATCTGATCTCAATTCTGAGAAACTGACTGAGAAAGACAAGATTTAACAAGATAAATTTACACACAAGTAAAATGATATTTAAGGTCTTATTCATTCTGGATGCTGGAATTACATTTTATCAATGTTCCCTCTATTGAATCTCAGACACTTTAATACCAGGTCTGCCTATAAAATAATGACAAGTCTATTCTGATTTGAGGTGTCAGGCTCTTGGGTGTTTTAATCATTACATGTCTTGCAATATAACTCAGGAGATAATCCTGTAATAAAGATGTGGGAAGAACATGCTAGGAAAAAACCTAGTGATCAAATTGGATAAATACACTGAAACTACATTTAAGTTCATAGCAAACATGGATATGTTTCAGCTTTTATTAAATTAAAGTTGGAAGAAAAAGAGGCTCCGTTACACCACTGCAAAGCTCTTTCAGCCATAGAATACAAGAGTTCTCTGAAAGAATCATTTCTTGATGCTGTTAGAAAAAAAGAAAAAAAAAACACTGTCCCCAGCACTTCATTTCAGAATATTTCCCATAATACCCTCACCACCTAACTCACTGACACATGCCAGCATCTGAGAAAGGTCAGCTCCGAGGGACTCAAACCTTAAGCAGAAGAGCCCTCTGTGCAGCACCCTCTGCTTGCTTGAAGACATGTGCAATCCCTCTCTATTACCCAGTACCCAGACACAGCCCAGCCCAGCACAGCCTTCCTGCTGATGAATGGGGCAATGCCACCCTCAGAGTCAGATTCTGATTACCGAGGTCCAAATTGGGCAAGAGAACATTTAAAAATTAAACATCCCTTGATTCTTTTCCTGAGAGAGATGTCAGTGTTTTTCTACACCACCATGGGAAGAAATACCTTTGCATGAAGATGATTTGTTGAAGGAAATATTCATTCAATTTTACTTTTTGAATTGCATTTAAAAATTTGAAACGTTAACTTTCTATGATGACTAGGGTGACTTCACTTGTATGCATGAAAATGATTTAAAGGCAAAATTTATCCAAGTTCAAACTTAATCCAAGTCTTTTGTTCCCTAATTTTCAGAGGACATGGAATAATCTAATTTAGCACCTCTGTTTATCAAGAGCTATCCTGCTTGAAGGAAAAAGATAAATTCTTGTTGATTGAAAACCACATCCTTAGTATCGTGCCAGTCTCTGTGTGAGATACAAATAAGGGGTACAAGGAAATTCTCAAAAGGAGCCTTCAAAAGGAATATACAGAGATAACTGAAAACATTCTCTGACCCTGCTAGTCTACACTAACGGATCAGCATTTCCAGCCTCCACATGCCGAGTGATTAATATAAATCTGAGCATGTGATCAAATTGGGCCAAACTGGAGTCCAGGTAAGACTCTAGCTATGGAACATTGGCTGGGTTTGCCAAGTTGAAGGATTAACTCAATTGTGTGTTCAACCAGTGGTTCTTGGATAGCTGTCTTGCTAAGTCATCCCTCTGGATGGCAGACAAAAGCCACACAGAGGAAAACAAAAGAGAGGGAGAAAAACAGTAGAGCTGTTGGAGCACGTGGATTTAGCCATACTTATCATCAGCTCAAAGACTTTTTTTAAGATTTACTTATTTTTATTGAAAAGTCAGATATACAGAGAAGAGGAGAAACAGAGGAAGATCTTCTATCTGCTAATTCATGCCCCAAGTGGCCGCAATGGCCAGAGCTGGGCCAATCCAAAACTGGGAGCCAGAGGCATCTTCCAGGTCTCTCATGCAGGTGCAGGGTCCTAAGGGTTTGAGCTGTCCCGAACTGTTTTCCCAAGCCACAAGCAGGAAGCTGGATGGGAAGTGGAGCTGCCAGGATTAAAACCAGTGTCCATATGGGATCCCAGCGAGGGCTTTAGCCACTAGGCTAAAGCGCCAGGCACTTGAGGACTTCGTAGTTACACAAATCAATGCATCTACTTTTGGTTTAAGAGAGTTCAAGTTCAGTTTTCCACGACTTGCAAACTAGAATCTGAACTAAAGCCAAACCATGCTAATACAATCCATCAGCGGTCACTGAAGTGAAACTTCATCTCCTTGTCCTTCCTTCCTTGTCTGCTCCAAGCTATTGTCAAAACCCAAATTCAGGGCCTGGCGCAATGGCCTAGCGGCTAAAGTCCTTGCCTTGCATGTGCCAGGATCCCATATGGACACTATTTCTAATCCCGGCAGGCCACTTTCCATCCAGCTCCCTGCTTGTAGCCTGGGAAAGCAGTTGAAGATGGCCCAAAGCCTTGGGACCCTTCACCCACATGGGAGACCCAGATGAAGCTCCTGGCTCCTAACTTTGGATTGGCACAGCTCCAGCTGTTGCGGTTACTTGGGGAGTGAATCATTGGACTTTGCAATAAAAATAAATAAATCTTTTTTTTAAATACCCAAATTCATTGTTAGCTCCAGGGCTATTCTTCATTCCATCCTACTTTTTCTACATCCAGCTTAGACGGATTCCCAATAGTTTGGAGAAGAATGAGGAAAGAAGAAGGATGGGAAGAGGGTGGAATCCTTATACCTACAAACTGTATCATGGAAAATAATAATAACAATAAAATGCCAAAAAAGAACCTACAGTATTGATGGTCTCATACTAACATCCTTATCTTCATTGATGGATACCTTTGTTTGGCCTATTTTTGTAAATCCAAGTGCCAACATAAAAGCTTAGTTGATTACCCATCACCCTATGGTCAGAACCAGAACATGTCTTACATGTGGAAAAGACTCAATTAGAACTTACGAAGTAAATGAACATAAATGCAAGAACATCCATCCATTATTTTTACTTAATTTTTGAATTCCAACCTTGAAATTTAGTTAGTTGAGGTCATTTGCAGTCTAAATCCACTATTAGTTATACTTCTTAATTCAAATTCCCTCTAAATTTAATAAGTCTGCTTTGTTCAGCTTTAGCAAAGACATTGATGAAAACACTGGACAGGCTGGAGCCAACATTAGAGACCTTCAGCTTAACACTCAATAAAGGATACCCAATTAAGAATGTACCAACCCCATGCCACTCTCCAACCTCTGTGGCTAAAATGGCAAACCCAGCTTAGATTTCATCATCTTGCTTTTGGGAGGCTTCCAAAATGCTATGTTAATGTAGAACAGTATTTAACAGATTGGGGCTTTTTTTCTACATGAAAATGATTCAACATAAAGCAATTTCATATGACCCAATCTAATTAAAAGCACTCCATAAAGGCAAACCAAACTTTTGTTAACTACTCAGGACTAACCCATGAGAATCTACACTGATACTCTTTTGCCATTTCCAGAATCTATGATCGCCCACCACTGAAAACCAAGGAGTGCCCACTCTGTCTACAACTAACAGAATGCACCTTCCTTCTTCATTTAAGTTACAATTTGCTTATGCCTAAATACCAAGACTCTTTCAATTTAACCAGAGAGAAAGGTAGTCTTCTAATAATGCTTATATAAGTCTTGTACTTCCACTAAACTGTGTTTTGCCATTAGTGGCCTGAAGACTAATTTTCTTACTGAAAGTATTCCTTTTTTAAAAAATGTATTTATCTTATTTATTCAAAAAAGGGTGAGATTAAGTGAGAAAGGAAGAAAGAAAGAGAGAAATAAGGGTCTCCCATTCACTGATTGATTCCCCAAATGCCTGTACTTGCCAGGGCTGAGCCAGGACAAGGCCAGAAGAAGGAGCTCAGTCTGGATCTAGCACACAGTCGGAAAGGAGCCCAAGGCATTGTCTCCTGCCTTTCAGAGTGCTTAGCAGCAGGAAGCTGGGACCAGGAGCAGAACCACTGCTTAAACAGACACAGACATGGAACATGATATCCCATTTGGCAGACATCCTCCCCACTTCCAGAGACTTCTACCCAAATAAGTGTTCTCAAGATAAAGCCCTATTTTTCCTAATGTTGCTTTAATGTCACTTAAACGTTTCTCAATAAATGTGAATAGTAAGGTATTTTTAAAAATAAATGGCAAGGATTATGTCATCTGCATATAGTGAAAGCTTGACTTCTTCGTTTCCTATACGTATGCCTTTGATTTCTTTTTCTTGTCTTATGGCCTCTGCAAGTACCTCTAGGACTATGTTGAATGCAGTTGGTGATGCGGGCACCCTTGTCTTGTTCCAGATCTCAGTGGGAAGGGTTCTAGCTTATTCATTCAGTATGCTACTGGCGTTGCAATAAGGGAAATCATTAAAACATCGATGAGGTACCACTAACACCAGTAAGATTGGCCCACATAAACAAGACACCAAGACGGCTTGTGAGCGTGGATGCGGGGAAGGGGAACCCTACTCATGCTGGTGGAGCTGCAAATTGGTACAGCCTTTATTGGAAATCAGTCTGGAGAACACTCAAACAACTCGGAATCTCATGCCATATGACCAGCAATGCACTCTAGAATATATCCAATACACTGATGTACGAAACAAATGCATCCTATGTTCATTGGCAGCACAATCAGTAATTGCAAAAACATGGAAGAACCGAAAATGCCCATCAATAGAAGATTGGATAATAAGTAAGCTTTGGTTATATACTCCATGGGAATACTACTCAGCTATTAAAAAAACAAAATGCAGTTCTTTGTGGCTAAATGGGCACAAATGGAACTATAATGCCTAAGGGCAATGAGCGAATCCCAATGATTAGTTACCACATGTTTGCCTGATTTAAACTGTAATTTATTTTTTGGTTTTGTTCGTTATTTTTGAACGTGTTCATTGATGCGTTCACCCAGATGTTTCGAAGATTGGAACTTGCATTATTTTTAACTTATTGTTTACCTAATACTATGTCTAATAATTCCTAATGTTGTATATTGAACTGAGGCCTTAGTTGGGGCTTTTAACCGACGGATCTTTACTCTGTTAGACCTATCTTCAGGCCCATAGAAGGGTTCCCCAGGAGGCCACTGAAACTTATCGGACATAGACGCTACCTTTATGCTAGGCATGTGTTTGCAAGCAATGAATCTTCAACTGACTTGAACTATGGTTATGCAGCAAGGTGGAGGAATGCCACCTTTGGGGGGGTAGGGAGGGATAGGGGAGGGGTGGGGGGAATCCCCAGCGCCTATAAAACTGTACTACATAATACAGTGTAAGCAACAATAAAAAAAAAAAAAGAAAAAAAAAATAAATGGCAAGGTGACAATTGATACTAATATCTAATATCTTCCTTCATTATAACAATGTCAATTGACTGCAGAAATAATATGGATAAATCAAAAGAGATGAGATTGCATTAGGCAGGCTGAATTTTAAAGGGTCAGCACAAATATGGCTGAATTAAATTCAACACTGTTGAATATATGAATTTGAAATAAATGCACCAACATGGATTCGTTTGGAAGCCATGTTGTATGTTATAGACAAAAATCATATAGATATCTATCTGTAGAAGATTGGGAGAAAAATAAAGCACAGAACATTATCTCTGGATGCTTATCATTTTTATACAAAAAGCTAATAATAGAAGCTATGCTGTGTATAACATTCTAATGCAATCCTTATTCTTAAAAATTAAAAATGGGTTACAAAGGTGAATGGTAAGTCCCAAAAATCACTGTCCTAGTTCTATTTGTTGTTGACTTACTATTTTGAAATTGATTATTGTAATCAACCATGGAGAGAGGAAGGAAAAATAATTTCAGGGGCCAGCATTGTGGCATAGCCAATAAAGTGCCACCTGTGATGTGGAATCCCCATGTTACTACTGCGGCACTCCTGGTCTAGATCCTTATGAACGACCTGGGGAAAAGTTGCAGAAGTTGCAGAAGATAGCTTGAGTGCTTGGCCCCCAACCTCCCACATGAAAGACTCAGAAGAAACTCCTGAATCCTGGTGTCATCCTGAAATCCATCCTGGCCACTAGCTACCTGAGCAGTGAACACAGGGATGGAAAAGCAATCTCTCTTCCGGCCTCCCTCTTCTCTCCCCTCTCTTTCTGTAACTCAGCCTTTCTAAATAAAAAAATTTTTTTAAGATTTCTCTTACTGAAACATCACTAATGTGTTTACTATTTTTAACATATGCACAAGAAATCTTAGAAAACAAGCCAGATGCAAGCTCTAATCAGATAGAATGTATAATAATGATTAATATCTATTATTAAATTAGAGAAGAATGTGAATCAATGGCTTTAAAGTTTAAAATGAGAATATTCTCATTAGGCCCTGGGCAAAGGAACCTCAGTAACAACAAAGATCTTAAATGAGCTCTTTTAAATGAACTGTGAAAGCTTCTAGTGCATAATTCATAGGTCACTTTTCCTTTCAAGAAAGAAATGCTGTATATTTGAACTTGCTGCACCAGGCTTCTAGGCTGTGTTTGGGTAGACCATGTTATTCATTCGGTTTTCTGGTTTGTGGCTTCTGCAAAGCACTCTGCTTCTCACCCACTTTGAACCACATGTCTTTGCTCACTAGCACTAACATTTATGCATCCAGAAGGAAAGGATGATTCTCAAGCCAAGCTATCCTGTTGTTATTTGTAGGACCAGCAAAACATACATGAGCATAAGCAACTGAACCTATAGTTTGGGCTTGAGAGCCAAAGGTGGATTTGAATGTTGCCTTAATCTAACAAAATTCCGGAATATCACGCTCACTTTACATTGGTTAACTATTGTGTTTAAAATTTCTAGGCTCAATACCACTTTATATTTTCAGAGTCAAGAAGCACATGCTTGGTCTATTGCCCTAAAGCACTGCTCAAAGGCAGTTGATTGAAAAGAATTTGCAGCCAGAGCAAAGGTGACAAGTTGACCTTTTCTGACTGCAGAGACCTTTGTCATAATAATCAGCTGCTCTCTGGCTTGTAAGAGAATGATTCCGTTCCTAATATAAGTCCTGGATCATTATAAACATTATTCCACAAGTCTGCAGAGAGGGAAAGTTTGAACGATGATGCCCTTGAAATGCCCCAAACCTTAATTTCAGCTGGAAAATCAAACAACAAAAAGATATCTTATTTTTTTTAAGAAAGTATTTAATACTGTTTGATAAGTTAGCCAATAAGACGTATTTATTGATAAAGAAACATTAATCCCTGTATTTCCCAGCTGTTCACATTCATGATGGAATTTCCCTGAAAATAGATAAAAGTTCATGTTATAAATATTATTTCAAATGTTTCCCAGAGGACTTGCAACCATTTACTGGAGAGCCTATACAATGGAAAAAAGAAAACACCCAGCCCTTGAGAGATTACTAGATGCTGGCTCTAAATTAATAGTAATTTCTACGAGGATGCACAGGATGAAGCAAATTACGATGTAGCCACTTGATTCTCGGGAGTATTTTATAATTAAGAATTGATTATGAACTTTACTCCACCCACCACCACCACACAGCAGGCAGAACTTGAGCTGGTCTGGGCCAGAGGCTTGGATTTTTTTTTTTTCCACCAACCACATAGCTGTGGCTGGCAGAATCTGGGCTGCGCAGCTCAGCACCAATGGCACCAGACAAAGCCCTCAGGCCATCAAGTGGTGCAATTTGGGGACTTGGGGGTACGTGTTGCACAGAGTCTGGGGAATGGCACAGGTTAAGGGCCAGCAGGGACCTGAGGGCCAAATCCAGTAAGGAATGACTTCTGAGTGACTTCCATGGGTAAGGCCAATGTCTTACTTACTTACAGAAGTAGATCATGGAGCCTACCAGCAAGAGTCAGAACAGAGAACAGGTAATGTGAGGTTGGGCCATGATGCCAACCAGTATGTAAGTGGGTCAGGTCTGAGGGTAGAATCTGTGGGGGACTATGTAGGCTCACCCATGTGGAACAGCAGTTTCCACTGGGCATGCACAAGTTCTGTGGCTGAGAACAGGCCTGGTTGGAGAGCTAAGGAGACACTTCAGCTGAGTTGTGGTTCCCACTGATGAACACGAAAACCAGAATGGGAGCATCGGTTTGGCCTGGACTGGGTCTTGGGAGTACTAGACTGGGCTAGACTCCAGCACCCACTGGTACTCACGGAGCCAGGATATGTGTAAAATGGGCTGGGCTAGGTCTCGGCTCCTGCTGAACCATGTGAAAGCTATGTCTGGGCACGGGCCAGGTGTGGCTGGGCTGCAACACCTAATGGTAAGAAGCAAATAGGGTATGGGCAGGTTGGACAAGGCCACTGTTCCTGCCACAACAAGAGGTAGACAAAGTAAACCTGGACCAAGAACCCACCAGTGTGCACAAAATCTGCCACTGGAAGGAAACCTGAGAGAGGAGCTTAGAGAACCCCTTTGTCAGAACACAGTCCCTGCAGGTAAGCACAAGAACCAAGCCAAGCAGCAGCCCAAACCAGGCCTGGTTACAGTACCTACTGGCATCATGTGGATCAGGTATGGGGCAAGCCAGGCTAGGCCAGTTCATAACAGCCACTGGCATATCTGAGAACCAGGATGGGCTGCAAGAGGAGCCAGGTCACGACATCAGCCAGTTCACACTGGGTCCAGGATGGGAGTTAGCTGGACCAGGCTAGGCTGCAGTGCACACTAGCAGGAGCTGGAACTGGGGGCAAGATAGACCAAGCCAGACTAAAGCACCCACCAATGGATGCTGAGGTGAGATCAGCCATGCCAGTCTGGGGGTGGTTGGTGCTGGGTCCATGAACCCCAGGGTGGGGATTCTGGCAGGACCCGGGTCACGAGGCCCAGGTCCTTAAGTCAACCGGCACATTGGATTCTGGATCCATGAACCCCGGTCCAGAAGAGCCTGGGTTGCCTGGCCCGGGTCACTGGGTCCACCTGCCAGGTGGGTGTCAGGTCTGTGAGCCCTGGTGATAGGAGGTCTGACAGAGCCCAGGTCTCCTGACCCGGGTCCATATGCCCACCTAGGAGAATTGGTCCTCTTCAGTGTAAGGGACAGAGTGGTGGACACAGAGGATATGGTAGATCATTGAAGCCTACAGAGGACATCTGGTACCATAACAGAGAATGGAGAACAGAATATATTGAACAACTAGCCATTCAAACACTGACAGCAAATATCTGGGCAAATGGAGACAGTAAGGTCAACTGTGTCAGCCAATGGACATTGAAATGGTTTCCTCATTCATAGATTATAAGATCAACAGCATTTCAGAATTATCACATCCACCTGGGCCGAACCCTCAGTGCATGTACTATATCAAGACCCTGAGCTGATACCAGGTGGTCATTCCCCATCCCCAGGTACTGGGGTGGTTGGGAGGCTGGGTATGGCTCCTCCCTTAACTTCCCCTCACCCCAGAAATGGGAAGAAGAAATAGAAACTTTTTAATAGAAACAGGAAACAATGATCTCACCCACTTTTCCCTAACCCCAGATCCTTTCCGCTTTGATCAACTAGGTAAACATCATCTAAAATAAAATTTACATAAAAAGAATTGATCATGAGAGGAAAAAATAGTATGCAAGGCTCCCTGGAGTCTTACATCAATTCCAACTAATAGTTGAACCAGCTGGGCCATGTTCATGCCTAGCAGGTACTAGTTTCTGAATGTAGTTTATACATATTTGGCAACTGGAAGAATCCCTATGGAATTAAATTCCCTGAAACATTCCTTCCCTACCAAGATAGTAAACATAGGGAATTCCAGCTATTTCTATCACTACAAAAACTTTTAAAGAAGGCTGGCATTGTAGCACAGCAGGTTATCACCTGCAATGCCAGCAACCACAGGGGTACCAGCTTGAGTCCCAACTGCTCCCTTTCCAATCCAGCTCCTTGCTCATGTACCAGGAAAGCAGCAGAAGACAGTTCAAGCACTGAGTCCTTTCCTCCTTGTGAGAGACCCAAACAAAGTTCCTGGCACCTGGCTTCAGACAGTGCAGCTCCAGATCATAACGGTACAGAAAGTGAACCAGTAAATGGAAAAATCTCTCTCTCCCTCTCCCTCTTGTCTTTCTCTCTTTCTCTCTTTCTCTCCCTCCCTCCCTTCCTCCCTCCCTCCCTTCCTCCCTCCCTCCCTCTCTGTCTCTCCTTCTCTCTCTCCCTCTCCCTCTTCTCTGTCTCTCTCTCCGTCTCCCTTATTTATTTATGCATAAATAAATCGATTTTTAAAGAGCCATGAAGAATGATGGCAACTATCACAGGCTCATTTAATTCAGCAATTGGTTTTTGCAGACAGCAGCTGTACTTTAAAGAAACACTATGGATTATCACAGTCTCAGTCAAAGGATGACCACAGTTGCAGCTGACAACTCCAATGTACTATGTTTGCCAGAGCCAATAAACACGGCTCCTGGCACAAGATATGTAAGTAATACCTTTCACATTGTGGTAACTTGCAAGGACCAACAGAAGCAATGTGTTTTTTGCCTTGTAGGGCAAACAGTATACTTTTGCAGCCTTGCTTTGGGGCTATATCAGAGTTCTCCTGCTCTGTGCCATTAAAAAGCCCACAGAGATGTTAATGATCCAATAACATCAACAGGGTTCACAACGTTGACAGTATCATAATGAGGGGCTCTAATGAGCAGGAAGGGGCATGAATCTGTCTTGCTGGTATTTATTGAAGACAAGGCAAAACAGCAGACTCACCAACACAAATCATTTCACTGAGTTTTCCAGGGTCTGAAGGAAGACATGATATTCCCTCCAGAGTTCAAGAGAAGTTCCTGTTGCCTTTTCTGCCATTTACCACCAAACAACAGTCACAGCTCTTAGCAAGGCTTCTTAAATTTGGAAATTAAAGATACCACATTTTAGTGTGCTACTTTAATTCCTCTGAAGAACTATCCCTAAAGCTATCAATCTTGAGTGGGGACTAGAGAAAGGCAATGGTTTTCACAAATTCAGGCTGAAGTACAAGCCTGTCTACCAGTTGATCTTTATTAGCCAGCAGATTTAATGAGATCTGGAATCTCCATGGCAAATACAAATGTTGTGTGGCAACTACAGGCATGAATGAGAGGAGACTCACAAGGCAGCTCTCTGGAACTGCTAAGGTCATGCACGCCCTCTTCTGCAGCCAACTGCTCTCAATTTGAGAATGAGCTCTGGTTTGCTACTGGCATTTGAAAGAGTCTGGATGCCTAATTATGAGGTACCAGGTGAAAAGGCCTAAGTGTCTCATTATTAACAGACACAGGCTATGTGTGTGCAATAGCAGCCTGTCATAAACTGGAGAGTTTGGAAGGTCTGAGAAAGTTGTATGAGCAGATCACGCTGACTGCTTTAACACAACTCCCAACTCTCTCCCAATCCATGCCCGTGGCTTCTTTGTAACCAGCTGGCTAAGGAAGACAGAGTGCCCCACATGAACACTCAGATTTATCCACAGAAGAGAGGCCTGTTAATAACCCATGGTCAGAATGATACACTCTACGGATGTCATTCTCTTTCCTCAGTCACCCCAGAGCTTTCTTAATAGGCCATAAACAAACTGGCTGCTTCCCCTAGAAATGGCTTAACTAACTGTGATTAACCTGTCAACAATTGATACCAACATTGATCCCTAGATATTGCACTATTTCCTGAAAGCCAGATCACCACCTGGTAGCACGTTGATTACATTTGTTAAACAAAATTATGTGAGAGGCCATTGACTTAGACTAGGCTCCCACACTGAGCCCAATAGACCAAATCAACATAGAGTTAAATCACAGAAGCTGAGCTTCAGTTAATTGTAAGAGGCTCTGTAATCAATTAAATTGTGTGTATACCTTGTTTGTTTTCTGCAAATACTATCAGATCATGTTTTGCTGGGGTTCTCAGAAGCTGCTCTGGTTCTGGGAATCCCCTTATTTGACAATAGTGTTTATTTTATTTTGTTTTGCTTTCCTTTGTTCAAATAAACGCTACTAAACTCAATTGGCTTAAGAGATTTTTCTTTTAACATATTAGATTCTTTCCAACTTGAAAATGTGTCACTATCACAATGGGCACATTTTCTAGATACTGGTTTACCTCAGCTGGTAAAAGGGAAGATGACAGTTGAGCACTGACGTCAGTAAATGCACAGAATACTTTATCATTATGGCATTCTTGTTAGCAGCACTTCTAATCAAGCAACTCATTTCATAGAAAATGAAGCACAGCAGTGGCCTCCTACCCTTAAAATAAACCAGCTAACTGAAAGTTAGAATATCTCACTGAAGTCTTCATTATGATTACCAGTTGGGACCTTGCATCCTGAAATGGGATTCTGTCTTAGAGCAGGCAGTGTATGCTGTGCATCACAGAATATGATCTAGTGTTATCCCCTCAGTAGCCAGAAAACACAGATTTAGAAGACACCAAGGGAAAATGAGAGTGGCTGCTCTCATTATGATACCTAACAGTTCACTCTCAGAATATATGCTTCCTGTCCCCACAGTCTTGAGCTCTGCTGGTTGAAATCTTGGGTCCACAGAGGCAATCAGTCACAGGGCACAATGCCACTGAATTGCAAGATGAAAATGCAAGTTGGCCATTTGGAATCCACAACCCTGAACTAACAGACAGCAGGGGAAAAGGTGCTACCATTTGGGCTGAAAAACTGATAGTCGTTAGCAATAGGACCTAGGTTGCAAAAATCAGGAAAGGACAAACACTTAGGGAATGCAAGGGATTCTTTAGCGGGCTAATGGAAAATCACAGCAACCCAAAAAAGGCAGGACAACTGAGACTCAGAACCCACTGGAAGGCTTGGGTTACTCTAGCAAGTAAAGAACTCTGACCATCTGAGAATCTGGCTGGAAAGCAGAGGAAATATGACCAAGGTGATGAAAGAAGGAAGACACTGACACCAGTTAGATGTTAACTGTGAATAATTAAAGAAAGTGATAGTAGTTTGTGTGTTTTCCCCTTGCTTGACTTACGTGAGGGAGCTTGAAAAAGCTCATGCAAATGTACATTAGCTTTTCTAAAACTTTGTATTTGAGAATCACAGGAAGAGAGATAGGTAGACAGCATGAGAGCTGTGACCTGCTGGTCTACATCCTAAATGGCTGCCACAAATAGGGGTAGCAGGAACCCAATTATTTGAGCCATCACTACTGTCTCTGATGCTGGAATCAGGAGCTGCAACCGGAATCAAACCCAGTAATTCCAATGTGGAAGACAGACATCTTAACCATGATGCTACATTCCTACGCCTGCATCACTTTTAGTTCCATTTTTCCATAAACTCTCAAAAATTCTCTTTAATGTGTTTATTTTAATGTGTTATTAATTTTCTTGTATTTCTCATTTTTGTTTTAGATACAAGTTGTTGGCAGTTAACTTCACAGTTTATTTCATAGGTAGCAAAATATTCTGTGGGCTTTTAACGTAATTTGATGAGTGTTTAAAATGATCTAGCATTGATACAATGAGTCTTTTTGAATTATGTATTTATTTATTTTATGATACAGTTTCAAAAGCTCTGGGGTCTCCCATCCCTCCCCACTCCACTCTTGGACTATGTGTCTCTCAGGCAAGACACTGAACACTTTTTCACTTGTAAGGACAGTTGTATCTTGTTAGGGAGAAATACAGGGCTGTTTCATTCAAATGGATGGAGAACACTGTGTGAACACATCTTTCAACTCCATTTTCCACCAATTTTTTTAAGTTCTTGCCAACCAGTTCCTCATTATAGAAATCTCCTGCTATGACTAGCAATTCTTTATATTCAACTTGTCCTATTAAATCAAAGTGTACCTTCTATCTCCTAGTCAAATTCTGACTAATATGGCCAGGTAAAAAATACAAGCCATAGTTCTGGAGGAAGTGTTTATCACATTTAAGTATATTTTTAAAGTCTATTTTTATATTTGAAAATATATTAAATTTCTGTGAACTGTTTCTGTATCCCAAAAAGTTTCATAAGCTTGAAGCTCTATTTATGAGCTAATAATATTTAGAGATGGGACCTTTGGGAACTACTTAGTTATAGATGAGGTCAGCGAGATGAAGGACCCTTGGGAAGATTCGTGTACCTTAGTAAGATGAAGGGAACAGTGCCCCCTTCTCATCCTGCCTGGGGAGAATACAACAAGAAGCCCCACTCTGTGCCCAGCAAGAAGACCCCGACCAGCAGCTGAGTTGGCCAGCCTCCAGAAAAGTGAGAAATAGATTAATGTGGCTGAAGCTCCTCAGTGAGGTACTGGGGTTTTATAACAATCCAAAGTGACTGAGACATATTTCTAAGCATCTGATTCTGCATCAAAGAATTCAATGTTTATAGAATTTAAGTATCTTTCAAGGAAAAATATGCTGTCAAGTGATTAAGAAATCTATAAAGTAAGAACTGGTGGTCCATAGTTAGTATTATTTGAAAAGATAAGAAGGGATAGATTTTTACAGAGAGAGAAGAGAGACAGAGAGGTCTCCCCAAATGGCCACAGCTGAGCTGATCTGAAACTGGGAGCTTGGTACTTCTTCCTGGGCATCCCCACAGGAGTGCAGGGTCCCTAGGCTCTGAGCCATCCTCCACTTGCTTTCTCAGGCCAAAAACAGGGACCTGGCTTATAAATGGAGCAGCCAGGCTACGAACCTGTACCCATAAGGGATGCTGGTGCTTGCAAATGAGGAATTAGCCTGCTACCCCATGGTGCAGGCCCCAATAGCTAGTATTTCTTCACTTATGCCTAGTCATTCCTACGGTCAAAAATAGCACAGTTTAATCTCTACATACTGAAGCCTTTTTTTTTTTTTTTTAGTTTTAATCCTTGCCCACAAGGAGTTGTACCTTCAAAGAGTATTTGTAAAATTGTGCATTTTAGTTATTCCTTATGCACTTAAATTAGAAAAACTTTCTCAGTTAATCCTCAAGTTAGCTATTGAAACATGCCACTTCTAACCTCAAGCAGTGTCTCTCATGAAAATATGACATCGTTCAGAAATCACTTTTCTTTTTTGCTATACTACCCCTTTTTATATAATTTTACGTAACAGTCCACTAAAGTAAGACATGCCCTACAGATAGCCTCACAGCCCACAGCACAGGGCTCCATTAGCCACGCAGACAATTTTACCTGTCAGAAGAAGCCTGTGTAGGGCAAACTGATGCTCTTGCCAGCAGATAGAATTCTTTAAATTCTTCAAATTTTGTCAAATAACTGAATAACATAAGGCTTGATTTCTGTTTAGCAGGAATTTGTATATAAACCATGTTTTCAGTGGAGTGAAGCAAGTGTCTCCAAACATGAGTCTACAGGAAGCTATGTGCCCCTGATCACCCAAATGAGGCTCACTCTCCATCCACTTTCCTAATTACTGAATGTGGAGCAAACACTGGTGATGGTTTATCGGATGTCATCACATGATCAATTATGTAAGTTGTACAAGTTCCTAAAGGAACAGGGAAAATAATGACTTATAAAACTAATTCAGTGGGAAAAAAAATAATAGGAAATTTACCCACATTTGGAGAAAGATGTAGACATCCAAACAAAGGAAACACATAGGAATGATCAGAACAGATCCTCACTATGACAGATTACAGTCAAACTTTCAAAAGTAAAACAAACAAGATAACATCCTGAAATACAAGGATATTGAAGGTTCTCCCATTAGTTTAATCGATTTCTCAGTAGAAACCCTTGAGACCAGGAGAGAATGAAGAGATATAAACCAAGTCCTAAAAGGAAACACTGCCAGTCTAGAATACTTTACCCAGTGAAACTCCCATACATTTTATTTAACTTCATGGCACTGCAAATTTCTATTTTTCTTCCTGTTGTTGATTTTGTTTTGTGGTTTTCCATTTAAGGGGGTGTACAGTAACTGTGTAATGCAGACTATAATAACCAGTAGCATGTTATTTAACTTCATGGCATTGTAAATTTCTATTTTTCTTCCTATTGTTGATTTTCCTTGTGTCTTTTAAGGGATGTAGAGTAACTGTAATGGAGCTTATCACATCCAGATGTGAAGATACAATGCAGTATGGACTCCAAATGAAACTGTTAAATATATGTTGACAGTAGGATGGTGGATTCTCTGCCATTGCCCATGCTTGCAATGATAGACTTAGGACTGTTTATGAAGAACTACACTGTTGTAATAACATAGGGGATCTCAGTGAGGAGGAGGGGACTTAGGGAGGGAGTAAGGGAAATCCCAGGGCCCATGGAACTGTATCATAAAATGATGATGATAATAACAAATGGGGAAAAAACAGACAACTGGAACTCATAAAATTCTGAAAAGTTGCAGGACATAAAATCAACACACAAAAATCAACTGCATTCTTACATTCCAACAACATTCTGAGTGAGAAAGGATTTATAAGATCAATCATATTTACAACATCTACCAAAAAACCTTAAATGCTTTGAGATAAACATAACCAAGGATGTGAAATACACTTACAATGGAAACTATAAAGCATTAATGAAAGAAATAGAAAAGACACAAAAAGGGAAAAACCTTTCTTGACCAGGCACTAGCAGAATTAATACCATCAATGTGCATACTTAACCCACAGCAACTTAAAAATTCAGTGTGATCCCAATCAAAATACCAAGGACATCCTTCAAAGGTATGGATAAAATGTTCTTAAATTTCACACAGAATCACAAAAGACCCCAAATATCCAAAACGACATTAAACAATAAAAACAAAGCTAGCAGCATCACAATATCAGACACTGAGACATATTACAGGGCTATTTTAATCACAGGAGACAAATGCAAAAATAGACAAGTAGACCAATGGAGCAGAACAGAAAACACAGAAGCTGATCTGTTCATCTACAAACAATTAACCCTAGACAAATCAGAGCTAAAATCACTCCCTGGGGAAAGGACGGTCTCTTCAACAAGAGATGTTTAGAAAACTGGATTTCTATGTGCAAAATAAGAAACAAAACTCCTACTTTAAAAGTCTATACATAAATCAACTTACATTGTTACAAGAAGCTAAATCTGAGACCCACAAAAACATCAAATTACTAGAGGAAAAAACTAAGAAAACAATGCAGGACATTGAATTAGGGAAAGTCTTCTTGAATTAGGTCCAGAAGGACAGACATAAAAGAAAAATCAACAAAGTTGCATTTAGCTAAGGAGCTTATACAAAGCAAAGGAAACACTCATAGTGAAAAGGCAAACAATAGAATAAGATATAATATTTGCATACTATGCATCTGATAAAGGATTAATATTCAGAATATATAAGGAGCTCAAGAAACTCAACAATAGCAAAAGAAACAAACCAGTTAAATGGGCAAATGCTAGGAATTTTTCCATGGAAGAAATGCAAAGGACCAGCAGACACATGAAGAAGTTAAAGGATCATGAGCCATCAGGGAAATGCAAATAAAAATCATAGTGAGGTTTTACCTCCAGCAAGCTACAAGCTAGAATGGCTATTATCAAAAAGCCAGAAAGTAGCAAATGCTGGTGAGGATGTGACAAAACTGATACCTTAACATATTGTTCATAGGAACGAAAACTGGTACATCTGCTATGGAAAACAATATGGTGATTCCTCAGAAATCTAAAAATAGATCTGTTACCCAACCATACTACTAGCCATACCATCCAACAGAATTTAGAAAAAATGAAACAAACATATGAAATAGTAAGCTGTACCCACCATGTTTATAGCAGTTTCATTCACAATAACTAAAATGTGGAACGAACCCAGAGCTCGATCAATCAATGACTAAATAAAATCTGGGTATAGAAATACACAATGGAATACTACTCAGCCATAAAAAAAATGAAATTCTGTCTTTCACCTTAAAATGGATGCAACTGAAGACAATTATGCTTAGTAAAATAAGTCAGTCCCCCCAAAAAAGAAAAACACTGTACATTTTCTTTTGTGATAATACAAAGCACCAAAAGCAAACAAAACCAGGCTCCTAGTTTCAGATCAACTCAGTTCTGTTCAATGCAGTAATTTGGTGAGAGAACCTGTGGACAGCAGATCTTTCTCTCTGAACGTCTCCTCTCTATAAAGCTGCCTTTCCCAAGAGAAACAAGATGGCAGAATAGGATAAGTACACATTCAAACAGATGGAAAATCATTAGCCAGATGAAGCAGAGAGGCTGTGATCCAGGAAAAGAAGAGAGGAATGACAACCACAGAGGGACACCGGGAGAAGCATGGACATGTTGAAGCAGCAGAGAGCCGGACAATGTTGCAGTGTTGCAGTAAGTACTCCAGTGGTGGTCAGCAGTCAGAGCTCCACCAGCAGTCAGGTGGGAAGGAGAGTTCACCGAGAGGTGAACCCAGGCACTGAACTGCCTGTTCTGATTTGCTTGATATGCCCATGATGGTCCAATTGCTTTGGTCTCTACCACCCACATAGGATACCCAGAAGTTCCCAGCACCTAGCTTCACACAGCCCATCTCCAGCCATTGTGACCAGTCAGAGTGAACCAGCAGATGGAAGCTGTTTGTCCCTTTCTCAGTAACTTTGCATTTCAAATAAAATAAATAAATCTTTTTTAAAAGAGTATCCAATACATAACATGTGCCCAAAAAACAACTGATGAATAAATGAATGTTCACAGTCCCAATCTTGTTACCTGTAAGTTCAGAAATTCTGAATTTATGTAGTAAAGTGTTTCATTCAAATAAGGGTTATTACAGGACATTTATTGGGATCCTATCACAGGAATGGTAGAGTTGTCAAAGGTAGGAGAAACAAGTTTGGAAAACAAATGTCACTCAAATGACCAGGAAATGGGAGTGATAGGAACACTTTGCTAAGGCTAGAAATGAGGGATTTCAAATGTTTCCAGTGTTTGTTCACCTACTCAGGAGTTTAGTTCCAGAGAGGAACATTCATTTTGCCTTGCAGAATCAGAGGCTAGCCCAGTGGACTGGGAAGAATGATACTTGACTATGAATAATGGACTAGATAACCGAGAAGTCTTCCTTCCACCAGGAATTTGTTAAGGAGAAGAAATGAATCCTGGACAACCAGGCAGTTAGCTGGGGTTTCGTACTTCCCATGTTATCACCAACTCTTAAACTGCTTTCTAAGAAAAGAATGTTTATATATTTTATTATAAAATGGCATTCTTACATAAAAGAGCACATTGTGTTAGAAACATACTGGAAACACTGTAGAACAATTTTTTTACAAAAAACTACAATGGCAATATGCTTTAGGAATGAGTATTACAAAGACTTGAACTACAATGGTTCATTAAAAAAAAAAAATCACTCACCCTTAGAAACCTTCTCTAGTGGCCAATCACAACTTCAGTCTCCTCTGATTTACGACATTGACCACTGTTGCACAGCCATTTAATCTTATAATCAACATCAATCACCAATTTTTATTACAACATTTTGCAGGCTGAGCAAAAACTATTTCTCTTGAGGACAAATTAAGCACCCTAAAGTGACTCTTGCAAATAAACACAGTTGGATATAACTCATGCTGCTAAAGCCCACTCATAGCAATTCCTTCTGTAAAGTGCTACAGAAGCTGAAAGCAACTGTGTACTTTTTAAAAATAAAATAAATATCTAGAGATTAATATAACATAATGGCTATCCAGTGACTGTGTAAAAGATTTTTAGTGGTTCAATGACAACATGTACTTACATTTATGCCTCCAATGGTTGTCATCCAAAAGATATTGTGTCCAAATATCCTTAAAGACAGATCATAACTCATCATTAAGATGATGCAAGGCCCTATTAGGTTAAGAGGCAAACTTCCCCGTTGGTTCAAGTGTTCATTCCTGAGTTTGCACGCGATAGCGAAAAAAGTAATGACCAAACAGAAGACCCTATGCAGAATGGCTAATTGCCAAATATACCACCAATAAATCACTTGGACCCATTAATATGTAATGGGGCTCAATTTACTGTTAATTCAGATACTCCCAGTAAACCCAGGGAGCTCTTTAAAAGTAACAGCAGTAATAATTTCCCTTTTTATAAGTCAAATAAAATTAGCATTTAATCCTAGAGCTGTATCCTGTAGAAATAACCATTATGATAAATTATTTGATTATTTCTCTGCACAGAATTCAGCATTCTGGAGTCCTGGTTTCACTTTTCCAGCTTAGCTATCTATCCATATACCATGTAGCCTTTTGTCTCTGTTTTCCAACACTGTTGTTGACCAAAATATTCCCTAAAGCATAAGTTCAGAGCTAATTACTATTAACAAAATAGTCTAGTACAACTACCTCTATATGTATGAATGGTATGTTCTTAAATAAAAAGGCCCGGCGCGGTGGCGCAAGTGGTTAAGGTCCTCGCCTTGCACGCCCGGGATCCCATATGGGCGCCAGCTCTAATCCCGGCAGCCCTGCTTCCCTTCCAGCTCCCTGCCTGTGGCCTGGGAAAGCAGTCGAGGACGGCCCAAAGCTTTGGGACCCTGCACCCGCGTGGGAGACCCGGAAGAGGCTCCTGGCTTCAGATCGGCATAGCATGGCCCGTTGCGCTCACTTGGGGAGTGAATCATTGGACGGAAGATCTTCCTCTCTGTCTCTCCTCTCTGAATATCCGCCTTTCCAATAAAAAAATAATAAAAACAAATCTTTAAAAAAAAAGTATATAGAGAAACACTCAATAAGAAATCCAATGATACGGTTTTAACACTGCAAAATGGGAGGTAAACCCTTATAGCTTTTTCCTCTGAGAAAAGTACACACACAACTGGTTCTTTCTTACTCCGGATAGGTGGAAGGAATGAGATAAGATCCTCCACAGGGACTAATAAGTCCTGACTCAGTCTGAACACTTACTATGACACAGGTCAAAATGCTGGAAAAGAATACTCGTGTTCATTGCATCTTGTTCTTGTCACATACTCCTGCGCCTCTCTTTCAAGAGAAAGACTTCAGTGTCAACACCAACACAATTTAGGGGGAACAATCGCACACACTTCAAACCAGCCCTCTGTGATCTATCACTCCAGTCTCTGTAGCTTGGAGTTTGCACGCACGATACATCCCCTGAGAGTCATTCTCAGTCAAATGCATACAATTTCAAAATGTAATCACTTCAAAGTTACAAATTTTTTTTTTGAAAATCATTATGGCCATTAGAATAGGTAAATACATTTAAACAATAATACAAGCTTTTTAAAATGTTAACTATTTGCTGCTTCTCAAAGAGCCAACCTGATATATGCAGCAGGCTGAACAATTTTTCTCTCCAACCATGCCATTGGCTATCTCCCCAGCTTTTGTTTCCCCAGTCTGAATCTAATAAGATGGCCCCATCTTCCCCAATCAATATGAACCCTGTGCATAATTCAATGTCAGAAAAACTGGGATCTAGCAACAAGAATATCTAGTGTATAAACTGCAAGAATTCATCTTGATCTTAGTGTTGCTTTCACTGTACAAATCTTTTTTAAAAATAAACACATAAAACTTCTCAGTTTTCTTTTAGTTCTTGAAATCAAATTTTTACATAAGAAGGTTCGAATTGAGACCTTCTGTTCAGATTAATAGCCATCATATGGTGTGCACAAATGTGCTTAACTGAGTTCAAAAGGTTCAAAGTCTAAGTAAAAAAAATAAAATGAATTAGTGCTTTAAGTCTAAAGCACATTTAAACTCTGTGCTTAAAACAGGAAGAATGCATTCTTACTGTCTGAACCAATTAACATTCCAGACTTGGATCACACAAAATACACATTCACATGATCATTTCTATTGTGGCCTTTGGAAATGGACATTTTCAACCAGGAATTAGTTTCAGTTCTCCAGCCATCCTGGTGAAATGCACAATTCCTTAGCCCTGGAGAAGGATCTCTGTAAGAAATTGTCCCTTGAGGGGCCAGGACTTTTCAGATGTGCCCAGCACAGCCAACTCCCTGACTCTGCCCACCACCAAAGGCTTAGGAAAGCCTGATGGATTAGGACAACTGCAGAGATGTTGCCAGGTCACCTGCCATGACTCGATTCCATGTCTGCTACATTACACATCACAAATCGACAACACTGAGCCAGGGACACTCACTTATGACACAAAAATAAAGAAGTACTATTTGCACGGGGTTTTTTTTAAGGATGGAAAAATAGCCATAACTTTATATAATAGACAAATTCTAAAGCAAAAGTTACATGAATATTTTCATAGGTACTTAAAATATATAACTAGCTGAAGTGTGAGCTTAGCCTAGCAATTAAGACACTACAGGGATGCCCACTTACCAGAAATGTTGCACTGGTTTGATACCCAGCTCTGGCTTCTGACTCCAGCTCCTCCCTAATGCAGACTATGGAAAACAACATTGGCAGTTCAAGTGATTAGGTTCCTATCACACATGTGTGAAACCTGGATAGAATTCCAGACTTCTGGCTCCAGCCTGGCCCAGGGTCGGTCATTATGTGCACTTCAGCAGAGAGCTTAATATGTGTCTCTTTCTTCCTCTCAAAAAAAAAAATCAAATATATACACTTATTTAAATACATCATATACATAACTGGCATATCCAACCTTATGTTATTTAAAATGTGATTTAATATTAATGGACACATCATAGTGTAATATTTATAGGTGTAATGTGCTATTTCAATGCTTGTGTACAATGTGTAAGAATTAGGGCAATTACCATGCCCACGATCAAAAAGGTAGAATTGCTTTGCATTGAAAACATTCAAAATCCTTTCTTTTAGCCTTTCTGAAATATATAATAAATCATGCTTGACTTTTCTCACCCTATTGTGTTATGGACTACCAGAATTTGCTCCTCGTCCCTAAATGTATTTTTGGACCTCATAATTAATGTCTTTCTATTCTCCTATCCCTTTCCTTTTCCAACCTCGGGTAATCCCTGCCCTATTCCCTACTTCTATAAAATCAATTTTAACTTCCACATATGAAAGAGAAAATGTGTTATTTGTCTTTCTGTGCCCAGGCTATTTCAGCTAATATAGTGTCCTCCAGCCCCATCCATTTTGCTTCAAATGACAGAACTTCAGTTTTTCATTTTTCTTTTTTAATTTTTATATTAGTTTTTAGCAGAATCATTGTAGCTTATAAGGCTACTCACCCATAAAAAAGAATGAACTCTTGTCTTTTCCAACAAAATAGATGCAACTGGAAACCATTCTGCTTAGTGAAATAAGTCATTCCCAAAAGGACAGACCTCGTGTTCTCCCTGACCTGTGGTAACTAATACACAGAGCACCATATGAACAAAGTTGACATTTTAAGGTTTCTCTATTGTTAACAAACTCTGTTGATACTCTTGCAAAATTCTAGGGTTTTTAATTTACCCGCTATAGGTTGAAATCCTTAGCTACTGGAGTTTTAAGCCTGTGATTGAGAAGTATAATGAAAGTATTCTACTGTTAAAATTTTAAGAAAATAAGAAAAGAGAAAGATGGGTGGGGAAACAGGCAGGAGTAAGTGTAGGGTGGGAAATACCACTACGCTCCTAAATCTGTATTGTGAAATATGTGTAAATTATTCATGTAACTTTTAAAACATATAAAATGTGGTTTGTGGATACAATTCTAAGAACATAATGATATTTTCTTCCTCCCTCAATTCCTCTTTCCATTCTCCTTCCTTTCCCATTTTGCTTTTATTTTTGTAATAATATATCTTAAGGTTATATTGCAGTAAAAAATAAAAGTGCTTCACTTAATAAGAAGTTTAACAAGCAAAAAGAGAAGACAGAACAGGTCCATCAACCATCTCAGCTATATCTTGGCAGCGAAATACAGGGCTAACGCAGACTCTATGATGGACTATGTCAATCAGTGGATTCTTCAAAAACCTCATAATGCTTGGAGTGGCAAGATTGGCAGTGATTCATAACTGGTGAACTATCAAAACCACTTGAGCAAGAACCTCAGAGCATACCCTACATCCGGGACCTGAGGAGGGTGGGAAATTGGGTGGGCCTTCTCCCTTAATACCCCCCTTTAAACATGAAGGAAACAATATGGAAATAATAGTCTTACCCACTTTCCTATAGCCCGTGAACCTTTTTACCCCAATTAACTATGTAAAGATTGTCAAAATATAACAAAAAATTAATAAATAAAATGGTTAAAAAAAAAAAACAAGCAAAAAGAACCCAGTTTAGCGCAAATACAGACAATAGCTATAAACCATAACTGAATAGAAAATAGCCATTTAATTCATACACATTAAATTTCAAAGTATTCACAAACAACTAAAAGTATAATAGTATCACATTCCAAACATTAGGTTTGACAAAGGTATAAAATAAAATTTTGCAAAACTGTATTTGCAGTAACACTGCCACAGACATTTCTTTTGCCTTTTGTTGCTTTTTAAAGTTTAGCTCCCACATGTAAGAGAGAACATGAAGCATTTGTTTTTCTGAGCCCAGCTTATTTCACTCAATGTGAGTCCTCCAGTTGCATCAATTTTGCTGCAAATGGCAGAATTTCATTCCTTTTTACAGCTGAACAATAACCCATTGTGTATATATACCACATTTTCTTTATCTATTCATCTGATGATGGACATCTTGGTTGATTCCAAATTTTGGCTATGTGCTACAAGTATCTCTTTGATTCATTGGGGTCAAGTCCTTTGGATATATATCCAACAACTTTATTATTTCTATGTCTGAATAATACTCCATTATGTATATGTATATTATACAGTTTTTTGTATACAGCCATCAATGGGCATCTTGATTGATTCAATATCTTAGCTATTGTGAATAGTACCACAGTAAACATAGGGGTGAAAGTATTTCCTCAATATAATTATTTCACCCCTTTTGTTATACACTGAGTAGCGATAAAGCAGGATCATAGAGTGGTTCCTATTTCTATCCATATTGCCTATAATAATTCATATTCCTGCTAACAGTATAAGGGTTTTCCTTTCTTCATCTCTTAATTATTGTATGTCGGTTTTTTGTCTCTTCGATACCATACATTCTAACTAAGAGGAGGTGGTTTTTCACTGTCTTTCTGATTTTCATTTCTGTGATTAATGATGTTGAGTATCCTTTCATATTCAGGTTCTCCATTTGTATATCTCATTTGAGAAATCATTTGCTTCTTGCTGTTTTCTCAATTCCTTCTATGTTCTGAATATTAGTCCTTTGTCAGGTAAATAGTTTGCAAAGATTTTGTCCCGATCTTCAGGTTGTTTCTTCACTCTGTTGATTATTCTCTTTGCTATGCAGATTTTCGGTTTGCTATAATCTACATATTTTTGCTTTCACTATCTATGCTTTACAACTTTTTATCAAAAACAATCATTGCCTACGATAATATTTGTAATGTTTTCATGCAGTAGTCCCACAGCTTCAGGTCTTTCATTTAGAGCTTTGATTCGTTGGGATCTGGCTTCATTCTTCCGTATATGTATGTACAGCTTTCTCACAATCATTTATTGAGGATATAACTTCTAATTTATGGTCCTTGTGCCAATTTCGAAACTTAGTTGAATACAGATGCATGGGTTTATTTCTGGATTATCATTCTGTACCATTGGTCTCTATATTCACTTTTTAATATATATTTATTTTAAATTTTGAATTACGTAGTACAATTTCATATATGAAGGGATTCCCCCTCAAACTCCCACCCTGCCCCTGACAGATTTTCCCCATTTTACTACAATGATGTAGTCCTTCACAAGGAATCATAATTCTATCAGTTATTTAAGTGTACCCAGCATTGTTGGTACAATGCCAGATAATCCAGCATCCCATTGTTACATATGTCCAACAATTTCATTAGGAGTCCATCTTTTGTCTGAAAGCAGGGATGCATGTTCCATTATACCCCCACATCTGGATATGGTAGACCCCAGTACTTCATCACTATACATTTCCATAATTGAGAAGCCATGAAACAAGGTCAACAACTGGTATGAGTTAGAACAGTCATAACAACTCAACAAATTACAGCACCATGAAAAATGCACCACTGAGTAACCAACACATGGGTAACTAAAAGGAAACACAAAAGTCTCTCGGGAAAAATGATGCCACCGTATAATCCATGAGCCAGCAATGAATTCAACAAGAGAAAAGAGAGTATTTAGAATAAATAAAACTGTAATAGAAAACATCAAAACGCACGGGGTAGAGCCAACAAAACCAAAACAAAAACAGTATGGATCGGATTACTGAAGTTACACTTTCCGTGCTGGTTTCCTTATATAAGAGAAAACATATGGTATTTGTTCTTTTGTGATTGACTCATTTCACTGAGCATAATAGCTCTAGTTGGGACCACCTAGTTGTAAATAGTATAATTTCATTCTTCTTAATAGCTGAGTAATATTCCATGGAGTAGATGTACCACAGTTTCTTTACCCACTCTTCTTTGGATGCACATCTGGATTGTTTCCATGCCTTTGCTATTATAGATTATGTTGCTGCAAATATAGGATTACAGATCCCCTTCTCATATGCAGAACTGAAAATATCCTAACAGTATGATGATAGACTCTCTGACATTACCCATGCCTACATTGTCAGGAAACACTTCAATAACAGCATGATGGACTCATGACTGTTCATGAAGGACATCCATTGTGAAACTAGAGGGGAAATCAATAGGGGGGTCTTAGGGAGGGGCACAGAGCCTAAGGAACTGTATCAAAAAATGAAATTAAATATTTTAAATGTAAATTAAAAAAAAAGAAAAATCTAGCAAGAAGCTTCTATACAAACTCATCTGATGTGTCAGATTAATATCTGCTTGTAGCTCCCATGGTCAATGACGAAGTCACCTCTGTTAGCACATGGGACAGCAGCAGGCTGGAGGGAAAACAGGACAAGGAGGAAAACTGAATCTGGCTGAGCATGAGAACCTCTGAGATGCAGGCCCACACACTGGCACATCAACCTATCCTGCAGAAACCTGTGGGAAACAATGACCAGCACATTGCTGTTAGGAGGCTGCTCGCATAGTGGGCATCTTGCCTAGCAGTAAAGACAACACCTTGGATGCCCAAATAGGTGGTTCCAATCCTGACTCTGCTTCTGATTCCAGCTTCCTGCACAAGCAAAATCTGGAAGACAGCAGGTGATGGCGCAAGAGTCACTGCTATCCATGTGGAATACCTTGGTGGAATTCTAGGCTGTTGGCTTCAGCACCTGAATCTCAGGGGCATTTGGGGAAGTAAACCAGCAGATGAGAGGGAGGGGTGTGTGTGTGTGAGAGAGAGAGAGAGAAATACATTAAGAACTCCAAAAAGAGGGTCCAGCACGGTGGCCTAGCAGTTAAAGTCCTTGCCTTGAATGCACCGGGATCCCATATGGTCACCAATTCTAATCCCGGCAGCCCCACTTCCCATCCAGGTCCCTGATTGTGGCCTGGGAAAGAATGCAAGGATGGCCCAAAGCCTTGGGACTCTGCACCCATGTGGGAGACCCAGAAGAAGCTCCTGGCTCCTGGCTTCGGATCAGCGCAACTCCAGCCATTGTGGCTGCTTGGAGAGTGAATCATCAGACGGAAGATCTTCCTCTCTGTCTCTCCTCCTCTCTGTATATCTGACTTTGCAATTAAAAAAAATCTTTTTTTGAAGAATTCTAAAAAGAAAGAAAAATTGTTTTTTAAATGCCAGTGCTACAGCTATCAGAAGAGAATATGGGATAACTTGCCAGTACGTTTGGGCTGCCCTCAGCCCCACTCTCTGCTTGTTGCCTCCTCTCCTCTGACCCCCCAGAATTAGAGGTTAGAATTTACATCTGCAAAGCTGTGGATTCAAGTGCCAGGCTAATATGTTCATTTGGGTGGTGTGATTTAATATAGCTTAACATAAACCAGGCAATTGCCATTCTGATCACCTGTCTCCCCTTAAAGTACACACCTTGTAGAATATGTCTATCAGGGTTATACTTGACTAGAAGTAGCAAACACCCAAAATAACAGATCACAGTTTATCAATCCCTTACTTTAAATTCCAGTGGTAGACTGTCAAAATGGCAAGGCAGTTCTATAAATTTGAGGCCCCTGATTTTGCCAGATTCCACTTCTCCATTCTTAAGTAATGGCCTCATGGTCATAGCTCATTGTGGCCAAAGGAGCTCCAGCAGTTAACACCTGTATCCACTGAGCAGAAATAAGCTACAAAAAAAGGAAGGGCAACACACAGCTGGCCTTTCAGGGAGATTTGCAAACATCAACTTTCCCAGGAAAATTCACAGGCCATGTGTCTCCCGAAAGTGATTTTTGATTGTTTATACAATGCTAAGCCATTATCTGATATGTGGAGAATTTTATATAACCACAAGGTAAGAATTGAATCAATAATGTTGCTTAGAATGGACACAGCATTTTCTCATCATCCTAGCACTTTCTCACCACGGAAGGATCAAGCCTCCATCAGTCCCAGGAGACCATAGCAGAGTGGTACTCCTGGACCCAGGAAAGGAGACAGGGCTGGGCAGGTCACCCCAACTGTGCTCAGCTCTGTGGTGAGTGAGGCTGTGGGCTAGGACTGGTTGAGGACCACCCCCAGCACACTCCGGCCTCCAGTTGAGGCCTTCACCCTGTCTTTGGGGAATAGTGAGCCTGAAGCTCAGGCGCCCCACTGTCTGAGGCAGGGTGGAGAGAGTGTTTTCAAGTCAAATATCAATCAACACACATTGATTTTCTTTAATTATCTCCACGGAACAGACTTGGTCCTGAAGAGCTTATGTGATTTGAAAAATGTCTCACCTATTTGTCAGACATGTATAATTTATGAAGGCCCTTTCATTCAACGTCTGTAGTCCAAAGCCAGCAATGTGTGAGTTATTAACATGTTATTAGATATACCCTATTAAGATTTGCAGACTTTGAGCCTCTTACACAAAAGTGAAAAAGACACTACATAAATTTTCGACTGTGCTACTAAGTGCAGAGTATTCTAACGCTACCCCCCATGAGTCTGTTCCAAGGAACTGCTTGATACAATGAAACTATCCAAAAACTGTCTTTCATTTTAAACTCTTTTGTTCAAAACAATCATGCTATCAATGGTGTTATGTTTTATCAGAATGTGTTACTCCGATATCCTTCTCTTGCACAGTGCTTTCTCATACCGACACTGACCTCAATGATAATTCTTAGAAATTTTTATCACCAATGTATACTCCTGAATGAAGAAGAGAGAAATCGATTTTCCAGTTAACCTACCTTAAAAATAACAAATACTACTGGATTCAAAAGACAATATGCCCTCTCTTTTAGATGTTACATATGCACATGAAAAATTGAATTTAGATCTGTCCAATCAAAGACAAATGAGGGGAATTTCTATTGATGTGGTCTGGTCATTAATTTTAATCCCAAAGATTGCTTAATGTACAGCAAAAATGGAACAAGAACACATATGTGATTTGAAATTCACCAAAAAAAAAGGGTTAATGGCTGCTGAAGGATGATCTGGCTTCAGTGCATCTCTACAATTCTACCTGGAGGTTAATCAATATGGGTTAATAAATATGTATTGATCCCAAATCCTAGGGACTCTGTGATGGCTATAGTGATCCTGCCAAGAATGAGACACCACAGACCCTGCTGAGGGGGTAAAGAAGATATTCTTGGACCCAGCTCAACAGCTCAATTAGCTTATCCTCTCTTCGCAAGCACTAGGACTCATAGGGGTGCTGATTTGTCTCCCAGCTGCTCCACTTCCCATCCAGCTTCCTGCTTGTGGTCTGGGAGGGCAGTGGAGGAAGGCCCAAAGCCTTGGGACCCTGCACTGATGTAGGAAACCTGGAAAAGGCTCCTGGTTCCTGGCTTCAAATCGGTTCAGCTCTGGCCATTGTAGCTATTTGGGGAGTGAATCAACAGATGGAAGACTTTTCTCTCTATCTCCTTCTGTCTGTATATCTGCCTTTCCAATAATATATATATATATATATATATATATCTTTAAAAAGAATAAGATGACTTCCTTAAGACCATCCAGAGCTTAGAGGTGAAGGGAACATAGAGTAAAAGCAAGCATGTCAGAGGTCCTGATCTGTGATGGTGTCCCTACACTTGTTCCCTGTGGAGGGAAGAATGGGGATGGAGACTTGGGCTGGATGTTGCAAAGATGCCCCCAACTAGGGGCCCATGGCTTTTATTCTGGGGGCACAGGGAGCTATGGATGGGCTCAAGCTTGTGATGGATACAGCATGGAAAGGCCTTGGGGATATGAGACAGAAACAATTATAAATGAACAGGTCCTGTGAGTCCAGCTCCAATTTGAAACCTATTTCACAACCGAGTTTGAGGCAATGTTTTTAAATTAAAAAGAAAGGTCACCTTCTCAGAGGCACATGAAGTAAACCCAGTCTCCTAGAGGTTGTTTTTCACATGCAAGAATCCTACCTGTCTCTGAGTTTATGAGAAAATGTGGGATCATGGGAAAGAAAGATATGCTGTTCTTTTATTAATATCCCCAACATGCCAAAAGGTTTGAAGAAGCAATAACAAATACTCTCATGCCTACCACCTACTTAGTCAATAGTAACATTATATACTTTTTTTCTTTTCTGAGAAATAGAACATTAGAAACACTAACTGATCTGTTTCTCTTCCTTCCCTAGATGTATGTAACCATCGCTGCAAAACTACTGTGATTCCTTCTTATTTTACTATGATTTAGTAAATAACACCAATTAAAACACAAGCTAATTTCGGTGCAAAACACTTTAAATCCATGCACACTTGTATCTATACAATTTTTAGTTTTGCTTTGTGTGTGTTTATACTTTAAATGATTTCACACTGTATGTGCAATTTGGCAACTTGTTTTTTTTAACTTAGCCTGTTACTGAGACACAGTCATATTGTTCTATTCATCCTTACCACTATATGAATACTGTATGATTATAGCAACATATATTTATTAATTCTCCTATTGGTACACGGTTAGGCACCCCCTCTTTTTAAATTCTAATTATTGCAGCAAGTCTCTTTGCATTTACTTATCTGCTGGTGAACATGGCTGAGAGTTTCCCTGAAGGATAATATTTATGTAAAATGATTTAACATATGGAAAGCAAGCAGTCTACTAAATTGAATTAATGTTCTAATTGCTCAGAATGATGACAACAACAATAATATGACCCCATCACAGAGAATGGTCCCAAAGTACAATTTCGTAGACTCATATTTGAGAAAATATGAAATCATTTAAATTCAGAGAAAGACTGGGCATATAGAAGTCAATCATAACTTGGTCAAGTGTTTGATTCAATGGCTAAAGCATGACAGAGTCTGATCTAAGTTGAAAATCTGGTTGAAAGAGCTTAATGTTTCTAATTTAAGGTATATGTCAAGTAGAATAAACTGCGAGGGGAAACGAGAACACATAGACTGAGAAGCAAAAAAATCTTGACAGATTCAGATTAGCACCTTGCTGCTTCCCAAACCCCAAATGCTCATCCAAGACCAAAATTTATGCAGAATTGGCTGCTGATGGATGAGATTTTCATTTTCAATGTTGGTTTTTTAAGGAAAAAAAAAAAGGTCCCAAAAAATAATAGAGTAAGACCACCCTAGAGTCAGGTGTTTTTTGTTTTAATTAACTTCTTACTACTGCCATTTTCATCCTCACTCACAGACAACACTCAACACCCCCCTTGTCAGAACTTGCCCTTTGGCTAACTGAACTGAGAGTGAAAAATCTTTCAAAATTGAACAGAAGTCTCACGTGTGTAAGTGGAAAGGCTTCAGTGGGAAGAAATTAAGTATAGAATCCTTCCCTTCCAGTGACAACTAAAGGCAAATGTCTTTGAACTCCCTGTGTGCCTACAAAGCATGGAGCAATGCTTCCAACAGGCCAAGGAGACCCCACAAAAAGGACTTGTGATGCTGTCGCTGCTGTCACTCAGACACACCATTCAGCATGTACTTGAAATCAGGGAACACAAACATCTTTGATTTATCAGCAACTTGGAGATTATCACGTTGAAACTGCTTCTTTTTCAGAAACAGAAACCTAGTGAAAATAAACATGCAAGTTCACAGTGTCAGCTATTGGCATACAGATCCTGCCAATTCTCCATCCTGTGTTTGTGCCCTGTATCATACGGCTTATCCTTCATATTCATCATTTTCCCTTAATTTTCATGCATTACAAGTGGCCAAAACTTTCCAGTAGCAAGAATTTAAGACTTCTTTACAAACTCCTGAGGAAGACTGCATTCAGAGCCTTGGCTGTGTGCTCCGCCCCTTGTGAGAGGACCACACTATATCATGGATGTCAGGTCTGACCTCGTGACTTAGGGAAGGGGCATAGCATGCTTCCCATCTCTTCACCATTCTGCAAAACCAGAATGAATCATTCAGCCTAGGTACCAGGACGAAGAAGAAACAAGTAGAAGAACTGAAACTAACTCACAATTAACAACATTGTACATGGAGAAATAAAACATCTCTGCTATGACCCAGTAATATTTTAGGGTCCAAGAGACAGAGTTGTGGCACAGTATGTTAAGACATCCTAAATAAGTGCTGGTTGGAGTCCTACCTGCTCCACTTTTGATCCAGCTCCCTACTAATGAGCCTAGGAAAGCAGCAAAACATGTACTTCCTGAGTACATGGGCCCTGGATATCCAGATAGGAGACTCCAATAGAGCTCCAGGCTCCTTAACTCAGCCTGACCCAGCCCCGGCCATTGCACTCGTTTAGGGAATGAACCAGCAGATTTCTCACCCTTTCTGTAACTTTGCCTGGTAAGAGTCAAAAAGTACAATTCCCACTAACAACGAAATTGACTGATGGAGCATCAGAATCAATTTGTTTAAAACTGTAAATAAAGAAACCAACCTAATATACTGGTTTTGAAAAGTATTAAGTCATGGTCAAGTTTTTCCATTGATGTATTCACTTCTACTTTGCACACAATGTCCTTAACAAGAACAGTGCTAAAAGCTCATTGTGGAATCACTAACAAGCACTTTTCACTTATCTACCTCAAGAACATAAATCTTGGAGCGGACACCATGGCATAGAGGTTAAGCCTCTGTCTGCAGCACTGGCATTCCATATGGGTGTCTATTCAAGTTTCACTTGTGCCACTTCCCATCCAGCTCCCTGATAATGGGCTAGGAAGGCAGCAAAATATGGCCCAAGTCCTTGGGCCTCTGCACCACAGGAAAGAACTGTAAGAAGCTTCTGGTTCCTGGCTTTGGGCTGGCCCAGCTCTAACCGTTGCAGCCATTTGAGGAGTCATCCATCAGATGGAATATCTGTTCTTTGTTGTAACTCTGTCTTTCAAATAAAAATAAGTAAATCTTTTTTAAAAAATACATCATAGATAAAAGGAATCAACACTTATGAGTATGAAACTGACATGCACTATTTTTTTTTAAGATTTATTTACTTTTATTGCAAAGTTAGATATATATAGAGAGAGGAGAGACAGAGAAACATTTTCCGTCCAATAATTCACTTGCGAAGTAACCGCAACAGCTGCATCAGGCCAAAGCCAGGAGCCAGGAGCTCTTCCAGGTCTCCCACAAGGGTGCAGAGTCCCAAGGCCCCGGGTCATCCTTGACCACTTTCCCAGGCCACAAGCACGGAGCTGGATGGGAAGCAGGGCTGCCAGGATTAGAACTGGCTTCCATATGGGATCCCAGTGCACCCAAGGTGAGAACCTCAGTCATTAGGCCACAGTGCCGGGCCTGACATGCTCTGTTTCAACACCCAGTCATAGACATACCTGAATCCTAGAAAGAAAAACAAATAGAAGTAGTGAAGAAGCCCGCTGCACCAAGAGCCAAGACCAGACTACTTTTCTTTATGCCCATCCATGATGACAGTCATTAACAACCACTGCCATAAAGGCCATCCAGTCATCATCTGTGTGAACTCAAACCACCCTGCTGTGATAGGAAAGCCAGGATGATGCTCAGAAGAGAAAGCCACTTGTCTTCTTTGCCAGACAGCCAGCAGGAAAATATCTCACTCAGCTAAAATCCACGGAATTATGCCCAAGGACATAAAGAAAAACAAAACAAGATCCTTAGCCTCAATTAATTTATACTTTAGTGGGAAAAAAACCAAGCATTTTGGAAAATATGTTAAGTAATAAGATGCTCTAACAAGAAATTACAGCAAAATTATTTTTTAGGTAGTAAATCATGGCATGGTGGTGGGATGTAACATTTTAGCTGTCAGGCCAGGGATAAGAAGAACCCAACAGAGTTGGAGAATGTGTTCCAAGCAGTAGCAGTAGGAATTGTGAAGACTTGGGGCATGAAGAGCATGACATATTCAGGAAACAAGTTGGCTCTCAGAGAAATGGACTTGTGATTTGAGTCCTAGGACCAAACTCAGCATCACAGGGTAGACTGTGTAGAAGCAGTCTTTCTAGAATGTTATAAATGGAACCACCCAGGGGTGGGGGGAATCCCCAGCGCCTATAAAACTGTACTACATAATACAATGTAAGCAACAAAAAAAAAAAAAATAAAAAAAATAAATGGAACCACCTATTCTAGGCATAACTGAATATTGACTCTCCTCCAATGAAGATGAGGCCTTGCTGAAGTTGAATCTGGTCCCAAATAGCCACTATGCACAGAATGGTACACAGATAAGCTTTGGTGTGAGTCCTGTGAATACAAGATTTGCACTACAGTAAAAACCTGCCTGTTTTCTTACAATAAGCAGGACTCTATGCTGCTGTAGTGACATCCCAATGGAAAATCAACAATAATGGGAAAATTATATTAAAATATCCTGCAACTGTGTCTTAACTACAACACCCAGGATGTGCACTATGTGTGTGCATTTGTTCCCCTGACTCCAACTCACAGCCTCCCATCTGTGCAATGGGAAGTCAGTGTGGCTGTGTCTCTCAACTGAGCAGTAGTGAGTGACATAACAGTGGAGTGGGGGACAAGGACAGGCCCGCAACTCAAAAGTCCTAAAACACCTGAATTCTATTCTGAAGGACATGTACACAGCAGAAACATTTTAGGAGACTTGGTCTGATTTATGCTTCAGACAGATCCACCTTACTGGTTTGCACAGAGAGGTAGGAGGAAGCCTGGAGACCCATGAGGAGCACAGGTGAAGTGAGCCAGAGACAAGCATCGGGGCAGTGGATGAACAAAAGTGGATCCTTCATCCTATGTTTGATAGAATTCAGTGAAAGATTGATGCAGAGGAGTGGGTAAGAAAAGAATGGAAAATTAATTCTAGGGTTTTTGCTTGAAAGGCTGAATAGGTAGCTACTGAAATGATGAAGACCGTTCAGCAGAGGACAAGTTAATTGGCATACAAAAAGCAGAGCTAACTTTGGGTTTACTTTCGCTAACAGATTAGAGTTCAGAGGACAAAGCAGAGCTAAGGACATGAACTATGGAGTATCAGAAAAGAGACAATGTGAAGACACTTCACAGCAACCACATGGAATAGCAGTTACGATTCCACGTGGATGCCACACTCATTGTCAGCTCTACTTGCTGATCTGGCTTCCTGGTAGTGTGTAGTACTCGGGTCCGTGCCACCCACATGGAAGATCTGGACTGTGTTCCAGGCTCCTGGCTGTGGCTTGGCCCAGCCCTGGATGGTGTAGGCATGTGGGGAGGGAACTAGAGATGGAAAAGCTCTCTCTCTTCCTCACTCACTCTGCCTTTCAAAGAAATAAAAATATCTTTAAAAAAATAAAACGCATTCCACAGATTTTACAGTTACTCCACTAGACTCACAAATTCATTTTTCTTAAACAAACCTAAACTTCAAAAAAAAAAAGGGCCAAGACAGAGGGCCTTCATGTTTGCTGACCAAAATTCAAGTTTATGAATTTATATAGAATAGGAGTTACAATGCTGATGGGCACATGAGAGTTTAAGTATCCACTATCACCAATATATTCTAATACATCCACTTTATCCTTATAAAGTGAGTAAATACAATTCCCCATAACAAGTATGTATAAAACAACTTTGCAGGAACCAGAGCCTCAAGGTTAGAGATTATATTCCTTAGATGAGTAAAACAAAGTAAAAGAAGGAAACTGCCCCCCCCCCAAGAGATTCCTTTACCTTCTTAGCAAATGAGCCAGTCAAATGTCAATTTCACATTGAGAAGATCAAGTATACAGAGAAGTAATCTTAACAGATCTTCCAACTCAAACTTTACCCTTTGTGATTTTATGGTGACTATTTGTAAATAGTCTTCAACCTGCCCCTTAACTTTGGAGTAAAGAATAAAAGTATCTTGGTACTTTGTATTCACAAAGTCTCTTGTATCAATAGTCTTCCTTCCTCTCAAGATTTCTAATGAAACACCATTCCTCATTAAATTCCATGCAATGCATGGCAGTCATTTGGCCTGGTAGTTAATGCCCATGTCTGACACCAGAGTGTCTGCGTCCTACTCCAGCTCAGGAAATCAGTTTCAGGCCATTGTAGATTCCGGGAGGTACAGGGTGAAGACTGGAGTAGTTGCATTCCTTTCACCCACTTGAGAGACGCTGGTTAAGTTTTTGGTTCCCAGCTTGAGCCTTGTTCACCTCCAGCCACTGCAGGCAACTTGGAAGTAAATCAGTAGTTGAAAGCACGTCCATACATTCTCACTCTCTACATCCATAATAAATCATTAATCAAAAATAAATAGATAGATAGATAGATGCTACAGTCTACAATTTCAACTACAGTATTAGGTTGACCCAAAGTATTTGGGGCTCCAATGGTCTTCTCCTTTCACAAGGCACTGGAGGAAATCTGCCTGAGGAGAAGTATAGTGGAAAGGAGGAAAGCCTGCAGCTAAGCCCTGAGGAACTCCAACGATAGAGAACACAGGGGATAGGGGTTCCTCCACAACCACAAGGACAGGGATGAGACACGAAGCATGACAGGGAGATGCAATGCCATCGAAGCTGCTAAGGACACTTTCTGACTCTGCGTTGTAGTATTCAGACCCTTCCATGTGGTAATAAAACTTTAAAACCACCCATCCTTCCAAATGTATGGGATCCAGGTGAAATCAATCCCAACTAACTGAAATCAATTATATCTTACAGATGGAGGATTCATCCAAGATCTTAGCCAATCAATGCTTTCCATCCCCCTAATCACAGGGTTTGCTTCAAGCATAGACACAGAGCCTGAGATAAGATCATAGCAACAGTACCAACCCCAAGATTTTCTGGCTGAGAGAAAATCTTTCTCGCTGTTTCGCGGACTAATATATATATATATATATATAATTACATAAGGCAGTATGTTATTTTTGCTGGGTCATCTATGGCATGAGTCTTTAGCAGCAACAAGGAAGTTCTAACGAATGGAGCAGGCAAAAGAAGAGATCCTCTTCAGGAGTGCTCGACTGTGGCATATGCCAATCAGAGCTAAAACTGAATCACCAGTTTCAGCAACACAGAAGTCACACAGAGCCTGGACAAGATCAGCGGTAGCATGATGTGGGGGGGAATCTGATCACCGTGATCTTGGGAAACCTCCCTATGCATGGCCTGTCATTGACAAGGAGTCCTACACAGAGAACCAGAGACCTGGACACAGCCCAGCCATTGACCAGCCGTGAAACCTTAGACAAACCACTCATTTGAGCTCTCAGGATGTAACAGTCCATTTAGTGTCCACAAACGATTATACCTGCCCAGTACTCAGGATCCTCCCTTGCTCTAAAACATGCACTTATTTTGCTATTTTTAGCCAACTTGAACTCTTCTCAAACCGAATGGAGAAGTATCCAAATCTCCCTAGGTCTGGTTAGCTTTTTTTCCCTCTACTGCAAACTTAAACTCTCCATGGCTCAATTTCCATTTCATAGTAACCATCTTGCAGACGGTCTCTTCTGTGTGCTGGGCAGATGGCACAGAGATGGGTGTGCAGCCATGGCCTCCAGTACTCATTATGGCACTGTCCCATAGCTCCCACTGGCTCCATACCTCCTCTCAGTCCCGGGACCTCAGCATCCCTTCTGCTCCTGTCATCATTCTCACTGCTGACCAAAGACACGTTATCTGTCCAAGGGATTACAGCAGGTGAGATCCCAACAGACGAAAGTTTAGCTGTCATTCTTGGCACAGCCCTTTCCAAAGAGAGTTGAACAAGCCCTGCTCTGTAATTTCACGCTGGTGCCCAGTCTTGTCACAAATTGGACTCTGGCCATGAAGTAAAACATGCACAAAGGTCATGATGATTAAAATATATCTCTCTTATTTAGTTCAGTTGGGAGCAGAATAAGAAAGGTTAATTTTTCAATGGGATAACATACTGTATATATCTGCACTAACAATGAGGTTTTTATTTCCCTGAGTCAGCGTTTAAAATAATGTTGACTTTTAGGGTCGATACATTATAGATCACCATATTTATGTCAGAACATATTGGCATGAAAATAAATCAATGAAAATATTAATACATAAGTCTTGTGTTTAAATGAAACCCCTGCAACTCTACACCTTCTCCTCATATTTCACTGTAGGTCTTTCAGGAAACCCACCTCTCTTCGGCTGAATGTAAAATTAAAGCCTATTTTTATTTCCCAGGACTACTGTTTGCAATCCATCTTATTTTTAACCAAGTTCAAAAATATCCACTTTGTCCTTTTACCATAAACACACATAACTGCATTCCGTCATTAATAGGACTGTCAATCCAAATTTATGGGCTATGCATGAACAAAATATTTCAGAACCAAAGCTCTGACTGGTAATATTATTTAGAAAAAATGGAACTCTAGGTGGGAGACCAGCTTCAAATATTATATTGTCATTCACATTTATGTTAGAGTCATAAGAAATTTCTATCAAGTATTTCAGAAAACAAGTATATAATGTAAGTACTACTAAAGAGAAATGGGGTGAAAAAGAAACTCTGCTCCCTTAATTGTGTCTGCTGCATTCACAGGATATGTCAGGAGCCAGCTGCTCACATTCCCCTTCTGAGAAGCATGTTTATAAAAGATCCTGCACAAAGAGCCTCCCTCAACGCCTCTCGTCAAGTGTTGGTCTGCTCGTAACTTCCTGAACCCCATCACACCAGCTGCTAGCCATAACAAAGGGGCCACGCAGCCAGACAACATGTGTGCAGCCTACAGCATACAAGGGCCTTGCTGTTACAGGCCTTCCCGAACAGCAATCAGGATGGACACATGGACCAGTCACAGTGCCCTGGGCAAATTTCTTAGCTGAGTGTTCAGAACTAATCATGTGCAACAGAAGCAGCACGAAGAGGATGCCCAGAGGGAAGGAGGAGCCTACAGAAGCAAGAGGATGTGCAAAGTGAATAGAGAAGCAATGAAGGAGAGAAACATGGTCACTGAAGAGGGGTGAAGGCATCTGTTTGGGAATAACAGAAGGAAGAGTCATTTGGGATAGTCCAGAGCCTTCCCTTCCCCTTATTTAATTCATCAGCAAATCATGTTCATTTACCTCCTACAGATCCCCTGAACTCGCCCATTTCTCATTTTTCTCCTACACTAAAGCCATAGCCTCCTGACTCACCTCCCAGGGTGCCCTACTCTCCAAACTGTATAATGATTTTCTCGAAAAGCAAATGGGATCGTATTCATCTGTGTTTGTTACACCCCCGAGCAAGTAGATCCTTACAGCTAGTGATACACACACAGACACATCAAACCCTACCGTTGAACAAAATCAATTAGATCAAAAGAGGAAAAGGCTTTTATATGCTAAAACACAAGAATATCCACATTGTGTATCGACTTCTAATCTATAACCAGGTAGGCAAAAATTCTTCAGCCAGTTACAAAAAAAGCACAAACCATCAAAGAATGAGTAAGACAGCCCCCATCCACTCTTGTCCCCAACGCATTAGCATCCAGGGCTTCTGTGGATTTCTCCCACCACTGCCAAACACCATCCCAGCCAACCTAGCAGCCGGCACCTGGAAAGTCCACCCAGGTGTTACTGGGCTTCTCCACGTTGCCAGAGCAGGCTGTGAGGGAGAGACAGGGTGGGAGCAGAGGACCCTCTGCTGGGCAGTTGCCCAAGGCTCTGAGAGCCCCAGGCTCTACCATTGATCTACTCTCCTGCCTCAAGTCAAACCAGCCTGAGCACCTCTTCACAGCAGGGCACCGGGGAAGACTCAGTCACTCAGTCACGATGCTTTTAAAGATCTTTGATGGGAAATGAAAGGGTAAAAGGTTTCTTCAAGATCTGCTTTCAGGGGACTGTGACGGGCTTCGCATCACTGTGCTTACCTGGAGCACACCACCAAGTGAAGTGTAAAAATCTGATTTCAGGGTCTGTTTGGGGGTATCACATATTTGGATAGATGGACTAACAAGAGTAGGGGAGCAATTATTTGTCCAGACAGAACATCAGCTTCAGAATCTACTCTGTTGTAACAATGCAACGTCTCCCAATCATTGCCATGTGGACATTGTGTTGAAGCTGCCAATTATGTCAGATTCTTGTCAACAGAAAACAGAAATGTGCAAGCTGCCATAGAAATTAATTACTGAAATTAAGTATTTGCTGTTTTTAGACAGTCCTCTACATTATTTAAGGAATTCAATTTGCTTGCATTGTAGGGGAAAAAATGCCCTGAGGCTCTCATATTTTAGGTCAGTACAATCACAGAAGAGGGGCCCAGGAACAGAGCAGGCCTACATTGTGAGAATTTAACACAAAATCATTACACAGTTAACATCAGCATCTCTTATCTGAAGGCTCAGAGTATGTTTTAAAACTGAATAGAGAACTGCTAAGTGTGAGCTACCCCTCATTTTTGATAGTTTTTTTTTTCAATTTTGAATACAGTATGCCTCCCTTACCCTTGCAGGATCTGTCCCAAGGCCTCCACTAGATGCCTCAAACCAGACAATGCCAAACTCTATATATCCACACCTCTGATAAAGTTTAGTTTCTAAGCTAGGCACAGTAGATGAACAATAACCAATCAATAATTACAACAATATACTGTAACGAAAGCTTATACCAAAAAACACTACTAAGTAATAACGAGTTACTTGGACAGAAGTACTACTATGAGAGTCAATCTGAAAGCCAGGATGGCTACAAGCAGGTGAATGTACTGTGTGTTCTCACTGAACTAGGACACAATTCTCACCCCAAGGAAGACAGAGGGACACTGAGAGATTTTATTCTACTACACAGAACAGTGTGGAATTTAACGTTTCCTGTTGCTTCTGGCATTTTCAACCTTTTGGGGAATCATGATTGGCCATGGGCAAATGAGACAAAAGTAAAAGCAAAAGTAAAGACAAGAGGGACTACGGTATTCTATTTTCTCTCCTTTCATCAATCTCTCTCAGGCATGGCTTTCTTTACCAATCCATCTTCATGTCTTTATTTGGGAGTAGGGATCATGGTGGCAGGGTAGCGGTGGTAAAGGGACAGGAAGGTTAAAAAAAAAAAAAAAAAATCCCAGGAAATCTGAGAATTTGCTGAGTCTTTGCTTTGTAAAAGGAACCAGAATGTCCGCCAAACCATCACAGACATGACTTTCACTTAGCCTCTCTAAACTTGTATTTCCTCAGCTATAAAATGTGGTACTGAAGTGGCCATATCTGCTTCATAACCATTCTTTTTTAGAACCATCACTAATAGCAGACAATTTTCACTTAATCAAACCCCATTTCATAGTGTCAACCTAACCTAGAAACTGTAGCGGCACACCAATAGATATTTTGGTAATTGGGATTTTTGTCCTATGTCCTCAATGAATTTTACTTCATCCACAGCGACGATGCCTGGATGAGAGCCCAAATCGGGATTCTCTTGGGCGGTTTTGGGGGCAAGGGGAAAGAGGATTGTAACTTGTTTGTTGGTCTTCATTGCCACCCAGTGGCCAGACATCCAAATAACACCAAGTTGTTATTTGGATTTGAAACGTTTTGGGAAATTCAAAGTAAACCACCAGCCACTTTAACACACCATTTAATTAAATGGGGGGGGGGGGGAGAGACGTATAAGAAAACAATTAAAAATCAAGTAATTATGCGATGTGAATTCCTAATTCATCTTTGCAAATTAAGAATTGTACAGAATAATCAACAGCCTTAACAACTTTTAACTGTATCAAAGAGCATTTATGGGACTCTCCTCAATGGTTTCATTTGTTTAAAAAAAAAAAAAGTACTGTCGGGACCCCCACTTGCCATATGGCAGTGTCTGGTTCAAGTCCCCTATATTCCAATATTCCATCCAGGTGTCTGCTAAGAAGGTCCCTGGGAGTCGGGAGATGATAACACTGCTTGGGCCCTCCCCTAACATCCACCTAGGAGACCCAGACTGAGTTCCTGGGTCCTGGGTTCGGCCTGACGCAGCCCTAGCTGTCTTCTGGTACTTGGGGAGTTAAACTAGCAGATGGAAGATTTCTTTCAAATAAAAAAAAAAAATTTTTTTTTAATTCTAAGAAGTTTTCCAGATACACATTAAACATTAAAATCAACTATCAGATTGACAAAGACGCTCTCCAACGCAGAGAGCGTACTCTCCGGCATGGGTGCGATTAGCGTCCCTTCTGACTTCATTTAACCCCAGTGCTTTCGCCAAGTCAAGGAGAGGGCTTCTCCGCGGGAGCAGAGGGGGATGCAAAATGAAGACAGCAAAGGCGACAGCCAGGCCGAAGTGTCCCCTGCCCGCCCTTCAGTCCAGGCACAAACCAGCGAGCACCCTGTCCCCAGCAGAGGCCGGGGGTGGGAGAGGGCGCGCAGGCCGCCACGGCGCCGGGCTTCTCCCCTAACTCACAACCGCCTCGCCTGGGCACAAGGGCCGCCTGGGCACAAGGGCCCCTGCGCGCCTCAGGCCGTCCCCGCTCCCTGCCGGGGGCAGTGCCACCAGGCTGGGGCGCTCTCCTCGGGAACGCAGACAGGACGCCCCGTCCACAAGGGCTTTCTGGGGATCCGGCCTCGTCACTCCTGGAACCTGGCTGGCCCCCAGGTGGCGTTCGGTCTCGCTGAGGTGCGGTGGCAGCTTCCTGGGGCACCCTGCCAAGTGCCAGCAGGCGGCAGCAGCCTGAAGGAAAACCACCTCGGTACTCACCAGCCGACAGCTCTGCGGCCGCTCGGAGAGCCAGCCCTCAGGGCCCGGGTCTGAGCGCCCTCCCAGGCCACAGCGCTGGGGCGCTCAGGGTCCGCTCCGGGCCCCTCACCCAGCCAGGCCAGCCGGGGCCCAGCGCCATGGGTCCGCTCCGGGCCCCTCACCCAGCCAGGCCAGCCGGGGCCCAGCGCCATGGGTCCGCTCCGGGGCCCTCACCCAGCCAGGCCAGCCGGGGCCCAGCGCCATGGGTCCGCTCCGGGCCCCTCACCCAGCCAGGCCAGCCAGGGCCCAGCGCCATGGGTCCGCCCAGTTCCCTGGCGGTCGGGCCTTGCTGGAGCGCGGCGCCCTCACCTGCGCCTGCGCAGCCCCCTGCCTGCGCACCTGGGCGCCTCCCTGCTCCAGGCCAGAGGACATGCTGCAGCTGAAGGACAAACTCATCCAGCCTCTGCCTTCTCAGTCTCTCCTGGCCCGGGGCGGACCGGACAGAGCCCATGCACATCACGTCCTCTGTCTCACTGAGCCAATGCTCCCAATGCTTGTCTCTCCTGGATACACCTAAGAAAACATTCTGCCATCTGTCTGGGTGTCCTCTATAGCCGGCAAGGCAACACCTCAAAGGCAGGAGCACATCTCTGTCCTGTTGTGTGACGTCAATAACGCTGAGCCTCGGACATCCCTGCCTTCCATCCACCCCAGGAACCAAGCCCCTCTCTGCCTGCCAAGCTACTGATTGTTCTAACAAGCTCTGTGCAAAAGCCACCCCTTCTAGACACGTTAGTCACTGCCCCCCTTGGAAGAGAGCTGTGTGCATCCGTCTGGTTTTCAGAATGCTGCCGACTACTTTTCACGTCGTGTTCTAATCAGAGAGCAAGCGCTGTGTCTTTTTATTATTATTCTTTTATTTTGATAAGCTTTACATAGTTGATTAGGGCACAAAGGGTCAAGGGCTACAGGAAAGCGGGTAAAACCATTATTTCCACATTAATATTATTATTTTTTCTGTATCCAGGTAAGGGAGAGATAAAGGGAGAAGCCCCAGCGAACCTCCCACTCATCCCAGGTCCCCAATGTGTGGCATGCTCCGAGGATCCTGCTCAAGCTATTTTGATAGTTCAACAGTTCTGAATTGCTGTCAATCTCGCCATTCCACACATGGTGAAATCTATTCAGAATCCACTGGTTGACATAGTCTCTTCATTGTTGGGGTTCTGAGATCAGCAGTTCAGCTGGAAGGATCCCCAAAGAAACTTTGTCTGAGGTGATCCCCAGACCTGATTCTTCTATGTGCTTGCCAGTACTGGGTCTGGCACAGTCCATCGCCCCAATCAGCTTATGCACATGCTGGTGGTTGCAATTGCTGGGTCAGTTCTGTTTCCAGCCCTGTCTTCCACATGAACCAATGGGTGTTGCAGTCAAGTCTGATTCTGTCCACCCTCGGCCTTCATGCAAACCAGTGGGAGCTGCATCCTAGTCGGGGTGACTCCCAATAACCCCCACCAGGCTTGCCCCTTACTCTGGTCCCCATACTAGCCAGTATGTACCGCAGACTTGTCCAGTCTGTCCCACATCCTATTTAGCTCTTATACATATCACTGGGCATTAAAGCCTAGTTCAACCTGACCAGCCCTACTATCCAGTCCACACACATACTGGCAGGTGGGCAGGTGCTGTACTATCTAGCTACCCCTGCCCCAGTCCTGGTTTTCATGTTCTCCAGTAGAAGTGAAAACCCAAGAGGGAGGCCCAGTATTTTCCTCCTAGGCCACTCCCACTCCCAGATCATGCACTCTCCAGGTGGTTTTGCAGTTAACTTGACAGAATTATCCCCCAGTGCCAGCATCTGACAACTGATGCTGCGGCAAAGCCCAACCAACTCCCACACTCTCTGATTTATGCTTGCACCAGTAGGAACAATCAACCCAGCCTGGCTTTTCCCTGATTTAGCTCACATGAGGCCCACATATGTTATAGCCCTGCCTGGTCTGGTCTGCCCCCACCTTAACTCATACTCTCCAGTAGGATTGGCGGTCCAACAGAGGAACCTTCCCCATTCCCCCTACTGGTTTTTCCCCCTCCCCTGCTGGTTCTCATGTGTGCTAGTTGGGTGCTGAGGCCCAGTCTGGCTTGACCTGCCTTGCCTCAACTTTTGCCGGTGGGTGCCATAGCCTGGCCCAGCCAAGCCCACCCCCAATTCCCTCTGCCACTGGTGGGGGTTATAGCTTAGCCCAGTCCAGCAGGCACCCAAATCCTAGTCACAATATGTACTGGTAAGTGTTGCATCTGAACCTGGCTCAACCCACACTCTGTTCTGGTGCTCGGATTTGCCAGCAGGTGATGTGAACTGGTTCTGCCTGGTCTGCCCTGGTCTATTCCAAATATATGCCAGTGGGTGCTTTTCCCTGGTCTGGTCTGGGCTGCTCCCTATTATGGTTCTTGCGCTCACCTGCAGGGACTGTGTCCCAACAGAAGACTTTCCCAAGCACCTCCATCAGAACCTCTCCCATTGCCAGATCTTGCGCATACCAGTGGGGCCATGGGCCAGCCCCACTTAGTCCAACCCCTGTCCTGGAAGTAACAGTGGCCTTTCCTTATTGGCCTTCAACCCATTCTGGTTCTTACTGTTGGATGTTTCAGCCCAACTTAGGCTCATCCATACCCAGACACTGTTCGCACATGGCTCACTAGGGACAGAGACTTAGCCTAGTCTGTCCTACATCTACCCTAGTTCTCATGAGCACCAGACGATGCTGGAGTCCAGCCTGGCTCAATGCGTCCAGCCCCCATTCACACTGTGCCAAGGAAGACTGCAGCCATAGCCAGACCAGAACGCAGCCCCAACTCCAGCCCCTGCACTCACCAGTGGGAATCCCAACCCAGCAAGGGTGTAGTCTCATAGCTCCCCAACTGAGACTATTTCCAGCCCTAGATTACATGCATGCCAGTGGTTGCTCTGACCCATTTAGCATAGCCCCTCACCTGATTTGGCTTTTGGCTTTAGTGCTGTGGCCTAGCATCCTTGGCTCATGCAGACCAGTTAGTATAAGAGCCTAGCTCAGCATGACCTGTGCTCCAGTCTGATTACTTTCTTCTTTGTGATCTAAGGTCTGCTCATCCCTGCCCAATTTTCCCTCTTCCAGCTGCAGCTCGGCCCACCCCACATCCTATTTTAGGATGCACATTTGGGTACTGCTGCCTTGACCTGCCCAGACTGTTGTAGGTTCCTTTATCCATCAGTGATGGCAGGTTCCATGGTCATACTTAGCCTGTCACCACCCCAACTTGCAAGCTAAGCAGCAGGACTTGCTTTTCCACAGGGTTTGGCCCACACTTCCCCCACAGAATCTACCCCCAGACCTGGTTCTTTTGCATGCTGGTTAGTGTCTTGACCTGCCAAGTGTGACCCATCCCCTGTTCCACCACTCAGTCTGGCACTGGTACCTAGCCCTGCCAGACAGGCCCCCAGCCATAGCTTTCATGTGGACTGGTGTGTGGCAGTCAGTGATGTTCTATGCTAACAGCCCATCACAGGATTCCCATTTGGGCTGGTGAATCAGTCTTGCCCAAAAAGATCTTATGTACTCTCCCCTTCAAACCACCAGGTCTCAGTCCCCATGCTTGCCAACAAGTTCTATGACGCTGTGGTTGGAAGTCACACAGGGTTCATCCCTCACCTACACTCACATTGGCCTTATCCATAGATGTCCCTAGGCAGCAATTACATATCCTGAAAACTCCCAGAGCTCGCCACTAGGTGGCGAGCAGGCAGAGCCTGGCGCCCTATGGGCACACTGGCTGCCCAAAGCCTAGGACTCTCTCACTGCAAGGTGACAGTGTCCATGGGCCGAGTCCTGGGAATTGGGTCTGGCCTGGCTGGGGTACTCTCCCCAGGCAGCCTGCCACCGCTGCAGAGGGCTGCTGTCACCCGAGGTCGAACTCCGCTGTGTCTTACTCCCTTTACATCCCTGGACCTCACTCAACACGAGTTAGTTGATTGGCAGAATGAATGAATTCTCAGTTATCTTTCTTTTTCTTTCTTTATTTTTTTTCTTTATTGAAAAAGCAGATTTACAGAGAGAAGGGGAAACAAAGATTTTCCATGTTGAGATTTACTCCTCAAATAGCCACTGCAGCTGGAGTGAGCCAATCCAAAGCCAGGAGTCAGGAACTTCTGTGTCTCCCATGAGGTGCACAGTCCCAAGGCTTTAACCATCCACTACTGCTTTCCCAGGCCACAAGCAGGGAGCTAGATGGAAAATGGAGCAGCTGGCACACAAACTGGTGCCCATATGAGACCCACACACATGCAAGGAGCTGGGCCCTCTTGGTTTCTCTTTTCGTGAGGAAAGCTCTATATGTTTACAGTCAATAAGATCTCTTTAAACTATCTACCTTGAACTCTTCGCTCTTGCCTTGCTTTACCTTGTCATTCTAAGTGTTCAGTCCCTAACATAAAGCCTAGAATTAAATGCCTTGCAGTCCCCACAGGCTCCATGTTGATGAACACACTGGCTTTCCTAATGCCACCAGAAGCTTCAGCCTCCACACACACCTTCCGCTGCCATTGAGTCCCACCCTGGTGTGCTTGGGGAGTAAAATAGGGATGCAAATGAAGACACAGCTGCACCTGGTTTCATTGACCAGCCTTATTTTCTTGGATGTTCAGGATGCTGCAATGATTAATAGGCAAATCAGCCCTGGTATTCAAATAGACATTCATAAATCTACAAAGACCCAAATCAATGCCTTCCAAACAAAGCCAGTAGGCAAAAAATCTGTGCTTTCCCTAATCCTCCTCGGGCCCTCCAGAATGATTTTCTAACCACCATGGTCTGTGTGGTTAGGACCAGGCTGTGGGGAGCATTACCCTAAGACTACACTGGTTTCTGTGGCTAGGCTGTCTCCCATGAGAGACTTCCTGGTCCTATGCAAAGGATTCTAGCAATAGCAGTCATCACCGGGCTGTGTGCTCTTGAAACGACAGCACCATCTCCTCACCAGCCTGTGTACTCAACCTCCTTAGCACAACCCAACTGGAAGCAAGAGCGCACAGGTCAATGCCAGGCCAGCCCTTTGGACCTGGTAAGTCTACCAGTTGCCTTATCCTTGAACTTGTTTCCTAGAGTGGGCTTTCTCAAACAAGGATGCTAGTTCTACTTGGAAAACAGAGTTAGTTGCACAGCAGGTCAAGGTGAAGGCAGACACCCAGTAGAGTTCATGACACCAAGCTGTCTGTTTTGTTTCCTCCCAGGGGAAGCAGAAGTGGGAGCTGTAGCAGAGCTCTGCTGCTGCAGGGAACCTCCCAGGAGATGGAGAGGTTGGACATGAATGCCTCCAAGGGAGAAAGTGTCTGCCATTTCCAAGAGAACAAAATCTACCTCTCCCTGAGCTACATCATGATCTTTGTCCTGGGGCTGCCCCTGAATGGCACTGTCTTATGGTTCTCCTGGCAGCAAACCAAGCGCTGGAACTGTGCCACCATCTACCTGGTGAACCTGATGGTGGCTGACCTGCTCTATATCCTGACATTGCCCTTCTTCATCATTACCTACTTCGTGAATGACAGCTGGCTTTTTGGGGAGCTGCTGTGCAGGCTGGTGCGCTTCCTGTTCTATGCCAACCTATATGGAAGCATCCTCCTGCTGACCTGCATCTCTGTGCACCGCTTCCTAGGTGTGTGCCACCCACTGCGTTCGATGCCCTACCGGACCCATAAGCATGCCTGGCTGGGTGCTGCCACCACATGGGTCCTGGTTGTCCTCCAAGTGCTGCCCACGCTGGCCTTCTCGCAAACAGCCTATGTCAAAGGCCAGGTGATCTGCTATGATACGACCATCCCAGAGAACTTTGATCCCTTTTTTGCCTATGCCATGGCTCTGACCTTGTCTGGCTTCGTTGTCCCCTCCATGGTCATTTTGGTGTGCTACTCACTGATGGTCAGGAAACTGACCAAGTCAGAGATCCTCACGAGAGCTGGCCAGGCAGCCCGGGTCAAGTCTATTCGGACCATCCTGCTTGTGTGTGGCCTCTTTGCCCTCTGTTTTGTACCATATCATCTCGCCCGCACCTTCTACCTCTTTGTCAGCTTCCTGGCTTCAGAGAACTGTGGGCTTGTGAAGGCAACCAGCATGGCCTACAAGATGTGGCGGCCCCTGGTGAGCATGAGCACCTGCCTCAATCCAGTCTTATACTTCCTGTTAGCAGGCAACAACAGAGTCAGGCTTCTCCAGAAACTGAGGGGGAATAAAGTGGGTGAGCAGCCAGCCACAGACAAAGCAGACGTGTCCAGTGGTGGGCAGATCTGGGTGCTGCCAAGCTGAAGTCTGGGGGAAACAGACTCATTGATGTTGACAATGACTGGTTTGTGCAGAACCAGGTGCTAATGACAGAATCTCAGAACTTCATAGAAGTGTCACCTGTAGAGAAATTTTATACAAATCTTAAATGAGAATATGAAGGGAGCCGCCAACACAAATGAAATTTTTATTTTAGTGAGAGCTGACATGGATCACTTGTCATTCACCTTCTTGGAACCATTTCTGTAGACCCCAGCTCTCTCTCCCCATGTTGAAACCACTCTTATTTCCCTGTCTACTGTCTTTGTTAACATGTATCACTACCTGGATTTGTTAATGTGTTTATTCAGTTGTGATCCATGCCTTCCCACTGGAATGCAGACCACATAACACAAGGACCCCATCCTAACACTGAACCCCTAACACCAGCCTCCACAGCAGAGAGTCCTGCAAGGCCCAGCACATGGTGACTGCAAAAGAAACGCAAGCTGAAGTAGTAAATAATTCATCGGTGAATGGAGGGATGAGTTCATGAAACCTCTATGTGAGACCACTTCATGTGAGTGTAATTGTTATCTGTACTTACAGCAAAGGAAACTGAGCATGTAACTCTTTAAGTACCTCACTACAACTTGGCCATCAAAGAATACTCTGACCTTAACATGGAATGGAAGCTCTGAAGCCAGGCAGTCTCTCTGAGGCACATGCTCCTGAGCCTGAAGCAAGTATACCTTTTTCACACCAGTCAGAGCCAGCCAAGTCCCTGCTCACAGCTTGAGGATCAGGGTCTCTTATTTTTACTTAGGTCTCTGTTTCCCTGAATAATTAGAAGTTTTCCTATTCACCTAACTGTGAGTGATGTCTACTCCTTAAAAGGAAAATTTAAAGCAGTATTTATAGGCCAGCTCTGTGGCACAGTGAATTAAGCTGCTGCTTGTGAAGACAGCAGCCCTTACCAGAGTGTCAGAGTTCCGGCAGCGTCATTCCCCTCAAGCTTCCCATTTAGCAGAGTTGATGGCCCCTGACACCTGTGTGGGAAAGCAGGTTGGAGTTCCCAGATCCTGGCTTCAACCTGGCTCAGCCCTGACTGTTGCCACCATTTGGGGAGAAAACTCCTAGACAGAAGATTTCACTCTAACTCTTCTCTCTCTGTTGCCTTTTGAATACACACACACACACATGTGTATATGTATATATTCATGTGTGTATACACTTACATATAAACACATATATGTAAATATACAAATATATACATATAATATATACATATATGTATCTTTTTAAAGAGAATTCTTTAAAATTCAAGGTAATCTAATAACTCTAAAATACCATATATATATATATATATATGTAAATTGTGTGTGCTTTTATTTAGTTATTTTTGGAGCAAAAAGATAAATACACTATGGTTTGTTTGCTCATAAAATTACTATCATGCATATTATTTATGAAGTCATTACTACTTTAGTTGTTTTAGAAGTGTTGCTGTAGACAGAATTTGCTAATATTCAAGAAATCTATAGTGTTTTATATTTTTGTCAACCTAAAACTAGTAGACCAGAGATGGAATTGAAAAGTCCATCAATATTGTTGTAAGACAGAGAAAGTTATTAGATTTTTCCAAGAACTGCTCAGATCTAAGCATATTTTATCTAATTTATTATAATCTCTCCATGAAGACAAGGTAGATAACTCTGTTTTCTAAGAATCAAAGTGTAACTCCTCATTACTGTCCCATTCTAACTATGGGAAATGTCTGAGTCAGCCATGCTATGTCTAAATTACAAAATTTTATTCTAGAAGTACAGTTTATTGCTTTCAAGGCCACACAACAATTAAAACTAGAGCAAGTGTTGCTTGGCACAATTCCTTGGGATAATTGGTTTAATGACAAAGCAATGATGTATTCTAATTAGCAGGTCAGCTATTTCCACATAAATATTTCTACAGAAGCAGAGGCAGCATAAAATTGTTTTTTTCTGAATACTGCCTCAGCTCTCCTGCTTATGACAGGAACTATTGCCCTTGTCTTTGCATAACATACAGGGAAATTTCAGCAGACATACAATCCCAGTTAATGAGGTTTCACATTGCTGATCAACTAGTGAGCTAGGCTGCCCCACCATCTGGAGCCATCCTACATCCTACAAGGCCACTACCTCTGATGCCCACCAGCTTGTCAACACTGGAGGTGGAAAGAAAATCAACCTTGAATCCTCAGGAAATATCTACATTATCTAAAAGCTCTCATCCAATGCTTTCTCACCCTCAAGTCTTAATTAATTGCCTGCTTGTAGTTATTTCTCTGCTCCACCACAAAAAAAAAAAAAAATTAAGCTTGCTTTTTCAGTTTTTTTTTAACCTGCTTAACAGCAAAGTATAAGCAAACTTACTTTACTTATTTCTGGAAAGTTGAGTTCTAAAACATTTTATTTAATTGATTTTCAGAGATAGTTATCTTGAAGTACTAGAATCAGATTCCCTTTATTCCTTTTGGGAAAAAGGGCCCATTGTACGTGAGGCTGGGAACCTTCTCTGTTTGAGATAAATCCAAAGGATATCCTTCACTTCTCTGTGACCAGCAAACCCTGCCCACAGAAGCAGCAAGAAATCAAGAATGTGCCTATTCACAGCCCACCACTCTGGGAAAAGCTGGGATCTGCAATTTTGTATCTCCCCAGACCCTGAGTATCTTCTATATTCTTCCTGATTTTTTAGACAGATTTAAAAAACAAATGAAGTTACGGGGAGTGGGACAGAGGGTGTACCCTAGAGCTTAAGATGCCCACACATCACAAGAGTGCCTAGCTTCAGTCACAGGCTCTCGCTGCCTGCCAATGCAGCATTGGGGGGGGGGGCACTGGTGATGGCTCAATGAAGTTCATGCCACCCACATGGGAGACCTGGATTGTGTTCTTGGCTCCTGATTCTAGCTCCAACCTAGTACCAACCACTGAGGGCATTTTAGGTAGTAATGAACCTGTGTATAGATCTCTCTCTCTCTCTCTCTCTCTCTCTCTCTCTCTCTCTCTTTCTCTCATTCTCTCTCTCCCCCTCCCCCTCTCTGCCTCTCAAATATGAAGTCAGCAAATAGTATCAAATCCAGATATTACCATGTTCAAAATACTATAGTTGGGGCTAGATTAGCTGGGCATATAATGGCTACAGTTATGCACAAATAGCTCAGACAGAATCCTTGCCAAGAAGGCTACAGACCTTGAGAGAAGCAAATTACAAAAATACACAAACAATGTGAGCACCAGGTAACAGTTTAACAAGCCATAGAAAGACCAAGCCAGTTCTCAATCCTGATTGAGCAGTACAAGGAGCATGCATTTGAGAAGTTTCAAGGGGCCAAAAAGCACTTAGATGAAAAGGGCCACACACAGTATGATGAGAATGCTTCAGACCACATGAAATTTCAGCCGGAAGAGCTTCCCAAAGAGTGGAGAAGATGGAGAGAAGAACTTTTGCGTGCATTTCTGTGCAAGTCCTAGCTGCTGCCTGGAGGAGATTTTCAGATGGTGCTGGCAGGCAGGCTGACGTGTGTTTAGGAAGCCCCCCAAGAGTCTTCAAGCAGAACATCATGGTCAAAGCTGGGAATTAGAAGAAGCAAATGAATATGAGAAGACAAACAGAGCAAAGTCTACAAGGCTGTAGATTGGCTTGCCTTCCTTCAGAGCCATCCCACATCGCAACTTTGGGCTTTCTTTGAGAAAGTATTTTTAAAGACTTCCTTATTTATTTGAAAGAGTCACGAGAGAGAGAATCCCCCATCTGTTGGTCACTTCCCAAATGGCTGCAGCTGGCATGAGCTTCATCCAGATCTCCCACATGGGTGACAGAGACCCAGGCACTTGGCCATCTTGTGCTGCTTTTCAAGGCTATTAACAGAGCACTGGATTGGAAGTGAAGCCACCAGGACATGAACCAGTGACCACGTGGGATGATGGTGTCACAAGCACTAAGCTACTATGCAAGCACCGAAAGAGAACTTTCTGTACAACATTCCCTCCCCACTGATGAGCCCCTCTTGAAATCCTCTTTTACAGGGGAAAGCTCAGACTGCATTGGCTGGCCTGCCAGGCCCATCACAACACAGTCCCAGCTGAGCATTCATTCACAGTTCTCCCCACACACTCAGTGTTTGGAATCCACGTGGGCCCACTGTCTACCACTCTGCACACTCCCACACAAAACCTCCACCCACCTAAGTTCACATTCTTAAGCCCTTGGTCTACCTTCTTTTTTTCAGATTTATACTTTTTTTGGAAATACTTTACATACACTGAAATTTACCCTTTTCATGTACAGCTCTGTCTTAAAAATGACATTCATGCAAATGTCACTGCAATCAAGATATAAAATTCTCCCATCATCTCAAAAGTGCCCTTTTGATCCTAACAGCTCAGCTGTAGCCCTGGGCCGCCCATGATCTGTTTTTCATCCCTGTAGTTTTGCCTTTTCCAAAATGTCATGTAAGTAGAAGCTCAGAGTGGTATCTTTAGAATCTGGCATCTTTCCAGGGTCCGCTTCTCTCCTCTGCCTCCAGTCATTTGAGCACAGTATGTCTAAGCTGTGAACAGGAGGGAGAGGATCGGAAACCATGGCAGGAATCCAGATACACAGATAATGGATAGGAAGTAAGTGGAAGGTATGGAACTGCAGTTCAAGATACAGAAATCAATGATTTCTTAGACACTATTGGTAGGAAGGTATAATGAAATGACTCCAAGATTCTGACCCAGAGGAATCAACAGAGTGATAATCTACCCTAAGCAGACCCTTGGTAGGTGGGAAGAAAGTGAGGGAGAAAGGCAGGAGGCACAGTGCACTCTGGGTGAGTTCATCTTCAGACAAAGTGCACCTGAACTGCTGATGCGACTTTGTGTTGAAAATACGTGATGTAAGTGCAGGTCACCTTAGGCCCAAGCTCTGGAGTCAGAGTGGCCTGGGCAGGGTGATATTCAGAGCTGCACCGGTAAATGGTTTAACTGAGGGAGAGGTGAGGGACAGAGGACCTGGGATATATAGGAACCAGAATTCTGACAGAGTTAGGGACAAGAGCTGCTGTAGGACAACAGAGCATTGGAAGATCAACTGAGGGAACAGCTGCAAGGCAGGAGGGAGTGGCACTGAGCATGAAAGTTAAGACATCCATGGCCCAGCTTCCACTGCAGCTCTCCTTCCCGCCAGTGCAACTGTCTGTAGCTTCAGTTGGATCTGCCGCACACCTAGAAAACCTGGCTTCAATTCCCAATTCCTGACTTAAGCCTGGCCCAGTTTCAGCTGCTGTGAGCATCTAAGTGAACCAAGAGATGGAAAATCATCCTCTCTTTCTCTCAATCTGCCTGATAAATACATTTTTTTAAGAGAGGAAATGAGAGTAGTTGAGGGTGTCATATGAAATGGATTAATCAAAGCAAAAAACAAACAAAAAAAAACCCACTGTTGTCTCTTGGAAAACAGCTGAAATGCCATCTCTTCCAAGAAGCCACCCTGTGCACCCATCAGAGGGACCGTCTCTCTTCTCTTCCTGAACCGTCTCCCATGGCTTTCTCAAGGAACATCTCCTCTCCTAACAATTATTTAAACCCTCTTGGCTCTCTGCCTACAGGATCTAGCAGAGGCTTGAACATACAGGTACTCTTTGTGAAGTAAATAAACATTTAGCAAACGAGTCTCCCGTGTATGTTTTTCTATAATTACTGCTGAACCCAATTTATGAAGGTGTATTCATAATGCCACATCACAAGTTATTTGAGGTTTATTTGCTTTTACCACCCACCAACTCTGATTCAAAGCAATTCCAGAACACACTTACCTGCATGCATTTTAACTTGCTCCTTTTAGCCCATATTTCAAAGAAAATAAAAAGGATTTTTTTCAAAACCGATTGCAATTAAATTTTACTTGAGCTTAAAAATTTATGTATTCTCATTATCTTTCTTATAAATAAGATAAATCTCTTTAGTATTTCAATTTCCCAACCTTTTATTTTATTGCGTTTTTTAAATATATCAACCAACTTCAAAGGTAATAGCTTCCAGAAGAATTCCATGATAAGAAACAAAACATCTTTCAGCAAGCCTTAGCTCTGCATTTTTATAGCTGTTAAATCATGAGAGAGGAAAAAATGCTACTTTAACGAAATTAAAGTATCATAGAGTCGGAGAATGTTTTACTCTACAAGCAGAAAATCACATTAACAAAGAGACCTTTCTAAAGCATTAACCTGGCGAGCAGAGAGCAGCCACTGAGGACTGCTTATGCTTCCTGTCATCACTTCATTCTCTGCCAGGGTAGGCTACACTTTTTATTGCAGCTTCCAGCTTCAGTTCATACCCCAGATTATTAGACCTGGCTGCAGTCCGCCCCACCACCACAACCTACTGAAACTGTTCTCAACAATGCACCAATGACTTGCTAGTCAATGTTGAATGTGCACTGTCAGCCCCCTCCTGCTTGATCTTTACACTCCATTTGTCATTGTCACCTACACCCTGCAACTCGCAGACCACACCTCTTCCTGCCCCCTTCCGTGGTGGGTATGTCCCATCCCTTGGTCCTTTGCATGCCTCTCTGTTCACCCCATGCTCTTCCTGGCCAGCTCCCTGATGACTCATAGACTTCTTTCCAGGGCAACTGTCCCTCACATTTCAAAGCTGAGTTTCTGTCCATGCAAGCCTCTTGTGCACTGTGAAGTCCACAAGGCTAACAGTGAACTCAATTTTTTCCCAGATGTACAGCTTCCCACCTGGGGTCACACTGTTTAAATGGCATCATCATCCTCCACTCAGAAATACAGGGAAGTTACCATATTTTTTTCATTTTTTCATTTTATTTTTTACAATCTTTACATAGTTAACTAGGGCACAAAGGGTCAAGGGCTACAGGAAAGTGGGTAAGACCATCATTTCCACATTTTTTCCCTATTTTTGGGGTAAAGGGGGAGGTAAAGGGAGAAGCCCCACCCAGCCTCCCACCCATCCCAGGTCCCTGATGTGGGGCATGCTCCGAGGGTCTTGCTCAAGTGGTTTTGATGGTTCAACAGTTATGAATTGCTGCCAATATCGCCATTCCAAGCATGATGTGGTCACTGCAGAATCCACTGATTGACATAGTTCACCTTAGAGTCTCCGTTTGCCCAGTTTTTCACTGCCAACATATGGCTGGGGTAGTTGATTGATTTGTTCTGTCCTCTTTCTTTTCATGAGGTTACCGTATTTAATTCCAGTCTTGTTCCCACTTCAAACCCAAGAAATGGCCAGCTTCTGCCACTTGCACCCCCCAAGCACACCCTCCAGGTATGATTTGGGCTGGTCTCAAATGGCAGTACTAGAATGCCCCCCCCAAAATGGCATCAATATGAATTATTCCAAATCTATACATTATTGACAAAAATATCTCACTGTGAATAGTATTGCAATGAAATTACAAATATATCCCTTTTTTCTTCTTTAAATTTTATTTTTGATGATGTTTACATAGTTGATGATGGAAAGGATCGAGGACTAGGGGAAAGTGGATAAGACCATTGTTTCCAAATTTTCTTTTTCTCCTTCCTGTATCTAAGGGAAGGAACAGAAAAGGGGAGAAACCACATCCAGCCTCCCAACCGCCTCAGTACCCAGGGATGGGGAATGGCCACCTGATGTTATCCCAGGGTCCCTGATGTGGAGCATGCTCCAAGTGTTCTGCTCAAGTGATGTCGAGAATTCTGAAATGTTGTCTATCTCACCAATCCAAGGATAAGGAAACCCTTTCGAGGTTCAGTGGCTGACATAGTCCACCTTACAGTCTCCACTTGCCCAGACATTTTCTGTCAATGCTTGGCTAGAGCAGTTGAGCAGTTCGTTCTGTCCTCCTTACTCTGCTGTGGTACCAGATGTCTTCTGCAGGCTCCAATGGACTGCCATATCCTCCATGCGCATCTGGGTATTACATCTACTACTCTGGCAAAGCCACTGAAGATGCCCAGTTCTGATACACGCACTCTGCTCAGCCTGCTCCCATCCCTGGTTCACGCAAATTGGCAGGTGTGACAGCCTCGCCTGGCAATACCCACACTCCAGCCTGGCTCCTGCACATGCAAATGAGCTTAGGTTGGCCTGCCCCTGCCTGCTCCACCCCCCTCCAGAGCCATCCCACACTTGCCGACAAGTAGAACTACCTTGTCCAGCCTGTCAAACACCTAGTTCTGAATCACATGCTCACCAGTAAGAACTACAACCCACCAGGGGAGTTCCTAAGCTTCTCCACCAGGCCCACTCTCAGATTCAGATCTCTCAGACCCTGCAGCCGTGTGGGAGACCTAGAAGAAGCTCCTGGCTCCTGGCTTCAGATCAGCTAAGCTCCAACCCTTGTGGTCACTTAGGGAGTGGACTAGCAGATGGAGGATCTTTCTGTATCTCCTCTCTGTATATTTGCCTTTCCAATAAAAAAAAAAAAATATATATATATATATATATATAAAACAAATCTTTTAAGAAAAATGTGTATAGTTTCCTATTCTGGTCTATACCATCATGTAATGAAGCTACTTTCTTAAAACACATTCATGTATGCTTCTTCAGTGGTTTTAAGACAAATTCTTAGAACTGCTAAGTCGAAAATCATGCAATCTGTCACCATCCCGTTAGAAGTCTTTATTGATATTGCCAGTTTACCTTCCAAAAATTTACTCCTTTCAATTTGTGCATTATTCAGAAATCTCTTTATTTCATGCCTGCTTTGCGGTAGGCACAGTGTATAACAGCCAGTATTAACAAAACAGACCTGGACCCTGCCCTCATGGGGCTTACGGTCTAAGGAAGACAGAGACACTCGCACCATCACAAATATTGCATTATAAACTGAGGTAAGCTAAGAAGTTCAGGGTTTCCCAAAGATCATAGAACTTTCAAAAGAACCTTTTACCTTAAAGGGTCTGGAAAGGCTTCCTTGAGAAAAAATGACTCTGGACTGGGGGTAGGGCCTTCCGAATTCAATTATGTGCAATCAGATTGTAAAGAACCCGGGAGAAAAACCTCTACACCAAGGGAGTAACATGAACAAAGCCCTGAGGGGATGAATACAGCCACGTGGAAACAGAAGCAGCTGCCTGTGGCTGCAGCACAGAGGCAGTGGAGAGAATGAGGTAGGGGCTAGACCACATGTGTCCTGCGGCGGCAGCAGCAGCAGCGTCCACTGCCTGCAACCCCTCTCACCGGCATAGCCATGTGCTAGCACAGTCACATGGCAGATCAACACATGGATAATAACACCATTATTAGCTCTAAGTCAGGAATGCACTTTCAGTATGTTCAGAACTTTTCCAAGCATACAATTGTCATGATATACATCTTTCATTAGATACGCAGCTACACACAGTGATTTTGTATTTGCTGTCTAAAAGATCTGCAAGCCAAGCTAGCCAAACACATGGAAGACCCCTGGACGTTGAGTAATAAAGTGCAAAGTCCATCAAAAGTTGCCTTAAGGTGTGCCAGAGAATCTTCATATTCCCATTTTATTTAACAAAATAAGCAAAGCTGCTACTTAAAATCCTACACTGGAGAAATGTGATTTTTCGGTAAAGTAACAGGCAGACTTTCTTTATGCCAACTTGGGTTTTCTTACAGATAATCTTCCACATGAATAATTAAAATCAATGGTTTAGTAAAAACTCAGAAGTTTAAAGACACCAGGTATTTGAAGTGGGGCTATTTTTATCAACTAGGTAGGAAGTTACCATCGCAAACGGATGCTTATCAGAGCGTTAGAAAAAGCTACAGAAAATGTGTACTATCAGTTTATGTGCCTAAGAGGGTAGGACTCTCAGTAACTGGTGAGAACTCACCAGGGACCCGGGAGCAGCCCTCAAGCCCCCCGAGAGGACAGCACCACCGGCCAGTGTGACTGGGGGTGTGACTGGCTGGTGGTGCCAGTCCCAAGTTTCCTGCTGTGCTTAAAAGATAAGATTCCTACAATATCTTACATAAAACCCAACACAAACATCCCATGTTCTCTGTGATTTACTTCCTGAAGTTTCCTGCAACGTTGCAGTTTTCCAGTGTTTCCTGGCGATGACCCACTCTGAAAGAGGAGCCTTCTCCAGCAATGCACGGCAGAGCACACAGGTGGACAGTCACACTCTCCAAGGGGTACCTGCGATGCCAGTGTAACGTGCCAGTCCATCTTTTTTCCTAATGACTACATTTTTTTACAAACCAATGATGTGTGTAATTCATTCTCACAACACAGCCCTTCATGCTTCTCATCTGCAAAACAAAATGTAATAAATTATTAAAAAGAGGAAGAGAAAGAACCTGAAGTACCTCCTGGCTTACAGAATGAAAAAAAAAAACCCATAAGACATGTAGAATCAAATATTAAAAGTTACATATTTTCTCAATAATTTTGTGATTCTACCTTTTCAAAAAAGATGGATTTTTTTTGAAAGGTAGAGTTTCAGAAAGAGAGAAAGAGAGATCCTTCATTCACTGGTTCACTTCGAATGGCTCACTCCAGGGCTGGGCAGGCTAAGCCAAGAACAAGGAAGCCCATAGGATCTCCTACACAGGTGGCAGGAACCCGAGTACCAGGCCACCTTCTGCTGCACCAACAGGAAACTGACCAGGAAACGGAGCAGCCAAGGCTCAAACTGGTGCTGCTACAGGCTGCCGGCATGACAGGTGGCAGCTCAACCCAACATGTCATGATGCCAAACTCTGAGATGCTATACGTGCAAGCAGTGGAGAATCAATGCAGAACACAGAACATTTAGACAATACGAAAACCAAGACAAAAGTCCTTATGACCTTTCCATTCAAATAGAATTGCCAATACTTTGGGGTTATTTCTTTCTGATTTTCACATTATATCTAAGATGCTACGTTTTAGACATGAAGATACTGCATACTTTATCTTGAATAAACTTAGGATATTATATTTGCATTTTTATCTTTATCTCCTTTAACATGACAGTGTTAAGTGTCTGGGAATTGAAAATCCCATGGAGCACACATTTGACCTAATCAGACACCTCAGTAGTTCACTCCACAGCGCTGTTTCCAATCCCAGCCTCCTGCTGATGTGGGCCCTTGCAAGCAGAGGCGATCCTCCAGTGGCTGGGATCCTCCCACCCATGCAGGAGAGCGGGTGGAGCTCCAGATTCCCAGCCTCAGGTGCAGCCAAAGCCACTACAGTATCTAGGGAGCAAACCGGAGGAGGAGATCTCTTCCTCTGTCTCTCCCATCACTTTGCCTTTCAAATAAGTAAAATACATCTTTAAAAAGGCACAGATCCAATACCGTGAAATAAAATGCAACATTTGTAATTTTTAAAATAAAGATAACTTTTCTCCCTTTTTACACTTACTCAGTATGGGAAAATTTCATTTCTTCCCTTTGTCTTGCCGAATAATTCAGGTTCCCTCCTAAAATAAAAATAAACACAGACTGTTTTCAACAAACTACTGCAAGTAAATGTCAACGACACATACACCTATACAAACATGTGCATAGACACAGCTTCTTAAAGAAACAGAAAAGCTTTTGGAAATAATTTATCTATCAGAATTTTCCCAAGAGAAATAAATGGAGATTTCCTGAGATGCAAATAATCACCTCTTAATTCCAGTTTTTTACTTCTCTTTTTAATTTGGATTTACTTAGGTATCACTGCAATTTTGTTAACTGGAACATCATATTAATATTCAGTAATAGTGACAATACAGACAAAATAAAGTCATCAAAAGTTATTTAAACAGCATGTGTATTGCATTTTGCTAATATGTAATAGACTCTGGCAGTAAGCAGTAGCAAAATTAACAAAGTCTACAGCAAAATTTCATAAAAAACAAAAAGGCACTTAAGTATATATTAGTATGTATCAGCAAAAAAAGAGAGAAAAAGCTGCAATTTCTAATTCTAAACCAAACACTTTCACACTTTTTAAAAATCACAGCTACAAATTTGATGGTTTGTTTTTTCAAAAAAAAAGGAAGACAATAACATAGGAAGCCAAAGCAGGATTTTTTAAATACTGTGATTCCTTATGGTAATACTTAAAATGATATCTCAAAGCTTATTTTTCAAAACAAACTGATCTCCTGGAGGAAGATAAAAGAATGACAGCAATCTTAAGAAATGTGAAGGACAAGAATAGAAAACTCAATATCATAGAAGCAAATGTTTTTCTACCACTATGGGCAGGGTCTTCATCACATACACCAAAACACAATCTAGAGACCCCGCAGGACGATCCGACAGAGTTCAAGAAGAAAATATCAGCATTTCAACTCACTTCGGGCACGATTCACCAAATAGAGTGAGACCACAGATAAGAGTGACACTGGGAACAAGAAAACACAGGGCTGTTAAAAATACATATTCTTCATGGTTCCTATGTAAACCTAACCACAAAGAAAATCTTAGATATAATCAAACCCTTAACTGGCATCTAAAACTAAAACACACTATATACTGTTTTCACTAAAAGCACTAAAAATAAGTTATATAGCATTCACTCAGACCTCAAGCAGCCAGACCACTGAGAAAGTGGGCATTTGGTGCAGCAGCTGGCAGCCACTTTCGAGACCCACACCCCCTACACCTGTGCCTGTGTTCAAATCCCAGTCGCTTCTTTCCAGCTTTCTGCGAATCAGCACCTTGGGAGGCAGCCAATGGTGGCTAAGGTGGTTGGGTCCTGGCCACTTCCATAAGAGACACAGACCAAGTTCTGGATTCCCACTTAGGCTGACCTAACCTCAACTGTTGCAGGCATCTGGGGAGTGAATCACAGGATGGAAATGCTCTGTCTCTCTGATTTTTGAATAAAATGAAAAGAAATAAAAGTTCTCTAACAGACATGGGAAAGCAGAGACTACTGGAGGAGAGGCAGTCAATTCCCCACTGCCAATGTCTCCCCTTTGTAACAGCTGGTCCCCCCAGCACTTCCCAACCACTCCCCTTGCAAGGGCTGGTCCCCCCAGCACTTCCCAACCACTCCCCTTGCAAGGGCTGGTCCCCCAGCATTTCCCAACCACTCCCCTGGACTGTGATCTGAAGGAAAGTCAAAGAGAAGTTGTCTTAGGGGGCTTCAAGCCTGAAAAAAGTTTATGTTACAATTGACCAGTTAAACAAACATGGTCATTAGACTCCCAGAAGCCCACAGCCAGTAAAGACCTTTTGGTCAGGTGAGGTACACTGCTTAATTTCCTGTAAAATATGATAACAGCAGCACTTCTTAAAGCAGCACTGCTTGCTTTGAAACTCAAATACATGTTGAATTATGGGTAGAAGTTAAGTCACATGGTATGGCATGAACAATAAACAAAAAGTGCTTCATGACTGAAAATTCTGAATTTTTATATGACCCATTTTTAGAAATGAAGTGACTTTTAAACAATATGTGATTGCTTCTAAAATTGAGATTATAAAACATCAACTAAAGTATAAAAGACATCATGACACATTATAGCAGACTACTTCCTTTATACAACACAACTTATATGTACAGTACAGATTATTTATGGAAAAATGATGACTGATTTTTGTAGTTTTTCAAAAACTTCCTAAAGCTTTCTCATTTTAATCAATAAAGTGCTACAGGTAAAAATTCAATAACAGACTAAAAATAAAAGGAATTTAAAACTGATGACTGGGTTATGGGGAGTCGCCCCAACTAGGCTGCAGCTCCCACTGGTTTGCATGAGGACCGAGTATGAAGTGGGTAGGATCAAGCTGGACTACAACACCCATTGGTTCACAAGGAAGACAGGGCTGGAAACAGAACGGACCCAGTAATCACAATGACCAGCATGTGCACAAGCTGATTGGTGTGACGGACAGTGTTGGACTCTGTACTAGCAAACTCACGCAAGAATCAGGTCTGGGATCATCTCAGATGAAGTTTCTTTGGAGGTTCCTCCAACTGAACTGCTGATCTTAGAACCCCAACCATCAAGAGACTGTCAGCTAGTGGACTCTAAATAGGTTTCACTGCGATTGGAATGGCGAGATGGCAGCAATCCAGAACTGTTGAACTATTAAAACTGTTTGAGCAGGAGCCTCGGAGCGTGCCTCCCGTTGGGGATCTGGGATGGGTGGGAGGTTGGGGAGGGTTCCCTTTGTTACTCCTCTAACCCCAGAGACAGGGAAAAATGATAATATTAGTGTGGAAATAATGGTATCACCCACTTTCACCCTGTAGCCTGTGACCCTTTGTATGCTAATCAATTAAGTAAGATTATTAAAAAGATTATAAAAAAAAAACAACTGATGACTACATCATGAGCACTCACACCCAACTGCACCAAAGGCCACACATTCACACTGAGAATACATTCAAGAACCTTTAAATAGAAACACTTTAAACATTTCTCAAAAATCATTTTTTTTTCCAAAGGCAGAGAGCAACAGCGAGATGGGGAGGCACACAGTGACAGAGCAAAAATATTTTCCATCCCCTGATTCACGCCCCAAGTGGCCACGACAGCCTGGGCTGGTCCAGGCAGAAGCCAGGGGCAGAAACGCCACCTGATCTCCCCACATGCACAGCAAGGCCCCAAGTGCCATCTTCCACTGCGTGCCCAGGCCCTTTGCAGGAAGCTGGATCAGAAACAAAGGACTCAAATCCTGGCTCTAATATGAAATGCTGGCTTCACAAGCAGCTACTTAACACACTACACAACCCCAAATCATAAACATGAACAGACTAGGAAGAGATTCCATCGATGCCATTACGGATAGGAATCTCCTGGAAAATGCTTGTGAATCTTCAGGGAGTGAGAAATTCCACAACTATGGCTTAGAAATTTGGTTTCAGAAGAGGGCAGGGAGAGAATAGAATTAACAAAGTCCAAGTGTAAAAATGGGAACATTCTGCTACATATTCAAAGAAATGAAATGCTACCACAGGGCTTACTCACAAGAAACACAGGCTATGAAGAAAACTTCCAAAAACAAGTATCCCCGGGTGTCCAGGATCATGCCAGCAACAATGGAGATGACCGCCAGCCCGAGATTCTGAATGGACTGCATGCTGCCATTTGAGAAGCACATAAGCACATTTCATTCATACAGAGGGTAATACTTCAGGATAAACATTAGCAGCTGTAAGCAACACGGTATTAGCGCTAAGGGAGGCTTTCGACCAGATGTGACTTGATTAACCTTTGCTTTTTTCAGTCCACGACTATTTCTACTATGAAACGTTCAGGTCTAAAGTGAGAGAGCAGCCTCACAAAGGAGCAAGTGGAGGGCTTCACGAACAGCCACCACAGCGAGGTCTCTCTCACTTTTCTGGGGCTCAGAGGGCACTCATCACAGAGCAGTCTGCAGATGGCAGGGCAGGGGGCGTCACCCATCGCCTCGAGGGCCGAGCTTCCCCCTGCCCCCTTGCTGCAGGCGTGGAGCTCTTTGGTGGCCACAATGACATCGCAGAGACTAGCTGACTTTTTCCAGCATCTCCAGGGTCACAGCTGTCCCACAGCCCGAAGACAACTGGACTGAGGGGCCTTAGATGACCATGAAATTGTCATGGCAGGAGGCCCAGGTGAGGCCTACTTACAGACTTCAGGGGTACAGAACTGATTGTTTTTTTTTTTTTAAGCTTATTTTGGCACAAACTGTTTTGAAATTTGTGCATATAAAAGTTCTTTGAAAACGTCATGGAAAAAGACTGCCAAAACTCATCTTTTAATTCTACTCTTCCCACGAACTTTCTGAAGGACCACCAAACATGACGTAGAGCGAGCATACTTACAAGCCATAGGCAGTTCCCAGCTGATGTTCAGGAACTACAAATGCCACCATTGGCCACAATGCACAGGCCAGCAGTGAATAGGACAGTCCCAGTAGACACTACACAAAGCAACACAGAGATGGGTAAAAGTCTTACGCTAATAAAAAGGGTGTACTAAAAAACACACAATTCCATGATGCTACTGGTGAAGCTATAAATGAGTGCAAAGCTACTGGAGAAGTTCTGTCATCTTTATCAAGATTATAATCATGCAAAGCTTCAACTGCAGGATTCTTGGTTCTCGGAATCTGGACTGAGCCCGCAGGAAGACTTCTAGGGCAAGTCTCAGCAAGTGCACAAACCAACGTTCAAGAAACTTCTTTACTGGCAGAAAGGATTGTAGCACTTAAACCTGTGGTCTTAAGAATGACATTTTTAAGAACAAAAGCAGAATGAACTCACTGTCACTTTTTAACCTACTACAAGTCAAAGACAAAAGAACGGGCACCAGGGCAACAGGTCATTTACTGGCACGGATGAAGGAAGGTCAGAAAAGTGAAACACACAGGTAATCCGGCTTCGGAAAGATTATTCTGTCTCAAATTCTACTTTCACTGTGAGCTCTCAGGCCTAAATGAGCCCAGTCACATAAAAAATACCCTATGAAGTAATCATTTATAATCACCCTTTTTTTTTTTTTTTTCTTGTGTTTCTCTTAATTTTTTTTTTTTATTTTTTTTTTTTTATTGTTGCTTACACTGTATTGTGTAGTACAGTTTTATAGGCGCTGGGGTATAATCACCCTTTTAAAAATTATTTTGAGGACACTGAAAGTGAGCAACTGTCCCCCACAGTCCCCGTCACAGCCATCTGAGCACTTGACAGAGCCTCTCAAGGGCACTGACCCCAGCCCGGGGCTTACAAACGTTACCATGGCAATCCACGGGTTCCACATGGTAAAGGCCAGCATCATGTGGGACACAAGGGTAGCCGCCACCGCACACAGGACCCAGATGATGTTCTTCCCCGTCTTGTCCACCAAGAGCCCAAACACTGGAGACATAGGCGCTGATATGACATACACAATGCTGCCCAAAAACACACAAGATGTTTAATGAAATGCTTCACAGCTAAAAGTAAACATCAAAGAAGTCCCTAACAATGCTAGGCAAAGCAAATCCTAACTTATTTAACATGCTTCTAAAATGGCCGTCAGAAAATAGAAATACAAAGAACAGCCCAGCATTCCTTTGCTTTTCCATTCATCAAAGATGGCCACTTAGGATTCAAGTCCCAAAAAAGCCCTGGTTTCACACCGTGGAACAGGGTTTTGTTGGGAATTTTTGTTGTTTGTTTTCTCGCCTATTACAACACCTGGTTATAATTAAAGACCCAAACTTCACATGAGATAAGCACTTACAGAATTAATCAAATACCTGTTAATTGCACTTGCTGCCTGGGAAGAAAATCCAAATTTCTCCATGAAGAAAACTCTAAAATCAAAAAGAGAAATGAGCACATTGGGGAGATTTCTGCTTTCAAAAACCAAAGGCAAAATAAATGTAAGTATAACTTAACAAACCTTCCGTTCTTTATGCTTTCCCTCCTTCTTTAATATATTTATTAAAGAGTTACTATTTTGAAAGAGCAACACAGAAAAGAGACAGAGGGGGACACACATATACAGAGAGAGAGCAGGAAGGAGAGGGCCAGCGGGAGACAGACCTTCTATCCATTACTTCAGTCCCCAGATCCTGTAATAGGGCTGGGTTAGGCCAAGACCAGGAGCCCAGGATCCCGTCCATGTCTCCAGCTGGACAGCAGGAACCCAAGTGCACAAGCCATCTTCTGCTGCCTCTGGGACCGTCGGCAGCAGACTGGATCAAAAGCACTAAGTAGCCACCCCAGGAAGGGGCTGCGGGCATCCCAGACAGGGGCTTAACGTGCTATGCCACAGCACCCATCCTACTGCCTTATTTAATATTTGTCTTCAAGCAATCTTCTAAGGCTTATTTATATAAACATTTCAATAATAAGACATAAGAGTTAATTTTTCCCTGGTATAAACACAGCAAGAAGCACACATGAATTTTCAGAAAACTAAACACTGTTGCAGGGCATTGAGACTAATTCCAAAGCAACACTAACAGGTTCTCTGCTAAATAATAAGTGAAGGTTCCTGTTTAAAACAACAACCCGGGGCCTATCACAGCAGCCTAGCAACTAAAGTCCTCGCCTTGAATCTGCCAGGATCCCATATGGGGCTGGTTCTAATATAAGCCCTGCTTCCCATCCAGCTCCCTGCTTGTGACCTGGGAAGGCAGTTGAGGACAGCCCAAAGCCTTGGGAACCTGCTTCTGCATGGGAGACCCGGAAGAGGCTCCAGGCTCCTGGCTTTGAATTGGCTCAGGTCCAGCCATTGCAGTCACTTGGGGAATGAATCAGCAGATGGAAGATCTTCCTGTCTCTCCTCTTTGTATATCTGACTTAGGAATTAAAAAAATATAAATCTTAAAAAAAAAAGGCCTGAATTTATAGCTTGTAAGGGTTCCTTGGCACAAGCACACTCACACATGGTTCTACAAGAAACAGAAAACAAGAGCTTGCTCCGGATGCCATATTTAAGTCTGGTGAGTGGAAACACATGTGGTCACCATGCAGCACTGGGTCTCCACTCCCAGGAAGAAATCACTTCACCAAGGAACAAGGGGGGAAATAAACGACAGGGACAGAGGCAGCTGTCGGGCCTACTAAGGTACCTACCTCCCACACCAGAGCCCTCAGTCCTCATCCCAGCCCAGAGCCTGAGCCCGATCCAGAGACGAGCAGGAGCGCTCAAGCAGTCGGACCAGTACCACCCATGAGGGAGACCTGTACTGCCAAGAAGAGCTGCTGTAACCCAGGAGAATAGCAATTCCTATACAAACATGGACCAGCACCAGAGAAGTAAACTATAGTACTACATTTATGAATTGGGCTGTCACTATAATGTAGCCAAAAAATAAAAATGGAATGCTAAACAATACTCACTTCCCCAGCCCAATGAAAGGGAAGACCACGACGTAGTAGCACACACAGATGACGAAGATGAGCCACAGGGGTAAGGAGAAGTCCTTCACGTCTGTCAGTTTGATCACCTCCCCTGGAGGACAGAGCCATCATCAGCACAGCTGTGCACACCCCAGGAGCTTCCCCAGGCCAGCATGACTTCTTAACAAGTGATTAACCTTTGCAATCCAGTTCAAAAGACACTTTTCTGGCACAATAAACAAGCATCATGTCTGGGATAATTTACCAAGATACACACACACACACAGACACACACACACACACACACACACACACACACACATAAAAGCAGAAGCTAAGTCTGTTATCCACCTTCTGGCTTTCTCCCAGAAATCCCCATAATTCTGTAATTATACAAAGTACAATGGAGAAGGTAACTTTAGCCAAAATGTTTAAAGGGAAAAGAAAGTACTCAACAATCCACAAAAGCAGAAATAGAGAACAGACTTGGAAACAGAAGATAAAAGCATGCATTAGGCTGTCAGGCTTCCAACACTGCCTTAGGAACTAATATTAGAAATTATAAAAAAGGTCAAAACTCCCCCAGCGTCCCCCACTACTCCCACCTGCACTCACCCGTTTTTCCTTGTTCTTTGTGAAGGATTCTTTCTGCTCTCTGATCCAGGTAGGCGAGAACCAAGGCACAGATTAAGGAAAGAATACACGTTAAGCCCCCTAAGAAAAAAGAGAGGAAATTTTTAAAAACAGAAGACACCAAAAGGCAGCACATCATATACGCAGAAGAAAATGAGTCAATTGGCAGGAAAGATAAAGTCACGAATAAGAAAACTCAAGACGGAAAATCGTCAGTTCTTCACAAACAGCAGATGCCTTTACTGGGCATTAATTCTCAGGAGAAAGACGCAGATGAGAGGAAAAAGACTAGAATAAAACCAGTAAACCAGTCCTCATTTAACTCACTCTAAGCACCAACTGCTGATGGATGCCAAGCGGGAAAATGACTAAACCAGTCTGACTCTGTAATCACGATTGCCCCAATGCCTTCCTAAGTCTATAACCCACGTCCCTACCCTTGGGCAGCCCGAAGGATGGGCACACTTGCAAAGCACCTCTCCCTTGGCTTCTTTCCTGTAAGTTCAGCACTCCTCATTAATGCCCATCATTAAAACCAGTAAGACAAAACAGTGATAATAAAATTTCTACTTCTTGAAACTCAAGAACTATTATCTGAAGAGCTTAGTGTTAATGAATGCAGCTGGGGGTGGGCATTGCCACAGCATTTAAACCACTGCTTGAGATGCCTATGTTCCACATCAGATAATCAAGGTTCAAGTCCCAGCTCCGCTTCCAAGTAGAGATTCCTGCACCCTGACATACTGTGAGCTGTATCCCAACCACTGATAGGAGACCAGATGGAATCCCAGCTCCCAAGGGCTGCTGGCCTGCTGCTGTGGGCATGAGAGGAGTGACCAAGCTGAGAGATCAGTCTGTCTCCCAGAACCTTGAATTGGCTGACAGTGTATGATCTAATTGGGGAGGAAAAAGTGTTGAAATCAAAGTCACTAGACCAGGCTCTAGTGCTGATTTTAACTAGCTGAATAATCTTGGAGCAGAGCTAAACCTCAATTTCCCCATCTGTAAAATAGGAGGCTTTGATCTGGTGACAGCACAGGCCTTCTCAGGCTCTAAAATCTCTACTAAAGGAAAGCTAGCCAGATATGGACGCCATGGAGAGCAGGAAGGGCTCACTGTTGCTACGGTTTTAGTTGAGAGTCAGAGAGATGGAAATAAAGAGATAGGGGCTAGCGCCATGGCACAGTAACTTAAGCCTCTGCCTGTGGTGCTAGCATCCCTTATGGTTGCCAGTTCGAGTCACTACTGCCCAACCTCCAATCCAGCTCCCTGCTAATATAACTGGTAAGGCAGTAAAAGACGGCCCAAGCTCTAGGGCCCCTGCACCCACGTGGGAGACCCAGAACTATCTCCTGGCTCCTGACTTCAGACAGCAAAGCTCTGGCCATTGCAGCCATTTGGTGAGTGAAGATCTCAAGTGTGTGTGTGTGTGTGTGTGTGTGTGTGTGTGTGTGTGTGTGTGTGTGTGTGTGTGTGTGTGTGTGAGAGAGGGGGGTTATATAAACCTGCCTTTCCAGCAAAAGTAAAGAAATTTAAAAAAAAAAAAAAAAGCACATTTTAAAAATATAAAGAAAAAGATGGAGCTCCCATTCCAGTCTTCCTTGTGGGTGGCAGGGACTTAAGTACTTGAACCATCAGCTGCCGCCTCCCGGTCCACACCGGGAGGGAGAGCCATGACTTGAATTCAGGCACTTTGACAAAGGATGGGGAATCCTAATAGGCATCTCAACTGCCAGGCCAAATGACTCCAGAAAAAGGTTCAAGTAAGACAGAGGATCGGAGAGCAAGGATTTGGAAGACTTTCCCGCTGTTTTCTTACAGGACAAGGTGTGCCAGTGTGGGGCACAGACCTTTGATGGCACCACAGCACAGGTGTCCCTGGAGCCCTGCAGGTGGCCGTATAAACACTTGTGTGCAGCTGGACCATCACTGGGCAGAGGCAAGCAAATGGGGTCAGCACAGAGATGTGCCCGTCTCAGCAGCCACCGAGCCTTCCCCAGTGGGACTTACAAACAGCAGTGAAACTCCAGCAACGCCTCCGAGGAGAAACCTAAGAGCCAAATGTTCACTTTCTTTTCCAAGACAACAAAACTGGAGCCAGTGCTAAAACTCAAGCTTCCAACTCCCAACTTCAGGATTTTCAATCATTATAAAATCTAGGCTCCAGGGAAGACAAAATTCAGCACATTCTCCCTTTCATGTGAAAGCTAAAATTTAAAAAGATCTATTGCTGAAAATCTAGTTTTATGAAACTTTGTTTTATACCTTTGTCAAATCAATGGATAAGAATGTTACACTAGAATAGCCTGAGCGGCCTGAGGTTACTTTAAGATGTTCTGCATGGTGAAATGGTCATTTTGCCATTCAATTATTGCTTGTGGTTGTTAATCTACATTTCCACTAAGTTAAACTCTTTTTGCTTTTTTATTCGATAAGCTTCTTATTCAGTGAAATATTAAGCCTTTTTACTATAATGTAAACTTATGATTTGTCTCAAAAACTACAAAAAGAAGGGAAAAGAAAGGAAACTGGAAACGGAGAGAGAGGAAGGAAGGAAAGACGATCATTGTATTCTGAGAAATAACACTGAATCTGCTAAAGCCGATTAAAGACTACAATTTTTTAAATATATAAAAAAAAGCAAAAATAAATAAAGAAAACACACCTCCCTGAGCAGACCAGCTGAATGCGGTCAAAGCGGAAGGACTCTTCCTTCTGCTAGACTATAAACAGCCGCATACCTGGATTATCAGACAACTCCGACTAAGTTGTTCAAAGAAATAAATACTTAAAAAAATAATAAAAGAAAGTAGAAAACCTTCCTCTCTGTCTCTCCTCCTCGCTATATATCTGACTTTCCAGTAAAAATAAAAAATAAATCTTTAAAAAAACAATACCAAGTACAGTGCAGAGCTACAAACGACGACCGAAGCGCTCAGCAAGCAGGTGCGGCACGGCAGGCGGCACTCACCGACCAATAGCGTCACCCCCAGGGTCGTGTGACCAGCAGAGCCCAACAAAGCTTCCATCTTAGAATACAGCCAGCCCATGAGGTTCATGTTCACTGTACTTCCCTAAAGAGAAGTGAAGAAAAATTAACAGAATTTTCAAACATTTATACCTCTACCTTGTTCAGAAAAAAGGACTGCAGGGCCTTTGGGAAGCAGGCATAACTGGACTCCAGAACAAGCAACACATAATTTTTTTAAAAGGAAGAAAAAAACTGACACTAAGATAAAGTCACTAAAAAATATCTACTTATTGGAAAATGCTAGTATCCAAAAGAGCACAGGACATTCAGAACTTTCTAGCAATCAAAGCACAAAGGAAACATTAATTAGAAAATTCACAGAGCACTCAAGATAGAAATGTAAAATATATACAGTAACTTGATGCCCGGGGCAGAAACTTAGCGGCTAAAGTCCTGGTCTTGCATACACCGGGATCCCATTTGGGCACTGGTTCTAATCCCAGCACCCAACTTCCCATCCAGCTCCCTGCCTGTGGCCTGGGAAAGCAGTCGAGGATGGTTTGAAGCCTTGGGACCCTGCACCCACATGAGAGACCCGGAGGAGGCTCCTGGCCCCTGGCTTTGGATCAGCACAGCTCCGGCCGTTGCGGTCACTTAGGAAGTGAATGAATGGATGGAAGATCTTCCTCTTTATCTCTCCTCCTCTGTATATCTGACTTTCCAATAAAAATAAAATAAATCTTTAAATTTATATATATATATAAATATATATATACATACACATATATGTAGTAACTCAGAAAAAAGGCTTTTTTTTCTGGTACTAAAATATGAAATAAAAAATCCTTCCTTTGAACATCTATAGACAGTGAGAGTAACTGCAGACCACATCTCATTCATTAACTCATTCACTCAGCCATTAGCCCTCACTACATTTTAACCACTGTAAAGGTATTAATAACAAAGAACAAAACTTTGTTTTGCTTTCTAAAAGCACCCAACTTTCATACAGCTTATATTTCAGTGAGTTTAAACACATATGTATATAGAATGACATGTTTTCAAAGGTAAGGAAAACAATAAACCAGGGAAGGACAACATAAAACTCGGAGACATCTCTGTACACCGGACTTGAAAACAGCTGTGGCAGAGGAAGAACATTCCAGGCAGAACAATCCACACACAGACCAGAAGAGGCAGGCTGTCTGACACAGCGCAGGCATGGGTAAGGAGCAGAGGGTCGGGCAGTGCAAGGGAAAGCTCGGGCCGAGGTGAGGTTCCCAGAGCAGCAATGGCGGGGAAAGACATTATGGTGGGGAAGATAACAATAAGAACTTTCGGCCTGGATGCTACGTGACATGGCAAGCCAGTGGGACTGTGAGGAGACAGAGGACTCGGTCCACTTTGGCTTTGACACACACTGTGGCTGCTAGACAAGTGTACTCCAAAAAATTCGTGTACAGTGGAATTTAGAGGGGAGTTTATCTTATTGCAGAAAACATTTTGAAATCTATGTGAGTGAAAGGTTTTCAAAAAGCTCTTGTAAAGTGGTGCACTATGATGGGCCTGGGGTGGTAGCCTAGCGGCTGAAGTCCTCGCCTTGCATGTGCCGGGATCCCATATGGGCATCAGTTTGTGCCCTTGTAGCCCTGCTTCCCATCCAGCTTCCTACTTATGGCCTGAGAAATCAGACAAGGACGACCCAAATCCTGCACCCGCATGGGAGACCTGAAAGAAGCTCTAAGCTCCTGACTGTGGATCGGCGTAGTTCTGGCCATTGTGGCTGCTTGAGGAGTGAATCATCGGACAGAAGATCTTCTGTCTGTCTCTCCTCTTCTCTATTTATCTAACTTTCCAATAAAAATAAATAAATCATTTTTTTAAATGTGTACTATGAGCAACTTTGAATGAATCTCAAACAATTTTTGCACCAAAATAAGCTTATTTTTAAATTCCACCTTTTGTGAAGTTTTGAAATATTTTTGTATTCAAACCAGACTCCACGCGGGAACCAGGCTTCCTGAGGGCCTAGCCAGAGACGTGCCTGGCCCTGGACACGATGGCCGGGTGAGACGTGGCCAGAACACAGATGTCACCTGGGGGCGGATCTGAAAGGCTGTGCTACCCCAAGTACATGAGGGGAGAGAAGGGGCTCAGGCAACGACAGAGCTGCCCTTACCAAATGACGCACGGGGCAGAATGCCAAACACTGAATCCGCAGCACATGAGGGGTGTGATCCGCCCACTGGACACCCGAGTGGAAATGCCAAGCAGGCAGCCCACCTGTATGGGAGTGCAGCAAAAAGGGCTGCGCAGTGCCATGAATTCAGAAGTGAGGAAATGGTATTTAAAATTGCAAAACCAGACAAGATGACCAAGGCTATGAGCCTTCCCAAACGGACGACGGCCAGCGACTGAGCTCAGGGCCTGCTCTGCTTGCAGCTTAGGGAGAGCTAACAGAACCAACCAAAGACGCAGAAAAGGGGTAGACAGAGAGGCAAAGGAAACCGGAGGACCGCGCTGCACCAGGACCCAAGATAAGAAATCAGAGAGCAGGCAAAATCCGTTCCGTCGAATGCTACCGACGGGTCAGACATCAGTGAAGACCAAGAATCAACCATGTCCTCCGCACTGCTCTCTCAACAGACAGCAGCGACTCCCACACGGCTGTCCCTTATAAAGATGCTAACCTACAACGTTACAGGGACGAGCAGTAAGATGAAAGACACCTGCTGGAAACTCTCCAGTATCAGGCCTTCCAAGGCGAGAAATGCCTCAGTAATACTCCCTTCTAAACTGATGACCTGCCTCAGCAGATGCTACAGCGATATTTGTCTCCAAAGGAACAAATTGCAAAGGGAAGTCAAAAGGACGCTAGGCTTCCAACCCCCCAGCTAAGGCAGGGATTTAAAGAATGAGAAGCTGGCTTCTCTGTTCTCTGCAAAGCAGGTATTCGATCACAGTCCACATGTGTAAACAGACAAGCTCAGAGCCCAGAACGCTGAAAAACCATCAAGAGGTAAACCCAGAGGCTGGGATCACTCCGGAGGACGCAGAACAACTCAGTCACACCACCCACCTGCCCTGTCACAGAGTTACACAGCGGATCCACTCACTGCCAGACTCATCGTGACTCGGGAAAGACACAGAACGAAGCCTCTTGGAGTATCCTATTAGATAACATTGAGAAGCCCTGAGGAAATGCACTAACTACCAGTTAAAATAGTTAACTATTCTGATCAAACTAATAAAATTCATTTTTTTTTAATAATGGAGTAGCTGGATTCAAGTCCCAACTTCCCCATTTTTCTTTTTTAAGATTTACTTTATTTTTTTGGAAAGTCAGATATTCAGAGAGGAGGAGATACAGAGAGAAAGATCCTCCATCTGCTGGTTCACTCCCCAAGTAGCTACAACAGCCAGAGCTGAGCCGGTCCCAAGCCAGGAGCCAGGAGTGGGTGCAGGTTCCCAAAGCTTTGGACCATCCTCAACTGCTTCCCCAGGCCACACAGGGAGCTGGATGGGAAATGGAGCAGCTCGGATACAAACCAGAGCCTCTGTGGGATCCAGGCGGATGCAAGGTGAGGATTTAGCTACTAGGCTATCACACCGGGCCTAAAATTCATTTCTTTAAGTAATTAAATTGCCTGTTCTGATGAAAGCTAGGATAAAATCAATGCTCTCATATCTCACAGACAGGGATGCAAACATCTCGGAGAAGATGAAATGAAAAGACATCTCAACAACCCTCAGAAACCCCAACTAACCCTCGGCTCACTGAACAGGCTCCCGGCCACTTGGCTGAAGAGGCGGAGATGCAGACAAGGCTGACAGCACATGCTGGATTACAGCACCAAGGGCAAGAGTAAGCAACTGAAAAGAGGGCCCGACATGGCAGCCTAGCAGCTAAAGTCCTCGCCTTGACCGCACCAGGATCCCATATGGCTGTCAGTTCTAATCCCCGCGGCCCCACTTCCCATCCGGTTCCCTGCTTGTGGCCTGGGAAAGCAGTGGAGGACGGCCCAAAGCTGCACTCGCATGGGAAACCCAGAAGAAATTCCTGGCTCCAGGCTTCAGATGGGCTCAGCTCCGACCACTGCAGCCACCTGGAGAGTGAATCACCAGATGGAAGATCTTCCTGTCTGTCTCTCCTCCTCTCTGTATATCTGACTTTCCAACAAAAAATAATAAATCTTAAAAAAAAAAAACTGAAAATAACCTACATGTGTAGACACATAGAAATACTCACAAGAATTATATTAAAAACTATTTCAGAATTTCTTCTCCCCTATGACATGTGTTAGTCCTTGGAAACCTAATCTCTACTAGCTCGGATTCTTTTTTCTGTCTACCAGAATTAGAAAAAGTCCTGGATGCCTTAATGAAAATGTGATCATGCTGCTCAGTCATGTAGCCGCCATCAGACCTGAGACACTGTGATCTTCTGAAAGTACACATCTTACTCCTGAACACAAGGAGGACTCTTAACGAACCTTAAATCCACCCTAACAGTACGATACTGGATTTTCCATCGTTGCCTTTTCCTACAAAGCCATGATACACTTAAAAAGAAGAATGTTAAACTTATAACAGTTACTAAAGGACTATGCTATCATGATGAAATGGGGGGAAATGGAGAGAAGGGAAATGGGGAGAGAGGAAAGGAAGGGGACAGGAGGAATCCATACCCACAGAAAGTGTTATCAGGCAAAATCATAACTACAAACACAAATAAAAGGGAAAAAGACCAGGGAGTGTACCAGCTTGCTGCGAGAGACAGGCGTAGACACCCGAATCCCGCAGTACGGAGCGGGCCCAGACGTGTGGCTGAGACCACACAGGAGACGGGCACAGGAACCCAAGGGCTGTCCTCCAGCAGGGGAGGCAGAGACCAGCCGCAGAGGACGGCAGGCAGGACATGCAGTAAAAGCAGCTTGCAAGGCAGGGGTCATCGGCACGGGGCCAAGCTGGAGTGGGCAGGCTGCCCCGTCACTTGGTGGTCTCTGCATCAGCACAGATGTGCAGGAAGAACCAGCGTGGCCAAATGCCTAACAGGGATGCCAAAACTGGGTAACAGGCCAGACAACACGACTCACCAGATCCTTCTCTATGCTGGATCCTTCAAATTAACGAAATGTTCACTTAGCGACTTTTTACAAACATTAGCAATGTGTTACTTACAATAAATGCTGGACTGGGTTCTAGAGAAATAAAAATCAATATCTAGTTTGCCACGCACCAACATTCTGTGATTTTTCAGATTACTATATGACCCAATCCTTTGCTTCTGTTTGGTTTCAGGTTTGTCAACATACTTACAATTCTAGCCATGCTAAGTTGGAGCCCAAACACCAGGTTTAATTCTTTGCCTTTAAACCAGCTCACGGCGTATGTATTCTGGGCAACAGCTAAGGACTCCCCACCAATCCTGAAAATAGGAAAAGAAAGAAAAGTCACATTTGTAAAAGAAATACCGCAGTTGTTAATTTAGATGTCTCTTCTCCTATCTATGTGAGCTTGTGTCTGCTTCAGGCTTAGGTGGAGTCTGCCTTCGTCTACACTCGCATGAGCCACCTTGGACATGAGAGCAAGCTGCACAGGGGCTGCACACAGCGTTCCAGTAAGCAGTGCCAGTCTCCGGGACGTCCCAGCCCAGGTATCACACACGAGTCAAAAACCTTCTGGATGATTCCAGCCCCCAGGCTTCCATGAATTTTTCCATCTGAAGCCCAATTCCATATTCCTAACCCAGAAAGTTCAGATGCATCATGGCGTGGCTGTTCCACACCGCTTCGTCCTGGAGTCACTTGACCAGCCACACTGTGTGACAGGCAATGAAAGGAGCCTGGTTACCACACCACCATCCACACTGTGTGTCGATGCAGGGAAAGCCAAAGCTCACACTCGTCTGGTCAACACAGAAAGCTGCACCGCCGCCCTCCAGTGCACCTTCCATGCTGAACATCACGCTCCTCGTCAGGGATGCCCCTGGCAGCAAGTTCGAATGCTTACCGTGCCCCTCAGCTTCAGCGGGGAGCTCCCCGCCCTCCTGTCCTGGTAAAGCGTCCTCCCCACTCACTACCAAAACCACGTCCCCTCATTTCTACTGCTACAGCTCTATCCCTGCTGGCCAGGCCACTCTGCGCAGGCCACCTCCGACCGCAGCTCTGTCTCTGGGCTCCTTTTCTCTCACTTAGTGCACTTACGGTACATGTCGCATGTGTACCACTCCCTGGTAACTGTGAAAAGAACTAGAATTACATGGTGCTCTCCTCTGTGTCCCTCAGGACAGAGAGCCCAACGCTGGACTCTGACTGGCCTTACAGATGACACACGGAAATTGACACAGGGCAGTCAGTCTCACTTGGGGATCTTGAATAAGGCTTTGGGCTCATGGTGAGGGTACTAGTCAAACACCTGAGATACAGCTCCTCGCTCCAGCTTGCTGCTAATGCACACACTGGAAGGCAGACGTAACGAGGCACCTGCCAACCACACAGAAGACCTCACCTGCATTTTCAGCTGCCAGCGTCTGGCTGCAGCTCAGCCCTAGCCATGGCAGGTGTCTGGGGAGTGAACCAGTAATGAAAGGAGCACTTTCACTTTCTCTCTCTCACACACACACTCACACTTCTTAAAAGATTTATAGAAAACTATTATTAACATTCAAAACCCACTCACAGTTAACCACAATTATTCAAAACTGTTGTTTTTCTAGGAAAATTAAGACAGTGAATAAGTAATCCTATGTATTGTAGCATGATTTCAAGGATTTGCAACAGTTCTTTAGAAAACTAATAAATTATTCTTTTTAAAATTTTTTTAAAAGATTTATTTATTTTTATTGCAAAGTCAGAAATACAGGAGGAGGAAAGGCAGAGAGGAAGACCTTCTGTCCAACGATTCACTCCCTAAGTGACCTCAACAGCTGGTGCTGTGCCGATATGAAGCCAGGGGCCAGGAGCCAGGAGCCTCTTCCAGGTCTCCCAGGCAGGTGCAGGGTCCCAAGGCTTTGGGTTGTCCTTGACTGCTTTCCCAGGCCACAAGCAGGGAGCTGGTTGGGAAGTGGGGCTGCCGGGATTAGAACTGGTACCCATATGGGATCCCAGTGCGTTCAAGGCGAGGACCTTTGCCACTGGGCCACCACGCCGGGCCCAGATAAATTATTCTTCAAATATTTAATAAAAGGACACTAAAATTACATTAAATGAAATTACACACAACTCACCCGAACACAAACCTTCCAAATTCCATCAGCCAAAAAGCATTAAATATTCCTCCCAGAGAAAAAATAACCTACAAAGAATTTAATAATGATTTAATAAGAAAATAAACTCAAGGTATTCAAGATAATTAGTTATTTATGATCAGTCACAATTGATACAATAATACTCCTACCTAGTAAATTCATGAAATTAAAATAATACTGTTCATTTACTTCAAGGTTTAAGACAGAATATGGATCATGCCACATAGGCATTTATAGACCCTATTTAAGCTGGGCAGTCAGTAAGCACATATTTGCCAGTGGGTTTAATCAGGCAATTATACAACAGTCATTTTCAATGAAATAATCAATGAAAGTTTGGTCTCCCTTACCTGTCCAATGCAAACAAAGCAGCTAAAAATTATTGTGCCCCACCTGTTTGAGAGGAAAAAAGAGAAAAGATGTTCTGAATCTCTTTTTACATCATCAGTAGTAACTACGAAGTCTTTTCGTAAAAATTCATTTACATTTTGTCTAGTCTGCATTGCCTCCGAGAAACCAAACTGAAGAGCTCAGCTGCCCTCGAGTCAGCAAGTGTGCTAACCTACAGAAGTGCAGACTTTGCACAGCACTGCATGAGTTAATATACGCCCCCAGCATCTCTTCAATCTAACTTAAGTCATCCGCCAGAAGATCCATGGGTCAAAATTTTTTACAAATGGAATTATTTATATATAAAACTGATAGTAAGAGTTCAAAATTAATTCCAAGAAATTCTATGCTAAGTAAGTTTTTTAAAAGCTATCTTAGGTCTTCATTTTATTTTTATTGGAAAGGCAGATATACAGAGAGGAGGAGAGACAGAGAGGAAGATCTTCCGTCTGATGATTCACTTCCCAAGCAGCCACAACGGCTGGAGTTGAGCTGATCCAAAGCCAGGAGCCAGGAGCTTCTTCCAGATCTCCCCCGTGGGTGCAGGTGCAGGGTCCCAAGGCTTTGTACTGTCCTCGACAGCTTTCCCAGGCCACAGGCAGGGAGCTGGATGGGAAGTGGAGCTGCTGGGATTAAAACTGGTGCGCATATGGGATCCCGGTGCATTCAAGGCGAGGACTTTAACCACTACACTATCGCGCCAGGCCTGCTAAGTAAGTTTAAGTGTTTATACTCCGTGATGACTTATACTACTTTCAAAGACACAAGTATCATTTCAACCTTATTGATACAAGTCCAATATTCTATAGTTTGAATATCTGATTAATGTTCTCCCTGTCACATGAGAAGAGCCATAGAAGTCATGAGTAAGCCACACACCTGAAGCTTACTTGCTCTTACTATCCTTATGGAACAGCCACACACATTCCAGGAAGGTTCTTAGCACTGGAAACTACACAGGGTCTCACGTCGTGTTACCTCACCTCCCATCAACACAGCCACGCAAACCTGAAGAATCTGTTCTGCTCAAGTTTGAAGCTAGTTCTATCCCTTGAGACCAAGTAAAATCAATTCCATTTTCCTTTCACATTCTAATCTTGCACACGTGCAGAAGTTAATTCCCCTTGGGGATGGAGTTCAGCCTCGTGCTTAGGACACCCACAGCCCACACGGGACTACCTGAGTTTCATTTCTCGTTCTGGCCTCACATTCCAGCTTCCTACTAAAAGACACTGGAAGGCGGGCATGGTAGCTTGGATGACTCAGTTCCTAGCATCCACACGGGAGGCCTGAATGACTGCCTTCCAATTCCGCTGAGGCCAAATCTTGGCGTTTTGCAGGCATTTGGTCTCCAAGTCTAAAGACCTAGAGCTTCTTCTATTCCCACTCATAAGACATGGTTTTAGGTCCTTCATCATCTTGATATCTGTCTGCTCAACATATTCCCAAAGGATTCTGTCTGTCTCTCTCCATGTTTCCATTCACAACACACACACACACACACACACACACAGAGTCATGAGAACAAGGCCTATAGTGTTAACCTTCCTCCGCATCAAAGAGAAACAGTCACAAATGTTTGAAGTCCTGGGCCCAGCGCGGTAGCCCAGGAGCTAAGGCCTTTGCCTTGCATGCAACAGGATTGCATATGGACACCAGTTTGTGTCTGGCTGCTCCACTTCCCATCCAGCTGCCTGCTTGCGGCCTGAGAAAGCAGTAGAGGATGGCCCAAAGCCTTGGGACCCTGACCCACATGAGAGATCCAGAAGCTCCTGGCTCTAGGCTTCAGATCAGCTCAGCTCTGGCTGTTGCAGCCACTCGGGGAGTGAACCAGCAGACAGAAGATCTTTCTCACTCTCTTTCCGTCTCTCTATAAATCTGCCTTTCCAATTAAAAATCTTACCAATTACAAATCTTAAACAAGTCTGAGGTCCAAAGCAGAAATAAAATATCTCATTGGGGAAGCACATACCAGCTTTGTGCCCACTATTCAAGGCAGAAATCAGAAGCCTTATCTTCCTAATGAGACAGAAGCTCAGGAAGCCACGTGCCTGACAGCCATTGGGTCCACACTCCACCTTGCCTGACCCGAAGTGTGAGCAAAATTAACCATGGGCAGTAGGACTAACTAGTATAAACAGAACTAGTATCCTAACTAGTATAAACAGAGGTATCAATTGCATTTCAAAAACCAACTAGAGATATAACAATGATGTTTTAAGAAGCCATCAAGCGGATTATCACAGTCAATGCAGAAGTTTATTCAGTTCTTCTGGAAATATCTAAATCCAGTCTGCATGTTCCTAACAACAGGTGGATTCTTTTTTTCAAGCTTACCGTATTCCAAATACTCGGTCTATCAAAAAGCCACCAAAGAAACACAGGACCACGTTGGGCCACGAATACCAGGCATACAGCAGCATGAACTTCGTGGTATTCACCTGCATATCCTACAGGGAAAGAAAACAAAACTATTTTCCCAAACAGTTTCTGTTCAGCAATCAAACTTTAACAGTTCAATGATTACGTTATTTTGTCATCTACAAGTCACTAACTGCCTTGAGAATCTTACCAAAGATACGGCTTTGTGCCCACAAACATGGTCACACCTAGGAACAGGGGAACTCTCCTGGCCCACAAGTATTTCAGGGACTTCAAGGATTCCAGGACTCAAGCCTGTGACGTTGGCCCCAGGCTCCCTCTGTCATACATTCCTAGCCCCTCAGTGCCCGAATTGAGGATTTCTCACCACAGGAAAAGACACTCCCAGCCTCTCCCTGTCTGTTCCACTCTACTCTCCTGCTAACTTCCACCTCCTTTCTCAGTCACTCTTGCATGTGAAAGGTCAGCCTTCCTCCCTATCCAACAATAAAAAGCATGAAGCAAAATGACTATGTCAGTCTCCAAGAAACTGTAAAATCACATGGATTTTTACAATGCAAAACAAGGCCAAAAACTGCTAACACACACACACACACACACACACACACACACACGCAATCCTCTGGGATCGGTATAACATCTTAAACACAAAATGACATCAACCAAAAACCAGGCTGACAGGCAAAAAAATTATCCTACCAAATAATCACCTGTCACTCAGATGATTAAGCAATGAGAGAATGAACCAAACACAAATCTGACATCTTGGCAAACAACTACTTAAGGCATGAAACAACTTCAAGTCACATAGATGCTTTGCATGAATCCACGTGTCTGGCAACTCACTTCAGCTGAATACCCCTCGTTTCCGCTGTGGCCAGAGAAGATAAAATTAATTCCGTGCACACTTCAGGCACCTTGACAGCTGAGGTCTCAGCAGCCAGGCCCGCTTCAACGTGAACAAACAGAAAGTGAACTATCCTTACCTGTTTCACCTGAGTTTGCAGAGCAGCGGGATTATCATAGCAAAAATAGCTGCCTAGGAAGAAAGAAGGGCGGGCGTTACAAGGAACAATACTGTCCATGTGGACGCTTCCAGTCGCACATGGTGCCTTTACAAGTGCACGGTCCCATGGGTCAGTTCACATCACAGTAATTCAGGGGCACAAGCCGCTTACCCACCAGGACTTCCCACTTTGTAGCCAAGTAGCTTTTGCAAATTGGCAGGGTACATACACAGAAAATACTGGCAACCCTAAATCAAGCAGCCAAGTAGCAGCCAGTTGCTTTTTCAATTCCACTTCCCTCATGCTTCACATGCCTACCACTTTATTAGTGTCTTCACCAAGCAGTTACATTTTCCTCAAGTAACGCTACCTACATACACACTGAAACTTTTTACAAATACCCTCACCAGCTTCCATGTATTACTAAGTTCATCACAGTGAGAGCAGAACGGAGTCTGCCTCTTGTAACTAAACCAATATTTGAATCAAGTCCTGATTCTACCGAGTCTTCAACGTAAAATCATTTAGCAACTACATTACTGTGAATTAGAAAAATAAAATGTAATAATGTCTGCTGGGGGTTTAGACACAGAAAAGTGGGGAGAGATCTGATATTCACGCATGTCAACTCATTTTCAAGGCAGAATAACTGACAGACCCTTTGTATGGCCACAACACTGCCTCCACGTTCCCATTCACTGCAAGCACAGCAGCAACAAGTTCAAAGGACTTTATACCACGGTTAGGAGTGTACGACAGTGGCTTCTGAAACGCAGGTGGATAACCAGGATTTACATGATGTCTGCTTTGGGGACAATTCTCCAAAGTATCCCCTTCCCCGAGCCCAGGATGTCTGGTTCCAAGCCCTGCATTAAAGCTGACGGCTGGGAGATGGGAGGGGGAAGGAAAGAGGAGGAGCAGCAAAAGAAAGCAGAGTCCAAAGCATCCTTTATGCCTATTTATACAACCCAGCAACAGCGTGAAGTTAACCAGGTCAAGACCTTAACCCGGGTGCCAGCCAGCGTTCCACATCAAACTAATCTTAACACTGGAATACCAGAACAAATGAATACTGTAGGAAGGAAAGTGCTTTCTATGGAGTCATCAGATTTTGCAAGTGCATGCCAAGGCTACCGCAAGCCTCCTCCAGCCCGACTGCCTCCCAGCGGCGGAGTGCAAGATGAGGAAAGTGCTACCCGCGACAAGTGTTCAGCAAGACACTCCGCGGGCGTTTCTCCAAAGAAAAGCATGCAAGACGGCCAAGGAAATGATGGATTTCAATAGAAGAAGAGAAAGGAAGACATTTCGGGTTTGTGAGAGGGAAGGAAGTAGGAGAGGGTGGAGGAGACGGGTAGTATTTTTAAAACTTCTTCAAGCAGTCTGTGCGAGGAGGGGCCCGCTCCGCTCACCGAAACCGAGGAAGCACATCAGCAACAGCACCACGAGGCGGTGCGCCAGGCGGCTGGGGTCGCACAGGGCCGGCAGCGGCCGGGGCGCGGCAGGGGCGCCCACGTCCGCCTCCCCGGCGCCGCCCGCCAGCAGCGCCCGCGCTTCCTCCTCCTCCTCCTCCATGGCGCCGGAGACCGAGGGACGGAGAGACCACGGCAGGAGCTTCGGGAACTGGAGGGAGCGCCCCGGAGATCAGCGCAGAGAGCGATCACGTGATCCCAGCGCTCACGTGACTCCCGGGGCAGTCACGCAGGGCTGCGCTCACGTGAACGGCCGCGGTCACGTGGGGCAGAGCTGAGAAGAAAGTGGAGGCAGGAAGTTGCAATCCCGGGAGTGACACGTATTCCCTGGCTCGAGCCGTGTAGAGATGTCCACTCCGCCTGCCACCGTAGACTGCGTTGTCCCTTTGTTATCTCGCCTGGCTGTCACGTACTTTCATTTTAGGAGAAAGTTTGCAGGTCTCTGGCAGACTCCTTCTCCGGAGAGAACCAGCCTGCGCTCGGGACCCCACAGCTCGGCAGCCGTATGGGCCCAGCATCTTAGCGCTGGCGGCGGTGACGGCTGCTTCCGATGTGCCCAGCCGTGTACTGGGAATACACGTACCTCAGAGGGGCGGAGACCTAGATAGAAAACGAGTACTTAGAAATGCAGGATGATGACTGAAAGAACGGCAAGAGAACAGCGACGGAAGCATGCGCTGAATTCCACTTGGAAAAGAGAGAGAGAGAGATGCAGTTTAACGAGCGTTGGGTGTGAATCAAAGCAGGCGAGCCTGTCCCAAGCGGTCGGTGGGAGGATGAATGATTAGGAGGGATGGCAGACATGATGAAACATGTGGGGGATAGCAGGTGACTGCGGGAACATCTGGGAGTGGAAGGAGGACCTTAAAAGTACAGCCACACAACCTGTTCAAGAAAGAGGTCCTTCGAGGACGTTGAACAGATTTGTTATTGGAGAATTCCGTTTGGGAGCAGGCTGGCCGCATCCCCCGGCGGAGGACGTGGGTTCCATTCTCCATCATTTCACAGGACAGACCCTGAGTCAGGAGTGGTGGTCCAGGTAATAGGTTCCTACCACCTAACTTGGGGAGAATAGCTAGGTTGAGTTCCCAGTCCTGGCTCAAGCCCTGGCCCAGTCCATACAGTTCCAAGTATTGGGGAGGGGGAAGCATTCTCTCGCTTGTGCTGTAAAATTCCATGTGGTAACTCTTAGCTTCTGGGTGTCCCGGGATTCTGCAAACAGAATTTTGAGGGCAGCAAAACTAAGGGTTGAGTAGCAGTGCGGAGTACTGGGGAGCTGCCACAGTGGTGATGAGGGGTGCCAAAGGCCTGTCCCGGGAAAAACCAGCTTGCCACGCAGGAGACAGCTTGATCCTTGCTCGGAAGCAAAATAGGAACGGCCTTGAGACTGCAGGAGGTCTGAAAGAGGAAGGATTTGAGAACAGCTCTCAGATTTCTATCTTGGGGGTTCCCAAAAAAAGCATAACAGTATAGGGCGGTGGAGGAGCGTGTCAGGAGACCGTTGGAGTGTATTGTTTCTGGTCATTCTGGCCGTCTGGTAGGGAAGGGCGTGCTGGGCAGGCACAGTGTCTCGTGCAGAGCAGGGTCTAGGTCCCCCGTGGGGTTTCGGGGAGTGTGGAGGTGGACGGTGGCGGCATTCCCCAGGCACAGGTGTGAGTGTCCCCTGAGGCTGCTGCTAACCGTCTGGGGAATTTATCGGAGGAATCTATGATTGACTTTCACAAGGAGAGGGGACTTTTTTTTAAAGATTTATTTTATTTTCATTGGAAAGTCAGATATACAGAGAGGAGGAGAGACAGAGAGGAAGATCTTCTGTCTGATGATTCACTCCCCAAGTGACTGCAATAGCCGGTACTGCGGCCATCCGAAGCCAGGAGCCAGGAACTTCTTCCAGGTCTCCCAGGCGGGTGCAGGATCCTAAGGCTTTGTACTGTCCTCGACAGCTTTCCCAGGCCACAGGCAGGGAGCTGGTTGGGAAGTGGAGCTGCCGGGATTAGAACCGGCACCATATGGAATCCCAGCACATGGAAGGCAAGGACTTTAGCTGCTAGACTACGGCACGAGACCCAAGGGGGCTTTTTAAAAAGCATTGAATTGAGTTGGTTGTTGATTCATCGAAACTGGTTAAAATGGATTCCAGCTTTGTTCTCAATGTTCTTTAAAATGTAAAAATGTAAAACCTACAGAACAGTCGGTAGTAGGGAGGACCCCAAAAAGCATCTTATTCTCACCAACCTGAGAGCTAAAGGAAGACGCAGGAGAGCTTAGAGCTTTAGCCGACGTCTTCCTCATTAAGAAAGAACATTGATTTGTGGTACGTATGTCCTAAGTACAGGGGAAGTCTTCCCCCCTCAATTTTTACAGTAACTTAGATACTGGCACTTTTTATCCAAGTTTTCTCAGGTGCTTTGTGTGTGTGTGTGTGTGTGTGTGTGTGTGTGTTTACGATGTTCCAGGCTCCTTTTGTAGCAAAATATGTTTCTTCCTAAGATGTAATAAAATTCACCAACCTTGCCTGTTATCCCCCCTGGATTTTGAAACATGCCAGGAACCCACCTCCTGCACCAAGTTATACATGTTTTGTGTGTTTTGTCTAATATTTGTATGTTTTCACCACCATGTAAAAACCCATATATGCCCATACAATAAACTTGCTCATTCCAATTGCACTGACCCATTTCTTGGTATTGTTAACACTTTCATTTTATTTGAAATACAGAGAGAATGAGATCTTTACGGGTTTACAACAGAAATGCCTGCAACAGCCAAGGCTGACCCAGGCTGAGCCCCAAGGCTGGAACTCCAGCCAGGTCTCCCACATGGGTGGGAGGGGCTGAGCGCTTGAGCCACCAGATGTGGCCTCTCAGCGTGTAAATCAGTAGGAAGCTGGAGCTGGAGGTGAGGTAGTTAAGACTTGAACCAGGTCCTCCAAAATGGTACGTGGGCATCGCAAGCAGCTGCTCAGCTCATGCAGGCACAGGCATTACAGCACGCCTATCTGGATCATCAGTTTGATTTCACTGGTGTAAGAGTGACTGTAGCCTCCAAACTTACCTGCACAGACAGAATATAGTGTAGGGTTACTCTCAGGATGTAAGTTCTGAGTTCAACCTTCAGTTCTGTTTCATTTCTACCACCCTTCCTATGTTCTGCGTGGGTCAGAACCTTCTGTTTGTCTCCGTCCTGTGCAGAGGCAAGCTGGGAAGCTCACAGTCACCATCAAAGCCTGCTGTTCTCTCCCCAGTCTAGCTCTGCCCTACCACTGCCCACCGTCAGTGCAAGTTTCTATGGGACAAGGAGTATCTGTCTGGTTCTGCGTGGATGCCCAGAGTGCTGCTGATAAATAAACTCAGACACTGGAGTGTTGCTGGAAGTAAGGACATTTTACACACAAGCAACATCATATGAAAAATTTGCAGAAATTATGCAGTCCCACAGACTGGGCATTTTACTTCATCCAGCTCTGCACACATGTGCAAAAAGTAGTCAGAACAACTAAATTGATTTTGAATCCTAGGACTGTAATTTAAGTTGCATACACTTTCATGTTATGACTCATGAAAAATATTTTATACTGTCAGTCACAAGAATGAAAGTTCTACATGCTTTTATTTTAATGAGCCAGTTTTACAGGGAAAATGCTTAAGGGATATAGCATTGTACTTCTGTTTCAAAGCTGGGTTGTCAGCTCTGGAGGGTGTGGAGGGCCTTGCATCGTTTGTTTGTAATCATTCTGTGTCATTTTTTGGCATACCAACCATGATCACGCACCTGCATCCCTCCCCTATTTTGCTTGCCTCTTGACCTTTCCCTTGACCTTGGGCTGCACGCAGTCTGAGGAGAAGGCTCTTCCTTTTAGTCCTCAGCTCTGGGACTCAGGGGAGTGCATTTCTCTCAGCAGTGTGCTTATAGGAAAGTCTGCCAGTGTCCCCTACCTTCACCCAGAATGGAAAAGTCACACATGTATAAATTGGGGCCCGTTGTATATTTTTGCACCCTAATTTTCTCATCAGGACGAGTCAGATTTGTGACCTGAATAATGTAACAGGATTCTAAGTTGGTCATTTGGGGTCCTCATAGGCAAAAAGATGAATAAGAATAAGCAATAAATACTAGTTTTAATAGATTTTTTTTGGTTACACAGTTCTGCAATCTTTAAAGCCAAATGAACATTCTTTATGGATCTGACCATCTGTGGCCATATTTTAAGGGCCTGGAAACATCCCCCAGAACTATTTAGATCTACTTATATTCCATTCCAATGAAGTAATTCTGTTGTCTCCTTCACTTATTTATGGCAAACTTGAGTTCTGAAGGGATCAAAATATAATTCAGGGGGATTACTAATACAAACTAGTCACTGAACAAAGATATAGTTACCATATATCCTTTTTACAAAAAGAACCTGCTTATAAGAAAGATGTTACAGGTGATACATTAATATGTGTATATATGACTACAGTAAATAAAGGTTCATTTAAAAGCATGAATCCATAGAACTCTTGCAAATGCATAAGGGAATAAGACAAAGTAATAAGTACAGTGCATCTTTGCATAATGAGAAAGAATGCATAAGAAAGAACTAAACAGTACTCAGCCCAGCCCGTTGGAAACCAACATGAGCGATTCCTACAGGACCCCTGCATTCAGGGGGAAGTGTGACAGTGAGAAGCAGAGAGCACTGTCACCCAGGGGGCCGCTGACCCTCATACCCGACTGTGCCTCCTAGCACTGTGTGCAGTATGGTGTGGGACTAAATACATGTGTGTTTGCCTTCACACTTTGTCTTCAAGATTGGCACATTCTCTTTTATTTATTTCATTTCATCATATTTGAAAAGCCAAGAGATCTCACCTTCACTGGTTTATTCTGCAGCTGCTCACTCCAGACCAAAGCCAAATGCACAGAGCTCCTTCCAGGCATCCTGTGGGCATGGTGGGCACCTAAGACCAGCAGCGAGCACCAGCCGCCTCCCAGGGTGCACGTCATCAGGGAACTGGATCAGGAGCAAGGAGCTGGGCCTTGAACCAAGCACCGCGACAGGGCTGCAGGCTCACCTGTTGTGCCAACCGCCTAGGCTCGGGTTGACATAGAAGACCCTCTCTTCTCCTCTCTGTAAGTCTGCCTTTCAAATAAACGTACATACAACTTTGAATCTTTTATCCAATTTATTTGAAAGGCAGATTTACAGAGAGGAGAGGAGAGGGAAAGATTTCCCATCTACTGGTTCAGTCACCAGATGACTGCATCAGTAGTAGCTGAGCCCATTTAAGGCAGGAGCAGAGCCAGGAGCCTCTTCTGGGTCTCCTACGTAGGTGCAGTTGGGCCATCCTTCACTTCTTTCCCAGGCCATAGGCAGAGAGCTGGATTGGACGTGCAACATCTGGGATATGAACCAGTGTCCACCAATCAGGTGGCACTTGCAGGTAGAGGATTCGTGTGCTGAGCCGCGACACCAGCCCCTGAATTGGAAAAAAAAAAAATTTGAAGGGCTCCTCTAGCTTGGTCAAAGAAAAAAAACACAAATTATACAATTTGTAAAATCTGCACAAACTTAAGAAACACATATTGAGAAAAATGCAAATTATAAAAAAATAAGTTTTTGGACGTTAACTAACGTGATGGAGGAACAGCCAAGGGACCTGTAAATGGACGCTCCTGGAGCGGACATTGGTTCACTCTTTAGGCTCCGAGTTGATCCCAATCGCCAACGAACGGTCGCTGGCGCGATACGAGGCTTTGTCGGTAGATGGCGCCGGAGAGCGGACTCGGGATGAGCGGGTTTTCAAAGGTTTCCGGCCCAGGTTCCAGGGGCGCCGGGCGCCATGCCCCGCAGCACCGGCCGCTTCGTCCACACCAGGCTGCTGCATGCTTCTAAGTGGAGAAACGGGAAGGTCCCACCAATTAGCAGGAGAAACAAACATATAAAGTGAATTCTGCCACTCAGGAGAGAGTTGACCTGAGCTGCCAGCACCTGGCCTGCCGTGTTTGCGCCAGCGGATAAGCAGTGCCATTGCTGCTGAATGAATGAATATCTTTAAAAGAAAGGCTATTAGAAATGAGGCATGCATTCAGATAGCCACATACATCAACAGATTAGCTTAAAACTGCGGTGTGAATGATCTCCCTGAGGGTGGTTGGCAGCTGTCATCCACCCGTAGGATTTGTCTGGGAACACTGCATCATGGCCATGGTCTATTCAATCAATGCATCCGCGTAAAACCATCCATGCGTGCCGGGACAGCTACCTTAATCTGTCCATTCAGAGAAGTGACCTGCCCAGGGGACACAGCCTTAGTGACATGTCAGAAAGGTTGAGTCTCTACCCGGGTCATGCTTCCCTCCCCATCTGCACCATTCCCCATTCACGTCAAGTACCAAAAGTACAGGAACTAGCTCAAAAGACAGCAAGGATGCGCATGGCAGCTTTTAAGTGTTGTCTCTCTCTTCCTCGGCAATATGCCCTGAGGAAGTGTTTCACACCCATTCGTATAGGCCATTCTGGTTTTTTTACACCTGCATAGTACTGAGGTAAGCATACATACTACAGTTTATTCAACTGCTCCTTTACATTTGGGTATTATAACATTCCGAGATTACATATGTTGTGGTGAACAGTGCTCGTGCGTGTATTTTCGTATTGTTGGGAGTGTGTCTTTAATGGGATGTTACCGCATAAGAGGATACACATCGGCGGGACTTCAAGCAGAATTAACAGAGAAGCTTGCTACAAATATATTTTGAATGCATACACTTTTGTAATGTACAGGTCCCATGAAGCTTTGGAAGCATCCTCATATGATTTTAAGCGTGCCCAAATTTCCCTGTAGAGGGGCTGTGCTATTTTGTGTTAGGAAAATCTCTCCCCATAGCCTCCACAAGAGAATGTATTGTCAAGTTTTTGAATGGTTGCCAATCAGAACCGGTGTATGCGGCACAGATTTCCAGAAATATCGTGGATAAATATCTACGATAACAGATATGAACTTTTGAAAGTAGAAGCCATTTTGCATGGGTGTGTTCGGCTGTTTAGAGTGTGTGTCCTGAATGTTCTCTGGCCGGTACGCTGGTCAAGGGTAACGGCTCTGACACAGCCACTACCGCGATTTGACCAGTGGGTGTCGCTCTAGTGTTACATGAAAAGGCCGATTCCAGCCTTTGGCCCTCTGCATGCTTGAAGACAATAGCTCGCTTCAGAAACGCACTTCAGGGGACTGTGTGGGTTCAAGCACAGGCTTTCCTCTCAGTTCAAGCTTGCTTACATCCTGGAAGCAGCAGGCAGCTAGGACAGGTCACTGTTCCAGCTCCTGCTTCAGCCTGGCTCAGCCCTGGCTATGCAGGAATCACAAACATGAGATAGCCACCCTCATCTTTAAATGAAGTTCTGAAGCACTAATAACTTAAAAGAGGTGAGATGACCTTAAAGATCAAATACTCCTTTAATTAATTAGTTTGTGAAATAGAGGGAAAGAGAAAATTAGTAATTTAGGTTATTATTCTTATATATTTGTCATTTTTTATTTCAAAAATCAGGAAATTTTCAAATACAGAAAGAAAATGTGTTTTTTAAAAGATTTATTCATTTTTTTTGTTGGAAAGTCAGATTTACAGAGAGGAGGAGGGGAGACAGAGAGGAAGATCTTCTGTCCGATTATCCACTGCTCAAGCGACAGCAATGGCCAGAGCTGAGCCGGCGCCCATATGGAATCCCGGTGCGTGCAAGGCAAGGACTTTAACCACTAGTCTGCTGTGCCAGGCCCCAGAAAGAAAATGTTATGTTCACAGATTACAGCTGTGTTGGCATCAACATCAAGCAGGATGTTTATTTAAAGTGATTAAATTTAATTTAGATAATACTTTTAAACATTTTATCAGTAGAATCCTTGGGAAAAAATAACACTAGGACATATCAAAAAACATCTTGATAAAAAACAAAATAAAAACAAAAGGATTAGTTAAGAATAACCAAACTTCCCACTTTGGGATAAATTCAATATTCACACAACGTAAGCAGGACTAGTAAAACCGATGACGAGTGACAGACTCCTGGGTTTTTCCTTAGGCGGCTCTCCGCCGGGCGTGGCGAAGAAACCAGCTCTGCTGCCACAGCCTTGCTGCAGCTGCCGGACAGCCCGAGTTACTGCTTGTCCTGACCCGAGGTCACCGGAAACAGCCTGGCTTAGGGAGTTCGACAAGTGACCCCTTCCTTCCACTGTTAGCTTGCCCCCTTGTTGCTAACGGCCCGTGGCCATGCGTTCTCCTGCCTCGCGGTGGTGGTGGGACCCTGCGGATCTGGTGTGTTTAACCCGAGCAGTTTTAACTCTCTGATCTTGCTCCCTCTGTTACAGAAGGAGGTGTTTTAAAGTCTTCTCTGTAAGTATTGGACTAGTGAAATAAACAATATTCTCTTTACATACTGGGGTGTTCCCTATATCATTAGCTTAAGCCACGATGTAGATTTTAATAGGATATCAATTAAAACCCATTTTTCACATAGCATTAATTTTTTAAAAAATGATTTCTTTCCTTGAAAGGCAGAAAAACAGAGAAAGAGGAGGAAATGAGAAAGATCCTCCATGTACTGGTCACAGATGGCCACGACAGTCGAGTCTGGTCCAGCCTGAAGCCAGGAGCCAGACAGTCCATCCAGGCCCCTACGTGGATGGGGTCCCAGGCACTCGGACCCAGTGACTGCCTTTCCAGGCACGTGGGCAGGAACCTGGATCAGAAGCAGAGTACCCGATGTGTCACAGTGCCAGCTCCTGGAAAAACAATCTTACTAATGATTCCTATTTGTTGGGTTTTATAGTTAGGTTTATTGCCACTTTTTTTCCTCTCATGCTGGGAGAAAAAGATATGTCCACATAGTCAGTTAATTTGCCATGTTGTTTAGCTGATAAATAATGACATGGACCCAAAATATGGGTGCCAGAGAGGTGGCAGTCAAACCAACAGGCAGCAGCATTACACCGAAAGGGCGACATGTGGAGAAAACCTGAGCGCAAGCTCAGATTCTGTCCCTGACAAGGCCTGCGAAGGCTGCGCTGGCCCTCGGCTGGCACCTGGGACCTTGGATTTTAGGAGTGTCCCGTGTTGATGAGGGGCTCAATGTACTAACCACTTTATAAAATAATAACGTTTATGCTGAACACCTGTCTTTTTGAGTATGTGCTAGACAACACAGGCTGAAGACCTGAGCCCAAACAGCAGCTCTCAGAGTTACTGCTGAGCTCAGGGTGCCCTGTGCTACTCCATGGGCTCGTGGGACCTCCTGGGAGGACCCCTCCGGGTCAGCCACACAGACTAAGAGCAGAGCCGTTGGGCAAAGAAAGGCAAGCCAAATGTGTGCCTTAGACCAATGCATATTTTATTTTCCATGACTTTTGGGCTGTGTGTGTATGTAAGATGAACTCAATAAATGTTGATTCAAGCTTACAAATGCTGCCAATGCAATGTTTTTTAAAAGGTGAATCGTTTTCTGATTATTTTCATCCGTTTTTGCTACTGTTTAAACACTCCTTTAACATTAGGGAAACAGTACAGTTTCTTAATTATGCTGCCAACCACCTCATATGTAGCTAAATTCATTTTTGTGCAAACTTGCTATATAGTCTAAAAATCAACATTTCTTACTAACAAGGACTCATCATTATTGCCCTGTAGTAACTTTGAATTTGGGCTTCCTTTTTGGCTTCTACTGAAGTAATTCTCAAATTAGTTGAATCACACCGCTCTGTCTGTTAACTACTCCCATCAAACAGTGGAAAACTAAACTGATTTCAAAGGAATTATGCTGAGTAGGGAAGAAAAAAGCGATCTCCCGGGTTCCAGACCACATGATTCCATTTATACAGAAGCCTTGAAATACCCAGACCCGAGGGATGAGAAGGGGATGAGTGGTTCCCAAGGTTGGAGATTGGGGGAGGGGTACGCATTAAAAGAAATCAAATAAAGAGAATGTGGTTATTAATCCAGAATGTACAAAGATGAACTCCCATATATCATTTATTTTGAAAATATTTATCATTATACACTTGATCTTTTTCATTTCCAACTGCATATAGTTTTCACCTTGGTGGTGACCTTGCTGAGTAGGAAACATAATATCTTTAATACATGAGTTAAATCCAAGATGATGTTCAAATGGACTGCAGGTAACTGTTTATGTCAATAATAAATACAGTAGATTACTTTTAAAACCCACACTTTGGACTTTTTATTACAGATGCAATTGCTGACTTACCATAAATCAATGTGCTTAAAGTGCCATATGATGTCAAATGTTTAGTTTAACAACATAAAATTGGGCAGAAACTGTAAAACATTTTTTATAGGTGCCATAAAACCAAAGGCTGGGAGTCCTGCTTGCTTGCATTACTCTGATTCATCAAGTCCACTGGAAATTCTAGAAGGTTGATACACTTGGGATTTAAAAATTGGCTTTCTGAGTTTCACTCCGTGCAGCTGCGACGACCTCCAGGGCAGCATCCCTTCCTACAGAGGGAGGCAAGGGCCGCATCCTGGCCACTGGAGGACCGACAGAGTCCACACACCTTCCTTTACCGCACTGCCCAGCGCATGGCCATCCTGCCGTATCTGGCCTCCCAGATGAAGCCAGGTGTGTCCGTCACCCAGCAGAAAAGGACTGATTTGTGCGGCCGGAGAATAGCGTCTGTTCGTCTCAGAGCATTTGCTTTCTGTAAGCAGAGGAGAGGAGCTTTTGGAAGACAGCTGTCATTCAGCTTCCTGAGTTCTCTTGAGAATCCTGGTAGAGCGGCTCTATTTCCCTCCGTCCTCTCTGCCTCCTGGTTCTAGGATGTGCTCTGCCCGACACTGCATTTCCCTGCTGCCCTCCACCCAGCGCCTGCCAGAGCCCCTCACCAGAGCCTGAATCCTGCTGTGTGGACTCTCAACTCCACACTGCTTACCAACAAAATCTCTGTACTTGGTAAGCAGCCTGCGGTGGGTGTCTCATTGCCATGGTAAAAAGTTCATGAACCCAGAAGTGGAGAGAGTCTGGCATGTTACAGGACTCCGGCTTATTATAATTTGCCAGTTGTAACATACGGATCTGCTTATTTTTTCCTTAAAACTTCCTTTTATTAAGGTTAAAAAAATGAAGCAAAAGACACATGTTGAGTCAAATTTCTCCTTAAATGTAAATAAAATTCCTTCAGATACAAATTCAAAAGTAAAACAAAACTAGTGAATGAATGACTGCTCTAATAGTGTCAGCAAAGTGGAGAGAGACAGCAGGCCTGGAAATGCCATATCATTCAATTCTGGAAAGTCAGAAAGTAAGCAAATGTGGCTATCGTTTCATCTGGCTTCTGTCAGTCATAAGATGGGTTGAGTGACTTGAACAATCAGATGGTATTGACCTTGAAACCTTTTGGCTCCAAAACCAATCCTACTTGCAGTCTGAACCCAGGAGCTACTCATAGCTAACTTGATTGAACAAAACTGGTCAGTCTTTCAAAAAATTCCTTCTCCGGTATCTCAGGGGACCTCAGGGCTCTTACATGATCCACACCCCCTCCCTTGGGCCCTCCCCCCGGGACCCCTCAGCCCCTGCAGCTGGCACCTTCTCCTGCAGGACCCCTCTCTGGGCGCATCTGGCCTCCTGCCTCCCAGCTTCCTCCTGAACAGCTTCTCTCGGACCTAGACTGTACCCACCCCACACTGTGTGGAAAGAACCAAGACCCTTTTAGTACCACTGCCAAGGGCCCCAGGGCCAGTGGGAGTCAGCTGTGCACGATGGCCCCACTCGGGACCCTGCCTTATGTTTTCACGTGTTCACATGTGGTTGAACGTGGTCCTTTTCCTCCAGGCCCCAGATTCGCCTCTGCACGTTGGCCAGACCCAGCAGACTCTTCATGAAGTTTTCAGAACAGCATAAAGAGAGTGGAGTAAAACTCTCAAAAAGACATCAACTTGCACCTAAGAACTAGTAGTCCCCAGGCTTAGGAGGTTCATGGCCACTGCCTGGGAGGTCTCGCCCGGGCCTGAGCTCCTGGGGGTGACCCTCCCTCCATCTCTCTACTCACCTCCCCGTGTCTTCCCCTTTTCTGGGCTCTTCGTCCTTGCTGGAGCTACCCTGAGACTCCCGATTCAGCAATCTGGGTGCAGCTGTTCCCCGGCTCTCCCTCACCTTTGTCCGAGGGAATTTCAAAGCTGATTTAGGCCTCTGGTGCTATTCCCAAAAGCCATGTGCCTCCAAATAAATTACAGCCCTCTCCTAAGAGATAAAAGCAGTAGTTTGGATTTTAAATAGCACTTTTGTCTTTCAGGGGGTGCAACTGGGAGGACAGCCTTCCCTCTGGAATCACGTGTGCCCGTGGTCTCCCCGCTGTGCCCCCAACAACTCCCTGCAATTACAGCCCACATCTGGGGACCCGACTGTGCCTCACTCAGACCCCGGCTGCACGCGGCAGGCCCTGGGCTGGGCAGATGGGATTTGCTTAGGAACACGGAGTATTCCTGGGACACAGGCCTACTGATGTTGGGAACTGCAATCTAGTTCCTTGGTGATCACAGGAACAAACTTTGTTATAAATAAAAATATTCCTTTTACTGGCTCAGACAATAAAGACCAAAGGACTTTGAGCGTTCTGGGGAAAACAGTGGCATGATTAATTCAGATATTTCATGCATGGCCTAGAAAATGAAAAGAAGTAAATCCATAATTGAAAGGGCACAGTGAGATATCACATTCTTGCTTCCCAGTTAATTAGAATTCTCAGTCAAAACAGCTATCATGTAACAAACGCCTTGTGATTTTCCTTGGCCGAATAAAGGAAAACGTTTTCTTGTGAAGTGGAAAAAAGTAATTTGTAAATGCAGGAAATACCACTTATGAATCTTCTTCAAAGTGTCTGGGTTGACAGTATGTTTCAAAAGTTCAGTGCTTGGAGGAAAACAAATTACTGTTTGCTTCAGACTCACCATTCTCTGAGGTTTTAAGAGGAAGAATCTGTGTGTTAAAATCAAACCATGTCTGAATCCAACAAGCAGATAGCACAGCTTCACTTAGGAAAGAACCCTGGGCCTGGTGCACTAGCCTAACAGCTAAAATCCTCGCCTTGCACGCGCCGGGATCCCATGTGAGTGCCAGTTCTGATTCCCGCATTCCTGCTTCCCATCCAGCTCCCTCTCTGTGGCCTGGGAAAGCAGTCGAGGACGGCCCAAAGCCTTGAGACCCTGGACCCGCATGGGAGACCTGGAGGAAGTTCCTGGCTCCTAGCTTCAGATTGGCATAGCACCGGCCGTTGCGCTCACTTGGGGAGTGAATCGTCGGACAGAAGATCTTCCTCTCTGTCTCTCCTCCTCTCTGTATATCTTACTTTCCAATTAAAAATAAATCTTTTAAAAAAGGAAGAACCTTGTAGGAATCAATGGATGATAGCCTACAAACAGTAGGTATTAATGCTGAGGAACAAAGCAGCACTTATTTAACTTAGGCCTCCAGCCACTGCCTAACTAGGTAGAAAGAAAACATTTTTCCTTGCCATAATGCTAATGCTTATGAGAAACTTGGTTGATTTTACCCAGTGTTGGTGCAAAGGGAGCACCACGCCTGCTAGTTAATACCCGAGTGATGTCACTGCCCAAGGAAGTGGGTGAGAGAAGTGTTCACAAAGCAGTAATCAAGTGTTCTTTTCCAACATCCCGTCTGCAGCCGCCTCGTCACTCGCCGTGCCGCTCAGCTCCATCCAGGTAGCCCTTGGCTGTGTGAGCGTCCAGCGACGCCAAAACCTAAATCTGTGTAAACAGAGGCAGCGCTCTTGTCAATCTGAAAAAACAACACCTGACAGATTGGAAAAGAATGCTACACGTTCACCTTGAAAATACGAATGGAGGGATTGCCAACGTGACATAGGTTAAGCCCCGACCTGCGACATCAGCATTCCACGTGGGCACAGGTCCGTGTTCCAGCTGCTCTATCTCTGATTCAGCTCCGTGTTAATCTCCTGGGGAAAGCAGCAGAGGGAGAGCTATGATCCAAGCGTTTGGGCCATTGCTGTCCATGTAAGACACCCAGATGAACTCCTGGCTCCTGGCTTCAGCTTGACTCAGTGCTGAACATTGCAGCCATCTGGGCATTGAACCAGCAGCTGGAATATCTTTTACTCTGCCTCTTCTTCTCTCCATGCCTGTCTTTCAAATAAAAATAAATAAATATTTTAAAAAGGAAGAAACTTGAATATGAAAGGGAAGGATAACGCTTAGAGCCTTTGGTCAATGGATAGAAGTAGCATAAAAGAAGGAAGGCTTGCAGTTAATTACGCTGCAATGAGAAGGAGTCAACAGGGAGAGAGCAGGTGGGCGTGCCCGGAGTGAAGACCTGTGAGGCTGGGTACGCGCCTGGCGCATGGGAGAGTCTGTTCTTGGGCTCACCCTGCTAATAAACAGGTGGTCGCTCAGGACAGTTCACCTACCTCCAGTTCTAGTCTTGGTAGCAGAGACCTTGTGATAGGGAAAAACAAGCATATAATGATAAAAACAAAAGACAAGCACTGCATGATTGGAAAAGAACTTATCAGAGCCTGTGTATATCAGTAGCAGAGTGAATTCAAGCCTTAAGTAGAAGAAAGTTGTGTAGAGGCCCCAGCACCTAATGATCGCTGGAAAATTCACTCATGCATCCATTCAACACACGTGATAAGGCCTCTCACCTTGTTAGACACATGAGATACAGAGATTAAATTACACATTGTACCCTCAAGGAGCTCACAGCCCTGATACTAAAGATGGATACGCCAGAATAGGACAGTGCAGGAAAGTAAGCGCTGTGGCAGCCCAGCAGGAGCGCTTTGTCGAGGAAGAAGAGTGAAAAGAGCACAGAAGTATGCGTGCTGAGTTACAGAGAGAAGGGGAGAGGGACAGAGACCTTCCATCCACGAGTTCACTCCCCACATGGCTGCAGTGGCCAGAGCTGGACTGGTCTGAAGCGAGAAACTAGGAGCGTCTATGTTTCACACGAGGGTGGCCCTGGGCATCATCCCAGGCTTTCACGGGCACATTAGCAGGGAGCTGGATCAGAAATGGAGCCGTCAGGACGCAAGCTGGTGTGCTTAGGGGATGTTAGGACCACAGTCAGTGGCCTGACCCATTACATCGCAGCGCCACCCTGAGTCCCAGTCTTCGACTGACTGTCTCTATATTGGTCTGTCTCACCCTAACATGTATCTTTTAACCCTAATCAAAAATCACTCCTTCTGCGGCAAATGCAGGCAGGAAGGGGACAAGGTGTGAAGTGTCAGTAAGCTCCTAACTCTGTATTGTGAGAGATGAAATTTGTGTACTTTCTTTAAATTTTTTTAATTACTTGGCTGAACCAGACTACGGCACCCATGGGCAAATGCCAAGGTGAGAGGGCCCATGCCAGACTGGGCCACTGCACCCACCAGCACACATGAGACCCAGGGACGGGTGTGTGTGCACAAGCCCTGTAGGAGGGATGCAGGGGACTTCCCTCCTGGGCCACTGTGCCCTCTGGCAAGCATGGGAACTGGGATGGGGGCAGACTAGGCTGGGCAGGGCTAGAATACCTGTTGGCTTGCATGTGAACTAGGTTAGGGGGAAAGCCAGGCTGGGCTAACCAACTGTACTCACTGGTGCATGTACAGGCCAGAGTAAGAGCAGGCTGGTTGGGCTTTGCTACAGCATCAGCTGGCAAGTGTTGGGACTAGGGAAAATCCTGTCAAGCTAGACTGCAGAGCCATCTGGAGAGTGCAAGATCTGGGACTGGGAATGGATCCAGCAGGGAAACTGGGCACCTCTCTGATGGAGTGCAACTTCCATGGGTGAGCATGAGAACCAGGGCTGAAGACAGGCCTGGTTAGACAGGTAGTGGCACCTGCTGGCATGAGTGTGGGCTGGATAGTGAGGTCAGTTGGGTTGAGCTAGGTAACAACGCCCATTGACATGTATGAGAGCTGAATGGGATGTAGGACAAACTGGACCAGTCTGCTGCACGTACTGGCAAGCGCAGGAATTAGGGCTGATCACAAGCCTAGTGGGGGTTAATGGACGTCACACTGACTAGGCCACAGTTCCTGCTGGTGTATGTGAGGGCAGAGTGTGTGGTGGTCAGGATTGGGCTGGGTCGTAGCATCTACTGGTTTATGTAAGAGATGAGGCTGGAGACAGAGCTGACCTAGCAATTGTAACTTCAAATGGGGTTTCTTTGTGGATCCCCCCAACTGACTGGGGGACCAGACTCAGAACTCCAACCAAGGGTAGAATCACTGTGAGTTTTGGGGCACAGGATCTGTCTGATTACAAGCAGCATGGGAGCCACTGCCTGGGAACGCTCCCACTGCTGAGCAGCTGGCAAAGTCCCTAGCTGCAGAAGTCAAGAAGGCATGCACGTTGAGCTCTGGATTTCTTTATTCATTCAAGTAGCAACAGCAGCTTCCCGCCTTTCAGGGGCCTGTGAGTAACCCTAGAGACGGCAGGAGTCAGCCATGTTCCCAAACTGGGTGGAACTTGCAAAGAATCCATTTCAAGGATCGTTCTTTTTATTTTCTTCTGTTGTAGAACAATGGTGTAACCAACCAGGTAAGTATGGTAGACCAAACACTATTTTAATTTTTGCATTTTAAAATACATCTTTTTAATTCTTGATCAATGAGGACAATAGTATACAGGTATACAAGGGCATACATATGTCTATAACATTATTATCTAAGTGAATTTACAGTGAATGTACTAAAGCAAAGTAGCATTAATTAGATATACTTTAGCAAGGAAATGGTTTGAAATAGCATGAGGTCTAGGTCCAGTGTGGTGGCCTAACGGCTATAGTCCTTGCCTTAACATGCTGTGATCCCATATGGGTGCTGGTTCTAATCCCAGCAGCTCCACTTCCCATCCAGCTCCCTGCTTGTGGCCTGGGAAAGCAGTCGAGGACGGCCCAAAGACCCAGAGGAAGTTCCTGGCTCCTGGCATCAGATCAGCGCACCTCCAGTCGTTGCAGCCGCTTGGGGAGTGAATCATCAGACAGAAGATCTTCCTCTCTGTCCCTTCTCCTCTCTGTATATCTCACTTTGCAATAAAAATAAGTAAATATTTTAAAATAGCATGAGGTTAAACAATTTGTACAGTTTATCAAAATATAAATGTACGTCAGCTTAAATGTGTGAGTTACCCTGAAGCCGTTCTAAATACAGCCATGAATTTAGGAGTGTGTGGACTTTTTAAACTATTCTCTAAGGATATGTGCTGAAAACTTCCAAAAGTACCCCAGATATTGGGTCATAAATAAGAGAGAAACTTTAAAGCAACCTTCCAAGAGAATGCAAACTTTGCTGAAACTGTCTTTCCCTTGAAGTATTACTGTTCTGAACACACTCTCCTTATTTATAGTGCTGCTGCATATTTTTAGTATCACATTTTCCCACTAACTGTCATTTAAAAAAAAAAAACTTTAAAAATCCTGCAATTATAAAAAGTTTCTGGGGTGCTTTTACATGTTGACAAACAGCAGGCATTTTGTGTTGGCATCTCTGCATATCCTAATTTTGTATTTAGCTAAAATTGTGTTCCTAATTTTGTGTTTTACATATTGTGCTTAGATGTTGAAAAAGAGTAATTTGCCTAAGACATGTCTAATTCAAAGCTGATTTTAGAATTTAAAAAATATATATTTATTTATTTTTATTGCAAAGTTAGATATACAGAGAGGAAGAGAGATAGAGAGGAAGATCTTCCGTCCGATGATTCACTCCCCAAGTGAGCGCAATGGCCAGTGCTGTGCCGATCCGAAGCCAGGAGCCAGGAACTTCCTCCAGGTCTCCCATGTGGGCCGTCCTCAACTGTTTTCCCAGGCCAGAAGCAAGGGACTGGATGGGAAGTAGAGCTGCTGGGGATTAGAACCAGTGCCCATATGGGATCCCGGCGTGTTCAAGGTGGGGACTTTCAGCTGCTAGGTCACTGCACTGGGCCCTGATTTTGGAATCTTTAAAAAGATTTATTTTAAAATTTTTATTGGAAAGTAATATATACAGAGAATAGGAGAGACAGAGAGGAAGATCTTCCATCCACTGATTCATTCCCCCAAGCAGCTGCAACAGCTAGAGCTGAACTGATCTGAAGCCAGGAGCCTGAAGCCTCTTCCGGGTTTCCCATGCGGGGTCATGGTCCTTTCCTACAAAAGCATTCAAATACACAGTGCTACTACCTTTGGCCATTTTCCAATGTGGTAACATCTTACTGTCACAGCTTTTTCCAAAGTAACGGCTGAGCTAAACTGACCACACTGGAGCGGTGAATGGATACAGGCCTTTATGAGAGGTCCCTTGTAGTTACCAATTATTTTCATTTAATCTTCTTAGCCTTACAATTGGCAGAAACCACCAAGTAATTATCTGGATAAGGATTGGGGGTTTACTTTGGAAGGGGGATGTCTTGCCATCCACCCTGGAGATCTGCAGCATTCGGGGGATCATGTTTGAACAAATACCCTGCAAAGGTTTCCCAGCCTCCTCCCCTGCTAACCATGGCATGCTTGTCGTGTAGCATCCCAGGGAAGGCGATCTTTTCTCCCACTTGGTATGTTCCTTGGGCAAGCCGTTCCACACGGAGCTTTAGGGCTTTTGCAAGGAGGATCTTCTGAAATTCGCTTCACCTGCCAGCAGGCCCCGAGGTCACCGAGCCAGCAGAGACAGCAGGTGAGGAATGTCCCCACTGAGCGCCCTTTTACACCTCTATTGCCTACGCTAAACTCGCTGGAAGGCAGGAATATCATTGCAGGAACCCCCTCCACCCCCGCCAAAGGAAAAAAGAGGAAAAGAAAAAAAAATTCATCAGAAACACAGCTAAAAGGGAAAGCAGCAGGAGTGGATGGAGAGCATGTGCAGTGAACCATGCAGCCAGAGTTGAGCAGCACAGAGACAGGGGTGCTGCTGGAAGCCAGCAGGTTGTGAACCCTGCCCCCTAGGGCCCGAAAGGCACAGGACTGGAGGCTCCAGGACTCGTTCGGCAGAGGTGGCTCTAAATTCAGGCAGGTCCTATAGTGCAGCTCCAAGCCACTCGTCAGGCATCTGCTCCCACGACGTCCTGGAGAAGGGAATGCAGGGCCAGTCAGCCTGCGCAGGCGCGAGAAGCACCTGCAGCCTGGCACCACAGCATCTGAGATCCGGGAGGTCCAGCTGAGGCCCAGGGACAGCATCCTAGACCTTTCCTGTCAAGGGAATTGGAGCTGCTCAGAGAACCGCAGAGGCAAACAAGATGGCTCAACAGAACAGCACTCCTAACTGCTAAAATGTTGACTGTAGCCACACAGATGAAATGGGTCAGACTACTGGTAGAGTACAAACGAGCTCTCAGGAGCAAGAAATGTGGAAGCAGGCGAAGAAGCCCAACAGAGTTCAGGCATGCTTTATTGAAAAGGTAGTGGAGAAAGGGAGAAAACCAGGAAAATGACACAGGGACCAAGAAACAGGGACTCTCCAAAAGAGAAGTATGTGACTCCGTGGAACTGAGCCGGTGCGCTTTGGAGAGCCTTGTCAGAAATGAAAAACTCCAGGCAATGACTGGCCTGGTGACTGAATGTTGGTTAAGACATCTGTACCACATCAGCTTCCCCGGGCTTAACATCCAGCTCGGCTCCTTATCCAGCTGCTGGCAAGCCCTGGAGGCAGCACAAGTACCCAGGCAACTGGGTTCCCACCACATCTGTGGGGGATTTTGGCAGAGTTCTTGTCTCCTGGCTTTGGCCCCTTTATACAGCATGGCAAATCTCCCTTTTGCATCTCTGCATTTGTCAAATAAATTCAAGATGCTTTTAATGAAAGGAAAGCAAAAATTTAGAAATCAGTAGGTTACCTGCTATATTTGAACTTCCGTAAGAGGACAGCAGCAATTGTCCTCAAAGAGCTGTTAAAAAATCAGAAATAGCTACACATCAAAGCATTACATGACTTTGAATCCCAGAATGAGTAAACAAAGTTGAATCACAAAAGAAATATTGTCAGGGTAGACTGCATGCTTCAGTCGAGGGAGGAAAAACATGCCATAGTCACAACAAAGTTAACTTTGATGAGTGTTGATTTAATAAAAACATTGTAATTTCAATAATATAATTCCATTGGAACAAAAGAAGGAACAAACACTTTGCTCTTCCACAGGAGGAAGTCGAGAGTCCATCTGCAATCAGTCCCCAAGTGTCTCATTGTGACACGTGGAGGAGTCACCCAGATAAGCAGAGCCAGCAGAAAGGGGAGTTTCATTTCCCAGGGGGCCCACCGGCCTGAGGAACAGGCTGGTCAACAAGTCCCAGACGTCTGGGATTCGGGGTCAGCCAGTGGCCTCCCTTGGGAGTCGCCAAGTGTGTACTTAAAGGAAACAAACACACAGGGACCTTGGTTTGAACTGGTGTCGTCCCCTCCCCCTTTGAGTCATAACACGTGGGAAGGACAGACAGCAGACACAGACGTGGCGTGAGCGCAGAAGGGCTGCTGCGTGGGCCTCTTGCATTTACTCCTTCCAGCACCAAGAACCAAGTGACGTCTCCCCTAAACCTGGGTGCTGCACATTCACTACAAGTCTGAATGAATGAATGGGCAACAAACCTCTCGTGTCTCACACACTGTGGCTGAATGCCGAACGCAGTACGACTCACACTGTTCAACATCTGTGAGGTCCATTCAGACACCCACCGGCCTTTGCATTTTGCTGTATCTGAAGTGGACACCTTCAATGACAAGGGGCACTCCCTCCTTCAAACATGTCACTGTGCGTTTGGTGATGATGGGGGTGGGGTAAAATGTGAACAAAAGGAAATTCAAATTCACAACCATCTATTGCCAAGCCGTGCCACCAACAAACGAGCTGCTATAGGACTTAAACCCAAGCCCTGGCTGGGGGCTGTCAGGGGAGGTGCCAGTCTCCCAACATTGGCTGCAAATCCTTAGGGTCTCTCCTCGCATTGTATGTACCCTGAGGAGGGGAGGAAAGATCTGTCGCCCCAAGTGACTTTTCTTTGACCAAAGTCACAGAAATAAAGCACAGATTTTGTTGGGTCCCCGTGAACATTCTGTTTACCATGGTGCTTGCTTGCCAAAGCAGAGAAGTGCCTGCTCTCTCCCCTGCTGCTCTGCGGGGCCCAAGGGGTGCTGGCCAGCTGCCAACAGCTGCCCACCTCTAGGCACTGCAGCTGCTGATGGACTTGCCCTGTTCGGACTCTGTTGCTCTCCAGACTGAGGACTGGCCTGCCACCCAGAAGGGGCTGGGAAGCCCTGCACAGGTCCAGGTCCTCTCTCTGCCGTTTTCTGGTTCTGGAATAGTTTAACTCCTCTCCTGCCTCCTCAGGAATCCATCAGGTCCCATGAGGGCCCCGCCAGTTCATCTGAGAGCAGCCCGCCCTTGCTCTGGGAGGAATAGCCTGACTGGAGAATTCCTGGCATTGGTCTGAACGTGTTCAGATTTCAAAGTGTAAGTTTTGACCAGAGATTTTTTTTTTTCTGGTTTAGTTCTGGCAAGTTGGCTTGTATTTCTCCTTACACAGATACGAGGAGGTGAAAGCAGTTTGGTAAACATTTCCTTTTATCTCAGTGCATGCTCCCGGCATTTACACGTCCCTGACTGTGCGAAACAAGAGGACTCCAAGAGAAACAGCACCTTCAAAGCTGCGCGCTCTGCGGGGTGGTTTCTTCTAAGAACCCGGCTGCTGTGTGCACTGAGTGTCCTGTATCTGCATCCAGAGCCTGGCACACAGTAGGCCTTGAGAGATGTTTTTAAATGAAGAAAACACAAAAACATCGTGTCTGCTGGCTATCATGCAAGAGAATACTAGAGTTCTGTTTTATGTTCTGTTCAAATTCACTACTCTGCTCATTGAATTCTACCTACTTTGTTCGGGAACGTTCGTTGAGCAGCCTAGCGGCTCTGGGTCTCGGGTGGTAAAAAGGCCTGTCCTTTACAATTCTCTTTTGTAAGGTGAAGACCAGAAGGACAGGGTGTCACCGCCACCTTCCATGAGCCATGCAGCTCTCCAGAAAGGCGGAGTGTGCTGAGAACTGTTCTGGGTAAGCAGAGAGCAGGGACAGAAGCCACAGAGGGAAAAACATTCTCTGTTTTCAAGAAACTTACAGTCTATGGAGAAGCTGTTAGTCCCGGGCCCTCCAGGGGCATGAAGACAACACCATGGCCGAGGTAACGCCGTGAGAGCAGCCTCCACCAGCTGTCACCTGAAAATTGGTGAGGCATCATGTAGCTTAGTAGCAAGAAGGGAAAGGGCTCCCAGCAACGGAGCAGCATTTCCCAAGATGATGCGAAATGCTGCAGTGTAAGCTGGAACAGAAGATGCAGGAGACGCAGCAGCTGCCAAGGAGGAAGGTTAAGGGAAGAAGGGGCGATCGAAGCACTCATGGTAGGAAGTTCGTGCTTTATCCTAAGAGCAATATTGGGTCACAAAAGTATTTCAAGCAGGAGAAGGACATGGTCAGACTTGCATGCAGCCAACAGCAGAGAATAATTTGAACCAGCAGAGTATCCGTGACGATTATGAGTGGGCTGGATCTGTTCTAGATATAGGGAGGAATAGTTTGAAATGAGATAAGGGGAGTGGGCTAGGTGATAAGGTTTGTTTGGACTAAAGGATCATAGCAGGTTCAATCAGGAATAAAGACTCCACCAAGCATTTTTGACATCCCTCAGCAAGAACCAAGGACCCACTTCTGACTCAGATGAATCTTCAAGACTGAGGGAGAGGGGCCTGACTCGATGGCTTAGTGGTTAAAACATTGGTTTCAAGCGCAGGGATCCCATATGCATGCTAGTTTGTGTCCCAGCTGCTCCACTTCCCTTCCAGATCCCTGCTTGTGGTCTGGTAAAACTGTAGAGGATGGCCCAAAGCCTTTGGACCCTGCACCCATGTGGGAGATCCTGAGGAAGCTCTTGGCTTCTGATCGGGTCGTCTCTGGCTGTTGCAACCTCTTGGGGAATGAACAAATTCCAGCCACTCACAGAGAGCTATTATTAACAGTAATAAATAGACTGAAGGTCAATTTAACAGTACTACAAGAAAGGACATCATCATGAAATATTCACAAATGTGTTCTTAAATGGAAGCCAATCTCGTCCAAGAGTTCCTGGTCCTCTCATCAGAAACTTTGGGGGAGAGTGAGGCTGTAGTGGTTAGACTATAACTGCCCCCCCAAAAAAACCCATACTGAAAACTTCATTCCCCAAGCAATTGTGGGCGGCAGGACCTCTCCATGGTGGTGCTACAGATCACGAGAGCTCTGGTTGGAGAATGGAGCAATGACTTGTTTATGGCAGGAAAGTGCCCTCGTAACTGGGGATCTGGTCCCCAAGGTGCCTGTCTTGTGAACTCCGTGAGATGCTGAGTCACATTACAACACAACAAGGCCCGACAAGAGGCCGCCTCCCGATCTTGGACTTCCCCATTTTCCAAACTGTGAGCCAACTGAACTTTCATTATTTATGCGTTTGAAAAGAAAGTCACAAGATGCTGTTTAGAGGAAGATGGGGCTGAGTCAGCTCAAAAAAAGATGGGTGAGTGAGAGACTTTCTTTTCCTGCTCTGGTAGAGAACTTCCTCCCATCCTTTCAAGCCGTCAGAAAAATGAAATGAATTTAAAAAATGAGTCAACCTTCAATTGGAAGATTGGGCATCTGGTGCAGTGGTTGGGGCAGTGTGTGGGGTGCCTGCATCCCAAAATGGAAGACATAGAGTTGAGCCTGGCTTTATTCCTATTCCAGTTTCCTACTAACGAGGCCCCTGGGAGACAGATGGTGAGAGCTCAAATAGTCAGGTTCCTGCCCCCGTAGGAGAGGCTCAGATTAAGTTCTTGGATCCAAGCTTTTACCTGGCCTACCCTTGGCTCTTGTAGGCATTTGCAAAGTGAATCAGCAAATGGGATGTTTCTCTTTCTTCCCCATCTCTCAAGTAAATTCTTAAAATTAAAAATAACTGAGCCCTGAAGTATGGTGGATTAAAGTAAATCAAACGGATTTCTTTTTAAATCAAATGTCTTAGTATATAAGATAGTTGACCTTGGGGCCAGCATTGTGGTGCAGTAGAGTAAGCCAGGCCTGCAACACTGGAATCCCACATGAGCACGGTTTCAAGTCCCTAGCGCTCCACTTCTGACTTTCAAACAAATTTTAAAAATCACTTTTCTTCATCAAGAAGTCCAAGAGAGATCTTGTGTAGCTACATCAAAAAGACCTACTCCACTCAACCCTACTTGCTCTCAACAAAACACATTGTGTTTCCCTGGGTTTCATTATTTGGAATGATAATATCACCTAATTGAGGCCTATGAAAGTTTTTATCCATTTTGAAGGATGACATCACATAAATTGCAATCAGATCAGTAGTATGTGGTAATGCTATAGCAGTGAAAATTGAATCTGAACAGGCTACATCCTGCATTCCAATTACAGAACATTCTGGAAAGAGCAAAGCTATGGAGACAGAGGATCGTGATGGCCAGGAGCATGGGGCAGGAGGGGTGAACAGTAATAGTGGAGCACAGATCATGTCTAGGCAGGGAAACAGCTCTCTATGCTGTTACAGTTGTGAGCATGGGTCGTTACACGTTTGTGCAGGCTGCTGAAGGGTACAGCAGCCAGCTGAAGAACACTTGGTTAAACCATGCTTAGTAGCAATGGGTGAAGATGGGTACATGGGCACTGCTGTAGTACCCAGTGCCAACAGCGAGGGGAGGGGGGAAGGCTAGGCCTGTGTGGGGACAGAAAGAAATAGGGGAACCCTCTGTGTCTTCCCTTAATTATGCTCTGAAACTGAAACTGTGTTAAGAAAAGATAAAGTATATTTAAAAAGAAAATAGGTCTCAATTATGTAAACATCATGAAAAACATAATACATTTTTTAATAGAAAAATAGGGAGAGGTGTTAAGAGCAGTTAAGAGACCCGTACCCTGCACTGGCCAACCTGGGTTTGGGTCTGACCCCGCTTCCACTTGGAGCTCCCTGCTAACGGGCAGAAGATGACCCAGCAAGGGCTTGGCCGCCTGCCCCTATGGCGGAGGGCAGCTGATCTGAGCTCCTGGCTCCTGGCTTTGGGCCAAACCTGGTCTTGGGGACATTTAGAGAGAGAGCTGAGTGATGGGCAATATCACTCCTCTCTCCCTTTTCTCTCTGCCCTTCAAATACTATTTTAAATGGCTGGGGGGGGGGGGCGGGGGGGGAGCAATAATACTTGATGAATTGTAAAGCCTCTGAGAAAAATAAAAATCTTATATAAACTAGTAAACTAAATCCATGGATGCATACAATTTTTAATGCATGGTGTATCCCTAGAATAAAATAATTGATTTAGCTTCATAAAATATTGGTCAAAAACATGAGAAAAAGTGTTGTACTTAGTAATTAAGGAGTAGAAGTACCATCTTTCAATGAAGAAAATTTAAGTCTTCTCAATGCAATTGAAAAGAAATAAATATGAATGTGTAGAGGTTGGGATGGAGGAAATAAGTTTTGTCATTCATTTCATAATATTTACATGTCTATTTGCTTTCTGTTGCTAGGTAACACATTACCATAAGTTTAACAGCTCCAAACACACACATTCATTATCTTCACTGCTGTTGGCCAGAAGGACAACCATACTCTGAGAGCTTGCAGAGATTTCTTCAGGGTTACTGTAACTCTCAACAAAGTGTCATGTGCCCCCACAGCCACACTGTCCCTAAGTTTCTCTTCTGCCCACTGTCCTAGGGGCACAGTGGCCCCCACTGCTATTCATCCTAGCAGTCTCCCTAAACTCTGCCCACACCTTTGTTGCACTTGTCTCCAACTGCCCACTAAAATATGCTGTCTGTTTTCTCCCAGGACCTGAACAGGAACACCTGTTGCAAGCTCTGCCTTTAACACAGTTTAGCCGCAATAGGCAAGTTACTTAAACTGTGTGACTTGGAGTGGCAAGTGTGCTGCTCTGTGGGACTTCACTGTGATGATGCTTACAGGCACCTCAGCACAGCAAAGCAGCCCGAACACGGTGGGTGTCATGGCCATGGTGGTGGTGGTGATTGTTCTTACTGTTGTTTCTTCGCTACCCAATGATGCGCGCGAGAGAAAGTTACGGGCACTTGGCTTATGGATTGCAGAGGCTAAGTCTCCAAACCTGCTGCGTGGAAGCAGAAGCCTCGGAAATCAGCGAGCAGGTCCAGTCTAGGCACAGGCCTGGGAAGCAAGACTACAGATAGCCTGGCTCAGAGAGAGCAAACTTGTCCTTCCTCTGCCTTTCAGTTCTATCTGAGCCCTCATGGATTGGCCAGTACCCACCTTAGATGGTGAAGGACAACAACTTCCCACAGTCCAGTGAGCTAAAGGCCACTCTTCCAGAAGCATCTGCACACACACACTCAGAAGCAATGTGTGGCCAGTCACCTGGACGTCTTCAATCCAGCCAAACTGACATGTTATTCACCATTACAAACACCAAACCTGAACTTAAAGAAGGACAGATCAAAAATAATTTGCTACAAGACTTGAATTTTCCAGACTTTTGAGATTATCATCATCTTAATCCATATTGACACTTTACAAAATGAAACTCTATGGAGCTGTCTTCCAGCCTGCCTAGTTCATCTCATCCAACAGAGAAGCCTTTATTATTGATAAGGCCAGGCTGTACCAATTCCTCACATGCCAGGGATACCTGCAGAGGTGGCAGCCCTGCCAGGCGGGGCACTCTTACAAACGCAGGTCTCCATAACAGCAGCTGACACAAACCACAAGGAGGAACCCAGCTGGTGCCCAGCCCTGCACTTGCGCGAACCTCTGTTGGCTGCAGGCCACACGGGACTCTTCTGCCAGCCAGGGACTGTGACGTGCATCCTCATGTGCTTAGCAACACTGCCATCTTTTCTTTTCTTTTCTTTTTTTAATTTTTATTGGAAAGCGATATACAGAGAAGAAGAAAGACAAAGAGGAAGATCTTCCCGTCAATGATTCACTCCCAAGCAGCCGCAACAGCTGAAGCTGAGCCAATGCAAAGCCAGGAGCCTGGAGACTCTTCTGGGTCTCCTACATAGGTGCAAGGTCCCTAGGCTTTGGGCCATCCTCCACTGCTTTCCCAGGCCACAAGCAGGGAGCTGGATGGGAAGCGGGGCTGCCAGGATTAGAACCGGAACCCATATGGGATCCCGGTGCTTGCAAGGCAAGGAGTTTAGCCACTGGGCTACCCTGCAGGGCCCAAGACTGTCATCCTTTAATTTCAAACATCCCTAGATATTTTAAAAAATCCAGTAGCCCTTCAAGTCTGGTCATAATATAGGACACATCTTTTCATCAGTGTGCCACTGAACTGTTAGAAATGTGGAAATGTGGGAAATGTGGACAAGGAACGCAACGAGAACCTGGCTCCCTGTGCCAGGGAGAAAGACAGACCAGCTTATAGCATAGGGATTGCCGAATCAAGCATATCTGGTTTTTATTGTTATGGGCTAGTTATTTCCTGGTCATATCTGCACAACGTCTAAGACCTATTGGAAAAGCAAGGGAGGGAACAGGCTTGAATGAGGCACCAGAGATCTTTCTGGAGTGATACGCCTGATCTGTACCTTGCCTAGGGTGCTGACTACATGGATTCTATGTTCATTAAAACTAACAGAACTGAAAACCCAAGATATTGGAATTTTTCTATAGGAATTAACTCAATTTGACTATTACATTTTTAATAGATTTTTTTCCCCTTTTTTGAGAAGCAGAGAGAGCAAGTGTGAGAGAGTGCCCCTGCCCAAATGCCCACAGTGGCCCTTGGGTGGGGCCAACGCTGGGAGCCAGGAACTCCGTTCAGATCTCCCACATAAGCGACAGGAATCCACTTACTTGGGCCATTACTGTTTGTCTCCCAGGGTCTGCATTAGCAGGAAGCTGGGGGTCAGGAGCCAAAGGTGGGCACTGGGCCCACGCACTCACATGAGACCGGGCATCTCAACCAGCGTCACGACTACTAGGCCAGAAACTCAGTCCTATACTTTTTAAAGTTGGTTTATTTGAGAGGCAGATCAACAGTGTACAGACATGGAGAGAAAAATAGGGACAAACGCCTCCCCCCCCAAAAAAATGTATTTCCTAAATTTCTGCAGTGGCCACAGCCAAGTCAAGGTCAAAGTTAGGAACTGAAAAGGCAAGCCAGGTCTCCCACAGGGACCACAGAAACCCAATACTTAAGGCACCAGTGCTGCCTGCCAGGGACGTGTTGGCTGGAAGCTGAAGTCAGGAGCAGGAGCTGGCAGTGGAACTGATGTTCCTTGACGTGGGATGTGAGTGGATAAACTCTCACTCCTGACTCAGCTTGTACAAAAGATTAAATATAGAGAGACACAAAGTTAAAACACAAGTTCTAAGAGATTACAAGGGGTCCTAAGGTTGAAGGTATATTCCACTCCACTATTACCATCCTGTGGTGAAATAAAATCTTGGAATTTTAAGTCAGTTGACCTGACCTCCCCAGGAGTTTACCAATAATTTCTGGTAGACCTGTGGCTGGTGAAAAGGAGCCAGCTGAGGGTTATGCTTTGCTGGGAGCAAACCACACACATAATTACAGGGACAACACCTCAAGTGCCTGGGCTCCTGCAGGGAGGTGTGATCTGCTCACACCCTAGCCTTTCTAGAATAAGTTTCACACCTCCCCTCACCAGCCCCAGCCAAGAGAATTATATTTTTCATGGACACATGACTTGAGATTGTGGGTGTTCTCCTGAGGACCAAACCTCAATCAGAACTGCTTCCAGATGGTGAGGGGAAAGTAGGTTATCAACTGACAGCCTGTCATTAATGGGAATGTGTGTCCCAAGACTCAACAATTTGGTTGAGGGTTCAGATGATGTGCATACCCAACATTCAGAAGCCACGTGCCTGGGTGAAGCCACCAGTAAGATGGACCACAGGCTCACAACTGAGATCACCCAGACGGGGTGATGATGAGGCCCAGTATGAATGAATGGACTTCAGGGTACAGAACCAGTTAGGAGGCCAAGGTCACCAAGGAGAGAGTTAAGTGCAGGCAACATGTTGTGCCTTAACAAGGAGCCAGGTGACCCCCGGAGCAGAGCTGCCACAGTCAGCACTGGGCACTGGACAGCTTTGTGTATGAAGAACGCACAGTTGGCAACAGAAAAAGGATTGCGTAAGTCTTTTTCTTAAGACTTTGGTGGAATTGGCATCAGTGTTCAAAAGAATGCTCTACCAGGACCCACTGTTACAAAAAAACAAAATGACTGAAGAGTGGGCCAAGAGGAAGCAGGCCTTGCACAGGGTGGGTGATACTACAGGGTTTGTGTGACAGGGAGAACACGAGTGCTGATCCTGGTGGCACCATGTCTCATTGCTAGCTCTGACCGCCTGCTTGCTGCCTGCTCAGGCTGCTAGTGCCCACAGTGAGGTACTCATGGGAACCCAGCTGCCTCCCAGCACCTCCCAGCACCTCCCTGTTTCCTCATTGGCTCCCCCCTGCAATGTCCGAATTCAGTGGCTCTTCAAGTTTGGTCCACAAGCAGGAACTAGCAGCATCTTCCCACCCAGGAACTTGATAGAAACGCAGAACATGGGCCTTTTGCAGACCTACTCTAGTCTGCAGAGCCAGGAAAACCCTGAACAAATCTGCAATCCACACAACTTGTGACAACTTGTTCTGGCAGCCCAGGAAACTAACACTACTTGCAATGGGACTTGGGCTTTTGCCTAGCAATCACTGATGTAGCGGATAATTGTGTTATCCCAAGAATTTATAGCTGTTAGCTGCAGAGTAAAACGATAGTGCCTCTTCCTACCCCTTGAAGAACTTGGGCCTGGCCAATAGACATGCGTGCTTTGATCCATAAAAGGGCAGTGTAAGTGACGTGTCCCTCCTGGATAGGAACTTTAACTGCTAAAGCAGGTAACGCATGCCGGTTTTTTTCCCCGCTTTCTGGACACAGCTGTGAACAGAGCTCTAGGAGGGTGTGTGTTCCATCCACCTCCCCTGGGCTAGGGCTAATGGTGATGCCACAGTGGAGCCCCCCAGGCAGGAGAGCCACGGACACACCCTTGCCATTCAGTCCAAAGAGGTAGGCATTGTTTGTTAATGGAAGCATACCTAGCCCCAACCCAACTGCTACTTAGAATTTAAAATACCAATCACTTTTATTGCATTTCAAACATCCAGTTGTTTCCTTTAGGTCAGATAACAGGCATATCAATTAGACCCCCAATCTTCTAGGGGTTTGAATTTTTAGAAAATTAAAACATTCAGCATCCTGGCCCCAGGATCCAGGCAGTGATCTCTGCATAGAGGTAGGAAGGCACAGGGCTTCTGACGAGTGGGAAGATGCCACAAAGGGCTGGAGGGCCACCTGGGGCAGGCCTTGTTCACTGGGCAGGTGCAGCTCAAAGGGAGTAGAAGCACAGGGCTCCCAACGGGCAGCGCCCGCGGGCAATCACAGAACACAACGCCCGCCCAGCATTGTGCACAGAAGACACGGAGCCAGTCCAGGTGGTTGAGCTTGAACTCGGCCGCATTCCTTTGACCCTCACACCAGGGCAGGCTGCACTGTGCCACACTGATTAGTCCTTGAAGAACCTAAACCCAGTTTCACTTTAGCCATAATAATTCCTTGTCTTAAAGCCTGAGCATAATGCTGTTACCTACCAGAGAAAACTGTTTTTGTACTTGCGTCCACTTCAGAAAGAATTAGTGTTCATCCGCCCCAAGTCATCCAGTGTACCCCAAAGTCTTGTCAGACCAGGTGTGCAGAGGCTCCCGAGAACCCTCCGAGAAGAGAAGGCCACTGCTGGACTTGGGAGTCTTCTGTGGTGCCCTTATCCCTGTGGCCACTGACCCCCTTCCAGCCAGACTTCCCAGTACCCTGTCCACAATGCACTCACCCAGGCCCCTCTTTCTGCCTGAGACAGTCTGCTCCTTTCTCACGCTGATGAAGTCCCCACACATCCAGCTTGGACATTCAGCCGTGGTGTCCTTCATGCAAGCAGGCAGCGCACCTTTATCATGTATATGTCTGTGTTCTCGGCCACCCGGTGACCATGTTGTGGCATCTATGTTTTAGGTGATGTACTTCTCAGTACTTTTGTTCGCTCTCATTATGCACAAGTGTGCCAGGAGGGGAGCAGCAGGGCTTCCTAACCAGTGTCTTAGCCAGGCTGCCACACGTGAGCAGGTGTTTTTTGGCCTGATGACACTAAGCAAGGCTGACCGAAGACCACTTGTCTCATATATCACTCCCTCCAGGGCTTTCATGGTGTGCGAATATTAACAAGTATTATGGGTTTTTCTATGAAATTTTCTTTAAAGAACATAAAATTCTAAGAATTACTGCCAGAAAAAAAAATGAAACTTAATATCTTTATTTCACTGTGTAGTGAACTCAGCATTTTCTCAAACAGGAGAAATGAAGTTTGATTTCAAGCTTTATTTAAATATACTTTGATTGGAAAATTAAAGTAGTACTAATTTCAAGTTTACTTTACATCACAGTTTAGGGATTACCAGAGAGGAAATTAATTCATTCTTGGAGTGACAAATTCACCAGAAAACATGCAATTGAGCTGTAAAGATATTGTGTTCTTAATCAGCGCGCATGCCAAACACAAGGACCCACTCCGGAAAGTTGTAACGCCCAACACCGAACATTTGGGTTTGTTACAGTTTTAAATCCACCTGCTGGCAATTATACGTCAAAGTGGGCTTGTCAGATCTTTCCAAATGAAACTTTTTTTCCTTAAATCCGTACAATGTGGATAATGCTTACTTTTATGTGTGAATGAACGGTGAGTTTTAGAATGATTCTCTGCTCATACGTGAACAGAGAACCGAAAGGGCATTTGCGTTAAGCTACTCCAGCTCAGGCAGAGGACACCTGCAGGTCAAGAGGAGTTGAGCAAAGAGACTGTCCGCTCTGCTCACTCCTGCTAACAACCAGCGCTGGATTGCAAATAATTCAAATATGAGAAATCTGCTGTTTTATCTTCTTTAGAAGGCAAAAGTTGTTAACCCAACTACTACTCATGCAGGTGTCACAGAGGCCAGACCTGCAGCCAGGCTTGTGAGAATGTGAAGAGAAAGGCCTGCAAGGTCAGCAGGGAGGTCTATTACATCCTCCTGGTACCCCCAGATCAACAAGAATAAAGTGATCCAGTACTAGGGACAGCCAGCCGTCTCCCCTGCCCGTGACCTTTCAGGGACAGCCAGCCGTCTCCCCTGCCCGTGACCTTTCAGGGACAGCCAGCCGTCTCCCCTGCCCGTGACCTTTCAGGGACAGCCAGCCGTCTCCCCTGCCCGTGACCTTTCAGGGACAGCCAGCCGTTCTGCCCTCCCCGCGATCTTTCAGGGACAGGCATGCTGTCTAGCGGCTAAGACCCCGTGCCCATGTCTGAGTACCCAGGGTGGGCGCTGAGGCTCCTGACGCCAGCTTCCCCGGAGGCAGTAGCAAAGACGACAACAGCAGTTGCTCCCCACCTGGGAGAGCTGACCTTAGCTCTTCACTATGGCACGCACTGGGAAAGTGAACCAGATGGTGGCAGCTCTGTCTCTGTCGAGTAAATGCATTGATTTTTATAACAGAAATAACCTTATAATTTGGTACTAAATAATTCCAGTTTCCTTAAAAAGGCACAGTCTCTAGCCCTTACTTGACAGCTGCTGACCCCTAGGTCCCTACATCCCCCTCAGTCTCGCTGCTGTGGAATGGATCAAGCTGTATTCGGGGCCAAGCCGCAGCTGTCCCTTTCTGTCCCTTGTCCGGGTTGCAACTATGTTTGAGTTACTGAAGCTCCCGCTGGGCTCTGGTTCACTCCCCCACATCATGGAGACCACACACCAGGATTCAGAAGAGAACGCAGCTGGAATTGCATCTGAAGCACCACAGAGTATTCTTCCTGTCCCTAAACAGCACTGCAGTGGAGCTGCAGGTAAAGATGTTGTCCAAGCAGCCATCCCCAGCCACAAGGGCTGTGGACATCTTCATCGATTGAAACTCAGTTTAACAGTCAGTTCTTGCACTGCAGTAGCCACACAGCAGGTGCTTGGATTTTGAGACTTCTAGACCCTTGTAGAAAGTGTCCATTAAAGTTCTGTCACATGAACTCTTGGTGACAGAAATAAATGCCACTGCTCTGTTACCTGTAGCAGTATGTTTTTCCTTAGAAAGAATCTAAACCTCATCTGTTTTTGCATCCCTAAATAATTCAGTCTCACCACACTCGAACAGGGAGAAGGCTACCTCCCCAACCCCACAGGTGTAGCAATCTTAAGCTAGCCATTCATCCATAGGGCCTTTGAACAGCAACCTTTGCCTGCCCATGGAGAGTCAGGTGAGGAGTGAGCCAGAGGCACTGGGTCTTGACACTTGCTCCAAATAAAACACCATCTTTGGGGACTTACTGCAACCAGCATGTGCCTCAGGCAGGCCACAGACACAGTGTTAGGACTCTAGGACCCAGCTTCTCTTGAGCCCCCAGCACTTGCACAGGCCAAGGAGCCAAACGCTACAGGGAAAGCAGGTTGCTCCGCTGAGTGGGCGCTCTGTCCTGTGAACAGCTAAGGCTCCTCCCACCAGGCTTTCAGCCCTGACGTTATGGATTCTTCATCTCAGCATGGAAAACGTGCAGATTTCCAGGACTTGGCTTAAGCCAGAGCCAAGGCCATCTTAGAACATGCACGGTGCCACCCCCAGGGAACCAAGTGACCTGCATTGCCCCACATGCATTCCTGGCTCCAAGGCTCTGAAACAAGCATGATCTCGCCCCACCCACGTTCCGAATAATCAGCTCTCAGTCATCAAGGCGGCGCTCTGCATGTCCTCTGCCATCCCCACCCTCAACTCTGCCAAGGAGAAGAGGCCACAAAGAAGCAGACTCATGTTCTTCATTGCTAATGGCTCCAATATGATTAAGGAGGCTACAGCAACAGCTAGGATTTAATTTACTGGCCCGGCCTCACCATTCCTTTCAAATCACTTGTGAAAGGAGACCCACAGCTGATTGCATGCCTGTCCAGACTATACCTAATTGTGTTTAGTTAACAGCAGGAAGATCAGCTTGATGGCTGCTGCTGAGACTCCGGGGCGGCTACGGTCCCCGGGCTTCACATACACGCAGCTATTAGCGCAGTCCAATTCACAAACAACTGTGAGAGAGGAGGCATGGAAGGTGACATCACCCACCTGTGCTCACACAGCCCGGGTCCGGGGGCACACCTGGAGGAAGCCCCTTCCTCCTCTGGGCTCCTTCCCTCTCTCTTCCAGCAGCAACTGCCCTGGGCCGTTTCTAACTTGAGCTTGCATCAGGACCCAAAAGGAGTCAGTGGCAGCACGGCGGGCAGTCTCAGGCTTGCACAAAGTGATCGTCTTGTCTTACGATGGATAACACCTTTGCTTTCCAGGGGTCCGTGTGAGCACAGGGAAAAGGAGAGTGGAAAAGTTACAAGTGTTGATTCAGTGGGGACAGCTTTGCAAAATACCCCATCCACCTGACATTCTCTTGCCATAGCCTGAGCCAAAGTTTTTATCTGGGGACCCTTTGTTCTCAGGTTGCTTACCCTCTGTATGCCCCAAACCCTGCTCTTCCTCCCAGCCTTAGTGGGGACAGAGCAAAGACAGCTGACCAACCTGGAAGCCGTCACCACCCTCTGAGGTCAGTCTGGCCTACGCCCTGGGGCCCTCCAGACAAGACGGGGCATTCGGGGTGGTATGGCCATAGACTTTGAGGCTCAGTAGCTAGAACAGTTGCTAGACAAGATTGTGCCCTGGCCAGGTGTGACGACTCAATTGGCTAATCTTTCCTTTGCAAGTGCTAGGATCCTCTATGGATGCCAGTTTGTGTCCTGGCAGCTCCACTTCCCATCCAGCTTCCTGCTTGTGGCCTGGGAAAGCAGTGGAGGACAGCCCAAAGCCTTGGGACCCTGCACCCGTGTGGGAGGCCTAGCGGAAGACTCCCTGGGCTCCTGTCTTCAACTTGGCTCAGTTTTGACCATTGTGACCATTTGGGAAGTAAGCCAGCAGATGGAAGAGATTTCTCCTTTTCTTTCAGTAAAAATACAATCTTTTTTTAAAAAAAAAAAAGTGTGCCCTCTCAAGCTGATTCAGCCCAAAGTGGGTAGGATGGAGGGCGATGGGATGGGTGGGAGACAGTTGTGGTGGTCCCCAGCCAGGGCATCCTGGTATCTCATGATTCCTGCCAGCACTACCTGCCTGCAATTTGCTAGAAACCTTCAGTCAACATCAGATGCACTCTCACACTGACTTAAGCGAGAGTAAGTTGATTCTAGCAATGAGGCAGGCTTCAGCTGGGGCAGGATTTAGGGGCCATGATACTGTACTGGCCCCATCCGCCAATGCTTTAACTCCCTTCCCACTGAGCTGGCTGCATCTGGAGCTTGGTGCACAGGTTCCGTCTCACGGGTGCAGCAGGATGGGACCAGGTGGCAAGCATATGCCCGCAAAGTAGCCAGAGAGCCTCCTTCCGAGCCCACCATCCATCGTCCTCCCAGCCCTTCCCAGACTCCTTCCTCTCAGCCCGGTTCTCAGCCTATCCCAGAACTCATCACAGTGCCCAGTGAGGGGAGAGGTGTCAGGCATGGCCTCTGGTTCCAGGGGCACCCAGCAGTGGAGGAGGGAAGCAGGCAAGGTTATAAACCAGCACAGCAGTACCGCAAGAAACAGCGAACAGCCCCCTGCCCCAGCCTCACCAATTCCTGGGGTTTCTCAGGGCCTGAGTCTCCCTGCTCCTCTCACATCCTCTGCTGAGGATGGGCACGCAGGATGGGTACCCTTCTTCCTCCACACAGCACTCACTGCCAGCAGGTCCTCAGGCTCCTTTCTTGGAAGGTTTAACATGGGAAACATGACTGGGCCTGGGGCAAAAGGACAGCATGAACAAGTGAAACCCAGCAGGTGGGAAGCCAAGCCTGAACTACATGACAAAGTTGCAGGGGCAGGAGGGGTTGGGATGAAAGGCAGGTCCAGAGCCCCCAGAGCAGTAGAGAGTAGGGACAGGACTGGAAGCACGAGTCAGCACACTGATCACGCATTCACAGATCTAGAAGAGAGAGCGCACGTGGCACCAAAGTTAAAACTAGCGGCTGAGGCAGTGGCATAACAAGCTAATGCATCAGCCTTCCGGGTGGGCACTGGTTCGTGTCCTGGCTGCTCCACTTCCAGCCCCGCTCCCTGCCTGTGACCCGGGAAGGCAGCAGAGGCTGACTCCAGCCCCAGCGCCACTGCAGCCACGTGGGAGACCCGCAGGAAGCACCTGTCTTCACATCAGCTTCAACCACTGTGGCCATTTGGGGAGTGAACTAGCAGAGCCCTCGCTCTCGCTATCTTTCCTTCAACGCCCATGAAATCTGCCTTTCAAATAAAAAATCCTTTAAAAGATTAAAAATAGCATTCTGTGTACTGATTTCTCTAGGGTAATACACATTGCAAAAAAGCAACAACCCCCACTGCAGAAGAGTATGTGGTGAAAAAAATCTCTCTTCCATGCCCTTCCTCCATCTTGTCACCAACTTCTGCCCAGTGTTTCTGAGATGGGCACTGCCTGCTCCCAGGTGGCCACAAGTGAGGGGATGTTCTCTGTCCCTTTTCCAGCACACACCCACCCACTGCTGGCCCCATTCTGTGCCTGGCTGAGCACAACACCACGTCTTCATTATGAGTCCATAGCTACACAGCTGGCACTTCATCAAGACTCATGGTACTCCACACAGTTTCCATATGTGCTCAGCTACAGATCTTGGGGCTTCCCCCCGCCCCCACCAGCCCCTTAGTCTTTCAAAATACACACTGGGTGCCAGGCATTGTTTCCAGGCACGTCGCGAGCAAGCTGTCAGTGTGTCTGTCCTGGAGGAGGTGACAGTGCCCAGGCCAGGGGAAGATCCTGCAGTGTTTGCTGTACCAAGTGTCCAGTTTACTCTGAGCACTCTGCAGGTGGAACAGCGGGGCCACACGACCTGTGCCTTTAAGCTGAGGCAGACTGCAAATGGCCCACTACATGGGTAATGCCAGCCCCCTCTCTCTCACTCAGTCCTGAGCATCTTTCACATAGTTATGTCGCCACAGCTTACAATGCCATGGCACACTTAAATAGAATGTTAAAATTACAACTATTACTAAAGGACTGGGGAAGGGAGAGATGGGAGGAGAAAATAGAAAGGGAGGAAGAAGAGGGGAGGGGAAGAATCGCTAGGCCTTCTAGTATGAAAAATAAGAATGCTTTTAAAAAACAGCACTGTTTCTTAAGCCAAATCAAGTTGTCTTAATTGCCAAAGCAATGCCTAAGGAACGAGGAACGGCGACAAGCCAGGGCTCTCTTGTGGGGAAACTCTCCTTCTGGGGGCCCACCAGAACCTGCTGGCCCAGTCTGTCTCCTCTCTCACAGAGGAATAAAGGTGGAAAGATGGGGCGAGAAGTGCTACAACTCAAACTGCCCCACAGGCATTTGGGATGACATTGTGTGCAATGGGCAACATGCTGGCATCTGGCCAATAAGAACAATCTGTATACATAAAAGAAAAATAAACCACGGTCTACAAACTGAGACAAATGTTAGCTATGTGTCCGGCTCACCTGTCAGACCAGGGCCTGGTGTCCCAGTACAGAACAAGCCTCTACCAACCAAGCAGAAACCAACGTCACCACCGATAAGCAAAGAGGGAGAGCAGACAGTTCTCACAGAAGGAAGCATTCTCTCTTCCACAAAATCCCTGTTTTCAGATGAATGCTGCAAATGAAAATTTTGTGGATTTTTTTAAAGATTCATTTTATTTTTATTGGAAAGTCAGATATACAGAGAGGAGGAGAGACAGAGAGGAAGATCTTCCATCCGATGGTTCACTTTCCAAATGACTGCAACGGCTGGTGCTGCGCCAATCCAAAGTCAGGAGCCAGGAACTTCCTCCAGGTCTCCCACATGGGTGCAGGGTCCCAAAGCCTTGGGCCATCCTCGACTGCTTTCCCAGGCCACAAGCAGGGAGCTGGATGGGAAGTGGAGCTGCTGGGATTAGAACCGGCGCCCATATGGGATCCTGGCATGTGCAAGGCAAGGATTGTAGCTGCTAGGCCACCACGCCGACCCGTGGTGTTAGTTTAAGATTTATTTTTATTGGAAAGGCAGATACATAGACAGAAGGAAATAGAAAGATAAAGATCTTCCATCTGCTAACCCCAACTGGCTGCAACAGCCAGAGCTGAGCTGACCGGGGCTTCTTCCAGGTCCCCCACGCAGGTGCAGTGTCGCAAGGCTTTGGGCCATCCTCAACTGCCTTCCCAGGCCACAAACAGGGAGCTGGATGAGAAATGGGGCCACCAGGACACAAACCAGCTCCCATATGGAATCCTGGCACGTGCAAGGTGAGGACGTTAGCCACTAGGCTACTGTGCTGGGTTCAAATTTTGTGTTTTTGATCAGCATAATTGGCACAAACTGAAATCGTTATCACTACAGAAAGTGAGACCCTAGCCCCAGCGCCAAATCAAGGGGCTAGGACGGTCTGGGGCTCACGCGGGTGCTGCAGAGGTGGGAGCATGTTCATGGAAGATTCGGGAAGGTAGCACGCTGTGGGAGTAGCTGGTTGGTCTGCCAAGGGTTGAGCTTGCCACAGACTGACGCCCCGTCCCTGAGATGGCCTGCAGGTGCGGACATGGGCACTGCCTCACCCGGGCTGCCCCTGCGGCCTGTGTGCGAGAACAGGCAGCCAGGCTCACAGGTGAAAGCCCGCCCAGGGCCCGAGGGAGACCAGGCTGCGATTGGGCTCCAAGTGGTGCCTTTTTAAGCTCTCTTGCAGCTGGGGATTGTTAACTTGGCCCACTCTGACCTAGCAGATGGAACAAGGGCTTCCAGCCTCTGCCCGGGGGACACTGCACACCCACATGCCCACTTAACTCTCTCCTATCTTTTGTCTAACACCACCGCTCCAGCGAGGGCTCCCTGTCCACGCTGCGAAAGCAGACAGACATCTCTCAACTCCCATTCCTGCCCCAGCTTTCTCTCCACCCTCTCCTCCGCAGCCAGCTTGTGGCCCATCCCCTGGCCGGCTGCCTGGGCCAGCGTGGGAAGCTGTGCTTGGGGACAGCAGTAACGCGACCACGGGTGCTCCCCCTCACCATCCCAGGCCCTAGTCAGAAGGAAACGCGAACAGGGGCTGGACGATGGAAACAGTAAATGGGAGAAGGAAGGAAGGTGTTTCTAGAAGCGAGATGGCACCTTATCCACAGCCATTACCCCACCAAGGCTTCGCCCAAATCTCAACCACTCACTTCCAGAAGGGATGTCTTAGCCCCACCGCGGGGCTGGGGTCTGCGGGTGTTGGGGAAGGGGCAGCCCTGAACACCACGAAGGTACTGGCGACTTCCGGCAGGATAGGCTCTGGCCTCTGAGCCCTCCCTGGTTCCACTGCCTTAAGAACCGCATCCCTAGTTAACCCGGCGGCCTCGGCAACCCCAACCGGCCCGCGCGCCGCCGCATCCCCGCGCCCACCGCGGCCCCGGTGGCTCCCTCTCCCGCCCCGCGAGCTCGCCTCCTGCACCTGCTGACAAATCACAGCCCAGCCCTCGCGGAACCCGCGCGCCCTCGCGCGAAAAGCCGCCGGTTGCGACCTCGCCCCTCCGCGCAGCCGAGAGCCGGCTCCCGAGCGGGGTCGGGGCGCGGGGTGGCGTCCCCAGCGCGGCCCCGCCAGGCGCTCCCCGAGGGCCGCCGCGTCCCGGCCCCGAGCGGAGGGGAGGGTCCCCGGCGAGGGCGCGGCCGAGCGGGCCGGGGGCGGGGGGCGGCGCCGCGGCCGCCCTATTTCCGCGCGCCCCGGTGCCGCGCGCTCCGAGCCCGGGTCGCTGGAGCGCCGCGTCCGTTCGCGCCCATGCAGCCCCGCCGGCACCCGCCGCCCGCGCCCCGGCGAGGGGCCCCGCGCCCCCCGCGCCCCGCCGCCCGGCTGCTGGCGCTGCTGGCGCTGCTGCTCGGCCTCCAGGCGACGGCGGTGCCCGTGGGCGCCCAGCGCGGACTCCTGCAGCAGGCGGCCCGCGCGGCGCTGCACTTCTTCAACTTCCGCGCAAGCTCGCCCAGCGCCCTGCAAGTGCTGTCGGCGGTGCAGGAGGGCCGCGCGTGGGTGAGTGCGGGCCGCGCCGATCGTGGGAGGGGGTGCGGGCCGTGGGTGTCCCACGGGGGCAGCGCTCGGGACCGCTGCGGTGCATTGGGGTGGGACGCAAGGAGGGAAACGGAGCCGGGAGGGAAACAGGAGGGTCGAAGGGCGCCGCTGCGCTTGGTGCCCGAGCGAAGCCGCTCAGGGCTCGGGCAGGATTTCGGACGTCTGAGCTGGGTCGGCTCCGGCCTGGGACAGCTGTCTCATGGGACTTGCCGGCCACCCAGGAAAGAGTTCCAGGCCAGCGTGGTTGGAGTGGACACGGTGGCCGAGGCAGGTGCTTTCAGAGCGGCCCTCTGACTCTGGGGGAGCGACGCGGGCTGGGTTGTTTGTTTGCTTTGTTTTGTTTTTCTTAGTGGAGAACATGGGTTGCGAATCTCGACTGCAACGTGGGTCTCATTGTGTGTTTGCCAAGTCGTGTTGCTTCCTTGATTTGATAGAAGATGGCTGAAATTACACGGCCACCAGGGCGCTTCCCAAAGTTCGGGGAAATGGAACTTGAAAGATGATTTCGTTTTGGTGGGAAAAGTTTGAAATCCGTGCATAGCTGTTTTCATAGTGCACGTTTTCCTTGAACTAACTTCTTTAAAGCTTCAGAAGCAGCCTTGCTGCCTCTGGAAGCTTCCGAGCGTGTCCCTGCAGCCTGCAGACAGATACCCTGAGAAGACCCCTGGAATCGCTTGTGGAAGGGAAACGGGCTTCCCGGCGTGGCCAGAGGGTGGGTATTTAGACTCGTAGCCCTGGCATCAGACACCGTGGCAAAGGCATGTTAGGAACTCGGCCTCAGTTCTTCGAAAACTGAATCCTGCTCTATGATCGCAGGGTGAAATTAAATTGTTCTTAGAAAAAGGCGGTGTTTCTTGGTATCTGTTTTTAACAGTCCTTGCTGTCTTGGGGACAGCAGTGAGAGGAAGAAAATGAGCTTAAGAACTTTGAGAGTGGGCGTTGTAGCACGTGGGGCTCGTTAAGCCCCTGCTGCGCCCCCTCGCATCCCGCTGAGCACCCGCTGAGCACCTGCGGCAGGGAGTGGCCCACGCGCCAGCGCACCTGCCCTCACACGGGAGGGCTGCAGGGCCTGCCGGGCCCTACTTCAGCTGGAGGAGGTCCAGGTGGAGCTCTGAGCCCCTGGCTGTAGATGGAGCCTTGGTACCTCCTCAAAATCATAAAACTAGCTCTCAGAACCCAAGTGGCTTAAGTTAAAATGCCCTTTCTCTCCCACAAGGCGACTGCATCATGTTTCTAAATGGGAGAGAGATCTTCTCGGAGTAAAAACAGACGGAAATGTCTTAGTAAACTAGAGGCGATGTGTGCGGGGAGGGCCGAAGACCCGAGAAGAACGTCCTGCTTTCCTAGTTAGCTTCACGTGTTCTCCTTGATTCCGAAACACGGCTCACCTGTGAAAACCAAAGCACCAAAGCTTCCAGCTGAGGCCCATCTGCTCGGCCTGGAGTCTCCAGGGGCCTTGAGAGCAAAGGAGTACTTTGCTTCCACTGTGCATTCTGCTCCAGGCAGAGCCAGTGTACCAAGACCTGGGACCACAGTGCCCTCTGCTCTAAGCAGTGCCAGGACCTGGGACCGCTGTGCCCTCTGCTCCAGGCAGCACCAGGCAGTGCCAGCGCACCGGGGCCAGGGACGGGGACCTGGGATCACTGTGCCCTCTGCTCCAGGCAGCACACCGGAGCCTGGGACCACTATGCCCTCTGCTGCAGGCAGTGCCAGGGCACCGGGGCCTGGAACCACTGTGCCTTCTGCTCCAGGCAGCACCAGGGTACCGGGGCCTGGGACCACTGTGTCCTCTGCTCCAGGCAGCGCCAGGCAGTGCCAGAACCTGGGACCACTGTGCCCTCTGCTCCAGGCAGCGCCAAGCAGTGCCAGGGCCTGAGACCGCGGTGCCCTCTGCTCCAGGCAGCACCAGGCAGAGCCAGGGCCTGGGACCGCTGTACCTTCTGCTCCAGGAAGCACCAGGCAGTGCCAGGGCCTGGGACCACTGTGCCCTCTGCTCCAGGCAGCACCAGGGAGTGCCAGAGCCTGGGACCACTGTGCCCTCTGCTCCAGGCAGCACCAGGGTACCGGGGCCTGGGACCACTGTGTCCTCTGCTCCAGGCAGCACCAGGGCACCGGAGCCTGGGACCACTAGGCCCTCTGCTCCAGGCAGTGCCAGCGCACCGGGGCCAGAGATGGGGACCTGGATTCACTGTGCCCTCTGCTCCAGGCAGTGTAAGAGCCTGGGACCGATGTGCCCTCTGCTCCAGGCAGCGCCAGGCAATGCCAGAACCTGGGACCACTGTGCTCTCTGCTCCAGGCTCCAGGCAGCACCAGGCAGAGCCAGGGCCTGGGACCACTGTACCTTCTGCTCGAGGCAGTGCCAGGCAATACCAGGGCCTGGGACCACTGTGCCCTGTGCTCCAGGCAGTGCCAGTGCAGCGGGGCCTGGGACCACTCTGCCTTCTGCTCCAGGTAGTGTGATGGCACCAGAGCCTGGGACCACTGTGCTTTATGTTCCAGGCAGCACCAGAACACTGCAGCCTGTGACCACTGTGCCCTCTGCTCCAGGCAGCGCCAGGGAGTGCCAGAGCCTGGGACCACTGTGCCCTCTGCTCCAGGCAGTGCCAGGGCCTGGGACTACAATGCCCACAGCTCCAGGCAGTGACAGGGCACCGGGGCCTGGGACAACTGTGTCCTCTGCTCCAGGCAGTGCCAGGACTTGGGACCGCTGTGTCCCCTGCTCCAGGCAGTGCCAGCGCAGCGGGGCCTGGGACCACTGTGCCCTCTGCTCCAGGCAGCACCAGGGCACCTGCGCCGGGGACCACTGTGTCCTCTGCTCCAGGCAGCACCAGGCAGTGCCAGAAACTGGGAACGCTGTGCCCTCTGCTCCAGGCAGCACCTGGGCACCGGGGCCTGGGACCACTGTGCCCTCTGCTCCAGACAGCGCCAGGCAGAGCCAGGTCCTGGGACCACTGTACCCTCTGCTCCAGGCAGCACCAGGGCACCGGGGCCTGGGACTACTGTGCCCTCTGCTCCAGGCAGCGCGAGGGCACCGGGGCCAGGGATGGGGACCAGGGATCAATGTGCCCTCTGCTCCAGGCAGTGCAAGGGCCTGGGACCGTTGTGCCCTCTCCTCTGCTCCAGGCAGCACCAGGGTACTGGAGCCTGGGACCACTGTGCCCTCTGCTCCAGGCAGTGCCAGGGCCTGGGACCGCTGTGCCCTCTGCTCCAGGCAGCACCAGGGCACCGGAGCCTGGGACCACTGTGCCCTCTGCTCCAGGCAGCGCCAGGGCACCGGGGCCTGGAACTACTGTGCCCTCTGCTCCAAGCAGCGCCAGCGCACTGGGGTCTGGGACCACTGTGCCCTCTGTTCCAGGCAGTGCCAGCAGACCGGGGCCTGGGAACACTGTGCTCTCTGCTCCAGGAAGCACCAGGCAGTGCCAGGGGTTGGGACCACTGTACCCTCTGTTCCAGGCAGCACCAGGGCACCGGAGCCTGGGACCACTGTGCCCTCTGCTCTAGGCAGTGCCAGGGCCTGGGACTACTGTGCCCACTGCTCCAGGCAGTGCCAGGGCTCCGGGTCCTGGGACTACTGTGCCTTCTGCTCCGGCAGTGCCAGCAGACCGGGGCCTGGGACCACTGTGCCCTCTGCTCCAGGCAGCACCAGGCAGTGCCAGAAACTGGGAACGCTGTGCCCCCTGCTCCAGGCAGCACCAGGGCACCGGGGCCTGGGACCACTGTGCCCTCTGCTCCAGACAGCGCTAGACAGTGCCAGAGCCTGGAACCAATGTGCCCTCTGCTCCAGGCAGTGCCAGCTCACTGGGGCCTGGGACCGCTGTGCCCCCTGCTCCAGGCAGTGCCAGGGCACCGGGGCCTGGGACCACTGTGCCCTCTCCTCCAGGCAGTGCCAGGGCACCGGGGCCTAGGACCATTGTGCCCTCTGCTGCAGGCAGTGCCAGGGTACTGGAGCCTGGGACCACTGTGCCCTCTGCTCCAGGCAGTGCCAGGGCCTGGGACCGCTGTGCCCTCTGCTCCAGGCAGTGCCAGCTCACTGGGGCCTGTGACCACTGTGTCCTCTGCTCCAGGCAGCGCCAGAGCACCGGGGCCTTAGACTGCTCTGCCCTCTGCTCCAGACAGTGCCAGCGCACTGGGGCCTGGGACCGAGACCTGGGACCACTGTGCCCTCTGCTCCACGCAGCGCCAAGCAGTGCCAGGGCCTGGGACCGCTGTGCCCTCTGCTCCAGGCAGCACCAGGGTACCGGAGCCTGGGACCACTGTGCCCTCTGCTCCAGGCAGTGCCAGGGCCTGGGACCGCTGTGCCCTCTGCTCCAGGCAGTGCCAGGGCACCGAGGCCTGGAACTACTGTGCCCACTGCTCCAGGCAGTACCAGGGCCCCGGGACCTGGGACCACCGTGCCCTCTGCTCCAAGCAGTGCCAGCAGACCGGGGCCTGGGACCACTGTGTCCTCTGCTCCAGGCAGCGCCAGCGCACCGGGGCCTTAGACTGCTCTGCCCTCTGCTCCAGGCAGAGCCAGGGCACCAGGGCCTGGGACCGGGACCTGGGATCACTGTGCCTTCTGCTCCAGGCAGCCCAAGCTGTGCCAGGGCCTGGGACCGCTGTGCCCTCTGCTCCAGGCAGTGCCAGTCCACCGGGGCCTGAGACCGCTGTGCCCTCTGCTCCAGGCAGCGCCAGGCAGTGCCAGGGCCTGGGACTGCTGTGCCCTCTGCTCCAGGCAGTGCCAGTGCACCAGGGCCTGGGACCGGGACCTGGGATCACTGTGCCCCCTGCTCCAGGCAGCGCCAGGCAGTGCCAGGGCCTGGGACCACTGTGCCCTCTGCTCCAGGCAGCACCTGGGCACCGGGGCCTGGGACCACTGTGCCCTCTGCTCCAGGCAGCACCGGGGCCTGGGACCACTGTGCCCTCTGCTCCAGGCAGCGCCAAGCAGTGCCAGGGCCTGAGACCGCGGTGCCCTCTGCTCCAGGCAGCACCAGGGCACCGGGGTCTGGGACCAATGTGCCCTCTATTCCAGGCCGTGCCAGGCAGTGCCAGGGCCTGGGACCACTGTGCCCTCTGCTCCAGGCAGTGCCAGGGCCTGGGACCACTGTGCCCTCTGCTCCAGGCAGCACCAGGGCACCGGGGCCTGGGACCACTGTGCCCTCTGTTTCAGGCCGTGCCAGGCAATTCCAGAGCCTGGGACCACTGTGTCCTCTGCTCCAGGCTGCGCCAGGGACCACTGTGACTTCAACCTGGGATGGTTCAGGTCAGGGTCCTTCCCATGGGTTGTAGAGGCAGGGCATGGCCACCAGGGGTCAGTGCTGCGGCCCTGGGCTGCAGCTTGGGGAGGTTGCAGGGAACGTGGAGTCAACCTCCGCCGGCCCCATGTGCACCTACAGTGAATCCCGCAGCCCACGGGGACCCGTCGACTCCAGCGTGCAGTATACTCCTCTGTAAGGCGAGAGGTAGCTTGAATCATTGTTCACACTGCGGAGCATAGCAGATTATGAAATGAGCTTAGAGGGTCCAGTTATGTTTATTAGCACAATATTCTATATGGGACACTGAAAATGACGTATTGCACATGCATGTGTAGTCTATCTCAAAGGTGTCACAAGCGTGCGTTATGGAGTAGGTTATGAAGAAGCGTGCTATCCTTGTTGTGGGTTGTTTAGGAAACCTGTGGACCAAGTAAATGCCTCCATACCTCTTCCAGCCGGGCACTTCCATCTTGGGATTCTTACCCAGGAGGAGCCCTCATTGTAGAGGCGTGATGCCCTCTAGTGGTGAAAGGCAGTAACAGACCTTTAGTAAAGGCTGTGAAGTGTCTAATTGTGGATCACAGTGCTGCCCTTGCCTGATGCCATCTCTTTCCAGCCCTCACTACATCCCGACCATTTTACAGCCAGCGAGGCTTCTCCTTCTCTGGCATCTCATGGCACTGGCTCGGGAGCCACAGTGGGAGTGGGGGGAGATCTGGAGGTGGAGAGTGTCCTGGGTCAGCCCTCCCACGCACACTCCAAGTTTCCTTTCCTGCTGGCTGCCCCACGCTGCCCCATCTTCCATGGCAAGTTCTGGGCCTGCCTGCTTACCACTGGCTAAGCGGAAAAGCCAGCGCGGTTATGGAAAAGGCACCGAGGGAGTTTACATGGGCGCATTCCATGAGACTCAGCCCCTGCACGGGCAGCTCTCAGGGACAGGGCCCTGAAGGGCTAGGACCAGTAGTTGGAAACATAACAGCTGATTGCGGAGATGGGGGCATTATGCAGCAATGTAATTGGTTCCCCTTTAAGTATGTGTAAAGTTTTAACTATGTAAAGGAATCCTCCTTAGTGCATTGCATATATGCAGTTTTAGGAGCATAATGATACCTACCTCTCCCTCCCTTTCTTTTCATATTTTCAAATTTTACTATATATTTTCTTTATTTAGTGGAGAGTTGAGTCTGATTATAAAGAACTCAAGTATTAAGAAAACCACTGTTCTCCAGTACTATAGACAAGGACGTAAATCAATCAAATTGCAAAATGTCAATTACTCTTACATACATTACATTTTTGTATATTAGCTACAACAAATCAAGAAAACTGTTCCTCAGGTTAGGAACAAAGGCTGTTCGGTCACAAATCCCAGATCACACACACCTGTAGATTAAATTCTTGCACTCTATTATTGAAACCAGAGATAACATGTGATATTTATCCGTTTGGGAGTAGCATGTCCAGATTCTGCTAGGAATTCACCATTTGACTAAGTAGGATGGCTCCAGTTATATCCATTTAGTTACAAAAGAAAAGATTTCATTCTCGTTCATGGCTCAGTCGTGTCCCGTAGTGTTTCTGAGTTTCCTTTATCTAGTCCTCTGTTGGGCACCTGGGTAGATGGCACGGCTCACCTATTGAGCTGTTGTAAACATGGGGGCCCAGCTAGCTACCTCGTGCTGCTTTCATTCTGGTAAGTTCCCAGGCGTGGGATGGCTGGGTCATGGGGTAGACATTTTTCAGACCTCGAAGGACTGTCCGTACTGCCTTCCACAGTGGTCGCGCTGGCTGGCACTCCCACCAGCAGCGGACAGAGCGCCTTTTCTGCCACATCTATGCCAACATGTGGTGTTTGACTTCCAGGCCGTAGCCATTCTGTCTGGGGTGAGGTAAAACGCCATGGTGGTTTTTATTTGGATTTTGCTGATGGCTAGTGAAGCCACACATTTTTTTCCATGTCTGCTGGCCATTTGAATTTCATCCTTTGAGACATGCCTGTTCGTGACCCCTGTCCGTTTCTGAACTGATTGCTTCGAGCTTCTTGAACTCTGCAGCTCCTGAGTGGCCGTCTTCGACCTGTTGTGTGGTTGGTGGTTTCTCCCGTCTGCTGGCAGCCTGCACGCTGTTTCCTCTGTGGTGAGGAAGCTTAGCTTGATGTGATCCCCTTTCTGTGAGGTCACCTGTGCTTCTGGAGCCTTCTAGAAGGGATTGCCAATGCCTGTGCTTCGAGTGTTGGCAGTTCTCGCTCGTGGCTTGATCTGTTCAGGGTTGATTTTTAAGATGCAAGGTAGGCGTCTCGCGTCATACTGCTATGCACACTTAGATCCGATTTTCCCAGCATCATTTGTTGAAGAGACTGTCCTTTCTCCCTGGGGTTTGTTGATTTCTGCATGCTTTTCGAAAATCGGTTGTAGGTGCGTGGGTTTATGTCTAGGATTCCTGTTCTGTTCCGCTGATGTTCAGGTCTGCTTTGTGACAATACTGGGCTTTTTTTTAAAAAAAATCCTTTTATTTTGATGATCTTTACATAGTTGATTAGGGCACAAAGGGTCAAGGGCTACAGGAAAGTGGGTAAGATCATTGTTCCCACATTAATATTATTTTTTCTGTACCTGGGGTAAAGGGGGGAGATAAAGGGAGAAGCCCCAGCCAGCGTCCCCATCCAAGTTCCCCGATGTGAGGCACGCTCCAAGGGTCCTGCTCAGGCTGTTTTGATAGTTCAACAGCTCTGAATTGCTGCCAATCTCGCTGTTCCAAGCACAATGAAATCTATTCAGAGTCCACTGGCTGACATAGTCTATTCATGGTCGGGGTTCTGAGATCAGTGGTTCAGTTGGAGGAATCCCCAAAGAAACTTCCTCTGAGGTGATCCCAGTCTTGATTCTTGTGTGTGCTTGCCAGTACAGGGTCTGACACAGTCTGTTGCCCCAATCAGCTGATGCACATGCTGGTGGTTGTAATTGCTGGGTCAGCAGGCTGTTTTGATTACAGTTGGACTGCAGTACATCTTTTTTTTTTTAAGATTTATTTATTTTTTAAATTTATTTATTTTGACAATCTTTAGATTTATTTATTTTTATTACAAAGTCGGACATACAGAGCGGAGGAGAGACAGAGAAGAAGATCTTCCGTCCGATGATTCACTCCCCAAGTGACCGCAACGGCCGGTGCTGCACCGATCCAAAGACGGGTACCAGGAACTTCTTCCAGGTGTCCCACGCGGGTGCAGGGTCCCAAAGCTTTGGGCCATCCTCGACTGCTTTCCCAGGCCACAAGCAGGGAGCTGGATGGGAAGTGGAGCTGCTGGGATTAGAACCGGCGCCCATATGGGATCCTGGCATGTTCAAGGTGAGGACTTTAGCCACTAGACCACGCCAACGGGCCCCGCAGTACATTTTGAAGCCTGGCATTATGGTATCTCCAGACCTGTTTTTGCTTCTTTAAGGTTGTTTTTGCTACTTAGGGGTCTCTTATGTTTCTGTATCAACTCTAGCATCTTTTTTTTTTCTAAGGAGAACATGGTAGATGTTTCGGATTGCATTGAATCTGTAAATTGTTTTAAGTAATGCAGACATTTTGATAGTGTTCGTCCTGCCGATCCTGATGGGTACTGCCACCCAGCTTGGCCTGGCATGCCCCTAGCCCTCGCTCTCAAACTCACCAGCAGAAGCTGCAGCCTAGCGAAAGAGTTCCCCAAGTGCCCTACTGGAACCACTCCCAGCCCCAGATCTCGAGTGTGTGGGTGGTGCTGTGGACCAGCTCAATTCTAGTTCTTGCTAGTGAATGCTACACGCCCAGCCTTGCCCACTCCTGGCCCCAGCTTTCTTGTGAACCGGCAAGTGCTGCAGCCTAGCCTGGCCTGCCCCACATGTGCTCTGGCTCTGCTGGAGTCTAGCCCAGTGTTGTCCATCCCCGACCCCAGTGCACATGCAGACCAGTGGATGCTTCATGCCCAGCCTGGTCCGGCCCCAGCCAGGGCTCTCACATTCACCAGTGGGAGCTGCAGCCTAGCAAGAAGGTTCCCAAACTTCCCCTAGGAAGCCCATTCCCAGCCCTGGATCTTGTGCATGTGCTGGTGGGTGCTTCAACCCAGTCTGGCATGACCACAGTGTCAGCTGTTATTGGTGGATGTTGTAGCCTAACCCAGCCAGGCATGACCCACATCCTGTCCTGGTTCTCATGCTAGCAAGTGCTAAAGCCTGGCCCAGCCCAGCCTGTCCCCAGATCCAGTCCACACAAATGCTTACAAGTGCTGAAGCTTGGTCTGGCCTGCCCCTGTCCTCAGCTCTCAGGCTTCCTAGTGGGAGGTGTAGCCTAGCAGGAGAAGTCCCCAGGTTCCCCTACCAGGGCTGCTCCCTTGGACTTGACACAGGCCAGCAGGTACAGTGGCACTGCTTGGTATGGTCTGCTCTCAGTCCTGGCCTTGGCATGTGCCAGTGGGTGCTGTAGCCTGGCCCCACCTAGCCTCCTTCCAACCCCTGAATGTCAGGTGAGCTGTCAGGAGAATTCTATGGTGCAGCTGGCTCAGCCCATCACCACCTCCAGCAAAACAGTGATGCAGCAATCTCGTAGAGGCAAGTCTCCTGCACAGTCTGCCCCCAATCCAGTTCTCTCACATGCTGGTGGGTGCTGCGGCCCAGCCTGACGTGCCCACTCCCTGCTGTGACACTCATGGGCAGCACAACCAGGCATGCCACCCAGCCCCAGCTTGTGTGTGTACCAGCAGGTGGCAGGCAATGCTGTTTAGCCCAACCTAGATCTCTCAGGTAGGTGGGTGCCTTGGCCTGACCCAGACGTGCCCTCTGATTTTCCCCCTCTAAGCCGCTGTTTCAGCTCCCTTGCCTACCTGTGAGGGCACAGAAGTCATTCCACTCCTCACAGACATGCCCTCAGCCACTCCCACTACAGTCCCTAGATCCTCTTTCCGTGGCAATCAGCAGCCCGCCCCGTCTAGGGGCCAGGATGTTATTTTCTGGCATTCCCTGCTTCCCCGTATTTATTGAAAAACCAAAACAGGCAGCTACGCTGGGACGTACGCCTCTGTGGGCCCAGGGCAATGGCTCAGTGGCTATATCCTCACCTTGCATGCGCCAGGGTCCCATGTGGGCGCCAGTTCACGATCCAGCTGCTCCACTCTCAGTCTAGCTCCCTGCTTGTGGCCTGGGGAAGCAGTCAAGGGCAGCCCAAGGCCTTGGACCCTGTACCTTCATGGGAGACCTGGAGGAAGCTCCTGGCTCCTGGCTGTGAATCAGCTCAGCCCCGGTCTTTGGGTCTGTTTCGGGAGTGAACCAAGGGGTGGAAGGTCTTTCTCTGTCTCCTTCCCTCCATAAAACCAGATCTGCCTTTCCAATAAATAGAATTTTTTAAAAAGATTATGCCTCTGTGGCTTGGTGCTCCTTCAGGGGAAGTCCAAGAGTATCGCTTGGGTTGAGGCCAGGGTGTTCTGCCTGTACTCAAGTGTGGGTTGGCCGTGGTGGATGTCCTTGTTTGTTGATAGCGGAGAGGGAGTGGTCACTGCTGTTCGTGTAACCACACCTCACTTCCTGTCCTCCATGGCTAGCTCTGCCTGGGGTCGGTGACTGCGGCCCTCACCCACACTGGCGCAGAGGCAGGCTGGGATTCTCGGTCTTTGATGCCAAACACGTTGACTCAGCAGAGAGCCAGCCATAAGCTGTGCCCTGTGGTGCAGTCAGAATTGCTGTGATACCTCCAGTTTGATTTTTCACTAAAGCTTCATTTATTATTAGGCAGATTTACAGAGAAGGGGAGAGAGAAAGAGCTTCTATCAGCTGGTTCCCTCCCTACTGGCCACAATGGCCAGACCTGAACCAGTCCAACCCCAGGAGCCTCTTCCGGATTCTCATGCAGGAGCAGAATCCAAAGGCTTTCCCAGGCCACAGACAGGGAGCTGGATGAGAAGTGGAACAGCCGGGATGAGCCAGCTCCTCTGTGGAGTGCAGACACTGCAAGGCAGAGGATTGGCCCACTGAGCCATTGCACCACTCCTCCCCTCCTCCCTCCCCAGTTTGATTTTTCTTTGTTGAACTTCTTCAGCTGTTCTGGGTCCCTTAGGATTTCACTTGTATTTTAGAGCGATCTATTTTTTTTTTTTCCAGAAATGAAAAAAACAAATCCTTTGGGATCAATTGCCATGAGTAGTATCAGCATTTTGATACTCTTCCAATCCATAAACGTGAAACATTTTTGTTTTTAATTTTTATTGTAGTGTTCTTTTACATGCTTCATTAAACTTATTCCAAGGTGTTTACTTTTTTTGCAGCTGTTGTGACTGCAACTGATTTTCCTTGTTCTCGTCAGCCATATTGTTTGTATACCGGCACTGTCAATTTTTCTGTGTTGATTTTAAATTCTGTAACTTTACCAGCTTCTCTTCAGTGTTGTAAACATCTCTTAGTGGAGTCTTTTTGGTTCCCCTCCCTTGATCATATTATCTACAAACAGAGGATTTGCCTACCTTCTTTCCCATTTAAATCCCTTTGATCTGTTCTTGTCTAATGGCTCTTGCTTAAACATTCAGAACTGTATTGAATAGTAATGAGAGTGGGTGTACTTACATGGTGTGAGATCTTGATGGAAATTCTTGCAGCTTTTCCCCATTCCATATGAGGCAGTGTTTGTCATATCGCCTTGCTTGTTTTGAGGAATGTTCCCTCTCTACTCAACTTGCTTAAAATCAGTGGTGTTTATCAGATGCTGTCTCTACATTTTTTGAGATAACCGTATGGTTTTTATTCTTCCACTGCTAATGCGATACGTCACGTCTACTGTGTGTTGCACTGTCCCTGCGTGCTGGGACAGATCCCACTAGGTGTGGAAGCATGGCCGCCCTGATGCGGTGTTGGGTCCAGGTAGCTAGTATCTTCTTGAGGGTTTTTAGATCTTTGTTCATCAGGGAAATCAGTCTGTAGCTCTGTTTCTTTGCTGTCTTTTCCTGGTTTTGGAATTGAGGGGATGTGGTCTGATCAATGGAGGGTGGAAGGATTCCCCTCGTTTGTTGCTTTGAATAGGTTGAGAAGAATTGGAATTAGTTTTTCCAAAGCTTGATCGAGTTTACCATTGGGCCGTTCTTTGTTGGAAGGGTCTTATTACTGATGCAGTTTCTGTTTCGCTGATTGGTCTGTTTAGGCATTCTGTATCTTCGTGACTCAGTTTTTGTGGATTGGTTGTGTCTAGCTGTCTATCCCTTTCTTGCAGATTTCCCAGTTGGCTTGTAGCTCTTTGGAGTACCAGCTAATGGTTCCTGGCATTTCTGTGGCATTGGTTATAACATCTCTTTCATCTCTGATCTTGCTAATTTGGGTCTTTCCCTCCTAACCCCTTCCACCCTGTTTTTCTTAGTTGGAGCAGTGATGTGTCGATTTTGTTTATTTAAAAAAAAAAAAACTACTTCACTGATTTTTCATTCTATTTCACTAATTTTGTTTTATTTTGATGATTTTTACATAGTTGATTAGGGTACAAAGGATCAAGGGTTACAGGAAAGTAAGATCCTTGTTTCCATTCTTTTTTTCTTCCTCTACCTGGGGAAGGGGAGTTAAAGGGAGAAGCCCCACACAGCCTCCCACACATCCCAGGTCCCCGATGTGGAGCATGCGCCAAGGATCCTGCTCAAGCAGTTTCGATAGTTCAACAGTCCTGAATTGCTGCCAGTCTCACCGTTCCAATCACGATGAAATCTCGTCAGAATCTGCTGGCTGACGTAGTCCACCTTAGCATCTCCCTTTGCCCAGATTTTCAGTGCTAACACGTACCTGGGGTAGTTGATCGCTTTGTTCTGTCCTCTGTCCTCTTTTGGTACCTGGTGTCCTCTGCACGCGCCTGTGGACTGCCATAGCCTCCATTGCACGTGGTTATGCTGTCCGCTGCTCCATCTGAGCCACTGGGGAAGCTCGGGTTTGACACAAGCACTCCATGGTCAGACCGTGGAACCTGCAGTTCTCTTCATGGTTGGGGTTCTGAGTCCAGCAGTTCAGTTTGGGGGATGTCCAAAGAAGCTTCATCTGAGGTGATCCCAGACCAGATTCTTGTGTGTGCTTGCCAATGCAGGGTCCAGCACAGTCTGTCACCCCAATCAGCTTATGTACATGCTGGTGGTTGCAATTCCTGCTATGTCTTCTACACAAACCAATGGGTATTGCAGCCCAGCCTGATGCTGCCCATCAGGCACTCAGCCTTCACGAAAAGCAGTGGGAGCTGCAGCCTAGTTGGAGCAACACCCCATTGATACCCACCAGCCCCACCCCCTACCCTGGTTCCCATGCTGCCAGTATGTAGAGCAGACTGGTGCAGTTTGTCCCACATCCCATTCAGCTCTAATACACGTCAATGGGTGTAGAAGACTAGTTCAGCCCAACCAGCCCCACTCTCCAGCCCACACACATGCTGGTGGATGTCACTCTGTCTAGTCACTCCTGTCACTGTCCTGGTTCTCATGCTCACCAGTGGGAGTGGCAACCCAAGAATAGGGTGCCCACTATGTCCCTACAGGGTCACTCCCACTCCCTGATTATGCACTCTCCAGGTGGTCTGGATTTTTCTTGACAGAATTAGCCCCAGTGCCAGCATCTGCCAGCTAATGCTACGGCAAAGCCTAACCAACCAGCTGGGGTCCGTGCAGTGGGTGTGGATGGCACGAAGGTGTGAAGAGAACAGCCCCCGTGTGTGGCAAGGCCCGGGGGAGCTTCCAGTTGTTAGGCAAAGCCCATCGGAAGTCTCTCTGAGCACCTTGACACTGTTTCACCCCCTGGTTGCATGGACACTCAAGCACCGCACTAAGAATTCTGTAATCTATTGAGGCATTGTTGTTTGGCCCTGTGAGACAATTGTTGCAACTGGTGTGAGCTTTAGAGTTAATGTCACTGATAATGTCTTGGTGAGTGGGCCTTTGACAATGTACACACAGGAGCCCAATTAAGCCCATGCCATTTTCGGACACCTTATTGGGTACTTAACCATTGCCTCAGAATCTGGCCCAGACATGCAGCACTCTTTCAGGGAGGGGGCTTGATAAATATCCTAAATATTAATGCAAGTGATGGGAGTGAGAGCTGAAACTTGCTATGGCAATAAATATAGTCATTGTTATGTCAAAGGCTAGCCTGTCTGCAATTTTTTTGGAGCATAGAAAATGTAATTGTTCTGGCTGCTTTTATAATTTTTAACTAGAGGAATTAAGGATGCTTTTATTAAACAAAAGTGTTTTTAATTGCTTTGTTGTTTGTGGGGTTGTAGAGCCTATACTTGTAGGGGAATTTAACATTTGAAATTTCTGTTTTAGATTTTAGGTTTTTTCCCTTGTAACCTATTTTCCCATTAAATGATGGGTAAATTGTAGAAGTAGAAATGTGGTAGGAATGTACTACTGATTAGCAGGTAATCGCACGTGCCTGGGCCTTGGAGTCCTGGCTGTCGCTCCATGGCTACTATTTAAGAATGAATTATGGCTTGCTTGGAAGAATATGAAAACAGTATTTTGCAGAATTATCTTTAGGGGCACCTGCTTAGCCCTGAAGTGCAGACAGAGTGACCAAATGTCTGTACATGCCCCCTTAGTCTTGAAGTAAAAATAGAACAATTAGTTGTTTGTGTAGAGGCTTGTGAGGTGTCTGAGTAAATAAAAAGGACAGCTTCTTCTTGAGCTGTGGTGAGAGCACACCAAGTGTCAGTGTCTGTGTCTTTATCACCGACTCCATGCACCCTTCCCGAGCTCCGAACTCGGCTGGAGCTGGACTCCGGCACCAACCCACACTCACTCTGACTTAGGCTTGCACCAGTAGGAACAGTCAACCCAGCCTGTCTGTTCCCTGATCTATCTCACATGAGGCCCACAGGGGCTGTAGCCCTGCCCATTCTGGTCTGTCCCCATCCCAACTCGACGTGCTCTAGTGGGAGTGGTGATCCAGCAGGGGAGCCCTCCATATTCCCCCTACCAGCTTTGCCCCCTCCTCCCTGGTTCTCACATGTGTTGGTTGGGTCCTGTGGCCCAATCTGGCATTACCCACCTCTCCTTGACATTTGTCAGTGGTGCTGTAGCCTGGTTGGGCTTGGCCCACCCCTAATTCCAAGTCATGCTGGTGGGGGCTGCAGCCTAGCCCAGCCCAGCCGGCCCCCAGTCATGGCCCTCATGTGAACTGACTTCTGTTGTGACCCAGCCCGGCCCGACCCACACTTCCTTCTGGCACTTGGATTCGCCAGTGGGTCATAATAACTGGTCCAGCCTTGTTTGCCCCCAACCCGTGCCAAATGTATGCCCCTGGCTACCATTCCCTGGCCTGGTCTGGGCTGCTCCCTATCATTGTTCTTGCGCTCACCTGCAGGGACTGTGTCCTAACAGGAGTTGCCCAGGCTCCTCCATTGGAACCTCTCCCAGTGCCAGATCTCACACATATTGGTGGGCCCATGAGCCAGCCTTACTTAGTCCACCTCCTGTCCTAGCAGGAAAAATAACCTTTCCTGACTGGCTTTCAACCCATTCTGGTTTTAATTGTGGGGTGTTTCAGCCCAGTCAAACCTAGTCCAAACCCAAATACAGCTCATACCTGGCTCAGCAGGGGCAATAAACCTAGCCTAGCCCATCCTACACCTACCCTGGTCCTCACGAGCACCAGTTGGTGCTAGAATCTAGCCCAGCCTGGTGCACCCAGCCCTAGTCCATACTTGTGCCAAGGGGCACTCCAGTCATACCAGTCCAGAATGCAACTCTCACTCCAGCTTCCGCACTCACCATTGGGAACCCCAACCCAGCCAGGGTGCCTCCTTAGCTCCCCAGCCAGGCCTATTCCCAACCATAGATCTTGTGTGTGTCAGTGGTTGCTCTGATCAGCTTGGCATAGTCCCTCACCTGTCATGACCTTTGCCTTTGGATGCTGTAGCCTAGCCTGATGTGTCCTGCCCCCAGTCCTGTCTCTCGCTGGTGGGTGCTGGAACCTGGCCCTGCTCAGTCTGTTCCCATCCCTGTCTCATGTAAACCGGTAGGTCTAACAGCCTAGCCCAACATGACCTTTGATTTTAGCTCTTGTCAATGAGCGAAGGTTTGCTCAGCCTGCCCTGTCCACCCCACTTCTTTTTTTTTTTAATTAATTAATTTATTTTTCACATTATTATTGCTATCATTTTATGGTACAGTTCCATATTCCCCTATCCCCTCCCCAACTTCCCCCCCACCCAGTTCCTTTATATCATTATTAACATACAGTTCTTCATACTCAGTCATATGTTCATCATTGCAGGCATGGACAATGGCAGAGAGTCCAGAATCCTATTGTCAAAATATAATATAAACAGTTTCACTGTAAGTCCATCTTTGTCTGGAAACAGATGCCGATCACACTGCATCTCACATCTGGTTGTTAGTCTCCATTACATAACTACTGTACATTCCCTTAAATGAAAAGTCTTGATACAAAATCAACACTAGAAAGAAAAATAGAAATTTACAATGCCATGAAGTTAAATGACATGTTACTAGATATGACGGTCTCCATTACACAACTACTATACCTTCCCTTAAATGAAGAGCCACAAAACCAAATCAACATAAGGGAGAAAAAAGAAATTAACAACACCAAGAAGTTAAACAACATGCTATTAAATGATAACGTGTAGCTGAAGAAGTGAAAATCAAGAACCTTCTTAAAGAAAATGATGCCACTGTATGATCTACGAGTCATTGAATGATTTAATCAGAAGAAAGTGTTTTGAAGAGATGAAACCAACAGAAAACAATAAAGCCCATGTGATAGAGTTTCCGCTGATCTTTGTTGGAGTGTGTCTCCTCCAGACAATAAACAGATGGGTTTTGCTTCTTAATCCAGTCTACTAATCTATGATGTTTGATTGAGCTTAAGCAATTTACATTCAGAGTTAAATATACATAGGTGGTACTTTGGTCCTGTCATTTTAGCAATGGGTTGTTCATTGATTCAGTCTTCTGTTGTCATTTTACTGGGATGTTCTTCCCACTTGCCTTTGGTTTTGGTAGGTGCTATTCCTCTTCTGTCAAGAGAACATCTTGAAGTATAATTTGTAGAGCAGGTTTGGAAGAGGCAAATTCTTTTAGCTTTTCTTTACTCTGGAAGAATTTTATTTCATTTTCAAAGAGGAAAGAAAGCTTTGCAGGGTATGTTATCCTAGGCCGACAATTTTTTTCTTTTAGAATCTGGAATATGTCACTCCATTCTCTTCTTGCCTGTAGAGTTTCCTGTGAGAGATCTCCTGTGAGCTTAATTGGCCTTCCTTTATATGTCAATTGATGTTTTTCACGTGCACATTTAAGGATCTTTTCCTTATGTTCAATTGAAGAGAGCTTGATTATCATGTGTCTTGGCTTTTGATCAAGCCTGTTGGGAGTTCTGTGTCCCTCCTGGATCTTGTTTCCCAATTCTTTCTCCAGATTGGGGAAATTTTCCTTGATTATTTCCTTAAATACATTTGCAAACTCAGCTTCTCTTTCTGCACCTTCTGGGACTCCCATAACTCTTATATTAGGCCTCTTAATAGTGTCTTTCAATTCTTGAATACTTTCTTTGGCCTGATCCAGCTCTGCTTCCAGCTTTTTGTTTGCTTCCCCCTGGTGACAGGAGATATCTGCCAATTCTGAGATTTTTTCTTCTGCTTGCTTCATTCTATTTTGGAGACTCTCCACTGTACTTGTAATTTGCTCTACTGTGTTCTTAATTTCTGATAGTCCAGCCTTGATTTGCTTTATTGCTTCCTTAAATTCTTTGAACTCTTGCATTAACTTCTCATTTTTGACCAGAATCTTTAAAATGAGTCTTATGGATTCTGTGTCCCCCATTTTCTCAATGTCTTCCTCAGTTAACTCTGAGGTTGGCATAGGGTTTTGCTCCTTTGCAGGGGAGTGCTCAGTAATATTCATTGTGCCTTTGTCTCTTCTTTTGCTCTTGATCATTGTACTTCTGGTTAGCAGAGTCTTCTTCTTGGGGCAGGTTTCTAAGCTGTGTCACCCACAGGTCTACAATGCAATTTTACTTATTGCAGTTGGTACACAACTTTTTTGCTTGCAGCCACTTGTGCCACAACCTCCAGCAAGTTCCAGGTCTGGCTTCTTATGTCAGATATCCACCGTGGTCTCCACAGCCCAGCTCTTGGCTCACCACTCTCCACCTCCTGTGATACTGTGCTGAGGCTGCACTGTTGTCTCTGCAACCTTTTTCCCTCTTCTGGTTGGAGTGGGTTCCAGGATTAAAGAGACACCAGGTGTACTATCTAGTTAGGTTGTTGGTGGCGCTGATCTTGTCAGAACTTGTTGGACGCTAGGTCTGGGTGCCACACGGACCTGTTTTGACCGGTACGATGCCACAGTCGGTATTATTTTCCTGCAGGACCTCAGCGAGTTCTTGCGAGCTCAGCACATGCGCAGTTCACTGTTGCCCCCTGTAGTCCCAAAGCTATTGCCACAGTGCGCAAAATGGCGTCCAATGTGCTACCACAACAGTTCTTGATCTGCTGGCCATCAGATCCGAGGGTTACCCAGACCTGCCCTGGATGGAACCCATAGAATGCCACGTCGTTGCAGTTCACCGAGTCAGAAATGAGCTCACTCCCTGCTCAGAGCATGCTCAGTCCTTTCCCTTGCCCTTTCCTCCTTAGGTAAAATGGCAAACAGTTCAGCTCTAGGGGGCTGACTGGGCTAAGAAATCCTCGCTGTTTTCGCACTGCCCACCTGGGACCTGCTGCTCTGTCTCTGCTCCTGGTCAAATCAAACGGACCAGCAGGACAGACAGTTCCCCGTCTGGGTTCACCTCCCAAGCTCCCAGTCAATGTCCCTTCCCACCTGGTTGCTGGTGGAGTTCCAGCTGCTGGTGGAGTTTAGATCGCCGTGCTGGAATATCATTCACTGCAACACCACACTGCTGTGCCCCCTGCTTTCCTGTGTCTGTCAGTCTCCAGGTACCCCTCTGCTGTTTTTCTGTCCTTTTGTATTTCCTGAAATATGTCCTCTCTGCTTCATTCTGGTTAAATGCTTCTCCGTCTGTTTAAACGTGTCCTTACCCTATTCCGCCATCTTGATTCTCCCCACCCCACTTCTAAAATCAACCCACACATGAGCCAACAGTTGGAGCTACTTTGCCCAGCTTGCCCAACCCCCACGCCTGGGCCATGTGATCACCAGTGGGAGCTCTGACCCACTAGGGGAGTTTCCCACATTCTCCCACTTGGCCCACTCCCAAATCCAGATCTCACACATGCCAGCAGGTGTTAGGCCCTTGCCTGGCCTAGCCTGCCCCTCCATCTTGGCTTTGTATGAGCTGGTAAATGTTGTGGACCAACCTGCCCCACTCCCTGTTTTAGGATGTATATTTGGGTGCTACAGCCTGGACCTGCCCAGACTGTTCTCGGTCCCTGTACCTGTGAGTGATGACAGGTTCCATGGTCACACCTAGCTCAGCCCATCACCACTCCAACTCTTAAGCTAACCAGTGGGACTTGTATTTTCATGGGTTTGGGCCCATATATCCCCCACAGAATCTACCCCTGGTCCTGGTTCTCTCACATGATGGTTAGTGTAATGGCCCTGCCTGATGTGACCCATCCCCTGTTCCGGCATTCAGGCAGGTACTGGGATCTAGCCCTGCTAGACAAGTCCCAACCCTGGCTTTCACATGGCTTGTGGTGGTCAGCAATGTTCCATGATAACAAGCCCTACTCAGGGCTCACATGTGGGCTGGTGTATCAGTCTGACCCATACAGATCATCTGGTCCCTCCCTTCCAAATCACCAGGTCTCAGTCCCCTTGCTCACTTGTAAATACAGTGGCCCTGTCATTGGGAGTCTCTCATGATTTATTCCTTACCTTCACACACAGTGGCCTTATCCACGGGTGTCCCTAGGCAGCAATTCCACACCCTCAAGACCCCAGAGCTCACCGCCAGGTGGCCAGTGGGTAGAGTCCAGTGCCACTTGGTATGCTGGCTGCGCTAATGGCAGGACTCGCTCATCATGTGGCAGCAGTGGCTGTGGCTAGGGCCCCAAGCGTTGAGTGTGACCTGGCTCGGTACCCCCAGCAGCTGCCAGGCTGCTGGAAGTTCCCCCCATCCAAGCACTGAGGTTGAAACCCCCTAGCACTAATTTTCAAGTTAATTTATTTCCTCCTGCAGATTAGTAGGGGGTTGTTTTGTTAAAGATTATTTTTTAATTGTAAAGATAGAAATACAGAGAGGAAGATTTTCCATCCACTGGTTCACTACCAAAGTGACCACAATGGCCTGAGCTGAGCCAATTGGAAACCAGGAGCTGCTTCCGGGTCTCCTACGCAGGTGCAGGGTCCCTAAGCTTTGGGCTGTCCTTGACTACTTTCCCAGGCCACAAGCAGAGAGCTCTGTGGGAAGTGGGGCTGCCAGGATTAGAACTGGCTCCCATATGGGATCCCGACGTGTTCAAGGCGAGGACTTTAGCTGCTAGGCTACCTAAAGCCTTGAGCTGCCTTGTTAGATCATTTATTCGATACCTTTCCAAATTAATAATAATGGCACTAATCACTATTAACTTTTAACACTTTTTGCTATATTCTGTAACTTTTGTCTTTAATTTCTAGGATTTTTTGAAGATTCTCTTTAGATTTCTCTATGATCCACTGTTCATTCAGGGGCATATTTAGCAGCTCCATGTATTTCTATATTTTGTCACAATTACAAATTATTTTATTTTACATCATTTAATGACAGTGTCATAGGCTCTGGGGTTCCCCCAGCCACTCCCCAAGCCCTTCCCCCATAGTGAATTCCTCCACATTGTTACAGTAGTACAGTTCATAACCAGTCATGAACCTTCATTGCGGGCATGGACCATGCCGAGAGTCCAGCATCTTGTTGTCCAGATAGATTCAACAGTTTCACTGGGAGACCATCCTTGGTCTGAAAGTAGAGCTGGCAGAGTATCATCTCCTCCAATGAGATATCACTACACAACTTCAAAAACAGGCAGAAACATCATAATTAACAACATCATGAAGTTAATTAACATGGTATTGACTGACTAATATGTTAGAAAATGCAAGTTCTTAACCACATCCTGTAACTACTTCCTTGGCATCTCAACTTTGGTATATACACAACCAGCTGCCATAAACCTTTTTTCCCATCCCAAGCTAACATGCTTTTGAGTTTAACCTTAATCAGAGTGGCACAGGAACAGTGGAAGGGTCAACATTATTAACATCCATCATATATAACAGCTGAGTACAAACTTAACATCAAAGTTTCTATGCAGTTACATCTTGTTTAGCTTTAACAGTCATAAATTGAAAGTTTTTTTGGGAGGAGTGGAGAAAATTAAGCCACAATTTAAACTTTGCAGTATATAGTGATTAAGCATGGTTTTACAGAATTTTGCATTTTAACAATTGAAGAATAGAAAAAGTTTTAGGCAGGTTTGCAGGGAAATCAACAACCTGGTGAGTGAGGAAGAATTTAACTCTACATCCTACCTAGTAAAGTCCAGGAGAAGCAAGTAGGGAGCCGGACCAGCCTGAGCGATTCTAGGGTAGTTGGCCTTTCCCTGGCTGTTGCAGACTTTGCATATCTGTCTCTCTGTATCTGAAATCCCAGATGGGAAACCTGATCAGTAAAGTACAAGCTGAGTGATTGTCAATTAGCTGACCTTTATTAGTCTCTATCTGAACTAATTTTGGAGCTCACAAGCAACCCTGAAGGTCGGTGTAAGAAAGGCCTGGGAGCCAAGGCTGGAACTAGATAAGGACCAAAGAAAGCTCCTCCCCTGAGTCCAGAAGGAAATTTACAACCCTTTTTGTGTGTGTGTGTGTGTGAATTATTATTTTTTTTTGTTAATAACATTGCATTGTGTGATACAGTTTTATAGGCACTGGGATTCCCCCCACCCCTCCCTACCCCCCATGGTGGATTCCTCCACCTTGCTGCATAATCACAGTTGAAGTTCAATTGGGATTCATTCATTGCAAGCATATACCTAGTCCAGCATCTTATTGTCCAGATAAGTTCAGCGGTTTCTAGGGGAGACCTTCTCTGGTCTGAAGTTAGAGCTAACAAAGTCCCGGTCAGTTAAAAGCCCCTACAAAACATCAGCGACAATTTACGATGTTATGAAATTGATTGACATAGTATTGAGTAAACAATATGTTAAAAGTAATGCAAGTTCAATTTTTCACAACACATGGGTTGAGACAGTATCAATGACAGGTTCAAAAACAAATAAACCAACAAACAAATAAAATTACTGGTTAGATTAAGGCAAACATGTGGTATCTAACCTTTTGGGGTTCGCTCATTTCCCTTAGCATTATAGTTTCCAGTTGGGCCCATTTAGCCACAAAGAACTGCAATTTTTTTTTTAAATAGCTGAGTAGTATTCCATGGAGTAGATGAACCAAAGTTTTCTTATCCAATCTTCTGTTGATGGGCATTTCGGTTTTATCTGAGTGCCACCTGGGGCTCCTGGCTGTAGTTCCGATGTCACAGACCCCATGAGAGGTTTTGGGTCTGCTACCATCCAGTGTGGGAAATCCAATAGGAAATGACTGACCTCAGAGTTCTCGGCCTCCCAGGGCACTCACTTTGCCTGTGGTGGCCTGGCAGTTGGGATGATTCTCAGTGTCCATGCTGACACTCCTCAACAAAGTATCATTGCTTCTGTGGCGAAAGCACTCAGGAGGCCTCCAGGGGTCTCCGGGACCAGGATACAGACCTCCTCTTATCATCCTGCTCCACCCTGAGCTCCCCCTGCTCTGTACACACAGCCTCCTTGTAAGAGGATGTCAGGGTTGTTCTTGGATCCCACCACAAATTTCTATGGCCTTTCTAATGTCAAAGGCCTTTAAGAATTTGTTATCTATAAATAATAAGTTACACTTAAAGTCTTCCTCAAGCATTCTAAGAAGGTGGAGAATTTCTCTGCACTCCTGACCTGTAGTGGAACAAGAGGAATATTAAATTTAGTTTTTCAGTTCTTCGAGGCAGTTCCACTGGGCTTCCATCTTCTGCAGGGGCAGCATTGTATTCAAGGGAGTTGCTGTACTTCTGAGGTCAGATGAGCCATAGGGAAACCCACAGTTTTGAAGAGGACCCATCAGGAAATTGTAGGGACAAGAGCATAACCTTTCCCATGCATTATTAGTTGCAGAATGTCAATCATTCAGTTGTTTTATCAAATACATAGAGAAGTTTTTTTAAAAAGATTTTATTTATTTATTGGAAAGTCAGATATACAGAGAGGAGGAGAGACAGGAAGATCTTCCATCCGATGACTCACTCCCCAAGCGAGCCGCAACGGCTGATGCTATGCCGAACCAAAGCCAGGATCCAGGAACTTCTTTCGGGTATCCCACACAGGTGCAGGGTCCCAAAGCTTTGGGCCGTCCTCGACTGCTTTCCCAGGCCACAAACAGGGAGCTGGAAGGGAAGTGGTTATGCCGGGATAAGAACTGGCGCCCATATGGGATCCTGGTGCATTCAAGGCGAGGACTTGAGCCACTAGACCACGCCGCCAGGCCCACAAAAGTCTTTTGGGAAAAATGATGGCACTGTATAATCCATGAGCCAGCAATGAATTTGACGAGAAAAGAGTAGTTTGGAATAAATAAAACTGAAATAGAAGACATCAAAACACATGGGATGCAGCCAAAACAAAAACATGATGGATCGGATTATTGAAGTTATACTTCCCATGCCGGTTTCCTGCCGGAGTCCAGCTCCAGCTGAGTTTGGAGCTCGGGAAGGGTGCATGGAGTCGGCGATAAAGACACAGACACTGACACTTAGTGCGCTCTCACCACAGCTCAAGAAGAAGCTGTCCTTATTTACTCTGACACCTCACAAGCCTCTACACAAACAACTAATTGTTCTATTTTTACTTCAAGACTAAGGGGGCATGTACAGACATTTGGTCACTCCGTCTGCACTTCAGGGCTAAGCAGGTGCCCCTAAAGATAATTCTGCAAAATACTGTTTTCATATTCTTCCAAGCAAGCCATTCACTTTTTTTTTTTCAATTTATTACGTTGCATTATGTGATACAGCTTTTTAGGTACTGGAATTCTCCCCTCTCCTCCCCCAATCCTCCCCCCATGGTGGATTCCTCCACCTTGTTGCGTACCCACAGTTCAAGTTCCGTTGAGATTCCTTCCCTGTGAGCATATACCTAGCATAGAGTCCAGCATCTCATCCTCCAGATAAGTTCAACAGCTTCTTGGGGAGACCCTCTCTGGTCCAATGTTAGAGCCAACAAAGTAAAATCCCAGTCAATTACAAGCCCCAACATAACATCAACAACAATATACAATTTTGTGGAACTAATTGACATAGTATCGAGTAAGCAATATATTAAGATTAAATGCAAGTTCCTAACCACATTCTGTGACTACTTCAGTGACATTTCAACAGTTGAGGTGCGAGACAGTTTTAGGAGAGGTGATGTGCAGAGAAATTCTCAACACCTTGCTGAGGAGTACTTAATCTTCGTGTCCTCCCTAGGGAAGTGTGTATGAGGTTATGCTGATCAGGCTTTCCTTTTTGTTCTCTTCCTATCTATTCTAACATGTGTGTTTGGAGGGGGGGCTCTGGAGCAACCCCAATGGTCATTGCAGAGAGGGTGAGGACCCAAAGTTGGAACCAAGCAAGGACTAGAGAAACCTCCTCTCCCCAATTCCAAAGGAGGTTTACTGTTCTTCTGGTTCTGAGGACCACTCAGGGTTCCTGTCTGTTGTTCCGATGACCCTGGATCCCACGATGAAGGGCTCAGGCTTCTTCCATCCCGTGTGGTAGGTCCAAAGAAAAGGGGGGGATGTCCTCTGAGTTTTCAGCCTCCAAAGGCATTCCAGTTCTCTGTGGTCTCTTTGGCAGTTAGGATGCAGTCCTTGGTGCCCGTACTGACAGTCCTTGGTGGGGATCCAGAGTCTCCCAGTTTGGGACACGAACCTCGTCCTGTTCACCTGCTCCACTCTGGGTGCCTCCCCTGCTCTGTGCATGTGACCACCTGTGAATAGGTTGCTAGGATCGCTTTTGATTCCCCCTATATGTCTTTGTGTTTTAACTATTGTCTAATTCTGTTTTGAGTTTATTGTCTCTAGGCTGTACAACCTCACAAATAACAATAATTATAAACATTTTTCTTTAATAAAAACATCCTTAATTCCTCTAGCTAAAAATTATAAAAGCAGCCAGAACAATTACATTTTCTATGCTCCAAAAAAAATTGCAAAGACAGGCTAGTCTTTGAGATAATATTTATTGCCATAGCAGTTTCAGCTCTCACTCCCATCACTTGCATTAATATTTAGGATATTTATCAAGCCCTTTCCCAGAAGGTGGGCTGCATGTCTGGGCCAGATTCCGAGGCAATGGTTAAGTACCCAATTAGGTGTCCGAAAATGGCACGGGCTTAATTGTGCTCCTGTGTGTAAATTGTCAAAGGCCCACTCACCAAGACATTATCAGTGACATTAACTCTCAAGCTCACACCAGTTGCAACAACCGTCTCACAGGGCCAAACAACAATGCCTCAATAGATTACAGAATTCTTAGTGGGGTGCTTGAGTGTCCATGCAGCCAGAGGGTGGAACAGTGTCAAGGTGCTCAGAAATCCGCTGGGTCCAAACAGGGGAGCTGTTCTCTTCACACTCTGTTATCCACACCTACTGCACTGACCCCAGGATTTTCCTTATATAAGAGAGAATATATGGTATTTGTTCTTTTATGATTGACTCATTTCACTGAGCATAAAGGTCTCTAGTTGGAAGCACCTAGTTGTAAATAGTATCATTTCATTCTTCTTAATAGCTGAATAACATTCCATGGAGTAGATGTACCACAGTTTCTTTAACCACTCTTCCTTGGACACACATCTGGATTGTTTCAATGTCTTTGCTCTTGTAGATTGTGCTGCTGCTGTAAATATAGGATAACAGATCCCCTTCTCATGTGCAGATCTCACCTCTATTGGGTATATTCCTAGCAGCAGGTTAGCTGCGTCATATGGCAGGTTTATTTGCAATTCTCCAAGCACTCTCCATACTGATTTCCACAGTGGTTGTACTAGCCTACATCCCCAGCAGCAGTGAAGGAGGGTACCTTTCTCCCCACATCCACACCAGCAGGTGTTGTTAGTAGAATTCTGAATGTGAGCCAGTCTCACTGGAGTTAGGTGGTACCTCAACGTCGTTTTCATTTGTATCTCTGATGGCTAGGGAGCCTGAGCATCTTTTCATGTCTGTTATCCATTTGAGTCTATTCTTTTGTAAAATGTCTGTTCATTTCCTTTAACCATTTTGTTCCAGGTCTTTTTTTTTTCTGTCCCTGGGTTTCTGAAGCTCTTTGTAAATCCTGGATATTAGTCCCCTATCACGTGTGTAGTGCGCAAAAATTTTCTCCCATTCTGTTGGTTGCTTCTTCACTTTGTTAATTGTTTCCTTTGACGTACAGAAGCTTTTTAGTTTGACGTAGTTCCATTTGTTCATTTTGACTTTGATTGCCTTTACTTTTGGTGTGTCTTATATAAGAAGTCTTTCCCTGTTCCTATACCTTCTAGTGTGCTTCCTATGTCTTCTTTTAATAGTTTGATGGTTTCTGGGTGTAGATTTAGGTCCTTGATCCATTTAGAGTTGATTTTCATATAAGGTGACAGGTGTGGGTCTTGCTTCTTAATTCTGCATGCTGCTATCCAGTTGTCCCAACAGCATTTGTTGAAGAGACCCAGATTTTTGCCTGGATTGTTCTCAATTTTCTTGTCATAGTTGACTATACATAGGAGGGCTCCTTTCTGGTGTTTCTATCCTGTTCCACTGATCTTATTCTCTGTTTCTGTACCAGTACCAGACTGTTTTGATAACCACTGCTCTGTAGTATGTCTTGAGGTCTGGAATTGTGATTCCTCCAGCTTGATTTCTATTTTTCAGGATAGCTTTATCTATTCGTGGTCTTTTGATTCCAGATGAACTTTTGTATCATCTTTTCTGTTTCTGAGAAGAATGTGGTTGGGATTTTGATTGGGATTGCGTTAAATCTGTATATTGCTTTTGGTAATACGGTCATTTTGATGATGCTGCCAGTCCAGGAACATGGTAAGTTTCTTCATTTTTCAAGGTCGTCTATTTCCTTTTTTAATGTCTTGTAGTTTGCGCCATGGTTTTCCACATATTTAGTTCCACATATTTAGTTCCATATATTTAGTTTTCCACATATTTAGTTTTGTACTTTTCTTCATAGTTTTCCACATTTAGTTAGCTTAATTCCTAGGTATTTAAGATTCCCCTCCTTTTTTTTTTTAAAAGGATTCTGTACTTTAATTCCATGGCTGAGAAAGAAATTTTATTTGCGTACACTAGTGCCATTGACTTGTGTTCATTAATTTTATATCCTGCTACCGTACCAAAGTCTCTTATGAGTTCCAATAGTCTTTTTTTTTAAGATTTATTTTTTATTGGAAAGGCGGATATACAGAGAAGAGAGACAGAGAAGATCTTCCATCCCATGGTTCACTCCCCAAGTGGCCGCAACGGCTGGAGCTGAGCCAATTGGAAGCTAGGAGCCTCTTCTGGGTCTCCCATGCAGGTGCACAGTCCCAAAGTCTTAGGCCGTCCTCGACTGCTTTCCCAGGCCACAGGCAGGGAGCTGGAAGGGAAGCGGAGCTGCCGGGATTAGAACTGGCTCCCATATGGGATCCTGGTGCATTCAAGGCGAGGACCTTAACTGTTACTCTATCATGCCGGGCCTCCAATAGTCTCTTGAGTCTTTTGGTTCTCCTATGTACAGAATCATGTCATCTGCAAATAGCGATGATTTCAATTCCTCATTTCCAATTTGTATTCCTTTAGTTGCTTTTTCTTGCCTAACAGCTCTGGCAAGACTTCCAATACTATATTGTAGAGTAGTGGTGATAGTGGACATCCATGTCTGTTTCCAGATTTTAGTGGGAAGGCTTCCAATCTTTCCCCATTTAGTATGATGCTGGCACTGGGTATTTTGTAATTTGCTTTGTGTTGTAGAATGTCCCTTCTGTGCCTATCTTGTTTAGGGTTTTCAGCATGAAGTGGTGTTGAATTTTATCAAATGCTTTCTCTGCATCTATTGAAGGGTCATATGGTTTTTATTTTTCAATTTGTTGATGTGATGTGTCACATTTATGGATTTGTGAATGTTGAACCATTCCTGCATGCCTAGGATGAATCCCACTTGGTCTGAGTGAATGATCTGCCTGATGTGTTGTTGGATCCTGTTGGCTAGTATTTTATTGAGGATCTTTGCATCTATGTTCCTCAAGGATATCGGCCTGTAGTTCTTTTTCTGTTTCTCTATCTGGCTTTGGTATTAAGGTGACATTAGCTTCACAGAAAGAGCTTGGAAGGATTGCCTCTTTTAAAAATAATTACGTTGCATTATGTGATACAGTTTCATAGGCTCTGGGATTCCCCCAACCCCTCCCCATGCCTCCCTGCCGGAGTCCAGCTCCAGCTGAGTTCGGAGCTCGGGAAGGGTGCGTGGAGTCGGCAATAAAGAAAGACACAAACACTTGTTGCGTTTTTTCTGCCTGCTTGCTTCTTGCTTGCTTGCTTTTTCAAGAAGAAGCTGTTCTTTTTATTTTCTTAGACACATCACAAACTTCTGCACAAACGTTTGATTTTTTATCTTTTACTTTAGAACTAAGAGAGCATGCACAGATGTTCAATTAATTTTTACTTCATGGTCAACCAGGTGCTCTTAAAGATAATTCTGTAAGTTACTATAATCAGTTTCTTTAAAGCAAGCTGTTATTCATTCTTCAGAAGCAGCCATTAGGTGACAGCCAGAACTCCAAGGCCAAGGCACAGATGGTTACCTGCTAATCAGTGAAACATTCCTACTACATTTTATTTTCACAACTTATCACTAAATGGGAGAAATACATCAAAAGGGAAAAAACATAAAGATGTAAGACAAAAAGTTTCAAACATTAAATCCCCCTACAACTGCAGGCTCTACAGCCTCATAAGCAATCAAACAATAATCAAAAGTATATCTCTGTGATGTTAATAGAATCACCCTATATTTCCTCTAGTTAAAAGATTATGAAAGCGGCTAAAACAGCTACATTTTCTATGCTCTAAAGAGTTGCAAGGACAGGCTAACCTTTAAGGTCACAGCAAGTATATTTTTGCCATAGCAGTTTCAGCTCTTACTCCCATCACTTCCATTAGTTTGTAAGATTCTTGTTAAGCTGTTTCCCAGGAGGCATGCTATATTCTGGGCCCGATTTCAGGGCAATGGGTAGGCACACAATAAGGTGTCCAGAAATGGCATGGGTTTAATTGTACTTCTGTGCGCAGTTAAAGGCCCATTCACCAAGACATTATCAATAACATTAACTCTTAAGCTCACAGTAGTTGCCAAAGCCATCTCACAGGGGCAAACAATGCCTCAATAGATTACAGAATTCTTAGTGGGATACTTGAGTGTCCATGCAAACAGGGGGTGAGATTGCGTCAAGGTGGTCAGAGAGAAATCGCCGGGCTCTGCCAAACAGCTGGAAGCTCCCCAGGCCCTGCCAAGCAGGGAGCTGTTCTCTTCACACCTTCGTGTCATCCATACCTACTGCACGGACCCCAGCACCCCCCCCCCCATGGTGGATTCTTCTACCTTGGTGCAGTATTACAGTTCAAATTCAGTCAAGATTGTTTCTTTGCAAACATATACCAAGCATAGAGCCCAGCATCTTATTGTCCAGATAAATTTGACAGTTTCTTGGGGAGTCCATCTCTGGTCTGAAGGTAGAGCTGGCAGAATATCATCCCAATCAATTAAAAGCCCCAATACAACAACAATTTACAATATTGTGGAAATGACATGGTATTGAGAAACCAATATGTTAAAAAAAATGCAAGTTCTTAACCACATTCTGTGACTATTACAGTGACATTTCAATTTTAGTTTATATGCAGAACTGGCTGCTATACACCTTAAAATGGCTATAGGGTATTATTCAGCTGTCTCATGTCTATTTTCATTTTAGTATTTACAAGTTTATAGTGTTGAAGCATAATTTTGCTGAACTAGGCAGCTTTTAGGATAGTCTAAACTGGCTTATAACTCTAACAAGGCATATGTCAACAGTTGAGGTGCAGAAAGTTCAGTTGTTTGGGAAAGCTTGTGGAGGATTGGGGTAAGTTCCTCTTGAAACATTTGGTAGAATTCAGCAGTGAAGCCATCTGGTCCAGGAGTTTTCTTGCTTAGGAGGGCTTTAATTACTGATTCAATTTCAGTGCATGTTATTGGGCTGCTTAGATTATTTGCTTGTTGATTCAATTTTGGTGGATTGTGTGTGTCTAAAAATCTCTCCATCCCTTCTAGGTCTTCTGGTTTGTTTACATATAGTTACTTCTACTAGTTCCTGATGATTCTATGTCTGAGGTATCTGTTGTTCTATCTCCTTTCTCAGCTCTGATACGACTGATGCATATTTTCTCCCTCTCTTTGATTAGTTGGGCTAGTGGGGAGTCTATTTGGTTGATTTTCTCAAAGAACCAGCTCTTTGATTGATTGATCTTCTGTATAGTTCTCTTGGTCTCTATTTGGTTTATTTCCTCCATTATTTTGATGATTTCTTTTTTCCCTACTAATCTTAGGATTGCTTTGCTGTTGCTTTTCTCACTCCTTCAACTGTAAGATTAGCTGATTTACTTGGTGCTTTTCTAGTTTCTTGACATAAGTACTGATTGAAATGAACTTTCCTCTTAGCACCGCCTTGATTGTGTCCCATAAGTGTTGATGTGTTGTGTTGATGCCTTCATTTCAAGCAATTTTTTAAAAAAAATTTCCCCTTTGATTCCCCCTCTAACCCATTGCTCATTTAGTAACATATTATTCAGTCTCCATGTATTTGCAAGTCTTCCTTGGTGTTTTAACTTGTTGGTCTCTAGTTTCACTCCTTTATGGCCTGAGAAAATGAATGGTATGATTTCAACATTTTATTATTTGCTGAGTTTTGTTTTGTGACCTATAACATGATCAGTTCTGGAGAAGGTTCCGTGCACTGGTGAAAAAAAGTGTATTCTCTGTAGGATGAGAGGTTTGATCAATGTCAACAAAGTCCATTTGCTCTAGAGTTTGGGTAAGTTCCATTACTTCTTTGAGTTTCTGATTATTTGATCTGTTCATTGATGTTAATGGGGGTGTTAAGACCTCCCACTATGATCATATAGAAGTCTATTTTTCCCTTTAAACCCGTTAATATTTCACGTAGCTGGATGCTTTGGCATTTGGCACATATACATTGATTATGCTGATCTCTTCTTGCTGAATGCATCCTTTGATCATTATGTGGTATTCTCCATCTCTTGATGCTCTTTACATCAAAGTCTGTGTCATCTGATATCAGAATGGCTACACCTGCTCTTCTTTCCTTACCATCTGCTTGGAATATATTTTTCCATTCTTTCACTTTCAATTTTCTCTGCTCTTTGTTGGTGAGATGTATCTCCTGTAAGCAGCAGATAGCTGGGTTTTGTTTTTGATCCAGTCCTCTAATCTATAGCATTTGACTGAGTTTAAGCATTATTATGGATAAGGAGCAGTTTGGTCCTGTCATTTTGGCGGCGGTGTTCTATGATTGAGTCTTCTGTTAGCCTTTTAATGGGATGTTCTCCAAAGTTGCCTTTGTTTTTGGTGGTTGCTATTTCTTTTTTCTTTCATAGGAATATCCTTGAGTGTCACTTGTAGGGCAGGTTTAGATGAGACAGTCTTGAAGTTTTTTATTGTGGAAGGATTTTTTTTAAAGATTTATTTGTTTATTTGAAAGTCAGATATACAGAGAGGAGGAGAGACAGAGGAAGATCTTCCATCTGATGATTCACTCCCCAAGTGAGCAGAACGGCCAATGCTATGCCGATCCAAAGCCAGGATCCAGGAACTTCTTCTGGGTATCCCACACGGGTGCACAGTCCCAAAGCTTTGGGCTGTCTTCGACTGCTTTCTCAGGCCACAGGCAGGGAGCTGGAAGGGAAGTGGTTATGCCAGGATTAGAACTGGCGCCCATATGGGATCCTGGTGCGTTCAAGGTGAGGACTTTAGCCGCTAGGCCACCACACCTGGCCCTGTGGAAGAATTTTATTTCATTTTTGAAGACAAAGGAGAACTTTGCAGGATAAGTTTTTCTGGGCTGAAATTTTTTCTCTTTTAGAATCTGGAATATGTCACTCCATTCTCTTCTGGCCTGTAGTGTTTCCTCTGAAGGATCAGCTGTGAGTTTGAGTTGTATTCCTTTATATGTCACTTTGTTTTTTTCACGTGCACATTTAAGGATTTTTTCTTTTTGTTCAACTTGAAGAGAGCTTGATTATCATGCATCTTGGTGAAGTTCAGTTTTGATCAATTCTGTTGGGAGTTCTGTAACCCTCCTGTATATAGTTTTCCAATTCTTAGCTCAGATTAGGGAAGTTTTCCTTTATTATTTCATTGTATACACTTTAATCCCAACTTCTCTTTCTGCACCTTCTGGAACTCCCATAACTCTTATGTTGGACCTCTTAATCATATTTTTTAATTCTTGGATTTTTTTTTTAGCTTGACCCATCTCTGCTTCCAGCTTTTTGTTTCTTCATGGTAACAGGAAACACCTTCCAATTCTAAAATTCTTCTGCCTCATTCATTCTATTGTTGAGACTCTCCACTGCATTTTTAATTTGCTCTACTGTGTTCTTAATTTCTGATATGAGCCTTGAGTTATTACTGCTACTTCTTTATTACTGCTATTTGAACTCTTGTTTGTGCTTCTCATTGTTGATGAGCAGCTTTATAACAAGTTTTCTGAGTTCTGTGTCCCCCATTTTCTCAATGTCTTCCTCAGTTAACTCTGAGAGTGGGCGAAGCTTTTGCTCCTTTACTGGAGAGTCTTCAGTAACATTCATAGTGCCTTTGTTTTTCCTTTTACCTTTTGTAGTTGTCAATCTGGTTAACGAAATCATCTCTAAGGTATTACTTACAGAGCTACAAGTTGATTTTTTTTTTATGTTCAGTCAGTGTCCGGGATTTGGAAAACACAATTGTCCTGAATAATTGCTTTGTCAGCAGCACTGATTCTGTAGGCAGCACTGATCTTGTCGCCCCCTGCTGGCCAAAAAGATTGAGTACCTCCTGGAGTTATTTTGTGTGGAGTTGGTGGCGTGCCTTGTCTGGGCTGTTTGTTCCGTGGAGCCTGTGCAGTGCTCTAAGATGGTGATGTTGTTCCCAGCTTAGTTCTTGGGCAGCTCAGCTGTCCTCTCTTTAATGTAACAGTGTCTGGTCCCATGACACTGATATTTGAGAGCTGCTGAATTAGCGCATGTGCAGTTTACCACTCCTCCTCTTGCAGTTTGTCAGTGTTAGGATGGCACCCTTAGGGGCTCCAACAAAGATCAGGGGGTTGTGGGCCGTCAGCTCCAGGGACCACACAGACCCTGCAGGCTGCAAGGCTGTTGCTGTGGGCTCAGCTCAGTGCAATTAGCTAGTAACACGCCGACTCTGGATCTTCGCTTGGGGTCTACACTTGCTGCCTGAGATGCTGCCAGGTGGGACACAGCTGCTGGCTTTCAGCTCCAGGGACCACACCGACCCTGCAGGGAGCGAAGCTGGTGCTACCCTCCCCACTTGTGATAAGCCAGAAACAGCCTCCTTTGTGCCGCTCTGTCACTCCGCGTTCCGCTTCTCCACACAAGATGGCGCCCTGAGTCTCCTATTCTTTCTCCACCTGTGGCTGGTCTCAGTCACCCAGCACAACCTGCAGGTCACAGACTGCGCTTACCCTCCCAGCTCCCCATGCGGACCCAGGCTCCACCTGGCGGTCACAAGAGCTGTGTAGAGGCCACTGCTGGCTGTCTGGCTGGCACTGGAAGTGGATCACCGGAGCCTGGATCACCAGAGCCTGGATCACCGGGGTCTGAGCTGCTGCTCGCAGACCGTCAGTGGGTTTTCGGTCCACTGCAACACTGCTGTCCCGTCGCTGCAGCTTCCCTGTGTCCAGGGGGTCTCCATGTACCCCTTGCTTACTGCCTGAACCCTATTTTTTCCCCTGTAATCTACTTATTGTACTTCACCCTGTCTAAAGATTCTCCATCTTATCAAACGTGTCTGTACCCTATGCTGCCATCTTGCCAATCTCCCTACATTGCTAGTTGCTTCTTGATTCAATTTTGGTGGATTGTGTGTGTCTAAAAATCTCTCCATCCCTTCTAGGTCTTCTGGTTTGTTTACATATAGTTACTTCTACTAGTTCCTGATGATTCTACGTCTGAGGTATCTGTTGTTCTATCTCCTTTTCTCATCTCTGATACGACTGATGCATATTTTCTCCCTCTCTTTGATTAGTTGGGCTAGTGGGGAGTCTATTTGGTTGATTTTCTCAAAGAACCAGCTCTTTGATTGATTGATCTTCTGTATAGTTCTCTTGGTCTCTATTTGGTTTATTTCCTCCATCATTTTGATGATTTCTTTTTTTTCCTACTAATCTTGGGATTGCTTTGCTGTTGCTTTTCTCGCTCCTTCAACTGTAAGATTAGCTGATTTACTTGGTGCTTTTCTAGTTTCTTGACATAAGTACTGATTGAAATGAACTTTCCTCTTAGCACCGCCTTGATTGTGTCCCATAAGTGTTGATGTGTTGTGTTGATGCCTTCATTTGTTTCAAGCAATTTTTTAAAAAAATTTCCCCTTTGATTCCCCCTCTAACCCATTGCTCATTTAGTAACATATTATTCAGTCTCCATGTGTTTGCAAGTCTTCCTTGGTGTTTTGACTTGTTGGTCTCTAGTTTTACTCTATCATGGCCTGAGAAGATGCATGGTATAATTTCTATTTTTAAAAAATTTGCTGAGTTTTGTTTTGTGGCCTATAACATGATCAGTTCTGGAGAAGGTTCCGTGCACTGGTGAAAAAAAAAGTGTATTCTCTATCTGTAGGATGAAAGGCTCGATAGATTTCAACTAAGTCCATTTGCTCTAGTGTCTCGGTGAGTTCTGTTGTTTCTTTGAGTTACTTAATTTCCACCTTCATTCCATTGTGTTCAGAAAAGATAAATTTGACCATTGTGATCAGAAAAATTGATTTCTGATTTTTTGAATTTATTGATTTGCTTGATGGCCAAAGGCATGCTGATCCTAGAGAAAGTTCCCCGCACTGACGCAAAGAATGGGTATTCCGCAGCCGTCGGGTGGAATGCTCTGTAGATGTGTTGGGTCCATTTGGTCCACAGTGCAGGTTAGCTCTGTTTGCTCCTTAATCCTTGGTCTGTTTGATCTTGATGAAAGTAGGGTGTTGGGATCCCCAGTTATTACTGCATTAGAGTTTATGTCTCCCTTAGATCCATTAACATGATTTTTAAATTAATTAATTTTGTTATAATCTTACATTGTTGATTAGGATACAAAGGATCAAGGGCTACAGGAAAGTGGGTAAGACCACTGCTTCCACACTAATATCACCATTTCCCCCCCGTATCTGGGGTCAGAGGAGAAACAAAGGAAGAAGCCCCACCTAGCCTCCCACTCCCAGGTCCCCAGTGTGAGGCACGCTCCAAGGGTCCTGCTCAGGCTGTTTTGATAATTCAACAGTTCTGAATTGCTGCCAGTCTCGCTGTTCCAAGCACAATGAAATCCAGTCAGAATCCACTGGCTGCCATAATCTCTTCATGGTTGGGGTTCTGAGATCAGTGGTTCAGTTGGAGAAATCTCCAAAGAAACTTCATCTGAGGTGATCCCAGACCTGATTCTTGTGTGTGCTTGCCAGTACAGGGTCCGGCACAGCGCGTCACCCCAATCAGCTAATGCACATGTTCGTCATTTCAATTGCTGGGGGTCAGTTCTGTTTCCAGCCCTGTCTTCCACACGAACCAGTGGTTGTAGCAGTCCAGCCCAATCCTGCCCACTTCATGATCGGCCCTCACGCAATCCAGTGGGAACTGCAGCCTAGTTGGGGTGACTCCCCATCACCCCCACCTGGCCTGCTCCCTACCCTGGTTTCCATACTACCCAGTATGTACAGCAGGCTAGTTCATTCTGTCCCACATCCTATTTAGCTCTCATACTTGCCAATTGGTATTGAAGCCTAATTCAACCCAGTCAGCCCCACTATCCAGCCCACACACATACTGGCATACTGGCGGGTGTCACTCTGTCTAGCCACCCCTGCCCCAGTCCTGGTTTTCATGCTTTCCAGTGGAAGTGGTAACCCAATAGGGAGGTGCCCACTATCTCCCTCATAGGCCACTCCCACTCCCTGATTATGCACCCTCCAGGTGGTTCCAGAGTTTAACTTGACAGATTTAGCCCCCAGTGCCAGCATCTGACAACTGATGCTGCGACAAAGCCCAGCCAATCCTCACCCACTCTAATTTGTGCTTGCACCAGTAGGAACAATCAACCCAGCCTGGCTTTTCTCTGGTCTAGTTCACATGAGGCCCACAGGTGTTGTAGCCTTGTCCGGTCTGGTCTGCCCCCATCCCAACTCACGCTCTACATTGGGAGTGGTTGTCCAGCAGGGGAGCCCACATTCCTCCTGCCAGCTTTGCCCCCTCCTCCCTCCCGGTTCTCATGTGTGCTGTTTGGGCGCTGCAATCACATCTGGTATGGCTCACCTCACCTTGGCATTCCATAATGTGCACTGGTGTGTGTTGCGACCAAACCAGGCCTGACTCACACTATTCTGGTGAATTGGTTCAGCTTGGTCTGCCCTCGATCTATGCCAGTGGGTACCTTTCCCTGGTCTGGTCTGGGTTGCTCCCTGTCATGGTTTTTGCGCTCACCTGCAGGGACTGTGTCCTGACAGAGGAGTTTCCCAAGCTCCTCCATCAGAACCTCTCCTAATGCCAAATCTTGTGCATGCTGGTGGTTCCATGGGCCAGCCCTCCTTGCAGACCTTCAATCCATGCCAGTTCTTACTGTTGGATGTTTCAGCCCAGCCAAGGCTTGTTCATACCAAGACATGGCTCACACATGGCTCAGTAGGGGCAGAGACCTAACCTAGTCCATCCTCTATCCACCCAGGTTCTCTAGAGTACCAGATGATACTGACGTCTAACCCAGCTAGTTGTACCCGGCTCCAGTTCACACTTGTGCCAAGGGAGATTGCAACCATATCCAGACCAGAACGCAGCCCCCACTTCAGCCCTAGTATTCTCCCGTGGGAACCCCAACCCAGCAAGGGTGTACTCTCATAGCTCCCCAACTGAGACTATTCCCAGCCCTAGATTATGTGCATGCCAGTGGTTGCTCTGACCCAGTTGGCTTAGCCCCTCACCTGTCTTAGCCTTTGCCTTAGATGCTGTTGCATAGTATCCCTGCCTCATGAAGACCAGTTGGTGTAAGAGCCTAGTTCGGAATGACCTGTGCTGCATCCTGATTTCTGCTCTTCCTTGTGAGCAGAGGTTTGCTCGGCCCTGCTGGGTCTGCCCCCTTCCACTTGCAGCTTGGCCCACCCCACATCCTATTTTAGGATGCACATTCGGGTGCTACTGCCTTGACCTGCCCAGACTGTTGTCGGTTCCTTTACCCGTGACTGATGGCAGGTTCCATGGTCACACATAGCTCAGCCCATCATCACCCCAGCTCGCAAGCTAACCAGCAGGACTTGTATTTCCATAGGATTTGGCCCACACTTCCCCCACAGAATCTACCCCCGGACCTGGTTCTGTCATGTCTTGACCCTGCCAAGTGTGACCCATCCCTTGTTCCACCACTCAGTCAGGTACTGGTACCTAGCCCTGCCAGACAGGCCCCCAGCCATAGCTTTCATGTGGACTGGTGTGTGGCAGTCAGTGATGCTCTATATAACAGCCCATCTCAGGATTCCCATTTGGGCTGGTGAATCAGTCTTGCCCAAAAAGATCTTATGGACTCTCCCCTTCAAACCACCAGGTCTCAGTCCCCATGCTTGCCAACAAGTTCTATGACGCTGTGGTTGGAAGTCACACAGGGTTCATCCCTCACCTACACTCACATTGGCCTTATCCATAGATGTCCCTAGGCAGCAATTACATATCCTGAAAACTCCCAGAGCTCGCCACTAGGGGGCAGCCAGCAGGTAGAGCCTGGAGCCCAAGGGTGCACTGGCCACCCAAAGCCTAGGACTGGGTCACCACCTGGCAGCAGTGACTTTGACCTGGGTCCCCAGCATTGGGTCCGGCCTGGCTGGGGCACTCCCTGCCGCCATGCTGCAGGGAGCTGCTTTGGCACCAACCCCAGGGCCGAACACTGCCCAGCTCTTCCTGCCGCAAGATGTCAGCAGGGCAGAACCCTGGTGTATATACAATTACTAGTCACATCCTCTAGCTAAATTGATCTTTTAATCACCGTGCCCTTTGTCTTAAGGTTTTCATTTTAGTCTATTTTGTCGGGTGTTAGGATAGTTAGTTGCTTTATTAAAATTTCCTTTAGCATGAAAATCCTTTCACTTTCACTCTGTGTGTCTCGGTTGGTAAGATGTGTTTCTTACACACAGCAAGTAGAATGGGTCTTGGGTTTTAGTCCATCTGTATCTTTGAATCGGAGAATTTAGGCCATTTATATTCAAGTTAGTATGTTTAAATTTGTCAACTGTATTTTGGTATAAACCCAAGGTCATTCAATTGGAGTAGTTTTTTTAAAAATATATATTTTTATTGGAAAGCCAGATATACAGAGAGGAAAGTCTTCCATCTGTTGATTCACTCCCCACGTAGCCACAGTGGCCAAAGTTGAGCCAGTATGAAGCCAGGAGTCCAGAGTCCCTTCCAGGTCTCCCACGTGGGTGCAGGGTCCCAAGGCCTTGGGCTGTCTTCAACTGCTTTCCCAGGCTAGAAGTAGGGAATTGGATGGGTAGCAGTGCTGCCGGGACTAGAACTGGTGCCCTTATGGGATCCTAGCACATACAAGGTGAGGACTTTAGCCACTTGGCTACCATGCCGGGTCCTGGAGTAGTTTTTATTTTTGTTTTTTAAATTTGTTGTTTATTTGAAAGGTAGACCAGTAGAGAGATGGGGAGACATTATGTCTACTGGTTCACTTCCCAAATGTCTGTAACACCTAGGGATAGGCCAGGCTGAGGCCGGGAGTCCTCGGCTCCATGGAGGCATCCAGTCCTCAGGCCACTGTCTGCCGCTCACCAGGATGTGTGTGAGCAGGAAGCTGGACCAGAAGCACCGATAGCCAGGACTCGGACAAAGCACTGTGATATGGGAGGTGGGCATGCCACGAGTTGGCTTCATCAGGCATGCTACACCCCTGCCCCATCCTGTAGCCCTTGTAGCATGGAAACACGCTCCCGGCTTCGCTTTTCTAGCTCCATTTTCATCATGGTCTTTAAGAGGAGCAAGTGCAAAACATTCAGTGCATACTTTTATTCTTTTTTTTCCTGTTTAATCTAGTTCAGCAGCTAGAATTTTAGAGCTGTTATCAGTTCCCAATGGCATGTAACTGGGATTTCCGACATGACATTACTGTAATGCTCACTCTTTTCTGTAACATTGCATTATATAAAGGTAGTAAGTACACCCAGCAGAAGCAGGTCTGGGGACGTGTCACTGACTGTTGGTCAGCTGGAGTCCAGCCCCAGTGCATGGCAGAGGCCCAAGCAGCCCTCATGTTGATCTGACCATAGAAGCAGGGCTGGAAACCTGGGCCACGGGGCAGTCAGGCGAGCACCTGCTTCCTAAGAAAAACTTGGTTCTTTTAATCACTTTCCAATCTATGAAGCACTCCAACACGATACAGTTCACCTAATTACGGCTCTTCTCGAAGCCCTCGCTCCATTAAAGTCAATAATTCAGAGTTGGTCATTCAGAAAAAGACAAAACCAATACATTAAGTCGCCCTCAGGAACAGAAGTTGGAGAGTGAGAAAGGCTGAAATGCGTTGGGAAGGAAGAGATAAATAATGAAAGCCTCGAGTGACATCCTGGAGTGGAGCTAAGTGCTTTTGTGGCTGGCACGAGAAATTAGCCGGGGAGAGGGCGGCTGCCAGGTGAGCTGGCTCTCACGCGGCCCTGAGGGTGAAACAGGTGACCCTTCCTTGTGCAGAGGCCAAGGGACCCCAATGTTGGATCCTTTGTCCTCGGATGTGAAGCCAGGGACAGGACTGAAGCTGAGCATCAAACACATGTTTAACTCGAGGGACCAAGAAGGGAGAAGCCAGGGCGAGATGGCGAGTTGACTTGTCCATCTGCTGGGGTCTGTGGGCCATGGAGGCCGGGCGGCAGGGAGGACGGAGGCTGTGCTCACAGGGGGAAGAGCATCTGTGATGTCCTGGGAAGCGGTGGTGGAATTCTGGGAACCAGGAAGGCGTCCTCCTCTCTTGTGCCCATTATGAAGGTTGTTGCCTGTCATGGCACCCATGGGAGTGATGGTCAGCTTGGAAGTCGGGTGACAACCAGGCTTGAGTGTGTGGGCAGCCATCTTGGATCTTGCCCATTCCAGCCACTTGGCCTGAAGCCATTGTGCTGGCAAGAGAAACCCATGTTATGGCAGGCTTAGAACCTTGGCTAAGCTGTGCAGGTGTTGCCCTGGTAACGATTGTGCTGCTGGAAGGCAGGACAGAAGCTCAGGCCTCTTTCTCAGGCGCTGTCCCTGCTGCGGTGACATGCGTGCACCCATGGTCTCGGTCCCACAGTGCTGGCCTCATCCAAGGCTGACAGGAGCATGGGGTGGGAAAGGCCAGCAGGCCCTGGGAGCAGAGCTGCTTCTGGCCACCTTGGCACTCTGCCCCAGGCACCAAGATGAGCTAGCCAGTAGGAATGTGCTCTGACCCTCTCGTAATAAACTGGTTCTAAACCACAAATGTTTTCCTATTGGCTCCCAACATATTCCATCTGGCTTTCAACACATGAAAGTCACAGGCAAGGGTTCATATAGCGCTCGGTAGAGCCCCAGCATGTCAGTGGTGGTCCTGAGTGTGGACCACCAAGAACAGGCATGACTGTGGACCCTCCTGCAAAGGCGATGGGTGAGTCAGCCAGAAGGCTAGGTACCTAACCAGCTGCTGGTGACTGGTGCTAATGAGGTGCAGCCTGTGGAACACACACACACACACACACACACACACACACACACTCTCTCTCTCTCTCTCCCCCTCTCCCTCCCTCCCTCTGTCTCTCTCTTTCTCTGTCTCTGCCGCTCACGCTGTCTCTGCCTCACTCTCGGTCTCTCTCCCTCTCTGTCTCTGGATCTCTCCCTCTCTGCCTCTTTGTCTAACTCTCTGTGTCTCGCTCTCCCATACCCTGTCTCTCTTGCTCTCCCTCTCTGGCTCTCTGTCTGTCTCTCCATCTCTCACTGTTTCTCCCTCTCTCTTGCTCTCTCTCTCCCTGTCTCTCCCCGTCTCTCCCTCTCTGTCTCTGTGTGACTTTCTGTCCCTCCATCTGTAGCTGCCTACCCATCTGTCTCTCCCTCTCCGTCTGTCTCCCTCTGCCTCTCTCTCCGTCTGCCTCTCCCTCTGTTTCTCCCTCTGCCTCTCTGTCTCTGTCTCTCCCTCTGTATCTCTCTCCTGCTGCCTCTGCCTCCTGCCTCTCCCTCTGTCTCTTGCTCTCCCTCTGTCTCCGCCTCTCGCTCTCCCTCTGTCTCTCTCTCCCTCTCTCTCTGTCCCTCCAACTGTCACTACCTCTCCATCTGTCTCTCCCTCTCCATTTACCTCTCTCTCCCTCTGCCTCTGCCCCCGTCTCGCTCTCCTGCTTCCTCTCTCTCTCTCTCTCTCCCTCACTGGCTCTCCCTCCCTCTCTCTCTGTTTTCTCTGTCCCTCCAACTGTCACTCCCTCTCCGTCTGTCTCTCCTCTCTCATTCTCCCTCTCCCTCCCGTCTTTACCTTTGCCTCTATCTCCCTCTGACTCTGTCTCTCCCTCTGACTCTGCCTCTCCCTCTGACTCTGCCTCTCCTTCTGACTCTGCCTCTCCCTCTCTGTCTCTGGCTCTCCATATCCCTCTGTGTCTAGCTTTCCCGCTTCCTCTCTCTCTTGCTCTCCCTCTCTGACTCTGTCTCTCCATCCATCTCTGCCTCTCCCTCTGTCTCTCCCTCTGCCTCTGTCTCTCCCCCTATGACTGTCTCTCTCTCTCCCTTTGTCCCTCTCCCTCTCTCTCCCCCATCCAGCCGTACCCTGAATCTGAACCGCTGTGAAGCGTGGCATCACCGCAGAAATACAGCCTTTCTCAGGCAGCCTTGGCATTCACTTGCCTTGACAGAGCTGGCCCCGTGGCCGTGGGATGGCAGCCGTCGTGAGTACCCGTCTGCCGGGGAAGTTTCACATGAAAGAAGTCTTGTGCCATGGATCCTTTCAAGATGTGTGTGACTGTGCAGTCACCTCAGGGCACATGTCCTCAATGGGACACTATGGAGCAAGTGTGTCCTGCTGCAGCGAGCCCCGTGCTTACAGGGTTAAACCACACAGCATGCTCCCTGCACAGTTCTAGTGGACCCAGGAGGCGACCGCTGGGCAGTGGAGGTGGAGGCTCTAGGGAGAGTCAGTCGCTGCTTTCCCAGCTCTGGTCTGCTCTCCGCAGAGCCAGGAGGTTAGGGCATGGGTGTCTGTGGGCTGTTGTCAGACCCTCTGAGATCACCTGCAGGGAGCCGGGAGCTCCTGGGAGAAGACCCACACTGCCTGACAGGTGCGGGCACTTGGGGCATGGTGGCTCCGGCTCCCGCCCCTTGTCTGGCTGATCTCACTGAGCCCCACTGCCTTCTTGGCCCCCTGCCTCGTTGGTTTACCTTGGTGGGCTTTGTTCGAGCTCCTGCTTGGCCAGCATGGCGCCACCATGCGTGGGAGGCTGCCGCTCCCAGGTGAGCAGGTGCCGTACCACATACCACATCGTCTACACAGCCTGCTGCACACAGCCACCCTAAAGGCTTCTGTGGATGGTTGCCGGTGCACGTGGGCCATTGGGAACAAGAGGCCTGGCCCTGCCTGTTAGGACAAGCTTTCCTAATGAACTCCCCACCCGCACTGCAGCCCAGAGGACCTGGAGGGAGGCAGGCACGGTCTGTCCCTTTCCAGCTTTCTCTGGTCAAGAGTTGTCGCCCCGGCAGGCTGACCACACATCCCGTGTCCCCCTTCCCACCGCTGTGCCGCCTGAGAGAGCCACAGGGCACACTAGCCGGGCCTGCTGGGCGGGGCTGGCCTGGGGGCAACCAGGGACTTGGCTCCCACAAACCCTCGGGCTCTGTTGTCTTGCCCGGGTGAAGGAAAATGCAATAAAGGTCTCCCAGGGTCTAATGTAATATACTGATATCTGTCTGTCCTGAGCACAAGAATAATTTTTATTCACAAATGAGTTGTTTACTTATCTCCAACCAAGCCTGACTCATAAAAGTAACCTTATAAACTGAGAAATTTTATTTTTACTGGAATAGCGTGACATTTGTGTGCTCTCAACAAATGCGCAGGCGCGGGGGACATTTAGAAGCCGAGCCTGATAGACTGGGGGGGGGCGGAGGGGAGGGCCGAGTGGCCAGTGAGCTCCCGGCGTCGCAGCCTGGGTCCTGGCCTGCGCAGCCACCCACTGGTCCCAGAAACACCAAGTTTTTCAGATGTCACAGCGGACTCCAAGGCAACAGAGGGACCAGCGCTTAACAACCAGCAGAGAGGACAGTGGGGAAGTGCTTCCCAAAGTTTAGGGTTTCCAGCAGAATGGGGTCTTTGGAGCCAAGGGCATTGTCATGGCCTGCCATGGCAGGGTTTTCTCTCCCACTCCAGCCTGCACTTGTCTTAAACAGCCCCTGCTCTAGAGAGCGGCTACTGGCGTAGGAGGCTCAGCTTCTGGGTGCACATGCAAATGCCGCTGCACGGTGGGCATACCTCACCCGGCCCCTCCACGGTTGCTTTCTGAGGGTTTGCTTTCTTCTGTCCGCAGCTGAGTGTCGTGAGCCCTGGGTGAGCATGTCCCCTCCCCCTGGGACGCCAGTGCTTTCAGTGGACCCGCACGGGTTTGCTGCTCAGCTGTTAGTCACTGGCCATCCTAGGATGCCGCAGCCTGAGGCACTGACTGCATGGCCAAAAAAATGCAACCTGGGATCAGTGTATTCTCAGTCCGTGTTATCACTAGTCATGGGCAGTGACCTCTGAGCATCCCTGACATGCGTGTCCCTCATGGTACGTTTGCATAGCACAAGGCACAGGATGCGTGTGGTTCGGTGCCAGCATCCACTGGGGGTCTTGGGAGACTTTCCCTCACAATAAAGGGGGAGGGCCTTCTTTACCACAAAACAGCTATGCGCCTGTCAGAAAGCAAAGAATAGATTTTCCTCAGATTATTCCAGTCTAGCCCACCTGCTCCAAATGCCACTCCTGGAAAAGCCGCACATCCGGTGTTGCCATGCAGTGCACGAGCTGGGGCCTCGGGTGCAGGAAGCAGGCCCTGCCGTCTTTGGGGCATGGCGACCTGAGGTCCCAGCAGCCAGGATCCCAAGGACCGAGGACCGTGGCCTGGAGAGGTGATGTTCTTCCCCTTCATCTGGTCCTGGTGATGCCTTGGGCAATGGAACTGCCCCATCACGGGGCTCCTAGTTAACTGTTTGGCTGTGTGCTAGGGCCAGTCTAGCTATTTCCTGGTAGCCAGAGAGAAGTTCCCCGGGTGTGGCAGTCCCTAGACCAGCAACATCAGCGTCCCCAGAAACGGGTCAGAATGTAGGATGCTGGGCCGCACCCTGGACCACCTGAGTGAGAGCCTTGGGCTCCGGGCCCTGTGCTCTGTCTTTTAGAAAACACTCCTGGGCTGTGAGTGATGCCAGCTGCTCTAGAGGCAGCTCTGCGAGAGACCTCCACTGTCACCTTGACTTCGAACTTCATCCTTAACCCACACATCTTAGCGAGCCCAGGCTGCTGTGGGAACTGTGGCAGGTTGCTAAAGCCAAGAAGGTCAGCACCTCTGGGGGGCGGGAGCCCCTGAGTCACCTGCACTCTGAAGGAGCCATGCTCCCGAGCCCGGCAGGCAGTTGTTAATAAGCATAAGTGCCAGGGGAAGCGGAGGGGTGGGGGCACCAGCAGAGGTGAAGGAGATGGCAAAACTCTTGGTCCTTGGAGACGGACCAGGGATGGACCAGGTCAAGGTGCTGCCGGAAATCCTCCACAAAACCGTTGTTTCTGTGCTGTCCTGTTGGTCCTGTCGGGGCAGGAGAGCCCCAGGTAGAGGCCCACGCTGCAGGCAGGACGTCTCCCGCTGCTCAGTGTCCAGCGTGGGCTGAGCAGGATGGGCGTGAGTGGAAGGAAGATGGCTGCGGGGCTGCTGGCCTCCTGCCCCCTCCCGGCTCACTCTGCCCCTGCCCTTGCTTGGCTTGTTCGGGGACAGCCCCACAGCAGGTGGCTGCATGTTCTATGTGTGCCCTGTCTGGAGAGGACTGCGTCTGGGGACGCCTTCTCAAGTCTGGTCAGCTCCACTTCCCTACTGTTTGGAGCTGAGCTGTGCACCCCGGCAAGCCCCGTGCAAGTCTGAACCCACAGTGGCTGGGACACAAGCTTGTTGGGAATCTTCCTGATATGGCAGGTAGAGGTGACACCGTGCTGGTCAGCCCTCCACCAGAATCCGGCTGGAGGCCCTGGAAGGTGGCCACAGGAATGCAGGGCCGGCCGCAGCGGATTCTGGATGACATGGCTGGAACTGAGGCCAGGCAAACAGGTGAGGATGGAACTGCCGGTGTCAAGGATCCCGGCCCCCAGACACCTCGCTGCCCTGGCTCCAGTGCTGGAACCACAAGGGAATAAACAGCTGCTCTCCAAAGCCAGTGCCATGGGTTCCTTTGGCCCACACTCTTGGGAGTGAACCAGCATGCCCTTCCAGCTCTCCTGCCTGGAAGAAGGGAGGGGGGCAGTGTTCATCTGCAGCAGCCTGGGGCGCAGGCACAATGCTGGATGCAAGGCTAGCTCACCGGCTTCTTTCTGTCCTCTCACGGCCACAGCAGCTGCTTTCTCTGCCTTCTGGGAGCAGGCTGAGCTGTGTGGCCACCTTGGCAGCATCAGCACCGCCAAACAGCCAGGGACTTTGGAATGGGCCTTGTTCCCTACTCGCTCCGTGACTTGGAGCAATTCCTTAACTTGAAGCAAGTGCCTTGATTTCTTCATCCTTAACATGGAGGTGATAACAGTGGCTTATGTCAAAGGGATTTTGTGATACAAGGTGGCTGTCCTGCCGAGTCAGGTGAGGCGTGGGATGAGAGTGCAGTGTACGCTGTGTGTGTCGGGGGGAAGGTGACCCCCTCTGTGGCCAGCAGGGAGCTTTATATGCAAGCACTGCTTGGACTGGTAACTGGATGCACAGTTCCCTCACCTCTCCTTCTAGAATCTAGTGTTACGAGGTTTTTCTGGAGATTCCACTGAGCACTTTCAAACAAAAAGGCAACCTGCTTCCCCCAAGTGCTTACATCCCACAGTCAGGGCTCACCTGCTCCCTCGGGAGCCCGCCCTGAGCACAGGGACCACGAAGGCACGTCCGACACGGGGAGGCGCTGTCTGTTGGCCCCGTCCAGCAGGGCCGAGCATCCAGAAACCGCCCAACAAAGCCCAGATCAGAACCTACAGCATTAGAGGCCATGGTGGCAAAACATTTAGTTCCCAAACTCCTATCATTCATTCAAAAGAGACCTAGAGGCAAGAGCCACTAATTCGTTCCCTTGGATTATATAGACGCCGGTTCGTTTGCGGTGTTGTTACATAGACGCCGGTTCGTTTGCGGTGTTGTTATATAGACGCAGGTTCGTTTTTCTTCATCTAAGTGCCTTTTCCTGGAAAACGTCAGCCCAGTGTGCTCCGCCTCTGGCTGCTTCGAGCGAGGGACGTGACATTTTGGGAAAGGACACGTTTCACACGGGCAGCTTGGCGGCTGCTGAGATGAACGGAGTGACGTGCTGCGGTGGGCGGGCTGGTGACCCCTTCCTGGGGACAGGGGCATATTCAGCGCTGCAAAGCTATCGCCAGCTTTTTGGGGGAACTGATTTGGAACGTAACAGACTGGCTTTTCTGCCAAGTGTGGCTGGAGCCACGTGATGTGCAAGTCACAGGGTTAGGCCAGTGGGGAAGGCGGGAGGAGCCAGCTGTGCTGGGGAGGTTGCCGTACTCTTCAGCTCGTATCACACCAGCTGTGAAAACAGAGACCTGAGTTTAAGATAGTGGTGGGGATGTCCCGGTCAAGTGCCTGCGGGCCAGGGGAGGGCTTTACACCTGGAAAGCCTGCCTGTGAGCTCCTGGGCCCCAGGCACTGAGGGGAGTGGGCATGGCACTCCTGGTCCCTGCCTCTTTCCTGCCCACTTCTGCTCCACCTCTGGCAACCGCCGCTGCAGATGGTCGACACACGTCCTTCTGTGCTGTGAAATAACGCTGGGCAGTATGCAAATCTGATTTCATTTTTGGTTTTATTTGAAAAAGACACAGAGATCTTCCTTGCACTGGTTCACTTCCCAGTTCCTGACCCAGTCCGGGCAGAAGCCGGGAGTTGTATCTTCATCTCCTCCATGGTGTCGGCAACCCACAGCCTTCAGTCCTCCCGTGTTGCCTCCGAGGCTCATGTTAGCAAGAAGCTGGGACCAGGTGCAGAGCCGGCCCTTGACCCAGGCCCCCGGTGCGGGATGGCCGTATCCCAGGCTGTCTGGCCTGCCTGAGCTGCTGTGGGCACTGCCTGTCTTAATATGAAATGTAGTTTTGTGATTACTTCTGGCCTTGAATGATCTAATTTCTTTTTAATGGTATTTTTAAAAATACCATTAAAGATTGATTTATGTGAAAGGCAGTTACAGAAAGAGAAGGAAACATCTCCATGTGCTGGCTTACTCCTTCAGATGATTGGGCCAGGCAGAAGCCAGGAGCCACAAGCTTTTTCGGGGTTACCCACATGGCACAGGGGTCCAAGGACTTGGGCTCTCCTGTGCTGCTTTCCTCGGCATGTGAGCTGGATGGAAAGTGGGGTGGCCAGAACTCAAACCAGCACCTGTGTGGGATGCTGGTGCCAGCAGTGGCTTCACCAGGTAGGCCACAGGGTCATCTAGTAGCCTTTCCCTCTGCCCACTTGGCCTGCCCCGTTCAGTCACCTTGCTCTCTCTGGGCACTTCCTCATGCCAGCAGGGACCGGGCACACCCATGCATGGGGAGGGGGTGTGGCCTGTGGCACTGCAGAGGTCAGTAACTCGCTTGGTCTGCGCTTGGCACAGTGATCAGTCGGCACTCGAAGTTCAGAGCATCTATAGCAGGTTCATTTTGAAGTTGACCGTCTGGTTGGGCCCCGCCCGGTGCTAGAGACAGCTTCCTCAGGTGCTTCCTTCAGGCCGCGGTTCCCACTTCCAGGGGAGCGGAATCCTCCCCAGAGGCACAGGAGTGACCTTGCCACGCGGCCAGCCTCTCTGCATCCTGACTCTGTGCTGGCTGCCTTTGGCCCCACGGGCTGTGCCTTCCCCACCACACAGGCCCCAAGCCCTGAGAATGGCTGGCCAGCCCCTCCACGCCCCTAGGGTCAGTTCCTTCTAAATCCCTGCATGGCTCCGTCTGCCAGGTGTCCTTTCCCAGGGAGGATGATCAGAGGAGAGCTGGCCTGCCTCTAGTTCGCCCACCAGACCGCCCCGAGGGCAGATGGGCACGTCTTGCTGCCTGCATTTCCCGTGTCTGCTATGGTGCTTGGAGCACAGAAGTGGCTCCCTAAGTCCTGGAGTGGATGCTAGGGTCCAATGGAGACCTCAGCAGCACACACCGGAGTTCAGGGGAACCCAAAGGCTACCCTCTGCATGTATATGCCCAGCGGGAGGTGGCACCACCCGTGAGGACGGCAGGTCCTCAGCTGAAGGATGCGTGACTCACATGAGGGAGAAGCGGGGGGCTGTGCCAGAGATGCAAGGACCTCATCCTGATACCAGAGGATGAACTGTGGGTACTTTTAAGAGTGTCTCGTTACAACAAAATGAGGAAATCCAATTAGCGAAAAAAAAACCCTTTGGAAAACAGGCCCCATGCTGCCTCAGCCCCAAGCCTTGTTCTTCCAGTTCCGTTTCTTTGGCTTACAGAGAACATTGCATGCACCTTGCTTTGCCTGTTCCCAAAGCACAGCTGGTCAGTATCTTAACTGTGCCACTTAGTCTGTGCCATCCGACCCAGATGAAGCAGGCCTTTGTGAATGACCTGCCCCATTACCATGGGTGCAAAGACTGAGGCTTCTCATTCTCCAACCTTCCTGGGGGCTGCGGCCACCCCCCCACCCCCGAGAGCCTCTGCCCCCAGGCCTGTCCAGCTCGGCTTCCTCCTGCTCGCCGATGGCCTCCCCCACTGCAGCCCTGTTAGCCTCCCAGCAGACTTAGGGCGTCACTGACTCCTGTGGAAGAGGCTGCACTCAGGCCTTCCCAGGGCATGCAGGAAGCCTGCTGGCAGGTGGGAACACCACCTTCTCTGGGTATTCATTCATCGGGACTGCCATTGTGGCTTGGGGTGGCAAAATACAGGCCCACCAGGTCTGTGTTCGCCATGGGCTGGCAGTAAGGACGCTGAGGCTGGGGTGCTGCCAGCCACTGCCATGCATCTTTCAGTGTTTCAGGAGCAAACCAAATAAGGCTTGATGGATTCCATGATGTTTTTCCCTGGCCTGGAGCATGGGCCAGCCTCCTGGTTTCCAGCTCGGCTCTTCCCCTCCCTCGTGTCTCCAAACTCACAGTAAATCTAGGCACTGCCTCTCACTGCCTTACCCTGCCCGCACAACATCTCCTAGTTGGTTGAAGAGACTTCCCCAGACTTGAGAGTCAAGTTCCAGGCTCAGTGCTGCTTACCCCAACCCCTTTTCTACCGCTTTCCCATCCGGGGATGCTGGCCGCTCCAGTCCACTCCTGTCCCCTGCCTGGTTAACACTGGTGCCTCGCTTAGTGCAGGCCTCACCTGCTGAACAGTTCCAGTGCAGCCTGGGACACCCACATCCCAGACCTACTCACTGAAGTGCAGGCGTGGCTTCTGATCCAACTTCCTGCTAATGTGCCTCAGGAAGCAGTAGGTGATGCTTGGGTCCCTGACACCTGTGTGGACCAGATGGCTCTGGACTGAATTTTAGCTTAGTCATGCCCATTGTGGGCATCTGAGGAATTGCCAAGTAATACCGCAACTGTTTAGGAGTTCTATAGCAATGCCTCCAAACTGGGTCCATTCGCCTGACTCACCGACGTCAAGGCAGGAGCAGAAAGTGGGTGTTTATTGCGATACTCAGAGCAAGGTAGCTTAATTTCTGGGCCCCCCAGGTACTTAGGGGGTAAAGCTCTTACATATTGAAACAGGAGCTGAACGGGGCATCACCAAGTTCCTAGTGATGTGCCATTTAGAGTCCGTGATGGCCAGTCATGCTCCTTGGCTTGGTTACACGAAGGGTAGTTACAGTCTGCCCAGACCTGGAATTCCTCTGCCCGAACCCCCCCAACCCCCAACACTGACCATCAGGGTTCCCAGCTGGAGAAGCGAACGCTTCCTTGGTGACTGGGACCTTGTAGTTGATGAGCTTCTCTGACAAAGGGTAAGCAAGACACTGGGCCCTGCTTCTGCATGACAGACGTTCAGCTTCAGAATAGACCTGTTTCTGCTTTGCAAATAAAATGTAAAAGTTACTTTCTAAAAATGTTTTAGATGTAATAAAACAAGCCTTAATCTCGGCACCCTTTGCACAGCTGGCAGCCACATCACGGCCTGTCCACCTGCCTGTCAGTCCGGCCTGGCACCTGACAGTAGGTGCTGGATGCACGGCCCCCTGCGGCTGAAGATGAGCATGTGGGGTGCGGGGTGCTCCTGGGGACCCGTCGGCATGCCGATTCTCCACAGGGGCCAAGACCACAAAGTTCAGTGCTCCAGCCTGCAGCTTCCCGGCATTTTGACAGAATCCGTAATGGGAGTGGATGATATCTGGCCTAATTAAAATAAGATGACCCTGTTTGGTTACTGTGGTTCCTGCACTAAAATTCAAAGGAAACAGATGTTTCCGGAGTTGAATCAAGATTACACGAAATAAACTTCAGCTCCATAAACAGAAGTGCTCCCTTCTTCAAAAATACTTTTTATCACATGACCGTTTTTCTTTCAACAAAAAGGTTGATGGCAGACAACAGTTCTTCCAAACCGTTTCAACTGCTCCAATAAGCACGGACGTGCAGTAACGGTGTGCATTTGAAACAGGTCCAATCAAAAGTTGAAAAAGGTGACCCGTGAGCGTCAAGGGTGTGAAGGTGTGCCTGCCCAAGAAAGGCATACAGGAGACCAGGCAGGGAGAGCTGCCCCCTCACCGGGGCGGGGTAAGGTGGGGGGCCATCCTGACCCCAGTGCTGGACGTCCGCCTGCTGACTGCCTGGCAGCTCCTGCGCTGTGCGGCTGGGCCAGATCCCAGGCGGGTTTGGCTGCACTCCTCTGCCGCTGGAGTTGAGCATGGGGAGATGAGTACACTCCAGGTCCCTGCACACACAGGTCTCTGGTGTAGCACACATTTCCCAGCTTGAACAGAAATGATTCTTTTTCAGCCTCCTACTTTGTGAAGAGGTGTGAAACTCACAGGAACTCTGGAATTAAGACTCAGGTTGGAAACCCTCAAACACCATAAGTTCTACCCAGGGATACATGGCAGCAGGGACAGATTCAAGCCCTGTAATTCCAAGACTACGATGCTTGGCTGTGGAGGTACTGGGGAGCATCCACTTTGCTAATAAGGTCCACTGTTTGCTTTTCAGGTGAACCCAGAGAAGGGCTGTAAGGTGGAGCTGGTGTTCAGCACAGAGCGCTACAATCCACAGGTGAGCACCTGCCAGCCGGGCAGCCTGTTGGGGTGCGTGTCTCTGTGTGTGTGTGTGTATACTCTTTGATGTGGATGTTGTTAGTGTTGCTTTTCCCTCTGATTTTGCCTTGCTTTGTTCTCTAGTTTTTCTTTTCATAATTTTAAATATTTGAAAGACTAACTTCTAGGGAGAGAAGGAGATAGGCAGCAGCTTCCACCCGCTGGTTCACTCCCAAATGGCCACAACAGCTGGGGCTGGGCCACTCTCCAGCCAGGAGCCCGGAACCTTTTCTGGGTCTCCCAAGTGGGTACAGTGGCTCAAATACTTGGGCCATCTTCTGTTGCTTTCTTGGGCTTTTAGCAGGGAGCTGGATCAGAAGTGGAACAGCCGCGACTCAAATGTGTCTAAGCAGTGCTGGCACCACAGGTGCAGACTCAGCATTGTACTCCCTGGTGCCCACCTCTGCCTTGTAATTCCAGAAAACAAAGAGGTCAAGATTTAATGACTAACCTCACGGCCTTAGGCAGGGTTGCACTTAAAACGGTCCACACCACTAGGCACCTGGAAGAGAAGTTCCCAACTCCAGTTGGTATCCACTTAGCACCACAGTCTTGAGCATGCCTCACTCCCAGATGCCAAGCACCAGCTTCTGGTCCTCAGCCAGCTGGTGCCATCTGGGTGAGCAGGCGGTCGGGCCACGAGCCTCTGCAGGTCTCACTGCGGAAGTCATGTCACATCGTGTCAAGCTTCCTTTTCCCTGTTCTTGAGAAGAAAGTAAATAAACCCATGTGGTCACTAGAGCCAGGTGGACTTCCATGTGCTGACCAAGCTGGAGGCAGCAAGCAGGGCACAGGGAAGGGGGAGAAAAACAGCTCGTGTTTTCCATGTTGTGCACACTCAGAGCAGGCAGGGTGAGCGGGCAGCACCTGGCAGCTAAGTGTCTCCATGTGGCAGAGCTTCAGAGCTGCAGGTGCAAGTCCCCCAGCCCAGTGCCTCTCGGAGTGGCCGTTCAAAAATGAGTCTCAGCAGCAAGGTACCCTGGTTTGTTTGCTAAGCTCAGAGCTTAAGCTTTCATGAAGCCCAAGGAGGAGGCTTCTGAGCCGGGCACGAGCCCCTGGTGACGGCTCCCGGGCAGGAGGAGCAGGCTTTCACCTTGGGCCAGCTGCTGTGATCCGTGCAGGTGTTTGGGGGGAGAGAAAGAGAAGGGAAACAGAATACTTGGTTCTCTCTCCTAGAAATGGCTTCCATGTCAGAGGTGGGGACAGGACCCTGTCCCCGCTGCACCTTTGCCATGCCCTTTCCTTCACCTTTCTTGCATGAGGAACATGGATTCCTCATCTGAATGCGCCACTGGCCCCTCCACCCTCCTAGTTCAGGTTACTGATGGCTTTATCTGGGAAGCCACCCAGCTGAACCGTTAGCTGTTCCATTGATCACCTTGTAACTGGAATTCCGCGGGGCCCATGGATGGTCAGAGAAGGCCTTGACTAGGGAGCCGTGACCTTTCCACAAACTAAGCCTACTGCTGATGGCATGGGGGGAAGTGGATCGTTCCTGGGACCAGAATCCTTGGTATTCCTTGTGGGGTTGAAGAGTCTGACCTATGCAGGTGACATGCTGCCTCAGAAATGAGTCCAGCTGAGGCTGCAGACAGAGTCCCTGGACTGGAAAATAAGTGATCGAATGGCCAGTCTTCCTGCCTTGGAACGACTGCAGATTCCTCGGACAGAGTACCTCATCTGCATGATCTGCACCTCAGCACACACGACTTGGTGCAGAGGCTGGGGTTTGGCGCCGGAGGAGAGTTGTAGTGCTAGCTTGCCACTTACAAGCTGTGACACAGAACACTGCCTTGTAAACTTCAATCTTACATTTTAAAAAATGTTCTTACTCGAAAGATGACGGAGGGATGGAGAGACAGAAAAGGTTTTCCATCTGCTGGCTCACTCCCCAGACGGCCACAAAGGCCAGAACTGGGCTGATCTGAAGCCAGGAGCTTCTTCCAGGTCTCACATGGATACATGGGCCCAAGGATTTGAGCCTTCTGCTGCTTTCCCAGTCCGTAAGCAGAAAGTTAGGCAGGAAGTAGAGCAGCCAAGGCACAAACCAGCACCCATATTGGATACCAGCACCAGCAGGCATAAGATTAGCTTGCTACACCACTGTGCCACCCCCAACTTCAGAATCTTAATCTTTGAGAGGGCCTGGCATGAGGGTTCAGTGACTATTCTGTACTTGCATGTACTAAGATCCCATATCGGCAGCAGTTTGTCTTGGCTGTTCCTAGCTCCCTGCTTGTGGCTTGGGAAAGCAGAGGACGACCCTTAGCCTTGGCACCCTGCACCTGCCTGGGAGAGCCAGAAGAAGCTCCTGATCAGTTCAATTCCAGCTGTTGCAGGCACGTGGGGAGTGAACCAGCGGACGGAAGATCTTTCTCCTTCCCTCTGTAAAGCTGCCTTTCCAATAAAAATAAGTCTTTAAAAAAATTACAGAACCATTTCAAGGCAACATGAAGACGTGAGTTTAACTGTTAAGGGACAGCTGCATCTTTCCGTTCCATTGTAGACTTTGAGGACCAACTGTGCATTATCTCGGTTTCCAATACAGCTCGGGGTGTGAGCCACAGACATCAGTGATATTAATTTCAAAATTTTTATTTCAGGAGGGGGAGGAACGTCTGGGGAAATGTTCCGCTCGAGTGTTTTTCAAGAATCAGAAACCCAGACCAGCCATTAATGTAACTTGCATTCGGCTCACTGAAAAAAAGACAAGACAACAAGAGGATTACCTGCTTTACAAGCAAATGCAGCAGCTTAAAAGCCCCTTGGACGTGGTCAGCATACCTGGTAAGAGTTGTCTACAATTACTCTCGGCATGATGCTACTGCAGGTCTCCCTCCAAGGTGGCACTCGATCCAGGCCAAGCATGCGTGTCCAGTGCCTGTCCTGCAGCTCGAGCACACCAGTCTCCCACCTAGCACTGCCCGATGCCCAGATGGTGGGCACCCAAGCACGGCCTGCCAGTGGGCAAAGGGTGTTCGCAGCAGGAAATGTGCACAGTGCAGGCTGGGGGCAATGTCGAGTCTGAATCTAACCAGAAGTGGCATTTGCAGAGGTTTCTGGGGGGTGGCTTTGCCTTCCAGTGCCTCCCCACTGCCCTCCCAGCCGAGTGGCTCAGGGCTCTGCCTCAGCGGGCATCCTGTTCACCTCGTCCCAGGCCAGGGGCTAATGGGCAGCAGTGCTCCCTCGGAGGGACGTGGTGCCCTCTGAAGTGACTCAGCTGGAGTGAAGCTCATTTGCTCAGGCGGGCACTCAGGGTGTGTGGGCAGCAGCAGAGATGCGGCACTTACTGGCAAATTCAATTGCCCAGCCCACAGAAGCTATCTTGGGAACACACACTTGAGTGTTACGCTTGACATCTGCCACAGCCCTCTGGCCCCACCGTTCACTGGGATTCAGCCAGGTACCTCGACAAACTTGTCACATGAGGGGCCCTCGGTCTCCCTTCCCGAGCCCTCCTGCTCACTTCCCGAGACTGAGTGAGTGTTCTGGAGGGCCAGGAGGGGGAACACTGCTCCATGCTCACAGCAGTTCTCGGCTCACCTGAGTCCTCTGCCCAGGAAACACGAGTGGGGTTGTTACGGCAGGGTTTGTTCAGCCTCCGGTAGAAGCACTTCCTTTCTGCAATCCAGAGCACATCTGGCTGACTCGGCGTCCGGCCTCGGGCCTCACGCAGCTGCTTCCTCCTCTGTCCCCCTCAGTTCTCTCCTTTACCCCTTGATTCTAGGTGCTCTGGCACCTTCCCTGTCCTCAGCTCTGTGTCGGCAAGCTGCTTGTCAGGACTCTGAACCAGCCGCTCCATGGCGTCATCCCCACGCCTCCTTTCTCTGTCCGTTCCCCGTAACACTGCCTGCCTCACGCTCTGGCTTCTGAGCTGTGCACACACTGCAGGTGCTGTGTCTTGGGCCATCAGGGACGACCTCGACCACCAAGCCCTACGGTCTGTCTTGCTCCTTAGCCTTCTCAGTTGTTTGTATCTGGCATCATCTATCCCCAGACTTTCCTGACTCTGTATTTAATACACAGTCAAACTTGTTTACGTTAAAGGTTTCACAGCATTACTGTTCCTAGAGTTTGGCTGGAAACTGCCCTAAGAGGCTTGTTATTCCTCTCTATTGTGCTAATGGCCTTAACAGACTGAGCGTATCTTGAGCAGATGGTATAAAATAGCCCATGAACAATTCTTAGAAATTACTTCTAAAATTTGAGTTCCTAAAAGTTACGAAATGTAATTTACTGATCAACATCTACCTTCAGTAATGTCCAACATTAAGTAGGTTTCAAAAGACATGTGCTGAATTAAGATTTCAGGTCCAAAAACAATGTCACAGAATCCACCTGCTCAGTGTTGAGAACCAGGGCGAGATGCTAACAGCGATGAGCTCTGGCGGCTGTCACTGGAGCAGGAAGGACCAAGGCCCCGCCTGGAGACCAAGGTCAGGAGGTGCCACGGGAAAGGTCACTGCTCAGCTAACGGAGCATTCAGCACGGCGATCCGCTCGAACCAAGCACATCTGCTTCCAGCTCCTGGGAGAGGGATTAAGTTTAGACTATTACTAAAACTTCCGACCTTTTGTCCTTCAAAAATGCCTTCATACTAACCAATGTGCTTTTTTCCTTCCCCTTAGACAGTCATGGAAATATCGACCCTTCCCTGAGACCCATGTGGGACCTGGCTTTTCTTGGCAGCTCGTATGTGATGTGGGAAAAGACAACTCAGTCCTCACACTACAACCTCGCACAGCTCAGTGCTGTGAAGCAGTGGGTAAGAACACGAAAAATTAGCTTGGCCGAGGAGATAGACACAGTGCAGCGACCTTTGATTGAGCTAATGTGGGTTTCTAATTTCATGGCAACAGTCCTAATTGCATTTCATTCAGTCAACAAATATCTGGGTACCTGCCATGGGCCAGGCGTTGCTTTAGGAACTGAGGGGTAACGATGAATGTAAAGCCCTCACTGAACACAGAATGAAATGGTGGCAGGTGACAGGGAGGAAGTGGAGATGCAGGGTGTGGACAGAAGTTACTGCTGCAGTGTGGTAAGGCTACCGTGGACGGCAGTGACAGTGGGCCCTGCCCCCATAAGGGAGGAGAAGCTTGGGTAGAAGAAAGTGGGCAGCAGCAAGGCCGGTACAGTGAGAGCAAGGGCAGGTGCCAGGAGGGTGCCAGGAGGGAAGAACAAACGGGGTGCACGTGGAGAGGGGAGTCCATGTGAGGCCTCGCAGGCCAGCAGGACTGTCCCGTCTTTCACTCTTCTGTCAGTAGAAGGTTTTTAGCAAAGGAGTGACACCATCTGGCTTAGAATCATATCACCTTGGCATCCATGTATGAAACAGACCAAAGGGTGACAAATGCTGGCAAGCGATAATACAGCATTGCAGAAATCCAGGTAGGCCATGTGGGGTGGCAAGGCAGGCAGGGAGAACCGCTCGGATTCTAGTAATGGTGTTACTTACTTCTGGGTCAGGCCCTAAGATTTCAGCCTGAATAACTGGAAGGACGGTTACCAGTTGCTGACTGGGAAAGACTTTAGGAGAGACAGACTTGAGACAGAGTTAACCAAACAGAATCGGTTTGGTTTTCTGGACCTAGGGGAGAGGCCTGGGCTGGAGTCATCACCGTATGAATGGCAGTTAAAGCTACAGATAGCTATGTGAGAAAGGCACAATAAAATATTTCTGTGTGGAGCTGGAGATGGGGCAGCAAAGTATTTCAAAGATGAACCAAGATGAAGTCTGAGAACTGATTTGATTCAGCAGCTGGAAGTCAACACCAAATCCTGCAGGGACCAGGCCGAGAGAGGATGCAAGGAGTGGATGCTCCATTTCTTCAGGGAGCCTAGCTACAAAGCACAGTGACCATGGCTGAAGCACAGGTGGGCAGGCACTGAAAGATGCATTTTTTTAAGTTAGCAGACGTAACAGCACATTGAGAAAGACCCAGAGGCGAGTGAGGTAGGGATTCCAGGAAAGAGAATGGGAAGTTGGAGTTGAGATCCTTGAGGAGGCAAGACAGGATCTGGTTAACCTGCAGAGGGTTCCCCTGGGAGGCCAGCACGGGCCAGCAGCCCGATCTCTGGTAGAAGGGCACATGTCATGGAGAAGCTTGGGGAAGTTCCGGCTGTCCCATGTCTCCTCAGAGGTGGCAGCAGGTCATCAGCCCACAGTGAGGAGGAGGGGGCAGCGCTGGTAGCAGGGTGGGGAGTGCCAGGCAGCCCCTTGGGCCCCATTGGGCTGTACAGGCATCAATCCAGAGGACCACTCTCCCTGCTGTGTAGATATGGGCACCAAGTAGGTGACGTAAAGAGACAGCCCAACGTCACAGCTGACCCAGGTGGACACACGGCACAGTGGGAGTACCTTCCCCGACCCAATGGCTCATACGACTTACAGTGCAGTGAACACATCGTCCTCTGGCCTAATGCTTCAAACACATAGTGGTGGGAAGGGACTGGGGACGCTCGGAGATGGTGGAAGAGCTTGGGCTAGGTCCTTCCAGCTAGCAGCTGGGTTTAGGCTGGCGCTGGATTCGGGATGATCTGAGCTGGAGCTCGGGAGGAGTGGAGCGCTCGGGCTGCTGGCTGGACTCTGCAGATGGTGGGTTAAAAACAAGAAGAAACCTTTGTTCTCCTTTCTAGAACACTCTGATAGAAATCAGTCTAGGCTCCAGTACTGGTTCTATTGCTAATACAACTGTCTCTCCCAGCACCACCAACACATCAACAAGGGATGTTTACATAACCAAGAAGTTGGGAGGAACGTATGTTTAGAGTGTAGAGGCTGGAGTCCAGGTAATTGAGAACTGTAATGACAGGAGAGGGAGAGTCAGTGGGAACAGAGCAGTACACTCATGAGGGAAAAGGGATCAGGACCCGTTTTCCTTTAACCTGCTTCCTTTAGTAGCTGACAAGGCATGTCACCAGGTCGCACCCCCAGGCTCAGCAGGAACACTTTAGCCGGTCACTGACGGCCGTTATGTCTGTTGCTATCTCTTAACCAGCCTGCAAACAGCAAAGTAAGGATTTCAGGGTGATGTAGTCAAAAAGGCACAGGCAAGAAGGTCCCTAATTAGAGGAGTTTTAGGTTTTTTTTTTTTTTTTTTTTTTTTTTACTCTGTGGAACTTAGATAAATAACGATCAACACAAACGGCTTCATCCTCAGCCTATTAAATGAGGACTAACAAACTAGCAGAATCCATTGAAACTCAGTTGAAATGCATCTGAACCACTGGAACCAATGAGGAGATTTGGTTTTGTGGCTTGATATGCAATTTCAACTTAGGGTTCTGTAAGGAAAAGTTCACTTACGTCCATATCCACAAAGCTTTTCAAAATCTGCTCTTCAATGGCTACTGATAAGTCCTACCTCCGTTTAGAATAGCACAGCCAATAAGCAAAGCAGTGGTTTTTAAACAGTTTGAGTAAGAGCCATAGGCATAAATGCAACAGGGCAACGGTGGGGAGGGACTGCAGGTGCTCGTGGCCCAAGAGGAGTGCAAGGGTTACCGTTTCTTCAAAAACTTCCTGGGGAGGGTGGGGCCCAAATGAACAAGACCTGCAGAGGGTGGGCAGTCACCAGTGCCTCGCCAGCACACCGAGCTCCTGCAGCCATGCCATGTGGACTACACGGAGGACAAGGGACATATGCCAGGTTGGGAGAAAGCAGGAGAGAACCTCCCTGCACCCACTGGAATAGAAGGTGGAAAAAACCTGAGCGTTGTTCTAACTCTTGTCAGAGCAGATTCTGTAGACACCCTAACCAGCAGCACACCATTATCCGTCTGCTTCACGGCCTTATCCTAACCAGAGGCTTCCATTAGCCAGAGGTACATTACAGAAACTGTCTGCTTGCGCTATCAATTCTGCTAAAAAATATTTTGGTATAGCTAATATTAATAATTTAAACCTACTTATTCTCGATTAAAGCCACATTGGTCCTGCTAAGGATCCTGTGGGGGCATCAGGAGCACTGTGGGGGAGATGAGGCAATAGGTAGCTTAGGCCACAGTAGACAGGAACAAACAACCCCTTCTGTCTGCAGGAAGGTTGAGATGCTGCGTTACCAGGCGGGGAATGTCGGCATGAATCAGCAGCTTGGAATCAGAGATCTGGCATTTATGATGATTTGAATATAAGCCAAATAGATTGATTTATGAATACTAAAAATAATGACTTCCTGGCAGAGCCTGCCTTGGGCTACTGCGCCAGGCCAGGGTGTGTGACAGCCTCATGTGCAGTTCCGCCACGAGTGTGCTTTCTGGTTTGACCTAAGGGCACTTCGGAGGAGGAGGAAGAACTAACAGGAGGATGTTTCAAAAACTGGTAAGGCAAAGTTTTTGTATTAAAACACTCAGCAATGGAACTGGACCTGGAGTCCTACCATTTGTTTCAAACCTTTTCTTCCTGGAAACTGGAGAGCATTGATTTCCTTTAAAAATGCTTGTTTTAAAGACAAGAAAGGGCTGGGTGCTGGACCACCTGCATTCCATATTGCACCTGACAACTAACACTTCCCGTCCCAAGTGCTCAGCTTCTGCCACCCCTGGGGCAGATCAGGGTTGAGTTCTGACCCAGGCTGGCTGTTGTGGGCAACGACGGAGGACCTGTCACTCAGCCTTTCAAGCAAAGGCACATATACCAAATAAGGCAGCTTCATCTTATGAAATAATTTAGGTAAATAAAAATTTCACAAACATACAGGGTAGACATGCCTGAGGAGCAACGCGAAGCTCGAGATAACCATATCACAACAGCCGACTAGCATGGACCATCTGGGGGCAAGCTGATCAAACAGGGTGAGCCAAAGCTAAACACCCCCAGCAGCAATGCCAGATATTCAAAACCCTTATGTAACATGGCACAGTATCCGCATATAATTCATGCATATCCTCTGTTAATCATATCTAGGTTCATTAAAATACCTAATGCAGTATCACTGCTGTGTAAGCAGCTGGTCTATTGAGGAACAGCCAGTCTTGCATGTCAAGTACAGGGCCAGATTTCTTTGTGAATACACCTAGTTAAATCTACAGATTTAGAACTCACGATCTGTAAGGCCAACTGTGATTAGAATTCTGCACTCTGTCCTCTGAAAAAGTTCCTGTAAACTGACTTCAGAGCCTGGACCTTGGGCCATGGCTTGATACGCTCTCAGAAAACTGCCAGGCAGCTAAGAAACGTACTCAATGAGCAAAGAGGCGGCCACAAGAAACCATCAATTTCTGATTAATCCAGTCCTGTTCTTTGTCTCTGCCATCTCCCACACTCTCCTCACCTACAGGAAATTTCATGTTTTTAGGCCTCTTTCTAAAAATCCCTTTAGTAGTAGAAGAAGTACCCTTGCCCTGAACAAAAGGAAGGAAATGAAGGTACTCACAGAAGTCCTTGAACTCCAGCAGGTGAAGGGCTGAGGGTGCTGCTTGTCTGCAGTGTGGAAACCGGTGCCGCTTCATACAGCCTGGCTGGAGTCGGGAGAGCTGTTAACCTCAAGTCCTCTCCTGTCAAACCAGGCTCACGAGACTGTGTGAAGGACCCCCCGGAGAAGCTGGCCCAGTGTAGGTATTCTGGAAATGCCGACTGCCCCTGCCTCGGTCTTACTGCCTGGTATACCTAGGTTAATGTAATAGACTGAGGCTATGTAGACACTGTCTGAATCCCTGAAAGATTCCACCATTCCTGCCTCCATCAAAAGTTGCAACTACTCGAGAGGAAACGCAGCATTTAACCCGACTTGCAGGTAACCGACAAAAGGGGGGACAGAGCGTGTCTGCCACACCTTGACGTAAGACAACCAAAGTGAAGCCGAAATCTAAACGGAAGCACAAGATGCAAAACAGGAATGTTCAGGACAGAAACCCTCCAAATTCTAACAAATCCATCATACTTTTTTTTCCTCTAGAAAACAAATGACGGTGCAATTGATTTCGATTATACTGTCCTACTTCATGAATTCTCAACACAGGTAAAATGCAAAATTTTATGTAGAACTGTTTTTAGCCACAGGTTTTTGCATTTTATAACTCTTCATTCTTATTTCCTAGGAGATCATTCCGTGTCATATCCACTTGGTCTGGTCCCCTGGGAAACCACTCCGAGTGAACTACAACTGTCAAGAGCTCCAGCTCCCAGAAGGATCTGGAACTGAAGAAGGATCGGCTGTGGCACCAACACAGCTCAGCAGCTTCTAAAACGCAAACTAGGATCTGCTCCTAGATGCTAAACCAAATGACTCTAGATAGTTCCGCAAGCCCCACTGTAGTTCTAGTACAAGAGTCAAAGTAAAGGCATTGCAGTAAATTGAGACAGCCAGTAATTACAAGCAAAAGCTCAAACTGAAACCTGCTGGGGTTTGGTTTAACGGGTCTGCTGTAGTTCTGAGCTCGGGCAGCACGTGCATACTGACCTCTGACCTCTGCGCAGTGCTGACCGCTGGCAGCAGCTTCCTCCGCGTGCAGCCCTGGAGAGCAGCCAGTGGCCGCCCGTGCTGCAATGAGCTGACTCTGAACCTGAAATTTATATCACTTTGAATACAGCTTACAGTGAACTACTTTGTTACTAAAATGCATTTATGTAGTATGTAAACAAAGAATACATTTTATCCTTTGTGAAAAAAAGTTTCAGTGAAAGTAAATTGTGGAAAAATACCATTTGAAAGGAGTTTTACTGTATTTCATACAAGTATTCCTTTATAAGTTGATATCCGTTTTTCAATATATGGTTAAATGTCTGCAGAGCTTTGTACACATAGGCAAATTGGAATTAAATCTTACACTGCTGGATTTAAATTTTACAAGTATACATAATCTAAACAGATAAAGCTATCTGCAAACATGCCTTAAAAGGAATGCTGATATAATTGAATACAGAATATTTATTTTTTAGTGACGCAGTACTGGCTTAGGTGACTCATAAAATCACAGTACGTACCGAAGTCGAATTCAGGAGTTCCCCGTCAGGGCGAGAACTCAGACATCACCTCCTCTCAAGTCTGGACTCCTTGACCAGTTAACTGACCAGCAAGTACCAGCTTTAAATATTCCAAAATATGTATTATTTTAAACTTCATACTATTTGATAGTTAGTCCAATAGTTTTATGCATAGGTTCTTACAGAATAGAAGTAAGGATAGAAGTCTGTTCTTCTATTTAAAGCTCCAACGCTCTGCATTTATCTTCCCAACTTACACTTGCTTCAGTTATTTAAGGGAAACATCAGCTCTCCCACCATGTGAAAAGAGAATTCTAAAGTATCAAAAATAGTGATCAGGGCACAGGGAGTCGAAGTGATTTAAGTGTGCCACAGTCCAAGAAGGAACTCCTCCAGCCGAAGTTTCCCTAAGTGATCTGCAAGAAATCTCACAGGAACATTATGATAGCATGTTCAATGCCAGGCGATCTTTACTGACCACTTGGTACCACATTAAAGACCAGAAAACGGCCTTTTTGGCAACCCAGCCTTCCAGACCTGGCCTTCTCGAAGTCCAGAACCTCACAAACACATTTTTCATTAGTGAAATTAGGTACACACATGAGAACAATTCAACCAAGTGAGGTTTTGGGCTGGGACAGGCCAAAGCCAGGAGCCTGCAACTCCACCTGCCTCTCCTCCAGGGCTGGCAGGGACCCCAGTCCAGAGCCGTCACTGCTGCCTTGCCAGGAACAGAGCAGCGAGCAGGATGAGGATCGAGGAGCCAGAGCTTGACTGCCGTTTCAGCGTGGGGATGTGGGCGACCCAAGCGACACTGAGCCATAATGCCAGGCCAGGTCAGGAGCCTGGGGGTGCCCTGTAATAGACTTACCTCATGGTAACAGCTTAGAAAGGGCCATCCAACACTGATTTGTAAGTATGAAGACAACAACATTTCTCACTACATCAGAACATCATTTGAACGGCCATGGAAAATGCCCCTGGATTAGAGTTATCTGGGGGAGCCCTGACGACCACTTTTTGCGCCTAAGGTGACTTTTCAAATGCAGGCAGACTGGGAAGCAGTGCAGTCCTGCCACATCTGTCACCACTCCGCAAGCAACACTCTTCAAATCACCAATTACCCTGTACAGAACTACTCAAAAATACTCACTTATGAATAGTCCTGAGTTTTTCCCACACTGCAGACACGAGTCCACAGTGTTTACCAACTCTAACTACATACATGTGTGGGTTCTAAGATGTAATTCCAGCTGCTCCCACTGCGTATGAAGTGCTAGTATTGACCAAGTATGTAGGACTTTTTTCTGGCACAATAACTTTATTCTAGGAACATTTAACAAATTAAAAACATGTTCAAAGTTACCAATCTTAGGACCAATGTTTCTGCCTTTTCAATGGCTAAGAAGCTGCTAAGTACAATGAAAGCATTTCCTCATAAAGAATAGTTCAAGATGCTGATGAAATGCCAGAGAAACCACTGCTTTAGTATTACCACCATGACAGTGACAGATGTGTCCATGCGGTATTTAGGGACCTATTATAAAGTATTAATTTAAAAATGGTGAGTGTGTGGTCCTGAAAAATTGGCTTTCTCTGCATTTGTCTATTCTGCTACAAAATGGAAATCATAGTATGTAGTCTCCAGGGTTGAAAAACTAAGGAATACATTTAAGTTACTTGGCAGAGAAATTGAAAACATGGAACCAGTAATTAACAAAAGAAAATCTGTGGAAACCTTAAAGTTATAAAACCAAATTTATAAATCAAGAAACCCACAGAAATTTTAAATCAATTGTTTTATTTCTTACCTACCGCAGCTATTTTATTCCTATTATCCAGCAGGAGGAAGGAGTGGAGGTATCTGTGGTAGCAATGATTTGTGCATGAAGCAATTCTGAAAAGTACGGTAGAAATACCCAGGAAAATCTACTTTACAGCGGAAACAGAAACTTATGATTTACTGTTTCACAATTCCAAAGAATGTAATATACAAGTATAATCAAATAGAACAGATTCAAATCTAACTAGTACTAAGCGAATGGAACCATGCATTAATCTCATGAATTATACTTTATTATCAAGCACTGTAAACATTAAGAACAAAAATTAAGAATCAAACATGCAAGAACCTATTTGCTCCCTTCTGTAGGACCACAGAAGTAGTCATATTTACACTCCTAAAACAGAGGCAATTCAAATTTGTGGAAATCACAAATTGAGGCAATGAGTCACACATAACCAACTAAAACTTAATATTTTAGTATCACAATCAAGAATCTGATGATGATGATTTCTGTTTTAAGAGTGTATGGACCTTTAATAAAAATAAATCTTTAAAAAAAAAGAGTGTATGGACCTTAAAACAGAAAAACCTGCCCATTAAAAAAATCCCAAATGTAATTTATGCAGTTCAGCTTCAAGTCTTGAGCAAACTATTTAAAAATCAAAACTAGAGATATGAGACACAGACCACACACGCACAAGCCAAACTGCTGCCAATGTGGTCACTGTCGGAACTAGATGGAAGATGGGTGACTGCTGTGAGCATTACCTTCCAGCTTTGCTGTTTGCTGGAAATTCTTACCCTAAACAATCATTCTAAGCTTAAATATGACATTAGTTTCTTTATATACCTTAATACTAAAATACTTGAGTAACCATTTGAGGATTAAAACCAATTAATAGGAATATATATATATATATAATTAACTTTGAATATAACAGAAGCACCTGAATATAAAATTAAAAGAGCTTCTAAATTGTTTCAGCAGCCTGAATCCATCCCAGTGGAATCCTTCAAAGTGTCTAACCACTGTACGTTCAGTGAGGTGAGGAGAGTCAGTTCTTAGCTTTTCCTTTTTTTACAGGAAGTTGACCTGTAGCTTCCAAGTACTTATTGACGATGTCTTCTTGTGTGGACGGTGAGCAGGGCTGGTACCTGCTGTACTCCATCGTGTACTCGCCCTTTCCCTACAAGGAGAAACAAAAGTATGTACATACACATGGATGTGTGTGTGCGTGAGCACATGTGTGTATTTGGTATGGCTGTCAAAGGCATGAGAGTCAGGACTGCACAAGTCTGAACATGTGGAAAGCTCTGAAGACTGTCATGCTGAAGCTAAAACACTGGCTTACCTCCGTGCACGACCTGAGCTCAGTGGAATAACCAAACATATCATTTAGAGGAACCTGAAAACAAACACAACATATAGTTGAGAACTGTCTACTGAAAAATATTTAAGAAAAATAGAAAGATGTTTTAATCATGTTAGTCATTTGATTCCTTTAGATTTGGATTTCTAGTCACTGCCCTTGGTTTGAAACAATTACAATTAAACAAACATTTTTGTCCTATTGCAACTAGAAAGTCCACCTGAAAGTTACTTCATTTCACCCAACTGGAAGCCAACTCACCAAGTTGCCAAGTGGACCCCGCGGCCAGAGAGGCTGTCCCCATCAGCACCGCTCGGGGCCCAGCTCAAGCCCTCAGAACTGGCTCTTCCGTGAAGGTGTTAAAGACAGCTTCCTTTGACACCTTCACGTGTGACAGTGTCACCCAGGAGGCCCTTCTGCCATGAGAATTAAGTCCAGAAAGGTACAGAGCAAGGAAATTAAATACTATCCCAGCGGAACATAATGAAGCAGCCATGCAAATAAAACTGAGAAAGATTACATCAAAGAAAATGAAATTCACAAAAGGGCAAGATCTTATTTTTAGTTTATACATTTAAGAGTGGTTCTAACAGCAAATGCCACACACACACACACACACACACACACTCCTCTATGTATGAAAGCCACAAATTCAAAAAGGAATCGTGTCAGTTTGTTCTACAATCTTCAAAATCAGAAGCTGATCCTAATTGTCTTCTGTCATCAATAAAAGGTTGCGAATGAGCAATGGACTTACGTCCGCATAGAGTGTAAAGAAGTCCTCGACGCCGTCCTGGCCCGTGATCACTCCGTGGCGCCGGTTAATTCCTGCAATCACTGCTCCCTGAAACTCATTTGGAGCTACAACTTCCACAGACATAATAGGTTCAAGAACACATAATGTTGCATTTGCCAAGGCTGAGTTGAAAAAAACAAAAAGTTTATTAGTCCTCAACTCTTCTCTATTAAGATATAAAAAGGGAGGTCGATGGTGTTCTCCCAAAGGCACAAACATGATGAGGTTAAAATATTGATCTGCACTAATTTTCTGGTTAGCATTACAGTCACTCTTCTTAATGGCAATTCCAATAACACAGCATTTAGTTCTACTATTAGTATCGCCATTACCATAATTTTATCCCCAAAACTCAAATGGCAGAAATCCTAAGTGTCTACACAGCATTCTATATGAAGCCCTTCACCATCAAATCACTCAGCTAAGCTGCTTCTTTCTCAACATCTTAGAAGTAGACACATTAACTATTAAAACCCATTCTCCTTAAAATTGATTGATCTACTGACAAACAGGGACACTGAGAGGGCAAGGGAAATCTTGCATCTGCTACTTCACTCTCAAACGGCCACAACTGCTGAGGCTGGTCCAGGCAAAAGCCAAGAGCCTGTGACCCCATCTTAGTCTCCCACGTGAGCAGACACACAGGTGCTTGGACAATCCACTGCTGCCTCCCAGGCACATGAGCAGGAAGCTGGATTGGCCAAGGGGTATGAATATACCAAGCTGCAGTTTAACCTGCTGGACCATAGGGCCCACACATCCATTCTTTCCTATTGGTCTCTGGCAGACAAGTTATTTTTAATTATCAGGAAATAAGTTTTGAAGGTAGAGGGAGAGGGTTGTTAAGCTCATCCTGCACGTACGAGTCATGCCTGAGATCGATCTTTCCCTTACTAGGCTTTACTAGGCTGAAGAACTTGAGAATAAGATCAGGTTTCTGGAGTGTCCTTTAGAATGTTTAGTGACTACTGCTATGATTCTTAAAAAATTTATTTAGCAGAGACAAAGAGCTCCCATTCACTGGCTTACTGCCCCAATGCCTACAACGGCTGGGCTTCAACTGGGCCAGGGTCAAGTCAAAGGCCAAGAACCAGAAACTCAGTTCCGTTTTGCTCACATAGGGTAGCTTCAATCCGATTGCTTGAGCCATTGCCACTTGCTGAGGTCAACATCTGGGGCTGGGAACCAAACCAGAGAACTCAGACATTGGACAGGGGCCTGACTGGAACAGCATCCTAACCAACAGACCAAATGCCAACTCTTATTCTACCTTTAACAAGTCATAAGTCCTCTGAAAAACAGCCTGCTTAGGTTTCAAGTTTTTTCACCTACAAAATAAGGATATTAGCCTAGATGCTCAGGGTCATCTAGGCATAAGAAGTGATGCATGTCCCTGTGCTTACTGTGCTGGCCTGCTTAGTACAGAATCAACACTTCTGCTACTGATGCTGAGTGACGGTTACACCTAACAATGTGGAGACAGTACAATAAAACTCCAAGTAGAAGCTGTGATAGACTACTCAGCCTCTTACTGGTTGAATTACCTACATACAAAAGCTTGAGGCAAAACACAGATATGAGGACAAAGACATGTTTAAAAATAAGCATAGTTTTCCAGAAGCATGCATTTGTCTATAAACTGATTAGCAATTATGCCTGTTTGCCCATTAAAGTTGTTCTAAGCACTTTTAGCTTAAATGCAGTAATTGTAATAGCAATGCAATATATTTGCATTTCTTAAATTTCAAAACATACCCTATCCTAGCTCACTTCTCTCCCTAATTACTAGTCTTAGTGAATTTTGTTCTGAAAATAATGCAGAAGTCTACACAGACCTCTAAAGGAGACTGGCAATCTGCAACTGTGCAAACAGGCACTCAGAAACAGGCATGTCCATACTTTACTACATTATTCTGTGTTTCTACATGCTAGTGACACGAAGCAGCGACCCACACGGTAAAGGAAAGGGCGAGTCACCCAGAGCTTCACTCAGCGTTAGGAACAGCCTCACTGTTTTCACCTTCCTTCACCTGCATCTCCACCTCTGAATTCTCTTCCTAAATGCACCCTGATTCATTTGCAGATAAACCTTGTTCTTCAACACATCTTCCCCTGACCCCATGTGACAAGATGACAGAGCCAATTCACCCTGACACCTGTGAACAACAACAGCCACGTGGCAGCAGAGTCCTTAAAGCAGCTCCTCAAAGGGACAAATGAAACACTGGTATCACGCAGGACCTTTTAAGGAGAGATGGCAAGTAACACTGCTAAAGAGGCAGGGACTCTCTCCTTCATTACTCCTGGCTTGTAAGCCCTGGGCCTTCCAATTCACTCTTCTGAACCTCAACAGCCTCAACTGTAATGTCACTGAGGAGACAATACATAGTCTAGGCATACCTGCATGTCTACAAACACTATGACCACTCTGAGACAAACCAGCCTGGGGACGGGGGATGGCACAGAGCTGGGCCAAAGACTGCACAATGGGAAAACGGCGAAGCACTCATAATGTCCAAGCACGTATGCCCATTCTCCTTCAGCATCTGTGGGTTAGCACCAAGCAGCCTGGGTCAGATGCTCTGCCTACTTCCACACAAGTCAGGAGGCGCTAACGTTCAAAATGCACAACGGGACAGGGGAGTACAAAAAGGGCACTGCTACCTTAACAGAGTTAATGGACTTAATTTTTCTTGCAGAGTGATTACAAGTTTGATGATTCTGGGGAGACCAAGCATGGTGGTCTGAAAACTGGTGACAAAGATGGGCATCTGGCGTGGTGGTGGGCACCGGGCTGGTGAACGCCAGGTCGCCCCACAGTGGAGGCCTGGGTTCAAGGTTGTACTGCCTCCTCATTCTAGTGTCCTGCGAATGCACGCCCTGGGAGGCAGTGGATGGATAAGGCCCCAGCAATTAGATTTCTGGCTACCCATGCGGGACATCTGGATTGAGTTCCCGACTCCAAGCTTTCCCCCACCCCTCACTGTGGGCATCTGGGAACAAAGCAATAGAAGAGAGCTTAGTTTCTCTCACATGAAGAAGAAGAAAAAAAAAACTGGCCACAAAAAGTGACAGTCACATCAACAGGTTGAAATATACCCAAACATAGCATTTCATTTCACATTTCACTTCTAAATTATGTCACTGATTAAAATCAGGGGTATAGTTTAAAATCGGGTTCAAATTAGAATTTATGAAGATCTAAACTACTTTTCTTCCCATCTGTCAAAAGACATGTAACTAAATAGCTTATAGTATAGGCTCTGTTTGGACTTAGCTCATTTGCCACCCAACCTTTTGCCCTTAGGCTCCCATAGGAAATTCCATTCTCTTATTGAGTTTGGAATTTAATTTGTTTTTTTTTTTTTTTAAAGATTTATTTTTATTATTTTTTCATTGGAAAGGCGGATATACAGAGAGGAGAGACAGAGAGGAAGATCTTCCGTCCGATGATTCACTCCCCAAGTGAGCGCAACGGGCCGATACTATGCCGATCCGAAGCCAGGAGCCTCTTCCGGGTCTCCCACGCGGGTGCAGGTTCCCAAAGCTTTGGGCCGTCCTCGACTGCTTTCCCAGGCCACAAGCAGGGAGCTGGAAGGGAAGCGGGGCTGCCGGGATTAGAACCGGCGCCCATATGGGATCCCGGGGGTGCAAGGCGAGGACTTTAACCACTTGCGCCACCGCGCCGGGCCCGAATTTAATTTGTTTTTACATTTACTTTTCAACTGAAGAGCAGTGACTGCGGAGAAGGGGAAAAGGAGGAGAGAAGAGGGAGAGAGGTAAGGAGAGAAAGCAGGGAGAGGGAAAGGTTAAAAAAAAGAGGGAGGGATGGGGAGAAGGAAAGAGAGAAGGAGTTAAGGAGAGTCTCTGAGCTCGGGCGAGGCCGCAGCTGGGAGCCTGAAGCCGGCTGGGGTGGCAGGGCACTGCTGCCTGCCACTTCCCTGGGTGCACGTCACAGGAAGCCTGATGACAAACCTGAAGACGCTTGATCCCGGGCGCCCCACGGGAGGGAAGTGTCCCAGGCAGCAAGATAACCCTGGGTCATTGTTGTCATTGGAAAAACAAATTATTCTAATTTTAAATTTTTTAAACATTTATTTGAAATGCAGAGTTACACACAGAGATGGAGAGAAAGAGCAAGACAGCTTCCCTCTGCCAGTTCAGAGGCTTCTCCCAAGTCTCCCATATTTTTTTTGAGTCAGAAAATTTACTCATCTTATTGATACATTGCAATCGCTTAGCATTTTACCATATCATGTAGAAAATACTGAAAATGCAAGCTACACTGTAAAACCTAAGACAAACATTGATTCCAAAGATAGACTATGTTTTACACAATGGACCCTTCTCCCGTAGTCAGTATTAAATTTGGGCGCAAATGCCAAAGTGTTATGGTCACTTTCCGCTGCTTCCCCAGGTATATTGGCAGGGAGCTAGAAGGGAAGGGCAAGCAGCCAAAACCTGAACTGGCACCCGTACAGGATGCCAGCAGCACAGGTGCCAACTTACGTCATCATGTCACAACTCCTTTAACTGACAACTGATATGCTTATGGGGTACAAAGTGATACTTTGAACATGCCAGGATTTTAGTTAATTTCACATGAAGAAACAGTGGAAAATTTTTCATGTTAGCATCCTTTTCTGCATATGCATACCTGGCAAAAGAATAAAACTTTATGATTCAATTATAGTCCAGTGCTGCTCCTCTGTGCAACTGCTGGGACATTTATCATAACTAATAATCCTAGGTATCTAAATAATGCACGAAACAGTGCATGTTTAACTGTTTAGCCACCAGCCACACAGACATTCTTCAGGAGCACAAACACATATCATGGGCATGACAAAAATATTTAAATACAAGAGCTGTTAAAAAGGATGAGGCTCTTCTGACGGATGGCCATCTCATTCACCTGGCTTTATGACACATCTGTCTCCAGGAACACTACCAACATTCAGTCAAGACCCAGCATACAGCAACTGGAGCTGATCTGTTCTCAGTGCTTCAAGGATAGAAAGTGAATATAATGAAACTGACAGTGTAGGTATTAGTGCAGTGGTAAACACTGCAAGGTCAAGAGGCAGGAATTTTGACACCTGTCATGCCCAATGAAGTCATGTTTCCGTTTAACACGCTTTGAGATTGGGACAATTTTCCCACATCAGATTTCAATTGAATTTTTACTAAAGAAGTGATCTAAAGCAAATGGAGGGTTCCTTTTCCTTTCCACAACTGAGAGACTGGAACATACACTACTTAATCACGAGTCCAACTGGATTAGGTCAAATAAGGAACCAGCAGCCAGGAGAGGCATGAGCATAGTTCCATCACGGCCCCACAGCTAAGCCCAGACGCAGCTGAGACAGCAGCAGAAAGATCGAATTTACAAAAACCAATACAATTCTGATTTGCAGGTTTCCCAGGAAGTAATATTTGAATTAACTACTGTTTCACTTCAATCCTCTTTGACAAAAATACATGTGAATGTTCTGTATATAACAATTTTCCTATGCAAAAACACAGATATTAACAAGGAATTAACACATAACAAACAGAAAAAAATAGCAAGTAACGAGTTTTCTGGATTTTGCACATAATTTTGAAATTCATTTGTGGAAAAACCCTGATGTCAAATTTCTATGCTGTCATTGTCTTTTTCTCTTAAAAGCAAAGAATCAGATACAGTTCTAATTCCTAGGCTGTCATCAAGCTGATAATTTTAATAGCTTAGCAAGAAATCTATAGTGTAAAAAAGGTTTACTTAATTTTTTCAAAATACTTTTGCTATTCTCAAAATATATAAAAGCTTGGGGGATGGCACGGTGGCAGAGCAGGTTAAAATCATCGCTGGGATGCCAGCATCCCATATTGTTATGGGATCTTGTCCTGGCTGCTCCACTTTCCATCCAGCTCTGCTCTGGTGGCCTGGGAACAGCAGCAGGTCGCCCAGGCACCTGGGACGCTACCACCTCCAGGGGAAGCCTCAGCAAGGCTCCAGGATAGCCTGGACCAGTACTGTGGCAACCTGAGACATAAGCCAGTGGATAAAAGATCTTGCTCTCTTTCAAATAAATATTTAAAAGAGTATGCATCATAACCTAAAATGTCATACACAAAAGTTACTTTGAGCAAAACACTAAAAGCATGACTCTAGTTAATTTTAAAATATTTCTTAGAATCTAAGCATTTCCATCTTGTGTATTAAAAGCAAAAACAAATTACCTATGAATTTAAGCACAGAAAAAAAAAATGAGCAAGCTGAGGGAACAGAGCAGACTGTCCCCAGCACTGCAGGCAGAGAAGCTGTCCCCTGAGGCTCTGCTGGTCTAAGGTGGCAGGAGCTGGCACACAGCTTACCTTGTTTGACGGCACCTTCTCCTGCGCGGATGAAAGAGATTTCATTGGAATCAACCATGTGGTGTGCTCCATCTTGCAGAACGAACCGGAGCCCAGAGAGCTTATGACCAGAAAGAGGGCCCTTCTCACAGGCATCTAAAAATCCCTGTGAGTGAATGAAAACAGCTTCTGGATGAGTGGACTGACACATCACCAAAACCTACCAAACATTTCAGTGTTCTGAAGCGTAATGTTCTTGCGTACACTACAGTTCATCCCTCAAAAACAAATATTTTAGAGAATCTAATATCTTTACTAAGTTTCATTTTTATAGTACCTGAACAAGCAATCCCTTGGAAAAACACTACTTATACGTGTAAACCAATGTGAAGAACCTCAGAGGACTGACTAACCCATGTCAGCAATGACTGACTCTCACAATCCATTAGAAAACAGGAAGGAGCAACTCCCAACTCGTCCAAAGAACCCCACGAGGTAGTTGCAGGCCCTGCGATCTCTCTCACCGTTTTGCCTGACAAGTCACATAAAGCTGTAACACACAGTTACACCATGCTAGTAAGAACTAGAACTAAAAGGTAATTCCACTTTTCCAAATGCAATTTAAAAAAAGCACATAACTTTGTTACAGTAGAGCTGACTTATAAGAAATTGTACATATTGTTAAAATACAATCTGCAATTCTTTTCAGTTAAATAACTGAAGAGCTTCGTTTACTATTCAAACTGGCTTTTCCTAGTCAAACAATTATATAGTTGTACTACATACAACTTATTTCATACAACTTAAAACTGTAAAGCTCTCTCAATCTTTCAGAAAATAATCTAAGTATGTGAATGACATAATGCTCTCTTGAAGTAAGAGTATAATAAATAGAATTTATTAATCACAAATAACTGTCTCCAAGACAAAAATTATTTTAACAGGGATACCTAAGGTGAAATTTTTTTTTTAAAGATCGGGAAACTCTTAAGGTACAAGAATAAACAATTACCAAAAGTTTAAAATGGCCTTAAAAGTGACATGGGAAGCAAACAAAATGCTAATCCCTTATATCTAAAAAGTAATTCCAGTTCCCAAAGCAGTATCACATAAGCTTACCTGCCTTATTTTCTAAAGGGTTCAGACTATATTTACTCTTGGTTTACAAATGAACAAGCGAAGTGTGCACACTGCAGAACCACAGCGGGGCGCCCAGGCTGAGCCCCTCAGCGGACCACCACTGCGGCGGAGCGCGCAACCCTGCCTCAAACGCCCAAGACTGCTACAAACCCAACTGCCAATTACAATCACTACAGAAGCCACATGGAAAGCTTGACGGGAGACAGGATTGTAGCGAAAATGAATGAAAGTAGGTAATGTGAAAAGATTGTGATTTGATACTTAATAAACTGCTCTTAGTAAACCAAAATGCAAAAAGAAAAACCAACTTAATACAACTTTTACCTTTTCCACAGCAGGTACAAACTGCTTTGGGACATTTGCCCCAAATGTCTCATCTGCGAACTCGAGCTTGGTGTAGTCCTCCGGGTCCAGGGGCTCCAGCACGCCTATCACCTTCCCATACTGGCCTGCACCACCTGACTGCTTTTTATGTGTAAACTCAAACCTGAAAGTAATTTAGCAAGAAAACAGCAACACAGCATTAATTGCCAAAATGAAATAACTTACTTTAAATGGAAGCAAACAAACAATCCAACCATATGTAATCACTTTTTCTTTTGATTATGAGATGCCTATAAACCTGTATTACAGAATTTATCTAAAAAATAATCCTCACTTTCCCACTCCTACTGAGCAGGTGAAGGCAGAGCACAGCACTTACGTAACTCACAGCTTTTACTTCTGCCAATTCTGAATTTCAAAATAAAAATTAAAGCAATTAAAATAAAAGGGCTAATCTTAAGGTTGTTTTTTTTTTTTCCTGCCAATAATCTATATGCTGAAAAGCTCAGCTACTTCTCCTGGAAAGTCTCCCTTCCTTGCACTACAGTGTTCTTAAAGGACAGCTGCTTCACACTGAAAGCTCGGAGGGCTATCTAACATCGATGGACACAGACACTTCTCACTCGGCTTCAGCAGTGGGGCATTCCAGACTCAGCAATGCAATAAAGGGAGTTCTGTGTGGAATACAAACAGTTGAAAATGACAGTGACTTACATAAATCATTCAAAAAGCCAGAAGGGCACAGGCCACTGCTTCCTTCTGATCACAGATAGCATAAATAAGCAGGTCAGAACACATTATGTATTTGTAAATAAAGACTACCATTTCATTGGAAAAACATCTCATTTACTATTCGTAACATTTCATTTACCATTTCTTTTGACCTGAAACCTTCCTCCAGACTGTAAAATGGAAGAGGTAAGCCATTTTCAAAACCACCTGCAGGTAACGGCAGGCAAATGGACTTAATGGGTCTGTGTTCCTGCATTCAGATTTGTGAGTAGTTTGGAAACATGTTTTAATATTGGTAAGAGATGCCAGCTTGGAACAGGCACATTTCCTAAAAGCTTATGCATGAATGCACTTGATTAACTGCCTTTAAATATGTTTCCAACAGTCAAGAGCTTCAGGATGGGCTAGGAAAAGCAAAATGACAAAAGGTTCATTTTCCTGAATGGGAGAACAACTGTCAAATCACGACAGAATGATTGAACAGATTTCCAACACTGTGATGTATGGACGCTGGTAGTTGTTGATCTCTTCTGGAGATATCTTAATGCTTGCTTTCAATCTGAGGTAGGCACAATGGCATAGCAGGCTGATTCTCCACCCTGTGGTGCTAGCATCCAATCAGGGTATCAGTTTGTGTCCCGGCTGCTTCCCTTCCAATCCATCTCTGCTATGGCCTGAGGAAACTGCAGGGAACAGACTGAGTCCTTAGGATCCTGCACCCAAGTGGGAGATCTGGAAGCAGATCTTGGCTCCTAGCATCAGATCAGCTCAGCTCTGGCCACTGCAGTCTTTTGGGGAGTAAACCAGCAGTTGGAAGACTTCCCTAGTTCTCCTCTCTGTTACATCTTTCTTTCAAACAAAAATATATCAGTCTTCTAAGAAACCTTGCTTTCAATTTGACAAGAACATCTACGCTGTAGCTTAGACCTAAGTCGTCCAATGGAATGTAGAATCTACATAAAATAAAAAATTTAACATTTTTATTTAAGTAACAATAAAGCAAAGTTTAAAATACAGTTTCTAGTACCACTTGTCACATTTCAACGGCCACTTGCTGAGAATGGCTAGTAGGAAGATACAGATCAGCTCCAACACTGGACAGTTCTACTGGACAGCACTGCTTGGCAGGACCAGCCCACCCACAATCCATCCAGTCTCAGGGACCAGGTCTGAATCGCTATGCTACCAAATAACAACACATTTAAGCACCAGGCTTATGTCAAGCACTTTGAATGGGCTGTTTTACTTTCCTTTACGACACACACACACACACAGAGTAGGACCCATTTTTACCACGTCAGAGTTGAGTAATCTTAGTGACTTACCCAATACATCTATTCAGGGCAGAGCCAGGACTGGCACCAAAGCCAACACCCTTAACTCAGCATCTTCCCAGAAAGCTAATAAGAATATAAATTGACTTAACCTATAAATGACACATTCACTTCAGGAAACATTAGAAGGACAGCTGGTACAGCAGGGCACAGAGGAAGTGAGACCACTACAGCAGCGGGCAAGGCACTCACCGAGGACGAGAGAAACCACGCCCCAGGGACTGACACCCTCACCAAGGACGAGAGAAACCACGCGCCGGGGTCGGACACACTCACAGAGGAGGAGAGAAACCACGCACCGGGGTCGGACACACTCACAGAGGAGGAGAGAAACCACGCCCCAGGGACTGACAGCTTTGGAAAAGCATCCATCACATTTACCGTCACTAGCATGTTGTCAGTTGTGCTGCTTGGCTCTCATATCAGGAGCGTTTTGACTTAATAATCATGCCATAGTTGCTATTCATAAGAATTTTTAGTTTTACAGTTATATTCAGTTACATAAAGTTATAATTCACCTGATCTCAGTTCCTAGAAAACAATCCACACTTCATGTCTAAGGACAATGGACTGAGGAACAGCCCCTGTTCACGAAGCTTGAAGACCTTAGTAAGATTTTCAAGGACCTTAATATAGAAGAGATTTTTCTTAATGCCACTTCCATATTAAATATTCAAACAGTTAAACTTTTTGTAATGCAAAACATTATATTGTTAAGAGTACCTAGCACCCAGCACAGTGGCCCAACCAACTAATGCTCCTCCTGCAAGCACCAGTGTCCCTATGGATACTGATTATGTCCTGGCCGCTCCACTTCCCATCCAGCTCCCTGCCCGCGCCTGGGAAAGCAGCTGAGGCCTGCCCAAAGCCTCGGGACCCTGTACTCACACAGGAGACCCGGAAGAGCTCCTGGCTTCAGATCAGCTGAACTCTATCACTGCAGCCATTAGGGAAGTGAACCAGCAAGTGGAAAATCTGTTTCTCCCTCTTTCTCTCTGTAAATCTGCTTTTCCAATGAAGATGAATAAATATGTTTTCTATAAAAACAGAAAACCTAAATTGCTATGTGCATGCTTAAAATGCCTGTTATGCTAAATCTGTTGCTAGTGGTTACAACTGATACAGCTTCACAACGCTCAGGCGCTGACATCAGTGCTTCCTGCTTCTCCAACAGAGCAGCAAAGCACGGAGGAGCCTTCCGTGAAGACAATTACAGCAGCAGCAGTACCCAGCCACCAAGGGGGCACTCAGTGCAAGAATTCCAGCGTGTACACACAAGCACAACCCAAGAGACTGGCTCACAGATAGCTCATCGACACGTGGGAGCGGCACCAACTTCCCAGCTTACTATAACTTTAAGAGGCAAAACTAACTCATCTTCTAGTGACTGCACAGCTGGCGGACAATGAACTCTTGGGGAAAAGATGCCTTACTGCGTATTCGTTCTGAAAACTCTGACTCAAAACACATTCACACACTTTAAGTGGCATATGAAGACAATTACTTTTTTCATTTCCTTCTAAAATCATTGATAACATATACAGACAAGTATACCAAGAAACCATCAAAAGTCTATTTTCAAGAAAAAGAGCAAAGAATCTCCACTTCCCAGACAAGTGGTGAAGAGAAGTTCTGGCCACAGGGCAAAGGAAATCTCAGTTTCCTGAAGTACAGGAAGGGCCAAACAGCCCAGGTTAAAAATGACAAAGGCGGAGGACAACAAGCCCGAGGAAATGGCAGAGTGGCAGTGCACCAGCTGACTGATTATACCAAGTCCTGCTTCCGGTGCAAGCTACTTCAGCAGAGTTTTGTGTAAGTTCAGTTTCAAAGTATGTTTTAACCCTTGAAGTAAACTGCTCAAAGTGATTCAAATCCGGATATGGTATCACTGCAAACTCTCCTGTGAGACGGGGAAAGCAGGGGCTGACCCAAATCACAAAATGTCCTGACATAGCGATACAGTGCAGTCTCTCGTACCCAGATGTGGGAAGAATGGGTCGTCTTCCCCGGAAACGGGGAAAGAAAACGGCCCAGCTTCTCAACAGCAATCACTGGAGCAGCCTGGCCCCCGCCCCGCGCAAGTCACTGGTGAGGAAGTTGCACTCCAGCCTGCAAGAGGAGCTAACTTTTCCCTAGAGACTTGGAGTGGGGGGGCTACAACAACCAACGCCTCAAAGTCCCGCCCAGCACTTTTGTACAGGTTAATACAAGACAGAGCCAAGCCAGCCCAGACTCCCTTCCCACTCCTCCCCGCGCCCCGCCTCTCCTCCAATAAGAACCAGCTGTGTAAGGCAGGGCAGAGTGAGGCGTGGCGCCTACTCTCCGGAGCCAGAGCCCAGAGCAGCTTCCTGAGCTGAAGCAGGAAGAGGGAGGAAGGGAGCCGGTGATCCAGCCCACGCCTAGCCGCTCCTGGCCAGGCGTGCTCACCTGCAGCAGGCAGCGCCCCCAGAACGGCCTCTCTCGCAGCAGGAGCCCCGCGGCCAGTGCGCTCGCAAGAATGGAAATCCCGCCAACCCACTACCCAGCCTCCAGGGCGGCCTCGGTGGTGGAGAACTGCATCAACTACCAGCAGGGGACCCCGCACAAGGTGTTCCTGGTGCAGACGGTCAAGCAAGCCAGCATGGAGGTGAGTTTGCAGGGAGCACCGTGCTCAGTGTGCCCTGGAGACAGTCCGGAACTATCCCTTATTTCCACCAGAAGGCAGAGACAGTTTCTTGGGCACTCTTCCAAGGAAATGCCACAGCGCCCCACACAAAGGGCGGCATTTTCCCCAACTCCCCAGTGAGACCTGCAGGAATGCTGCGGCCGCAACTCCCTTCCCCATCTGCTGCCACGCGACTCCCCTTTCCCTAACGTGAAAAGCCGTCCTCATCACAATCTTTTACCAAAATGAAGGGGACAACAGGCGGCTAGAGAAACCAACAGAGACAGAATAAATGCTGGCGGGGTGGGAGGGGGGCAGCTCTATCCACCCAAGACCACAGCCACGAGTGCCTGATCTCTGGCTAAAGGGCCGAGTTAAACTCAGCATGCCGAAGGGTACTGGGACTTGCGGTTGTCCTTATTTTAACTGTTACTGGTATATAAGAGATGAGAGGGAACAGATATTAGCTCAAAACTGCACCAGAATAACAATTTTTAACTTTCAATCTGCACCTTGATTTAAAAAATGAATGCTTATATTGAGTGTCTTAAAAATTTGCTACAGGGTCATTTTTCAGGCCCACTTCTAGGCAACAACAGTGCCTGAGGCACTCCGGCTGCTCTGCAGCCACCCAGACCAGCTCACACAGCACTGCTTGAAGGAACGCTGCGCTTGGAAAGGGGCAACCTTTCTGCCGACTTTAGGATTAAAAGCTACTTCCAAATCTCTGATGTAGAGCACGCAGGACCACAGCCAGAGGCTGCCGTTTCCTGATGCCTGGGAAGGAGCCGTGTGCACTGTGCACACTCTTAGCCCGCATGCTGTGCCCACTGCACATGGCCAGGAGCATGCGTCAGAACGGCTGTGCGCCGCTTCAAGGTGGAAGGGTGTTGAACACCAAGACTTCTTTTTGGTTAGAATGGATTTGTTGTTATAATGTCTTATCTCAACCACATTTTCTTATTTTTAGGATATTCCAGGAAGAGGACATAAGTATCATCTCAAGTTTTCTGTGGAAGAAATAATCCAAAAAGTAAGTGAAATGTTTTATTAAATAAAATTTGATTGTACACAGTCAAGATCAGCTTTGCTTGTAGCTGTGGAACCCCGGCCTCTGGGCGAGCGTTAGGAGTCCTGTGTTCTGGGACTCTTGAATCGTGTCTGCTGCATTACTCAGACAGGACTTTATACTTCCAGTCAGTTGCTTCATCCAGCAGCCTGAACTTAGCTCCAATATGACGTAATTCACTCTCCAGTCACGATCACTGTCTGTTGCCTGCCTTTTGTTGTCTCTCACTGGGCATGTAAAGAAACTACAAGTGCTCCTCAAGAGACTTCTGAGGAATAGGACGGCCAGCTGGTGCCACCTTTCAGATCGGTGAGTGCTGAGGCAGGTCTACTTTTAGAAATTCTATCAAATTTTCATAAGACAAATGAGGAGGAGCTACAGTTTATACCATAACCATCTAAATGCCTTCATCCAGGAGAGAGAGACCAGCTAAAGGACCTGGCCTTCCAGAGCATCACCTTCCAGAAATGGATTCCCATACCTACCTCTGACACAAAGACACAAACAGGAGTGGGGACAGAGTAATAGGAAAACTTAAAAAGTAATCCACTTTGAATAAAGCTAAATGTGCCTGTGCAAATGGCTATCCTATAAGGAAATACATTAAAAATTTAAGATTACAATTTGTAAGATAAGACCTTATAAACTGTATTTACACGATGCCTTTAATAGGCCAGGCCCACACCTTTGAAAACGGGGACCTTGGGGCTAGCTCTGTGGTGCAGTAAGCTGCTTCTCCATGCAGCACAGCATCCTCTCTGATATGGGTTCAAGTCCTGACTGCTCCACTTTCAATCCAGCTCCCTGCTTATAGATTTGGGAAAGCAGAAGATGGCTCAAGTTCTTGGGCCCCCACACCTCACAAGAGACACCCTGGTGAGGCTCCTGGCTCCAAACCAGCTCAGTCTGTCTGGCCATTTCAACTGTCAAGGGGTAGTGAGTGGATGGAAAAATCTTTGTGTAACCCCGCCTTTCAAATAAAATTAACCTTACCAAACAACAACAACAACAAAAAAACCAAATGAGCTCTCTGCAGTGTGACACAGCACCATCAGGGCCTAGTGCAATAAACCCCATCTCAGGGACAACAATTAGTAACTTACATACACTGATGTTTTGCAAAATGTCTCCAACAGGAAGTAACAGTCAACTGCACAGCTGAAGTGCTGTACCCTGCAGCGGGCCAGGACACCGCACCCGAAGTCAACTTCACATTTGAAGGAGAAATTGGAAAGAACCCAGATGAAGAAGACAACACATTTTACGAAAGACTCAAATCCATGAAGGAACCACTAGAAGCACAAAACATCCCAGGTACATAAATACAGCATAAGGAAAATATTTCCAATGTGAAAATCTCAACTGCCTACACTCAAGCTTATTAGATGTTACCAATGTTGCGAAATGCACCGATTTCTGTCACATTTACTCTGATGACAGCGTTCCCTGGGGTAGCAGGCCCAAGTGCGAGTCACAGCTCCTGATGAGCCTGCTGCACCGCCTCGGAAACTGTTCCACTTATTTCCTTAGCTTGCTGTACACACTTTTCAAAAATAGCCTCTCTGGTCCTAATGTACACCCTATCTTACTTGCTTACTTTACATTCCTGAAGTCTCACCTGACAGCCTCTTGGAAGTACGTCTTTCCAAACTGAGAAAAGAGGCTTTGGGACTACATTAATCTGGGGCTTTAGGTGTTTTCTTTTCTGTACATATTTGAAGAAAATTAAGGCATGAATTAGAATTTAAAATAACTATTCCTTTAAGATGATTATACTCCTCATATGTCGATGTTTCCACCAATAGACAGTTTTGGAAATGTACCTCCAGAAATGAAGCCCGTTCGACACTTAGCCTGGGTTGGCTGTGGTTACATAATATGGCAGAATTCTACAGAAAACACGTGGTATAAAATGGTAAAAATTCAAACTGTCAAGCAAGTGGTAAGTAATTTCCATAAAGGACACGATCACCGGGGTTTTTAAAGCATTATAATTCATACTTGGATAAACACCACCCCTAAAGCCATTTTGTATTTAAGATAATGAGCCTGCTCTATAAACCAGGGTCAGTCACGATTCAGTCTGGGGAAGGCTGAGCGGCAGGAAGGGGCCAGCTGACAGTAGTGGGCTGAGAGCTACCAACCTCCATGCCCCCTCCCCTAACTGGCCTTCCAAGTACAAGGAACGGAGCTGCGTTAGTGGGCGTTCCCTGGGCCCCCAACACCAGCAAGGCAGAGCCACAGAATCCCAGTGAACATTTCTTATTCCTAAGTAGGCGCTGGAAGGCAGCTGGAAAGGCACCACAGAATGCAACTTTCCAGCTGACTTACTAGAACTTACTGACACCAAGCCATGAGCCAGAGCATCCCCCACAGCTTTTGTGGCCACTTGCTAAGAGATCTGTGAGCACTGGAGGACAGCAAAGCCAATTACAACATTCACGGTGTGATGCCAAAACCTAACAGATATTATGACAATATTTTGAGAAACAGAGTAACCTTTTTTTTTTCTAAGGCATTTTCACACACCAACCTTGGTTACAACATTCCTGAAGAGGTATTAAATGGCCTTAACTGAGCCCAGGGAGTGAGACCATAAAATAATCAAACCATACTTTTAGCAAAATATGTACAGGACAGTGTTAGTAAATGTCTATGTAAAGAAACTCCTAGAATCCTTCACCAAATTGTGATATTAAAGCATTACTGAAAATCTCAACACAAGAGTTTAACCAACTGCTTTGGTTATACAAGTGTATCTCTATCAAGACTTGTTATGATGTTTACACTATCTTTAAAGGACGTTCTTTGTGAATACAGTCAAAGGAAAGATTACTTTAGGATACTGTAAAGGAGAAATAGCACATTTCATTTATCTGACCCTGAGGTCACATTCACAATCATTGTCAACCAAGAGAACCTGCTCAGTCCTTCGGGACCTAGCACCAGGTGCAATTCAACTACAAGCCTACAGGGCCTGTGTAACCACAGCGCACCCTGATGGTGACGGCTGTAAACCTGGCCAATCAAGTATTGTCGCTTGTAACATCACGTTACTGTCAGAGCAATAAACAATACAAACTACTTACTAAACCCAGGTGGTTTTGAAAAGTGATGTGCCATTTCTCAATGATACAGAATTTTAAACACCAGGTTTTTACCCTTTCTTTCATAGCAAAGAAATGACGACTTCATTGAATTAGACTACACCGTTCTACTTCACGACATTGCATCTCAGGTAAAGCAGGATTTACCTTTACTTGATGCCACTGTGAAAACTGACACTCCTTTTAGAGCTAAAGTGACATTAATTCTGACGAAACACAGTTCGTGTAATCTCGGACGCCGGGCTGAGGCCTGCGCTACCTACAGCAGTTTAATGTGCTCACTTCTGTGAGGACTGTGTGCATCAAAATACAAACCCAACTGTTTTCTTAATTGTTTTATGAATTCTATCATGGTATCAATTTCTTTTCTTTCAGGAGATCATTCCTTGGCAAATGCAAGTTCTCTGGCATCCACAATATGGTACTAAAGTCAAACACAGTAGCCGTCTGCCCAAGGAAGCACATCTGGCATGAAGGAGGCTCCTGGCAGTGGGAGGCAATGTCAGCAGGCACTAATGCTATGTATGCTGGGGCTCGCTGCTATCTAGCAGTGGCCAAACAAGTCCCAAAGGGTAACTGTGTATATTATCTTGATTCCAATATACAACCATATCGATCCCAGAACAAAAGGTGTCACTACATAAGCATGTCTGTGTAATTGTAGCAGTGGTGTACATCATAATAAAACTTCCCTTTTGGCCTCATAACATTTAATTATGCTGTTTACTTACGGGACAGGAGCAGTAATGGTCTCTCGAAAGGCGACTTTCGGCTTTCCCATTGTACAAGGACAGCCATATTCTCTTTCCATCCTCTAAAAACAGTGGGGCAGATGTGGGAGGGAAAACTTTGTTATAATTAACCAAAAAATTCTAAGGGCTTAAATAGCTTAATAGCTTTTAATTAAAGATAATAGGCTAAGGATAAAGCTTGTCATTTTAGGTTCTTATAAAGCTAGATACAGGGTATTTAATCCAAACTACTTTTATAGATTTAACAGAAATGAATTCTAATCTAAAGTGATTAATTTGTATTTTCTCCCAATCTGGTCACTAAAACTCCATCACTGTTCTACATCATTACATGTTACTAGAATAACTTATAAACCTGTTGTCAGGATTTTTTTTTTAATCACAACTTCAAAACGATCCTGACTTAATTAAAATAACCAGGACCTAGGGATGGACGGGCTGACTACCTTGTCACAAATTTTCAAGGCCTTGATTCTAGCAGTTTGTGTTTACCAAATAACGTTAGAAATCACAAACAATTAGCACCAAATACTAGAGGCAGTGCATCACATCTGGACACAAACCACATGAAGTTTGAAGAACCACCATTAATTTTCTGTCTTGGAGAATTACAGACATTTGCTGAAATTCTATAGAATTACAACTCAAGTTTATTTGGGAGTAAAACATTTTTGAAATTATTCAGTTTTTTTAAACCATCCAAATTTTTCACCAATATTTTGAAGACCATGTGCTTACATGATTTAAAAAAAAGAAAAAACTTTTGTACCCATAAACAGTAATCAATTCAATCTACTTTTCATGCATTACCTGAGCATAGATTTCCAAGTGCAACTCTCCCATTCCAGAAACAATTGTTTCTTTGCTCTCTGTGTCAAAGTGAACTTTAAACGTGGGATCTTCTCTCGTGAACCTGGCAATGCCCTTTGAAAATTTTTCTAAATCATTCTGTAAAAGAAGAAAGTCATTACACATTAGTTTATTAAGTATTAAGCAATAGGACTTTTTAATGAACTTTACTGAATGAATTCACATGCATCGGCAACTAATAAAGATGGCCCACACCTAGCTCTACTGCCTACTATGAACTTGGCAAGCTCAAGCCAAGAGAGCAGGGAACAGCCAGTTGAACAGGATTTCCTTTCCATATAGAGATAGAAGACCATTAAAAACCAGAGTCTGAGACTTAACTAACTCAAAGCCCTTTCCTTCCTACTTTGAAAACGTTTTATATTTGTGAATAACTGTTCATAAACCAGAAAGCAGAATTTGCTATATTTTAGAAATTCTATGCAATATTGTTATCAAAAGGACAACATCTTTACTGCCTATTTACTCTAGACTCAAACAGGACAGTTAAGACCAACAGCCAGGGAAATAACACCCTGAGGCTTCCTTTCCCAGCTGTGCGTGGACATGGCAAGGTGTGCTCTCATTCTCCTTAGCTGTGATGCCATGTGGGGAGCACAGTGACAGCCTTCAGAGGCCTGGATCCCCCGGCAACGGCAACTTGCTGGACGCAATCAAGGCTATATACTTTAAGAAGGGGAGACTGCGATGAATGAATTGCATCACCCCAAAGTAATCACACAGGCTTCTACAAGAGGAAGACAGAAGGGGGTGGGTCAGATCGATGCCCTGGAGAGGCAGGGGCTTCTGAAGCAGAAGAGGGACTCAACCCGCTGCTGGCTGCACAGACAGTGGGAGGTGACAAGCCTCCAAGGGCGCCAGGTGTGCCATCCTCTAAACGTGGGGAATGGCCTGCGGGTGACAGCAAGCAAGGAAACGGGAATCCCTGACACTTGGCCACGAGGAATCCACCTGAGCGAGCCAAGGCACGGGGTCTCCAGAAGAGAACACAACCTTGCTGTACTTTGACTAATTCAGTCCATCACACAGGTGTCAGACTCTGACTGAATGTAAAACAAAACATTTATGCTGTTTTAAGCCACACACATGGGGCCGTGGTGCATTATATGGCATCTCAAATTCTAACCCAAACAGCAAGACAGATTTGTATTTTACAGGTAGAATGTTGTGGAGGCAGACTAAGTGACTTGCTCAAGACCACATAGGTGATCCAAGACAAAGCTGGGACTGAATCCTAGATTAGCCCACCCGTCAGTATTTTGCCTTTCTCTCACTAACCACAAACTCTCAACCTAGCAGTGCCTCCGCTGAGACTCACGGCTTTACTCAGTCTTATTACTGATTTCAACTAATTTATTCCAGGAGGCAAATGTTTCTAAACAATGCACTTGATTCCCTCCATTACTGTGACTTGTCAACATTTAAATGTTTTCCAATATTCTGTTTAAGGATAGGGAAACATAACACTTTGAATTTCAAATCATGCATAATTCTGAAGAGAAAAAGCTAACTGAGCAAAAGGAACAAACTACAGTATCTTACTGAGGTGTGAGGTTCACCCTTCAGCAAGCTTGAGAAGGCGGAACGTTTACCATTTCTTGCCAACTCAACAATTCTCGTTTCTAGATTAAGAAGACTTTTTTGGGGAGAGGCTGGTGCAATGACTGGAAGTGTCGACATTCCACAGGGGCCCAAGTTCACGTCTCAACTACCCGACTTCCAATCCAGCTGCCCACTCACACCCTGAGAAAGCAGTGCAGGATGGCCCAGGTCCTGGGGACCCCACACCCAAGTGGCTCCTGGCTCCTGCCTGGGTCAGCTCAAGCCATTGGAGCTATTTGGGGAGTGAACCAGCAGGCCCTCTCTCTATATATACAAATATGTTTTCAAATAAAATAAATCTTTAGAAAAAAAAAAAAAAGGTTTGGGAAGTTTCAAAATCTTTCCAAATACAGGAGGTAGTAGCTGTTAATGTCTCCCAAATGCAATTCATCAGAATACACTTTCTACGTGAGTCCCAGGAGACAGAAAAGTCAACAGAATTGTTATCAATGTCAAAAACACTCTGGCACTAAGAAGACCAGATTAGCTCCAATACAAGCAGTGTAAATTTAAAAACCTATTCAAGTAGTTTTAGTTTTGTAAAAAGCCAAATGACAGCAAATCCAATCATAAAACCATAAAATTACTAGAAAACCCCAGATACAAAATTAAAATTGAAAGTAAGAAACAGCACTCTTGTCTCTCAGCTCTTCCTGGCACACAGTGACAGCGGCTCGAACCCACACAGCCCCGAGATGCACAGAAGCAGGTAATTCGTTGTCTGAAATCCAGGGTGTATTCTCAAGTTCTGTTAAAACTTAACACAAACTTTCCTGCTTTACTTTTCTGAAACATAAATCCAGAAAGCCACACTTACCTCTCTGGGGCCAATGATTAAAGTTGGGGAGAAATTTTTACTATCATTTCTTCAAATACACCGAGGAATTGTCATTAGAAATCAGACTGGTAAATTTTAAGATGTGCTCGCAGGAGCAAGAGGAGACAGACACCTGGAGCTGCTGCTAACCGCAAGACCCCAACTGTACCGCAAACACGCGAGAGCCTTCTTCCAAACTCCTACCTTGTGAGATGGTCTCATGGCTATTGAGATGACAGGATCAGGAACATGAATCGACTCCTAAAATGTTTTTTAAAACAAGGGAGAATATTTAAAAAGTGGTACTGTTTGAACCATGAGTAATTATAATATTCTATCTCAAAATGGATCAAAAGATAAACATCAGCCCTGACTAGACAATACATAAAAATAAATCAAGCTTCCGCTTATGTGGTCTTCTCCCTGCCAGAACTATTTACTTAGGTTTTAATTAGTTCACATAATCACTGATCCCCAAAGCTGACACATGTAATTCTTCTTGCCTAGAACTACCCACGTTTTTTCTAATTTTCTGGTGAGTTACTTTCCTTAGTAATATACCATGAGAGGGCACCACCTTGTACACACACTTCATTTCATCAGTGCCACTTGTGAGAAACGGAAATTACCCAAAGTCACAAGTGATCACTAAAACCTCGGCAGGGAGCCCGGGCCTGGCCGAGGGCCGGTACTGCCTCAGTCAACAGCGTGTGTGGAGTGAGACCGCTCTGCTCCAAGGCCTCAGGGAGCACACCCTACAGACACCAAGCACCTCACATCACGGCCAAGTACTTAGAGGCTTCAGCACCAATACTTAGAGCATTCCTGTCATCTACAGCCCAACCAAATTGGTACAGATCGGACTTTAGGACGTTGTAAACCCACATATTTAATTGTTTATACAATTATGAATGTGCCACATGGTATGGGGAACTGTCACATTCTTATGACATGATCTACTGCAATTGCCTGTCGCCCTACATACTCATGCTTTTCACTGAATTCAGGAGAGGGCCACCCTCCTGGGTAAACAGTCATGGTGTTGGAAAGCCCGTTCTCCCACAGGGAAAAGGGAATTCCAAGGCGGGCAGGGACAGCGTTTTTCCCTCAGCATCACCAGTGGCAGAAGAATCCCCGAGTTCAAAGGTCAGGCTGCCTTAGTGCAGCTCACCTCCGAGCTGGGTCCTGGTCCATTATCTTTCTAAGTGCGGTCCCCGGCTCACCCTCGCTGCTCACTCGGGGAGCAGCTCTGCCCTGGCACTAGCTGACAGAGCAGCAGGATCTGCGAGGTCTTCACAGGGAGGTGGCAGGTCTCACGACGGGCCGAGACTGACACAACACAGGCTAAGCAGGGGCACATTTTTCTTCCAATTAAACTTTGGATTACTGTAGAACAATTTCTGCTACGAAAAGCCGTGTAAGTTCGCTTACAGAGCACTTGCTTAATTGGAATTCAAATAAGCCTGATTTCCATGGCTCTTGATGAAAACTTCTGTATTTTTTTTTTTTAATACTGAATGTTCTACATAAAAACACAAACTTCCAAAATCCAGCGCTGAAGAGTTCTGAAGTCAAATGGCTTACCATGGAAAGGCCACTGCTGTCTTTGTTTGTGAACGTGTCTCCACTAGCGCAGTCAATGCCAAACAAGGCGCAGATATCCCCGGCATGGGCTTCCTCAACATCCTGGACGGCACAAGCACAGGTTAACACCCGGTGCACACACCGCACGGTCCCTCACCGTGGAGCAGAGAAACCAACGCCCACCGAGATGCGGCAAGGAGTGCAGAGGCTACCGAGGGGCTGAGTCATCTTTGAATTTCATCTTTCCACAGTCTGAAATAGCCTCTGATAGCTGACTTTTTTTTAAATCACTCTACTTTATGTGAGAAATTCAGAGCTATGGTCTAATTACCTAAAGGACTACAGTACTGGTAAGACACGGTGCTGCAGTTTTTAAGTTACTTCTATGGACTTAAGAAGCATGGTAGTACATACACTGCCACAGTCAGATGAGCAACTTGTGTTTGTCACACACATGCAAGGAAATCCACAAAGGAAGTTTTCAAAACAAAGGCAGAAGAATGGAATCCACTGCACCAAAAATAATTTTAACTTCTCACGGATGTAAGCAGTCAAGGAGACACGGGGGAGAGGAGGAAGCAGCGCTACCCCGGCTTCCCCGGCTGTTCAGCGTTCACTCACAATGGCTGTGGCTGGCAGGACGCTGCACCTGCCAGGAAACAGCTGACAGTCCTGAGCCCTCCAGGCTGCCCCCTGCTGACTCTCCCCAGAGCTGCAGGGCCATTCCATTGTGTGTGCCTATTCACCTCCCAGGGGGAAGACAGAGCTGCACTGGGAAAGCCTGCCTTCACTGGGCAATCCTGCAGAGCCAGTCAAGACTGCTGGAGGCCAGAACAGGTGCAGAAATCAACTGCAAGCCCCAGAACGGAGCTGGGGTTTTATATCCTGGTACCTATATGGTTTTGTAGGGGGTTCTAAAATAAGAATAAAAACCTTAGATGTTACATAGGGCTATCACAATGGCCGTATTTCAGAAAACCACATCAGTGGATAACATGGAAGATCAGGGGTGACTCTGTCACCTGCCACCAAGAACCACAGTCCCAACATCCTAAGCCTGCCGTATCCTTCACAGCCCTGGAGAAAAATGCTGAAACTCGTGCTCCACATTTCAGGGAACTCTTCCCGACCCTCCATCACTGAGAAAACCTTGTGAACGGTGGAATAAAATGAGTTCTGACTATCTGCTGACTCGGTCTGCAGCAACTGTAACACCCCTCAGTAAGGAGGAAGATGCCAGAAAGCACACTTGTCCGATGAGGGGGTTCAGCACACAGCGTTGCAGAAGCCTCCCCACCCCCGGCCGCACTCACCTCCATCAGGTCAGCGCACCAGCCCCCTCCCCCGGCCGCACTCACCTCCATCAGGTCAGCGCACCAGCCCCCTCCCCCGGCCGCACTCGCCTCCATCAGGTCGGCGTGCACGCGCACCAGCCCCCTCCCCCGGCCGCACTCACCTCCATCAGGTTGCGTGCATGTGCACCAGCCCCCTCCCCCGGCCGCACTCACCTCCATCAGGTCGGCGTGCATGTGCACCAGCCCCCTCCCCCGGCCGCACTCACCTCCATCAGGTCGGCGTGCATGCGCACCAGCCCCCTCCCCCGGCCGCACTCACCTCCATCAGGTCGGCGTGCATGTGCACCAGCCCCCTCCCCCGGCCGCACTCACCTCCATCAGGTCGGCGTGCATGCGCACCAGCCGCTGCACCCGCACTTTCTTCCTGGTCCGCGTGTTGTAGATGGTGTCCCCCTTTCTCAGCTCCCCCTGGTAATTGCGGACGTACGTTAACTGCCCGAACCGACCTGCCTGGGAGGCAAATTTGGATAAAGGCAGGGAGAATAGACACCATCAGAATCAAAATTAAGAGAAAAACTTCATATTACTTCTAAATATTCACTCTCAATTGTAGCACTCTTAAATGTGTTTCAGCTGAACTTAATGATTGCTGATGCACCTTTTTTGGTCTCACACAATCCAAGATATTTCCACTTTCTATGAAATCAGTGTTATTGAAAAATATTTTAATTGTTACAAGAGACAGTATGCCTTGCACCTAAGTTCAACTTTATGGGTCTGGGAAAGTCTTTGCCATGCACGTGCCAGTATCCCATAGGGGCGCAGGTTCTAATCCCACTGGGCCCACTTCCCATCCAGCTCCCTGCTGTGGCCTGGGAAAGCAGCAGAGGACAGACCAAAGCCTTGAGACCCTGCACCTGCACGGGAGACCTGGAAGACACTCCAGGCTCTTAGCCTCAGATTGGTGCAGTTCCGGCTGTGGCGGCCTTTGGAGAGTAAATCAATGTATGGAAGGTCTTCCTCTCTGTCTCTCCTCCTCTCTGTATATCTGACTTTCCAATAAAAACGAAAATATTTAAAAATAAATATAAATCTTTAAAAAATAAGTTCAATTTTATACAATAAAATATGAAGCAAAAATTAAGTATAGTTCTTGGAAAGACAGAAACCCAGCCAGAAGAGGCAGGTGCATACCATGCTTCTAAACCACCTCTGACAGCCATGTGGGAACGAGGCAAGAGTTTTGCAAAGCAACTCAGTGTACCAACACTGAAACATTAGATACATACTTAAAACCTGTCCGTTCCTATCAGGCTAATTCATACACTTAACACACTAGCAAACTCAAAAAATTAAATGAGTGGAAAAGAAAATTTTCAAAACTACATAGTAAAAGCAGAAACTAATCCTGGCTGATGAAAAATACATACTAATATTTAAAAACCTAACTGCAAGGGGACAGCCCTACAGCACAGTGAACCAGTCTGAGTTGTAGCTGTGCCCTTCCCAGCTCCCGGCAGTGCACCTGCGGAAGCAGCGGTGGACAGCCCACCGGGACCCCGCCCAGAGGCAGTAATGAGCTGATGGCTGCGCTCTCTGTATTTAACTCTGCCTTTCAAATAAATAAACCTTAAAAATATTAAGTGCAGAAGTAGCAAAACTAGACAGAACTAGACTGAATCCACAGGCTATTAATTAATTCTCAAAATCAGTTTTACCAAAGGAAGCTGCTAAACCTGAGTAAAATATTGTGTGCCATTTTTAAAAAGAACAAAAAAGTTTTTACTAATTTACAGGTATCCACAGCTATATAATAAATGAAGGGTCTTCAAGCAGCTTACAGAAAATGTGATTATGATAAAGCTGTTTTAAAATAACATCTTGACAAAAATAGTATTTTCAATTCCACTTTTACATGACCTTTCTTGAACTACCTTCGTATGTGAAAAAAATGTTCTATCAAAAGGAATTAAGGCAAAACAAAAACAAATTAAGCTTTCATTAAATCAGTAATTTTTAAACAATACTCGATGCTTAGCAATATTCACCTTTTTCTGCTAGCATTCCAGTTATTTCTGCAAACACTGAAACTTTTTCTAAAACTCTGAAGAACATGTTGGTCATCATGCTGGACAATTCAGAGTTACTTAAGACAAACTATAGAAAAGCCTTTTGAAACAGAGGCGGTGACTAAAGCATTTATTTCTTTCCTTTAGGATAATTTATTTGTTTGAAAGGTAGAGAGAGAGAAAGAATGAGAGATTGAGATATGAGGGACAGGGCGGGAGCCATCTTCCACCTGCTGGCTCATTTCCCAAATGCTTGCAACAGCAAGGTCAGGGTTAAACCAAAGTCAGCAGGCACAAGCTTCCTCCAGGTCTTGCAGGTGCAGGGGCCCAAGGACACAGGCCATCCTTCTCTGCTTTCCCAGGCCACAAGCAGGGAGCTGGACCAAAAGTGGAGCCGGCCAGAAACCACACTGGTTCCCAGATGGGATCGTAGCATTGCACACAGTGGCTCAGTCCGTGACACCACAGGCCTTTTCTTTACCACCCCCATGCTTCAGCCCCAAGTTGCCTTCGGCATCTGTACTGCCACCCCTGGATGCCACATCCCAGGGTGGTGATGAGGAAGGCCAAAAATCCTGATACTCTTGCAGCACCTGACTACCACCTTCTGAGCCAACAGTGAGTATCCAGTCCCAAAGGCCGCCCATCCATGGAATGAGCCTAGACTCTGCCCTCTGCTGCCAGTCGGCCCTCTGCTGCCAGTCGGCCCTCTGCTGCCAGTCGGCCCTCTGCTGCCAGTTGGCCCTCTGCTGCCAGTCGGCCCTCTGCTGCCAGTCGGCCCTCGCTGCCAGTCTGCCCTCGCTGCCAGTCTGCCTTCTGCCCTCACTGCCAGTCACCGAGACTTAGGTAGGACACATTTCTAAAACTTGACCCCTTGTCATCTACCATAGCAAAAAAATTGTAAAGAACATAAATGTTCAACAATTGGAAAATTCAGAGCCAGTCACAGCATATCTACTTATGCCATTTACAATATTTAAACTGTTACAGAAATATACACCATGCTTATTATGCAGTTAAATGAAGAGGAAAAAAACTAACATAGTTGGTATCATTTATGTAACAAATTGCACTTTAAAATTTTTTAAATTTGGTTTCATTTCCTTTGAAGGGCAGAGAGTAACAGAGATCACCCATCAGTAGCCCCTCCCCAGGCGAGCCCGAAGCCAGCCAAGAGCAGTCTAGAACCTCACCCAGGGATCCTAGGCACGTGCAGAGCCAAACACCTGAGCCATCAGCTGGTGCCTTTCACGGTGTACATTAACAGGCAGCTGGAAACTGCTAAATGGAGGCTGGACTCAAACCAGGGGCACCTACCTAAGAGGTGGCTACCGCTTCACTGTTGTGACAAACACCCACCCCAAAATGTATACTTTAAAACTATAAACAGGGGCCTGGTGCGATAGCCTAGCAGCTAAAGTCCTCGCCTTGAACACGCTGGGATCCCATATTGGCACTGGTTCTAGTCCTGGCGGCCCTGCTTTCCATCCAGCTCCCTGCTTGTGGCCTGGGAAAGCAGTCGAGGACAGCAAAAAGCCTTGGGACCCTATACCCGTGTGGGAGACCTGGAGGAAGCTCTTGGCTCCTGGCTTCAGATTGGCTCAGCTCCAGCGGTTGCGGCCTCTTGGGGAGTGAACCATCGGAGGGAAGATCTTCCTCTCCGTCTCTCCTCCTCTCTGTATATGTGCCTTTCCAATAAAAATAAATAAATCTTAAAAAAAAAATAACTACAAACAAAAAGAGGTGCCAGTGTTGTGGCACAGTGAATAAAGCCACGGTCTGCAACACCAAGCATGCCATCTGGGCACCAGTTGCTCCCCTCCCGACCCAGCTCTGACGACAGCCTGGGAAAGTGGAGGGTGCGTGGGCCCTGGCAGCCAGTGCGAGACCTGCGGGAGGCTCCTAGCTGCGGATCAGCTCAGCTCTGCCTCATGGGACCATCTGGGGAGTGAACCAGCAGATGGAAGATCTGTCTCTCCTCTCTCTAAACCTGCTTTCCAAAGAAAAATGAATAAATCCTTAAAATATGTAAACAAATCATTCCAAAAAATAGGTAAAGGAACCATATGTTACAAAATTCTATCTACCGGGTGTTAACATGCTGGAAATATTTGTCCTTTTTGCTTTCAGAAAGGCACGCAGTTTTTCTCTAATAGGAATAAAACTCTTAGAAGACGAACAGGGAAGGGAGGGAAGCAGGAGCAGGAGGGGGAAGCATCTTCTACAGATGGTGGCTGCACACAGCAGAGCCAGCCGCCCGCACACAGCAGAGCCAGGCGCCCGCCCGCACGCAGCAGAGCCAGGCGCCCGCACACAGCAGAGCCAGGCGGCCGCCCGCACACAGCAGAGCCACACTTACCTCCAGCTTGAAAGCCAGGCCTACAAAGGGGTGAGAACTGTTTCTTTCGGAGTTCATCAAGATCTTGGTTTTCTCTTTCGAGTCACTAAAATCCAAAGAAATACAGATTGTGATATAATATTTTATTTCTTTTCTATCAAATTATTTCATCAGATTATGATCTGAGAAGTCATATCTGCTAATCATTTCAGACTTCGCACATATGCGAAATTTTACTGAACATCAACAAGAACAGGCCCTCGAGCAGTAGCTGCTACCCAGGAACGGGACCAGATAATACAGAAAGGCTCTGATACAGAATAAACAAGCTCGATAAAAGCTTTAAAAAGCTTCTTAAAGCTTCACCAAATCAAACTTCTTTTTAAAAAGTAATTTATTTCAAAGTCGGCACTGAAGACAGACAAGGGGGAGTTTCCACCCGCAGGTTCACTCCCTAGTAGCCAACAGCCAAGGCCAAAGCCAGGAAGCAGAAGCTTCCTCGGGACATTCCACGTGTGTCACAGGGCCTGAGGGTCTGGGTCCTCTCACACTGCTTCTCCCAGCCGTCCGCACAGAGCTGGATCCAAAGTGCAGCAGCCGGGACTTGAACCAGCTCGCATGGGGATGCCAGCGTTATGTGCTGCGGTTTCACTGCGGCACAACTACTGCAAAAATCATACTCTGGCAAACACACAATGATGTAGGCACTCGCAGAAAGTATGCTTCTACATGCCAAGCCCTTACCCAAGTAAGAACAGTGACTGATCATTATAGATTATGGAAAAAATAGAAATAGAACACACCATAGGCATTAAAGTCTGCAGAAGCTAAGATACAATTTCTAACACTTACTCTTCTTCATTGAGTATGGCGTAGTTCTGAACCTCGGACGGATTTGGGAGATACTCTAACACCGCATCCAGAAGGGGCTGGACTCCTTTGTTCTTCAAGGCACTTCCCAAAAACACAGGAGTAAACGACCTGCTCAGAGTGGCTCTTCGGATCGCAAGCTTCACAAAAGAAAACATGGTGCTTAATTACACTTTGTGATGGAAGTCAACTGCCACACAACACATAAATGAACAACTGTTTTTCATATTCGTGGAATAATTTGCAATTTGAAAAACCACATAGAAAATCTAAAAACATTATACTAACTACCGTGTAAAATAGAAACACGTGAAAGGATACGCCAGAAACTATGCAGCACATAACCAATTTTTGGATGGATGGATGAAGAAAATTGAACATACAAAAAATATTTTTTCTGTAAGCTTTTAAATACTAGTATTTTAAATACTAACACTATATTAAAGCATATTTTATTCAAAGTCACTATTTTTTTTAAAAGAAGCCTAACAAACCAAGCCGTAAAAATACACATGAATTTAGATCCTGACAGTGCTAGTCTGTAACAAGGAGCTGGAGGTGCTTGCCCCAGCAAACACAGCACCCGTGGGTGCTGCTGGCCGAGCAGTACACAGCGCACACAGCACCCGTGGGTGCTGCTGGCCGAGCAGGCCCACAGTACACAGTGCAACTGCAGCTGGGGGCAGCTGGGAGCAGCTGGGAGCAGCTGGGAGCAGCCGACAGTGGCCATAACCGCTCACTGTGGAAAGGCGGAAGCTGCACACAACTATTTCTCGTCCACATGAGAAAAGCTACCCCAAATTCCACAGCCACGACTTCTAAACAAGAAAAACTAGGATACCAAAAGAACATGATTATAGACGGTATGAAAAGGAAAAATACGCAGAAGTGACCCATTACTACCCCAATGGGACCAGCCCTGCTGCAGAGTGAGTTAAGCAGCTGCTCTGGCACCAGCATCCTCTGTAAGCACTGGTTCAAACCCAGGCTGCTCCACTTCCAATACGGCTCCTTGTTTCCACGCCTGGAGAAGCAGGAACATGGCCCAAGTATGTGGGAAACGTGGATGGCCTTCTGGGCCCCCCGTTTCAGCCTGGCCCCGTCGTGACCAGTGGAGTCATGTGCGGAGTGAACTAGCAGAGGGAAAACCACCGATCTCCCCACACACCACCACAGTGAAAAACACCAACCCCGGCTTTCCATTTCCCTTTAAAATATACTCTAAGCATAAACAGAAACTGAAAGACAGCCAAGTATCTTACACAGAAAAGAAGTAAATTCAGCAGGACTGCAACGTGCCCTTGGCCTTCACACAGCTCCCACTACTCTCAGGACTGGTACGGATGGTGTGCGGTGCCCAGCGTTCGCACAGTGTGGGCACCTGCTTTCCTTCTAGAATTCTGACACATTCTAGGAAGGGATCCTGTGACCACACCTTGGTAAAGACCTTGGAGACTGAGTTTCTAAAGGGCTTTCCTGGTGGCTAGCTCTCACAGGTGCTCTCGGCGGCCTGGGTGTCTCCCCTGGGAGGCATCTCTCCCGCGTACACGGCTGCCTCGGGACTCGCCCCCATGCGCGCTGTTCCTCGGCTGGTCCTGCTGTGTACCCCTTCCATAATTAAGTCACAGCCACCAGCACGAGTCCCACCTCACCGAATCGGCAAGTGGTCTGGGAGTGCCTCGGCACAATTGTGTCAACAGATAAAAATCCCCGTTGCCCAGGAGTGCCTGACTTCACTTAGGGCGACATGCAGTGTTCCCCCACTCTTCACAGAGCTGAGTCGCTAAGACCTCTGGGAATGCTAAAGGAGTCATTGCAAGATGGAAACCCAGCCCAAACAATAGAAAAGAATTAGTAAACATTGTAGCTTCAATACAGTTTCTGTGTAGCTGACTATGCAACAAACTTTATGAGGGCCCACTATGCTGGCTCAACAGGCTAATCCTCCACCTCCAAGTGCCAGATCCCTTACAGGTGCCGGCGAGGTCAAAGTCTCAGCTGTGCTACTTCCTACTCAGCTCCCGGCTTATGGCCTGGATGGCCCAGGCCTCAGGACCCGGCACCCACGTGGGAGACCCAGAAGCTCCTGGTTCCTGGCTTCAGAATGGCTCAGCTGTGGTAATTATGGTTATTTAGGGAGTTGACCAGCAGATGGAAGATCTGTCTCTCCTATCTGTAAATCTGCCTTTCCAATAAAAATAGATCTTAAGGGAAAAAAAAAGTTTACTGGTGCAATGTCTTACACATAACGAATATTTGATCTCCAAATACACCAAATGCTAGGATAATTAGTAGCAAGTTTTTAAACAGTATTGTACACGTAATAAAATTTTCCACCTTAAACTTGTTGAAGTGTTCAGTTCAATGGTATTAAATACATTCATAATACTAGGTTATTACCACACTGTCCATGTTTGGAACTTTTTCATCATCGTAAACAAACTTTATTCCTAATTAAGCCCTCCCCAAATCACTATTCTACTGTCTCTATGAATTAAACTATTGCAGATTTTGCCTGAGTTACACAAACACATCCTTTTGCGTCAGCTCAGAATGTAAGACTCCACGTTGGCACACACAAACCCCACGACATTAGCGCACACAGAATGTAAGACTCCACGTTGGCACACACGAACCCCATGACATTAGCGCACATTGAATGTAAGACTCCATGTTGGCACACACAGACCCCACGACATTAGCGCACACAGAATGTAAGACTCCACGTTGGCACACACGAACCCCACGACATTAGCGCACATTGAATGTAAGACTCCACGTTGGCACACACGAACCCCATGACATTAGCGCACACAGAATGTAAGACTCCACGTTGGCACACACAGACCCCACGACGTTAGCGCACACAGAATGTAAGACTCCACGTTGGCACACACGAACCCCATGACATTAGCGCACATTGAATGTAAGACTCCACGTTAGCACACACAGACCCCACGACGTTAGCGCACACAGATCTGCCCCTCTGAAGCTGGTCAGATCTCTCTATGTGTACATCACATTCTGTTGATCTATTCAGCCCCCGAGGGACCGTTAATGACAGCCACGCATTTTCCTAATGATCAGTGGCACTGCACATCTGTGCCCGCACGCGAGGCGACCCGCTGGGCGTTCTCAACAGTGTGAGAGGCAGTACCTCCCCGGCAGCACTGAGCAGCCCGGCAGCCTACACAGGGCTTCTCTGCAGTAAGGACATGAGGCTGACCGCGCCATTTCTGTAGTATAAACTAGGACTCCCTTCTCGTTTTAAAACACTACCTAACTCAACGCATAAAGTAACATGCTGTCGGATTTTTGAGGGAATCAACTATGCTAAATGAATCTCCAATCCCACAAATACAGCCCATGCATAAAAGCGCCACAGCCCCGACCACAAAAAACACATGCGCTTTTTAAATATAGGACTTTTCTTGAGACCACCTGCCTTTATATCAGAAGTCGAGGGGATTTTTTCTTCTAGAAACAGTTCCCCAAGCTGTTCATCTGAATTGGCGACACACTCAATCAGCTCCTGCCGGCGCTCGGCCGCCTCCGCCCTCAGCTCCGCGGGGACCTCGTCATAGCGCACGACCTGCCTGGGAGAGAAAGCTCGCTGGGATCACCCTGGGCGCACCCAATCACACACAGCACAACTGAGAAGAGGGCGAACGAGCACACTTATTCTAGGCAAGAAAAAGGTCTGATGGATTTGCATTCTAATAGTACATAAGACCAATACATATCTTAAAAATTCAGACAGAATCTGGGGCAGAAAAGTTCAAACGGAGAAAGTAATGCACTCAGGGCTGAACCCTTAGTAACACAAGGACCCAAACTCCAGACAATCCACTAGGATGGGAAGAGTATCCTTTATTACAGATACCATATTTACGCTCCTGTACTTTGCATTTGACAGAAGTTAACTGATAAAAGTTATAATAAAATATGTCTCAATGTAACTCAACCTTGTCTAGGTAGACTAAATATGCAAAATAAATGTATTCAGCAAATATACTTTGAAGGTTGAAAACAGTGACTTGACAAAATAATACTGAAAGACTGAAGTTCTTCGCAGTAGTTATAGATTTTACTGTACTCTGATTTGAAAATTGGCAAACATGCTAGAAAGAGCATCCGTTTATTAAATATCTACAACGCAGCAAGCCTGAACGAGCAATCCGGCGACTGACTGACTCTCCACCTCCTGTGAAGCAGTTCCTACTGGCTGCACCTGCGGACCAGGAGTGACACCGGAAGCAGCAAGGACGCCTGCCAGGGGAGCACTACTAGGTAAACGGGAGGGCTAATCAAGCCAACCTCTGCCAAGCCCCCCTGAGCATCTGAAAATTCTACTACCCAGCATCTTATTAGAACATGACAACCCAACAAGAATTAGAGACCTTCCTCTACTCCTTGCCACTGTAACAAACCCAACCATGCCATTTTTAACAGAGTATCCCAACTGCTGTGATAAAACAGAAAAGAAGTGAGACTGTGGAGAGCGGAGCCGCGCCTCAAAGATGGCGCTTGCTGACCATTGCTTCGTGGCACAAAGGTGGTAAACAGGTTTTGGGAAGTTACTGAGGATTGGGCCGAGCACGCAGGGAAGCTACGTGACTTAAGTCATGATTGGTGTGCTTATCACATGATGTGAGGAACTGTGTATGGATTGGTTTGTGTAATGTAAAAAGGTCTGGGTGAAAAATAGTTAATGAGGAGATTCCACCAGGCACTCTTCAAGGCTAGGCTAGAGCTATCGCTATCACTTCAAGGCTATTGCTAGCTAGCACTAGGCTGCTTTTGCTTTACTGTAATAAATCTTACAAGTGCTGTAACTGCTTTCACTTTGCCACAACGCTTGAAGTCTTATCCAATAAACTTTTTTAAGAATCTTAACAGTATCGGGGTCTTGCTCGCGGGACGAGGGACCCCGATATGAGACAAGATGGCAGCCACTAGAGCTGGCCACCAGTTCACTAAGCCTCCAGGGTCCCAACAGAACACCTACAAACAATACTCAGAAAACATCAGTCTCAAAATTGTACTAGCTGTGACTTTAAAAATGAAAATTAATGCCTTTCAGAAAATAAATTCTAAATAGAAAAATGGAGCATGTGTCAATCGCACATAGTTACAAATGACCTCCAAATATCCTAGATACTCTGCACAGCCCACAGACCTGTGAGCTTTCTGGCAAGCACCCTCTAGTCCCTCGCGTGTCACACGGCCATGGGATTCTTTCCACACATTTAGTGGTCTTAGACAGTGGCAGGGAATATGCACATGAAGACGACCCACCCATGGTTTTGGTGTACGACAAAATCTAACAGCCTTCCCTGTGGGGCCGGGGTTTGGTCCAGCAGGTAAGCTGCCAGCTGAGCCACTAACTCTCCATGTTTGTGTCCCACCTCCAGTGCGCCCTGCTGTGTGCCCTGCTGTGTGCCCCGAGGCGCTGCAGGTTAACAGCTCAAGCTCCTGGGCCCTTGTCACCCAACTGGCCCAGCCCCACCCACTGCGGGCATCTGGGGAAGGAAGAGCGGATGAGGTTATCTGTCAAATACAGAAGAACCTCCAGTTCAGAAACATGCAGCTCTGGAAAAGATTTATTCAGTCATTACAAATATTTTTGGATTCCCTAATAGGTACTAGGCAGTTTTGGATGCTTTCGATCTACCAATGAATAAATCAGAGATAAATAAAACATTTCTTCTTGGGAAATATGTCCTACAGAGTGGCCGATAAACCTGTCATCACCAGGTGTCACACACACTTGAGGGGAACTTTCTCCTGAGCACAGCCTCCACCCTCCTGCAAGGTGCCCACTGATGACACCTCCACTCCACCAGAGCAGCAGCAGCCCCAGACACAGCGGAGGAAGGAAATCCCCCCGAAAGTGTCCCAGGAGAAACTACCACACAAACGGGGTCACTGGCCAGAGACCAGAGCAGTCAGCTCGGGCATATACGCAGCTAGCGCCGGGGGCTTTCCAAAACGCACCCTGAAGACCCAGCGCAGATCTACTGTGCGACCTCTGGGGGGACTCAGAGGGACAGGTCCACGAGCTCCCCGGGCGAGCCGCATGCCACACCTGGGTGCCCGCTGGCAGTCACAGCGCTGTGGTGGTGTGCCAAGGCCACTCAGAATCTGAGTGACCGCACACCATGACAAAGTGAACAGTTTCTTACCTTTCCTATAGGACAGCTGCACAATATTTTTCTATAAGTAATGGGGTTTTTTGGCCTTTGTAATCTCATGAAGTAGAACGCAATTGGAATTTGGTTTTTCCCAGTTTTATCAACCTAGGACACAGCAGCTATGCTACTAAAGTCTGCACACTCAAGACCGGATGAACGAAAAGTGACAGAAGTGCTGTTACTAGTCTAACTGAAGGCCTCCTGCCGCACCAGGCAGGCCACAGCCTGATGTCCCCTCAGAGAGTAGCATCCTTAGAAAGAATTTGAAGGAAAATGGAATGCTAGAATTAAAGGCATTAAAGAAAATCATCTTAGAAAATATTCTGCCAGCCACATTTCAAATTACTCACATTTATGTCTAAAGACAAGATCCTTCCTTTCTCTGTTTTTAAAATGCAAAGACAAAATAGCGTTATTTTTAATACTCACCCAAAGTCGCCATCAAAATAAATGGCTCGTTCGTCTATTAGATCTACAACACCTTTAAAGTTCCCCTCCAAGCCAATGGGTATCTGTACAAATGCTGCATTATGGTTCAGTTTGGACCTGAAAAATAAAAACACACTTGTCTATTTCTTTGCTTCCAAATTCCTCTGAGGTGACAAGTACAAAAACCAAGGGCGGCGAACGCTGCAGAACTGAGAAGATACAAAGCAGTCGGTAGGGGGCAGCACTGTGATGTGGTCCCACCAGCTCCCAGCTGGGGCAGTGGAAGATGGCTTAGGGGGCTGGGTCCTCGCCACACGTCAAAGACCCACGCCGAGCAGCTCTTGCAGCCATTTGGAGAGTGAACCACTGGATGGAAAACCAGTCAAGTAATCGCCCTCCTCTGCTTCCTCCCTGTCACTCTGATTTTAAGCAAATCCTGAATAAGCACAGCAGTTGCAACAGACTTGCAACCAACCACTTAAGGAGTCTGGGCGGCTACAAGGCCATGGACTCCAAAATCAGGGTTTCCTATCCGATCCCCAGGGGCCACAGGGTCAGAAGCAGAAGGAAGAACATGTCCACGAGTGGCTGGCCAAGAAACCAAAGGAGGGGACAGCGGGCTGGCCGATTCCACAACACTGAGAGCAGCTCTCTCAGAGGGGCTGCTGGGAAGCCTCAGAGCAAGAGCTCAAGTCCGACACGTCTCACGGGTCTGTACCCAACGCAAGCACCGAGACAAAGCCCACCCAGCAAGGGTCCCTGCTAGAGAGCAGTCCCGCAGTGCCTCTGCCACGACAACGGACAGAGTGCCAAGCACCAGAAGGAAGCCGATGGCTTCAGAGCCGCCGAGTCCAGATAGTACCGACCTGGGAGAACTACCCCAGCCGGAGGAACAACCTGTGCGAACAGACCAGAAAGCTTCCAGAAACTGCATAATGGCTGACACTATTGTCTAAGAGGCAGGCTAAATAACAAGACACAGAGCTATCCAATTAGCGAGCGGGGTCCAGCGCACATTCTCAACACCTAGTCACACGGGGAGCAATCTGGAGAGGTCCGCTCCAGGAGTCAAATCCGCTCCATGGGAGTCACAAAACTGGGAACTCAGACAAATGCAAGGGGAGCGAAGAACCAACCAACTAACAAAACGACAAATGCTACAAAAAAGAATTTTCTTGGAATTCAGAAGGATCTTTGTTGAAAGACTACAATGGTTGACAAGCACAAGTCACCTAACAGCAAGTGAAAACACTCAGTTTTATCAGGGCAAACACCCAGAGGTCAAGCGTTTTCCTTCCGTATTCTCACACACGCCTCCCATCAGATCTTCCTCCACCAGGCCCGTGCTCAGCCCCTCCACTCCACAGACCTGGCCACGCGAGCTCAGCCCCTCCACTCCACAGACCTGAGCCACGCGAGCTCAGCCCCTCCACAGACCTGAGCACGCGAGCTCAGCCTCTCCACTCCACAGACCTGGCCACGCGAGCTCATGCCCACCAGCCCGCCAGGTGAAACCTGCTGAGCTACTCACACGCCCACAGCAGGTGAAAAGCCGAGCCTCAACTCTTCCTAAGGCAAGTGAGTCACACAGTATTGTTCAGAATAACAATAACATCAACACCAGCGCTTTATCTTGCAAAGTCAGTGCAGCCCCTGGCACCCACGCTGCCATCAGAAAGAATCGCATTCATCTCCTTGGCACCTGACTTTAGGGGGTTCATAAACACTCCTCAAAGTAGCGGTCAAAACCAAAGAGGGGTCCCACAGCTAGCCGAAAGCCAAATGCAAGGTACTGTCCGAATCTGCTCCAGGCGCTAGCTGCTCCAGGCACGGCAGCGCAGCACAGATGACCTGAATGCCCCTTCCGCTCCACAGAACTCAGGACAGCTGCCCACTTAGCAGGCTGCGGACAGCATACCGGAAACCAAGCACATGCACTCACTGCATTTGTGAAGACAAGCCTCTCACACAAATAAAAGGAAAAACTGGGGCCGGTGCCATAGAGCAGGTCTCCACCTGGGATGTTAGCGCCCCACAAGGGCAGCAGTTCAAGTCCTAGCTGCTCCACTTCGGATCCAACTCTGTTGAAGTGCCTGGAAAAGCAGCAGAGGATGGCTCAAGTGCTTGGGCCCTGCACCCATGAGAGACCTGGAAGAAGCTCCTAGCTCCCAGCTTCAAACTGGTTCAAATCTAGCCACTGCAGCTACTCGGTGAGTGAATAAGCAGATGGAAAAGCTGTCTCTCCTCTCTCCATAAATATCTCAAATTAAAAATACAGAAATCAAATCTGAAAAAAAGACAATGAGAACCGAGTTTCAAGGCGCAGGTCTCATGACGGCGACTCTCCCCGCCCCCTGTCCCTCCGTACCGCATCTGCTGCAGGGCCCTGGCCGGGTTGGAACCCGCCCGGTCCAGCTTGTTAATGAACGTCAGGAAGGGGACACCGTAGCGCTTCATCTGGCGGTTCACGGTCATGGTCTGGCACTGCACCCCTCCCACCGCACAGAGAACCAGGACTGCACCATCCAGCACTCGGAGGGCCCTTTCAACCTCGATTGTGAAGTCCACGTGCCCTGGGGGAGACAAACGGCAGGTGAGGGCTTCAAAGAGCACCGTTATTTTGATATTCGCGCTATTTGCCAGTCTGTGCATCTTATTACACAAGTGTTCTAATTAGAATACAGACACCAAAACCATTCATCCACCATATGCTAGGGCCCAACGAGAAGGCTTCAAACAGAAGTGAAAATCTAAGCACGTTGGCTGTCTCCTGTGGAAAAGGCTAGAACCTTCCTGCTTTTAGGATTTATTTACACTGTTTAAGGAAACCATACAACTCTAGGTTTCAAGCTTATCTTCCCTAACAGGAATTCAGTGCTACGCTCTGTTATTTGATATGCCAAACGTAAAGGGCTTAGAGTAAGCCCAGAGGCCACTTCACCTGGCGTGTCGATGATGTTGATGTTGACGCCCTTCCACAGGGTGTAGGTGGCCGCCGACTGGATGGTGATGCCTCTCTGTCGCTCCAGCTCCATGGAATCCATGACAGCGCCAACCCCGTCTTTGCCTTTCACCTAGACACAAGCACAGCACCTCAACTGCTCCGGCCCCCGACCCGAGAAGGCTGTCACCCACAGGCCAGCGAACGCCGGCTCGCCTCGCACTGTTAAACCTTCCATCTCTCCAGAGCAAACGACCACAGCTTCTGCCCAGCATGAAGCGCTGACGCGGCTGTCCAGGCTGCCCTGAGGACCGGCCAAGGCAAAGCAGCCTGGCTCGCTCTGCACTGCCCCAACCCACAAGCAGATGGTCAGAACCTCGCTCGCTTCTCCAAGCGGGCTCCGAGGCCAGGTGGGGAGGAGCCAGCTCTCACAGCACAGGTTAACGAGCTGAAGTCACAGGTGATGCGGTAATGCCGCCAGCTGAGCTCTCAGGGGCTCTTAAATAACTTCCCTCTGCTGTGTGTACTTTAACATGCTAACATGTTTTCTAACGATATTGGTTTAGGAGGATGGCCCAAGTTTTCGGGACAATGCACCCACATGGGAGACTGGCAAGAAACTCCTGGCTCCTAGCCAGGCTCAGCTCCCGCCACTGAGGCATGTGGAGAGTAAGCCAGTGGACAAAGGCCTCTCTCTACTCCTTCTGTCAATCTGCCTTTCGAATAAAACAATCCTTTCAAAAAATACAGTTGGCTTAGGGTAACATCCGATGGTGCAGGTACTTCTAAACCTGCTAAACCTATCTGAGCTCTCTGCTCTGCGACTTGAAGATCCAACTACCAAGGTGTGAACAGTTGTCGTTTTATTAAATTAATAACTACAAAACAATTACAATCAGGCTTTAATGACCGTGGAGTGAAGCCAGGCATTTACCTCATGCATCTTGGCTATCCTCCCAGTGTAGTAAAGCACTCGTTCCGTCAAGGTGGTCTTCCCAGAGTCGATGTGAGCTGAGATGCCGATATTTCGGATTTTTTCATTAGGAATCACCCCGGCTGAGCACCAGCGGCGGCTCAGCCAGCTCACCTGGGGAGAAGAGAGCCCAGCTCAGCGCACCTGCTGCAGGAGCCACGAGCAGGCACGGAAAGCAGCTACACCTGGCGTCCTTCCTGCGGGTGTCTGGTCGGACACGAACCAGTCTGCAGAAGGGACCGGCTCGCATCTCAACCTTCCGCACTGGAAAGCGACTGCAACACAGCACAGGAAAACGGAGTCTTCACGACACCATTCCTTCGCACCGACTACAGCCAAAAGGCGCTGCAGCCACATCTGGGCGAGGGAGGTGGGGGAGCCCAAAGAACTTGCAAAACGCGGATAACAGTCCCCCGGGAAACGGCTGATGGAAACCCCAAGGACACCGACGACAAACCCAACGACATTAGCCCGAGAGAAAAAGGCATCCCCACCCTTCCCCACAGGCTTCCATTTCCACACTGCACCACATGCCACGTCCACCCAGGGCAGCACCAGCTCACGCTGCCCGGGAGCGGCAGTGAGAACAGCGGCCAGGGGCCCCCACGTCCAGCCCGAGCCCCGCGTTCGAGGCGGCGCGGCCTTCCTCAGCCCAGGGGCTCCACCACTCGGGCCTCCGGGAAACCCGGCCCACGCGGGTACCTGCTTCCCCGGCCAGCGGCCCAGGGCCGCGGCGGCTCGCAGCAGCTTCATGTCAGGCGCTCAAAGTCACGCCGCGGCCGGGCTGGAACGGCGCTTCCGGGGTGAAGGACGCCGGCAGGACGGCGTCAGAGGAAGAGGAGGAGCTTCCTGCAGAGCAGCGCCTGCGCTGCCGCGCGCCCCCTGCTGACTCGGATGCCGAAATACAGTTGCGTTCGGAGCCTGTCAAGGGCGTTCTTGCTAAGCAGGTGCAGCTGCGTGGAACAGAGGAAAGGGCCTCGCATCTTAGTGTTTACTTACACCATGCATTCCTACCATTGTCAGAGATGGAGTGATTCTGTTCTATCTGAAGTGCTTTTGTAGAAAGCTGCTGTTGTGGTACATCAGGTTAAGCCTTCACTTAAATCGCCTGTATCCCGTGTGGGAGCCACTTCTGATCCAGCTCCTTGCTTAGGTGCCTGGAAAATCAGCCAAAAATAGCCCAAGTGCTGGTGCCCCTCCATCTATGTGCAGGCCTGGTAAAAGCTACTGGCCCCTAGGTTTGGCCCTTGTGACCATCTGGGAAGTGAACCAGCAAATAGGAGCTTCTCTCTCTCCCCACACCATCCTTTTCCCCCCTCCCTGTCTGTCTCTCCTCCTCTCTCTATAACTCTGCCTTTCAAATACATAAATAGATAAATCTTTTAAAGAATGTATCTATAGGGACTTGTATAGTGGCGCAGCTGCTTCCAACCCTGCCATTCCATGTTTGCTGGCTTCAGTCCAGGCTGCTCTGCCTCCGCTCCAGCTCCCTGTGAGTGCCCGGTGAAGGCGGCAGGAGCCAGTCCCAGGGCCTGCACCCCTGCCACCAAACGGGAGACCAGGCTGACAGTCGGCCCTTGGCTTGGCCTGGCCCAGAACTGGCTGCTGCAGCCATCCGCAGTAACAACTCTCTCCTTTATACTCTGCCTTTCAGATAAAGGTAGCTGCATTAAAGTGTCCTTCAACACTGTCTTATATTTTGTAATATTATACAGTTGGTGTGGTCAGTGGTAACATCTTTGACTTATAATACAAAAAATTTAAAATCTCCAAATCATAAAACTTTCAGCCTCAGTTTTATGAGAACTATTAGCTTTCATTTTATATAAAAAACCTAGAAGGCATACAACTGACTTCAATCATTAGAAGCATTTCATAAGCCAGTTTATAGTATTTATATATTCACAGCCAAGTAATTTTCTAAACTTTTTATTGATTTGGAAGGCAGAGTTAAGGAGAGAGGGGAGGAGAGATCTTTCACTCCCTCGTGGCTGCCCGAGCTGGGCCAGGCCGCAGTGGGAAGCTGCCGCTGACTCAGGCCTCCCACGGGGTGCAGGGTCCACACCCTCGAGCCATCCTTCACCACCTTCTCAGGCTGCAGTAGCAAGGAACAGCATCGGAAGTGAAGCAGCTAGGACTCAAGCCAGTGCCCGTCTGGAGTACTAGCATTGCAGGTAGCAGCTTAACACCTGATGCCGTAACACCAGCCCAATCAGATCATATTTCAAAGTCTTTTTTGTCTTGAAAATCTGTTTTTATAATCCTAATAGCAAAGTCCATTATTTAACTGCATTTGTACACTTTTTAAAAAGATTTATTTTTATTGCAAAGTCAGATATACAGAGAGGAGGAGAGACAGAGAGGAAGTTCTTCCATCCGATGATTCACTCCCCAAGTGACTGCAAAAGGCCAGAGCTGAGTGGATCCAAGGCCAGGAGCCAGGAACTTCTTCTAGGTCTCCCACGCGGGTGTGGGGACCCAAGGCTTTGAACCATCCTCTATTACTTTCCCAGGCCACAAGCAGGGAGCTGGACAGGAAGCAAGGCTGCCAAGATTAGAACCAGTGCACATATGGGAACCCAGCGTGTTCAAGGTGATGATTTTAGCCAGTAGGCTATTGCACCAGACCTTTGTTGTACATATATATATTAGATTTATTTGAACGACAGAGTAACACAGAGTGAAGGCAAAACTGAGAAACAAAAAGAAATTTTCCATTTTCTGGTTCATTTCCCAAACGCAAACAATGGCCCAGTCTAAGCCAGCCAAAGTCAGAGGAAGGAGCTCCAGCTGGGACTCCCTGAGGGCAGAGCGACAGGCAGGGCTGGGCTGGCCTCAGCATCCACTCGTTCACATATGTGATATGGGGCTAGTGACAGAGCTGAACAAGTGACTGCAGCCACCATTGTGCTGATGTGGCTGAGTCGGACCCCACACTGGCTGGCACACACAGGAGTCAGGCTGGGGTCACCTCTGGCGAGGTTTCTTGGGAATTCCCCCAGCTGGTTCACTGGACTGGAGCTCCAACCACAGTGAAAACCACAGGCTCTCTGGTCTGTGGAGTGCAGGTGTCAGAGCTGGGTCTCCTTGGTTGCTGAGGCCTGTGCAGTGCACAGCACATCCAGATTCATGGGTAACATGACAGCCAGATCACTGGGGCCTAGAGAGGACATCTGGTACCATAGAGGGCAGAACAGCTTGGATAGCTCTCCTGGACAAGTGTCTAGGGGAATCAAGACTGGGGTGTGTCATGTCAGCCAACGGACTCTGGAAGGATTTCCTTGACCTTGGAGCAACGAAATCAACCGCTTCTCAGAACTATCAAACCTACTTAGGCAGTGTACTTGGAACATGCTCCACACTGGGGAGCCTGGACGACATCAGGTAGCCTTCCCCCAATCCCAGGTACAGATGTGGGGTTGCTGGGAGGGGCCTTTCCTCCTCTCGCCCGACTTTTCCCGGATACCAGAAGAAAGGAGACTGGAGGCAGTTGTCTCACCCACTTCCCCTATTCCTTGAACCTTCCCATCCTAATTGGTGGTTCACAAGGGCCTGCATCCCTCTCAGCTATGTAAACATCAAAAATAAAATCAATTTACTATCTGAAGAAAGACTAAGGAAAGTTTGCACTGACAAACAGTACAAGATGGTGGGTAAGCAGAGATAAGACAGCAGGTGGTGTTTAAATCTGAACTCACAAGGTTGATCAGAACCCCCCAAACTCAGGAGACAATACCAAGCATGCCCCGGCCTAAGTCCAGAATCCAGATTCTCTGCAAAACCCCTCCGAGCATGAGCAGAGGGGCAGTGGGAGGTCTCCGATGACGCATCACTACCAAACCGGAGGCCCCAAACTAGGCACTCCGGGTATTGGGCAAGCCTCAAGGCCATCTCCAGCAGACCCAGACCGTCCGGGGTAAACCTATTTATGTCTACAAAGCCAAGTGTATTGCCACACTGTAAGGAGAGAGACCCAACACTGGAGAACCATGAGAATCTAAACGGAGGAGCAGACTGTATTGCCATAATTTGGTAGAAGAGCAGGGTTCGGGTAAAATTTGGATGGATATTTTTGACCCAAAGTAAAGCAGAGTTGTGTGCAAATGAATCAAAAGAAGTCTGGCCAGTGAAATGGATCAGGTCCTGCCTGCCTGACAAAGATCATGTTTAGCAAGCTAGGCCGAGGAGGGAAGTGTCAGTCACACTACCTTAACTTCAGAGAAATGTATGGTAGCTTATGGTTTTACAGCAGTTTCCTGGTAAGCGGAACCTCCCTCCATGAGGGCAGTTATTGTGACACATCTGCAGTGTGCGCATAGGAGAGAAGCCATGCAGTTGGTTTGGTCTGTTTTTGTGATTCCAGTCTGAGAAATGTCAAAGAAGTTTTTAAATCTGAGGACGCACCCTAGGTAGCTGCATTATTAAGTTGTTAAGTGTACTAAACTGATGTGAAGGAGCGTGCTGAATTTCCTCGGGAAGTCTGCTGGTTTCTGGTTCCAGTTCTGCCTAATATCCCCCTACAATGCCTCTGCCCAAACTCTGAGCCGAATGAGAAGGTTGTGTGGGCCCTGGGAGGGGGCTGGGCCGGGAAGGTGAACCCTCTCTGCTGGGATCACTGCCCTGAAGGAAGGGCCCAGGAGCTCTCTGGAATTCCTGCCCACAGGTGTGGCTAGGAGAGGCTGCAGTCCGCCTCCCCCGGGGCTGGCTGCTTGGCCAGCCTCTCGCTGCAGAAGTCTGAGCAGCGTGTCCTGTAACCACCAGAAGCAAGAGGACAGTGAAGGCAGATGCAGCGGAGAACTTGCTGGTGTCATTTGTTTCTGAAATAGATGAAAGAAGCACTTTTCAGAGCAACAATGGTTGCCAATTTTTCAGAACTGATGTATGCTACCAGTGCTTAAACCTAGGAGTCCTAAGAATCCCAAACGTGATAAATAAAAAGAAATACACACCTAGACCCATTCCACAAAAACTAAAGATCCAACTTCCTGCTAATGTGACTGGGAAAAGTCATCATGACCCAAATGCTTGGGCCCTGCCACTCCTGTGGGGGCCTGGAAAAGCTCCTGGCTCCTGACTTGGGCACTGCCACTCCTGTGGGGACCTGGAAAAGCTCCTGGCTCCTGACTTGGGCACTGCCACTCTTGTGGGGACCTGGAAAAGCTCTTGGCTCCTGACTTGGGCACTGCCACTCCTGTGGGGGCCTGGAAAAGCTCCTGGCTCCTGACTTGGGCACTGCCCGGCTTAATGGCCGCACCACACTACCTGGCCGGGTCCTTGTAACCTCACTTTGTGTTCTCAAAGCAAAGAGAATTAATGACTGTGATGTTCAGAATTCATTTAAAAACAAGGTCCAGGTCATACAAGTTGGAAGCAGGTAAATTAAAAAGAAAAATTTTAAAATTCAAACTAAAATAAAAAGGAAACCAGGTAAACTGATGAGCAATAAATGCAAACACATGTAATGTTATCACAAGCAGAGACAACTGCATTATATTTCCCAGTTAAAAACAGTTGAAATGAGCAAGCACAAGGGAATACTTTGTGTCAGAAATGTCTGAACTGGCCCAGCCCCAGATGTTGCAGGCATTTAGAGTGAATCATTGGATGGAAGATGGATCTGTTTTTCTGTTTCTGCCTCTCTCTCGCTCACACACACACACACACACACACACTTTCTGGCTGGTGGGACTCATACCCGTCCTTCTCTCTCCACCCGTGATGTGTTCTTGGTCTTTGGTCGCATCTCCAAGCGCATCAGCAGGGAGCTGGATGGCAAGCGGAGCAGCCAGGATGCCAGCGGTGACCGTGGCTTAACTCACCTGGCTCCTTAGTCTCCCCACGTTTCACGGCTTTGACGAACATTGCTCGTTTTGTGGAACGCTCCCTACCTAAACTTTATGATGTTCAACTTTCCCAGATTAAAAAAATAGAATGTATAGGACAGGCAGATTTGGTGGTTAACATTCTTCTGTTCATGTCTCAATGTAGTATCAGTCATGCAGGAACAAGAAAGCTGAGTGAAGTTATTCCTTCTTGCAACCGCAAACATTTCCATTTATACAACTGAAGGGGAAGTCATCGCGTACCGCCAATCGAGGGAACATGGCACTGGTTAACACTGACCGTTTCTGAGAATGCAGGCATGGCTTGCTGCATTTTTAACCTTCTAGCTCAGTCACTCAGCAGTTTAAGCTGGTGTCCAATGCGTTTAACTTCAGTGAGCGCTAAACAAAAGTTAAATAAATTTGAATAACATTGAGTAATTTTCTGGTTTTTATGAAACATTTTAATATTTTGTATGTAATTTACACTTCACAAGAAATGACTCAATGTGCTGCTCCCTTTCTGGTGAGGACACTGAGAGGGGAAAGCTGGAGAACAGGGCGGCCCGGACCCCATCTGTCGCCATCGTCATGCAGTAGATGGGATCTGGAGGGGGAGACCTTAGGGTCTGGGGGGTAAAACTTCCACCAGCCTGTTGGCTGCTGGCAGGTCCCAGGCCGGTCCGACTCCCATGCTCGGAGCCCTGATTCCAGCCACCGTGAACATGCAGTGAGCTGTCCCTGGACTGCCAGTGCGCCATTTGGTGCCAGGTTTTGCCTGCTGGCTGCCCGGTGGCAAGCTCTAGGGTTTAGGGGATATGAATTGCTGTCTAGGTACCTCCATGTTGAGCCCACTGTGCTGCTGGGTTGCGAATCAATCCTGAAGACTCCCAAAGACAGTTACTTCTCCTTTGAAGGGCCAAGTGTGTGCTGGGCAGAATAAGGCCGGACTGCAACACCTACTGGTTCCAACGAAAGACAGGGTTGGAAACAGAACTGACCCAGCAATTGCAACCACCAGCTGATTGGGGTGGTGGACTGTACTGGGCCCTGTACTTGCAAGTACACACAAGAATCTGGTCTGGGATCACCTCAGACAAGGTTTCTTTGGGGATCTCCCCAATCGAACTGCCAGACTCAGAACGCTAACCATGGGAAGTGCAGGTTCCGTGGTCTGCCATGGAGAGCAAGTGCCAGAGCCGAGCCTCCTCAGAGGCTCAGATGGAGCAGTGGACAGTATAAACAGTGCATGTGGAGGAACCTGCAGAGGGCACCTGGTACCACAACAGAGGACAGAGCAAATCAATCAACTATCCCAGCCATAAGTCGGCAGTGAAAGTCTGGGCGGAGACTCTAAGGCGGACTATGTCAATCAGTGGATTCTGCAGTGATTTCATTATGCTTGGAATGGCGAGACTGGCAACAGTTCATAACCAGTGGACTATGAAAACCACTTGAGCAAGACCCTCGGAGCATGTCCCACATCAGGGACCTGGGATGGGAGACGGGGTGGGGCTTCTCCCTTTATCTCCCACTTTACCCCAGATACAGAAAAAAAACAACAAAAAAAAACACATAGAAGTAATAGTCTTACACACTTTCCTGTAGCCTTGAACTTTTGTGCCCTAATTAACTATGTAAAGATTGTCAAAAAAAAAAAAAAAAGAAAAAGAAAAAAAAATGACTCAACATTAAAAGGAGGGAGATCAGTTTATGTAATTTCAAATGTCAAAAGCAAAAATCATTTCTGTAAAAAGCAATTATGCTCCTGTAGCATAAAAATAGATATTAACAAGCTTGACTTCTTATTTGAAAACATGTGAATGTGTCAAATAAGTAGACTTTATTGTCTCAATGTGGACAATTCCTCGCAAGCTGTGCCTTTTCTAAAGAACCAATTTATGTACAGCTGAGGCCACATGCAGGGCACCATCTGGGATTAAATGCTATTTTTTTTTTTTAAGATTCATTTACTTTTATTGGAAAGTCAGATTTACAGAGGGAAGGAGAGACAGAGAGGAAGATCTTCCATCTATTGATTCACTCGCCAAATGGCTGCAACAACTGGAGCTGAGCTAATCTGAAGCCAAGAGCCAGGAGCTTCCTCCAGCTCTTCTACACTGGAGCATAGTCTCAAGGTTTTAGGCCGTCCTCGACTGCTTTCCCAGGCCACAGGCAGGGTGCTGGATGGGAAGTGGAGCTGCTGGGATTAGAACCGGCACCCATATGGATTGTCTGCTTTTGGAGGTGGAGGGTTAGCTAGTTGAGCCAATAGCAGCCCCTATGTCACATATCTCACATGTGTCTCCAATGGAAGCCTTGTGGCATAAGAAATATATATATAATTCAATTTTTTATTTCCATGGAAAAAACTGTAAGGAAAAAGTTACCTACAGATAAGACTACTCTACTCTACGATATAAAGGAGTTTTACTGGTAAGCACAATTTTTCATTACAGTATGTTTTTAGCTTTGGATATAATCATGCAAGCTGTTATGACTTAGCTGTTAATGACTTAGGCAAAAGGAGAATAATTACAGAATCTGTTCAGCTTTTAGTCTGTCAAGTTTATATGTGTATTTGAAATTTATGCCTATGACAACATCTCAGTATGTTATAGTATTTTATTAGCATACTGACAAGAAATTTTTTACCTAACATATGCACAAACAAACATGATTTCCATCTAATTTTAGTGACTAATTAAATGCATAAAACAAACTAACACAATTAACAGGAATATAACATAGAAATCAGAGGAGTAGGAACTCGGTCACATCATGTTGCTTCTAAACATATAAAGGAAAGAACTTAGGGTTATAAATGGACAGTGGATTTTTCCCCTTGATAGAAATTTTGTCTTAAGAGGTAAGATTTTAAATTCCTATAAATTTTAAACATAACTTTAATAAAAGCAGATTAATGTTTGAAGTCTAAAAAAAGCTAGAGATGAACTTAAATGGCCTAGATAAAACACAGTTGAGCTATTATCTCAGCAAGGCTATTAAGCTCTTTGTTCAAATATACCTGTCTAGCAACTTCTGGGACAATTATCCTAATTTTCAGAATACTAAATGTGTTTTTCTAAATGATAAACCAAAGGAAAAGAAAAAAAGCTAAGAAGAGTTTTCCTAAGATTCTCCAACTATAGAATTCTATAGGTAAATTCAGCTGTTGGTGGCTAAGCAGAACAGAAATGCACCAGTTCAAGAAATTAAAGACACTAATATGGGCTGGCATTGCGGTGCACTGAGTTGAGTTCCCATTGTCTTGCTGGCATCCCTGTGGGTGCCAGTCTGCGTGGCCCTCGCGCCCGGGCCCCTGTTACTCACATGGGATGGACCTGACCCAGACATGGCTGTCGCAGCCCTTGGGGTGAAACAGCAGGTCTCTGCAACGCTGCCTTTCAGTTATTAAGAAGGTGTTAGAGAGGGCAATATAATGTCTGATGAACATTACGAATGCGATAAAGTAGAAAAGGAACATGCTACATAAAGAAATGATAAATATACTTTAGCTGTATTTTTCCTTGAAAACAAACTGTTTGATTATTCTTGTCCTTAATCAAAAATGCTTTCTACCAAATAGTAGTATAGTTCTGCTTTGTTATTTTTAAAGCTTTAAGCTGGCTGTTTTATGTAATATATCATAAAGTTTGGGAGATTCCTTAAAACTTTATTAACATCACTCTAGTACAGCATGGATGAAAATTGACACTTGTTGACATTTTGCTTTTTTATAACTAATTATAAATTATAGGAGTATTTGCATACTCAATCTTGATAACTAAGAAAACACAGCTAATAGGGAAATTGAGAAAACAAAATGAATACTTTAGCTTAAAAATGAGTGTTTTTAAAGAGTCTTATAGAATGTTTCACAATTTATGCACATTGTTCAAAATCAAGTTTTATTCCCAGGGTAAAACAACGTAAAGCTAGAATTTTGAAGAACATTCAGATGCCAGAACAAAATTGCTAAGTATAGAACTGATCTAACAACGAGAGATTGGTCTTATGTGTATTACATTACCCAGCACCATGACCTTCTCAGCTGAAACAAGGAAAACTAAACACGTCAAATGCACGGCGATTTATTTCCTGTGGGTTTTCACAGGGGACCCTTTGATGTTGAGCTTGTCCACAAAAACGTTTGATCTTCTCCCACCTTCAATGGCTGGACTGGGGCTAGATTTCTCCCTGAGAAACAGACAGGAGCATTTATACCATTTGGGAAAAATGGTTAATGATTTATAGGTCACTACAAACACATGAAAAAGCACCGCAATTACGCAGTTTTTAAAAACAGAGTCCAATTATTAAACATGAAAGATAGCAAGAGCTATCTGAGACAGTTTTAAGTATTTACAGTCTAAACACTGCTGGTCAATATGGTTGCCACAAGTCACATTTTTACTCATTTTGTATTTAAATTAATTCAGTACTCAGCTGTACTACCAACATTCCAAGTGGGGTTCCACATTTCCAGTGGTTACCATATTGCGTAGAACAACACACAACGTTCCATCACAGCGGAAGATCATTCCAGAACAGCTACTGACCAGACTGTTCAGAGAATGCCCTGTTGGGGCCTCAGCTCCCAAGACACCCTAGGGCATGCCTCTCCCACTGGAGCTGGCTTTCACGTTCCAATTTAACATTGGTTTTAACCAACACATTCTTCACTGTCAGCCAAATGCGAACGAAAACTAACACTTTAAAGCCACTAAAAAAGAAATGTTACATCTCCAAGTTCCTAAATAAGCATTTTAAAAGACACAGCATATAAAACTCGACACGAGGCTTCTGATTTGATTGATACCCACTTGTCCACTGCCGACTGTGTGACGACTTCCGCCTTCCACCGCCATCCTCCACTCTCATCGCCTAGAACAGATCTCTGCTCTAAGGCCTGGGGGGTGGGGGGGTCCTTCTCATTCTCTCTAATGTCATGTCAATAGGATTTGAATTTTTTTTCTATTTTTCTCTAGAGAACCAAATTAAATTACAGCTCTAGACTATGTACTGCGTGTAGAGAAACACAGCTAAGTGTGGTTTCAGCACACTTAATTTTCACAGCCAGTCCAAAAGGAGGCTGAAGCTTTCGTAATACTCTTAAAATATTTTATGTTTATGAAACCTAGTATTGCAGCATAGACTGTTGTATATTCATTTTATACAAATATTCACAATTCCATTTTTTCCTAAAGGCTAGATGTCTCTTTGTCAGGGCAGCTAACTCTTGCAAATACAGTTCCTGCTTCTCTGTCTCCACATGGAAGTAACTGTACCTGGTGAAATGGTTATCCACAGCCAGACCAGAAAGTTCCACAGGAATGCCTACATTCTACTACACCAGCTTCCCTTATGTGGATTTGGGATTCTACCTTTTGAAGCATAATTTCCTAGTGAATTACTAACCATACAGTCCTAAATACTTTCAGAATGAAAATTAAATTTGTGTAGAATACTCTAATATAAGTAAAATCATTACATCTCTCACAAAATCACTACTGCAACTTAGGTGTTCATCAAAATTCCTGAGAAGAGATTTTATATAAATTTTATAATTCTTTATATAAAAACCTGTAAAGAAGTAATCTGTACCTCCTTCTCACTTCTCGGGATCCTGAAGTCTTCTCGTGACCCACACTTCGCATTTTAGCGTTTTCCACATTGCGCCACCGTCCCCCTGGCTTGTACTTCAAGATCTCATTTTGCCACTCGTCATCAAAGGCATGAGCATCAGCTGTGTTAGACAATGAATTTTAAAATAAAGGTTGAAATATAAAGTAGGAATCAAAATTATTGAGCATAAGGTCTCAATTTCATTAAGTCTTGCTTCCCACATACATTATTCTAACCTGTGTTTCTATTAGCCCACCTGATGAAAAACAGATGCAGCAAATTGCTTCAAACATAGAAATCTTTGATTAGGACACTGCTTCTTTCCCAGTTTATCACGCTCCTACTGCTATCAGTTGTCTGTTTTTGCACTTACTTGCCTGGACACCACAGTATTCTAACACAATGCGGAGGTTGACTCAGTTACATGGACATTCCATCCCCCTTCAGGTCCCTTCTCAGGAAATTTATATCCATATTTCAATAGATTTTCACTGGTAAATGAATTAGGAAGCAAATTTTCTTTTAAACAAAAAATATTAAAATAAATATAAATCAATTTAATTTGTTGCTTCAATTTGTTAACATTTTTTAGTATAATTAGAGAAGGTCAAAATACCAGAAGACTTGAATGTATTGAGAAATGAATATGGAATCTGGAAAAAGGAAAGATTCACTTGATATGTATATGCATACATGATTTTATGTATATATGTAACATATACTAGAAATTAGAATCTCATTGCACAGAAGCTTAAGTGCTCCAAAATACAGAATGGTTTAAGAAAACCAATTTTATTTTTTTTGAAAGGTATTGGAAGGATTGATCTTTTATCCTCTGGTTCACTTCCCAAATGCTCACAGTATCAGGGGCTGGGCCAGGCAGCAGCTTAGCTGGGTACTCCATCTGGGCTTCCCACATGGGCAGCAGGGACCCAGGCACTGGGGCCACACTTGGGTCTCCCAGGGTGCACAAGAGCAGCCTGCAGCTCACACACTCTGATTCAGAATTAAGGGCATCACAAATGACATATTAACTTTTGTGTCAAATGCCTGTCCCTTATGGCAAAAATGTTCTGTGGCTACTTAGAATTTGTTTTTGAAATAACATCATAAAGTCTGTGGTGAGCTTTTCTCTGGTCCTCTTTTTTTTTTTTTATGATGTTATTTTATTTTTACTGCAAAGTCAGATACCCAGAGAAGAGGAGAGACAGAGAGGAAGATCTTCCTTCTGATGATTCACTCCCCAAGTGGCCGCGACGTCAGCACTGCGCCTATCTGAAGCCAGGAGCCAGGAGCCTCCTCTTTGTCCTCCATGAGGTTACAGGGTCCCAAGGCCTAGGGCCACCCTGACTGCTTTCCCAGGACAAAAGCAGGGAGCCTGATGGGAAGCAGGGCTGCAGGGATTAGAACCGGTCCCCATATGGGATCCTGGTGCATCCAAGGTGAGGACCCTAGCCACTAGGCCAGCATGCAGGGCCCTCTCTATTCTTCTTCTTGGGCACACAAAAAGAAAATCATTTATAAAGGTGTTTAAATAAATTGTTCCATTCAAAATAAAAAAATAACATCCTAAGAAACTTCACAATTAAAATAAAACAAGCACAATGGAAACTACACAGTGATATATTAATTTGAAAAAAGTATGTGTGTTTACAAATCTACATAAAGCAATTAGAAAAACACAAACATTAACGTGATGATTTGGGGTTGGTATCATGGATGGCTTTATTTTCTTTTTTATACTTTTCAAATATACTTACTTGATAATTGGAAAAATATTTACAAACTAGTTTTTTGGCTATTGCTAGTATTACTAAATAATATTTCAAGATTCTGTTTCCCAAGTATAAAATAAGAAAAATTAAACACCACCTTATATTATCAAAAGTCACTGTAAGAAACAAAGCAGATATACAATGAATTAATATTGCTCTACAAGGTATTCCCAACATTCCTTTATTATTCATGAATTGTATTAAATATTTCTACGAAAATATCAAGGTCTACAGGTGAACTGTTGCTTGAAGTTCAGCTCAGAGGACACGGTTTTTGTGATAACTCACTTTCATTCATATTGATGAATTCCTGGTTGACCTCTTCATCCCCAGTCTTGTTGTTTTTTGACTTTTTGATGACGTGTGCTCGGTCATGGATGTGATGACCAACAGCCATTTTTTCCAGTCCACTGTCAGAATCTCTCATTGCTCTCCTGGTTTCCTTTATCTGTAAAAATTAAGAAATGGAAAATTGTTTTATCATTATTTAAATATTTATAGAAGAAACAGAATTCTAAGTTGCAGAGGGTCTCTTCACCTCCTGAGGAAGACCATGCACCTTCTGCTATACAGACAATGGGCACAGCTCCAGTATGAACTTGCAATAAAATCGTGCTAATAGCTATAATAGTTTCTGAACTGCTTAAAACGGAAATGTCTAGGACAAATAGAAACAATACAATTTAGCTTTCCTTTAAACAGTAATCATATAATCAAGACAAAGAAAAATAAAACACTGAATTGACAGGGTAATATGTTGGCCCTGTTTTCAACACTGTTATTGACAATGTAATATGTAACACGTTTGTGCTGGCAATCCTATGAATGACTCATGGTGTCAGGCTTGAATTTCACTGTTCCCTCATCAAATCTATGAAAGTGTTATTTGAATATTTTGACAGGGTCCTATGCAGTAGCCTAGTGGCTGAAGTCCTTGACTTGCACATGCTAGGATCCCACATGGGCGCTGGTTCCTGAGTACTCTTCCCTTCCAGCTCCTTGTTTGTGACTTGGGAAAGCAGTGGAGGACAGCCCAAAGCCTTGGGACCCTGAGCCCACATAGGAGACACAAAGGAGGCCCAAAGGAGGCTTCTGGCTCCTGGCTTCAGATTGGTTCAGCTCTGGCCATTGTGGCCACTTGGGGAGTGAACCAGTAGAAGGAAGAAGAGCCATCTCTCTGTCTCTCTTTCTGTAAATCTGACTTTCCAATAAAAATAAAATCTTTTTTCAAAAAACATTTGTGACAACCAGACTTAACGCAATATGCCACAGTTACAGTGCTTATATTTAAAACTTTGTTACATAAAATATACATGCTGAATTAGCTGAACTATAACAAAGCCTCATTAAAAAGTACATTTATACGTAATAACTAAGAAATGAACCAATTCTCATTCAATATGAAAAACATAAAATTTTACTGTAAGTATTAACAACGAAGGCAAGAAATGGCAACAGTCACACCACAGGATGTCTGGGAGCCAATGCTTTTCATCACTGGATAATTCCAGAGAAAGATGAGGGCACACCCACCCTGTATCAATGTAAAAAGAGGCAAAAGTTTGTGGAATACTCATATTTTGGGTACCATTACAGAACTTGAAGAAACCAGGGCTTCAAGTATCTACTTCAATAAATTTCAGAAGCGTGGTAGAGTAAAGGCAGGTTTAAGAGGACACACGCAATATGATACCATTTTTATGATGTTTAAACACCTACAGAAATAATCCATTTTATGATATACATATAAATAAAATGAGAATGAAAACTACAGAGATAGAAAATACGGAGGGAAAAGTGAAAAGGACTTTGGAGGAGTACACGGGAAATTACCTGTCATATTTTTACTTAAAACAAGATGAGACAATTTGAAGTAAATAGAGGATAGTAAATAATTTGGTTAAACTAGTTGGCAGATATGTGTTTACTCATTCCGTATCACTATATTATTCTATCCTTCTATGTACTTGGTGGTATGTTTTCATGAGTTCAAAAAACTTCAAGTATAAAGATATTTCACAAAACAAATGCTTCTTCTAGTGTCTATCTCATAAACATAAGATGGTAATTAACATGAATAGATATTTATGTGAAAGATGATGCCCTCACGGTGGGGGGACTTTAAGGTAAATACAGTGGGGCTTATGGCTTTCATAATGATGACTGCCCTGCTGCTGCGGAACCAGATCACATTTCAATAGTTACAATCTGATAGAAACAATTTATCATCCCACAACTTTATCAACCTTGAAAACTCCTTAGTAAACACTTACTCCTCCTGGAGCCGTGCGGGTTTGAGTCGAGGCCTGGAAAACTTTCGGTGGTTCATCCCCTACTTTGGAGTAAGTCATCACTGAAGAAGAACAAAATGAATGTCCATGTGGATCCACTGAAAGATTACCCTACAAGTAAAGAGAAGCTGTAAGTTCACAGGCTAGTCAAACACAAATAATTATGCCAGATGATTTAAATAACAAACTAGCTATGAATTCTATGGATACCACACTAACAAAATAGGGTATCCATACGGTAGACAGCCCTAATCCTCTTCCATTTCAGATAGCAATTCTTATTCTCTGTTGAGAAAAATAATTTACTCAGAGATCCTTAAATACCTGTGGCTTAGGTTTAAATAAAGACGCTCTGTGATGCTTCCACAGTTAGTGGTTGACCCCTGAGTGTAATCTTTCCAAGGTCAAGTCATTTTGGCCACATACCAAGAAGTTCTATATTTTCAGTGAATACTGTACTGCTATATTATTAAAATTATTAGTAATATAGTCCTAGATTTGGACATTCTTAGAAGACTCATAGAATATAAGCTGGATAATTAGAATGATACAGGCTTTCTTCAGATAAAATCAAGTTATTATTTTTGATGTAAATATTTTAAGTAGAAAAGGAAGGATATTAGTACCATACGTAGTAATTTGACCACACGGCTCCAACTCAATCTAGCACCTAAACATCATTACTAAAATTTCTGCTTTAAGATATTTTCTTTAATGCTAACAGTTAATTTCTTAGATGCTACACATCCTTTCACAGTTACAAAGAAATAAAATATGCAAATTTATTTGTATAAAATCTTCATTAGCAATACTGACTTTCAGCGGAAGAAAGGTCTTTGATGCTAAATTTTGAAAATTTTATTTTGAAAGGTAACTACTGTTTTGTTTAAACTTGTAGGCTGTGATATCAACTTAGTGGGATATGACGAAGATATTTTACGATTTATTATTTTACTTATTTGAAAGGCAGAAAGAGAGAAAATGAGAAGAGTAGCCTGTAGACCCACAAACATGCACAGAGAGATTCCCACTTCCTGGTTCACTCTCACGCCTGCATCCAGTGGAGGCTGGCCAGGCTGGAGCTAAGATCTACCACGTGCCAGGGATCCAGGCATCCAGGGCGCCACCTGCTGCCTCCGCAAGCCATGAGGCAACCAGACCAGAAGTGGAGGAACCAGCGCTCCCAATGGCCCTCCGATGAGATGGGGCATGTCCTAAAAGGCAGCTGAACCTGCTTATGCTGCGACACCTGCCCTGGGATCAGGATTTCAAAACATGAAATAAAATCCAAAAATCAAAACATACTTATTTTCTCATGAAATTTGTGTTTCAGGTGCATGTGTAAGGCATACAAGTAGTGAGCATGAGTTAACGGTGCATGATGTGTTTTTTTAGTACTGTCAATTGTGACTAAAATAATGGTTAAAAACCAATATACTGAATATCAATAACTGAAATCAAAGTTATCACTTTACTTTTAGTACTTACAAAGTTTCTTTGTAATTCCTGCATACTGTTTCTCATATTTGACATCATTCGGTCCATTGCCTGAAAAGGGTTGACATCTGTACGCTACAGGATATTAGGAAGTACGTTATTAACTACAAGTACAACACAAAAGAAAGCACATCAGTTTTCCCAAAACAGCTGAAAAATTTCCCCCAATTCATTCACTGGGATATCATGCAGTAATCCATCAGGCAAAAATAAATTAATTACTACATTATGAAAATTATTTGCTAAAGAAAAAATTGAAGCAAATGAAGCTATAAACATATGATTAGAGAATTGTAATATTATAACAACATTTACATATGTATGAATATATATATGCACACATACCTATACACAAACATGCAAGTACATAGATATATTTGCATACATCACTGGTCAGTTTCCTTAGATTCTGGTTGATATTAAATACTGAGTGGTATATTCTGGACCAGACCAGCTCCAGAACAGGACAGTCTTCAAATATTTCCTTCTTGCCTCTCAATTTCCCACCATGCAAATAACACAATCTGGGAATTAGATGCTACTATTGCACCCATGCACCCATGCACCCATGGCCATATGGCCAATGGCAGCCATCCTTCTGACACAGGGTTGGAACAACTGGGCTGCAAAATTATTTGGTCTGGGCCCTGCTAAGGCAAGCACAGGCAAAGCCGGGTGGGAATCCAATAAATCTAACAGGCTAGTCTTTAAACTGATGACTTTGTATGGCCTGCAAATGATGTTATAAATATCCAAAAGGCCCTTGGTAGTCACCTATTCCAGTGACTGGTTTTCCTGTCATCATTATAAGCTCCAGATTATGACAGAGATCAACTTATTCTGCCAACAGGCATTCAGTTTGCTGCCTGTTAAAGGAGCAGAGAGTCATACCCTTGGAGTATGAGGAACGTTCTTTCAGAAAAGCAGTTAAGACTTCCTCTAGAACAGTGGCCTTGGGAGACATGTGTCAATAATTACCAGCATTTTCAGTTGTTGCAACAGAGGGAAATTAAGATCAGTGAGTGGGGAGACTTAGGATAACCTCCCAGAGCAAAGTATTATCTGACCCTAAACATCAGTAATGCTGAGATCAAGAAACTGCTTCAGAAAAGTCTACCATTTATGGATTTTAGAATTATTTCTAAAGATTTATTTTTTATTTCAAAGGCAGAGAACAGACAAGGAGAGGCAGACAAATATCTTGCATCCACTAGCTTATTCCACAAGTAGCCACAATGGCCACATTGGCCAGAGCCGGGCTTGTCTGAGGTCTGGAGCTTCTTGCGGGTCTCCTACCTGAGTACAGGGGCCCAAGGACTTGGATAATCTTCCTAGGTCATTAGCAGGGATCTGGATGGGAAATGAAGCAGCCCAGACTTGAAATGGTGTTTTTAAGGGATGCTGGCGCCACAGGAAGGGGCTTAGCCTGCAAACCCGTGGGGCAGGCTTAACATTGGGTTGCATCACTAGGATATTCACCAGAAATGAAGAGTGGAGCACATGTTCTAAAGTACTGCTACTACCACTAACAGGAATTGCTTTGTTCAAGGAATACCTCCAGCAGGAGCAATCTCACCAATCCTATATAGCATTATGATTCAATGCTCTTGTTTTGGTCCTCGTGCGGAGCTGGGCCTTAATAAAGAATTATCAAAGGTCTTTGTAGCTCTGCCTTCCATTTGGTTCTACCAATAACACTAAGAAATATCTGGGAAACCCGAATTCCTCTTCAGGACCTGAACTTAAGGTGGTAGGGAATAAGAAGAGGCACAGTTAAGGAGATACTGATATATATTTTTGGGCACACAAAAAACTGAAGTGAAATTAATTTGCATTTCAGAGATTCAACACATCTGAAAAAATATTCTGAAGACATTGTTTCAGTATTAGCTTGAGAATCACAGACTATTTTAGATATAGTTAAAGAGATGAGAAGGTTAGCCCAAAGGAGGAGTACAAAGAGAAGAGATGAGAGGTTTGAGTATAATCTGCTCTCTCCATTTACTTTCAAACTTGTCACCATAAGATGTCTGTGTTGTAATGACTGTGGTGGCCCAAGAGCCTGGAATAACTAAGACACAGGGATACGAACTGGAGCTAAACTCCAGTAAGTCCCTACGGCCTTGGGGACTTGGGAACACACACACTCTCTGAGTGTTGTTTCCTGATTTTAGTATAGTGGTCCCCTTTTCATCATCTAAGCACCGCAGCCTCCTTCCTGCACCACCTGCTTTGCCTCTAGAGCATCATGTTGTTCCATCACATTCCGGGTACTGTGGCTATCTGAAACTGTATCCACATCTATTGTTCACCATTTCACTTTATAAAATTAGTCGTGAGGATAACTCCATCTTGTGTTTTTTATTGTTAGACTTCTGATATTTAAAAAATAATTTCTGCACATAGGACAGCTCAGTAACATTTGCCAAATGAGTGAACAAACTGTTCCTAGCTAAGCTCAAATCTATACATTCATCCGTGTACCCGATAAATCCACCTGGACAATCCACAGACATTTAAATCCAAAACTGAAGCAACATATCCCAAACTGAAATGGTCATTCTGGTCACTTTCACTCAAATCTACTCGGAGTCAATGCTCTTTTCCTTAGTTCAGTGGCATTCCCATCCATCTGCCTCCTCATGCCAGAGTAGCAGGCTTATACTTTCTCCCTGTTCATAACTGCTCCTTCCACCCAGTCAATGTCCAAGAGCTGGCCACTCGCCTCTTCGCTCACTCTTCAATATGACATTTGTCCTTATCACCATGGCATTACCAAGTCAAAGTCATCACTAAGGGCTTTAGTGCAGATGCTCCCAGAGCCTCCTGGTCACTCTGCTTCCAGTGACTCCCTTAGAAACCGGAGCCTGTTGGTTTTCATGAGAATCTGACTCCGAATCCTTTGGTCAAAGTCACTTCCCTGCTTCTAAACAGTGTCACACTCCTTGGGACAGCCTCAGAAAGTCTCTGCTTACCTCCTTCACTTTCATTTATAATTATTGTCCACCTCCTACTCTGGAGCCAAGCGGCCCCAAACATCTTTCAGCACCCCAGGCTCCAGGGTCTTTGTACATGCTGTTTTCTTTGTATTGTATGCTGTTCGTTTCACTTATATTTTTTCTTGGTTAACTCCTTACTAATCCTTAAAATTCAGGAAGTCTTCTCTGACCTCCATTCAACCTACCCCACCTGAAGGATCCATATTAAGTACTTTCACCAAATATTGAATGTTCCTGACCATTTCATTGATAATTCTGGGATAAAATTTTCTTCATTATGTGTCCACTATAAACTCTGGTCAGAAGAGACAAACATACAAAGGGATCCTTAACAAGTTCATAGAAAAATATGAATTATTTTCTAATTTTCCCTTCCAAGTATACTCTAATGTGTCTAGTGCTAGTGCACACACACACACACGGAAACCTTTCATGACAGTGTGGATAATAAAAGTTCCAAGTTCATGCTATTCTCTGCTAGTTCTCAGAGGCTTTCGGTGTTTTTGAACCCTGCATCATAGTCACAGGTGCAAAGCCCCAGATGGGAGCAATGCAGGTAGGCATAGCCCTCCCTTGCTGTGATGCGGGCACGCAGCATGGGCACGTGGGGCATGTAGCGAGGGCAGCTGCTCTAAGCACTGCTGCTGATCTACCTGCAGTGCGAAGCTCTCTCAGTTTTTGAAAGTCATTATCAGCATGTGGAAGTTCCATGCTTTCAGACACAACAATGGGCATCCTTTGGGTACATCAAGCAAATGTTCATCTATATTTTCTACTCTCAAAGACTGATTTTACTTGTGTTGATGTGACTTCCTTGAGAAAACTCGTAAGATACATTTAACATCAATCCTGGTCACCATTAGGGACCTACAAGCCGCGTTTTGGCTTAGGTAGCCGTGCTGCGATGTGGTTCGAGATTTGGCCCGGAGTCGCCATCACAGCCGTGTGCTTGAGCATCTCCGGAATGGCCACTGCATACAACAGGCGCAACGAAAAAAGGATTGCTCATTTGTGTTATCACTGGAGTTTGTTGGAAAGAGAGACACATCTCTGGAGTTCATCATCCCTATGTGACAAAGGGTTTGGAGAACATTGTTTAAAGAAGCATTTTCCCAAATGATGAAAAAACAAAAAAATGCAATTAAGGCCGTCTAACCCTGTCAGAAGTCTGTGTAATGTATTATGTAACATGCAATGTGCTTAATAAACATAAATTGGAAAAAAAGATATATTTAACATGAAAGAAGCATTCAGTACAAATACCCAAAAGCTAATATGCAAGTTAGTGAGCTGCATGCCAATTCAGCTGCTTGAGTTAATGAAAAATATTTTCCAGAAAATTGTTCTGTTTCATGATACGAACCATGCCATAAAAACTGCTGAAAGGTACAAGGGAACTCATTGCCTAAAAAAAAAATACAGTCAATTAATTTTTGACTATGATATTTATTACATAATAATCCTGAAAAGGAAATATACCACAAAAAAGAATAAACAAATGAATGCACTACATTAGCGCACAGCTCAAGGCTACCAAAGTTAAAGAGCCTTTAATCAAAACTGACCATATACATGCATATGTAAGTTATATGCTTATTACTCATTATAGAATTTGACAGAAAAATAGGGAAGCCTTATATCACTTGAAAATATGAGCACTCCAGTATTTATTACAGGAAGCTCAAAAGGAAAAGTATTTGGCATGATTTAAGATAAAAATGAGTAAAAGGAAATACAAATTCATCTCAAAATTCATTGAAAAGATGTAATGATTAAGTCATTTTTCCTTTGCCCAGCTAACCCATATTTTCAAAAGATCAGTTAACCTTACCTGTAAACAATTAAATATCTTTAAATTACCTGAATAAAATTTCCAAATATTAGTGGAGATATTGGGGAAAATCTAATAATACCTCTTTAGACTACAGGAATAAGAAATTAATACAGGCTTTAGAAAGGTTCATATATAGAAAATTTAACATATTTTGTGTCTTCCAAAGGCAAAATAATATTAAGAATCAGATGGAATAATCGAATTAATGAATAATATATTTATATTCTTCAATAGGTCCAGGTGAATAAAAAAATTTTAGATGTACACAATTTTAAAGCTTCCATTATTTATAAATCCCGAACACTGAATTTCCGACTACAGGGTCTATGCTCAGGGCACTTCCAAAGCCCAAGCTGCACGGAGTGGTGGGTGAGCAGTCAGATGGCTAAGATCGTTCGAATGTCTACATCCCACAGTACAAGGTCTGGCTTCAGTTCCTAGCTCCAGCTTCCGGCTCCACCTTCCTGCCAGTGCGGAAGCTAGCAAGCAGTGGTGGTAACGCTAGGGACTAGATTTCTGTCACTTCCGCAGGAGACCTAGATGGGGTTCCTGGCTCCCAGCACCGGCCTCTATGCAGCCCTTGGAAGGTATTTAGGAAGTGAGCCAGCAGATGGGAGTGTATGTGTGTCTCTTCTGTCGCTTGATCTCTTGCATTGACAATAAGCTTGTAGAAAACATTATTAAAAGGTGGAAACCACAGGACAGTCCCTGTCACCAGCACCACAACGTGTAGAAAAGAAATAATCCATTCTGGGCAACGCTTGTCTTAAGAATAGATCTTTTTTTTTTTTTAAATATTTTTAATTTCTTCTTTTTTTAAATTGGAAAGTCAGATAATCAGAGAGGAGATACAGAAAAATGTTTCACCTGTTGGTTCATTCCCCAAGAGGCTGCAACGCCTAAAGCTGAGCTAATCCAAAACCAGGAGCCAGAAGCTTCTTCCAGGACTTCCACATGGGTGAAGGGTCCCAGGGCCTTGGGCCATCCTCCACAGCTCTCCCAGGCCACAAGCAGGGAGCTGGATGAGAAGCAGGGCAGCCAAGATATGAATCAGCACCCTTGTGGGATCCCGGCACGTGCAAGGCAAGGACTTGAGCTGCTAGGCTACAGTGCCAGGCCTAAGAATGGATCTTTTATGTTGAACTTTACAGGTTGTGGAGTGTGGGATTTTACACTATTCACAAGCTAATCCTTGGAACAAGAAAATGGGGAATTACCTATGACCATCTGTATTAGAATTATGATCATGTAATAGACAGACATGTATGTCCCTCCAATATCAGGTACAAATTTTTTGGTATATCATGATGTGTGTTATCATGATGTGTGTGCCTGTTATGTGGAAAATCAAAGACACTATTGGTATTTTGATAATCCCCAATGAATGAGTTTCTGGGGATCCTTTTGTAATTCCGCTGTTTATGTTGGACTGGTTTACAATACTGCAAACGTACTGGTTTGTCTTGGTTTATGATGAAACGAGTTTGCATGTTTGGTTTATTTTGAATGATTTCACTCATTTTTTTTCTGTAAGAAAAACTACTTTAAGAGATTAGCCCCCATTCACCTCAGGCCAGCCAGAGTGAAACAATTTTCTTGGCAATTTTTTGGCCTGAGATTAACTAGAATAGAAACAGTACCTAGATCTTAGTTTCCAGTGAAAGGGATCAAGGCTTCTTGGAATGAAAACTGATTCTAGAACTGAAGCGGGAAATACACAAGATGATCCTGCAACATTTTGTGCCACAAAAAATGAAGCACTTAAATAGTGACAGTGACAGGTGGTGTGTCACAGAAAGGAGCTGACGGAAGAAGCCTCTAGTCAGCAAAGCTATTGCTTAAATACCACGAGGCATGGCATAATTCTGAATTGAGCTTAATTGTTTATAGAAGCTTAAACAATTAAAAAACAACAAAAAAGCCATATTATATTATAATCCAAGCTACCTAAGAAATATCCATGTGTGTATAGTGGTAGAAATAAGTTATTAACACCTGGGAGAGAATAGACAAATGTTCTGTGCAGAAAAATTCCAAGTGGTTTAATGGACAACCTCACTCTGTCTGTGGGAACTGTGCTTGGGGACTTCCTTCCGAGGAACGTCACATGGGAGGGGATGGGAGCACCCTGACGGCTGTGGGTCCAGCATGGTGACGGAGGAGAGCAGTGACAGGTCATGTTAACAGCATGCCCCCTGCTGTGATGAAACTCACATCTACCTGTGAGGCCTGCCCACCAAATCCATAACCTCGCTCTAGTCATGGCAAAAACAGCATAGAAATCTCAGTGGAGGCACATTCTGCAAAATACCTGCCCACAAACTCCAGCGTGTCAAGGCTGCAAAGCAAAAGCCAACAGGGAAGGCCTGAGGAGCTATCGTAGCCAAGCAGCCTTAAGAAGCGGGTCCACTAGCAGCATGTGTCCAGGTCGGATTCCAGGACCAGAAAACAAGGACATCTGGTAGCAACAGTGAAATAAGGGGAAAGCACAGACGTAACAGAAAAACTAAAACAGAAAAATTATTAAAAAGCAAGCTTATTTCGGTACATACTGTACATCTAGAACAGTGGTGTCCAAAGTGTATTGGCTGCACGAACAGAATTCCTACTTGGAACAGATTTTAGGTTGGCTCTGGTTGTTAGCTGAATTATAAGGCACATTGTGAAACACATACACTACACATCTTTAAACAGCTCTTTACAAAATGAACTGAGAAATATAAAGAATCATGGACAAAAGAAACACTAATTAACACACACACAAGAAAATGGCATCATTGACGCTACTGCTTTTAGCACAAGTCTCTCTTTTTTTTTTTTTTGGCCCAAAATACGGCTGATACAGATGACAAGTTTTCAAAATTGGTCAAAATAAAGACAGAAGTATCAAGGTGTCCAAACGCAATTAGGATTTTTTTACTCACTATGCTTAAAAGCTTAGCATTTTGACTCACTGCTTAAATAAAACACTCATTTTAAAACATCACAGGAATAGAAAAGAAAAATCTTCATTATAAGTTTTTTTGTTTTATGTTCTAGAAGCTCAAGTTGACTCAAAGAGAGTTTTACTCAAAAAGTTTATTGTATTCTTGCTGTTAATCTTTTTTACTCTTTTTACATTTTTTGTGATCAATTTCTAACTTTTGGTCCCACATTCACACAATCATAAAATTCTATTAGAAAAGTCAGATAGGAATATAGGTTTTTGCCACAATTGTTGCTTGTTTTAAGTAATTAGTTTTGTTCCTATAGATAGTCTTCATATTTAGATACAAATGTATCAACTACAAAACATACTAGGGGAAAAAGCAAAGTCATATCGGCAAGGACAAATAGAGATATACAGAAAAAATGAATTCTTCTCAAAAGAGAGGGTGGATGTTGCACTGAAAATTTGCCACAAGATGAAAAGCTTGCATTTTAAAAATTATTTCCCTAGAACAACGCTCTGATCATAGTTAGCAAAAGATTTTCATAGTTTGAACAAGAGAAAAAATGCATTGGTGTTAGCATTTTAGGAAAGCTGATGCAATGTAATAAGGAAAAATCTATATTGGAACAATTTTAGAGTTGAGTGGTACTATGAGATTTATAGTCAAGGTTTCATAAAAAGGCTAGTCTAGATCTGATAGAGTAAAAAAATTACCATTTGTGCCTTAAAAATTATTTTTATTTGAGAGGCGCAGGGAGAAAAAGTCTTCATTGCTGCCTGACTCCCGGCATGTTCTCACTCTCTTGGGGGCTATCCCAGGAACCCAGGAGCCATGCTCTCACTCTCCTGGGGGCTAACCCAGGAACCCAGGAGCCATGCTCTCACTCTCCTCCCGGGGCTCACCCAGGAACCAAGGAGCCATGCTCTCACTCTCCTCCCGGGGCTAACCCAGGAACCAAGGAAGCCCACTCAGATCCTCTTTTTGCATAGCAGGAATTCATTCACTTCAGAGAGGCCCACTGCCTCCCAGGGCTACACTAGCAGGAAGCCAGGGTCAGGAGCAGAGCCAGATATTGAACTTAGGCACGCGACTGCAAGATCCAATGTCGTACTACCATTTACTTTCTTGTAATAGGTATACAGGAAGAATATTGCAATTCTTCTTGGAGAAATATTAAAGAGATGATTATTATAGAAGACATAAAGATCACAGGTTCATATACAGATGTGTGCTCTTTACTTCCTATTGTTTAAAAATAAAACTAAATTAAATGTGTGTAGTTGTCTATTTGAGTGCCTATGATAATGTCATCCATTGAGGTAGCCACTAGACACATGGAGGAATTTAAAGTTAATTTCCCGGGCTGGCATGACTTGCCCCAGAGGTTCAGACATCCGTTAGACATCAGCAGCCACATTGGAGAGCCTGGCTCGAGCTCGTATTTCCAACTTGCTCTAACACAGACGCTGGAAGGCAGGAGAGATGGCGCAAGTGATCTGGCTCCCGCCATTCGTGAGGGAAACCTGAACTGAGCCTTTTGCACTCAGCTTTGGCACAGCACAACCGTGTCCGTTGTGTGTCTGTGCATCCCTCAAATAAATTATTAACATTTCATGTTTTAAAAAAGTACCTTTTAGGGGCTAGGAATTTTGGCACACAGTTAAGCCATCCTGCATAAAAACTGGTCTCCCCAGTCCTATCCAGCTGCCTGTTTCATTATGGCTCGCAAGCATTTCACCCCATTATGTAGGCTGCTTCTCTATTAAAATTTTTTCTTGGTTTTACAGAAGTTTTCCAATCAATACCATCCCATTTATTTACTTTCTTTTTTGATGGATACCAGGCATATTTTAAGTGCTCAAGACCAATGTGGCTGGTGACTAGCATGCTGGGCAGTGCACATGTGGAACCTTTCCGTTCTCACAAGTTGAAAGGTAACTCAGCATCCTAGTACTGAGAGGCGGGCCTAGCAGAGATGACCACAGTGTCAGAACCCTCATGAACGGGACTGGTGGCTTCCCACAGGAGCCCGCTGGCTCTTTCAGTCTTTCTGTCAAGACAAAGCAAAATGGTGCCATCTATGAAGCAAGAGTGCCAGCCCTCAGCAGACAGTGAATTCATCAGCATTTCATCTGGGACTCCAGTTCCCTGAACTCTGAAAAACAAACTTTTATAAGCCGAGGCTCAGCATGAAGAAATTTGCTATAGGTGTTCATTTACAACAACAAGAACTATTTTGGTTTTTCATTCAAATGTTGCTCTTGATATTTATATTTGGAATTGTTTTCCTACTTGCCTTTTCATACTCAATTATCTTAATTATGCAACCTTATCGCTTCAGCTGTTAGCTTTCTTCATAATCTGCAACACTCGATTTAGAGCTATTTGGTAAGGCAAATGTAATTCAAAGTATGCTAAAGCGCTAACCGTTCCAAATTTAAATTTTGCAAACAACAGTTTCAAAGAAATTTGGCTGATTAATATTTATATCAGATCTTGTCACAACACTCAGTGCTTTAAACACAAGCGCCTAGGCAAGAAACACTTCTGTTGGCTGGGTGACCAGCAGAGTTCTGGCTGATGTGTGGTCTTCAGTAAGACACTTCCAGTTGAATCATAATAAGGTCTCTTTTCTACACTCACAATTATGGGATAAGGCTCCACTTCTTGCTTCTTTCATAAGAGCTAAGCCTATTTGTGTGCAAGTATAAAGAGCTAAACATATTTTCTTTGCTTTAGTTGCAGCAGATAAATATAAAATTTTTAATTATGGTTTTTATGTCCACTCTAATAACTGTTCTTCTGCACAAGTTTTAAACTTTTTTTTAAGTTTTAAACTTTTATGAAAGCTAATAAGCCATGAAAGTAGAAATCATATATATATATATATACACACACACACACAAATATATATGTTGATACCAACTATTTACTACTGGAAAGACAAAAGTGGCCATTTGAACACGGTGCTTGTAAGCAGATGAGAGCACTTCGAAAAGGTCATGGAAAATGTATATGCTGAAAAAACTAAACAGATTTCAAACATTTTATTTTTAATTCCAGTTTTCCAGGAACTTGCTCAGGTACACTCATGTATAAAACAAATGTGAAGATTAAGATTATCATCATTTTAAATGGAAAATGTAATTTTATTCATCAAACTTCACAGGTGAATCTAAGTATTTTGTTCTTTTTAAGTTTGTTGCAAACAGAAAATATACAAATGTTTTTCTGGAAGATCCGAAAAAGTTTCCTAATTGAGTAATCCAGTGTTCCAGTTAACTGAGTTAACAGAGTTCCAATATCTACATTTTAATTGTAGAGATTTTTATAGAATCCCCCCCCTGAATTTGTTATTCTACAAACGATATTCCTGATAAGGAGAAAGAACAGAGGCAAAAAAAGGGAAGTGATTAGGAAAAATAAGTATCCAGATTTCATCGTTTTGTTGAGCTGAGCTTGTAATCACCCAGTTTTGCTCTCAGACACAAAAATACGCTGAAATTGTCAAGGCGTTTGAAACAGCTCAGGGTTAATCAAAGCTTTGATAGCTGCAGGCACCCAGAAGATGCGGCTTCCTGACCCAACGAGGACAAAGCATGATACCCCCACTGTGAAGTACTTTTGAGTCTGGGTCAAGAAGGCACTTCTTTGGCTGTTCTAATTTAAGACATAAGAAGTTATAAAGTCAGAGGCATTTACACATGAAAAAATTCATGTTTTAAGTTTGTCTTCTAAGAACTATCCCTGTGGCCCTAAACGTTCCGTTTTCAGAGTAGAACTCTTTAAGCTAACAATCCAGTGGCCCAGAATTCAGCTTTCCAGCCATTTTTCTTTTTATGTAACAGCCAGTTCTGTAACATAGTATTTATCATAAATCTACACTCACTTCTGTAACTCTTTCTCCAGGTTTCTGGAACACATCACTCATTGTCTTGAAAATAAATACATAAATACGTAAGACTTACGGTCAAGGAGTTTGCACTGTCATCGCGCCTCCCGTGCTGACGGGCCCGTCCTCTCCCATCAGAGATGCTGAGCAAGTCTCTGCCAAAGGGTTCAGAAAAACTCCTCATCATCTGACGCATGCTCTCTTGGTGTGCAAGGAAAGAGTCGCTGTTGAAAACACACACAGAACCACGTAAGATTAAGTGTTCAAATGTAAAACAAGGGCAATTAATCCAGAGCTAATCTGCTTTTTGAAAGAAAAGAATTAAGGAGAATAGAATAATTTCGTTAAGACCTACTACATGTACAAACAATTTAGGAAAACCTGTTCTATTCATTACTCACCATACCTCACTACGCACAAAAACAAAATCAACATTGATCCTTTACTGTTAGACACACAGTAAAACAATGTGGTTTTTTTTTTAAGATTTATTTATTTTTATTGGAAAGGCAGATATACAGAGAGGAGGAGACACACAGAGGAAGATCTTCCATCTGATGGTTCACTCCCCAAGTGGCCGTAACAGCTGGAGCTGAGCCAATCTGAAGCCAGGCACCAGGAACCAGCAGCTCTTCTGGGTCTCCCACATGGGTGCAGGGTCCCAAGGCTTTGGGTTGTCCTCGACTGCTCTCCCAGGCCACAAACAGGAAGCTGGATGGGAACTGGGGCCACCCGGATTAGAACCGGTGCCATATGGGATCCCGGTGCGCGTAAGCCAAGGACCTTGACCACTATGCTATTGCGCCGGGCCCATAGTAAAACAATGCTAACACATCTCAGGAAATGTAAAAAAAAAAAAAAAGTAATCTGAAAAACACCGCTACCAAGCTGATATCACTTTGTGTAGTGAGTAACAAATCCTAGGGAGAGATAATAAAGGATGTATTCATTTTTTAAACTCTTACTTCTAAAATATAAGCACTGAGAACTACAGCTATGATACGATGTTGCTGTGGTTCCAATAGGGTGGAAATGTAACTCAATTACGGAGTTTAGAGGTAAGCCCTTGGGCAGTGACTAAGATTACAGAGAGATAAATCGGATCCTGGTGGGCTACTGGAGGCAGAGAGCACAGATGGATGTGCACAGATGAGTGCCCCTGGTGTGGGAAGCCCTGTGTCACCCTGGGACTCAGCACCAGCGGCTAACCGGTGCAGGCCAGCTGGTCTTAGAGGGTGAATCTCAGAAGCATGGACCAAGGTAAGCGTCTTTCAAAAGTTTGCTTGTCTCATCTATTTTGTTATAGAACAAAAAGCTGATCAATAGCAACATATATTTTAATAAAAAAAATTATTGATAATCTGCATGAGGCTAAACCTTGTTTTTAAGGACTCTGAAGACTAGAAGTCACCACCCAGCATACATTTTTGCTAACTCTCAATATCGCATTTCTAGGCACTTCCAGGGTCACCAACTAACCTGTGAGCTGGGCAGTAATAATACAGATTCTTTCCCCCTTCCTGCCACCTCTGGGTGTGACTAACGGGCACACATTCCTGGTCGTATTAACTTAACCAGGGCCTCACCAATCTTTGAAGAATACTGCCTCTTCTGCATTTGTGGTACCTGCGTTATTACAACTCCAACCTCTCTTCCTGAGATCGTCTTCAAAGTTGCAAAAGCAAGGGTAAGAAAATATCTATCTATCTATCTATCTATCTATCTATCTATCTATCTATCTATCTATCTATCTATCGCCAAGACTAAACCATGCATCCTGAAAGCAGATAGTATGTGACCAATACAGTGTGTTGAATAAATGTTACTTTCCCTTATTTTTTCTTCCATTTGTGGACACTACTTCCTATTATTTCATCATTAAGTTCTGCCCATGAAAAAAAAAAAAAAAACTTTACTTAAAAAAACACAAAAAGTGGGCCCAGCACGGTGGCGCAGTGGTTAAGGTCCTCGCCCTGCACGCCCGGGATCCCATATGGGTGCCGGTTCTAATCCTGGCAGCCCCGCTTCCCATCCAGCTCCCTGCCTGTGGCCCGGGAAAGCAGTCGAGGACGGCCCAAAGCTTTGGGAACCTGCACCTGCGTGGGAGACCCGGAAGAGGCTCCTGGCTTCGGATCGGCATAGCATCGGCCCGTTGTGCTCACTTGGGGAGTGAATCATCGGACGGAAGATCTTCCTCTCTGTCTTTCCTCTCTGTGATCCGCCTTTCCGATAAAAATAAATCTTTTAAAAAAATTAAAAAAAAACACAAAAAGCAATAAGCAAGTTCCAGGACCTATTCTATGATAGTTTTAAAAAAGTTCAAGAAAACATGTAAGATACACTCACAAAAATGTCCACACCCACGCACGTACACATTCTCTACTAACCTTCTGAAAAACACTCATACAAATGGAGCTCTAAAATTGTTGCGCCAATAAACATCTTTTTAAAAAGTATTATTCTTATTTGAAAGGCAGGGTTGCAGAGAGGAGACACAGAGAGGGAGATCTTCCATGTGCTGATTCACTCCCCAATGAGTGCCAGCACCAGAGCACCGGAGCTGAGCCCATCTGACGCTGCGAACCAAGAGCTTGCTGCGGGTCTCCCACGTGGTGGAAGGACCCAAGGACTTAGACATTTGACTCCTCTGACTCCGCTTTCCCAGGTCATAAGCAGGGAGCTGGATTGCAACTGGAGCTTCCCAGACTGCAGGTGGAAGCTTGGTCCACCACACTGCACTGTCAGCCCCCCAATAAACGTCGCTAATTCTACTTCCTGCAGCCTCAAGTGTGCTTTATAAATGTGCTCACGATCTGTTGCTAACTCATTCAGGAATCCATAAAGTTTAATGCATTAAAGAATGGTTTCTCAACTCTGGAAAGGCACTGAAGACAAGACACTGATCCGCTCGGAAGCTCGTATCCCCCATTCTAGAACTCTAAGACACACACGGTTGGCGTTCACTTTCCGATCTAACCTTATCCCTGAGTCTCACCTCCCTTCAGACTTCCACCTTAGATCCTCTGCTTAGGTCACCTTTCTTCTCTTTAATACAATTCTAATCCTACGATGTCATCATGAGGAAACTAAAAAATTCTGTCATCTGCAGTAACCTTGAGAAGAAATTTTCTTCCCAATTCTGGAGTATTTGTATGCACCAAATGGATCCATGTATCACTTCTGAGAGTAGAGTAGGGCGGCTCTGTGCCCATTTTAACTGTACAGTTTGATACATTTTGAAAAATGCAGTATCGTAATTATCACTACAGTTAAAATCTAAGACATTTCTATCCCTCCCAAATTTCTCCTACTTTTTGCAGACAATTGCCATCCCTAATCCTAATTACCAATAATAGGCTTTCTGTCACATTTTTGTTCTATCAGAACTTCATATAATGGAAATCATATTGTAATGCAGCCGTCTAAGGCTAATGCATCTCCGGGTCAGCCACGTTGTCCCACTTACCAAGAGTTCATTCGGTTTTCTTACCAAACCAACTATGTATATGTGATTATGTAAGCATAATTATAAAACTTTCTAGTTTGTCTATTATGAATAAAAATGGTATGAACATTTATGTAATCTTTTCTTTTGAGTAAACATCTTGATACGAGTGGAACACCCGGGTAGTAGAGTAAAAGTGCATTAATTTACAAACATTGAGAACTGACAGTTCCAGTTATACTATGTTCTTGCCAAAATTCGGTATTATGAATATAATTTTAGCCACTCCAGAGTAGTATAATAATATCTCACTGTGGTTTTATTTTGTACCATTTGTCACTGAAAATTTTTCTTTGATGAAGTGTGTGTGTAAGTCCTTTTAAATATTTTGGATACAAGCCTTTTGTTAGATATATGTCTAGTAGTTTTTTTCCCAGTGGGAATTGCCTTTCATTTTCTTAACATCTGCTTTATTCAGCCTCACATCCATGAATCTTTGTTGGGTTTTCATTTTTCACCACAGATGTCAGAGGCTTTCAACAGCTTTACAAAAAGCTGGAGAATAAGTTATTTTCCATGAACATTTTCAAGACCCTTTATATGTATAATTTCAAAAACTTTTGCACTAAAATAACTGACCTTTTAATTCTACTTCCTATTAACTTTGGAAAAGTTGTTTTACTTAAATTTTTATCCAGTGTCTTTCATCTTTTTTTAAAGATAACCACTAGTTGTAACATTGTATATATCTTTATAAAGTATCTTCACAATTCCTTTTAGAAAATAAAGAATATAAATTTTAAAATGAAAAAAATCATGAATTAGAAGTGGAAAATTTGAGGGGAGTACAGTATAAAAAGATACATGCAGTCATGATTCTAATGTACAATCAAAATTTTCTGTCTACAATTAAAAGGCTCTGGGCCTGGAAGTGTGGCCTAGTGGCTAAAGTCCTTGCCTTGAATGCGCCAGGATCCCATATGTGCATCAGTTCTAATCCCAGCAGCCCCACTTCCCATCCAGCTCCCTGCTTGTGGCCTGGGATGGCAGTCGAGGACAGCCCAAAGCTTTGGGACCCTGCACCCATGTGGGAGACCCAGAAGAGATTCCTGGTGCCTGGCTTTGGATTGGCATAGCACCGGCCATTGTGGTCACTTGGGGAGTGAATCATCGGACAGAAGATCTTCCTCTCTGTATATCTGATTTTGTAATAAAAATAAATAAATCTTAAAAAAAAAAAATTGAAAAAGCTCCATTTTCATTTTATATAATCTGATATGGGAGATCTGTGTGACATTCTGCAAAATGTTTTGATGTTTTTAAATGTAATTTCAGTTAGGAATAATACAAACTTGATTTTATAACCTCTGAATTCGTGAACTCAGAAGTTTCCATGTGTAGTAGACAGCCACATGGGACGCAGGTGTCTCCACTGTCTGCATTCTAGCATGCTTTGACGCAGTGCTGATGCAGGTGCAGGGCCTCATGAATAACCACCACTGCGCTGGACCACTTTACAAGGCATCCCCAACTCATCTTGTGCTTGCTCTGATGAACATAGTCTCTAACAAATAACATATTTATTGAATATCTATATAAAATTCACTGTGTTAGGTGATGAAACAGGGATCTGTTGAGCTTGGTGCAGGGGATGTCTAGAGCAAATTTTCAACTTTCTTTCTTTTTAAAAAAGATTTACTGGGCCCAGCGCGATAGCCTGGTGGCTGAAGTCCCTGCCTTGCATGTGCCAGGATCCCATATGGGTGCCGGTTCTAATCCCAGCAGCCCCGCTTCTCATCCAGCTCCCTGCCTGTGGCCTGGGAGAGCAGTTAAGGACAGCTCAAAGCCTTAGGACCGTGCACCCACATGGGAGACCCAGAAGAAATTCCTGGCTCCTGGCTTCGGATCAGCTCAGCCATTGCGGTCACTTGGGGAGCGAATCATTGGACAGAAGATCTTCCTCTCTGTCTCTCCTCCTCTCTGTATATCTGACTTTGTGATATTCAGCATAAACTAACAAGTAATTGTTGCGCTAGAATGTAACACAACTTATTTATTATTATAAAATAAGATAAAATGTGTTCAATATTCAAAACTATAAAACACGTGTAGCACATTCATTACTCCGTAACAACTACAGGGGGTGGATGCTGCAGCCCAATATTTAACTGCCGCCTGGGATGCCTGTAGCCTATGTTTTCACCCACGTTATTTTATTCACTTTATTTCACAACTCCATGAGATATAACAGTATATTTTAATCACTTGTCTGTGTTTAGAATTGGGATTGTGACTCTACTTGACCTTGCCCAGTCAATATCACCAACAGTTTCATTCAGTTACTTACCAATTGCATTGTACTTCTTTGCTACAGCATTTTTCTAAACCCTCGTGTCTCTTATTTCATTACCCCTTTCTTTAGCCTAAATATCATCCAATTTGTTCACATAAGCAGTCATCTTATGCCCTTTTGGTCTTAATATTCTCTGTTTAGGTTTTGTCCTGCATTGAGTCTGCCAAGTTATAGAAGGATAATGGGTTTGGTGAAGTCCATCATTCTGCTACTGAAATGTTTTCTGACATTGTAGGTATCAATAAAAATCAATAAATTAGGTGAATATTCTCAATTTATCTTTATTAAGTGCTGAGGATGAAAGATACATGTGACGGAATATTAGTTACAAACTATGACATCTTGCTGAAAATTCCACCTCAGAACACACATCTGAAACAAATTATGTAGATAATTTTGAAAGCTTAAAACTTCCCTCACAAGATGCTCCTGTCTTATTTCCTATTATTAGAAGAATGCTCTCAATAAAGACAACAGTTGAAGCATGATTTGTACATGAAATGCATTCACTTTTAACTCAACAGATGGGTCAAAGTGACGTCCTTTAACAACCAACTACACTTCCAAAGGACAGAATAAGTACGTAATTGTAAAATGTTTTAAACTTCAACCTATAGAAATGCAATTTTAAGCTGCAGCTGAGAGCAAGGAGATGCGGTAGTAACACACTGTAAACATACAAGGATCCTTGAAATGGTAAAGGCAAGCATACATGACAACGCATGCATGAATTTCATTGTTTTTGCACCAGAATAAACATCTCTAACCTTCTTTTCCCATAAACTTTTGGAATGCCCTTCTTTGCCTGGCAGATTGGATCTCAGACTAGTCATCACACACGATGTGCACCTGAGACAGTAAGTGCTTTCAGCAAAATAATTCATTAGAAATAAGGCTGGTAGGTTTGTCCAGTCTGTTCTGAGTCTTCAATACCCAAAGTTGTAGTGGTAATAGAACCACTGTTTGCAGGCTTGCCTGACCAGAATTTTTCAGTAGCTCTAAAGATTCAGTTTCTGTATCAAGTAGAAAATTCTGGGGCCCTGCGCGGTGGCGCAGTGGTTAAGGTCCTTGCCTTGCATGCCAGGGATCCCATATGGGCGCCGGTTCTATCCCGGCGGCCCCGCTTCCCTTCCAGCTCCCTGCCTGTGGCCCGGGAAGGCAGTTGAGGATGGCCCAAAGCTTTGGGACCCTGCACCCGCGTGGGAGACTCACAAGAGGCTCCTGGCTTCGGATCGGCATAGCATCGGCCGTTGCGCTCACTTGGGGAGTGAATCATTGGACGGAAGATCTTCCTCTCTGTCTCTCCTCTCTGTATATCCACCTTTCCAATAAAAAGTAATAAAAATAAATCTTTACAAAAAAAAAAAAGAAAATTCTGAATCACTACACATATTTAAGTTCTTCTACTAAAAATTTGATATTCTTTATGTATATCAAAATCATTTTAACTTCAACTGTCATGTCTATACACACATATTTAACTACATATTCCATATTAATTTTTATTTTAGGTATATGAGGCAGAGAGGTGCCTCATGCACAGGTGCCCATATACAGGCACATACACAGATCTCCAATTTGCTGGTTCACTCCTGGAAGCTAGAAATAGATGTGGTTGGGCCAAGGCTGCAGCCAGGACCTCAATCATGTAGCTGGCAGAGACTCAACGACTTAAGCTGCCACCTGCTGCCTCCCACAGCACAGATTAGCGGGAAGCTGGAATTGGGAGCCAAGTCAGGACTGGAACTCAGCCACTGTAATATGCTATTTAGGTGTCCTAAGTGGCATTTTAACTGCTGTGCTGTAGGACCAATCTCATATATATATGTATATATTCTTAAACAGATCCAAGTGTGAGAAAGTATTTTTTTTAAAAAGATTTATTTATTTTTCTTGGAAAGTCAGATATACAGAGGAGGAGAGACAGAGAGGAGGATCCTCTGTCCACTGATTTACTCCCCAAGTGGCTGCAATGGCCAGAGCTGGGCAGATCCAAGCCAGGAGCCAGGAGCTTCTTCCGGATCTCCCAGGTGGGCACAGGTTCCCAAGGCTTTGGGTCATCCTCTACTGTTTTTCCAGGCCATACGCAGGGAGTTGGATGGAAAGTGGGGAGGCTAGGACACAAACTGGTACCTATATGGGATCCTGGCATATGCAAGGCAAGGACTTTAGCCACTAGGCTACCGTGCCAGGCTGAGAAGAAGTATTCTTCAGAAAACCACATGCCAGGAGGTGTCAACTCTTCTATTTTCTGTTAAAGATGTATCTATTTTTACTGGAAAGGCAGATTTACAAAGAGAAGGAGAGACAGAAAGATCTCCCCATCCACTGGTTCACTCCCGAAATAGCAGCAACAGCCAGAGCAGAGCTGAGTCAAAGCCAGGAGCCGGGAGCTTCTTACTGGTCCCCCACACAGGTGCTGGGTCCCAAGGCTTTGGACCATCCTTCACTGCTTTCCCAGGCCACAAGCAGGAACCTGAATGGGAAATGGAGCAGCTGGGACACGGAACCAGCACTCATATGGAATCTTGGTGCTAGTAAAGAGAGGATGAGCTAAATGAGCCATTGCACTAGGCCCAGAAGGTACCCACTTTAGCTTTATTTTTAACCAAGCATTACTCAAGAAGGTATGTCTAAATACGTAATGCGAATTTTTTCACAGAAACAACCTCAGCTTAGAGAGATGATGCCAATTAAAAAAAAATATATCAAACATGAACACATAAATTTTCAAGTATAATTTTTAAAGTATCTTTAGTTTTTCAATGAAACATTTCAACATACACTGTTAGGAAAATATAACAGTTCTCTGAATTCTATAAATTTTAATAATTGTTAACTCAACATTCTTAAGCATTTCACAAATTGAGTAAGGATTATCAGTCTCAATATTTCTAAATTTAAATCCCCCAAATTATATTTGTCTATCAACTTTTGAATAACCGGTAAGAGTACAGTGAACCTATAATGATTATGCTTGATTGTGAACTCACGGATTTGTTAGAAAGCAGCAATGTTGTAATCAGAACATGTCAACATTGGGGCTGGTGTGGCAGTGTGCTAGGCTAATCCTCTGCCTACAGTGTGGGAATCCCTCTATGGGCATAGGTTTGAGTTCCAGCAGCTCCACTTGACTTTTAATCCACCTCCCTGCTTCTGGACTGGGAAAGCAGTGTAGAATGGCCTAAGCGCTTGGGCCCCTGCACACAATGTAAGATCTCTTTCTATCCTTTTCTCCGTAATGCTGCCTTTCCAACGAAAAATAAATCTTAAATGTCAACATCAACAATAACATTTTCTGAACGCAATCAACTCAATGGTGACTTAACTACAAGTCATAAAGCATGCCAGATCATTATTAAGAAAAATATTTACTGAATTCTTTCCATGTAACTACCCACTGCGGAAGCCAACAGGAACAATGTTTACATAAAAGATGGCGGCAGGCATGGGCTACGTGTCCCACCTCCCTTCTGCATCCCCAAGCGGTACGGATAATTTAGTTTGTCATTTTTATGAATCCCCTATGTTTCAATTCAATTAAATAAGGGATACTTGTTTTGTTTGGAGTTGGGGTTAAAAAAAAGTGACAAATTACCTAAAATGGGTATAAACCCACACTCTTTCTCCTGTACCCCCAAGTCTTTATTTATAATTAATTGTGAAGAAAGAAATGACCAAGTGCAATCATTTCATCTCCAATGTGCCCATTGCTGCCGTGTCTGAAGAAGGCCATGCTGGTGATGACGGATGTAACTGATGGCCTTTTACATTCCAGGCAGAGTGCACTTTGATGTGTGACTACGACTATGGTCTGTTACTATTCCTGACCCTGACCTTGGGGTCACTACCTTTACTCAGAAAGTGTCACCCCAGAGTTTCAATTACACTTCTGCTTGAGGTTTTAAAGAAGATCCTAATTACATATTCACAGTTTACTTAAGCCCATTGCTCCTTTTGATATAATCCAGCAGATAACACAATTAAAAAATTCTGTCATGTGGTCTTAAGTGTTACTCTCTATGCTCATTCACATCTGCATAAGAACCACTTCAAGACCTCAACTCAACTGGATATATTTAGTCTCATCTCAGGGGTTTTTAAAAGAGAAAATTATAAAATTTTGCTTTTGAATTGGTACTAGTATATTTAAACCAAGGTAACTTTTTTTTCCTTAAAAACAATGAAAAAAATCTGTAGTAGACTGTGGAGTGAACTTTTACCTCCCATTATGCTTAGTGAAATAAGCCAGTCTCAAAATGACAAATCCACATTTCCCCTGATTTGTGATAGCTAATATAAAGGGCGCAAAAAATATATCAGTGAAATCGAGATTTTGAGATTTGCCTATTGTTTTTATCCTTTGTCTACACCCCCTGAGGAACAATTTTTTTTTCACTTACTACTTGTTTGATTAGTGGAGGATTAAGTTTATGAGTATAAAGCAAGCTGAAAATATGTAATCAAAAAAATTAAAAAAGAAGCAGGGTATGGTGGAAAATCTCATTATGCACTTATAACCACACATACGAAATACATAAAATTTGCTCTGCTATAAAAATTTAAAATTGCTATTTTTTAAAAGAGAAAAAAATGATCTTCAAGTTGCATGCAGAATTCTAAGGGATCAAAATCAACCATGGAGGAGAGATTTGGGGAGTACCATTACGTTCTTAGAATGGCACTGACAAATCATACTGAGTTTGCTAGAAGCTAGTTAAAAGCTACATAAAAGAAATAAACTGGGACACAAAAATCCAAATCCAACTTGGCACAACAAATTGGCAAAGAATTTTCACAAAATTTGCTATCTTGGGGAATCCAACTAAATTATTCCATGTCCTTTATATAATAGCCAGAAGATGATGCTTTTTGAAGAAAACAAAACACCAGGAAACTAGGAGGGTGAGGCTAACTTCTGTTCCCAGGGCATCACAAGATGTTGGTGGGACCTGTTCTCCCGGTAGTTGCACCTGTTCCCTTGAGGTGCTACAGCACCCGTCCTGGGCTGCTGACGGAAGAGGGCCACGGCAAACAAGGCCAACTTTGTAGACGCAGCAAGCCAAGGAAACCAGCAGGGCCCCGCGGGTGAGGACCATCACAGCAACCAGGGAGTGAGGCGCTGTCAAGGACGCACCCTCCCTCACCTGGAACAAGGGGCTATCATCGGACACCACTGAGATCCGATATCCCGGGAGTGGAGAGGATCCTGGCAGGCAGCCACGGCCACCTGCAGCACCCGACCGACTCGGGAACTCGGCCGGGAGCGCGAGCATCGCGGGCGTGTGAGCTCACCGCCTCTCCCGGCCACCCCACAGCCTCCTCCCGGTCACTCCACAGCCTCCTCCCGGCCACCCCACAGCCTCCTCCCGGTCACCTCGCAGCCTCCTCCCGGTCACCCCACAGCCTCCTCCCGGTATCTCCCACAGCCTCCTCCCGGTCACCTCGCAGCCTCCTTCCGGTCACCCCACAGCCTCCTCCCGGTCACCCCACAGCCTCCTCCCGGTCACCCCACAGCCTCCTCCCGGTCACCCCACAGCCTCCTCCCGGTCACCTCACAGCCTTCCTCCCCGCCAGTCCTCCTCCTGGTCTCCCCCACAGCCTCCTATCCGTCACCCTATAACCCTCCGTACCTCGCAGCTCCCGGTCACCCCAGCCTCCCGGTCACCCCAGCCTCCTCCGTCACCCGCCCCCCCGGTCTTCCTCACAGCCTCCCCCGGTCACTCCAGCTCCCCACAGCCTCCTCCCGGTCACCCCGCCTCCCCAGTCACCAAGCCTCCTCCCCCAGTCCCCGTCACCCCCACAGCCTCCTATCCGTCACCCTATAACCTCCTCCCGGTCCTTCTCACAACCTCCTATCCGTCACCCCCACAGCCTCCTATTCGTTGCCCCACAGCCTCCTCCCGGTCCTCCTCCGGGTCACCCCCAAATCCCACCCGCCCTCCTCGCTCTGTGCCCTCGGCAGCCACCGCAGCTCCGGCACTCACGAGAAGAAGGGGTCGTCCTCGAAGCTGCTGCTCAGCATCCTGAACATCGTGGCTCTGTCTCGGCGGCCACAGGCGCTCAGGTTGGAAATCGGTGGAAGTCGCCGCGGCCGCGGACGGAGCTTACCGCCGGAGCGCCGTCGTCGCAGAGCTCCCGGCCGCGCAGGCGGGGCCTGCTGGGAAAGGCGGGGCGAGGACACAGAGCCGCCTTCCTATTGGACGGCGGTCTGTGACGTCACCAAGGCAGGCGGGGAGCACGGCACCGCTGTCATGGCAACCACAATCAACACAGTGGCCGGGAGAAGCCTGGCGAGGGTTCACCAAGCCTGTGGAGGGACACGATGGCTTGTCAGGGCTTCAAGAAGAAAAACATAAGACTATCCTCTTTGTGTTCTTAGGCAGTCGGCCCTCGGTACCGACCCCTTTAGGTCTCTTTTTGGGAAAATGGAGAAGGGTCGGCATGGAACCGAAACATGCTTCAGTGGTTGGCCAAAAGCTATGCATGATAGTATCAAAGTATGCAGAAAGTTTTTGAGAGCAGTTAGCAGAGAGTGCACTCCATTCTTGAAGAAAATAAGTTTTTACTTGCCTTTTCTGAGTTTGAAACCGAAGCTGTGTTTCCCAAGGCTGAAATGTCTTCAGCATCTCTCAGAGGCATCCCTTAAGCTAACTGAGCAAGACTGAGCTACTACTAGGCCTGGACAAGCAGCCATCTCCATCTAAAATTCTATTGTGATGTGATTTTTTTACTATTATTTTTAAAAGTGTTTATTTTTATTGAAAAAGCAGATTTGTAGAGAGGAGAGAGAGAGAAAGATCTTCCACCCACTGGTCCACTTCCCAAATGGCTACAACAGCCACAGCTGAGTGGATCTGACACCAGGAGCCAGGAGTTTCTTCTGGTTTCCCATCTGAGTGCAAGATCCTAAAGATCTGGGTCATCCTCCACTGCTCTCTCAGGCCGCAGGCAGGGAATTGGATGGGGAAGTGGAGCAGCCGGACATGAACCAGGTGCCCATTTGGGATGCCATCGCTTGCAGGTGGATGATTACATTTTGCATGTCCACTCTTCCTTCAGCGGCCCCGCTAACCTCTCTAGGGGCCTGCCACGTGAGTGCCACTCACGGCTCATCAGAGCCTCTGGGGCCAGGCCAGGAAGGGGGCAGCCTGCCAGAGGGAGAAGCAGGGAGGCCTGATTCGGAGGTGGCAGGAATACTCACAGGCTATTTTGGGAGCTGGAAATCTAATCCATGGACTCTGTCTCCTCCACCTCCAGCCACGTCCTCTGGCAGGCTCCTTAGCGCTGGTGGCATGAGTGAGGACAGACCGCTGCCTCGGATAAGAGACACACAGCCCTTCCAGGAAATAGGATCTTTTCTATTACTCTGGACTCAGGATAAAACTCAGCATATACATACTAGAGAATTTCTCAGTTTCAAGGCCGACAAATTGTTTTACAAGACTTGAAATTACTTTGTGATAGTATAACCACCAGATATTAAGGGGGCACACTTGATAAAAATAGAACCAGGGGAAGTGCTATGATAAATGATAGCAATAAAATAGAACTGGACTAAGGCCAAATAAAATGGTGAAAAATTTCCCCCTCTTGTTTACATGCAAATTCTTCTTGGAATCATTTTGCTAAAAGCATGAAAGTGGGTCCAGACACAAGATAGTCAAAGAGCTCCCTGGAGGTCTGAAAGCAGAGTCATGATAAATGTTTGAGAGACCCCGTAATGGGTCATCCGCAGGAGACCCGTAGCTGGAGACCCTGGGATGCCTGTGGCCGGGCTCAGTCCAAGGGAAACTGAAGGTGTAACTGTTTGAGGCTGACGGCTTGAGTCCCAGCCGAGGGAAGTCACAGGTTTAAATCCTGGAGTTCAAGGATCAGCAGCTGACATTTAAGGAAGGCGTGGAGCCATGGCCCAGCCCTCAAAGCAAAAGATAGATTCGTCCTCTGCATTAATTCTCTCCATGCGCCCAGCTGACTGTGGACTGCTCCTGACACTGATGCTGGGTCATCTCTCCCAACCTGCTTGTCTCCCATGTTAATCTCATTCAGAAACACCCACAATAATGTGTTCCCAGGTTTCTGTGGATTTTTAAAATCAGTGCTGTCGACGTCACAGTGAGAAAGAGGTGGGAACTGAAAGAAGGGATGGGTTGGAAGCGGATGAAGAGCAAGCAGGGACCCACAGCAGGGCTGAGGGGAGGTGCAGACTCTGCTCAAGTACACAGTAGCCGGGGTGTGGCACAAAGGGTTCATTGCCCTGAGGAAAGCCACTGCTTGCTGTGACTGCATTCCACCTGAGGGCGTGTGGCTCGAGTCTTGACTAGGACTGTGCGGCTTCCCACTCCTGCACATTCTAGGAGGCAACACCTGATGCTTCAAGGCCACCTGCATGGGAACCTGGATGGAGTTCAGGTCTCCTAGCTTGGATCCATCCCAGCCCTGCATATTGAGGGCATTTGGGGACTAACAAGCGCATGGAAGACTCTTCTTTCTCCCTCTGAACCCTCTGTTCTCTGCTGGCTTGGCATTTCTCATAAAGGTTTGGGCTAGTACCGTGGCATAGTAGACTAACCCTCCTCCTGCAGTGCTAGCATCCCATATGTGTGCTTGTTCTAGTCCTGACTGCTCCACTTCTGACCCAACTCCCTGCTTACGGCCTGGGAAAGCAGCAGAGGATGGCCCAAGACCTCGGGACTCCCATGTGGGAGACTAGGAAGAATTTCCTAGTTTTCTGCTTCAGATCTGCTTAGCATGGCCATTTGTTGCTATTTGAGGAATGAACCAGTGGATGAAAGATCTGTCTCTCCCCCTCTCTCTGTAACTCTGATTTTCTAGCAAAATAAATATTTTAATAAATAAATAAACTTTTAAAGTCACTATAAATAACATGTTGCTGTCTGTCAGGCTCCATTGCAGGTGCTCCGTGTGCGTTGTCTCCCCGAATCCTCACGAGAGTTTGGTCAGGCAGAGATGTCCCTCAGCATCATGTCAGGGAGACAGGGAGGCAAGCAGATGACCATGCTTCACACAGCGGGTCGCAGGAGCACTGGACCACGGGTCACACTGAAGGATGCTGGATGACAGCTGACCCAAACGCAAAAAGGATGAAATGCCACGGGAATGAATTCGAAGAAAGTCAAATCTGTTTTACCTAGTCTGAGTGCCTATGCTGGGTTGGGACTACTACCCTGAGACAATCTCCACCTGCCTGGAGCGCATGTTCCTGTGCGAGCAGGCTGGAGGTGAGCAGCACAGATAAGGTGGTGTGTTAAGGGGGCAGAGCTGAGCCACGTGAGTGGTCCAGGGGCATGCAGTGAACAGTGGGATGTGCAGGTCTGGCTGGGAAGCTCCAAGCAGACTCGGTGGATGCATACCGAAAGAGGATTCCAGGTCAGTGCCTGGGTCAAAGGAACCATGCCTGCTGTGTGATGCCATTGTACCATGGACCTCTCCTTCAGAGAGAGGGAGCATGCAGGGCAAGTACAAATCACTCAGGATCCTAACGCTGCCTCAGTTGGATGTGCTGTGGGAAGCACTTCTCAGCTCGTACAGAAGCTTTGTATACTAACATGTACTGAATGACTTTTGAAAAAGCTGATGGAACACCCTGAAGGTGATGGCTGTCCTCTCAGTTCAAACCCTGCTCTCTTCCTACAAGCTTGCATTCTCATCACCTACTTTCCTGCCCTGTAAAAACCGAAGGAACCACTTCCAGCACCCTTCGTGTGATAGGTCAAACACCACACTACGGCTTAGGTTTCACCTGCAGGACACTGGCCAAGTTAAGCACAGAGAAATGCTTGAGACCCAAGCCAACCCTACAAATTCTACTACAACACCATGAATGTAAAATGTCAGTGAGTCCATGTGTTTTTCCTGCATTATTTCATCCAGTATTTGTTGAGACCAATTATATCCCGGGTGCCTAGAGTAAGGGGTGAGGACAAGGCATGCCCTGGCCTCTTGCAGCTTGCACTCTAGCAGCAACTTTTCAACAATGAAGTCTGCCAATGCATTGTCTCAGCCCTGCAGAATTTTCGGGCCTGGCGGCATGGCCTGCAGAATTTTCAAAACAATTCTGAAAATATTTCTTAACTGCCTGTAACAGGAAATAGACTGGCTCTTAAGTGCTGGGCTTTTGGTTTAGCTATTGCTAAGACCCACGAGTGCTGGGTCATGACAAGCAAGTTTACCACAGTGAATTCAACATGCTTGGTTTCCTGGTCTTAATCCCCTTGTTTTAAACAGTGCACAGCATCCTTGAGGAGCAAGGGAGCACAGCCAACTCACAAGGGACCATGGGGCAGGTGTGGAGAGAAACAATTATTGTACATCTCTCGGGCACTGTGCCATGCACTAGCTCAGGGAAGTTGCTTATTTCCATCTCATAGTGTACCACATGGCCTGCAGGAGTGGGACTGTCCAGCCCGGGATGTAGAAGACCCTAAAATCAGGTCTGGCCACTGACAGTGAGACTTGAGATTTAATACACTGATTAAATTTTTGAGCTGACCATTTTGCATGGCCTGTGAATGACGTTTCAGACATCCAAATGGCCCTTTGCAGAAAAGAGCCTCCCCAGCCCCATTAGAAGAGGCCTGTCACTGGACAGCTGGGTGTTGGAAAGTTGCTCTGAAGGAAAAGTAGTAGTTCTTGAAACTCTGGCTGGATCAGGAGACTCTCGTGGCAGTATTTGATTTCCTCCCAAGGTGTGTGAAATGCTGCTGTGCTGGGGCTGCCTAAGGATGGTATAACAAAAACTTTAAAAGAGATATATGCATTTATTTTGAAAGGCAGAATGACACAGAGAGGGACACACACACACACACACACACACACACACACACACACACACACACACACAGCGAGAGTTGGAGACAGAGACATAACATTTTTTGGTAGCTCACTTCCCAAATGGAATGACCCCACCAGCCAAGGTTGCGCCAGGCTGAAGCCAGGAGTCAGGAAGCAGTCCCAGCCTCTTACATGGCTGGCAGGGGCCCGAGGATTAGAGCCACTCTGCTGATTCCTACATGCAAAAGCAGGAAGCTGGATGGGAACCAGGGCACTCCAATACAGAAGGCTGGAATTGTGAGCAGTGGCTTAACTGGTCATGCCACAATGTCAGCCCTACAATTTTTAAAAACTTTTTGTGCACTATATTCTTTAAAAATTACTGAGCTTTTAGGAGATACTTAGGTTATTTGGACATGAATAGACCTCCATGACACAGTCAAAAACAGAGACATGGAGGTTTCTAAGATTAGGTAATTTGGGGACATGTACAATAACAGAACAGTCATTATTTCTTCAATTTTTCACATTAAAAAAGTTGTATATGACACCTGTTCTCTAACTTATATACGATGCATCTTCTATTTGCTGCTTCATCTTCCTGCCAGTGAGGTGTCGGCCCAGTCCTCTGACAGCTGTTCTCTGGGACACTGTGAAAGGTGGGGAGCTGCAGGCCTTGCAGTGAGGGCCCCAGCGTTCATGCGGCAGAGAAAGTTCATAGGAGAGAAGCAGAAGAATGTTCTGTTACAGTGCTGGAAGGCCAGAGAGGGCGAGGACGCCAGGGAACAGTGGAGGAAACCAAGACCTGCTGCAGATGCTAGGCTGAGCCAGAGATTGTTAATAAATATGTATGCTGAGAGAGGCAAGACACTCGGGGGTTACGGAGAGAGAGAGAGAAAGGAAGACAAATAAAAAGATAGATAGAGATATGAGCAATAGATCACAGTCACCAAATGCCCACATCTAGGTAGAATGGGGCCAGGGCAGGGAGACAAGAATGGAAACCAAGCAGGGTGACAGGGACCTGCTTACCTGAGCCATCATCATCACTTCCTGCCACGGTCTGCACTGGCAGGAAACTGGAGCGAGGAGCTGGAGCGGAGTATCCAATCCGGACACTCCACGACAGGGCATCTGCTCCAAGCAGACAAGGAGGGTTTTCATCATGAGTCAGCCCTTTGGCAGTAGCTGCTGCCTGTGATACACTCTATGGAAGAAATGCCTTATTGCAATACATGGTTCTTCTTAAAAAAAAAAAAAGTTTTCACATGTAGAACAGGAAGCAGGATGAATGGTAGAAAAGTTTGTCACAAAAGGCTACTGAGGGGCCCGGCACGGTGGCGCAAGTGGTTAAAGGTCCTCGCCTTGCACGTCCGAGGTCCCATATGGGCGCCGGTTCTAATTCCGGCAGCCCCGCTTCCCTTCCAGCTCCCTGCCTGTGGCCTGGGAAAGCAGTCGAGGATGGCCCAAGGCTTTGGGAACCTGCACCTGTGTGGGAGACCCGGAAGAGGCTCCAGGCTTCGGATCGGCATAGTATCGGCCCGTTGCGCTCACTTGGGGAGTGAATCATCGGACGGAAGATCTTCCTCTCTGTCTCTCCTCTCTGTATATCTGCCTTTCCAATAAAAATAATAATAATAATAAAAATAAATCTTTAAAAAAAAAGGCTATTGAGGTCACCTGTTCTCCGAAGCAGTTTATGGCAGCTGTCTAAAGTGCTGCTTTATTTTCAATACTTGATAAGATTTTAGAAAGAGTTCAAGCTGTCTGTGCAGTAGATCAGAGTATTCTGGAAAACATTAGGAGTGGGCATCCGTCCAGCTCTCCTTCAAGTGCTCAGAGACCAGTCCTATTTAAAATGGTAGGACTGACTGCACTGAGAAAGAACTGTTTTTAACTTCTAGAAGCCACAGAGAATACAGCAACTGTGTGAGGCCTTGCAAGCTATACAGCTACTCCAGGTTTATATTTGGGGGCAAATGACAAGGAAGAGTGGCAGCCACGCAGTACAGCAGGTAAGTCACTGCTCCAGATGCTGACATCTCACACGGGCTGCCCGATCTGAGCCTTAGCTATCGTGCTTTCCGCAAAGGCGCACCGCGGGGGAAGCAGGTGAGGGCTCAGGCACCTGGGCCTCCACATGAGACCTCGTGAGTTCTGGGCTCCTAGCTTAGGCGTGGCTCAGCCCCGGCTGTTGCAGGCATCCAGGGAGTGAACCAGCAGATGGAACATCTCTCCTTGTGGTAGGGCTCTTTCCCTCTACCTCCCTACCTTTCAAAGAAAATGAAAAATTTAAAAATAAGAATAAAAAAAAAATAAGGGAGAGACAGAGAGGCTCCAAGCTGTACTTGCTTTTCTTCTGTTCACCCCTCTTAGAACCTTCCACCTACCCTGCAATGGGACACAGCAGGACACATTATGGAACGGCGCTGCTGCCTAAAGGAGGAAGCCCAGCCCTGACATTGCTGGGGACACACTGCCATGGTCAGCTAGGTATTCTCAAATAAAAGTAAAAGCCCTTTGTACTCTAGCACACTGATTCACAACAGTTCCACTGCTATTTTGGGGGTACACATAGGCATTAGAGAGCTAAGTGGTTTGCTTAATGCAATCTTTCTAGGAAGAGGCAGAGCTGGGATTGCAACCCAGGCTGTCTGGCCCACAGTCTGGGTGGTGCATCAACATCAGAAGTGTAACATCTGTTGGCCCCACCTCCTAACCTAGGGGAGACCAGTTGTCCCTTTTACCTCTGGGCTCTAAGTAGAGACAGAGCCAACAACACAGACACAACACAGGCACAATACACACACAGCACAGACACAACACACACAATGCACACACAATACACATATTACAGACACACATATTACACACACAACATATATACAACACACACAACAGGTACCAACACAGTAGAGGTAGGCAAACAAAAATGTGAGGGTTGTGTCCATTTTGTTGCAAAGGCTGAATTCCATTCCTTTAATGGCTGAGTAGTATTCCATACAGTTTATATACCACATTTCTTTATCTGGTCATCTACTGATGGGAATCTGGGTGGATTCCATATCTGAGCTATTGTGAACTGAACTGCAATAAACATAGATGTACCAACGATTCCCGTGAATGCTGATTTTACTTCGTTTATGTAGAGTTCCAGCAGTGGGATGGCTGGGTCATATGCTAGGTCCTTTTTCAGATTTCTAAGGAATTTCCATGCTGTCTTGTATAATGGCTGCACTGATGAACACTTCCAACAGTGTAAGCCAGACTCAGAAAGACATACATCATACATTCTTCCTGATCTGTGGGAACTGATACACAGAGTACCAAAAAGGCAAGCTATATGACAAAACTGACATTTTGAGTTCTGGCTATTGTTTATGGTCTTTGTGTATACTCTTGAGCAACACTGATCTTTTTCCACTTGCTATCTGTTGAATTTTATTTTGGGGCCAGTGTGGTGGTATAGCCAGCTAATCCTCCACTTGCATTCCACATGGGTACTGGTTTATGTCGTGGTTACTCCATTTCTAATCAAGTTCTCTGCTTATAGACAGAACATGGTTCAAGTTCTTGGGTACTTGCATCCATGAAGGAGACCTGGAAGAAGCTCCTGGCTCCCAGTATCTGATCAGCTCAGTTCTGGCCACTGTGGTCATTCGGAGAGTTAGCCAGTGGATGGAAGACTCCTATCTCTTCGTCTATTCCCTTCTCTATAAAACTCTGCCTTTCTCAGACATTGATTTATTTTTATTTGAAGATAGAGTTACACAGAAAGGAGGCAGGTGGGTGGGAGGTACGGGCAGGAGGGAGCGTGGGCTGTGTCACCATGCCCCTATGCCGGCATTGGGAAACACATGAAAGTTATTCCGTTTCCCTTATAGAAATAAAATAATTGTGTTTTAAAAGTGAGGAGAGGAAACCACGTAACATGATTAGAAAAAGAATGAATAATGATCGGAATAACAGCATTTATTGCATTTCTGCCGTGTGCCAGGCCCTGCTGTAAGTCACAAGTTTTAATTCCCCTGGTACTGCAAAGAGCTTAATGAGAACAGCTCTATTTTCACACCCATTTTCCGCAGTGGGAAGCTAAGGGTCATAGAGGAACTGCTCGGTGGGTCATGCTCGGAGGAGCCTTCTCTCTCAGCATGCAGTGCAGCCTGCGGGGCGGGACCCCACGGATGGCTCCCCGCCAGCAAGGGACTGTCTCTACTGGCTGCAGACGAGCGCCCTGCAGACATCCACGCCACGGCAGTGGGCACTTTTACATGAAATCTCCACATGGTAAAAAATGAACAACTAATTAAAAACAAAATACCTGTGCAGGCCAAACCAAACCAGCCCATGGGCTGAACGTGGCCGGTACCTGGGAGTGTGCATCTTCAGGCAGGAGAGCGGCACCGCAGCCCAGCAGGAGCCACGCTGGGCTCTGAATGTCACACAACATTGTTGGCAGGTGAGACTTGAGAGCCGGCCCGACTCCCAGCACTGGGCCTTTGGGATGGGGCTGCTCACCCCGCCACGTCACTGGGGGCAGGATGCGTTTTCTTTTTTTAAAAATTTATTTATTTATTGGAAAGTCAGATATACAGGGAGGAGGAGAGACAGAGAGGAAGATCTTCCATCCGATGATTCACTCCCCAAGTGAGCACAACGGCCGATGCTATGCCGATCCGAAGCCAGGATCCAGGAACCTCTTCCAGGTCTCCCACACGGGTACAGGGTCCCAAGGCTTTGGGCCATCCTCAACTGCTTTCCCAGGCCACAGGCAGGGAGCTGGAAGGGAAGTGGAGCTGCCGGGATTAGAACTGGCACCCATATGGGATCCTGGCACGTTCAAGGTGGGGACTCAAGCTGCTAGGCCACGCTGCCGGGCCCAGGATGCGTTGTTTATGAGTGAATTGTGTTTCGGCACACACATGAACCACGTCTGCCAGTTCCTGATGGCACCTGGCTAATTCTCATGGCCAGCCTGAGGCGGCCTGGGATCTTCATGGCTTCTGCTCTTCAGGGCCAGCCTTGTGGCACAGCCTCTGCCTGTGACACCAGCCTCCCATGTGGATGCCGCTTTGCATCCCAACTGCTCCCCGCCGTGGCCTGCGAAAGGGAGCAGAGCAGGGCCCAGAGGATGGCCGCGCACCCGCTGGGAGACCTGACTCCTGGCATCGGTTTGACCCAGCCCCGGCCATTACAAGAGTCAGCCAATTGATGGAATCTCTCTCTCTCTGTCTCTTCCTCTTTCTCTCTCACTCTGCCTTTCAAATAAATACATTTTTTCTTTTTTTCAAACCTTGCCTATCAGGGTCCGTCACCGTAGCCTAGTGACTTAAGTCCTTGCCTTGTATGCACCAGGATCCTATATGGGTGCTGGTTAATGTCGCCACAGCCCTGCTTCCCATCCAGCTCCCTGCCTGTGGCCTGGGAAAACAGTCGAGGATGACCCAAAGCCGTGGGACCCTGCACCCACGTGGGAGACCTGGAAGAAGCTCCTGGCTCCTGACTTTGGATTGGCACAGCGGCGGCCACTGTGGCCACTGGGGAGTGAATCAATGGATAGAAGATCTGCCTCTCTTTATCTGTATTTCTGACTTTTCGATAAAAATCAATAATTTTTTTTAAAAGCTTGCCTTTCAAGTCTTTGTTTATTGAAGCCGGCCTCCCTGTTCAGTGTTGGTGCTAACAGCCTCACACAGCAGGAATCCCTGTCAGAACACGTCAAAGGCCTGTCCATCGTGTGCAGTCGGCAGAATCCCCGATTTGTTCTGCTCTGATTAGTCATTTGCTTTCTTGACACTTGTCACCAGTCAGCAAGCACTGTGCCCTCACAGGTGTTATCCATAAAGCTTACTAGACAACATTTTTAGAAAATTATTTTGTACCTTTTTTCCCCTTCCAAATATTTCTATTTACACTGAGTTTATACTCTAGTTCTTCACAAAACAAAACAACAAACTCCTGTTGAAGCACTTCAGGAGGGCCTGGGAAATGCTACTGCTGAGTGTCACAACCTGGTGGCTGAAATAACAGCAATGTGGTCCTGAGGGCTCCAAGTCTGCGGGCCGGATGCGGCAGCGCTCCAGCCCGCATGGTCTGTGAGGCCTTCGCTGCCTCGTGTGGTTTCTTGAGGACGATGGCAAGTCTCTGGGCTGCAGGGCTTGCCCGTCTCATCGCGTGGCCTCCTCCCTGCGTGTCTCTGAATCCAAACCTCCCTCCCTCATCCAAACTTGGGTCACTGCATCCAGGACCCACCCTGAGCCTCTTCCCTTGTGGGCCCCTGCGAAGACCCTGTTTCCCAAGGAGGCCCCATGCCCGGGTCACAGGGTCTGTCCAGAGGGAAAGGGCTTGCTGTCTAACTTAGGGCAGGTACCCACCAGCATCAAGAACAGCAGGGATCCGAGCAGGAACAGAACAAAGCTCTCACAGTCATTCACCGCTTCGGGCTGGCAGGGGACCCAGCCAGCAGCAGGCAAACGTGAGGCTTACGTGTGTCGGCCCAGCTTTGCAGGATGCATTCTGAGTATTAACCTCGTTTCTTATACTTTCATTCCGGCCCGTGTCCCATTCTGCTCACTGATTTACCGGAATTCCCCTTTTACCTGGCCTCAGTCTATGAATTTTGATCAAAACACCTGATGCTTTTCTGGAACAAAGACCGGTAGGAGTAAGTAAATAAAATAATAAAATAACTCCCTGCTAATTGGATGGTAATGTTGAGATCTTGGCCTCCTTTTGAGAACAAGCTCATTATGAGAGACTTGCTAACATGATAAAGTGCCAGTGTCGATCTCAGAGTGATGTCTCTAATTGCCTGGACCTTTATACATTAGGTATCTGCATGAGTTATAACTCTTTTGTGAAGATAAAAAGGATTCTGCAAGAAACTGCCCCAGTGCTGTGCAGGCTGTCAGACTGGAGGGCATCTCAAATGAGATTAATGATGTCTGCCCTAATAGAAGAAGATTTAGCATAACCATGATTATGAATTCGGCAGAAACCTGCCAGCACTCATTTATTTTGAATAAATATTATTTTTAATTAAAGTCCTAAGGTATCTCATTCCTGCAATAATGAGACCTACAGTGATTTCCTCTGGGAATTAATTTTCTTTCTTAATTCTCAGTCATTTTGATGATTATGGCTCATTCAATCTTACTCACAGTAGTCAGCTGTGCGGGTCACGCCACTTTCCGGTTCAAGGCACTAAATAATCCTTTATTTGCTTTTAGTGACACTCTATTTTATAATTATATTTAATAATTTAACCTGCTCGTGTAGGTGTGTCTGCCCACAGCTGCATCTGGTTGAGGCTGCTCTGGAGAAAAGAGAGATCACGTACAGGGAAATGCGGCTTCACCTGAAAGCGAAATACCAAGGAACATAAAATTGCTAAGTTATAGTATTGGCACTGTTAATACAAATTTATTTGAAAGGCAGAGAGGAAAAAAAAAAAAAAAGAAACCCGGAGAAAGGTCTTCCACCTGCTGAGTGCCTTCTATAAACGCTGCAGGAGGAGGCGCTATCTGGGTCTCCCAGCTGAGGGCCGGGGGTTCCAGCACTGGGCCATCCTTCACAGCTCTCCCAGAGCATTAGCAGGGAGCTGGATCAGAAGTGGAGCAGCTGGGACTCAAACGGCACCCACATGCGATATACACGCTGCAGTGGCTTAATCCCACGTGCTGCAATGCTGGCCCAAACTGCGCAGCGCTTCACACGTGCCAATTTTAACTCATGTTGGAATCTGGGATGATAAGCATGACACGTCCTGGGTATCAGAAAATGAAACAGGCTAATGAGGCAGCAAGCCAACACAAAGCCTTCACTCCAGGGCTTCTCTCCACAGTGCCACGCCGGGCAACCTCTCTGCTGAGCCATCAGCCTGCTCCAAGCAGTCTGGCATCTAAACACCAGGCTCAGCCAGGTTTCTGGTGACTCAGGTGAGCAGCTATTTTGTTTATTATTGCCATTGCATAAACAGCCCCAAAACCCAATATGAAAGAGCCATTCCAACATGTCCATGGACTCTGTGGGTACGGGTCTGCACGGGGCAATGAAGACACCCTAACTGCAGGGTATCTTACGGCCTGACACCCAGAGGGAGTCTCCACAGTACCTGGGCTTTCTCACGACACGGCAACTCTAAAGCAGGAGGCCATCTTGAATAAACCCCACTGATATTTAAGTGTTGGGTATTTAAAATTAATCTCTCAGAGTCCCAAATGCTTTTCAAAACTATAGTGACTTGTAAAGAGACAGATTTTTGTCGGATAGTGCAATTTTAAAAGATTTTTTTTAAAAAAATTATATTTATTTAATAACAAGCACTAGAGAGAGGGAGACAGAGACAGACAGAGAGAGAAAGAAATCTTCTCTCTTCTAGTTCACTCCTACAACAGCCAGATGTGTCAGGCCGAATCCAGGAGCCCTGAAGTCCACCTGGGCCTTCCGTGTGGAGAGCAGGGGTCTGAGTACCTGGACCATCCTCTGCTGCTTTCTTAGGCACATTAATAGCAAGCTGGATATGAAGTAGAATTGCCAGGACCTGAAGCAGCTGATCTGAGATGCTGGCATTGCAAGCTGCATCTTTTTTTTTTTTAAGATTTATTTATTTTTATTGCAAAGTCAGGTATATACACAGAGGAGGAGAGACAAAGAGGAAGATCTTCTGTCCGATGATTCACTCCCCAAGTGACCACAATGGCCGCTGCAGGATACCAAAGCTTTGGGCCATCCTTGACTGCTTTCCCAGGCCACAAACAGGGAGCTGCATGGGAAGTGGGGCTGCTGGGATTAGAACTGATGCCCATATGGGATCCTGGCGCGTTCAAGGCGAGGACTTTAGCTGCTAGGCCATGGCACCGGGTCCCTAGGCTGCATCTTAACTTACTGTGTCACAATGACAGTTCCCAAAACAGATTTTTCAAAAATTAAGAGAAAAATGACAATATTTCATGTAACTTTTACTTTGAATGATGCCTGGAATATGTATTAAAGTATGTTCAAGAGAGTTATAAATTAATTGAATGTTGCTTCTTGGAAATTATATTGAACAATTATTATGGCAAGATAAATATACTCAATTTTCATTCACCTGTTATCCCTCTTATTGTGATTTATAAGGCAAGCTTCACCTTTGTGAAAAAGCATCATATGATTTTTCAAATACAAGGGTGTAGGAAGACAAGTGTTAATAGGAAAACGAGTGTCTCTTTCCAAGTTTAAGTGTTTTTACTGGAGCTGTGAGTAAGTCACACAGGATTTGGACTACTGCTTAAACCCAGTGGGATAGAAATACAAATTTTTTGGTTTCATCATGATTGGAACAGGGAGATTGGCAGCAATTCAGACCCGTTGAACTATCAAAACTGCTTGAGCAGGACCCTTGGAGCGTGCCTCACATCAGGGACCTGGGAGGGAGGCTGCGTGGGGCTTTTCCCTTTGTTCTCCCCTGACCCCAGATGCAGGGAAAAAAAATGATATCAGTGTGGAAATAATGGTATTACCCACTTTCCTGTAGCCCTTGACCCTTTGTACACTAATCAACTAAGTAAGATTATTAGAAAAAAAAGAAATACAAATTTTTTCATATGAAACATTTAAAAAATGGGGAAACATTTATCAGACATTAATTTTGGGAGGTCCTTCAATTTCATCTTATATAGACTGCAACTGAGTTAAGCACACAGAATTTGGGGGAAATGAGTTTTTTTCAAAGTGTTAATATATTAGCTATTGTTCATCTTCTCCATCTCAATTAGGCTTACAGCAGGGAGAAGGTGATTAGATATGTTTAGCTTTAGAATTTGATTCAAATGTCTATCCAGTCCTTAATACATCCAATGTTATATTGATAGTTGGAAAATATTTCTAAATGACTTACTTTTTCAATTCTATTTTAAGTTTACAACATATTGTTCACTGGATATATACACATACATAGACTTAATCTATGGGTTTTACTCAAGACAGGAGTGTGGCAGCTCATTTTAAAAAGATTTTAAAGGAGCCTGTACTACCATAGGTTTTTTTCACACTGTGGGACTGAAGCCCAGGTACTGTATCACATGGTGCTAAGATGGGGTCAATTCAGTACACCACCCTTAAGAACTGCGGCGAGATCATCTTGCCATTTCTCCTGAGACCTAAAAATAAAAGACCACGTCGTCCAGTGTAAAGTTGTCTTATTAGACTGTTAGCCTTTAGTTCTTGAAAATCCGCCTACAGCTTGGGAAGGGTACAGTCACAGGTGCCAGCAGGTGGACCCTGTGTTGTCACAACCACGTCATGTAGAACATTTACATAAGAAGAAAATTAGACCAAAAAAAGTCTGAGCAGGCGTAGGACTAATAAGATCCATGCTGAAATTCCAGCCCTCCTATGTGAGTCTATAACGCAACAGAGAAGGCGGAGCATACTCTGCACTTCACGAAATCTAAACAACTCTGAGAGCTTTCTTACTTTCACATTATTCCATAAAGACGTTTGAAGAAGTAAAGTTTGTACAGCAGCATTACAACACTGCCTGAATAATCCAAGTACTGTCTCTTTTGAGCAATACCCAAAAACTGAATTTAAGCTTTTTTTTTTTTTCCCTCAACATGCACGAAGAATTTTGGAGTGGAGAAAGAAACACTCCGGAATCAAATCACTCCATGGTTTAGGGACCAAAAATGTCTTCGAGTTATTTCTAGTTTTGGTTACTATCGTATTTGCCTAGTTTTTCACTTGATACACAAACCAAAGGAATATCCTGGGAAGAATTTAGCCACAGGCAAATGAATTGGCCAAGTGAACTGGTCCAAAATGAAGTTCTCTGTAACAACATGGAACAGACTAGCAGCACTACGGAACACACAGCAGGCTGCATGACCGAGCTGGTTGTTACTGGCAGAATTCCTTCTTGCAGACAGGCAGTCTCCTTAGCTGCCAGTGCAGAACCTCACATCTTCATGGCTGAGAAGTGACAGTAAGGCAAGACTGCTGATTCTCAGCTGAGTGAAGACTTGTCCTTCTTCAGTCTCTAAAAAGAGGACTGGCTGCAGGGAGTACAAGAAGGACCAGGAAACACACAGTTTGCTTTTATAAGCTTGAGAGGACAGGGTTCTTTGGGTCTTATAGGCAGGGACTCTGTCCTTAGGTTGGGACTGCAACAGCTGCCGACCTTATTCCAAAGATGTGAGTGGTGATCGTGAGAGCCTGTAGTTTGAGCTTGCTTAAACTTTGAGTCTTTATGGAGTCTGAGTTACTTCTCTGATCTTTACAATGAAGTTCTCTCCTCTGCCATTAAATACTGTATCTCTTCTGTCATTTACAGGTTTGGGCTTTTTCAACTAAGCATCCTGAGGGCAGAATTCCCACTGCATCCATTAGTATATCCAAGTACCCCTTACTGCGGTCAGTATAACCCAGGAACTCAAAACAAATGTTTGTGACTAAATGGATAAGCGGATCTGTGTTTCCTCGAGTAAGTAGATACTGGGCCACCGACTTCTGAGCAGGTGGGAGTTTTTACAGCCTTGGCAGTGGAGAAGAGCAGGAAAGGCCAAGGGCAAAGTGGCACAGGGACTGTTAAACTATGGCGATCCAAGAACAGACATACGAAGTGCACCAAAGCTGCAGTGTTGCTCTCCAGATCACGCAACTCTTTGTTCCACACTTGATTAAAATGTTTACTTGCTCTCTGCAAGCAGGGCGCTTCCCTAGGGCAGGCTTTCTTTTACGTCATCTCACTGCAGAAGCTGGCGAGTCTGTTGCCAGATCTCCATCCCACATGCTAGGAAGCTGAAGCAAAGCAGATGAATGACTCAAGTATCTGCTGCATTCACCCTGGGAATGTCTCAGTAGTCAGGAATGAAAATGCAACTCACATTATGAGTAGCCCCCATTTTGTTTCACAAAATACTCATGGCCTCTTACAAGTGCAAATTGTTGTCATTAATCAAGTGATATGAAAGGGATTGCTCTGTTTTATAGACGCATTATATTAGGATATTAAAGAACGTCAGGATGCATCACCCAGCTGGAGTTGTGTTTGAGATATGTCTGACAGTGTTTTATGAAGTCTTTCTCATTAAATTTGATTTGGCTTGTATGGTAATATTATGCGCTTAGAAGTTGAGGTAAACAAAATCAACATCATAATGGATCCTGTTGGGAAGTGGGGAGGAAGGAAACAACTACTGCATGTCTGCAGGCACAAAAATTTAGCTCCTCTAAAAAAATTCTTAATTTATCTACTACCTATGAAAATTTGGCTTTAAAATGTAAAAATATTGGGCCTGGTGCGGTGGCCTAGCGGCTAAAGTCCTTGAAAGCACCGAGATCCCGTATGGGCACTGGTTCTAATCCTGACAGCTCCGTTTCCCATCCAGCTCCCTGCTTGTGGCCTGGGAAAGCAGTCAAGGACAGCCCAAAGCCTTGGGACCCTGCACCCGTGTGGGAGACCTGGAAGAAGTTCCTGGCTCCTGGCTTCAGATCGGCATAGCACCGACTATTGTGGTCACTTGGGGAGTGGATCATTGGATGGAAGATCTTCTTGTCTCTCTTCCTCTCTGTATATCTGACTTTCCAATAAAAATAAATAAATCTTTAAAAATGTAAAACTATTGCAGTTAAAACTTATGTATCCAGAGTAGCTGTCAGAGAGAAACACTGGTGTGTTTGATGTAATTAGTAGATAATCGGATGGATGTGTAGGTTAAGTCGCTGCTTGGGTAGCCAGCTCCCATGGAAGAGTACCTGTCTGGAGCTGAGCTACTTGGCTTCTCATCCAACTTCCTGCTAAAGCTACGTCAGTGAGGCAGCATGCGATAGTTCAAGTATTCTTCACACATGTGGAGTCCTGTACTGAGTTCCTGGCTCACGGCTTAGGCTTGGCTCACCTTTAGCTGTGTAGGCATATGGGGAGTGAACCAATGGATAGAAGATTTCTCTTCAATGGTCTGTCCTTGAAATAAAAAATAAAAGTAAATGAAATTTTGAAAGTAGCAGATAACAATATTTTTATTTTACTGAAAATGAGGAACATTATCTTTCATTATTATATTAGAAATTTGGAATTAGGCACATTAAACAAACTGGTGGGGGATTTGTCATAGCAGTTGAAATCACTGGTTGGGTCACCCACAATCCATTTTGCAGTGCCCAGTTCTGTGCACTGAGAGGCAGCAGAAACGGCCCAGGTTTTTGGTCCTTGGCATCTCGTGGCTGGCCTGGACTCGCCCTAGCTGCTGAAGCTGGGTGGGCGGGTGAACCAGTGTGCGTAAGATCTTCCTCAGTCTATTTCTCTGGCATTTTAAATGAAATGAACATAAATATTTAAGAAAAAACTGCCTAGCCCAGGTTCTTTCTGTGGAAAATCACTGGTGGCATAAATGACAACACATATTCTTGCCATGAGCTCTAAAACCCAATTTCTAAAATGGCAATCTCACTCCCACAGCATGTAAGTTGCGTAGAGTAAAATACCAACATCTCACAGACTGTATCCCTTTCTGAAATCATGAAGATCTGCATATACGTGTAAAAGCCACACAGCCCGACTTTGGACCAGATACTTTTATTTACAGTCACAGAAAAAGAACACCAACTTCTATTTAGAAGGGAAACAAGTATGAAAACAAGTATTCGGAATTGGTGTATTTTCTGTGTCATTTGTATTTGAGTTTAAGTTCTTTATGCTTTTCATTTTTGGCAGAGATTAGGATTTAACAGGTCTAGAAATATTAAAAAGACAGCACTAAAATGGCCTTCACGTTGGTGCTCCAATTCCAAAGACTTTTCATGTTTATCTTGTGTTCGTTAAAGAAACTTAATGAGAGTGAGAATGGAATATAGAACAAAATAGTAAAGGGAAATAGTCATGTCCGCTGTTGGAAACCAGTTTGGTAAAGTAAGGCCTCAAGCCCTGATCCCTGGAGGTTCAGTACGAAATGCACAGTAATTTGCTATTCTCTCAGACAAAGGCATTCTACACTGGCAGCCTCACCAAGGGACTCGGAGCTGCTTCCCCTGCAGCGAACAAATGGCTAAGACTGAAGTGAGAACTCTTACCAATTTTCTCAAAATTATTTCCCCACTATGGTGTTTGGTCAACAGGTTAGGTCTAGCATAATTTCTGAAAAATAAGCCACATCAGCCAGCCTGTTTCAAAGGGAGTATCTGGCACATGGAATCTTTAAGCAAAACTTACCCTTTTATTTTATTTTATTTTGTTTTATTTTCAATAAGCATGTTTATCTTACTTGGGTTACTTAGGGTACTTACATTGTGATGAAAATTTATAATAAGATGAAATTAAGGAATCAAAAATCCTTTCATAACATGGAAGTTGGAATCTCAGCAAATAATTGGATTCTTAACACATGCTTAATTATTAATAAAATTACACATTAAAATGATAATATGATCACTTCTTGGTGCTTTGGCTAGGATTAAGTGTAAACGACAATTGGACAGTTTACAAATCGCACTAAGAAACACCAGGAGCCATTTAGTGTTGCCATCTGTACGACTCTTAATACCGTTACACCCTCGCGCGGCTTCAGTTTTATAGTAAGTGTAATATTCAAAATGCTTTATTTAATTCCAATCAACAAATATCTAAGCTTACAAGAGAGAAAGGAGAGATTTCATCTGATAAAAATCCTTTCTAAGAGTGAAAAGTTAATCCTGGGATTTAAAATCGAACTTCAGGATGTTTTTGTCACTTGAGTCACACGGGTATTGCTTACGCCACTGGACTGCCCATGAGCCTTTCCTGTCGGAGTGCAATTAATCTCTTGAACCACTTTTCCTCAGCATCAGCCTTGTCAACAAATAACTGAAAGAAAAGCAAAAGAGAAAATGTGATTGTCTACTGCTAAGCTTGTATTTGCCTTAACATTATATAAGTCACTTTACACATCTCATAGCACACGATTTGGATATTGTTCAGTCCCTGCTGACTTTCTGAGGACCAACTATTTGGGATTAATAACACACAGAACTTCCTGGAGTAAAAACTGACATCAACACCATCATCGAATGGTTCCACACTTTATGTAATTGATTTCTGGTCATAGATTTGAGAGATACAGTGAATTTACAACATTTGATAGACGGCAGTCTATATATGATGGCAGTGACACGTGTATGGTCAATTAAGAGAGGAGTTAAAGTGGGATTAGTATGTTTAATGAGGTTTTTTTTCTTTTTAAAAATAACTCCGCTTTGCCCACTTGTCTTAACCATACATAAAGTAACTCCAGAAGTCAGGTAACATGAATTGACCTGAACTGGATTCAAATCTATGTAATAGCTGAAAGGTGAAGGGTCAGCTGTCTAATTAACACACACAATTGCATGAGCCCATTTCCTCCAACGGTCTTGACTGATTCCTGTTAACTACAGCTCAGCTGACATCGCCAAGGCTTCCAGGGGCTTACATTTGGGTGGGCCAGGGAATTGTCATCTTGGTATTTGATTGCAGTAGGGATGCTGGTGGTGTCGATTTCTTTTTCAGCACTGGGTGGATCAGCAAGTACTGACGCTGGTCCTGATGCCGGAGTCGCGTGTTTCACTTCAGTAGGTTCCACGGACTGAGAGACACGACACATATTGATGCAAACATAATATACACTACAATTCTTCTCTGATACTTCTGATTTTTAATAACTGCATAATTAGTCTTCATGGAGAAGACATCCATCTCAAAAAGATCCTGAATTACTGAATGGAAAACAATTCATAAAGCCAATGCAAAGATACAAGGGAAATGTTTTAACTGCCTGTGATGTGCATGATTTTCTCAAATTGGTGATTCTGCATCTATGCTATTGAACTGTACTGATTTAGCTGGTCCCCAGTTCTGCTTGGCACAGTGGCTTGAGCCTGGCGGCCACGGAGCAGCTATCCTAATTTTCCGACTGCGGCGTCCTGCCAGTGCCGAGCCCGGGAGGCAGTGGTGACACGTCAAAGACTGCATGCCGGTCAGCTCTGTGAGAAGCCTGCACCGTGTTCACACTCTCGGGCCTAGCCTCGGCCCCGGCCAAGCACAAGTCTTTGTGTGAATTTGGGGTGTGAACCAGTGGATGGGATGTTTCCTTTTTTGCTTCACTGTTTATCAAATAAATAAATAAATAAATAAATAAATAAATCCTACTAATCAAAACAAATTTGCAACAAATCTTCAGAATTTACATTGGCACTATTAGGTATAAAAATAAACTTCAAGGGTTAACTTATTGAGTGTTGTTTTATTTTAGATTTATTTATTTTTATTGGAAAGGCAGATTTACAGAAAAAAGGAAAGACAGAGAGAAAGATCTATCTACTGGTTCATTCCCCAAGTGGCTACAATGGCTAGATCCGAAGCCAGGAGCCCAGAGCCTGTTCAGGGTCTCCCACACGGGTGCAGGGTCCAAAGGCTTTGGGCTGTCCTCGACTGCTTTCCCAAGCTGCAAGCAGGGAGGCTGGATGGGAGGTGGAGCACCCTGAGACAGAACCGGCACCCACATGGGATTCTGGGTATGCAAGGCGAGGACTTTAGCCACTATGTTATTGTGCCAGGCCCTCTTTTTTATTTTTTAATATGTATTTTATTCAAGCCCATTTCCTGTTTGTAGTTTTGATATATACGTCATCCCATTTTCCCTATTAACATCTCACATTTGGTACATTTTGAAGCCAAAACCGTTGCTTCCTCTCACACCTCTAATATTCAGCATTCCTGTGGTCAGACTTTCCTTTTTTTTTTCTTTTTTCAGTTTTAGTTCCCATATCAGACAGAAAACATATCTGTCTGGCTTTATCTGGCTTGTTTTACTCAACATTTTGCCCTCTAGTTCTCTACTTTGTGTTGCAAAGGATAAAACTCACTTTTTTGAATAGCTCAGTGACATCTCACTGTGTACATTTAGTACATCTCCTCTGTGCATTTATCTGAAGCCAGACACTGCGCTTGACTCTGGACTGGCTGTTGCCATCGGCGGGGCCAGAACTGAGTTGGAGCTCTCCAGTAACAGTGAGTCTGTCCTGGGGTATACACCCCAGTAGTGGGATTATTGAATCAACTAGCAGTTCCATTCCCAGTTTTTTTTTTTTTTTTAAAGAATTATTTACTTCGGAGGTCAGAGGCAGTGGGGAGAGGGGGCAGGGTAGAGATCTTCTAGCCATTGGTGCATTCTCCAGACAGCCATAACAGCCACTGCCGGGCCTGGCCAAAGGCAGAAGCCAGAGACTTTATTTGGGTTTCCCACATGGGCAGCAGGGGCCCAAACACTTGGCCCTTCTTCCAGTGCTTTCCCCAAGCTGCTGTCAGAGGGCTGGGTCAGAAGCGGACAGCTGGGACATGGACTGGTGCCCATGCAGGAAGCTGGTGATGCGGAGGGCAGCTTCGTCTTCCACGTCACAAGGCCAGTGCCTGCTTCCAGCCTTTACAGGATTCTCCACACTGTTTTTCACAGTGGCTGCGCTGATTTATATTCCCAGCAACAATGTAGAAGGGCTGCCCTTGTCCACCCCCTTGCCAGCATTTACTATTGTTTTTTGATAGTAGCAATTCTGACGGAGGTGACGTGGTATCTTCCTGTTTCTTGGATTTGCATTTCCCGGATGGCTCATGACACTGAGCAATTCTCACGCATTTCTATTTCTTTTGAGAACTGTCTGTGCAAGTCCTTCGACTGTTTATAATTGGATTGGTTGGTTTTTTGTTGAGTTTTTTAGTCGCTGAAACATTGTGGATATTAACCCTTTGCTGGATAAGATACTGGTAACTATTTTCTCCCATTCTGTTGGACGTTTCTTCACTGTATCATTTCCTTAGCTGTGCAGAAAATGCTGAGTTTAATATAATCCTATCTGTCTAGTTTTGCTTTGGGTGCCTTGTCTAAGAAGTCATCACTCAAAGACAACGTCTGCAAGTATTTCTGCTATATTTTCTTTCAGCAACTTTAGAGTTTCATATGTTAAACTTAGGTTTTGATCCATCTTGTACAAATTTTTATAAGTGATGAGGAGTAGGAATCTAATTTCATTCATATGTCAGCACTATTTATCCTTTTTCACAATAATACCCTTTCTTTAATGTATGTTCTGGTACCTTTGTCAAAAATAAGTTGGCTATATGCAAGTGGATTGACTTCTGGGCTCTCTCTTCTGTCCACAGACCTATGTGCCAGTTTTTATGTCAGTATATCATGGTGTTTTAATTACTCTAGCTTGCAGCATACTTTGATTTGCTTCCATCTCAATTGTCTTTTGCTCAGGATTGTTGTAACTTTTCTGTGTCTGTGATTCTACACAAATTCTACAAGTATTTTAATCAGGCCAAGTACAATGGCTCAGTGGCTAAATCCTCACCCATATGGGCATCAGTTCCTGTCCTGGCAGCTCCACTTCCCATCCAGCTCCCTGCTTGTGGCCTGGGAGAGCAGTCAAGGACGGCCCAAAGCCTTGGGACCCTGCACCTGCATGGGAGACCTGGAAAAAGCTCCTGACTCTTGGCTTTGGATTGGCTCAGTTCCAGCTGTTGTGGCTTCTTGGGGAGTGAACCAGCAGATAGAAGATATTTCTCTCTGCAAATCTGCCTTTCTAATAAAAATAAACAAAGTGCTTTTTTATTCTGTTAACAATGTCACAAGAATGCTAATATAGATTGCACTAAATCTGATTTAGATAGAACAAAAAATTTAATGATGCCAATTTTCCCGAGGCATGAGCAAGGATAGTCTACAAAAAATCAAATTAATTAGGAATAAATTTAGCCAAAGAAGTGAAAGATCTCTACAATGTAAATTATAAAACATTGACAAAAGTAATTATCAAGGACACAGAAACGCATGATTTTTTGCAATTATTGTGAATGAGATTTCTGATTTTCAGCAAGATCTTTGTTGGTATATGTAGATTTTGTATTCTGATTTTATTGAGTTGGTTCACCTGCTCTAACAGCTTTCTGGCAGAGTGGTTAGGGTTTCCTATGTAACCCGTCACGTCATCTGTAAGGACAGACATCCTGACTTGCTCCCTTTACATCCTGGTGCCCCTATCTCTTTTTCCGTAACTGCTGTTACTGGTCCTTGCTGTACTATCCTGATAAGAGTGGTCAAATTGGACATCCTTGCCTTGTCCAAGATCAGAGGGGAGATGTGTCCACCTCTCCCCGCTTCAGGACGATACTGGCTGTTGGTTCATCATATATAGTCTTAATAATTTTGAGAAATGTTCCTGCTATACCTAATTTGTGGAGTTTTAATTTTTATCAAGGAGGGATGCTGAATCTTATCAAGTGCTTTCCCTCTGTCTTTTGAGATGACCATATGGTTTTGTTCTTCATTCTCTTGATGTGATTTATGACATTTATTGATTTGTGAATATTGAACCACCCTCGCATCTCTGGAATAAATCTCACTTGCCAGTCAGGTAGGCCCTTCTTGATGTAATGTTGGATTTGCTTTGCTAACATTTTGTGAGGTATTTTTGGAACTATGTTCCACCAAAGATATTGGTTTGTAGCTTGTGTGTGTGTGTGTGTTATATTTTTGTTCTGGTTTTTCTATCGGGGGATGCCATTCTTGCAAAAAGAATTTGGTAGAGTTCTGTCCTTTGGAACATTTTGAAATACTTTGAAACCATTAAGTCCTAATTTTTGATACGAGACTTTTAATTACTGCTTCAATCTCATTGCCTGTTATAAGTCAAATTACACATGAAGGAAAAGTGTGTTAGACTAACAGCCAGAAGGCCAGAACAGCATGTATACTCTAGGTTTCAAAAATGAACATGCTCCTTCAGAAAAAACTCCTAATGAAGGATATTCTGCCCAGTAAAGCTATTCTTTAGAAGTGAAGGGGAAACCAGTAAGGTATTTCCCAAACAAAAGCTAGGAGAATTCACTAAGAGTAGACTAGTTTTACAAGAAATTCTGAAGGCAGCCCTGCATCAGAAGTAAACACTGACAATACAGGACAGTACCGCATTCACTAAAAATTAGTAGCCAATCAACAAAGTAACAGGAGGTAGTTTTTATCTATCAATATTAATCTTTAACATAAATGGATTAAGTTCCCAGGCAAAAGACATAGCTTGGGTGAATGGATTAAAAAAACAAGACTAAGACCCAGACTCAGTGGCTAAAGTCCTTGCCTTGCAAGCCAGGATCCCATACGGGCACAGGATCCTATCCTAGCTGTTTCACTTCCCATCCAGCTCCCTGCTTGTGGCCTGGGAAAGCAGCAGAGGATGGCCCAAAGTCCTGGGACCCTGCACCTGTGTGGGAGACCCAGAAGTTCTTGGTTCCTGGCTTCAGATCAGCTCAGCTCTGACAGTTGCAGCCATTTTGGGAGTGAACCAGTAGATGGAAGATCTTTCTGTCTTTCCTTCACTCTGTATATCTACCTTTCCAATAAAAATAAATTTTAAAAACAAAACAAAACAACAACAACAAAAAACAAGACCCAAGTATGTGTTGCATGTAAGAAACCTTACTTCATAGGTAAAGGTATACATGGCCTGAAAGTGAAGGGCTGGAGAAGGAGCTACCACGCAAATGGAAAGGGTGGCAGTAGTTATATTCAGATCAGGTAAATCATACTTTAAATTAGGAACTGTGCAAAAAGAAATAAAAAGCATTATATGTTGGTAAAAGGATGGATTCAGAAAGAAGATACAACAATCATGAATATGTCCCTAAATCAGATCCCCCAGGTACGTACTGGAACAAGAGGGGGAGACAGCCTCCAGTGCAGTAATAGTGGGGACGTGAACCCGCCACTGTCATCAACGAACATATCAGCCATGACAGAAAGCCGGCAAAGGCAGCCAGGGCTGAGCCACGCCATCAACGAACGGGATCCAGCACAGGCCTGGAACATCTTACCTAACAGCTACAAGCATACATTCTCATCGGCACATGGAACATTTCCTAGGGTGGACCATCTATTAGGACACAAAGTCACAGCATCTTAGTCTACCCAAAACTAGAAATCAACAGTAAAAAACATACAGAATTTCCAGAGAAATAAAATATTGTTTTGATAGACATTTAAGCAAGTCTACGTTAGATTGGAGAGCTCTCTTCTCATATTTTGGAGCCAGGGCCACAAGCATGTGTGTGTTTCCATGGCTACGGCCCTCATGCTGCACTACACTGACTCTGTGAAGCTGTGCAAAGAGAATAGCAGAAAGTGTGCCAACTCACTCAGGTCAAGGATATTAATTTTCGGTGGTGTACATTGCCTTACGGAGACTGTATGCATTGATCATTTTCATGATTCAGCCATGCTATGACAGAGCTTAGTAAGGAATGGCGGTCCAAGTCAAATTGCTTTGAAATCATGTGGTGTGTTACTATTCCGAGTGCCAGACATGATCCAGCCTTTCAGATGGCCAGGGTAACACCACTGTTTTACATAAACCAAATCTATTCATTTTAGTTTTACCTGTACAATACCTTAATGTTTGCTGTGAGCAGCACATAAGCACATATTTGTATAAGGTGACTCTTTCAAGGGTTAGGCCTGTAGCGGAATTATTAACTAATACTGCATAGTTTAATAATGCGTGGAGAGACCAGACCTGTTGACTGCTTTATGAAAACTGACAGAACAAAGTTTCCATTGCCACAAAACCTCAGCACGGCCATTATCAAAAGTGGCTTTGAGTAGCACTGCCACCTGGTGGTTTTGTTTGGCATAGTTAGTTTCATGACATAGTTTCCAGCAAAAGAACAAAAGGCCAGGTTCCCTAATGATACACACTCAATTAGTTATCCACTTGATGCAACAAAAGGGGTGAATAATTACAATCAACTTTTCTGTAACAGTCTGAAAACAGTTCTGTCTTGGTTCTTGAAGTTAATGATACAATGCTAAAGCTCAGATGCTGGGTAATTCAGTAGACAGGTGATTGCTGCTATGTGCCAGGTCAGCCCATCATACCTCCCCGGGACCTAGATGAAACAGTCCTTAGGATAATTTGCCTCCCCTTTGCTAAGTAATCTCCTTATAAATAATTCAGTTTCTTGGACATCCTGAACTTCGTCTAATATTGCAGACACAGATATTTTAGAAACTAACAAGGGATATCACCTACAACTAATATATTTCCCTTCTATTTGTATTTCAGGAAAATGTCAATGTGTTCATTGCTAGCCTATTACCGCTGTTTTGATCATTTTAAAGTGTTATGGCTAATAAAAAAAGCCTAGCGTTGGATGAGTAAGACTATCCTGTTTTACATTCATCAACAAAATACTATTTCCTGATGCCTTTTAGCCTATTTCCCATTGGCATCACTTTCTCTCTTCCAGAGAACACTTTCTGGAAAGAGAGGCACTCAATTAAAAATAAGTTTAAAGAGAAACACTAATTATTAGTATCAAATAGGAAAAATCCATATAGAAAAAGACCCAGTATGTTGACCATGGAAGAACAAGTACTTCTGAAGAAATAAAATGTTAATATGTTAAGAGAGTCCAGCAAGAAAAGACAAATCAGGATGAACTTCAGAAAATAAATAGTAGGGACATAAGTGTAGCAGTAAATGCCTGATCTGGGTGTTGTGTCAGAGCAGGTACTGCAGCCACACGGAGTGCCTGGTCGTGGCCTGACTGCTCTCTTTCCGTTCCAGCTTGGGGAGGCAGCAGATGGTGGCTCCGCCACGTGGGAGAGTCAGAGGGAGCACCTGCCTCCTGACTGGCCCGGCACAGCCCCAGCTCTTGGAAACATTTGGGGTGTAAGTCAGGGGATGGAAGATTGATTGTGTGTGTGCGCACTGCCCCGTCACTCTGCCTTTCAAATAAATAAATCAATCTTTAAAAAAGACATTCTACAAGCACAAAGGGCTTTGCAGTATGTAAGGTCAATGGGCATGCGTAGTTATGATTGTGCATTCATAGTTTTCATTTTTCAGCCATTGTGATGACAAACTACCAACGTTCAAGTGCAATCAGCATGATGACAACACAGGAACTACGGATTCCGCGAGACTGTGGGATCCTGACCCTGGCACACAGCGCACTGTCAATTTCTGTATGTTGAAATAATGAAAAGACTTTCTTGTAACTAGTAACAAGAATGCCAATGAAAACAATGTGTGCTGTCACTTTTCAGGTGAGTAGAAATGTTGATGGCTCTAAGTCCCTGGGTTACCCATGGTGTGAGAGGCACACATCTTGCACTTTCGGGCGGGATTTGAACACGTATAACACTCTGGGCAGATGGCGTTGGATACACGGTAATAAACAATATGAACCTTTAACAAATAATTCCATCTTAAAAATTATTTTAAAAGGTAGTAGTGGATATTTGCAAACACTCATATCTCCACACTTGGGACTGTTTAAAATCTTGTATCAGAGGAAAATAGTTATTATCTTCATTAATTACATAGCCATGAATATCTTTATAGCTAATGTTTCAGAGTAAGTGGTAACTAGAACCACATCTTCGCCATGTGGCTCTTATTACAGAATGCATTTTTACATTAGGATCTTTTCCTACTAGGGAAACAAGCAAATTCCTACAAGCAGTTTTACCAATGAAATTCAACAGAACCACAACGCCAATGAAAGGTCCTTTCACTACAGCTGAGTAAGTGACACTCATCTGAACAAAGACTGGAGATACAAAGTACTGTTTGGGGAGCAATTTCTAACTTTTCTCTAGTACACAATTAAAAAAACCATATTATGTATTAGAAAAGAAAATTTATATGTTCATCAAATATATATTGCTTAGAGAACCATAAAGTTGAATCTTTGTATCTCCCGTGAATTGTAAAATAAAAATGGCATCACACACATTTTTACAGTATATTTTTATGAAAGTTAAACTTGAACTGATTCTCACCGATTCATTCTTTCAATAGCATGCCTGACATTCTCTCATCCCACTTCATCTATTAGAAGCAACAGTTACTTTTCAGTAAAATCCATTCATAAAGCATCTCTTCAGCTGGAATCCAAAGCCTGATTCACAATACTTGGATGGAAACTTACCTTTTTGACTTCTTTACTGGATCTGAATGTCTGCTGAATAAAAGAGTCACTTTCAATTGCTTCAATTTCTTTTACTCTTTTTACTTGTTCTACCAGGGTGGCTTGGTCTAGGAAAAGAGTACAATGTCAGTGCATCTCAGTACAAGGTTGTTAATGCCACATCTAAGCACTGCTTTTTTCCCTATAAGACAAAGTTACTATATATGAACCTGGATGAGAAGAAAAGATATTACAGCTTTACTATAATAAGAAACTTTTCTTTCTCCCCAAGGCTCACAAATGTACATTCCTAGGAAGCAAGACACATCTAAAACCTAAAATATTACTGAGAAGGAACTGTTGATTCTAGGTGACCTGGGCCAATACAATGAGGGGCTGGCAAGTTTCATGTAACGTCTGATGTGCCTGCGTATCGTTGAGCGGGATAAGAGCACATCGACCCAGCAGCGGTTACGAGCACCGCCTGCCACTCCTCAGCATCTGCCCACCCTTAGCTCAGTCGGGAGCATTCTGAGTATTTAAAGTTAATCCCAGAGTGCATCGTGCTGCCCCTCCTGTTTTAGGAGCTATCTCTAACAGAAAAGGCTTAAAAACAACATAATCACAATATCACTCTTACAACTAAAAATATTACCAAAATGTCTTCAATGTTATTTACAGTTAATCTTTAATCTTCACCTATTGTCTTTAAAAATATTTTTTTAGGTTGGTTTGTTTGAAACAGAATTGGAACGAGTCACACGCAGCACCTGAGCAGTGAGTCTCGTCTCCTCATCACGTACCGTGCGTCATGCTTCTCTCCCATGGCCACTTAACTTTTAAAGCACCTGAATCATTCATTCTATAAGAATTTTGGTATTCTGGATCTGGTTTATTCTCATGGTATCATCTAACATGTCATTCTATCTCCATACTCTGTATAAACCAGTAATTAGGCAAAGGGGTGGCTGTATGTAGGCTTGGTTTCTTTTGGTCAAACAGTGACAATATGATGATAATTCCTGCTGCTCTCCTATTCCAGCACGTGCTTCTTCCACTGCTTGTGACAATTACGACTGTCCGATGAGTCTCACTTCACGCCTTCTCTAACAAAGTGCTACAGCGGTATTTCAGTTAACGTTCTTTAACAAAACATTTATTTATTTCTTTATTTATTTGAAAGTCACCATTATAGATCTTCCAGCCAATGATTCACCGCCCAAATGGCCAAAACAGCTAAGCCTGCGCCCAGCTGAAGCCAGGAGCCAGGAACTTTATCTGGATCTCCCAAATGAGTGCAGGAGCCGAAGGAACTGGGTGATCATTGGCTGTTTCCCGGGCGTACTCGCAGGGGACTGAATTGAAAGTGGAGCACCTAGGCCTTGAACTGGTGCCTGCATGGGACAGCGGGACAGCAAGCAGGCAGTGACCTTCCATGCTGCACTACAATGCAGGCCCCTGAAATATTGATTTTCTGATTTTTTTATTCTTCCTGAATTCATTAGCTGATCCCTTTTTCTCTCTTCCTCTCTCTTCCCTCCCCTTCTCTAAAGAGTTACTCATTTTTTCTTTGAAAGGCAGATTTGCAGAGGGAGGAGAGAGGTCTTCCACCCACTGGTTCACTCCCCAAATTCCTGCAACAGCCAGAGCTGGGCTGATCTGAATCGCTGAGCCAGGAGTTTTTCCCAGGTCTTTCACATGGATGCAGAATTTCAAGGGCTAAGGTCAAATTGCTTTCCCAGGCCGCAAGCAGGGAGCTGGAAGGGAAGTGGAGCAGCTGGGACATGACCCCGCACCCATATGGGACGCCAACGCCACAGGATGGAGGACTGGGCATGGAGCCACGGCACTGCTCCCTGATTCTTCTTTTATGAAGAACTTCCTCATCACTGTGTGGTGACCTGTGCAGGCTCGTCACAATTACTCGCTTCACTCCTTTTCTTTATATGTTGATTTGGTCCAGAAGTGATCAAAGGTGAACATTGGGAATCCAGGCTATGGCACAGTGCTGCGCTCACTGGCATCTCAAGGCCTTCACCACTGGAGGACTAGACTCAGCAACAGTTATCTTTAGACGCCATGAATGAGATTCTGCTGATAGTAGGAATCAAAATGAAAGACTGTAAGACTGTAGCAATCTTTCCTTTGTGGTTACCTTTTCTCTGATTCTGGGGAGTGATGTGCTGTGGGGGCTGATGCTGCCTGTGCCGGGGCTACTCCTAGGGGTGCCGGCCCGACTCCTGGCTGCTTCACCTCTCCTCCACGTGCCTCAGAAAGCAGGGAACGCGGCCTGGATTCTTACGCCCCCAACACTCACGTGGGCGACTGAGTTGGAGTTCCAGGCCCCTGACCTCAGCCTGGCCCAGCTCTGGCCATTTTGGCCACTTGCGGAGTTGGAGCAGCAGATGGAAGACCTCACGTTCTCTCTCTCTCTCCCTCTCTCATCTATAACTCAGCTTTTCAAATAAGTAAATCTTCAAAGAAACACAAAACAAAAAACTTTGGCCTTAATAATAATATAATAAAAAATACTCACTTGCCTTTTCTAATACTTGAGTCAGGGTTAATTTATTTCAATTAAGTCTTTATTTTGTGGTTAAGTTTGCTTTTGAACTGCAAGAAGCATTTACGTGAGTTTAAGGCCAAAACTTAAAGACAAGGTCAAGGTCTTCAGGGAGTTCTGGTTTCTTCTATCTCTTGCCCCTCCTCCTCTCCCAACCTATAAATGGCCATTTATTAGGTCTGAATTTATCTATTATTTATTTCTGAAAATATAAGCATACAGACTCTGAACACACAAAGCTAGTGCACTGTCTACTCCTATGTGCCTGCACTGCTCTTGTTCTCACTTCCTAGGCCGGAGAGACGTTCTCATTGTATTTCACTGAAGCATTTTAATCCATTTCATGGTTTTATGGCAGGTTTTTTTTTCACCAGGATACTACTGACACTTAAACTGCTTCAAGTCTGTTGCCTTACAGTTAGTGCTTTGCCGCATCCATGTAGCATTTCCTATTTTTGATTTTTTTTTTACAAGTCGGATAGGCAGAAAAAAAAAATACAACATACAGCTCACATCCCTGCTGTTTGCTCCATGCTGTGTAGAAGTATAGCTGAAATGGGCGTCGTTACATAGTTACGGCAACTAAAAACTGTGGGTTCAAGATTTCAGTCATTGGTACTGGATTTACTTTCTAGAAATGACTGCAGGAGCAAGCATTTGGTGCAGCAGTTCAGATGCCACCCGGAGCCCCTGCATCTGGCGTTACAGTGCCCAAGTCTGACTCCAGGCTCCATGCTGGATTCTGACACCCTGCTGATGCACACCCTGGCAGGAGGCCAACGACGGTTCAACTGACTGGTTCCTGCAATCACGTGGGAGACTTGGGTTAAATTCCTGGCTCCAGCTTTGGTCTTGGCCTCGTTTTGGCTGGTTTAGGCATTTGGGGAGTAAACCAGTGGATCGTACCTGTTCCTCTGCCTTGAGAAAAAACACTACTACTAATAAAAAATACACACACTGTAATAACAGCTTCTGACAGGAAGAAGAATTATTTACATTAAAGAAATTGCTGCATACCACAAGCTCTAGGCTGAAGAGGTTAAATGTTGCTATAGACATAAAATAAAGAGTATGACAAGAAAGTTGGCTTCATAAATTAGGTAAAAATATTACCTGCAAATTCTGTTTGAACTTTTGGCTAATCACAAATTATAATTACCTAGTCTTATGCAAGTTTCAATTTATTTGTGGGAAAGTTAGCTCTTTCACAGCTGTGTCCCTGGCAGCCACAAGCAGTCTTTTCTTAGGTGAGAGCGACACATGGAATGCTTGCGAGGAGCTGCCACCATGGCCAACACGCCTGTCTTTGGGACAGTGCTGTGTCCGGCACGCGTGCTGTCACAGTGGCACTGAGCAGAGTCCCACAGACCTTTGGAACAGCTGCTATGAACTCTAATTATGCCACACACTCAAAAACAACCTTTGTCCAGCTAATATTTTAACATGAACACAATTACACGTATACAGTAATGTCAATATAGGGAAAGTCACAGTGGGTACCACTCCACGAGAGCCAGCTTTAATGTCAATATGAAAACATTTGCTCCTCTAGATCTTAATTAGTTTCACTAGGATTATTCCATAATCATGAATTCCCAACCAAGAGACATTATTTCTGACTTCAGGACGATGTCTCATACATATCAAGTGCTGGGTCCCTTGGAATTTATTCTCTAACATATCCTCCAATTTGGATTTGCAAAGCACATCATTAGTACTAAATGTCAGAGGTGAACTTGCAAACAGGAATTGATGTCTAAGACTTATGGTGTTTATAGCTTCAAATTTGGGCATACAACCAGCTCCTGGTACAAATAACAGTGTTACTATGGATGCTGGGCTAGGGTTAGTATGCTTAACAAATAGCAGTGCTGAAATTATAAAGAAAACAGGGAGAAAGATTAGAGAAAAACGGAACATTTTCACTGAGCTTCTTTAAGACCACTGCAGGAATAACAATGTGGCAGGCAGATGGGAGGAAGCCAGTTTGACCGACTTTCAATTTGAAAATAAACCTGCACAGCTTTTATCTTTCAAGGTGGAAATAATTTTATTAGTTGCAAGAAAGTGATATTTAAATCAAAATTTGAAAATTCATAGAAGATACACATTTCAGCCCTTTAATAGTCTAATTCTATGCTATCTGAAAACAACATAGACTAAAAAGTCAACAATCCACACTACATTTTTTCCCACTTGTTTCTTTACTCAGGCCAATCTAGTATTTAAAATTCATGTATTAATTTCACATTTGTGAAAAATGTGTCTTATTGGTAAACTAGTTACCATTTATATAATAGTAACCTGTATTCATCAGCCATGAGATAAAAAGACAAGGGACACTCACTGAGAATCAAAATGATAAGCAGTAGCACTTGATCATTTTCCAAGACAAACAAAATAAGTTGCATGTTACATGTTGTTTGTCAGATATCACAAGGGACATTTATTTCACAGTAAAATAAGTAACAAGGGAATAAAAAAGCCAAGTCATTGCAGATGAAAAGAATCAATACTAAGTGACTGCAGAAAAAATACTTAATTCCTTTTGTGATAAAAAATTTAAAACAAGTATTTTTATTAGTTATTATTGACATTGCATTATAAAAATTAATCCCCCTACTTTACATTTGTAATGAATTTTATGGTTACAAAATTTTATTTTAAATATTATCAAATAATGTACAAGATTAAAATTGGTAAATAAAGAAATGAAAATGCAATATAACCTTGCATTATAAAGGCGAATTTTTATTCTGCACTTGTGGATTATAAACAGATCTTCCTCCTACAGCAGCAATGACACACTGTGAACAGCAGATGGCGCTATTGCCCAAGATGTAATGGGGTAAAAGGCAAAGAATCATGAGATACACCAAGATCTTCTGTTCAACGGACTCCTTTTGAATATTAATATTTTATGAATCTTCCCAAAGTTAAAAAGCACTTTATGATACAAGGAATTTGGGTCACTTGGCTTCACATTCACTGAGTTACTTAAAATATTCTTCCAGGAAAAAAAATATTTATATACTACCAGTTTTGCTACAAAAAAATGAATAAACAAAAGATTCTCTTATTTTCATATTAAATTGACTCACATATTAGGGAGGAAGAGAAACATCCAAGAATTTCCTTTTTATGTCACACGATAGATTTTTTAAAAGTCTTGAAAATTCAAAGCATTTTCAAATGTTTGAGATGAAAAAAAAAAAAAAGCCAAGAAGCACAAACTTTTATGGCACAGATGGCTGTTCAACAAGATGAATAAACACAAACATCTCATAAAGCTTATCTGGAATTTTACAGTTATTAAAACAATTATTCACAAATATAAATCTCAACAAAACACAGTCAATGGCTTTCCTTTCTCCAACAGTACAATAGGAATGTTCCTCTTAAAAAGCATACACAGTCTCCCCAATCAAAATGCTGGACTCAGAACCCTAACCAAGAAAAGAGAGAAGACAGAACAGGTCAACCAACCATCTCAGCTATATGTTGGCAGCGAAATACTGGGCAAATGGAGACTCTATGATGGACTGTGTCAATCACTGGATTCTTCAAAGACCTCATAGTGCTTGGAGTGGCAAGATTGGCAGCAATTCATAACTGGTGAACTATCAAAATCACTTGAGCAAGAACCTTGGAGCATGCCCTACATCCGGGATCTGGGGAGGGTGGGAAATTGGGTGGGCCTTCTCCCTTAATACCCCCCTTTAAACATGAAGGAAACAATATGGAAATAATAGTCTTACCCACTTTCCTGTAGCCCTTGGACCTTTTTACCCTAATTAACTATGTAAAGATTGTCAAAATATAATACAAAATAAAAAAAAATTTAATTGAAAAAAAAAAAGCATACACAACGTGGGAACTCCGTCTACCTACAACAGCTTCAGGCTGTCCCTGGGGAGAAGCTCTAGACTTGCAAGTTGAGAAAACTTGCTAAGCGCGATTGGGCTTGCTTCGTTGGTCTGTGGGGGCTTATGCCATGGTAGCAGTTTGTAGGTCAGTGAACCCTGACGTGTCCCTAGGGACACCTTTATTGGCGGGATCTAAGAGTAACAGCTTACATAAACTGCTTACAACACCAAACTCAGTCATGCCACAGCTTCAACGCGGTGCGCTACTGGAGAATAATTTCTGCGAAACGTGCTAGCAAGGGCAAGTGAACTGGGCAGCACCGAGCAGCCGCTCCCGTAAGGCCCAGCATTTGATAATACCGTCTCTCTGTCACCTGTGGGCAAAGGGACCTTTTCTGCAATGTGACTGCTGTTAGCACATGTCGTCTGAAGTTACATCCGTCTGTCTCACGAATGCAAGTTTCATCTCTCCAATTACAGAGGACTTTGTCTCTGTGCCAGCTCCACGACTTGGTGGGGTACACTCTACTGTTCAGTGAGCAGTCAAGAAATATTTGTTGAACAACTGACACTTCAAGTGCATTAATGAAACCATGAAAATAGTGGAAATTCATGGGCGAATCCGTTAAGTCATAGGAATCTTCAGCTATCTTTGTTTAGTTACACCCTGCCCTGCGACGGATGTGGCTGGCTTCGTGGGCTCACGCCAGCGGCCCAGGCAGGGGCTGCGCTCACATACATGCACACACTACACGAGGGGTGACGGTCTTGCCCTCTTCACGCTCCCTCCTGTCAACTATTTGATCACATTCAGTATACCACTCATTGCTACTAAACCCTAAGGAGTTGGAAATGAATTCGTTTCTTATGGAGACAAATACCAAGTAAATTAAGTATCCAAGAAACAGACCAGAAGAGGTTTAGGAAGGAGGAAGCAGAGCCAGCCCAGATGCAGTGACCGGGGAAGGAGTCCCCCGGGGGCGAACCCCCTGCAGGAAAGCACCTGGCCCAGTGGGCAAGCCACTTGTTGCCTGCCTGCGGCCCCACCTGAATGACTGGGTCTCCCCGTGGAGATCAGGCTGAGTTCCTGACTCCGAGCTTTGCGCATGCATCTGCAGCTATTTGAAGAGTAAAACAGCATCTCCCTGCCCATCTCTTGTCTCTCAAATAACTAAGAAACATTGTTTAAAGATTTATTTTACTTGGAAGTCAGAGTTGGGGGGGGCAGGGAGGGGAAGGCAGAGAAAAACTGATCTTTGACCTACTAGCTCACTGCAAGCAGGTGCACCCAGCCCAAAGCTGAGCCGGGTCTCCTTCCGCCCTGCACGTGGGGGCCCAGGCAGCTGGCCCCTCTTCTGCTGCCTTCCCAGACCATTAGCAGGGAGCTGCATCAGAAGTGGAGTTGCTGGGAGTCTGACCAGCCCATCCATACCTCAGGCCAAGGCTTAACCTACTACTCCACCATGGGCACTGGCCCCAAATTAATGAAAATCGTAAGAAGGCAATGATTATAAAACAAAGCACACACGAAGGGGTAAGCCTCGCCAACCTGGGCTGATGGCTGTGCTCAGTGCAGGACTGAGGGCCATTACTTAACAGCACTAATACACAATGGCTGTCACTGTTGACATCAGAGTGCCAACGTAGCAACAGCACTGAAGACATGGAAGTGCCTAAGATGTTTTTGTTTATACATTCTGACAGGGTAGTTTAAAGCCAGCGACCTTTCTTGCATGGTTCAGGCAGGCGGCTACTGATGGAGCTAACCCATCCCGGGGTGTGGCTGGGGTCGGCAGGACCGCGGGAAGGCCAGGCAGCAGGGACGGGGCCCGGAGGCAGTGGAGACAGGCCTGCGATGTCCTCAGCTGGACACAGGGTGCTGCAGCCTTGGCCCCAGCGCGGCTGTGCCACCACTGCCTGCGGGGGCTGAGCCACGGCCGCCCAGCCTGCCCACACTCCAGACGTAACACTAAGGACTCCAGAGGCACCTGAACATGGTAGAAACCGTGTTTGAAGGCAGCAGTGTGCTTGAGTCTCTGTCTGGGGGCCTGCAGAAACCTTTAGCTTGGTCTGTATCTGCCTCGCCTTGCTGGGCGGGGGTCACTGAGGCGAGCTTCCCAGGGAAGCCTGTTGAAACGCTCACAGGAGGTCCCGGGTAGCAGAGGCAGGAAAAGCAGGGTGGGAGACACGTGGCTTCGAGGGACTCTGCACTAAGCCATCACACAGTGTCAGCTGTCTTAACTGCGTTACCCAATACCCTCACTGGAAAGATGAGAAACTGAGGCTGAAGGACCTTGGCCACCGTCCCAGGGCTAGTGGTGACAGAATCCAATCCCTGAATTGGGATTCACTCATTATTTCCCAGTCAAATGGCCTCACTCTTGCCAAGCAGCAAATCGTATTTCCTCTATCCCATCCACTTACTAGAAAATAATAAATACTTGTGTCTTGTTCTGACCCTGCATTTTAATGCTGTTCATTCAGTAAAATACAATGTAGCTTTATTTGTAGCGATGTCAGATGTGTTGTCTTTTCCTTCAGGTATTACCTTGAGAGAGAGATTACAGATGTATAATTTTCATATTTTCATGTGTGAAAAAGTTTTAAACATTTAGATGTCACTTTCTAAAAACCGTCATAAGTCAATAAATCAATGCAACATTTCCCCCATCCCCCCATCAAAAATCACCCTAGTATTTTGTCTCTCCCCAAGCCTGCCAGCACCCTCAGAAGGAAGCTGTCACTTTAGAGTTGTTCTTCATTCATTGTGCAGCAATTATTATGACAAAAATCTAGAACAGTTTCTGTGATTTGGCTGGTCCACCAGCCACTGTGCAGCCCCACTACATAAACTAGCGCCTGATGCCTGTTCTAACACAGCAAACCCGGGCACGCAAACCCACTGAGACAGAGGGCTAGCAAATAATAATTCTAGAAAAAGCTAAAGCTACTGGAATCTTATTTTATTAGACGGAAGAAAGGAATATAATTTGAGGTATACCAGATTAATAGGCCAGAACACAGACTCCGCAGTTGCTGTTTGCTGTCCATTTTAATTCTAGAATTCCTACTGACTCTAATTAAAATTCTGTAGATGGAAGAGTTGTATGTTTCTAAGGAGCGTGCAGCGACCGCTGTCTGCCAGCCATCTCCAAACACCCCATAACCACACAACACTCGCCTGTCAGGAGAGCTAACGCAGACACTGTGGGGCACACCGCATTTGTCACTGTGGCTAATATCAGAGATACGCAGCTCTTTTTTCTTAGCACACAAAAGCAAGATATGTAATTCAATGCTCAATTTACCCTTGTCTCGCAGGAGATTTTTTCCCCGCTAATTGATAGAAATTAAGCCATTAATCAAGCCACTAGCCATCATTCAAACCAGGGAAGATGAATACAAACTTTCATCATAACCACCTTCCCCATTTTAGTGTTCATTAGCATTAATTTTTAATGCAATTATGCTATTCTTTTACGCTGAGCTCATAAATTACTGCTCTTTTGTTGCTGGCTGGCCTTGTAAAATCCAAACTAATGCTTTGTGCTCTGATCTTAAAGGCAATTACTAGGTTCTTCTATCTTTTATATCTTGCATCCCCAATAACCTTTATATACAACGAACATCCATGACTGACTGGATGCTTTTTTAGTGCTTCTATTTAAATCTTTTTGTATAGTCAGATGTTTCTATAATAAACACACACACACACATATATCATTCACTTTATAGAAAATAGGTATTAATGAAAAAAACAAGATCTCACAAATTCACATTAACATTTAGGTTAAATTACTGATATTATGGTTTTCATGGTGAAATATATCAACGTCATAGTTCTTTAAACAATTAGAGAAAAAAGGAATCGCGATACTGGGTGACTACTAAAAGCATTCTCATGAGTAGAAATACTAAAAATATTTGTATAAAAAATTACTGAAATTCAAATTTTTTGGATTATTTTCCTAGGAATATTGTTTTACATTTAAATCCTTATTTTTAAAAACTGTGGTAAAACCTAAAAATCAATGACACTGAAATGAAGACTTTTAGAATATGGAATCGTTTATCCAAAAGTATATTTGTAAATGCATGTAACTCGTCCTGTATTTCACAAAGTTTATGCAGCAATTTATTAGAGGTTGATAGAATGAAGAGATGATTGAATACCTAGGGGCAATCGAGATTTAAAAGCAAAATATTCAACTCTCTTCCTGTTACACCCTGGCTTTGTTTTCAAGTTCTGTTGTCCTGCCTGCCCATTAGCTACAGACAGTACGTGTGAGTGGTATTACCAGAAACGAAATAAAACTCCTAGGAAAATGTCGGCCGTGGTGCTGCTGGCAGCAGCCCAGCCATTTCGAGTTACACAACTGCAGCACATCCCTAACACCATGGGATGAGGTAGGCAGTGGGGAGTACATTCAGGTGTCTAATGGGGAGCAGGCGAGAAAAAAAAAAGAGGAAAAAAACAGGTACTGAACTATTCATGTCTTCTGCTCAGAGTGGTGGCTGGCTGGATTCACCTGCCATCTGGATTTCCTCTCCCGGCTAGCTCTTCATTGGTTTTCAGCTTTAATAGAAAGTCTTGCACGAGAGCAGAGGAACTGAGATCAAACTTTCCAAAGGACTTGATTCTCTTAATCAGGGGCCTTGTCAGGTGAGGACAAGCAGACAGCCTAAGCCCAAGGCTCCTGTGATCTTTCCTTCTGGTATCAGAAGCAAAGGGGGTTCCTTCCATACTTTATATTTGAGCATTAAGGCAGGCAATAAAAAGTTATGAGTTCTAGTGCCTTTTGATGAGCACATGGTATTTTGGCTCAGAAGCTTGGAGAAAAGAGTTGATGGACCCATGTACCTTTGTCTTCTTGAACACACTAGAAAAAAACACTGGAATTCAGAAACAAGAACCACCGTGTTTCTGTCAGGAGCTGGCAAGGTGTTGGACACTGCTGGCTGAAGATAACAGCTTCCGTCCACTTCATGGTCCTGGCAAAATGGAATTAACTCTGTGTGCAATTTAAATTTGTACCCAGTTATGAACTGACTGAACCAACTACACACACAGGGATCTGTTGTGTTTACATGCTGTTTTTGCATCTGTTATTTAATTGGATCCTAGAAAGTCATAACTTTACACTGTCAATAGGTAGAGTTGTGTGTGATTATTTTGTTTATTAATCAATTTTACATACAATTTTGATCTTTTGCATGCAGACAAGTGAGGAGAGTGGTAGTAGGCGGGAGTACATGCTAATTCCCTTTCCTAAAAGCAGATTACTTTGCTAATCACGGGCAGCATCTACACTAACATGGAACAAAGAATTCATCAAATGTTTTAGTAATTTTAATAAATTATAAATATTTAATAAAATAGTTATTTAATAAAATAAAACTAATTTTTGAAAAATTAGTCTCCAAGAGTTTCCTTGTCAGTCTCAATCACAGATTTCATGTGAACTGCATACTCTTTGATGTCTGATGTCTTTCACTCAATATGTTTTTGAGATAAATCTATGTTGTTAGGTACATGTGCAGTTTGTTCCTTTTAATTCTGGCAAAATATCTTCATTTTAAAAAAATCTATTCACCCACTAACTAACATTTAGATTGTTCCTAGTTTTGTGGCTTTTGAGAATAGTTACATAACAATCAAGTACAAGGCTTTGTACAAACATGTTTTCATTCTTTGGGTAGTGAATACTAATATAATGTTGGAATTCTTGGGTTGCACGGGAGAATACACTCCCATTTGTAAGAAAACACCAAAGTGTTTTAAAAGAGGCTGCACCACTTTACATTCTACCACAGAGCGTAAGGATGACCCAGGGAGGGGCTCACATCTTCCCTAATATTTGGAATCATCAACTTTTCTATTGTAGACCTATGGGTGACAGCACTTAAAAACCTGCCCCAAGGAGAAGAATTGCTAACCAGAAGTACAATGACCAAGTGCAAAAAAGACAAAGACACAATGAATATTACTGAAGACTCCCCTGCAAAGGAGCAAAACCCTTTGTCAACCTCAGAGTTCACTGAGGAAGACATCAAAAACATGGGGGATAAAAAAATTCAAAACACTTGTTATAAAGTTTCTAATCAACAATGAGAAGCACGAAAAGCAGGCATTCAACAAATTTAAGGAGTATGTCACACTGGAGATTAATCAAATAAAAGCTGATATATCAGAAATGAAGAAAACAGTGGAGTAAATTAAACGTACATGGGAGAGTCTCCAAAATAGAATGAAGGAGGCAGAAGAAAGAATCTTAAAATTAGAAGATATTTCCTGTCACCAGGGGAAAGCAAACAAAAAGCTGGAAAAGCATTCAAGAATTGGAAGAAACTATTTAAAGGCCAAATATAAGAATTATCGGAGTCTCAGAAGGTGAAGAGAAGCTGGGTTTAAACATGTATTTAATGAAATAATAAAATAAACTTTTTTTAATCTACAGAAAGAATTGGGAAACAAGATCCAGGAGAGGCACAGAACTCCACAGACTTGACCAAAAGCAATCTTCATCAAGACACATGATAATCAAGCTCTCTTTAGTTGAACATAAGGAAAAGATCCTTAAATGTGCATGTGAAACAAATCAATTGACCTACAGAGGAATGCCAATTAAATTCACAGCTGACATCACACAAGAAACTCTACAGGCCAGAAGAGAATGGAGCAACATATTCCAGATTCTAAAACAAAAAAAATTGTCGGCCCAGGATAACGTACCCAGCAAAACTTCCCTTTGTCTTTGAAAATGAAATAGAAAGACAAGTTAAAAGGATATGCTTTTTTAAACCTGCCCTACAAATGATGCTTAAAGATGTTCTTTTGGCAGAGAAGAGGAATAGCACCCCCCAAGGCCAAGGCAAATGTGAAGAACATCCCAGCAAAATAACAACGGAAGAGTAAATGTGAGCAACCCATTGCTAAAATGACAGGACCAAATTACCACCCATACATATTAACCCTGAATGTAAATGGCTTAAGCTCATCAATCAAACATCATAGATTAGCAGACTGAATTAAAAAACAAAACCCATCTATTTGTTGCCTACAGGAGACATATCTCACCAACAAAGATCAGTGGAAACTGTATCTCAAGGATTTTGATGTTTTTGTTTTTAGTTTCATTTCTTCAAACATTTTTTTTATCATTAAATTCTTTACTGACTCAGAGATCATACAGTATCATCATTTTCTTCAAGAAGGTTCTAGATTTTCATTTCTTCAATGACACATTAGTCATTCAGTAGTACGTTATTTAATTTCATGGTGCTATAAATTTCTATTTCTATTTCAGTTGTTGATTTTGTTTTGAAGCTTTTCATTTAAGGTGATGTACAGTAACAGTAATGGAGATGGTCATATCCAGTGGCATGTTTAACTTCATGGCATTGTAAATTTCTATTTTTCTTCCTGTTGATTTTGTTGTGGCTTTTCCCTTGGGGGGATGTATAGTGACTCTATAGTGGGCACTGAAATGTGCAGATGTGAGGATACGGTGCAGTGTGCATCTCGACTTCCGGGGCAGGAATGGACTCCTAGTGAAACTGCTGGATGTGTCTTGACAGTGGGATGCCAGATTCTCTGCCACTGTCAATGCCCACAATGATGGACTTATAACTGTTTATGAAAAACTATACTGCTGTAATGATATGGGTGAACTCAGTGGGGGGTGGGGATTTGGAAAGGGGCCAGGGGAAATCACAGATCCTATGGGACTGTATCTTAAAATGACAATAATAGTAAAAAAATTAAAAAAAAAATTTGGGGGAGAGAGGGCAATTAATCTTGTGGTTAAGAATCCTTAATTCATCATGCGTGAGCTTGGGTCCAGTCCTAGCTCAGTTCCTGCCTCCAGTCTGTCAGTTGCAGGCTCTGGGAGGCAGTGGTGATGGCTCAGCAAGTGGGCACCTGCAGCCACATTGGAGCCCGGGACTGAGTTCTAGGCTTGACTCCTTCCCAAACATCTGGGCAGAGCAAGTATGAAGCCGCAGATGTAATTTCATCCTGTCTCTCTGACTCTCAGACAATAAACCAATCAATCTAAAAGAATTATTCCTTTTTTTTTTTTTTAAAGATTGGGTTATTTTTCCTGTAAAGGCAGATATAGAGAGAGGAGGAGACACAGAGAAGATCTTCCATCTGCTGACTCACTCCTAAAGTGACTGCAATGGCCAAAGCTATGCTGATCCAAAGCTAGGAGCCAGGAGCTTCTTCCAGGTCTCCCATGTGGGTGCAGAGCCACAAGGCTTGGGCCATCCTCGATTGCTTTTCCAGGCCACAAGCAGGGAGCTACACAGGAAGTTGAGCAACTGGGATAGGAATGGGTACCCATATGGGATCCTGGTGCATGAAAGGTGAGGACTTTATCCACTAGGCTATAGTTCCAGGCCCACAAATAATTATTCTAAGAATGTCATTATAATTATATCTATGTCTATATTACATCTATATCTATATTTATATTATCTATATATCTGTATTATATAGATAAATCTATATGATGTTATATAGTATATATTATATACCTAGATAGATATAATATAGATATATCTCCAACTATATCTATATTATATAGATATATATCTCCATCTATATCCGTATTATAGAATGTTATTCTATATCTATTCTATAGATATCTATATCTATATTATAAAATGTTATTGTATAACACGTTGCCATAAGTAGGCAATGGTTAAAACAACTAGAAAATTATTGATGCCAAGTTTCTCTTTGTAATTTTGGTTATTGGATACATTCTTGAAGCTTTATTCAGATGGCACACTAATAAAAAAGGCAACTTCTCAAGGATTTTAAAGAACCATGGGTAGGAGCGTATATTTAAGATTTTGGTCAAGGCAACTTCAGTTGTCCTGGAACAGAACTAGACCATACTGAACTCAAGTGGGTAAACAACGCCTACTCCTCTAACTGCTGTTTAAAAAGTACTACACACAAACACCTTAAGCTACACCCTGAAATCTGTAATGATAATTTCTTCTCCATTTTGGATAAGTATTTTGCCAACATTCTGTCTTCATTTCAGATGTTTATATTTCAAACAAATGCAAATAATATTCTTGGCTTTTTAATAATCAAAAAACAACAAATGTCACATACTGTTATTGTTAAAGTCAGGTAGACCCTGCGTTTCCTGTAGGTTGAAACCTAGTTGGTCAAACTGTATCAAGCACTATGTGTATAAGGCCTGGAATCTGCCTGACATGGTTACAAAGACTAAGCTGTGCTCAGAGCTACGAAGAGATGTGTAAATGATTAAACCCTCTACAAAATGGAGAAAGGCTTCATATTTTATTAGACTCTTAATATAGCATGAGCTTAATAAAGCAAACTATATCTAGTTCCCATGCTTGTTAGATTAAACAGAGTCATTCAGAAATGATAAGGATCATAGTGGAGTATAAAGAAATAAAGGAATTAACAAATGGTAAACAGGATGCATGTTAGCCCATTAGTCAGCAACTTGGAAGGAAACTAGTTATAGAAACAAAATACTATTAATATATCCTTTCATATGTTTCTACTGGTATTGTTTTTTTTTTTTAATAACAAACAATGCTTTAAGTCATGTGATTGCAAAAATAAAAGATAACATGCCTGGTAAAGTAAGTGGCTAAGTACTCCAAGGTCTAACTTCACAACTGATCATATTATCAACACTTCTCCCCATCCATCTCATTTAAGACAGAGTTTATACTGACATGTTAGTACTATCTCTGGACAAGGGAAGCCCTTTAGCAGAGATGAATTTATTTCATAGGCAAGAATACATAACACATTTGTTAAAAATACATAAACATTTGGAGGCGGTTGAGGAATTGATGGGAAGACTAGGCGGTGCTTTTCCCAGGAAAAAGGCATGACAAGCGGCTCTGCAGCCATGGGCAGAAGAGGCAACACAAAACTGAAAACAGATGGTGAACAGAACTTAGAACGCCTGCACTTGCCAGTGACGCATGAGGAGGCTCTGTGACTTAATCGCTAAATCCTAATCTCTAACCAGAGCAACACGATTTCCAAGCATTGTACAAACACATCACGTTTTAATTCTTACAGGGTTTGTATCAGCCACAGAGAGGTACCTGGTATTCTAAAACCACATGATCATATGGAATGGGGAGATACATTGCTTGTAACAATCGTTCTGAAGTTTCCCAAAAACAGAGCAGAAAATGTATAATGAGTCCATACAAGTAGAGACCGTATGAACCTCGTTGCATTAGCCAGTTTGCAGTATCTGTAACTGCGTAAGAGTACACTTGTTAAGCTGGAAAATAACTTCAGCTCAATATTTTAAAACTGTAGCAATAAAATCTTAGTTCATAAACACTAAGAGAGATAAAATTTCACATATACACATGTAACACATTTCTAGGCCTACTTAAATACATTTAATAATCACAAAGCTATTAAATAATAATGTTAGCAGTAAAAATAAACTCTTGAAAATAAAACCACTGCAAATCCACAATTAATTTTTAAATATTTCAAGAAGTTTTTATAAGCAGACTCAGGACTTGATTCTGGCAGCCAGATGGACAAGGGAGGTCAATAGTTCAAGAGCAGCGAGGCAGTGATGAGTCGGGCAGTAAGGAAAGGCCCTGGAAGCGATCCCTGTGCAACCATCAGACAGCCATCCAACCCAATCGCTTAGGAAATGCATCTGTGTCTCCCTGCCTCCTCTCCCTCTCTCAAAATCTTGTTTAGTAAACAAATGTACAGAGGCAGTTACTATGTATCTCAAGCAAGAATTACTGACTGGAAAAAGTCTGTTCAAAAGCCAATTACAGGAAGGAGGATTCTTCTAAACAAGAAAGGTTTACTTATTTCTTTATGCACTGACTACAAGGCAATCGTACCTATCTCTTTGTGTCTAGCCAGAGACACTGCAAAGCCATTGGCTATAAGGGAACCTTATCGGGTTTATCAACCATGTTGAAGTTTTCCTGTAAAGTAGGAATGGGCCAAACCAGTTCGAATCAGCTAAACAAATGATACATTTGAAAGTCTAAATGGAATAGTTCAGGCCATACTAAATGTTCACAGTGAATACAGTGTTTCCTGAATGAGGAGTGGTCACTGGGAGCAAAGAACGTGGCATTCCTTTTTGGGGGGGGGATAATTACTTGAAGATTTTCTCCCTAATTCTCTTTCTTTTAGGAATACAGAAGGTACTTGTTCCTCTCTCACATGTTTGCGCAGGAAGCACTTGGAAGTGACTTTCTTTGCCCTTGAAATCACTCAATTAGGACCTTTGCGGAAGGATTGTTTCTATTTCTTCTCCAACTCATGATTCAACCGAAGTGACCACTTCCTTAGTTCTGAAATGCTTCCTTTCAGTTGCCATGATATCATAATCTCTCATTTTCATATAATGGCTCTTCTGAATGTTAGGGTACCCCAAACATAAATTGTGGGCCCCTTTATTTTCTTCATTTTCTCTCTCCAGGTGACCTTTAATTGTAAATACCAATTATAGGCTGATGACTCTCAGATTTTTATAGTTCTACATCTTTCCAAATTCCAGACTCATACCACATCCTAACTTTACAGTAAAATTCAACCAATCCTGCTTTTTTTTTTTTTTCTGAGATCAGGTGTGCAATAAAATTCAAATTCTGCACTTTTATTTAAAAAGTGTTACAAATTCTGACTTCTGCCTAATTCTTCAGCCAAACCTAAACCACTGATGCTAGCTCGGGCGGCCTTCTATGTGGTGCTTGAACACTCTGTTCGCTTTTTATCTTAGGATCTTCATAGAAGCTGTCCCCTTTACCCAGAATGTTCTCTGGATTATCTCATATGCCAGTCAGCTCCTCAGAAAAACCTTCCCTGAGCACTCAAAGCAAAGTATTCACTGTCATTGTCAGGTTGTGATTGAAGCCAGTTAACGATGGAGAAATCAGTTGTGAGGCTATCAAATGAGTTTGGTTTTAAAAATAACGTCTCTAGGAATAGAGTTCAGTACCGTGTGTTGAAGAGAAATATTTGAAAGTAATAAGCACATTCAAGACATTTATTCCACGGAAAATTATAAATTTACCTGAGAAGAAAAAGAGTTAGACAAGCAGAGAGCAGAGTTCTAGTAAACAACACATGGGGTAAGAGATACAGGCGTGGCCAGGGCTGCTAGTTGAGTTGAGTTGGGTGCAGCTGAGAAACTTAAGATGATGAATATTCCATTAGATTGCCAAAGTGAAAAGTACTGGTACTTCAGACAAAAGTTCTCATGAAGCAATCTAGTAACACACTTCACAAGACGATGATGTTTAAATAATGACGTCTGTTTCCTGGGTTATGGAGAATAAAATTCACTGATACATCTGTTAAACACACAAGCAATATCTGATAACTTATTTTTTAAAACTAAATTATGGGGTGGAACCGGGATGTAGCAGTTAAAACTGCTGTCAGAGGTGCTGGCTTCCAACATGGGCACCAAATTCATGTCCTGGCTGCTCCACTTCCAACCCACATCCCTGCCAATGTGCATGTGAAATGCAGTGGAAGACAGCCCAAGTGCTAAGATCCCTGTACTCATGTGGGAGACCAGGATAAAACTCCTGGGTTCAGTATGGCTCAGCCCTGGCCACTGCAGCTATGTGGGAGTGAAGCAGCAGATGGAAGATCTCTCTCTTTCTCCCTCCCTTTCTAACTTTGCTTTCCGAATGAATGAATCTTGCAAAAATAAAATTAAGTATATTGCTGAGACCACAGGAAAAAGAAATTCACTAAAGATGAAAAACAAATAACAAATAATCCTAACCCATGAAGAAGCTGAATTGTCTGTGAAAAAATCTTAGAAACACTACATGATTTAAAGAAAAAGTTTCAATGTTGCACAAAGTGACTTTCTAACTCATTGTATTACACCAGCACTATTCTGTTTCTAAACACAATCAAGAACAGCACAGAAAATGAGAAAAGTTATAGAAGAGCAAGTCACAAATGCAGATGTTAAAAAGAAAATCCTACACACACACACACACACAGACTTAAAGACACATACATACACATATAAATGTGAAATTTATATATAAATAAAGGAAATCAGGAATTTATAAAAGGATTGTATATTATAACCATGTTGGATTTATCATAGACTCTCAAACTCTTAGGCAAGGAGTATATATTAAGGTAATTTATAACATTCTTGCTTAAAGCAGAAAGTTTAAACTAAAGAAGTCAACTGTGCTTTTGTATATCAGCCAAAGGACAGAAAACGCATTTTTTAGTAGGCAGGCATTATGGCACAAAAATATAAGGCTTCTAGAAATAGCAATGTGCCAATACTTAAAAAAGAAAATTGCAAAATCTTATTAACAGATACTAAATAAGACTTAGGTAAGTATGTGGAGTTATACTATGCTCAAAGATAAGAAGATTCAATAACAAATCAAGTTACAGTCAGTGTAATTTCAACAAAAACCCAGCCATTTCAGTTCACTGATATATTTAAATGTTAAATATTTATGTGTGAAAGACAAAACTATTAAATTTTAAAAGACAGTATGGGAGACTATCCTTATGAGCTAAAATTAGGAAGCTATTTCTGAAATAGGAGTTAAGATTAAAAAAATAATAACTGATATATTTGAGTATATTACAATTCAAATCTAGTGAGAGAAAAGCACTTGCAACACTTACGAAATTTAGAAAGAATTGGTGAAAGATAAACCAAAAAAAAAAATTCCCACATATCAAAAACTTTATTAAATAAAACATTGGTGAAAAGTCACAATGAACAGTAAATGTATGAGAAGATATTCAACTCTATTAAAAATCTTGGACATGTTCATGCAAATCAACACCAGAAATTAAAATATTGCTTTGGCAGCAACTATCAAGTCTGGAAATAGAAGGTTAGCAAGGATTTGAAGCAAACAAGAAATGTTACACAATAGTCACAAGATGAAGATTGCATTGATTATTTGGGAAATGACACTATTTGCTAGAACTGAAAGTTAAGCATGGACGTTCCCTGTACCTCGGCAGTTCCACTCCTGGGTGATCTGCACCCTAGGGAAACTCGCACATTTGTACCATCAAGATACAAGAGTGTGCATATTAGCAATGTCTGTAGTTAGAAAACATGAAATGCCGCAAAAGCCCATCAAGAGGAGACTGAGTAAACTACAGTAGTGTGAAAGGGTGAAGGTCAATTAACCATATTCATTATTAAGGATGAATATTATAAATCAAACAGAAAAAGCAAGTCAGGTCTGTGGTGTAGTGGGTTAAACCGCAGCTTGGGATTCTCAAACACCACATCACAGTGTCTGGGATTGGGTCCTGCCCCTGTTTCCACTCCAGTATATGGAAGACAACAGATGATGGTCTGACTACTGGGGCCTCTGCCATCCATAACACTGGATGAAGCTCCTGGCCCCTGGCTTCAGCCTGGTTCAGCTTTGGCAAGTGTGGGCATCTGGGGAGAAAGCTAATGGGTCTCCCACCCACCATCACTCTGCCTTTAAAATAAATAAAGAAAACAGCATGTCCCCCCCAAAAAGTAGCTAAAAAGAATCAAGAATTAAAGTTACATTGTTTGGCATAATCATGTACGTGTGAAATTATATAGAGGAGCAATAATAGGTGCTAATTCAGGATAGAAAAGACTGGGGAACATTGTCAAAGGATTTTCATTTTTCTGCCTCTCAAGTTGGGAAGATGTGTAGGTGTTTACATTTTAATTATTTGTATACTTGGTAATAAAGACAACTAGATTAAATCCATGAGATAAATTCAACACCATTATCCATCAGGGAAATAAAAATCAAAACCACAATGGTATACCACGGCACACTCACAAGGATGGTTATTATACAAACAAAACCAAAACAAACAAAAAACACAAAAACCAAAACCCAGCTTGTTTCCTGATGCAGAAGAGAGGAAAAGACCAGTAATTCAGGAAAGAAAAGGTAATACAGAGGGAAGTGTTTGGACAAGCAGGAAGTATCTGGGGACAGCACTGGAGGAAGTGACAGTACTCTTATGCAAGAGCTGGGAGAGGTTGGGAGCAAATTCCAGTTAGCTAACCAGAGTGCAGGTGTGAAAACTGAGCCAGGTTTGCCAATGTTGTGAGGCAGGTGATCAGCTGAGCCTAAGTAGAAAGGAACAGATACAGTAACAATGAGCAGAGAGAGTATGTGACACAGTTGGCTTAGAGTATCAATGGTATGGACATGCAGTTGGATATGCCTCCTTAAGCTCTGTTATGATGCATCAGGTATGAGAACCTGTTTTCTGCCAAGGTCCATTTGGATATTTAGAACACCATTCATTGGGCATATAAAGCAACCAATGTAAAAATTAGTCTGTTATAGATTTATTGAATTTCAATAAATTGCCTGTGGTTGCCTTGGCAGTGCCAGATCAAATGACTTGGCGGGCTTATGTGGTCTGCAGTCAGACATTCCCCATTCCTGAAACAAGAGGAACTGATCAGCTAGTAACCAGTAAAGCTGGGATTTGAAGACAAGTCTGTGTTCTAAGGCAGTATTTCATTTACTATGGCACTGCTAGGCTGAGTATCAATGTTATAATAATAACTAATTCTAAATCTGACATCATGGAATAACCAGAATCACTGCTCAAGTGTACTTACTGAGGAATATGCCAAGTTTGTCAACTATTTGCTGATATGAAAGATATGATGCAGGGACAAGTGCTTGGTGCAGTGGTTCAGATGCCATCTTGGATGCCTGCATTCCATACTGGAGTGCCTGGTTTCAGTCCAGCTCGACTTACTTCAGCAGTGGCTGGGAAGCAGCAGGTGATGGCTCAAACAGTTGAATCCCTACCAATTATGTGATGACTTTTGGCTTCAGCCTGGCTCCGCCCTGGCTGTTGGAGGCTTAAGGGAAATAAATCAGCAGACAGATCTTGTCTCTGCTTTTTTTTTGCCTTGCAAATAAAATATTAAATTAGAAACACATCATCTAAAATGAAAAACATTGAATATAAGTAGCTCTTTTGTTTTTCATCATCACATTGGCATCAGGCTACTGTTTTTTAGCTCTAAAAGCAGAATGAATAGTCTTGGTAATGCATTATGCAAAGGAAGTGAGTGGGGCAGACAGTAGCGTAGTTAATGTGGTTGAGAGCAGAGTGGCCCGGTGAACATCACTGAAGTTAGCTCACGGATGCTTTTGCCTTGAGAAAGTTATTGTGTTGAAAATAAAGTAATAGACCATCACTATAATCACCTACTTTATGAAGCCTCCTTGGCTTGTTTTAACAACATTTGTTGTGTTACTGGGATCCCAGAAAAATATTCCAATCCAATCCACGCCAACAGCAATGTGAGCTCTAACAGCGGGGTTAAAGGCTTCCTCTGTATCCTCTGCGTAGTCAATGAGGTAGCACTAGTGGATCTTTTCCATTTAAATCTCACTGACCCAAGAGGAAAAAAGAGACAATATGCAAGCATGTAAACCACATGTTTACATATGTGAATAACAATGCATTTAGAGAGAAATGTGCACACCCCTTTTCTATGTGTTTTAGAACAGAGAAACATTGACAGTCTTTAACAAGTACAATATAGACTTCATACAGTATGGACAGTTAGAGGGAAAGACGGGGGCTCTGGAAAAAATACAGAAACAAGGATGTAGGGGTAAGTGTGACAGGAAGGCACATATAAACATGCATGCAATATAGGAAATGAAGATAAAAATAAAAGGCTGAGAAAGAGAGGAAAAGGAAAGCAAAGCAGAAGGAGAAAAGGGAAGAGCTCGGGTCATGGGGCAGTGTGGCAGATGACTGGCCTCAAATAGTTTGGTTAATGTAACCTTCAAAGTTGGTGAACTCAGTGAACCAACATCTAAACCAATGTTAGTACTCTGCACTGAACATCTAATATTCAAAAGAAAAGAAAAAGAAAAAGAACCCCCCCCCCCTTCAAGTCCCTAAATGCTCTGGATTTGAAATCATGCTACTACAAGAAAACAACAACAAAAGCCTTTGGGGAAAATTTAGAAACTCAAATCTCTTAAAATATTCTGTCATTTTCTTAACAGAGAATTCCTAATCCTGATAAAACAAGAACTGTCATACTTAATTTCACACATAATAAAGGCCATCTGCTTTCACCAAGCAAATTCTTCTTTTATGAACCTTCAAGATGCTTTTTCAAGAACAACATTGATTCTATTACTTATAGAAGCCTGCTCTGTGGGCAAACTGCCCAGGTGACAAGGCCCCGGTCCTCGGGCACCACCCTTTCTTCACAGGCGTCACTGGGTTACGCCATGCTTTACTTCATTCAGCTCTCCACTGTTGCAGAAACCATACTCCCTTGTCCCGAGGCTTCGCAGATGCTGTGCCCTCTACCTGACACACTGCTAGCCTCTCTCCCTTCCGTCTGCGCAACTCTCCTCTGCTCTTTAACCCCGAGAGGGGACTTTCATTTCCCCACAAGTCATTTCTGCAACCTGTAGGTCTGATTATCAATCTTTCTATGAACTACTACAGAATGCAGTATTTCCTTTTAAATTCTTTCCTCCGGCTAGAATGCCTACCATCTAGATTTCCTCAAATTTTACTTCTGCAAAATTCTGCTCAAATGCCATTTTCCGGGCCCGGCGCAGTGGCACAGTGGTTAAAGTCCTAGCCCTGCACGCCCGGGATCCCATATGGGCACCGGTTCTGATTCCAGCCGCTCCGCTTCCCTTCCAGCTCCCTGCCTGTGGCCCAGAAAGCAGTTGAGGACGGCCCAAAGCTTTGAGACCCTGCACCCGTGTGGGAGACCCGGAAGAGGCTCCTGGCTTCGGACCGGCATAGCATTGGCCGTTGCGCTCACTTGGGGAGTGAATCATCGGACGGAAGATCTTGCTTTCTGTCTCTCCTCTCTGTATATTCGCCTTTCCAATAAAAATAAAATAAATCTTTAACAAATGCCATTTTCTGAGAAGCCTTCCCAAATCTCTGAAGTTGACTGACCACCAACATGGCACTGATTTTACTTCTTTATATTGCATTTTCTCATCCAGTATATAATACGATACCAAACATTCCAGATTTACTCTCAAAAAGTTGGTAAGAAATACAACATAAAAGAAAGCTTTGGGCCTGGGGCAATAGCCTGGTGGTTGGAGTCCTCGCCTTGCACATGCTGGGATCCCACATGGGCACTGGTTCATGTCCTGGCAGCCCCGCTTCCCATCCAGCTCCCTGCTTGTGGCCTGGGAAAGCAGTCAAGGACAGATAGAAGCCTTGGGACCTTGTGCCCATGTGGGAGACCTGGAAGAAGCTTCTGGCTTCCGGCTTCGGATCGGCTCAGCTCTGGCCGTTGTGGCCACTTGGGGAATGAATCAATATACAGAAGATCTTCCTCTCTGTCTCTCTGAGACTCCCCCCACCCCCCAAAAGCTTCATTTGGAGCCAAAATAAAATCAAACAAACATAACAGATCTTCAAAGAGTTCACAAAAAATGGTTTTTAGGAAAAATGACTTTCACACTTTTCAAAATTTCTTTGTGCCAAAATTTATGTTTTCATTCCCTTTTCATGGGCTTTTGGAAGCATACTTCCATGTATTCCCGCAGACAGTGGAGGTTCAGTAAGAAAGGCTGATTGAGTGAATAAGCCAGATAAAAATGATCTAAAATGGGTAGCTGGACTAAGCTTTACAGCCTTATCTATCGCAGGAGGACTAACTCCTGGAAATGCAGGAATACCTCCAGGGCGACTGGTACTTCCAGCTGTATGGAAAGACAAAAATTACAACTAATACAAATTTCAGAAGACAAAAAAGACAGCTTCATTTAAAAATGCTATAGAAGCTATATAAAAAGTAAAAAAGAAATAAAATAGCATATTGTTAAAAAAAAGTTTGGGCACTGACCTGGTAATAGATTTTGACTCAACTCACAGAACTCAACACAGTCTTGTAAGTGCATCAACTATGTAATGAACAGCTATTAAGAATATTGATTTTATGATTTCCATTGAATGTTAAAAGACCAAAACTACACATCAATATTTGTGTGAGTAATACCCAGGAGCTAACAATTTTGACAAATGAAAACCTCAACAATTTGAACAGTCCAAATTAATGGAATTTTGAAGACCAGATCTCACAATGAATGAGATACCTAACAAATGAATCTACTTCCCTCGACAGCAAAGGAACAGTGCTGGCCATTTCTTCCCACTTACAGACTTTGCAGAATTTCCTTATTCTAAGGAGATCATCTCATAGTAGACAGGTTTGCTTTACTTCCACAAAATTTTGTATTTACATAGCCTCCAGGTAACACTGGAATAAAGGTTACAAAACGATTTCATACAGTTAGTTCTTATAAAACCACTGTGAGATAAACATTGCTTTAATACATTTTTCATTTTAAGAACTGCAGTTTAGTGAGGTTAAATGATATTGCCAGTTTACTCAACCAGTAACAGAAAGCCTAGAACATAAACCGTGTGTTTCGAGAATGTGAATTGTGTTTCAAATGCAAAAAAGCAATTTACAATGAGCATTTTATTTTCCCAAGCTTTTTAAAAATAAGATTTTATTTATTTTAACGGCAGAACTAAAGAAAGAGAGAGAGAGAGAGAGAGAGAGAGAAAGCACATGCCAGCTGAACCCACAAAAGGCCACAGCATCTGGGGCTGGATCAGGATGAAGCCAGGAGCCAGTGCCTCCATGGGTCTCCCATGTGGGTGCAGGGAACCAAGGTCTTGGGTCACCTATCAGGCACCCTAGCAGGGTATTGGATCAGAAGTAGAGCAGCCGAGACTCAAACCAGCATCTATATGGGGATGCTGACACCGTGGGTAGCCCCACAGCAGCTGTGCCAAGTGGCAGCCCTCATTCTTTCACTCTCAATACATCTCAGTATATAATATAATATATCGCTGTATAGTATCTTTTGTTTGTTGGTTATACTGTCACAAATTTTTGCAGCATATATTGTTCTGTATCCTGCTTTATCATACCTACTTAACAAAGCCTCTCTCTTTTTCCCCATAAAAGCGAAGTTTTATTTCTTCATTTTTTTGTTCGAAATATTCTTTTATGACATTATTGGTTCAAGTCCTTAAGTATCGCACAGTTACAACCAACCCTTTCTGAGGTTTCTCCTCTCCATAAACTCCATCGAAATTTCCTTATTCCCCCAGTTTCTTGCTGTCATCAACGTTAATCAGATTGGTTTGGTGTACAGCATTAAACAGCTGTATTCAGTGACGTCACAGGCTCATTTATTTTTATTATGTTTTTATTGGAAAAGCGGATATACAGAGAGGAGAGACAGAAAGCAAGATCTTCCGTCCGATGATTCACTCCCCAAGTGAGCCGCAAAGGCCGATACTATGCCGATCCGAAGCCAGGAGCCTCTTCCGGGTCTCCCACGCAGGTGCAGGGTTCCAAAGCTTTGGGCCGTCCTCGACTGCTTTCCCGGGCCACAGGCAGGGAGCTGGAAGGGAAGCGGGGCTGCCGGGATTAGAACCGGCGCCCATATGGGATCCCAGGCATGCAAGGCTAGGACCTTAACCACTGTGCCACCGCGCCAGGCCCGGAAAATGGCATTTGAGTATACTTTTAAATTGCTGATTTAAGGTGAAGGTGGGAAAACTTTTTCCGTACAGCACAGGACAGTGCATAATTCGGGCTTTGTAGGGAAAATAGTCACAGCTATCTGATTTTGCTATTATAGAAGAAATCATAAAAATACATCAATAGTGTGGCTTTCATTTTAGCGTTCTTTATTTATATAACAAAGTGAGGGGCTAGATTTGGTCCTTTAGCTGCTGTCTTCTGATTCTGAATTAAGGCTGACTTTAAAACACTTTTCCTGGGCCCACTGCAGTAGCTAGCAACTAAAGTCCTCACCTTGCACATGCTGGGATCCCATATGGGCACCGGTTCTAATCCTGGTGGCCCCGCTTCCCATCCAGCTCCCTGCTGGTGGCTTGGGAAAGCAGTCGAGGATGGCCCAAAGCTTTGGGATCCTGCACCCTCATGGGAGACCCAGAAGAGGATCCTGGCTCCTGGTTTTGAATCTGCACAGCTCTGGCTGTTGCAGCCAATTGGGGAGTAAATTAATGGATGGAAGATCTTTCTCTCTGTCTCTCCTCCTCTCTGTATATCTGGCAATTTTAAACAGACAAACAAATAGAAACAACAACACTTTGCCTTTACCTGATTTTTCTGCGTGATTTGAGGGCAACAGATTAAGAGGAAGCAAAACGCTTCTTGAAGATGCACTGGAGATACTGTTTCTTTTTTTTATGAAGCATGTAGATACAATAAGTAAGGTTTGTATATAACTTTAAAAAAATCCATAGAATTAAAGTTAAAAGATAAAAACTACTTGAAGGGAAGGATCACAGATGTGTCTCTTTGTACTTAGTAAGACAGTGCAATGTATTTAATGTATAGTCAGTCAGCAGATACATGCTAACTTAATGAGCAATTGGGGGCTTACGATAATGGAAATATTCTATTTGTCAACTATGAGTATTATTATTTGAAAACTATTATTGTTTAAAGTCAAGTTTATTCTTTTTCATGGATACTGACACACTTTGTAAAAAAAGCAAGAGTAAGGTAGAAGTTGTGGCATGGAGGGTTAAACGGCCACTTGCTGTACCTGCATTTCACACAGGAGCGCCTGCTTCTGTCCTGGCTTCCATTTCTCACTCAGCTTTCCGCCAGCACAGCAGGAGGCAGCAGGTCATGCGCTCAGGCACTCCAGTGCTCACCCGGCACGCAGGAGACCCGGATGGAGTTCCTGTGTCTCATCTTGCCAGCCCTGGCTGTGGCAGGCATCTGGAGGATAAAAAAACTTCCTCTCTTTCAATTTTTTTTCTTTAAAAATGATTCATTTATTTATTCGAAAGTGACACAGAGAGGGAGAGCCAGAGATCTTCCATCTCTTGGGTCACTCCCCGGGTGACTGCAATGATTAGTGCTGGACTTGGCCCAAACCAGGAGCTTCATCCAAAGAGTCAAATGAGCCACAGGGGTACGAACATTTCGGTCATCTCCCACTGGTTTTTCCACGCCTTCAGCAAAGACTTGGACTGGAAGTGGAGCAGCCGGACACAAAACAGTGCTCATAAGGGATGCCTGTGCTGCAGGTGGCAGCTTTACCAGCAAAAACAAAGGACAGATGGAAAGGAGGGGGTGAAAGGTGGTGGAGGAAAATTTTGTTTTTTGATTCTAGTGCATATTAGTAATGCAATATTAGAAAAGTTACCTTGCCAACTCTCATTTTTCTCATCTACTTCAGTAGATTCACATGAGCAAAACAACTGAACAAGAGCATACAGCTAATGCAAGGAGTTTGGGACATACCAGTTTTTTTTTTTTCAAGTTATCTATCTTTATTTAAAAGGCAGATTTTACAAAGAAAGGAGGGACTGAGAAAGAAGTTTCATTTGCTGGTCTCCTCCCCAAATAGCCATAATGACCAAAGCTGAGTTGATTTGAAGCCAGGAGCCAGGAATTTCTTTCAGGTCTCCCACATGGGTGTAGTCAGTCCTCAGGCTGTGGCCATCCTACACTGCTTTCCCAGGCCACAAGCAGGCAGCCAGATTAGAAGTGTAGCAACTGGGCCATGAGCCAGCAGCCACACAGGATGCTGGCACTAGAAGGTGGAGGGTTAGTTTCCTACCAATGATTGAATTACTTTGTGCATGTTTATTAACATGGCCACAAAACATGAAATACTTCAATTATTCTCTAGTTGCCTTTAAGATAAAGTAGCGAATGTTATTAAACTTTGATTTCTTAAACCTTTTAAACCACTCTCTTCATCCCTGTTTTTATAATTTAAACCATTCACTCTATCCTTGATTTTACATTTTAGTGTTGATTCCATCTTAAAATTCTTTACTTATTTAGATGTATTAAAATCTTTACTTTATCTAGTATGATAATCCCTCATAAAGAGTTGGTTCTTGAAGCAATATTCTGCCCAGCCTCCACTTTCCTTTTTCACCCCTAACAGAAAACAAAACGAAAGTCCAAAGTTCAAAATACAAATATGGGACCTCACTGAAATTGCTTCAACAGCTTCTACCAGGCTGAAGAATCAAAGTTTATTGGAGTTTGCAATGCAACAACGGCTTACCAGTGAGTGACTGGCTTCTTGTAGCATTTGCTAAAATGGATTGAACAAGTCTCACCTTACTTCAATTTGTTTCCTCAAACAGCAAAGAACACAAATATTGTCTTCTTTTTTTTTTTTCTCTCTTTTGCTTAGTTGGGCTTCTCTGCATCTTTCTAGAGCAAGCTTCCCTGCCAGAAATGACCACTTTGCTAAGCAAGATGACACTTAGAATTTCTTTGCACCTCCACCTTCGAAGCAGGTTTCTCTCTTTGATCTGGTTTGGTTTGTCATCCCTGCACGACTGCATCTTTCTGGGAAAGGCTGTCTAGGGGAGCAAGCCGGAAGGAGATGGGGGAAATATTTCCTTTTTTTTTTTTTCATGGACAGCAAGGCAAATTCGATATGATGGTTAGGATTTCTCAGTTCTGACAACTTAAGATGTAATTATAATAGGAAAAAGAGCAAATAAAATGGCACTAAGAGAAATAAAATGTTAACTTGAAGATTAGTTGAATAAATCTAGTAGGTTCTAGTTAATTAGAATCTACTTTCATTTTATTTCTAGTATGGAGGGAATGTACTTCACATTCCAGCCTGATTCTGGGCTATAGACTGGAGCAGAATACCTTGGGATCAATTTCCTACACGATTTGAAAATACAGAGAGCATTCTGTAATTATCAGCTGGATATAAGCTTTGGACTTGTTCAAAACTGTCTAATCATAGAGCAGAAGTATATGTGAATGAAAGTATATTACAGCTCTGGAAACTGTCTTAGGCTACTCACACTTAGGAAAATTTTTCATTAAATATACACAATTTAGAGATGAAAAAAGCAATGCAAAATGTTACCAAGATCTGAAAAACTCTTTAAAGTTTCACCTTCCTTTCAGAATCCTACAAAGAGTGTAAAACCTATGGATAAAGAGCAGAAGAAGCACTCAGTGGTCTGCTTTGTGGCTTGCGATGCTGGCATCCACCGTTATCAGTATGCCAGTTCGAGTTCTAGTTGCTCTGCTTCTAAATGACCTTCTGAGGATGTGTCTGGGAAAGCAGTAGTTGACGGCCCAGGTGGCTGGACCCCTGCAAATTATGTGGAAGACCCAGATGAAATTACAAACTCCTGCCTTCAAAATCCCAGCTATGTGGCCACTTGTGGGGAGTAAACTGGTGGATAGAAGATCTCTCTTTTTGTGGTTCTTTCTTTTTCCATACATGTTACTCTGCTTGTCAAATAAACAAATACATATTTTTCTAAAAAGCAGAAAGCTCCAACCCATATATCCAGCAGTCAGAAGTTCTTCACTATTGATATGTTCTACAATCATATATAAAACATATACCGAATTTTCTTCATGACTTTGACATTATCATTGAATAATCAAAGATGATAATGCTTGTCCAGAAATCAGTGAGTTACTAGAAATTGAAAATGGTTAACCTAATTTTAACAAGGCAATTATATGGAAAAATGTTACTATTCTTCATTTGAGATCTGAACAAATACACCTACAAAAAAATCCTAGCTAATTATAGAATGAACTAAATCATCTAGGTGTGAAAGACTTCATAAATTAACAATTCACAGCCTGTGATCAGCTGGAACGTATATTAAGAACTCTTTTGGGTCCACTACTGCCTGTTCAACAGCTGCCTGCAGTGTCAGCACCCAGTGTGGATGCCACTTACAGTCCTAGTGGCTCCACTTCTCATCCAGCTTCCTGCTGACGTGGCTAGGAAAGCAGCAGAAAATGGCCTAAGTGCTTAGACCTCTGAGCCCATGTGGGAGACCTGGAAGAGACTCCTGACTTTTGGCTGCAGCCTGGTCCAGTTCTGGCTGTTTAGGTTATTATAAAATGACAGCACATCTCATTTTTATAATGGCCAAATTAAACATAATATTAATCAGGCAAATCAGTTTTTGGTGAAAGTGCTGCCTCAGCTGTTTGCTCTTTTTAGAGCACTTTTTCCTAGGATGTTTCCTAGTAGACAACAGGAATGAGATATTCATCCTATACGCCATGCAACTTCAATATAATTACCAGTTTCAGCCAACTTCAAAATAGGGCAGCAAGATAATAATTGATGAGTAAAGCTTTATATAACTTAGTGTACTGACCTCACTTAAGTATCAGAATAATAACTGATGTCTCCACTCCCCCACGAATTATTAGAGAGGTTTGTCTTCAACTACTTAGTGACTCTGTTATATTAAATTAGTGTTCAATGATGTTGTTAATCTTTGTCCCATTAAGTTATAACAGCAGTGTGTTTAACAGCTGCACAGTCTTCCCAATCTTAGCTGTACGTGTTTAATATGAACACTAATCAAGATCCCTCAGCAGGTCAGCAGATTAAGATCAGAGTCAGCCTCCATCTTGGAGGCTCCCAGCAGACATTTCTCTTCGTTCACCTGCAGATCTGCCACACCTAATCTCAGCAGTGTCCCCATACGACAGGTAAAGAAATATGTTACAAAGACAAATGTCTATCTTATCTGAATTAGATGCATATAAATGACAGATGCATCTGGTTTGATAAACTGTCCTTAATTTGCTTCTGAAAAAAGTATTAAATGCTACCACATGGAATGACCACATATATATACACACACACAAAGAATGACACTTTACATTACTACATATTAGTTTTATTTTCTGTACAGGGTGCTAGTTTTGCTTCATTATAAATACACAGGATAATTTAAAGAATTATGTGAAAATAATTTTGTTTTATGAAAACTTACATAAAAATTTTAAGGTAGTAAAAATAGATTTGTACATAAAGCAAGCCATCATACTTTTCGTTTCACTGTAACTAATTCAGTTACAGTTACCTAATAACTCCCTTTCCTTTTTTTCAGGACATAATGGATAATGTTCTTTAGTTTTTCTGTGATAAGAAATCACTCACTTCCATACATTATCTCAATATTCCCTATTTCAGAAACCCAACTACATTATCATTTGGAAGGTTAAGATACCAATCATTTTTCCTGTTTTACTAGTAAATCATTCTAAAATTTTGATCTATTAGAAATGCTCTTAAGAAGCTATGGTAATTTTTAATAGTCAAAGTGAAGCCTATAATTTTTTGTAAGGATGATAAAGTTTACTTTAGTTTAATTACCCAATCAATAATATTTCCCATAAAATATTCCAATATACCTTTGGAATCACAATACTACCTTAAGTTCTAAAATAAATTATTTTGAAACACTTCTTATTTATTTTTTCTATATATCACAGAATATAATTGCATGCCAGACCTACCATATAGCTATATTTTATATTATTCCATACACTTTCCTAATCTGTCTCACATTTTTTCCTTACAAAATGTCAACAAAAAGATTAGGCCAGCATATACAAAGATCATAGCTAATGCCAGCTGTTGAGAGAATCTCTTGAGACCAAAGATTCCGCACCAGGTGGTTGAGTCAGCCTAATGAAGCAGCATACGCTCATGAGGGATCCAAAGGCGGGACTTGGAGGGACCTGCTCTCATTTGGTTATTTATGAAAGTATAGAGAAAGATTTGAAATCAAAGTGAAAAATGAAATGAAATCAGAGCCCTCCTATTTACATGGGCAATTTTCAAATCATCTATTTTCAAAATTAATGCTGAAAAAATCTTTTAGTATGCTTTAGTGACAAGATAACATTAAATTTATCTCAAAACTCCTTGGCAAAGTGGCAAAAATAAATACAATCTTTTCAAAAGTAGATTAAAATGCAAGCATGATTTCTTAAAAGTCACTGTTTCTTATATCAAAATATTTAAAAATCTGACTTCAGTTTAGTGTGACTACAATAAACTTCAGTAAATGGACTGACCATAAAGCATGACCTTAGGCAATAGCTGATGAACCTGAGAGCATTTTAATATATTTTCTTATCACCAAGTGAAGCACTTTAAGTTATTACAGCTAGGCTGCATGACCTCATGCAATTGAATCATGCTATACCAAATAGGCTAATGTCTTCGATAGCAATTAGATAAAGACAGGATGTTAACTTTTACTTTAAGAAGTGTTAAACAAAGGGTCCCATCTCCCGGCTTAACTCAGTTAGAAATAAACTGCTCCTGTAACAGTGGGGGTTAATGTGGGAATGGCCTCTATCACTTGTCAAAAGGAAAATTAACTTTAGTTAAAAAAATTTCCAGGGCATTTTGTTTCTGTAACAAACACTTTGCTGGAGTTTCTAATAATATCTTGATATGCTCTACTATCTAAGCAGTTCTTATTTAATGTTTAAAATTTCCAAAATGCTTGGCATTCATTGAGAAATATCTTCTTTCCAGTTATAATCACAAAGACTCATATTTCTATACTGAACAATGCAAGTCACAACAGAGAAGTTAAACAATAAGAATTTAATGATGCAGGTGATAATATATTTATGTGATCTAAGATGTCACTGAATATGTATAATCCTTTTTATATTATTAAGAAAGTAGCTGCCTTCAAACTATGGCCACATTGTTTCCTTATCACTTCAAACATTTAGTGCTCTTTGAAGGAATTCTTTCAGATTTAAGTGATTTTTATTGTATATCACTTTTACACACAGAGGTAGGATACAGATTGGCTAGAGCACTTCATAAACTTGAGAATAAGACTCTTCTAATTTTTAACATTTTTCTTTCAAAATGAATGCTCTCTTTGCAAGTAAGAGTATCTGTGAGAGGCCGGTGTTGGCAATGCTGGCATCCCACATGGGTGTGGGTTCCTGTCCTGGCCACTCCACCTCCCAGATGACTCCTCGCTAATGAGTCTGGAAAAGGAGAAGATGGCCCAAGTGCCTGGGCCTCGCCACTCACATTCTCCCATCGGAGAAAACTACTGGCTCCTAGCTTCGGCTTTGTCCATGTCCAGCTGTTTGGGCCATTTGGGGAGCAACCCAGCAGATGGAAGATCTCTATCTCTTCCTATGTTTCTGCCATTCAAATAAATAATAAATCTTGAAAAATGAGTATTTTTGAGAAATCCAAAATTCTCTTATTCAACGTATATATGCAATCAAAACATCATTGAATAGCATGTACATAAATACAGTAATTACAGAGCAAACAAAAGCAAAACATTGAAAAAACAATACTTGTTAAGTTGCCTTTATTTATTTATTTGAAAGGCAGAATTACAAAGAGACACACAATGCTATCTGGCTAATGGTGATTTTAAGATAGAATTGTGAGATGCATTCTGATTTCACGGATGCTTAAAAACTGTAAGTAAATCTTAGTATCGAAGACATATGGTAAGCATATTTCAGGGATCCACAGATCTCCAGGATCCTCAAAAAAAATAAAGCAAAGAATTAAAATATGTGTCAGTGAGAAAAAAGTTGAAATCCATGCCTTTTCCCTACAATATGCATTTTATATAGATACTATTAATAATTAATTTCAGAAGAAGACACATAGAGAAAGAGAGAGAGGAAGAGAGAGAGAAAAACAATGATTCAAGGAAGACAAAAGAGACAGCTCTCATCCATTTGTGTTTTTTCCACAAATCCCCATAATGGCCCAGGCTGAAACCAGGAGCCTGGAACACCATTTAGGTCTCCATGTGGGTGCCAAGCACCCAATCACTTAGGTCAAAACCTGTTGCTCCCGGAAGTATTTGCCAAAAGGAAACTGGAATTGGGAGCTTCCGGAAGTATTTGCTAAAAGGAAACTGGAATTGGGAGCGGGGCAGGGATCAAACCTAGCGCTCCACTGTGAGACGTGGCATCTTGGCTGGTGTCTTCAATCACCTGACTAAATGTTACAGAAAGTCACAGTACTTGCAAAATTCTATAATTCAACATGTAAATTCTCATGGATAACAGGTCAGAAAAATTATATGATTATACATGAATATAAGATCAATTATTTATTCTTATAGCATGTGAGGTCATATTTGCAGCTAATTAGTTCAACTAAGAACAGTTGATCCCAAGTGTCGATCTGTTTAGCACTAATGATGGGAAATTGGAATCACTTGAGAAACTTTAAGAACCCCCCCCCCCCACACACACACACAGATTCTTGGGCTAACTCCTCTCAAACTATGAAAAACAAAATGGGTTTGGACTAGATATTTAAAATGAAACTGCCCTGAGCGGACTCTGATGGCCACTAGGCTTAGGAAGCACTGGCATAACTCAAAGCCTGTTGCTGCAGAAGTGTTGGTCCAAATGCAATGAATGGGCTGCCTGTAAAGCGGAAGAAGAGCTCTGTTATAGGTAGGACAAGAATTTTTAGGTTCTAAACCTTCTACATTCTAGTGGTAGGACCCTGAATAAGCCACTTGTCCAGCTTTTTTATTTATAATGAGAATAATATGTGATTCCATATTTATAAAATGAGAATACTGTGGAGCTAAAATTAGGCAGGCTATGTTTAGGCACTAGCACTCGTAAAGGCACTCTGTATAAACTCAAAAAGAAAAAACCCTCCCCCACTACCTACCTATATGTTTACTCCAGGCTCGCTCGTACTGACAGATTTGAAAAATGTAAGTAATTTCCTCAAGGCGTTCCTCAATTCTCTCAGCTGCAAGTAATCTCTCCCCTCTCAAGCCAGTCAACCTGCATTTCTTTGCTGCGGCTTATTTCTACCTTGTTTTATACTTACTTATGCACATGACATATTCCCCCTAATAAGCTGCAAACTTTTTTAGAACAAGAAGCTTGCCTAATTTATCTTCATAGCTCTAGCATTCAATGCCGTGCCCGGGACAGATAGGGGGTTTTACTAAGGGAAGGATGTGAGTGAAATACTCAGGCAGTGGTCCACTTTCCACCATGCCCTTTCCTTTGAACCGCCACTAACTGGAAGAGGTCACTACTGCTCACTCCACACCCAAGTCAGCTAAGGAACATTACAGTGCGATGCATCAGTTAGTCCTTCGATCAACCAACACTAGACGGCCGGTAGGGAGAAACAGTCCACAGAGCAACACATGAACATTTTCTTAGTCTGAAAATCCTTCTCGCAGTTCTGAAGAAAGAATACAGAGGAGGCACGGCATGATCAAACTACCCAGAGGAATGATTATCAGTGTGGCTGTTAAATAACCAAGTTGATTAAAATGAACAAAACATAAGTTTTCTCTTGCTGATTTATAAATAAACCTTTAAAATCATGACCTGATTAAATTCTTTTACATACTGTATATTTTATTTACATGTAGACTGAACATCAACCCAGGTAAAAACTCTTTTCAATTAAAATTTATTCTGTATTTTCAAAATTATTTTAGAGAAGCATTTCTTTCAAAACTTAAAGAGTATAAATCACAACCACCTAATTTGTGAAAGTCAATCAGGCTGGGTTGGCAAATGATGTATGCTCATTTATCACATGACAAAAATAACCAAAAAATCATCCTAAACATAAGGTAGCAAATTCACCAATTTCGAAAGTGTGGCCATGTAGTTAGAGGTTATAAGAAAAAAAAAGCTCCACAAAACTTCAGAGTTCAAACACAGATGAGCTAGGAGATTCCTGAATGGGAAATGCACTCCGATTCCACCCACATGCATTTTACCTCACAGGAACAGGTTTCATCCGAAGCAGAGCTCTGGTGTACACACACCTTGAATGGGTGTTCAGGGAGAGAACGGGTGCTATTAATGATCTTAATACAGTCATTTTATAGCTTATAAATGACTTTCTCTTTTTTTAAAATAGGGTTAGAACTAAGCTAGACTATAGACAAGAAATTTGCTTTTAGCAACAGTGTTTCAAAGTGATGGAAATATATGCCTTTTGGTTATACATATTCAAAACACGGAATCATCACAGTAATTTGCCAAAAATACAATGTACAATTCATCCCAGGTAATGAATGGCGACACATCCAGGTGTGTAGTTTTGTTAACTAAGCTATATGAAATGGCTCTGATTCTTAGGTTAGCAGGGAAAATAGAATCTTTCTGTAGCATATTGATAGAGACAGAATGAAACAGACTTCTAACAGATAAATATTAGGCAACAATATAAAAAAAATAAAGCCAGCTGGAAAACAGATTGTAGATTTAAACTGCGCTAAATTTGCTCACCATTTAGCTTTCCTATGAGAGAGTAAGAAAATCTGTCATAGAAAGAATTTATATCCTCTATGTTGTCGTAGAAAATGTATCTGCGAGCTACAGTCAGAAAAAAGTAAAACGAGAATTGTTGCACTTTACACAGACTTATGTAAACATTCAATCAAGTTACTGCTGAACTTCCTCACCATTCTTAGGCTGAAAACTCCACACAATGCTTATTTCCTTATCTATACTCCTATTTTCAATTAGTAATTGATAATTTCTAACAAACAGTATTATTTCCAGGAACTGCTCAAGATATTTCATAAAACATTTTGGAATCAAGTATTGAATAATTAAAAATTTCAACTTTGGAAAAGCACAATATGGATTTGTGTAAAAGAATTTTCCAGAGATTAGAAAGTGTTTTTAAAACTAGTAAGGATGGGTTAATCATAATTTTCTTAGTTAACAGTTTATTTTTGAATTTTACAGACCAGCAAATTTCACAATGATATATGTGCATTTCACTGCATGTTTTGGACATCCTGTATATCACTGGCTTACTTATTTTCATGTAAAAATGATAGTTTAATTCTCTTAGTAACCAATAACATCTTTCTTGTTTTCTACTTACGCTTTTTGCCCACGTGTGCTTCACTTCTAAGCCCATTCAGAAGGCTGTTTTCCAAGCATGTGCCACATGACTTGTTCATATAAATGGAGCAAATTAAACTGTCTCCACATATATCCTATCACATTTGTAGCCCTGATTTCTCTCTTTAGCACGTGGCCAAGACACCCTATTATCTGCCTGCAGAGGTTGACCTCAGGATATTAGATTCTGCCACATAGCTCTCTTGCACTAAACCGAGGGGAAACACTTAATCACCTCTACCTTTTCAGGAAAAAATCAACTTTAAATTTGCCATGATGAAAAATCAATAAACCAGTAATTGCTTGGCTTATCATTGCGTGAAGGAACAAATTGGGAAGCGAAGCTTAGCATCCACACAGATTTCAGTGAGACACATGGAGTTTCAGGATCACTAAGCTAGAAAAGAAAAAGGTCTCAGAGTGATAATTAAATCTACTCATGCTGATTTTCTGCCAAATTTATTTCCCCAGAGTATATAAAAATGTTTCACTGCTTGCTAGTCAGGCATAACTAATCAAATCAACATTACACCAACATACACAAGAAACAGAACATGCAAATTCAAGACTATAGGAATCAAAATATATATTCTTGAGAATAAACAGCAATGTAAAATTTCTTTTAAAATGAAAAACCTTTGGTGTTTTTTTTTCTTTGTTACATAAATGCCCATAAAGAAGTTTCATTAGCCAACACAACATTCTAATTATGTCATAATCTATCTTTCAACCCTAAATTGTGAATGTTTTCAATTAAGCAGCAAAGATAAATCTGAAATTTTCCTATGTTAAGCATGTTTTATTCCTCAGAATGATCTTGCCAGCTCATGTCACTTGATTCCCTATTCTGTACTAATGCAAATACATGCTTATCACACCTAAATTAGTCCATCACTCTCCTATGCTTTCACATCATTCAACGTGAACTACAAACCTGTTGTCCAAATTATTAGGCTTTATATGTAAAAACAGAAGATCTATTGTCTGCAATGAGAATCATATTATCTCCTGACAAACACACACCAAGTGAAAATATGACTGAAAAATGCCTCTGCGATTTAAAAAATTACTACTAATGGACCTAATTTAATGCAGCCAATTAGCACAGCTCCAAAGGAAGTGCGAATGTAATCCCACTCAACGCTGACGGGAAGAACGGGAAGGGGGATGAGTTTTTTCTTTCTCTTTTCCTTTTGTTTAAAATGATTTCATGTGTGTCCTTCAACTGGCTACTGGGACTATGATAATTAAAACATTTAAAACAGCACAAGCCCCCCAGTCTCTAATCTGAAGCTCAGGTCAGCTGTCTGTAGATTCTAATTTGTCCTCTATTTGTATTCATGACAAGAAAATACTGAATATTTAACACCCACACAGCAGGAGGGGGTATTGTGGGCTTAGAGGTTAAATAATTTGATTTCTGTGCAGATTACATGTAACATCCAACAACTAATCTCACACCTGATTTGGCAATACAATTACAATAAAAATAACAGGGACACAGTACGTATAAAGTGGTAAAATAACTTTTTTCATAGGCTGGAAAACAACAACAACTTTATTTTAAGTATTGTTTACTTGTAAGGCCTACCTTCTCAAAAAAAAAAAAAAAGGTGAAACTGACTTACAAAGCATGAGAGCTCTGTGTAGTTTCCATCTTCTTTTGTAGAGGTGAAACTTGCATCTATTTTAGCTAAAAACAAAAACAAAACCCTAAACCAAAAAACAGAGATGCAGAGAGGACTTGAGAAGTCTTCTAGCCTGTCCCCTGCCGCAGGCAGGTTACAGTGCAGCTCAAGCTCTGTTTTGATCTAAGATAAACTTCCATCTGTTGAAATATCCAAGGGCTATTTAGGGGAACTGACTGTGTCAGGTTTAAGTAAGAAAATAATTGAGCGAACATTACAAGGAGCAAATTGGACCTTCTTTATAACATCATAGATTTGATTTAATTAATTTTTGATATCATAAAATTGAAAAATAATTTTTTAGATTAGTATTTACACTACATAGGTAAGACAGACTACTGGGCTAATATGGAATAAAAATGTTTTGATTTCATAATTTCATAATTTAAAATTTTATATTTTTAGATTATGAACAAGCCCTCAGCAAACTATATCCATGTGTTTTTTCCTTTCTTGATCTGCATTTCTTCATAAATGTGAATTTTGTCAAATTGATCTATTATTTCACTATTGAGAGAAACTGTACAGAAGGTAAATTAGAAAATAGGAATTTTATGAAATTGCCTTTCTATGGTATGCATGGATGTTACTTTAAAAATGATTTCTTCGCTCTGAGTTCTTAACATTCCTTAGGGAATCATCACCTTTGCTGAATTGTTGCCCTGATCACTCTGGCCTGCGTACCAGGCTCCCCCGTCAGCACACTGAGTTGCTCTCTGCCCTCTCTTGGCACACACTCCAGGAGACCCATCATCATGACCAAACTGGTAAAAAGTGGAAGCACTGATGCAATTATAAAGTGAAAAAGATAGAAAAATATCTGGACACTGCCCTACGTTTACGCTTCCAACATTTGTTTGCACACACATTTAAAAAAGTCTCAATTTTTTTTTTTTACAATTGCTTTCTTTTGCTTCATCTCATGTTTCTTCAACTCACGACACAGCAGTTCTTGGGGCTATTTTGCTGTAATTCTTTTGGGTACTGATAACTTCAACACACTTGATAGAATCAAAAATAAAAGCTTCAATTCTGTTGACCAAACCCAATTCTAAACTTTGAGACTTTTCTGGGCCCTATGCGGTGTCCTAGTGGCTAAAGTCCTCGCCTTGAATGCTCCAGGATCCCATATGGCGCCAGTTCTAATCCCGGCAGCTCCACTTCCCATGCAGCTCCCTGCTTGTGGCCTGGGAAAGCAGTCCAGAACGGCCCGAAGCCTTGGGACCCTGCACTCCTGTGGGAGACCTGGAGGAAGCTCCTGGCTCCTGGCTTTGGATGGGCACAGCACTGGCTGTTGTGGTCACCTGGTGAGTGAGTCATCAGATGGAGGATCATCCTCTCTGTCTCTCCTCCTCTCTGTATATCTGACTTTGTAATGAAAATAAAAACAAATCTTAAAAAAAAAGACTTTTCCCACTCAGTGACAGTTTCTATTTGCTCTTGTTTTATTTGTGTGTGTAAATAACTAATTAGTGATTCAATTTCACAATTTAGAGACAATCATTAGAGTTTACTCAACAAGCAAGTTTCTAATGAGTGCCCACTCATTTAGTTACCTGAATGAAGACAGTGAGACTGTTCATAGCACAGCTCTAACCAAGATGCAGAGGAGGGCCATTATCTTGATAAGATTAGAGACTTGTGGGAACAAATAAGGCAGCTTAAGATACAAAGAACTATCTATGCTGATCAAGGAAAGTGCACCAAGTTGCTCTGGGGCAGAATCAGAGGACAACCTAAACACACCACTTTCCAGGAGCTCAGCAGCACAGAGCCCACGCTGCCAGGACCCAAGCAGCAAGGTGGGTTTTGATTCTGCAGGTCATTTTTAAGAGCCCGGAACTAGCTTTCTTTCTAAATTTTTATTTGAAAATCTTAATTCTGTGATTAGATTTAGTTGGCAATTTTTTGGGTCCCTGCTGTTCTTCTCTGTGGTTCAGTGTTTCTCAAGGAATGCTGCATACCTCTAATGGTATGCCATGCGGTGTGCAGGTGGCGACACTTCCAGATAGTCATTTAGTGATAACGAATTACTTCACATTTAAAGCTGATCATTCTCTAGAATCCCTATGAAACTTCAACTGCAACCTAAGACATTTCAGAAAGCTATAAGCAATTGTGATTATTTTTCAGTGGAGTAAAATTAAGGGAGTATTCTTTATTTATAGCTATTGTGATAATTACTTTCAAGGCAAGTCAGACAAGTTCATATAACATGAACAACCAGATATGGCTTTAGTACACCACGGTTAGCTCCAAGATCAGCAGGCTATGGTTATTATAATTTTGCCTAGTTTCTATCTAGGAGACTATATAAGTACAAGAAATATTTTCCATTCATACGTTTTAAAAAAATGAAAGTAGAAGGTCAGGTGCAGTAGCCTAGTGGCTAAAGTCCTTGCCTTGCACATGCCGGGATTCCATATAGGCGCCAGTTCTAATCAGAGCATCCCTGCTTCCCATTCAGCTCCCTGCTTGCCTGGAAAGGCAGTCGAGCATGGCCCAAAGCCTTGGGATCCTGCACCTGCGTAGGAGATCCGGAGGAGGCTCCAGGCTCCTGTTTTTGGATCATGCAGCTCTGGCTGTTGCGGCTGCTTGGTGAGTGAATCAATGGATGGAGAATCTTCCTCTCTGTCTCTCCTCCTCTCTGTATATCTTACTTTCCAATAAAAAAAATGTTTTAAAAAATGGCTTTTAAAATATACACTTGGTGTAGGGTCTGAATTCAGAGTAGATTATATTTATATTGTTGTTCATTTGGCATCATACCTGTTAAAGTTGCTGTCAAGTTTGATTATATGCTTTTTGGTAAAGCAAAACAACCCACTCAATTCTATCACACTGAAGTGTCTATCAGTTAAGATATCCACATCCCATACCAGAAAATTCAAGACCTGCAACTGGCTCCTGACTCCCATTTCCTGCCCATCCCAGGAGGCAGGAATGCTGGCTCCTCATGTGGTTCTGTTACACACCAAGCAACTTGCTTGGAGCTCCCAGCTCGGCACTGTGCAGACCCGGCCCTCTGGGCAATCCAGTGGTGAGCCAGTGACGGGAGAGCTTTCACCCTCCAGCTCTCCCAACCTCCACCTTCTCTGCCTCTCCAGCAATACATGAACAAACGTGGATGAAACAAATCAGAGGCTTAGTTTGTTGAATGTTTCAAACATGATTCCATTGAAGGAGCCAATACGCTCTTTTTCTCTCTCTAACACCTATCATCATCTAATGTATTAAATATCTATGTGTTTCTTTATCTGTCCCCACTAGAATATGCAGTATATATTTTGTATTCTCCTGTAGTCAGAACCAGAACAGTGACTGGCATCCATGAGGTGGCTCAACAGATATTTGTTGAGCAAAATGAACAACTAACAATTATGATAAATACTGTGAAAAGATAACATGGGCTGCCGGAAGACAGCACACAGCTATTAGGATAAAAATACAGTTGTTCTGTTGATCCAACACTTGAGCTGACCTGATGTAGTAGTGAGAACAGGCCAGGCAAAAAAAAGGAGAAGGTTCCAGGCCCTGAAAGGGAGGCAAGCCTTCCCTTCCTGTCTCCCCTTTTCCCTTTCTGCTCTCTTCTCTCACGTTGCCCCTCTCCTTCAGTGGAAGAAAAACCAAATGAAGCTGGACTTAAGCTAGCTGCCTTATTCTTGATTTTCAGGACAAAAACGCAAAGATTGAATGCAGCAGGGCAGTCAGTTGTTTCCACACTCGCACAGAGAACTCCCTGTGGGTCACAGTCCTCAGCAGAGGACGAGGAACAAAGTCGGATCTAAAAAACACACCTTCTTGTCTGCTGCTCAGATGTGTCAGTGCTAAGAATCAGCTGGGAGACCTGTGACAAAGATCTCCACGTTACATCCTATACCTGATAAAGCACAACTTTCTGCAGTAGCAATGGTTCTGGTTATGAAGTCCAAGACAAGCTAGGAATCAGCATTTTAAGAGTTTCTGGTGACTTTTGATGCCTTGAGAAACACTACCCAATGGGCAACTTGGAAGGAGATGGCTTCTTGACAAGGCCACTGCTGCTCATTTGGTGCTTGGAAGCAAATGGACTCAACTACGGGTGGGCTAAACGGCTTATCTGAAACTAGAACTGGAAAGTTCACTCTCAAGAAAGTTGACATGCAAAGAATGAAGGATATTTTTGGACGGCTTTTTTCATTTTATATAATTATTTTTAAAATAGCTTTACGGGGATATAATTTTACAGGTTATAATATCAACTCTTTCAAGTGTAGAATTCAGTAATAAACAGCTTACCATAACACATTTTGGCACATATTTTAATCACCACAAAATACTGCTCTTCTCTGAAACTATCCCCAGGCAAACAGAAACACAGTTTCCGGTCATCTGCCTCTCCTGCGCATCTCACATCAACGGAATCACACCCTGTGTAGTCTTTTATGTCTGGCTTCTTTAGTCCAGCATAAGGTCTGTCAGTTACTTACATTGTAACGTGTATTTGTAGTTTCTTCTTTTTGCTAGTGGGAAGCATGACAGAGAATGTTATTCATGGTTACCAAATAGAAAAAAAAAATCCAATATCCTATTGGTAAATGAACAGTACTGCTATGAATATTTGTGTACAAGTGTTACCTCTTGGGTTTAATATCTCCAAGAACAGAACTGCTGAGTCATAAAGTATATTGAAGATTCAGCCTTTGAAGAAACTGTCTCCTCAAGGATCTGGAGGCTTTTTACACTCTGTAGCTTCTTCATGTCATCAAAACTTGCTCCTGACTGCCTTTTGCACTAGAGAATCGTAGTGGGTTTCAAATTATATCTCATGTTTGTAGTTTAAATTTGCACTGAGGCTGAAAAACAAGGTACTAAATATGTCTTCCTGAAAAAAAGCACACTGGGAAACCGTTCAAGTAAGTTTTCTTTTAATAAAAAGTTATTCACTGATTGCACAGGCGCGACCTGCAGGCCTAAAGCCAACTTCACATTTCTTCCCTAGTCTGTTTTTCACTAGTATTTGGTTTTCAGAAGTTTCATATTTAGATGAACAACATCAATTTTGATATGTTCAGATCGTTTTGATTACATGTAAATAATTCTTTAAGTGTTTTAGGATTCCTACAGTATTTAAATTGACTTTTAATAATTAAAAGCAAACCAAGAAGTTCTTCTACATTGTATTTCCTAACGAGGAGATCAGATAGAAGCCAAGCAACACTATATTCTAGATAAAGACTCTCAGATAAATCCTATATATGAAAATCTGTGCAAACTATCATTCAAAGCACAAACCTCATGTTTCTCCTGACGGAAGTATGAACCAATAAAAGCAAGAAGAATGTGATTTGCAGTAATAATTGTGTTTAATTAATAAAACAGTACCAACTTGGAGAAAATAGTCCATTTTCTCTCTAACCCCCCCTTTTAAAAAAAAAAAAGATTTATTTTGTTTTTATTGCAAAGTCAGATATACAGAGAGGATGAGAAACAGAGAGGAAAATCTTCTGTCTGATAATTTGCTCCCTAAGCAACCACAATGGCCGCTGCTGCACTGATCCGAAGCCAGGAGCCCAGATCCTCTTCCAGGTCTCCCATGTGGGTACAGGATCCCAAAGCCTTGGGCCATCCTCGACTGCTTTCCCAGGCCACAGGCAGGGAGCTGGATGAGAAGCAGGGCTGCTGTGATTAGAACTGGCACCTATATGGGACCCCGCTGTGTGTACGGTGAGGACTTCAGCTGCTAGGCCACCACGCTGGGCGCTCTATAACATTTCTAAAGAAGAGTTCTTAATGTTTAAAGGAATGAAAAATTACACTGGGCAATTTAGTGTTTGTTAAAATACAGAAAAGCAAAACTTTCTGGTATAAATGAATCTACTTTAGGGCAGTATTCTTATCCTGCTCTAGTATTTAAGAAAATAGATTTTAAAAATGTGGAAACAGAAAATCCACCATTGGACAGTTCTTGACCCTTATATGGAAGCAATTACTGTCCATTAGAAAGACTTACATTTTATAATAATATGAATCTCTCCTTTCATAAAATGGGGTTAATATTGCCTAGCCTGCAGAATTGAGAATAAGTTAAACAATGTATTTCTGACTTTTCACAGGAAATTATAAAGATACCATGCAAATAACAGCAGCTGTTATTCCCAATCTAGCATAAATGTCCCTCTTTTATCATAGATTACAGCTCTGGCAATACAAAACCTGCAGGATCACGGAGTGTTAGCCATGCCCCCCACACACTGCAGTCTACACTACTACAACACTGAGCCACAACACCTGCACCACTTCTTCTATCGAAATTGTAAATCTCTGAAAAAACAGGCTGTCGTCTAAATATCCAATAACAGAGAATGCTTTAATCATGGCATATTTATAAAATATGAAATATTATGGAACTATTACAATGTTTTCAAAGAGTGCTTAATAGTGAGAGATTTAATTATATGAACATTTAATGATCTCTAGAATTCCTAAGCAATTCAAGGAAAATGACCTATAATCAGTTAAGAATTATTTATTGAGTTCATATAAGATGCCAATTTAAAGAAATCTAGTTGCTTGTAATTTTGAACAGCTTAATTTCAGTTTATATTACCACAATATTTTGACTAATCTTAACAATCTGTTTTTAGAAAATTCCAACAACGTATGAATTTACTATCCTCAGTTTAACTATAATTGTGGTAGGAAAGAAGGATATTTTCATAGGTTTTATATTTCAAGTCTAAGAGTGATTTTTTTTAAAGGGGAAATGTAGGACAGACCTACTACAAGGGTGTTTCAAACTGCCCATTCATGGGCAGAATGTGTTTTGCTGAAAGACGCAATGGATTCTAACAAAAAGAATACTGGGGTAAGTTTTAATTTTTTCCCTTCATGTGTGCATATGCACATGTGTCCTGGATTATGCAGTACATCACATCTTGTAAACTGTTGTAAGAACACAGAACATGCTTCCAAGAAAAGTTGAAAGGATAGGGAAGGGAGATTTGTTTTGATTTTCCCAATAAGAAGTGATTTTAAGTTATTACTTTTTTAAGATTTTGAAAGAGAGTTATGGAGAGAGAGGGAAAGACAGGCAACGCTGGAAATCTTTCATTCATTGGCTTACTCCCCCAATGGCCACTGCAGACAGGAGTGAGCTAGGAGCCGAGGGCTTCTTCTGGAATTCCCAAGGGTTGAGGGGCTAAGGACTTGGGTCATTCCTTAAGGCTTTCCTAGGCACAGCAGCGGACTGGATCTGAAGTGGAGAGCTGAGAGTTGAACCAGCACCCATAGGGGATGTGTGGCTTCACATACTGCACCACAACCCTAGTGCCAGTGATTGGAAATTTTAAGCAGCATTTTTTCCTAAATGCACGTGGTATATGCTGTAGTATTTGAGTTACTAAGAGCTAGCATGAGAAAAAAAAATAACGAAGTATATTCGAAGAAAGTAATATTTTCCCAGAGGCAACAAATACAATCAAATAGAACTGATTGCATTTTAATATTTAATTGAAGTTGTAGTAACAGAGGAAAGACCTTAAGATAAATTTTATCCTGATGCTGGAGTTTCAATAAAGTCAAGCAATCAAATAAAAAAATGGCAAAACAAGATTTATGTTCTTATAAATTTGTCACATTTAGTAATCTCCAAACAATTTGGTCCATGAGTACTGGCATTTTACTCTTCACTACCACTTTAAATTCATTTTCATGGCATTCTAAATTGAGAATAAACTTCTGAGCAAGATAACATGTCTTTCATTTCTTTATATCTCAAGGCAATAGGTGTGCAAAATTATGCTAAAACAAACAAACAAACAAAGGAACAACCAATATACATAGCAGAGAGAAGAGGCAGAATGTAGCCATCTGCTGGTTTATTCAATGGCCTGCAAAGGCAGGGGCGGAGGTGGGAGCCGGGCATGCAAGTAGCTGCTGACTTGAGCCATCGCCAGTGACTCCCAGACTCTGCATCAGGAAGAAACTAGGAGCCAGAACAGGCTGCAAGTCCAGGAACTCTGATGATAGGTAGAGGCTCCTAACTGCTAGGTCATACGTCCACTCTAACAAACAACATTTTATAAAATCTATTAAATGATTCATAGATGACAGATGGGCTCTTTATCATCCTACCTTTTTTTTTTTTAAAGAGGAAACTGAGTTCAAAGGGAGCACCTAATTTTATGTAAGTTGAGAAAACCATAATTCTAATTTGAATTTACTAATTTGTTGACTTGAATTTTCTGTCTTGTCCTGCACTAGAATGTAAGTTCTTTTAAGTACAGGAACCTTGATTTTCTTTTTCACCTATTTGTGTGTCTATCCAGCATGTGGCAAATGTTCTGGGAGTATTGTTTTAAGTTGATTAAGGAATGAATAATAAAAAGGACAGTGCTTATATTTCTTTGTGCTACAACCTGGAGTGACAGCAATAGTTAATATATCAGCATGTAGCTATGAAATGCTTTTTAAATACTAGAAGCTAAAATGTAATGATTCCAGGCAAATTTTTATCATGTTTCCCACATTATAACTGTAATGCAGTTAAGTCACTTAGTCAGTTAGAGAATGAGAAAAAAAGCAAAAAACAAAAAAACAAAAGCAGTCCTGTGAACCTCCTTTTTTTTGGCAGGGGCTGTTTCTCATAGACCACCATTAACTTTTTATATTACACTAGCTTCCTTAGGTTATGTCTAGCTTTGAGTTGGTCTTGGGTCTTGAAAATCTGTTCTAACACTATAGAAAATATTTGAACCATTAAAACACACACACACACACACACACACACACACACACACACACAACATGATTGTTGGCCACTGGAGACCTAACAATGGCTAAATACTATCAGGTTATCTTGTCTTTCATGTGTAGGAACATCTTACTAAAAGTAAGTTAAAATAGGATCTATACTGGCTTTCAAATCTGTAAAAGTACAGGTAAATATATATAAAGCAAAAATGTTACTACAACTGAATGATCAGCAAAAATGAAAGAATTCCCTGCATTGTTAAAAAGCTAAAAATAAATTAGCTTAACAGAAGCATTAAAAATGAGGAATAGTTTATAGTAAACATAAAAATAAATACAAGTGTTATGATAGATAAAAAAATGAATGTGTTTAATAAGGTTTATTTGGGTCCAGTATGGTGGCATGACAGGCGGATTTTCTGGTTCTTGCCTGCTGGGGCCAGCATCCCCAAAGGGCACCAATTCGAGTCCTGTACGCTTCACTTCCTATCTGGCTTCCTGATTGTGGATTTCCTGGGAAATCAGCAGAGCATGGCTCAAGATCTTGGAACCTTGCAGCCCATGTGGTAGAACTGGAATAAGTTCCTGGTTCCCAGCACTGGAGTGACCCAGACCTGGCTGTTACTCTCACTTGTAAAGTAAAATAAATAAATGTTTTGTATAAGTTTTATTTGAGAGAGAAAGGCAGAGCAACAGACAGTGAGAAGGAGGGAGGAAGAGAGAGAGTATATATAATATCTCCCATCTGCTGGTTCATTCCCCAAACGGCAGCAATGGCCAGGTATAGCTCAGGTTGCAGAAAATCCATTGTGGTCTCCCACACGTATGGCAGGGTCGAAGCACTTGCACCGTCATCTGCTGCATTCCCAAGCACATTAGCAGGAAGGTCCTTGGAAGTGGTGCAGCTGGGACTTGAACTGGCACTTGATCTTAGATGCCAGTGTTGCAAGTGCTCTGTCTTACTGCCAGTCCACAGCAACCATGTTCTGCGGACACGAACTCAGGGAGGCTGTACGGGAGGAATTCTCGATGAGGGAACTACGAGATAGCTCGGACAAAGACAGATAATTTTAAAATATTTTTTGACTAATTATGAATTTGAGAAAAAAACCAAGTAGATATATTTTTTCTTAAAGAAAATAGCACTCTAACATTAGGGTTAACACATTAAGTTATATGAATTTAAATATATTACATTATGAAAGATATAGAGATTAAACTTAAAGGAAACATTTTCTAAAGCATTCTTTTAAATCTTGTAATAGATTCACTTGATAAACTATGTCAAAAGGGATTTTTAATGTTTAGATTGAACTAGGAAATAATATGTACAACAAGGAAGAACCTTATAATGAGTCCAAATCTATTTGATCTACTAATAAACAAATGCTTAGGAGGTGGAGGGTGGAAATCAGAGAGGAAAGGAAAGGGAAAAGAAAGATAAAATTAAGCCATATTCTTTCTGAACAGTTAAGTGTTATGACTGATGTAGACTGAGTCTTTTAAGGAACTGGAGAGGGAAAGGGGACAAGGGAGAAAGAGGAGAGAGAAGAAAGAGACAGAGACAGTACGGGGGGGGGGAGAGAAAGAGAAAGAGAAAGAGAAAGAAAGGGCAGGGAAAAACTTTCATCTGCTGGTTCACTTCCCATTGGCCACAACGGCTGGGGCTGGGCCAGCCCGGATCCAGGAGTGCAGCCCATGTACTTGATGCGCATTAGCAGGAAGGAAGGCCAGAAGCCGAACAGTCAGCGATCCAATCAGCACTGACACGGGATGAGGAGTTGCAAGAGGCTGCTCCTCTCACTGTGCCACAACGTCGGCTGGGATGCAGTCTCTTTAAAGACGGGGAGTGTATGCTGGAGTCAGTCTGCCTGGGCTTGTATCCTTGTTTCCCCATTTACTGGCTACAGAGTGAAATTAAAAACTGTGTTCTAATTTTCTAATCTCCCTATATTATAAGGAATCAAAAGCACAAAACTCAAAGAGTTCATGAAGACTAAGAGTTGGAATGTATAAAATAATTGTAACCATGTTTTGTACCCCATTTCTTCCTTTTTACTTTCTAGTATTCTTTGCTTCACCTTCATCAAAGAATTTCATATGTGTGTGTGTGTGTGTATGTATAAAACAATTATATATATATATATATATATAAGCTGAAACTAAGGTTAATTTATTTTGCTGCTTGTCACTTAGCCATGGTAATAAGATTTGATGAATTTCAACTTAAACAAATTAGACTTGAGAATTGCTTAAGTGTCCACTTAAAACTGCCTAATATCATGTTCACAATTTCACTGTTGACTATTTTCATGAATAATTTAGAGTGCGCTGCCTAACATTTTTGGAGACAAAAATACTAGAAGGAAAAAAACCCTAGCAGATGAGTAGAGATAATCTGAATGAACTCAGAGGGGAAAAAAAAATTGAAATGCTACTATACTTTTACCACAAATAAGAAATTGTATTAGAGAGAAGTCAAACACAAAGAAATATTAGTTTGCATATTCAGAGATTTAAACATAATTGTCACCAAAATAAACATAAAAATAACACGCAGAAATCCTATGCAGTTATGCTAAGGCCTTTACCAATAGAAATCAAGGGAAGAATAATTACATTTTTCAAAAGGTGCTACTTTTAGACAGGTAGACCATAGCCTTAAATATTCATCTGACATTTACCAAAAAATGTAATCTTTAGATAGCTTTACTGCAGAAAAAAGAAGCAGTAAATGGTCCAAGTAAGAGTCCTATCAATACTAGCGACATCCAATACGCAAGAAAGCAACTCAACTATATAAAGACTACGAAAAGCATTACAAATGGAGCCCTCCTGTTTAAAGGGTGGAAGGTAAAGTGGGTTACCCTGGACAAGTATTAATGGGCACTCTGACTTTTATCTTTGATACAATATTTAAAAGGATAATTATGATATGTTATTGATCTAAGAAGATTCAAAGGAAAGGACTGCGTAACAGAACAAACTTGGAAAGCACAGATTTGGCTATGCTAATACAACCACTTGTGAGATAACAGAGAATAGATAAAAAGCACTTGGTAGACAACATTTATTTGCAATTTAACAATGCTTTAACTGTGCTGTACATCAGCATTTTTAAAAATAAAGAGATGAATGGCATAAGTGATATGACAGTCTGAATTACTCATGGCGTATATATTACAGAAATGAAGAATGAATATTCTTTCTGAGACACAGGTACCTCCTATATAAACACTATGAGGTATCTCAAGTTTCAGTTTGTAGCCGGACTAATTATTTGATTCACTTCAACTTATAAAAAGTAGACAAAAAAATTCAGTAAGCAAAAAGCTTTTTCATCTTTTACAATTAATCTTTCATAGGTTATTTTACCAATAGAGTTTTTCTTCTACATTTATGACAAATCTTATACTTTTTAAATCCACAGAAGATTTAGGAAACTCAGGTAAAGATCAATCCATAGCATTCTCATAGAATTTTGGCGTCCACTGGGTCCATTCAGCATGACTTCAACTCCTTTTAGCAATAGGTGGACAGGAAAGACTATGAGCTAGGATCTGAATGGGATCCTGTTTAATAGATGAATACTCTAATACAAATTTTATCGGCTCTCACCTTCCTATTGAAGGATGGGAGTACAATGTTTCACCTTGTTGTAATAAAGATACAGATGTTTGGAGGAAAAAATGAAGCAAAAATTCTTAATTTCCAAATATGTCTTGGGGCCAGTAAGCATATGTTAACATTTGTTTGCATATTTTGGGGAATGGCCTAAAGCATTATTAAAAGAAATGAATATTCAAGACATTAAAATTAATACTGAGATTTCTTCATTTAATTATGACCATTTCTAACATTTCAAATTTTATTGTTCTGACCAGCTTTTAAAATAAGTTTTACTGGCAAGAACACTTTTCTTTATAGCAGCTAGCATACTGTTAAGTTCTATCACTTTTAAGTTTCTTTACAAAAAGATTAGGACAGAGTTAGAAAGGGGTAGAGAGAGATCTTTCATCTATTGGTTTATTCCCCAAATGACTGCAATGGCTAGGGCTGAGAAAGTTCAAGTTAGGAGTTTCATCTGAGTTTCTCACCTGGAGGCAGGAACCCTTGCACTTGAATTGTTCCTTTGCAGTTCCTCAGGAGCATTCGCAGGGAGCTAGACTGGAAGTGGAGCAAGCAGAACTAAAACCACAGGGGATGCTGGTGCTGTACGCCGTGACTTCACATCCCCTAGTTCAACTGAATTCTGTGACTGATTTTAATAATTACTTAAAGTCAAAAAGTAAAACTGCAAGATCAGTTCTGTTATGATCTCCTAAATTCCCAGAATCTAGAATAGGATGCATATAAACTAATCTTATGCTAGCAATCAAACAGTAGCAACAAAAACAACGAACAGAGTGTGACACTGTATCATGGTTTAGGTCCACGAGGTGACATGAGCTATCCTCCAACATGCCTGGCTGTAACCCACAGTATATCCAAGCAATAGAAAGAACACTGCAAAGAGTGGAGCCACAGAAAAAGAAAAGGACATAAGCATTTACCTTCCTCCTTTCTCCTCTTTGCTTCTTCT